>NC_086271.1:1990000-4390000 GCF_021018805.1 Prinia subflava
CTTTTGTCTGCTCTTTCCAAGTCTCAGTACTTGCCTTACCAGTACAGCTGTAATGCCTGAGTTTAAAACAATCTCATGCTTTTGCCACTCTCTCCATCCTTCTTTCAAGGTTTTTTGGGCTTCTGCCTTGACACAAGAAGTTAAAGCTTATCTTCACCGTTAAAGAAATGACAGACCTGCTAACGCACCAGCTGCAATTTTATTCTGTCCTCCTTCTCCCTCTGTGTATTTCTCAGAATCCTCCACTGCATCTGTTCTCCTCTCTCTTTTCTCATGCTTGGTTTTGTATTTTTTCACCGCCAGCCTTGCAGTTGAACCAACTACATTTTTACTGTCAGCAGAAGAGTCTTTTCTCTATCAAGTCTCTTTGTAATCACTTTTGCATCAGATTCCATGCCAGCTGTATCCCCTTACAAACTATAAACTGTTCATTTTCAATACATCATTTTTTTTTTTTGATGCAAGCTGATCTGGATACAGACTATAAGCTATATTTAACCTTTGGAAAATTCAAGTAGGTTGATGAAATTATAGCAGGTAGAATCTGGCCTCAAATTTCAGCATTTTTTAAGCCCCCAGGTACAACCCTTTGGCAATTTTCCACTAACTTGTTTCATTCACTTGGTATAAAGGGAAATAAAACACTCATCTGACTGATGGGATGGTTGTTTCTCAGGGCTTTATTCTGATTCCCATAGCTTAGATTTGAAATATGTTTCTGATAGGATTCCCACTGGGCTGTTAAGGGTGTTAATCAATACTGGCAGCAATTCAGACCTCAGTGGACTCACCACATTTATCCTATCATCCCATTAAATTTTAATCAAGCTTTGATGGCTTTGCTAAATAAACTTTTCTCAACAGCTGGGTATAGATACAATATCTGAGTAGTTGCTCTTGCATTTCTGCAGGCCTTAAAAATGCCCTGAAAAATGATTTTTATTCAGCTACAGTTTGCTTTTGAGAACCCAATGTAAGTGAAATATTCTCCTCGTGTTACAGACCTTTCAAGAGCACTAACATATAATGGGCTGCTGAAGAGGTTCAGTGACTGTAGGAGAGGAAGGAGGATATCCAGCGTTTCTCTCATTGCGTTTTGCCCTCCAGGTTTCAGCTCCAGTGCCCAGTTTAGTGCTTTTCAACAAGCCTGTGGAATTTTTCTTCTTCAGAAGGTTTTTTCCATTTCACTCCCCAGTAATCTTTTAGAGGTGCGGCCACTGGATTTTTCTGTATTCTGTATTCTGTTTCTGGATTTCTGTTTATTCCAAAACCCACTTATTTATTTGCCAAATGAGTCAGAACACTTTTAGGCCTTCATCCTCTGTGCAGGATTTGTTACAGGTCTAGAAATTTTACTGCAGATTATTTAGACCTCCTTTTAGATGGAGAACAGCACTGAAAATGGTGTATCTGTGTCTAACTTAGATCATATTCACCACTGACAGTTCCTACTGGTCATTGGGTGAAAGATGCAGTTTTTGCTATGCATTTATTGTTACAGTTTCACTGTGCAAAGTAAATGGAAGAACTTTGTCAAGCTAAATCTTCCAAAATTCAAGTTACAGCTCTGTATTTCTTGGCAGTGAAACTCATGCTTCAGACTATCACATGTGTCACACTGAAGTTTCTATCTTTGGTACTAAATGAGGTCAGTTGATAATTTCTTCTTCATTCAACTGTTGACAGAGTTCCATGCAGACTTAATTATTATTAATAAATTCCATTAATTCAATTAAATATAATTAGTTTAAATGCTAATGAGTGATCTGACACAGAGTGCAGAACAGCCCTACCCCGTATTTCCTTCCATCCAAATTCCATTCCCTCCACACAGGATGCAGCCAATACTGCAGAAATTTCATGAAGATCATATATCTCTGCTCACAAGGATCTCATGTGAGAGTTTTAAAGCCTTACTGAAGCCAAAGTTTACAAGATCAACTGCTGCTCCCACAGCCACAAAGCCTGAGCCCTGCTACAAAAGGAAACCAGATCTGTTTGACAGAATCAGTTCTTGACAAATCCGTGTTGGCTCACACTTATCTCACCGTTGTCTTTAAGGTGCTTAGACTTTGTTTGATAATTTGTTCCAGAAATCTTACAGCAGTTGACATTAAGCTGACTGGCCTGTAATTTCTTGGTTTCTTTTTTCCTCTCTTTCAAAAGACATTCAGAATACCTTCATTTAAAAGACACTGGCTCTGTTCTGATCTTCTGATTTCCCATTCTCAGCAAATTCACAAAGAGCACACTGAGAAAGTCCACACCACCTCTCAAATTCTTTTTGCCTTCAAATACAAGACAGTTGGTAAAAAAGTCTTATTGCTCGGTACTAAGATCTATGGTATTCAATGTCTAAGTAAGAATATCAACATATTATAAATGCCCAGCATTTCCAAATGAGCTTCTCACAGCAACATCAGAAATTATATTTTATACCTCATTTAGGAGAGTAAAACATTGCTTGAGAAGAAATGCTGGCTCTGTAGCATCAGTGACAGCTTCTCAGTGCAATCTTGGATCACTTAAATACGTGCTGCTAACAATTTCATTGTTAAGAGAATGCATTCTTTCAAATTCGCTTTCTAATTGCTCAATCTGATTTTGGTTGAAAAAAAACTAAAAAGGAAAAAGAAATTCCTATCAGCAGTTTCCAGGTTTACAGTGCAGGTTTTCTCTTTTACAGACTGATTTTTGAAAGCAAAATGCCACCTTTATCCTGCCAGGAAGGGAACGTGCTTCCAATAAATTAAAGTGCACATGAATGCTGCATGGGAAAGCAAAAGAGGGAATATTAGTTATGAGCTCCAATGGTGCTGCTTCTCTGAACGCAGATAAATAATAACAAGAGCCATTAAACTTAGAAAAGCCCACCTGGCTTCTCTCCCCCTCAGTTCACTCTGTCTAGTGAGGCCATGTTAGATGGATACACAACACACACTTTACAACATTGTTTTGTAGAATTTGCTGCAAGTGTTCATTTTTGTCTTCTCTCCCTTTCCTCCAAAGCTGCTAAATGTGCATGCCACAGCATCTAAACTGTAGCTGAAAAAAGGGTGAGTGTGATAGCAAAGCTGCTCTGAGAGTAACTTCATAACGATTACTGCAAGAAAGAGCAATGTATCACAATATTTTCTCCATCTAGTAACACTTATCTTAGCCTCTGCTAGGCCAGCCTCGAGGGATTAAAACTTGGAGCTGAATTCCAGGGTTTCATTTGCTGTACAGTCTGCTGCAGTTGGTGCTCTAAGGCAATTAAGCATATTTCTTAAAGAGTTTTCAAAAGAAAAAAATATGTGTGGCAGCATTTTCATTTACTATGCCTGCCTGTAGATAAATCTAACTTTTTCTTTCCACAAGTATTTTAATTTTCTGAAGTGAATGGAACTATATCAGTACCAGCTTTTGAGAAGGAAGAGGAGAATTACAATGGCAAATAGCAACAATGAAGAAAGGTGGTGCAGTGATTAGCCCAGGTAAATAACATCTTTTCCTTTTACAGCTCTGAAATTCACAAAACTGGGGAAGACTGGAGCATCTTTCAAACCTAAATATCTGTCTGTTCAGCACACCTTGGGCACTGAGTAGGAGCAAAGCTCTGGTAGTCTGCAGCTGCAGAAAAATACTAAAAGCAGTTCAGTGTTCTGGTGATATTCTTTGGTTCCTTTTACATGATTCTGTGTAGCCAAGCACAAACATCCTCCAAAAGGCAGCTCCCAGGCATGTTCCTTTTCTGTGTTTAAATCCATTCAGATCCATTTCCCACTCTGCCTGATCCCTCAGGAGGTGAGCACAGAGCACAGCCACCACAGAGCTCTCCAGGGATCATTCTTCTCAAGAAGCCACCTCGCCTCCTGATCACCCCGTTCCTCTCCATGTGATGCTAAATCCAATTATTTTAGCCAAGAATGACCCCTTAAATGCAGAATGGACCCGATGAGATTTTACTCTGAATAGCCCCATGAATCTGTGAGGCACAGGTGTAGAGAGGGGGCTGAGTGGGGGGGGTGTGTCAGGGTGAAAAGACCAAACTCAGGGAAAGGACTTTTGTAGGAATTATTGCAATCATCTCATAGGCTTGGGCCCAACAGCCATCTCCAACCCACAGCAGGGCAAGCTGCCAAACTGCTTGCTAAAAAGGTTTTGTGGCTTTTCAGCTTTTTCTCTCTGGTTTGTGGTTACAATGCATCTCTCCTGGTTGTCTTTCTTGTCGTCTCTTCTGCAGCCTGTGTCCATAAGCCTGAGCAAACACATCAAGTACCCTGTCTAACCACCAACATCTTTCTATCAATACAGAGAGCTGCCCTTTCAACCCTTCTTGCCTTTATTATTTGCCTCATACGCCTGGAGAATAAGTGATTGCTAAGATCTCCATGACACAGGCAGGTGACTAAAATCTAACAACAACGAGCCTCATCCCAAGTCTGTGTGAATTTGGTAACAGGAAATTTTACCTGGGTCTCCTCAGTTCCCAAGGCTTAGCCACTTTCTTTCCAAGCACAGATTTCCTCTGTCTGCAAGCTGTTGGTGTAATGCTGGAAGAGGCTTCTAGCCCCTGAGGAAATTCTTAGCTGGAAACCCACATCCTTTTTCAGAGAAATCTCTCCAAGTGTTACCAGAAATGAAGCCGCATGAACCTCATTTCTGGTCAGACAACTGTCTCGTTGATGGCAAATTCCAGGTATACTTTTGTGGGATGATTAACCTACACGTCTCAATCTTATATGATAAAAAACTCCCAAACAACTCTACAAAAAACTGAGTTTCATCTTTTGTAAATGGGTTTTATATAATAGCGAAAATAATGCAGTATTTCTGAGGAAAATTCAGTGTCAAGTGTATCCAGCAATTTAGAATGTCTGATGATGCACAACCACTGAAATTAATTACCATCATCTTACAAAATTGGTTCTAATTAG
The DNA here is from genome assembly GCF_021018805.1 of Prinia subflava. Lineage (NCBI taxonomy): Eukaryota > Metazoa > Chordata > Aves > Passeriformes > Cisticolidae > Prinia > Prinia subflava. Next base: position 1,994,920 of record NC_086271.1, read on the forward strand.
CTGATGCCTTCCCACTAGAATATCTCTGAAGCAGCCTCATATTGCAAATCCACGCCAATGTTTTTTTACCCAAAAGCTCAAAGTTAGCAGCCGGCACACAGTGTATGTGGTGGGGAAGACATAATTCAGCTGAGCTTACTGATAAATTCATACAATAGCAGAAAGTGGACACCACTATCTGTAAAGCAAGGAAGGAAGGGCCATTATGATTTTAGGGGTGAGAGATTAAAGGCTGGGCACAACCTGTACTGGCGTGAAGCAAATATCCCACCATGGCTGTGAGGAGGGCGATGGCAAATGGAATTCTTCCTCTGAGATACCCTCACATGGGTCACCACAGAACCTCCCTTTGAATTTGTAAGACTGACCCATTTTTGGGTCAGGCTTTGGGAGAAAGATGGATGCAGGGAGATGCTGAGGAATTTTTGCTGGTTGTGGCATTATTTCTTATGGTGAGAAAGGGACTTTTTTCCCCTCTATGTAAAAACACTTTGCACTGGAACAATTGAATCCTTTAAATAATAAGAAGGACAGACTGTGATAAGCCCTTCCAAATCCCACCACATTTGTTACAGTCACTGAACGCCTTTCATTAGGATTGCTAAAGATAAAGCCTCTCTGCTTTTTGTGTCGTCACAAAAGCTTTTAAAATTGTGGAAAAAACTATTATTAATGAAGCAGCTGGATTTCGTTTAGAATAGGTTACTTTGCAGCCATTTTCTCTGCTAATTATAAAGAGAAATGCTGACATATATCTGCAGTGCTTTGGGATGTTGAATATTATCTAAAGTACATTTAAAAAGCATTTTAGAAGAATAACCATATCTGAAGTGTGAATTGAAGCTGTAAAATAATATACATGAAAAACAGCTGCAGAAATTATTAGCTCAGATTTCCCCCCAGCAGTTCTGCTTCCAAATATATCCAATGCAATGTGAGAAGCATTGCTCCACAGTAACATCATAATTCTGCTGATGCCACTTTCTATTGAAGTATCCTAATAAGTAGTAACTGCTCTGATACATGAATGCATGTGAAATAAACCTGGAATATAGATATCACACCAGAGCAGTTCAGAGAAAAGTAATTCACTCTCATTAATTATTTCAGGACTTGGTTCTATTCTCTTCTCTGAGATTCTCCACACACACACACATGCACAGGACAATGTTTCAGGCCCAGACAAATCTTCCTGGGGCACTGCTGGAAAATTACAGAGCAGGGAAGCTGCAGGTACTGAAATCAGAGGCAGTTCCTGTGCTGCAAATGGACAGAGAGGTAAGCCAGAAAGGAAAGGGGAATAATTTTTAAAAACTACCTTTTGTCCAAGACATGCATGATATTAAACACTACATAAAAATAATTTGATTTTGAAAAATCAGTAAATTTTCATGGGAAACTGCTGGAATGTTTCTGACAACATAACAGATCTCTGTCATGTGTCTTGACAATGGAAAATAAAAATTATTTGGGAGAACCGGTGAGGAGGACAACAAAGAAATGTCAGAGAAAAATTACCATGGAACAATCAGACCCAAAAGGTAAAGACAATCAGAGCTCTAGAGGTATCTGTGGCCATGGCTCTGCTTTACTCTCAGGGCTGTATCCCTTGCTCCAAATGCTCTTGTCTTGTGGCTTCCCCTCTTCCCAACAAGTACTGCCTGCATGACTTTCTCCCCTCTCATGTAAATCTTTCTGAAGTGCTGGCTGCTTTTCCCGCCTGCTTATTCACCTTTTTTTTTTCTCTAACCAGTTCCTTCTTCCTGCTACCAAAGAAGAGCCTTTAATCACCATCACCAAGATTTTCAAGCCAATATTTCCACAGCTCTGAACGTCTCTCCTTTGGGATACCCTTCCAAACAGGTTCCTAAACCCACAGGCCCCTGACTTCCCACATTTACTATTTTAGATTTACTATTCTTCAAGATGGAATTGGGAAGGCAGTGGGGCTACTGAAGGCTGGTGTTTACTTTTGAAGACAAATCTGAAATACTTGACATTAAAATTATTCACACAGGGTCTTAGGTCAGTGGGTCTCTGGAGCATTTCCAGGGGTTGTGTTAAAAAAAGAGACTATTTTAGGATAAGTTTATCTTGCAGAGGGAGGTCATCCTTTCCTTTTTCATTTCTAAAAAGAATTAAATACAATTTTGCCATCATATTATTCACATTTTCTGTAGCCCTTCTTTAATGTTTACTAAGGACCTTTGGGGGTTAATTAATGCCAAGACATTTCACCCATGAACTGTTTTCTAATTCAATTTGTTAAAAGCAAGTAGCCATAAATATTATAAATCAATTACTGAGTATATTCTACGCTTCACCAACCAAAAAAATCATAACAGAGTATTTTTGAAGGTGATTGAGAAAAATGAACCACTTCCATAAGGCCAGGCATTTGTGCTTCAATTTATCTTTTCTTTCACAAAAACACAATTTGAAATACATTTGGCTAAATACAGGAACTACTTTTGCAGAAGAAATCAATTATATTCTGAAGTTTAAATCTTCTTTTTTTCCAGACGTGCTCTAATGTATTACTGTACCTCAGAAACGTACCCTGGGGAAAAGGCTTCTATTCTTCACTAAAAATCCATGAATAACATTATGTAGAAATTAATTTGTGATAAATGATTTAGAATCTTAACCTGGAATGGTTTCTGATTCAAAATGTCATCAGAAAATGGCACCTCACCCGCAGGAAGGAGTCCAGGGATCCGTTCTCCATGTATTCAACTACAATCATTACTGGTCTGCCTGCAAAACAGCAAAGACACACATCAGGGTTATGGACATATTATGGGGCTTTTACAAAATTCTAGCTGTTCTGCAGAGGTTATTCACAGTAGCTGAATACATAAAATATTTCCAGAATTCTCATTTATATCACAAATACAATTCCCCGTGTGACTTCCTAAGAATTATTTTCTATGCTTTTTAAACTTTGTTTTATTTTATTTTTTGTTCTTACTGGATTAGCTGAATGCACATCATTCACTTTGGTGCACTTTCCCTTAAAAATGATCAAAGAAGAACCTGCTATCTCCAAATAGCAAAGCTTGCTGCGTAATATTTTGGATTGTATCTGAATTAGGCAAACCCCAAATATTCATAAGCCATGCCCAAGTCATTACAAACTGAGGGTCATCATTTTCCTCTCAAGGAAAAAAATCTCAGTGATTTAAGAACATAGGAGACCAATAGAATGGGTCACAAATAAAGCTCTCTCAGATATACTGTGTGAACTGGGTGTGTATAATCCAGCAAAACTCTGAATTCATATGTTTTTAAATACATAAAATATACACTGTGTTACTTAAATCAACGTTTTGCTCAACCAGCAGAGCCCCAGGGTGGTACCATATCCAAACTGAGGCAGACCAAGACATTGCATTTATTTCTTGACAGGATGTCCAAATCTGAAGAAACACTTTTGAAGTGTGTACTTAACTAAGCAGCCATTCTGTACAAAAAAAATTAATGAAGAAGAATGTTAATAAGGTTAGGAAGGAGGTGAAGGGTCTTAAAAGAGCAGAATTTTCTTTTCCTGGGAATGCCCATCTCTGTTGGGGTTTGTGGGAAATCAGAGCTATGCCAAGTGGTGACACTGAGTCCATTTCACTTCCTCAGTTCCACACTAGCTGGGCCAATATTTGCCAAGCCCAAAGGAAGACTCTTTCATCACTTTTTCTTTACTCTTCTGCTCAAATTATGTTTGTGATTTTTTTGGATGAGGGGATGAGATACAAACACAGTGCTCGGGCTGATAAAGTGTAGAAGGGCATTTTGATTGTTCCAGCACAATTGCCCATTTCTGTTCAGTTTGGTTAATAGTGGAAGTGTTTATTTAACTGTCCACAATGTATAACAGGCCACAGGCAGGTATTTCTCCTGAGCTGTTACAGTTAACCTTCCATCTAAAACAGTAAAGAATGATCCATTTCTGTGTTTGCTTCAGCATGTTGACCAGAGTTTTATATTCCTGGTGATGCCCATTCACAGAGCTTAGCCTGGTCTTTAGTTCCTATCAATATTCCCAAATTTCCTCTAATAAAATTTGTGATTATTTCTATACTGACTCCCATGTTCACATCTTCAATGGATAAAACCCTTCTCAGTGTTGTCATAATACTACATTTTTTTTTGTGGGTGTGAAAATTCCCAGATGCCTTGATAGCCTTTTTGCATAGTCCTTGGAAGAATAATCAGCTTCTTTCCTTTTAAATGAATGTTTAGTCTCAGCTGATGATGTGCATCTGCCACCAAATCAATGATATCAAATCAATCTGCACCCACTGGTTATACCCCGGTTTTGCATTATAAACTTAAAGATACATCACTTTTAAGCTCTTAGAGATCAGAGCGCTTTAAAAATTCATGTTTCCTTTAGTTCAGTTTGCTAATGATGACAAGTTGTACAGCCCATTCTCTTTAGTTTCAAGCACATGAATGCCCCAGATTCCCTTACCTTTATCATTTGCTTACTGTCACAGGGCTGACACCTCCACATGAAAGGAAAATTCTATAATCTAGAGAAGTAAGCAAACTGCAGCCTGATGCTGGAGAATCTTACACCATGCCAAACCCTCTCGAGCAAGTAGTAATTTCTGAATTGGGGCAGACAATAGGATTTTTCAATAACTAGGGATGTAAAGTTGGCATTCAGAGGGCATATTTGGTTGGTTAGAAGTTACCCACAAATTTCCCTTTCTGGGTAAATCAACAACTCAAACACCTGTACGGAAAATTAGAAGGGAAGGACAAATGGAGCTTTAAAACAGCACCCCTGGTCTCCTGTGGGCAATCCTTTGGCACTCTACACTTTCCAGAAGCTGTAATGTTCTCTAGAGGTTCACAGGCTCTCAGTGCAGCTTTTATGCTCCTTAGACTCATTAAGCCTTCAACACACATTATTTTTTATACGTTCTAAACAGAACTATTAATTCTTCCACATTCTCTCACAAAATATTCCTCCCTCCAAAAAAAACCCCCACCTGTACTTCCTTTTGCTCAGACCCTATGCTCCTAGGTTAAAGTAACTATGAAATATACTTCTATGCATTAATCTGTGGATTTAAAGAAGAGATTTCAGTACTTTTTTCACTGAACAATGAGGTTTTAAATCACTCAACTTGAATGACTTGAAACGACAAAACCAGCTCTTCCAAGTGACAGCACAGGAATGGCACTAAATGCACCCAAAAAAGCAGCATTTTCTTTCTAGCAGGTTGCTGTACATCAGAAAATCAGCATATCATCAATAAATTTAGTCACTTAGGCTGATAGCTTCCCACTGACTCAGTCTGTATCACTTGCCATGCCACCTAAATTTCAAATGAAATTGAGGTGAGATTGTGTCAAGACACCACAATATGTCATGACACCATGAAAATAAACCTGGCTCCATCACTTGATTATCTCAAGCAAAAATCTTTAATCTGGACACAAACCTAAATTTTCAAATAATCCAGTCTTTAGTGTGACAGCACTTGATAAAAGCCACCTGATTTTTGCTGCAAGTTTAATATATCCCTGGAGCTATTTATGTATTCCAAGCCAGACTGTGACAGTGACATTTTTAGTCAGCACAGTATTTGTGTTTGGGGCACCTGTGGATTTAAAAAGTCTCAGCTGTTGTTAGGGTGGCTTGAAGATAGAGTAACAAACTCTGGTACAACAGTAGAATCCAGTGGGAACTTTTATCATCAAAGTGGCAACACTGGCTCTATTGCCAGTGGGTTATCCTTTATAGAGTAGTGCAATTTGAGTCCAGAAAAAGTTGTATGTGCTGGATTGTGCAAACACAAAATACTGCTGTAAAGGGGACTACAAAACTGACTTCAAAAATAATACTGGGAGATTTCTAAACTAGTGCAGTGTTTGCATCTAAATAAATTTTAAGAAAAGCCTATTATTTAGATTACAAAAATTCACGTTGTTCTCATGGTACTTAAGAATTCTTCATCCTCCAAATAAGAACAGGAAGGAATAAGTGGGAGTGGGGCAAAGAAATCTTTGAGATAGAGAAGCAATCTTTGATTATTTTATCAAGGGGTAGGCTAATGCAATGCTAGAAGGTATTGAATTATTTTCCCAGGATTGCTTACAGCAGAAAAGATGGAGAATAAACAGATTTAAGGACAAGGAGCAGCAGGATACAAATGGCAGGGAAGGCACTCCTGGGAGTAACAACAACCTCCAAAAACAGCTGCACCTCCTGGGACAGGAACACACCCAATCTCCAGTCCAAAGAATTGCCCAGTTCAGGGAAGTGTTTCCACAAGGATACAGGAACAGGTACAGGAGAAGGATCTGAAGAACTGAGTTAATTTACAGTCAAGAGCCACACAAGGAAAGGAATGGGAAAAGGACACTGGAAAAAGTGTCAGCCGAGGGCTTGGGACCAAGGAGCTAAAAACTGTGGGTGTCGCTGGAGGAGAGCACACAGCTTCTCATTTGAATTGGGGCAGGATGAAATAAAAATGTTTGAAGACGGGTTCAGTGATCAAACCAGTCAAATCAGATTTGCAGCAGTTTTAGATGCTTAGCACTGATGGAGCAGGGAGTACTGTGAGAAAACAGACTTTTTAAAGCAGAGGAATTTATAGTGTGTCCTGAGGAAATAGGTTTGAACCCTAGATACAGATTTTAGACACTACATATATCACATTTATAATTTGCAGCACATTATAACAAGTCAGCCTCTTGTCACAAGGTGGGAGTTGCCTCAAAACTGTGAACAGCCCCTGCACCTTCTATAGATTTGTTGTGATAAATTAAATTTCTGTCCTTTTCCTGCATCCTGCCAAGCCCCAGTACTGCTCTTGCGTATTTTACTACATGGATAACAAATGAAATAATAACTGTATTTATACATGACACACACACTGATACCATCCCCACATTCTCTGTTCTGCGATTTTTTGTGAAAGCATAAATATTCCTGCCCTAGACACATGTGGGATATTGTCTAAAGCAGTTTTCCCTCCTTGCATGTGGAGTAACTGTGGCTCTGGGAGATCCATTCCAGAGTTCCAGCATCTCAGAAAGCCTCACTGAACACACAGGAGCAGTACTGGGGCTTGGCAGGATGCAGGAAAAGCACAGCAATTTAATTTATCACAACAGAGATGAATCTATAGAAGGTGCAGGGGCTGTTCACAGTTTTGAGGCAACTCCCACCTTGTGACAAGAGGCTGACTGCTCCTGACAACTTTCCCTAAAGTTCTTCACTGGAGTTCTCCACTCAGCTGTACTGCAGTGCCACTCAGACAAAACCAGCAAAAATGACAAACAACCTGTACTGATGTCATACCACCTCTGAATATGCTGCAATTTTGTATTTTCCATTGATCAATCTGCTTGACATCTTTTTAATAAGCAGGAATGCAAAAAAAAAAAAAAGAAAATAGTAAAAAAAAGCACCATACATTGTTGAATAATGTAAAATACCGATTAAATCTGAAATTCACTTTGTATATATTTTTAGTTCTCTATTTTTTTTCCACAACACAAGATTTTGATAGCATGCAATTTAATTGAGTGCCAGAGTGATGAATAATGAGGAGAATCTGAAGTGTCATATCAATGACAAAATATTCAGCTTGTTGTCTCCTGTTGTCATTTTAAATAATGCAGCAAAGCCTCCTTTAATGAATGTTTTATGTAAGATTAATCCTCCACAAAGAATAGTTAGCACATGTTCCTTTTCTACAGACTTAAAATGAAATCTCTAATACCAATTATGGGATAGATTTGTTAACATAAACACATGATACTCATTCTTCACTTAAAGCAGCACAGGTTGGCAGCTGTTCCCTGGTTTGTGTTAGAAAATATTGCTCCACCACCTCTGCAGATCAGAATCCCCGTGGCTCAGGAAATCACCTCCCTATCAGGCATCTTTCCATTCCAAAGCCATGCTGTGCTGCTGGATGCCCAGGGCTTTATCTCCCCCTAAAGCCAGAGAGATCAGACAGCCCCAAAGCCAGGGGCACACCCTCCGTGAGGGCTGTGCCTTCCACACTCCCACAGCACTCAGAGCATCCCAGGGGAATGCCCAGGCCTTGGGAGGCACCTCTGGGGCTCACAGCTGCTCCATTCTTTACACATCTCTTCAAAGCAGAGAGCCACTGGCCACGGCACTGCAGCTGCTCTTCTCCTGGCATGACTAAAAATGCATTGCTATGCACCACACAGAATACATTTCAGGAAATAAAATATATTTTTCCATAATACAAAACAGGTAGAAGAAAAAGGAAAGAAAACTAAAGATTATTAAAAAAAAACCCAATTAAAAATAATTCTGCCAGTTGGTATTTTTGGTTTTGCATGGTTAGCCCAGATCAGTTCACATGAAGCCAATGTGAATTTTACTGCAAGCCACCACACTTGAATTATTGACTCACATGACAGAAGGCCCCTGACTAAGACCTGTGTCCAAGCAGCCTCCAAAAATAGAAGCTGCAGTTCCAAACTCTTTTTTGAGAGTTTAGAAGCCGGAGTTTACAAACAGGATGGGATAACATATTTACATCCTGCTGCCACAGGACACCACATAGATATAACCTAATTTATCTTGCTGCTAGAGCACTTTGGATTTTCTCATGTCTATATACCAACTATTGTTAGTTAAGTTAGTTTAGTCAGGGGAAGATATCTCTGCAAAACCAATTAATAACAATGCAAAACACATGAATGACCATAAAATAATGTTTAAATGTGAGTAAGGTATGGCCACAAAGCTATCACTGCTACCTGAAGATTCATTGTATCCACACAATCTGAAAATATTTCATAACATAAACCTGTTCTGTGAGCTGTTTTCCTGTAATTATACATTAAATTCTTTTCTACTTACTACCCTGTGACCCGCTGGCAAGAATTTATGCCTGTTGGTGTGTTTTGGAAGCCAGGAAAAGTCTGTATGTATATTTATAAAATACCTTCTCAAACCCTCTGGCCCTCCCCTCAGTGTTGCAGGCAGCACTGCAAATGGCTGTCCTGGTTCCTCACATGACAAAGGGAGAATCTGCTTTGGACAAGAGAAATTTGAATAGTCCTGCTGCTCCTGCAAGCCCTAATCCCCATCAATCCTCCCTTGTGCCTACAGAAGATATTCGGGAAGATTTTGAGGAAAGGAAAGTGGAACTGTAAAGAGAAAGCAGCTATGTAGTTTCCATTATTTATTTTCTGATCCTATCTTCCCATGAGAGAAGCCAGTGGAATGCAGGAGAGGGCAAAAACAGAAGAAATAGGGTTTTTTGTCACTGCTTGGGGGTTGGTTAGGTGAGAGAGAAATAATGGCTAAAATTACATTATAGAAATACAAAACCTGGCACTTTTGCTTTAGCACTTAAGCAAAGAATAAGAGGGAAAAAAAATTGTAGCAGACAACACATGCTGATTAGATTCAGTTTGAGAAAGACACTTTTTCCCAGCTGGATTAACCGAAACAATTCACCTCACTTATTCTGTAACCAAAATTCAGCATATTTCACTTAATCTAATGACATCTCACCCTGAAGTTCCTCCGAGTTCAAACCAATCCACATCCTCCTGTGGAAGGAGCAAGGGACGTCCTGTGGTTCAGAATGAGACCACAGAGTCTGGCTGCATCAATGATCACCTGCCCTGCTGACCCCAGAGCACATAAAAGAATTTAAACAATGTGAAATCTGTGCACTGGGGGCTTCTGCACTTCATATTCAGTCTGCCATGATTCACAACAGGTTCTTAGGGAACACAAGAAGCAAATTCTACTTAATCTCTGTTGTGAATTTACCTATTATCATAGGGGCATTATATTTAGAAGCTGTAAGCTACAATGTAAATTTGACAAGGAGAATTTTTTTTAAAAATATGTAATTATAAGGTTACAATGAAACAGGCTTTTGTGCTTTCATAAGCATAATGCCATGGTTAAGGTATTATTTCAATCCTATTCTAAAATGTCATTTGTTGTTTATTCAAAATTATGCCTAATTGAGCAGTTTATACAGTTCTGACATGACTTCAGGATATCCTTTGTGTATTTTTCCATTTACTATTTGAGCTGTTTTGCTCCATTTCCCTTTAGTCTACATAACGATTAAACATCTGAGATACCACTGAGCTGTAAAAAACTCATGATCCACCACTCTTCCTTTACGAGCAAGGCATCATTTCTCACTCCAGAAGTAGTGGAGGTCACACATCAACATTCCTGAAGGTTCTGAAACCCACAAAGGAACCTTTGGTTGTAATGTGTGGGCTGCTAAATCCAAAATAAGGAAAGCAAAACATCATGAGTCAGGGCTACAACAAGCACATGATTCCCTGACCCAAAATCGTGGTATTTTTGTGACCTCCTGGGGTTTTTCATCATTTCTCTTGGAGGGTTTTTTCCTTCAGAACATGAAGGCTGACAAGCTTCTGCTCCAACTCTGATTCTAACTGCGTGTCACAGACAGGTGATATGAGTCTGTACAGCATTGTCCAGTCTTCACCACCTGCACAAGCCACCTAAAAGACTTTTTAAATACCACTGTGTAAAATTCACATTTAGGCAGATTATTTCCCATACTCGGTATTTGGGCCTGGGAATGCTACTTCAGCAAGTTGCATTTGGTAAAGGCACACTGGCTTCCCACCTAAACCAGACCAAAATGATTTAAACATTTTTGAAGTTAGTTGTTTCTCCTGCCTCCCATCTCAGAAAAATGAACCAGTTCTGATTATGCTTTTACACCAAGTGTTTTACCACTGGCAAAAAAGGGAGTTCAGTTTTCCCTCAGTCTGGAAACAAAGAAAATCTGTGTGCATCTCATTCACAGATATACTTCTGTGTGTATCTGTCAGGCTCCTCCTGCTCTCCTTTTCATATCTTTCTGCTTCTGTTAGTAAGGAACAGCAACTTGCTTCAACTAACATGCTTGTAACAATACAGTTCCACATTTTCTGGAGTCAGATTTTTAAAATATGCAATAGTAGTGTATATTATGTAAAAATGACCACATATGCAAATACTTTGTTCTGAATTTCTAGGATCTAAATGTTTGGAATTGTTTACCATGACCACCTGAGCATGAAATATTTAGCAAGGGTGAAGAATGGAGATCTCCTTTTATCATGTCCTATGCTCAGAGCTTAATCCCAGTCTTACAGTTCAATCAGCTCAAAATATATTTCTTTCAGTATTAATGCTACATGCTGCTCATCCTTATTTTGGTTCTGAAGTACTCCCTGCCTGCCAAATGGAAAAGCCCATCTACATTTGAACTTCTGTTCCCAGAAAATACATGTCATTATGTATTTGTTACAGGGTTTATGAGATAAACATTCCAGTGGAACAGCACCGAGGCTGGAAAGAATAAACTGGAAGAGCCATTGGCTCAGGCATGCCAGGAAATGCATATGCAACAGAAGAATCAATTTGTTAGTCACTGGGAAAGGATTAGCAATTTTCATTTAACAACAAATACAGAAGCGCAAGTGCTGGAATTCAGAGTAAAGAAAAGTGCATCAACTGGAGGGGAAAAAAGTTACTTTTCTCATTATTGGAGAACTATAATCATAGTTGAATTCACTATGTACAATTGCTCCTTGATGGTTCTTGTTGAGTAATTTTGTTCAATAAGCGTCTGTCAATACAATTTGCTTTCAAATGTCAGTTTATACAATATCAAGAATAATGGGCTCACTCAGGTGCACTTGGAAATTGTAATAAAATATTAATTTTGGGCAAAAGAAAACTGATAATCATCTAGTTTAATACGCTACAATTATGCCTGAGTTTTTTGAGGAGCTTTCTGGAATAAATGTGAACATTGTAATGTGTGTTAGACAAAGAGCCATAAATAAGTAGGCAGTAAAGCACTGAAGAGGGGATATCCTCTGCAGAATGTGCTTTTTGTTGAAGAGGAATCCAGGACAGCAGTGACCAAACCATCCTGTATCACTTCCAGTTTCTGGAAAGTAAGTGCATACTCAATTTCTTGCATGCAATATATTCTTTGAGGTTCACGAAGATGGGTTGTTTCATCAAATCAAATTTCTATGTTCTGTTTTTGTACAAAGTCAAAGAGTTGGATAGTTAACGCCCACAAATTGAGTGGCAGGAAATACCTGATGGTCATACTTCATTAAAAAAGTCACATCAGGACACTTCCACAGAAGCTTCAGAGAGGAGCTCTGTGAGTGGCACAGGGGGCAATGGTCCAGCTGCTGACCAGTGGGGAGATGATACTCACAGAGAGGAGTTCATGGCAAGAACAATCCTGATGGTTCGGAATTGTTCTCTTGCTAATGCAGTTTGAATGCTGAACAGTCTGAAGGAGAGGTCTGGCGAACAGAACCTTCCCATGGCTGCTCACAGCCTGGCACCCATCTCTACTTCTTGTTGACAGAAAAACTCGGTGAAGGAGTTTAGCTTGAAAGGAGCTAAACTAGGAGAGTTTTAGGAGAGGTATTTGCTTTCCCTCTTCTCCTTTCCAGCTCAGCAAGCTGAGCAATCTGTGGCTCTTCAAAGACAGTGGTGCATCATTCCTGCCTGCAGCTTCTGCCAGGCAGCACGGGCAGAAAAATTGTAAATACACAACAAACCCTTCACACGTCGCTTCAAGCAGGAGCTGTGAGCTGAGAGTTCCCCCAGAGTGGAGCAAAGAGCAGGGGGTCCAGTTTGGGAGAGCTGGAATGTGAATTGGGACATGCAGCTCTGGCAGTTTATAATTTGGGTTTTCACAATGTGTGTGTGATGAAGGAAGCTTCCACAGCTTGTGCCAGCATCAATATGGTGAGGAGTGTAAATGCTAAGGGGTTTAAGAATTCTATTTAATGTATGCAAGGCTATCACTTGAGAAAAGCACTTACTGCTCATGTGAATCCATCTGTCATTGCAGACCTACACCAGCTAAGTCATGTCAGTTTGTACTGCTAACAGGTGGAATAACAAGGAATGGAGTGATTTGTGACATAAATGATAGCTAAATAAAAAGGAAGCCATTGTCTGCAAATGGGCTTGTTTCTGCAAGAATCTAGGATAAATTTTGCAAGCCTGCCTTAAGTTTTGCTTCCAGTGCAACTGCTGTACAGCAGTGACAGACTTTTGATGCAACTATCAAACATAAGCACTATTGCATTAGAAGTTATGTCCAGGCTTAAAAAATACCTACATTCGAGACAATCTATTCATGCAGAAAGATGGAATGCCTCACCCCAGCAGCATAAATTAATCTTTAAGCTGGCTAAATGAGGATACCTTTTACATAAGAGAATCTCTGCACAGTGTAAAAGCTGAATTACACAAAACAGAATATCAACAGCTGTCAATGCAATGGAAAAGGAATACACTCCTCTCAACTACTGAGATGAAAGTAGAGAGGGAAAAAGGAAACCAACAGCTGCATGGTCCTGCCAAGCTGCTTTCCAGACACTTATTTATAGCAGGCTTTCTAGTTTACTTCTGTGTTTTATTAAAACATCTGTGGCAAATTTTGTAGAAAAAAGATCTAAAAGCATTTTGTCTTTAGCAAGGAACACATTTTCTGAGTATTTGGAAGGCAATCTGCCACTTAGCTTGAGTTAAAGGTTTTGGTAAATAAAAAGCATCTCATTATCTTGGTTCCAAATGACCCTAATAGCAGGATAATGCTGGCATTTTACATCTCCCATGTAGTTAAATTAACTGAGATCTTACCCATAACCAATATGTGAAACAATGAGGTTATAATTCTGCAGTTATTAAATGCTAACTATCTCTTTTAGGCTGATGACAGCTACTGTCCAACACAAGCCCAAACATCTCCACTGAACCATGCACAGCAAGAGAGTCAGTTCTGAGCCTCTCACATCAGCACTACCTTGTCAAGATTTGGTTTGGGTTTGTGTGGTGTTTTTTGGTGGTTTTTTGTTTGTTTGTTTCTTTGTTTTCTTGGGTTTTGGTTTTTTTTTCAAAAATGTGTGGGATTTTTTTTTCTCACATGTAAAGCAAAGCTGCTTTTAACAATTTAGAGATGGAAAGGGCACCCCCTGGTCATCTCTGATACAGAAAGAGGCAATTCAGAATTTGTACCATGCCTAATATAAATGTAAATATGATAAAGTAAAACAGGAAGAGTTAAACAGCAGCACTACAGGCAAGATTGTTGAGATGCAACTGTTAGCAGCCATTTCTGACCTGCACTGCAGAGCTTCATTCCACCTGACCCCTGCCATGCATTCTTTCTCACAGGAACACATCTCATCCATTGGATTTATCACAGTTCTTCATTGCCTTTCAGCTACCTGAAAATCTTCCCATTCTCTGGGGTTGCTGCTTTGCTCACCTTTTTTTGTTGCTTTTGACAAGATCAAACAACAACATTTATCACAATTAACTTGTGAGGATACCTGTCACACATCATGAGGTTGAATTTCCATTTTTTTCAATGTTTCATCAGATTGAATCAGAATTATTGGTAAAAGACATTTAATGGCAAGGCCTTGTGAATGAGTTTCATTAAATGAACTACATTTAAGAGTCCAAAATCTGTGAGATCAAAAGCTTTACAAGCACTCAGGAAACAACAGTCCCGAGGATCTTACAAAATTAACTTGCAGGTAGGGAGGTAGTTGAGAAGCCAGTTCATGAATTTGAGGCCATTTGTAATTTAATAGAATCCGTGGGATGCTCAACATAAAACTGTATTGGAAACAGAGACTTTTATGGGGCCTGCAGTATTTCCTCTTCAAAAGTTGTTTAGTTACAGGTGCCACCTCCTTGTGATGCTGACTGCCACAATACCTAAGGGATATTAAACACTCTGAGATGTCCCATGGGGAAAAATATGGGAAGTATTTCACAAACTGCCGACAAAAGAAACCCAAACAGTCAAAAGAAAAGACATCAAAGCTGCTGAGATGCTTCTATTCAAAGAAAGCAAAGAAAGAAATAATAGCGCTTGAAATAAAAAGAAAAGTAAGAATCATCTTGTAATTAGAATTACTGCAGTAGATAAAATGGGGCATAGAGAAGTACAATGGTTTCTTTTGTATAGCAAGTCAATAACGTTATGTAATTTTCCAATTTTCTCCCTCTTTTTACCAGAAGAGATTTTTTATTTCAAGAAAAACCTTTAAGTAACACTAAGGTAATGCAGGATGTGCAGAAAAGATACCAGCCCGACATTAGCCCACGCACAGATCCATTTTTACACAGAAATATGTCGTTTGGAAAGAAACTTTGATTCAGTTTTAACTAACTATAGTTATATTTACTCATCATTTATTACTTTGGATGGAAGATGGCGTTTAACGGCTCCAGAAGAGAATGGATAATTAGATAATTTCCATCTTGGAAAGGATGCCTCTAACCTGTCCTCAGTCATTTAAAGACAATTACAGGAGTTCAAATCATGGTAAAAGTTATCAAAAAAAAAAAGGTGGTTTTCATGAGAGACAGCTTGCAGCTACCATAGCACACAAAGGTTTCAAACACCAAATTAATACATAATTAAGTTTTCCTTTTCCAAAGTTGTTTTGCTTCCATATTTTAGCAAGGGAATATAAATTTTCAGAGAAGAGTCACAGAGTAACACAAATTCCCAGATTTTACAGTAGTGTGTTTAGAGCTCTCCTTCTACCCTAAAGCAGGACAAATACACATGGACATGTTTCATGAAATGGATGATTAGAGGACACCAGGCCTTCTCTTCTGATATTTACGTTGGCCACATAACTGCAGCCCACTTTCCCTCACAATTTCTCCCATACATGAATTCAGGAAAATGGCTCGTTCCCAAGAAGTTACTGTCTTTTCCATGTCCTTTTGGTTTGGCTTTTTATTGCAAAGGACATCTGACCTCCCTGTCTGACCAACACCAAATTTTGTTTCCCTGAGATGTGCGGAGAGATGTGGCAGAGAGTAAAGGAAATAAAAAATGGATGTGTGGGAACAGGCTGGAATACCTACCAGAGGAAATGCTGGGGGGTAAAGATCCACCCCCTGCCACTGGATGTGAGGCCAGGATGCTATTTAAAAATCCCGCCCTCAGGAATCTCGAAAGAGACTTCACCCCAATGGTCGGGAAGGATCCTTTCAAAGAAATAAAAATGATCATTAATCAAATGACTTGTTCTCTGGCTGACAAAAGAAGTTGACTGTTTAAAGAAAGAACAACCAAATCTCTGCAGAGTTAACAGTGGTTTCACGGGAACAGATCTCATCAAAAGCAGTTAAAAACCTTTGTTTGCTTTTTAACCAAGTCATACAATACACAGCTTTAACCAGAAAAGCGTTTTCTGCATAGTTTGCAAATGGAGAATTCCTGCACTTCTAGGAGCAGCAGAAAAATTTGGTGTTTCAACAGCAAATTGCACCTGTGGGATACTCATAATGCTTTCCAAATGACTCCACCACAGAGGCGTGTTACACTGTTGTGTTCAAACCAAAGACAGACCAGGGCAGGTGAGGCTATACCAGCAAAGCTCTTCTCCACAAGTATTTTAAAGCCACCTGACAGAAGTCATGTCAGGCAAGGCCCAAAGGGGGACCAGAATTTGCAGCTAAAATACTGAATTGTGTGTCAAGGCAGCTCCATCAGTCAGAGCTTCTGTCACACCTCCCAACACCTGTCAATATACAGGCAAAAACCAGAAGTAGGGATGCTGAAGATTTTTAGCTTTTTTATGTATTTCTCATATAATTTTAACTTTTTGATTTTAGGCAGTGTGAAAATGGCCCCTTTCTGCTTTGCTCTCATCAGAAGCTCAACACATTTTATGCTTTCAATATAATAAACTATATATTCTTCTCACTGCCTACATGCACAGTTTTATTCCTGGAAACAATGGGTATCTCATCCACCTCTTTGAAAACAAACATTTGAGACATATTTACTGCAGTGGTGGTGAGAAATGAAGATGCCTCAGCATTTGATTCACTGTTTCATCTTTCAGCATTTGTACAGAGATCTGCAGACATCGTTTCAACTTCCTCATGTTAGTGCTCAGTGAGTGCCAGTGTCAAAGATGGATCTGAAATTACAGCTCTGCACATCTCACTTAAAAGCACAGCGTCAAGATCCTCCCACCTGGCAACAAATCTCAGCTGATAATCAGAATAATCTGGGTTCTTTTGCAAGTGCATCAAGTAAGCATCCATCCAAAAAGTTAGGCAATGGCAAGTTTGTTTTCCACACCTTGCAGGTAACTTCATATTTGTTCTTTCAAGAGACAGGAAGCATCGTGACCTTTATACACAATGAGAAAAATAAATGGCCCTCAACACTTGGGATGTTTTTCCTCTCTAATAAAAATATAGTTAAAATCTACTCTCAAAACACAAATGCACTTGCTGAATTTAAAGTACCCTGAGAGAGCTTTGAGTTTTTTACTTGTATTTTTCAAGCAAAAGTTCTAATGTTTCCCCTCAATCTATTTGTCCTTTAAATTTGTAATTAAACAATCTGTGGAAAAATAACTCATTTAATTTCTGATCTAGATGCAGTACTTTTATATCTGATGGCTAAAGGTAAGTTTTCCCTCTGGACACTCAAAAGAAGTCTTTGGCATTCCTATAACAGTGTTTCCAAATTCCATGGTGTTCACTTTAAAATATTTACAGGAGTGATCCTTGACAGACACTACAGAATGCAGTACACAAAAATTCAATTTTAAAATGGAAATTGTTCCATTAACTCCAAGATGTTTGGTACTATGTTTAAAACATAAAGGCTAAATAATGAGCATGTGAAGACTTCCCAAATAGAACACTGCTCCTCTCTTTCAAAATACAAATGACACCAACCATAAGGTACAGCCACTGAGTCACACCATATTTACAGACCTTCAGAAACACCAAACAGCTTCAGCTTCACCATTGTCATTTTCCCCTATTTAAATGCTGTTAAATGGCAAATAACTCCAGTTTCCTAACAGTCTTACAATAAGTTTGTTACAGAAATTAATCAAGAGAAACCCAAATTTATTTCACTTATTGTACATATTCAGAAAAAAACCCAAGGAGCAATGAATTTCAGAGCAAGTAAATCTATGAATACTAAGAAGGGAACTAAAATTATTGGTGTTTTATAAGCAGCAAACAACTAAAAGAATACATATAAGTAACTTTTCTCTCACACTTGAAAGCTGTGATTCAGTTGCTTAAGTGTAAATGGTTTGTGCCATTTGAGATGTTCTAAAAAACCTGAGACATTCCCAGCTGAGGGGCAGTCATGACACGATCGGCAGGAGATTTGCACTCTGAAAGTGGCAGTAAGAGGCAAAGCAGCAGTTGGATATTCAAGAGCAGGCACTGAGTGTCCCTTTAGGCAACTGAATCCCATCCAGTCTCCTGTCACCTCAGAAATGTCTCTGACTAAGCAGAACTCAGAGTTACAGGAACAAGACCTCCTTTAGTCTCTTCCAGAAGTCCACAAACACCCTCTGAAAAGGTCAGGGTTGGTAACATTCCACCCTGACCAGTATCCATCAACAAAAGAAATACAGACAAATGAGAGACTAAAAGTTAATTCATCTTAAAACATGCATAGATCTAAATTAAAATACAGCCCCAGGATGAACCTTTTTTCAGCCTTGGGTGTGCTTTTTCTATCATGTGCACAATGTGAGAAGGGTTTGAGACTTGATTACATAATTTTATATTGGAAAGGTGATAACCACTGCAGATAAATTAATTCTTGTTAAGCCACATCAATCACCACGAGATGGACAGAGCTTTGATAAGAGCTTTGGGCATTTACAGTGGTTCAAAAGTTAGTAGAATATTCACTTGTTTGCATAAACATCCATGAAATATTTGAATGAATTACACAGAATCCCAGGATGTGTAAGGTTGGAAGGGACCCCTGGAGTCACCTAGATAACCAGATTTCTTGAGAAATTATGCTGTTTTGTCAGTCCATATCATACAGAGACTCGTGCTCCCCATCACTTCTGTTGTATTCTGCAAAAATTACCACTCATTTTTGCAGTGGGTGCACTCACAGTGTTGCCTTAAGTTTTAGCTTTCACGTTTTTCAGATTCTGTGGTGCCTAGGTGCAGTTCTGAGCCTCACATTAAGAGCTAGTAAGCTCTCTTCACAGGGTAGGTATGCAAAACAAATCCTTCTCCAGATGGGGACCAAGGACAATGGTTACAAGTTTTCAGGCCCAAAAGCACAAACAACGGTGAACTGAAGAGAGAAAAGGAAAGGAAAAGGAAAGGAAATCCCAGAAGGATGGGATTTCATGATCTGAATCTGTAATTGGACAATTAAACCCCAATATGGACCAAATGAACCAAAACCTACCAAAGTGTGAGACCTCATGACTGGCGAGCCATTTTGTGACCATTTTGGGTCCACTATGGGTGCAGCCTGGTCAGGGTCTTGTACTGCCGAAGGTGGATCCTTTAAGGCTTTTTAATAAATACCTACTGTATTCTCTTAGCTCTGTCTAATCTCTGTTCTAGGTCAGCCTTCCCAAGGCATCAACACTAATGGAAAGAACTTTCAGCACAAGATTCTAAACTGGGAAAAGGAGACAAGAGTATTAAGCCCTGATTCCTCAGTGCCCTCAAACGCAGTTGTTGTTTAGCAGTTTAGTCATGGATTTATTGAGGAGAAAACCCAAATCTCTCCCTGCTCCACAGTTACACACAAAACATTGTGTCACCTCAACATGGGAAACCACATTAGTTACAATATTGGAAAAGTGTGTTGAAACTGTAGAAGTACAGAGCAATACTCAGAATTGCTGACAGCTCATGAAGTATCCACCACTTTCTGAGCCCTCTGATACCAGTTTATGACTCGGTGTAAATTCTTCTGTTTCACAATAATTACAGCTAAGTGCCTGAGCCCAGAGGCAGTGGGGGAGTGCTGAATCAATTAGCCTGCCTTCCACCTCAGCTGTTGTTCCTGGGGGAGTATCATCCCACAAATTGTGGAATTTGATAGGGAAGTCACTGGTACAGCATCCTCAGCTGGCATGGATTTAGTAGGGTATTATCCCACTGAGCAGAAGGGCAGGAGAAGGTGGCTGGGCAAAGGAAATCCATATGCTTAGTTCAGCTCCGGAGCACAGACATTAATTCACACCCATTTATTGGCACTGCATGGTCACAGCATGGCCAGCCAGCAGGAACAGCCACTGCTCCCAGCCCACATCCATGGCCCTGCAGCACCAACAACACTGTGCTTTGTCACTGCTGGTTTTCCTTATTTATTACACCTCAATTCTTTCTGCAGGTGGAAATGACCATTTCGTTGTGCTGTGTACTTCTGAGCATCTAGCAGCTACAAATTCAAAAGCAGCTCTTTGGCTGCTTAATTTAACAAACTGGATTGAGGGGTTCTAGAGAGGTCATTCTATTTGTTCATACAAGTACCATCTCTTCATTGGCACCAGCAAATAAGACTTTAGGCTGTTGTTCCTTTCCCACAGATTTGGTTTGGAAAAAAAGAGGAAAAAAGCACAGTTGGTGTATTTAATGTAAAAACCCCATTGCTATTTGTTTCTGTCACTCCTCTTGATGCTTTCCATGCAGGGATTGTTAAAACCCAGCTAAGAGAAAGCTCTCAGGAATTCTGCAGGTGAAGGCTTTGGGGAAGTGAGGGCTGTACCGAGCCTTTGCATTCAGTTTGGCAGGAAGCAACTGGCTGTTTTCACTCCAAACTGCATTTTCATGCACGGTGGGCTGAACATTTAGTAACAAAATACCGGAGGACAGAATGCAGAAAGCTTTCCTGCTTCTATGTAGGGGATTTATCCCATTTTATCACTTAATGTCTGAGAGAAGGCTGACTTCTGTTATGAGCACTTCCCATTCTAAAATAAAACCTGGTTTTTATTGTTACTGGTGTTTCCTCGGGGAACTTAGAAGGAGGGTCAGAGCCTTAATTTTTTTCCAAAATTATTTGAAATACATTCATTACGGAAACTACTGAAAACCGATTGACTTTTCTCTCACATGATTTCATTGATTTATCCTTCCTAGACCACCAGGAATGGCACATTACTTCATAATCTTTTATGATGGAACTTATGGAAGGTTTTTATAAGGAATGGCTTTATAAAAGTTTGAAATTATTATGTCAGATTACCATTTTCAGAGCACTCTAAAGGTTTGACTTGCAATGGAAAAAAAATCAAAAGCAGGGAAAAAAATTATCCCTGATGAATTTGTTGGATCAATGTTCTCAGTACATTTAGAAAACAAACATTTTTCAATGCAATAATCTCGAGATTTAGAATATGCTCTTAATTTATTTTAGAGCTTTTTTTCATGAAAGCAAAACCTCATAGATTGGTATGCCTAAACTCTTACCTGAATAATTCATATGTCTTAGAAATATCTAATTTTCAAGATCACTAAATAGTATTTTGCAACAGACATCACAAAATATTAGAGCATAACAAGAATTGACAAAAATTACTGTGCTTAACTCTTGCTGAAATCACAGAATGGCTGAGGTTGGAAGGGACCTCTGGAGGCCACCACGTCCAAGTGAACTATGTGAGGATTTCCATTACCTTGCAAAGAACACAGTGAAACTCCTGAAGGCTGAATTCTGCTCTAGGGTACTTAAACCAGTAAAACCAAACCTGCATTGTGCTGTGCACAGTGTGAGGGAAATTTATACTCTCATGTTCAGCAGCACATTTTCAAAGGGGTGGTCCCATTTTGTTTCCCCAGATTCCACCAGAGCAGCTGACATCACACCCACAAATAGTTGTGTCACCCCTCACTGAACTTTCAAGAACTCGTAGAGTCCTTTGACTGCCTTTCCCTGGTGTCTGGATTATTTATTTCCGTGCTTTTTGGGTTTACTCTTCAGTTAGATTTTAAATCTGAATTTCCTTCAGTTTACTGGTTTGGAAGTAGTGAGGCATTTCCTGTGCTTTGGCTCCATTTCTGAGGAACAGACCCTTCTAGCCCAGCTCTTGGGGATCATATTTTCAAAGTCCTGCTTTTCTACATCAGGTTCCCTAATTTCTGCTCCAGATTTAAATTCACAAGGTCTGTCTGGAAACACGAAGAAGAGAAACATAGGGCAGGGCAAAGCTGCTGTTCAGATCTCCATCCCTGATGAGTTTAACCTTGAGATCCTTGTGAAAGACAATGCTTCCCTACAAACCTGCCCTCTCATTTCTTGTCTGGCAGATGGGAATAAATCCAGAGGTAGGAGTATTTACACAGAATGAGACTATTTTAGAAAACCCCAATTATAACAACTTCTAGCTTTACTTATGATTTCTCTGGGACAAAAAGCAAATGCTGAAAGAAGCTTATAGTTCCTAAGGAGGAACTGATGTAACTTACAGAATGTTTGGGGAGAATATTAACATCTAATTTAATTTCCCTTGCTGCTTCTAGACAAACAGGTGATTTAGGGGGGAAAAATGAGGGAATTGCTTGAAAGGAGTTCTACAAACACTACAGGCATTTATTTTGTGATGTGTTAAATGTCAATGCACACCGAGGTTCTGGTTGCTGGGAAGATTGGTGTGACAACATTAATATGATTAAGGCTTTTAACAGCAACAACAACTGCTGTGTTGAATCATCTTTGTAGTCTTAATGGAATAGAAATGGAAATACTGAGCTTCTATGGGATACAACTATCTGTGTATGCTTAAGCTGTCTACTAAATAAGTAATTTTCAGTCCCTGCTAATCGGAAAATAGCTTTAGCACAAGGCTAAGTAAGAACCTGAAATCTTTACGTGTTTATAGGAATGTATGTTACCCAGGACACTGCTACAAGCACTGTATGCTGTACATTTGGATTTCATTATCATGCATTCATTATCCGATGGAAACAAAATACTTTAAAATTACAGTTTTCATGATAAAAGACAACAAAGCCTGCAATATCAGCTGAAACCTTTCTGATTCATTTTGTATACGCCATTATTTCAGGGAATTATGAATCCATTGAAAATTAGCTGAATTATCTTTTCATCCACTGTTTATTATTTTGGAAGGAAAATTCTAAGCATTCCTATCATTTGGAATTCTTCATCCCTGAAGACAGGAAACTCCCTTGTGAAATGCTGATGGGGTAAATGGGATGGTTAAGAAGTTCCAGGGGCTTTTAAATTTTCAGCTGCCCATTTTTATGGTATTTCCATAAAAACAGAGATTTGGTTTTAGTTTTGTACTTCATGTTTAGAAGCTGCAGTAAGTTTTAATTTAGTGAGTGAAATAGCTTTTCATGGGTGACATCTCAAGATGAATGTGTTGATGCAGCCTGCTGTGCATTCTGCAGTTCTGCAGCTAAAGCTCTGATTTTCTCCTCTTTCAGCCTTGTTACTCTGTTACAGTAAGAATCAGGGGTGGGAGACAAACACTCCCCACTTTTAGGCAATAATCAGTATCACTGAAAAAGCCTCACTGTGTTCAGCTGAAAAAACCCCCTTGGGGCTGAGAGATTTTCTTTTGAACAAATGTAGGGTATAAACTGAGGATTCCTTTTGCTATTTCACATTCATAGCATTCACAATTCACTGTGCAGTAATAGCAATGAAATTAAGCCCACAGGTTTGATTTCTTTCCTTGTAACAAACACCAAGTGACTTCCTCAAATAAAAGATGCCAGGATTAGAAGTGGAAAGATCGCTGCCATTACCAGAATTGTGACTTGGAATGAGCTCCTTGATTAGAAGTGGATTAAATGCTGGTTTAGATTTACAAGTCTATAAGTTAGACAGAAAATCCTCTTTGCCTCTGCTCAGTGAAGGTGTCCCAGCCCACAGCTGGGAAACCAAGACAGGCTGTGGGCAGCTCTCTGATGGGCTGGGCATGGACAGGAGTTCTGCTTTCTTTTTTGAAAAATGCTGCTGACCAAAGAGAATTAGCTGTGCTTGTTAATTATCTCCTTGCTGATACCAGTGTGTTCAGAGGATTTTCTCTGCAGCTCAAAGACCACTTGGTGTTCTGTGAACGCCATGTGGTAAAACCTCTCTCATCTCATATTCCTTGCCTGGTTTTGGCTACAGTGACTCTGTCAGGATAGATGACGGGCAGTATTTGTTTAGTTAGGCCACAAAGTCACATTTTTCAATTCTTATAAGGGAATTCATTGAAAATTGGAAGTAAATTGCCAGTCTTACCTGAATCACTTGTATGCTGAAGAATGCTCTCTGCTCAACTACAGCAGAGGAAAAAAGCAGAGATAGGAAAGAGGGGAGACTCTCTTCCAAAGTGGGTAAATTAATTATTGTCACTCTAGGGAGATAGTAACAAGTTTCTGTTGTTTCAGGAAGAAAGGTAATCAATTATGTGAATTCTAGCAACAGTACAGTAGTTTGTTTCAGATTTTTACTACTATAAGAATTCTATACTATGGTTCTCTAGATAAAATACTGAAATGAAGTCATTATCAGCTAAACTTATTTGCTTTCAAATTTTATCCAGCAGAAATTACCTTGTTAAAGTTCAGTTGAAAAATGACAATATTTGCAGATGGATGTTGTTATGAATCTATTTGAGAATGTCTGAATACATTTGCTTCTGAAAATCTGTTTACAGGATTGTCATTAATGTTTTGTGCTTTTATTTAGAACATACTTAAACTGAATACTCTGTAACTTCACACCATCTATTATGATGTTTTAAAATAATGGTTTTTTTCTTTCTCATGTTGCTTCTCTCTTTCAATTGTCTCTCCCTTAACAGCTTTATCATCCTCTCCTGATTTACAAGCACTGTGTTTATCTGTGAAGAAATGTAACATTTATGAAGGAATATTTTTTGCAAACTGATTTTCCAACCAGGAGTTTGGAAAGGATCCCAAACAGTTTGCATCTAAGTTATTTATTTTTCTGGAACCTGAACTATGTATGTATTAAAAATCAGAGAGATAATTATAGTCAGTGAAATAGTTTCTTTTCCTCACATCCAACTCTCATGTTGCCATAAAACACAATATCAGATATTTATATGAGAAAATTACCCATCCATTTTTCAATTCATCCTCATGGTATGAATCTGCTGTTAAAGATACCTTAAGCTTGTTGCTTTGCAGTAGAAATTTGGGTGTGAGCCTTAAAGCTGTAGGAAATATCCCAATGCAAACTTCTGCTGCAGAGGTTTGTATGGAGAGACTAAATCTGGAGGGTCTATGGGTAATAATAAACAAAAATGTTAATAAATAATACTAAAACCCAATAATGGTTGGTATTGAAAAACCACACATATTTGGAGATTACTAACGCAGTTTACATTTAAAACATGTTTTTCCTGCTTGCCAGTGGAAGGTGTAGCAGGATGCTCTGCCTGGAATGGGGTAAAACAACTCAAAGTATGCCCTATGTATGCAGAGTTATCCCCAGTCTTTTCCCATGCTCAATAAAATGTCCATTTACTAGTGTGCTTTTGCCTCAAGTAAAGGAACAGAAGAACAAATGAATGTACACTTATCAAAATGAATCAACCAAATACAACTTGTGAATTGGGATTATTGATTGCTTTCTATACACTCTTTAACCCCCTCACTCCTTTGGCTGTCAGCTGCAATTGCCATTGTCATTTATAATTGCTCTCATCGTTGCTTTTATGGTTTTCCTGCACAGGCAACAGATCAGCCATGTTGTGCAGCAAATCTGTCAGCACGATGCAATCTTGTCTCCCCCTGATATTCATTGATCTTCTGGTTGCAGTTGTTAAAAAAGCCCCAACCCTTCATATATCTCTTCCACACTCGAAATATCTTGCCCTTTAACTTATTAGACCATATTCTTCTTTACTTTCATAGTGGAGGAAGAAATTGCATTTTGCATTCAGATATTTCAGATGGAAAATCAATCATCTGTGGTTAATAAAGATGCTAATTATGAAAAATGATGACTATGCCTTCCCTTTAAAAGAAAAGGAAAAAAATGGTCTGGTCTAAATAAATATCTTATCTACAGGACTTTATCTTTTCAAGGCTGTTAGCAGCAATCATTTTTTGTCACCTATTTTTTTACTAGAACCACATCTCACGTCAAAGTATCTGAATATCTTTGAAAGTCAGGTCCTGTGTGTCTGAACACAGACATCTGAAGGCAAAGGATCATGAAGAAAGTGAAATCCTGTTTCTCAGCTGTAACCTATGAAAGCAGAATTATGGAATTTAGTTATGTTAGATAGTGTAGCCTGGTCAGATTAAGCTGCTGTTAACAGGGTGTTACTGCTTGACTGTTTGACAATGTGCTTTTTCTTCACTGCTTATCGTCCTGTGAAAGATGCAGCAGCAGAATTGACAGTCGTGATGTATGGCTTGCTAACTGCAAAAAGGGAAAAGCAGAACACTCAAATGGGCCTGATTTGAACTGCAGGAAACCAAAACGGCCCCTTGATTTTTGGAACAAAATTCTCAGAATGTAATGCATGGAAGACAAATGCAAAATTTTCTAGAGGGTTAAAAGCTAATTTCTTCTAGGTATATGTCATTCAGGAGAACTGAGTATTGTGGGTTCTTAACTTTTGCCAGCAGCCTTCAACACATGGGCGCAGGGTGGTTTGCATGTGTAATTTGAAATGTCCACATGGATGTGTGCATGTGTAAAAATAGCTCAGGACTATCAACATTAATTACATTTCTCCCAGTACTAGGAAGGAAGGGTAACCTATTTTGAAAGAAGGCTACAGATACTTAATGTTGTCTGTGTTATGCTCACAGCTCTAATTTTCAGCTCTGTATTTTGGATCATACTTGAATAAACTGAGCTCATAAATTTGGCTAACACTGTTACCACAGGTGGTGGCTGTGGGTTTTGTGTTAATTTGATGGCCAGGCCAACCCTGGATTCAGTGATGTGCTGCAATATTTATCTATGAATAAGGATACAAACGAAAATAAAGGGAGCCAGCCAAATTTAAATTTACAGCTCCACTTACTGAACAATTTGTAACACAGCTGAGATCCTGCTGTTTTGTCTGTCATTATGTGCACAACCACAAGAATATTTTATCAGAAAAATTCAGCTTTATGCTCAATGCCATGTAAAGTCCCCTGGCTCGTGACACACATACAGTCCCACCACCACAGTGGATTGTCCATAAACAGCATTTAAACTTTGCAAAATCACTCTTTCTGGGAGTACAACTTCACCATCCATGACCAAGGTAAGGATATTGTCAATACTGCCACAAAAGTGACTCAATCCTTTTGTGTAGCAACAAAATATACAACATTAGGTGTACAACAAACACAAAATGTGACAAAATATGTCACCTTCTGAAATGGACTCTGAACGTCATTTAACAGGTGGGAGAAAAGGGCAACACTAAATTCATTACAATAAAGGCTCAAAGGCCTAGAGCACAATCTCTTGGTTGAAAAAAGAAGAATTCATTATGTCCTGAATTTCTGGAGAAAAAAAAAAGTAAGATATTAAGAGCTTCATAAGGTAAAATGCAGTGAAAAGGATCTTACTGCTGCTTTGCCTCCCTTATGGACAAAGAAAAGTGCAGTGATTTTAGGGCTTTTGTTGCACTGAATGGGTTATATGCAATAATTTGAAAAGAAACTCAATGATTAAAGCTTTAAATTTGATCTGCAAATGAGTGCCTGAAGACTTCAGAACTGCAAAACTCTTCACAATTTGAAAGCCTTTAAATCAAAACAGTGAGGAAACAATAAGGGGTCATAAGTGTCATTCCAAACCCAGGCTCTGTGTCTGAGGATGTGAGTTTACACAGAACCAGAGGTATAGGTGCTGTCTTCATTTATCCTCCTTTTGTGAAGGGGCTATTTGGAAAATCCTTCTGGAGAATAAAAGTGTACATAATGCTGTCAAAGAAAAAGAATGCCTTAAAAAGATTCCTCTTGTGCATGTGACAGGTATGAACCCTTCAGCAGTCAAAATTTGGAAACGGAAGCAATTCCCTAGAAATCATTTCTAAGAATTGGAAGCTATTTAGGGTAAAGCTTGTGTGGCAAGGGAACAAAATGATTATGAATGTAACAAAGCCCTTGCATGCATTGATTTTTTTTTTTTTTAACCAGTATTACATAGTACTGATTAGGTTTTGCTTTAAATGATTGTCTACGATACCGTCAAGCAAAACTAACTGAAGATTCCAGTCTGGACTTCTTCCAGTACAGTTACAATAGTCAGGGACCCTTTTTCATGCCTTTTGAAGATATAGTTATGCAGCCTGATTTTTTCTGTAGGCATAGCTTTAATTTAATTAACATGATGTAGAAATGAAGACACATCTCACTTCTCTAGAGCCCAGCTTTCAGTGTTGGTCACGTGTTTGCGCTGGAGAAGGAAGTTATTGTTCTTATACCTGTTTATGAAATAGCAGTAGCTTGGCCACAGACATAAAACTCACCTGAGCATGCCCTGGCACACCCAAAAGAGCTCCCAAAATTATCCCCATGCTAACATGGCTTGGAAGGAAACATGGATGTTTTTATGACGCGTCCAAGCATCTATGATAAATTTGTGAGGCAATCAAGCAGTCTTTCCTGGCAAACCATGCAAGGAAAGGTGTTGCTATAACAAAACCAAACAGGGTGAAGTTTCCCTTGTGAGTTCTGGTTAGCAATAGGAGCAGATCCAGATTCTGTGCCACGGTGTGTTGGCCTTGGCCCAGCAAATTGCCCTTGAAATGAACTCCCTGCTAACAGAAAGCTTGTTCTGCCTACTGCTCTCTGTGATCAGGGATTGCAGCTAGGACAAATGAGAAATGAAGCAATAAGAAGAGGGAATTAAAACTCTGTTTCAGACCTGCTTTTGAGCAGGCTTAGTTTAGCATTTCTTTCCTCCTGTACAGTACATATTCCACAGCAATTTTGAAAACAGTATAATTTAAAAGTTAACATTTGCTTAGCTGGTAGCACGAGATAAAAGCTCTCATTTGCAGCGAGCAGGCAAATTTGTTATTGCCCCAGTCAATAGCTATTGACCTGGTACAGCACTTCTGCTTATTACAACCAAATACTTTTTCTTTTTTGCTCAGTAGTCAATGACACTGTAATGGAAGGCACTGCTTACAAACTGATGCAATATCTATCTGCAACAGCTACAAGTTAATGACTAATGGTTACACAGAGGAAAGCATGTGCTAAGAACAGCAGTACACATCTATTAATGAAATTTACTGCACCTGATGTGCCTTTATAGCTTAGTGGAACCGTAATGCCCATCAGATAAACAGTTTCTGTTGTTATTAATCTAGGTTTTAGCACAAAACACCTTTTATTCATGCTATCAACACATAAATAATTTGCCTAGGACAAAGTTTTGTCTGACTTTTAAAGCACACCTTTCAGTTATACGAAATTTACATTACATGATTTTTTTTTTTTAGTTATATGAATTTTTAGGATTCGGCAATCCCAGACTTAGTACTTTGGCAAGGCTCTCTTCCAAGCTGAAGTCATGTTATTCTCTAACTAGCCCAGATGGGGCAGTATAAATGCAAGAAAACATCCTAAAAACAAAATGGGAACAGCAGAGTGCATGTGTGCATGGCTCAGCCTGCCTTCAGGCTCCTTCCCTGTAGGAGAGCAGTGCAGCACAGCCCTGTCCTTTACAATTCTTTTAAGTTGCACTTTCTATGCCTGGGGGTGAACTTTGCTCATGATTTTCATAGCTGATTTTCATTCTGTAATTATGGCTGTGTAATTGTTTTATTTTATTTTTTTAATACTGCCTGATACCAAAATATTTTCTTTCAAAGTTCCACGACTTATTTTATATCTGAGAGATGCATATTTTTAGACAACAATGTGATTATAACAGTAACACCCGCTATTTTTAAACTACCTTCAAACAAACATTACAAAACATCAATGAAGTTTGGTGATTCCTTGGTGAAAAGCAGAACTGCCAATG
Source organism: Prinia subflava (assembly GCF_021018805.1). Taxonomy (NCBI): domain Eukaryota; kingdom Metazoa; phylum Chordata; class Aves; order Passeriformes; family Cisticolidae; genus Prinia; species Prinia subflava. The sequence continues at coordinate 2,024,715 of NC_086271.1, forward strand.
ATGATGTTTTGGCTTACATTTCTCTATAATCTTTCCTGTAGAACACCAACAAATATTCTAATATTGGAGCACTGATTTACCTGTTTGTTTCTCTTTTCTGAATGCCACCTTGATTTCCCTCTATGACTGATGATGAGGCATCACAGCAAGAAAACTTACAAATGTGGTAAAGATTAAACAATCATGCCATTGCCAAGGACATTATTATACTGCACTCCCTATGCACCATTTAATTGTATTTAAACAATGCTCCCAAACCACAACACTTTGCCTTTTTCAGATGAGACACACCCTACAAGATCCACCACATAGATCCTGACCAGATCTGTGACACTCATTCATAAACTGCCCCTGTTGGTGAAGACTGGTGGAATTTATTTGCTGAAGTGCTCAGTGTGCAGCAAGGAGCTAAATTCACTTTAAGTTCCTGCATATTTACATCTCTTGACAAGATCTCCAGTGCTGCCCAGCCAGCATTAACTTGTGCTCCTGTTTGTTGTCACAGAGCTGTGACTGACAGGAGAGCAGTGGAGAGACTAAACTGTGTCTTTCCTGCAATGCAATTTTGTTAGTCTGCTAACCAAACATACCTAAATAACAATACATTTATCCTTGCAATACTGTGTGAGGAAAGAAACAGATCATCTTCGTTTAGAACCAGAGAGAGACAGATTTGAATATGGTTGGGTCATTCCACACCCCTACTGAAATTCCATTCCAAAAACATGAGTTCAGGAGCTCAACTTTCCTATTTGTTCTTAGTTTTTGTGTTTCCCAAACATTTCCAAATGTGTTGTAATGAGGTGAAACCAGGAAATGTTCATAAAATATTTTATTGTGTATACTGTGATCTTAAGAGGACACTGCATTATAGACACAATCCTTCCCTTTAAAGGAAAAATGTGAGTTCTGCAAATTACCAAACAGCAAGGTTTGGTCGAGACAATGATTAGATTTGAAACGAATATATCATGAGCTTTTCAATTCATTACTGAAAAAAGTCATTGAGGAAATTATATGCATGTTAATTAGACTTCTTAATAGTTAAGTGATAACTAGATATTTCAGCCTTTCAGAAAAGTCCATGACACCACTAAACCTGCTGGATTTCAGAGGCAAGGGATCTCTCTTGGCAGCTGCAACAGTTATAAGGAGTAAAACATTTCAAAGATTATTCTGGGATTTTGGTCAATCATTTGCAGCATGCAACAAGCTACACAGAGTTTACTTATTATTTCTTCAAAATAGGAAATTCATCTCTTCTGGTACCAAAATCAGTAAATCTCAAGCAAATAAATATGAGCACTTTTGCAAAAATAAGATATTTTACCAGATGATTTGACTTCATTGTCAGCTCAGTTACATTTATGGTTTTCTCCACTTGCCCATAAGCAAACTCTCCACCCTATTTCATAAGAAGCTGTAAAGACTTCTCTTGAATGAAGGTAATTGTTATTAAAAAATAAAAATGAAACATTTCAAATTGAAAACAGACAGGCTATGCTTTTCCTATTATGGTCCCAAACTTTGCAGTATTGACAGTCAATGACTTGGAAGACTGCTGAAACTGTAACCCATACTGAATGAGGAAATAATGCTTAATTTCAATACTAAATGATACAGAATGGGAAAGCCAGCAGAAAACTATTAAGGAAAGGTATTAGTGACTTACTTTTTGTGACAACTCCTTCAAGGCGAATGATGTTTGGGTGATCAAACTGTCCCATGATGCTCGCCTCCCTCAGGAAATCTCTCCTCTGCCTGTCCATATAGCCACCCTTCAGAGTTTTAATGGCAACAGGGATCTCTCTTTTTCCTGGTGTCTTCAGACGTCCACTGCATACTTCTCCAAACTCCCCTTAAATAGATAAAATATTTGTTAAGCAACTCACAGTGCCTGCACAGAAAAATGTTCAAGGAACTCACACATCCCATAGAAGTGGACAGAGAAATAACTGATTGAATATTCAAATTTATGAGTCGTCACATCCCAGAAAATCAAACTATTCAGCAGCACTTCACAAGAAATGATCACCTTTCCTTTGTGCCACAGCAGAGCTCATGGGACCTTGTACTGTGCCTGCAAAAGCCAAACCTTCAGCCCTCCCCAGTGTGGCTCATCTTGCTCTCCTTTGAGATTGAACATTGGTATCAGTATGTTTGGGATATATAGCTGAGGAAGGAATGCAATGACACTTGGGCTTTTATTCCACCGATGAAAAAATATCTATGTAAAATATCTACTGATAAAAATATTTATCTCTAGGGGTGAAGTGAACTAAGACCTACTTGTTAAGAAAAGCCCTGAGACTTTCAGAACACTTGACTATCCTTCAGCTACAGAAAGCATTTAAAAAGTACTTTCTGCTGTTATGACCTAGAAGAGCACTTGTATGTGATCTATTTAAATGGACTTCCACATCTGCTTGAAATTAATGAAATATTTCCCTGTTCAGATGGCCAAAGGTCAACAGTTCCAGAAAATCTCGAGTTGTGCAGTGAGAGGAATCTCAAAACTTGTTTCCCTTGATGTTTCCCTGTGTATGCAGGGCCTGTGAAGGATGTGAGTCTCCCTGAATTCTCCTTACACATTTCCTAATTCAGTTTGTATGGAAATCACAACTTTCCTTTGATCTTGAATTCACCCAGAAGTTATTCAGAGCCCCTACCAAACATTCTCTTGGATGAATGCAGGTCAGTTTTCCATGGGTCATAATTCAGTAAATGAAAAACAATGCTCACAAAAATATTTCAGAGCATTTCTCAGTTGCAGGTTGCTTTCAGAGCAAATCTAAATTATTTACCCCAGTCATTTTGGAATCAGAATGCTAAAAGCCAAAAAGCAAGTAATGAACAGATATATATTTAACTGGGGATTTAACACTCCATTGAGTGATGTCTGTATTAGTTTTCCCTAAAGTTTAAGGACAGAAGTAAACAAAATAAAGAAGCTCTATTCTGTAACAGTGCATCTTCAGATATGAAGCAAATCTAGAAGAGAGGTACCTTAGAGGCACAACCTTCACTTCAGAAAATTTTAACTCCCTGATATTACAGGATTAGAATGGATATTGTCACAAGACTTGTATTTTATTAGGTTCTGTTGCTTCCACTAAAACAAAGCAAAGTTTTATTAGTCAATGAGATCCAGGAAGAGTGAGATTAGAGGAAGAATTTCATAGCTTGTCTTTCACTTCAATGACAGAGGCATCAAAGTGCAGGAGTACAATTAACACACGCTGAACACAACCTCGGAATAAATTAGCAGCTTCCTCGACAGCTAAAAAATGTCAAGTGGTCCCAGGTCTTCTTCATACAGTTCCTCCCCACCAATTTATTTCTACTTAATTTTAAAAAATAAATTAAAGATGTGTGCAAATATAAGATATGTGAAAAGATATGTCATTAGAGTAATGCTCTGCGAATCTTTTGACAAAAGGGGAAGTTTTATGAGGATTTTCCTATATGATTTTGCCCCTTTCACCTTTAGATGGCTCTCCTTAAAAGTTTGCTTGCCTGACTAGTTGCATTGAAAAAGCAGTAGGTAATTTGGACTTGTAAAGTCCTCCCATAAAAGAAAGTCACAAAACTGAATGTTTTGCGGTAGGCATGGTCTATCAATCTTCTATTCTGTGACATGTTCAGCAGCACCAGAACACTTCTCTAAAGCCATGACCTTATTGCATATCTTGCTGGTTTTTCAAGCTTAAGTGCCTAAAATGAGAAAAATTTCCATTTTCTTTCTCCTGATGAAGCAGTGAAAAGCAGAAATACTAGAGCCTTAATATTGAGATTTTTAAAGAAATTTTGTGATCAGTAAATCTGCAGAATTGCAAAATCTCATTTTAAGACTAATTTGAAAAGCATAGGTTATAGAATAAACCACTTTGCTACTACAAGATTATACAAGAATACTACAGCTTCAGAATTTCATAAATAATGGCATTCATCCCTCGAGGACTGTAAAGGGCTGTTACCAAGTGCTTTAAAATGAATTAAACTCAAGGAGGCAGCTGAACAACTTGCAATTCCAAGATTTATTATCTGTACTACATCCAAAGCAGGGGGAGGAACCTCTGTTTCTTTCATCTTTTTTTTGGATGCATGATTTGCAAAGTTAGAAAGAAATGTCCCTCCCCTTGGCTATTGGGATTGATAAAATGCTGAACATAAAGATTACCAGCAAGTTTTTTGTGACATGATGTCAAAGTTGAGTTCATTAGCTTACAGAACAGACAGTTCTCACATTTAGAAACCCAAGGTGTATAATAAGTTCTGCTTCTGTTTTAGACTAGATGGAGATCAGTGGTATAATTGAAGGCACTGAATTATTTACACTGAGACTTTGACAAGATTTCATCCCAGAGTATATGTTCTACACTTCTGTTCAGACAAAGGATATTCAATGTTTTTGAAGTCAAAGGGGAATGGGTTCAACCAAAGGGGTTTTTAAAACCCAAGGATCTCATTCTCACTGCTCAGGTCTGAAGATAAACAGGATAAATGTTGACCCTGCAGCAGCTGAGGTTCATGACTGCATGTGTAATAAGTTGAAACCAAGAGCCAGATGTCAATGAAGTCAACATTTTTCCTTGCTCCACGTAAAAAGGCTGATCACAACTAGAAAAAACGATTGACTCCATTGCCTTTTTAATAAAATGTAAATAATCTCTGGTTTAATAACAGAAACCTCACCCATCTTACTATGTATTACGCAAAAAGGAGCTAACTAGAGCAGTCTAGAAATTGAATCTGTGCAAAGCACACAGCATTCAGCAGTGCCCATGTGCTAGCTAAACAGGAGTGGTCAGTCACTCAAAGGTGTGAGCGCAGCCTGGCATTACTGCACGGGATCAGAACAAACGTCTTACAGCACAGACAGGGGCTGCCATAGAACTGAAAGCTCACAGCACCAAATACAGCTCAACTCACTCCCCCATTTCAGTCTCTGCACTTGAGGGAGATTTAGATCATGCAAAGAAAATTGTCTGCTCTGGGAAAAGCTGAAGAGTTGGCTCCTTCCCCGAGTTTCAATATTTTAACAAAGAAAATAGGAGGATAGTTGTAACTTTTAAGACAGATTTGACAAAGCACCTCTAGGAATTCATTCCTTGAAGAGGTGCTGAACCCATAAACCAAACAGCAGGAAGAGATGGGGCAGAAAAAAAAGTGTATGGATGAGATATAATTACCAAATACTTTACAGCATAACTTGGGTACAGAGCTAGGTTAGAGTGAAGCTGAAAAAAGAAACTAACTAAAAATACTTGCCTTGAGTGTCACAGCCATCAGAACTACAAGTAGTGAATTAGCAAGAACCTCTGGACATGACTTTTTCCATTGAAAAAACAAACTGGAAACTGCTTTCAGGAGAAGAGTTTTAAAAATGTCATGACCAGAAATGCTAGAGATTTTTTTTCCAAGTATTTGTGCTTTTCCACTTAGGCAGTTTCAAAAGGAAACCTTTTGGTTCTTGAATGGAAATAATTTTTGTTTGAAAAATTAAAGTTTCAGAAATTGAAAATGAGAATTATTGGCCAAATTAAAATGATAAAACAGAATAAATTTAGAAGCACATCTACTAATTGATTTGTTAAAAGATATTAATGTTTCATTTTGGAGAAGATGTTGATTTTCGGTTCCACTTAGGTGAAAATTGTAAACCTCTTTTAAAAGTAATTCTCCAGTGAAAAGAAATCCATTTTTATCCAACTGAAATGTGCAATACAGAATTAGAGAGAATGCACAGAAATCTTTAGGACTGCTGAGAATTACACTGACATGTTTTGTCCCTGAGCACCTACTGAAGGAAGTGTGTGGGAATTTGTACTCTCCCTGCCTCAGCCATGGTATTTAACCTGTATCTTGTATGCATGGAAATGGGTTTAAATTTCATTGCAACCCATTTGCAAGTCCTGTTAGCTGAGTATTTTTGAAATTGAAAAATTACAGATGTAATTTCAGAAAATAAAAACCATAAAAATAAAGCCCATGAAAATAAAATATGTCAAATCATACACTTCCATGCATACAAGAAAATGGAGAGAAGTTGAGAGAAGAGTTTTCGTAAATGAATTAAAATGAGATTAAGGACACAATTTTAACCTGAACTAAAACAAATAATCCTTGTCTGTTGTACTCAACTGAAACCAGCAGTTACACAGATATGGAATGTAGCTCAATCTGCTTTATAATCTAAGACATCAATATCCAGAGTGTGTCTGAAGAAAAGGAAGAAAGAGAAGAAAGCAAACCGAATGTTTTTTGCAGAGGTGAGCCCTCTGGGGGCTCTCCCAAGCTCAGAATTCCAGAGGTGCACAGCTCCAGCTCCAGATGATGTGGCCTAAGCTATCAGGTAAACTGGAGTACTCCAGCACTATGGACTGCAATGTGAAACAGAATTTTCTCTTTTACTTTCAGGTCAATACTTCCCCTCTCCTGTCTGCAACCAGACCTGCTTTTATTTCTGTAGGATTATTGCACAACATTTTCTAGTGCACCAAATGCTTCTTAGCAACACGGGGGATATTTCCATGGTTATCAGTGTAGTAACAGATCTTTAAATGATGAGTTTAAACTGAAAAATACCCTTCCTTTCTAGAGTGACTAAGATACATGAAACAAATATAAAAAAGAAGGATTAGAGGGCATCATCTTTCATACTGTCTACATCTTATCAACAGATCTTCCTCTTTTCCCTCTCTGCCAGTGATCCTTCTCCAGGCAGAAAAGCCTATCCCAGGCCAGCCTCTCCTTTTCCTCTTTCATACTCCTCCGGTTTTCTATTTGAGAATAATTTTTTCTCAGTCTTCTATATTCAGAACTTGTATCCCCATAGAAAGAGATTCTGATCTAATTTCACCCTCAGTGACTGAGAATACATGACAATAACCATGGCACATGCTGAGTGTTTTGAATACATCTGGAAAAAAAACCCAAAACAAAATAAATAAACACCACCTCCCAAAAAACCCTACCAACAAACCAGGCAAAAAATCAGTCCTACGCAAAAAACTGATTAGGATAATTAATTTCCTAATGCTTATGAAAAAGCAGTACTGCCATGGCTAGAGATTTTTTTACAGTAGGTATAGTTTTACCTGCCCCAATGACTCTTTCAATACGAATTCTTGAAGGATCAATCTCCTTGGCAAACTCATGGACAGCAAGAGATGGGTCTTCATAGGTGTCTGGATCTATGTATGTTTTGAGTCCTGGGAAATGTACTGCAAGAAAGAGAGAATAACAGGAATCAGGAACTCCTTGATATTCATGCATTGCTACAAGAGTTTTCTTCTTTTTTGACTAGACAGTTGAAAGGACTGAAAATAATATACTACATCTGCCAGGCTTAAAATTTCAGAACCCAACAGAAGAGCTGGTCACTTGAAAAAGGGTCTGCAAAGACACCAAGTGAGGGCTCAAAGACATGGGGAAAAGCACAGCCTCAAAACTACAGTGATTATTGCCAAAGCAGTTCCCCTTTGCTGCTCCTTGGTCAACTGAGGCAATCTGTGCTTTACTTTGAGAACAGTTGTTTCTAGTTCACTCCTTTCATTTAGGAGTGGATGACTGATCATCCTGTTTTGCCAAACAACTCAAATCTTTGAGATCCTTTTCTCTAAGGAGCACTCCTGGAGGGCTGTGCTGCTTTGTTCTCTTCTGATCAGCTGGAACAGCCAGAGAGGCAGGTGCAAGATGACAACAAAAATATCCAAATCCCTTTTCAAGATAATTTCTGTCTGTTTCCTTGGAGATGGCCATGGCAGTAGCGGGTTGGTGCCAGATTGCTTTGGCAGGCTCCAGCAAGCTGCCATTTCCTGGCATGGCTGGTATCCCTTGTGTTCCTGAGTATAGCACGTTCAAGAACTCGTGTTGTTTCTTCTGGACTGTCTGGATGGGAATTCTTTCAGGCTGCTGCCATATCATGATTAAGTTCTGGAAAGCTTTCAATCCATTATCAGAAGTTGTTGCTAATAATCCATCACTTTATCAGGATAAAAAGAGGCATCTGCAGCTGGGTCCAGAGAGTCCCTTTAAAAAGAATGAGGCATTTCTCAGCCTTCTTTCTCCTGTCAGTTAGCAGCTGAGTCTAAACCAGTAATTCCTCTTTATTCTTGTTCCTGTAGAGCACAAATACAAGTAGAGACTTGCCCCCTCCAGTGTGATGCTGAGATCACTACAAATGAATGGGAAGGCTCTGAGATGAAGCTTTGTGCCAACATGAAATACAGTCATCATTTACCCTGGCCTGAAAGACACTGAGTGAGGCTTTTTTCAAATTCAGTCACGGTCTCAGAGGCATACATCAAACTCTCCAGGAGGAGGGTTTTTGTCTTCTTTTATTTCTGGCCATGTTTGGAAACAAAATGACAAAACCATCTTTCTAGGCAGTATATTTTATGGGCAAAGGTGCCCTTTTCCTTGACTGAAAGAGACACTTGGCTCGATATGGTGGTGTCATTTGAAAAATATTTTACCTCTGGTAACTTCTTCTGTGTTGAGCATAGCATTTTCAGACATGTTATCAAAATGATAAAAAACTAAAATCTGATACCCTTTGAATAAAAAAAATAGATTTAAACTGCTACTCTAACAGAAAACAGTAAGGCAGCTAATTTGAAGCAGGTAGCTAAAGTAAGCTATATAAACTAATTACTGCCCATGAGAGATCACCAGGATTTTCTCTCACTGTACTGATCAGTGAGCAGGAACATGAGCAAAGAGAACCCATTCCACTTCTTATTTCTTGGGTGGCTGGAAGTGTAGATCCCTAAATCCAAGGAGAACTAGATACAAGTAAGTCATACATTCACCAAGAGAGGAATTTTGAGACAGAAATTCAGTACCCAGAACAACTGAGAATTTAAAGAAATATACCTGAAAACCTGCTAAATATTATTAGCTGAATAGCAAACATCCCTTTAATAACTAGAACAGATTTAGTGAAATTGCAAACAAAAATAAAGACCACTGATGATGCAGGCAATAAGGAACTACTCAAATAACCAGATTAAAACATCGAGGGCAAAAGTTGTTCAGGAAACAGTGGATTTCCTTCATTTAAAGCATGATATAGATATTATATAGTGTTGAACTACTCACAGTGTCCATTTTGCAAATGAGCCCTTCTTTTCTCCTCAGATTTCATTTTGGCCTTTATGTACCACTGGCATCTTTGAAGAAAAACAAGTGAGGTTTTAAATAAAATACTTTTCATGAATAAAACAGATGCACACCAAGTTTTATCTGTATTTTTATGAAATCCAAATTCTATGCATTTGGAATATATATGTACATCTGAATCTAAAGAGGGAAATATGCATGACGAACTACAAATAGATTATATACAAAGAAAAACTGATCATGGCTGAATGTTTAGCATGACAATGACTATCTGAGTTTAAGTTTGATGTAACTTTTTTTTTTTTTTTTTAAGTTTGACTCCCCCAAAGAATTCTGATACTTCAATAAATTACTACTTTCCTGCATTCCTGGTCACGTACATAGGCCTGTGGTAATTAAACTTTATCCCATTACCTTTCATATATAGTGGGTAAAATACCCTCTCATTTTTTTCATAATAGAATTATAATTACTTCACCATGTCTCATGAAAAAAGAAAGTATTTTTTCACATCAGGACCCCTTTTTTCTCTTCTGCTGAGTGGCTCGGTGCAGCCTGAGCTGCCAAACATTGCCTACCTGCAGGTCTGGTAATGCTGATTTAGGTGGTCACATGGCAGGAGCAACTGTTTCAGTCAAGAAAAAACAAAATATTTACTCTTGGTCTTAAAGCTCTTTCTCACTCAGTGAGCAGCCTAAAAATTACTATTTCGAGGGAAATCTTTTGGTTTAAGGGGTAGCAAAGGGTTGTTGAGGCCCCGATGCCAGTGGGGAACAGCAGTGCTCTAAGTACAGACATGGAGTTCCAAGACCAGCTTGAGGAAAAACGCCTGTCCTCTGTGTGAACATTAACAGCATTATAAACAAAAACAATTACAGTCAGTATATCCATACTAACAGTGAAGATCCATGAGGAATAGGTGAACACACCCACCTCATTTCAATGCTTTGTTTAAACTGCTGAAACACGGTAGGAACAGTCCCAAGTTCATTCACTGCTACCCAGGTGATGATGAGGAAGTTAAGGGCACAAATTCCTGAAGCTGATGTACCCTTGTGGAGGGAATGCAAACCAGTGGGTTCTCAGACTCTGTGGAAACCTTGAGACTGAACACGAGTTGCTGGGACTCCCTAAGGATGCCAGTGCCATTTTTAGGACCTGAACAAGTGGTCTGTAGGGTGCCACCTGTCCAGAGCCCTAAACACAAGTTCTTACACTCCAAGTGCTTGCCCAAGGGAACAGTCAAAGAAACAAGACTGTTGCCTTACCCAACCCTCCTAAACATCCACGTGGCCCCAAAGTTTGACCACAGAAGCCAGTGATTAATCACCAGCAGAGGAGTCTCCTCATTCTCTGCTCATGTTGGCTGCAGAACAATCAGAGATAAGACTAAATCAGACTAAGCCTTAACATCCCATTTCCTGAAACTGAGCCAAGAGCCCAGTGCTGTGTCTTGAAGTCCCTGTTGCTTTCCTGTTCCTATCTGCCGTTGACAGCCGTGCTTCCTGCGTGCTCCTGGTGGATAATCACCCAGCAGAGTGCAGAGGCAGGTGCTCGTTGAACCCAGCCTCTCCACTCTGAATAGGCTCATCAGCAGCCCTGGGACTCAGCTCATCGAATTGGTAATGCTAAACAGTGAAGCAGAGCACATCTGTAGGGTACCAGTCCCGTTTTTCATACTGAAATCTGCCTCCAGTCCTAGAGCAGATTGAGTATTTATTCAAATCTTTCTTGCTCTGTCTTCTGTGGATCATGCTCTTATCACTGCATTTAAGCAGCACTTCAAAATGAATTCCTATCTTACATAATTGAAATGGCCCCATGAGTATGGCAGTAGAAAGCTAAGAGAATCTCTGATATTCTTAACATTAGACAACAGGAGGAAGAAACACAGAAAGAAACCCTTTTCCATATTTTTTTTCATTCCCGAATTTAGTTAGATTTTAGTTCAGATTTTTTTCTAAAGGAAGTGTTTGAGTTGTTTCAGGATTTCACTTACGGATTCCACACAATCATTTTCTCTGGAAATTCCTCTCTCTTCTGAAAGATCCTACTGTTTGTCACCTTCTGTAGCAATTGCAGGAATATTTACTCAGTCTCTAACATTATCTACGGCCACAATATGTTTCAAGGTTAACTGCTCTCATTAACTCCATCAGAATGTTAGATTTAACTGGTTTTATTATTTAGAAGAGAGAGCATTAATTCACATAATGGCAGCTACTGCAGTGCCATATTTAGTTGCTGGGGTATTGCAAATAAAACCTCTGGCCTGCACTGACAGAACTTCACTTTCTGTTCAAATCAGAGGTGATGCTATACCAACAAAACAGATGTGTAATTACAAATCTTAAAGTGCAGCACCCTCTGTTGATATTGGAGTAGTGCATTCTCAAAAGTTTTGCAATTGACAGTTATAAGATTTTGTAAAATACACTGTGGGGATTTTTTTTCCTGATAATGTCAGAACCTTGAGGGTGCAGCAGTTATACTGTATTTTTAAATTATCACTCTGCAGGCAAGAAGTCCAGAAACTTATTTCTAAAATATCCAAAGTATTTCCTGGTTTCACATAATTTCTTATCTCCCCTAACTGTGCCTTTAGGAAAAACAACACTTACAGAAGAACTGTAAGACCAGTGCTGATACTCCACTGTGTCTAACCCTAATTTTAGCTCTGAAAATATGGTTTAATGACTTAAATATTATTCTTAAAATTCTTTATTTTAGATGGGACTGAAGAACAGTGTTTTAATTACCTGCCAGTGATGAGGAAGAACAAAGTGAGGATGACCAGGAGAGTGAATCCACCAACAGCAGCAGTGGCTATGACAAGAATCTGTCCCTGCTCTGCAGCCATGTCAGAAGCTGAAAGAGAAGCACAGAGAAAAGAGGCTGATGCTCCATCCATCACCCATGGATTTTGCACGTTGGCTGAAATCATTTCAATGGTCAAATGTTGCAGTTTGTTTTTAATGGTTTCCTCAGTGCTTAGCGAAGATGTCTGCAGGTTTATAAAAGGAGGATTTGTCTCTATCAGACACTTGCAATTTACTGAAGTTTGAATATGACAGGATTTTGGACACAAAACTGTATTTTCTTCCTTAGCTTTATTTATCTAAATCCTGCACCTAATTCAGAAGTTCTCTGCATCCTCCTGTCCCAGTGAAGTCAGCAGCAGTGCTGGGTATATGAAAATACCAAACTGGGTTCAGGAGGAAGCAAAGCAAACCCTTCACACCTAATGTGTAGCTTCACACATTTTTCAGCGTGTCCAGTGTTCAGTTTCATTGTCACAAAATACATACACCTTATCATAACATGCTTCGGGGATTTGCAACTCTGCAGTTGACAAAAAGAAAATTCTTATGCCTCTTGTTTGTCTCTGCTTTTTGTAGGATGTTGAGTTAAAAAGGATCACCTGAAATTATCCAGTCACTGGAAACTTCCTAATTTAGTTAATTCATGGTGTATAATATTAAATCTTTACATGGAGAATTTACCTACTTACAGTCCTCACTGTCCAAATACTACCTGAGCAAAAAACAGAATTAGGCTTGGTTTTTTTTCTCTGTCTCCTGTCTTGTGACTCCAAAGTTCTATTTGTTAAACTCTGTTACACTTGAACATTTACACCACATGACATTTACCCAATTATTACTATTTCCATGGGAAATCAAACATTGTTTTGAAAGACAAATAAATAATTCTATTCAATGACTTCTGAAAACGGGAGTAAATACAGAAAAGGGAATAATTTTTACATCAGGGAAGCAATTTTGATTTGGTAGAATTGCAAACTGTGCAATAAGCAAAATCTTCAGCTTTCTTTAGGCATCAGATGATGAAAGCTTAAGGAAATCACCTAAGCTGCTGTCTAGAAAGCTCAGCAGGTGATATTCTCCCACTTTGCAGCTGATGAAGCTCGATGCAATGCACACATTGCTATCCAAAAACTCATAAAATGTTGTTTCCTAGAAAAGCATTTGGCTTCTGAACAATATTTGTGTGTGGCTTAAAAAATCGTGATGTAAGAGTAGCAAATCTGGCTTTGTAAGAGTAGCAAAACAAATAAAACCAATAGTAGCTTATGTCAAATTTTCAGCAAAACCAACTTTTTAGATTTCCGCCATTAGGTTTCTGTCCAAATAACTTGATGGAAGCATGCACAGGCAGCAAATTACAAGGCATTCAATACCTGTGGTCACACAAGTTAAATATATACATCTTCCAATAAATGATGGAGCAAATATTGACTGTATATTTAAAGGATATCTAGTGATGCTATGGGAGTGGATTCCAGCTCTCTGCTACCTCCCACAGGCTCAGGTTTAGTTGGAAAAATGCACCATAACAAAAATCATGCCACACAAGTACCAATGCAAATGCTGAATAACACTTTCTGACTCGTGGGAGTTGTGCTAAATGTGACAAAGATTATTAAAGTCAGGCATGGTTTGAAGTTGTACACAGAGAAGGTTTCAGAGGAGTCTTTCTTGCCCATCTCTGCTGGGGAAAGGGGAGGACAAACTGCAGCTCTGCTTTTGTTTCTAGTAAGACAAAAGTATGTGCAAAAATAGTAAATCTGGCAGTAAGAAAGCAAACCACGAGCTCAGATGAATTAGCTGTGATTTTCTTCAACAGACATTCACTGTCAAGGCCAACAACCCAGGAATTTCCTGATACAAATGTAGGGACTGACTCCACGGTCCAAAGAAGCACCTGCGGTTACATTAATGAGGGGAGAAATTCAAAACTGACTTAAGTTCTTTCTGCCTGTAAGCAATAAATACCATTTTTAGCTGAGACTGTACCTACTTGAAAAGGGATAATTCTGTTTCTCTTGTTTGTATTTTAGAGGCCAGAGTCGAATACATTAAGATTTTTTTCATGTAGTTAAATCACTCCAAGGAGCTTTCAAGCCTGAAACTTCCCAGTGACCTTAATTTACCTGTCAGATAAAAATGTCAAATGACAGACAAGAATAATTGGAAAATGTGGATTTGTTAAAAACTAGCAGAGAGGCAGGTAAGCCAAAATGATGGAAATACTTATTTTTGCTTGAAGTGATCCCTCAATAAAATCAATAAAGGCACAGTGCAGTGAACAACACATATTTAAGCACAGGAGTATCCACATGCACAGACTTATCACATGCAGGCAAAAGGTTCCACAAAGAACTGTTTATGCAGCAAGAAGACAGTAATCAGGGACTCTCAATACCTAGAATCTTTACAGCATTTTGCCATTCTAAATTAAATTCTATGTGTCTCTTAACCTCTCTGCTCTTTTCTCATTTCTCTGGCTTTCTCTTATGGTAAAGTTCAATTTGTAAATATTAAAAGCTTTAATTATTTCTGTTGTGCATGTTCCTGGGTATTTTTTGTCACTTCCTGGTTCTCCTTCCTTATTTTTCCTGTGTATATTGGTCGATGACCCTGTGTTTCTCCTCAGAACTTCTTGATTATGCAAGACAGAAAAACAGTTTAACAAACAACTGCAACAGGTTGCAAAGTCAAGCAAGTTCCTGCAACCTCATCCCTTTGTGTGTACATATGAGAGTGCTGCATTTCATCACAGAAGTACACAGCATTTTTTTCCAGAGTCTCATTTGTTGAAAACATGGCCAGCATTTCTACAGCTAAAATCAATATTTTGTTGTCTCTACACTGTCCAGGGCACCTCAACATTACCATAAACCACGAGCAGAGCTAAGGGAGCTTAGCACCCCTCTAATTGGGCTGACTGCTTAGTCTGGTACTGTGTCTCATTCCCTCTACCTGTCTGCTCACTTTGACACTTAAACACTTTAAAAGATGAGGAGCTAAGACAAGGAGAAGGGAGAATTTATGACTTATCCAAGATGTTTCAGTAGTATATCGCAACGTCTGGGTGGCAAAACTCTTCAAGCACATTTTACCTGCAACTGATGTGATTATGAAAGTGATTTTAAAACTGCAGCATGGATTGTATATGCACCCAGGAGCTTATTATCCACATAAACTCCTCACTGCCATTGCTCTTCATGCCTAACTCATGTTATATCCCTGAAATGGTGCTTGAAGTTTCTAATTACATCATTCCAGCTTCCTTACTTAACACCATGCCCAGAAATCCCTTCTGCATCCAGCCTGGTGTCAGCTCTGATCCTGCTATCCACTTTGTACATCCATGCCCTGTCTCATCATCTCTCCAGGTTCTTCATCTGAATGTATGAAGGAAGAGCTGCACCTTCCCTCCCCTCTGGGCTGAAGGGAAATATCCGGAGGCTTCCTCGTTTCTTCACTGGGCACACTGGAACAAATGCTGCAGATGTTTTAGTCACAGTGTCAGAGGCTGAAAACCAGAGAGGATCTTTCAGCTCTGCCCTTTCTTTGAGCAAATTTCTCTAGAACATTTTACAAATTCATGTATTTGGTATAAAAGAGCTGGCAAGCCTAATGACAGGTCTCTTCTGTCTCTCAGCTACATCCCTTGGTTACTTCAGTTTGACACCTATCAGGCAGCAGACCCTCAGCAGGACTGGAAGATAAAAAAGTGACAGAAAGACAGCCAGACTGATAACAGTGAGTGGCTGCAAGACAGATAAGTGTGGACAGTGAGCACTGGAGCTCTGGCAGACAGGAACAGGCTGTCAGGGGGATGTACAAGGCATTGCAAACAACAGTGCTTAAGAACAGGTAAAAAACCACAAAGTGTCATTAGGACAACCTTTAAATTTTCACAAATGAAAATGTAGTTCCTGTGCAGTTCCTGTGATGCAGTGAGATGATGGGCTCCAGTCAAAGGGGAAATGAGAAGGGAAAGGAAAGGTGATGTTAAAAGGGACTGTCACCAGCACAGGAATGTAAAACGTTTTGGTGTCTATTCACTTGAGAAGTTTTCTTCCAAGTGTTTTCCCTAACATCCACTTCCTGGCCAGTGGATAAATGGAAAGCCTGTGCAGGCAGTTCGAGATCTGAACGAGGATGCTGCTCTTGTTCAGGAAATGCAGAGGAGAAGTGAAGTCTCTGGGTTTTCTGGACACAGACAGTAGTGCAATCAGATAGACCAAAATCAAATGTGAAGAACAAATGGATGAAAGTGTTAAAACACAGCAAGGGAATACTTAAAGATTAAAATGAGACATTCTTTGGTATCCAGTGCTGACTAACACTGAATGAACAGTAGGATGAGGCAGAGGTGGGGAGAGACCCAACAAGAAGTTTCTAAATATGAAACACGTGTCATCTGATTTGTTTTGTTTCAACAAGGAATTCAACTGACTATTGTCAAAACAGAAAACATTGTAAAAAACAAACAAAAATATTTCCACTTTGCATTGGCAATGCAGTATATTTTCTAAAATTCCTTGGGATGGCTTCTCTGTCATGGCATGAAGTAGGGCATGTGCTTTAGCCAGTAGTGGACCTGCACTGGAATCAATCATTCAGGACCCTTTTCTTGAGCTTTGGAGTTCTGGAAAGAATGGAGTCACATGTGGTGGCAAATCCAAAATAGCCTGATTTGAGGACGAAAAGTTAAAGGCAGATTTTGTGGATGTGGGAAGAGGGAGAGGAATGAAAATTCAGCAGAATTTTCTGGCAGTACACAAAAATCACCATCTGAGACTTAAAGAAATTAAAGTTATTGATCCATCAGGATGGGAGTTTCAGCCAATTATTTTTTCAAAGTCTTCAACTTTATAAAACACCTAATCAGGTATTCTATCAGCATTTCTAAAATGTTTAGGTTTCTATTGTTAATAATTTAAAGTACACAAAGTCTGCATTGCTTTTGGATTAAATATCATCATGTGTTCACATTTATCACTCTGTTCAGCCCAAGCACAAGTCCACACTGCATAAATGCAAAATTGTCCCTTAGGCCCCTTCCAGAGCAAGCCAACCATTCCACTTTCAGATTGTTTTTTCCTAATGATGGGAAGGCTGACAAGGAAAAGACCCTTGGTTTTAGAACAAGCCCTGCTTTGGCAAGAAAAGTGCCTAAAAGCTGTAAATTGTTCAATATTTTACAAATTCCTCTGGGCAGAAAGACCGCTGAGGTAGTGCAAAGAAACTACTTCTCTAGGGAAAAAAAAAAGTAAAAAGAAATAAAGAAAAAAAGTTTGAATCATTAATTAAAAAAACCAAAACAAAACACAACCAAAACCAAAACAAACAAAATCAACCAATCCAAACAGGTATTGCAAAAACAGCTGGTTAGAAGAGAGGGGGGAAAATATTAGAGGGTAACAGTCAGAGATTAAAGCATCTCTGCCCTAGGACAAATGTTTTTTTATTGTCAGAACACATTTTATTCTCTGTTAGGAAGGACCAGAGTGTTTGTGTGGTGGCTCAGATAGCTGGTAATTCTGACAGATAAAAGCAGGAACTGCAAGTGAGGTTTATGCTCCAATTTAAAGCCCCAGCAGTGGCAGCTGTGTGTGTGCTGGAGTGTATGAAAACCTGCCAGCTTTGCTACGAGTGTTTTGCCTGTAAGGTGCTGAAACAGAGACTGAATCAAATGGCAACAAGAAGCACAGTCACATGTGGTGGTTGCTGTGCTTTGGAAAAGTTTCACATTTCCCAGGTGCAGCCTCTGAGCTTTAGAAGAGGGAGAAATGCCTGTCAGCATCCATTTGTCCAACTCTGCTTCCTTGAAGAGAATTTTTCTCACTATCCTAGGTAACTCCACTTCCTACCACAAAGAAAATACAAATTTCACTCCACTTTTTTGCCTTTGCAGCAGGGAGAAGAACTGAACAACAGAGCTCCCCAAGCCGTGGCTGCCTCAGTCTGTGGGTCAGTAAGTGAGGGTGCTTCCCCAAAAACACAGCAGCATTAAGAACTAACTTCTTCCACTACTACAGCAGATTTGGTCTTCTCTCTCCCTCATGCTCCACTTTTAGCAATCCCACCAAAATGTTTTAGTGTTCCTGGTGATGATGTATCTGTTTTATCCTTTATAACTTTATAACTGAAGTGACACAGGTAGTGTTTCACCCAGTACATCAGAGAAGGCAGGATACTTTCCTGCCAAAGGACAGCATCTTTTAGGACATTGATATACACATCTTACAGCTGATGAATCATTACTTTTCTCTAATTAATCTACTAAAGAAAAACCCTAATTTTTGCTTGCTTGCTTTACCACTATCTACAAAATCTGCCAACACCCAAGCAGGGTAAATGGAATAACCTTGGCTGTTTACCTGCAAAGGTCTGGGGATTCTTCTCTACTGTAACACGTTCAGTTGGCAGAGAGCTGAAGGATGGTACAAGCTAAGGCAAATTGAGGAGGATTTTTATCAAAAACGTAAGTCAAAAACATGACTTACAATATTTTTTGTTATTTCCATGAGAGTGTTGGTTGATAAATTTTCTGTTCACAACACAGATTTTTAAATCATTCTATTCTTCCCAGCCTTCTCACGAAAATGCTACTTTTGTGTTAATTAAGCTTCAGTTGGAAGTCCACAAGAAGTAATTGAAAAAGTGGAATTTTCACCAAGTAACTTGTTTCTAGCGAGCAGGGATGGAGGGAGCTGCAATACTCTGCCTTGGCCTAATATTATTTGCTATCTTTCAGAAAAATGTATATTAAAATATCGGAAAATTTTCCGCTGAGCTGCAAACTAGCAGAATAGTAAACGATGAAGAGAGATTTCTACACAGCTGGACTAGGACTGGTTTGTAAGACAGATGCAGGCCAGCAAGGGTGAACTGGTGAACTAACGTTTATGGGTACTGACAGAACCAAGCAGCCCAAATCTCAACACAATTCTCCCAAATCCTTCTGTGTAAGTGTTAGTCAGTATCTTGAAATACTGAAAACAACATTGCTGTATTCTATTTATTCAGCTATGTGAAACCATGTACTAGTTTAGGCAGCAAGGGCTTACACATAGAAGTAAAAGAAATGAGAATTACTGGGAGATAAGCTGTGTTAGGTCTGTTTATGGCATCATAAACAGATTTATTTTTCCATTTTATTTCAGTATCGTGTTCAGCTTTGATGTTATACTGCAAAAAGGATGTTAAAATTAAGCTCACCATGCAGCCCAAAGGCCAGCTGCATCAGTGCACTGAGAAGGAGAGACGGGACTGGGATGGAGTAAGGGGAATGTCATTCCCAGGAGATTCCCTCAATACCAATGAGGGAAATGTCACTGGAGCCAGAGTCCTCCTGATTTAGATGGACAAGTGACATTTTCATAATGTGTAACCTCACAGAAGTTTAAATACTATTTTCTTTTTACATGAATTAAGCCTCATATTTATTGCACCAGAAGCTACAGACAAGATCTCCTGAAATTCTTGAAACCACCCAAGTGCTCAACTCCTGTTCAAACCATTTGGCTTAAGTACCCAGAAAATTTTAAAAAGTCCAATTAGGCATTAAGCACTTGGAAATCTATCCCTGATTGATTTTTGAAATAGAAGTTAAGAAGCAATAAAAATGGAACACAAATCCCTGGGTGCTCTTGGAAGCACTTATATAGTTTTGAGTCTGTACATTAGCTTAAACAGCTTGATTTCTAAAACACTAATGAAAAACATGGTACACATAACTGGCTAATTAAAGTAATTCAATTAATGAGTGTTTTAGTGTTGCATCTACTACACTAATTTTCTCTCAAATACATGTAAATACCTTTTCCTGTGTTTCTTTGAACATGGAGGGCAACACATGACAAATATAAAATTGTTCAGAGCATCACACATGAAGCCTTTTTGCATATTTTAAAGGAATAAGAAGGCCTCTTGCTTCTTAGTGGCAAATTCAGTAGCTTTACTGGTTGATGGAAATGCATATAAAAGTTTTCAGTTCTGTATTTGGGAGCATTGACAACTACAGAGTGAAGAGTCCATCACTGGGAACTTACATGAAGCTGCTGGACTTAGGGAAAGCCTGGATAAGGGAATTTCTAGATGTCAAGAAGCAGGACTTCTACAGGGAAAGAAAGGATCAGAGAATCCTCCAGCATCTTAGCTTGGAAGGGACCCATAGGGAAATTTTATGGAAGAGAACATTCCTTCAGCTGCAGCACCGGGCTAACGTTTCTGTGAGTTGTTGCACATCCAGAACTGTAAGTCTGAGGTTTGGTTTTTATCACATAGCACTGGTCATTTTGTGATAAACAAATGGTATGGGTTCAGACATTCAAACTCCCAACGTCTCCCTGGCTTAGAATTAGATGCTACTTCTATTGTATTTATTTTTTCCCTTCAGTGAAACTTACTTTCATCTCCAGTTTCAAATTCAAACTTCTGGCTATAGCCGCTGTATCCTGCTGCCGTCCTGACTCTGATATGAAATATATACTTGGTGGCTGGCTTGAGACCTGTGATGATAACACTTGGAGCCTTGGACCTTGTGGAGGAATAGCTGAGCTGCTCATGCTCCTGAGGGACAAAAGAGGGAAGAAATGATATCAAGTTGAGTTGAACAATCTTTGCAAAAATGATATAACAGAACTGAAGCTCCATATTCTTCTCATGAATGTAAAATGTGCTTATAAAAGGAGGTGCAGGTATGGATTTCTGTACTTTGGTTCTGTGCTATAGTCAAAATGTATGGTATGGCCTTGACTTTTACATTTCAGGTTTTTTGTCTTTAACCTTGCACACAGACATGTTTTTGTGACTTGGGTTAGCGACCAACCCAACCGTAGTCAAACCAACATGAATTAGTACAAGACTACATTCACAGAAGAATGGCAACTACAATGGAAGCTCATTATTTTTTTTCACAATGGACAAACTAGGAGGTCAGTAAACACTACCAAGCTGTAAAATAAAGATGTGGGAGTATTCAAACACCCGCTACTCACTTCTACCCGCAGGTAGTGCCAAAATGCCGGCGCTATCCGTGGGTAGACCTGTGGGTAAAAGAAAATAGGAATTAACTTTTTCTTTAAAGCCTGTCAACCTCCAGTGTGGTTCAGCTGCTTCGCTGCTGTGCTCAATGTCTCCTTGCAGGCAGCTGTAATTTAGTCATACATGAAACTCTACAAGGAGAAATACTCTGTGCAGAAGTCCCCGTTTAACCTCCTGGCAGTTGATCCCAGGCAGCTGCTGAGAATTCCTGACTCTCAGAGATCCCTGAGAACTATGGTCTCTGGGAATTACCACTGCAGACCAGCTCCTCTGGTATGGAGACCAGGAACATCAATTTCTGTGCTTTAACTGAGTGCTGCTTTGCTAGACAGGTCTTGGATGATGCTTTTACATGAGAGGATGACTTGGAAGAAGAACATTTTTTTCCCTGTCATTAGTTACTTGATAAACCAGTAACCTGTAATATTTTATGTGCTGCCTTAAGGTAAGGTTTACTCCCTTGGAGCAGGATTTGTCTCAAACTGAGCAGGAATGTCCTTGGCATGTGCTTAACAGTCCAACTGTGACACCCGCAGAGCACCATACATGTTTAATATACCATGCAGTTATATCAGAGCAGGTGTAAGTTATTCAAAGGATGCTTCCAGCCTGTTCAGAAGGAAATCTACTTCACAGAAGAGATATAACCAGGAGAGGATTAGGTTTCAGTCAGATTCTGTTGGACTTTTAACCTCTTCTCAGCAATATGCATGCACTTTTTATATAAAACAAACAGCTTTTATAAAACACGCTGAGTTAACTTCAGCCATGTGTAACAAATCACTTTAGCACAGGGCAGCAGGTGGATCACTACTCCCCAGTAGGAACACAGGGAGATGGCTGAGAAAACCAGCTTAAAAAACAAACACACAGAAGCAACCTAATGATTCTGTTAAGGGAAGGAGCAGGAGGAAGGCAACAATGATCAATGTTTAAAATAACTGCATTTAACTTGCGCTTCAAACAGTGGAAATAATTTGAGAAACTACAATAAGAGGAAGTATTGATTTTTTCTACAGTCTGTTACCAAAATTTGAAGCCGTGAGGAGCATGTATTTAAATTGAAATAGTAGGATAAAATGTACATGTAATCTTGTGGATAGAGACTGTCATTAATACACCATCTAACTACTTCTTTAAATATAAGACTTCTCCCAATTACTTGATATGTTGTAACTTCACTTTGAAAGGGTTAGTGGATTTTAGACGTACTTGAAGGCATTTCAGAAAATACCTATTTTCTTCTGACAGAAAGCCTGCTTGTTTGAGTGACAGGTGCTTTCTTTTCCTGATTAAACTTACATGACTTTCTGTGAATGAAAGATCTTGGAAATCTTTACTGCAGATTATGTAAACAGCAAATGCTTGTTTTATACAGGCATTAGCATGATTCAAAGTGCTCTGTCATGGCCCATAGATGGGCAGTGACTTTATCCTCTGGAATACTCTGGGAAGTTTTATTTAGACTTTGTAAGCTAAGGAAAAGACCAGCCCTAAGGGATTTCACTGTACAGTGTAATACAAGCAGTTTCCTTTCCCTGGACTACCTTACTGCTTGAAATCAAGTCCTGGCATTTAACAATGTACTGCTTCTTCTGACCTGCTGGAGAGAATGCTGAAAAAACTGATGGAATTGTAAAAAGAAACAGGGTCTTTAAGAGGAGGATGGAAATAGAAACTTTTCAAAAAATGAGGGGAGATTCCCCAAGATCCAGTGACAAGATTTATCCCCTGATGCCTGCAGAACAAGGCCAGCAGCAGCAAAAAGTGGAAATGACTTCTGAAAAAGAAACAATCTGAGCTATATCTATTATATGTTATTACAGGCTAACTGCTGCTTGTGTAAAACAGACATTTGGGATACACTGGCTCCATAGCCAGGGGTGTGGACAGGCAGGCAGCAAATAGAATTCATTATTTGTAGGTGGTCAAAGGTGATGAGCGTGACAAGGGCTGTGATGGTAACATTTAATCAACAAAATGTGTCCCTCTGGGGCAAACAGCAATGTCCTGAGGGGCAGCCATCGCTGCCTGTCCCTTCTGGAAGGGATTCTGGCCACCCCCAGGGGCTTTTCTGGCTCGTTGCTTCCTCGCCACCTGCCTGGAGTTGCCTGCAGGGAGCCCTGAAGGGTCCCTTCTCCATGCCCTCCCCTCTCCTTTCTTTCTGCATCCCCTCATGCCATCCATCCCCCTGACTGAAAAATGATGTCTGGGAGTACAGAGCCTTAAAAGTAATAGTGCTGTCATATGGGGAAGGGGGCAAGATTTTTTATTGCACGTGAAACAGTGGAAAGGGAACCTGTCACCTTGGTTTGAGAACAAGCTTCAGGAGCTCGAGGGAAAAGTTGCTCAAATTCAAGACAAAACAATTCATAGGCCGGAAACCTCCCAGGGCTGGAATGTTTTGCACAAAGAATTCAAATTCAGCCTTTTAGGACTGGATTCATACATAAGAGAATCCTCCAAAGAGTGGGTGCTTTGCCATTATTCCATTCTCTTGACAGCTGATCTGCAGCCTGCCTGGAAAGACAGAGCTCTCCACAGAGATGCACGGAGGTGGCTCTCAAGAATGGCCACTCCTGCCGTCATCTCCCCCAGGAAGGCTGAAGATGAACTCAGAACAAAAAACCACAATTCTAGTCTGCACAGAAGTATGAGCTGCTGTGTATAATTCTTGCTATAGACCATATGCACTCACTTTTGCAGGGATTCTGTGTTCAAAAAGTCAATTTTAAACGGAAGGACTTAAATGTACTTCCTGGATGTTAGTGCATGCTTTCTCCAGGTCCTGCTTTCATGTTGGGGCAAAATATACATCAACCCACTTATCATGCACATCCTTTAGATTCCATCAAAAGGAAGCATGATTTTGTGTGCTAGAAGGATCTATCACTTGTGACAGATGTCTGACCTAGACAGCGACAGGGCCAGAATCAATGGGAAAGGCCAAGGACTACATTTATTCTGTACTTGATAACTACAGAGGGCTGCTACAAAATCTGCAAAATAAAACAAAAGTTTAACTGATATGGCTGTGCCACCCATGGCATAGAAGATAACACACAGTTGGCCACTATGTACGTTCAGTGTTCACAAAAAGAAAAGGGACACAAGAAATGCTCTGATCTTTTGCATCAGTACGAGAGCAGCATTTGTTAGATGGCAAAGGAGTCAGAAGAAGCAGCTCTGAGAACACAGGGGCTGAGGGGTTAAGCATGAGTTAAAGGAGTATATCTAATATAATATACTCATAGAACCATGAGACACAATCTGATACAAAGAAATTCATAAGACCTCTTCCATAGCCTACTACAAATTTATCTTGGTGAAAATCTGTAATTAAAACATAAATATACCCCAAATGCAAGCTATACCAATGTTATTACACAATGTAATACTAAATCTATGACTGCCTATCCAAGTTAAATAGAACTACATTCTGAACTTTGAAAATGCTATCTCTGATTCTAAGGAAATTGTATTTTTCTTCTTGTCTGTGTGATTCCTCTTGTAAATGGATTCAGTTCTGATTAGGAGGGACAGTGTTCACAGATCCATGGGAGTTTGCTCTGGGCATGAACAGGAAAACCTTTCAGAATCACATTCTTCCCTGCAGCCACCTCTGCCTATCTGAATCTGTATCGATCCTAATTTTATGCTTGGCTTTATAGATAAGGCATTTTTTTTGGTATCTAAAGGAACAGACTGGCTCAGTGGAAGGCACAATGGTGCTAATGGTCTAAGACTAGACAACCTCATTTAATGGAGTAGCACCATCAGAGGATAAACACTAAAGAAATGCTTTCTCCTTCTGCAATGCAGCAGAGCAGAAATTTCCAGATGTTCTGTTATTGTGAATGATTAATACCATTTTCCTCATGTACTTAAAAGAAAGGGGATTCCCCCAATAACATTACACATATTTAATTGTACATAAATAAACTTTCACATGCCACACCTGTGGCTCTAATTGCTCTCTAATGTTATCCCCACCTTAGTACAGAGAAAAAGAGCACAGAAATGGAGACTTTGTAGATACATATAAGATAAATATTGATAAAGACTAACCAAAATGCGATGACATTTAATCACATTAAATCACAGACTCCTATGGTAATCACAGAGTTTACATTCTGATGTTATAGGTGAGAAAAAGATCATATATCTCAAAACCTTTAGTGCAAAAAAAAACCAAAAACCACAACCCAAAAACCGACAAAACAACAGAAATTAAAGCTGAAATGCAGAATTTTGCTTGTAGTGCCGAAATAATGTTAAAAAGATTAACTTTACCAGTAAAGCACTGATAAAATCCTGGTACTTTCAGGCATACAAGATTTGTCAGCATTAATATTTGAGTGGCAAAAAGAGACATGGCTGAAATAAAAAATAGCATCAGTCTGTAATTTAGCAATTTTAAAAGATAACTAAATATAATTTCCTATTCTTTAGAATATATAATGAGAGCTATACACTCTTAGTCTGGTTTATTTTATGAAAGACAGTGGAGGTATTCAGCTCATTCAGTGTCACAAGTAACAAAAGTCTTTTTAAACTGACCCTAGGGAAAGGGATTTCCAAATCTTCTGCCAGCTTAAAGAGACTTATTGTACCCACGACTTTCAAGTGTGTGTGTGCAGAAAAATCCAGGGAGAGTAACTGAATTTACTATCAGCTGTTTGCAAACACATTTTCTAGTTTATATCTATTGTCCTGCAACATGAAAATTCTGTATTAAGCCACATAATCCTGCCTGGCCTTTTCAGAGCCCTGTTATTTAAGTGAAAGAAGTGCTAATAGAGATTAAATCTATATACCACAGGGACCAGGTCTTTATCCTGCACACTGAAGCACAACGTCAAAGCTGAGTATATACCACATTAAAGTAAAGAAGAGTTGGGAGTTTCATGATTCAGGCACTATAAATGTTTAAATAAAAGCACCAATAATAAAAAAGATTTTTTTATGAGACCATTTGGTCACATCTTTCCTCTTTCTAGGAAAGAGGATAGATACATCAGTCTGAGGAACACACACAGTGTGACCTACAGAGGAAGCATGATTACTTTAAAGAAATGATCATGATTCTGGAAGACAGCAGTTTTTACTGATCATAGCTCTAGTCCACTGTGCAATGAAATCTCCAAATTCTCCCCTACTTTTCCCATGGGGTCAGCTATGCTGGCACTCCACAGTCACCTGAACTTCAATGCTACCCATTAGGATAACACAGCAGTTAATTATTAGGTATACTCATTAATTGATTAATCAGTTCAAATAGAATCTATTAAAGACAAATAACATCCAACTGTGGAGTTTGTACTTACTCTCTGTGATCAATAAAAACAGAGTCTCCACAGCTCTAATTTATGGAAACTGCCTCTGATTTATAGAGCCTATACTCCTTTAACAACTAATTTTCCCCCAAGAAGTCTTAAAAAGTATTTTCTTTCTTTACAATAAGATATTTTCCTAATAAAATTTCAGAATGTCTGTGGCCTCTAGTCATAGCATCTTTGTCACCTTACACAGATTGTTGCAGGTAAGGACTAATTACACTCAAATCAATAAAATTAATGACACCTATGAAACTCTGCCTTTGAAAGCTTTTTTATATTCATTAACTTTATGTGTGATTTTCTCCTAGAAAACTATTTTGACCTGCAGTACATCATAACAGGAATGCTGGCAGAAGGTTTTCGAGATGACTTAAAGGTTCAAAAAAGTGCTTCTAACATTAATTACTGATTACAATCTGATAACAGGATTAGGTAAATTTTTACAGTAACATAGAGCGGTAAGAAAAATCACAGTAAGGTAAGTAAAAGATACCACTCAGATTTTTTAAAAAATGCTCCTCCTAGAAACCCTTGAATCTTTGGTTTTCAGCTAAACCACAAACTTGAAGTAAATTTAGAAAAGTGATTGTGAAGATGTGAGGACCAATCTAAACTAAGTAGAAAAGGGTGGCAGCAAAAAAACAGGGCCACAGAGAAAACTGCCAATGGCTTGAGTGTTTGCTTCAGAGGAGAAATGTACAGCACTTAAAGGCATCAGCCCCTTCAGGTTGTAACCCTCTCCCTTCCCTCCTGATTAATCTGAGATGTAACAGTCTGGGGAGCTGAAACACTCAAGTGTCCTTTACCTGTTTGGCCATTCAATATTTTGTGTTTTGATTGCCTGTCAGTCAGCTCACCACTTTCTCCATATATAAAGTGAAGCTGTCAACGTGAAAAAGGGAAGAACAGATAACCAATCATAAAGAAAATATAGAAAGGTCAAACCCCAGAAAAAACTTCATTTTAATTGGTTTATATACTTGGAAAGGCAGAAATGAGCTGATGTGAGGTGAACCATGAAAAGCAGAAAATTAAATGAGGAGAGAGATGAGGACAGGGAGGCTCTAAACCAGTGTTAAAATTCTCAGCAGCACGGGGAGGTGAGGGCTGGGCAGAGCAAAAGCTCTGTGGTTCACACGCTGGGCCAAGTGGGACTGCCAGGTGTGAAGGCAGCCAACAGGACAGATCTGACTGTCCTGACAAAGGAGATTAAAATGAAATAAAAACAGGCCTGTGCCTTAAACTAGGGATGGAACAGAGTGAAATATAACATAGTATATAATGAAGGCAGCTGGAGAACATGGCCTGAGTTGTTTCAGATGAGCACAGATATTAAATCCTATCTTTCTGGCACTAATGAGCTACTCTGATAACAGTTGTTTGCTAATAAAAAAATCTTTACCAGTGAAAACCTCTGCACCAGGATCTCCAGAAGTCTCTCCAACTTCTGCATATAAAAGAAAAACTTCTCCAGCTGCCTCAAAGATTTTTCTTATTTTTTCACTCAATTTTCCAGTTGGAAAGAAGCAGGAAGCTACTGCAAGCACAAACTAAATTTCTAATGTTAAAATTCAACTCAAGTAGTACTCAAAATTCACCTTAGGACAGTAAAGCAGTTTCTCCTGGGACACCTAATGCTAAGGTTTACTTCATAATGATTAATAAACCTGCTGCCAAATACAGTGCAACAGGAAACAGAAGCAATCCTGAAAATTTGAAGACTGGAAGGCTCCTGTGACTTTTCTTTGCTGTGAAACAAGCAGAGAGAACTATGGATATACAGCCAGGGGCCTGATTCCCAAGTCATTCCTTTGGTGCATGAGGTTCACAGTTCACAATTCTGACCGAGGTCCTGATGCCACTGCAGGTTCCTTCTCCCCATGCTTACCCTTAACACTCCCCCAGAGCCCAGCAATATTCAGCTTTCTGAATTAACTAAATTTGCTTCATCGTGTTTGACAGCTCATGGACTTTTCTTCCATGAATTTCCTTCATTATTCCTTGAACCAATTTTGCTTGTGGCCTCCAAAACATCCCTAGGCCACAGGTTTAATTCCAAACTGCGTTTAAAAAATATTGTGAGTTTTTTTTAAATCCGCTTCCTGACTATTTTATTTAATATATTTTAGGGTTTTGTCTATAAGAAATAGTGAATAATAATCAATATCAGTAACATGGTTCAGTCATTTCAAAATATCTGTGTATATCATAGAAACAGCACTTCTAGTTACAGATAGGAAGTAGGTCACCGGATAATGAAATATTTAAATTGAAAATGCAAGACCTTGGGAGAAAGGTAACAAAAATGGACAACTCATGTGATGTGAAAAAAGCCACAGTGCAAACACCTGAAGGTGTCCAAGCTGCTGAGACATGGGGCAGGCAATCTTCTCACAGCCAGGATTATCAGCATGGGTAACATCCCAGCTGGACACACACAACTGCTGTGTCCCTCCATGGCACAACTCCAAGTTGTGGTGATCCTGCTTCCCACTGAAGTGTGAAGCCTCTCACAAGGGAAGTGGAATTTCAACACAAGAGCAATCATCCAATTCTTAGGAAGACTTCTACAGTGATATGACTTGCTGAAGTATGGAGCAGCCAGCAATCTGCTTTGACAACCTCGCCCCCTGCAAAAACCCCTAAAAAATAAGCAACAAAAAAAACCCCCAAACAACCCTTCCCAAAAA
Organism: Prinia subflava; assembly: GCF_021018805.1. Lineage (NCBI taxonomy): Eukaryota > Metazoa > Chordata > Aves > Passeriformes > Cisticolidae > Prinia > Prinia subflava. The sequence goes on from NC_086271.1 coordinate 2,053,731, forward strand.
AACCCTGTTCAAAGCTGTGAAAGTCAAGTGATTCTGCCAATTCAAAAATATAGTACAGCACTGAGTCAGCTACACAGAACTCAGCTCTAACAGTGCTGATGACAAATTGGCTTAATTCACCTGATTTCAGAATCCCTACAATATTCAAAGGCAGACAGGGGCCAGGATTTGGATTAGGGCTCCCTTTCAGTGCTGAATATTTTGTCAGGTTTGTAACACCTTGCTGGGTAATTTTAACTGCTGTGGGGGGTAATTTTAACTGCTGTGGGATGTTTGCAGCTCTACAAACAGCCTCGTAAAAACCACATTTTGCATTAAATCCTCTTGTGGAATCATGTCTTTCCAACTCCTTTCTAGGATGTCTTTCAGCCTTTTAGGATGTTAGGACAGGTAGACTGACTGGGCTTATTTTGAGATTGGTTTAAGCTTAGTTTGAATCTTCTACATACATAACTTTTAATATTAGAAGAGCAGACTAATGCAGAATTCTCTCTTTCCACTTGCTACTTAACGTTTCCTGCCTGGCAAATCCAGAAAAGATCCTTATTGATACACAACAGCTTGAAAACAAATTCAGTGGTATTAATAAAGCTATCACTTCTATGTATGTAAGCAAAATATCTACTTTTATAGATTGAATTGATTCAGATTGCTATTCAGATTTGCTATTCTGGAAAAAATGACTGAAATCATTAAGATTCATTTCAGACCATATGAATGAATGTTAAATGGTAACAAGTCTTTCATATGCTAACTGTGAATACACTTCTTTGGGACAAAAACTTCCCTTTTCAAAGAAAATTGGGATTTATAAGCATTGAATAATGTTGACAATATTAAGATAGATTACAACCATCCAACAAAAATCCATTTCAGAGGAAGAATTTTGGCTCTGAAACACAAAGCCTGACACTAACTAATGTTTGACTTTAATCACTGCAATACAAATGATAAATCAGAGGCAATAGGGAACCTGATGACTTCTGTATAGAGATTGTGCATTGTTTTTCATTATGCAAGCCTCTTCAGATGTAAACATATAATAGCTACTGAAAAGTCACTGAAATATCACATTTTTGGTGTATTTGTGAGATTTTTTTGTGTCTCAATGCAGGCAAACAGCCAACATCTATCTTGTAATGCTAAGACAGAAGGGCTGGATTCACCTCTGGTATGCTGACTGTAGTGCAGAACCTGGCAATGCATCAACAATAAATACAGCATATTCCTTAAGTTTATGTTTTCTTCAAACACTTGGGTGAGTTAATGGGGTGTAAAGCAAAAACAGCAACCTTTTTTTCCAATTAATTGAACATGAATTTCAAGGGCAAAGTAAACAAACTAGCGAGTAAATCAAAAAGCTGATTTTGCACTTTCAAAACTGACAAAGCAAGTTTTTGCTCAATTTTTGGGGGGAAGTGTGCATTTCTGATGTAGCTAACTTCAGCAGAAATATCATTTCTGGTGGTGGCAAAAACAACAAGAAGAAAAAAAAATCTGAAAAAATGTTAACAAAATTCACAAATAGATGCCAATACCTTTTTAAAAAGAGCTGCTCCAGCCACTAGAGAATTTGTTAATATAATATGAATACTTGTCTATGTGTGAAAACCAGGTGGTTTGTGCAAGGTCATTGCAAATACAAAATGCATCAACCTGGTGAAGTTCCTACAGCAACAGAAATGTGTTTATGAGCAGCAGGTGAATTCCTGCAAAAGACTCTAAAGCTATTAACAGCTCGGTAAGGAGTACATAATAATAGGTTGTTAACTCAGCCATCCCAACAAGCACATCAAGAAAGGGCACTTTGAAACTATTAATGCAAATACATTAAAAAACTCAAAAGAAAAAGAGAGAATGGTACCATTTTGCTCTTTCAATCAATCAAATAAACATTTGTGGGTTTATTTGGGTACAAACCTAACAAAACCACATGGGGAGTTACTGAATAAGGTACAACCTCTGTGAATTCAAGTTGGCTCATGAAATTATTAATTTAAATTAAAAGCTCCTCTAATGTTCATTCTGATTCCAACAACCACACCCCCACACCAAACCCACAGCTTTTGTTTAATACACAGTAAAGTGATTTTACTGATACTGAAGAGGAAAGTCGTGGTTTAGTGCATTAAAACGGAGGGGCTCTCCTAAAATGAGATTCCTCTTTCCCTCTGCATCTTCCTCCCTTCTCCCAGAGTGACTGCTTTGAGATCACTGCTACTTAATAAAAAAGAGGTTGCTAACACTATGCAGTCAGTGGCTTCATCTTCATTTAATGTGAAAAAAAGACCATTCAAAGAGGAAAACTAATATCCTGTCCTTTTCTGTGGTTAAAGTACAACTGCAATGCAGCCTTAGAAAAAAGAGAGAGAGAGAAAAAGCAAGTTTTTTTGGTTTTACTCTCTAAAATGATGTATACCTTTGTACCTCCCCAGGTATCTCCTGAATGCACTGAATATTGCAGGAAGAAACTGTAAATTAAATGATATCTGAACAGTCCTTCATTTAGACAAAGATATAAACCCATGTCTCAAAGTATGTATTTTGATTTTATCTGTGAATCCACCTTTATGGCTGTAAATCAGCAATTTATGAACAGTAAGTCGTTTGTGTATTATGAAAAGCACTGTATGAGCTTCAGTTTTTAGAAGAGTTTGGGCTCACAGAGGATTTTTCGGAACTTTTAAGCTACTCTGTATTTTAAGAGGGTCTAAAGGAAACATCCTGAGTGGTTTCAGAGAAATGGAGACCTAGACACTGTATTTAATTTATAAATAAGGAAATCACTTTCATTTAGATGACCACCTTTTGGAAGGTATGCTTGTTATATTGAGGTCATGACTCACAAAACTCGCTATTCTTTTTTGTAAAAATCTGCCCAACTTTCAAACCCAAAGTCTGACTAGTGAATTTGTCTTAATGGTGGGAACTGAGGAATCTGAGGGAACTCCAACTCTATTATCATATGCAACTAAAACTTACCACACCTAAACTCAAAGGTGAACGAACACACTGCAGGCAGTTAATAATACCAGAAATAACAAAAATAAAATGCTTTGGGAGTCCATTCTCTATTTTGTTAATTCAGGATTAAACAAGTTAAACTCCTTATCATTTTCCTTTGTACAACTGATACATTATCTCTGATGAGCAAACATTTCTTTTTTACAGTATATTCAGCAACATCATCTAAATGTTGTCCTTAGCTGAAACTTTCTGCTTTGTAAAATAGCTGCTTCTGAGTTTTGACCCCACCTAAACACATACTTAGCATTAAACACTGAGACCTGAGGTTAACGTTATTATTATTATTCCTGCCGTGTCAGTGCACAATTTTGACAACTATTTTTCCTGAGATTCAAATGCTGTAATGGACAGAAAAAAACATTTAAAAATTCCTTTTATTAGCAACCAATCTTTGTCAGCAATGGTTTTAGCTTTCTTAGCTTTATTTGAGTTATGGAACTGGCTGTTTGTTGTCTTGTAATAGTTTGAATACCTCCTATGCTTATTCCTATGGCCTTGAAAGCATTTGAAAACCACTTATTCAAAGCCATTAATACACTTTTTCTGCGCATTCTGTACAGCTTTTCTAGCAGTTACTGGAATAAGCACAGTACATGTAATTTTCCTTGGAGAAAATGGTATTTGCTGCAGGCAAGAACACAAGATCAGCAGAGACCTAAGTATGGGGTTTTTTTTAATATCAAATCCACCAGGCTTGCTTAAACAGCATTATACTTCTCATTGAGAATTTTTGGTTCAGCAGGAACAACAGCAATACCTCTATAGGCTGCTTTATTATTAAATACGAAAGTTCAGGAGCTGTTTCTAAATAATTGACAACAGTGATTAGTAGACAAGCCAAACCAGGCATATAATAGAGGCCTAGCTTTGAACTTCTTTGATAAACCTTTTGCTGCATGTAATTGATATTTAGATGCCAGATTTCTTTTTCTCCTAATAGTAATTACATCGGTGTCATTAATAATGGCTGCTGCAAGGCCCTTAGGTTCTTTCCTGCAGGCAAAAATTATACCTGGTCTGAGAGTCTGGTAATTAGTCACTCTCATTTTCAGCAGTTCTGAGACTTTTTTTTTTTTTCCCTCTTTTTAAAATCTGAGGCTTTTACATTTTTTCCCTTGGGAAACTGGGTTAATAACAGCGGACCAGAAAAACTGAGAAGCTTGTTTAACACCACTTACTATGCTGAAATAAGCTAGGAGATTTCATTTTAATGATTATATCCCAAAGCACATTTGTAGTGATTATTTTTTAAAAACATTCAGCAGACATGGTTCGTTTCCCAGGAGCTGTGAAGGGCCGAGGATGCTCAGAGCCCTGGAGCCTCCCTGTGACATGCAATGAACAAACACTAAGGGCTGCCTAAAACTACTGCCCAAAGGCTCTTGTACATCCCAAATACTCAAAACTCTTGTTTTGATGAGAATTGCTGAAAATGTAATGAAAATGTATTATTGTATGAGTCCTAGGTTTCTTGATTCCAGTCATATCAGAAACATTTTACTTGCAGGCAGCAGATTGCTACTTATGCCTTAAATTATTTGAATAATTTGAAAAATATTAGAGAACAAAACTATCCATTAAAAAAAAATTATTAGCATGAAGATAAAAATTGCCCAGCTGACCATTTGAAGCAAACAGCTTTTTATACTGTGTATACTCAATAAATGGCCAGAAGTGCTCAGATGCTTATCCCTACTGTTGTCAGTCTCTACCTGTTCCCCAGTCCCATCACTGATGTTGACTTTACAATTTAGAAAGGTTGTTAAGGACACTCAGTAGGGATAGCAACAACAGAGGAAGATGCCCAGAGAAAGAACCAGAACATGCCAAACCCAGCCACATCAGTACCAAACAATCCACCTCTGCCCCATGGGTGATGTCACACAGCCCCCAGCTCCCTTCAGCCTCATGCCACTGGGAGCTGCTGCATATATTATTCCTCATGATATAAAAATCTGCCATGGAAGAAAAATCTGAACCAAAAAGCAACGGCTGGTGCTTAAAGGAAATAGGGGAGTTGTAACAACTGTGTGTAGAAAAATGTGTTCCTTCTAACTCAAACATTGTGCAAAATGGTGACTGAAGAGTTGGGGACACTGGAGAGGTTTGGCTGTTTAAGAAGCAGGCAGGCTGAGGGTCAGTGAGCTTCACACAGGCCATGCAGACCTCACAGAAAGGCTGAGGGCTTTACAAGAGAAATGACTGATTTTGCTGCACCTTTCAAAAACTCCACCCAGAAATTCTGAGGACTGAATCTGATCTACTGGAGGTGGCTTCTTATGAGAAATGTCTTTATTTTATCTAATGAGAACACATGTGGCTCCTGTTCACTGGGGCTGATTCCAGCCCATACTCAGGCAGGCTCAGGTTGATTAATGTGCGATCATAAAGCATTATCTCCTTAGCTGGAGAAGACACAGGTGAACATCTGGAGTCCTCTAAACCTCACATGATGTTCATAATTTGCCATATTAATCCCTATAAAAATAATTTCTGTCATTCAAAATATTATGCACTGAGAGTCTTAAAACTTCTCATTATTCCTATCATGTAATTTACCTAAAGGTCTGTCACTCAAATTCAGGATGGTTCATTTAAATTCATATTAACGATTACTCAAAGAAATAGCAGTCTTTGGTTTAATATTAGATTTTAAGACAGAGCATCGTTTCTTATATAAGTTAAGTGAAGACAGCTGTAGACGGATAGAAAAATTAACAAGGTCATGCTGCTTTCTAATTCTTTAAATCTGGTACTTTCCTCTATCTCTCTGCCTCATCAGCTCTTCATCTCTTTTTCAAATCTCATTGGAAAGCTAATTTCCCCCTTGCCTCTACTGCTCAGTTATTTTCTCACTTACTGTTTATTAATTTAACTCTAAATAATCCTGGGATGAAGGAAAAGTAATATCTCACATCCTACATATCCTGTCCACTCACTGTCCTGTGGAGGCGGGTTAATTTTTTTTATGTGAAAACTGCCTGTGAGCTGCAAATTGAGTCTCCCAACAAAATGAAGTATTTTGGCAAAGGGATCTGGCTTTAGATTTCATCAAAAGCCAAGAACGCAAAGAAATATCAGCCCTCTCCTCCAAATGCTGATTCTAAAGATACTCTCTGGTTTCTCTGTTTAGAGATTTCATTGCAATGCCTTGGGTTACTGCTTGGATACATTCCATTAAAATCCCTTCTCTATAGACAGGCTTCCTTAGCTAATTATATGTTATCTTGTGTGTAACAGGAAATGTAATCCAGCTGCTGTGCTTGGCCCACGTGGGAGAACAAACTTAATACAGTTGCTGATAGGTGCACAGCTTGGTATGCCTAACTCAGGTCTTAGGGAGCATTAATTTTTGATGATTAACTTTATGGGTTTGGATGGAGAGGGGAGGAATAAGCGTTTTCCAGTTCAGCTGCACAGGCTGCAGTGCAGCTGGTGAGGTTTATGTGTGTGTGCTGTGCTCCCTTTCCCATGAGGGAATTCCTACAGAAGGACTCGGTGTCATTACAAGGCTCTAACAGGGCCCCACTCCTTCATCTGCCTCAAACATGAAACCCTTCTGATAAGAGCTAAAGAGATTATGATGCCCTGGAATCTTGAAAATACTGCAAGCTTTGGTCAGTGTCTGAGTAATAGTTTAAAGTATAAAAGAAAAACTAATTGCAATTAGCAATGGCACTATATTGATGAGTTTGATTTTTAAAGGGGAAGACAATACTGCCCATGAGAGATTTTTTTCTTTTAGAGATAGTGTCTGTGGATGATATCAAGAGATGACAAAATATAATGGACAGAGTGCAGAATAGGGCAGGCACTCTGTATCAACAGAGATAATTTGCAATGTTTAGTATCTCAAGATCCCAAAGAAGGTCTATGAAGAAATGCTTTTATAAACACATCTTAGATCTCAAAGATAATTTAACTAATCTTCTGTATATTGCTGTAAAGACTCACTCATTATCCAAGACATAGTTTTCAAAATGATTCACAATCTACCTGAAATCAGGTATTTCAACTACCGGGCCTCAACAAGGCAATTATTTCAGGATCATGATATTCTCTCCCTGGTTATATCACACAACAACAGAAAACCCTTTCTCTTTGCTGTGGCAGAACTCAGAGAATCCTGGACTGAATGTCAAGAAATTTTTGTTCTCCCAGGCCAAATCAGCTCCCTAATTATGTCCTAGGTCAGATTTTGTTCACTGTATTTTTGGCTGAAGGGCTGCAGAACAAAATGACATCTCACCAGACAACCACATAAAAATGTACCGGTGCATTCCTAAGAAACTACAAATCTGTACAACTGGCTCACAATGAAATTTTATTTTCATTTTTAGAGACAATATTTCGTGAGGTTCTGAGTGTTTTACAGCAATTCCCTGAAGAAATGAAGGTCATATAGGAAAAGGTACTTCAAAGCAGAAAAATTACTGGACTGCTTTATTGTACTTTGAAATTAATGTATGATTCCATACTTGTAACTTACTGAGACTCCTGGATAACTCTCCTTCTCTATTTCTTTATAACTTGGTAGTCTTTTTCAAAAGAATATTTTTCACAAAGAGGTCTTGATCTCTTGATAGTTCTCTGTGTGTAATTTGTATTTTTCAAGAGTGTAAGTGCAAATTCCTTGCATAATTAGCATAGTGTAGGCTCCTTCCCTTCCTCTGCTTGTTCTGGAAATGCATGGAAAGATGCATCTTTATGTTCCATGCTCACCATCATTAATTTGTCTTCCTTATCAAATTGTTGGAAACTGCCCCACTTTGTGGAGTGCAGTTACAGTTTATTGGGCAGCTATTTGATTTCTGAAGTTTATGTATCTTCCAGGAAACTCTGGGAGGCAATGGCAAGGTACAACTTCCATTTGTGAGCCACAGAATTCCTACTGCTGATAATTAAAAGCAGGCTGCTCCCCTAATGTGCTCACCAATGATATCCTGACAATTTTTCAAATGTCAACAAGGAACCTTAAAAGAAATAGCAGTAAATAGTTGTAAAAATTAGAATATTGCCTAATTCTTCAGAGCTTTAAGAAGTTAAGAAACTGATATAACCATCTGAATTTGAGGGACTGAGTGGTTGTGTTTGATGAAGACATTCTATTTTTTATAGTGTTTATCAGAACAAAACCTTTCCTTATTAAATGTAAATGACAGCTAGAAAGGGATAAAGATACACTGCAAAAGTTGTCCCATTTTTCTACCTAGTGTGTTTATTAGTAGCTAAGACTACTGTTTTCTGCCTTTTTCTTGACTCCCTAAGACATTAATAGAATTTCTGACCTTTTCATATTTAACATGTTCTTCAACTTTACCTGCATTTTTGCTCGCTGTTAGAGGCATGTCTTTGTGATAAATTCATACTAGATCCAGTGGAAAATCATTTCACTCTTATCATATTTCCTGTGAGCATGCAACAACACCCCTGTTTTGTCACTTCTGCTGAGAACAGGAATGCTGATATTCCCCTGTTTCAGAGTTCCTGGGAAGGCTGAGCGATTACAGTGTCACTGGTTACATCTACCCCTGTCATAACACAAACTGTGCTTTTTAATATACAGAGCTACACAGTGAAGAAGAAAACATGAACTGAAACTTAATAAAATTAAATTAATTGTGCATATTAATATTTTCTGGCTTTGAGAAATATATCTTTTGCTTCAAAATGAAACCACGTTCCCATTCACCTTCATTCTGTTGTGTCAGTGTCACTCTAATATGAAGTTTTTAGTCCATAAATCAAAACATGTTCAAGCATGTGATCCATTTATCCATGTTGGTAAATGTAGTTACTACAAGACAAATAAATGTACGACCTGCTTGCTGCTTTACTCAATTCTGATGCAAAACAAGACAGTCATTAACACGTTAGAAGCAAAACAACAAAGAATCAGCACAAAATAGAACGTCTAGCATACACAGCATTGCATGTGGGGTCAACGGAAAATTTTTTTTCAAATACTATTAAAAATACGAAACACATTGCTTTTTAGGATCTGAGTGTGGGTGATGCTGTAAGTGAGACCTACTTTCTCATAGTACTTGATCTCGTAGTCCAGAATTGCTCCATGGGGAAAGTCCGGCTCTTGCCAGGAGAGGGCAATGCTGTTTTGGGAAGCCCAGTCCTTCCTTACCATACCTATCAAGGTGGGTGCTGAAAGGGAAAAGGATAACTAAGGGTTAAAGACGAAGCACAGGTTTATCCTTCCAACCTCCTGTCTGAGGATACCAACCCGAGGCAACTTGGAGTGACCTCCAGACAGAAAAGCACGACAGATGGCAGTTCTCAGGGAAACCATATAACCTGGAATTAATGCCTCAAGTACACGCTGGTGACTCCTCTGCTGAAGCACAGAGCAGCCTCTGAAAAATGGCTGTGGGCAAAAACAGAGCAGGGAACGCTCGGGCCGTGCCTGCCCCAGCCAAGAGCGCCGTGTCCGCAGCAGAACCGCACCTCAGAGGCAGCAAACGCTGCATGCAGGCTCATCTTCATTAAATGTTAGAATGGGATGCACATGCAGTTTACTCTTGGGGACAGAATAAAGTGGCACAGCTTACAACAGAGGCAATGAATCCCTTTCCTAGGAAGGGCGTTTCTGGCGAGCCCTTGGAGGGGTCTCTGTGTGCACCAGGAGCCGGCTCCTTCAGGAGGCCCCTGCACTGGGGTACGGGCAAACTGGGGGCAAAAGCAGCTTCTGCAAGGGGCCCAGCATGCAAGGATGCACCCAGGAGCCAAATTATCTCACTGTGGGGTTAACCAATTTCAAGAACTGCCTTTTCTGCCTTTTTGGAAGAGAATGGTTATCTCTGCAATGATTTCAAATGGTGCGAAGACTGCGTTCTAGAAAACGATCTTTGCTTATTTTATTAATCTGGTCAAGCATGTAAAAATATTCTGCAGACACTAGTGTGGTTTCAACAGTATTGATGTGCAGCTTTCGCAAATGTTACAGCAAACCCAGTCACATTCAACTAGGTTTGAATGTGTCACGAATATGTTTGAATATGACTGGGTTTCAACAGTCTTGAACACAACCAAGATCAACAATCCAGCTACCATAAGTGGTTCACAGATTTCACTATTTGCCTTTCCACTAAAAAATACCAGTTTATTACACACTCTCCCCCATTCATCTCTCCTCTGAATCTTATTTAACTTCTTCCAAGTTTCCATGGAGTTGTCTCCTAAAAATGACACATTTTTATGACTTCTGGTTTTATCTTATGAACGAAAGACTCTCCCTAGGAAAATGAAAAGAGAATCTGCTTCTAGTCACAAAATTTCACGCCTTAGTTTTCTTTCCTGTAAACATTTCAGGAGGTTTAAGAAATGAAAACAATAAATAAATTCTAGAATGCAAATGAACACTGAAGAAAACAAACCCATGTGTTTTTGAAAAAAGGGAAACTACTCAGAGATGTACACATTTTTTCTCTGTGATAATGTATTTACCTGAGAGAGAAAATTAACTACTATCCCCTGCCAATCTTCCCTTTGGCTAACTATTCTGTGGGATTATAGTTTTGTCCTCTCTGTTTAAAAAAAACCCAAACAACAAAACCCAACTAAACACATAACACTAGGAAAAAAACCCTACCAAAATGTAAGAGCTTACTCAGGAAACTCCTACACTTTTGCCACTTTCACCACAGGTCTGATGCAAGGGTATCAGAGGATGAAAAAAAAAGAAAAAAAGATTTCCTGCCATGAAGAATAAAGCATTAACCTGGTTTTCAGGAAGTCCTTAAACAGCATAATGAAAAGAATAAAACACAAACTAATAAATATAGAGCATTCACAGGATTTGAACCAAGATGTGATCCCTGGGTAGGTATAATTACTACCTCAGTTAAAATGAAATTTTGACTCTTGAAACTGGGGGTGAAGTTGAGCTCTCAAAATATTTCTCTGGGGTACAGTCAACTTCTCCAAGCAAGATACAAAGTCAGGTCTGTTTAAAGGAAACCAGGAACTAGAAAACATGGATTTGTAATTGCTGAACACTGATCAAGGGCCTAGGAAGGCATTGCTCACATAAATTGCTTTACTATTTGTTATTTTAGTCATTCACTGGCATTGAGTTGTGATTTACAGGTGGGTCTGAGGGAGCTACAGCAACCTGTCAGACACAGCTGGTACCCCCTGTGTGCCTGGCCACCTTCCCAGCACACTGCAGCTTCACCCCACTGCATCTGGGAGCTCGCTGGTCACACAACCCAATCCTTGCAAAATTATTAGGATTGATGACAGAAAACAGCAGGTTAAGCTGTAGATAAAATTATATTCTTGGTTCTTTTAGCCTTATAAAATACAGACTGCTCATATAACATGTCTTCAAATTATATCCTAAACTTCACAAGCTTTATGTAGGTACTGCAATGATGGATTTTTGTGTTCTGACTTCCAAATTTATACAGCAATTCATGCATGTCTTCAGCCAGAGATCAACACAGTAATTCTTCCGTTTGATGAAGTGCATTTCAAAGGCACAGTCATGGTGCATTGGAAGATCTTCTCAAAACTTCAGCATATGAAATAATGCCAGTTTTCTTCCTGGGGAACAACTCAGTTGCAAATTAACAGAACAAAATTACTTTAGATCTCCCCTAAAGCACCTTTGCTTGAAATCAAGAAGCTCAAACAGAAAGGTTCACATCACACCTGTAGCACTGTGCCAGCACTGAATCCTCTAAATCCAAATGCAGAGATATGCACATAAAGCTGTGAATAGGAAAAGTGTATTTGTGTTTGTAGCAAGAAAAAAAAGAGTGTACTTTTTAACAAAAAGGCACAGAAGAATCACCGTTGACCATTTCCTGTATGTGCAGAAGGATAATCCTATTTTTGCCACACAGGATTCCAGTCAGAAATTTATTGTAGGAAGAAACAGACAAATTAAACCAAGTAATTAAAAGCACAGCTAGCTAAGTTTCTATTTCTTTTGTTGTGAAGTGCTACTAAAGAGCATTTATTTCTGTGGAGAAATTTCAGCTCCTTATAACTGTTGCTCACCAGAGCAGAAGTCAATTAGATCTTAGAGATCCTATCCACTTATTGTTAAACCACTTTTTAACCAGAAGATTGTAAGATAGGAAAATCCTATTTTCCCCCTAATGTCTGCTCTAATGTCCCTATGATGAATCAATGGGAAGTTCTTCTAATTAGTTGTTTCAAATCCAGTAGCGGCAGGAGAGCTCTAATATGGTTACCCAATGAAACCATTTGAAAAAAGAAATGCTTAGAAGAGCAGCATGGGTTTTAATCACTTTAAGGGCAGCATTTTCTTGCCATTGGTCCTAGGCTGAAGGGTGGTTTCTGTGTCTTGAGCTCGGCACTGATCTGTTTTGTATGGAGGATTCTTTGCACCATCTGTTTTCTTCTACTCTGTTATAAATTTCTTGAATTATGATGAGTCATCTACAATGTGGTGAGCTCCTCATTTAATTTAGTCTGATAAGCTCCTCGGTCTTTTCAAATTTTTATTGAATAATGGAAGTTCATTCTTTAATTCAGAGTGAGCTGATTTTATTCTAAATTCCTTTGGCTTCTCTTTTTCAGAATCCTTTTTTCTCATGTACTAGATACAGGAGAGAAAATGTTATTTTAAACAGTGACTGGATCAAAGTATATTTTCCCTAGAAATTTTCACTTTTTCTGAAGCTGACTTCCATTATCTCTAACTGATTTCAAAATAGATGATCTGTAGGGTTGCTGATGCTTTTTTCCTTTAGTGCATTTTCTAATTGTGCTATTTCTTTTTTCACACTCCTGAAAGTTGGCAAAAAAAGGTCTCCTGTTTCCAGGAGTGAACAGCTCTTATAGGATGCCCATTCATGGTGAGGAAGCTTCAGACCCTATGGCAGCTGATGAGAAAAGCTCACCTGATACTGGTTTATACATGGAATCTTTCAGCCCTTCATATCTCATTTCAAATCTTATTTCTTTGGCGAAAAGCAACCATGACAGCTCAAAGGCCTCTCCTTTCATTCACTTTCTTGTTAAAAAATCTACCACCAAACAAGAACATCTGCACCAGTTTTTTCCTCCTCCTTCCTTCCCCATGAATTGTATCTGTTTTGCCCAAAACCAGAGAAGTGCCAGCAGATACAAATTTGGAGAGGAGAGGAGAGAGTGGAAGTGGGCTCTGAACTGTAGAGATGCTGTGGGGAGGACTGCAACTTCATTCCTTTGGACACCATCCTCATGAGAAGGCTGTGGGTCCCAGTATGTAAAATATTGGGGGTCTCAATATGTAAAATAATGCCATTTGGGATCACGTGTTTAATTCAGTTTGTTGTTTCCAACCTTTGTTGTTTCTATGCCGTTACTAACAATAATGCAAATTTCATAACTAAATATTCTTTTTCCTTGAGACCTCTGCCTGCTTCAAGGTACAGAAGAGATTACACTCACCAAAATATAGGGCTTTATCACCTGCTTTCTGAGCAGGGGTTTCCCTTCAGAGGAAGGAATCCACTCCTCTCCCTGCCTCTTCCTCCTGTCTCAGTCATTTCTCAACTGCAGTTATGGGGAAATACTGACTAAACTCTGCTCAAACCCCTTGCTTCTTTTTTAAAACTCATTAATCCCTCCTAGGCTCACCCTGTAGAGGAGGAAACCTGCTTTAGCATCCTGCAGGGAGCCTGCATTCTTCCTGTTGGGGAACAAGTTCTTGCAGTAAGAGAAGGACAGTTGAGGGTGGAAGAGATATCAGTGCTGCAATGAATGCCTAATTTACATTGACTGTGCTGGGTCAGAAAACAAAAATGCTTTTCTTGGTTATGAAAAGGAAAGGGTTTCTTCAAGCTTCAATCACAGGTTAATGGCACAAATTAAACCAACAGTAAACTATGCTTAACACTACAGAAGTTATAGTTATCTAGTAATTCCAAGCCAATTAAACAAAAATGTTAGCAAATCAATGAAACAGAATAGAGATATATCAAGGTCCATATCTGAAGTGTTCTTCCAGATGGTAAAAACACTCTTTGCACTTTTTCTATACCAGAAAATGCTCTTACAGTTTTACAGTGTTTCACCAGCCTATACTCTGTAACTATACTACAAGTCCTATACTACTGAACAATGAGTATGATTTTATATTATAAGCATCAATAATAAGAGCACTGAGATTTTATTCACAATGCCACATTTGGAAAAAAAAAAGAAAGACTATTTCAGGGCACAGTAAGAAAAATATTGCTTTTACTTTTGATTCTAGAAAGACTACTAGAAAGGTAATAAAAGATGCTCTCATAGAGAAGACATTTTACTCCAGTAACAGAACTGGAAGCAATGAAACAACATTTCCTGATCAACGATAGTGCCTCCAGTGTTTTATCATCTGAGCTATTTGCCAAGGATTTTCCAGGGAAGTTAAGAGGCCTGAAGTCTTCATCCTGCATTACTAATACCTGTGTGAAACATATGATCTGTCATCTGAAGGATGTAGTTGTGCTGTTTGCCATCCAGAGCAGTCTTTGCTCCTGCAATATGGTTATTAATCCTCCAGTAGAGGTGCAGTTCATCCTTTCATTCTTTTGTGTTTGTTCATTCATCTTTCTGTTGCTATCTTTGTAGGATAAGGGAAGAAAGAGTATCTTATGAACAAGGGATGTGATAGGGATCCAGGAGACCTCTGTTTATATTCTTTTCTGGTTGTGCTCCAGAGATTTCCTTTAATCTTTTGACTGAGCTATCTTAATGTACAATGTGGATGTCAGTAAGTTCCATTATTTGCAATATGTGAGCACTTTCTTGTTAGAAGTGTGAGTGTGTGGATATGAAAGACTAAAACCTAAGCACAAGTTGACATGGGAAACAAACCACAGAAATATGAACAGATATTAAACTTTTATAAAAAAAACCACCCAGTTCATAACCCATCTCTATATATTAAAGATGTCCACATGGATGAAACATCTTCAGGTTTATAGTGAATTCAGCAAGAATTTGTTCTCTTACCACACAAGCTTGCTTTCAATTAGTACAGGGACTAGGTAAGATATTTGATTCTTCCCATAACAGTCTCTTATCTTCCTAATCACTTCAGTAGTAATTCACAGTTACAATGCTTGGAGGGGATACTATTACTGGCACTAACCTTGGAGTTCAAAGTTGAGTGTGGCGTTTCCCTGACAAAGCATTACAGCTAGCAAATTAACAAGTTTGGGGTTAAAAAAAGTATTTTTACTTCATTTTCTTACACTGGTTCCCTAAAGGTTTGCACTCAAAAGACAGCAGAGCAGTGTGCTTCTTTTGAAGCACTTCATTTACTGAAAATAGGCCTCCAGCAAGTTATAATTATCATCTATCCCTCCATCTTAAGGTCCTTCCCCTTTCAGATCTCCTTTGCTTGCTCAGAAATGGTGGATGGAAGCCAAGTAAACCCAATACCCTTGTCAAAAACTGGATTCTGCTACAGTGTTATGAGCTAAAGGTCATGATAGTCACAACCCCCATATTTCCTCCAGGGTAAATGTAGATTCAACATGGCTTTCTTTCTTTTTTTTTTTTTTTTTTTTTTTTTTGGAATTCCACAATGCAATTCTTTCTTCCTTGCTGCCTAATTTCTCTTTCATCTATTGTTGATCTTATGTAAGGAGACAGTAATTATTCATCCACACGATTTCGCAACACTACAGATTTCCTTTCACTTACAGAACGTGCTGCCATTCTACATTTTTCAAGCTTCAGACAGAAGCGTTCCTAAATCTTTACTTATTATAGGACCTACACAGCTTCTGATACTTCAAAGTGGATTTTAGTAGAAGATAGTTAAAACAACAGTGTGAAATAAGCCCTTCTCAGCTGTCAGCCAGACTGTGTGGCTGTTCTGCTCTCTCTGATGACATCTATGTGCAAAACCTCAAAGGTAAAAATACCATGAGATTTTTGACACAATTTATAACACAATGAACGATTAAAAAATCTCAGTTACAAGTTTGTTTTTTTTTTTTTTAAACTAGTATCCCTTAAAAAAATCACACAAATGCTTGTTTTAAATGTATGTTTTAAGGTGTTACTTTATATGTTCTATATGTCTGAAGCAAGAGGGACAAATTCAGTTCAAAAAGGCATAGAGGAAGGGTGTGAGTCCAGGAATCAAATGCAAATAAAAAAAAGGAAATATGCAAAACTAAACCAGGTTGCCTGTCACATAAACGGAAATAATGTCAAATCAACAGACCTCTGGCAACCAAAGGGATTTGTATCAGAATAAGCAGGTTCTTGGCTCCTTTCCACTGTCTTTTAGGGCTGGAGCAGCATGAGGCAATGAGAGACTTAAAGATCTAATAGGTCAGTGGGATTCCTGAGGGAACAGTTCTCTGGAAACCAGAGCTGCCCTCTCTCCTTGTTTGCTAGAAGGCAAAATTGAGGTTGTGTGGGACTGGTACATCAGCTCTCAACAAGTGGCAACAACTTCTGTGGCTGAATGGCACAGTAAAAACGTGATAGCTGGGGAGAAAAGGGTCTTCTCCTCACTGGCTTCTTCTGGCCCTGTTGCTCTGGATCAAAAACCAGGGAAGGGTGCAAGAGGCCACTCCAGGCAAGTCCATTCCCCTCCTATCACTCCTTATGGTGATTATAAACCCTGTTGTGGTACCTACAGGAGAAGTAACACAACATTACGTCCTGAACCAGCAGATTTTCTGCTTTCACAGCCTCCAGTGCTCTGTGTTGTGCTGTTCACTGCTCCTCCTGACTCAGACGTTGTGGTGAGCCACGTTTGAAATTGCACTGTGTGCTCTCCTGGGGAACTATTCCTGACATGCAGGACTCCTCAAAAAGAGAAGGCAGAGTGCCTTATGGGGTTTCCTTTTTAAGGAAAACTGTGCTAAAAGAGACGGAGGCAGGAGAAACTGGTTTATCAGCAGACTCAGATTGCTACTAAAATGATGTTAATCAGCGTGAAGAAAGATGTGTCCCACCCCGTGTGTTATGTAAGTTAAAAATACAATTCCAGCACTGCCAGGTGCCCTGTGATGTGGGGACAACCTGTGGTGACACATTTCTTCAGAGAACTTTGCTTCCAGCCTCCTGGTGTAACTTGGGTAGTGCTATAAATTGATTGGAAATACAACTTGAGGTTAAGAAGGTGTCATTTATTGCAGGGAGGTGTCATTACGGAAACAGAGCTCTAAGTAAGTCTCATTCAGCAACAACCCCTCCAGGGTCAGCTGCAACCAAATTGCTCTGCAGAACTTCCTGCTGCTAAATTGATCTCAGAAGTTTGAAAATGAAATAAGCAGGTTAAAAATCACTAGGAAATCTGTCATCTTTTCACTCCATTAATTGCTACTCGTCCTGTGATGTAACAAAGGCAAACATAAAATGTACACTCATTCCAGCAAATCTTTCCTGCTCTTATTTATATCCAAATACAAAGCTAGATCAGACTGTAACCAATTTTCTGTCAAACAGTGCTTTAGAGGTCTGAAAGAGGTTTTTCTTTTAGCAAGAATATCATGAATATTTTATGTGAACATCTTCTGTGAACCTTCTGTAAAAGCTGTGTTTGTTGGCATGTGCAGAGAATGTCAGAGCTATTGCACTTCAATATTTTGAGTGAATGTGTGCAAGTGCATGGAGACACATCCAATACTGACCTCAGATGTACATCTTCAAATATTTCCCCCAAAATGTTGATTTTGACAAAGCATTCTATAAATCACAGTGATGCTAAATAAATATGTCCAAGTAAATTAATTCCCAGAATGATGTTACAAACAACATTATGTAACTCATTATATATTTCATAAATGCTAAAAATATTCCAAAGGTTTAGTCTAGCTCTGTTCTGTTGAGGGTCAAGTATCTTTTAAATCTTTAATGTGGACATCTATGCACAGAAAAGCGGACCCTTTTAAACTCTGGCATACAGACAAGAAACACCTCTAGGAGGCCGGGAAGTCAATGGTTTGTACTTGATGCACACGAATCACTGAAAAGCACTGCTGCTGTCAAATGTAGGTTAGGTGTTCAATTTCTAGTCAAATAGTGTAGAACCCGACTTGATTCAAGTAATTTAAAAGACTGGGGATTATTTTTGGCAAGTTCTCTTAAATCCCTCTGTAGGTAGGAGATGAGACTCTGAACTTGCTTTGGTGCTGGTGGACAAAATGTAAGCCCTGGTTTTAGCCACAGTGTTCGATACATGTATCACTACCATCAGCAGAGAAGCTCACTGCAAAATCAGCCATGGATCTTCCTTTAGGTGATCTCTAAAGCAATGCAGGAGTAATTTTAGATACGTCAGCATCCTAAATAAAGTGGTTTGTTGTTTGGTGTGGGTTGTTTTGTTTCGTTTTGGTTTTTTTTTTTTTTTTTTAGTTAGGTGTATCTATATCATACTTCTACGTGAAGGAGCACAGTTAAGTTATCAAGAAAACGTGGACAAAACATTGAAGCCCATGCTCTGTAGTGAAAGATTACTTATGTTTTCTCTTAGTTAGCTCATTTACACACCTCTGAGTCTGAGGACAGGCTCTCAAGGTGATGAATAGAAGCAATGACACCTGAAGGCATCAGGGCAAATCAACTCTAAAAGCAAAGAGCTGCTGGCCTTTAACTTCTGTTATATATAAAGCCTGAGGCTCAGAAGAGGCCAGTGCCTCTTTCTGGACTACTGTACTCATATTCTGAAAACATGTCACACTAATATTAAATGCATTTGAAAAATAAATGCCTTTTTTTGTGTGTATTTTCCTCTTTCAAGAAGATTGAGCTGCTTTAATTCACAAAGACAAAACTCTGCAGAAGAGTTGAAAAACCATCAGGATCTAAAGAGTTTTCACCTTTCTGACTTGTATAAAAATTAAAAACACCTAGAAAGAAGAGAAGCGCAGAAATTAGATCAGATGATAGGCAGAAAAATATATTTCAAAGCAAGGTTTGTGGAAGGCTGGGTAATTATGGAATAACCTTTCAAAAGGGAAGCCTCTTTACTATTTGCTGCTAGTTAGCTCATGCCCTGCAGCTTGTGGTTTAATACTCACTAAACATATCCATGCTCATGGAGAGGCAATCTCCTGACAGAGATTGATGTGAGAAGGAAACCTGAGCATCCACACTTCCAGGTCAGTATATCACTTAGCTTAAAGAGCCTGCCTTTTCTTTCCAAGAAATTAATTATCCAATGAATGCCCTCCTAGCAAGAGCCTCTGAATTGTCAGAACTCTTCCATTATACCCTTTGGTATTTCTGTTCTTTTTCTTGACACTTAATGAGTTTTTGTGTTCTTCAACATTCTGTGTGCTGAGCTCTGCCCTTGGAGAGTTTTCCCCAGGTCTATTTTTCATCTCCTATCTCTAGTAGCACAACAAATGTGCTTCCTACAGAAGAAAGAAAAGCAGGAAGGTTTGTGGAGGAAAGCTGAGCACTGCTGTCCTACACAGGCTCTCCTTGTCCAAGGGATGAATTCTAGGGGACCTACTGACAACATGCAGAGTTTGCACTGGTTGATTTCAAAAAAGGACCATAAAAATTCTGTGGCATCCAGAAAGTTAGGGAGTTGACAGACACTAAGGCAAGAAACAGAGAAAATATTCCTTATTAACTAAGATGCTACTGAATGCTGCTGGGAACTGGAAGACCACATATGGAGAAACATTATTTGACACTTTCCTGATCTTCTTCCACCAGTGCACCCCATAGCTTATTGTCAGAGAAAAAAACAATGGACTAGATGAGACTTCTGAAATTCAGAAATACCGAATACAAAGCTTTCTGTTTAGCTCAGTCCAAAGGCAAGCTGGCTACATACAGCTTCCTTCTGGAACAAGCTTTTATCTATCCCTAAAGAGTCTTCTGCACTGCAGAAATTTTACGGAGAGAAAACACCCTGCTCTTGCAGCTCTGGTAGTTGCTTGTAAGAACTAATGGCTCACAGCCACACAGTACATTAGTGATGTGCAGCTGAGTGCTTTGGAGGCCTAACTTCTAAGTGCCTGATCCTCAGAATGATTTTTAGAGTTAAAGTATGCTCTGTTTCCAAGCTCCTTTACACTGTCAAAACCAAAAGAAATCAGAGCAGGCACAAAATCTGAGCTTGACAATTTAGACAACTTTCAGTTTGAGAAATCATGTTAAACACCAGAGTTAGACACTGGGATTGCACTACTGCTTACAAGCAATGTTGTCACACTGGAAAAACCCACAAAATAATGATCTCAGTAGAAAAAAATTGCTCAGCCTCTTTCATTTTTATCATGAAGAAAATCTTCCTTCTTCAAATCCTCCTTAGGATCTAAGTAATTCTCTTTGCCCCATATCATGCTGTGATGTGTGAGTCAGTTGTGAGTCTGTAGTTTGGAAGGTCTGAGAAATCAGTGTGTCCACACAGGATATTTAAAGTTCTTTGGCACTCAACAAAACCAAACAGTAAGACCTGCTAGCTCAGACCCATGTCTCAGTGCTTGGCACTGATCTCCATTTCTGTGACCTTCATATTAAAATTTCTACAGCAGACAAGAATCTCAAATCCCTCCGTACTCAAACAGATGGTGAACCTGGGCAAGAAAAACCCCACCACAAAAACAGCACCTAAGGAAACCTTTGATACAGGAAAAAAAAATCCTCCACACATGGAGCAATTCCTTGAATGCCATCTAGAGGACACTAACCTCCCATGGCTATGAAGGGTCCTGACACACTCAAAGGTGTCAATTCCAGATCTCCTAGCTTTTTATCTCTACTGTTCACAAAATAAGGGTTAGTAAAATGTGGTCAAAAAGAAAGTTTAAAAATACCAACAAATTAAATAATACAGGATAGCTTTGTAATAGCTTTCTAAAAAATATTATTCTGCTTGCACAGATTAATTCTGTGCCAAGAAATTAGTGGAAAATAATTACTGGAAACAAAAGGACTGTTTGCATGTTGCAACTTTTTGTCCTAAAATTTACTGGTTATTTTGAGGGTCCTGCATCAATATCATGAATCTGCTGAACCATCATGCTAACTCTGAAATAAATCAGAATTTTCTGTCTTTCATTAATGATCATGATCACAAAGTATTTGTTGTGTTGACTTAACTACTCATGACATTGTTGGGCAGATATATCATGACTGTGTTTGCAACTGCTGATGTTATGCAAGGTGATCTTCCCCTGAAATGTCCTTCCAAAAAATTCCACGTTAACTGAATGCATAAAGTCTTGAGGAAGAAAGGCCATCTTGATAATTAATTCATTGGTTCTGGCTGACAAGAACCCTTCAAACTCTTTGAACTCTTTGTCAGTGTTTGTTA
Organism: Prinia subflava; assembly: GCF_021018805.1. Lineage (NCBI taxonomy): Eukaryota > Metazoa > Chordata > Aves > Passeriformes > Cisticolidae > Prinia > Prinia subflava. The sequence continues at coordinate 2,075,014 of NC_086271.1, forward strand.
TCAGTCTCCATTTGCTGGTCAGGTCCCATTGAATTCACACCATCTACCTGCAGTTACTTTAAGCATCTGATTCCATGGAACACCTAAAGTTAGGAGCACCAGGACCCATTTAACAAAAGAAATGTAGCAATTCTATTTCTTCTGAAGTTTCTAAGATGGCACATCTTAAAAATGTTATGACCTCAGCCTGTCTGGTCCATTCTCTGCATTTCTTGTCAGTGCCTACATTGGAAAGACACTGAGTTCTCTTTTCTCAACCAGTGAAATGTCTTACCTTTAATCTGCACTCACAAAACCACCTTAATCTTTTTTTCCTATGATAACAATCACTCTAATCCTACTCCATTCTATAAACTTTGATATCAGCATGTAAATATTTTAAATTATGTATTAAGCACTTCATAATGCAATATTTTGCATCTGAATCTTTTGCAACAGGTACTTGGGTATAATCCTGCTATATTGCCAAATTCAGAGATGTTGTTTGCTTCCTTTTAAAATGGGCAGAAATACAAGCATGGAGCCTCAGATTCTCATATAATAGTAATAACCACTGTTACCTGACATTTCAGCAAGCACACAATCCTGAATACAAAATATAAAACAGCTGAGAGGGAGACATTAGCACTCGCAAGTAATTGGAACTAGCAAGGAAGACAATAGCTGACATATTTCAATGCTTACACATGTTGATTAAATAATTAAGAAAATTTCATCTCTTTGAATGATTTCTAGAAGGTTTATGATTCAGAATAATAATTTTTAAGACACAATTGTTATGATAAATATGTAATTCAAATATTCAGCTATCATAATTCTGTTTCCAGGGACTGTTCTCAGTGTTTGAAAAACATGTCCATATTCTACGTATGCTTTTTGCTTACAGTGGATCAAGGTTACCAGGAGCCTCCTGCTGTACATTTTGCTTATCCCTGTGCTGTTTGAGATGCTTATGAATGATCTGGTGAGATGAGAAAGTCTGCTCAACTTAATCAGGGAGCCCTCCCTTAAAAAGAGAGGGCTATGGAGAACAGTGGAGGGGCTTCATGAGATCAGCTGACTGGATAATACAATGGTACATGAAATTCAGTGGAGAGTAATACACAGAGGAAAAGAACCCCTAATTTCATAAGCAAAATGAGCTCTGAGCTGACCATTTCCACCCAGGAACAAGATTTTTGAGTTCTAATAAATAGACCTATGAAAAATGCCAGCTCTGTGCTCCAATGTAATAAAAAAAAGATTAAATGAAATGTTAGGGATTACAAAGGAAAAGAAAAGCCACCAGACCTTCACACTGTGACAGCATACGTGCACATTTGAAACACATTTTGAATACTTTGTGTTAATTTGGTTTGTCATCTCAAAAATGGTTTGTTAGGACAGGGAGTATCTACAGTAATTAGTAAATTAAAGCTGTGGAATGGCTTACACACAGGTAGCTCAAGAGAAGATGTGGGCTCTGCAGTCTGAAAAGGAGGATGCAATGAACAGTTGAAGCAGGAATGACAGGAAGAACACAAGGTATGATCCTTTCTTCTTGCAGCACAAAAGCTAGACATGGCAAGTGGAGCTGAAAGGATGTGATTCTTAATAAAATGTGAAATTAAGCTTTTGAATACCTTGCCAAGGGATGCCATGGATTTTAACATGTATTTTGGTAATTATTAATCTGCTACTGGGCAAGGATGTCCCTCCAAAGTATAACTTGTTGCTTGAGTACTCAGGATATGCATCTTGGAAGCTCTTTCTGTTCTCTCACTCAGCTCTAATCTTCAATTTTTGGCTACTGCCAGACAGGATGTGAAGCCAGATGAACCAACTGTGATCCAGTACAGCTGCTCTTTTGTATAATCAACAGGACCAGAAGAGCAATGTGAGAGGAGAGCAGGTTTGCTCCTGTTTTGGTACTTAGTAGGTTGATGAGTCTCAGCCTTTTTTTTTTTCATGTTTTCATCTCTCTGTGTGTGTGCATGGTGGTGAGAAGCCTGGAGTCTTCTCAATGAATCTGCTGCACGTGCATGAGAAACTGCTTGCATCTTGCACGCTGCAGTGGATCTGTGCCATCTGTGGCACCTCTGCTGTGTCTCACACTCACTGCAGCCACTCACCACCAAGTCCAGCCGCACGTATTCTCTGTGAGGAGAGCGACAGCTCATCACAAACAGGAGAGTGCTGACCATGCCTGAAGGCAGAGGAGTGAAATACACCACTAAACCTGAAATATGGACACTCCCACAAGATCCTATGGACAGCACAGCAAGGAATTCTTCAGCTCATCTGGAGGCTGAGGCGCTGGGTGCTACCCCCAGTCAGGCAGTCACCAAACCCCTGCACATCTGCTCTTTGGACAGCCAGGCAGACTTCCAGAAGGGAATCTGCCAGGCAGACAGGCCAGAGAAATGTGGGAATTTGTTAACTACAGGTACAAATGGCTGACTCTGGAGGAGACAGATTTTGTGTCTTTGGCCTGGAGCAGACTCATCAGAGGACAAATTGCTCTGGGATGGTCAGGAATGGGAAGAGTCCTCCCTGTACCATTTGTTATCCATGTACTGGGTCTGAAGATGAGCAAAGGCTGCAAGATATGCACTGAGTGAAGTGAAATGCAGAAGCAAAGACACCTGGAGACATCAGACAACTGCAGTAGCAAAAGGAAGAAAAGATCCTGTACGAGGAAGCACTGCAATGAAACTTACTGGAGTATCTACAGGGAGTTAGTGGTACCAAAAATGGGGTAAGCTGAAGTATTAGTCCATTTGTGAGTGGATTATCCAGGAGACATCTGCACTGCCTGTGGATTTTTATAACCACACGAAGTAGGTCCTGAAATTCACACACCATTGGCTAGATCTTTTTTCATAAGCCTCAGAGTGGCTGAGACATTAATTTCTTTAAAGTATGAGGTTTATTCCTTAACATGAATTTCTTGGTTTAAGGACTCAGCACTGTCTAAAGTATCATCACTATCAAAATAGTAACCATTTAATTCAGTAAAGATGGGAATGGACGGAAAAACTCGTGTGGAGAGATTTATTACCTAATAAAGTTTGCACAGCGCATTTAGTCTGGATGTAATTCATAAAACCTTGGATGTTCACTGCTTGTATCCTGCAGTACATAAAATAAGGAGCATCTACTCCCCTTCCACGGGTCAAAAAATAATAAGCACACTTTGGCTACCGATCAAACCGAACATATGTGGAGATGGAAGCTGCCCCATCTGTGTGCTGGCAGCAGAAGGGCTGAGGCGTGTTGTGTCTGAAGCAGAGACATGAGCTGGGTCCTGCCCTGCCCCAGCACTGCAAGCCCCCCACAGCCCCTTCAGCTGCAGGTGCAGGAGCTCCTGCAGGCTCAGCGAGCAGGGTGGCACTCCAGGCTGTCACTCACATCCTGAAGGATGTGTCATTGCCCACGGACGTTTGTATGCTGTGCCCACACCAGCCCAATGGATCACCAACACAGGAACTGGCTTTTTAGATAAACTTTCCAGGAAGCAAAGCTCTGCAGGGATTGTTTCTAAGTCTGCCTGGCATGTGAACTTCAATATGCATAAAACCAGAAGGCAGCTTCTGGGTGGCTTTACATTGCATTACATTTTCTGCCATTGTGTCTACATAAGTAGTCATTGCAAACTGGTTTTAGAAAGGACAGATGCCTCAGCATGTGAGAAACCAACTCAAAACATCCCTTCTGCTCTCACATTTTCTGCTCATGATTATGCTGTTATCATGCAATGAAAAATAAGGAAAGACACAAACTTTGGAAGTTTAAACTGAGTTTTCTTCTCTAGTGGCAAGAAACAACAGTATGAATAGAGATATGCCAGATGGCTTCAGTCAGTTTTTTACTAATTTACTGAAAAGTTTTTAGGCAGGGAACATGTATATTCTGAACTTGAAGTACACTGCATACTTGTGAAAGTCTGTATGCATTACTTAGGAGGTGTAAAGCAATCACAGTGATGCAAGAAAAAAACACAAGATGGAAAACAGACTTCCCAGAAAAAACATCAAACCTTACGAATTTTTAGAGAGAGCATTTTTGTTGTCTATGTTAAGAATGTATTTTCACTTCAGTTTGCTGCACCATGGTAGTTTCTTTTTCATCTTTTTCTTTCATTTTCATAAGTAATTTTGGATTAGAAGCATATCTATCCTTAACAATTATGGTAAACTCAGTTACCCTTTCAAACATATTTTTTCTGTGAATAAATAATATTGTTTAAAATAAAATAAAAACAGGTAGAGATCAGAATCTGTTATTGTCATCTGTGAACTGCACTCAACATTTCTTACTTGATAAATAAGTGCATATAAAGCTCAGAGGTTATTTATCTCAGTGTTTCCATCTACAGGACACAACTGTTTGGCTCAGCCTTGTGAGCTGAGCTACTTAGGATCATCAGGGTGAGCAACCCAAGGAAACAGAACTGATTTAGACATAGAAGTCCAGTTATTTTTCTTTCTACATGGGTTATTATTTCTGCTTTTCTTAGTGCATGCTGTTTAAAGAAGGCATGCTGTCAAAGTGGTCAGTCAAACACACAGAAAACACTTCTGTCCTTTGGTTTCTTACTTAAAAGCCATCCTGCTTCCCTTTCTGTCTTATCCCTGAAGACAAGGATGTTTTCCCAGCCAGAGAAACTCCCAGCAGAAAATAAAGATTGTTTATATTGTAATTATCCATTTCAGTATTTGTGTAAATAGAATGAAAAGGTCACATAATTCAGTCCATCACTCTGAACACTTTAATTTAGGAATGCCTGAGGTGTTTCACTTTGAGTTTCTATTCAGGTACATCATGACTTTGTTCCTTTACCACATTTCCTATATGCACCGTTCCTCTTCTAGTTGTAACTAGATCCTTGTTGTAATTAGATCTTTGTTGTAACCAGATCTTCTTTTAGGCAACTGATCCTTGGGACATCAGGCCATTGTGACAGATGTGAGAAACTGCCTCAAGGAGACAGGAGAAGATGGTGACATAAGCAAATTACAACTCTGATCACAGCCAAACTTTAGTTTTCAAACTTTTGTTTCTGAAAGCAAAACCTTTCCAATAAAAACATGCTTTGCACAATTAAAATGATAATTTTAAAGGAAAAGCTTTAACCAGTTGGTCTGTATTTACATCTGTAAGTTTTTTTGCTTTCTCCTTGTAGGCTATACTTACATATTTAGATGTCAAAATAACAAAAGATTTGGATGCTAGTGAGCAGCACATAGGTTCATCCTGGAGCACACAGGCATCTTGGGAATATATATCTGAGACACAGGCAGAGTACATTTTTTAAGGAATTCAAAACCCCTCTGATCAGAATGATGCACTAAAATCTTACAGAATTTATACACCCCAATGATCAGGTGAATGCAAATTAATCCCAGAACTCCAGTCTGGCTTCACCACAAGCACGGCAAATGAGACATTGGAGGAGGGAGGGGAATTTTCAGAATCAGACCAGGCTAAGAATCAGATTCCTGAGACAGAGCTAATCTAGTCTTGCCCAATTTAAAACATGGTAAAAGCTCTTAGGGTATGATAGATGGGAAAAGTGTACATCTGAATTCTTAGTCAATAAAATCATCAAGAGACAGGACTGTTACCAGGCTGAAGTCTCAGATTTACTGCATTTGGAAACACTGGAGTGGAGTGTAGACAAGATAAATACTGGAGATGACACCGGCAGCCAATAAAAGTACTTCAAAGTGCTTGATTATGATCCATTATTTATGATCTAACATGAAAACTGTGGGTAGGAGGAAAAGGTCCCTGTCTCAAAGGCTTGAATATGAGAGATGAAGGATTAAAAACAGAAGGGGAAGTAAGAGATGATTTCCTAAGTGAGGACATAAATTGTGTTTTCTTGTCACTTCTACCAGGCTGCCCCAATGTCTGGAATATGTAACAGATTTAGTAAAATTACTTGAAATTATCTGAGCACATTTGTATCCTAAATAATGCATAAGCAGTGCTGGTTACAGTTGGAATCATTTTGGACTGACTCAGCTCCAGAAATGTTCAGGTGTCTACGTGGAGTCAGCTTTTTTTAAAGCTACCTGTAGAGAGAAATGCACAGGTTCTTTAAAGTAATCATTCCAGAGCAGCTCACACAATTATATTAAGATTCTAAGACTTCTGTTACAAAAGTGGACAATTTATCTTAACAGCCATTCTTTTGAAAGATGACTTCAAAGATCCTTTATTTGTACTTAAAATCTCCATGTTCTCCTCACACAATGAAGATAATTACATACACACAAAAATTTTGGTTTTATGCTTTGACCAAATATCAAGAACAAAAAAACTCCATCCTGTAACAGCTTCAAATTTAGCAAACCACATTAAAACACACTAAAGGACAAGATGATTTAAATTAAGTTTTGATATAGTTCTTCACTGTACATTGTATTTAGCACTAGTATTTCAGTCAATTGTATTTGTTTACTCACTGATCCAGAGAGGGATGTCTCAATGTGTAAAGTCAAATGAAATAAAGGAACTCTGTTACACAGCAGAATCTGGCCTTCAAACAATCACAACGACCTACTTCACACCTTAAAAATTCTGAACACAGATGCCAAGCAGTATCTGTCTCAACAAAATGCTGAAACTAATCCTAAATTGAATCTTTAAAGATATTAACAATAACTTGGGAATCACCAGCATCCATTCCTTTAATCTCTCTTCAGTAGTAATTAAAAGCAGTGTATTGTCTAAATACTGCAGTGTGAAAAAACTGGAATGAGTGTTGGAAAAGTGGAGCCAAAACCTGTCAACCACATTCTTACCTTGCTATCATTATCCTGACAAAACAAGAATGTTTCTTTTCAGAACGGCAACGTGCACAAACATTTCTGTTCACGTTTTGTATTGTCTAGGATGGGATGGGAGGGGAAAGGGCAGCTTGTTCTTCATGCCCCAGTCCAGGTGGCCTCTTAGCAGCACGTTGGCTCAAGCAGGCATCCCCATCTCAAATCGTTTTGTGAGTGCTTCTGTGCATGCTGAACAAATCCTGCCATCCTCTCCAGCTCCATCACCCAGCATCTTTCGATCCACAAATTGCACTTTGGCATGAACAAAAGGTTTAGGATGGACTTCTGCCACCCTCCCAGTCCCAAGCTAAATGGCTGTGAACATATGCAGAGATTGTGCTGCTCATTTTTAGGGCTTTATGATAGCACATTTAATTGTAATAAAAGTGCAATTGATGGAAAGTGAGTTACAGATTGAACAGGCAGTATAGCAGATGTACAAGGTCATTCAACAAGGACTACTCATTACTTCAAATTACCACCCATGAGGAGAATCTACAGAAGATGCCAGGATGGAGCTCTTTCTCTGACACCTCATCTTTCAGCCTCATCCCAAAGGCCATCTTTGTTTTCTTTACGGATAGCATTTCCCAATTAGAACCTGATGCCTTAAGTTACAATGACTCAATTGCCATCTCTAATGCAATTCACACATGTGAGGCTGCTCCTGCTGCTCCCATTCACTCTGAGAAAGGTGATTGCTACAAATTGCTCACAACAGTTTGTCTGTTCAAAGACCTGTGTTTCTGCCCCATTTGACAGAGTGATGAAAGACAGATGCCTTGTTTAGTTTTAAATCAAATTTGCATTCGATTTTCATTTATCTTTTACTTTCATAGCTCCTCGCTGAACTACAGTCTGACAATATTTGTCAAGAAAAAATATCCCATGACTTGCTTAACAGTTTATAGGATTTGGCAGCACTGGAGCTTTTTCTTCATTATCTGTCCTGGCATTCACAAACAGAGACAAGTATTAGATGGAGACAGTTAACTGGAGCACAACTTTGTTCACTCTTCTGGGAATCAGCAATGTTTTACTGGAGATAGTTCATGATCTTTTTTATTGACTGCTGCCTCCCAAAGAGCCAACATCAGAACCTTCATACTTTTCCAGGGATTTCCCCATGAGCTGGAAGGGCAGCATTGCCCTGCCTGTACAGAAGGCACGGGTGAGATGGAGTTAACGAGGTATTCATTAAGGAATGCTCGTTCCAAGACCTCTTCAAATTTCATTTAATAGAAAGTCAGGTTTCCTATCCAAAGAGTCCTGCCTAAAGCAGGAGAAAATGCCAGCAATTTGCTCAGCCCTCTGCAAGGCTGCCTTGCACCATGGCCCTGCCTCACTCAACTCTTACAGGGAGGGCCACACATCCTCCTGTTGCCCCTTCAGAGCTTGCTTTTCTGACACCTTCATGCCTCCCTTCCAAATTCTAGGCCTCTCTGCACTAAAAGTTACTGTCAACAGTTTTAAATAAATAATATCTTATCAACTATAAATACATATATATATAAATAAAAGAATTAACCAAATTTTACTGTATTGGTCAAGAAATGGCTCAGAAAATAGGTACATTACAGCCCTTCACCTTGTATTTTTGTGCTGGGATTTGGTGTAGAGTTGCTGAAAGAGGAACAGAATAAATACCATATTTACATATAGGAAAACTGTGACTCCTGTTCATATCACCTTCAGCCTACAATCTCACAATTGTTAATCTAAAGAAGCGCCATGCAATGAAACAGATAAGGCTGAACTGGAGATCAGCAGCAATGTTGTTATTTTCAAGCACTATCAGCAGAGAATATCAACCTTTTTGTCAGGAATACGTCAAGAAAATCGATTCAAGTCACTCTAGTTTGAAATGTTGTCCAATAGCTTTCAAACACGCTCATTAATTGTCCTGGCAAATACAAAAAATCCCAGAGCTTTTTACTTCAAAATGCAAAAGAGAAAGTGTAAGAAAATGATTTACTGGGTACATTTAATAATGTAACTGATAACAGTTATTCTGAATGGCTGCAGAACACCCAGAGCAGAGTAAATGCCTCTTGTTCATTTTCTTGTCTTCCTGTTTCTCCAAGATCTGGCAGAAAATACATTTATTTATGAGTGGTCACCTATAAATCTAATGATAAGAACTGCTTCTTATAACCTAAAGTGCTGAGATAACATGTTTGTTTAACAAACTATTTTTATCGGTGTGCTGTGCACATCACTGTGCTGCCCCACCTTTACTAAATTCAAGTGCTACAGGGCCTTCAGGAGCATCAATCAGTCAGCATAGACACTCACTGGAGGTTTTATTGTTTTTTCAAAAGGCACACACTGCATGGACTGCACGGCTGTCACAACTGATAAGAGCCCCTCAATGTTGGACAAATCCAGCCTTATTTTGTTTTTCTACCCTCATTCTCTGTCATTGTTTATCTCTTTCTTGCAACACCTAGTTTTTGTAGTTGACAAATACAACTTCTAATATTCATGTTTGGCTGAAAAATGTTAATTTCAGAGTGCAGAAGTATTTCTTGCTCCCCTCCCGATAAATCCAACCTTCAGTCATTTCAAAAGGTGCCACTCCTGTGGCTCTCACAGCACTACCATGGCTTTTGGGTTTTAAGATGCACTCTGCTCAAGAAATGGCTAGAAACAGTGGTAGAAAAACACTGGAAGAAGAAACCATTTGAACAGGAAATATTTGGAATCTGTGAGCATTGATAAGGTTCCTGTACAAGACTTAGAATAATTTAAGATGACAAAAAGACTCCTGCTTTGTTTTGCTTTGTTTTTCAGAGAGTACACACCAAGCACTTCTCAAAAACGCATTAAACATTTCTCAGCTTAAAGGACAGTTATGAAATTATTGCAAATAAAAACCTGACAGTAAGACTATAACGTCAGTACTGTAATTTAATTTATTTTTAATAGACAGACACTCACTGTTACCAGTAAGGCACCAGATCTGTCAGAAATCACAGAACCCCAGTATGATACAGGTTGAGAGACCTTTGAAGATAATTTAGCTCCTATCCAAGGACATCTTCCACTAGATTAGGTGGAATGCCATGGAAGAAGACAAAACACTTCCAGAAATGGTCCACTGGCAGTGAAGTTGAACTGTGCTGATGGATCAGTCAGAACTCAAAGTGCTGACCTTTGCACTGCCCTTGTTTTCCACCTTGATATGAGTTCAGCCTCAAGCTTGATACCCCTAATCTTTAAAAAGCAATACAGTAACTAAATTTTTTAAAAGGGAAAACTTTCCTACATTAGCAAGTGAGTAAATGAAATATTATTTCTACTGGTCCATTGATTAGATTTCTTAATGCTCTCCAGTTTCCACTCTTCCTTGTCAATTCCAGTGTAGGAAGACATCAATAGTTTATGACAAAATAAAAGTTCTAAGTCTGATTCTGAATTGGAGTAGGAAAGGCTTTTCTGGGACTTTATACAGAAAACTTTATTATTGCAGTGGTATTACTACTACTGAATTATCTTCAATAAATACATTATTGTGCTTTAAAAATGTATGCAGCTTATTCAGCTATTTATAACTTTGTTTCCACTTTTACCTACAGAATACTCAGCATTTGGAAGGAACTGCCAATATTAATGGAAAATTGACACGGGTAGCTCGAGTTGTGTATGGAAAATCCTTAAATAAATATCTATACAGCTTGAACAAAATTGCTGCAACTCTGAGTACAACAAAAGGGTTTTTTACAAAGAGTAGAGAAAAACACCACTCTATACCTGTGAAACTTCAGGGTAAGAAACTCAATAATCTCAGCAAAGGGCTGGATGTTAGGTGTACTGGAGCCCACAGTTCATAAAACCATGTATTTCCAATTTAGATTGACTTCTTTTACAGAATATCACATTCTTATTTGCTTAGGGGCATCTCTTTAATATCATAAGAATGTTAGTAGGAGTTAATAGAAGAAATTTTGAATCACCAACACTGAAGAAAATTGGATCCTGGCAGGTGTATTGAATAATAAGATGATGAGGACATAGGAATTGAACAAAGCTTTATGCAGCTACTACCATGCCCAGGTAATGCTAAATTCATAAGAGACAAAGATCAGAGAAGTCTTTCAAAAATTAATTAATCAACCTTCACACCACTGAGATAATACCTTCTTTCAAATGTTTCAGCATGGGTTTTTTTGACAGTTCCTGCTTGCACAGATCATCACCTTATTTTTAGCTACCCACAACACTCCAGTACTTCAGAAGACATTTTCCAAACTCTGTTTTCATCTTGCCTACATATATTCCATCAGGACATTTAAAACTCAGGGCTGCTCTGCATGAGACTATCACTCCTCCCTCACCAGCCCTGAGGGGAAAGTTTCTGAGCAGTGGGAAAATAATGGCACCCGTTAGGGAGGAGCACACTGAAGGAGAGGGAGAGACAAGCACTACTGGGATCTGTGATGTAAAGAGAGAGCAGACTGAACAATTTAACTCTGTCAGATGGAGAAGTCAGTAAAAAGAGATGAGAGAGGGAGTGGTAAAATGGAGAAATGAAAAGCACTCTTTGGATCAGATCTGTACAGAGCGAAAATTCCACGGACCAGTGATCAACCACAGCCTGCTACAACTGGAGCAGCACCAGGGCACGTGTGGGTTTCCAGAGGAGTGACCAGTCCCTAAAGGGCTTTTAGGCCTTTTCAGAAAGTCAGAAATCAGCTCCCCCATGGCTCATGGGCCACTACATCTCCTGCCTGGCAGAGGAGCAGGGATACCACAAGGGCTGCTGGATAACATGGACCCACAGCAATGCAGAGAAAGTGAAACACCTACAGGCAATTTCCTTGGGCTCTCCTGGCAACCAGGTGTCCTCTGATTCCAGTCCTGTGCCAAAACAGAACCCAAAACCCGGAGGGAGCCTCTGTAATTTCCTGGTGGCCAGCTGCTCTCTGCTTTCTGACAAGTGGCACACGACTCGCCTCATGATCGGTCACAGTTTGGTCTGTGCTCTCAGCATCTCATGGGACATCTCAGCAGTGAGCAAACATCCTTACTTTTATTTTCAGCAGCCATTCAACACTTGAAATGTGTGTTCCAGCACCCATTAGAAGGACATGCAAGGCTGCACTGTGTTTTGGAGACTGGCTCTCAGTCAAGTGCTGTATCTGGAGAGCAAAAGGAGTGAAGTGGAACCAGGCAGCTGCAGCAGCTCCACATCGTGAAGTTCAAGTTCATGGCACTGCTTAGAATTCTCTGTTCAGCTCAGACAGTTTCCATTCAGGCTCCCACTGCTCCCATGCCCCATGCAAGTGTTGAGTATAACTGTAATTATGAGGTGCTGAATAAATGCCACAAAATGTTATCTGATATTTCTGTAATATACACTGCCTTAGTGTATGTGCCACAATTGCTTTCCCATCGCACAGCGTGGCATTGCATAAAGGCTTTTATCCCCAGAGAGCCTTTTCTCATGAAAAGTGCTGAGACACTGTAAATCTATCCAAAACAGTGCTGCTATCTTTGATTTTGATACAACCAGCTACTCAGTAAAAAGGCACATTGGAATACACTAGGAAAGGAAAAAAGAAACAACAAACCACTCAATTCTGAGTTGATTCAGTGCTGATGTGTCTGAAAAAAGTTAGGCAGCAAAACACTTCAAAGATCATCACTCTTTCCAAACAATAAAAAAAAAAACTACCTTAGAACTTGACATTTCCAAAATGATGAATCTTGGATTGAATCATGTGAAATGTCAAAATGAAGAGAAAAAGAAAAATCAATAGCTGTGCAGATGAAGCAGTGTGAGGTCAATCACACTGAACTGCTAGTGCCAGCAACCCATGTCTTTTAATAGCAATATTTTCAAAGTCTACAATACCTGAAAGACACTAGAGATTAATTTTCAAGATTGAATTCCCTCTTAACAATAAAGTTATTACACGTCTTGTTTTTAGAGACTGAAGCAGGGGCATAATGAAACGGCGCATTTCCAGAAAGTTTTTACTGTATCCTTGGGATCAGTTCATCAACATTATCCTCACAATTTCATGTTATATAAATTTTCCTTTGAATTTGGTATTTTTTCCTGCCAGGTAACAGAAAATTTTAATGAGAGGAGGAGGAAAAAAAGTCTTTGAAATCATCACTGCTTTTGAAATATGTCCTGAGCCAGCTGCTGACCCTTTTGTGACAAACCCCAGTATTTTCCTGTGAAATTCATAGTTGTGGCATAAATCCACTGGGCAGTCCTAACTTGGGCATATCCTGATGGAGTTGGCCTCTCATTCCCAGGCTATGTGGGAAGCTGACAGTGGCTGGCAGAACAGAGGTGCCCAAAAGTAGAAAATAGGAGTATCCCCTGTCTTATATTTCAGTGTGCATCATTAAGAAGTAAACCCAGGGCATTTCATTTCCTCTCATGTACTAAATGTTAATTTTTTCCCGAGTTTATTTCTGAAATGGAACACCTTAGACTAGCCAGAGGGACTTGCTGAATACTGACAGGTACCTGTAAGTAAAACAGGATAATCACCAAGTGGGAAACACTTTGTTGTTCTAGGGAATGTAAAGATTTTCCTATTACCTATCATCACTGGTTTTATTTAGGTTTAAAAGTCCTCTGAATTAAAATATAGCCTAGCCATGGAATATTAGCACAATTGTTTTATTGCAGCACTACTCACATAAAAAGGTAAAATATAAAGTGTGGTGGAACTGGATTACTCCTGGATAATTCTTTAAGAGGAGACTAAAAGAGAGAAGCTTTTGTTTCTTTGTTTTTTTAATCTCATCAGTGAAAAAGAAGGTTTATTTGAGGAGAAAGAAAAAACAAAGGCATTTCAGAGCAAAAAGGACCTCTGAACTGCTATTAGAAAGTAGACTTATAATGACTGATGTTAGAGATTAGTCTTGAAAGATTAATGGCATTAAATCATGAGACCATCCCTAAAACCTCTCTGGTCCTTCTAGGACCATATAAAATAATATATTTTTACAGCCTGAGCTGTGTTAGGCCTTTAAGATGGAGACAAAAATGGAGACTCAATCTATAAAATACAGTTAGTGCTAGTAAAAGAAAACTAACTATGAAGCTTTTCTTTTAGATTTTCCTGCAATATTTATGAACTCCTATTGCTGTTGAAAGAGGAAGCTGGGGGAAATACCTTACTTCGAAGGATATGAGTACGTTTTTTCCTTTAAGACTTTTACAGCTAGGAAAAAAATCAGGTAGCCTTTGAAATGAGATTTTTTCACTCCACCACCCATTGCAGAGCTAAGGTAAATGTTGTGCTGAACTGCACCAGCCTGTGTCAGTTCTCTCTGTAATTACTAAGAAGACAAGGGCATTTCAGAGCATGACTGATTTGTTTCTCCAAATCTGGCAGCAATCTTAATTAACTGAATGTGGTCAACAGAGGCAAATAACATCATATTTACTGTTTTTGATGAGCTGATGGTTAAAGAGCTTCTTCAAAAGTCTCGGCTTTTGCCAAGGCAACACCTTAAAAAACCTTCATGCCTTTGAAGAAGATGGAGAAATGACCCAGTTCCTCTTTCTGTCACTAGCAAGTGTATAGAAAAACAAATATGAACTGTTTTACTCAAAACAGGTAAAATTTAGAAATGTGACTGTGATCCATGACATCCACATGATAAAAATCTATGAAAGCAGTGCAATGCAGAAGAAAATACATAATTTAGCTCTGCCCTCACGTGAACACCGATGCTTGGAAATCACCAAGTGACCAAGGAGGAGGAATGATGCTTTCTCTCTGAGAGCTCAGAAGAATGCCTTAAAATCATGCTATGCTTGCATGATTTTTTATTTCCTGTCAGAGACAGGAAATCCTCTGTATCTACCAAATGTAGAAAAGTGATGGTTTCAACAACCTCAGCTACAAATTACTCTCCTAGATGGGCTCTTCCTTTCTACGTAAAGGACACAGAGCTCTTGCATTTACTGAATGAGAATTTTTAGGTATGGAGCTCATGGTAATTTTTAAAATTGTTCTCTGGTTTACATTTGACTATTTGGAATCTTAACTTCCCTATTTAAGCCAAAGTCTGAAAGCAAAAAACCTTTAGAAATGCTGTTACTAAGAACTACTCATTCCTCTTCTGCTTATAGACTAGAATGTTTTGGGACCCTCCTACTCCTATATCATAAATATGTACCAGATGTTTGTGAAAAAAATCCCTGGTAATCAGTCTAATTAAGCCCATAGATATTATTGCATATTTTAGCATTTCATCAGTGGTCTGTAAAGTTAAATTGCAAATGCTATTTACATGAGCCACAAGTCAAATGCACTCAAAATAGTTCTTTTAAATAGGGTATTTTTTCTTGTTTTATTGTAAAAATGTATCTTGCAGATGCTTGCTACTTCTACCTAAATTTAGAGTATTTGAATAACCCCTTTTTAGGATTACTGTTAGCATCAGATTTTAGAAAAAAATGACCTCCATGGTCTGCCATATATATCTTGTCAGCCTCTCCTCAGGAACTTCTGACCTGATGGGCAATCCCAACCAAGCTGGAGACAGAAACTGGGAACAATTTGGGATGGAAAGGACTTTGGAGGGAACCTGGTCCAACCTGTTGCTCAAAGCAGAGCCCAGTTACATTTGGGCTTTGTTCAACAAGTTTTGGGTATCTCCCAAGATAGGGTAGAAGTCTGCAGTGTGTCAAGTTTCCACAACTATAAAGTATTTCAGCAGATTAGAAAACTTTTACCATCCTTCACTGAACAAAAGACTGCTCTCAGCCCTTATGGAACACCAGACAATCCACACAGGAGAGTCTGAGAACCTGAAACCACAGCACAAGGGGCTTCTCTGCATTCACTGTTCTCAGAACCAGGTGTTCTGCTGGGCAGAACCTCACAAAAACCCGACAGAAAAAAAAAATCTAATGCATTTTCTAAAATCTACATCACAGCCAATTGTAACAATACATCAGCACTAAAGCCTCCCCTTAAATATGCTAAATTATGTTAATCTAGTAAGTACAGAGGTGAACGATTATTGATTGTGAATGAAAGTACACCACAAACTTAGCCTGGAAAATACGTGTAATGAGCCTAAGTTTTCCATCACTATGCACAGAGAAAGTTTTACAGCAGCTAGCAGTGGGAACTATGAGGCTTAGTTTCCCCACGTGATCTGGAGCTGGGCTCTTCGCCCAGGTTTCGTTCATTCTGTTTCTTGGTGTAAAGAAAAGTATTTAAACAAATTGGATTAACATAAATCTTAGTCTCAGTAAGAGCACCAAGTGATCTAAAGATCCATTTCTCTCCAAAACTGCCACCCGACAACTTTTGATTTGGTCCTAGAGTTTGCTGAGTGCTCAACAGCCCAGTTGAGTGAGTGAGTTAAGCACTGCTAAACCTAAAAGTCAAGAAATCACAAATAAACTCTCTGGGAAAAGAGACTGATTAAGAATAATGTAATTTCTTAAAAAACAATCCCAAATCTTTTACACAGCGCTGCTAGGATTTAATTACATCTGTGGTCACTAATTCAGGTAAGTTTTTTGCACTGTCATCTCCAAGTCTGTTGGCTGTTTTAGCCTCTCTCCTCAGTGCTCCTCAGGCCAGGAACTTTGCCTTTCTTTGACCTGAGAGTGAGGCAGTGAAAACACGAAGGCACAGCCTGGAGATCTTCCATTTTTGGTCATGTGTCATCCTGGATGTCGTGGAGCTGCCTCAAACCTTTCCCCTATGGCACATTTCTCACCACTTACAGGTTGCCTAGAATAAAGATTTGATCCTTATGTGGGAGGACACCTCTGGCTGATTAACTAGGTATGATGGAAAACCTCTGCTGCTCAGAATACATGTCAGGAGCACTTTGGAGAAAAGATAAATTGTCTGAATAGTCCAGATTTAGGTTCAAGTCTGTCTTAAAAGTGCAGTAAATATGATGCTGCCTGTGACACCCTAAAACCACAGAGGTGTCTGGAGTCATCTCAGCCCTTGGTGAGCTGTAGCTAAAGAGGCTGATCACAGCGAGTACCTCAGGTGCACGTGACCATCCCCCAACTTGTTTTAGCTTTTGCTTGGCTCTGTGTGATGATGTGGTGCAGTGCAATGTTTTATACACACACAGTCTGTTACTGAGTGTTATTTCATTGCTTGGGTCTACTTAGATTTAACATCTTCATTAACAATTCAAGCAATGAGATGAAATAAACTCTCACCAAATCTGCGGTCATTACCAAATCTGCAGGAGTGGCTGATACGTGGCGGGAAAGAGCTGCTAAAGCCTGGGATGGCTCAAGGAGGCATTGCTGCTGTCCATCAGTAGCACATGGGATGGTGTAGAGATGAAGCTGGTGATGCTCAGAGGTGAACAGCAAAAGGACAAGAAGTGAAAGCTGCAGCCCTTCCATTTTGGGGAAGATATAAAGGAATACAGTTTTTCGCCATTTAAATGTTCAAAAAGTGCAATAGGTTGTCTGGAGAGACTGTGAAGAATTCTTGGAGACATTCAAAACTCAAATATAAAAGGCCTTGAGCAACCTCATCTTATTTGACATGTTTTGAGCTTGAATCAGATGATTCATAGATATCTAATCTGACCTAAGTTATCGTGTAATTATATTATTGGAAAAACTATGATAAAACCTAGTAAGTTGCTAATGCTATGTATGTATTGCTATCACAAGTAACCATATATTTAATTATGTTTAGAAGGTAAGATTGAAAAGTAAAGCATTCAAAATTTAGGAGAGTTTAGAATTATGGCTGGCCATTAACCAATTAAACACTATGCACTTAAACCATAATATTATCCTTAACTGCATGCATGAATCCATTATTCCACCACTTCAGTTACTGAATGGGATGAATAATATTCAGTGAATAGGAAGTAATTCAATATTTCTTATCTTGGACCAACATAATCCCAGATCATATTTGCTATTGGCTCTAAAAGGCCACGTTCCCATTCTAGGAATCCATAAATGTAACACCAAGAGGGAGTGTCAAAATTGTCCTTGTGAGGTGAATTACTTTCTACATTTAACAGAAGAAACGAAAAAAAGCAAGGATTTAGAAGTTTCTTGAAATGTATATGCTGCCTTTGGCACAGAGAAATGTACACTGTGATAGCGTGTCCTGAAAGTTTCCATTCCACAATAGAGAAGAAAAAAACCCCATAATCCATGAGTTTACGGCGTGCTAAGCCAGTACCGCATGTTCACCCATTCTTCCCAAGTTCTGAAAATACCAGTTTTAACACCAGAACCTGATTCTCTGCCTCAATATATTCTTGCTGAAATGGGTGGAAGTGGAATAGTTGTTACTGGGAATTACAACAATAGAACACCCTGCTTTTCCACACTCACTCGTGTGCCTTAACAACCCCCTTCCTTTGTTAAAAGAGAAACAGATCCAGTGTTCAGAAGCACTGATCTAAGAAAAGACACCCAAAGAGAAATTGAGCTGTGGTGCCCACATACTCTCTGGTGACCTAGGCACTCTGTGTGAAGGCAAGTTTGCGGCTAAAAAGCATGAAATGCTGACACACCACATGCTGAGATGAAAGGGGAAGAGCTGGGAAGCTTCAGAGAGAAAATTAGCAGAAGACAACAAGCAGAGAAAGCACACAGCAGTACTTCCAGCTGAGGGGGAAGATGGGGAATAGGTGCTCTGGATGATTGGAAAAAAGATGCTCAAAAGCATCTGAAGATAGGAGTTTTTTATCATTTTTTATCAACTACAGGATGAAAGGGATAAAAAGTACTATTTTTATGACATGTCAGAATAGTACCTAGATTAAAAATGCACCTAAACATTTCTTTTGCTTCCAAGTATTAAACAAAGATTAAGCCTGTATAATTCAAGATAGCAAAACATATTCTTTAGATAGTACAAGCCCCAAAGATAAAAAAAAAATTGTTTGCAAGTCCAGGAGGACATGGCCCTACATGCATCTCACCTTTGCATGGCATTTAGTGTGCATTTAATTAAGAAGACATTTTGAACAGAAGATTGCATCAAGAAAATAAGTTTATAGAAATCAGAGATATCTCAAGTCATATATTACGGACGCAAAACCACAGGTATTTTCCTTCCTTTTCTTCTTTTTAAATTTAAAATTTGCTTTAGTTAGTGACATTCACACTGTAACAGCTCAATGAAGATCTTCGACAAAATGTTAGCAAATGCCACTGCACTGCCTGTAGAGAATAAGGGGCTTATTGACATAGCAGATTCCAGCATAAAATGTCATGATTGCAGTATTGACTAACAGCATATCAAAATAAACATCTGAAAGTCGAGGTAATGCTTGAAGACAATCATCCTGAATCACCAACTCTGCACTTACACAACAAAACCCCCCCATGCCTTCCTCCTGGAGCATTTTAAGATATAAACTAGAAATTCTGTTCAAGTGGTTAAAGCGTAACATAAAGACTCTATCAATTTAGTCTTCTGTCTTAGGCAATTTAGCTCTTGACATTTTTCTCATGATTTTTGCTCTGTATCTTCAGTATGTATCATTCTGTGGGCATGGCAGCAAAGAGTATTTCATTTTACTTTATCAGAAATACTTGAGAAATCGTCTTGGGAACGGCTTTAACAGTGAAGCAACGTACAAAACAATAACTTGCCTCTGCTACTGATTACTAAAACAGCACTGAAGTGTTTATAAAAATAAAGGTCACTCAGCAGCAGCAAAATCCCCCCTTTTTACCTTATTTGTATTGTTGGTGGCACATGAAAAAAATAAACAAACCACATTAGAATGACTGATGTTCTCCTCTCATGAGGGTTTCAAAGTACACTGATGCTCTTGCCTTGTCAGGCTTCCCACTGACAACAGAACTGGAGTTTGTCAGGAATTAATTTGTCTAGCCAAATAAATATCCCAAACAGGAACAGGTTTGGCCAAAGTCTTTCAAAGTAATATCTGGGCACATTTTTAGCAGATGATGGATGTCTGAAATTCCTCCCTAAAGTTAATTTGGTCTCTCCACCCATTTCATTACTGCAGTAAAAGGAAATATGGATGGGAATGCAAAATTATTTATCAAGTTTTATTTCTTTAGGCAATACCAAACAGTCCAATCTACATTGCACACATATATGTGACTATTTTCTATTCTGTTTCTAGGCTAATACATTATGGGGTTTTTAATACCAAATTCCTAAAATGCATCTGTATTAAAACAAAACAAAACAAAACAAACTACTTAGGCTCATCAGTTGTTAATTGTTTTAAATAGTTCTTAACATGTACTTTACTGGATTTAGATAAGAAACAGGAGTGAAAATGTACCTGCTACACTTAAAGCTTTAAATTCAGCTCTGAAGTGCGGAGCTGCCAGAGAGAGAGAAGGGAAGGGAGCAGGGCCAGATTTTAAACAGGGTTCTGGAGGTTTGTGGTGTCACTGCAAGTGAAATCTCTCCTCCCTCGTGCCTCTGTGCCTCAGCTTTTCCACTGATCTGCAAACCTGAGACAAGCACAGCTTGCAACACAAAAATTAAGAAGTGAATGAAGACTGATCAGTGGACAACATGGGGATGTACAACCACATGGCATCTGCTGCAGGTGCATTCTCTAGGAAGCTGGGCAGAAAAAAACCAAAAAACAATAAACCAGTACAAAATCTTCTTTTTTGGAGATGGGATCCACAGTTTTGGAAACCAAGTCTGACAATTTTAAAACTATATAATTGCAAGTCTGTGTCCCCAAGTGTGGTGTACAAGCTTTTTTCTTTTTTTTTTCATGCTGTCCTCTAAACAATCAGCTTTTCATAACTTCTGGGACGCTCACAGGTACCTGGATATTTGTGCAGGTTAACTATGGGAAACTATGCAGTCTGAAAAAACAGGAACTCATGTCAGCCCCAGTTCTGTCTCCTGCCTATAAAACCACATTATTCGAGCTCAAGTAACATAAAACTGCCCAGATGCGTGTGACAGACTGAAGCTGTCCAGAAGTCTTCATCCTGCTCAAAGCAGAGACTTTTTTCTTTGCACAGACTAGTCCATAACACACAACATGTTTTAAAAGGACACGAATCACTTTTCACAAAGTAATAATTTCAAATAGTATCAGACATGCTCTAGAATTGGTGCCACACAAACCCTTTTTTGTGGCCTGGCCTGGATTTTGCTTGTTGTGCCACTCTCCATTCCTGCTGCAGCTGACAGTAAATAAACTTCCCAGTTTAGCTGCTGAAACACTGTGAACATGCCCTAATTTCCAAAAATCATTTGCTTTCTTTTCTGGCAGATGTATTTTGTGGTAGATATAGGCACATTGAGTTGAGTCAAACAGTCAAGTGTGAATTAAATTACTTATTTTTGTCCTTTCCCTGACATCAATAGCTAACCCAGTTTTAATCTGAATAGAGACATCAGCAATTTTTCAGTTACTACATGGAAGAAACATGAAACGCTAATTCTTTCTATTTTTTTTTTTAATGAGAGAAGTATGACTTTTTCATTGCCCAAAAGAAAACCCTCCATCAAAGTTACAGTTCTCTTACTGTGAAAGAACATGGATTTTTTTAGTCGGAATTTGATCTCAACTCAACTTGGATACTTCCTTGTAAAGGATTACAGGAAACAAACATAATTAGGTAGGAAGTAATACTTAAATAGGAAAGGTAGACTCTCAAACCAGAGCAAACCACGTCAAAATTTATGCTCCTTTACATGCCTGAAGAAGACAGATATTATAAATTGATATGGCAAGGAGAAAGACGTAAAACAAAAAGGTGGGGTGTTTTTTTTGTTTTGTTTTTGTTTTTGT
Source organism: Prinia subflava (assembly GCF_021018805.1). Taxonomy (NCBI): domain Eukaryota; kingdom Metazoa; phylum Chordata; class Aves; order Passeriformes; family Cisticolidae; genus Prinia; species Prinia subflava. The sequence continues at coordinate 2,096,574 of NC_086271.1, forward strand.
TTTTTACTCTTGTAAATATGGTTTTGTATCTACAGGGTACAGTTTCACCTGTTCAGAAACCTGAACTTGTTAAAAAAATGCATTCTGGAGAAGATTCCAGGGACTTTTAAACAGTGGACCTAACATTCTTTCCCTCACCTCCTGGGAAAGAGCCTCTGTTGAACAATTTCCTGACTTTGCTTGGATCTAATAACTTTTAATGCTCAAAGGGAAACTGCAAATCAGCTCCTTCTACAGAGGGTGAAAATTAAGCAGCAGCAGTGAGAAAAGCAAATTCTGGCAACATGGCAATCTGCTGCCTTATGAAAACTAATAAACAAAGCTCACACCTGCCATGTAATTATTCCTGCAAGCTAAAGATTTTGTCAGATTTTGGAACTGAGGTGCACAGAGAAACCCTCTGCATCCTCAGATGTCTGCCTGCTTGTATCTCCAAGGATGGAGACTCCACTTCTCTGGGCAACCTGTGCCTGTGCTTGGTCAGACTCACAGCAAAAAAAGTGTTTTCTAATGTTCAGGCAGCATCTCCTGTGTTGCAGCGAGTGCCCATCAACTCCTGTCCTGCCACCAGGCAACACTGAAAAGAGCCCGGCTCCGTCTTCTTTCCACTCTCCCTCCAGGCATTTCCAATTTGCATTTATTTTTTATCCCCCAGAACAGCCTCTCTTAACTTAGCAAAGGCAGATAACAATCTGAGCATCATTACACCACATCCTGAGGAAAACAGACTAGTAAATGAGAGCCAGAATGAGTTCTGATGACTCATTTGGTCCCTACGACATTTCCCCAATGTATTTTTAAAGCCTTACATTTTAACTCACACAAAAGAAATAAGTTTAAATGCCAGCATTATTAAACCTAAAAGAATTTTGCTTGCAAGGGATCGGTTTAATTAATATCAACAGAAAAGAAGCAGAGACATGGATTTTGAACTAAATTAGTAATAAATGAGAAGTACAGGTTAACTGGAAAGTAAACACTGGGAGAGCAAAATTCCATCTCCATTATAAGTTGCAGCTCAATTAACTCCATCACTATTGCCCGTGTATAACAGAACTAAACTGACTGGTGTGCAATTCCAAAGCAAGATACCATCATTTCCTTTCTTTCCTCCCACCCACAAATGTGCTATAAGGGAAAAGATGAATTAATTGCATTACTGAACAGGATGCCTACAATCTATTCATTGAGCATGCAATGTTAAATACATGTGGGCTTCATTTATATTTTATTCTGAGTAACTCAGCAGCGCTGATCACAAAACATATTTATTTCCTTGAATTGTCAACAGAAATTAAATCTCATGCAGTGTTGGATCACTAAATGGATGTGAAACTGGATCAGTATAACTTAGCATGTCCTTTCACAAGAAGGTGAAAGTGAAACCTTTTTTCTTCACTTGTATCATTGCTTAGAAGCCATCTGTCCAGGTCACCTCACAGGAATGATTACTAAAGAATTAGCTCTTTAACTCCCTGGGGGGTTATTCTACCTCAGAAAAATTATTTTTTCTTTGAAAAATCAGTCAGAAAATGCAATAAATATTTCACAATAATGCTTGTATAATGTCAGCTACTGGGGAATAATTTATTGTGCAACAACTATTCAGATAATTTTCAAATGTAGACAAGCTACTGCATGCTCTTCCCTTAAAGAGGACAAGGACACATCTTGCTTATCTCTCAAACCTTCCTGAGTCACTCACAAGAGGAAAGCTGAAGAACCTTGTACCTGAGGAACCCCCACAGCAAGTGATGGAGTAATTGCCACGTGTTTTGTGGGAATGTTTGTTTTCAGGGGCTTTATAATGTGCTATTTTCTCAGAGATCAAAAGGGAAAAGGATACATCAAGAAGACAAATATTTACTCAGTTTTAAGGAAAAGGTGCCAGCTGTGTTGTGCTGGCCCTTTATTCCCTACCAGCTCTGCTCTGGTCTTTATTTTTAATTTATAGCCAGGGTTGGGTACAACCTTCACGGCAGATGCTTATTTTGAATATTTATGTAACTTGCATCTTGTGAGGGAGGAGAGGAAGGAAGTTGCCTCGTAAACCCTTGCAGGGAGCTGCTTTTTGTCATCACTTTCTTTCCTCCCTGTGAACTGCTCATTTGTTGCTTTACCTGAGAAGGATTTGTCAGCCTGCAGAGTTTCTTGTGATGCCAGCTCTCCGAGTCCTCTGAAGTGCGTCATTATCTGTGGTGCTGATTCGCCAGGAAGGAGCTTCTTTACTGCCCGTGAACTGGCAGGGCCTTTCACACGTTCTGCACTATTCCTCACTGCTCTGCCAGCTCAAAGACAGCAGGCATTCCCCCAGCTCTGATCGTGCCCTGACACTTCACCAGATTCGGGAACAACAAGGAGCTGTTGCCCAGCACTCATTATTAGTTGGCTGCATGAAACATCAAAAGGATTTCAGCACAGGAGAGACACCAGCTGCAGTCTTGGCACACAAAGGGAGACTTTCCCAGCCCTAGCTCATCTGCAAAGATTATACACAATCAGATCTGAAATTTAGGATGATTTGAGCCTAAATGGCAGGAGAGACTACACTGCTTTCAGTACTTACAAAGCTACAGGTTACTGCTGTTATTTTTCTCTCACTTGGTGGAGTGGAGCATGGAAATTTGTAACACAGAGAGAGAGCTAGAGTAAGCATTTAAACAAGTAACGTTTGGTTTGAATCACACATTTCCTTGAGATGGGTCTAAATGAACATGTGAAATGAAACTTAATGGAAATATTTAAAGAGTTATGATTTCTGACTAATGATTATATAATACTCTTAGCATCCCATTGTGGGAGGCTTTCCATTCATATGATTAGAAGATTACTCTAGCAAGAACTTAGAGTAGAAATGCATTCATATAAAAGCAAGTAAAATAAAATTATCAATCTGGGTAGGTTTATAGATCTTATCTCAGCACTTTTGTAAAATTTACGTGTTTTAGATACATCTTCACGATACTGGAAAACCAAACTCAGGAAGTTTTCCCAGCAGGGGCTACAATGACACAAAACCTCTCACCAACAAAATGCATCCCTCTTCTTCCTCATCATTCTCATCCTGGGGAAGCCCTTTACCATCTCCCCTTACCTTCCTCCCACTTTTTCACCATTTAATACCTTCACATAATTTTGATTTTTCCCCAGAATCAGTCATGCTCCATTCACGACACACATGCATCGGTTCCTGCTTAGTTATAACATTACAAAAATTTAAGAGGCAGAGGAGAAATCCTACTAGTTGAAGATTGCTCTGAGAGGGACAACGTCTGCTTACATTGTGGTTTGGGTTTCTTTAGGACTGCTACAGCAGATCTACCAGCACACTGCCTGGGAATTGCAGCAGCATCCTCCGTGCTCACAGACCCCCCATGGCAACGTCCTGTGATGGACTGGACAGCAAGGGGAGGGCTTCAGAGCTCCCATTCCACAGCCTGTGACAACACTCAGTATTTCTGTGCATCTCACAGTCTGCTAAAATCCCTATTTCCCATCTTTCTGAAAGGATACAACAATCGTCAGTCACACAGAGAGAGAGGAAAGGGGGAACAACATGAGATCTATCCAAACTCTCTGAGACTACAGACATCCTGACTTTGCTCTGCAGTGAAATGTCAGTGTGGTACTGGTTCCCCACAGCTATTCAGCTGCAGAGGCAGAAGAGCTCTGACAAGTCCTGTGGTCCCAGAATAAATTCTGGCCTTTGATAATATCCTCCCTCCATTTTCAGTCACTAGACCATACTTTGCTAATACCAGTTTCCTGCTGCTGTATTTGCAGTGCTTTGATGCAATACCTGTTTCATGGGATGTTCACAAAGACATTTAACAAACTGCTGTCTCTGGAATTCAGGCTTCGCTCTTGGTGGTGAACATTCTATTCAGCAAGGCTTTTATCCACTAAAAGAACCCAAAATGTTTCACTTCATGCCTCCTTTCACCCCTTTGGACACAGCTGAAATGCTGACTTACGAGGTTGGACCAACATCCTCTTATCCTCAGAGGAAATGTACTATTGTCCAAGAATGGCAGGGGAGAGGGTGAGGGAAGCTCATCTTCATTTCATCAAAGTATTCAGAATTTTTTTATGTTTCAGATAGAATTAATTTCCATGCAAATTAAGTGGACTATGCAAAACTATTCATAATAAATCTGAATAAGGCACCAGAAACTTATGAACAGATCTGTAGTTTTGTGAAAGCCTTTCTCTTTTGTGTCAAAGTTTAAGTGGTCCAGCACACTGGAAGCCTTCAGAAAAACGCCCTGGTGATGCAGTTCCTCACCCTCCCTCGAAACAGCCACCTGGCAGTGATTTGGGGGTTTCTCTGCTCTTCAACCCTTTGTTTTCGTGCCTCTTCTAGATGGCTCTTTTATGCCAGACTACCCAGAGTTTCTCACTACTAGAAAGGCAGTTTCTCAATAACTGCATTTTCTTTTGCTACTTTCTAGCCTCAGACAGTTCTGAATATTTTTTCACAACAGACCTCTCTGTTATGATGACATACATGTTATGGTTTTTTCTGTTCAAATGGAGACAATTACTCTTCCCCACACTGTGGTGGAAATTTTGGAGTCCATCCAGCTTAGAGGACAGGGCTTGCTTAGAAGGCCTTATAACTGCATTTATAACATTAAAATAAATTGTTCTTCTAAACCAATTTCTAATAATTCTGTTTCTAGCCAATGCTCACAGATATAAAGGTCAGGTATAATTGCTTCAAAACTCCCTGAATTTGTCCAGACTTTATATGGCCTATGTATTGCTTAAAGGTGACTATTGTAGCACATTTTATAATGAACAGTGAAATAGAACATAGTTCTTTGCAGAATCTGAAATACAAAGTTTTTCATCTGACAGGAACATGAGTTTTCTGAACCAGGTCTTTCTCCACTGATCTTAGGCAGAGTTCACCAGAGGGAACAGTACAGTGCTACTGCTTTAAAATCAATTTAGTTTAATTTTAAATCCACTAAGAAGGATGAGATGTTTTCATAAAAATGACTCAGTAGTTATCTTTTAATCATTTTGTTCTGCTTTCAGTACTTATGACTATGTTAAAATGAGCAGCCATCTGCAAGACAGGTGCCACTTTAACAATGACTTAAAATTATGGAATAAAATTGCATAAAAATTCTAAGGAATATGAAAATACATGCACCAACTTTTGAGCTATTTTTAAAATTGCTTGGTCTTAGTGAATTTATTCTCCTGCCTAAGTCAGCACAGGCAGTAGAATAAAAAGATGGGCTTAATGCCATTCAGGCGGTCTGGGGCAGGATGTTGGGCCCCCAGAAGAGCTGAGAGCAATCCCAGAAGCTGCTCAGGCTTGGCACAGGCTCAAATACTCTGTGCCTGCTCAGTGTGGCTGCCTGGCCAAGGAACAGTGTGGGCACAGGGCTTCCAGGACAAAGCACCTTAACAGAAAGGAGAGTCCCAGAGAAACTGTTCTGTTTATACCATACTGCAACAACATGGAGAACAGGAAAGAGAGGAATCAGCTGTTCTAGGCTTATATTTGACAGAGATATGCCACCTCTGCTGGTCACCTAATTACAAACCCCACAGCAGTCACCCAAAATATCACTTTGAGGTCATCAGCAAGAGTTTGTTACTAGCATAAATTCTGCTTTGGTAATACAAACAGAGGATCTTCTGAACTACAACACTGTTATCCACTTAGTACTCTGCTCCATGCTATCATTCCTTAAAAAAAGTCTATTTATTCAGCAATTCTCAGCATCAGTTTGCTTGAACAAAAGCGGCACACATGGACAGCTTGGAGAAATGTGTAGGACTGCAGAGCCCTTATCAGGTATCTGTAACATTTTTTTAAAGAATGGCATATTAGTAAGGTTGTTCTTGGGGGAGATACTGAGTCTTATTCATTGTTGAAATGTATCTTCTGTAAGTACTTGCATTCATCCAGTATGAGGGCTAAAAGATATCCGCTCACAATAACAGTATTTCCCTTCTCTTTGCAAAACTGAACACGTCTACACAAGATGAAAAGCAGCAAAGGATCACACACAAATTTCCATGTGTTTTATTGCTGCTTTTCCTTCTGGCTGAAGCCAAGTGCAGCTGTAAGCACAGAACCTGAATCATTCTCTCAGCTGAGAATATCCAGCAGTAGCATTAGAGATAGTATTAACTATCCAAAATGACATTTTGAGCAGTATGACTCCATCTCATACCCAGAAAATAAGTGGTTGCAGTGGAGCTGTTTCAAGAATATGCATTCCTGTCTCAACATTGTATTCTTCCCTTAGCATTAAGCAACTTACAGTTAAAAACTTCTTCATTCTGTCTACCACTTAGAGAGCTGATAGGTCATGACAACTTTTGCTGTCCCATCTAAGCTGAAACAATCACATGTGGTAATTCTGGCACTGCATTAATCACAGATGTGGGTTTTCTTGACAGTCCTCCTGATGAGATGCTGAATTAAGCTTTTCACCTTTTCTCCTCCCTCCTTCCCTTCATGCCTACAGCAATACCCCTCTGGCTATACTCGGATACTGAAGGAATGTTCTTCTCATTGCTCAGTAGTCACTACTCTCTAATCAGTACCGAATCAATGCTAAAGTTACTGTGTGCTGCTATCACAGAATAGTCTGAGTTGGGAGGGACCCACAAGAAACATCGAGTCCAACTTCTAAATAAATGGCTCGTACAAGGATCAGCTCCATGACCCTGCTGTTACTGGCATCATGCTCTCACCAACTGAGCTACATAAATATAGATATATATATTTTTTAAATATATATACAAAAGAGCTAAATAAATAGCTGAGATATATAAAAAGCTGCGGATCACCCAGGGCTGTTCAGTTCACATACATATTTGCCATTAGTACTACTCAAAATGAATTTGAGAATTCTGTACCTCTAGTTTGTAACTGTGCATGTGACATTGATACACTCTCAGGAACTGGGTTATGAAAAATTAAGCTCTGAATTGCAGAAATATTCATATGGAAAATGATGCCTTCTCACTCATGAAAAGCAGTAAACAAATTAGGCTATAATACCTCATAATTTTGTAATATTCCCATGTCTGTAAACACTGTCAGTGGCATTAACACTTGCCATCTTTGTATTATTAGGTTTCCTTCATTAGCTTCCATTTTAATTGAGAAGTCTTCACAAACCCCTCTATTATTTCTCAGACAGCATGGAGGCAGAAATAGTAACCTGTAAAATATTCCCCCTTCTTCTCCATGGAGGGCAGTATGTACTATTGTTCATTTCAGTTTTCTATTAGCTTGACTTTCTACACAAAAAACATCCTCAAAGGCCTGAAGCTCAAAATGCTGCCCCAACCTGATAGCATCTTAATGTGCTCTTGTAATGGATTCTGGAACAGGTGGCTAATAAATTAAACAGAGGTATGCAATCTATTATTGACTGGCATCATTCCAACCACACAGCTCTCAAATGACAGCTTGTTTCATGTAAATTTTATTGTATTGAAGGTTCCATTTGTTACCAAGAGGTTTCCTTACAGATGGAAAGAAAATGCAAATAATATTTTCTATTTTACCTGGGATAATGCTTAAAAAAAGCAAGCGAGCAGGATTTTCCTTTGGGCCTTTTATACTCTAGGATGTTAACTAGCAAATGGAATATGTTAAAAACATAGCAGCTTTGTAACAGAAAAGATAAAAATAATATAAGAAGAGTTGTTTGGTGCTTTTTCACACTACCAAACAGAGCAACTCTGAAGCAGATTATGAAGCTCTGCACTAGCAGACCTCTGAATACTGCAAATTTATCCTAATTTTACCATGTAATACTGTACAGATTATTGTGTACATTTTAATTTCCCTCTTACATTGAGCCAAATAGCCTCTATCTTACCAATTCTGATCTCTCATCATCCACTGATACCCATCCCTAAACAAGTAAAGCAAAGGCTTTTCTGCTAAGTCTGCTTTCCTTCCTTCTAGCTGGCCACTTATTTCCTCCTAGGTATGAAGCCATGAGAATACTCTTAGTGGAGTTACTCTGGAAGGAAAGCCTCTTATTCATGAAAGACTGCCAAAATCTCTCTCCCTCCTATTCCTACATCAGCTTGCAGGGTATTTTCATGCAGAAATTCCTGCAGGACTGGAGGTGGGCTCAAAACAGAGTTTGAGCCTGATATATCAAGTTCAAAAGGACTGTAGGGCTTAGAAAACAGGCACTAAGAAAAGCTGTGCGTTTTCATAAATAACAGAAATTTGAGTCTTCCCTTGAAAGTGATTTCATTTGGTCTGGAGAGAAAACGAATCAGAAATCAGTGTTTCAAGCATGCATTCCATTATTTATAGGTTGTTGGAACGGGTGGGTTTACATGCTGTGACTGACACACGTATGTCGATTTTCTAACTTTAATGTCAAAGGAGACAAAGGGATTGACCCTTTTTCCTGTAATACAGCTGAATAAATACATTCTTCTGAACTGATGATTCCCTTTGTTAATCCCCTCTACCCAACAATCCCATCCCAATAAATGTGAAGGACAGTGCACTAAAACCAATTCAAATATTTCCACACATAGATCTGTCTTTTACTCATTATTTTGCTGTTTACCATTCTATGCTCTAATTCTGGGAAAAAAATTACTTCTGCTATGAATTGTATTTATTGATTCTGTATTTTTCTGTCTTTACTCACCAATGTTTATAAGCTGATCCTATAAGTCTTTTAGGAGTTATTTTATTCCTCACCATAACCACAGCAGTTGAAGCATAACACTCAGTCATTTATAGGAAAGGGGGTTGTTTATAGAACAAACAAAACAGTTTCCATCTTTCTTTCCTGAAATCACTTACATGAAGAAGAAATATATTGATATTTATGATACTTAAAACCTTGAGCTTTCAATCACTATTTTAAAATTAAATAAAGAATAAGAAATCAAGTACTGCATTTGTGAGGTGACGACTTCAAGAGCAGTTTGGTCACTTACAAGAAGGAAATCACCCAGTGACATTTTCACTGAAATGTTGTGCTGAAGGCAACACCACAGAGAAACCTTAACCTGTCAAATACACATTCAGGGGTTTCCCTAAGTGAGTATCTTCAAAGCACACATTAAAAAAACCAACCAACCAATCCAAAAAAACCAAACCCAAACAAAAGACCACAACCCAAAAAACCCTAACATCAGTAATGAAATTTGCCAGTACAGAGCTATTAAATAAAACAAAGAATGCTGTAATGTAGCACAAATAACATAAGGAATGCTGCAACATAGCACATTTACTCTTACACATGTTTTGTAGTTAATGAGTCCTGTTCTGAGGGAACAGGAAATGTTTTCTATTTTGAGTTCTTTTTATCTGCCTCCCTACTGCCAGTGCTCTTTTTACTTCGGTTCTATGTACATACAAACTGAATAATCACTATGGTTCTTTTTTTTTTTTCCCTATTCAGAAAAATAAAGGCCATCCAAATGAGCTATCTTGGTGCTCCAAGAAAGTTTAATAATAAAAGCCAGCTAATGGTTTGTACCTATGGAAGCTGTAAGGGAATACCAATAAAGCACAGCAGGCTCCAGTGGCCTAATGGAAGACAGCTATGCTGAGAGAAGTTGGATGTTCAAAGGGGAATACATGGAGTGAAACACCTACTTCCTAATTGGCATTCAAGAGTTTTGAGACATGGGTCAGTACATCCTTTTCTGTCCACACTTGGGATAATATCCCTGCAGGTGGGCTGGCAATTACTCAGAATACACCACAGCACAGAGCATGTAAAACAAGAGGGACAACACTGTCAGGAACTCATCTCTTCTCCCTCACCAGATTAATTGCATTGGGGATCTGCTTCCCTGCTCCTCACACCTTCTCCCCACAGCACAGAGCCCGAGCCAGGGAAGCACAGGAATTCCTGGGAAATCATACACGGCCCAAAACCTCACATATCTCTGAAAATCAGTCTCACCTTCTGTCTAACATAAAGTTTATCCTTTCTCAGATTGGTATCAATCACCTGATGCTGCCTGAGCAGGATCTGGGCACTGTCCTGCTGAGGAGGTTTGCACAGGCAGGCAGGGCTCCTTTTAACCCTCATCAATAATGCAGAGAAAACATCAGCCAATCTCTTCCGTTTTCCTGACCTCCCTTGTATCTTCTTTATTCTTCTGAATTCAGTTATATTCTAATTAAAGCTTACTTTTGCATTAAGTTGAGATGCAGTGCATTCCCTGTCATTTGTTTGCTGGGTGGCAATAAGAAGACAGGTACTAATGAGATATTAATGCTGGCAGTTTCACTGACATTTACAAATTATTTTGATTTTGAGTTTAGGTTTATTCTGCAGAATTCCTGATAGTGTTACCTCACTCATCAACACTTTTGTTTTACATAGATAAATTAGTCTTAAATCTTAAATCAGCATTTAATTTGAAATTTGTAGATTTAATTTTAGGATAAAAACCGCATCTTTTTTTGTGACTTCCAGCTCTTTCCATATTTATAAAATTACAAATATTATAAAATTTATAAAATTTACAAAATTTCCATATTATAAAATTTACTACGGCAAGTCCTTTTGCCAGTAAGGATCAATACCAAATATCTTCCAACAGTATTTTGATGCAATGATGTCATTATTGTACATAATATACAAACAGTATGATTCACTAAACAATATCTAATTATGTAATGTTTTTATCCCAAGGAAGATGCCTTTATTTCATCCTTGTTTTTATATTCAGAAGACACAAAGGAAAGCAAAAATATTAGTTTGATTTAATTATTCTGCTGTTCTGTTCTATGTTTGTCCCTGTGTCTTCTGTGTAAGAAGTTTTTATTCTCATTCTGAGCCACTGCCTGCTAACATGGTCAGGATAGATATTCACAATCACTGTATAGAACACTTGATAAATCTATCAGATAGCATTACTGCTACATTCATCAGGCTGACATTTAAATTGTCTTAGTTTGTATCAGTGCAGTATCACCAGAAAGCTTCACATTTCAAACACTAGAGGTAAAAGTGAAGAAAACAGCACAGAATACATTTAAGAAATAGGTAAAATAATACGATGAGGTAAAAATGTTGGCATTATTTTAATCCAAGGGAGGAATTCCTTGTTCTGAAAACTACTCTGAAAAATCAAATAGTGACAGACTATTTGTAGTCTTGTAACGCGATAAATCACTTATAAAATAAAGTAATTTTGTGATTTTCCACTGTTTTTCTTGTCAGAGGAAAGTGTGCCACCATCATGGGTATTTCTACTCCAGTATGACAAATTACCATCTCAGCTGTTCCTTTTAGTGTATAATATCAGCAGTCAGACAAATAGAGGAGCCACTGAAAAAAAAAAGGCAAAGAAAAAAAAAAAGCAAGCTTTTTAGCAGATCATGTAGATATGCTCCAATTCCACACAATTAAAACATGCAAAATTTAAAAAATAAATTAATAAATAAATAGGACATGAGACATAAAGAGGTGGTGAAGGGGGTAGAAAAAGTAAAAAAAAAAAATCTTAAATAGTCAAGAAACCAAATACAGCCTCACAATCTTAGGGAGAATTTTCTATTTCACTGTTGCTATCCCACAGTGGTTTTATTCCATGTGCAGACACTCCTGGAACTGTCTGGGTCTGAGCTATCCAAGACAAAAAGCAAAGCAAGACCTTCCCAGTGAGCTGCCTCCAGCCCTGGAAATCACAAGCACCTTCAGTCCCCAAAGGCCTGAGCTTTATGTCAAGTTATTATGACACTGAGCAGATTCCTGGCTAAGCCTCTGAGAATCATAAATATTACGGCCTTTTTTTATTATTATTTTTTTTTAAATCTACTGCAAATAATAGAGGGCAATGTGAAGATCATTGTAGCATAAAGGAATAATTGTCTTTCTAGAATAAAAGTTTCAAGTTTTGTTTCTGTGGCAGTGAGGATTTTGTGTTTTCTAAACCAAATGCACCTAAAATTGACTGGATGTTGAGAGATAAACAGGAAGTTCTTTTAAAGCAAATGAATATTTTGAAAGAGATACAATATAACCAATACAGGTGAAATACATGACATTTAACTTCAGATGATTACTTTGTAACTAGTAAATGGTTCTTGAATTTTAGTCTGAATTCTATGGTATTGATACCTGTCAGAAAAATTAATTAATAGCTTAAGGGGACAATTGATTTGATCTGCTAAAGTACATCATCCATGCTAAATTGAAAAAGGTAAAAATTATAATTATTGTTACAATACTTATTATAATTCCCTCCACTGCCAATCAGAAAGGTCTTTGAACTGATGAAGTTCAGAACTTTGAGGAGTGAGTGCTTTATAAATAAAATGATCTCTGTCCAGCCTATTTATTGTGATGAGACATTTACTTTTGTTAGTCATATAGACAGAGAACATTTATCAGGAGAGTTTTCCAGACACAAATATAGGTTTCTTCATTTTTCAGTACAGGCAGGACCTAATGCCACAAAAAACTCTAAAAAAAGAAATTCTAGGACCAACTTCAAGGCAAGTAAAAGGCAAAAACCTCCTGGCTTCAGAAACCATTTCATTTGCCAGTGCCAGTTATTTTTTTCTTCATTTCTAAAATTATTTCCAAACTTACTCTTTGAGAATCAATCCATAATATTAAAAAGAAAAAACCCTCCAAAGCAGCATAAATCAATCATCTTGTATCTTTTGCTTAGTTAATGACTGACAGTAAAAGATTTTGTAATTGCTAAAAATGAGAGCCTTTTATCAGGGAATGATGCAAAATCTCTGTAAACAAAGAAGAGAACCACGACAGGGTATAGCTGTGGCTAACACTGCATTTTAACAGCAAACACAACACATCTAGCAATTTATTTATCAGTCAGAATCCTGAGTCCCTGTTATTGACATTTGACAGAATCGTGGCTATGGTACAGACAGCTTCTCAGACCTGTCATTTAAAACCTCTGCAATTTTAAATGGACCTTCCATCATCTCTAACACCTAATTATCTTGCCTAGGTGGTTTTTCCAGGCAAGGAAGATGAACAATTATCAAGGAGGGTGGTGAATTTAGAATGTTCTAAAACTGATTGTGTTTGAAGAAAGAATAAAGTTTTGACCCTACACATGCTTAACTTAAACCTATGTTTTAGATTTTTTAAATGCTCAATTAATATATTTTTTTTCAATATTCATTATGGTCAGTGAGATGAAAGATCATTTAGTCACAGCTATGCTCAAGACACCTGATGAGCTGGGAAACTACAGAAATCATGAAAATGCTTTAGTTTACACTGGCAGAAATTTTGAAGGCTTTCCAGATTTACTTGGGCTGTGAGACGCATTCTGAACTTGCACATTCTCTCAAAATGATGGGGTTTACTTATTCTAATTTAAAACATGACCTTGTTGCTTTATCTATATTCTATTTCCTGTAAGTACCTAGAATCTTACATGGTTTCAACTGTTTACGTTTGCTGCCTTTCTCAGCCCACAATTCCCTGCTTTTTGGTGGAATTGGATGATCTTTAAGGTCTCTTCCAACCCAAACGATTCTATAATTCTGTGATTTCCTTTGGTGCATGCTCAGGTGCACACCCTGACCTTTGTCTGGTTTCAAAGGTGGTGAGAGGTGCTTCCCTCTGGACTGCAATAAAGATCTCGATAGTTTAGAGAGGGGAGAAGAGATAAAATCTCCACCTCCTTGCATGGGCACAATCACCAGCAGCACCAACAATTCACATTTGCTTGTTCAGCATCTGGTTCATGCCAGAGTTCTGGAAGTGTACCTGAGAAGGTGCTAAGAACTGCCACAGTTAACGAGTGAAGTTCCTGTTATTCTATTATTTATGGAAGTCATAACCAGGACTTCACAAGACACCTACTGCAAGTAAACCGACTTGTAAAAAAATACAGCAGATTTTCAGAAAATAACACATTTTCAGTTAGCACAGCAAAAAACAGTGAACTGCTGTGTAAATTTATATTCAGGAGCTGGAACTGTACGACCACTAACAAAAGCTGCTTCTCATGAGATTCCTGCCAGACATATTTGGCATGTTGAGCAAAGCCAAATAAAGTATTTCTGAAGGATTAAAAAGGTAGCAATTTGTACAGGATTATTTCCTTATCCCCAACTGCTTCTTTTTGCCCTTTCATTGCAGAAGCAATTAAAATTTTAAATAAAAAATTGAATGAATGCTAGTTAGCATTAATGCAGAACATATGAAGATGGAAACTGGTAGCAATCTGTTACAGCAACCAAAATTATGTCTTCCAGGCAAGCAAAGGCCTCTTTCTGAAGTGACCTAGCCTGTAATCCTTCTAAAGTATATTGGTTGATACAAGTAATTAGGCTCAGCCAAATAACTAAATAAATGCCTGTACAAGACATTCTCAAACTAGGATTTAGCAACTGCAATAAAAATGGTTTTTTAAAACCTTGATTTGAAATGGAAATTGGGTTCCTTGCCTGAACTGAAGAATTCCATAAAAAATAAGGTTAGCACCTCTCAGTCTGATGGGAAAAGACACAACCCAACTAAGAATTCCTCCCTTTTCCTTTTACACTCAAGCATCTGACTCTAGATAAGGACCACAGGAGAGATGGTAATATTTGAAATAAGAGTAGCAGTAGCACTAACAGTAGGAGAGAATAAAATTAACAAAATAGGAATTGATGTGCTGCATTTTGATTACTGAGGCTATTGAGCCATAATTTGGAGAGCTTCCTCACAACTGATCTGAACATTATGGCTCTAGAAATCTCCATGAAAGTGCCACAACTGTCACCATCTCTACTCTGCAGCATATGTGAAAAATCAAAATGTCTTAAGCTCTTTGCTCTTTGGGGTATTTCTATTTCTGCTCTGTGTTTTTGAGTACAAAGATGTCATTCAGTGTCTTCACTGGCTGCATCCATTCTCACAGCATTGTTTCCAGAGCTCCAAGTTGCCCAGCAATGGCTCCTTTGTAATTCAAGAGTACAGAAAATGGGTTCTGATAATTTTCCAAGCAGATATGTTTGGCTTTAATAATTTCATTTGCACAGTCACACATACGTCACATATGCAGAAAGCTTCAGACCTTAACACAGGCATGGATTTGGTGATGGGGAAAGGGACTTACCAGCTCCGCTGGAAAGCCTTACCAGCTCCGCTTCATGAAATTGTCTCTTTATGTGAAGTATAGCAAAAAGATATGATTTTTCCTATTTGCAGTAGGGTGTTCTCAAGCCTTAGCTCAGTCCTGAGGACTTAACTGCTTTCAGGACTTATGTAGTTGTGGGATTTCACCTTGTTTTTCAACTGCTTACAAGCAGAAAAAAAGTATTTCTGTATCAAGGCAGAAACTGAGACCCTTGCTGAAAGAAAAATGTACCCTAAAGCAAAAATCTTAAACCAGAGTTTCCTGAAAATGTAGCAAATACAATCACAGAATATGTTGAGTTGGAAGGGACCCACAAGAATCATCCAAGTCCCGGCCCTGCACAGGACACCCCCAGAATCACACCCTGTGCCTGAGAGCACTGTCCAAATGCTTCCTGAACTCTGTCAGGCTTGGTGCTGTGACCACTTTCCTGGGGAGCCTGTTCCACTGCCCAACCACTCTCTGGGTGAAGAACCTTTTTCTAATTTCTAGCAGAAGTTCTGCACTAACTTAAGTTAGTGCAAACCAAGATCGTTACCCAAGAAGTCACGAACATCAGAAACTTAATTTGGGCAAAACAAAGGTTTTACCAAGATGCCAGATCTTCCAGAAATTACCTTGTCCAATTTTTAGGGGAATTCTGACTAAAGTAACAGTTGCTGCCCAGACTACATCAGTGTGAGGCTTTGACTGATAAAGGTCGGAGGGCAGGCAGAAGTCTTGGCTTCCCAATCCATGCACAGCCCTTTCCAACATGGTGACTGTGTGAGGGAGGGTCTCTCCCTCCCCATTTCCCAGGAGATGTGACATGGCAGATCTGTCACCCCCAGGCCTGTGAGGCGTGACATCCAGCAGGTTTGCTGTGATGCTGCTTTAACAGTGATTGAAGAGCAAAACTCGATTTGTAAAAGCTTTCATGATGCAACCATACCCATCAAACACAAGAAGAAAATCTGTCACAACCTGCTCTGTCCCAGAAGGGAGTGAAGGCTGGCACCAGGGCATCAGATGAGGACAAAAGGCTCTGCCATCAGCTGCAGTGGGCACCAGCAGCCACGCCAGGCAGGCTGCCCAGGCACAGCTCAGAGCTCAGCTTGGCCCCTTCATTCAGTTCTAGGCTGAAACTCCTGCTCGTATTGTCTTGCTGCGGCCCTGTGGGACAGCCTGGGGACAAGAGGGCTCACTGCTTATTCTCTGACACTGCTGTGCTGAGCTTGGCATGAGGAGCTTCAACGTGATCAAGCAAAGAGCTCATTCTCCCCATGGCAGAAATGTCTTTATTTCCTAAGCTGGACTTCAGAGACAGCCAAGGTGCAGAGAGATGTGGAATAGCACCTGGCCACAGTTCAGAGAACAAAGCTGGAGCTGGCCAAGTGTTGACTGGAACAGAATGCAGAATGGGTTGAAAGGTGTCAAATTTTTAAACTTTCTTTCTTTTTATCTCTCTGCATAATAATGCATATAAGCATGCATATATTTTTATATCTGTTGCCACATGTGTGTTTTATTAAAGCACATATTAAAATCAGACCTGACAAGCCTATAGCGAAAAACTATAATGAATTTATTCTGGCTTTGTTGTTGTCTCTGTTCAGCAAAACAAACAAAAAAAATAGGTAAAATTAAATACTGCCTTTTAAAATGAAACAAAATTTCCTTCTGCAAAAGCACTTCATGGGAATGTGCAGTTCGCTGCCCATCTTTTTGCTAGTTCTTCACAACCAACTTTGGAACAAACTGGCAATTTTCAGACAAGTACAGAGAAGCCCAAAGGACCTATTTCTGTGACTTTCATGAGAATCATTATCTGCATGAAGACAGACCCAACAATAAATGTGCAACTGTGAACGAATTGTGATTTTTGCCTGTATTCCAGCCAAATCAGTAGGAAATAGAAGAGATAGCCCCAAGCACAAATGTGAAGGAAATGAAGTAATATCAGTCCTGCTACTGATACTGCAAATAATTCAGTCTTTAAGAAAAAAAAGAATATTTTTACAAAAACACAGAGATAATACATATTAAAAAGAAGCAAAAGGCTGAAATTTGCTAGGCATGACTTTGGATAAAGACTTTATACATATCTTGATCTATTTATATCCTATATTCATACAGAGATATCTCTGGATATGAGAAAATCTAGTTTCTACAACTTTCTATAAAAGGAAATCAGAACTTATTAAATTAACAAAGTTCAAGTTAAAGACCTGTATTTATGAAGGCATGCTACAAGAATAATTAAAATTTCCAGAGATAAATTAAGTGGAACAAATTTTATTAGGAGGCATCACGTTCTTTAGAATTGAGACTTTTGTTGCCAGGAAAAAAAAGAAAAAAAAGAACAGAAGAAAATATTGTGATTTTTAATCCAAGCTGATGCCTCATTTGTAAGTAACTGCAGAGTAGTTAAAACTATTTGTTCAAAAGCATGCTGGTAAATAGTTACACACAGAACCTCACTGAAAATGCCACAGAATCTGTGATAACTTCAGACTATGTATAAATAATCTATGCCTAGACATGTTTCTCCCCCAAAAATATTGGTTTATACAGAACTACTCAGGCAGATCAGGAGAAGGAATATAAGCAGCAAATGCCTGAAACCAACTCTTAAACAAGCATTAAAGAGTTCTGAACTGCAAGATGTACTGACTACAAACTGCCCTTTCCACATGCTCTAATGAGATATTAGCAGATTGTATTGAAGTGTAGTTATACAACTTTAATAATTCTATAAAAGATATATATCAAAAGGCAATTTTGAATGTAGCAAATGGTGGACTATTGAATTTCAGATAATACCAGCAAGGCAGCCTTTTTCTAAACAGAAAGTTTCATATTTCTCTAGTGAGCTCATGCCCAGCTCTGGGAGCTTCTGTGACCTGCACAAGGATTTCCAACTCTGAATTTCAATGTCTGAAGCTCCCTTGTACCAGTCAGGTATTACAAAACACCAGAATTTAAACAGAGCAGAAATCTGCCCCTCCAAAATCCCATCACGAGTTGCAGCTTTCTATGCAATCCATAAAACTGGCTTTGTTTTTCAAATACTTGAAAATTTTCAGTTCTTTTGTCTCAGTTGGTCTGTCTTTATCCAGCATCTTGCAACACTTTTTGTGCTGCAAGGGAAGTTTTAGTTGTGCAAGAAAAGGTTTCCAAAATACTAGGACCTTTTCTCTTGTCATGATACCAGCCTAACTATTTTACCAGTTTACTAAATTTTAACTCCTGCTCTGATGTTCTACAACAAAACTGTAAATTGAAAAAAAAGTGTTTATATAAAATCTTTGAGTTTTGAAAACATGTATAGTAGGAATATTGGAAAACTCCTAACTGTGTAAGGAGAACCAAACCACATAGCACAGTAACAAAATTTGGTAAAAACTCTCCAAAATAAAGAGGGCTTGAACCCTTTGAGAGCACACAGTAATTACCTCACTTTATGATTAGCAAACTGGTGCAAGATTCAAAACTGCAGAAGGACAAAGAGTCTGCTGGGCATTCACTCATGGGTTTTAACTTTAACTTTCAGGCTGTGCCCTCTAAGAACAAGCAACAAGTGGCAAAATTCCCAGGACAACTGGTAAGGTATGGATGGATGGATATATGCATTACTAGTCACTCCAAGGCAGAACAACACCCACAAAGGACACCACCAACTTCACAGTGGCAAAAACAATTCAAGCAGGAGAGCAGAAGTGGAAGGGTGGGGAGGTGAGTACCAAGCAAGCTGCTCAGCAATGAGGAAAACAAAGAGCTCAGTTTAGTATTCTTATTTATGCTTCACACTTGCACTGGGAGCTCTGTCTTTACTCATATTACATGTTTAACTTCTAACACTTATATCCTTGGTTTAGGAGGTAGACTCCCTTGCATTGATACAGCATTTGTAGTTGGTTTGGGCTTTTGTATACTTTTTCACCTGAGGCAAACAGATAAATATTTCACCACTTTATGTACTATCAAGGGCCTTTTCATGCTACTAATAAGGAAGTAACGTGTTGCTAGAAAGAACAAGCAATTGATTAGTTGTGAAACAGTCCCATTGATACTGAAACTAGCACTAAATCTGGAACTTCAGAAAAATGCAACTGTTGTCTGGTGAATCCCTGAAAGTTGTTGTTGCTTTTATAGCAGTGCATTTTCTGGACAGAGAGTGAAATAAATGAGAGACTAGTTAAGATTTACAGCTTTGCTCACTTTTTAAGGTCAGACTCTCTTAATGAGTAATTGTTCATCCTGGCACTTGCTGCCACTAAAACAGCTGATAGCAACTCTATTACCAAGTCAGGAGTGATAGAGATGTATGTCCCTAACCCCCAACAACCCACGGCTGAGGGAGAACAATGTCTCGTGCATCTTTCAATTTTCTCTTACATTTCTGAGCTGGCAAATGTGTTCTGAAGGGAAGTCACCTTCACATACACACAGCTAATGCCCATTTCTTACAATCAGACTAGTTTTTATTAGTATTTATTTCTGACATGTCAGGTGGCATTGCTGTAAAGCAAAAAAAAATAGGTTTATAATGGCTTTTCCAATCAGCATCATCACTTTTATTCCAAGCTAGCAACTAACTTCCTGCCTAATTTGTCACAACTCAAAGTGAAGCATGTAGCAATGTTTAGAGGCAGAGCCATGACATTTGTGTTTGGCTGAGGCAGTGGTCACCAGCAGTCTCAATTTATCACTTTTAATTTAAACTCCCATGCCAATGATTTTCATTCTTAAAGCTATGACTGGCTTTTATGGATTTCAAAATCAAAGGGAAACTAAGCTACAGTTAGGAATTCAACCACTGAGATCGATGAAAACTTGTTTTATAACTGAGGGTGCTCCAGTTAAATCCCATCTGCCTGACAGAAGGAATTTAATGTTTCAAGCAGTTCCTTTCCCACTTTAAACTGAGAATAAGTTTTTATTGCAGCACTAAGCCACTACTTGCTGGACAGATGCCGACTATTGATGTTGTGTTCTCAGGAAATATTGTGAAGCAAGCAAAGGTGAGTGCACCAGCCTAAAGAACCACGCACTAATAACCTAATGTCGATCCCTGAACTGTCTGATTGTTGCTACTGTTCTCTTCTCAGACATCTGATGCACTTTTTCACTGCTGAAAGGCAGCAGCAAATACTTGAATCAGTCAATGGAAGAATATACTTCATATTAATTTACTGTGAAAATAAATGTCAGTTCAATTTCTGAACCGCTTAGAAGGTGAATAATCTGGATTGTTTCATCCAATATCTCACAATTAGCAGTTAATTTCATTTAGAATTATTTTATATTACTTTAAAGGATTCAATCAATAGGTACACATTTTTGTTGATAGACTGCAGCTCATCATCCTTGAACAAAATTTCCTTAATCCAAATACTCCCCTACCCTATCCGGTAATATTTTTTTAGTCCTCACTGATCTTAAATTATAGGATAAAAGAAAAAATTGCTACAAAATTTTAAAAGAACAGCCTAATTTTCAATAATGGAGCTTGAACCAGTTACTGGAATCAGACAACTTGTTTCAGACAAATCTGAACTAATATAATGGTAATTCCTTTCTACATTGTAAAACTCATTATTGGAAACTGGCTGAACAACTTGGCAGTAGTTTACAGGAACATACAACAGATGTTTGCCATGTATAAGAAGTTAGAATTTATAAATCAGTTAGAAAATGTTCATTAATCTCTGAACACTTCAATACAATTATAGATCAAGCTCATGATTTAGAAGCTGTTGCATGAATTATTTAAAATAATACGGAAAATAAAAGTTTAAAAACACAACTTTACGTTCTGACAGAATAAGCACAAAGATAATTCTTGCAAATGCAAGTTCATTCAAAGAATGAGATTTAATTAACATTGCAGCAATTTATAAGGTTTTCCATTAACTTCAGCAGAAAAGTTGTGACTAATTATCCAAGTACTGTGGATCAAGGCAAAAGAACTAAGAGAGAGGAGTGCTCAGGAAACATGAGCAGATCTAGGACTACCTTGCATGTTAATCCATTGGACATCTGTAACTGACTGGCAGTGAAACAGCTTTAGCACATTAAATCTAATTTTGCAATTAGAGATTGCTTGTAAATATTTGCTTTAAAACTTGACTTTTGAAATACTGGGGGGGGTTAATGTAAAAGATAACATTGTTATTTCAAGAAAGAAATATGGTGATGAAGTAAGTCCAATTTGCTGAATGTATCTGTTTTAAAAAATTATTGTATTTTTTGTTTATTTTTCATATTATAAATTCTTTCTCTGCCATGGCTTGCTCTTTCACTCAGATTTGCCATGGGAATGGTTCTGCAAGTCATCTTGCTCCCGCTTTTGGCTATCCTGACTCTACAAGCAGATAGCAAAATAAAACACTTGTAGCATAAATTTTACCACAGTAGGAAAACATTTAAATATGTAATACAGACATGAAGACAGTAAACGGATGTCTGTCATTGT
Organism: Prinia subflava; assembly: GCF_021018805.1. Lineage (NCBI taxonomy): Eukaryota > Metazoa > Chordata > Aves > Passeriformes > Cisticolidae > Prinia > Prinia subflava. The sequence continues at coordinate 2,118,124 of NC_086271.1, forward strand.
TATTCTGGGCAGAAAAAGGTAAAATCAAGTTATTAGAAATATCTTGACGCTAACAGAGATGTAAAATAAACTTCTGAAGCTTAGGAAACTATGTAAATTTGAGTCTGCTCTCATTCCGAAGTGCACAACTTAACGCCATTATTGTGTATAAATTAAAACTATTTCCAAAGTGTGAGCCTAAGGCAAATGCGTATGGAAGAGTCAAGAATTATTGAGTGTAACGAAGAAACTACTTTTATGAAGCAGAGGAATCAGGCAAACTGTTAACATTACTGCTTTGAACAGCTAAGCATTATCAGAATTGGTTTGCAATTTCCTGTGTCTTTCATTTTGAACACACTCCCTAAAGATTTGTGTCAAAGTCATGACATGTATCAGCACAATTTTTTTTTTCAGATTGACCCTTTATGATGAATGCCTTCCTTTATTGCACTTAACCAAAATCACTACAGAAATCTTAATTTTACTTGTCATGCAATGGAAACACCAGAGTTTCCTTTGGTTTCATGTTGCTTTTGTTTTGTCTACTTTGGTTGGCTGGTCTTGTTTTTTAATGAAATATCTTTCAGAAATGTTTAGGTAAACTTTGAAAAGACAATGTTCTTGATGTAATTCTGAAGATTTTCCCGAGTTGGTCAATTAACATTTGTTGCAGAAGTTTCTAATTCACCAGCTCATATCTGAAATATCTTGTTCCCTGCCCTGACTAGAATACTCAATGGTGATCATTTCCACTTTATAACATTCATTATGAGAGGTTCCAGATAACTGAAATGTGCTTAATTATCCTAACGTGGTTCTCAGGCGAGTGTGGAGATAGCACCAATGAGCTTATCTGACATTCTAGCTAAAACCTCCAAAGTCAATGAATACACATCTCAAGCTTCTGATCTCATTTAATCATGTGCTCAATGCCCTTCACAGCTACTGACTACAACAGGAACAAACAAAATCAAGGCATATTTCTTATCTCAGTGCTATGTGCTTGCCAATTTCTTTGTAATGAGTATTTTACATATTTCTCCACAAACACCCCTTTCACAAATTGAAATAAACTATTATTATGAAATATAAAATTTTGCAGCACATGGGCATTGCACTTCAGCGACTACAACTTAAATCAGAAGTCTGCTGAAAATGCTTGCCATGGACAAACTGCTAATGGTTATAAATAATGGTGTACTCTGCAATGAAAGAAGCAATTACAGAAGCTGAAAGACCACACTGGTAAGTAAATTGTGGGAAAAAATACAGCACTGATTAGCCTTTCCCCTTCTCATTCAAACTAGAATTGAATTTTGTTCTCCTCATATTGTGCAAGTTAGAGGAACATGTCTTAAAGATAGACATTGGCTGGCTCACTTACGGCTAGTTCTAGTGCATGAGACATGAAAGTAAATGCAACCAGGTTGGGTTTTGCTGCCTTAAAAAATGACTGGCTATCCAAATTTTCCAGCAGAAAAAGAACATCTCTGTTAAAAAATTTATAAGCATTAAACAAACCATTCAGGAAATAAATCACAGTTGTTTCAAAAGCCACTTTTCTCCTATGAATACTGTATAGTAATCAGGCATGTGTGCAAAGAAACATCAGCTACAAGTAGTGTAACTCTACTGAGGTGACCAGCAGGGTAAAAGCTGTGATAAATAACTGTGTTGCACAAAGACCTTGGCTCTATAGTTTTAATTCTGACAGACCTGAACAAGTCTGAAAATTGAGATGCAGAATTTCTGCCTTGTGGTTTTCTATCCGATGGAAAACACCTAATCTATAGACACACTGATACAAAGATGCATACATATTGATATCCCTAAACACACTGAATATTGATTGCATAATGCTGAATTCTTTAAAAAAAATCTATTGTTTAAATGTATTGTACATAATTAACTTAAAATAGAGAGTATGCATCTCAAGCTTTTTTTAAAAATTGTAATTTTTACTGTCTTTGCATCACATTCACTATAGACGTTTACAGTGTGTCCCTAGTCAGTTAACAAGAAGTCGATATTTCTCATCAAATTTTTCACAAAACAGCATCAGCAATGCTGATAACAGTGCAGTTTTGGGTGGAGCTATCAATGCAGCTGTGGATGTCCAGTAAACAAATGCCATAAATTTCTTTTTATTGTCATCATAGGAAAACGTCATGTTCTTTCTTTCATGTGGGCTTGAGCTCTGGCAATATTCTGATTGAGAGTTTTGTCACCGTTTCATAACTAGCTTTTATTTGATCTACTATTCCAATAAACAGCCATTAAAGAGAGCTGTTCCTTCAGATTTATAAGCCATTAATAAACAATTTGGAAGATGGTTCAAAGGGGCTTCATCGTGTCATTATGAAAAGAGAGATTTTCTTGACTTTAAAGTTACAAATGACAATCTTGTCTGTAGAGATTTGAGACTCAGAGGGGAGAAAAAGGGAAGTTTACTGTTGATTAGGGTGAAAGTTGGATGCTACTGTGGGAATCATTTTAGGATGAGTGAACAGGGAACTCCCCCGCCACCCCAGTGAGGATCCTGAAACTCTACTGCCACCAGCCAGAAGGATTAATCTCGATAAATTGATAAACTGTCCTAGTAGTGTTGCTGAGACACAGATTATCAGCCAGATGAGGCTCTTAACCACTTACACCATCTCCATTGTGACTATAATACTTCATGCCTTTAATTCATGGTGATACAGTTGTGTTTATTCCTGGAAGAGACACCGAAATCCTTCCAGGCATTCATCAATTCCCACAGCAATGAGTAATAAGAGGTTGCTCTTTCTACAGACTGTCTCCACTGAACTATAAATACGTCTGAGGAGCCACCTGTACTAGAAATAGACCTTAACTTACTTAGAAAAAGGAATTAGATGAAAAACTTCCAAACACTGACAAGATTTTACCAGCAGATTAGGAAACATCACCTAGGTTGTATCTGGCAATGGCTCACATAAAAGAGGATGTATTAGACAACAGAATCCTGACAGATTTGCACTTTCCGAGTCAGCTGTCAACACCAGACAGACACAGAAAAATGAGAGAGGTGTTTAATACAGCAGTAGGGTGTGTGCCCCCAGCGTGAAGCCTCTCGTGTCTCAGATTCTGCCAGCTTGTAGCAGGTTTTTGATGTCACAGAGTCACCCACAAACTGCAGAACTGAGAAGGACTTTCCAGGATGCTGTGGCAAAAAGGGAACTTTTCCAGTTTCTTCCACCACTTGGGGTATGTCTCATACTCCCACTCCTTGCAGTGTAATATAAAACCCCTTTCTGTTCTAAGGGAATAGAATGTCTGAATGCACAGTGAATGAATGCATACATGGACTGTTATTTGGAAATAGGAACTACTGTTTTAAGTTCTGTTTTGCTTAATTATTCATTATTTACTACTTTAATTATGCATGAAAAACCTCAAGTACTTCTGAATTTTCTTTAGGCAATGCAGACACCATGGCATGCTAAGAAAGTTATATATTGAGACGTCCCTTCCATTAGTCATAAGAGAAATATAAATTACAATTCAGCATATAATTCTCTGCTTCTTCACACAATGATTTAAAGTTGACTGAGCATTACTACTTTGTGCTCAGCATATTTACTGCTGTATAAAACTTTCTCTCTCTCATAAAGAAAAGGCATCCAGGCACTTTTCTGAACAACAGTATTGTAAAACATTTTTCAACAAAGCTTTTTGTGAAAACATGTTTTATCTTTCAGTTGTTTACAAATCACTTTAGCAGTAATTTGGGAAAGTGCTTTAATACGTGCTAATGTGAGCAGCAACATTGCTTAAGTGCTTTTCTGAGCAGAATCGTGTTTATCTGTCCATTTATCTGAGTTCAAAGCAGGGATTTATTCTGGTATCTCAAAACATTTTGAAACAAAGCTACTGAAGGGCAGCATATAGATCTCTTCCCTCATCTCTCCATCTGCAACATTTGTACTTCCTAGCACACCCTGCCCTATCCTGGTTTGCCACAGCAGCTGGACAAGGCACGGCACATGCTGTGCTTGTACAAGACCACAAATATATATTTTTTCTTGGCTAACCAGTCAGCAGGCAGGCTGAGTGGTCAGTCAGCTGGTGTCCTTTATACAGAAAGGAATCCTCACGTAGCTGAACTTTGCTTTTCACCCTGCAGACCTAACCAAGGGCTTGGTGACTCTCAGGGGTCATTCTTCTGTTGAAAACCTCAATTCTGTTGAAGCTTTTTCACTGTTACCAAACTCACCTTGGCTAACAGGTTCACATTTCATTACGGTACCTGACAGACAATATGACCACAGAAATTTTGTTTCCTTATGAAGCCAAGGGTTAAAAACCAAACCCAGGGATATCAAACTTATGAGACCTTTTACAAAATTAAAGGAAAAGGTAATCAACATTACCAAGTGAATTTTACAAGACTTACTCATATTAATGTTAATAATCATTTTTTAATATTTGATCAGGTGTGGTAGTGCTTTAGACATCAAATTACAGAGAGGTTCGAGGGATGCAGTTTGCAAAGCCTTTTTTAAGTGTTACTTTCCTTTAGTCTGCTCCTTGTCACTGTTAAAGTGGAGAAATGCACTTAATCTTGTTGATACTTGTGACTGCATGAGGAGGCAGTTAAGATTTTAATATTAGTTGTGGCAGGGCTCTGTGCATAAAAATCATCTTTAATTACTTTTGAATTAGTTCACTTCTCCTGTCAGCAAATATTCCCCCTTTTGATGCTCTCAGACTACTCTCTTCACTAATGTGGCAGAGTACAATTCTTCAGTTTCTGTGGATGCCCACAGAACTCTCACTGAATTACTTTATTCAGCAAAATGCCAAGAGCAACACTGTTCTCCAAAAAGGGAGAAGCGAAAACCCTCTGAAGAACAAGCTAATAATTTTTCATGTTTAATGACAAACCTGGTAATTTCACACAAACCATCCAAAAGAAAAGGCCACTAGAGGGGAAGTAAATCCAATATGCTCAAAGAAAATAAAAATGCAAGCTGCTCTGTAGCTAACAGAATGGTCTGGATTTACAACAGCAGAAAATTTTGGTCTATATTCTTAACAAAGATATGACAAATAAATAAAAAAAGTTTTTGTATTTATAAGAGGTCTTGCACTTCATGCAATGTGCATACCAAAATGATTAAAACACTATGTAGGAAAAGACTGCATATAAAAAAGTAGTATTAACATAGGATAAATATGTTGTATAGGTATAATTTATTGCACACCTGTATCATTCACATTAGACACACCTCAAATGCAAAAAACTGGATTTAAACCAATATCTCTGGACTTGTGGTCCTTGAAAAAAGGAATCTATTTTTGATTTGCTGTCATGTCATATGTTTAATCTTGGATCTTCATTTTCTATGAATATTTGCACAAACCTGCAGCATCATGCAAACACTACTGTCCACTTCACCAGAACTAAGATTATAAGGAAAGACAGCCAACTGTGAGTTTATAATAAAATCTCTGCTATGTTCCAAAGCTTTAGTTCTATAACTTACTTTTCTGAGGTTGGATACCCTAGCTTTTTCCATATCTCTTCTTATTTATGACTAAAAGTAACTCAAGAAGATGTCCATTTTTCTCTCCATACTTTCCATCAACAAAAGCTCCATGAATTTTCTTCCACATTTCATACAACCTCGCATTTTTTTTCTTGTCCTTTTAAATATATAGTCACCATGCTTATAGTTTTATATGCCTACACAGCCTGTAAGCCTACAGGAATGGTTTTATCTTTACAACTACATTTTATAGATGACTCAATTTCATTTATTACAGCGCTTTCTCATGCAAAGCTGTCGTTTTATATCCAGATAAACTGACAGATATTCTGAAAATCTGCTCTTAAATCCTCTGAAGCCTTTCCAATAGCATTTTTAGTAATATAAGAATTATTAAAGGGAATGCAAACAGTCTAGAGTTTACTGTCAGTGTGTCAAAAACTATCAAAACATTAGTCTTTTCCCTGTTTTGAGTAAACTGCAGAGAAAATCTGTATCCTTCAACCAGGGATAGACAACAGCAAAAGACATTTTTTAAAAGCCTACCACTTAAATGCACATCACAAGCTGTGTTCACACAGCTGTTATCCACTTTAAAAATGAACTCTGTTTCAGGTGACCTCCACCTGGGCAAGCACGGTGACTGCATTTAATACCATGGAGCAAAGCATCCAAAAGGACATTTACACAGGGGAAGTTTCTGGCACCTCACTTTTTTCCCTTTAGTGAGAAAGGAAAAGGGAGATACAGATTTCTAACATGATACATTGCCTCAGTGCTCCAGGCAATTCTCAGTGCAAGACCTATATATCACTAGGCATCTTATATAATTATATATATTACCTAATTAGCGCTTCTGTTACCATCGCCGACGGTGAATGAGTGGGTTTTGTGCTTTTCCAAACCAATTCTCATGAATATTATTAGTATTACCATCGCTATCATTATTATCATCATCATCACAGCAAGCTGTTCCTTTTTGTATGCCCAAAGGCAAACGCGTCATTACTCACTCATCGACAACACTACTCGTCCCAGATACACAGGTAAGCAGATTTTTGCTAGGCTGATCAGTGAAAGAACTCGGGGCCTTCCCTACAAGTGGAACATAACAGGATCCTCCTGAACATGAGCACTTTTACTAAGCAGGAACATATCATCAAATGTGTTCTACTCCAAACAGTTCTGCCAGCTCAGTTCCTGTTCTACATCAAACACTTCAGCTGCGGATGCAATGTCACCGCACAGCAGGTGGAAAACATTTCTGGAACAAATGTCAGCAAGGGATAATTCTGAAATAACCTTCCTGTCTACAGCTGCACAAGCCAGAAGAGAGTAGTGCTCTATGGATTGCATTGTTGCTAACCTATGATGCTGTTACCTGGCACAGTAAGTATTTCTAAAGAAGAAAAAGTTGCAGAAATAAAAAAACAGAACTCCTTTTGTTTCCCAGGCTTCTCACAAAGATTCACCTTGGACGTGAATTCAAACTGCAATGGGGGCAAGAAAACGCTCAAAACAATAATGAGAAGTTTACAATTAAAGAAATAAAAAAGAATCTATTAGGATAGCTCACCTGAGGAAATGGCTCATACAGATGCAGAAGTATCTTACAGTGAGGCATGCTGAATTATTGCTATGAAACACAGATACCAAAGAAAGTGAGTTCACTTTCACTTCGCCTTTGAACTGTGGAGTTGTTATGGATAACCTGTGCTGTTTTACTCTTGCAAAACTGAAACTGCAAAAGCACCAGACAGACTCCGGTACTGATGAACCACTGACACAGCTGGCATTAGATGGTTAAAGCTTGCACTTAATTTTGAACAGAAAGGTGGGGGTTTGTGCCCTGTCTAAAATAGGGTCAAGGACCAACTTCCAGAAGCATTTAGTGCCCTCATCAGCAGAACCTGAAAGTCCTCATGGAAGGCACTTAAAAACATCCAGCAATCTGCAAAACACTCAAACCCACTGACCCAGAAACAAAGGATTCCCCCCCCAGTGAGCGCCCCGGTGACAGGCACGCGGCGCTGGCACTCACCGTCCTGGTCAGTGGTGACGGTGATGGCCGTGAACTGCTTGGGGGAGAAGCTCAGCTCCGAGACGCCGTTGGTGGCCTCTATCTCGAAGGTGTAGTTGACGTGCGACACGAAGTCCAGCACGGTGACGGAGGAGTTGGTGAGCCCCGTGTGCCTGGGGACGAAGCGGATGCCCCCGCCGCAGATCTCGCACTGGCTGGCGTCCGAGCCGCACTTCTTGCACACGACGCTGTAGGTCAGGTCCTTCCTGCCTCCCGTGTCGCTCGGGGGGCTCCACTCCAGCATCAGGGCTGTTTCGTTGATGTTGAACACCACGTTCCTCGGAGCAGAGGGGGGCCCTGCAGAAAAGGAGGGGAAAGAAAGCCTGTTAAGCTGTGGGAAACAGAAAAAGCAGAAAGTTTGCACAGCAGTAAGGTCCAGAGTTAAAAAGATACCAGAATGAGGACACAGAACAGTAAGACTGTGGTTTTGTGTTGTGTAGAGTTGGGCCTTAGCAAGCAGAAAAATATATTAAGCAAGATAATAGAAAACTTTAATAATGAAGCTGTGTGCTTTGTTTCCAGAAGAGTATAAAAAGTTCCTGAATAGCAAAAATATGAAACAAGCACTTATTGTTAGATATAAGGTACATGTGTAGTTTTAATGATTAGTTTATGCAGAAGTCTGTAAGCTGTTAACAATTTGCTATTGGTTAGAAAACTTTTAAAAGGCCTTGTAACAAAGAGAACTTCGAGTGCTGTTAGCAAGACGTGATCTCTTGCCATCTTTCAATTGTCTCACCCTGTCACGAAGCTAATGTTGCAATAAAAGCTCAAGAAACATCTCCCAGCAGTTGTACAGAAAAACTGGATCCAACATTAAGCCAGTGTTATCTGCCTTGGTGAAGATCCTACCTTAAGGCAATGATTTTCAAATAAATAATACAAGAGCTAAATTTCAATGACAGATTCAGTGTAAAAATTAAAAGCTATCTACATACAATTCTTGAAAAAAAGCTGGAACAATAAATTGCTGACATCATAAAAAGCTGAAGAATCAAAATAACTTAGAATTAATGCAGAAAAAAAATTAGGCAACACAAAAAATGACTTGGGAATGTTAAACCTAGACTAGGTAACACAAACTTTCAATAAATGACTCTTGATGTTGTGGGATACTGAGGCAGAGCTCTAACCACAAAATTTGCATCTTGATTTTATGCCCAGTAATGTAGGCTTTTCTGAGACTTAAAATCTTTGACATTTTGTAAGAGATAAATTGGGTAATAAATAAATAACAGCTTTGGAATAAGGACAAGAGGTAAAATTGTTTGTATTAGTTTTGCACTGCCAGAAATTTCTTTCTATCCTCCACTGCTTATCCCCAGGGATTTCTTTGCTGCTGTTCATTAACAGGGTTAGGTGGCAAAAGGCCAAGACTATTAGGCGTAAGAGACAGCTTTCAAGTTTTCTTTCTTTCCCACCTGGCATCTCATCAGCATCAGGATAACAGTGAAGACATCAACTTTTCACTGAAAGGTCTAAAAGGATGATCAGGAAGCAAGAGAAAAAGTACTTCTTTAAGGCTGTGAGGAGGAATGCAAAGCCACTTGCAGCAGGCAGAGTGCAGGGAAGCTCTCACCCAACAAGCAGGCTTGTGCACTGCCACAAGGGACCCATTTCCCACAAAACAGTCAAGGTATGTCCACTGATTTTAAACTGTCTGCTGACTTACTGTGTAAGTAAGATCACATAGAAATCATCTGAGGCTTTTTATATATACACATAAAAATAAATATATAGGGTGATCTAGTGATTGCCCCCTGTACTGAGAAACGGTGAGGCACCTCGAGTCCTGTGTTCAGTTCTGGGCCCCTCACTAAAAGAAAGGCATTGAGGGGCTGGAGATGGTCCAGAGCAGGGCAATGGAGCTGGAGAAGAGTCTGAGGAGGAGCAGCTGAGGGAGCTGGGGGTGTTCAGCCTGGAGAAAAGGAGGCTCAGGAGGGACCTTATCACTCTCCAAAACTCTCTGACAGGAGGGTGCAGCCAGATGGGGGTTGGTCTCTTCTCTCGAGCAACCAGCGATGGAAAAAGGGAAATGGCCTCAAGCTGTGCCAGGGGGGAGGTTCAGGTTGCACATCAAGAACTTCTTCACAGAAAGGGTGTCCAGGCATTAGAATTTACTGTCCCCAGAGGTGGTGAAATCAAATTCCCTGGAGGTGTTCAAGAAACCACAAATTAATGGCTCTTAATGCTGTGGGCTGGTTTACAAGATGGTGACTGGTCAAAGGTTGGACTTGGCGATCTTGGAGGTCTTTCCCACCTTAATGCTCCTATGGATTCTATGATTCCATATCAGATTCCACAGTCTAACAGAAGAACTTTACCACCTAATTGTTTTTTAGATAGGAATAAATGAAGGGGTGAAGGAAAAGTACAAATTGTTACAGGATATCTGAATCATCTTATCTCAATTTCTTACTGTATTATTCTTCTTCCACTTAACATGTTTCAAGCAAGCACTAACAGATGTATGATTTTAAACCAATTTGGACTTAATCCCAAAATAAAAATTACAATAAAAAACATGGACTTGGAAAAATGTGAGGCCTTACACTCCAAGGGTTGATATATGTGAGACGACTGAGGTAAACTCAACTGCTGACCTTGGGTTTTTGGGCTGAACAACTTGAATAAGCATTATATTCCCAGCTCTCAATAAAATCACAGTGCTTCACCAATGGTTAGCAGAACTTGGAAAACTTTCAGCTTGCTTTGCAGCTTTTGATGATTTATAAAACTGCCAACAGGACTTAGGCATGAAGTTGTGATTGGGACACTGGTAAAACTTGAGTGAGCTTTTCCTTATTGCAGAGTTTCTTAAGCAGAAATTCTTAGAAACATTTGCAAATGACACCATCTGATTTTTAGACAGCGTGATACATTTTATTTACTAATGTGGCATAAGTATAGGTGTAAAACCTGGAATGCTCATAAACAAAAAAGTTGGTACTGTGTGGGAGTGATAACATGAATAATAAACGTGAAGCTTTTCAGTGAACTGTAATTCAGCTACTTTTTCATTTCTGGTATTTACTTGTAACTTTTAATAAGAGAGTAACTAACTTTGCCCTGAAATAAATGATGAGTTATCTGCTGGATTTCAAGCACTTGGTATTTAAAATATATGGAAGTGTTACACAGCTTTGCATTTTTTTAGTGAATTAGAAGGTTTAAAATCTTTTGAATGGATGAGCATTTATTAATACATGTATCTGCCCAGAGTTTATGGTCAATAGATCACCATATTTCCACAAAATAACTATGAGCATGACGGTTCTAGCTACTCTGGAAAACAGTCCTGAGATTGGAATGAGCTAAAACCAGCACACATTACTTCAGCTTTAGTTCTTATTCTTTCTCTTCAGAAGACAGGAATAATTATGTTTCCTCTAAAACCATGCTGTGAGAATTAAATAATGACTGGGTCTTAACAAATCCCCACTGTTAAAACCATGGAGGAGTTTCAGGAATATGGAGGATGAGCTGTAATTGCACTTCCATATGTGCATAACTTTAAGCAGATGAGTAATCCCCTTGAAATAATTGGTAATATTCATGCTCTTAAAACTAAGCAGCTGTGTAATTGCTTGAAGGATTGGAGACAATGTTTTAAAACTGGCTTAAATTTAATCTTACATAAACTATAGATAGATATTACAACAACAGGTTATCACAGTTCAAGCTTTTTTGATATTATTTCATCAATTTTGGCAGGCCCAAACACAAATTAATATGAATCTGGGCAAGAGGAGACTTTCATCTGGCTTTGTGGATTTTAATTTTCCATCAGATTTTCCTTGCACTGTATGGAATGGCATCTACAGAAGAACCAATACAGTAAATAAAATATATTTAAAATATATTTTATAATAAATATACTCTGTTAAAAGTACTTTTTTCATTTGTACTACAGAGTGAAGGTTCTTATAGTCATGATTTGTGACGTATTTCTCAACTGTGCATTCACATTTCAGTGAAAAGGAAAACTATCAATTATGTTAGAGGTGTCTTAAAGTATATGACTGTCCTCTTGCAAATGCAGGAAAAACCCTCAAACACACTTCATTCTCAAGGCCCCTCATGCCAATTTGCATGAGGATTAAATAGCTTTTTAATTGCTGTTAAATTATGCCAGTTAAACTGTGATTTCATGCAAATATTAAACTGTAATGACATGCAGTGAATCATTTACTAAGATTTAGAACTTGGAACAAAGAGAGACAATTAATTGTAATCCTCAGATTCAGCTAAATTATGTGTCACTGGGCTTTTATGAATGTGGCCTGATTGCTTTGTTATCATTTATAAACTATACAGAGATTATTTGGCACATTGGAAAAAGCTGGCAGCAATAACCCTTCTGCAGACATCTGTATGCAAAGCTCTTGGGGTTTTCCTTATATTTAAGAAAAACAAGTATATTGGTGAAAAAAAGGGATCCTTTCCTCACAGCAAAATTCATGACTTCCAATTTTATGCGAAAGAATAAAATACAGTTCAGATGAATGAGCATTACAAAAACATGCAGCTCTTCTGCTGAGATGGAACTCAGCCAGAGCGTGAGTAATGCCTTTTGCTTCATCTACAAATTACAGAGAGGAAGTATTTTGACACTTTCTGTGGAGGAGACTGGCGTGGATGTCTTATGGTGAAGCACAACTCTGCTCTGAAAGCAGCAGAGCTGAGTTTGTGCCTCATGCAGTGCTTTGCACCTCATCTTGTTTTTTGTATTATTTTCCTCTCTGGAGGCAAAGAAACAACCTGTTCCTTTTGCAATGAAAAGTGTCCATTATATACTACTGGACTCTTAGAACTTTATATCATTTGACTACTGAAGTTACAGCAGAAGGGCAAAGATTAACCATCACCTCAGGATACTCAGAATCAGCATCTGGCTGTGCCCCTTGAGTTCATAATTGCGTTTTGATATCTATATATGTAGCACAGATAAACAGATTCACTTGGTTTAGAATTAAATTTTTCCCTTTCCTGCGAGGCAGGCAGGAAGAATGGAAGCCAGTGACTGCAAACCAATATCCCAAGTCTGAGCATAATGTTCAATTGCAAAAAAGTGTATAAATATATATACACACACACATACAAATAACAATAGAAGTAGAAAAGATTTCAAGTGTGTTGCCTGATTTTGTTGCTGAAATTCAGTGTTGACTCTTAAAAATAGAGGATACAGTTTGCAGCAGAGCTTATTCAACAGAGTATAAGTTAGTTGGGTTCAAACTGTTTAAGCATAACATTAAAAGAGAGGTATTCAGACAACTCAGACAACCAATATAAGCCTGCATGACCTTGAAAAGTTGTATCAATTCACCTAATTACTTTATAGAGGGAAATGCTAGACTTTATGTACAGAGTGATCAGACAGGGGATTAGATATGATGCTATTTGTTGCTCTCTGTGTATGCAGAGAGATCGCTGATAGAGTACTTGCACATGGCAAAGAAATACAGCAGGAAGGACAAGCAGCAGCAAGAGATTGATAAGAAGTGTTAAGTCAAATGAAAAGAGCCTAGGAGAAGGAGATTAACAATATATACTAATGTAATTTTCATTGCTCTAATTGAAATTAGATTTCTATTATGGTGTTCTGCAAAGTGAACACTCTCCTTTAACAAAATGCAGCTACATAAAGTAAAAATGGGAGCTGTGCAATTTGGTAAAAGCACACAGTACTTTCACAGAATTAATCTAAGTGGATTTGAAGCTCATCTTGAAAGAAGCGGATGCCGGTCTTAAATCAAGGATTTTTTTTTTCCATAATGCTGCATATCCAAGTTTCTCAGAACTGAGGAACAGTTCTGGAAAAAGGAACACTGTCTAACCCCACACTGCCTAACCCTATGCAGGAATGAAAAGAGAGAACAAAATATCAACCTCTCTTAGGCATATTACCTTGCAGGACATGGGGGAGCAAATAAAATGGGCACCAATAAAGTCAGTCAAAATATTTGAACATGAAGACGTTTGTAAAGGGAATTCACTGTTCATGCTGTATTTCATTTAAGAATATCTCTCTCTTCAAAGGTCCCGAGAAAAATGTCTGTTTCTTAAGTCATGTCTCATATGTCAAGATAGAAATCTGAAAATGAATATGGAAAATGCAGATCTTTCCCAAAGGGGGTTATGTAAGAAGGGCATTTCATTTCTGCGCAGCACTTTCTGCCTATTTAGTCAAAGTTCCTCATTTTCTTAAAACTTTTCAACTTCTTTTATTACAGCATGACAGTTTGGAACAAGCAATCTAAATTCCACTCACATCTGTAACTTTATTTATTAAATTTAAATTAGCCACATCTGCACAGATCCACCAAAAAGCAGTGAGGTTGTATTTATGACAGAAACATAACTTTAATAACTGAGAGACTAATTTGAAAGCAGTAGGGCTAAAGATATCACTTAGGGAATAATTTGGCCTGAAGACTCTTCATTACTGCTGATGTGCAGGATAAGAACACAGTCTGCCTGTCAAGAGCTTCGGTGTCATTTGCAGAGCTGACAATTAGTGAAATAATCATCATTGTAGGTGTAAGATGAATACATCTGCTGTGACAATCAATGAAGCACTGATAGCCTGCAGCCTAGGCTGAATGGGAGACAATGCATGGTGGCACTGAACCAAGTTACCAGAACGTGCTGCACTGTCTCCTTCATTTCTTCCTTCTCCCAAGCTGAGGTGAGATGAGGCACTGATATCCTGTTGTGGTTGATTTTTGCCCTGCCTCAACTCACTCAGTCACTTTGGCTACCATCCTCCATAGGAATGTGGAGTCTGGCTCCAAGTTTTTCTAACAATTTGCACCCAAAGCAGCTCTCTGTGCTCACATTTGTTGAGAAGCCAGCAGGAGTTTGAAGTAACTGCACTCTGATGCTCCTCCCTACCTTACCAACATATCAGGGTATCAGGGCTTAAAATTGTGCCCTGGAAGATAACTACCAACTCATAATGTCACATTTGGGTAAGTTTTTCAAAGAACTCTTTTTCAGTGATGAAAAAGCAGTGACTTATAAAAAATGTGGAGCCACATCTGCATAATCTATGAGTGAAACCCTCTTCCAAAGCATGAAAGTGTCAAGAATGCCTGGGATGTGTTGGTTCTAGGAGTGAGTTTTTAATGGCCTGTGCTTGAGGCCATGATTTGAGTGGAATTATTTGTAATTGCCATTTTCCTGAGGGAAGCCAGAACGGATGCTGTTTATTCCCTCACATACTTCATGCAAAATGCAAGGCCTGTGTGCCCTGCTCCAGAGTGAGCTGGGACTGGGGGGGCCCTCCCTGAACCCTGAGGTATCCAGAGGTTGGCACCTACCTTCCCCTCTGGTTAGATTACACAACTTTCTGCCTTGGGTCTGAGGTGTGCCTTTTTAGGGACCAGCACCCTCACGTGGTGGATGGACAATGTCTTGGTCTGTGTAATGATCTCAGTGTCTATATTCGAAAATCAGCTTCAAATCATCAGGCATATTCCCAATTTTCCCAGTCTAATGTCATTGGAAAATCCAGCATGAGCAGAGGATGTAGCTCAATTGTCAGCTCAATTATTTTTATATGATGCTGAATAAAACATCCCAAAACACAGCTATGCACTGAAGGCTACTGCACTTTGCTTAAAATTTTGGGATACTTAATCTGTTAAAATGCATTTACGCATTGAACATGTTATTTTTTTCAGAATTGTGGCAAAAGGAGCTGAGATTAAATCCTCTACCAAGAGAATTAACAAAGTGTTATACCAAAAACTGGGTATCTTAGAGGATTCTGCAAAGTCTCTAATCACCTTTATTAAATAAGTGATTTTAACAGCCTATTAAAATATAATATTTCACCAACAGATTTTTAAATACTGCTGTTTGTTCCTACTTTTGGACTAAACAGATATAGTTCCTTTACAATCAATAAATTAATCCCAGTAAGTAATGAACTGTGAATGAAAATCTAGAAGAAATATTTTATTAAGCGGTAAGAAAACTTATGCTATGTATTTCTAGACATAAGACTATTGATCCAAGTAATAAAAATCTCTTCTCAGAATTTCTGCCCCCAGATTGATAGACATCAGGTTTGTCTTAATGATAAATTTAGGTTAGTCAAAAATCACAAAATTATGTATTCTAAAATTAATCAAAAGATCTGATGGATTTTCATTATCACAGCTGCAAAAAAAGGGAGTAAGTCTCTGTTAAAAGAAAATAATGGTGCTAGATGTTTTAATTCTATCTCACTCTGATTGGATAATTTTTTTGTTTTAAAAATTATTTTCCTGTCTTTTTTAGAATGTTTAGTTTTTATTTGATTGTGTGGGGATCATATTTCTCTTACACTTTTCATTTAAATCTGAAGAGACAGCAGAGCATGTTATATCAGTTTTTTTTCTTTACATGACTCCAGCATTTTGAAAATTTTTGCACCACCAAATTTTCAAGTATATAAGATGCACATTATTGGTAGTGAAAACACCACATTGACACCTACATGACAATGATTATACTTCCTCCTATTACATCTCAGAACTACAAGTTCAAAAGAATTACAAGTTTCAAACTAAGAAACAAGGGTATGTTTAGGGTTATCTAGACACTAAGCAGAAATATGCTGTTTGAATTTTGATTTTCAAAATCTCTTTTGATTAACATGAATGGAATTCTTCAAAACTCATAGTTGGCTTTTTTTTTAACCAAAAAAAAAGCCAAATAGGTGAGGCAAAATAGCCAAAACCAAATAGATGAGGCAACAGATTTGTAGACACTGGTAATGCTCAGACTTACGGGTACATGCCATAGTTGGTGGGTCCTTCTCAGCTCTGAAATAACCTTTCTCACACTGACAGACTGAAGTGGCTTCTATGTGAGTCAAACTGTGTGGAGGGCACTTGGAGCACTTCACATTTCCAGCAAACGCTTTATAGAATCCAGGCCTGCAAGCTGCAAAGGAGAGAAGTTTCATTAATAGAAGAAAATTTTGATCATAAATAACATCTGTTCCAAGCAGTAATAATGCTGCTTCTGTCCTTTCCAATTTACATACTGTGGGAAATATGGTTATTTAATTCATGTTTTATAAATAATTATAGATTGGGAACTGTGATATATATTGTATGAATTTCTGTAAAGCACCTCCCTGATCTTCCGGGTTCCAAAAATGGAAGGTGAGAACGACTTGCCCCTGCCTACGTGCAGCTCAACTCATTGGGACTCGCAACAGGTCAAACGCTACGTGCCAGCAAAGACGTGCCAGCGAGGACTTACACCGGTCATCACACACCTCTACGACAGTTACTCAAAGCAAGGACTAACTCTGGACATTAGCATTTGAATGTGCCCGGGGACCCTTTCGGGAATTAATGTAAATAAAGTTAATGGTCGATGATTAGAGAAACAATGGGAGGAAAGTTGCCGAGGGGAAAACTAAGTGTATTTAAGTTGGGTCTTTAGGTGGGCAAGTTTGTGAACCCAGCTAGAGACAAGGCTGCCAGGTCCTGTGTCTCTGGGGTCACCCTTGGCTCTACTTTTCCCGGGAGAACTTCGGTCAAGTAAGTTTGCTGTTCGTGGGGTTCGTATTGTTTTGTTTTTATTGTTTGAAATTGTTATAATTTGATTCTAAATTTTGTGATTTGGATGTTAATAAACCAAACTATTGAATTTGGCAATAAATTTGTCCTGGCGTTTATAACAATTTTGGCGCCCAACGTGGGGCCAGTTTTGAATATTCTACAGATCCCTGCTTCTGACCGGGGAGCGCCCCGCCGTAAAAAGCGGCCTGGCAGAGCGGGTAAGTCCGGAAGAACGAACTGGCTTTACGAACCCAGAACCCACAACAGCAAAGGGATTAAGCATTAAGACAAGCTAGCTTGGGAGGGCTCAGGAACTCAGCAGGGGTTTTCCCCTGGAACCGCGGTATTGTTTCACTCGTAAAAATCTAAGTGCACGAAGAATCCACGCAGGAAAAGGACCGTAAGTATAGCGTGGTTGAGTGGGGGTGACCAAGTGCTTAAAAACGTGTATGTGTGTGTGAGTGTGTGTGTGAATGAGACGTGATTTATCACGAAGCGAGAGCGGACCTTAAGGTCGCGTTTCCGCTGCTCCCGCGAGGGACACGGCCGACCGACGGGGAAGCGATTAGAACGTGTGATATTTCGCTTCGTGTGTGAGTGCTACCCGACGGGGTGGGGGAGGTCACCAGGGGTCCTGAAGGAAAGAAGACGTCCCTTTTTGAGTTCGGGGACGAGTAAGCCTTCTTGACCGCGACCAGGGGGGTCGCTTAATTTTTTCGGTGGCGGTTACAGAGCCCCGCCGTTAACCGAACATCCACGGAACGGTCATCCGCTGGATCATTAAGTTAACGGCATCGAGTTCAGAAACTCGGGATTTAATTTTTGGTATCCCATAACTTCTGTGCCACGGGGAGTATGGGATCAGATCTCAGCAGAGATCGGGAGGATTCTTTAAGAGAAACCTCAGCGAGGGCTGATCTTGAAATTCCTCGGAAAAGTCCATTAGGAAAGTTGTTGCAAGGTTGGCAAGAATGCCCAATTAAGAGAAGAGCATCTAAAGATCGGATGATTTATTTGTGTATGAATGTTTGGAGAAGAAAAGAGATAAGACCTAATATTATATGGCCTGTGTTTAGTACTTTTGACGAATGGGCGTGGGAAGCTCTGTGAAAACATGTAGCGAAGAAGAAAAGGAGAGAATTTGAAGAATTAGCATATGTTCTGTTATGGTATGAAGTACGAGTAAAGCTGTGTTCTGAGGAAAGGGAAACACGGAATGAACTAGACTACGGGATAAACTTCTCTCACAGCTCGGTGGCCCCCGTCCTGCCAGCCCCTACCCCTACCACTTCCTCCTCCCCGGCCTTCTCAGGGGCAGAGTTAACACTGCCATCCGAGACCCATGCGGAGCCCCGAGCTCAGCGGCCACTCCAGAAACCTCCCTCCCGTTCAAGGAGATTCCCGAGAGGGAATCCTGCCCCCGTTTCTGGTCCTGACCCCGCACCTCGGCCACCGACGCTAAAATATAGAGAAAAAGAGAAGAAGGGTAAAGAAAACGAAGGGTGGAAGAATAAACCAGACAGGTATATACCAGTTAGAGCCCTGGCTAAAACCAGGACCCCCGAAGGAGATCTTGAAGAGCCCGGGAGGGATTCAGGGTGAGACAGTTGGTGTGAGAGCAAGAATGGCCCGGGAGGAAAAATGGGGGAAAAGAAGCATTCCCGTAAGAAATTTGACAGTAGAGCAAAACAGAAATTACCAAAGGTAAATTAGAATGCATTAGAGAATAACTAGTGGTGTTGGGAAGCGTGCAAATTAGAAATGCGAAAATTCACGTGAGTCTGCAAAAGGAGAAAAAGATAGAAAAGGGATTAAAAAGAATCTTGCCTACTCTTTTCCTTAGTGGTGGTAGATCTTTTACTTCAAGCTGAATACATTTTAGAGACTCCCTAGAGTTGTGTATTTTGCTTTAAGAGTTTTTTTCTCCTGGACGAGATCAGCGGAGTTGTTTTTTTTCTTTTTCTTTTCACTAACGTGGGAATGGAACGAAACCCGCCCCTTCCCGCAAGCGGCAGGGCGAGTCAGTCCATGGTTGCCGGGAGACGAAAGAAAGCGGCAGTTTTAAAGTGATTAAACAAGGCTGCCCGGGGCAGAAAACCGCCCTGTAAGGCGAAATAAGAAGCAAAAATAGATAAAAGTATTGAGAGAAGAGACCAAGAATGGGAGCTATACTTATGCGTAGGAAATACCTAGGTGTTTGTTCTTGAAAAGCTGAAAATATATCTTCCTTTTAGTTGTCTGTCTACTGTATGTGAAGATTTTGTGCAAATCAAAAAGTTGATAGTATAGTAGATGTAGCTCGTCTATGTTTGAAACAATTGCTACATTTTGAATTCAGATTGTCAGCTTGAGCAGGAATATGGCATTTGTGTTGGCAGACAGTGTACTGCAAAGGTTTTGTGTGTTTCAGTTTTTCTTTCAAAAAGTTGAAGCATGTAGCCGGTGAAGTCCAAATTAAAGCGGCTGTTGAGAGGCAGGAAACTAAATCTTTCTGTCGAGATAGTGTTGGAATGGTAATTGGAGTCAGGATTCTAGTATTAAGTTGAGAAAGTAGTATAATTCTCTGTGTTGGTAGTTACAAGATTTTTCTTTATTCTTTGCAGTTCCTATTCTGTATGTATTTTATCTAGTTGAGAACCGAGATTCTTAATTTTAGATGGTTTGTGTTGTCCCTTTGATATTATGTCTTCTTACTTGCTCCTCAATTTAGAGGATGTGAACCTTGAGGTTGCCCTGGTGCCTGTGTTTTTCTAGTAGAGAGTAAGTGATGTATGAGAGGCAGCATTTTGTCACCAGTGTTAAGTTTGGTCAGTGTTTGCTTGTGTATTTAAGTTTAATAATACGCAAAAATGTATAGCAAATACAAGAGCTTTACTTTGGGAATTAGGCACAAGTTATCTCGAGTTTGTTTGTTAAGAAAGGCTAAGTTTGTGAAGTTTTTTTAGACTGAAGTAAAAAGCAGTAGTGTTAATGTTCTGATAATTGTACTAGATAAAGCTGTCTGATTACCAGGGCCTGATGTTTACAGTGACTCCTGGCTTTGGAAAACTTCTAGGTTTTAAGTTCCAAATTTAAGTAATGTATAGTTTATTACAGAGTAAGTTCTGCTCTTTGTAATAGTTTCTTCTATTTAGTGTGCTTTGTTTTTTTCTGTCTTGTTAAAATACTCCCCCAGGATTATGGGTGAGGTCTTAAGTTTTTCTCTTAATTTGTACAAATTTTGCTTAAAGTTATCCTTTATTAAGTTGTACTACTCACTGACTGTTTGAATTGGCTCTCTGATGAAGGGAAGAAGTCACTTCAGCTACTGCTGCAGGATTGTATCTTGCCACGCTGAAATAGGGGTCTGCAGCTGATCCTGTCTGTGAGAAATAGTTTGTAGACGGATCTGCACGAGTAGTTAATGGGAACTGCCCCGGTATATTAACCGGGAGTTCCAGCTTTTCGTGGATGTTAGCAATCACACGGCGTATGGAGTTCTTACACAGGAGTAGGCAGGAGCCAAGAAACCGGTGAGGTATGTTTTAAATAGCTTACTGAATCCCAGCTATTGAAATATGAGGCAATTCTGGTAAATTCCCCGGAGTTAGAACTCCGTACTGCTGCTCCTTGAAACCCCGCCCAGTTTCAGTCCTGGGGAGGATCTGAGGAGTGTAGTCACAATTGCTACGAGGCAGTAGAATTACAAACCAAAATAAGAAGTGTCGCCATCAAGCTAACAGCAGAGCTGAAAGGTCCGATAGTGCTTCTGGAATTGTGTTAATTTTGCTGATCATTAGGGGTGGCTGAAGCAAGGGTGAGAAGCAGTTGTGAAGGCAGATGCTTCTTAGAGGCTGAGTGAGAATGGCCATGGCAGGGTGTACATCGAAAATAGGGACAAGGTGGTCCCATTGTCTCACTCAAGTTGCGTCCTTCTTTTGGCTGTGTGTATCTGAGAATGTGCTGAGTAGGGGTCTAGAATATAAATTTGTAGTTCAGTTAATTAGCAGCAGTGCAGACTCATTACACTGAGGCTGTAGAAACTGAGTGAGGATGTGTGTAACCTTAACAGCTGATTGTCCTAGAAACTGCTGTTGTCACCGAGCATTGTAGGATACTAGGTTTTATGAATGTTTGTCTGTATGCCAAATCACTCTGAATGTGCTGAGTTTGATTCTTGAAATAAGCCCAAATTGTTTGTGCTCATCTATGATTTTTTAAACTGAATTTTTCTTTAAAAAGCTAAAACCTGTGTTAATACTATGAGATTTGGAGTAGTCTTAGTGTTTATTGTTTGCTCGCTATATATCCAGTAGACACTGTCAGAAGTATTAGTAGGATGTAAAAAGAATTATTTGTATGTTTCAGTATAAACCTCGTTTAATAAGAAGAAAAATTTTCTTTCTGATTTTTCCTGTAACAGTGCAAAAAAAGGGAAAAATTCTGGATAGTATAGTACATTGGGTAGATAGTGAAGTGAGAATCATAGTGATCCAGGGACAAAATTGTTTTTATGGTAAAAGTGTGAATGTACTATTAGATAACTTGTTCTAATATTCAGATTTTCTGAATGGTAGACATGACAGAGATTCTCTTTATACAATATTCTTGTAGTATTGGGCTAGTTTGGAATTTTGTATTAGGTAAATTCAATCTGAAGAAGTTGCAAGATTTCGATGTATATTCATGAGATACAACCAGGAAGTAAAGTACTGATCAGAGCTTAGAAAGCGGTGTCATTAACCCCTCATTAGGAGGGACCCTTTCTTGTCCTTTTAACTACAGATACAACCATCCGAACAGCTGAAAGAGGCTGGACACACGCCTCCAGGGTTAAGAAACTAACAGCCCCGAGGGAAAACCCCGAATGGAAGGTCATCTCTTCCCCCAGAGATCTGAGAGTCCGGCTGCACCGAGGATGCCAACACCCTAGAAACATTAAGCTGCAGCCTAGAAGAGCCTCAAAGGAAACTTAATAACCACCCGACAAGGAAGACTGAGAGAGGGAAGGGTAACCAGAAGGAAGGTGTTAAAACATCAAGAAGGGTGAATCCGGAGCTCCAGAAATTTAAAGAGAAAGAACTCCAACCCCAGGATATCAGAAACAAATGGCAGAAGAAATATCCATGCGCTGCTCTGAACCTGGATGCCCCCCTGCAATCCATATATCCATTTCAAATACAATTATTGTCTTGAAATTTAGGTGGTGCACTGCAAGTGGGGGTAAGGGGGCCGCTGGGGTTATGCCCCAGGTGTTCTGAAGAAAAACAGACTCTGACTATGCGATTCTTAAACTGTGCCACACGTTTGGGATTGATAGAACCAAAGTATCCCGGGTAGTATTCAATATACGAAAAGGGGTTAAAGGGAAAATTAGATCTAAAGGCCCAAGTGTTAGCCACGGAGTGCCGTCAAACTAATGTAGTGCCGTGGGTAGCAGAGCAAGTAAAGTAATCTCAGTGGAGAATTTTTAAAAAAAGAGGTGTGCCGTCCGAACCACCCCGAAGGTCCGAGCAGAGAGCCCCTGCTGTCGCGAAGAAACTTCCCCGTTGTTCAGTTGCAACCCAACAGACGCTGGGCCAGACAGAGGAAAGCCTCTGCAGATCACTCTAGGGAGTGTGACATAAGGCTCCTCCAAAAAGTTACCCCTGTTAAGACACAAGTAACTAGCTGGCACTCAAAGGCAGTCAGGGACATGGGAATTAGAAAGATAGAAGAAAAGCAGAAAAGGCAAACATGGTTCAAGAATCGCTGGTCAGGTGTTTCTCCAAAGAACGGGAAACTCGAGAAAAGAAAACAATTAAGTTAAATACAAAACATGAATTAAAATTATTGACAAAAGAAAAGAAATGGGGGAGTTGTGGGAAATATGGTTATTTAATTCATGTTTTATAAATAATTATAGATTGGGAACTGTGATATATATTGTATGAATTTCTGTAAAGCACCTCCCTGATCTTCCGGGTTCCAAAAATAGAAGGTGAGAACGACTTGCCCCTGCCTACGTGCAGCTCAACTCATTGGGACTCGCAACAGGTCAAACGCTACGTGCCAGCAAAGACGTGCCAGCGAGGACTTACACCGGTCATCACACACCTCTACGACAGTTACTCAAAGCAAGGACTAACTCTGGACATTAGCATTTGAATGTGCCCGGGGACCCTTTCGGGAATTAATGTAAATAAAGTTAATGGTCGATGATTAGAGAAACAATGGGAGGAAAGTTGCCGAGGGGAAAACTAAGTGTATTTAAGTTGGGTCTTTAGGTGGGCAAGTTTGTGAACCCAGCTAGAGACAAGGCTGCCAGGTCCTGTGTCTCTGGGGTCACCCTTGGCTCTACTTTTCCCGGGAGAACTTCGGTCAAGTAAGTTTGCTGTTCGTGGGGTTCGTATTGTTTTGTTTTTATTGTTTGAAATTGTTATAATTTGATTCTAAATTTTGTGATTTGGATGTTAATAAACCAAACTATTGAATTTGGCAATAAATTTGTCCTGGCGTTTATAACACATACAGATGTTTGATGATACAATTCTTGGTATTTTTTATTTTGGTATATGGACTTAAAAGAAAAAAAAACAACTCTGTTCTTGGTATATAATGGGGAATTGTTAAGAAAGATAACCTCCCAATTTTTAGTCAGTCCTCAGTGCTGCTTGAACTTGTCTCTAAACAACTTCATCACTACTATCACTAAACATTATCTATGTTTTATGTACACGTATCAATCAAAAAGAGTGAGAGAACTTCTCATTCACCAGAGCTGTTTATATGGCTCCCTTACTGAAGTAATGGACAACTTGCAATACCCAATATATTTAACCCCACAACTCCTTGGTGAGACAGGGATGACATCCCCAGACATTTGGGGCTGGGTCTGACTTGCCTACAGCACCCCCAGAAACCTCTGGGGGTGACAGCAGGGCCACATGGGCTGCTCCCTGCTGGCACGAGAGCCTGGAGGATGAGGAAGGGAGGAAGGAAGAGATGAAGGCAGGAGATGCTGCCACCCTCCAGCACAGACCTGCACAAGCCTGAGGCTATCCTGACTGGGTTAGGAAACAACCCGGAGAGCAGCCAGCCTCGGGACAGGGAATGCTGGGGATGCTCAGAGTTTATCATTTCCCCAGTTGCTGGGAGCTGGGGTCCCTGCTGTTCCTAACCACAGCACAAGCTCACAGGCCTTTTTGTGCTGGCCTTCAAAGCAGAAACAAGCCATTAAAATAAATCTTATCCCAGATCTGTCAGGCATTCATTCTGCAACGTTATTTTAAAATCATCCTCAGACTTCATCACACACATTTAAACAGAGATTTCCTTCTTTTCCTGCCAGCTACCACATTTGAACATGCCAGCATGTGTTGCAGTTACTGTCTTCTGGCTTCCCCATATGAAAACATTAAAAATGAAAGAGCAACTCAGACATGTAGAGATTTTACAGACTCCTTTTCCTCCTTACTCCTCCAGTGGTACAATGGAAACCAGCACTATAAATATAATTTTGAGGCTCCACGTGGCTTTTTCTTACTTGGACATACTCAAGACTATTTTCTTTGCAGTGCTAGAGGAAATAGGCAGTACTTCCTTTTCTTGTAATAAGATAGAAAAGATTTAAAATTAGGTGTTTTTTGAAAAGTACCTCAAAGGATGCATTTAATGGAGTCAGCGTCAGCTCATATTAATTTATTAAAAAGTATTAACTCATAGATAACTTATACACAACCAGTTTTTCTCCTGATTCTGAAGGCTTTTCTTGATAGAAAAGCAGTTTCAGTGGTAGCTGAATGAAAGGAGTGAGATGACACTGAAAAAGATAACACTTGATTGCCTCTCAGAACCCAAGAGCCATTTTTTCAAATGCAATTTCAAGAGCTTAATTTTGACCCAGCAATTTCAGCAGTTCTCCTCCCAATGTGTTCTAACTTTGCTGAATAGACATTAGGGAGGTATCCTGCCCTGCTGTCACTGACTGGGAAAAAAACCCCACCTGATTTCTGGTGTTAGACACAAAAGGGGTGGGAGCAAACAACAAATCACTTTGGATCAAAAGAAACACAGCATTCTCTTTCAAGAGCAGTATTTTGTGTAAAATTCAAGAACTTCACTATTTCAAAATAAAACTCGAGGAGAAGATTAATTTCCAATTAAAACAAAAAGCAAATGTTTTATTCTGGAATGGTAGTCTCTATAGTATTTAAAACAATCATGTTTTTGATGTGATAAGTCTTTTAAAAGGAAGCACCTACATATTCATGGGAAAAGGTGGAGGGAAAAAATAAATGGATTAAGGTAGATAATTTTACTTCTTTTGAAGTCAGCTCAGGTACTTCTATCCCTGAAGTCAAGTACGTATCAGATTCTGTGGCAGAGAAGCTACAGGGATATCAGAGAGCTTTTTAATTGAGAGGTTTATAAAGCTATTAACAACCCACTCCTCACCAAAACGCAGAATCTCACAATTGTGATTACTGATACTTCCAAATAAAAACAGCTCTTCATAAACAAGATAAAATAACATAAGCTGAAAGTCCCCAAATGATCACAAGCTGGGGAAATCTCATCCCTCTGGATAAGTCAAAGCTGACTGCCAACATTCATGGTGAAAGAAAATAAAGTGTTACTCTGTCAAAGTCAAGGAATATGCAGCCTCAGTCTGAAATACAGCACTTCAGCTGCTGTACATATCTAAGCATAGACTCTGATAACAATTAATTGTGTTTCAGTGGTAAATTAGCCAAAATAATTGCTAAACTGACCGTTTTCTACAGAAAATCTGCAAATGATTTCTAATGATGACTACTCAAAAAAGAAGAAAAAAAAAAGGTTTGTTTCCATCTGTGTTAACCACAGAGTACTTTTTCTATCTTTGCAATCACTGCGTGACATTTTGTTTCCCCTAATATTTTCCACCAGAAGTGACTTTGCAAGTTATTGATCGTAGAACTCTATGGAATTTGACTTTTGTAAAGCCTAGGGAAAGATAGTATATTGTCTTAAAGGTTCAGTAATTGGCAGTGTATCTGAATGAACAAAGACACTACAGGTTTCTCCAATGAAATATGAGCAAAGAGGCACAGAAACACTGCTAATTTAATTAGCTTCATAAAAGATAACAAACACATCTATAAATGTGCTTTGCTGCAGTTTCACCAGAATTTGACTGTGAGTTTTGGAAACTACAGAAGTTTTGTAATTAACATGATTTTCCTTATTTAATGTCGAATAGGCGGGATTTAGTTTTATTTGTTTCATCCATGGCCACCTGTGGGCCACCACCCTGGCCCAGCCCACCCCGCAGGGCCCACAGTGGGGGGACAGGTTCTGCCATGGAGCCCCCAAAACCTCAACCAATGTCTGGATCTATCTTATGGCAAGTGCAGAGGAAGCCAGACCTCGCTGAGCTCCATCTGGGGAAGGGGACACTCCCAGCCCCGGGGATGTGGCCAAGGGCTGGCCTCAGCACAGGCGGGCGGGATGTGGGACCTGGCGTCCCGGCGTTATTCGGGCGCTGTGGAGGGAGGCTTTCACCTCGTGCTGGGAGGATTTTTTCAGCATTTTCAAGGGCCTTTTGAATTGCCCAGTCCAGTAAATAAGGCCATGGCTCCATCACTCCAAAACACAACCTTGGGCTCTCTTGCAGAAAAGTCTTTACTGCTTGAGGCTGTTACAGCCATTGAGTTCTTCCCCAGCCCCAGACATGTACAACATATGGAGACAAAACCCAGAAAATGCCAACACAGTGACCACCTTGTTCCCTTTTTTTCTTTAAAAAAGCAGCATTTTCACTGCTTCGTGGGAGCACATAATTGTCCAAGATTCCGGTTTTATAACATCAGAATTGACCATTACAGTGCTCACTGAAGTAAGATGAGTCCAAAGGAAACTTAGGAACAACTTTTAGGTCTGTCTGTTGGTTTGCGGGTGGGAAGGCATTTGTCATGAAAATGGATTTTTTATAGCTTTCTGAGAACCCATCAATCAAATTAAATCAAAGAAGACTCTGTTGTCATTTACAGTGAATGGCAACCATCAATAGCTGTGGAAGAAGTGTTTTAATCTTCCTGATTCATACACTTTGTTATACATTTCCACCTCATTTTTTTTAACCTTGCTTACTGGACCCCACTAATGCCCTGTGAGACTGGTATCTTTCATATTAATTATATTCTGAATTATTTCAATTTTAAGGTCCTCTTAGCCCTCTGGTATCTGATCACTTTATTAAAAGGCCAATGCAATAAGGCCTGTTCTATTCTACCACTGCACAGAAAGAAGGAACTATGGTATTACTTTAACCAATTTATTTTTTAGTAGAAGTGTCTAGAAAAGACAGAAAAGAACATGAAAAAAAGAATGCTATGAAAGTTGGATGCTCTATATTAAAAAAGGCAGAATACAATCACAAAAATCAAGATTAGGATATTACAGAATTAGGACAATAAAGCTATGAGGACAACCTTTGAATGTGAGTATTGGCTAAATAATCTCATCTTTCTCACATAATTCTTGTTTTATTCAGCTCATGAATGGAGTGTGAGTGGATTCACTCTAGGTCATGTTCAAACTGACTGTAAGACTTTGCAGCATGAGTTGCTGGAAACCTAAGGAACAATCCAGTGGAGGAAGGCCAGTGATCACAGATTATAAATTATCCAACATGCTAGCTAGTTCAAACTACAAAAATAAAAGACAGCATGGTATCAAGAAAGTGAAGCTCTAGTTTGATTTAGTTGCTACAGACAATAAGGAGGGGACAGGTGACATCCCTAGAAAACTTAATGATAGTATGACCCAACTTTGGGGGGACAACAGACTGATTTCCCTTTTTTGTTTGCAATAAATTTGAAGAATAATATTTCTGGGTGCTACGGTCTGCACTTGAATGCATCTGTCTTCATATACTGCAGTCAGTCTCTTCTCTTGCCAGTATCTCTGCTCTCTAATATTTCTATTGTTAGATTTGGAGAATTTATACAAGCATCACTCACACCCTTGGCTTTAGAGAGGGGCAAGGCAGAGGAGACAAAAAGAGGCAGGTATAAGGCTGCTTCTCAAATATGACTACATAATGACAACAGGTAAATGAAATTAGATGTTCTTTCTCTTTGTGCTGACTCTTTTTTCCCCCAGTGAATTTTCTGTTATTCCCACATTTCAACACTCTATGGAGGTTTTTAAATGAAAATTATTAGAAGAAATGACAAAGTAGATGATTGCCACCCTATCAAACAGTATTTTCAATTCACATCAGTGCAGGTTCTCTGCATAAAACACTAGTTTCAGTACAACAACTCGAACAATTACTTAAGTCACATAGGATGTTTTTAAAGAATCTGAGGTTTATGCAAAAAATACATACAGACAAGGTATTAATTATATTAATTTTATCACTGCCTGTCACACTAGATACAATCCAACAGCTCATCAAAGAGCTGGGGGCTGTGCTACACAGCCCAGGTGAATCCTCTTCTGCACAGACTCATTTTTGTGCTACAAAAAAAATCGCCCAAAACCTAAAACCAAAAACAAGCACCCTAAACACTGGACTAGAATTTAAGAATATGATTCTAAATGCATAGGTAGTAGTCAAAGAAAGAGATGGAAAATTTTTCCAATTCAGATAAAACTCCTTTTCACCTAATTCTTACAACTAAGTGATTTTTTTTCCAGACTAATAAATTAAATAAAATTTACTACTACAACAGGTAGATGGCATGTAAGGATGTTCCACTGAATACAGAATTGGCAAATTACTGTTCTAATGAATAAAATAAATCAACACAAAATTAGGAAAATAAGCAGCTGAAAAGAATTTCATTTCATTGAAATAGCAAGCACTGAAATCCAGATAAAGACAATATCCATAAAAAAAAAAAAAACCAAAAAAACCAAAACAAACAAACAAACAAAAAAACACCTGTTCATAACACAGGCTACACAGCTGCATCCTTTTCAAACTACCCCTTAAAAATGTTTTATAAAATGCAGTCATGAGTCAAAAGAAAAGTTTAACCTTTTTAAAGTAAAGTTGCTATATTGCAACTTACAGCAATTTTATGTGGTTTTGGTTCAGATGCTCCTTGCTGAAGTCTCACAGAAGTGCCAAGTGACAAAAATGGCTGCAAGACTGAAGGATTTCATCAGTGATGGAAGAACAAAGACAAAACCAACAGGATGCACCTTCACTGATTTGTGTTCCTGACTCTCTGGAGGGGATCCCTGAAGTCCAATAAACTGGTTGAGGTGGGAACTACAAATACTCACATGCACTGCTCCACACCCAAATAAATTAGTCTTTATTTCTGTTGATATTTTATGGATAGATTCCATAGAAAAAGCACAATTAAACAGATTTCACAAACCCTTAATGGAGACAGTAAAAATACTGTTTTCTACACTGCATAATTTTTAAAGCAGCATCACTGTGTTTGAGGAAGATAGTGAATGAAAGGAATCAGTCAGGCTAATTAGGGCACACAATAGAAATGGTAATCAAGGAACATGACAGCAGAGAAAAGAAGGAAAGTATTCCTGCAATATATCAGTGCATACTCCTGGGAGCAGGAAGGTCTACAGGAAAAGAGTGGAAGGAAAAGATCATTACAGCTGCAAGCAGCCATCTCCAGCAATCACCTTTAAACAGAAAAGGAGAAATGTAACCCTGAGAACACTTCAGGGCATTGCAGAACTCACTGAGTCCTCAAATCCATCCACAGTAAAAAACTCTGAAAACTCTTTACATTAAACTATAATATCACTAATGCTTTATTTCATTGTTCTTTTTTACTTTTTAATCATTGTTCCAATGTTGAAATTAGCTGGAAGGACTTTTGGGGGGAAGGGATAAGGCAGCAGTCTGATAAGTTTCTGAACTCTGCAGTGAATGCAGCAACAAGAAATATAATTTATTGTAACTACAGAAGGAACCTGTGTTTTCTGGACTTTCTCTGTATTATTTCAAGAGGAATTAATGTCCAAGTTCTCTTTTCACAGCTCCTGTGTACAGCTGAGGACCAACTTATTAGAAGACACTGCAAACAGGCATTAGACCATACCAAATATTTCTTTCTGCAAGAGGAAAAATGATCTGAATAGATCAGATCCATTTTGTGGCTAATTCCTTTGCACATTATTTATCTCCTGCATCTGTTGGTGAGAACAGTTACAGAATCATCATCTCCAGGTCTGAAGATAATAACCAAATGCTACAAAAATACCTCTTACTATTAGAAAGATTTAAAGTGCCTTCATACCAGATACCTGTACAAAAATCGGTAATCTATGGAAAGCAGAGTATCAATCATATTATGTCCTTATTATATATATTATATTAAATGCTATCATATTTGTGTTCGTCTCCCTCTCTGTCCCTTCTGTTGGGATCATAAACTATAGTTTTGTCATCCCTCTTCCCATTTTTTCTTCTCCTCCCTAGTATGTGAAACCTTTCTGTTTCTAGCTCTGAACCTGATAAGTAGTTAGTCACCAATTTCGCTTTTTCCTGTGCCCCTTGGAATCTGCACATGCATTTTTCTCTATCCATAACAAATTAATCCAATAGACTGGTCCAATTAATTTCTATGATAGCCATTATTCAATTTGCTTTTCACATGGGGTTTTTTTGGAACAATTTTTTTTTTCTGAGGCTGTTTCCACTTTCAACAAAGACCAAAATTTTCTAGAGAAGGCAAACCTCAAAGGAATGGATGATCCTTACAGACAGTTATTAAAAATAAAAATCTGAAATACAGTCCAGTCTCTATTTACAAGGTTATAGTTTCTTGTTATGGCCTTATTATAACACTGCAGTTTTTAATGGCTTAAGATCTAAAATTAATTTTTGGGGGTTCACTGCTTCCACTAAGGCAATTATTTTGATAATAGATCAGCTAAAGTGATGCAAATTTTTTCTTCTCTGTGTAACTGTCTCTTTTCCATTAATATAATTAGCAAAAAGCAATAGCAATGAGAAAACAATCTAGCCCAATTTAAAAATACTTTGAAGAATCCAATATTTAAAAGGAGAAGCTTAAAATCATGCTTGCATTTTTAATTATGGTTACCCAGATTGCACATTCAGGTACAGATTTGAATGTGTGATTTATTTAAGGCCCTGCTTTATTTGCAGTTACAAGTCAGGAGTTCGGGCACAGAGACAAAATTAATGTAATCATGGGGAATATTTAAATGCCCCAATCCAGACAGGTAGTTGTAAAGTTGGGTACTTCACATGCAAAAAATGCTGAAATTTTCTTATAAAATCAGGCATTTGACCTTTGAAATAGAATCCTTTTGGATGTGTGTGCAGAAAAGCTCACAAGCTTGATTTTTAAAGACACCAAACATGATTACTGACTCCCAGACTCAGTTCTGACTTATCATTGAAAATAAAGTACTCATGCCTCTGTGAGAACCAAAGACAATTTTCTTTTGTATTATCTCTGAATACCCACAAGCTCACAGTCAAATAATCTTGATTATTAAAAATTATTTTCAACCCATCTTTTTGTCTGCTACATTACTGTACTCAATTTTATGTAATCTTATTCTATTCTATCACTGCTTTAAGACATAAGAGTAACACACTTGTGAATAAAAATTCTGTGATTTATGTCAGCAGCTAACACAGTATTCAAGTATCTATTTTGCCATGGAACCAAGACATAAAATTCTGTAATTAATTCATTCAAGTTTTCCTCACATTCACATAGAATCACTTGCAGTACTTAGCCCCAAATTACAGTAACTACTGAATTTTATTTACACAGGTACAGATGACACCAACATTCCTGGTTTTTTGTTTTGTTGGGGTTTTTGTTTGTTTTTTCATTTCATAAGCAAACGTTGCCTGCTTCTCCCAACCCATCATCACATTTAGATTAATGTGAATTTCAGTGTATAGGCAATATCTTGGTAATCCAAGGGAAAGCTCTATACTGTCTCAAATATTCATCTACTGGCCTTCTAGGACAGGAATAAATCCTTTGATGACACAATCCCAGCCAACTCCATTTAAATAAAGCAAAAATCATGAAAGTGCCCTTTAGCTGAACAGGTTCCTAATTTGTGTTTCACTGAAGTTGTTATGTGGGATAAATCTTCAATCCTTGTGTCTGGAATATTTCACGTGATTGATGACAAGAATCAGAGTCAAGTATTTCTACTGAACACATTGATATTTCACAGGAATCTCACTGAGATGAACCATGACTTTAATATGAATTCTCAAATAATCACACTGACGTGAAAAATGTTCCCTCTGGTAAGACTTCTAGTATTGAGCTTAAGAACACAGGTGAGTATTACTATAAAAACATATTAAATCTGCATAAAAGCTGAATCTTTCCTAAAAGTGCTGAAGAAGTACCAGAGAGATTTACTTCTTGTTTTCAACTATAGTGGGTGCACACTACAGTGTTAAGTAGTTTCCGAATGAAGAAAATAACATTATCCCCATCCTGAAAAATCCCAACCAAAGCCTTAAGCTTAGAGGGGTCAGTGGGACTTATTCAAGATTTTCTAACAGTTAATTATCCTGAACTACTGAACCAGGCTCTCACATGCCACAGACCAGGAGGGGCTGTAGCTCTTTAAATGAGGAGCCAAACACCCCAAACCAGCACCATAAGGTCATCCCACAACTAAATGTACTTTATTCTTTATTTCCCACTTTTCTTCACAGCTGCAAACATGCCATCACACTGATTTGGTATAAAACTGACCTCATAACTACACACTGTTTAGCTCAAAAATTGTTTTTTTAGAAGTTATTAGCATCATCTTAGTAAGTCTGTGTGGATATGGTATCCTGTTATTTTTAGGTATGTAAATTCACATGACAGGTTTCATTCTGAAAGAAAAATGTTTAAAGTTTTATATAGGCGTAAGTATTTTTGGTAACATTTCAGGGCAATCACACACTTAAAAAAAATGTGGCAACAAATTTTATATATAATCTTATGTATTTGACCAATGATTAAACATGTCTGGAATAATCCCTCAATCAAAACAAAAATAAAATTCAGAATCAGGATTACACAAAATTGACAACTCCTGATGCTGCATTGCGATTTCTCATCAGATTGTGAATTTAATTCTGGTAAAGTTTAACTCTATTTCAGCTTTTAAATACTCATTAAGAAGTGTGCAGGACAGAGTTTTTGAGTTGATAAATATCTCTGTTCTAGCTGAGGTGTGGACTCATGACAGGACTCACTGATCTATGGACTCTGGTTGTGTCTAAGTCTTAGAGGAGTTAACATCACATTTATTTCACCCCTGGGGGTGGCACATTGCTTGTATGTGGTCAATTTTCACCTTCTTCCTTCACTTACATTCACGTTTCTCGTACTGTGAGCAAAATGATTGCGGGACAAAGGTCAGGAGCTACAATTCTGACAGTGAATGAGACACTGCTGCCTTTGTTCAGTGTTTGGAACTGTCAAATTCAGGAATCTGTGTTCATCCAAAAAGTAACAATGGACTGTACCATTTGGCATCCTTTTTTGTTTTATAGGCTAATTTTTTAATAGAAAACTTAAGTGAGACAAACATCATTCTGTTAAACTCAGCTACAACAATGTAACTACACTTGCCATGAACATCTGCAATCACTATAAAAAGCAACATAGCCATGTAGGTTTTGGTTTAGGCAAATAGATACATGATATTGAAAGATATACATAAAACTACATTAATTTTATATGGGAATAAAAATTTTCTTGAGAGCCAGCCATATGAGAAGTGGCTGAGGGAGCTGGAGGTGCTCAGCCTGGAGAAAAGGAGGCTCGGGGGAGACCTTTTCACTCTCTACAATCACATGAAAGGAGGTTGTAGCAAGGTGGAGATCAGTCTCCCAGGTAAAATGTGACAGGAAGATGAATTTGGTAACTCAGACACCAAAACAATGAAATGGAGACCTTTCCATTAGATGATGCTTAATGCCATTTATGTGTTGCAAAGAACTTTTGTTATGAAATATAACATTGCTTAAAACAGAAAGATGATCTTCTAGTGCCTCAGGATAGTAAATAAAAATCTTTTCAATTTGTAATTATTACAACGATAAATTTTTTAGGGTTCAGCAGAAGCTTAGGTTGAAAATGGAAATCGATATGAAATTAATACATCTCATCTCAGTAATAAATTTGCATTGTACATTTCAAACCTATCACAGCTGATAAAGAGGGGCCTGACTGGCAGTCCAATTAAGAAAGGCACAGGAAATGGAGCTACAGGTAATTTCATATAAAGGTAGCATTGGTCTGCAAAAACATATACATCATCTCTGGTATTATTCTTGTTATCAGCTCAGGCTACAAAGCTGTAATATTTCTAATAATTAGGAATTAAGTACACCTTCTTTCCATCCCCACCCCCCTTTCCTCCATCATATATTATGAATTCTGTTCTTGCAGAACTGATTCTAATCAGTCTCTTTATGTTCACATAGAGTGGCTATGCATTCAAGGCATACAAACATTCCACAGAGAGGTCTGTCAGGTATATTCCCTACCACTTTTAATAATATTTGGAAGAAAACAATGACCTCAGATACATTTTTTTTTTTACAGAAGGACTTAAGACAGCAATCAGAAGCGTAAGAACAAAAGAAAAAAAAAGTCTGTTGCTGAAATATAAATTGGAAGCAACCTCTGTTCAGTGGTACATTGAGTGTTAGCCTTCATAGTGCTTCTAGTATCTCCTTCATTATCCCAATTAAGTCTTTAAAATTTCATCCCTATTATTATAACTGCTTTTTTATAGACTGCTTTCTACTGCAAAACTGAAATGCATACAATCTTAACGATGTTTGTGAAATAATGAGATTTGAATCAACTGTGAGGCTCCTAATCTTAATTGGTAAGAGGTGCGGGAAGATGGAAAAATCTCCTTTCCCTGTAATCTAATCAAACCCAGCAGTATCAGCTTCCAGAGTGCAACATCAGCATTTCTCCTGAAGGGCTGAGCAGGAGGTTAGGAAAAAATTAATTGTAAACATTAATGTAAACACCAAAAGTTCATCCTGGTCACGCTAAGTAAGCCACCTCAGCAACATTTGTGCTTTCTCTTGCACTCTCTCACTTGTGCTCCTGGTACTGCTTTCGGCATCCCACCCCAGCAGGCTGGAGCAGGAGCTGTATTTTCCCAGGGGGTGAGTCGAAAATGGAAATGTTTTCATGGGAAGCCCACAAGAACTCAGAAATAAGAACCACTACAAACTCATCTGGTCAAAGTCAAAGGCAGAGGGAAACTAAAATTCCATTCTTTATTCAGAATGAAAACATTTCTGCAAGAACTTTTAGAAGATACTCTCTGATAGAAGGAAGAGGAAAGACCTCCTGTGGTGGTTGTGACAAACTGGAGTTTAGGGCTGTGCTGATTATTGCATTACAGCTGCAACAACCCCTCCTCTCCTTGATGCTAATGCTCATCAGTGCATCAACACTCAGGACACCGGGGAAAGACACAGACTGTCCCAGAGTCCTCACGAGCAGCAGTCACAACTCACCTCCTGAAAGATGGAAGTGAGCTCATCTGAATTGCTAAGTGCTCGTGGGCCATGAAGATGAAGAGTGTGCCTCAGTACAATGTGGCGAGTGTGAGGAATCATCAGGGTTCCTGAATAATTTCCTCATAGCCAGTAACAAGGTGCTAGAACTAAAAAAGTAACTTGACTTTTCAAAAACAGATACAAAGATGGAACTCTCTTCACACCACAAACAGCAGTAATCCCTTTACGGCTCCTTGAGTCTACAAATGCAAGTTTGCTTGGATTTCTAAAAACAGCCCCAAACCATAAAAAGATGAAGAGATACTCTTTTGTGTTAATCTCCACACAGATAAGTTAAGATTCTAAAATCCCCAAGACAATCCCCAGGGCAGGGATGTCTGTTTGCCTACAAAAAAATTTTAATGAATACCAACAGTATCTATCATCTCTCATCTTTTCTCTAGAACATACAGAAGCAAAGGTGAGGTGTTTGATACACAGCGGAGTAAGAAAGCAGCTGGAATGACTGCAATTTAAGCATAACAAGCCAGACAAGCTGTTGCAGCTGATGGTTATGCATTTTAGCACAGCCTGCTGCTGGCACATTGTTTAAATAAAAAATATGATGCCCACACACTCAAAGCAATGATGGAGAGCTAATGATCAGTTTCACAGCAGTGGGCTGTTGCTTCGTAATTGTTGTTTGGACTAATTTTTAATAAATTAGCACTGGGTTTTGTTTTATTAAGTATTATATTTTATGCAATATATCCTTTATTACATAATATCAAGCTGAAGGGAGGGATTTCAGCTAAAGTGCCAAATTGCTGCTCTACTGGGCAAGCCTGGTATGCACTAAGCAGAAACATGGGATGAGAGTGATGTTTCTAGAATATGATGGCTTTCCTGGTGGCAGGGCAAAGCTGGCAAGGGTACCCTCAGGGTCAATGTTAGTAGCCCAGTGGCCAGGATTTAAAATGATGTATAAATTGAACATTATTTCATCAGATGCAATGTGCCATGGCTTCTGTCTGTCTTGCACTCATCTCAGTGCTCTAAAATAATTCAAGGGACATGGAGTTACTTTTTTTCTCTACTTCTTTGCCACATTAAGTTCAAGCAAAGCGCACTGAAATAGAACTGACCTGAACAAATGACTGGCGGTTTCTCTTGGGCTTCAAAAGCAAAAAGGTGTTACAGGAAAAACGCTGCCTTTTACTGACTGTAGGCTTCACTCAGAATGGAAAGAAATAGAATTTGCTAGTACTTCTAACTGGAGAAAAACACCTGGCAACTGCCAGCATTTCCTTTGTATGAGATAAATTGATAGGAACACTTGCATGTACATTAAAATGCCCGGCTGTCAAATTGGAGGTCTGTTCAGATGGCGATATATCAAATGAGAAGTAAAACCAGTAATAAATATATAATAATATATTGACCTTAACCCCTAGCAAACCCTAGCCCTTAATTTTGCAACTAGTTTGAAACCTGCTAACATTGACTAGAAATTGTTGTCACCGATCTAGTAAATTACTGTTAATTTATTGTGAACTTTGAAAAGGTGCATCCTGTGGTTTAGGTATTCACGGTCAGGAAGGAGGGTCCAGTTGATGGAGTCTTGTACCAAAGGGCAGTGAAAACAGTAGAGAGAGAGATGATTTGGTGTTAGTATAGACAGAGACCAGACACTTCATGTAAACACTGCACAGAATTATTAACTGGGCACTGTTAAGAAAACAGCCAACTAAAACTTAAAATGGTAAATTGGCAACAAGCCGGATTTCATTTTCTTCACTGTATGCCAGTATTTTTATTACATAACCTAGTGGATTTGGGGGGTTTATAACTCATATTTTTAAGCACTACAGTCCAGTTCTGTCCATCTCAATTTGATAATTAGATAGCCCATGGTACCACAGAATTCCCTGTGACTGAAGTCAGTGCAGGAGCATTGGTGGCTCTCTGAGTGCTTTGTGTTGTTAAGAAAAGGATCTTCTGAGACCTGCTCCCAGATGAAGCAGAACTAATCAATCCCTCTCAGACAAGCTGATTACCTGGAAATCAGTCAGGGAGCTTGTTCTGTCGGCCATCAGGATATGAACAAAGACTAAATGTAACTTCCAGCAGAAGTAGCACAGAAAGCACACCTATGAGGCAAATATCTGTAATGCAGATACAGAGAGCACTGAAGCACAGACGTTCTTGTTACTGTCCTGAAACACTGCTGCAACATGGAAAGCACAGACACTCCTATTCCATCAGTCAACGTCTCACAGCAACTAATTTTCCACCAGTGGCCAGGAAGCTCAGAGCACTCTTTCATCAACACCCAGGGAACTGAACTAGCTCCTGGTGCAGAACACTTTGCCCTTCTGCTAATGCAGTTTGTGTTTCAGATTCTGTTTGTGACAAGCTTTGAATTCTGTTTGGGTTTAACATGGCATTACAGCTGCTGGGTGTTTCACTATGTTACTGCCAGGTCCAGAGATAGCACAACCTGGGAAAGGAAAACAAGTGACTGCAGCAACTGATTGACAGGCCTGAAACACCTGGGAGAAGACCATCACACAAGAAATAATGGCTTAGAGAAAAACAAATTAGGAGTCGATTTATATTCCAGGAGACATTTTATTGCCTGCCATTCTCCATCCCACTGAAATATTGTGATGGATTAGGGTGACAGAAGAGAATTGCTAGGTGCTGGTAGTGACAATTTGAACAACGAGGTGAAGGAAACACACCATGCTCTGCCTCTCTCCAGAACATGGTGAGAGTATTAGTCACTGGAGGCACCTCAAGGTGTGTTATTCCTCTGTACATTCGCACTATGGGCATCCCTAACCCTCAGTTCTGGTGAAGTTTGAGGTCTGTATTCAAAGGTCAAACACTAAAAGGGAACTGAAGACTGAAAGCACTCCCAATAGCATTAGGAAATAACCACAATACAATCTCGTAATATAATCTCTAAATAATTTCTTTTGTTTGATACCAAACCCCCTCAAATTTATCAGAGCCACAAAAGCAGAGCTTTTATGCCAAAGGAAAGTGACAGCTGAAAAGGGATGTGAAGACTGGGCTAAGCAGGGATAAATTGAGTCATGACTTTCCTAAAGTAGCAGTGGCCATGACCCAGCCTGGCCTCAGGTCGTGTGTTACCATGACAACTTGTCCAAAAAACCCAAAGGTGGAGAGGGGAAACAGAAAAGAGAAGAGAACCTTTGTTTCACAGCCCAGTGTCATGAAGGGAGATGATTAGAAGTGTGTCAGAACTCCCAAAGCAACGGAGGAGTCAGTGGTAGTCCTGAGACCTCTCGCATCTATCACAAGAGGTCCTAGGACTGTCGTGGAAAGGGAGGCTTTCATCAGACTGGGAGATTTCTAGGGGATTCAGGGTGCTTCTATAAAAATCCTGTATCCCCTCTATCAGCCTGTTTTTTCATGGAGTCTCTGACACCTGCTGGCGTGTCACTAGAGGGGACAGAGGTTTTCTGTGCCCACACTGCTCAGTGTGCACTGAGATGGATCTTCAAGCACGGGTGTTCTGAGGTGAGGTTCAAAATAACACCCTTGAAAGACATCCTCAAAAGAAGAGGATTTGAGAAGGAAGATTTGCTTGTCAGGTAAGACTGTAGCAGCTGCTGATGCACAGCAGCCAAAATAATAACAGGCATAATGTCTTACCCTCAGCTCAGGGGTCCAGCCCCAGCACAGTCCAAACACTGAGCTGGTTTCACTTCATCCTGCCAAAATTAGAGTGTGAAGAAGAACTGTAAAAGAAATTCAGGGAGAAAACCAACAGCCTTTGGGCAACCCTTCAGGAACCAGCTTTGAGCTAGGGAACTGCCTGTTACGTTTCCAGAGTTAGCCTAACAATTGTGTTTTATTCTCTGTATGTACCTGAGTTGGGTCAAGCTACCAGTTTGCCTTATAATGCTCAGCAAAATACAGAAACCTTTTGGAGAGGATTCCAGTATTGGACTTGAAATCAAGACAATGCCCCAAATACCTGGATAGTGCAGAAACAGATGGAATTTCTAATGTTTCACACCCATTTAAATCACAGTTCTACATTTGGTGCTCTGTATGTCCACCATAGAAACTTCACTACAGATTTTTCCTTAGGAGATTTCATTTATGTAAAAGAAAAAGACCCAAAAATGTATTAACTGAGTCACAGGTGTGCTGTGAGGTGAGAGAGCAACTATCAAGATCATTATTATAGTACATTAGTGTCTAATGGTGTGTGATAAGGATTGTAAAGTGCCTGCTGTGTACTTAGATATCTTTCAGTTGGCACTCAGAGACAAAAAAAAATTATCTGTATTGTATGGATATGCTGAATGCCTGGGAAAATACAGAGCAGTATCAAATGCTTACAGATGTAGAGCAGAAAACCATCACATAAACAGAAAAAAAAAAGAATGCTCTTTCATTTTTATAAACAGCAGTGTCAACTCTGGACAAAATAACCCATAAGAAGGGTCCTGAGATAATGACTTCAGTAAATCCATTTTTGTTTCCTAGGGTCTCTTAAAAAAAAAGTCCATGCGCACAGATGTACAAAAGACTACCAATTTTATATGGGATTTTTAAACAAAATGCATTTCTCTCACCACAATTGACTTTTTGAGCAAAAGATGTTTGGCTGAATCAATTTAAAGAGCAACATGGAGTTTGGCAGCAATCCATTTCTGCTGAGATTAAGCCAGCTGCTACCGAATCCATTGATCCTTTTAGCTATTGATTTGTTAATGTAATAAAAAATGGAATTTTAGAATGTGAACAAATTCACGCTGCTGAGGAGACAGGATTTTGATAAGCTGTGCTGCCAGACTAAGCTGATAACACTGTCAAATGGGAAAATCACACATGATTTAAAATTTTAAAGATTTCCAATGTGGCGGATTGCTTAAAACATGATTTTACATAGAAATGTGACCTGTTAAAAAAAACCTCTCATAATTAAAACTGTATAATCTTAAAACAGCAGATCTGCTCCCTTTGTCTTCTATTAATACTAGTGATTAAAGCCATTTTACTGCACTTAACACTTCTATTGACTTTTGAAAAGTCAAATTATCCTTAAGAGAAAAGAACAGATTCTTACTAGAAGGAAATTTGCCACACCTTCTAAAGAAGGATCAGGTACTCCCTGAGAGAGCTCCATGAACACCAGTCCTTCACCCTGCAGCTCCCAGCTTTTACTCTCAGTCAAGAGCATTTCCAACCAGACTGAGAATCCACAGTCAGCATACCATGCTCTGAGTAGATGCCCAATCTGTATCCCTGGCTCTGGGATCTTCTGTCTTGTTCCCTCCTTGAGGCATTACTGCCATTATGGTGCCCTGGTTTCCTCATTAATTCAATTCCCATAAATGCACGCTGGTGACTCAGAGGGCCGCAGCAATGGCTGGGTAATGGGACTGCCAAAGTGACAGAGTGACCTCTCCTGCCCATGGTGTTTAGAGCAGACCAGCAATTTACCACTCAAATAGATTTTCCCCTGGAAAAAATGCCACCTGCAGAAAATGGATGTATTGGGGAGAAGGGGAAAGAAGAAGTTGTAACAAATTCTGTATCAACGTGCCCTGTTTTCCTGCCAGCTGTCCTGAAGAACTTGCTGGGGATCAACAACTTCAGCTCCAAATGCTGCCAGGACAGAGGAACCTGACTACAGCTTTAAGCTGTACAGAGGCAAAAATCTCTGTGGACTGCAACTGAGGTCCCATAACACCAACATAAAAATTAAAATAATCAAAGTATGTGATAAATAGGAAATATTACTCTTGAGGAAAGCAGTCTCCTGCTTGCATTTTCTTTCCTCTCAAAGAATTAGCTACAACACCAGCAATTGCTCGATTTAGCCTTCAGTGACACTCATAGATGGCCACTAGCAGCTGCATTTACACTTAAGTAGCATTAGTAAACCTTGAGAAAACAGAGTAAGAAATGGAAGAAAATCTAGCAAAGCATGATGGACTCAAGCTTTATCATGGGCTTTATCAGGATAAGGTGAACAGAAGCCTTGACATTGCCAGGCTTTGGGTGCACAAACTCTTCTCCAAAAATCTGTAGCTGCCACAGCTAAAAAGCACATTCTAAACACAATGTTCTACCCATACTAGCGGTTTTTTAATTACTGATGAAGGTTCCTAGGCACTAGATGGGAAACACAAGTTTCTGTTTAAGTGGGTTTCATGACTTTACTGCAGTCTTTTCTGAACTTGCTTGCACTGCAACAAAGAGGAGATGCACCAAGAATTGTTGGGGAAAATTAGCAAGGATGTACATTTTTTCCCTCCAAAAATTAAACTAGAAAGTGTGAAAATAGGGGGAACAGCCTCTAGACATCTTCAACCCACAAAAGTTGTTTGCTTTCCTTATGGCCTAAGTATTGCTTTAGGACTTGGATTATTCTTATTATACCTAATGTTTATACTCTTCATACAATATATTATATCTATGTAGTATTGTTATAAGGTGTATAAGATCTATAGGAAAGATTAACATCTTCCCATTCTACATCGTGCTGATAGTGCCAGAATTCAAAGAGCTGTCTCCTGGGTGGCCAAGTGAACAGTTTGAAATAAAACATTTACATACCATGCCAGCAGCTGAGAACACTAAGGAAAAGAAAGAGCAAAAAAGAATTAATACATCACTGTTGAGACAAGAGCACCTTGATAAAGGAACCTGGCCCATTTTCCATTCCATACAGGTTTGCTCTATTACTGCAAACATGAACATGGGTAAAGAGCACAGCAGACAGGTCAAATTCAAGGAAAGCTTCATGTTTGTAGAGGGACATGATGTGAAATTATGGAAAATGCCAAAGCCCATAAAACCTGGGTAAGTATTAAT
Organism: Prinia subflava; assembly: GCF_021018805.1. NCBI lineage: Eukaryota > Metazoa > Chordata > Aves > Passeriformes > Cisticolidae > Prinia > Prinia subflava. The sequence goes on from NC_086271.1 coordinate 2,160,601, forward strand.
GTGAGTCTGGAGGAAATCCATATACATACAAATATTCACTGGCCATGAAGTTTCAGTCTCAACAGAAGTAACCCAAGGTCAAAGCTATGAATGGCATGCAGCCTGTGCAATAAAAATGTAAATATCCTTCATTCTATGGAACCACAAATGTGTTTAGCTACACTGTGCAAATGCTCATCAGCACAGCAAGGAAGAGAGGGATGAGCCTGTTCTTCACAGACAGCCAATGCAGAAATTGATTGCCAGAACTATAGAAAATCAACTCTTGCTGTTGATAGTTTTTCCTGCAGATGGGCACACACCACATCCACAGATAAAACTGCACGGATCAAAGAGAACAAGGAAAAATAAAACTAAAATAGGAAGCTTATGCATAGGCATCAGTAGTGAACAGAGGATTGACAAAACACCTGAAATTATTTTGAACTAATTAAAGAAAACATTTAAAAGCTACTCTCTGCTAATTTTCAATCTCTATTTGTTATTTTATATTGAGACAGCGGCAGCTTGATAAGGTGACATAATCAAAGCAGCTTTATGTAGGGCTTAAAATAAATTTCCCTTCGTAGTCCCGATTCAATCTTTGTCCTTTTATATATATTTAAATATATTTATTTCAGTGGAAATCTACCTTATGGATATTGAAAAATATATTTTTCAGTGGAAGTCTACTTTAACATGAAGATGGCTAAAAGTGATAGTCATGCTAAATCCTAAATATCCCCAGACAGAAAGGTTTATATTTCAAGCTCTGCACTGGAAGAGCTGTTCTTTCTAGATATCTTCAAGGATCTTGAATGACACCAACTTGATGCCAGACTGAGCCTTTCACACATCTGCCTTGGCAACTCCAACCATGAACAACCATGAAACATTCAGTAAATTCCACTGATGGGAATAAATCAGACACAAGTTGGGGTTTATTTAGCTGCCTTCAAACGTGATGATCCTGGAGCCATCAAGAAGAAAATAAACAGTGTGGCAGTGAAATGAAGTAGTAGATGCTGTACATGTAACATGCACTTCTTTGGCTTTTGGAACACTAAACTTATTCAGAACAGGTCATTAACGTGAGACTATTCCAGTACTCCCCCCTGTTCTTTCAAAAAAAACCACTGGTCACTGCTACCTTTTGTGTCTGAAGGAGATATAACGTTAGCTTTCCTTCTAAAGAATGGTGACTAAAATAATGTATCTTTTAACACTTCATCCCAATAATAAAACTGAGGTCTGGTGTCATACTAGATGATTAGGACAGGATGATTCCTCTACCTGAGTCCTCAACACAGAACAGAAAAAGTCTAGAAACTAAACTTGAAGCATAAAAAAGAATTAAAACTTAAGATATTTAAATTTAATACACAGTTTGCAGTAGAAGTGGTCGACTATTTTTCTCCTAATAGAAATTAGTAACTTCAATATATACTTTTCAGAATCAATCTGTCTAGTTCTGTTGTAATAGTTAATGCAATTACAATAATAGGTTTTAAATGGGTTTATATTTCAAGTATGATTGTGCTGAATTGAATTATTCCCTACTTATCACACAAATATTGGATGAACATTCCCCATTTTCAACCCACACTTTTAAATTGATTTCCTTCCACTTCAGCACGATTAAATTTCTAAAATAAAGCAGGCAGATACTTCACACTCTCAAGTGCTGTCACAAGCAGTAAATCTTCTCTAGAATGTAAAAATAACTGCACCAAGTCCAGCCTCTCTATACCAATATGCAAATGCCACACAGTTTGGAAGTCTACAGAAAAACAACTCTTCTCAGGACCAGAATTTCACTTAGAACAATCCAATGCAATTTTTTAGGCTTTCCACTTAGGGATATTTAATTGTGCATGAAAAGTTGTCAAGCATGTTTAAAGTGCTATGGAAAAGAAGAGGTGCTACGGGAAAGAAAGTAGAAGACAGTATAAACCAAAATAATGTGTTATTTACAATGACAACTGGCTAGCAGCAGCAAGAAAAAAAAAAAAAAAAAGAAGTAGCTTTTGATAAAGGTGACCAAGACCTTTGGATCTACGCACAGAGGTTTGTCTTAGGGCCTTCTTCATGGTTTGAAGGAGGGACAGCATCAGGAACTGGGGAAGGCCACAACCAACAAGAAACAACCTGTATGAAGGCAATTGCCTGCATTCTCTGACAATCAAATACTGCTGGAGAATCAGACCTTGTAGGAAAATTGACAGAATCACATTCGGGTCTGTTTTTAAATGCTCTGCATAAGTAATTGTAACAGTAATTCTTAGTAACAAATCTAAAATAAACAATGCATATGTTCCCTATAAATAAAATACACCTGTAATAGATACCGAGAAAGGTCTGTAAATTAGATCTTGTTTTACCATGCCCTGCCAGCCTCCCAATGAGAATTAAAACTCCCCCAAACCCAAAGTCAATGTATCTTCTCATTATATGCCAGAAACTACAGCAGGAATCATTCCTAACTCTGTTTCTGAGTAGCAGGAAGCACTGCAGTTCATTATCTTCACCTTGTTTTTCACAGTCAGCTGCTAGAGGTTACAGTTTCCCAGTGTGTTCATTCTTCTCTTACAGTCAATGTTTATAGGGCCAGAGGAAAGAGCTCTGCTCTGCTTTGAAAAGGAGCAGATGTGCTCCAGACCACAAAGATTATGGGTTATATGGACAAAGGAGAGGGAGAACTACAGCTAAGACACCACAACCTCAGGGTTGAATACTGTTAAAACTTTTATTAGTTCCACATCCTCCAGAAACTCATTATCTGAAATAACATTTGATATTTCAAAGGAGTCACAGACAGCATAAAATCTCTCTAACTTTGTGTCCTTTTAGATTTTCCTGAAAAGTCTAAGTGCATTCAGTTTTCTGATTCTAAGAGGTAATTATATAACTTTTAATTGTATCTCTGAATTTAAATTTCAAGTTTAAATAAAGGGTAGGGGATAATCTGTGTGTATTTTGTGTATTATGTTTTAGTCATACCTTTTTAATTTTGTTGTTTGTTTGAGGAAGATGGTTCAATTCAATATTGCCTGTCAATAACTTGGGAAAAATATTCTTGATTCATAGAATCCCCTAATAATTCAAGTTGAAAGGAATCTATCAATCATCAGTCGAGTTGATCAGACACAATTCTCCCTTGATAAATTCATGATGGTTGTACCAAGCAGCATCTTGTTCTCATGTGCCTGGATGTGTTTTCCAGGGGGATTTCTTCCACAGTATTAATGGTGATTGAAGTGATACTGATTGGCCTGGATGCACTTAACCATGTCTCTCTGGAAGTTGGGTGTGACATCTCCTCTTTTCCAGCCACCAGTAACCTCCACGGAGCACTGTGACCTTTAAAGGTGCCACCAGCTTCACCAGGACCGTGCCCAGCTCCCCTGAGTGCATCCAGTCTGATTTCATGGGCCACTCTCTGGTCAGTTCAAGTGCTCCCTAACTCCATTTTCCAATACCTTGGATGATGTCTCATTCCCACTGAGGCTCAGGGACTTGAAGGCTAAAGAGTAGGTGGTGCCAGTTAAGACCAGTAAAATAAAAATCTGACATTGTTTTCTTTCATCCTTATGTAATAATTATGTTTTTCAACCTCCTATCCCATTTGATGTCCAGAAGTCCCTCTGACTTACACTTACACTCCCCAGACACCTTAAATGCTTTATCACTGTTACATTTTCCCCCCTAATTTCTCATTCACAATCAATGGCAAACAAAAAGCAGTTCCCTTTTATCCTATAAAGTGACCCATTATTCGTTACCTAACCAAACACTGCAAGACACAGACTAACACTAGGAATCAGCTCATTTGTTTTCTTGAAAACTTGTGTTTTTCAAGCCAATTTGAACTATAAATCTGCATCTACTATCTCCCATCTGCACTGGCAACAGCAGGAGCTCACCACCTCTCCTCGGCTGTCTGCATGCTCAGAACCCTCTTGACACATGGCTTTCATAAGTACTTTCAAGTATGTCACACAAGCCAAGTTTGAGATTCTCTGAGCTAAATTTCAGTAATTTGCTTCACTACAAGCAAAAGAGAGGCCAGAGAAATCCCCTTATCCAATCTAGTAATTTTCTACTCTGCACTTTCAGTGGAGAATTGGTGATTTTCCATGGCTGAGTTTCTTTGTCTAATCTTACAGAAAATCTTCAACATCCATCTGTTTATGCCCCACATTTAAGTGACTTCACTGTTCATTGAACGTGAGCCATCTTCTGTGGGATGCAAAGCAGAACATTTTTTATTACTCATTTTTTTAAATGCCCACAAAGTTTCATGCTGATTCAAGAGACTGCAACAACTTAAATCTTCATTTGAATTATTTGCAGCCATATTTTGGTGAGAGCAATAGTTGTCACCTCAATTCTGCTCCTGATATATATATATATATGTATCTATAAAATATATATATTCTATATATGTAGTCTTCTGTTATCAACTTCCTGAAGTAACTGAAGCACTCAATACAATTCAGATTCATATATGTGGATTTTTGATTTCAAATTTTTTTTTCAATGACTTACTTAGATTTCTTTTCAGTGGTTTCACATTCTTCTAGCAAATTGTGCATTTACGTCCTATAAATTTCCAAATTTTATTGCCACTGATAAAGCAGAGATAACATCTGCCACCCAAAGACAGATTCACTGTCCTGAAAATACAGATTATCCCCCACTCTTTACCTAAACTGTTACTTTAAATTCAGATACAATTAAAATTCATGTAATTACCTCTTAGATTCCAAAAAAAAGAAATGTGAGACAATAATGCTGGTGATGAAAACTCCATAAAAACGACAAATATTTTAACCCACATTTTGCAAACCAAATCGTAATTTTTTGTCTAAATTGTTAACCTACCTAACAAACGTTTTGTATTTTATATTCTGATATGAGATGTTCTAAAGAAAATATCAAAATTAATAAAACATGAAAAATTTTGATTCAGAAAATCAGCTATGTATAAAAACTAAGTATGAAGTAAGATAAAATAACATGTAATAATTTTAACTAATTTCAATTATTCCATAAAATTCCAAGTTGTTTGATTATAATACATTTTGTCTGTTGGTATCCTGTAACAAAATTTCACAGATTTAACACGGATCCATTTTAAAAAAATCAAATTTTTATTTTTATTGTTAAATGAATGTTTGGCAGCTGTCCTAGGGTAAATGGACAATAAATGCTTTTGTTCTCATTTGTAAAGAAAGCAATTCCAAACTCTTCTCTGCAACAGGAAATCAACACTTGATCAGGTTGGTGGGCACTGTGCACCCTCAGCCCTGATTGATGCTGATTTGACCTGAAGCTAAGATCATTCTTTTCTTTTGCAGGAACCACCAAAGCCTTTGCACAGAAGAGCATTTCATGCACAAGGATCATGAATAAACTTCTTCCTTTCCCTCTGATTCCTAGTGAGTTTGGATTTAATTTTGAACCAGCTTCAAAGCCTGACAGCAGTGGAAAACACAGTAACAAACATGATTTAATCATGAAGTTATATTCTTAGGAGCAATGAAAGCATTGCTTTTATTTTGCTTTTGCCTATAAAGGGTGGGGAGTTGATCCTTGCTGCACTGAGAGTTTTGACCAAAAAAAAAAAACAAAAAAAAAAGGAATAAAAAACAACAAATCTGTCCTTTTTCTCCTGAAGAGGATGGCACTCTAAGCCACAGCCTAATTGGAAATCTCAGGAGCTGTCTGCAGCTTTCTGCCACACTTCTCCTTTATTTCTGCCACCTGCTGCTGTCCTGTTACAGCACAGGCACAGCAGGAAACACGAATGAAAGAAGAGCCACAAACACACGCCCGGCTGGGTTGTGTTTTCCCAGAGGAGCAGCAGGAAGGAAAAGTGATAGGGATTATATTGCCACTTGCCCTGAGGCAAAATGTTAATGATGGAGGAAACAGCCTTATGCTTTCCTCTCCCAAGGGGCAGAAAAAGAGATCTTTGATCTGGGGAAACTGAGCTTTTTCTGCCCCTAAAGGTGGCTCAGTAGCTTATAAACAAATATTACTGCATGGGGTAGTTAAAATAGCAACATGTAACACAAGGACTAGATTGTTCTCTCAGAAATGAGGTGCTCATGCCTTCCAAGGTGGCACCAAATAATTTTTCAGCTAATCCATACGTGGGGGTTTTATTCCAGGACAGCTTTTTTACTACAGCAAGTTATTTTTTGCCTTGATATTGCAAGATATTACATTAAATAAGTGCTTAGAATATAAATACTGTGGTCTGTTGTCTGTGATTTTTAATCCATGTAAATATTCCTATGGAACATAAGAATAAAACTAATTTTTAGGTGACTAAAGTTGATAAGCCGAAGTACAGACACTGAGAAAAGAAACAGCTTTTAGGCAGTCTTGATAACTTTCACTATTAGCATTTTTTCAGCTGTCATTCAACTTGCCACAAATGCACCAAGCTTGTGACGATGAATTTTGAAGGAGGCACAAATAAGCACTGTGAGTTCTTCCTTCTGGTGCTAAAACCTTTGCAGCAGCAAAGGCACGTTCCTGATATCATCCCAGATCAAACAAAAAAATCATTTCCCTATTTCACAACAGTAAATCTATGTCAAAAATTAATCTTGAAATACTGAAACAGAAGAAAACTAATCAGATAGGACAAAGGAATTTCCTCACCATGAGAGATTTCAAATGACTGCAGAACACACTGTGCTCTGCTGTCCCAAATAACCATTTCTGTCTCCAGCAAATCTGTTGATTGGAAATATTTTAGCACATTTGCTACCACTTTCTGTACTCAGCAGGCCCTTCTGAAATTACAGACATACGAGAAATCCTTAGCATCAGTGCAGTTTATGGGATTTTTCATTGTCTCTGCATGGCTTTGGGTTGTGGGAACTTGTTTTCTCATGCTGAAATTATACTTTCAGTTTAGGAACACATGTACATAAGTCCCTATCAGTCTTAACTAGAATTATCAATGTTCATTGCTGAGAGAAAAGTTGCTTGACTACATTAATCCCAGTGAGAAATGCTACTCACTTGTGTCCAGCACATCTTAAAGTTGATTAAAGTACAAAAGGTTCATTTTCCCTTCCAAGGAATCTAAACCAACTCCACTTCCAAAACTACAGTAAAACATCCTATCTAATTTCCTTATCAAAATTCAAACTTAGTGGGGGAAAAAGAAAGAAAAAAAACCCCAACAAACCCAGAATATCTTTCCTTTATTTGTATTTGTTTTCCAAAGAAAGTGATAAGAACTTTTCATTAAATTGAATCCAGGCTTGCCAAGGCTAAGTCTTGACACCTGAGGATGCTAGAGAAGTTTAAATTCTTTTCTCAGAGAATGAGGAAACAGGCTGGAGAGCTGGCAGTGGCCCACATGCAGAAGTGAGACAATGTTGGTAATTTTTCACATGTTTTCTAATAATGCTAATGACTTCAGTCCTTATAAATGATTAGAAAAACAAAACAAGTCACAGGCAAAATATTTGCTCTGCTTAGTCTAAAACGATTAAGCTAAGCTACCCAAATAATGTAGAAAAATATAAAAAAAAAATGTTTAAAAGTATAAAGAAAATCTCTCAAATACTGCCCTTGCACCAAGATCACCCCTGTTTTCTACTAACCAGAAAGGCTCAGATGCAGACACAGAAAGGCTCAGCTGCTGGTTCAGATGCAGACATCTGAAGTCATGTATGATGAATCTCACCCTGCTAGATTAGAAAGAACTGGTCACTCAGTTCACCCCCTGATAAATGACTATTCCAGGATCAGAGACATACAGCACTCAGGAACCAAATGATTACTGGTTATAGGCTCATGGCTATTGTTTAAGGGCCAGAATAATTTACTGCAGTGTCTGCACGTGCCTCTGATCCTAATAGTGAAAAAACCCAATAAATCTGTTTTCCCTGAAAGCAGCACTGTATTTTCGAATTCCATTCCAGTACAGGCGGAGCCCACAGCGGTCTCTGTCTCCCACACTCCACACAGCTGGCCCTGCCCTGGGCTGCCACACCACTGAGCCCTCATCCCAAAACTGCCACTCCTGGGCACCTCTGGAGGTGTTCGAGGCCAGGCTGGGTGGAGCTCTGAGCAACCTGGTCTGGTAAAAGATGTCTCTGCCCATGGGAACAGGATGATCTTCATGGTCCCTTCCAAGCCAAACCATCCTACAATTCTGCAGTCTCAGTAATCACACCGGTATAGATGGTTGAAAATTTGCTGCTGCCAAAATAATTGAAGTTCTCACTTTACTCTTCTGCCTTTTCCTGCATTACACGTGCCAGCAGAAAATCTTTCAGAAGCCAAACTTTGCTCATCCTTGAAAACACACTTAAGTAAATATATGTTCTTTGCTGCTCAGTACCATCCATTACAGAGCTGCAGCACCATAAAGCTGAGAGGACTACTGCATTCATCACGAAATTTGGAATCTGAAATGTGTATTTTTTCTTATTCCCATAGGGATAAAAACCTGGCAGAACCACTTCTTTCATTTATCCTCCTATACAAGCCAGAAGAGGAACTGATGATAAAGTGTATTTTGGAACATTAGAAAAAGTAGTTTGAAAAGCATTTTTCAGATCTATAGCTCATAATGAAGTGTGCAGAATGATGATAAGGATGAGCTACCCTGAATAAGTACTAATTTCATTCCTCCTTATCTGTCTCTTTTCCATGTCATGGCATCAATTTCAGGTTATGATTACCTAGATAAAACCCTGCCCTTAACACCCTTCAGCATTTTGTGTGTGTGTGCAAAGCAATTATGGAGAAGATCATTTGTTTTCTTTTGAGTACAATCTCCACGCCCAAGGCACTGAACTAACAAATGAGAAAAAAAAGTTCACAAAATGAAAAATTGCAAGAACTTATGTTGCTGAGTTAATTTATTATGGAAAAAAACCAGGGAAAGTGGAGAAGAAACAGGAAGAGTTACGCATGTGTTTTAAGACATCCTGAGCAAAGGATCCTGGTTCTTCCCAGACAGAAAAGGATTGCTCAGTTTGATGAGAAGCCAAATAATTTCTAAAACATTGGAAAGCAGAAAAGGAAAAAAAAAAAAAAAAAAAAAAAAAAAAAAAAAAAAAAAAAAAAAAAAAAAAGCTTGAAAACACAAGCTGTTTGGTGGGGCTTTTTTCTTGCCAAGTAATTCTAACGGCTCAAGCAAAGTACTAGAAAATTTTGGATTTTCTGGAAGAAAAGGATGTTGCAGATGGATGTAGAACAATCCTATTCAGGGCATTTGCAGCCACTCCAAATGCCTGCGGAGCAGATTTTAAAGGTGGATGCTGCCAAAGAAGTCAAGTCCTTGTGTTTCCTTCCCTTGCTCTCTAAACCTGGCCACTTGGAGCAGCCTCCTTCCTTGTGTAAGATTCAATTATGAGTACACAGTGAGTTGGATCAGCCTGAGGAGTTAAGAGAAACACTCTGGGGTTTGACAGGTTCATGTTGTGTCAGCAAATGGCAGGGTTGATCTCGTTTGCTGTGTGGTTGCCAAATGACTGCTCCAGGTGGCTCTGAAGCTGGGACAGGAGCATGTGGCTGATGAGACAGGCCATGGCTCTAGGCAGACACACAGCTGGACTGGAATAAGGGCACTGCGAAGTGCAATTTGAATTTTTCTGACCTGACAGCTCCTGTGCATGAGTCACCACAGGTATCACCCCCAGGGAATGCATCAACACAAGTCAGGCCAGGGTTCAGCCCCAAAGCTGGATCCTCCTTGTACTGGCTGCACCCAGCTACAGTTGTGACAAATATCCGAAATAACAGGGAGGGGTCAGAAAATCCCACCCAGGATATTTGTGGAGCTGTGTGGACTCAGATCCAATGAGCAGCTGAAGTAGAGAGGGCACAGTTAGGGCTCAAAGGGCAAAGACAAAAAACAAGTAAGGAAAGTGGAGGAGAATGTGGCAGAATAACAATCTGCCTGTGGCTGGGAGCCAGTGGGAAAGGAATGCAGAAACAGGGCATGGAGGGCTGGTGTGTAAGGAAGGGACACAGGAGGAGAACTGTTGGAGTGTGCTAAGAGGGATCTGGACCCAACCAACACAACCTGAGATGGGCACTGGGACCTCCTGCACGGGGACAGAGTTTGGGACTGAAGAGTCCCAGCTGGAAGGGCAGGATGGTGGCAGCAGCTGAAGAGATTCAGTCAGAGCAGGTGGAAAGAGAATAAGGAATGTGCACCTACACCAGCATCTCCTTATCCACAAACCTTGGGATGCCACTCAGAAATGCAAACGGATGGAAGCCACCCAGCTGCTTATTTTAATTTCACCAGACTTTCCAACAGACAGGGGCATCCCCCACTGCTCTCCACTACTCCCAGAGGAGGTGGAGGGAGGACACAGCAGAGCTGAGACAGAGGGGACAACAGGTCTTGGTGACATCAGCGACCAGAACAGCCAGACAGACATTTTGCTCTCCTGAATTTGCTTTCTGCTGGAATCAGCCTCCTCCAAGGTACACACAGTGAGGAATAAACTTAAAATAGCAACAGCAGTATGGTCTGGTGAAACATGACTTAATAGAATCAATAAAAATTATTTATCCTGCTTATATTTTTGATTACAACAAGAACAACTGACTATTAGTGGCAATATAATCTGTCAAAGCTTGCCTTCTGTATGTCAGTAAGTGTGGATAATGAGCCTCAGAGGGTCTTTTTGCTTGATGTAAATTAAACTCCAATTAACTAGACATCTTTATTGTCAAATAGAAAAGTTTTCTCTCATATATTGATATAAATTTAAATTAAATAATAAATATGCCTAATGCATTATTAATAGGATCCTGCATTGTGATAAAAAATGCACATAAATAAAGAGTACAGATTCAGTAGGTAGGGAAAAAAAGTCAAGTTTTTATATAAAATATATCCAGATTTTCTCTCATTCCCAGATGAAATCAAATGCCACAGCCAGTCAGAAAAAAAACCCAAACTTGTAACAAGTTATGCTCATCAATAGTAAAGCCAACATAAATGGAAGGTTTCTCACTGGTTTTACATACTCTCTGAAATATCATTAAGCAAACTGTGACTGCCAAAGTAATAAACCTAAGCATCCAGAACACTTTGTACACATAACATTTCTAGTTACACAAACCTAACAGCACATCCAAGGGGTTTATTGGTCTCCTCTGTACATATTAAAGGGGAATATTTGCCGTACCCCATACACTCTCTCCCCATGAAACTGTAAACGAGAGCTGCAATTATCCAGTAATGCAATGTGCAAAACCAGACTCATAAATGCATTATACACAAATTCACATCAACACATTCCCAAACACAGTCAGAAAGGAACAGGAGAAGATCTCCAGGCTGTCTGAACCATTTAAAGCCAGCAGTATCTTCAGACACCTAAAGAATCCAGGGATATTCTGCTCTACAGGGAAGCTCTGTTCCCTTGAGCTGTGTCTGGCACAGCCCATGGAGCAGCAGGAATTTCCAGTCAGAGTGTGCAGTGAATGCAAGACCTTCCTCCAGCTATAAAACTTTTCCAGAATTACTGCACTGGGGCTGTAAGCACCAGGTTCACAACACAGGCAAAGGGAGCCCCCTTCCATTGATTTTCTATTCACTTTGACTACAGCAACTCATCGGCTAAACAGGCCACACTAAAGAAGCAGGGAACACGAAAATGTGTTAGGTGTAAACCTCAAATAGAAGATTTTGGGTTTAGAACAGGTTTTAGATGCAACAGAATGCTTAAGACAGACATCTAATTTTTTTTAGAAAACAGTTTTCTCACTTTCACTCATTTAAAAGATCAGCTGTGATGATACTATGGCTGTACTAAGCCCTGTACCTGCTTCGTTGTTTACAGGAGTTAATGTAGTAAATGCTGAAGGAAACCAAACAATAGCAAAATATATTTACCATTTTTTTTCCCCTCCCGCAAATCCATGGGGCTGAGACTTACTTTAAAATCCGTGCTAGTCCAGGCTCTGTGTTGATACTTTTGTATGGCTGCAAATTTTGCCATCACAACCTGCAGCTTACAAAAATGCAGAGAAGCCTGGTGATATTAAAAGAATGTGTTCAGAAGAGGTTTTCTTTTCCTCTGATTCAAGTCTTGATTAAAAATGATCAGGTTCATGGCATGTTTACTCCCACTCATTTGTTAAACATAAAAATCCTTATTGGTGTGTACGTATTCTTAAAGGGTGTTATGAGGAAAAACATTTTTCTGTGACCCGTCTCTTGCTACAAAATGTTCTGACCAATATGTGCAGCTCTGAGCTCCAGGGCAACTGGCTTGAGTCTCCTTTCTGCAGCCAAATGACCTTGTCCTCTCAACTACAACATCTCCAAAGCGTTTCATAAACATCTTGTAATTATCTCAATAATGGGATTTGCTTCTTGTTACAGATACATGTTTTTTTGTAAATAATCAGCTCAGGAGTGTGCCTGCACAGCCCTGATCTTTTCAGCTGCTCAGAGGTAAACACACAGATGGGAAGAAAGAACAGGCTGCTGTAATAATTAGCCTTGAAAATTCTGAGCAGGGAAAATGCACCAGCAGCATGCACTGAAAATATAAACCTACAGGTTTCAGAGAAAGTTCAGCTCCTCCTGGTGCTCCTGAAAATTGTCAAGCATCAATCTGTGCCTCTGAAATCTGGCTACTCAGTAACTGCTTCCTGAAGATTTTTGGAAAGATATATATGCACATCAAAGCAACTCTAAAAATTGGACTGGTGTGGTTTTGGCAATTTTACTCCCCATTTCTACACCCCAGAAATAGCACAAAATGCATATGCCAACTGCCTGCTTCGTACAGATTTGCTACTTTTTCTTCTGCATGCTACAGACAATAACTTCTCATGATGATGTGTGCTGTGAAATTGCAAAACCAGCAACAACATTTTCAGAAATTATTTTAATTTGAAAATTGAAATTCCGAATACTATGGGATATTTAATTCAAATCAACTGATTGCCTTCTAAATTGGAACCACCTGCTAACTTGTATTTGGCTTTTCACAGTTCACCACTGCTGCAGAAGTTTATACGCCCACAGTGCACTGAAACGGAAGAATATGCATTTGTACACATATAAAATAACAATGGGATTCACTGCTGTTCTATATCAAAATACACAATGAGATGTGCCAAAAGCGCAAAAAGCAAATGCTTTATGTCTTGCATGAATTACAAATAGATGTGAAGTCCTATGCTGAATTTGGACTGAAACTGGAATCAAAGAAATTCCTCATTAATGTCACAGTGTAAGCTTATCAGAGTCAGTCTTTGTTCCCTGCAAGCATTTATGTAGAGACTCCAATCCTTTCCAGGGGATACCTGACCCCACACTGGTTGTGTTTAAACACATCCTATTTACTGCAGCCCAACATTTAAGACAAGTCACCAAGCTGCCTGGAAACTCTACTTTGCATCCTTTTCCTGACAAGAACTGCCCTTCGTAAGGCTTCAACCTTGATTCCCCGAATGCAACTGCTTCTTCCACAGGTAGACAACCTCTAATCTATTTGATATATGCCACAGTGATCTGCACTGTTCTAGTTACTCCATCAAAATTTTGTGCAGTGTTCAAGGCAACACAGAAGACCACAGTAAAGACATGATAAAAATTAATGAGGTAAGGAACACTAAGGGCTGAGAGATCTTAGAGATTTAATTTCTTTCTATTTTGTAACCCAGTCACAGTCAGTGGAAACTGGACATGAACTGAATATAAAAAGTGAGATGCCTTCTTTCCAAAGATCATGTGGCAGGTAGATGATGCTTGTTGCTTTAAAAGCCAAAATAACTACATTAGTCACACTTAAAAAAAATAATACCTTTATATCAAGAATTTTCAGAATAGTTTGTAAAAAAAATGTTGAGATATGTAATTTCATGTTCACAAAGCTCACAGCAATATACTTATTAGATAAAAAAAAAGTTCTAAGAACTGTCACAAGTATGTTTCCATAACAGCCAAAACAGTCAGCCACTAGAAAAAAATGGAAGAAATTTAAGGCTTACATTTCTTCCTGCAAACAAATTCATTATTTTTTCCTTAACAGACCCTTCCAAGTATTAGTTTTTTATTTAATGACATCTTTTCATTAGTCACTTGTAGTCTGAAAAAACACTAATAAGTAGCATTTACTGGATAAATACCTCTTCCTCTCGCTCTTAAAATTCTCAGTATTGATTTTCACAGTTTCAGCTTTAGTTTGATGAATTCCTTGTTGATTAAAGTCACTCTTTGTTCCATCTAACTATTTTTTAAAGTTGGACCGTTCTTTAAAGGTTTCTAAAAATTTTTTTATCTAACTGGTGGGCGGGCACTGAGCTTACTGCAAGCAGACACACAAATCTTGTTTTTTTTTCAGAAAACTACTGTGAATTTTAGGAGACTCTTTAGAAGCTGTTGTGGTTTAAGTATGAGGGAAGCCTCCCTAAAGCTGTCAGCTGAATGTCAGGGGAGGGGACCACCCATTAGAGGCCTTGGAAAAGACAAGAAATTTTCACCTTCTCTGAGAATTCCTGAAGTTGAAATGGATCCTTCACACGTGGTGAAATTTGCCACTGACCTCTGCACTCAGGAGCAATAACCTCTTCACAAAACACAGTGATCACTTAGGGATTTATCAACTGTAATTAATTCTTGACAGAACGAGAGAAAAGGAGTCTCTTAAATCAAGAAAGATTATAAACAACCACAATACATTTTTGCTTCTTAAGATGAACCCTCTTGCCTTCAGTCCTCACAGTAATACACACTGCTTTCTTTACATTCCACATGCTATGCAAAACAGCCTCAAAGAGTGTGCCAGAAACCAGGATTCCTCCTCATTTTTCTTTCATAACATTTTCCTTTAGTAACAGCCTTTAAAATGCAGATGGACATGTTCATTGTATTTATTATTACGTTGTTGTATTTTACCTGAATTCCAGTTTGCAAACCCATCAGAACAGAAAATAAATGACATGCAGGTATCACATATTTACTTCAGCAGGAGTGAAGAGGAACTCTGAACACTCAAAAGTCACTTAATTTATTATCTGCACAGAAAAAGTGAAGTTTAATCCTTGCTATGACACTGGAAAACGAGTGATGGATGTAATGGATATAATCTGGTTAACATGAACAATACTAGAGCACAAAAAACCTCTCAGGAATCTTCAGCACAAAACAAATATGCTGCTACTAATATGGAATGCTTCAGTCACATAAATTACAAAAAGGAGTAAAATGTTTTACAACCTGACTACAAGATCATCTAGCTTTAATCAAAAAGTTATTCTTAGTCTGCAGGTTATACATGACCTTTTTGATTTTCACTTATTTCATTTTTGACTGTGATGCTTTTTATTTTAAAATATGATGAAATTCAAATGACACTACACATTTTAGGCTGATGGAAACTGATAAAGCTGAAAGAAAATCCGTGAAAAAAAAAATAATGCATGCAAGAGTATAGAACTGTTGATGTTATTCTAATAATACTATAATGCAGATGTTACAAACTAAACTTTAATATATTCACATTTCTGATGGTCAGTCCCAGAATATTGATCAAGGCCATAAAGAGTCCTGACAGAATTATCTAATGGTATAAAAACCTGCTAAAATTTGAATTTAGCAGCTCAGAACAACCTGATTGGAAACAACTCAATCGAACTAACCCAGTCTTCCAAAGAGAGCTGAAGTTGGATGCACAGCTGAGCATAGCAGAGTGCAGAGATTTGAACCCCAGGGCAGAGAAAGGCAGAAATGAGAGAGTGCTGTGGGAAAGCCCAAAGCAGTGGGTGCTGTTCTTGCTGTGCAAGAAAAGCTCCTGTTCTTGTGTCAGCCATCTACAGATCCCTGACTCTGTAGTGAGTTTCCTCTGTGGGAACTGACAAAAGAAAACGCAGTTTGAGTGTAATTCGCCTAACTTCATCTCATGTCACAGAATAGTCTGAGAAAAAAAAGTCTATTTAAGTGAGGCAGCAATCAACCTCCAAGTGAATCAAAGCGTTGAGCAGTGAAAAGACACAGTTTCCTATTGCCATGTTTTTGTTCATTAATTCAATTTTGGATTCAAACATCGATGTAATTACAGGCAAGAAATGTTCAAACTTCATTCTACTAAACTGTTAGCTGTAATGTTGCCATGTATTATGAAATTCTTACCAGAAGGACTGAACGTGTTCCTAGCAAAGTTAAATTATCAGGAACAAAAATGGAGAAGTGAAGAACTGGATGAGGAAGTCTGATATATGCTAAGTGAAGACATGGATCTAAATCATTATCAGATTCAACTTCAAGATCTTGGTGTATGCCTTTGTCATGCTGAAAGAAAATCTACATCACCTGTCTTCAAAAGATTCTTTACCTTCATATTTAGGTTTTATGCTTCAGAAAGCATAATTTGAATTAAGCTTGTATCAAAACTAATTAAAGAGGGACAACTACGAGTCACTTCATTGATTATTCAGTCAAAACTTCAGAAAAGTCAGAATGTATTCTACTAGATAGACTCAAACCAGTGTTACTTCCTTTTTATAATTAATTTCAAATATAATTAATGCTCAGTGCCAGAGCAATTCAAGGATGACCTGATCCTGCAGAAAGTGATGATTATTCAATAAAAGACACACTCTAGAATCAGGACTAAATCATTATCTGGAATTAGCATTTATTAGCCAACACCATTTTATGAAAAGCACGCTGAGAGGCAGGAACATTTTTTTACAGCTAAGTGTTAAGGTAGCAGAAAATGCAGTAAAATTAAGACAACAAAGGCAATGAACACTAAAGTAGGTTTAGGTTGTACCAGCCCAGTGAATGCAGCTTCCTAACACAGCTTCTTGTCCCAATCAAAAGAATATAAGTGGATCTCATGAAGGCTACTTATTTTATTCTGAAGGTCAAAGTAATTGTGTTTCTGTCTCCTGGTAAATTGTATAAAATGTCTATTCAAACATGGACCTTTCAGCTTAATTCATTTCCACTCCCAGGTTTCCACTTTAAGGCAGTTTACAACCCTCAGCATCCTAAAATGGCACAAATGCTTCATCAGTTGGCTTCTGATATTTTATGTTCCTACTACAATTGATAACAAGGAAAATGTTTTTTACTTTATCATGGAAGTATAAACTGAAGTACTTTTTTTTGTTTTTTAAGAAAGCACACAAAGAGTTCTAACTAAAGATCAAAATTGAGTCTTGCTTTCTGTTTATTAATGTATAAATACAAATGGCAAGTTACAATTGCCTATCAGTGTGGAAACCAGCCTGTCACTATTTTTGTGATTCAAGCTATTTAGTCAATGGCAACTTGAGGGGTTTATTTTCTGCAACTTGAAAAATAACATCTTGACGTTTTAAAGTACTGCTCTGTAGGCTGTAGAAAAAAACATATGCTGCTATTTTGACAATGAAATGAAGCAGAGATGAAAAATACCCATGAGTCCTTGGAATATTTATTGCAAATAAAAATGTAGAATTTTGTTATTATTCATTACTATTTTAAGAAAGCCACATTGTAGTGGCTTGTAAAGATAAAGATATAAAATCCCCATCCTTAGAAAGCTTTTGGAGCAATACAGGGCACATTAAATGACCTCAATGCTTGAGGTTTAGGTTTCTGCTTCAGGGACCAGAAAGATGTTACCCTGTTAGAACCAATAAATATGCTAATATTTTGACAAATTGTAAAGCATGATGGAGAACAAAATCCCTTTTCGTTTTTTAAATTAAGAAAGTTTGAGTTTTATCCTTTTACGGCCAGAAATTTAGCTGCTTACTAATCTTATAATGGCTATTGCAAAATCAGTAACAAAACAGGAGTAGATAGAGAAAATTTCTTTTGAGAGAAGGGAAAGCATGGGGAAATAGACTGTTTAATGCTGTATGGCAACAGAAAAAATGGTAACTGAGCAAATCAAGTTGAAAAGCACTGCCTGTGGTTGTGTGAAGCAGGAAAGAGTGAACATCATCCTCAAAAGGAGAGAGAAAAGCTGCCTGTGTGTGTACAAAGGAAGAGATGAACCTGGTGTGAAGAGAAGTATAGTAAAGATGTCAAAAATCAAGCTAATGGAAACTAATTGACAAGACCTATAGAGTTGGATTGGCCAACAGTGTGGGTGAAGGTTCAGTTAGTGAAGTCTGGAACAGCCTATGGAAGAGTAGACTGATCTTTGCGAGGAATTTTACAACACAAGAGAAACTGAAGAGAGTAAAGATTTATGTAATACCTAAGAAGGCTGCAGAAGGAAAAGAACTGATTTTGTGGTTAGAACCTGCCAAGAACCATCAAGGAAATCCAATTTCCCTGCCTCTCCTCCATTGTGCTGCTACAAGGGCAACTTTGCTGAATGAGAGAAGTTTCAGCTTTATGGGCACAATCATTCTGCAGCAGCACCAGCTCCTGTTCTTGCACCTCCACAGAGCATGAAGCAGGAAAAAACCCCACAGCAGCCCCATGTCAAAATAAGGACATATTTATTAAGGCTACGAGATTTATGATGGTTTTTTTGTTGTTGTTGTTGGTTTTTTTTTAAGGGGTGCCAGAACCTGGTATTGATGGTATTGTCTGAGTTCTTGCCTCAAAACTAAGACATGCCAGAGTTAGGCTGTCCCTAGTAACCCTCCAGTCCTTCACTCACAGCTGAAATCCTACAGCATTTTTTGCCACTGAGTTCCCTGGTATTTGTTCAGCACTCCAAGTGTGCATTTCACAAAGGTTTTCTTCCCCAAACTTCTCTCCATCCTCCCTTATCCTCAAACTTCCTTCTCCTTGCAGACCTGAGTGCTTAGAGGCTTCATGCTCCCAAAGCAAACCTTCTCCTTAGGACCTCCACATTTTCTTCCCTCAGATCACTTCCTATTAGCTCCAACATGTTTTCTGTCCATTTTTAACCTTTATCCTTCTGTACCTCAGCCAAATCCACTCTTACTGACCCCACTGGTGCTGAGCACCTCCCTCCCCTTGGCTGCTGTGTCTGGAAAACCCCAAATGCAGTTGGTGCTCTGCACCAAAGCAACACCCCAGTATCTGTTTCTGACATGGATTTCAAAGGTTTTTAAAATAACCATCCTGAACAGGGCAGAAGAAGGGAAAACAGCAGAAGGTGGCTTTTTGGAAAATCCTCACCCAGTCCTACTGGCATAAAACAGCAATTGTTGTTATATATACACAGTCCTCCCAAATGTGAGTTCTACATTAATAATTTCTTATACAAATACATATTCACATATTCACTAGACATAAACGAAGTGGTTCAATGGGTGCTTCAAACTCCTGATGTACTGCAGTAATTGGCCTGAGAGTAAAGGAAAGCTGGAATTCTGTTCAATAGACTGCAGTATTTTAGCTAATTCCTATCACCAGTGACAGGAATGGCTACAAAGCTTACTGGAAGTGTGAAGGACTTTCGATGGCTCACTGGCCATAAGTATACAAGTGCAGCAATGAAATTAATTAATTTAAAAAAACCTTATTATCTCAAAATGGTTTGCATTCTTTCCTCAGCCACTATTTTAGTGTCCTTCGGTGTTCACTTTTTCAATATTGAGCGTGGAAAGAGGAAACACTTTTTGCTTCATCCAACAGCAAAGACCTGCAAATTCCATGGGCTGCTACTGCAGAGCTGTTTTTTTATCTGATGCAGTTGTTCAGCAACTACAGAAGAAAAACAACCTGCCACTAGGCTCACTTGCATACTTCACTTGGAATATATTGCTACCATTATTCAGGAGTGATTCTAAACCCACTAAATGCACCTATTTTGTATTTTAAAAGAACCAAAAAAAAAAAAAAAAAAAAAACCCCAAAAGACATTTGCTGACCTGACTAAATGAGAACAATCAGCAAGGTAGGAGCTGCCCTGCTTTGCAGCAATCCCTGTTCCAGTTATGTCTGTACACACACAGCAACACTGCAGCATCAAAACCTACCTAAAAAGAATTTGTCCTGACACCCAAACCAGGACTGAGTATCCTGGAATAACACTAAATATATATTCGTACATCAAGACACAATGTATTATTAATTATTGGGTAAGGTAATTCCTCTTACTGAGTAAGATAAGAACCTGCCTATCCTGGCCTGTTCCTTTTGCCAATAATATCCTAAATGAAAATGGAAATTGCCACTCATGGAAAGAAAAAAAATTTTTTTAAAGGACACTGATGTTCTCAGCCTCTATAAAAGTATTCTTATTATTATTCACTTTAAATTTAGTCCCTACAGAATTTGTTACTGCCATCCATCTATATTTATATATGTATATTTCTAAATATGTATATATATCTATATATACATGTAGATATATATGTATACATCTATATATTTCTAAATATGTATATTTAGAAAGTGTTTAGAAATATATAGATATAGATATCTAGATATACATATAGATATATATGTATATATCTATATTTCTAAATATGTATATTTATAAAGTGTTACAGAAGGTTGGTGTGGTGTACACATACTATAAGAAAGTATCTGCATTTAGCATAAAAAGAAGTTAAGAACCTAAACTATCTTAAGGTGAATGCTTCATGCACAGCAGGAAATGAGAGATTAATTCAGATTTGCTATACATAGAAATCTTTTAGATATCTATTCATAAAGTATTTTATTTATATATGCTTAAATAAATACACAAATTCAGATTTAAAATAAGATTTGGCACACCCTTATAAAGCAGCTCTTGGATGTCACACTTCTACATTGTTACCCTGATTTTTCAAGAGTCCTAACACCTCCCAGACCCCAGGAACGGCGACGTGAAGAGACTGGTCTTCAACATTACGGATAAAAAGACTATGAAAACTGCTTTTGTGGAACAAGTAAAGGGATCTCTCCCTCTTTAGGGAAAACACTCAACTGTTAGGGCCATTTGTATCAAACTACACTCTCATAGGAGATGGAAGCCAAATTGTGTGCATCAGAGTTACTGCTAAACCAAACAGGAAAAGCTGAGCCCTAAAAAATTAGTTGCTCAGTACCAGGAGATAATGATCTGCTTGGGAACGTAAAAATATGTTAATAATCCAAGATCACCCAATTCCTTCAGAAGCTACATGTCAAATTATGACTCACATTTATTTTATAACAGTAATGCACCAATAATTTGTAATTTTAATAGTTAAATCCTCTCAGGGCTGAAATTCAGCATCAGAGAAAAAACAACAATTTATTTCTTCCTTGTTAGTTTTGAATATTATTGCTTTTAGCTATGTGTGCATATTTAGAATTTCACATACATGCTTAAACAGATCACTGACATAATATTTAAAATACGAACTTTTACAGGCAATTAACTCATAGTGTTGTTTATTTCCACCTCAGAGTTCAGTTACGATTTCTGTACAATTCAAAGGAGTTACAGCCCCTTTCTCCCGTTTTCCATTTTTCCAGCCACTCACATGACTGTGGACCAGCTGGGATCTCACATTGTTTTACTTTCACAGCTGCTGGAAATGAACCAACCCTCTCAGCCAAGAAGAAACAGGGAAAACCCAGGAAAATATTTGTATTTATGACCATGCTGAAAAACTCCCAAAACAACACTGCTCACAGCGAGCTTTTGGGATATGGCTTTCCTGAGTACCCTCCTTGATTCAAACCACACTGGAAAAGCAGATCTCCATCTCCATTCCTGGTGACTTACCAGGCATCAAAGCTTACTTAAAAAATTCTACCTGAGGTTCTATTTCAAGCACTTCAAAGGTAAACCTTTTGTTAATGAACAGATTATTTACATGGGGAATGCTGTTCCGTTTGCTGAATATGACTGAATTAGTTTTTAAGGACAAAGGTTTTCTGAAACGTAAAAGTAGAGATGCAGAGCAAAAAAAAAAAAAAACCCACAAAAAACCAAAACAACCCCAAACCAGTGGTCTGTTTTGTATATCATGATATATACACCATTATCCATCTGCCTCTCCAGGCCTTCTTTCTGGAATAATGCTGCCAGGGAGGGCTCTGCCAACTGCACTTGCAATTTTCTTTCTGTTTTAAATAGCAGGCAATTTCAGATCCTGCTTACATTACTCATATGATTTTCTCCAACTGAAAATCCTTCTGTTACTCTTTTCCACCAACAGAGAAAATGCTGTTTGATTTGCAATCTGTTCCCTGCTTTCCAGATTTCAAATTTAGGGTCTCCTCATCAGTCTGCTATTTTCTTTTAAGAAACAAACCCTCATCTCAGCCATAGAAAAACAGAATGAGGAAAGTAAGTTACTGGCATCCCAATGCCGCGTACTGAAAATCAGACAAGCTGTACCCAAGCTGTACCCTGCAGAGGGATGCAATTAAATGATGTTTAAGCAGAACACCTAAACATTAAAAAGAGCAGTTATGGAAAAAACAGAGGGCATTACAATCCTCAGGAATAAATGACAGCAGATACGGAGCTAACCTTTGTTTCACTGTTACCATTTCCTTCCTTGTCAAAGAAGCAATTGCTAATTTTCTATCTTAATTGCCACATTATTAACCTTTTTCTTTCTTTCCAGTACTTTTGCAAACCACTGAGCAAAATGTTAGGATCTATAGGCCGAGAAGCTTCTGGAAGATTTTTCTGACTTAGAGAAGCAAAAATGTAGGAAATACTGATTTTTCATCTACACATAAAGGGATGGCTGCTGATTTCTGCCTGAGGGTCTTATTTCTTACTTTAAATCAAAAATACTTAGTTATGTGAATAAAACCAAGTAGTCTGAAAATTCTAATGACTCAAACTACTTTATCCCCCCCTCAAAGCTGGAGAGCATGAAGCAGGGATACTTGGGGGAAAGTTTTATTACTCCAAGAGGTTCATCTGATAAATAACTAATAAAATATTTGTCTAATATAATTGGCACTCAGAGATGAACCTTTTGCAAATCTCACTAACAGTAAAGGGTGATTTTCCTGAAAATGGCTTTTTGTTGAATGAAAAAACCTCTTACCCTTTAAAATAAAAATGCTAAGTTTCACAAAAACAAATGAAAGGGAAAAAAAAGAGTTTTGTACAACTTAGGGAAGTTTCATGTGGTTTTTGTATTCATAACTAAGACAACATTAGCTACTCAGATGGACTGTAACTTGGAACTTTTTCACTAACAGAGATCTAATCTTTAGGGACAAAAAGCCCACAGAATTTTAAAGCCACTTTATTACTCCAGGGAGAAAACAGGAAACAGCTCAGGTTCTTGATTTAAGTCTGCAGGAGCTTCAAGTTCACCAATTCCAGCTGCTGCCACCGTGCTCAGAAGGCACCAAGTGACACAAAACGAGCACCTGGTGCAGTCCAGTGCAACCTTGAGCTCTTCACTTCAAAGAGCTTCACTGGGGAAGGATTTCTTTACTTCTTGTAAACAGAAAAATTGTGGAGATACTGGCAAAGATAGCTCCAAAGTCCTTTACCCTCTCCAGCAGTTGGCTGAGGGACCTTCAGCCTCTCCCAGAGTGGACACGCTGTGAGGGGCAGCTGGAAACCAGGGCTACAAAACCAGGCTGGGAATGAGCTGTGGGGTCCCTGTGGCTGCCAGACTTGGGTCACATCAGTGATTTAGTAATTGTAGTGGTTTCATTTACCTATTTAATCAAGGTGCAGCTCCAAAGGAGAAGCAAGCCCCTGTTATTATTACCCAGGTGATGAGAAATGCTGGAAATGGAGGCTCTCCCTCATCCTACCCATCTGGGAAGGTGCTTATCTCAAAAGCAGGTTAAAAAAAACCCCTCCAAACAAACAAAAATTCTATTAATTATGATAATCTAAGATGTGCTAAATTTAGAGTTTAGAGAAAATTCACCATCCCATGTATAAAAATACTGCATGTTTTAACAAAATTATTAACACAAGGCTGGCCATGAGAATTGATTTAATATAGAGGAATAATAACCAGATCTCTTGCTAAAAATTTAGGAGAATCAAAACAATCTTTTAGATACTTGCCGAATTTCACACATAATTTTAATAACTGAGCTTCCAAACTGCCTGGGATCATTGAAAATATTAGTAAATGCCATTTTACTAGTAAGTGCAAATGACAATCAGACAATTCACATCTTTAACATATACAGCTAAATTCTAAGGAGAAAATAAATTTGTTACGATTTTTCACAGGCACAACCCTGATTTTGGATTCCTTAATGACAACTCCTGAACAATGAAGCTGGACAAAAAATTGTCATAAGCAAACATAGAAGACATTGATGTGGGAAGATATTTCATGAGCTGCCCAACAGAATTACAAGGGAGAGTAGTTTATAAAAGAATAAACATAATTTGAAAGTATTATAACCTATTTCCATTATAATGACTGCAACAGATACACAGCCTTTTGCAGAAACAAATTCAGTGACACTATTTCTCAGTTCAAAATGCTTTAAAAACCCTCTATCACTTTAGAAAAATGCCTTCAGCTGAGAGTCCTAAAGTTAGTATTAATAGAATAATTTTTATTTTAAGGAACATTCTCAAAAATGAACCTGTTATTTTGGCAAACAAAGAGGCTGTGGGGTTGTGTTCTAGAAAAAGGTATCTCAATATTAACATTAACAATGATTATTCTGAATTAAAGATTATACTTGTTGACTTTTGCCTTCAATTCACTGGAATAATTTCTGTCCACTAACACAACAAGTCAGCAGAGTCCCTCAGAAAAGCCACCTACTGAAACAACTAAAAATGAATTCCATCTTAACAAGAAGCACACAGCTCATTACATTTTAACCTGATTATTAGTTTTCTAATATTATTCCTACAGAAAAATCCTGGCCTAGTTTATCCTGCAGTCATCTGTTATTCCAATAACACCTTTAAATAAACAAACAAGAAGACAATTTTGTTAGACTGTGTTTAGCTCTGATGCTAATAACAGAACAAAAACCCACATGCATTTAAAAATGCAAAACATTTGGCCAGCACTAAGTGATTCGCTACTAATCTGCCTTGTGTTTTTCTCCTTCTCTCAGTTTGAGATGTTTATTCTTTACCAGATCATCATTATATACCTGTCCTGAAACTGCTTCCCCCATTGGTTTCATTGGAGATAAGCTTAACATCCCAGTGTTTATACTCAGAAGTATCCTTTCTGAAATGTAAAAAGCTCACTATTCTCTGATCTAGAGAAAAAATATATAGGCAAAGAAAAAAAATATAGGAACTCTCAGAGAATTTTCTTTTGATTTTCTTTTTTTAAATGGAATTTTAGCTAAAAAAGATAACTATTTTGAAATTCATTTTCACACCATACCCACCCTGTTTCCAAAGTAGAACTTGAAAAGAAATGGCCTAAGGTAGTTACTACCGAAGATATACCTGCAACTCCTATTTTTAAAATACTGATTTAGAACATCTGTTAACTTGAAAAATAATGCTTATTGCAAAGTAAGTTTTAAGGAAAAAAACTTAGTATGGAAATAAAAGCTTTGGGTTTTGCCTTCCAGAGATTCATTCTCTTCTGGGAGCATGACCACAGTGGGAAAATTAGTCTGACATTTAAACATCAGTTTAAATCCTTTTGAATTGTTTATGCCCTGGAAGGGAAAACAGCTAATTATGAACTCAAATATTTTTCATCAGTCTGGGCAGAATCCTAGGTTTCCAATATGTAGGTAAGTCACCAAAACACATCCAGCCACACTTAATTGTAATGAAACCTAATAAAATTTAAGTCCTCATTGATCTTTTTTCTTTTGACAAAGCATTCCTTTACTGCTTCCGATTTATCTTGGAATGGTATGGAGCACTCTGTCAGTGAACACTGAAGGAAAGGTAGTTTAATAGAGCAACTTTAACTTAAATATGCCTCCCAAGTTCAAGTTGTGATATGCAGGTTTTGGCACAAGTGACAGAATGCCAAGTATTAAGGGAAAAATGCCAAAAATGAGAAATACGTTGTTTCAGGAAAAGATTGTAGGGAAATAAGTTACATTTGGTACATGACTGGAGGGTTTGTTAGGTCTGGTCTTCAACATAAGGACACACAAATTTCTCAGCTCCCTCTGGTCCAGGTGGCTCCATGCTTGTCTTTACCTCAGCACTCCCCCATCCAGCCAGCCCCACCAAGGGAAGCTGCACCTCCTGCTGCTGCTGCTGGAAAGCCTTGGAGACACTTGGAAAAGGAGGAGAGGGTAAACACCCCAGCCTAGGACACCCCACACCTCAACCCTGCTGATTCCCAGCACTCTCTACCACTTGTTGGCCACCTCATAAAGCAGAAAACGGGAAGGAGGTCGCCTAATTAATGCAGGTCCTTCATTAGCCCTGTACAGCTGCTCTGTGAAAGCTGCAGGTACCTGCAGGTGTTGCTGAAAGCAGCTCATCCAACCCTGCAGGACCTGTTGAGCAGCTGGCAGGGAGGCAGCTGCTCTGACCTGACCTGCAGCAGCTGGGCAGGAACTCATTTGCAGCCAGCACAGCTGGCATCACACTGCAGCCAAACTCCGCGACTTGAGAGGTGACATTTCATGTTGGCTTTTCATGCTGGCAGCTCAGAACTCAGCCATGTGCCATTTAAGCTCTGTTTAATCCGGGTTTTGCAGACACAGAAAGCAGCAAGATTTTTCCACTGCTGATATGCAAGGTGATGTAATTAACAGCACTTTTTTCATCTCTGACTTTCACTATTTCCATGCACTCTGAGGCTTAGACTGCCACTGTTCTATGAGATCCTGCATACTTCTACAGTCAAAACCTTTCTTAAAATTATGTTACGTGGACTCTAAAAAAAAAAAAACAACAACCCAACAAACACAAAAAAAGGAGAAGAATGCTGTATTCTAATATTAGTTTCTTTTAATTCAGAACTGTAGTGCAATGGGAAAGACACACATACTTTACTAACTCTTATTCAGTAGTACAGTGCAGTGAAAGTTGTCACCTTTCACATAACATGTCCCAAGTGTATTCCAATATCAGACTAAAGCAAATAAACAATACAATCAATGTTATGCCTTGGCACTGAAAAAAAAATCAGTTCTCATATTTGAGAACTCTGGCTTCCCCCATTCTCCCTTCTTCTACCCCTTCTTGCCTTGCAAATATCCACCACATATCCTTTGGCAGGAGAGTGGGACACACATTTAGAGGAGCAGAACAAACTTGCAAGTCTGAGGACAATTCCTCAGCCTACACAAATTAAGGGCTACATTGCAGAAAAGCATCTTAATTCACTAAGATGCTTTAAAGTTATTAACAGGGCAATTTCAGAAGAATAAGACACAATCTCAGGGTTGTTTTTTTTTTTCAATTAATATAACAAAATAGACTCAGTAAGCCTCTCCCTAATTACACCCATGTATCAGTGATTGGGCTTTTTTTTTAAGAAAATAGACACAATAGAGAACCGAGTCAAATAAACAGAATAACTGAGAAATCCAATTTTGAAAAAGGCCTTGTTTCCTTCAAGGAATGGTTAGGTTCATAGCATCACCCCTACAGCTACACTGATGAAAACCCCAGACGTGAAACTTTGGCTTGGAGGAGCACATTTGAGCCTGTCCTCCACCCTTTGGCAATACAGAGATCTCAACACCACCTTGGGAAGCCCTCCCCAAACTGGTCAAATACAGTGGAATTGTGGCTTGTCCTAACCACTGACACAGTGAACATCTGGGAGTTGCTAGGGCTAATGACTGTGTGACACAAAGGTGGATTCACTCACACATCCCTTAATTAACACTTTTATAAATATTCATAGGTCAACTAGATTTTTAATTATTCCCAGAGACTTAAAGTAGCCTAATTTGTACTAAAAAATTAGCCTTTTATCTTTTTATCTATGGGGGTGAGGGGCTTTTGGACAAATGTTAAATCTGTCACTCGAAAAAAAAAAACCAAGAGTGTGAACCAGGGAGTGCTCATTAGGATTTGGACTACTCATTTCAGTGAGTAGGTAATTTAATTAAAACAAGTGAAATACAGCAGTGTGGTGCAATGAGGTGAACAAGGAATAGTAAAAACATTTACTAAGTTGTCTTGTTTGAGATATAACACCAGGATTCGGATGCAGCTGCAGCATTTTTGGCATATTGGCCCAGGCACCAGCACTGCTTTGGGTGTTTTAACTCTGCCCTCTCCCAGCTCATTTGCTGCTCCCTCACTCTTGATCTGCACTTGTGCAGGAATACATGCATGGAAATTAACTCCAACCAGAAAAAAGAAAAAGCTTTCCAATTTCAGCCCAAGAACTTTCAGAACCACACCTTCAAAGCAGAGAAGATCTCTGCAACAGACTCATATCCATCTCCATTAACTACTGAATGCCCAGAATGCAAAACCTGTTACCAACCTCCTCAGTTTCAATTATTTCATCTCTTTGCTGTTACAGATTCTCCCTTGGCAGAAACAGCTTTGTAGTGCCATAGCTGAAGTATCACCTACAAAGAACCCAGTTTTGTGAGATGGAAGATCTGTAACTGCTGAAACACAAGTCCCAGCACCTCCTCTCCTTGGGAGGATTACAAATCCTAGGTGTCAGTGCAGATTTTATTCTCAGAACCCAACGATGGAGCTAAGCTGGGCTGGAAGAGCCACTGGATACATATTGAAAGAGCAACCATACCCTGTGCAGAAGACAGTTATAGGCATATCTACTGTGTAGACAATTCTTGGATGTCAATGTGCAGATAACTTCTGCTCAAAGGTTAGAAAATAGACAAGAAATAAGTAGAAGAACTACAAAAATTCATAGCTGTTTCAAAAGTGTCAAAAACTACTTCCGTATCTCTTGTATAATCAGGGACTCTCAGGTCTCTTGTAGAATCAGGAAAAATAAGTAACTGAATTGTAAGTAATTTCAACTGGATGAGACACTGCTGAGCAGAAAAGGTACTTCAAAAATCATACAAGAGCTCCAGGGGACGCCCTTGCAGTCAGATGAAAATTCACAGGACTGACTCCTCAGACTTTATTTTGGTGACAACTTGAACACAATTCAAGACTCAATTGTCTCCCTGCCTGGACAAAGACCTTATACTGGAAAACAAAGGCAAAATAATATAAGATTTGGGGAAAATGTTACAGGATAAAAGAAAAACATTTGGCAAAGTATAATTTCATGTCTGTGTTTATACAACTTACTGAAGAAAGAGCTCACTGCAATGCTATCACCAAAATCTGATAGCTTGTGCTCCTTCCAGTTTGTCATTCAGAGAACACTAAGAAAAAAATTAATTATCAGTTTTTATGAGATTGGTATAACACCTGAAGAAATAGACATTAAAAGCCCTCCTCAGCCCATCTGCAGTTAGTGTCCTTCCTTTTGGGAGTCCTGCATCTCAAAATTCCCATCCTGGAAAAGACAAGTGTTTCCTATAACCCTCCTTATTTTCTTTAAAGCCATTTCACCCGTTTTTCCATTATATCCTGCTCCCAATCTCACTCATTACATATTTTCCCTTCCCTTTTCCTTAGTTCTTTCCTTTTTAATAATCTCAAGACTATAAAAGAAATACATTATCAGCCTATATGCATTTCACCACCACAAAAAAAACCCAAAAAAACAAACAAAAAAACCCACAAAAAAAACCAAAAAAAAAAAAAAAAAAAAAAAAAAAAAAAAAAAAAAAAAACAAACCAAAAAAAAAAAAACCAAAAAAACACCCACAACCCAAAAAAAGCCCCAAAACACCACACCACCACATCTATAATGTGGTTTGAAGACTTCAGGAATTACATTATATGACAATAACAGATAAATATAAAGCCACAGAGAGCAATTAGAGCTCCAGGTATTCAATTTGTAGCAATTATGCCTTGACAAAGAAGCATAATCTCACAGTGCCTATACTGGAGAATGTAAGTTACTATTGAGTGTTACACCCAATTTTATGCATTCAAACATAAATTAGATTTTGGTCCTGCATATAAACTCAGTTTGAACAGTTTTGAACTGAACTAAAATATTCCAGGCACAATTATATATCCAGAAATCATGTCTAGACTCACACTGCTAAGTGCATCCTCGCCATGCCAACAAATACAAAATGACACTTTCTGTATCTGCTGTGGCTGGTTCTCTCATTGCAAACTGGCCAAGTTCCCACTGCACAGCATTTGGTGCTCTGCTCTTAAAAGACAACTGTTCTTTTCTGATGGTTCCTCAGTTCATAATAGTTTAATTAGTACAAGGCTTGAGCAAATGAAATCAATCCCCCTGCTTTGAGTTGCTGAAGAAGTACTAACAGCAAACCATCACAAGATTTGCAATGATTCTCTGTTTCATGGGGACTTGGCCCACTTGATGAAAGAGTTGAAAAGAAAATAAACACACTGGTGCACTTTCCTACACCTCAGATCCCTCAGAAGCACAGCCAAGAACAAGCACCACTTCTGTCCAGCACAGGAAGGCAGCTGTGTGTGTGCTGCCTTGCTTTAGCACACCCTATTTCCCTCTGACATTCAGCTATGCACACGCTTTTTGCCACTGGATTTTAAAGCTTTTGGAAGTTTTAACGCTGTATGTCAATATCCACTTGATTTTACAGTTTTCAGTCTTTCCACAAAAGATCTTGATCCCCCCCAAAGGATACCGTACCTACTATTTTGTTATCATGAACATCAAAAGTCTGCGAATAATAATGCAGTGCTGAATTTCAGTCACATTAAGGAACATATCCTTCTATGACTTTTAACTTTCTGAGAGAAAATAATGCAGTTATACCTAAAGGCAAGCAAAAATCCAGTAACCACTTGTGAATATTTAGTGGTTTTAAAAAAGAAAACTAATTTCCTTATATAGTGTGTGGAATATGAACATCATTGATATACATCCCACTTTGTAGGTTTTATGATAAAACATGGAACATCTGCTCTAGCACCAGAAATAGTGAACATTCTATCTTAACTGCCTGCTCTGGATACTGATTTAGCAAAAATCTTGGTGTATGTAACAAGTCAATCAGCACAGATCAAGTATAATCACTGCTGTAATTGCAATCATGAGGGTAATTGCTGATTCTTTTTTGAAGTGGTGGTGGGGTGGGATGGGATACATTTTTGGATAAAATTTAAGACCAGAAATAGGAATATGTGGTGTCTGTTCCTAGTTTCTGGACTTTCATCTGCACAGGCCAAAAGGAAAAGCCGTGGGCAGAGTCCTGAAAAGCTGATCTCAGTTTCACACTGCAATGGACACCTACTGCAAATTGTAGTCCCTAAGAGAAGCAATCACTGGGTCTGTTTGTCTCACAATCCACTGAACATTCCCTGTTCATTTCTCCCCTGCACGATGGGAACATAACAGATCTGTGAATAAGGCCCTTAAAATCTCTCTATTAGGACAGGAGATATGAGTAGCAATTATGATAATTAAATGTAATTACATTAAAAATAATTAGCACTTTAGCTATCAATTGGTGTGCACTACACGGCAATTAAAAGCAAGCCAGATTTCAGCATAATTTTTATTACTCTCCTCCTCATTCAAAAGAGTAAATGGTAGGGAATATTTTCTTTTCATGTGTGCTGTGCTCTCATTTTAATGGGCACTATTATCATCTACGCAGAGTAAGTACTACCGGAGGTGACATAATTGCCAAAACATTACAATTTGGACTTTTTCCCAAAAGACTCGAGTAACTTCCTTTAATACATATACTTATGAGACCATGAATGGAAAGGATCAGCCATCTCACTTGAAGAGATCTCTCTTCGTTTGAGGTGTTTGAGCACAATTAAAATGGCTGACAGAATCAAAGTGAGTAAACAAACTTTCGAATGGGTTTTATCACTGATGGGCTGCAGCATCAGAAATCCTTCAGGGTGCCAGTATCTTGTGAGAATTAACCTGGGCTATTTGCACAGATCTAACAGGAAAACACACTTGGGCACTTACAAAGTGTAGCCATTTGGTACAAACCCAAAATTATTGTAATTTCACAGATATGTGAAATTCTATTGACAGATGATACAGAACATGAGGGGTTCCTAAGAGAATCTCTGAGCAAGTGAGTGTGGCCTGAAGAGCCCAGAGCTGGGAGTGATGAGAGACCTCTTACATACTTGGCTAGCTGTAATTGTCAAAGCCACCTCAGCGACAGATGGTCTCTCCAGATTTGCTCATGGAAAGACATTTCTCCCCCTCCTATTTTTTGGAGCAAATCCCTCTTTTCCTGCATAAAATCTTAGACTACTGAAAGCGATGTGACTTTGAAAACAGACTAACCTTTGTTTTTCTTTGTCTATCAACTGACCAGACCAAGGTGTGGATAATAAGCAAAACAAATTATTTACTTGCCAGTTACAAGTGCTCCAAATGCAGGCAATAGCCTGCTCAAAATTGAAGTACAGTCTTCTCTCAAATAATTTTATAAGAAATGACAACAGTCTTGCCAGATCCACACAGAGACACTGGACTGATTTGACTGGGTGAATACACAGAAAACAACATATTTATGCAGCATTTCTGATTCAGCTACAACTGGACTGAACAGAATATTTAAAAAACAATGTGGAAATACGTTTCAAACATCACTGCTGAGATGGCTACATTGACAGAAACGTAGAAATTAGAAGGGAGGTAGTTTTTCTGGCTGCTTCATGAGGTATTTACGATCAGTATCATGAATTCTAAAAGTAATTTAAAATCCACTCATTAAGGATTAATACCTGCAGGTCTAGTGAGGCAAGAAGGAATCCCCTGTGTTAAGAAAATCCACTCTGAATAATGGCTAAACACCTGTGTTATTCACAAGCTTGTGCCATACAAAAACCACTCCCACACTTGGCACTCTCTCCCCTTTAGAGCAACCTTCTGAGGCCAAAGCATCACCTGGTCCCACTCTGAATTTTCTTTAAAAACTCCTACAGCAATAACCACAGGACTGTTTCAAGATTTACAGTTCATACTCTATGTCTAATGGAGTGCTTCCAAGGGTTGTTGTACTTAAAGGCATTTTAAGGAATGTTCAACTGTTATTTGTCATTTCTTTTGTGTATCACATTCAACTTCTGCCCTCCACAACCACAGGCATTCAGGGGAATTCTGACTGATTGGGATAATAGGGCACAGATGGAATTTAAATTATTTCCTACAGATATATACACACATGTGATATTAACACAGATGTGATTAAAATAAAATCATCAGGTATGATTTGCTTGCCAAGACATATTTTCACATGTCCCTGTCGACAGGTACTTATGAATCACATACTTCCAGGCTGTGCCATTAATCAAAACCTTTATATTGCTCCACAAAATAAATCAAACCATCTTGAATATCTTATGTATATGTGTATCTTTCAAATAAAAGTTCATTAAAAAGAAAAAAAGAGGGGGAACATCTTCTTAGAATGCTATTGTATGGTAATGCTGTTTGCCAACAGCAATTTTTACACATTTTTAACTCAATGTCTTCATTTGCCTGTGCGGTAATTGTAACAAAAAGGTAAGGAAGTGAATTAACTACATTAAAAAGAATCCAGACTGTATAAATGTGCACTTCTAAAAGTATGCAAAAAAGAAAAAAAAAACACACAAAAAACCCACCCAAAAACTAACCGAAAAAACGCCCACAAAAACCCAGCCTGAAAGGAGGTAAGAAAAATGAGGTGAAATTAAAAAATATAATGTGAAACTGAAGGAATGGGGTTCACAGGAGAGAAAAAGAAGAGGGACAGAAGAAGAATAAAACCCTCCATCCTGCTGTGTGATAAAGAGGATGCCATCCTATAGATGATGATGGTGATGTATAAAACAAAATGCAGCTTAAACTGAAGCAAAAGGAATCAAGGTAAATAACCAGGGAAAGCTCTCCCAGTCCTTAAGTGATGAAAGGCAGCAACAGGAAACTGGTTGTCTCCTTTAGTGAGATTTTTAAAGACTTGGAATTTTAAACACATCTTCCAGGGAGTGTGTGAAGTGCAGCACACCCTGCATTACTGGCAGCAGCTGAATGAAATAACCTCCGGAGGTCCCTGCACGGCTCACAGTTCCGTGAGTGCTCTGATCACTGCAGGTAACACATTAGAATATGTTATTAATCCCACTTCATGTTCCACTTACAGCACTGCCTGTGGGGCAGGGAGAAAGTAAATCTTGGATTACAGTGACAACCAACAACTATAATATTCTTGAAGAGAATGAGAAGTGCAAAAAAAAAAAAAAAAATAGCCACAGAAGTGTTAACCCTTTAACCCACACCTGCAGTAAAGTAACACAGATTTAGGGCTGATATCATCAGTGGTACTGACACTGGGTCTGCAGAGTAACATGCAGGTATTTTGTGGGGCTGGCTTCAAGTGGGAAGCAATATAAATAAGCTTCAGCCTGAAATGGCTGCAGGCCATGCACAAACAATCAGGAATGTATCAGATTGTGCTGCTGAACGAGCAGGGGGTTTCATGCATAGTTGCATGTGTTTACCAAGCCTTCTTCCTGCAGGAGCAGTAATAGCTACTCTTCCAGAAATCGATAGTTCTGTCACACATTTGTTACAAGGAGTGATTATAATGTCCCTTTTTTCAATCAGGAAAAAAATAATTAATGCAAAAGGCCCATTTACTGCAGATAAAGGAGATTGAAGAGTTTACAGTAATAGCCTTGACCAGAGCGAGCCTTTAAAGAACAGCTCTGCAGAGAGAAGGGAAAACCTCTGAAGTTTCATCTTGTAGAGCTGCAGTGTTGGTGCAGGTGAACAGAACTCAACTGAACTTGCTTACTTCTCAAACTTGATTTTTCACAGGGTCAGAATAAACAAGAACATTTACAAAACTCTCAACCTGCTGTAGGCAGTCAATGACACGATTCATTCTGCTTTAACGGTACTCACTGAAATAAAACTGAAATCACACCTCTTACACCAAAATGAAAGCTGCGAGTTTCATAGCCCAAGACTTTACATTTCTTTTTTTTTATTAAAGCTTGCATAGTAGTAAGCCTCACTAACACCACATTTATTAAAAAATAAACTAGAAACCACATTAACCAAGACACTGTTTTCAAATACTGTCTTGTTCGTAGAAGAGAGCTATTTCATCCTAAAGAAAAGCATATTATTGCCATTCTTACAACCTAAAAGAGCAAGTGAGCAAATTTAGCGGTGACATTTCAGTTTAGCTGACGATATATCCATGAGAACAACCCATCAGGTTGTCGGCTACCACTGCCAGCCAGCAGGGAAGTCAGTGCTAACACCAGTTCAAGAATCCCTCTCCTTCAAAAAAATCTGTGATGAGGATAAACTGTACTTACTAAATTCCCAAAAAGGGAAATGACTTCATGAATTTTTAAAATAAGATTAAATTCAAAAAGATTTTTAAAAAGTTCAAAACAGAGAACATAAAAAAATATTCATTTCAGTCTGAGAAATGCGTTTTTCTCTCATGGCAAAGATTTACTATTTTGTAATTGAACTAAACTGAAATATATGGTTTAGAATGGTTTGTGTTCATTTAGTATGCTTTTATTCTTTATCGTCAAAGACATTTTAGCCCAGCAAATTAAGATTCCTGTCATTCCATTTTGGTATCTGCAAGTGCTACCCAAACATTTTGGAACTGACTGAATGTAATAAACACAAAAGAAAGAAGATATTAATCATTTGGAACTAACATTTCTTAACCTTTTTCTAGTTAAAAGCTTGGGAATCAACTACACTTGCTCAAATATATGACCATTTATTGATTCTAGGATGCTTTATCACTGTCCTATATATTAACATCTACCCCTTAGGCCCAATGCCATATTTGTAATTACAGTGTCCTGTTATTCATTACAACAGAGTAGAATCTTCAGCAAAACTCTCAAGCCAGCGAGACAACAAAAGTAGCTTTTCGTCTTCATTTGACAAAAAAAAATCCTTTTTAAACTTGGCTCTGCATGTGGTTTCAAAACTTAAAGTTGTTAGAGTTGTTTTGGTGATATATTAAAAGTGTTTCTGTATTATGAAGCATAAATGTGGAACTTGACATGTGCAGTTTCCACTCACTGCAGAACTGTGCCTGCTCTAAGACAAGAGGAAGTGACCTAAATAAATATTAAAGTTTGCCCTTCATTTTGTCTGGTAAATGAACCCATATAGTTATTTTCTTTAAATATGCAAGAGCTATTTTTATGACAGATTTGGAAATAATGTTTAAGATAAAATACAGACAAGTGTATCACCACCTGCTTCACGTTCAAAACCATCACGAGGAGAGCAGTGCCTTCTCAGATCTCCAATGCTTTGCCCTCTTCAAACTGTGCTTTTGTGAGTGGATGGGAAAACAAGTAAAACTGACATTTTTTCTGCATCTAAACATTGTGTGGATAAGGCAATGGGCACATATGGCCATACAGCAAATATTCCAATGATCTTTTGGGCTTTATTCACACTTTGGAGTTTCACACAAACAAATGGGTGCTAACAGAAATGCAAGTATATGCCAGAGAAAATAAGCATAACACACACAGAGGAATGCATTCATGTTACCCTACTGAGTTAGTGCTATTATCATCTGTTTGCATTATAAAAGACTGTCTGTATTGATACACATTAAATATTTTATATTTATAAAGTATTACGTCACTCCTGCTATTTTCCTCCTGGAAGCACCTAGAATTCCCTTCTCCATTTTTTAACTGTCATCTTCAAAGCCAAACCTCTGGATTTTTTGCAAGCCAAGCTGCTGACAAGCTGATGTCACACTCCTCTACAGCCAGCCATGTATCATGAGCAGCAGAGAGTATTTTTCAGCTCTCACTCAGCAAGCAGCTTGCCCCAAGGAAGGTCACACTCCGTCACCGCTTCAGAGAACCCTTCTGCATGAGCCTTGGCTGTGTGCTGTGTCACTTCATGTTTATAGCAGCATTACTCCAGCTCTGATGTAAATTTTATGACCCAGAAGGTTCTAATCGCTTAGGCACTCTGTCAGATCTCTTCAGCCCTATCAGTCAGGCCACTTTGCGACAGAATAAAGCAAAGCCTGCGTGCAGCAAGAAGACTGAAGGGTCTCTGCTGTTGTTTTGGTGTGGTTTGTCTCTAAAGGATGGGGCCCTCCAGCTGGTTTAGTTAAGGATTCACTGGAGCAGCAGACACAGAGCACTCTGTGACCTTCCTTGGGCAGTCACTTCTCAAAGTCAGGGCACATCTAAAGGCAGAGCATCACAGCAGCTACGGTTTGAGATAATGCTAAATGACAAGTGTGCATCCTTCCTGCCACATCACTTCACGAGTCAGCTGTTGCACAAACGAGAATCACTTCTGGTGCTGGCCCAGTGCTACAGAAGCGCTGCTTTCCCAGTTCCCCCTGCCAGAGGGAGGCAGAAAATAGATCCATATATTCCTACAGACTCAGGCAGCCTTTCCCAATGCACCAGTGCCATCATCGGTACACAGACTCATGTCAAGAGAGATTCCATACAGAACTGGAAACAAAGTTCACCCTACAGTTCATAGCAAGCACCTGATCACAAGAATATTAACAATATTAGACTGTTGCAAAAGCTTTTTCATGTGCCTTTTACCTAATTTATGTTTCTATATTTTTATCATTAGATATCAATTTCTCACCACACGTAAATTCACAGGTTTTTGTGTCTCTGAGAGCCAGGGGACATTTAGGTCTAACACAGGACACCACATTTCTGTGTGCACACCAGCACCACACAGGGAAGTGAGCTCTTTGTGTGTAACACAGCAAAGGAAAATACAGACTTTATCATTTGGGACAAAACTATCGGAAGTGCAACACTCCAGACATCTGCAAGATGAAGGAGGGTTGGCAGCCCTTAAAGAATAGGACAGGCACAAAGCCTTCCCTTTCTGGGTGAACTTCTGATGGATTTTCAAGCCTTTGTGACCAACTACCCTGAAGAGCTGGCTAGGGGATGTTAAATAAAATTAATAGTATGTAGTGAAGCTTTTGTCACAGGCTGAAAAACATCAAATGGTTCTGATGATCTACTAAACATTAGAGAACAAAGATGGTATTTCTGGGTAAAAGATTTTATTTTACTGATATTGAATGCATGAGCACTTGCCCTTAGATCTGATTTTAAATAAAATTTATGGCTAGGAAAGACTGACACCAAGCAAAAAGCTGTGAATGCTGTACAAAGAATTCCATAAAGTAAGATATTCTTTGTGTGGAGCAGGTTTTCCTTAGTCTGTGCAACTGATCAGCCATTTTAAACAGACACCAAATAAAAAAACTGACCTGGCTACACACAAACATGCTTTTGAAACAAGAAAAGAACATATGCCTCTTTACAGGCAAAGCAGTGACCAATTTGATAAAAATGCTGGAAGCTCCATCTCAGTAGTTCACAAAAAATTATCTGATTAATGTGTAGCAATTAAAATTCTGGAAACTCTCACAAATCCACCAGTATTTAAGTATAGTTATATTTAAAAAAAAAAGGTTTCCCCTCAAAAAAAACCCTTAAACCACAAACTTCAAGTGGTTCAAGTTAATTTCTCTTGTTAGAGAACCACAGAATCCCATTCAGTAAACTGTGTTCATGACACAGATACTTTTCTATTAGGAACACATCTCATACAAACTTTTAAATGAAATGTAGTTATATAGAAGCTCTTTTGATAAATAGAGTTCCAACTAATCTGTTCACTCTTCTCCCCTTTCCTTCAAATATTACTGTCCTTCTTGAGCTATTTTCTTTCCACTTCATGAACAAGTAGCAGCAGACTCAAAATACCTTTTTCCTGATACTGCTCAGCTGATTCATTTCCGTTCATATTCATATTTAATCAAGATTCTGCCATTTGCAGTATCAGTATTAAACACTGCCCTTTTCCCTTCTGAGCACAATTACGGATGATTAATAAGACTTGCAGCTCATTCCAGACTTGTATTACAAGCTGTGTTTCCAGTGGTCTGTTTTGTACATTCAGCATTATGCAAGGCTGGTGTGGTACAAAACATTTTTGGTATTCCAACTTTGCTACTCCTTAAATGTCATCAATCATCAGAAAATACGGCACTGATGAAGAAATATGTTGAAATAAGAGAGAGGATGTAAAATGGAATGCAAAGAGCTGGTGCTAAGGACTTCTAGTTAAAAATCATAAATTTAACCATGCAGCCTGATATATCTGGAAGGACAAACATCATCTGGAGAGTGAACAGTTGGCATAATCAATGCTACTTTCTGATAGCACTTAAAGAAAAAGAAAAAGAACAGGCAAAAGCCTGACATTCACATTAGCTGAGCCTCACATTCCCACTTCTCCATCAAATACAGCAGCTGTGTGAGGAGTATTACAGCTCAGAGCACTGTATGCATCTTTTGTAAAATTTTAGTTGTGGCACAGTTCCTTCCAATATTTGAAGCTATTCTGTGTTCTCGAAGCGTTTATACATTCAATACCTTGTGTATGAGGTAAGAAGGTAGCAAAATAGTACCTCTACAATGCCTGAGGCTCCCTCCTTTATAGAAGTCAGGTTTGCACAGCTTAAGTGAACTATGAAGTGTGGTGCATCTTCAGCAGCCTGGGAGCAGGACTGGTGATGTGAATATGGATCATTTGAGCATTTGAAGAGACATCAGAAATGTGCCTGGCTTCAATTATTCCCTGTAAGTTCAATAACAAGCAGTGATTAAGGAAAATCTCCCAAAGTGCGTGCAGACCAGGACACAGAAGGGTCCTTACCAGGAGGTAACTGAAAAAAGGAAATAGAAATTTCACCTTGAAGCAGCTGTGGAATATGTGTGCCCCAAGAAGAGGAACACCTGCAAAATGTCCCACCCAAGACAGCTCAAGCCTCTAAAAGTCATGTCCAATTAAGTACCTCTCAAAGAGGATTATGTCTTTTACCATGTGTAACACCTAAAATGCTAATGAATTAATGGCACACGATAAAGGTATTTCCCTCAAAAGAATGCAAACTGGGAGGATGAGTCACTCACTATCTGTAGCAAGGATGAAAAAGTGGGAGAGGAATGAAAAATGCTGCTCTGTTAAGGCTTCCAGGCACTCAAATTTCCCTTCAGAAACCTGTCAAGCATCCAGGACAAAGATGTCCTTATCAAGTATCACCTCTGGTTTCTTTTACAAGCTCAGTTACCAGTTACACTCCTCAGATGTGTCAGAGCACTCTTGCCTGCCTGCTACGTTTAAGGAGAAAGGATGAGGTGGGGATTATGCAGGCACAGCATGGTTCACTCACTATGTAAATAATCTCTAACACTTGAGAACACACACACACTCATCTAAACTTTTTTCCCCAATGAAAGGACTTCTGAAATTTGCTAATGAAAGTAATTATTGATGCCAAGAAAAGTAGTTCAGATCCTTACAGAATTATTTAATAAAACACTTCTGAAAAGGAAGAAATGAAAATAACAGTCATTTGTGTAAAATTAATACTTCCTTTCCGGCTGATAGGATTACCTCCCTAAGGCATCTGCATAACTCCTGAGTGAGATTTAACTCCATTTTCTAACAATCAAAGAGCCCTTCTGCAGGAATTTGCTAAACTGCTCAACATCTGCTAACATCTCCTGAACATCATCTAAACTGGTGCTAAACTTTACGACTCCTCCACTGCCGCGGTCGTTTCTAAGCCCGGTCACAGCTCTGCCAATCTGCTCCAACAGATTGTTCTGCTATAAAATCAAACGTTGTGTAAAATAATCAAAGGGCTTCAGACACCAGCTCCAGGGACTGCAAGCAGGGTAGTGTGGGTGTGCATCCTCGTTTTACATTAAAAACACAGGGAGGACCAAGTTAGCATTTACCAAGCAGTTTCTGGCTCTGCACTACTGGAGTTTTGTAACTTTGGGGTAATTTGCTGGGTATGGCATTGAAGGTGCCTGTTCTTGCAGTCTTTAAGCTACCCTGTTGGTGTTTGGTACTTAAGAGTGAAAAGAAGTGAGAAAAAAGCATAAAAGAAATACAAAAGCTGTGCAGCTGTCAGCAAATTTCAAGTGTAAGATACCCAGATGCAATGCAAAATAAGACTTTTGTCATACTTTTTCCTCTTACACAGCAATAATCACACCTATTTATTTATAGTATTTTTTAATAATGTCGCTATTTATTTTTAAATGTAGGTATGAAAAAAATTTTGAATGTTTGGGGTTTTTTTTTAAGGAATCCTTTTTAAATAATTCCTTTCTTAAAAGTACTACATTCAATACCCCAGATTAGATCCACTACCTTGAAATTATGAGAATATTCAGTTTAAGTCCATTATCACTGACAAAAGAGAAGACTGGCATATTATGAGCACAGACAGATCCAGTCCGCATATATCTCATGAAATCTTCAAGCTGTTTGGAAAATCTGGTGTGACTTGACTCGGCAAGCACTGGCTGTGCAGTAGAATAACCAGCGGGACAATTTAGGTTTAGTATGAAGTAGTAGTACAGCAACAAAATTGTATTTCAATGGGATTAATTAACAGATCCTAGCTGGAATTTATTTTAACAAAACACTCTTTCCATTCAAGCTCTGAGCTAAGTAGACACCTTACAAGTTAAGAGTGTAACGGAGGGTAAGGCACCGCAAAAGTGTAAAATTTCAGCATTTCTACTGTAACGTTTCATCCTTTAATGAGAGCACAAGGAATTCTCTAAGTGATAAAACTTTTTGACTGAAGACTCCATGTCTTAATGGTGTTACTGAGAAACTAACTTAAGGCTCCTTTGCAGTTCAAGTTAGGGCTCCAAGTAGCATCAGTTTTTCTTTATTCTTTTGCCTTCTCTGCACAACCCTCAGGATGGAGACGGGCGTGTGAAGGGGGGGAAGCTGCTACCTGGAATTCTGACACACAACAATCAGAGCATAAACAGTTGAGAGGTCACAATCAGTGACCACCGCTGTTTTCATGAGGATGTTTCAGTTCTTGAGAGCAGAACCCCCCCAAGTAATATCTGTCTCAACATCTAAGCCAAAACCACAAAATTCAAGTATATTCAACTAAAAGTGAGGAGTCCCCCAGTGATTTGACAGTGGAATCAAATTCCTGGAAGATTCTAAATCTTTCCAAGACCTAATGACCCGGTCCAAAAGTCTTTCTATAAACAAGATACTTGAGCTTGTGGATATTAATTGATGTAGACTATCAAATTCAAATGCATTAGCTGTTTCTAAAAGCATCCTCTGTGCATCTTCTGCAAAATCAGTGATTGTTGATGTGTCCATAAGCTCTGCAGCACTAGCTGTACCAAGAAATTTCTAGCAAAAGTAAAAAGAAATTGTTCCTCGGCCTAGCTAGATTTTATTGAAGAGTTTTAAAAGCTGATCTTTACTCTTTGGAACTTGGAAAGAACCAAAAATTAGAAGTTTTGCATTCAAAGTATATTCAACAGTGTAAATAACAGTATCCATCCTTCTTTCACTGCTATTTCTGGGCAAGTAGATTCCTACAGTAAATTGAGAGAGATTAATTTCACAGGAATGTAAGAGCAGTCAAGCCTGCTGTCTCATACAGCTTCAGAGAACTTCAGTACTCCTTCAACCATTTGCACAGAACAAATGGCAGTTCCATGAACTACAAATCCTGCTTGCTGATTTTGGTCTTTTTAAATTCTGAAGTGCTCACAGAGTGGGGGTTATACAAAAAGAGCAAACAAAAAGGTTATCTTTGACTTTTATATATAACCCCATAACCTAATCTGAGAGAGAGACTATCTCTCTGACCCTAAATTCACTGACCTCACAGTAGATTTCATCTCAAAGAATTTTTCCTTTACAGTTCTTCTCCTACAGATGTTTAATTTTGAGGCAGCCTTCTTATTCAGAGCAGATCTTCTTCTTTATCATATTATAATCTATGCTTTCACAGTGCCTGGGTGTGCCAGCCTCAGGCCAAAATCTGCCCCTCTGCAAAAGGGCACACCTGACCCCGAGTTCTTCCTTTCAAAAAATAATAGGAAAACAAAGGTGTGTGCAAACTGGGCCCAAGATAAAGATGTTGACCATAGGGAAGAGAAGAATAATGATTAACACATGAAGGGATGAAAAAAGGAAATAGTGGCTAAGTAGGTGCAGGAGTACCAGTAATGCTAAGTTTAATATATTGAAAAATTTCATAAAGTAGATTTTTAAAATTTGATGCAGAAAGGCAGAAGGGGATTTAGCAAACACCGATCCTGTCCTTCCCCATTGAGAGGAGCACTCATTTGTACAGGTACCTTGCAGAAAAAAGACTAAATTTGGCAAAGGTATGAAAAGATCATCCTTACGATTGGAACTGGCAAGATTTGCTAGCTTTTTAAATTATTGTATAGCTACAGGAAGAGAATTTAACATAAAAGCTCCTATGAAGTAATTAGGTATATAAAAACCATTTAACTGAAAAAAATTACACACAATTCTCAGCATCACAGGAGACTTGTATACCTTTCCCACTGCTGTAAAGTAATAAGATTTTAAAACTTGTTCCCCAGAAGGATTATAATACTGTTATTTCTAAGCAATATAAAAATTAAACAGAAGATAGAATAAAAAACTGTGCTCTCTCCTGCTGTAGTCTAACTCTGAAACAGAACTTTGAAACTGCAATCAAGTGGTAAATAATCAATGCAATCCTAATGGTAACTGTTCTATATCTAAGGCAGCAGATTTGTACTAAAATGTTCACTGAAGCATCCTTCTAACAAGATTTTGAAAAAAAAAAAGTTCTAATTTTGTAGCCTACCTCAAAGAAAACACTTGAGAATTAATTAATGGTTTTCAGAGCATTAAGGTTTCAGACATAAAACTCAGATTTTTTTGAAAGGAAACTCAGTTTTGAGGCATGGGGTTTGAGGTTCCAAAGTATTTTCTCCGTTATTTTCTGTCATCTGAAAATTCAGAAGCTGGAAAGTACCAAATATCCAGAATCTGCATTATTTTAGACAATTTCTTAGTTCTTTCATTAAGAAGGTACCCTAATAAATAATTTCTGTATTTCACAAAACTAACATTAATGTGTGTTATTAATGAGTATTCTCTTATTTTTGCTCCTATATGCCTACTCACAGTATAATTCTGTCATGCTTTAAATGAGAGGTGTGGTGTCTCCTGAATTTACCTTTTAGTTTGTTCCTACATGGAATAAAATGTGGAACTGGACACTGAAAAAAACCTCATAATTACTGTGTAAGCTACTTCCCTGCTCCTGTTGGTTTGGTTTTTTTTTTTGTTTGTTTGTTTTGGTTAGGTTTTGTTCTTTGGTTTTGGTTTTTTTGAGCCACTCAGAGCCATTATGAATTGAAGTAATTTGGAGGTTTTAAATTAAAGTAATTTGGAGGTGGAAACATGCAAAGAGAGCCAAAGAAGAGGAATATGGTGACCAGACTGTGTTTGGATGTTGCAGAGCGAAGGGACACAATTTGGAGCTTTACCCATGAAAACCCTCTCCTCTTTTCCATAATATGCAGGGAAATCAAGTGACACAGTCAGCTCATTCACATGTTGTGAAACAGCAAAGTCAAATTAGGATTTCTCATTTTTCTTTTTCAAGCTAAAAAATTCCTTTCCTTTAGATATCAAACCCTTTTCTATTTAGCAAGCAAATGCGGCATTTTAACATCATAATATTTTTACACAGGTACATTGCAACCATTCAATGAAAAATGGATTCGAAACATGCAGGAGTAGGTTATGCTCAGGATACATCAGAAAAAATGAGAAATCCTTTTTTCTTTTTTTAATTTTGTCAGAGTTCATTCATTCCCATCTATCCTGGAAGAAAGCTGAACTTGTTTTTTTTAACAAGACATGTAGTTACAGGACAAGGGGGAATGGCTTTAAATTGAAAGAGGGCAGAGATAGATTGGATATTAGGAAGAAATTCATTACTGTGAGGCTGGTGAGGCCCTGGCACAGGGTGCCCAGAGAAGCTGTGGCTGTCCCTGGATCCGTGGAAGTGTCCAAGGCCAGGCTGGACAGGGCTCGGAGCAGCCTGGGACAGAGGAAGGTGTCCCTGCCCATGGCAGGGGGTGGCACTGGAGGGTCCCTTCCAACCAAACCATTCCATGATTCTATGAAGTACAGTAATATTATCCTAATGCTACAGAAATAAATGCTCACTTATGGGCATTATAATGAAATAAACTCTTTTAGTGGAATAAGTTTGCAAAAATTAAGTAAAGAATAAGCAACACTGTCAAA
This sequence comes from Prinia subflava, assembly GCF_021018805.1. Taxonomy (NCBI): domain Eukaryota; kingdom Metazoa; phylum Chordata; class Aves; order Passeriformes; family Cisticolidae; genus Prinia; species Prinia subflava. The sequence goes on from NC_086271.1 coordinate 2,205,589, forward strand.
AGCCTCCTTCCCTTGCTTTGAAGGGAGCAGTATTTTAACAGTCAGAAGAAACCCAAATCAGTAAAAATAATGATAAAAAAAAATCACTGCACGTGTCATAAAATTGGAGATTAATAAAACCTCTGGAATACATCTGATAAAACCCCACTGATGTAAAACATTTGATTCCGGTACAATAAAAATACTTCAAGCCTAGGACAGAGATAATGGCTACCCCATAAAGTATAAATCTTTTAAACTGCTCCCTGGTTGTATTAAATATTTCTTCCCAAGAAGAACAGAGCACTGTGAGATGTACACACAAAAGCCATATTACACACATATATGAACATGCCTGTTCATACAGGTATATAAATACAGACAATTAGACACATACGGACACATATTTAAATACATACTGGTGTTCTTAATTAGATTAATTTCTCCCATACTTAGAAAGTCTATACTGAAATTAGGAATGAAGTCATCATAAGCAAATGAGGAGTAATGGAAAGGCTTAGGCACATCATTATCTACTACAGCGTGCATGTTCTTCACACAATAATGATCAGGCTGTTGTCTCAGCAATTCCTGAAAGTTCATGAATCAAGATGATGTTGGAGCCATAAATAGACAATGCCCTGGGTGAAACAGGTTCTTTCCTGTAGGATACACAAGGAATAGGAAATCCTAAGCACAAAATGAACATTTTTCTGGCAGCAGGGAGGTAATTCTGCCCTCCTGAGGATGAGGACAAGACACTGCAAATACAGAGTTTCCCTAATGTCCTTTACATTTTTTTAGGCATTATCATGTCTCTGAATAGTCTCTAAGCAGTTTTGATGGTTTTAATACAATTACTTTTGCATTTCTCCATTAAATTACCAGTCTGTACTTTTAAACTTCATTTTAGTACAGTTTTTAGTGTATATTTTGTAATTACTTTTTAACAAAATTACTGACATAATTTCTGTATTTTGTGAAAGTAACATTAATGTGTGTTATTAATGAGTGTTCTCTAATTTTTGCTCCCATATGCCTATTCACAGTATAATTCTGCCACGCTGTAAATGAGATGTGTGGTATCTCCTGAATTTATCTTTTGGTTCATTCCTACGGGAATAAAACATAGAACTGGGCACTTGGAAAAAACCTCACAATTACTGTGTAAACTACTTCCCTGCTTCTGGTTTTTGGTGTGGTTTTGTTGTTGCTTTTGGGTTTGATTTTTTTTTTTTTTTTTTGTGTAGGGGTTCTTTTTCCTGCTTTTCCTTTAATTTTTAACAACTAATTGGTTTACATAGGAATGCTAAAACCCTCAAAAATAGGAATAAAAAACCTGGGAAATAATTTAGAGGCATCATCAGTACTCACAAGCAGTAACCACAGCACAATAACTCAGTAAGGGGGGTTCACAGCTGCTCTCTGTCATCAGTGGGATGCTAAACCACTTAAGGATATTAATAAATACAGCACTTCGTTTATAATCATCTAATTGGTCTGTATCATTCAACTATTTTGGAGCAGAAGTAAGGGCAGACACCAGGCTGACAGGTCTTCATTCCTGAGCTTCAATATCCATTTTTGCTGCTAAAAACAGAAGTCAAAGCCAGTCCACTTCAGGCAAACCTTTCATGTTATGCTTTTTCATACAATACTGGCAGTTTAGGAACAAAAGCCATGTCAGCTGATAAAATTTTAACAAGTAAAGCTGTTTAATGATTGAAACCCAGTACAATGTATGTGGCTGGTTCAACAGTTAAAGAGTTGTGAGATGGGTGTGATAAGTGAAGGTCATCAGCAATATTATATAAATATATTTTCTCAGCTCTGTATAAAAGAGAGTTAAAACAAAACCAAAAGAGCACAGCACATCTGAATTTTGGGTCTATCTGGTTAGTACAAGTTTTATTTATTGTTTTCCCTATTTTAATCCTCAACATCTCTCAGCCTAATGGAATACAGATGGCAATGTTGGAAAGTGTAACAGAAGTGAAAACAAAAACATTTTCAAGATGCTCATTAGCAGTTAATTCAATTACACTTTCTTGTTCTTCATGGTAAAGAAATGACACCTTCTTCTAGAATAAGGTGAAAAATTACGATATTGTCACTGCAGGATCTGACAAATACATTTAGGAGTAAATTATTCTCACTTCAGTGACAGCCCAACAGAAAGAACTGTGTGTATCTGGATCACTACAAATTGGTTAAAATCAATTAGAATTGATAAGTGATAATATAATTTCCAAAGTCAGCAAAAAAGAGAACTGCACAAAGTACAAGATTCCAATATCCAGAATATTCTGTCAAACCCCTCTGATCCTAGGAATTCAAATCACTAAGTACCTCATTAGTTTACTCTTTGACTTCACTATATTGACTTCTAAGTGTCAAATTATGTACTGGTCAGGATGTTCCACACGATGCTTTAATTAATGCATCTATAGATGACTATTTTTCAAAAGTGTTACTCAAATTAAGGTTCAAATTAGTTATAGATTTTGTGCCCTGCTTGAAATATTACTACCATTCCAGATGGTACTTTGCAACAAGCTCCATTCATCAGACATTTGATGGTTTTAGAAGAAACCCCTGAACACTCTAACATCTTATTTCTGTACTGGGGTGAAATCTGAATTCAGGCTACCACATGGAAAACATGGAAATGCTGTGTCTCCAACCATGCAGAACTTGGAAGAGCATGAGTCACATCACAGTGACAATATAACCCCAGAGTTCCTTTCCTTTCCTGTCTTTCCATTTCCTGGTGATCCCCTATCAGCTTCAGGTGATTTCCCCCATACAATAATCCAAAATGACAACACTCAGCTATTCTTATGCTTGGGGCTGGCTGTATCTGTGTAACTTCCCTTCTTCACACCAGGTGTATGAAAACAACCTTTGGTCGAGGTATCTCAGTGTTTCTGCAGGGCTTTAAGTACCAGGCATGTGGGATGCAGCTCTGCAGAGAGTGTCACTTAAAGCTTTCAAGTGTTGAAGGATTTGATGATGTGAGGCATTTTGAGATCAAACATCTTCAGTCAAGATCTGAGTGTATGGGTTTTCTGGGGACACTGAGGGTCCTTTAAATTTAGTTCATGACAGTTAAAGACACTACTGCTTTGATTTTCTATTCTGCTTTGGATCTCAGGCGCTTGTTTAGAAGAAAAAGTGAAAAACACTTAAAGTAAGCAACTAAGTTCATAGGTTTATGTAAACTCCAAACATCTTTCTGTATCACGTAGATTATGGTTAGTAAGACTTTGCAATCAAACCATTTGAGATTGTGCAATCATAGAGGCAAAATTAAGCCAGATTATTTTTCATGCATGGAAGTAAATGCACCCAGGACACTGCTTTGGAAGCTTCTGTATTCACAGGCATGTTACAGACTGCATGGAAGGCAAGTACCAAAGCAAGACTCAGGCAGACTCAGTTAAAACTTTTCCAGGCTGCACTGAAGCACACAAAGTGGAGCAGCAGCTGTGCCTTCCCTTGGGGATACAGCCAGTGCTTCTGTGGGATGATGGACTGGATTACCTTTGACAGTCAGTGAAAAAATGGAAGAGGTTCCAGTAGCTTGGTGCCATAATTTATGTGCTCTGAATCCTTTGAATTGGTACCAATAAGAGCAGCAGTTTGAGTAACCTGAGGAGGACCAAAGATTCCAGTTTAGCAAAACTGCAGTTTAATAAAACCCAAGGGAAGGCTGTGTGTGATCTGCTCTCCCCTTCACACTTGACTGGCAACAAGTAATTCTGGTGAAGATTCCACTTCAAACCAAAGCTTTCCAAATGAAGCATCCCTATTCTATTTCCATGAAAATCAACAGCAATGTCTTCTGTGTAATGATTTAAAAGTGGAAGGTGCTGAGGTACCAGATGATTGGTAACAGTACAAATTCTAGGCCAGATACCTCTGTAGCTCAGAGTTATTCATGTATGGCATCAGTCATCACCCTGCTCACACACTCATCTTTTAAAAACCCCAACAAAACTTATGATTTTTTGTTATTAAAAAAATGCCAGGGACTAAAATAGTCTACAGCCAATGGCCACACTTACAGCTAGAGGTAAATAATGCCCTACAAACTCTTCTGTGGTTTGCTAATGTTCCCTCAAGGGATTGAGTTCCTGTAGTTACAGCCTGTCCTCAGAAAAACAAAGGACAGCACACAGAAATCTTCTGTTAAATGGGACTCCGTGTGTGCCCTGTTAGGTGCCAGAATCATCACTGGAGATGTGAGAGCAAAGGCTTCACTCATTTCCTTTCAGCAGGACACAGACTGCACACCCACAAACACCCCGGCAGGGTTACCCTGCCTCAGAACACAGGGGATGAATGTCACTGCAGCACAGATCGCTGCTGCACACAGGCAAGATGAAAAATTAATGCCCGAGGTCAAAAAAGGAAACTACCACAGAATGGAGCATTTCAGGAACAGCGCTCATACTGAGATTTAAATTCATCAAATAATAAGACATCTTTGGAGATGCAGATAGAAGCAGATGACAAATCACATTAAGATGCCTGAAAGTGTGCAGCTCATTCCTGGAAAAACACATAATTTTAAATAAAAGACCAAGTGTTACACAGCAAAACTAAAATAGGAAATAATATTTTCTTGCTGTTATGTCTTTATTTTGAAATAATATTTATTGTTCTCTCTATCCAAATCACATTTGTGTGGAACAACAGCTCTACCATAGTCTGCCAAAGAGATTTAAAAAAATACTGTTTTGGAAGGAAATCCATCCTCCTAGGTAAAGATACATAAAATTAAAAAGAAATAAATACATATGTTAAATGCAGTATTCTATACTGCAATAATTTCTAGTAGAATAATTGAAACTATTTCCTTATTACCTTTATTCAAAGCAGTATGAGAGCACAAGGAGTTTTATCTGCATAAAAAGTGACAAGTTCAGTTGAAAAATAACTGGAACTATAGCAATACTTAATAGACTCTAAAATTTACTAGACATTTGTCAAAATGAACAGCCTGGGCTTAAGACAAAATGACAATGCTGGAGGTATTTGGAAAGCACTGGAGACTATAAGCATATGTTCTGAGATCATTAAATGGTAAGACTGCATTGGCACAGGTTTCACAAATATTTGAAAATATAATTATGCAAAAAAAAGCCCCCAAAACACAAGCCTCAGACTCAAAATCATGTCAGTTCTTACTCGATCAATCTAAATCACCCACTATCCCACGTGAAATGGAACCCAATCTCTTCATCTAATTGCTATGATAATTATCCTCAGCTACTGGAAGAACAAGAACAGTCCATCTGTGAAGGAATTCAGTGCTACATCACTTAAAGTAATTCTGGAAAAAATAACAAATATCCTCAGTAAGTGGGAGAGAGTAAATGTGTGTTTTTATAGCTGTGTATGGGAAATGCATTTTTAATACAGTTTAAGAGGATCATAAGAGGATCAAAACACCTACAAATACGTGTCTAATAAGAAAATATTATATAATTATATATTGTCATGGATTTCTATCATATGTTGTAAAATAAACAGTAAGGTAAAGGAGTACAAAGTAACAAAGCATAAAAATTCATCTTTCTTTGGAGTCATATTCAAACAAATTACATACAGTGTGTCTAAGGTTGGAAGTCCCTCTTTCTGGAAACTCCTGCTCTTACATTAAATAGTCAATATATTCACAGTTTTCTATTTGCTACTTGATTCTTCTAATTAAAAATAAACAATCACCATCTTTTGGATGATCCAAGGAAGCATTTATTGATAAACACACCAGGCAATTAAGAGCTTCTTTCCAAATGGAACTTGATCAGTGTAATTGAAGTAAAGCTTTATAAATATTATTCTTAGCTATTTGTGCAGTAGATTAAGTGGCCAGACTCCTACCAAAATGCTGCTTTCTCCTCGATGGAGACAGATGTTGGCTGTGGTTTTTTTATTACATCCCTAAGACATTCAAGTTCATTTATTAAGACAGAATTACTGTAGCACCCTCTCTTGCCTCGACAGCACAGTTTGCTCTGCTTGTCCCTGTTCAGAGTATTACTGCCAAGATCACCCAACAGGTTTTTGCATCCCATTTCTTTCTCCTTTTTCCTTCTTCATACTGTCAAATACAAGCCCCTGGTCTTCCTGAGAGCTGCTTATGGTCTACCCAAGCTCACTTCTCTTGGCATTCTACCAGCTCCCCTCTCCCTAGCTGGCTTCAAACACCAACCCTCATTACCACCTTTCCAGCCAGGCGTTTTTGTGCTTCCCTGCTTCATAAACATCTGAAGAATAATTTCATTATTCCTACTGAAAAGCTCCCTCACCTGACATCAAGACTGCACAAATGATTTTAAAAAGCCAATTCTGAGCAAAGACTGTAGACAGTGCGCTGCCCAGCAACAACTCATTTACTCTGCATTCACTTGTGGGAGCCAAAACGGGCTGTAAGTGTATTTTTAGGTAAGTTCTTAAAGCAGCTTTTAAACAGCACTTAGATACAACACGTTTCTGTCCTACCATTTAGAGCATTTAGCTAATATAAGTAACACAATGATGAAATATGGCAAGTGTATTACTTTATAATCTGTTTTCTTAGCATTGATAGATCTCTAAAGAATATAATTTTTTTTCCTGATGAACACAAAGCATCTGACTTCTCACTTTTGTTCTGACTACTCCACCATGCTAACACAAGCCCTCATATTCCTCCAGCACTGATGAGTTTGTATGATCTGAGTATAATCTCAAAGAACCCCCCTGCTAAATATGAAATTTTCAATCCCTTTCTCCCCTTCCCTTGACTGGATGAATCAATACTGGAATAGATGTACTCTCATTAAAAATAAGCTTTCCACTTTTGACACTGCAATTGGCCAAACAAATGCAGGCAGCTTAAGGCAGTTTAGGTTCCTTCTTTGTCTAGCCCAGTTCCACAACACTGCTGACCTTGTAAAGCCCAACATTCCTGGAGCTATTTTATCATTTTCCCTCATTAACCTCCAGGCTATCAATTTATGTAAAGCTAAGTTCAGCCACAATGGATAAGATCAATTTGAAGTGTTTCATTGTTTGATTAATCTAGGCAGATCTCTTTTACTTATTGCTACAATACCATTTCAATGTCTTCTGAGGGGCTAAGACTGCTTGCTTAAAGACTTTTTAATGTAAAATATGGAACTGCTTTAATTAAGATTCCAGCCTTGCCAGAGACTCTGTGGGTTGCCCTGTGGATACATGGAAGGATGTACAGAAATATTTTTGAAAAATTTTACCTTACAACTTAAAAGTAGCAACACTGACTGCAAATTAATCTAATTCATGTGAAATTGAGAAGAAAAAAAAATAGATTTTGACTTTTCCATTACCAACAAGGCATTTGATAAAATTCCCCAAATTTCAGCAAATGTACAAACAACCACTAATTCTTCTGCCTCAGCAAAGAATTTAAAATGTATCGGTCATGCTGGAAACTATTTATGTGCCATTACATTTTATCAGAATTTGTTACATTTCTCACAACTCTGAGGCTGTTCAGACAATGTGGCTGTGTTTGCATAATGTTTCTTGGCTTTGCTGCCACCTGCAGCAAAACACAGAATGAAGGCCCAGTAAAGATAATTCTGTCCTAATTTGCATCATTCATTTCCAGTCCCTCTTAATTATCCAAAAGACTCAAAGTTTATAGCAAAGTGTGACTTCTAAACTATCCAGACTTTTCAAAATGTTAAAATGCTTTGTGAATAAGAAAAAAAAGAAAAAGAATGAATTGGGAGACTGATATGTTCATTTATTTCATTAGACCAAAAAAACTTGAAATCATGTAAAACTGAAACATCTATACCTACATATTTAGATTTTTCAAAGCATCACTTCCCCTTTCAAATGTCTAAATACTAATAAATAGAATTGGAAGGAGTTGTATAAAGTGCTTAGGTTTCTTTTAAGGCAGAAAACAAAAAAAATCTTAAGAATTTCTTTCTTTCTTGGGTGTTTTTGTTCTCTTTTTTTACGATTACAAATATAAACTTGCCATCACTATCTCTGAATATCCAGTTCAAAATTAAAAATAAATGCTTAGCTGGATGACCTACTCAAATATTGCTAATTAGAACACATGGGAACTACAACAATCATCTAATCGAACTGCCAGGTATGTACTTCCAAAAAATACCAATGATACAAGTGCGTCTTTTTAACCATGAAGTCACAAGTAAAATCTTTACAATAATAGAGGGGTTTATATCTTAAGTCCAATTGGAACAAAAATTATGACCACTACAAATTAAAAACATGGTGCAAGCATTAGGGTGGTTTCCACTGGCATCAATTAGAAAGTAAGATTTATTTCCTCTTTCTCAAAGACCATCATCTGTGGCTTTCAAAGTGGAAAGCAACCAGCTGAAGTGAAAGAAAAGGAATGTATTGAGTTATCACTGAAAGGGACAACAGCCTTGAAGAGCTTCCCAAGATTTCTTTCCCTTTTATGGGAAGTCTACTGGACTTACTGGTCATGATAAAAAAGCTCAGGGTCTTATCAAATTCTCTTGTTTTTTTTAATTTAACTTGAATAATAACTTGGTTTTTCAAGCAGCCTTGTAAGAACTGGATGCCACTTTACATCACTGTCCTAATTTACAACACAATTTGTAAGAAGCATTCTTCATATGGGGTCACTTGTGTCCCCTTCAAGAAAAGCAGAGGACAAATTTCAAGTTATGGTGTCCAAGATAAAAAACTCCAGTTACAAAACAAGTTCCTCTCCTTAGGAAATGCTAGCATCTGCTTCTTTAACTCCAATCCCCTTATAAGCCCCTCTGTTTCAAAATCCTACCACGAACAGGTCCATCAGAAGAAAGCTCTACAAAGCAAAGGCTGGGAAAAGAAATACCAAAAATTGAACACATTTTTCTCATAATTTCAGTGCTGCTGTTGATGTGGAATGAGAAGCGTAAATAAAATGATGAAGGAAACTGGTAAAACATTCTGAGATATTCTCCTCATGTGCACTCTGTCATATTAGGGACTTATTTTTGACATATTTGTCCTGGCACTTAAAGTTCGCTGTGTTGCATCCCCACATGACAGAAGATAACTTAGTTCAGTAGATACACCTGTTCACTGACTGAGCCCATGCAGTTGCACAGTGGCTCTTGCCAGATTAATTTATCCTGTGAAACTTTTACTGAGGGGAAAAGGAAAACCTCCAGCTTCAGTTAGAGGTCTTTCACAGCAGCTTTTTTTTTTTTTTTACTGGACACAAGAGTTGATTGATGACATTTAGCTGAATATTTTTTTTCTACACTAACCTCTGTCAAAAACATGACTTCAAAGGACAATGGAGAGTGAGGCCTTTGGCTGCATCCAGCATTCTGAACTGCCAAGCAGATGCCTTAGAAGTTTATAGCTTTAGAATTCTGCTTAAAGAACCCAGTCGAGGTTGTGACCCTACTGGGCTCGGTACCGTACCAAGTTTAAGTGAAAATATGAGATCCGTGCTCCAAAGAGTTTGTCAGCTCATCCTCTCCATCAAAGATAATAAAACTCTTTGGCAGCAAATCCAGATTTGGTTTCAAGGTACAATAAATGGAAACTTCAGAGGATCTTCTCTTTGCTCTCACACAATGAACTCCTGACAAGTGATGAAGAACAGAGCTTCAGAAATGATGAAAAGGGAAAAGAGACTAGAAAACTCAGCCTGAGTCTGGATTTTTCCCTCTGAAAATTCTGTGATGCAAACTGAGGGGGGAGAATCTGTTACTTCAATGGAAACACACTCTGGGATGGGAGAGAGCAGGGTCCCACAGTGTTTCCCCTGCCGAGCTCGTGGAGACCATCCCAAAGGCAGGGTCTCAAGCAGAGGAACTGTTGTTCCCTTGGGATCCCCATGCAGCTGCTCCTCACACCAGTGACACCCTGCTAGCACCAGACTTGCTTGGGCTGGGCAGAGATGGGAGCTGGATGCTCACCAAACCTCTCCCTAAATGAATAAGTTCAGATTTCAAAATAAACCTGAATGCACACACTCAGAGTAATGGTGCTTTGGGCACTGCTGGTAACCTCTAACACAGCCCTAATCCTGGTTTATGAGCAAGTTCAGTCCTTGAAATTACCAAGAAAAGTTTCTATTGGGAACCAGTGCAAGAGAAGTGAGAAAGGAAAACAAAACTTGATGTCATTTCCCATAGACACTGAAACAATATTCCTGCTTAAGAAAACAACATTAATAATATTTAATTTGCAAGAAGATAAAGATGTGTAGAGTTCAAGTTCTATTACTGGACAAAGACTGAAGATGTTCTGCGATTATTTCTTTTGTTCCTTTTAAATATTAGAAAATACAGAGTTAAGAAATGAAGAATGAAGGTGTTGGGGGTTTTTTTGTTTTTGTTTTTCTCAGAAGTGCCACTTTACCAAAGAGTTCTGATTTATTTTTAGAGTATCTTCAGTTAAGAAATATTAACAGAAAGAAACACAGGTACAGAAAACTGTATCCTGGCATCCTTCATATTTCAAAGCGAAATGGTATAGAATTAAAGAACAAAAAAATAAACCTCTTGCTTGCCACATTGTTCTAATTTTGTGTCTCAATGGGAAGAGAATGACAGATGGAAGTATAAAGTGTGTTTACTCCTATCGGGCCTTTGATATGCAAATGCTTGTTCTGAAAGAATGAGAAATTCACTGACCAGCAGACATCCCCTCAGAAGAGGAGCATCAAAACCTGAGGGAGCAGAGAGAGACAAACACTCCTTGGCAAAGGCATCACGAACACTGACTACAGCAAGCTCTGCCACAACACTCTCCCAGGGGAATTATTAAGTTTTGAGATGTAATGTCCTGACAGTATTTAAATGTAAAGAGTGAAATATCTCAGGGATGCTGCTAATAAATAAAATACATTCATGCATTTGTCCCTATTTTTAAATCTCACAAATGTGCTTGCTATAATTCTGCAGGGAAGCCAAAATAGTTTTCAAATACGCTCACCACCTGTTTTCCACATGAAAAGAAAGTTTTGCCCCCTTTCCACCCTGCTACAGCACAGTCTGGATACAGAATGAATGCTCCAAGGAGGTCAGAGTACAGCAGTGTGGTAACCAAATTTCAGACCAAATAAAAACTACTTTAAGACACGTAGCAAGGGTTAAACAGTAATATTTTTAAGCTGATGATTTGAACAGGGTATTAAGCAAGATTACTAAGATGGTAAAGCTCAAAACAATACCACTGACCTCCATAATGCTCAATATATTCAAACTTCACAGTCTACAGATTTTAAAAGTATTTGTAAGGATTCATTGCATTTTCCCACTGTCACTAGCACAAAAGTCTAATGAGGAAAAATACTTGAAGGTTTCTTTCAAGTTATCCTTTTTTCAAGATACCTGCCACAGCTAATTGCTCACAGTAGAATTGAGATCATGCAATTCTCTCAGGCACAAGTCCTTTTTGAGAAATAGAGAGATTATTATTATTGCAATAATATTATATTATTGCAACAGCTTTATCATGGACTTTTTTCAGGAATGAGAGCCATTGTAACCATTTGCCTCTCAGAATGCCCGTGGTTTGTACCTCTGCTGAAGTCCTCTTGATAAACAAAACAACTCCTCAACAAACAAATAAACCCCACAAAAGCAACAAGAGAACACAATCTCAGTTCCTTCAGAAAGGGAAAACAAAGCAGCTGCAGAAAGACCCAGGAGAATCTATGTGGAAAAGTCAAAGTGCTGATGCTCTCAGAGTTAAAGCAAAAAGATAAACACCACTGGAGTATCTTTACTATTACTAGCACTCACTTCTACATTAGCAGAAGAGTTTTATTGTGCTCTTGTCCTTGATTTTCAGGTTAAATTGCTCTGCTGCTACTATTAACACTTAGGTAAAGAGGGATAAGGTGTAGGTATAAAGAGCCAATCAAATACCAATTACTTAAATTGCTTCCGTAGTAGCTACACTGTGGGCTTTTTTTGGATGCAGGCAACTGTAAAAACTACTGAAGACAGATTTAGTCAAAAATCAATAGGTTGTTTTATAGCCACTGAGCCTTCAGTTCTTTCAGGTTTACCAAATTTATTCTTAAAGTGTAGCAAAGTCCATAAATCATAAATAAAGATAAGTCTTACATCTTTCTCTTGAAGGAAAATCTTTTATTATACAAATACTTTTCTAACTCACTGTAAATATTACTGCCCACTAGATTCACAATTGCTTGTTATTTTTTACAAATTATATTATTTTTGCTAAGAAGACTGGATGCTACTTCAGGGAAAAAAATAAACCAAAACCAACCAAACACAACTCACAAAACAAAAAAACCTGTGGAAATTTGAGTATTTTGAATTGAGAGCTTTCACATTTTGGATAAAATACTTCTTTCTAATCACAAAATTACAGCTTTTACAAGACATTTACAATGCAATAGTTCCTAGATATATGCAAAAGAGTCAGTACCACATTTAGAATCCTTGCTTGGACACTGCAGCACCAGTAAAAAAAGGTGAAAACACTGGAAAATGTTTTAAAAGTATGTTGACAATATAAGAGAACTTAGGCACTTGTACAGGAGTGGTAAGATATCAAACAGTATTTCATCTGTGGATCTTTTTCTCTTACAACACTGCCACATGGAAATTTATTCCAATTCAACATTCATAGGATAAGAGCAATCTCAAGGCTGCCTTTAAAATGATGAGGTTAGTTTGGGATCATTAGACTAGGCAATGTATTTTATGAAATCATATCATTTTATCCATGAAGTGCTTGCTCACATTTTTACTTTACACTTTAAAAGAAAAGATTGGTTCTCTCCATAGGCTATGGTGAATTGCATGTCCTGTATTTTTAAAACAACAAAATATGTCCACAGAGAGCAATCTGAAAATTACTTGCAGAGTTTTACATTTATATTGTCATTACTTCTTTTGCAACAGCTACCTCGAGCACAAGTGGGTTGCTGCAAAATTTATTCTCATTAAGTTGGATCATTTCCTCCCTTAGAGGAGGAATTCAGTTTGGGCAAGGTTTCTCTCCTCACAGGAGTTTGTGTTATGGCATTTTTAGATTTAAATGCATCACAAAATTATCTCTAAGTTGAAAAATGCCACGATAATCCATCTGCATGTGTCAGATCTGTAGCATAAACCAACCTGAACTCAGAGTAGAACCTGAATTCTGAGTAGATTTTCCTGGCAACTTTGCTTCATATATTGCACATTTATACTTAAAAAACAACCCAACAAACAAAAACCTAAAACAGAGCACCCAACAAACTCTATGGAGAAGTCCTGCATAAATATTAAACCACAATAGTGGAGCATTATGGAGCTATAAAGTTGATTACTAGATTTTTTTTCCCCCTGATGTAGTAACAATTACTCAGCCAAGCATTGACTTATTTCTGATTTGCATGACCTTAATGGAAATTAGCCACTATTTTCCTTTGGAAACTACAGACCTGTCACTCACTATCCCCAAACTGCACCATCAGACCATCTCCAACTTCATTTTAAAAGTCTCATGAAAATCAGAACCCAGAGCTGCTAATGATTAAACGGCTTGACACTGAAAATTTTGAGTTTTGTGTGTAGTGTTTCCATGAGCACAAATCAGCATTTATCATGTCAAACTTGAGATAAATGCATGATTTGTTTCATATGGCCCCTTACCACCTCACTCCTGCTATCACATTAATCCTGATTAATAATTATTTATTGCCTCTTCTTGCATTTTTAGTTCTAAAATTTGTGGTGCCAGATGACCAGACATGATTGCAACATTTGGTGGTGGCTATGAGCAGGTTGGGACACAACAGTTAAATAAACAGTTAAACACACCAGTTGCATAGAAAAGAAGGGTGAAAATTACTTTTTTCCAGCTAATCTGAGCCATTGATCAAAGGGAGGATCTAAGAAGTTCAGCAGAAGCACAGCCAGCCCCAGGAGCCATTCAGAGACAACCACCAGAGCAAAGCACTGAAAAATCTCTGTAATGGGATTTCATCAATGTGGTGGCCGCTTCCTCTGGGATATTAACAAAATACACGGATTTCGTCATTTTCTCCTATAATTGTTTAGATGTTTTTCTGTTAAACATTGTCTTTTATTTGGGAACTTGTCCCTAAATATTTGGATTTCCATCAATTATTAAAAAGTTTCAAACGTGAAATTTGATTTCAAACTTTTAGTCACCTGATCAAGTTAAAAAACCATGTAGTCCACACAACCCAAAACAATGTAAGTGAAATACTTAAAGAAAAAAACCTACAAAAACCAAAACAAACATGAATGCCTCAAACCCCGAATACTAATTCCTTCTGATTTTGTTACAAAAGTTAAACATTTTGTATGACTGCAGTAAAGAAGAAAAAAAACCCCAATCTATCCAAAAGCCTTTTGAAATTATTAAATTTTCTATACTGCACTAAGAATTTGTAATAATTTTTTGCACTATCAGTTTACCTAATGTTTTATAAGGAAGGAATATGGAAGGAAAAAAAATTTCTGATCAATCTAAGTTTTCCTCCAGAACTTTCTTCTGAAGAGAATTCAGGTATTTATTAAGAATTGAAAAAGGCTTTTTGCAAAATGAAATTCCTTCACAGAATTTCCTTTACTAACATGGTTTAACATGATCTGCTAATTGCAGTAACTGGGTATACAATATTAAATAACGGAGGCAAATAGGCAAAATGGTAATATTTCCTAGATTACAAAATGAAATACACACAGAAGTAATTAGATGCATTATTAATTTACTGCATGTCAAAGAATCCCTATTCGGATTTTGAAAAGAAAATTGTACATTTCCTCATAATCTGGGATTTGCCTTTCCTGGTATCCTAAATGCATTTCCCTTGGACTCTCCCCAGGGTCTTTACCACCTCCTGTCTTTTTACTGTCTTTTATTTTTGCTGTTAAATTGGGTGGAAAATTTATTCTGCCTTAAAATACAAAAAATACTTTTACAGCTTTTATTCCAGTCTTTCACCTCCCAAAGATGCCAAATTTAAGTTCTCGCTATCCTTATGAAGGCATCTTGAACATACACAAGTGTAAGTATTAAAATACATTTAAAAACAGTGGGTTTTCAAATATTGATTAAAAATAATTGCAAGAAAAACTGTAACAGGAAAACATGATGAGGAGTATTACCACAAGCGTGATCTGTAAATATTCACCAAGTGAAATATGTACTTCAGGACACTGGAATATTCATTACATTTGGGAAGGGTTATTGCCTGCCTCAGTTTTTTTCAGAACTAGCATTACACACAGACACTGGTATGTAAAATTCTGCACATATTGAAATAACTCTTTAATATCATTTTTCAGTTCTTCCATCTTGACTGCTCAGTTTCTCCTTGAAGATGGGTTTACAGTAAAATTAAAATCTACATTTTGGTTCTGCATAAAAGATAGACTGCTATTAAATTCACTGTTCCACAGGGACTTTATTAGGTCTGCTACTGAACTGTGCATCATTTTAATTAGAATTAACACTTTCATCTTGTTTATGAATATATGTAAGATAAGCTTTGAAATATTTAACATCTGGGAATACAGTCAAGCTGTCACAGCAAAATTAAGACATTTCACATCCACAACCATTATTATATAATAGCCAGATACCAAATAACTAAACATTCATTGTTAGCAGTTGGAGTATAATCTCTCTATGCATACATTTCCATGTCCTTTGGGAATTTATTCATGCTTTGATCAGTATCCCTTTGAAGCAACTTTTCTTTAAAAAGAGACATTTCAAGTGCAGTCCTTGACTGTGTTAGATGTTTCCCTGGTAGGTACGAGACCTGTTTTACATAATTTATTCTGCTGTTAAGCACACACATCCCTAGACACACGGCCAGAACAGCACAAGCTCACTGCAGCAGGTTGGCTCACAAGGATCACCTTCCCTTGCTGGGATATTTACTTTGCAGCATAGAAGGGTTCATAGAAACACCTGCTCAATAGGCCACCATCTCCAGGTCAGCAACCTCAGTAAACCCGAGGTTCTTCCCAGCTGAATATTCTCCTGGGATCTGATGGGACTCCTGAAGGTAAAATTAAGGGGGCTGGAAGCTAATCCAAACAAACAAACAAACAAAAACTCCTCAAAACCCTTCCAGAGAGAACTTTCAGCACATCTACTAAAACACTATGGGACTGTGAGACATGTCAAACAGTCAGTCTTTGTTAATTTAGATCCAAAGTATCTTTCTCAGAAATTTGGCATGCAAAACCAAGGTAGCTGAGATTTTGGAGTTCCAGTTACTGATCCTCCCTTCCTGCCAGGAGCCTTGCAAGACTCCTCCAACAGCAGTGCAGCTCAAACGCCAATCCATCTTCATGACTTCTCTTGAAGCTACCGAGGACGGAAAAATCTCCAGGTAGTGCCTCCCCCTTGATGGGAATTTCTCTTCCTCTCCCTCTCCTCTTATACAAGGGTGTCAGCCATAAATTTTGTCATTGACAATACCACCTTTGCCATCCAATTTTTTGGGGTTTTTTTCCCCATTTAGCAAGAACTTAAGCTTGTGAGTAGCCTCCAAACTGCTTTGCCCAAAAAAAGCCTTGCACATCACAAATTTTGGTTGGTGTGGGTTCTGAGAACCTTTTGAATACCACTGCCTTTAAAACCTAAGTTATTCTGTGACACAGAATCACCTTATAGTCTACAGACTTTTTTGTAAGACAGCTGATAGTGATTTGTTTATATTATTCTCCACTTGAAGGTTTAGGGAAAAAAGGCAAAGTGTGTTGGCTAAAGGAAATTTTGTCTCATTTGTATTATTACCGAGACTCGTAAAAAGCAAATATAGTTCAAGTTTTTAAACATCCACACGCGTTCTTTTGTATTCAAGACAAGCCTCCTCTGAAATCTCTGTGCACTCACTCCTGCTTGTGATTCCTGGGCACACCAGAGAAAACCTCTTATTGATCACTTTTGAAATTATATTTCTCAGCACAAATGCTTTAATAATTGACTGAATAAAATGATGCTAAACCTCTGTACGAACAGTTTCATTACAGAACATGGTTTATGGTTTATTTGTGAATGTGTTACTGATTAATAACTTGGAGGAAGTACTGGTGATTATCTTCAGATTTTGGATCTCCACTTTATGAGTCCTCAAAGGGGACATAATCTATATTGAAATAATGATATTCTAAAATGTTTCGATTATTTCAAAGCATAAATTTAACTGCTTTTGCTCAGAAGCCCAAGGAAAAAAAACTGCAAAAAGAAAAACATCTAATTCCCAGATTTTGAGAATTTCTGAGCTATTATATTACATATATTATAAAATAATTTTTATATGATAATTGTATAATTAGAATTACATATATTCTACAATTTGAGTCCAATTTCTTATTAATGAAAAAATCCACAATCTACTGTGCAAAAACTTGGAAACTTTCATTGAGCACTAAAATTTTTTCTCTTAGCTTACATTAATTTTTCAGGGCTCCAACAGGAATAACAACAATTCTAGAAATTGAATTTTCAAAGACAAATATATCAAGCCATTATTATGCCAGAACTGTTATTCCACTGTAAGAAATGGCCATGGAAATCCTTAAAACACAATTGTGCTGTGCACACAGTTGTGTTCCTCGGTATACTGGTGGCCAAGGTTTGTCACAGCTTCCTCACAAAGGATTTCTCTTTCACAACTTAAAAAATTCCATGAGTAGCACAAGACATTTTGTATTCCACAAGTGTTATCAGGGTTTTGTAAGTGAAGCACTGTGGTTTTACTCTCTCCCATCTGTGGGTCACACAAGACCTCTTTCCAAGCCCAGAAAGATGTACACTTTCAGCACGCTGAGGAAACCCCCATGCTGAGGATAGACTCAGCCATAAAAAACCCCACCACACTTCTCTTCCAGCTGCAGGAAAACCTTCTCAGCTCTAGGAAGATGCAAGCAACCAATGCTGAAATTTTACATTCATCAAACACAGCAGGCCAAGGCTTTCACTCAAACCAAACTCGCCCCATTCAATAGATTTGACTGTTGAAACAGCTGAGGCTGATCACGTGTGAAGTGCAATGAACATCTTACAAGGCAAATTAATACGGAATATTTGAGATGCAGCTTTAGCTACTGACTCCCAGAAAATGAAAAATAAACAAATAAACAAACAAAAAAGAACCACAACATGGCAAGCAAGGAAAAGCTGCATTGCCCAAGAATGGAGGCCACAGTTTCTGATAGTGTCTCTAGGAAGTGACACACATTTTGAGGACAAATCCTATGACAGTGAGGGACACAGGACAATAACAGAGTCAGTGCATTCCTTCTTCCCCTCCTGCCACCCTACAGCATCCAAGCTGTCAGTCTTTCTGCTTTTTGGCAACACAGAAGAAACTTCAAGTTATAAAATAACAAACAGTTTTACAATGCACTTAGTCTATATACAGTTGACTAGAGGTACAAATACACTTGTATTTATATTTCCTGTAGAAGTCCAAACAGCTTGATCCTATTAATACCAAAATTTTTCCATGTGGCCATCACTGCAGTGCACTTCCTTCAGCAGAGCAAGAGCAAGTAACTAATTTACTGAGGGCTGCTGCTAATGTCAAATCATGCAGCCCTGTTCCCAAGTCACACACAACACAACAACAGCAAAATCAATCCCTGCAGTCCCTTGGACAATTTTTGTCTACTGTTTATCAAGGATAGCTGGTAGGATCAATATCCAGCAATATTCACTAACACAAAACCTGAGGCAAGACACACTTGAGTTACCAGCATGCTTTTGGTGCTGAGGTTTCATGTCTGTGTGTACAAACAGAAAATATTGAAGTTTTTCATTTTGAAACTCACTATTTAACGTCTGCTGGCTCCCTCATTCCACTGTCAAGGCAGGTTTCTATTCAATGCACATTTCAGCACCAGAGTGAAAAACAGCAATTTCCAACATTAATTCAGTTTGCCAACAATAAGTTTTCTATTTATGCAGAATTTATTTAGGTGCAGTTACAAAATCAGGGCTTTGATTTGAATTTTTACAGAGAGATATTCTGGAAACCAGGTTACAGTGGCTATTGTGAGGTTCTTAATTTGCTCAAAATAATGCAAGTATGACACGACAACATGTGCAAACAACTTTTGTCATTTACTATCACTGGAGTTTCCTTACTGTGTAAGCTCAAATGTAAAGGGGGTTTTTTTTGTCATTTAAATAGTTACTTCTGAAGCAGCATCCTTTTTCAGCTGTTTTATCACACTTTTTGTATTACAATTTATCCAGCTGAACAATATGCAGATGGCATATTGTAGATTAAGTAAAAAGGGTTGCTTGTGAGCTACAATGTGAATTGATATGGCACTGAGATTTTTCTGTCTCTTAACTCAGGCAGACATTGAAGACAGGTGCCCTCAGGCACTTATTTAATTCCTACCACTTTGTTGCACTAAAAAAAACCAAAACAAAAAAGACCCACCCACAAAAAAATCAAAATCAGTAACTAACAAATATCCACATTTTTTAGCCACTGAAAAGAAGATACAAAAATGCTACAATCAATTAAAAAATCCAAACAACTAAAACCACAACAAATAAACCCCAAACCAGAAACAGCCATCAAAACAACTTCAAAGTGTTAAAAAAATGGTGAAATTACTGAATACAGCCAAGTCAGACCTCTCTAGATTTGTACAACTCACTAAAAATTCTTTTTTTTGACAGTAAGTAACGTCCATGCCACCCTTCCCTCATTTACCTCCTACTTCAGCCAGGCAACAATGTTATTTTTAATTCACACTAATTGCAAGCCTTAAGGACAAAATGTTTTCTGTTGAGCAAGTGGAAAAAGTACAAATGAAAGAGATACAGCCTGAAATAGCTTGGCACATGACCTGCCATTTAGAAATTAAAACCAGGATACAGGAAAATAAAAGTGCTGCCGGTAGCATCTGCAATATTCCTTCAGAACAGAGAGTGATTTAAATTTCTACCTACTGTAAATACTGTTTTTTCCTAATGTGTACAGGCCTTGAGTTCAGAGTTTTTCCATATGCTAGCAGCTACATGTTGTTAAATACATTCAGAAGCTTTGAACAGGTCATTATCCATTACTTTTCCATAATTTTGCCTACAGATTTGCTACTATCCACAACTTTTTTTTACATCCTGTTCTTGTTTTTGCATTGTACTAAGAACAACTATTCAGCAGTTCCACCTAAGAACTGAACCTGAATTGAAAAATCACAATTCAACTTTATCCGTATTCAGAACTGGAAGTTAAAATTTGTGTTGAGTTTCACAGATGTTGCACAGCTGTTTACACAGGCTACAGAGGAGGTTCTTCAGTCAAAAATATATATCAACAATCATCACAAAAAAGGTTTCAAGCACTACCATTGAAATGGTGCAATCTAAACCTGTGCAGACTCACATAAATTATGTAAAATAAGCCATCATGGCTTAAGAACAGGAAAAAAGGGTAAAGCCCTTTCAGAGAAGTCACAAAGTTAAGCATCTGTTAAAAATTTCATTAAATATATGGCTGTTTCCTTGAAAAAAACTTTTTTAAACTGACCATTAAGTCAGATACCATTAAAAAACCAAGTAATTCAAGGACAACTATTTAAATTATCTCCATGAAAGATCAAAGCTGACAGGATTGTGATTGCCCCATTCTGCAACAGAGACAAAAGTCTGTGGATCCTCTTGGTCCTTAACTCATTCAAACTCTTTGAGAAACTCCTGTCTCTAGCTGACAGGAAACAGAAATTTGAAACTTTACACCCTGTATCTTAAGGATCTACTCCAGCACATGTGAACATCTCCAGCTCTGCTGCAGGAAGAATCCTGGAAAGGTTTTCCCTTAAAAAGATAATTTGTAGCCATCAAAATTTTTCTACTGAATCTCATTTTGGCCCTTTTTTGTAGTCAAAACCCTTCCTATGCTTTCCTTTAAAGATGCCTCTTTCAGTGCCTGGTAAAGATTTGATCTCATGAGCAAATAAACACATGGAAGAAAACCCCAAAGGAACCTTACACAATCCTGTACCTCTGCAACTCTGAAACCTGTGGTGCTGAAGTACTTCAGTCCCCTCTTTTCCTGTTTTGATACCAACACACAGGTAACTAAAGCATGACTGTAACGTGAACTGCTTGGTCTCCCGATAACAAAGCCACACTACAGGTGCATGTATGAAGAGCAGATTATTTAATACTTGAAAAATGAGAGTAGTTTCCAACTGGATCAGATAGAGGGGCTGAAGAACAAAGATCACCTGCCAGAAATCCTAACACTGAAACATCACCACAAATTCAAGTGATGAATCATGTAAAGAAGTGTTTGTTCAGTTAAACACTCCAAGAGTTCAGGCATTAGTATCCCTAGGAAATGTTGTTCAGTCAACTGAAGGTCAGAGGATTTGCATTCTACATTTTCACTTCTTACTCTATTTGTCTCAATTAAAATAAACCAGGTGAGTCCGTCAGTGCCTGTTTCACCTTCTTAACACTTGGCATTGCTTCAACTACACAAAATATACCCCACTTTGGAAATGGTGGCTTCCTAAGAATATTCCTCAAGTATAATCAACTTTTTATGGTGGCAAAATACACTTTTGCACTGTGCTTGATTGGTTAGGACTAAAATAAAATCTGAAATTACTGCAATGATTAGTATTTGCTATATATAATTGAATTTTTCTTTGCAATTAATTCCTAACCTTGAATAATTCAGATAACTTTTGGTAAATCATTAAAAAGTCAAACTTCAGTTAACAGTCATCCAATTATTTCTATATCATGCCCAAACAGAACTGAACCATTATGATTAAGTTTACAAAAGGCTCCTTGTTGTGACTGTTTGTTCATATGTAAAAAACCCCACCACAAGTCCTGATATGACCTGTATACATTATACATTTGTTAAATTTAGCACAACTCTTATCTTGGGCTGACATTCAGAGAACACAGAGTATTGAAAATGCCACATTTAAATGTTGTTTACCAGAATCCTGTGCAGCATCTCCTCCTTCTAAGCTACAACTTGGTATTACAAATGAACTAGCAAAGCCAGCAGTTCATACCAGAGCCCTTTCTGACCAGCACTGCCAAATGACTGGTTCTAATTTATTCATTATGCCTAAAGATACAGAAGAACATGGGAATGATGCTGCTAGTTCAGGATTTTGAGGGGGAAATCTTGAAAAACAGATTCAAATCAAAGACTGAGAGATTGTTTACATAATAAATTTAGAGAAGATTGGTATATTCCACATTATCCCATTATAAATGTACAGAACACAAAAAAACCTGGGAATCTCTTGCAGTCAATACCACTTTCCCCCCGCCCCCTGACTTCAGAAAAGGAAGACAGTCCCAAATCAGTGAACAATTCCCTACTGAATGTCTCTGAGCTAACTAGAGATATTTGGGTATCTTTTAACAGTTATGGATATTGTAATCCAGTTGGGAATTCTTTTCAGACACTTTGGCTCTGAAATGATGATTTTAAAAGAAAATACAATGGTTAGGGAATACTGAGAGATCCACAGACAAAGAGAGAGATGCATAAATCTAACATATATCGAAATAATTGAAATGTTGCCAGTTAGGAAAGCAGGTAAATGAGATTTAGGCAGCTGCAAATAACCTGTGATTTTTAACAGCAGTAGTAAAACTGAGACAAAGACGGTTTTTATTCCCATTCTAGCTGCTTTAAAAAATGATGAGCAATGACAAAGGCAAAATATCCTTCCTTATGCCATTTAGTATTTCATAAATAGAGATGCTGCATCTCAACAAATAGAATAGAAATTTATGTTTAAATTCTGTAACAGAGAAGCCATATTTGCCACAAAGAACAGAGAGAGAAGAAGAATGGAGAACATTCTGTAACAGAGAAACCTTATTTCCCCACTGAGCCACACGCTGAGGTATAAAAAGTTTGACATCAGTTCTAAGTAAGAAAAATATATTCAACTATCAGCAAGTATTGCCCACCACTCAATTATTTGTCCAAACACATTTCAAAATGGAAAATTATTATTTTGACTGTTATTTTCATGCAGAAGAGAGAAATGGTTCTCTCCTGAGTACCTCACGGATTATGGCTGCACAAAGCACTGACCGAATGGTGCAAAATACTTTCAACACTCAGATTTGCAACTCCAGCCGGGAATGGGAGGGACAAAAGGACTTTGTGTTGGGGTTTGGGGGAAGAAACCAAAACACACGGAAATTTTATGAATATATTATCAGGTCTTATCAGGCTAGGATAGAGTGGCTCCTACTTTTCCCCCACCTAGTCCCCAGCTTTCTGCCCCTCCAAAAAGAAGCTCAGTGTAAATTTAAAAAATTCCCCCCTCAGAGAGTTAGTAATATTCAGGTATATTTTTATTTAATGGGTATTAAGGAGGTTGCTTGTGATTTACTAACATGCAACCAACTCTTTTAAACTCTGAATTTGTTATTCATGTCTCAGCCAAGAAGCAAAGTCTCAAAATAGAACATTATGGCTGTCTGAAAAGATGTCTATCAACACACATATCATGGTTCAGTTCACAACACTCAACAGCCACACTGAAAAAATCCCACTGTACAAATGCTTTCCCAGCTGTCCAAATAAACATCTCCACCACCAGCTCTGGCACAAACGTCACCACCTTGAACAGGAACCCCTCAGGTTTACACACTGCAGAGTGGGAACTACTGGAACTAAATTGTGCTCTTTAGTTACAAAAGCATCTCCTGCAGCTGGGCTTGCCTTGGGCGTGACATTCACAAAGCAATGCAAGACAAATGTATTCCGAAAAACCAGCAGGAAAAAAACAGCACAAATATTCATATTCAGTATAGAGGATTAAATGGACAACATCAACCTAGGAAAATTATTTCAAGACGTGTGGAAGCTCTATTAGATTAGAATTTTCTGAAGTAGTAATTTGTAATTCTTGGGGCAAATAGGTAAGAATATGCAAAACCTTGTGGCTTCGGGTACTCCATTTTACTTTGAAGGTCCTGTTCAGCAGATCAGATGGCCAGCTGAAAAAATCAGTGGAGTCAATGTAGTGCAGAAAACATTTCTGTTAGACTTTGGCTGCTGGCTATATTGCTCATGTACAGATCTAGTGTATGACTCACTTGCATAATGGACAGGAATTCATTCAGCATTAAAGTTTCAGAGAAAATCCTTAACCCATTAAGAGAGAAACCTTTTGACCTTATGTACAAAATTATGCTTGCTTCCAATAATGGCATTGTCAACTCTGTATCTTTGCAACGAGTGTATTTTGATAATTAATGCCAGCAAGATCAGACAACAAAGTGAATTTCATTTTCTGATTACAGTGCATAGTGCTTACATTACATTACATTCTGATTACAGCGCTCTCCCATTATCCAAGGCTGCTGTGCAGCTTGCCTAACACCATCCAATCTGGGGAATTCTTGAGCAAAATAGCAGAGTCATTTTTGTAAAGAATGGGCACAGACTCTCTCTCCCTCTTTTTTGCTACAAAGCCAACATTGAATCACATCAGACAGCCTCAGCAGCCACTAAGATATCATTGTTCACAATCATTACTACAGAAAAAAGCACCTTATTCTCAAGTCATTTTGAAATTATTATGGACAGTGGAAGAGAACATGACAATATATGACTTCTCTTAAAAATTAAAAAAAAATAAAAGAAAAGAAAGAAAAATAGAACCATGTTTTCTTACCATGGCAGGAACCGTCCAGTTCTTCATATCCCACACTGCAGATGCATCGTCCCAGAGGCACCAGCCAATCCCCATCTGCCCCACAGTACAATTTTGGGGTGTCCCGCTCCTCGGCGCTCTTCACGCAGGAGCCCCGTACTTCCACCAGCGAGGAAGAATCCACCCTTGGAATGGTGTCAGGAAACATGGCCAAATTACGGACCGTGAAAGGGCACTTCTTGTAATAGACACGGACTGACACCAAAGCAATGCACGCCCCAATGTCCTGAAAAGCAAGATAAAACCCCTTCTTGTTGATCGGCCCAACCTCACGAACTTCCGTGTTGAGCTTGAGGATGCGGTCGCCCAAGTCCATCTGGGTGAAGCTCTCATCAGCAGCTATGGTATCGATTTTAGTGTACTGGTTTGGCTTGAACTTTACCCCATGGGGCTCATCTGACTCCACGTAGTAGAGGTTGAAGGTTTCCTTGCAGGTCCCCAGCACCCAGGGAATGCTGTTGCAGTCCCTCAGGGTGAATTTCATCTCCACGTAGATCTTCTGCGCGGCGTCGCGGGAGACCCAGTTGGTTTGCAGCCAGTTGTTCTGGTTGGGCTCCATCACGTTGCACACCTGGTAAGTGTGAATGGGACGGTTGTGTTCGTCCATCTCAGTTATGGCATCCCACTGAAAAGAAAACAAAAGGGCTTGAAAACCAGGAATAAGTATTATATATACATGTACACATGTGGCCCACATATACGCACCTATATCTTAATTATGAATAATTACTTCAAGTTTAGTGGAAAAGCAGCAGTTAAAATAAGGTAACTACAGAACACCACACAAGTTTGATTTCAGAAACTCCACAATAAATTCCTATTAAATAAAACTTTAAAAAATGACTGGGGCCTAGCAAAGAAGGAGATACAGGCCATGTTTATATTTTTATACATATCTTCATATACTTTATATCAAAGGCTCACCAAATGCTTATTATATAACCTGCTACTCCAAAAGATTACCAACATCCCAGAAATAGCTTCAGTATAGCTGAATCAATTTTCTGCTAAGCAGTTGTAATATCAATGTAGCACTAGAGATATTTTTTTTATCAAAACACAGAACTATTTATAGCTCTGTTTAAAAAAAATATTGCATCCCACCAGAAGCTTTAGCTTGGCTTTCAGATGTACTGAACCACTGGGGTACAAGCAGCAAGAAAAAAACCACCAAGAACCAAAAGCAACCAACATTAAAGTCACATTTAAAGGGAGATATGCTGTATGCTCCAGAGAGGTCTCAAAAAGAAAAAGGAACCAAAAAACCACTAAACAACTCTCCACCACACCAACTAGAATGAAATAGTTGGTTGTTTTATAAAACAATGTTATTTTTAAAATATAGAAGAGCTTTCCAAACTGGCATAGGCCAGTTTAAAATAAAAGCTTCAATATGCTACTTTCCCTTAAAATTATTAAGGAAAAAAAATATCCAAAATATCCTCCTCTTACCAGGAGGTTCTCTTCAGAAATATATATTCACTCTGAATCAATATCTCAATTTGAACTTACAAATTAAAGCCCTAAAGTTAGCTGTTAACCGTGCACTTAATAGTATAAATCTATTACTTCTGTAAAAAAGTAAAGGCTCAGCACTTCAATAAGCTGTTTCAAAGAATAAACCAAAATGGATTGATCAAACAAGGACAGGGCTTTATTTCATTCAAAGCAGATCTCTCGTGCCTGTTCCTTTGCACTGTGCTCCCAGACAGCCTGCTGAGATCTACCATTTTAAAGGAATTCACCTCTGGGCAAGAAAAAAGTTTAAAATCTGCAAAATTGTTTAATAAGAACTAGTAGTCTAAACATCATACATATAAAATATTTGGAGAAAGGTTAACACTGAACATCTCAACCTAGCCATTGCCCTGGGCCATGCTGGGTAAGGTATGGTTACAAATACAGAATGTGCTCTTAGGTACCAGTCCTAGATACTGAATGGAAACAAGATGACTTCTACCACCCCAAAACGTCACTTTCAGTGACTGAAAAGTCTGACAGAGCTCACTCTGTGATAATCTCCGACATGGACACAGTCTCCCTGCATGAAATAGAATCTGCTTTTAATTTTACCTGAGAACTGCATTTCTCATTGATAAAAACAGACAGGAAAGGTAGCAGTTGAATTCAGTGCAGCCAACTAAAAGCCAAACAATTTATCCAACATACACTGGTTTTCTTTTGGGTGTATTTCATATTATAGCTCTCATTTAATCAAGTTTTAAGTTAAAGTTGTGCAAAACATCAAAACCAAATGAACAGAAGCATCTCACTGTGACTGCACAGGAAAGTGTTGGGTCCCACAAAAATCCCAGCCCCGACACTCTCAAAAGCTGGCAGGAGCTGCATGGCTTAGACAAGGTGACAGTTCAGGTTCCTTCAAACTTTGCCCATCCCAATGTGCTGCTTTACTTTCAAAATCTTTTGATTACAGTCCTTTCAAACGAGGAAAACCTCTCCTAATGCTGATGGAAGCAGCAGCAGCATAAAGCTAATTCTTGCACCTGGAGTTCCAGGACTTACGGAAAAGACATGTTAAAAACATCATTTGGAGGAAAGACTTCAAAATGCTAGTTGAACAGTGGAATAAAAACCAGCATGGCTAAGAGGTTACGTTTTACATGCAGCACAAAGGAAGCATGAATCACTAAAATAGAGTAATATACAATTTGAAGATTGGTGGAGGGAAGATTTGAAGATTACTCGTCACATCCAAGTACAAAATATGAGATGACACTACAAACCACACTGGATTTTAGCTAGATAAAGGCTCAGCAGTTTCCATACCTCTACAAACTACTTTACAACCTCTCATTTTTAAACTTCACTAATATCCAATAGCTGTGCAGAGAACACTGTTAAAAGCAAATCATGTAACTTTAAGCTTGTATGAGCTATATAATACTGAAATCTACTTTCATTGATTCCAATTTTTTTCTTCCATTTTAAACCAAAACACTGGAGATTTTTAAAAAATCAACAAGAGCCTTTTAGTACACATCAGTACTGAAAGCTGTTCCAATTAATAGCAGTAGATGTATCAAGCAGTGAAAAACATCTACTTCCTTATGAGCTGATATTGAGGTAAACTTCACACCTAGTGAAAGACACCTCTCCCACAAGCTGTCACAATGATTGATGGATTAATATTGGGATCTTAGTCTCAGATAACAGCTACTGAGGCACCGAGCCCACCGCAGTTTGGTAACCTGGGACGACAGTTTTAGAATCCTGCACACCTCAAGATTCTTTATTGATATTTTACCTCATATTAAAAAAAGGGGGAGGCGTTGGTTACTTAAGCCCAAGCCTTCACTCACCAGTTTATGGAAGAAACCATCCGCTCTTACAAATTTTGCCACATTTGCATTCTAAGCAAGAACGCTCTCTTCCTTTTATCCTTATTATTTTACTCTACGGGTATTTCTCTAAAAATCAAGGGCTCTGCACCTGCACATACCTAACCAGTGTATCTGAGCACACCCTTGAACAAGAGAAGGTTCTGGCAGACTGAACATGAGCACGTTTAGAAATCAGGCACACAATGGCACTCCTGGGGACAATATTTTACACCAACCACTTTTTGAGACAACATGTGGGGATAAACACTGGCTTTCCATGAAGAGAACTGAAAGTTGTGCCTGAAAATAATGAGACAGGAAACTGGGGAACAAAACCTGTTGACTTCAGCCATTCTGTGTTCTACTGTCTGCTAAGACAATGCAACTGTTAAGGCAAATCCTCAGTGGTGATAAGTCTTATTCTTATCTGGCAATAAAAGGAAGGTTTCCATTCTCAACTGAGGAACAAAATACATAAGGTTCATGCTACAGAGGTCTGGTTTACTCTCCTGGCTTCAGCGAGCAAAGTAATTTCAGAAATGGAGTTGTCAGCTACTTCTCACACAAAAACATAGGCTGGCATTTGAAAATTCAGTGAACCTGAACTGTAGAAATGCAATTTGCTGACATATACATCCCTCATTGCCCACAAACATCCACCTGAGACAGCTCTGTTAAAAAGTCCATCCTATAAAAGGGATGGACCGTGTTTGTTGTGCAGAACTGCTACTATCCTGAAAACCAACCTCAAGAAGGTTGAAAGTGTGTCCATGCAACTCATGTACCCAAAAACAGTTAAATAAGCATTTCCTTACTTATCACATCCAATGAGGATAAAAAGAAAGCATACAGTGTCTTCTCTAAATTGTTGTGGGTTTTTTTTGTGTGTTTGTTTTTTGTTTTGTTTTATTTTCTTACCCCAGTAAATGGTTTAGTATTTACTTAGGTCATCCCAGATCTCAGCTGGGAGTCACCTAATGAAATCCACATACGTAGAACACTCTCAGCTGTTCACTCCTGACAATCTTCTAGATCCCATTTCCATGGAAACAAGCTGAACAGTAAAAATAAACAGAGTTTTAAAAATTCCCCTCATATTAATCTCCAGTGAGACAATCCTAATAAAAATGAGATCAGAAAGGTCCAAACAAGGAAACACCAGAGGAAGACTTGCACCTGGCATGCGCAGCTGCCATGTGACAATGCACATTTACACATCTTGCTGCTGTAGTGACATTCAGGTAAAAACCAGCTACACACTACACGACATAACGGAAGAAAAAGAAACTTATCTCAAAGTAATGATCTTGGGAAATGAACATTTTAAGGCACAGCTGGCATTTACGATGGCAGCAAAAACAAGAAGACTAAAGGATATTTAAAAGAGCTACAGAACTGCTGTAAGTTCAAGGTATTAATTCCTCCTCTCCCACTAACTCATTTTTCTTTGCCTTCACTTTTCCCAAGGTGTACAATTCTGTATGCGAAAAGAGGTCCCGAGACCCCCAAAGATGATGATAACACTGAACTCCCAAAATACGCCTATTTGGAAAAAAGCAGACAAAAATCCCCATCTGACTTAGCTGGCAAAACAAACCAGCAACTGAACTACTTCTGTTCTTACATTTAATGGTGTGGTGGGTTAAAGTCATTTAGGGAATTAATAGCAATATGTAGCACAATTTTATTAGCTCTGCAGAACTAAAATGCCAATCACAATGCAGGTTTAGAAGAAAATGTGACATCTGTTTTCCATACACAGAATATGAGAGTAAGAGGGCAAGCCCCTCAAAATCTCTGGGGCATGATAATGCACCAATGAAAAAGTGAACACAGAATAATGTTCCCACTGTCTGGGCAGGGCAGAGAAAGAATAAAACAGAAGGCAGAGAGAATAATACATAATTCCTTCCATAACAGATCATGAAAAAGTACATTCAGAAAACAGATCTATGCAAAAATGGGAAGCAAACCCAAAAGAATTCACACACATATGCATACACACGAAGGCTGTTTATTATAAACTGAAATATAATTGAAACCAGCCATTACTATATAAAATACCTTTTTTCCCCAGCACTCTGAAACAAGACCATTGTTTCCCTGAATGCATTATTGACTATAAAAGACTCAATGACTTGCACCAAGGATCTGCAAGGATGGTGTGCCACTGTAATTTGCTTTTTAAATGAGCCACGCTAGTAAAACCTCAGCAGGTGGTGAGAGATGCCACAATTCAGTTGTGAAAAGTGCTGCTGATCACCTTTCTAGGGGCGTCCCAGCCCTTTGTAATGCAACACTTCCGATGTATTCAGAATTGAATGGAAAGCGAGAGCAGAAAGTCTACACCTTTTCAAGATACTAGAGCTGGTAACACTTAATCCTGCTGTGTGCCCTTCAAAAATCTGCCAGCGCACTGTCCCTGGGACCTGCGACAGAGACCTGCTCTGCTGGCCCCTGTCTTACAATAGAAATAATAGTAATAAAAAATACATAACCCAGTGGTTTTACAGGTATCTGCTACTAGAATAGAGCTGGCTCTGGCTAATCACAATAGTTCTGTGCTACATTTGGCTGCCAGCAGCAGCAGAGTCTGCTGTGATAAAACACAGAATAATGCTGATGCTGGCAGGGCAAGGGGAACAAGAGCCCAGCAGCCCTCCCTTGGCTGAGTGAGATTTATGGGATTAACCAAGAATACCTGAAGGATGTGACAACTCTAAACATCAACACACACGTGCTGAAACACAGGGGTCTGCTGTGGAATAACAGATGTGTGGATGGAAGGACCAGGTTGGGTCGCTCAACAGAACCACAGACCAGTTTGGGTCGAAAGGGACTTAAAGATCTTCCAAGGGCAGGGACTCCTTCCACCATCCCAGGCTGCAGCACCCACAACTTCTCTGGGCAACCTGTTGTGGTTCCTAACCATACACACGGGAAGTTATTTCCTCCTAATACCTAATCTAAACCTGCCCTCTTTCAGTTTAAAGCCATCCCCCACCCCATGCTATCACTACATTATTAAATGCAGTACTAAATTAAGTAAACTACATATATAATGACTTTAAATACAGAAGTGTTAATGCTTATACTTCCTTATAATTGGAATACGACAGACAAGGACTGAGAAATAAATTACAACTACAAAATAACTAAAACTGTAGGTATAATCCAATCAAGCTCTAAGAGGTATTGGCTGTTTAACAGCAGAACACTTATTTGCTGCTGTGTGGCTTTATTTCCTAAATATGAGGAGCTGCAGCAATCCTGGCTCTGCCCTTCCCAGCACCTCATTCACTTGGAGTAACTGGAGCAGAATGTTACAACACTGCTCAGTGAAGCCACTGGGTACTTCGGTAATGCTGCACAATAGCTGCCTGCATCAGCTATGTGGCCTGGGGGACCTTGCTGGATCTCCAAAACAGCACAGATAATGTTGTGGTAAATGTTTGTGTGTCCTCAGGTACTTAGAAACACAGAAAAATAGTGCGGAGGAAGCTTTAAAAAAAAAAACAAAAAAAACAACAACAAACCCACACCCAAATAACAAACCTTGAGCAAGCTCTATATTTCTAGTTTCGAAATTTCTACAGAGTTTGCCTGTTTATCTTATTGATCTTATTGAGGTGTTTGTGAGCAGGCCTGGGCTGTCACATCACCACTGCAGTGGCTCTGACTCACCAAGCCCCTTGGTACCCAAGCTGGGCCATAAACTCCCCTCCTGCCAGACCTGCACTGCCCATGAACTTTAACCACACCAACTGGGATGGCCTGCTGGGAAGCCAGAATAACTTTCAGGCAGGCAGAGACACTTGGTAGATTTTCTCAGCCCTCAGTTTGAGAGCTGACCTTGTCTGCCCCATGATATAATGCACATACTGAGTCAAATGACTGCTTTTACCACTTAAACTCTTCAGAAATTGTGCATTGCATCACATCACAAGTCTGACTGGAATTCACAAATTTCCAAGTATCAGTTCTGCTTTACTTGCTTTCCCTGCTTTGACTCTACAATTCTGATACCTGCAATTCCCCTTCAGCAGCAGGAAGATTTTTCCATCTTTACTATTTCAAGCAGTGGAGTTTTAAGTGAACAGCACAGAATCCCAGCACACCAGTGGTCCTGGCTGTGTGCAACCACAAAGAGGGCTATGACTCAGAGTTTCCCATTTTCATTTCCTGACTAGATGCTCTGGGGAAAAAAG
This sequence comes from Prinia subflava, assembly GCF_021018805.1. Classification (NCBI taxonomy): domain Eukaryota; kingdom Metazoa; phylum Chordata; class Aves; order Passeriformes; family Cisticolidae; genus Prinia; species Prinia subflava. The sequence continues at coordinate 2,237,848 of NC_086271.1, forward strand.
CATTTCAGTACCACTGATGGTAGAAATTGTATAAATACCTTTTCAAGCTCCAGGTTTTCCCACTGAAAAGCAGTGGATCTCAGAGGGGTTTTATTACGTGGGCATTTGCATATTTAAATTCCTGCAATTAGCAAGCAGTCAATGAGGTTAATATGGATGAAGTGAAACCCAGAAGAGTATCTGTCCACTTCTTCCATCTCTTCCCAGTTTTTTCTAAAGCCTACTTTCTTTAAAAAAAGAAGAAAAAAAATCCCACCTTTTCTACTTCTTATTGAGTTCATACTAGTCCATTAGTGATTCTACTTGAAACTATACAAACGGAAATAATTAAGAATAATAATTACACAAAGCAGCTATGTAAGGCTTTTCAACTGTGGAATGCTTTATAAACACTAACACATTAATTCGGCCTAAGACATAAAACTAAAGAAGCAAAACTAAAGATATTAAGAGGAAGGTGAAACGACAGATGAGTGGTTTTTACCAGCACGCTGTGTGTCAGGAGCCGGATCAGCGTGGATGCCCTGATCTGGCACTACCCACAGGAGCTGAGTTGATGACACTGCAAAGCTGCCCTGCAACACAACCCTTTCTTGGAGCATTGACTAATGGGCTCCTTCAGAAGCACTCTCCATTCCCCTCCAGCTGTTGTGCTGCCCCAAGTGGAGCCCATTCCTGTGGCACACATCTGGCTGCAATACTTGTGACCCAGCTGCTGCTGGAGAACTGAACATTTGTATTCTTCATAAGTCATCTCCAGCCTCCCACCACCATCCTAACAAGTGTTACTGCTATCTACAAATAACAAATTCATGACTTCAATTTTTCCTCAAGCTACTTATCCCTTCCAGTCAGAGGATCAAAAGGGAGAAACCAAGATTAGAGCTATGTGGCTAATTAAAGGCACAAACTTTTATTTACTGGCTTGCAAGGGATCATATTGATACACTCCAGTGAAAGCCAAAGGCAATGCTATCATATCCTGCCATTTAACTGAGCCTAAACCTCTGGAAATAAAATCTGAGAGGTGAACAGAAGAACCAATTATTACAAGTAGAGCAAGCTGAATAACAGTATCAGTAGCAGCTCAGTTTTTTTGCATGTAAATAAGCTTGTGTATTTCAGCTACATGCACTACAACCTTACTCATTTTCTACGTTAAACAGAGCCATGCCAAAAAACTCTAAGGAATAACTTCTATTACAGTTTGCAAACATCCTTAACGAAGTGTCCAAAAATGTGCTGAGAAATAAATATATAAAAAATGAGAAGCCTCCAGCATTTTTAAGAAAAAAATAAAAAAGCTATCCATATGAACTTTATCTATAGTCTGTGAGCTCCAAGGCAGGAAGAGAGGAAAAAAAAAAAAAAAAAAGAAAAAAAAAAAAAAAAAAAAAAAGGAAGAGAAATGAAAACAATTGCCAGTGTTTTCCAGTACATCAGTTTGTTCATCATTCCTATGTAATTACTTATTTACTGAGGTCTTGTAAAGTACCACTGTCTCCTCGGGGAGCTCAGGCCCAGTCATACTTGTTAAAAACATCCTGGAAGAAAATAACCCTTCCCCAGTGCTCCTTCCTTTTCTCCCATTTCTGAGTGCACAAATGGAAGGAGCATCTTAATTATCTTACACTATAAATAAGCTGGCATTAAACTCACTCCATTCACTATAATTGAGGAGTGCAAGATCAAAACAAACCCTCAGACATCTCATTTCTACACTGTCCTGCATGTGAAAAGATGTGAATTATAATAACTTCCTTGCTCTTTCAACCTCCCTCATTTCATTACTCCTATTTTCAGCTACACTGAAAGTAATTTTGTGAATCAACTTCTGGCAGAGCTAATGGGAGAAAAGAGAAAATTTCATTTGACTATATTTCAGTTTATTTGTAGGTAGGCCAGGATATCTTACGTAGGTTTGCAATCCCTTTAGGTTCACCCAAATTAGAAGGCAGCTAAAACATATTTAACAAAACTTCTTATGACAAGACATGGAGAGCTTTAGGAAGTACATTTTTTCCACAGCTCTGCTGTTCAGGTTTCTGAAGGAAAACAACCTATGGAATTGTGGAGATTTATGCATTTGCTTGTTCTATTTTGAGTTCACAGTTATCTTAGAACACCACAATCTCCCCAAGATATGCAGAACAAGCTCTGGCCTTCCAAAAGGAACTTTTCATGACACAAAGTAACATGAAACCATGTGGGCACTCTGGGCTTGGGGCATGTCCTGACCAAGGAGGTACCTAAACACATGCTGACAATTCTTAGCTTAATTTATTGCTGGGTTATATACATATGTATTTTTTTAACCTTTTGGAATTGATAATAATTATCTTTTTATTTTCCAGATACTGCAATTGCAAGAAGGCTACCTGACTTAAGTGTTTAAGTAGAATAAGACTTTTTCACCCAAGTAGACCTAGACCTTTGTTTGGAACCTACTGTAGATAAAAATCACTGCAGCTGGCGGGGGTGGTCATGGCATGCCAACTAGAGGTCAAATTAGATGTCAGGTTCTTTTGTAATTTACCAAAAGATTACAGTTTGCACATTTATCTTCCAGAAACTTCTCTGTTGTCAGAACCAACTTGACCCTAAGAGAGCAATGCTTTATTAAGTTACAGCTGAACACAATTGTTGAGATGCTGGTCCAATGCCTCTAGTTAATGTATCACCTACCAGCAGGATGCCCTTTTAAAGGAGAAGCCATTTATGTTTGTCATTTCAGAGCAGTAAAAAGAGACAGGTTTCTTGGCATATGTCCTCACAGAGTATTTTTTTGATGAAGGACACTACAAGTTGTTTTTTTCTAAAATTGAACTGTGCTACATCAGTGAAGCTCTTCACATATTTATTTAAAATGTCCCATGACTTTCTGGTCCAAGTATGAAACACTGGAAAGAGCTTTCACAAAAGCTGATTTAATATCATTGAAAGAACACACACCAAAAGCAGGCCACAGTTAAAGAAGATTACTAAAAATCTTTAACCTCTTTTCTGTAGAGCAAGAGAAGTTTTTGCTAGGAAACAACTACTCTTTAGGGGATTTTTCCTATTAACATTATGCTCGTAACAGACCTCCCCGTTTTCTAGAATGCAAATGTTGGAGCATTCACAGGGTGAGGGAAGACAGCAGCACAATTCAGCTTTGAGAGTTACGAAGACAATGTCAGTCCTGTAAAACTAGAAGGGTTAGACACGAACCAAAGCTCCAGGACAAGGGAGGAAAAGGCCAATTTCACCTTCAGTTTTTATCTTCCTATTCCTCTCTCAGTCCAAGAACTGTCCTGGGGACACAGCAATGACTACATCTAACTACTGGTTTTCAGAGGCAAAATATTTGTCACACAGTTGCAAATTGTTGCCAAGTGATTCAATATATGATAACCATTTAGTAATTTTCTGACATTTATAAATTTTTTACTTTCTGATACTGCAGAATGTTAATGATGGAGAAACACAATACTCCCAATTCCCTGAAAATTTCCTTACTAGCCTATGAGCAAATCAGAAATCTGAGTTCTGCCAATCTCTCTTAACAACAAAACAGGAAAGTAATCAGGAGCATCACTTCTCTCTTTTTATGACATGACCTCGCAACCTTCAAACCCCTTTTTTGTATTTGGGGCAAAATCTTGGAACACATCATCCTCCTACCGGATTATTCCAGAGAAAAAACAGAGTGTGTCAGAAATGAGGAAGGTGCAGGATCCACAGTTCCATACAAGGAACTGACGCTGCCCAAGAAGGAAGACACAGCCCAAAGAAGACAGAAGAGAACCTTATAATCACAGATATCACAGATACATCACTCATCCCTTAACCACATTTTTGTCCTCTCCATCAATCTCAGCCACGTAGATTGGAGTAGACAGACAATGAACATGTATGACTAACTGAAACAAACCATTTCTATCAATTTCATGTACAAATAGTTGTACCATTTTTGCTGCATTGCATTTGTTACATACAGCCACATGAAAGGTACGTTTTTTCTTACATACCTGTTTTTCTATACAAAGCTTTGACTCTCAGGAAAACACCTCTCAAGATTTTTGTCCTTATTTATCACTTTTGAAAGGCTTGCATATGAAAACCCATGAAATTCTATTATCTGCTGATCATAGTCTCATGATCACTTTTACTGAAATTACATGCCTCCAAAAATAGGAATTTTCTTAGAGCACAGTGTGCTGAATTCAAGTCCTCTCCCACCCACCACTGCCCCAAACAGTACAACTCTTCCCTAATTATTCTTATTCTACTCTTCTGCTGAAACATAAGATGAAGGACAGTTAGAAGCAAAAATGTCTTTTGTAAATTGACATATGTATAATATTGACCTGCAAACCCTTCTCCAATTTGCAGAGTCCTTTCTCGAAGCAGACGTGTTAAAATAAGCGAGCAGAGTCTGCTGTGTGCATCCGTTTCCTAATGAGATCTGACACAATAATTAGTGTGCAACAAGCTGGGGTAGTTTAATGGACTTCCCTTCTCGTTTCTATCCAACTTTATAAAAGTTTCATTAATCTTTGCCACTAACAACAGGAAAGCAATAAAATGGGCATGACAGCACAAGTCACAGAACCTCACAATCTGTGCTTTTATTTCAGTTCCACTACTCAACACTGGTTTCTGAAAATAACCGGGTGACTTTTCATAAAGGCCAGTTAGACAGTGCAGGTAATCTAGGCATGCTCAAGTTCACCTTTTGGAGTTGCTGGAGATTAGAAACATCAGATGGAATTTTTGGGACAACCTGTGATTTTGATGTGGGTGCCAAGAGCACCACAGTTGACAGCAGTCAGTCTTTTCATGCTCTGATGAGTTGGTGCATTGTTCTGGTACAGCAAGAAATACTCAATGTTAGCCTTGTAAGCACAAAACCAGGAATTGAGTAACCAAAAGAAAAGACAGGCACAGAATAGACTGTCAGCTTTGATGTAAGACTTGTGCTACTGAAACAGAAAAGGGAAAATTATACTGAAGCCTCAAGCTGACAAAACCACAATAAATACATGTGAAAGAATTTTAAAACTTCAAGAGTAGGGTCCAATATTTTTGTTCCCTTCACAGATGAAACGAAGTTTTACCCATGAATAGAGATTTTTAAGTCCAACTTTCTGTAGAAAACAATTATTTAAATTTGACACAAATCCTCGCTATAATTTCACATATTTTGTCATTCTCTGCCCTGTGTGCATATTCCTGCATCAACTTCATACATCCAAGAGAGTCACTAAGACCCAGGATTGGAAAAGAATTAAAAAATTCCTAAAAATATCAGATGAAAGTCACTTAAAGCAGCTTTTTACCTGACAGGGAAAAGCTATACAGAAACATTTTTCTGCCAAGAAGAAAACCACATTGTGCTAAAAATGTAGTGAATCCAAGAGTAAAATAAATACATGAGCCTCTTGTACATAAAACAACAGCTCTTGAGTCAGCTCAGGTGATTCAGAGGCTCTAGTTGGAAGCTTAAATAAACACAGGGCTAAAAAAGTGAGAAGAAAAAAATCCCCATTTTATTGGGAACTGCACTTCTGGCATCTTTGAAATCAAAGACTTAAGATTTTATTTTGCCTCTACCCATGCTTCTTTCTCCCACAGCTTCACAAAACACCTTTCAGGTTTCAGCAAGTCATCTAGAAAGAAATCTTATAAGCTCTGGTGTGCAGAAACTCTTTTTGTGGGCTTTTACTGTTGACCGGACTTGCCTTGCTGAAATGAGCAGGTACTTAGAAACAAGTGATGTATCTATGTAAAGTTACACTATTTTAAATGATGTTGTCAAATAAGGTCATGTTAGAAACTGTACAGAAGCTTTTTCCTGCAATTTATTTTCCCAAAGAATATCTGGCCTTTGAAACTGCTGTTTTGCTGAAAAGCTGTACCAGAACACCAACAATTATGCTATAGTGTCACAAATCAATAGCACTGAATGCAATATTTAATACAAACTGAGACCCATGGGCCTGCTCTTTTAACTTTTAATGTCAGGTTTTTGCTTACTTGCAACATTTTATTTTAAAATGGCAGTTATGCTGAAAAGAAACAAAGTGCTCCAATAACCTTTGCTAATATTGCTTAGGCATGCTTCATCCCAAATAAAGTCTTAAGAAAGTCATAACAGCAATAAAAATATAAATCTAGGCAGCTCACCCATTTTTAGTATTTTTTTTAAGAGTGTTTATGCCATTAAAGTTTCTTTACACCAGATGCAAAGTGTATGAAACAACAGTATTTTAATCTTATCTAAATATTTTCTCCTTCATATAATTATAGAAGAAAGAGTAAAATAACTGGGTGGTTGGAGGGTAGAGAAAAGGCAGGAACAGTGAAAAGGCCCAGCTACTTCAACATCCTATCCCTAGCAACAACCACTGAGCAGAGTCACTGAGAAATTTAAGAACTGGGTAGGGCCACTAATACACAATACTCCCCAAGCTGTTATTTTTCCCAGGCTCTCCTGCCAAACCAAAATTACAACCTGAAACCACAGTGAAGTTTGAGAGGGAAAGAGGAGACAGACAGGAGGGGAACAAAAAAAAAAAAAAAAAGAAAATAGGATACAAAAGCCTTGATTAGGCTGGATGGGAAAAACAGATAAATGGATACCTGAATCTCAATTTTTTCCAACTCTGCCCTCATCTATGTTGTTGAGCAAAGATGAATAGCAGTGAATGACTGTCCCAGGAGCATCTTGTCCACATTGTATAGTCACAGTATTCCCATGTATATTTCCAGAAAAAAACCTCTTTATAAAACAGCCAATACAACCAAAAATGGATGGTCTAATTCAGAGTTGTTTCCCAGGCATAGTGGGAAGTAAAACAAAGTCTGATCCATTCTGTCCATTCTTCAGTGCAAAAGAGAACACAATCCATTGTATGTTTGTTTTCTTGTATCCTCACATGCAACTTCCTGGCTAGAGATGGCTTAAAAAGCATGTAATGTACCTAGAATGAATTAATATTTTTAGATTTGTGTAAGTTACATGTAACTCTGTAACATGTTTTGCACCATGCAGCCACAGCCTTAACATCCTGGGCGTGGGTGTCAGAACTCTTCAAAGTCAGAACATGAAATTTCTAGGCCTCTCTATGCACACAAAATTAAGAATAGATACATTAAAAGATAAATAGCATTTCCTGTTGATGAGGGTAAAAATAGCTGGCATGCATTTGTCCAAACAAGCACAGTGAACAAACATTTGGACAAGAATTTCTGAACTCCAGGACTTAAACATAGAGCTTGTTTCAGCAGCAAATTCTTGCTCATTTTCTGCCTTCAGTTCTCAAAAGGCTCCGGAATTTGTGCCTACCAGAGCCTCTCAGTGGTGTCTGACATGACCTCCACCAAAAACAAACCCAAAAAACCCCAACAAAAACCAAAAACAAACCCAAAATCCAAACCCAGAGTGAAGGACAAAGGGCCCTCACTCGGGCTGCACAGACACGCACGGGCAGTGCCCGCAGATGCGGAAATCCAGCACTGCCCTGCGCTCAGCCAGGAGAGGCTACCTGGTGTTTTTAATTAAAATGCAGTCAGCTGAAAGTCATTAATATTGCCAGAGGAAGAAAAACAACCTTTACTCTGCTGGGCACGGGTAATAAAGTTTGGGGGGTTTTAAACTTGCTGAGCTCCATCTGTGAAGGTGAGGAGGAAGGTTAGTGACAAGAGCATTGCAGTGGCTGCACATCCTTCCACCCTGAGCTCCACAAAATCAATCACAGATTTTATTACAAGATAACATCTTTTTCTTTTTTTTTCCCCCCCTCCTTAGAAATTAACATTACTTACTTTCCATAATAGAAGCATGCCTATAAAAATGTAAATTTAAGGCAGGCCATCTAAATAGAGCACACTTAACTTCAGCACACCAGGAAGGACTAATCTTGCAGACCTCTGGTAATTTAAATTCTGACAGTGTAAGAAAACTGCAATTGATATTCTGCATAATGAAATTAAACGCAGGCATCAGTATTCTGATGCAGACTGGGAAAAAGGTAAAGATATTTTTATTTTAAAGTCATATTTTTCAGTTCAGTCTTTTAGTAAATTTTCTTTCTTCATATGTAAAACATGCTGACAGAAAAAATCATCTCACTGTTAAAAATCATTGTTTATCACTTTTATTTGTAATGGATTTGCCTGGGCCAAGGGGCTGTCAGTGCATACCTGCAGGCATTCCTTATGACTACAAGGAATATGTATATCAAAAACGAATTCACAGAAATTTTCTTTAATCATCAACACCCACAGAATCTACCTGGATTTTCACTTACATTTCCCTCCAATTCAAAATTATCATGTCCTCTGCACTGCAACCTGTAAAGATCATAATTACCAGGTTTAAGAAATGTTTTAAATCCAAGAAACATACAAATAAATGTTAGTTCTTATACCATTCTTGCAGTTTAAACTTTTTCATTACCAATGAAAAAAAAATTGCTCAAGTTTTTACAAAACTGGGAGAAAAACATGGAATCTTGAAATGTGAGGGTTTCAAGTAATAGAAATCAAAAAATACTGCACTAAAAGACAGAAAACAAATACAAGAGTAACAGGAAGGCCAGAAAAACCCAAGCAATGTATAATTAAGGGCGTTTTTCAAAGAATCTTAGACTATTTAGGCATATCAGACTTAGACGTATCTATTAAGTTCAATTTTTCTTAAGCACAGATATCACAAAAACAAACAACAAATCTGAGAACCAGAAGACATGAATTGTGCTGAATTCAGTACTGAAGATTAATCACTCCAGATATGCATAACCTGCACCTACAGGGGTCTGTCATCATGTAAGAGTGTGCATGCACATCCCCCAAATAAAAACTCCCTCCAGTCTCAAAGCCAACACCATTCTGAGTTTGCCTTTTATTTCTCAAACTCTGTTTTCCCTTTATTTTTTCAAGAACAGGAGACTTCCTTCCAAATTCATCAGACTTTTCTTATGTTAATTAATTTCTGATTCATAATGGGGATCCTATTTTATTAGCCTTGGTGGAGAATATTCTGCATTTCTCCCAGCCACAAAGATAAGGGTGGCTAATATGGTGTGATCTAACAATGCAATTAATTTGGAATGTGTCTTACTGATTAATAAAGCCTTTTACAGAATTGTGTGTTTCATTTGCATTCACAACCTGGCATTAATGACTTCCTCCATGCAGCAAGTTATGCAACACAGATGATCAAATATTTAAGATAATTTAACTTTATTATTAAAATTTGATAGTACTATCAAAGCTTTTTTCCCTCATATTCCAGTTTAGTTTTGTAATTAAATTCTACACATCTGTAAGCTAAATCAACTGGCCAAGAGAAGTAGATGAAGTTTAGTACATCCTGAAATTGCAGTATTTTGTTAGAAAACAAGAACAGAATTGACGGGATGCTGAGGGAACTGCTGGGACAGCAGCCAGCATGAAAATGTACAGTAATGATTTAAATAAGCCAATACTCTGGAGGGCCTATCAAAATATGCATTTGTGCATAACATTACAAAAATGCACACAATAACATCAGTGTTCTAGAGTCTCATATCAGTCTGGGATAATATTCATACTTTTAGAAACGTTTTCAGAAGATCTCAAAAGGGTGGTGAAGCTCAACTCAAAACTTGAGCAGAATTTGCTCAGAGGTTTCAACAAGTCCCTCTGCAAACCAAACTCTTGCTGCCTTGGACAATATGAGGTCAAACTATTTTTCAGTATTTGTAGGTTTTTCTCTAAATTATAAAGAAAACCCATATTCAAAGTAGCTTTGAGACTGCTGTAACAAGCCAAGCAGATAAAATACAAATAGGCTTGTTGATTTTTCTACCACTTAAGTGGAAAACCAGAAAAGAAACCAGAATTTTTTTCATATAGCAATAGTTTCCCAGTGTTCATCAAGTCGTGCTTGTCACACAACTCTATCTTCAATCACAAAGCCTTCACTAAGAACTACTCTTACTAGTTCTTTTACTGTGCTAACAAAAGCAATGTGGTCAGCTTGTGCCCATCTTCATGACTTATACACAGTCGTGACAAGATTACAATCCTAAATAAAAACTTGGGAAATAAAAATCTTATTTTTCATCTTTTGTAGAAATGCAGTTAACAACCGTGCCTGACTCTGCAAAAAATGTATTTATTAAAATATAAAAACTTTATTTCACTTGCTGGTCATAGCCTGTCTCTTGCCTCACACATCCCTACCACAACTAAAATAGTCTCCAATATCAGGAGTAAGTATATTTGTTCCATAGTGTTCATTTTAAACAGACATATTTTTCAATGTTAGCTACTTATTTATTTCTAGTCCATTCAAAAGATACTTTCCAGTGGCAAAACACAAATGGGACTTCCAAGGTACATTTAGTGCAGGATTTATATTACAAAGTAAAGGCATCAACCACAGCTCTACAGAATGAAAAAATGTTTGTATCGCTCCTTTATTTAAAATAAATGTTCCTGAACAGAATATAGAAGAAAAGATGAGCCACGAGTAGAATTTCTCAATGGCTGTTTGAATTTCCCTGCTCCATTTCACATTTCTCTCTACTCCCCAGTAATCATCTTCAGCTGCTGCTGGTAACAGACATACTGATTCTGGAATTACTTCCTCCAGTTACAGAAATTCTGTAAGTAATGAAAACCAAAATATGTCTTTTGCAATGACAGTCAAATTGTAAAATGGTTACAGAAATCCATCATTTGCATTTTCTTATTCCCCAGTACAGGCAAATCCACAAGGGAGGCCCTTAGGAAATAAATCCAGAACCATCTCCTTTTAGTTACTGAAATCCTACTTCAAGAGTCTTCATTACCATTTTAAGTCAATAGTGATTTATCTGCACAGAATGAATAGTATCAAACAAAAATACTGCAAATTATAATAGGAGCTAATAATGCAAGTAATCTGGGATAAGGAAAAATGGGCGACACACATTTAATCCAAATATTTGTTATGTCACATGTCTGCTGAAAGCCTCTGGATATCTCCCACAAAAATAAAATCCAGTGCTTTTTAGGAGTTAATGTTATTTACTAAACAGTTATGGAATAGAGCTACTGTTAAGAAGTAAATAATGGTTTATTCTGGTAACATTTTAAAAGTAAACATGTTGGCGATAAAACAGGAGAGTGAAGCTTATGGTTTAAAAGTGAACCTATTCAAAACAAGTTAAAAAAAGGAACCAAACAAATCCCTTCTGTTTGTTTGACACTGAAGAACTCAATGGTCAAATATCTGAGTAAAGACACACCCTCAAAGAAACACATGTGGTACACTGCATCTGACTGGGGTTGAGAGAAACCTCATTTTAGCTAACTAATTTTATTTCAGTATTAATAACAGAAGGTAGTTCAAGCTGCACTTTACAAATGCAATGAAGTTTTAAAAAGCTGCAATTAGCAGTGCCTTGTGATTGATTTCTTCGCACTAAAATAACCACAAGCAAACAGCTCAAAAAACACTGTCAAAGCTACAGGAACACCTTGCCCTCATTCTAAGACTGAGCTGCTATCATCTTGTTACACAAAATCCAGAGTTACTCCAAAACAAGAAGGTTACAAAACACTTTTCCTCTTAATTTTCCGTTTAATACATTGGGATCCAGCTTTGCACACATATGAGTTTACAGTCCAGAATGGAATATATATAACAATATCTGGTTTTACAGATTAAAAGTGCCTTTTTTGCTTGCCTAAAAGGCCTTACTCAGCACGAGTTCAGCAAGTCCCAAGCAGTTTATTTATCACAGTAAACAGTACTTTTTAATGTATTACAGTTATCCTCGCTCTACAACCTACCACAGCACACTGAGTAACAGTTTTTCTGCTTTTTTAGGAAGTTCACCATGATGCAGAAAAGCAGTGGCTATGTGGAAACAGAGAGAAGGGGAGGGGAAAAGAAAGGGAAACAAGGGACATCTGGAAGGTGTCTACAATCACCTTATCTACTCTCCGGGTTGATGTTCCCCGAGATTCTCCTCGGGGCGGCCGTTCCCCGAGGTGGTGAAATCTTCCCCCAGGGTTGCTGTTCCCTGGGTATTTCCCTGGGGTTGCTGTTCCCCAAGATAATAAGGTTTTCTGTCTTCTCTTTGCCCTGAGCGTTTCACACCGAAGGCAGAGACGACACTGTGAGTCCAGCAGCTCAGGTTATCAAGGTTGTTTATTTCATATTATCTAACAGTTCTTGTTGGGCTTTGCAAGGCGTCCCCAGCAAAGCAAGACACGCTGCTGGACTGGCGCTGGGCTGCCGCTGGACTGGGGCGGATCGGAGAGCCCCGTACCTTATGTACCGCATTCCCGACCCAACCACAGTCCAAGACGTATTTATTGTTTACAGAACATTACCAATACTAACTTGCTACGCTAACATGTCAGTTCTATTCTAAACCAATCTCTAAAGTCCAAATCAGCAAAAGATGGGGGATGAGAACAAGAACAAGGAAACTAGGGGCCACTCCCCAATTCCTCCATCTTGTCCTCTCAGCCCCGTATACTATGAATCCTAATCTCTATAACAAACTACTATCTACTTCAAAATTCTTAGGATCTGTGATTCTTCCTTCATGTGAGCATTCACTTCCATGGATAGAAGCCAGAATCAGAGTCCTTCTGGGCTCTGTGGGAGGCTGGCTGACGCCCTTGTACAGATCCCAGACCCCCCTGTACAGCCCCCTGACTCTCCAGGGCTGTCAGAGGGATCCCCTGGACTCCAACAATCTACCACCCAGCAGATAAAAAAGCAAATATACAGCAAATACAGAAGAGGGTGCCTGGGGCCTCTCTCAGCTCATCCCTGGGGATGAGCAGCCAACTACCTCCCCTTGAAATCTGATTTAGAGTTTGACTGAAAAACTGCTGTGCAATTAAAATTGCACTGTCACAGGCCCATGGTCACTGTTCTACTGCAACTGGGTCCCCTGAGCCTTTTCCTCTCGAGGCAGAGAGGAGCTGAACAAGCCCCTCTCCAGTCCCCCGCTGGTCCTTGCACATCATTGCTTCAGCCCCTTGTCTTGGTGCCTTTCAGCTGAGCTACTAATTGTCTAACCTACTTCATGGATTTTCCTGGACAGCAAATTTTACCCTGAACAACCAGAAATACAATCAGCCTTCTTCAAATCATCTTCAAAAGCAGTTCATCATTTCTATACCAAAGAAAGCCAGTAAATGGGTAAATGAAGTGTCCAGGAAAAAGGCCAGGCACTGGCAGATGATGGAGGCATTATTTTCTATTAACAGTCTGTTGGACAATGTTCTGTTGGACTATTACATAGGGAGGGAATGGTCCCTTGCACATTTTGCACCAGCCTGGCAGAGTTCAAGCAGTCTTTGGACAGTGCCCTCGGGCACAGGGTGATTCCTGGGGTGTCCTGTGCAGGGCCAGAGTTGGACTCTTGTGGCTCCTTTCCAGCTCAGGACATCCTGTGATTCTGTGATCTGAACAATTCCCCAGGTAACTACCAGACACAGTTGTCAGAGTTCAAAATCAAACCTTCCCACGGGCCCTTGTTAATATACACTGTGCACACAGTGACCCTCTTCCAGAGGCCAAGACACTCCAAAATAGCTGCAAGTTATTCCAATAAACATCCCCAGGCATGTTTAATTCACTGATATCTCCTATGCTGCCATTACCTCTGAGGGACCTGAAGAGCCTGCTTGTCTCTCTGTAGTTAATGTTAAATACACATTCATAGCTGATGTTTTGTGATAACCAAGAATAAAAATACTCCTTTTCTCTCACCAGCTGTGTAACAACAGCCAGTTAAACTGCACCAGGGAGGAGTGGAGAGTCACACTAAAAGCCAAGCAGTGCCACTCCTGCCCTCTGCCAAATCCACCAGCGAATGGACTTCCAGTGCCTGTTGATCCTCCATACATCACAAAGGAATAGCAAAATCCTGTCTTTTATTGCCATCTCCCTTCCTGTAGCAGCTTTTCAGAGGAAATACATTTTTTTCCGTGTACAGGAGAAATAAGAATATACTGAGAGCTGTGGCATGCAAGTAAATAAACAGAGACAATACAATTAATAAGAGATAATGGTAAAAAACGACTGTTCTCAACTTGTGTGTGTTGCAAGATCACTTCTCTTTTTGAAATTCCACCATGAGAAAATTCAAAACTCAAATTCCATTAAATAAATGAAGTGCAATTAAAAGTATATCCAAGAGAAATTTTAGGTGGCACTCTTTCCTCCTTAATAGGAAGCCTTTCCCATGGCTTTTATTAGCAATAAATTAACTTTCCAGTTTCTTGGAAAAAAAAAACCTTCCTAGCTGAGACTTTATTTTGGATTATAATTTTTTTCACAAAAAGTTTGAAAACTTTTTAACATGATTTAATCAAAGAACTACTGTTCAAATGCTCCCATTAAGGTATCCAACATCAAAAAGCCTTCCCTTAGAGGCCACAAATTTAAGAGGCAAATATTCAACTACAATTTTTTATTCCTGTAAAGTTAATATACTGCTGAATATTGATAAAGCTGCAGTTTTATTTTTAAAATTTAGTTTTCCTGAAACACGTGTAATAACAATAGCAATTAAAGTGTAATTAGAGCTGAAGCAACATGCTAATGCAGCATTTTTTATCTTTACAATGCAGCATTTTTTATCTTTACATTCCAACTTTCTACAGAATTCTTTTTAATTTTCCTGAGATAGCTACACATTTAGAATCAACACATCCAAGAAATAATAAGTACTATCTTAGAGGTCTCCATTCATTTCAATTATGTTCCAGTAAAATATTTAAAATCAATGTTTATAGGCAAGACATAAAAAAGGCCAGTGTTTAAAAAAAGTGCTTCAAGATCATTCTCCTTTTACAATGCAGTCCACTCTTTCCCTATTACTAGATTTTAAAAGCTCTTTTGAACATCAATTGACATAATTAGTAAAATACTTCTCCATAATAAAAAAACCCAAGAAATTTAGAAGTACATGTTGGCTCATTTGAGACATAATCACCACAGAAAAACAATTCATATTTCAAAAGACAACCAGAAAATTACAGCCCACATATTATCCTAATAGACCAAACAAAGAGAGATGTTTAACAGCAATTCAAAGGAGCTGAAAAACCTTTCTTACAAGAAAGAGGTGTATTTGTGGTAACAGAACAACACCAGAGTTTGACCACAGATTCCTTTCCTCTCCAAGAAATCCTTGAGAATGAAATTTAGGTAGGTTTAAAGCAATACACAAATACAACTGTCCTGAATAGACACCTCAACTTTTTAAAGGCCAATCATCTTCCATCTCAACATTCATTTTTAAGAAGTTGACGTTTTTACAAACAGCCCCACTGAAGACAACTCCCAAGTCCTGGAAGAGCCATCCCTTTGTGGCAACATCTCACCCTTACCACAGTATTTCCTATTTGTCCCTAGGACATAAAGGATGCTTTGATACTGTTTTGGGCCCCTCTTCCCTAATTTATTACTTGTTTTGAACAGCAGTCTCCCAAAGGAGCTTTACAGTTCTCCAGGTATCTTTAGAAGTCGTTATGCATACTTAACTGCTAATTACAGGCATTAAATAGATGCACCAAATCAAACTGTTAATGAACAATATGACAAGAAAACTACACAAAAAGGTTTGAATCCCTCAAGGAAATACCTATCTTCTAAGCCCCACAGCTGCCCTGATAGTCTCAATATTGATCATTTGCAGACAAAACAACAGAAAAGAGAATTAAAGTTTATTGGGTGGTAAGAAACTGACATTGTGAATCGATGAATCACTCGGTTACATTTAATCCCAATTGATTTGAGTAGTTCAGTACATATTCCAGGCTTGTCTTTATGTCATACTGTAAAGTGTAAAGCAAAGGGAAATTTATTAAGCTATGAATCCTTTATTACTTAAACTCAATAAACCCTAAATGGCTCATCCATAAATCGCAGCTCAAGTATTCCACGTTTAAAAGTTTTTAATAAAACAGAAAGCTTTAGGAGGATTGACACAGTGGTCTTGGGGATGGATGGATCCATGGATGGATGGATCTGAACATCAAACCACAGCCTGGAGCCCAAGGGAGCAGGGGCAGAACCCAGCTGAGACTCAGTGTTGGGGTTCTGGGAAGTCACAACCACCAGAGCATGCAACCCTCGGTGAAACTGTGACAGCTGCTAACAGGAATTGCTGCCACAGAAATCTTCATCCTAAGCATTAAGGAATGCAGAGGTGAAATACTGATTATTCCAGTAGCTGATGAGGTTTAGCAGACAAAGGTGATTTGAGAAGCTGACAACACAGAAACCTTTCAAGACCTGGTAAGAGACCATCAAAATTCATACCAAGAACATTTCAAGGCTGTAGCTGCCAAACAAGGGCCTTTGTTACTTAACTGCTGGACAGAGAAGATTTAGCTCCTGCAAGTCACCCAAATGCAACACAGAAATGCAACAAGCCAATTTTAACACTAACTTCCTCCTAAATGAGTTTTCATATTTCAAATGTCTAAACTATACTGAAGTCAAACACAGAGTAAGTTAATACTCAGAAATACATAGCAATTCTGCTGTAAAATAGCATAAAAGCCTCTGTGGAGAAGTATCCTAGACAGCACATTTGGGTAGAAAATACAATGCTAAACACTGAACTTCACAGGGATTGAGTTACAGTACCAATGCTGAGTATGTCTGTCAGCAAAAAAAAATGTAAGTACTGACTAGAAAGTTTAAACTCAATGCTTAGCCAATTTTCACTGTCAGAAACATCTAGAAAGTTATTTATTTTCTTATTAATCCAATGTTAAATCCATCTCTTGATGTTTACTTGAACTACAAGTTATGTTTCTGTAATAGGATGCAGCTCCCCAAAATTCTAGATTAAATAACACATCCTCACACCAAGACAGTAAATACAAATTTTGTCATAACTTCAACGGCACAAAAAAATTGCCACAAAAATATGCTTTTTCGATGGGACTTGTTAACTCTTTATATAAACATGGACCAAATGTGAAATTCCAGACCAGCAAGTAGATGAAGGATAATTCCTTCAAGCAATCCTTCAGGAGATTCGCAAGCTGTTGCCTATTTTACCAACAAAACCAGTCTTTTCTGATTATTCTAGCAGTGCATCCCAAAGCCAAGTCATTGGGAATATGTATTAGTAGTACTATTGAGAACCCAATGGTGTTAAAGAGTAAATAATTCACAGTATTGAATACAGAGTCCCCTTGAACACTACAAGTCTTCAAAAGTTAAGAGAGTTTTGGAGCTTTTGTGCCTCACCCAACTTCTTTAGGCTTTTGCTTTAACCTTAAAGTTTCCCAAATTCTTATGCATGCAGACTCAATAGAATAATAAATGGCTACTCACATTTCAAATAAAAAGAACTGTTGATATAAAAAAAAGTTTCAGTATTATTCATTGTGCTAAATGTCATTATAACACATTAAAGTCATCCCCAGGGACATAAAAACCAAATTAGATTTCTAAGAACACAAGATCCCTACTTGAACTGTAAGAAAAGTTGAGACACAGGCAAAGATAGCTAACACTGATGTCATCTTACCCTACAACCAGGTAAGGAGAAGTGTTTTAGTTCAGGCTTTTTTTTTTTTGGTGTCAAGTTTCATTCACTAACTTGTCCCATATTTATTGGGAGATTACCAGAAGGAGGTAGTGGGACTCTGTGTGTTAAAATAAGGATAGAAAGAAGACAAAAAAATTCTTAATTAAAAAAAGTCACTTCCAGAAATTATTATTTAATTCAAACCTGCTTACTTAGGTTGATTCTGACAAAATTACATTAGAGGAACATGAATAATAATTTTAATTTGAAAACGCTGTTTCCACAATGGAAAATTACGTTAATATGCAGAACCACTTAAATATTTAAAATACATAAATGCAAAGAGGTTTTCACTACATATTTCAGGAAACTTTTCATTATGTGAAAATATTCACTGCTCACTCTTTTCATCCCTTATAGGATTTTAATATGCTAGGTAGTTCAAATATTCAACTTTCCCACTGGTTTTAAATTCTAGTTCTTAAACATCTCTACTGACACACTTCAGGACTGCAATGTGATTTAGATTACCTGCATTATTTTCTGCCAGTTATCCACTTATTAATTTTTTTTTTTTTTTTGTAGACTAAAATCAATGTGGTTTGGCAGGAGGGGGTTGCTAAATTGCACAAGAAAACTTCAAACTGCAGGAAGAACTAGGTAGAACAGCATGGTTTGACTGAATTCACAGCTGAATTTTATAGTCCAGCTAAAAGCCTTTTGACAATAGCTAAGGCAAACAGTCTAGCATAGAAAAATGAGTCACACAGGCAAAATTATCAGAAGGCACTGCTTAAACAGGGATATTCACATCCTTTCAGGAACTTCAGCAGCACAGGTACTGCCTGCTTGTATTCACTCACAACAGATCAACTACTCCTACCTGAACTTCTCACAGTCTTCCAGCCAAAGCAGTTGCTTCAGGAATTCAGCCTTTCTCATCAAAAAAGGGGGTTTTTAGCTCTCAGTCACTAAGTGACTGACAAAAAAACCCAAATCTCTGTGGAGGCAGGACAGGAGTATTATGCCAGAACCAGACTGAAAACTCTATGAAGCAAGGGCTGAACTTTACTAGGAATTAATTCAGGATGGATCCAGACTCTGATCTACTGAACTGCAGTGTACAGCCACTACTACAGCCTTCACAAAAACAAAAGTAGCACAAGAAGGATTTAGGTGCTGATGTATCTTCACAGCATATAAAAACACATAAATTCTGAAGGCACCTGACCTTCAGACAGGCTTTCCTTCAGCCAGCAAAACGTTAATGAGTGAATCATGTAACTAAACTGAGATTAGAATTCATAGAAGCATCTTGAAAAGCAGAGTGGGAAGATACTTACACACCCAGAGAAGTTAAAGCACAGAGCACAACCTAGGAGAAAAATACCCACAAACACAACATTCTCTAAACAACAACCATTGGACTAACCTGGACTGAAGAAATTCTCCAAGAATGGAAGCTCAGCGTTGCCTCTTATAAAAACTATGACCTCTGACTGCACAACAAACTTCTCCCTGAACTCGGCACACACCTTCACTCTCCTCTGTCCCCTCACGTCGGGTTTTTCCAGCACGCACAGCTGCAAGCAAGGATCCTGATGAGGGCCTGCAGCTGGTCACACCCACGGACTGGGGGATCACTGCAGCTCTGCAGCTGCACCTGCACCTACACCTGCACCTGCACCAGCACCTGCACTGCAGCTCTGCACCTGCACCTGCACCTGTACCTGCACCTGCACCTGCACCTGCACTGCAGCCCTGCACCTGCACCTGCACCTGTACCTGCACCAGCACCTGCACCTGCACCAGCACCTGCACCTGCACCTGCACCTGCACCTGCACTGCAGCCCTGCACCTGCACCTGCACCTGTACCCGCACCAGCACCTGCACCAGCACCTGCACCTGCACCTGCACCTGCACTGCAGCCCTGCACCTGCACCTGCACCTGCACCAGCACCTGCACCTGCACCTGCACCTGCACTGCAGCCCTGCACCTGCACCTGCACCAGCACCTGCACTGCAGCTCTGCACCTGCACTGCAGCCCTGCACTGCTCCCCTGGAATGCTCAGCTCTCAGCAGACGTGCAGGAACTGCAGATCCACCAGCCTTTTGTACTTCTGACACGGCAAATGAGGCTCCTCTCTTTCTATGTGGTTTGTCTCCTCGCAGCAGTACAATTGCCACGGTGCTGAGTCACAAGTTTGGTGAAATCCTGACAAAATCAGTACAATTTCTTTCACCAACCAAGCTTTAAAGGTCTCACAGGATTGGCCAAATAAGCTACAAATGGGAAACAGCTATTATTCTGTATGTTCATAAATCCACAGTTCTGGAAAAGCTTGCCTCCAGTAGCAAGCTAATATTCCCCTTGAAGTATCTGCCTGTTGAAATATTAACATTTACAAATCACTACAGATCCAATCAGAAAACACAAAATCAGGTGTCACAGTAACAAGTCACTCTCCAAACAGTGAGACTCAAACACAAAATAAGGAGAGAAATGAGGTTTGGGAAACACAAGAGCAAGGGTATGGAGTCCAAGTTCATTAGACAGCAATAGTGCACATGGTATTTGTGACAGAAAGCAAAGCTCATTGCAGTGCTTGCAGAGTGAGATAGTCAGAAGTTCTGCAGTTCCAATATTTTATTAGAAAATAAGGAATTTTCAGGACTCACTGGCAGCAGTGCCCAGATGACACCCATCCAAATTAAGTTTCAATTACTTAAGACAGTAAATAAGAATCACTGGAGCAGGTTAAAGTAGTCACATCGAATCTTCTTGTGAAAGATTTTATTGAAGGCAGTAGGCAACTCCTGCTTCCTTACTGGGAAAGCACAAACAAACACAAGCAGTGAGAGGCCATAAGAACAAAAAATACACACTTCATTAGCCAAGGCACCAGAAAGGCAAAGCTTTGGATTCAACAAAGAGCAAGTGTGGGCCTAATCCTGACCTCAATGTGCCTGACAGCTCAAGGCTTTGAGAGCAGAGCTTGTTCTGGGAATACAGCTAACTATATTTATTGTATTTGTTAACATTTGTTGCAGCAATCTGCCTTCAAAGCAGGGATTCCCAGAATCTGTGTCTGTAGGGCCACCCATGGATCATAAGGCCACAGCATTTATTAAATGGGAGGACCTAGACATCCTCTCCCATGAGGATTATGCAATATCCTGGTGGCTGCAACTCCAGGCTGAGGCCCCCTCTTTTGGTTCCTTTACCAAGATGACACAGAAAGCAAAGCAACCTTTAAATTTACCTTTAAAGCTCTCAGGAGCTATGATGTTTTACCCAAAGGTATCCTTTTAGCTACTGGGATAGGACAAGGTTCACCCATGTTAAGCAGTTTTGATAATTATTTGAAATAAAAGTCCATAGGAGTAACAGTGAAACAGTGAAGCCAAGTACATCAGCAAAGATGTATTATTTAATATTTTACTAATAAGATGAATAGATGGAATAAGTAAGCAGAGAAATAAAATAGCAAGTTCTGTCTAAGCATAATATCCAAATTTTTAGATAAAATACATTGTGTTATACAATTTTCTCTCCTTTTTTTAATATAGAGAGAAGAGAGAGAAGAGAGAAAGAAAAGCTAGGATACCAATAACACGACTGCCATCTTAAGAGTTATTGTATAATTAAAATTCATTTCCTAGCATGAAGTTTTTGAATTAGTGACAGGATGAGCACCAGGGAAATGTATATCATCACAGTATGAAGAAGAAAAGTCCATTCATTATTTCACACACTGTATGCTAACTGGTCTAAATTATATATTAGTAAGTTCCACTGCATGTCTGTTAATTCCTGGAAAAAAGCATTCAGTAATTTGGCTTGTATTGGGTGTATGGAAAGTCACTGTGCTTGCACATTCTAGACACAGGGTCAGTGTAAGTAATCAAACATTTCAAGTATTTGTAGTTTTCACATTTCAATTCTGAAGAAGAAAAATTGAGAGATTCCTAAGAGAATTTTGAGAAGACTTGGATTGAGAAAACACTGTGGAAAGATCACAGGCTCCTCTTTCTATACCAGCTCCTTAGGACTTTAATATACTTTGCATATCTGCCTGTATCAGAAATCCTGGCCAGTACATTTAACAAACGACATCTGAGTCCTGAGAAAATGCCAGAAGTTCTAAAGATATAATAACTCACTGACTAACAGTAAGCTTTTCCTTTCTGAATAGTAAAGAAGGATTGTGAGTTATTGATTCTCTCAATCTAAGGCAAAATATGATTTCCCTGCATGAAAATAATTCACTTCCCACCATCTACATCCCTCCCTTTACCAACAAAAATTGTATTTCTAAGTGCAGTCAATGCTGGTGATTTCAGTGCTCCTTCCTACACTGATGAATAAGAAAATTAATGCAGGTCCACATCATGAATTCAGAATGACTTCATGGCTGTATTATGTTTATTACCAAATAACTCCAGCCAAGTGGTGTATGATTTTCATCTCTAAATTGGCAACAGAACAAGTAAGGAAATAATGTGTGTATCTCCGTTCAGGCACTGCTGCTCAACAGTGCCTGCTGCCTACAGTCATACACCACCTTGTTTTCACTCTTCAGAAGTATTTTTTCTGGAGTAAACAAGACAGATCAATTTGCCTGCAATTCAAATCAAAGACAGTCAACCATAAGCCATGTGGGAAGGATGCCACGGTGTTTTTATCTTGAGATAATTGTGCATGTTATGGAACCATGCACGAGGTAAAACCCCCTTTTTAGCCAGTGAAAACCAGAACTTTGTTACAGGGCCTCTTAATGCAGCACCTCCTAATTACATTCATACCCCTGATGAGTAGAACATGCTCCCTTCCCCACTGGAGAATGAAGTGCCCCCAATGTGTTTGTTTGGTTGGTTCTTTCTTTATGATTTACATTCAAATCAGGCAGAATTTTTAACTAACAACATCAGTGGGAAACACTCACCTCTTCCACTGAATACCTGAGCCCTAGCTTCAGCACTGATGATTAAATTAGCAAGTCAAACAAGGTAAATGTAGGAAGAGGAAACAAAGATATTTTTGCTGCACCATCTCTTCCAAACTGATTATGCTGATGGCCACGTTTTTAGATCTCGGCTGTATCTGCCCAAACAATCCATTTGACATCATTTTCACAAATGAACTATTTCATCCTTGGAAACCTTTCACAGAGCCTCATCTGCTGTGGTAACAGAAGAGGACAGTTAGGGTCCACACACAAACTAACATCACTAACTTCCAGACACTGGCAATTTGCCTGTACTTCACACCCCTAAGGCGTCCTTTGTTTATTAAGATGGACAAAGCATTCCCTACTTGTTAGCCAAAGTGATTGGCAAAACAGAGACGTTTATTTGAACAACCTTAAATTGAAGGGCAATCCAAAGAGAAAGGAGCAGGGGAACAGAGCATTAAAAAAATCCATCATACTGACAGAGCTCTCCAAGCCCTCCAGTTCCTTCTCCAAGGAACACAAGATACTGGAGACAATCCTACACCCAGATATCTGCATCACTCAGAACAGGACACTCAAATAGATTTTGGGTTTACTTAAATACTCATTTCATTCACTCATTTGTTCATTTAGACAGTTCTTAGCTGGATTTTAAAATTGATCCAGTTTCCTTGGAGAAAAGGCACTGGCCAGACCATGCATTCTTATCTTTGTTAACACTATTGCCATCCTTTGTGCTAAGCCACTTTATATCTTCACTTTTGCTTTTCACTGACAAACTTCCTTATTTTCTTAGTCGGTCACAGAAGTATAATTACAGTTAACAATATGGTTAAAAAGCAACTTTAGCTTATTAGAACTGAATTTCTTTCTTTATTAATTTATTTCTGGGCAGCAAATAAAACCTTTTCCAGAACAGAATCAGTTCTTTCCTGGACATTACATCTAGCTGTTCCCCTGGATGGGTACATGTGTGGTGATGGATATGGGGTGATGGGAGAGTGGTGATCTTTTCCTGGTCTTTTGCCCAGTTATCTGCTTCATATTTAAGCAAATGCAACAGTGCTTGTTCTGAGAAGAAATTTTTTACAGTGAAGGCACTGAAACTATGGAGGAAGATGTCCAGAGAGGTTGTAGATGTCCCATCCCTGGAAACTTTCAAGGTCAGGCTTGGACAGAGCTCTGAGCGAGCTAACAGAACTGAAGATGTCTCTGCACAGTGCAGAGGGGTTGAACCAGAGGACCTCTAAGAGTCCCTCCTTCTAACCCAAATGATTCTGGGATTCTGGGATTCTTTACTCTTTAAATCCTCCTCCTGCTTCTATGCTAGGAGAGTCCATCAGTTGAAAATGTCATGAAAGACAAGGTATACAACAGATTCAGAGTTACCTGAACTTGAACACTGTTTTTTGACAAGGGAGGAGGGTAGTTACTGAATTGTTTTTATCTCTCCAATGCTCCCACCAAGAACTCTCCCAGGCAGACACCAAATGAAGTTTCTGTCCTGGACAGCTGCTCTTTTGATCATATACTCATTCCTAACAGTTCATTAACAGGAATAAAACTGTGGCCACATCAGTCTGCTGCAATTCCAACATTGACAGGGTTGTTATGCCATTAATTTCCATCCTGCTTTTTAAGTCTGGGCTATGTACTTTGCCACAGGATCAACATCTCTGCTAGAACAGAGCTTTCAGACAACCTCTGCTCTGAGTCAAGCCTGACTGTTGACAGCAAATTTATTTTGTTCAATAAACTATGCCCACACTGTCTGCTCTGGAATGAATTTGCATCCCCAGTCTGTATTTCCCAGTTGTACACCAACCAAATCAATCATCAACTGGGGTGTTAATAAGTGTTGTGACCCTAGTTTTCAGTGAATTAAATTACTGTAGAATCTTATATACAAGATGTGAAGAATGAAAAGATTCTATTTATGTCTACCTACTCAAAAAAAAAAAAAAAAAAAAAAAAAAAAAAAAAAAAAAAAAAAAAAGAGGAAAGAAAAAGAGTCATACATTTATCTACATTTACCTTTAATGTTTAGTTTCAGTAGAAGGCCTCAAACAAACTTAAATTGCAAAATTCCTCTTTGCAGGAAGCAGCAAACATCTTTGTTCTCAGAAGCTCATCACATTTTCTGAAGAGCAACTTTCCACTGCAGAGCTCCAGAGCTCAACTCATTGGGTATGTGTGCTGAAACATTTCCTATTAAATAAATTACTTTCTCATTTAATGATGGCAGTACAACATTGCCCACTGGCAGTGGTAACTGCTCAAGGTTAGTGAAGCAAAGCAACGGATTTAAATATGATATTATACAGTGAAACTTATTTTTATTTGGGGCAGTTCTATTTTACATATTTAATAAGCATTAAAAAGTTACACCACACTGTACATTTTATGGCTACTAAACCAAAAGGAAAGTTTTTCCAGACGGTATGATAAAAATGGAAAGCAAAAATTACTCCGTGGAAAAAAGGAAAAAGCCCCAGTTTGAAATCTAGGTCATGCAGGTAGATACAGTCATCAGAAGTTTTTATCCTCTACTGCTGAAGGGGAAACCACCAAAATATGTAACATCTGTGTACAGAACACAGTTCATATCATTTGTAGGAAAGTTTTAATTAAAAGTCCTGTGTGATGAATTACTTATGCTAAAAGCAATAAGCTATCAAGTTGGAATAGAAATATCAAAAAGAACAGGTTAAAGGACAGAATAGAATATAAGGGAAAAAAAATCTATATCCAGCCAAGGGAAGACGCTTTGAGAAGCCCTACTGTACATGGCAGCATTTGGACAAGAGCAGAATTTTTGAAGATAAAAAAGAGTTATACTGACACATCCAAGGATTAAAAAGAGCAGAAATGTAGGCAGGTAAAGAAAAAGAACTCTTCATCAATGTAGCAGAAAAGACAGCTGTAGGGAAGGGACTGGAAGCATGTAAAAGTACAGAATAGGTACACTGCCTCACTTTGACTTACATTTTAAATAAAAAAAAATCAGACAAAATAATATAAAAAGAGATTAAAGAGAAACACAGACAGGACTTCAAAAAGGCACTTTCTGAATTAAAAACACATCCAGTAGCTTTCATCTAAGATACAGAATTTGAAAAAGAAGAGAAAAAAGCCTGCATCCATTTTGCATCAAGCAGGATGACAGTTTATGGAAGGAGAAGTACAAGTCTCTATAAATCCACACTGCAAAGCATTTTAATGCACTTTTCCCTTTTATTTATATCTCATGTAATGTTGGCAGGGTAAGAACAGAAGTTAGGGAGTGGAAAACGTATTTTATCACTGTGTTTTTGCTTGTCTAGGAGAACACTGGAATTTCTGTAATGAGGACTCTGCCCACGTTCACCATGAAAGAGTATGGGGAAAGGTTTTGCCTTTTTCCATGAAACAGCGTGTTTGCCCAAAGCAACAGATCCCTGAAAACAGCCATCCCTTAAAACTGCTTTACTGCCAACAGTGCAAAAGATGGATTTCAGGGATTTCTCACTCCAGCTACACTGCTGCTGGCTGTTGCTAGATCTGATCTCAGTGAAAGGACCTATCCTAACACGATGTTTTCATCAAGAACGTTTGATAACACATCTATTGATACGCAATGGAAGGGTCAGTCACGAGGGCAGTTCACCATAAAAGATGGAAGAGCACAGGGTCAGGAAGGAGGCGGGATGATGGATCAGCCATGGCTGTGGGAAGGATTCCTCCACAAGCCCTCAAGTACCCCTGATGTCTCACAAAAGGACAAGTGCTGCTTCAAAGGCTGAAATGCTGCTTAGAGTAGGTACAGGAAGTATCCCCTGAATAAATTCCAGTCAGATGTGTTTCAAAAGGAAGGAATGTTCCTCACTGGATTTATTAGAGGCTATGGAAGACAGCAAGCTAAAAGGCTCATGTATTAACAGACACAGGGCTCTTCTTGGGAAATGCAGTTGATGCAGCAAGATAAAATCCTTGTAAAGATAAAATCCAGAGCAGCATCAACAGCAAGTCAGCTTGGGTTTTTATAAGGGCTTTTATCTGGGACATTATTCAGGCCTAATTCTGCAAGTGTTCTTCCAGGTTTTTGTTTACATCCATTATTTAAAAAAAAAAAAAAAGTGGTAGTTGTACTGTTCAGCTTGGATATGAATACTTTTCAAGGTATTTTATCTAAACCTGAATATGAATCTATGGAGGAGAAGTGTTTAACTGCCTAAAAAGGAGATACTACTTGCCTCAATACAACAACAGTAACAAGGAATATACAGCTGTGTCAACCTAAACCAGCAGAAACTGCTGGGTTTGTTATTATTTATTTAAGTATGGCACATAAAACTTACGTCCATGACTTAATGTGATCCACCACCACGGCATGAACAACCTCTTCTCACTCAGGTTTTCCACCAGGATTTATCTGATTGCTTTTCAACACAATCCTGATGCATCCTTGGAATGCTTGGTGGAGGCCCAGTGATTTATTCAGAATGCTATGCAGTCTATCACCTACACTGCTTATCTTGTAGGGTTTTTTTTTTAATTATGATTCTAAGGATAACATGTCAGTAACCCTTTTTTTAAGGCTAAATCAAGTATAGTGCTTCTATGATTCATTTGACAGAAAATATGTCTTTGTGCATATTAAATACAACTTATAAAACAATCTGTTCTCTAAGTCTAATTAATTGACTTAATCTAATCAATCTTACTGATTTTTTACTTATAATCAGTAGTTTATGAAAGATTCTATGATGATGTCTCTCTGCAGCATCACAGAGTAAAAACAGTCTCTTAATTATTCTCTTCCATCAAGCTGTATTTTGGATTTCATTAGACTTGTCACAGATGTTAAGGTCACAGAAAAAAGGAATCTTCAAGATGTCAAAGGAGAAATTCTTGGTAATTTACATATGGCAAACTACTGGAACTACTGCTGTTTAAAGAAGATGTTGTGATTGTTATTTCTAATTACAGCATTTACAAACAGATAACCATTTGTCTAACCTTCTGTAAAGTACATATTTGAAGATAAATTCTCAATATACAACAAATCTACTTGATTTATGGAAGAAGATTGAAAAGAAACCATACTGGGTTTTCTGAACTATTACATTCTGTGCAATTATTGGTAGAAGAAATGTAACAAACAGTCTGAGGATAAACTGTTGTCAGATGTTGAACAGGCTAAAACAGCTTGCCTGGGATAGTAAGGATCACCAATATGAAATTGCACAAAGGAATAAATGAAATGATTGTATCCTGAGGGGTGTACAGACATTCTGGATTGGATATCAATTTTTACACATGAAGCTAAAAATTCATCTACCTAGAAAGAGGGAGATGCAGGCCCACAATGTATTGAAATATTCAAATATGCATTTATTGTTTTACTTCATTTACTTTCATGCCTTCTTTACAAATCATGTAACATACATGAAAAGAAATTCTGTATTTCACACAGAAATACAGATGTTTATCTGTAAGGCTCAGCAGTCACCCAACTCCCACTTGTGCTGCTCTGTCACTTGGCCCTTTTGATTTTTTCTGGTACTTTCATAATTCTTTTATTCCTTGTCCAAGGCTGCCTTTGCTCCCTGAAACTGCGTGCAGCCAACTTTCTTGATAGCTCTGCCACCTCACATCAGCATTTCAGAGGCAGGAAATGACTTCCCTTCAGCTCCTGCAATGGTATTTAAATAGTAGTGCCTCATTTGCCTTCATTGGGGAAAAAAGAGACTTTAAAGTAAGAAGGAAAAAGCACCCAGAGTTTGAGTTACCCATCCTGCACTTTATCCTGTGCTTTATAACTTCTTACACACCTGTTTTTCACCCCCTATTTGCAGGAAAACAAGATGTAGATATCCCTTTTACACATTTATGTACTTGAAAGAATGTGCATTCTGAAAAGCTTATGCTGGGGACTAATATTCTTTATGTTTAGCCCAAAATCTCAGCATCTAAGATTAAAAAAAAAATCAAACAGCTTATTGCTCTACACAGAACTAACATGTTTTTCCTCATTTTGGAAATAAAAGCATAGTCATCATTAGCCATGTCAATATTTCTCCAGAATCTAGTTTCATTAAAAATAAAATACCTGCATGAGGTATTTTTGCTGGGATTTAAAAATGGGCCATCTGTGCCTAAGAATAGTGAAACTGTTGAAGAACTGCACCAAGACATGGCAATACACTTTATTTTTGATGCTTGATGTTAAAAACCCATATAAACATATAAGAAGGGAGCCAGCAAACTGCTGAAAAAAATTCTTTTCAACTTTCTAACTCATTAGCTTTTCTGAAGAACTGTTTGTGACTGGGTAGCTGAGCTCTCTTACTGAGATGATCTGATGCACAACTGCAGCCTCCCAGTGAACACCAACAGGCAAAATATTTTCTATATTTTTAGGAGTCAAAACAGAATAGATGTTTCATGTTATCAGACAAATAAATAAACAGTGGGGGTAGTTATTGGCTGGATATTGGATTGAACACAAACCCCGGGGGGGGGTCCTACCACATTCTATTTCAGGGACATTCAGGGCAGCATTACAATAGACAAAAATCAATTTTCCGTCCTTGCAACTTTAGTATTATCTACTATCATGTACTAAAAGTCTTAAGCCAGTAAAATCACTGGCTTAATATAGTAATGGAAGCAAATGATCTGTATTCTTCTCCCTAATATTTGCTGCTCCTTGCCCCGTGATTGATAACAAGTAGAATGTCTGCTTATTTACAGAGATTATAATTCTGCATATACTGGCCTAGAACCTGTTCTGTTTTTCTTGCTGACTTACATAGGAGCAGGATTAGATCTCTGATGGAAGCTTTACTGCATAGCCACAGCAGGCATTGATTTGAGAGATCAGAAATTCTTAATTCCAAATGTGGGTCCACTACTGGCTGACTCTAAGGTAGCTTGGAGTCAGATAAGCCACTTCTTTTTGTTGCATTTCCCAACTAAGATTTGATCTTTTTCACAGGAAGAATTTGCCATTATATCATCGGCACTATCTTCACCTCAGTAAGCCTGAAAGGTTAAAACCTGTTTGCTTTACAGAAATGTCAGGTGAGCTGAATCCTTTTGGAGTCACAGAGGAGAAATCCATGGAAGGCAGGAGGGGAATGCATCTCCCAGGAACACTACAGCTGCACAAAGCTTCTCCTCTTCCTGCTCTGGAGAACTGCCTGAGAAACTCAGTAAATTAATAAAGGTAATAATAATCCCACAGGAAAGCTTCCTAACTGATGCTCTGATACAGAATCAAAGCCCACAGGGTAAGTATCACAGCCTCAAACTGCAGATTACGTTGCAGAAGAAAAACAAAATCAGTCTTGTGAGGTTATAGAGCATGGAGAGAAATTCCCTCCATCTGGGATTCATTCTTGTCAGGAAATCCCTTCTGTGATGCTATTTACAATCAAAATGGCAAAAGCACCTTAGCCTGATCAAGAGAGAGACACTACAGCTTTACCCCTCAAATTCAGTCTTGTAGTGCAGGAGAAACCTCAAAGTGTCAGGTTTCATTTTTTCAATGCTTGAACTTTGCATCTTTCGCCTTCTTTTTTATGACAGGTAATGAATACAAGCTTTATATCAAGTCACTTGGATATGAAAAAAAGCCCAAACAGGTCAATGATGCTAGCTAGAAAATGTTTTACAAAAAAGGGAAAAATAGGCAACTTGTCATTTGTTAAAATGAACTGTTTGTTCCCAAATGCTGTTGGGTCAGGGGGTCAAAATATGTTTCAGTCACTGTGTGTATTCATTCAGGTATTTGTGCACTTTTAATAAGCACTGCATGTCACGGCATCACATAAATTTAATAACTTTTACAGTGGTAACACAAAGGCTGATAAAAAATGATGCACTTTCACCTTTTTTTTTTTTGTTTTAAGTCTGGAGGCAAAAGAATAGAGAAGAACTGACAAGAAACATCCTTTAAACAAATGAAAATGAGTTGATGTAGGCAGAAATATTTTTCTTTTTGATGTATTAATCATCGATTCATCCAAGCTGGAAGAGACTTTGCAAAGTCATCTGGTCAAACCTCTAGCTCAAACCAAGATTAACAGTGAATTCAAACTACACTGCTCTGGTGTTTGTCCAGTCAGGTTTCAACACCCTCAAAGATGAAGAATCTTCAGACTGACTGAAATTGAGCATTCTAGTCTCTTACTTGTATGTTAATAACCGCAATATAAATGTCATATTTTACATGTAACTTATTCCTTTAACTGAAAAAACCCCAGTATTTCCAAGTCTACCATAGTGTTTTGGTAAAATGAAGTTCCAGTATCCATGTCCCCAAAAGAGTATTTTTAATTAGATGTATTATTTTTATTCCTTGACCATAAAATTTTGAGAGGTTAATATTTATCTGGATGAACATTTCTTGATGCCAGCCTTCTTTCCCAACAAGCCAAACTGATCCAAATTTAATTTCCTGGTAGAAAGCATAATAGGTAATACAGGCAGTTAATGACTTCTTTGATGAAGTCACTTTTCAAAAGACAAGGAGAGTTTCTTTTGGATCTAATCAGGAAACAAAAGATAGTGTCTTTCTTCTAGAGCAGCCAGCTCATCAACATTCATCCAAAAAGAACTTTCTGGTTTTTTCTCAAGACCCTATTCCTAGTGCACCTGGGAATATATTAGTGTGCTTGCTGTCATCCTGTTTAATCTCTATTTTGTATGGTTGGGATTATTTTTTTTTAATTAAGGGTCCCAGCTAATGTTTCATTTGTTAGTTCCCTTTTTTGCAGACCAGCAGAATAATGTGGAAAATGCTCCTTTACCCTCCAGTTCCTTACTGGTGTTTCCACTGGAGTGTGACTGGTTTGATACAGGCTCCCAGTAATTTCATGGCTTCTAATGACTTTCTCAGGAGAGTGGCAGCATGGAAATATTGGTAATTTTTTTTGTGTTAGGAGAAAGGACACAAACATTTGCATATTTAGAATTTATTCTTTTTATTTCTAATTTATTCTAATTATTTCATAATTTCTTAAATTTATCAATGGGCCAAACTTCCAAAATTGTAGCTAACTCCAGTGTGCCAAAATCAATTGGAGTTACCTGCCATATGATCCATTTTACTGATCTGAAAGATTTCTGTCATGCATTTTATCACCTTGTCTATCTGAGGCAATACTACACTAAAACTCTACCATCATTCTTTATCGATTTTTTTGATACAAACTGTCTCCCAAAAAGCAACCAGTCTGTCAAATTTCTATTGAAAATATACTCAGCTATTAAGCTTTGTTGAAATTAATACTGTAGCAAAACATCTTTGTATACTTTTCAGACCAGCGTATTCCACTGCAAGCTAAAATATTTTGACTATGACTGTCTAATGTTTATTGCATCAGTTTTACCAATTGTCCTATGTCACTTTCATGCACTTTTGTATTACACACACAGATTAGCTGTTTCTCTGTATTTTTTTTATATTATACATATTATTCCTCTGAAGCACTGTGGACACCTGATAAACATTTGGCCCGATGTGTTGTATCTGCTTTACCCATCAGCCTGAATAAAAATCAGAATCCTGATATATTATTCTATCTGGTAATAAAGTCATACATAACACCAAAGAGTAACAGCAATATATACCAAGACAAGATGACCTTGTCATTCACAACTTTGAAGAAATCATTTTGTTATCTCTTGACAATCTTTTACATTATGACTGCATTGCCTTAGTTTTCTTTATCTCTGCAAATGATGGCACCTCCAAAATCCCTGTATTGCTATTTCAGTGCAGATTTCATCATTAAAATAGAGTAGTGCCAGCCTAGTTGTGAACATCTCTGGTTCATTATTCTCAATTCTTGAACATCTGTCCAAACCCAGTTGTTCCAATGATTCCTGCATGAGACACATGCAATGTTACCTGGTCAACACAGCCTAAAAAGGGATGCACTGTCTCACTGAGTCCTGTTCCTTGAAGTGGTTGCCATCATTTCCAGCACAGCTTCCACGCAAAGTCTTGCTAACAATCTAAACACATCTTTTTTTCCCCCAGAAATTTCCTAGCATTCATTTGCTGACATCCTCTTAACACAGATGTTGTAATAAAGAAGCACTTCAGATTTAAAAAGTAGATGCTATCATACAGTGTCACTCTGCTAAAAAACAAACATCTCTCTTTCCAAATTGTTGCTATTTGGAAAAAGGCACATTTGTTTTCAATATGTATTTGCACAAAGGATGGCCAAAAGTTGTTTTTCAGGGGGCCTGGCCAGCTTGATATTGTTTTGAATTAGGGGTTTTTTAAAAGGTATGCAATGCTTTAAAGATACTTTATGTATTGTACATCTTTAAGGCTTCAATGTTATGAACAGGAACATAATAAAAACCCCAAGTCCCAAACCATCTTCAAGTGATATAGCATTATAATAAATATGTTTTTATAATATAAACATACATGGGCAATAAAACCTCCTCCCACTTAGCATAATTTTGATGATTTGGGAGACTAGAGCAAATCTTCACTCAGTGTTTGATAAACAGGTTCCCTTCACTTCAAAGGCTGGCTGTAGTTGAGGGTATTTTAGAGATGATGGTGAAAGTTTAAAGATGGAGGGTACATATTTAATTAGAAGGTACCAATATTTTCTAAAAAGGCAAAATTTCAGTACTGACTCAGAAAACTCCTAATACTTATGTAATAAATGAAGCACTTTGTTATTAAATTATACCAGATATGGTTCATCTTTTTTTTTTGTTTCAAGTCCATTAAACTGATGTCACCACAATTTCTTGGTTGTCCCATTTTCCAGCAGACCAACTGTCGGTTCCTGTTTCTGGACACGATGACAAATGCAGCCCAGAACGTGGGGAAGGGAATGCAGAACAGCTTGAACACCGAGGGGAAGCTGAGCAATGCAGCTAGCAGAGATGGGAATGCTGCGAGCCTCCTGACAGACTGGAAGGGAGCAGGAGGGAGCCAAAGGAACTGGAAAATGCAGCCAGAAAACTTGTGAGACAGCAGGTACAAAAAAGCCAGACTTCCGACGATTTGGAAGTAATAGTTATTTCTAAAAGGCTGCACAGTTCAAGAACGCATGATCACAGAGAATGATCTACAGATATTTATAGTAGATACCAATACTGCTATTAACAAGTCCCCAACTAATTAAACAAATTCTCTCTGCATTTAATACAGTATTTTAAAGTAAGCTGTAAATAGTCATGGTTACCTAAAATACTGTGAATTTTCTGCTGGAAAATGGATTTCATTATCTGTCTACAAAGAAAACCAGAGCAGAAATATGGCATGTGTCCATCACTCCTTTATTCTTGCCTAATTCCAGGATTCACACAGCAAAATTTCTTTAGTAGTTTTGTGTAGTGTTATTTTTTCACCCAGTCAGCTGAAATCTAACAACTCTTTAACAAGGTATGATATAATATATGCAATATACTGCCCCATTGATTGAAGACTGATTTCCCTGTGTTTGGAGTAGAGAAAAAAGCACAGTATTCCTACAAGGAAAACAAGACACCCTTCATAATTCTCAAATTAGAATCAGATTCCAACAAAAGAAAATATTCTTATGTCTATAGGGTGCTTAAAATTAGATTGAGCTTCCTTTTTAGAAGATATGTTAATAGATCAATTCACTTATGAAGAAAATCTTTGGTATTTAATTTTATTTAAAAATTGTATGGCTGTGGAAATGAAATTTCAGTTACAAATCTTTATTGAATTCCCTTGTCCTTAAAGTGTCTGCCCTTCCAGCTGCACTCTAAGCAACATCTGAGTTCCTGTTGTAAAATGCTGCAGATTTCTGACAAATGTTCTTTGCTAAACCCTCATCCAGTGAAAGGAGAGTTGGATCCATGGATGCAGACTATAAATATTAAGTGCACTAGGAGAAACATACCTGAAACTAAAGACACAGATTGTTTTTTTTAATATGAATAGCTCCCTTGTTATAGTGTGGCTCCCTCTCTGACAGAAAGTGCAGTAAGTAAAAAAAGTGATAAAATTTAGTCCCCTCTTTTCTTTAGTAAGTGAAAAAAGAGCTGGGGAATCCATGAATGGTAAGAATTTTACATCTGCCTTTAATTTAAGGTCTCAAAATGTACTTTACTTTTAAAAGGATTTTTAAAAATCCTGGGATTAAGAAAGTTGCTGCCTCAAATATCACATCAGTCAGCACTGGTTGTGGCATTACTTTAGACAAACTAAGATTCTGAATAAAAGTTTTCTTCTTCTAATGCCACATTCCCAAGTGCAATGAAAGTAATCATAAATTGTATCACACAAAGCTATGAGCTTTAAAAGGGCTGTGTTTCCCTCCCAATAGGAACCACACAGGACCTAAAAATTGTTGTATGCCACTAAAAGGAATCCAGGTGGGATGTAAGTGATGCAGAATTTTTATAGCACTGTTCAGCACCCTTTACATGTTGTATGCCTAAGTATCATTCCTAAAATGTAAACAGCTTTGATGTATCAGTGCAAATGAAAAAAGATCAAAAATGAGAATTGAATATTCAACTTTCGTAATGAAGTGAAATTTCAAGAAATCAAAACACAGGGAAAAGCCAAAAATCTACCAAAAGTAACTGAGAACTGTATAAAATACTCTCAAAATTGCAGAGAAACAATTTTCACTAATCTCCAGAAATATTTGTGATGTCTTTGATATCCTTGACCTTATTCTTAAATCACAAGTTAGAAGCTAATCCATTTCCTCTTCACTAAAATCACAGAAAAGAATGATTTCAAGATAGTATTTTGGTTCTTAACACGTAGTTCAACGTTTATTGCACTTTTCTTTGAAAATATTTCAGTGCTACATAGCAACTACAACAGTTGTATTTAAAATTACAACTCAAAAAAAGGAACTAACAAAGTAATTTTGAATGCAACTATTTGTTTTAGCTAAAATTTAGAAACTTTCCAAAAGCAGCCCGTACTTGATTTTTAACATCAAAACTTAATAATATGCTTTTCCATAATTTTACAAGAACCCAAATTAGAAAATCCTGTTTAGGATTAGTCTGCTAATTATATATGCTTATATAATTAAATATTTTGAATCTCTATACAACTTATGTATCAGCAGGATGTAAGTTGCACACAATTAAAAATTTCATTGAAATGTTCACTGAATATTAAAGTGCTAGGAGATTTTGGACTACAGTTCATATAAATATTAAACCATTCTTGTACTGCTCTCAAAAAACTGTCCACTCTCAGTTCAAATTTCTGTTGTGAAACTTTCCATTAGTTGGTGGCAAGTGAACTAAGGCAACCAAAGTAAGGCTGTTTTATTTTACTTACATCACATCAATAATACTTGCTTTACTTTGTGACAAGAAAATACAAATAGAGATATTGAAAAGAAAAAAGGTCCCTTTTTTCCAGTGGAACAGTTGAAGAGAACATTTTTCTGGGGCTGCAAGCCAAATAAGCTTTTTAGGCCCTACTCTCTCTGTAACATAGTGCAGTTGACCATAACCATGTATTTAAGTTACTGCTGTTATTCTGTTTTTGTCATTTTGTCAACTAAAACTACAATGCATTACCCTTAGTAAGTGCTCCTGTGCCTACATTTGTCTTCAGTGAAGAAGTTTTTTCTGTAGACATAAAACATGTGATGAGTATTTTGAGAAGCCCTGCTATATACAACAGTACTACCCAAAACCCCATAAATATGATAGCAGTGAAAAACCTGCCTCAACACTCAACAAAGAATCAAGCTTTATTCTTACACAAAATTTATCTCACTGCTTGTGATCAACTTGGCATCCCTTTATTTTATTGTATATTCATAACTTTAAAATACGTGCAGGAAATGACAGTACTCCAAGGGAGTCTAGAGATATAAAATTTAATAATCACAGATTATAAATGATCTCTAGCTCAGGCAACCAGGTTGTAGATTCAGGATGATTCCCATGAGGAGGGAATATTCAGATCAAAGTCACTGCAGTAACTCTTACCATGTTATCCTGGCTCTTCTGCAGCAGTCAAAGCAGAAAATCCTTCAACCTTATAAACAGTCTTCAGTATATAAAACAAAAGAAACTATGAAGAACAAAACATTTTCCCTCAGGAAATTTCCTGCACTGACTCAAGTGGGAAAAAATTAATTGTTTTCATCTACATCAAGCAGTGATTGTATACTGTGGGTAAATCAGCAAGACTTAAGATAAAGTCAAATTTCTCATGGCACTACTACCTTAAATACATTACAGAGAATTAGATTTTTACTGAAGTGATTTGCTGCATGTTTGTCTTAACATACTACTATCTATTCCACAACTGACTAAAGATATACAGTATTCTGCAGGTGAGTGCTTCTGGAAGAACTTCTCCATTGTATTTTTCTTTTTTTTTTTTTTTCTCTTCAAGAAATGTGTAAAATTTCATAGAAGCTCGGCTTTCTTTTCCAATTGCTTTTGATATGCTTTATTTTTAGAAGCAAAGGGAAAAATGCCACAGCAAAAGAGCCTCAGAAATTTAAAGCTGAGGTAGGGCACTGGAGGGACAAATTCAAACATTGGGTTTTACTGAGCAGCACAAAGAGTGAAGTAAATTCCAGAATGTGCTGTAAGCTCAGAATAGGTAATTGTACAACTCAAGTGGGCCAGACCTAAGCACATACAGTCCTAGAGGAGTGTGGATCTATAAGCACATCCCATATTCATATACAGCCATGACTGTATATATAAAACTCAGGTTTTATATATACACATGGTTTTATATATACACATTTCTTCACATTGTAGAAATAACCAGGTTTTGAGCTGACAGCTCATAACTACAGCTGCTGGAAAATAAAGCTCCTGCTGTATTCCATTGTGGAGAACTGAAATACTGGAACAACAGCACATGTTTTTGGAAGGATTCTCTTCAGAATCCTGCTCCTAAGGCTACGTCTGTGCAGTGCAGTGCCAGGGCTGGGCAGTGGCTCACAGCTGCTTTTTTTCCTAACTGGTTATATCTGTGATTATTCTAACACAGGATGGAGACACAAGGCCAGTTCCTTACAAAATTTAAACATTAATTTTTTTTTAAATTAGTTTTCTTAAAAATTTTAAGCTTCACTTCAAAAGGAAATCCTATACCTTTAAATACTTCCTATACCTAAGTGTTTTTGTAAGGTAAAGTTTCAAGCACTTCCACTAGAGAAGTAAATAACAATTAAAAAAAAGGAAAGAAAAAATATTGTCAAAGGAAGAACCTCATTAGATTCTGGATTTAGAGACTAAAACCTGCTCATTCCCTTGTCAGAGACTCAGGTTCTTACCAAGGTTCTTAACAAGTATTTAAAACAGCTTTGTGGAGAGATCCATCTTCAAAGCCAGGGCACAGATCCTGGTTCATTTAATAGCTCAGACACAATTTCATTAGCTGTGCATGAAGTGCCTCTTGAATTTACATGTAGACATCTATTTGCTTTTAAGTGGTTTGAAAATATTAAATTGTGCTGGCTGCACAAAGCAATTTGGTACAAAGACCTCAGAGAGCTTTTTCTCCTGGGACTGGTATATTCACAAGAGCAAGGCTGTGCAGAAACACAAGCAGAGTTTCTGACAGCATTCAGGTCTAGGGTTTCTTTCTCCTTAGATGACAAATTCTGCCCTTACAGACTGCCGGTTGTGTGGATTTGGTGGTGCACTGATTTGGCTACACCAGTTGTGGCTCAGGTGGTGACTTTGTTGGATTTTGTCAAAAATCTCCACGGTTTTGCTCCAATGGGCAGAGTAAAGCATCTCCCAAGACCTACATCTACAGGTGAAGCTCACAGTCCTGCTCAAAATCAAATGCTGCATTACATGGACTAGCACTGTTACCAGTTATGGCAGTTCCTACACTTGATTTTATCCAGAGGAATTGAAGAAAAGAACAAAACACATAGGATTTCACTTTATCTCTCCAGTTTTCCTTAACAGATGCAAAGCTCAGTATGGGCAGTGGGCCTTCTACCAGGAGGGCAGAAAGCCTGAAGGCAAAAGTCTTTGGGCAGTAAGAGCACAGGGACAAGTACAGAAAAGCAAGACAAATCTTGATGCAGCCACGTGGGCAGTGAAAGCAATTGCCCTTAGTTATTTTGTCATGGAATGAAAAGCTAAAGCTAATCCACTTAGCTTTCCCACATGCGAGTGGAATCCAAAACTAATCCTTTTACAGTAGCTATGCCACATGAAGTGGGGTGTTTAAACAAATCCCCTTAATCATCATGGCAAGAATCAGGGAGCTAAAGTCAATCCCCTTAGTAGCCTACATGAAAAAGGGAACCAAACAATCTCCTTAGTTATGCTACTCTTAATAATGAACTCTATCAAGCCTTTAAATATTTTGATATAAAATTATTAGTAGCATTCCTCTGACACACCAGGAACCAACAGGAGGATGCAGTAACACCTATGGTACAACATTTCTATCCAGTTTTTATGGCATAAAAATCCTATTGCTCACCACTTCATGACCTATTGGCCACAGGCATAATGCAAGAGTATCCATGTATGCATCAGCTGAGAGGGAAAACAAAATGTTAGAGTTCTTCCTTAAGAAAATTAAGAAATTGGAGTATTCCTTATAGCATGGAAAGCTGATGAAAAGTACTAACAGACATGGAGAGGAATCACTGAACAAGACCATATTGAACATATCATCACATTATTCAGCTCTTGTGTGTGCTAACTTAAACTTTTACTTTTTTTTTTTCACTTCTGCAATAGGCCCAGCTTTTAACACTACTAGGAAATCTAAAAGAAACATTCATCAGACTTCTTAGAAGGCAAAAGATCAGGTAGAGCACCTGAGCTCTTTGAGTGCTGTTCTATATCTCAACAGCACTTGTGATCTTTCACTTTATTTCTGCAAGTCATGTATTATGCTTTAAACACCTAGGATAGGATTATTTTGGTTAACTACAATACCAGAGGATTATCCTGTTATATCTAAAATACAGTTATAGAATATTATTCATAAATACATGGATTTTATACTGGGTTCCTTTCCTTTCTATTTTGCTCTCCATGGAATTATGATTATTAAAAATAATTATGTTTCTTTATTAGCAGCAGTTAGACAGACATTTATACAAACAGACATATCTATTTTCCACTTTTTGAAGTAGATTGGTAGGATTATGTGAAGATTATCCAATTCTGCTGGGATGGCTTACATAAATACATAATTGATGGGTAAAGGCCTCTGCACCCACCTGGATCCCTTTGCAGGACATTCAATTGTGTGAAAATTACTGCCAGAAGTGTATCTTAAATCTGAAGTTTACAAATCTGTGTTTTCTAGACTAGCAATTGCTGCACATTTATAAAGTTTACTGTTCTTCAGAGAAGAATGTTGTACCTGAGGTTTGGACATCTACTGGCAGAGAGGGTAAAGCAGAGGAGAATTTCTTCAATAACCACACTTTCAGTCCAGCTGGAGTATTTTTTTCTCACTTGGTGAGAATTCCAGTGGAGCATAAAAACACTTTGGATACTGAACTTTCATCCTGGCAATGGTTAGAACTGCTGGTACCCACAAACATCCTATAATCCTGTCATTTAGAGGACCATCAGAACGTAAATTATTTACTGCAATTTGCATAAGGGACTCTGTGTGACTATGTAAAAGAGGCTTAGAGAATGCTACAAGCTTGATAATCTGGTTACTTCTCTGCAATTTAAAAATTCATTCCACATATTTAAATATCTGAAAAAGGTTAAAAAGTAAAGTTGGCATGGTTTGGGTTTTTTTTTTTTTTTTTTTTTAGTTTCCTTTTCTGTTAAGTCTTCTGTTAAGTAAAGGCTTCCAAGATAAGGTCAGGCTACTGCAAATCCTTAGGAATATATTAATTCTTTTGTTTTTCATTATATATAGGCGCTCCGCTTTTAGAATATAAATTACTTCTGGCACTAAAAATTATAAAAAGAAAGCAGCAGTTTGGTTAGTTTCCCTAAATACTGAACACAGCATCTGAGTAAAAAGCAGCAACTGGTCCTGAGAGAGTGAAGCATCTGCTGCTGCTGCTGCCCATTTTACCTTTCCTCTTGGGGAAAAAAAAATAATGTGGCTTTGGAATAATTCAGAGATATTTCCTTTCGGAATACCTAGATATTTATCACCTGCTTTAGCATTTATGAGACCATTTCCTAAGCACACAGGAATTTCAAAGGGTATTTCCCAAGAGTTCAGTGCAGCAGTTCTGAAGTCTCTGAAAATACAATGGTTCAGATAAAGAGGTGTTCAGTATGCATCTGGTATTTCCATAAATATTGCTCTTCTTCCACTTTATTTTGTTCTGGCTTTTCCTTGATTTTTTTACTGCAGGCAACACTTAAAGAGTCATTCTTTCTTGCTCCATGTGTCTACACAGTGAAGGCTAACTATAACAGAAAATAATATATTTAATTTGGAATACACATATGAGGGAAGTTTTTGAATTTCAGAATATTTGCATGGCCATAAAATTCTGGAACCCAACACTGATGAAAAGAAACCCAACAGAACTCAGAACTTAAATCATTCTTCCTCCTACTACCCACTGCATTTTCCTTCTCAAATACAATTCTTTCTAAAAAAAAAAAAAAAAAAAAAAAAAAAAAAAAAAAAAAAAAAAAAGGCAAGAATGTAAGAATGTGGCAATTTTCACTAAATTGTACTTTCTTTCTTTCTTATTTTTCCTTACTGCCCTTTTTGGTAAGCCAAAATATTGTAAACTTATGAATGCAAGAGATGAATGTGCAGCCTACACAGACTCAAAAGCTATTTTTTGTGCACTGAGTACATCAATGTGCAACCTATGCACAGTACTCTTATTTATTTAAATTTCCAATCAGTCTACCTTTTTTTAAAAAAAAATACAGAATTAGCATTCATTCTGTGGGGCTGCACAACAAAAAAAATTAAATGTTTACCGTGCTCCACCAATTAGAATGGTTCTCACACCTAAAATGAGAAACTTAACAGAAAATAAAAATACTGCTACTGCCACTCTTTGCCCTCTTTTGCTATATAACATACAATATACATTGAAAAATAATCAATATGTACAATAAATTTTGCCTTTACTAGGAGTATGTATGTACAAAAGACTATTTAAATTACACAGGAATAAAAAACTAATGCAAAAAATATATGCAACATTATTATGATCAGGTTCAGATTTACCACACAATACATTAAAAATACAATAAATTGCATTTGGTTGAGCAGTTCAGAGACTGCTTCTAATGCTGCACTATTACAGATTATATATGAGCTGTAAGTATGTGGCTGTTTTGTACTGGAGCATACAAATCTGTTTATAATCCTCCTCTATTGTATCTGCTTCCCTATAAGTGGTTTTTAGGTTTGTATTTAGGTTTTATTTGTTTGAGGGTTTTTTGGTTTTTTTGTTTTTTGGTGTTGTGGGGGGTTTTTTGTTTATTTTTTTTTGATGGTGTTTTTTTCTGGGAGGTTTGCGGAGTTTTGGGTTGTTTTGTTTTGTTTTTACAACACGTCACTATTTAGGCTAGGAATGGTTAAGATCTGTGACTGCACAGTGGCAAGCACCAGTGGGGCCAAAATGTATTTGCAACATCCAAGTAAGAACATGACCATGTATTCAGTCAGGCCTCTGTGGAATCCACAATTAGATGTTCCACAGAAAAATAATCCTGATCCTATGCGAGTACAAAAAAACTGAGGATGACAAATACTAGTGCCTAGCAGATTTTGTGAATTTACCTATTTGTGATGGACCACGCTACCATACCCTGTACCCATCCAGCAGACTCTCAAATTCCCAGCACAGCCACAGCTAATTCTGTAGACCCAGGGTTTTCCAAGAAAATTAAGATTTTTTGCCCTTTTACTGGGAAATACAGGCCAAACCAAAAATTTAGACATGCACCGATCTACCTGGACACTGACAGTTTCTGGGATAATCAGTTTTCAAGAAAAGCCTTTATGGTCTAAGAGATACTCCTAAAAGAAACACGTAAACTGGACTCTCACAGGCAAGTCATCTCACATGAGCAACTGCAACTCTCTTAAGAAAGCTTTTAAGACATTTAACTAGATCATAGATATACTTAATTGTTTAATCTCTGCAGATGGAAATTAATCTCAAAAAACTCCTCGATTTAACCTTTTTCCTCAAATAATGACTTGACTGTCAAAAAGGATTCTAAATATGGCATTGCAGAGGATGGTATCTGATTATGCCCAAATTACAGCTAAAATACGTGACTGCCAATATTTTTTCTTAATGTCATCTCTGTAAATTCCCCATATTGTGTGAAAATCTGATTAGCTTCCTTCCCTTCCCTTCATCCCTGTTAAATGTTCTGACAGCTAAATCCCTACCTTCTATTAAAGATCTTATTAAAACCACAGCCTCTGTAACACCTCTGAAATTCTGCTGGTGAGCTTTCACAGATGTAACTACGTCTGTTTTCCACAGCTGAACTCCTGTAATAGGGGGAAGAACTTAGACTTTCGGGCGCTTTTTTTTTTTTTTCCTCAAAAAACATCCCAAATTCTTAGTTAAAACTTTGCTTCTTGCTACTTCTGCAACATCTCCCCACACAGCTGCAGTTCTATGTTCCACAGACTGTTCAGAGTGTGCCCAAGGAGGCCAATGGCATCCTGGCCTGAAGCAAGGAAGAAGAGTGTGGCCAGCAGGACCAGGGCAGGGATTGTCCCCCTGTACCTGGCACTGGTGAGGCCACAATTTGAATCCTGTGTCCAGTTTTGGGTCCCTCAGGACAAGAAGGGGGGCTGGAACGTGTCCAGAGAAGGGAATGGAGCTGGAGAAGGATCTGAAGTGTTGTGAGAAGCCACTGAGGGTGGTGGGGAAGGTTCAGCCTGGAGAAAAGGAGCTCAGGAGGGACATTTTCACACCTGAAAGGAGGATGTAGCCAGGCAGGGCTCCATCTCTTGCCCCAGGGAACAAGTGGCAGGATGAGTAGAAATGGCCTGAAGTTGCACCAGAGGAGTTTTAGATTAGAATTAGGTTTTGTATTTCATAGAAAAGGTTACCACACACTGGAACAGGATGTCCAGGTGAGTCCTCAACCCTGGAGATGTGCAAAGACAAGACAATGTGGCACTTAGGACATGGCCTAGTGGTGGACTTGGCAGTGTTAATTTGCAGTCAGACTCTGTGATCCAAATCATTTCTAACCTAAACAATTCTACGATTTGTTTGGAAGAAAAGTGAAATACTTTCAGATAAAAGCCTTTTTATGGTATTGCTGTTTTATCCTGGCAACTTTCACACCACTTGAATTTTAATTATGTTTATTGTGTCTGTCTGGGACAGCATTAATTTCTTTCCAGCTGCCCTTGGGTGTTACGTTTATACTGGTGACCAAAACAGTGCTGAGAACACACTATTGTTTTACTTAGGAAATAAGTATTAAGTATATGAACTTTCTTATGTTTATAAATACAATTCAAAGACAGTCTGCTTAAGAAAATGAATAGTTAAAAATATTAATATTGTAGAAGAATGTTCCAAGATATATTCCCCCAATCACTTTCTGAGATATAAGTTAAGAGATGAAGGTGAAGATGGATGCAGCTGCATTGCAAGAAAAGTTTCTTTCAAGGAAAACCTCAGTGCCATCTGTGACAAACAGTACCAAGCCACACTCTTGTTACCTTAAATTACAGAAATGTCTCCTAATTAGCTAAGAAGCAGCTAAAAAACAAATTGTTGATTGATGCATTTACTGTAAAACAATTATTTTAACAGAGAGTGCAATATAAACAATCTGGTAGGGAAAAAACATCAGTACTTTGACAAGATTAGTCTCAAAAAATTCATAATACAAGAAGAACAGTAATACTGTATATTAGTAACAGTTATTAAAAAATGAAACTGAAATTATTTCCCTGGATAAATCAATAGGAAAATTACCAATTGACAAGGAAACTGTTCAAATAATTGTGGAAACTAAAGTACTTTCATCACTCACAGAGTTTTCAAATAATTTAGAGGACTTCTAGTAGGTTCTTTATTGCTGAGGCCATATATTGTGTCTACTATGATAAGTCAAGGTAGTTTTTACAAGTCTCTTCCACACCTAAATGTCTCACAGCTTTGTGCTGTGAGTCACTTTGCCCTCCTTTCAAAATGATTTTTGGAGTAGCTATGCACAAGTTGGGCTTGTTCAGCCTGGAGAAGAGAAGGCTGTGGGGGAATTTTACAGCACCTTCCAGTGCCTAACGGGGGC
Organism: Prinia subflava; assembly: GCF_021018805.1. NCBI lineage: Eukaryota > Metazoa > Chordata > Aves > Passeriformes > Cisticolidae > Prinia > Prinia subflava. The sequence goes on from NC_086271.1 coordinate 2,282,542, forward strand.
CACAGGAGAGCTGGAGAGGGGCTTTTCACAAGGGCATGGAGTGGTGTGATGAGGGCTAATGGCTCTAGACTGAAAGAGAGGAGGTTTAGATTGGATATCAGGAAGAAATCCTTTCCTGTGAGGGTGCTGAGGCCCTGGCACAGGCTGCCCAGAAAAGCTGTGGCTGCCCCATCCCTGGAAGCGTTCAAGGACAGACCGCATGGTTTGAGGTTTGAGCAATGTGATCCTGTGGCATCCTGCCCATGGCAGGGAGTTGAAACTGGACAATCTTTGAGCTTCCTTCCAATCCAAACCATTCTATGATTCTACGGCAGAAATTTATCAGGACTGGGCAGGCCCTTATGGCAGCAGTCCCCAAACCATAGCTTCTCAGCAAACTCAGCTCACAAAATCGTGTTGCAATGATTAATGCAATAGGAAATAAATAATTTTTTTTAGAGTTATGTTGAAGACAGAAGGAAAAAATCCCACCAACTGCAATTGAGTAAGTTCTGTTATTTTATTAGTATTACTGCTAATGTGTAAAGGAAGGCTGTGGACCACTGCATTTCAGTTGGACTTTCAGGGATTTTCATTTCTTTCCTAGTTCCTAACTGTGTCCCAAGGTCAGCAAACTGGTTAGAATGCTGGATTTTGCTTCATATGCACTTGAGCACTTGTGACTGCTCACTCACTTCCACTCACATCCTCTTCTGAAACACAGGAACTTTTGCCTTCTCATTTTTTGTACCAATCAAAAAACCCCAAACCTCTGTTCTGTATTTTCAAGGTTATGGAGAGACAGTTTGGTAAGTGAAGATCTCCTTTCATAGTGCATGCTTTTTCATAAATCAATCGGTCACTTTGAGCTATAGTCCAAAGAACAGAGGAAGTATCAGATGTGTCCATTATCAAGGTAGAAATTTTAGACAGCCCATCACTAAGAAGCTGAACTGGAACTCAATCAACAGAAGTTGATGCTATTGACCTCAGAGATATTAGTGTTTTATGCTGCATTTTTGTAGCTCTAAGCACTAAATTTATTACCTTTTCAAGATACAAGGAAAAAATCTGACACGCAAATAAAACACATTTGTAAGAAAAAACTGTTGCGTTCTCAAGCTTCAGGAAGGATGCACAAATAACTGGGAAGAAAATTTAAAAACAAAATCACATATTATATTCCCAAGGCATGAACAACACAATTATCTTTGCAGCTCAATGATGACCAAAACTGCTGAAAGCTTACAACTGTTATGTCATGAATCTACTATAAATAAAAAGTCTGAGAGGCAAAGGTTAAGGTTCTGCAAGTTCCAAAAGAACCTCCTGATCTTTTTATCCCACTTCACTCAGGCCTGTTAGCTTAAAATTTCTGAGGCATACTCAGTATTCCCAAATCCCAAGCATTATTACTTCAGTCACTCTTTAATTTAATGAAAACATTCCTTGTGACTGAGTATGCCAGTAAATTAATGACTTCTGCTAATGTCACAGGCTCAGGAAAACCCATCATCCCATCCTCCTAACATCAAAAATGTTCAGCAGAGCAGTAATCATATCTCAATGACATTTTTCTAACACACACAAACACTACATAAATACTTTTTTTTTAAAGTTTGATTAAAATAACACATTAATATTCAATAGCACCTGAACAAAATTTTCTTTCAAAAAACACCAGTAATTCAACACCTGTTACTCTCCTTCAGGAAAAAAGAAAATCCTAATGTGCCCTTCATGGCACAAACCAGATTCTTATCTCTGCAGTGATAATCTCAATCACACCAATGACTGTGCCATATTCTGGATTGTGTTAGGATACAAGAGTAACTCAGATTAGGTGGTGCTGTGGACATCAATCACCATCCCTGGAAGTGTTCAAAAAGTGTGTGAATGTGGCATTTGGGGACGTGGTGAACAGTTGGACTCAAGTGATCTGAAACGTCTTTTCCAATATAAACAATTCTATGATTTTATGCTACGCTTTTCTCCCCCGTATTTACTCTAGCCCCTTTCTTTTTCAAATCACTTTGTACATGTTTGAGAAATATTTTAGTCATTGAATCCCAGGTTCTTACTGAAATGTAAACTCCTTCATGTATTCTAGTAAGTGCTGCCAGTTCTTAATATACAGCAGGGGTCCTGAGACACCCAAATCCTCAAGAGGCTGTAAAACTACTGTTTAGGGTATGTATGATGAACCAACAAATACATGTTATAATAGCTGATTTTTAAATTATTTTGGAGTGGACATGTTTTTGTGTTTGTACACTGTGGCTCTTTTGGAGTACCTAAAGCTTTTAAGAATTTACACAGTAACTGCAGCTGTATCTTATGTGCTTTCCAAATGTACTGTGCACTTGAATGGAGCTCGCCCCAGTGCTCAAGCAAAACACTCCTCACTGGATTTTCTCATCATGGTAGATGCAAGTCCTTACTTTTTGCTAGAGCAAAAATTCCTTGATTCATTTCTCACTGTGGTGTATGACAGTATTTACTTTGTCTGGAATTTTTAAAGGAAATAAAACTTTCAGAATTGTAACTCAGATTGCATGAGACTGCATACAAAATGTAAAACACGGGAAGTATCTGTGAGAGATGGAAATTATGCCTAGGAATACAAGGAAAAAGAGTAATCCATAAAGTTGAAAACAGGCTGAGATTAAGAAATGTCATATTGCTTGAAATCCCTGAAGGCAAAGACACAGAAGGCATTTTACAGAAGTGGATTATTAAGGTGCTGAGGGTAGATAGTTTCTACTTCCTTCTGGAACAGAACATGGCAAATAAAATGACTGAAAATGGAACAAGATGTTTCTCTCAGAAAAACAGTATTTTCTGAGCTCATTTCAGAGAAGCGAGTAATTATCTGCCTCACACACAAGAATCAAGAGAGAATGCAAGCTAGTATAAAAGATACACAGTATGTACAGTAACATACAGAACTACAGTTCCAGTTCAGAACTACAAGTTGATGCAGAACGTGTTAAATGCTCCAGAATAGTGCATCTTACTTTAAAAGTGAAACTCCAAGTGCCCCTGATACTCTGTGACATGCATTAGCTGGGTGGAAAGGAAAAAACACAGGTTCTGAAAGTGTAGCCACTGGCAAAGCACTAATGGTTGAACTTCAGGGAGTAAAAATGCTGCTCTACCCCATGCTCACCGTCCCTGAGGATAACAGGCACTATTAATGTTTTCTTTTTTCTGATTAGGTAATCCAAAACCACATTATCAGATGCTAAAGTCCATACTGGTTCTCACTTAAATCATAAAATTTTTGTTCCAATTTGCAAAACAGAAAATTGTTTTTCCTTTTATTTCACAAAAAAAAGTAGCCGTGACATATTACTCCAGCACGGCAATTTTTTAATATGAAACTTTATGATGTCCAGCAGTTAGAATTGGATTTAAAGTAAGATAGATACTTAGTACTCAGAAAAGAGAAGAACATAATAATGTGTACTCATGTAATTCTTGCATCTGTAATTCCTACTCACAACACAGGCAGCTCCAGTCCCAAGAACACCTAAAATCTTTCAGACAGGTCCATATTGCAAGAATATCCACCCAGGTACGAGAGCCATTCACTTCCAGAGTGTCAGAATGCCAAAATCCAAACCAAAAAATCCAAAATGGTGAGAGACTTACCCCATTTAAGGGAAATGTTTTCCATCCTAATTCTCCGAGGGCAGTTGTAGTATCAAGTAACACAACTGAAAATGGAAAAAGAAATGGTGTTTGTGGTATTGCTTGGATCAGACATAGTAAATAAAGTATTAAAAACAGGAAGGCCTGAACTTGCCATGTTAGGCAGGTTCAGGGCTTTCATGGCACACATTTTTACCTAAAAAGTGTCTCAAAACTCATAAAAACCCCTCCATCTTTTGCAGAAATAATTGCCAAATCACCGTACACTATGGCTATTTTACCATTAAAAGATGACTGATCAAACATGCACATTCCTGCAATCCCTCACCTGGAAATCTAGAAAGTCTGCAGCATTAAAGCTAATAAAATACACAGTTCCAAACGTAAGTTGTTTTGTTGGTTTTTTTTGGTTTTTTTTTATGAAACCCATAAACTTCTCAGAAACAAATTTATACAGTTTACAAATTGAGAACACAGAAAGACAAACAACTTCAGTTTCTCTCTTGGATAGAGTATCACAGTGTTAATATCTGCTGCATACATTTTCCATCACTTCTGTCATATTCAGGTTGGGTTTTTTGATCTATGATAGGATGTGCATTATTGTATATTACAAAATGTTTCTGCACTATTTTAATGTTAAATTACATTAACTTCCTTTTTCACTTCCATTCACTGATGCTACACAAAATATATACAGCACATGAGACATTTTACCCACAGGTACTACTGCCCTCTAATGGAATTGTTTCATCCGACCCTCTAACTTCAGAAATCTAAATTAGTATTTAAACACAAAATGAAGTACTATATAGGGTAGTTTATTTTAATTATTGAGTTGGCCTGTTTTGATTGGTGAGTTCCTCCTTACAGCCCACTAATTCCACTTCTTCGAATGGTTAAATAATGCAGAAAAATAATTAAGCAATCAATTTGAAACATGACCCCAACTACCCACACATTTCTGGGGTTTACATTGCCGTGCACGATCTTCCACCTCTTGTCTGTCCAAATAATCAATGTAAGCTATCTACAATGTGTTTCTATAAAGGAGTACAGCAGCAGCAGAAGCCAGGTCATGTTTTTCTGCCTCATGGAAAAGGCACCTTGGCATGGGCATTGAACCTGGCAGCTCATTAGGGGGAACCTGACCCAGCCTCTTCTCTTTTGTACTAGTGACACTTAGAGCTCCTCTACGTATGAGTGAACAGTGGCTCTTAACCTGAAACTGAAGTTTGCTGTCTTGAAAACACTTACAGGCAAGTAAAAAGCTCAGCACAGACCACATAAAAGCTTAATGGTTTATGTGAAGAAATAATGACATTTTTTAAATATATTCAGCAAAGGGGAGTAGTCTGCTCTTCACCACTTCACTGTATGAAGCTTTGTGAAAGAGTATAAATTAACCATTTTTTACAATCCATATTTTACTTAAAAAAAAAAAAAAGTATCACTATCCTCATTGACACTATTTCTGTCTTCCACTTACTTAAATAGCTGTGATTTACAGCTGTCATAGTATTTTCTATTTGTGTCAGGCTACCACGCTCTTATGGAAGAGTCAAAAAAAAAAATCTTCTCACTTGACATTTGATGCAGCAGTTTCCTGTGAAAAATTTTAAGTCGTAATCTACTGGGGATCTGTTACTGCCAAAAAACCACCCAAAACAAGCTGGGTTTACATATTTCTTTTTCATAGGGAGGACCAACTGCTCAGCAGTAAGATAGATACTTAGTTCATCTTAGGTGTTTCTTTTCTTCTTTCCATCTCTCTCACCCTCCTCTCTCCACCCAGAAAATGTGGACTATTTGTTATGTACTCTGTTTTCAGCTTTGTTTCAAGTTCTATCTTGCTCTTTGCCAAGTGCTATTCTCATGGATCTGCATGCATAAATAATTTTTTTCTAAAAGCAGCATTAGGGTTTTAAGTGCCATTTCAGTTTTACAATTTTTGTGGTACCAAATCTGCAATTTAATAAACATCATCCAGGTATTCAAAATTAATACTTCTGTGGAACAAGACCTAAAATACAGAATGGAAAACTAATTCATTTCTTCACTGGAGCCTGAATTAATTAATTCCTTGCCTGAATTAATCAAGTGCTACTTGAAGGCTCAAAGCTATACATTAAAAAAATTAAAAACTAGAGTAAATTCATCACTGAAAGTATATTAAGTTTAGATTTAGTTGAGCCATGATCTAATAATATTCCTTGTATACACTCACCAAATGATCCCCAATGAGTAATTGAGTTTTGTTAAAATACAGTTTTGATACATTTGACATACCAAGGCTCTTGAATGCTCACATATTCTCACCTGTAGCTACCAAAGAACTGGAAAATTAAACCAATTGGAGAATTCTCCAAGTGGAGAATTCAAACCACCCAACAACTACTAATCAGAACTAGAAGGGTATCACCTTCAGCATCAGAAATTAAAATCATTAAAAGACTGTCTTTCCAACAGCACCTGTATTACAAGACATAAAATAATTATCAATCAAAAATGGGAAAACAGTGAAAGATCAAGTAAATCTTATGTTTATGTGAAAGACAGACAAACTCCAGTGAAGCTGTGGATTCAGGAGGGCCTGCTACACGAATGAGGACATGGATAAAGCAATAAAATCCCCACACACTTCAGAGGTTTGGAGGTATCCACATGCTAGACTTCAGTGTGGGACAGAGACACCCAAGGTATCTTTAAACGAGGTGATTAAGAAGCAGCCTATGCCCAGCAGCACAGTCCTGATGGCAGACAAATCTGCACTGCCAAGGAGCTTCCAGCTCACAGCTCTGATGGCAGAAAATTCCCTCTGCCAGAAGAGCTCCAGGCTAAGAGGAATGCCAGCATGTAAACATCTGAATTACACACAGGTCTGGAGGCTTCCCCTCTGCCTGCAGGACAGGGGAAGTTTCAAAAGAACTGGAAGTTCACATGCAAAGAGACTAAAAAAAGATGGTGGCACTACACCTATGATGCTTATAATGAGAAAATTCCATAAAAAGCTAATGGGATCACTAAGTCGTATTTATTGACCCTTGTCCCTACATTTACTTTTTTATGCTCCTTTGTATGCTGTAGAAACCTCCACTCTTCTTTAAAAAATTAGAAGTGTCCATTATCGACAAGCCATTAGCTGCCAGCATAAACAGAAGTGTGTCTGGAACTACTGCAGTGAATATTTTATGGGAAAAGCTCTGAGTACACTGATCGAGACTCAACAATGTTAATGACACCTGTGACATCCAACCTCCACTTTTAGCAGGCACTTTTCTAAGGTGGTGGCTCTAAAACTTGCGCAGCGAATAAGAGTTTAGGTTTGCCATTACAAAGTCATATCACAATTCCAAATGAACCCAAAGACCCTTTTTAAAAAAACTCTCTGGATAAAAAGAACTCAGATTTAGCACTTGAATGTCCCTTCTTAAATAACAGAACTGGGGATAGTAACATTTGACCAACAATACTATATAGTATTAACTTAAACATATGTCTTTAAGCCTATTGTTTAATTACTGGCACATTTCAGCCTTAGAAGTGTTTAGCTTTGTTTTCCAGCACATATTTTAATATATATTATATTATTATTACTCATTATGTCATATAGAGCTTCAGTTTCCTTTTTTCTCGACATTATCTTACACTGCTATTATTAGACTTTACAACAGAACTTAATCTTTTCAGAGGTTTTACCTGGTCCCAAGGAAACTGTTTTACCTAAAATTACGACGAGCAGAGCTCCAAGGACTGACAGGGTGGAATTTTAATTTTCATTCCAAAATACTCTTCTTAAGATGAACTCTGCAATCGTGTCTGTACAACAAAGGAAAAAAACCCTTCCAAAACATTCCAAACATTCTGACCAGCTTCTTTTCTTCTTTTTTTACACATCTCCAGATAGGATATATGTAAATTAACCCAATTAATACAGGATTTCATCCAACTTCATGGAATCACAGTCTCATATCAGATCACCATCAGCGTGGTGATCACCATCACTCATCATCAGTTTGATCTGCTCCATTTTAGACATTTCACTGTTACCTCAAGAGTGGGTACACCTAAGATTTGCAAGGAAAACAGAGCAATATACAGACATTAATCTGAAGACAGCACTAATAACTCAGGAACATCTCTTCTGTACTGTGTAAAGGATACCCAAAACCCCCCGAAAGTTTCAGTGTCTTCCAGCAAAGTAGGGAGGCATTACCCCAGAAACGGGCAAAACTGGCACCTTTTTTTGTTCCTGAGAACTTTATTATTGACTGCAAAGTTTATAAGGCAAACACACAGAGCTATTGAAGTCTCTCACTTCCAGCCCTCAAGAGAGTTGTTACTCTCTTCTGAAGTGTCTGTACTTTCTTCCAGGTTTTATGTTTTGGGGTTTTTTTTAATTTTTAAAAAGAGGATCACATGCAGTATTCTGAAATCATCCCTTTTAACAATATGTGTTAAAGAGTCCTGGCTTTTTTATATCCTGTTTATATATCCAGGGTCACATTAGCCTATCTTTTGCTGCAGCACTGCATTCATAGGCTGTTACTATTCTACAACATCACTGTCTTGTAGATTCACTCCTTTTCACCATTTTTTTTTCCAGTTTGGGTTGGTTTTGCTCCTGAATGAACAAAGATCCATTTGTTTATACTAAAACAAGTTTCATTTGCAAGGGCTGACCTTTACTGAGAAAGGCTCCTCCCTGTTTGCACATCCTCCTTCTTTCTTGTTACTCCTTTTGTCTGGTATTGAGTTCATATTTATTTTCATGTTACTAATGAAAAATGTTAGAACACTGAATGGTGTATAACAAATATCTCAAATTCTGTGATTTAACAGTCACTGAAACTAGTTTAAGGCTTCTTAGACCTCAGGGGTTTTTTACACCCATATAGTAAAAAAAAATTTCAGCTTTTTACTGTCAGAAGACTGTGTCATATTCTAATATAAAAAATCTCAACATATTACTGCTGTAGCTTGCCTGCCTGAGGAAGACAGAAAGAAGAAGGGGATATGCAATATCCAAGTTACCTTGGCAATTAACGTGCAATCAACTGGGAAAAAATATTTAAATGCTTGGTTTTATGACTAGGCCTGTTTTCCATAAACCAAATAAACTGGCATTCATTATACATGTATCAATTGAATCCTTTTCCATAATTTTCATTATTTTGCATGCAACAGCTATCTGGTTTAGACAAGAATAATGAGATGCAGTAATAAAGTATGAGGAGCACCTGTCTAGATAGCAATTCTGCCAGGGAAGTGTACAGGAGTCACAGCAAATCAGAGAGTAAACAAAGTATTGACAATGCTGTTTGCCTGAGATAAGCGGGATTAGAGCCAGCAAAATAGAGAGAGTAATCCTTCCACTCTCCTCAACATTTCCAAGAGTTTTATGTCAGACTCTAAGAAAATCCTTGCTACCCTACAGCTGAAAAGAAGAGGGAGAGCTGTGACTAATTGGGAAGCTGGTGAATCTCCACTCCAGGAGGCTTTTAAGACACCTTGAACACCTCAGGCCTGGTTTCTGCATAATCTCCTGTTGCCTTGGGGCAGAGCAGGGGAGATAAATGACTTCTCCAAATGTGAGTTTTATAAAAATCTAGTTACCTTTTTAATGGTGCTTCCCTTTTCTTTTCAGACCACAACTCTAACACCTACGCTTTTCCAGTATTCCTGAATTCCCTGAGTCCCCAAACTCATTAAATTTACCATCAATAACCCAGAGATGTCTCAGCCAATTCTTCCAGGACCCTTTCAGGACTATTTACACCAGATGCTTCATATTCTTCATGTTATATGAATAAATCACTAATTTCCGATTTTCCCAATTTCAAACACATTTTCTGCCTCGTTCTAAAAATAGTTCAATACCATTCACACAGACATTTTTATTCTTAATGCAATTCCCATTATCCTAAGTGTTGTGAGATTTGGGCTTCTACCTAACACATTTACTTTTTATTTTCAGTTTTCTATACTACCTGTTTTCTAACATGTGCTAATTTCCACATGTATCCTCTCTTTTCCATTAATTTTGAGAAATCTTTGTATTTCTAGTTTCTGTTTTCATGTTACCTCCAATGTAGGTTGAGCTGTTATTCATAACTGGTCTTTTTTTACTGATCAATGATTTCCTAATCAAGAACTTTTAAAAGGCATTTCCCCTTTTACCTTTCTTATTCTCATATTTGCACACTCACACGAAACAACACTTTTAAAATTCTCTTCCAATGAATGAGAACTGGCCAGAATAATTTTTCATGTACTAAACAAAACATCCCACTCATGATACATTTATCATGTCAGTGCTAAGAAGTTTGTAACATTATTAGATGGGGTTATATTGGATAAGTGCCTGGTTTTTTCTTGGTAGTTTTACTCCATTACACGAGGTCTCCAGTGAGAATCTTCAAAACCTAATTCCCCCACACACCATTTTTCTTTCCACATATTACATACAGATGCTTAAGGAATAATTTCCCCTCTTTTCTCATTTGATTCAGTTATGTGCTTCAGTCTTACTGTTTCCTATGACTTCCAGGATAGACATAAGTTGAAATCCTGTGGCTTTGATAAAACAAGATTAAAACAAACAACAGTTCTTTTGAAAAAAAGAAGAAAAAATGCCACCTTTTACATTCAATCTTTTTCCGTAGAACACATTCTTACCTATTTCTTAGCAAGATCATTTTTAAAATGGAATTAAAATGCATCATATTATAGAGCCAATATAATTATCCTTTCCTTATGCAAAGATGCACCTTCTCCTTAGAGCAGAAGGCTGCTGTAACCCTACTGCTCCATCTCTCTCTGGAATGGAAACCAACATTTTCATACCCAATGTTTCAGTTTTACTACATCCTTCTTCCACACTTTCTTCCATTCTCACTTTAAAAATCAACATGAATCACTTTATTCTCATTTTATATCATTGTTAGCATTGCCAACCTTTGCAGACTCCGCAGTTACATCAGTTACACCTGTCTTTCTGAAAGTAGGATTTAAAAGCAGATTTTTAAAAAAATTGGCAAGCTCTAAGTTAACTTCAGGGTTTAAAGCTTCCAACCACAAACATATTTTAACAAGATCATTTTTGCTCCCTTACCAATGCCATTTCACTGTAAAACAAGCAACTGCAATACCTAAACACCTATCAAAATATCTAATAATCAATTACTGTAACTTACAATTTCTAAATACCTGACAGACAGAGTTACTTTCAATAAACACGATCCTTGCACCCAAAAGAAGTAACAGTAAAATTTTGTGTTCTTTTTCTTTCCATTATTTTAATCCCTGTCTATAAGTCCACCAAAGATATCAAAGTGGGGGGAGAAATTCAACAACTTATCAGTTAAAGGCATGTAATAACATTCAATAAAAGATTCAGTCTTCCCCACTTAGGTGGATTCCAAGTTTTATTTCACGAATACCAAATGAAGCCTTGGAAATCCACTTGATACATTCAGAGGCACCAAATGCATAGAGAAAATCTGTCAGTGCAGAAACACGTGACAATTTCCGCACTGAAATCTTTCTAGGATAACAGTTACCATTCCAAACTGTACATGGCTAGATCTTAACTATTTATTCTGCCACCCAGCAGGTTATTTTGCTCTAAGACAGCAGTAAACATTTTGTATTTTGAGGTCTCACATGAGCACTTGCTTCTCCCATGTGAGTCTTACTCATCAGCACAAGAAAAAATAAAAGTACTGATGTACAAAGAAAGCATAGTCACATCCAAAATAAATGGGCTTACCTCAGAAAAAGATGAGGCCCCAAGTTTTCCTGAGGTAACTGTGGAATGGAAAATGAGTAAGTAATGTCCTACCTCTCCTAGCCTGTAACAGAGCTTTTTCCCTAAGAGCTGTATCAAAGTGATTACAAAGTGATTTTGTTGATCAGTGCACTTTCAGATGGGACAGCAAGGCAGGAGATGGTTCTGAAATCCGTAGCTCAGCCAGGAGAGATGAACTCCTGTGTTTGTAATGCACCGGAGGGGGCTGAGCACTGCAGTGTCACCCTGCAGGACAGGCAGGGAACACAGAACCAAGGAACTCCTGGCAGGCAGAGGCAGATTGCTCCACTTCAGTGTGCTCCTCACAAAGAATGAGATGGGGAAAAAGGGGTTTAGGTATAGGGAAACAATGTGTTCTTACCACTAACTCAGCTTTAAGATACTTCTTTATAGCAGGGATTGCTGTTAAAATGAAGTAAAATAAATTAATGCTGTTCACAGCTCAAGAAAACAACACCAGAGCTGTACTATTTTTCTATGCTTTTGTAATGCTTATGTGTAATGCAAAAAGATCAAGAGCTAACCCTGATAAAAACAGGAGTCACAAAATGATGATAGGAGCCCAGCTGCCCTATTTAATAAATTTGATTCTGCCTTGAAAATACTAATTGATATTCAATTCACCATCACGTTCATGTCAACAGCAGATTACTGGGCAGCATTTCCTAAATGAACACGAATACATGACAGTTTTGTCAGCCCTGTTTATTAACCTAAGTATATCTTCATTAGGGAAATTAGAAACAACTGAAATTCAGACAAACAGATTTATCTTTCCTTGCACTGGTAAACGACTTGTGTGTTGAAGCCAATTTTCTTAGTTTGGAACTAATGCTAAATGTAATATTCTTCACTTTGCTGTTAACCTTTTTTACTCTGCATTCTTATACACAGTTTCTTTTATGTCTTTTAGTTTAATACTTGTATTGAGTGGTCATAAAATGAACAAGAAGTTACGGTCAAAACATCCATAAGTGAAAAAAAAAAAACAACAAACCACCCAACATACAAGAGCTTTTAGAAAATTGTAACAATACCGATACATAACTTTCAGCCAAACTAATGATGAAGTTAGTAACTCCATGGCTATTGCTATTGTACTCCATACCTTTTGGGAATTCCTCTTCAAGGGGGGTACAAACTTCCCACTGGAGTTCATGAGCATAATCAAACCAACCCTAGGCACCCATTCTTCCTTGCCCTGCTCTGATCCAAAGACAAAGCCTCTCTAACAGTAAAAAATGAAATGGCATTGCAAAGGCTTGTTGCCTTTTCTCAATGCATGCCTGGGAAGGTTGATACAGAAATACCTTTCAACCTCATAATGAGCCTCTTTTTAACTGGAGTTGAGAAGTGTGGAGCGTTCCACAGCAGTTCCTTAAAAGAAAGAAGTTTTGAAGAGACCAGCTGATAGTGTCACAAACAGGGACTGGGAGGACAGGTGGCCACTGCTTACTCAAGAAGTCACTTCACAACCACAATGAAAAATCAGCAGTTTGGTGACTCCGAGGAACAGAACAGACAAATCTTAGGAGGGGGACAAAGGCTGAAGCAACTGAAGTTTGTGCTTGACTGGCAGCACAGCCCCATAAAGAGCTGTTTGACAATCTCCAGCTCAATAACTCAGACAAGGGACCAGTCCAGGATTTTTGGCAGAGCCCTTGAGGGTGGTGTGATCAGAGCTGCGGAGATGCTCCAGACAGGCTGAGAGCAAGAACTGGGAGTCTGAAACTATATCATAGGCAAATCAGACATGGGAACAACAGTCAAGGAAGATCCAGACATGAAACACGAAGGAGGGTTCTTCTGCAGTGCACAGACCCACCCACTGAAGCCAAAAACTCTTAACCACTCTCTCACCATCTTCTACTATTTTGGTAGTTCAGCCTAACTTTTTAACTCCAGGCAGTTAAATCAGAGGTTACCTACACCCAGTCCATGCTTTTACATGATAAAAAATGAAACGGGGTCATCCCTGTTTTGCAGGCAGAAAAGCTACAAAGCAGAAAGCAAAGCAAACATCCAGCCCAGAAATGGCACATCCTGGCTCGCCTGCTTTTCCCAGCCAACAGGAGCGTGAAGCTTGTCTGCATGATGTGGTGCAGAGGCTGGCAAGGCCCAGCTGCTTTTAGTCCCCATCTGTTGCACAGCTGTACTCTGAACTGCCACTCAGAATTGATCCACAAGACACACAAATGGGCCTCCAGAAGTGACAGGACAGTTATTATTATCCACTCCGGACCTACGGCAATGCCACACAAACAGGCTGAAGTTAGTATTTCCTGCTGAAATAAAAAGACATGCTCCCTGATCTCCCCATTGACCCGGTGTCCTGGTTTGGGCTGGGATAGAGGTAATTTTCATCTTAGCAGCTGTTGCAGTGCTGTGTATTGGATTCAGTATGGGAATAATAAAGCTAACACAGCAGTGTTTGGGTTGTTACTCACCCCAAGTCCAGGAGTTTTCAGTGTACAGAAAGCTGGGAGAGAGCATAGCCAGGACAAATGATCCAAACTGTCCAAAGGGATATTCCATACCCCAGAACATCATGCTCAGTGTGTTCCCTGAAGGGTGTTGGCCATCGGGGGCTGATCAGTGCTCGGGAACAGGCTGGGCATTGAATAGTGAGAGATCAGCAACTGTGTTGTGCATCACCTGCTTGTCTCAGGTTTTGGCTCTCTTTTTATTGCCAACTGTTGTTGTTCTTATTATCCTTCACCACAATTATTACTATTATTATTATTATTATTCTATTACATTTTACTTTGTTTCCATTTTTAACCTGTCCTCATCTCAACCCACGAGGTTTTTACTTTTTTTTTTATGCTCCTCCCCATCTCACCTGGGAGGGTTGAGGGATTGAGTGAGTGGCTGCCTTGTACTTGCAATGTACCAACAATGACACCTAAGAAAGCAAGTGACAAACAAAGGATAGAGAAGGACTATTAGGCTACATTTGGGTTTTTTCCTGCTGGTTAGAGGTAATGTGGTTAGTAATGACTTTAGCTGTCAGCAGATAAGGAAAGTCATCAGTAGAGCCACAAGCTGTGGGCATATCAAAGCAGAAGCAGCCATGACTTTCAACTGTGTAAAACGCTCTCAAGCAAATTGATCAGTTTTTCTCCTTTGCTTCTTGAAGTAGTATCTCATTTGTTTGATAAGTTATCTGCCTGAGAAGTGAAATATTTAATACACTTGGCCTTGCTACTGTAGTCTGAAAGTGACCATGATGTACAGAGGAGCAGCTTAGCAGAAGTCATATTAAAAAAACCTTCCAGGATGGAACATAAAGGCAACTCAGAAAATGAGGTTAACATTTGGCTACACTACGTTTTCTTTTATTTTAATGCAGAACCTCAAAAATATACCAAAATAAATGCAACTTCGTAGAAAGCAGAGTTGTTACACTTATGACAAATATTCCCAGAGATATCTCCTAGGTTCATATTCATGATGTTAAAATGTTTCTTGTCCTCTTTGATTAAATATCCACAAAGCCAGTCAGTTTAATGTTTTTGAGCTTTGTAATTCTCTGTTTCACTTCATCAGACTATCACTTCTTCCACTAGCTCTTCATTTATAATTTATGGTGTCAAGCACTGAGTTTTCACAGCATGAACACTTTACAGGTGCTAGGTCAGGCTGTCGAGCTGAAGTACATACTAATAATCAGTGGCTTTGAAAAATCTTGGTCTCTTTATGTACAGCAGAGCATCGACAAGAAGGCCCAACTGCTTTTTATCAACTAATCAGGTCTGCAATATTTTTAACATTATAAACAAATAAATATACAGCATCTTGACAGGATACTTACTTGACAGGAAATAAGTTTGACTATCTAACCAAATATCAAATTACTTTAAAATATTGGACTCCATACATATGGAGTACCCACCTCTGCTATGCAGAGACTTTAAGCCTTGAATGATATACTTTTAATGCACATTCATGGAGATTTAAATTTCAAAGATAACTGAAGAGCATTAAATAGATCTGAGAATGTCATCATTCATGTAGTAAACTGTTGAGTAACTCGGCTCATATTCCACAGTATATAGTTACCCTCCTTTTTCCTTTTGTACTGTGAAAGAATCTAATTGGATAAAATAGCTTTTCTGATTTCTTATCAAGAAGTGAAAGCATAAAGACTGCTTTTCCATTTTTAAGCTTTTTTTTTCAGATTTTCTGTAGTGCAAGAGGTGATTTAGACAGGCACAGCATTGCATGAGTAGTCAGGTGCTGGAAAGGCAGCAGCTCTCTGGGAGTTGGCTCAAAGCACCGCTTCAAAGGGCTACTTGAGACTTAAGTGCCTGTTACACAACCCAGTGATGCAAGAGCTGTGTCACTGAGGATGGCTGGAGCACTGCCCAGGGACTCTGCAGGCAGTGCCAAATATAGACTCTAGAATAATACACACACACTGCCAGCAAAGAAGACAGGAACCTTTGTATTTGAATGATTACCACAAAGGAAATGTTTGAATTAAAAAGTGCTTTATGACATTTTTCTGTGAAATGGTTTTTTTTTTCCTCTTTTGCCATTCTGCCTGAAATGTCTGAGCACAGAAATCATGAGAAGGACACAAACAGCACCACGACTGTGGAGATGAGTTACTCCATTAAGGGAAAAATAGCCAATAATTTAAAAAAAGTATTTTCTCCTATCCAAAGACTACAACATAATGAAAATGTTCAGTTTATCTGGGAAGGCTATCTAGCATACCAAAGAATTATAGAATTATAAAACAGTTCAGGTCAGAGAGGTCATCTACAGATTACCTTGTCCAGCTGCATTGACAGGGACATCTTCCACTATCCCAGATTGCTACAAACCCCATCCAACCTGGACATTTCCAAGGATGGGTCAGCCACAACTCCTCTGGGCAATCTGTGCCAATTTTTCACCACCCTCACAGTAAAGAATCCCTTCTTTACATCCAGTCTAAATCTACACTCTTTCAATTTAAACCAGAGAGGAAGAGAGATGTTGTGCTGAAAAGCCAAAAAAGTTCACAACAGAAGGCAGAGTTTGAGGAAAGCAGGGATTGGAGAATGCTACACAGTCAGGAGAGGTACTGAAAAGTGGTAACATATTTAGAGGCTGTACAGGAAGACAATGAACACTGACTGTGAAACAGAAACATTTCTATTCTTTACACATTGAGAATGAGGCAGGAGTAGGGAAAAGGATGCAGCTAACTGGTTTTGCACAGAATTGCTTCCATTAAAACAACTTGTCACCACAACTGTAGCTAGAATCCAAAATGTATCATCAGTAACTGATCTGTGTAAAATTCTAAATCGCTCTAAGTAACTGATCTGTGTAAGAATCTAAATCACTGTCTTTTAAAATGCAGCAATTTACCAGACACGCTAAAACTAAGACAACTGAAGTTGTCTTCACTTCTCATTTCAGACTGCATGGCAGAAGGCTGTCTGCAAGAAGCAAGGTTTCATTTTTATTAATGATAGGAGTTATTCTGGAGTAAACGACATCCTTGAGAGATAAAATACATTTAATTGAGACTCTTGGAATTATGGCTAGTTTCAGGCCAAGCATTTTTTTTACGTTATGTGGGTTTGGGGTTTTTTTGCCTATAAAAAGAATTATTGAGGATTATAAGAAATCAGATGGAGAAAATCAGAGTTAAAAGGAAATGTTTTATGGTTAAAATTAATATATATAATTAATTTATATGATTACATCCCCAGTTAAAAGAGCAACTATAAAGGGGGACAGCATTTTAAATGGAATACTTATTTATCACACAAAGTTCATAAATCCAGACTGATCCAAAGCCTCCTTTTCTACAAGAGCTAGCAACCACCATACTTCAGCAATTGGAACTACTTACTGCTCTCACTTTCCCACCTGTTCAAAATCATTCTCAGCCTATCAATAGAATATTTTCTCATGGCAGGTTTCTCTACACTCTCCATAATGCAATCAATTATTGTTTAGTGCTGTTTCCCACCACCAATAATGAATGCCTTGATCAGAATCTCAGAGTGCTTTTTTGATTGCCCACAGTCCCTTCATTTCCAGTGCTTGCTCTCAATCAGATCAAGTGATTTAAATCTCATACTTAATTTAAAACAGATGAATGGGGAATTTAAGATGTTTCATTCGTGTAAATAGCAAATTTATAACAATGAATATTATCTTTTATATTGCTACACAGCTTAATTTATTTCATCTAAGAGCAATAAAACAGAGTAAGCACTGAGCGATCCTAATAGCCAAGCAGAATCAAATTATGGAAGAAAAAGCTGACATCTGAATTATAATGCATTAAGGTAAAATTACAGCTGAATTTGAGGATAATTTCATTCAGTTTGACTTCAAGAAATCAGTATTTCTTTCAGCATTAATTCAGAACCATACAAACAAAAAACCATTTTGAATCTATAAAAATTATTTATGTTTTATTTTAAGATATAATTAAATTACTGATTGTGTGACAGCACCATATTGGTAGTGAACATTTTAGCTTATCATGTGCATTTCACTGTATAAATGTCAGAAATAAGTCTGGGTTAGGAAACAAAACAAGTTGTAAAAGAGTTTTTAGCTGCTTTAAATACTGAGCTAAAGATGTGAGCAAGTCCATAGAAGGCATGGTTTTGAGACAGATTTAACTGTGCAATTTGTAGTGCCAATTCCTCAGAAATAAGAAATAAGATTGATCTTACTGATTATTTCAGTAATGTCCTTGTCCAGGATAGGCTTGGTCTAATGGAATTTTTCCATGGAAAAGTTGTGAGGGATTGTCAACTCAACTAAAGACTGAACCACTGTGCAGGGGAGGCTATGGGAAGAGAAGGAATAATTCTTTCCTGGGATATGAGGAAGGAAGAACATTAAATATAAACCATCAGACAATCCAAAGGGAGCCAAGCAGAATTTCCATTATGAAATGGGAGTCTAGCAGCAGCCACAGAAGATAATACCTGCAATATTAACTGCTGACAAACCAACCAAGGGCCAATCCAACAACTCAGGAATGCAGGAGACAAAAATGACAGAAACTGTCCAATGTTCAGAATGTTAAAAATACTACTACTGCACAAAGCACCAATCAAACCCACCAGCAACGCTGAATGTGGTTCTGGCCACCTTTTTTCTTCAAGAAAGAGTGAATTAAACAGGATGAAGAATAAGCAAAGCCAATTGTAAGTGTCACAGAGATCAGAAATCTCTAGAGTTAAAGATGAAAACCACACATCAAAACCCAAAAGAATTGTGACTTCTCCTACAACAGTGAGCTGGATAAAAGTGAGAATGGAAAGGTGTTCTTAAGTTTTGAGACAAAGCCAGCACAACCACAAATGAATAAGCATCATTCACTAATAAATGCAGGCCACAGATACATTTGAATTTCACAGCACTGAAGTTTAGAACAACCTTCCAACAGGAGCAATGAGGGAACACGGCTTAACTAGATGGAAGATGAAAATTAATAATTTTATACAGCATCACTGAAGGCATTTGATTGTGGGAACAAAGCTCCTTCCCAATCCTGTGTTACAGAGCCCACAATGCAGAGTAAATAATCTTGGCAGGTACGACTATAATGCAAATACAATCCTTTCTCTCTAAGAACAATTGTTCTCTAAAAACAATTAAAAAACACTTGCAATGGCAGTAATGTTACAGCAACATATTTTCCTCATATCTGTGGAAATGAAGCCACTTCCTGAATGACAAACTGACCCCTCCACTGCTAATTTCATTTCTTGTCTTGGAAGCCAAGGGCCACCTCTCCCTCCAACCCATTTGCTTTTTGTTCACAGTAAAAAGAACAAATAATTCTGTTAAATAATAACTGAACCCTTCTCATAGAATTTCAATACAGATCTCTCCAAACTACTGCATTTATCTTCAACCTAAATGTCCAAAGGGCATAATCCACATTATGGACTAATAGCCTGTAAAACTGCATTTTATGAACTGTAGCAGTTTTCAGCAATAAAAATAGAATCAATGGACTCAAGCCGATAACATTTCTTTCCTACCCTACATTGGCATTAATTTAATTTTTATATTTTTTAAATTAGGTACATTTTTAAAAGCACTAGAACCTGTTTGGAGTCTACAAATCTCTATGCTTACAGCTACAGATAACATATTGTTATATAAGCTTTTTTTTTACCACCAGACTAGACTCAAAATTTTGTAAATTATAGTATTAACGTAAGAAAGTCAGGAAAATTAGATTATATTTTATCTTCTCTTCCTTCTTCCATTTTTCTTCCCCTCCTCTCCCTTATCAGATATGTACTGCTCCACCTCACTATCTGAACAAAGGATGGCTCACTGCTATTTTAGCTTTAGTCATAAAAATTCATTACTTTAGTGTAATGAAAATCATACTGACGTGCCTCACAACTGCATAAATGTTCTGCTCAAAGAACAATACCTCCATGAAGCTCATCAAAAAGAATTTTCCTTTATTCTTATGCATTTCATAGCAAGTCTTAATTTCTTTCCATAGTTTTCTCTTAGTTTAAACCAGATCAAAAAACTTTTAACATATGTCCCATGCAATAAAGGCCCCAAAACTCAAATATTGAAAGTAATTTTTTCTGTCCATGTTGAATAACTGTGAAGTCAACCTGAGCTACTACCTGGCAGCTCAAATAATCAGGTAATTTGGATGATGCATTCACTGAATTCAGTGCAATCACATCCCATCTGGAGATTAGAACACCAGATATCAGCAAAAGAATCGCTTGGGTCAGAGAGAGCCTCAAGAATGCAAAATTACAGTTAAAGGTAGAATATAATAGTGCAAAAGACTGAGCAGTTCTTCAATTCCTCCTTCCACACAGTGAACATCAACTCATTAACTTTCTCCTTTCCTACAGACACTAAAGACACCCTTAACTAAGCAATGCTTAACTGAAGGCTATTATTTTACATAAACCAAACACTGCACCTTTGAATTACAGTGTACCCTTGATTTTATTTACCCAGCTGAGTGCAGTTCCAGAGGATTCACTTCAGCCATCCCTGTCTGCAAATGCACATATAGTAAATTATCTTTGTGAAGGGAAAATATTTTTTTGTTGGGGGATTTTTTAATTCATTCATTTATTCCTACTTCTGGAATTTCAGGTGAATTATTGGAACCAGTTTAAGAGGGTGAGTCCCTTATAAAAATGAAGTAATTTGATTTTTGTCACCAAGACTGACACATGTAGTTACCAACCACACTGAGGGGTGGTAAGGGAAGCTGTAGGGAACATCTCCTAACAGAGCACATTGAAACTCCTGTTTTGAGGTATCTGTACAAGTGAAAAAGATACTTAGGCCAAACATCTCCACATGGTTTTAAGAATGACTTTATCAAAAGGCCACATTTCACATTTACTGAAATAACATGGAAATAATACTGACAGCTCGGGAGAGAAAACAAAAACCAGACCAGGATCTCTGTCAGTGCAACCATGATTTAGTGATTTTATCAAAACTCACAAGCTGTAGGGGTATTGTGGACTCATCTAAACACTTAAGCATTCAGAATTTCATAGAAAAAGAATTCAACAATTTCTGTTCCACATAACACAAACTAGACTATAAACCATCCAACCCTCCAGGCTGAAGCCTGAACAATCAGATGAGCAGTATGGTAATTTATCCATTAACCTTTACAATGTGTGTCCCATGATCCACCTGAACCACAAACAGAGGGACAAATGTCAATCAAGAACACTGTCTGTTGTCACTACATTTAACATAATCTATGTACAGTTCTAAATGTCAACATCTAATCAAGCCTAATCTATTACTGATCTCTTTTTTTTGTTTGTTTTCAAAATATTAATTTACAACACAAACTTCCATCAGCTTTTATTTCTTCAGGCACATCTCTCAAGTATGAAATGCATCTCTCAGACTAGAGCTACTGAAAAGAATTTCCTAATTTGCTTTAAAGTAATGGAAACTTACTAATGCTAAGGCCTCAGGGCATTACTTAAAATCCAAACTGCTCGTTATAAAATTTGTAAGGAAAACTATTAGTGGTTAAGTGAATAGGATGAGCATTACTGGAACTTTTAATGTACTTAGTGATGCTGAAGAGATGCCATGAGAAAGGAAGAAAGCAGGAAATTCCCTACAAGTGTGACCTCCATTGACCTCCTCTATGGTTTTGACTCTTGTTAACTAGCTCTTTGAATTTCCAACAGAGTTTTTTGCCTTCTAAACATAAAGTTTAAACATGGAGCATGCAAGTTTCAAAATTCCTTTGTTGCTTAATGTAAACCACCGGTAAGGTGCAGGTTTTCATTATCATCTAATGCTGACACCCTGAAAGATGGCAGCTCTCCTGCCTTAAGTAATTCAGGTGACTTAGTAGAGGATGGCACTGTCAGTGCAACTTTGTTATGGACAGGAAGAAAAATACCAGTGAGTTTCACTGAACACTACTGAAAGCCAAGGTGCTGTACCTACCTCTGCCACCTAGGCCTGAGCACATCAGAAACTAATTCCTTGCAATTTGCACTGGGTGTCACAGACTGGTCTAAACTAAACACCTAAACCAAAAGCTTTGGCCTTTAACTCTTCTCTTCACATCAGTGCTATACAGACACAACGGCTTACTTAAAAGAATATTGTGAAAACAGTAGTTTTGAAGAGATCCAACACTGAAAAAAAAACTCTGCATGCAGCCTAAAGTTTGCACAGAGCCTTGGATTAAACAACAGTGACAAAAAAATGCTGGATTCCTTCTAACCACCAACATTCATCTTTCTACACTAGACGAGATGCCCTTTAGATAGTAAGTGTAAAAAACTGGAGGATATAATCACATTATATTCATCTGCATCAAGAGGAACCACTACAATGACATGGAATACCATCTGATTTCCTGGTTGCCTTTTGTAATCCCAGATTTCTTCAGATGCAGCTTTTGTATGATCCCTGTCTCCAGTGGACCATCTTTCCTCTGTGCAGTGCACACAATCACTCCTTTTTCTTTGAGAACATCATCTTACAAAGGCCAATTCTCACCCTTACCTTGAGATGAGTATCACGATTTCTTAAAGAAGAGAATTTGCTTAACTCTTTCTGAAATTCTGTGTCTGGAAATCTGTAACTTAAGGACTTTTCTACCACATACCAAAATCCCAGGGTAAGCATTCCTACAGTTGTCTCAACAGCAACAGAGT
This sequence comes from Prinia subflava, assembly GCF_021018805.1. Lineage (NCBI taxonomy): Eukaryota > Metazoa > Chordata > Aves > Passeriformes > Cisticolidae > Prinia > Prinia subflava. Next base: position 2,305,159 of record NC_086271.1, read on the forward strand.
TTGAGTTCGCATCGCATCTGACGGAGGCTGAGACAAAGCTTGGCTGAGCAGCTCCTGTGTGCCACAGTTCTCATCATGTTTCTCCATTCCTAAATGCTAACAGTATCCATATTTACCTAAATTAAATGGTCCTCTAAAAAATCGAGTCCACTAAACTAAATTATTAAGTTTAAAATAACCCTCTGAGTGGGTGTGTCTATTATATCATTGTGGTGTAGAAGTGTTTAGCAACTTCTGCAACACAAACAAAAGCAATCTACCAGAGACAAAGGTTTTACATTTCCCTTGCTTTCCTTTTCAAAGATCTTCAGCAGCCACATAGAACAGAGAGTAAAGGACTGTGCAATTTTATATGGTCCCACTTTGTTCAGCAGAAAGTGCTGAATTCAAACCACATTTTGAAATATGAATCCTTCATGCAAAGGCTTTCCATGCAATCAATTTCCAGCCACAAATACTGGAAGCACTACAGAAGAAAATGGCTAGGTCTCCTTTGATTTTTTTTTTAATACGTCCAAAATATATTTGAACAATTCTAAATTTTAGCAAGAATTTTTTTCCCATAAAATTTTATTTCAAACCAGCAAGCGAAACCCACTAAGAAAATCAGCCTGGGGACATTGAGAAAGATAACCACTTGTACCCAGATTATAATGCTAGTGCATTATCTTATGGAATACTTTCTAATTTGTTCTTTTATTCCTTTATTTTAAGCAAGAAGCAACCAGCAGCCAGAGAATACAAATTACAGCAGCAAGTGCACTCTAACCAAGGGTCCCCAGCCAAAACAAATCACTCATTACATGCATCAATGATACTGTTTGCTGTATGTGACTTTTCCCCTTTTGTTCTAGGTGCAGAAGCCATTAAGTGGATTGAGGCAGTGGAGCTCCCGGCAAATTCACCATTTAATTGTGCTCTCATTGTGTATGTGCACCTCCACAGGGGCTTGTTACCCACGGTGCCTGCTGCCCACCTTTCCTTCTGCACTGAAGGGACACGGCACTGCTTCAGCCTAAACCCTGTGTAAGGTCAAAAACGTGCTGGCATGAAGGAAAGCCGTGCTCTCAGTGCAATTAACACACCCATAATATTAACATGTTCCCTCTGGATTGCTGTGGCTATGTCACTGCTCCTCACCTAAGTATTGCTTCTGCCACTTCCCCTCATTAATGGGATACTACTTCTCTTGGAGAATCTGACAGCAAACACCAGACACCTTCAAGGAGTGTCTGGGACCCAGACAACTTAGAGCAAACAAAACTATCTCTCAGGAGGAAAAAAGAAATCTGTCAGCTTCTTAGAAATCTACCTAAACACAAACCAGAAATTTCTATTTAGAGACAAAATACATTTTAAATTCTCAGACTGTTCCACAGAAACAAAATTTTATTTTCAATCTGATCTCCTCATGAAAAAACTGCTTTTGAATTTTATAGACCTGACTCTACTTGACTGTCAAAAGAAATGTCAACAATATTACAGCTTTTTAAAAATCTAGTCTTAATTTAAAGATCAAAATACCCCTAACTTTCTTTAAAAACACAGAATAACTATTGATGCTTTATACATTTAGAATGGGAACAGATCCATAAAAGAAAGTAATAGCAGTTGCTGGCTTGAAGGTGGAGGAGTACTATGACCTACTGTAAAACAATTGTTTAAAGAGCAGAAAACTGTTTGTACAGTATCATAAACCAGAGGGGGGGAAATACCCATGCATTGTGTGGGCAGAGGTTTTTATTATCTATAAAATTATCTACAGCCTCATTAAAACAACTTCATTTATTAAAATTGACAAATCTCTAATTATTAATTATCAATGTATTCAGTACTTTTTTTTTTAATAGGATGACAGAATTTAGTCCAAACATAGATATCAGTAAGTGAGAGAAATACTGACTTCAAGAAGTATTATGTTGTATGGGTGACACAAATCAGCAGAACTACTGACTAGGAAAATCTTTAGGGAGTTTTGGTTTGGGTTGTGTTGAGACAATTTTGGGTTTTGTTTTGTCTTTCTGGGTTTTTTAATACAATGGATTAGCCAGCTTCAAATATAGAACAAGCAGTTTATTTAAAGCCAAGATTGGTCTCTAAGCTTTGCTCTGTACCACAGTAAAATTAGTACTGAGGTCACAAATGGCTGCTGGATTAACTGAAGTGACTTCTTCTTAATGATTATTTTGAACAGACTGGTTCTTAGATGTGGGAATGATCAATAGCTGACCTACACAAAAGGTGTTGCAATATCAATAATGGAAGCATCCTTGGAACTAAAATAGGGATAGCTGGAATAAGAGTTAGGAAAACTGAGAGGATTATGAGAAACAAACAAGCTAATTTCCCTATTACAATTTTAATCATCTTTGTATGGCCAAGAATGAAACCTGGCAAAAAAAAAAAAAAAAAGTCATGTTTTTATCACGAGAGAGACATCTTTTCAGCAGTAATTCTCAGTTCTAACACCTCATCATAAAGACTGACATATCATTTACAAGTTAAAAACCACCTTCTGAAGGCGTATTTTACACAACAGATAGTTTTTGTTGAGCTCTCCTGCATTAGAACATGGCTTCTGGAGGTCAGGATAGATTACGGATAAATAATTTATCCACAGTTGTCTATTCCTATCCATTTTATCATTCTCTCTGTCACAGAGTTCAGCTTGTTAAGGAGCACATCAAACACAAGGCCACCCTCATCCTTGTGTCAATGTCACACTGGGGAAATCCAAGGGTCCTAATGAAACACTCCACTGCTGGAACAGGAATATATCCTAACCCAGCTATGCTACACTGGGATCTAAGAACAATAAATTGCTTCCCATATTGTACACATGCATAATTTTCTCAATACCCCTAATCAGTTAAATGCCATTTTTAAACTTTTCATTAAAAAAAAATAGCCAACAAAATGGATACTGACTTACTGTGTATCTTACTGAAAAACAACTTGCCAAACTTTTTGACTCTTCTAAAATTCTCAAGTGAAAATTTTAACATCAGATACCCTAAACAAACCCTCAAGCAGAGTTAAGCTTTAAAAGTATCTATCTAGAAAGACAGAGGAGATCTTAATAAGACACCCTCAATTTCCTACATGCTTCTTTCCCTCTCTCTTTTTCCCTGATAAACTTTTTGACCTCCCAGAGGGAACAATATCTGACCAGAGTTAAACTGGTAAACTTCAGGAAACACTTCAGTTCCTCTACAGTGTTTACACTCCTGTAAATTACATGAAAACTACCGTACTGATTTGGCTTTAAACTGCATCTGCTTAAGCTATGCATTTCTTAATATTTAGTATTTCCATACCAATCATTCTCATCTGAAAAAAAAAAAAAAAACCCAAACCAAAATATCCAGACAGCCTTCAGTACCGCCAAACAGAACACCAGGAATGTATCCTGAACCATTCAGTGCCAATCTGTTCATTTCATGGCATACAAATTGAGGCTCTTGGATAACAAGTCATTTCATGCATATCTGCAACTGCAGAGGTTCCCAAGTCTTCATGAGCACACGAGTCCATATGGATGTGGGATTTTACACATGGGTAAAAATATTGTTAAAAGTTTCTGAAGAACTTGAAACTAAAAGATGATTTTGCTCAGAATTTTATCTACACGCTGAAAAGGGAATGGCACACATTTACTGCAATGCCTTTGTTTATTTAACCTTCTCATGTTTCTGTAATGATGTAAATGCTTATTAAAGTATGAGCTGGACAACTGAACAGCAGAATTCAGCAGGATTAGCACATCCTTTCTACAGCACTTTAAGTCATCAAAGAGACAGCCTCTAGCAGTAAAACATCAGCTTCATTCAGAGAAAACTTCAGCCTCTCCACACTTAGTCCTTGGTCTCCTTATTGCTACAGAAAAAAAATCTTTCTGTATTCAGAAAGTGTGCCTATGTGTGGTGGATTGCACTTCTGGAAAAATAAATATGGGAATGAAAATGAGCCAACTTCTCTGAACTGATGAATACCTCAAGGTCATTAGTAATCTACCTGATATTTTACTACCAGAATCAAAAAGCTTTATTATCTACTTTGAGCTGCCCAATTTACATCAAGTGTAATCACTGTGAAAATAAGGCTATATGAATTTCAGAACTGACATTTGACATTATTTCTTACTTCACTTTTTTTTTTTTTTTTTTTTTTTTTTTTTTTTTTTTTTTTTGTAAGAAGAGAAAAACGAATGCAGGTGCCTTTTAGAGGTATGGAAAAAAAAAGACCAACCTTGCATAATCTGACAAGAAGTAATGATACCTGGAAACTGAAAAAGCAACAGCTTTTTTACACTGCACTGATAGACACGATTCATTATAAATTCTGCAAGTTCTATAGTTGGCTTCAGGAATTAATTATCTGGTAATACATCATGGCAGATACAACCTGAAAGGAGCCCAGGTACAGAAACTCTTTCTGGTTGACACATATGTAGAAACAATACGGTTTCTGATTTTTATATATGTAGAAACATTTATATGTGCACGCTTAGCACTGGAAACTGTTGAGCCATTACCTGGGGTGACCTTTATCTTGAAAGCTCCCACAAGTTCTGCACAAGGAGCTGCACAGGTCAGATGCCATTATCTGCAATTTTAGATCTGACAGCATTGCCCAGTTCATGGTGTTCTTTGTTTGAAGAACAAAGCTTCACCACAGCAGGCTGAAACCTTGCACAGTACCTGTTCATACTGGATGTCAGGGACAAGCACTGAAAATTTGTATGAACATGCAAGCACTCAACCCCAACACTAATTGAGCCCTCTGTTCCAAGCAGTTCTGCAGTGGTTACTCCTCCTATGCAATTCCAAACCCTAGAGGGTTTTTGTGAGCAGTAAAAATTAGCCCTTGGCATGGCCATAATGGGTTTTTGAACTGACCACTCCATGAAGATGAATAAGTTCACTTCCCTGCCAATAGTACTGTTTGTGCCTGCCTTGCTACAGATTCTCTAAGACACCACACATTGATTTACTGGGTGAAGAATGACAACCTAAGAGCCTTAGAGCTATATTAAAAAAAAAATATGTATTTCTTTCTGTTTGACAAGACCAAAAAAGATTAATCCCAACATGGTTATAACAACAATTTATAAGACCAGAGTGTAATTTTTTTCTGAAAATCCCTCTTTAATAACAGGAAACAAACCATTAACAATGAAGTGGAAGGGCTGTCTGTTTACCAAGCCAGATTAATAAACCTGTTCCCCTTCCATCCTTTTCACCCAAACAATCAAGAGACAACACAAGACATTCCTTTGCAATTTACTATTAATGCTGGTACATTTCCAAACACAAAATAGAAGACGAAATATACCAGATAGCAAAGTTGATATATCATTATAACAGTTACTAGTGAAAACCCAACAGCAATTATGGCGAAGATGTTTTCAAGATGTGCACGCTGAAAATATCACCGCAAGAAAATTTAAATAAGTTATGTTCCCTCAAAAGATTTTAAAAAAATTTTTGCAGCTGGGATTCCAAGTGTTAGTAACCAGCATTTTAACCTTACACATTTAAGTGTTTACACAATGGGCAACTTTTTTATTGTAGTAATTTCCTTTCCTTCAATTCCTTGATATAAAGAAAGTTTTATCATTAAAAGCAGACTCTGCTAGCACTTCATTAACGAGGTGGGGGGTGTGTATGAAAGCACCTGTATTAACTCAGTCCATTTTCAGTTCACTTGGGTTTTGTTGAGTTATATTTATTCTTTGATTTCCATGGTGATATGGCAGTAACACAGGTAAGAGGCTGCCCCTTTTACTGAAGTTTGCAAGCAATGTGCAGAAAAAGAAGTTACTCAGAAGTTAGGAAATTCACCTGTAGTACTCTCTACAGCCAACACCACAACACCTGAATTGTTAGGGAAAGTTACACCAACATAAAGGAACCACTTCTTCTCTGACAAACTTTTGGCAACTATCTTCCCCATCCTTTAAAAACACTATTAAAACACTTTCAAAACACAATTTAAACACTACTATTTTAATCCCAGAATATCAAATACCAGTTTAGAAAGCTAAACTAAGTTGCATTAATTGATAAAAACTTGTTGCCTTTGCTGCAATTATGCTGCCTTAGCTGTTGTACAACACCAAGAATATATATATTTTTTTTAAATCACATTCATGTGTGGTGTTAGGCCTTGTGATAACGCAGCAGACATCAGCATGCACTAATGCCTGTGACATCAAAGGAAAACTGGGTTGTGCCACTATGATAGTCTGATGTCTTCCAAGACATAAGAAAGGGCAAAAATCAGCCCTGATGTGATTGTAAGCTCTATAATTATAAACTGGAATTATTCATCACATTCAGCTTGGGAGAGGTGAAGGAATCAGACTAACTTGGAATGTCCTTGCCATAACTCATCCTGATGGCACAGGGGCTTTGTGGCCACACTATAGTTCTTCCCTGTTTTCTAAAGATCTTATTCTCTCATTTTGCTGTTACTCAGGTCAATACAAAGAGCACTGAAAACAGACTGCAGAACAAAACTACATGAAAACACATGAACCACGTACTTGATAGTACTCCACGACTAAACCCAATTTGGTTTCTTTCACCCTTTCTTTCGTCACTTCCCACCATTGCCGATTTCAATGCTCCTTTCAACATAGCAGGTAATTTCTGTCAGCAGCAACATTTCGAGCTACCCTTCAGATCCTGTGTTTTCATCCACAGCACACTGAAACCTCCAAAAAGCCAAACTGTACAAAAATAATGCTAAAGGTACAGAAGCCTCTCATACTGTGGGAATAGATGCATCCTCTGCAACTTCAATAGATGCACATAAAACAAGCAGTTCAGGAAATTCTCTGCTCTATCCATATGTTTGATAACACGTAACATGATGTTTCATAATCGGGTCTTGGCTCTTTTTTTTTTGGTTCTTACTAACAAAATATTGAATCCACTGGGCGTGCTATGCGTTTTTATTCTTATAAACAAAGATTCCCTTCATTAATCCTAGAGGTTATTTTCTAAAACGCACACCTTACAACCTGAAGAATTAAAATACCCATCTTCAGTGCGACCTGTTACAAACATTTAAAATGTTTTTTTTTTCAGACAACCAGCCCGGAGTATGCAGAAATTAGGTGTTAAGTGCAGTCAGGCACCTTTGAACAGTTCGCTCAGCAGCAGCATTTCCCCCTAAGGCGCGATGAGCTCTCTCAAACCCATTCTATAGGATCCGCGTTCGGCAGGACCGAAGCAAACCTTAAACTCGCATTTCAGATAAAATGATGCCACCGCTCCACCTCGCCGGGAGGCAGCTTTCGCTTCCCTGCTCTCACTCCCACACCCCGGGGCTGCGGGTGCCCGGGGCGGCTGCGGACAGCTCCCGGCAGCCGCGGAGCCATCGCCGGCGGGGAGCGGCAGCGGAGCTCCTCTGGCCGCCAGCACCCAACTTTTGGGGGCGGCAGGAAGGGGTGGCCGCCGGCGGGAGCCCGGCCCTGCATCCCCGTGGCCCCGCATGCCGGGAGAGGCCGCGCTGGCGGCCGCAGGTGCGGTGCCCTCCCTCCATGCCCTCCATGCCCTCGCCCGCTGGAAAGTTGCGGGGTGCCCGCACCGCAGCGCACCCGCGGCCGCGCTCACTCACCGTGGTTGCTGGCGACGTGCCCGGCGGCGGCGGGGCTCGCTGTCAGCAGGGGGAGGAAGAGGCCGACTCTCCAGAGCAGTGCCCTCACCTCACTACACCCCATGGCTGGTGCCCGCCGAGCGCCCCGCGACCTCGGCCCGCCGCGGCTGCCCGTGCTTCCTCAGGCCGGCGGGGACCGCCGCCGCCCCGCCGGGCTGCGCTGCCTGCTCTGCGGGCCGGGGCGGGCGCATCCACCGCCGGGGTCCCGGGGCACGGCGGCAGCACGGGGGGCGAGGGCGGGCGGGGTCGCCGGGACCCCCGCTGCCGCCCTGCCGCGAGGGGCGGCGGCGCTGGGAACGGGGAGAGCTCGGCAACTTCAGGCGGCGGCGGCGGCGGCGGGGGTCGCGCCCCGCTCCGTCCGCCGGCTCGGGCCGGTGGCACCTTCAGCCCCGCAGGAGCGCCCCTGGCAGCCTCAGCAGCCTCTCCCGGCCGCGCCGCACGCTGCGCCGCATCCCCGGCCGGAGGCAGCGCCGAGGGGCTTCAGGTGCGGGATTCCCCAGGTGGAGCACGGCGAGGGCGAGAAGGGCCGGCGACTCCTCCTCACGCTCCCGAATGCATCAAGGAAACTTGCAGGGCGGCATCCCCGACCCTCCGCCGCCGTGCCCGGCTCTGCCGCTCGCCCCTCTCACTCAGTCTCTGTCTCTCCCCCTCTGCCGCGGAGCAATCAGAAACCAGGCGGCTCTGGTGTGATGTTCGCTGCTCCCTCCTGATTTGCGTGCCGCGCTGCCGGCTGCAGTTTTTTGGTGCCGCCGCTCCCCTGCCGCCCGCGGAGCGCTCGCTCGCCCCCTCCTCCGGCGCGGCCGCGGGGCCGCCCCGCTGCGCGCTGCCCGGCGGGTGCCGGGTCCGCCGGGAGCCAGCGCGGCCCCGCGCCGGGGGCGCTCCGGCACTCGCGCCCCGCCAGCCAGCGGGCGGCCCGGCGCGCCCGGGGGCAGCGGGGGAGGGAGACACAGAGGGAGGGAGGGAGGGATGGATGGAAGGAGCGCGTCGGAGCGGCGGCCCCTCCTCAGCCGCCCGCCCGAGGGGAGCGCGGGGCGCGGTGCGGTGCGGGAAGCGCCCCCTCGCCTCGGCGCTGCCGGCAGCTTCGGGCCGAGTGCGGCGGGCTCGGCGCTAGAGGGGGTTCGCGGACAAGGCACGGGCAGAGCGCAGCCCGGCTCGGGAGGGGCCGCGGCTTCGAGGGGTGCGGGATTCCACCCGCGGGCGGCGGCTCCCGGGGGAAGGGACCCGCCCGGGGCGGCTCTGCGCTGCCGCTGCTCCGTGAAGTGACGCCCGGGGAATGCAAAGGACAAGCGAGAGTCAGCATCAGCCGGCCGCGTCCGGGCATCCCCGGAACATTTACACCCCCTTTTTTTTTTTTTTTTTAATTAATTAATTTTCCCGTCAGCTATCAGCAGCTTGTGCAGGGCTGGGGATAGCGCCTCGGGTATGTGTGTGCTCCTCCGTTGTGATCTGATGTGCCGGCTGCTCACATCCCCCCGCCCAGGTGCGCCGGCACCTGGGATGGGCGCCCTGTGCAAGTGGCACACTCCACTTCCCGGCCTGTGTTGTCTTTATTATTATTATTATTATTATTCTATCGAACATTTCAATTTCTGAATTTCTACAAAGGCAGGGGGGAAAAAAAGAAACCCAACCCCAAAGGAAGATACTGATATCCATATGTCTGTGTATGAATCTAGCCAGGTGTCTAAATCCACAAACAAGATTGGGGGAAAAAAATAAAAAAGAAAAAAAAAAGCTAATTCCCCATGCTTCCCAGTGTTCAAAAATCCCATTGAAGTGATTGGGTAATGCAGCTACAAGAGTCTGCACCAGAGAATACCAAAGTTTCTGCTGAGGTGCCTGAATGGATGTTCAGAGCAGCTTTGTATTAAAACACTTAGCTTTGTAATGCAAGAATAAAGAATGATTTTAAAATTATTAATTGAAGGATTATTTTCAGAGGAGTTGTTCAATGAGCAAAGCCAACACAGAAATATGTATTTGTGGGTATTTGGAGGGATCTTTAGCAGCGAGCCTAGAACATTTGTGTTCAATATTTCCTATATTTAGCTGTGTTAACAACGTCCTATAAGGAAAACTTTTATTCAAAAGGAAGGTCAACAAGGAAACCTTGAGGATATATTTGAAAATAGTGAAAGAGTGGTTAGTATTTTGCCTTAGGTTGAAGGGCAGGTAAAAGGAGAAAGTTAAATTTTTAGAATTTGGATGTTTGGGTGTTTAGGTGACCTTTAAAGATCCCTTCCAACACAAATTATTCTGATGCCCTAAGTCTCAACACTGTTCTGGTTTAGAATTAGCAAAGACAAAAGGAAAGTAGCTCTGCCAACCAAGGTTTGCTTTTTGGGTAAGGGGTGAGAATTCACACTTGAATTCTTTTGCAGTTGCTGATTGAGAAGTAAGATGCTTCCCAGCCAGGCTGCTGTGCAGTATTGATGCGGGTCATCCTGTATAAGGGGCCTCAGGTGAAGATGGGTCATCTGGAGCAGTTAAAAACTTATTGCACTTTAATGAGAAAGGCCAATGAATTAGCCCAGCAGAAGTGAACTGAGGTTCCTTCCCTCACTTCTGCTGTTTCATGGTGCAGATTTGGGGTCTTACACCAGGCTCTGGTCACACAACCCGGGTATTTATATGTTTATATCTGTGCAGGCACTCTCCAGACACTTGTGAGCACTGTGTGCACATCAGGCAGCCAATTCCTTCTTCAAGGGGCTTGGAAGGTCTGGCTTCCCATTTCCATTGCTTTACAAGTCATGTCAGACTACAGCTGAATACAAAAAGGAGCCAGGGAGAGATGTGACAAGAGCATAGACAAAATGAGTGTGTTTCCTCACAGCTTTGCCTCCTGCCAGTCTTGAACTCCACAAATCACAGGAAACTGTTGAGGAACCAAACAGCTAAAAAGGATGAGTGGCATTCCCTTCACAGTGTCCCTGCACCAGCTTTTAATTTGAATTTTAACAGGATTTCCAGGGGAACAACTTTGTAAGAGCAGTGCTCATTCATCTACACACAGATTAATTTTTTATAGCTTTGTGTATTATTCTGAATTCCAAATAAAATCGTAACCATTGTGCTTTTTCAGATGTATGCAAACATACTAAATGCAATAAAGGATGGCAAAAATATTAAATATAAAAGATCTAGAGTCCTATTGTTACATTCTTCCCCCTGAAACTTATGCCCTTTTGTATAATAAACTCTGAGGTATTAAACAGGATAATTGCACCAGGTAAGATAAAGGAGAGGAGCCACAGTTTGAATGCCTTCATCCTCACATTTCTAGAGGGTGCTTTTGTAGAAGCAAGGAATTCCATATGTATTACCATTCTTAAAACAAGCCAGAGTGTGATCTGCCCTGTGAACAGAAAAACGTCTGTTCTATTTTTATTATTTTCTTCAATAAAGGCATAATCTTTCTGTTATAATAAACAAACACAAACAGGAAATAAATTACACATAATAGGTTGTCCTTTTTTCTTTGTGTGATTAACTATACATGATTTATCTTTAGTGCTGTTAATTACAATGAAACTCTGGCTTTCTCTAAAAAAAACCTCCAAAAGCCATTAATTTTTCATTTATGTTTCTGATCATATGATGTTGTATTGTACTTTCGTCCTCTGAACCATCACTCCTTACTGCCTGTGTTTTAATGTGATCAAAGCAAACATTTTAATTAGGACACTGACCAAGGACAGATTTACAATAAACTTAAAACACCTTTTCCATGCAGCACTCATTAGGATTTGCTGATGTTAAAAATGCTGTGATGTTTGGACCAAGACACCTGCATTAGGATTTTTTAAAGAGCAGCACTCACACTTGCTGACTTTAACTACAACCTGTATACTAAGGAAAACACAATGTATTATTGATCTCTTGGAGTCTGAGGCAAGAGCTTTTTTAGTGAATAGAACACACTGCTGATTCGACAGTGTAACCAGAAATGGACCTTCCAATAGTATCTCTCTTATTCAGAGTTATAAATTACACTTTCCCACAGCATTGAAAGTGAATTCCATTTTGTTATACATTATATTCTTGCATCTGTAGAATTGTGCACTTTTTTGTTTGTTTGTTTGAATGAGCAGGCCTTTTACTTTATCGACATCTTTATTTTTTAGTGTGTTTAATGACAGGCTGACACCAAATCATTGTTAGTATTTCTTCTTCCTACCAAGAAGATCCCTAGTTAGAGGTCATTTCTGTGCCACTGAACACTCTTGCTATCCCAAGAGTGCAGTTTTATACAGCAAATCTTACTCTGCTCTGACGTAGATTTAAATATTCATTTTTAAACAGAAGTTAGTTGCAGGGATCTAAGATAATGGATTATTTCATTACATTTACTTTTGGAGATACGTGGTGAGTATCACTGCTTGAACAAATACTGCTCCTGGCTCTGCCACGTGAAGACTCTGAATCCTGAATCCTGAATCACCTGAAGACTCTGAATCCTCTGAATCCTGAATCACCTTCAGCCCTTCTTCCTGTCTCCACATACCTTCTTTTCCTTTGGACTCCTGAATTTAATAAACACCAAAAACAACAAACCAAAACCCACCATATTTGGTTATGATGACTTTCAGGCTATCCATTTTCTGTCTCCTGATTTCCCTAGTATCCCACTGTTCATAAAGACAAGTATTTACATCCATATGGACATATCTTTTTTAATCCCCTAGATGCAATTTAGTGCTAAAATATGTTAATAGTTTACCACTTTTTATTGCTTTTATCAGTTTTATGCATATAACTAAGAGTATTTGTTGAAACAATAATTAATAATAATTAGCTACAAGCTATTGGTGTTCAAGCTCTAGTGTTATTTGTAACTCTTCTTCATGCCTGTGGAAACATAAATCTAAAGTTGGCCTGTTTATAAAGGGCTATTACTGAACTGGTATCCTTATTATAGTGACCTAATTCAGTAAATTGAAGCAGGGAGTAAATGCACTTGAAAAGGGTGGTTTTACTTCCTCACAAGGAAAAAAGAGGGACAGCCATGTGCTAACAGCAATGATGTTCTTATGCACTGAAAAAAAATTGAGGGAATCACTGTGTTTAACAGTTTTCCGACTCACCATTGACTCTAAAATACAAAAGAAAATGTAAAACCTTTGCAAGGTAGTATAAAGTTAATCCCTGTAAGGAGGTAATGAAGCTGCTAATGTTTGGCTAAGTACCATCCTTAGCTAACACACAGCTCTGCAGGCAAAGAAGAGCAAATGACTTCCCTCAGCCTCTCACACAAGTGATCATTTATTTCTGCAGAGCAGCACAGGCCAGCAGGAATATCAGTCAAATCTCTCTGATCAGGGGTGCCCTTTCAAAAGCAGAGCAGAACACCAAAATGCAGGTTGCCATTAAAAGCAGAGAAAACACCTACCCTCACGATGAAACCCCTAGAACTGGTTTTCTGCCTGCTTGACCTTCTTAACTCTCCACTTAGCCACTTCAAGCAATTTCCTTTATTCAGGCTTGATTATTCCTCATCTCATGCCCAGCCCTGGCAGGTGAATCAATAAATGTATATATGTTCTGAGTAAGTTCCCACACAAAACAAACTGAAGGAAAACAAGCTGGGCACCTCAAAATGAAAACACACTCATCGATTCTCCCCTGATTGCTATTAACTGCTGCTGCACCCTTGGCAGTGATTACCTCTCGTGTCCTGCAGCCTTCCAAGACAGCAGGGGGCCACATAATGTAAGACACCGGGTGAATGAACTCAAAAATGGGGTTTAAAAGGTGGTCACAAGGAGAGGAGAGAGCAGTAAAATTTTCCAGGATAAAAAGGTGAAAGAATGACAGTGGGTAAGTTAAGATGTAGAAATTTGTATTATCACAATACAAAGTGCCCAGAAAATCGACTTGAAAACCTTTAAAAGTCTGTCACTCATATAAAATTAAATATTACAGGAAAACAAACCAAGAGACACTGTTGTGGAAATCCAATTAGATTATTGCATTTAGATTGTTGCATAGTGGGGCAACAAAAAGTCTATTAGCTGAGCTCCTGCCCAGGGAATGGGGGCATCCTGTTCAAGTTCTTTTTGCATGTTTGCTATCTCCTTTCAGAAATACATACTTGTTTAAATCACAGGTTGGCCCAAAGTGACCACCCACAAGCGATAACTGACTGTCATAAATGAGAAAGAACAACTATTTACAATTTTCTGAAGGCACTCAGGTAACCCTGAGGCTGGCTGGGCTGTGGTGGGTGAATGAACTCCTGCAGGTTCCACTGTGAGATAAGTTAATGGAGACATGGACTCACAGAATGGTTTGGGTTGGGAGGAACCTTAAAGATCATAATCCTAACTACCACGATCATCACATAATTACCATGGTTTCCATGAGGTTATGTGTTAAAACCCCTTTCCGACAAAGATGTGCTCTGGAATAATCAAATAATACAACTGTGCACCTCTCAAGTGTGATTTTTTATTATCTATGAGGATTCTTAGTGAAGAACCAGATCCTCATGTATTCAATTCTTCATCCTGTCTCACTCATTTAACAACAAGCTTTTACAATCAATACAATCCCTGAAGAAAATTACCAGACATTTCTTCCCCATACTCAGATCTTCCACAAGGTGATGCAGGCTCTGTTTGGAATTTGGGGTGGGACTGGCATTGCCAGAAAGTATTTCTCTTCTCTTCAGAAGGTAGTTTTAACCAGATTATTTTTCTAGATGAAGTCAGCAAACTAGACACCTAATACCTGGGAATATATTGTCTATTTGCTTATTTTAGAAAAATAAGTGAGGATATGTAAGAATTAAAATCTAAAAAAGGTGGTGCACCTATTTAAAAAAACCCCAGACTTTAAATACTGGGGAAAATAAATGAATAAATAAATAAATAAATAAATAAATAAATAAATAAATAAATAAATAAATAAATAAATGGAAAAGCCAAACCAAACAACAAAAAAAATGCACAAATTTTTAATTTATAATGTCCTTTCATGGAATCTTGAGAAAATGCAGAACACAATAAAACTAATCAAAGCCATTGTGGTACACTGTGGTGGAGAAGTCAATGACAAATTGTACAGAGCTACAGGGGAAAATGTTGCCTTGCACTGGAGCACCGTAAAACCTCAATCTCCTAAGTGATATGAGACATTGGAAGTGGGTATGGACAACTTTTATCTTTCAGGGAGAAATTTGACACAAGCAGAGACAAAAAAGCTCTAAAAATTTGGTTGTTTCTAAAGTTTCTAAACAAAGAATTGAGGAAATTTTGGATAAATCAGGTATCAAAAGCCTTGGAGCCAGACAGAATACTACTCTTAGTGTTCTAATGTGATCCTCGTGAAAATGGAAGTGATTTAATGGTCTATTTATACTCAAAGAGGAGAGAACAACGTTAAATTATTAGAAAAGTGATCAGCAACCATGTTCTGTATTAAGTAGCCTTGATAGGCTGTGTGCTATTTCTGCCTGTAACATCTGTGACTGGTGAGCATATGTATATTTTATTTTGGAAAGCTGAAGGAAGAGCAAAAGCATCTCTTCTGACATTGAAGAGAAAGTGTTTGGTTTGAAGATGTAATGGATTACAAAAAATATTTTCCTCATAGCTAGCTTAATAATTTTCTGCTTTATTTTGAAATTTAAAATAGAATGCAGGTGCAAAAAGTGGGTACAAAAATAACATGGAATCTTATTAGCCTAAAATGTCCTAAAACATTTCCATATGATATTCTGTCATAATACTTCCACTTCCATCTGTGGTTAATGTTTTCAACTGCTCAGTTTCAATAAAAAAGTACAACTGGGCTTCAACTTAATGATGTCTTACTGAAGTTTTTGAAGTGAAACATTCAACACAGAGAATTATCTGAGAGTGGAATGTGATGTTAAGAGTGGCAAATAGGGACAGGAAACACGTTTCCCAGAAGTTAAAACAGACTTCCAGTGTTAGAAAGCAAAAACATTGCTGAGGAAATATGGGAATCTGGGAATCTGGGAAGAAAAAAACTAAGAAATCCCTTAAAAATCTGAAGCACAGAACAACTTGTGCTTTAAGAAGACATCAGTTAGTACAGTTTTGATCACTGAAGAGAAATGAATACTGTTTTATATTTCCAGGAGGTTGTATGTATTAAATATATTTAAGTTGATGATTGAAAGAAAACTGATGTCAGAGGAATCTGCTTTGATGGCACTTCATTCGAGTCTGTAATTAGAGTCATGTCTGATGACTTTCCCTGTTCTCTGATATGGAAAAAACCAACATTTTTACCACGCATCAGACAGATTTATATGAAGAATAAAATTAATAGAATTTAAAAAAAACCCCTCAAACACATAAACACTACCTGTGGTGTGGCAAATTCCTTGCCAAAAGTTCTCATCACAAAAGCTCACATGTAACTGATTCAATGTGCTGTAATCAGATCAGAAATACCATCTGGTCTGCATTTCTACACAGGCATTGCTTTTCTACCTTCTTTCCCCACTAAGGGCTTGTAGGATATTAGAAATTTCAGATATCTGTTCAAAGTGGCTATGAGGTCACAGTACTGGGTTTCTCCCCACCCTTGTCTTGAAATCTGAAATCACTATTGCAGTAGAAAATAACGGAGAAGTAATTCTTAACTAAAATTTCTCACTTTGCCAAGAGGCAAGACAACCTTTATTCAAAATAAACTGACAGGTTTTCTTTGACATTCACGTTGCAAAACCCATGAGCCACACACAGACGTTCCAACACAGGCAAGTCCAATGGCATGAAGAAAAAAAATCAAACACTGGAACAGATTGTCCAAAGAAACTATCGAATCTCCTTTTGTGGGGATTTTCAAATTTTAATTTGTCAAACAATCTGACTAAAAGTTCAGAGTGGCCCAGGCTCTGAGTGGGTGTTTGGACCAGATGATCTTCAGAGATTTTTTTCCAAACTAAATTCTGATTCAATTCTATGACACTATCAGAGGAAAGAAGTGGGCACTGATGGATTAGTGAGAAAATGAGAAAGCTGTCAGTGATTCTGTTCTCCTCGTGGAGCACGATTCCAACTTCAAATGCCAAGCTGCTGAGAAGCCTTTCCTTCCTCTCCTGAGGGACGCTAAAGGAGTGGTCAGTAATGCCACAGAAGGAAGTTTTTCACAAAGAATTAGTTTCTGCATCATTCCTACTGTAAATATTGTGTGTAAAGCCTGCAGGCTGGGTTTAGGTTAAAAACTCAGCAGGGAACTTGTGGCTTGAACAAGGCAGCACCAGTGGGCACCATCGTTCCTGTGAAAACTGGAATTTTCAAGTTCCTTGAAAGATGGTGTCTGATTACTGCTGGAGAAGGGAGTAAAACAAATCCAGGTAGGCCATGAATCCTCATGGGGTTTCAGGGTGTTGAAGAAAGAAAAGCATTAGCAAGATTGAGAGTATGTAGGAAACTAACAAAAAAAAAAGTGGAATATTTACGTATTCTGGCTGCAAACAAGATAAATACCTACAAGGATACCATATAAAGAATACTTCTGAAACTACAACTGATTTTAAACCTAAATGTAGCAGGGCATGGGCAATTTTTCACGGTCCTTCAGGCTCATATATCTGCAATGTTTCTGAAATTTAGCACGATACTCAGAGTTCATTTTAAAAAATCATTTGTAAATATGCTTTCAAGAAAAAAAGAACTGCTGTTTGTGGTTATAATTCTGAGTTTTACAATGAATATTTGAAAGCATTTGCTGTGCATTTGAAAATCCAATCATCTCCTCAGAAGATGGCATGAGACACACACTTTTAAATTACTGAAAGACTGTTCAAGACATTTATCCAGGCATCAAAAGCAATATTCAAGGCCCTTTAACATATAAGATGCATCAAGAGTGTATGTGATGTAAAACTTCTGTCATGAGCCATCGTTATTTATAATTTTAATCCAATTTATCAAATGATAGCTAAAACACAGTCTAAGGAAATCACAGAAGTATCTAAAAGGACTTGTTAAACAAAAGAGAGGTTATTAATTGCAGAGCTGTCATTTTTTTGTTAATTCTCTGTCATAGCAGTCATCCTCATTTCAAGCAATATTTAGGTGCTTGTTCTTACTGCTTAGATTTTACCGTTTTGTTTTCTTTTCAACAAGTATCCAAAATCTGAAAATCTACTCCACTTATTTGCCGATGCAATGAAAACTTTGGAATGTTAAGATTTGGAAAATTTCCAAAGGAAAGAAATCAAGTCAGCTAAAGACAATTGCTTGGCACTTCCCTGCTGCTCGTCTTCACTGAGCAGCATTTTTCAGAGACGTTTATGGGAAATACAGGCTGTCCTTGGAAAACCTGTGTTTCATACCAGGGCCTCCTGTAATTAAGCAACAATTCCAGTTTTTGGTTTTAATCATAATTTTAGGTGTAAAATGTGGTTGGCTGAGTGCACTAGACCGGAGACAATCTACAGCAGTGTTGGAGAGAGGTGAAAATATTGGCTTTAGGGGCCTGGCAACTTCAGCAAATTCCTGTTTCCCCTCAGGATTGAAATGACCCAAGAATTCTCCGTTCTGAGGGCTCCACCCACCCTTCCTCTCTCAGTACACGCGCAAAGTGGTGACTTTAGACATCCATCTGAGACACAATTAGGGGGAAAATGCTGATTTCCTTCAGAGTGTTACTTCTAAAATATGTAAGTGCAGAGTCAGAGTGCTATGAGAACACCAACAACTTATTTCAAGGGAGTGAATGCACTGGCACTTGCCTTTTAGTTCCATTTATGCTCTCTAGCTCTGGTTTTCACTCATGCCATGCCATGCTGATCATTATTCTCTCTGTGCTGCTGCTACTCTGCCCATTCCTGCAACTTAGCTGAGCTGCATGGTCTGGCAAGAACAGCCCCTGCCCTCCTGGTTGAAAAGAAGATTGACATATTCCAAGTGCCAAAAGTCCATTTTTTAGTGCTTCACCTCTAATGCAAAGGGTTTGTACATGGAAATGTTGGAACTTTTCATCAAAGCAGAGAGCATTTCTGAATATCTGTCTTGGATTGTAAAACTCACCAGTAAAGCTGCTCTCAATAGCAAAATCTGCTACTTCAATCTTGCACTTGCTAATAAACATCTCAGGTACAGCAAATAAAAACAAAGCAAGTCCATCAGAGTGACACTGCAGCTCCAGACTGCAATTTGCACTCAGTTGCCCTGCCATGAATTCTAAGGTTTTGTCCTAATCCCTTGATATAATATCATGTCTTGATCCAAACTTCCAATAACAGACCATGCTGCTTCCTTTTTATCACTGTGTCATTTAAGGTAAAATAAAGCCTTATTTTACCTTATTTAACCTGTTCGTTTGCTTGCTTTCTGAATTAGAACTAAAACTACCACGAGTGACAAATAACTTAGAATGAAATTTAAGGCACATTAATTTTTGATGATTCTCCCACAGTTCATTTCAATTTAGCTGTATGCATCATTTGCCTTCCTAATTTTTCCATTTAGTGAATTTATAACCAAACAAATCTATAATGCTCCTTTTAAAGGGAAAAGGTATTGAGTTAGTCCTTTCTTACATGGAAATCATTGGTCATTTTCTTACAAGCGAAGCAGCAGGTGGTGAAAGAAGATTAACACAGAATGCACCCTGTGACATGGAAATACATGATTATTTTTTGTCTCCTACAACCTCTCCTCTTGCTGAAGGTAATTACTTTTGTGTCTACTGTATGAACCCTAATTAACAACAAACGTGTGGGAGCATGTATTTAATATGTAATCAAATGGTATTTACTGAGTCAAAACTATCAAGTAGTTAGTATTGAAGGAAAAGTTCTACTAAATCCGTGGGTTTAGGTTTTCAGTAATTATCTAATATTGTACTAGTTTTCCAAATTCGCTCTTCACAAACTTTTACTAGAACGAGCAGGTCTACAGTGGCAGAGCAAAAGGTTTGGAGGATAAAAATCCTCATACAGTAAACATGAAAATTTCTTAGATGTCCTTTCTCCTCTTGAGTGCAAAATAAATAAGAGTCAAGCTTTCAGGAGCATTTATCTAGCTGTACAAGCATGACTTACAAGTAGACTTCGTTCCATTTGAGCCTATTCTTACAAAATTGCATCTGGCACTCAGCTGCCAGAATTTCTATTTTGATGTCTTGAAAGTACATAACATCGCATTGTTCTCAGTGTGAAAAGTGTTTTCTAATCAGCAAATTTCCCTGTTACACATTCCTGCCTGCACTTGTCAGTTCTTTCCAATCCTTGTAGCCCATTTTCTTTTACACAGCTGTAGAATAATATGAAATGCATTGGAGAGAATCAAATCTGAGAGTCTCCAAAAATCAGTAATGTTGGTTTGGCTGCACATCAGATGATACCTGGGTGGTTCCTTTAGAAGGCTTTTTGTCAATGATATTTTTATTTTAAAAGTTCCAGCCCTGCAAAACAAAGCCCAGATCCTTCTTTCTTTTTTATTCTTGTTCCTCTTCCTAAATTTTGAAGTGTAACAGATAATGAAAGCAGAAAGATTGTTCAAAGCACTACTTTGATCTCGTAGCTAACATCCATCAAACTCTGAGAGTCTTGTGTCAGCCTGATTTGCCCTCTCCTGCTCATGAGTTTCTGTAAAATAATTTCTTGAAGTGTGGTCTTGATAAAATGAGCCATGTACAACAGAATGGCAAAAAACCCATGACATTTCTAAGAACCAAAAATAAAATTGTGTCTATTAGGAGAAGACTCAATTCTAAAACATTAACATTTTATCACCCGTTCACTTGAACTTCAAAATTAAATTCTGAACAGGTAATTATTTTCCATTTATTTTAAGTCTGCTATAAGCAAGACAAGCAGTTTCTACAACTTTTGATACTTTTTCCTAGAGGGAGAACATTTGTTAATGCTGACCTTTTCTTGAGGAGGCTTTTGATTTTGATGAACCGAGTATTTTGTTTTTGTTTCTTTTTTTAACAGACATGTATCTCACAAAAAAATTTGAACCCGCTGAAAACTACAAGTTGTCCCTCTCCTGTTTGAGGCCAGTGCAGCTGTGTCACCAGGCAGAAAGTGGGAGAACAGATTATTTCTCTATTATTATTATGCAGCCACAGAGGATCTGCCCCATCAGAATGTGGTGTCCCTGCTGAGAGCTGCACAGAGGCTCAGCTCCTCTGCACAGCCAGGGATTATTCCTAACCTGCAGATTGATTTGTCGTGTTCTGCAGAGGCACCTCCGCAACTCCCAAGACTGAAAGGAAGGGCAAAATGTGATATTCTCATAAATCTTGAAGGTTACTCCTTTCTTAACATTTTTCCACTGTGTACTTGGAATTCTCTGAATCCAAATATGGATGAACACAGCACTGAACTTCGCTGATCCAATCTGCTCTGCAGGGATGGTCACAGAGCATTCACCAAAGTGGATCCTCTGAAGTTTTCTTCAACCACGCCATTTCCAGCTTGGTTCTACACTGAAGAGTTCACCTGAGATTGTCTTTGTGACATTTATCCAAATCCGAACTCTAAAAACCTTTAAGGATTTTTTTTTATGTTACAATTTAAACTCTAAAAAAAAATCCAGTTTAAGTTATTTCCAAAACCAGATTTGCAGTACAAGTTGGCAGAGCCATTGCCAGTGGCACTAAGCAGTGTCAGAAACACTTCTAAACAGTATTTCTATTGTCTTCATCTTCTCCAGAGCTGTGTAGGTTTCATGACCTAAGTGGAGAGCTAAGGTAAAATGCATTATTTTGAGAGACATCATGTCCTCACTCTTAACGTAGAGTGAATGGTTTGGTTATTAATGCCTGAAAATGAGGTCACTACAGGAAAACATTTTTTCAAAGCACATTTCAAACCTAAATTCATACTGAATCATTCACTGAAAGATATAACAGTGTATAAATGCCTACAAAGTAGCTATTATAAAGTCTTCTATCAGTAAGTTCCTAATTAGTCTCTCAATTGTAAAGTACAAAATGTTTCAGTTAGTTACTAAAGAGAAAAAAAAAAATTCCCAGCGTAGTTTTCCCAACAAACTTGAGGGGTATTTAGGCAGTTTTGCAATATAGAGCTGTGGGGTGTCAAGGCAGCATGCAGAAAGTTACTGGGGTGGAGCAGAATTATGAGCCCTGGTACTTGGAGGGGATTTCTGGGCTGGATTCAGTCCTGCAGACACTTCTGTGACTTTCCTGATCTCTGTATTGCTGCTGAAATCAAAGATCTGAACAAGATGCAGGCACCACCCTCTGAGCATCCAGCTTTCCAGAGCAGGCTACTGGGAAGAGGTAATTAAGCACCCTCATGAATTTTTCTTCAGCTTGGATGCCTAAATTTGGCTCCCACATCTATGCAAGTGACCTATTTTTTAGATATGCTGAGTGCCTGCAATTCCCAACAATTTATGCAATCAATCATCGTTAAATTGCATGAAAATACTGATGAAACCTGGGTTACCCACAGGCATTTATTTCTGCTCATTGTTACTACTAAGATATAGCATTTATTCTCAGAAAAACTTCTCTAAAACTAAAGAAGAAAAATACATTTTTTAATGTTGACAAGTTGCATACCATGAGTTTTGTTCAAGGAGGAGGGAAATATTCTTACGTGACTTGACTGTAGCATATCAGTGAATAATAGAATGAACCATATCTCCAAAATTTAAAATGATGAAGATCTAGAGGAGAGTTAGCAGATTCTCGAAATAAGGTGTTTTTGGACTGCACCGCTTGTATCAAAAGTGACATTTTTGGAACAGCAGGACAGACAGTCCTCCAGCTTCCTTGAGAATTACCATCACCTTCTCTTTCCAGGACCTTAAGAGCACTAAATTTCCTTTCAGCCTTTGGTGAAAGCAACCAGAGAACTGATGCAAATGTGGATCATGGAAATGCAGGCATGCAGCTGAGGGAGGAGCATTACTTTACAGCAACTGAACCAACCCAAAAGCTTCCTCACTTTACCCTTCTGATCCTCTTCCCACAGGGGAGTGTGAGCAAACAGCTGCGTGGGGCTCATTTGACACCAAAGCACAAAACCACAAAAAAACCCCCACGTTTCAACGAGGGAAACAGAAAATAGAGACTGGACTTCTTCAGCTCCCTGGGAAGGCAGTTCCTCAAAACCTGATATGAATATCTTTGATACGTGCACTTTCAGAAAAAGGATCACATGCATCCTAATTTTGCACAGGCCTGATAAGAGCTCATTTCCTTGGGGATGTGAGACACGGACACCCCTGAGACAGCCTGAGCGCTCAAGTGAACCAGCAGGGTTAATGAGGGGCTCACATGCTCTCCATTCAGGGGTGTGAATACCAGCACGTCTTGGTCCTTGTGGACTTACTATGAATACAGAAACAAAGTTAATGACATTTATTTACACCTATGCTGACATTTTTCTGTATGCAGAGGAAAATCATCAACATATTTTCCTAAAGGTCAAAAGCCTTTGCATAATATATTTCACTGCATGGAATGGATACCCTCTGATATAATTCAGTTGCTGTGTTTACCCTAAGAAACTGATTCTTTACACTTTTTAGTGTACTGGTGTGTTTTCTTTCTTTCTTTCTTTTATTTCCCATTTTGGAATCATATTTTTTATTCTCTCAGCATATAGCATAAGCTCACTCTTCAGTTTGAGTCTACATAGTTTAATTTTCATGTTTCCCTATCCATCTTCTCTATCAACATTTATTATATCATAATGAATATTACAAGTAATGGATGTATCTTCAAAAACAGTATCCTCTCTGAAATACCTGCAGATTTCCTTGCACTTACACATTCTTAGATACTCAAAGACTTGGTTCTTTCTCTGATTAGTCAGGCTCAGTGGAGATTGCACAGTGTTTCTAAATTCCATCTCAGAACAAAACTGTGGTTTTGCACCCTTAAATCTTTTCTTTCCCCTCCTGGAACAGGGTTGATTCTTAGCTGGTGCCTTATCAGGGAATCTCTTTAGATGAGAAATCAGATGAGTAATCACTTAATATACTAAATCCACTCATTCATTCAAATATCCATAAATATTGTCACTTTTTTAAGCATTCTCAGGCCCAGGTAACTTAACCTCTTATAATATCAATTTAATACATGTAGTTTCACTGTGACTTCATACCAAAGCAATTGTCATAATAACTGTGGAAGGAATGCTGGGGAAGGAACATATTGGTGAAAAGAGCAAGTTTTGTTTAAAATCATGTATCTCTGCTAATGAAAATAATAATGAAAATGATCTTTGCAAAAAAGAACCTGTGAACTGGCAAAGGGAGAAGGTGGTGGTGTTAAACACAAACATTTTAGGTATTTATGGGGGACCAGTCTGGCCTGAGAACTGTACCTAATTTCTAGACCTAGATAAGGTCTTCTGTCACTAATTAATTACTGTGTTTGGTTTTTTTTTTCCTTAACAGTATGGTCTCCCCAGACATGTACCCTGGGCAGAATGAATTGGTCATTGCTTTGTTTTCATGAAAATGTAAAATGTAACTTGATTTTACTTAGGTTTTTAGAGAAGAGATCGCAAATTTAACAAGATTTTTAAAAAGAAAAAAAAGAGAAAAAAAAAAGAAAAAAGAAGGAAAAAAGCATTGAGATATTTACTTTGGCACCCTATTTAAAATATAAAATACAAAGGAAAGATCAGCACAAGACAAAGCTACCCCTTCCATGAAAAAACACACATAACTGACCCAAAATATTTCATGTTTACATTCCAACACCTTTTAAGAATTAAGTTGATGCCTGAGTCGATCTCTTCTCAAAGGCAGTGGTTTTTTGTACCTGCTGGCAAAGTGCTGTGTCAGACTTGATTATCCAGTCAAGTTTACACAACCTTGTCTGGACTCAGTTAATTCTGTGTGCAGTCCATGCACTGACAAATTGCATAATCAAACTGTGGCAGCATCAAAGGGGAATCACCTTCTGGCCAAGCCTGAGAGAACTGTGTTCAATTGTCTCCAGCTGAAGTCAAAAAGCCAAATTCAGCTGTGGCAGAAACAGGCAGGCCTCCACTAAATCAATAAGATAATCAAAGCTTTACAATTAGATCAATGCAAAGAACAGCAGCGAGGCCTGGCAAAAATCTGTGCAGGACCTAGGTCCAGATATATCCAGGGCTGAGTTTGTCCTTGGAATTTTTCATGCCTTTGAATAGCTGTAGCGAAGCAGAAACTCAGAGCATTTGTGGATCCTGCTGTTCCCAACCAAAGAATATCAAGAGAGGCAGGAGCAACAGATTTCACTGTTACCTGACACTTCAGCCTGCTCTGTCTAATGAGAAGCACAGCAACCAAAATCCCATCTCAAGCCTGAAGAACTCACTGAGTATAAGATGTATTTAATATGCAGAGGTCAAAAACACTCAAAATTCAAGTCTATCAAGACGTATCCATCACACAACTCTCAATGTCTGCAGTCTGGACACTCTTTTAAGGAAATGGTGCAGCTCAGGAAGAGCTTCTGAATGACAAGGTTTTGTGCAGAAATTCTGAAACCTTTGAAGAGGGTTGTAAGATGTGTTCTTATGTTTCTTTTTGTGACTGGAGGAGAAGGAAAATACTGACAATAAATGTTATTTTAGCCCTGTTCTAATTCCCTCATGAGAAAAAAAAAAAAGGGGGGGGGGGAATAAAGAAGGCTCATTTCAGAAAAGTCTTCATCAGAAAAAAGTAGGGAGTTGTATACAGAACTGTGTTGCACAGCGTGCAATGTTCTCATGTTCTCTTTCTTTGTCAGGAAGTGTTCTTTGAACTCAAAGCCATCTTCTCAAGAGTCAGAGTCCTGTCAGTCTGAGACCTGTGCACTGAGAGAAAGTTGCACTTCCTTGACTGCAGAGCTGTGCATGAGCACACTGACTTCCATCTGAGATTAAATGACTCTGAGTAAATCCAGGACTGTCTGCTGCAACCAAATTTGAGTTCCATACTTCAAAAATCACCTGTGCCACAGCACAGCAAGTGCTCTGGTAGCTTTGAGGAAGGGTCCAAATTTTTACTTAAAACAGAAACATTTTCCCTTCTGTTTTCCAGGTGTGAATGTATCAGTGCTAGTAATATACTCCTCTAATATCAGGAACAGACAAGACAGAAAATTAGTCACCTTGAGTGGAAACCTGAGTCAGTCCAGAGTATGTGCTTTTGCTGAGATAAAGCAGAATTTGCAGCTTTCAAGGTTTTGCTTCAGAGCTGGTTTTTAGAGGAAATTGAGACAAATGTGTTGCTCTGCCAACACCATTAAGATAAAAGGAGTCTTGTATTAAACAAGAGTGTTCCACTTAGATCATGCACCCAGTTAAAGCTGGCCATCTTAACCTACCCATCGAGCAAAGAGGCCACCCTGATCCTTTTCTCAGGAGTCTGGCTGATTTGAGCTGTAGCAATTTCTGAACTACAAATGTTCTGAGCTGATTTGGGCCAGTTGCACTTTCATTGAGGCCAGAAGGCATTAACTGTTTCACTGCTGCTTCACTGTGCAAAACTCATCCCAAATGTGCCACCTCTTGTGACAACACACACCCAAACTGGTGGCAAAACTGGCCAGGGGTAACTGTACAAACACATCAGCAAAAGCCATCAGAAGCAAAATGTATTATGTTCCCCCTTTGAACAGGCGATAGTATTTACAGGCTTTGCAAAGTGCTCAGTCACACACTGAGGCACATCCAGCACGGCCTTTTAGAAGCCTTTTAATTTGGGAAGCCTA
This sequence comes from Prinia subflava, assembly GCF_021018805.1. Taxonomy (NCBI): domain Eukaryota; kingdom Metazoa; phylum Chordata; class Aves; order Passeriformes; family Cisticolidae; genus Prinia; species Prinia subflava. The sequence goes on from NC_086271.1 coordinate 2,331,487, forward strand.
AGTGACAATCCCGAGTCCCGGGGAGTGGCAGCCATTCGGTTCAGTGGGGCTCCTCACATGGTTAAGAACTCATCAGAGAGCTCAGCTCTGATCCCTGCTTCATGTCCCAGCCACAGGGATCACGAGGGCCAGGGATCAGTGTGGCACAAAGGATTTGTGCAGCAGATCCTGCTCAGAGAGCAGCGGGAGGATCACCCTCTGCGAGGATTAAACTTCCCCAAAGGAGGGGGCAATGGCAGGGAGGGACAGAATGAGAAAGAGGGAAAGTTTCTTGAAAAAAACAGCCAGACTGAGAAGGGCAGGGTGAGAAACGAGGCTGCTTATTAAAGTGAATGACTTAAGGTGACAGAGTTTAATTTTTTCAGAAGGTCTGTAGTGCCCAACTGAGATCCATCTTCAATGAACACTGTCAGCTCTTGCCTGCCCACATCCCTACCCCACCAAAAACTCTTTATGCTCATCCTATAAAGAAAGAAGCTCCCCAAGGTATCAAAACATTCCCCAAAATTTATCTGGAATATAAAAGGCTCAAGTTTATACTCTGGGAGTGTAAGGAATTAAAAATATTTTTGCCTTCTGACGAAATCTGAGCATTTTCCTGGGTGTTATCAGTGGAAAAGGAAACAGATCATGTGAAGACTGCCTGAGGAACTGAAAACTTTTAAGAAGCAGCTGGAAAAGGTGTCCACCAAGGGATTACAAGAGATTAACCTCAAAAGATTTCATTCTTCTCAGGTCTGTCTGCTCATAGTTAGGTAGCACAGATTGGCTATTAATAGAGGTACAGTAGAGGCAGCAGTTTTCCGAGATATGTGGTTATCCTTGGCCACCTATCTGGGAGGAGAATCAATCCTCTTTTTGCACTAAGCTTCCCTTTAGCTCTCCTTCCCAACCTGTTAAAAACAAACCATGGATAAAGCAAACAGCAAATCCCTTGGAATGCCTGTGTGCACACACACAGATGCACAGGCACATATGAACCCCCTTCCACAGCATCCATTGAATTTACTGCTGTACCTTCTACAGAGACCACTGATTACATCATTTAACACTGCTATAATTATTACCCTGATCCTCTAGGAGATTGTCCAGAAAAGCTCATCAGCAGATACAAAACAAAGCTTTTAAAAATATTTTTTCATTAGCAGACATAATTTGGTCAGTTATTTCTACAAAGAAACCTTGACTATACTCGCAGGTCACACATAATTAGCTCGTTTTACATATTCAGCATTCAAAACCAAACTTGTTTTGACAAGACACAACAGAGAGGCTCCTGGAGATCTGAAATCCTCCCCAGGACCTGCAGAATATTAGTGTTCCTGACACACATTTTTACTCACAATCTCCAGTGTTCAAATTCAAATATTTTGTTTACTGATGTCCTTGTTAAGCTTTACCAGCCAGCTTAAAATTTTAGCTGTTTCCAACAACTGGGGCATCATAGAGATATGTTTATTTTAAGACACATACTGCATATGCTTGAAAGAAAAGTGGAAAAGATAAAAATATTCTTCTCCCCTCCCCTCAGAGCAGATTGGTCGCCAAAAGAATTTAAAATCCTGTTAAGAGGAATTTATGCATAGAAAAAATATTCCTGTTATGTGCAGTTTAATTAATCACCTCCATAAAGCTCAGGGCCATCTGTTCAATGGATGGTGAGGAGAAAAAAGATGAGATTGGAGAAGACAATTGTGTTGGAATTCAATTGCAATACAAAGATACTCGGACAGAACGTACAAGAGAATATTCCCATACTTAGAAGAAATGCTCTCAGAAAACACAAATATTTTTAGGGGAACAAATTGCTAAATCAATTGTAGGTTCTGTTACAGCAGCAATCAGTTTTCTACTTGAAATGCTGAGTACAAAATTCAGCTCTTACAGGGATCGCCCAACCTGGCCTGCATCCCAGGACATGGAATTGGGTGGGTTTCACTGGAAAGTGCCTCTTGAAACCTTCATTTTCGCCCAGTCTGGCCAAATCTTTGCAAGTATAAAAACCAAAATGTCACCTTTCATCCCACCTCAAGTAATGTATCACCCGTATTTCCACAAGGAAGTAACACATGGATTATAAAGTTGCATCTACTTCTGAAGGTTACTGATCCCAGCAGCAAGCACAGACATTATCTTAGGGATTTTTATTTGTTGGAGGGACAAAGCTACACAAAATGGAAGAAAACTGAAAATTCAGTCTTATCTTATATTCTTCCAAAATGGTTAATTCATATCCTAAATAATAAATGTCATCATTTCTCCACCAAGGTTATGTTTAGAGCCCTATTTTCTGATACAATTTCCCAGAAATAACTGTGTACAGCCAAACTACCATTCCCACTACATAATTTGATATAGCAAAGCACATATTAACCTTTCTTTTATATCCTTCACAAAAAAAAATGAGTGCTCCACTGCATTCTCTGGCAAAATTGTTAGTCAGTGTACATATTGATATAATTGACGTGCTGAATTGATACTTGAAACAGCTCACAGCTGGTAGCTTGCTGAGTGAGATTTTATGATTTTTCACACCACAAAATGCCTTCTCAGAGAATTTTCCTGTGTGCACATTTTTCCTATGGAGAAACTAACAACTGGCAGGCTTTTGAGGTGTTCCCCAATAATTAATGACTCTGATTTACATGTCTACAGGACATTACACAGACACATGTCAGGCTGTAACACTGAGTGCTTAAAAGCTGTGATTCCCCCACTGTTGGAGTCCAGGATATTCCTCTGGCCACCCTGGAGGATTTGAAGACTGTACAGGAGGGTCTGGGGTCTGAACAGGGGGCTCAGTTAGACCCACACAGATCCCAGGAGGACACTGACTCTGATCCCTGTCCATGGGAGTGAACACTCACATGCAGGAAGAATCACAAATCCTAAGAATTTGAAATAAGTAGTGGATGGTTTATTATAGAATATAAATATAGAAATTAGAATTCTTAGCATATGGGGCTGAAGAGACAAGATGGAGGAATTGGGGAGTGGCCCTTGTCCTCCTAGTTCTTGCTCTCTTCCCCCATCTTGTGCTGAGTTGGGTTTTAGAGATTGGCTTAGAGTAGAACTGACATGTTAGTAAAGGTAGCAGGTATTGGTAAAATTTTGTAAATAAAAAATGCGTCTCGGACAGTGGTTGGGTCAGGGGTACTGTACATAAGGTGCGGGGCTCTCTGATCCGCCCAGTCCGCCGCGTGTCCTGCTCTGCTGGGGACGCCTTGCAAAGCTGGACAAGAACTGAGAGATAATTAAGAATAAACAGCCTTGATAACACGAACTGCTGGACTCAACTTGTCGTCTCTGGCTTCGGTGTGAAACACCCAGGGCGAAGAGAAGACCGAAAACCTTATTATCCCTGGGAACAGCAACCCAGGGGAAACTCCCAGGGAACAGCAACCTTGGGGGAACCCTTAGTACCTTGGGGAACAGCAACCCTAAGGAGAATCTCAGGAAAACAACAACCCTGAGACCCCACCACCAGTCTTGGATTTGCACAGAACAGATACCAACAGCAAATTATTTACCCAGCTCAGTGACGGCAGGCAATGGGACAGACTTTCCACCAAAATCCTCTCTGCATGGGGCAGGGGATCAGCCAACCCACTGCTCATAGGGGAAGTCAAGACATCACCTGATGCATTTTTAGGATAAACCAGAGCTGGCGGAGGGTGCTCATTGCAGCTCAACGCTTTTGAGCTGTTTGGCTGCAGCTCCCGTCACTTGGCACCAGGAACACAAAAGCCAAACCCCCTTTTGATTGAGCCACAGCCCAACTGCAGCTGGCGAAGCATTCCAATCCTGGAAGCCTCCCCAAACTTCAGGTTTTATGTAATTCTGCAAATGCACTCAGATTATTTTCATTTTTTCCGATTCTCTAGGGGGTTTTTGGTTTCTTTGTGTCAAGAAAGACACATCGGAACTTGTGTCCTTTTTAAAACAAATTGAATAAATTGGGACTTACCAAACCAAATGGACAGACTTTTCCACCTTGTGATGGTTTTTTCCCACCTTGCAACAAATACATCCCAGGAGGGAGCAGTCAATACTTCATTCAGTTTTGTCCTTGAAGATTTTAATACCTTTTAAATGAAAAATAATATAGAAAATATTAAAATACGGCAGTCATATTTACGAACCGGTCGAAACCGGTTTCATCCGGTTTGATCCAGTCAGAACTGGTTTGATCCGGTCGGAACCGGTTTGATCCAGTCGGAACCGGTTTGAACCGGTTTGATCCGGTCGGAACCGGTTGGAACCAGTCAAAACCCGTTTGAACTGGTCAAAACCGGTCGGAACCGGTTTGAACCGGTCGGAACCAGTCAAAACCGGTTTGAATTGGTCAAAACCGGTCGGAAACGATTTGAACCTGTCGGAACCGGTCGGAACCGGTCGGAGCCGGTTGGAAACCGGTTTGAGCCGGTCGGAAACCGGTTTGAACCGGTCGGAACCGGTTTGAGCCGGTCGGAACCGGTTCGAATTGGTCAAAGCCGGTCGGAACGGGTTTGGACCTGTTTGGACCTGTTTGAACCGGTCGGAACCGGTCGGAAACCGGTCTGAACCGGTTTGAACCGGTCAGAACCTGTTTGAACCGGTCAGAACCTGTTTGAACTGGTCAAAACCGGCCGGAACCTGTTTGAACTGGTCAAAACCGGTCGGAACCGGTCAAAACCGGTCAAAACCGGTTTGTACCGGTCGGAACCGGTCGGAACCGGTTTGAACCGGTCAAAACCATTGAACTGCTCAAAACCGGTCGGAACTGGTCGGAACCGGTTTGAACCGCTAAAAACCGGTCGGCACCAGTCGGAACCGGTTTGAACCGGTCGGAACTGGTCAAAACCGGTTTGATCTGGTCAAAACCGGTTTGAACCGGTCGGAACCGGTCAGAACCTGTCGGAATTGGTTGGAACCGGTCGGAACCGGTTTGAGCCGGTCGGAACCGGTTTGAACCGGTTTGAACCGGTCAGAACCTGTTTGAACTGGTCAAAACCAGTCGGAACCGGCCGGAACCGGTCTGAACCGGTCTGAACCAGACAGAACAGGTCAAAACCGGTTTGAACCAGTCGGAACTCGTCAAAACCGGTCGGAACCGGTTTGAACAGGTTGGAACCGGTCAAAACCGGTTTGAACTGGTCGGAACCGTTTTGAACGGGTCGGAACCGGTCAAAACCGGTTTGAACTGCTCAAAACCGGTCGGAACCGGTCGGATCCGGTTCGAACTGGTAAAAACTGGTCGGAACCAGTTTGGACCGGTTTGAACCGGTCGGAACCGGTTTGACCCGGTCGGAACCGGTTTGACCCGGTCGGAACCGGTTTGAACCGGTCAAAACCGGTTCGAACCGGTCAGAACCGGTCAGAACCTGTTTGAACCGGTTAGAACCTGTTTGAACCGGTTAGAACCGGTCGGAACCGGTTTGAGCCTGTCGGAACCGGTCGGAACTGGTCAAAACCGGTTTGAGCCGATCGGAACCGGTCGGAACCTGTTTGAACCGGTCAAAACCGGTCGTAACCGGTTTGAACCGGTTTGAACCGGTTGGAAACGGTTTGAACCGGTCAAAACCGGTCAGAACCAGTTTGAACCGGTTTGATCCGGTCAGAACTGGTCGGAACCGGTTTAATCCGGTTTGAACCAGTCGATCCGGTTTGAACCGGTTGGAACTGGTCGGAACCGGTTTAATCTAGTTTAATCCATTTGGAACTTGTCGGAATCAGTTTGAACCTGTCGGAACCGGTTGGAACCGGTTTGATCCGGTCGGAACTGGTTTGATCCGGTCAGAACCGGTTTAATCCTTTTTGAAGTGGTCTTGCACTTCTTCCACACATTTACCTCATTTCGGAATGCATTTTCTCATCTCTGCTATTAACAATATCTCCTATGGGTTGCAAATGCCATTGTTAAGTATTCAGTTAAAAAAAAAAATTCTTCTCAAAGAAATGTGAGGAAAATCACTCGCTTTAAATATTGCATTTCAAGGAAGATCTTTTCCATCTCACAAATAAAACAGTTTTTCTAAAAGCACGGAAACTAAGCCTGGTGGGTGAGTCACAAAGAGCTCACAAAAGTGTGTTTTCACAGGTTTATAGTTGAGACCAAATTAAACTTGACAGTTTCCTTTAAATTAAATTACTAAGTTAGAGATCATAGCATAAATAGTGCTTGGTAAAAAAAAAATAGCTTGCTTATACTCTAAAAATGTTCCGAATTAGGGAGAAGAGATCTTACTTTTCAGCTGCATGAAGTAGATTTATTAAAGTAAGAAAGAACAAGTGGATATGTGACAGCTCTGCATTCATTTAAACTGTACTTTCTAGGTTGTTAAAGGACTTTTTCCTTGACTTTTCCTCATGCTACACAAGCCAATTTTAAGGCTCTCTCCCATTACATATGCTAATTTATTTTCTGTAAAACTGGAGAAGGACAAATGCATGCTTGGTGAGAAAAGGGGAGTGAGGAAACTCTACTAAATCAACTGGTTTAGACCCAGGGACAGGAGGAAAATTATTGACACAGCTTGCTCAGTAAACACCTGCATGGTCTCCTTGCTTAAAGCAAAATTGAGTTGTATTTGTCTCTTAAATTAATTATCAGTTAATGGATTACATGTATTTATAAACTTCATTATTACTATGATATCCTTCATTGTATTCACTCCTTTCCCAATAAATGTTTGTGTGTGTCTCCAAGGCTATTAAACAGATATCCACAAGAGTAATTATGAGGACATTCCAGTCCCTTTAACCTCAGAAGAGATTTTCATGAAAGTGTTTTGAAGTGTCTTTCACCATTTCTGAGCTCATAGACTTTTTATTAAAATAATAAAAAATTATAGCAGCTAAATGGTCACTCCAGCTCTAGAAGTGTTAAGATTTCAAAAGACATGAATCAGGAGGGAATAAGATTCCTACAATGACATGAAATACTGTAAGAAAGAACACTTTCAAATCTAAATGTCACGATGCCAGGAGAGCTGAAATCCATGGCTGTGAACAGTCTGACTGCAGCAGATGAAGCTGGACAGGCTGAAGGTATCATTTGGAAATGGGGATTGCACTTGTTCCTCTACAGAGACTGATTAATACTGGAATTGAGGCAGGAAATGAAACCACTTTCAGCAAGTCTCCTGCTTCTACATCACTTGTCTGAAACCTGGGAACAGCAGTGTGGAATTTTGGTGCTGGAAGTCTCCTTTAATTATAAATTGTGGGGAAGGTGGACAGCTCTGGAAGTGTAATGGATTAACTGATCCTCGGTGTCCTACAAATGCCAAGGGATCTGGGATATTAAATTCTGCTGGCTTCCCCAGGGAGAAAAATCCTTTTCATCTCAGTACCCATGAGCACATCAGCAAGGAGACTGCTCACAACAGGCAGTGACAAGTGAGGGGTTCCAGCCTTTTGTCCCCTCATGCTGCTCATGCAGGGTCATTTTCTCTTCTCAGGACTTTCAGTTAATCCAGAGCTCGGCTTCTTGACATTAGCACTGAAATGGACCCGCCAAAATTTGTACTGATTTTTAAAAATATACCACTTTCAGTTTTAATTTAGTCAGCTTGTGTTTACAATTGGCATCAATGATCTTCGAGGTCTTCTCTACCCAAAAAAGATCCCATGATATTTACATTATATGTTCTTATATTCTTTTGTCTTTTCATTACCAATTTGAGCTATTTAGGATGCGTAGTACCATATATAATGTGTTCTATAAAATACAATTTCATATCATTATAGGGAAGCAGCTATAAGTACTTCTTTAAGAATCTGACCATCAGAATATGTTCCATCAAAAATAGCTATACAGATGATGGCACGAAAATTACATGAATCTATATGAAAGAGCAATAATGAATATTAGACAAATAAGGTATTTACACATCACAGTGAAACAGAGGTAAAGGAATATCTCAATTATTAAAAGCTTTCTAACCAAAAGAGGATGCTGTTGTCATTGACTTTTGACTTTATACAGTCACAGTGGTGTGGTAAGATGTCACAAGGTCAAAAGATCAAATACTATCAATTACTGGTCTTCTCTATATTAATGAATATTCAGAGAATAAAACCCAAGGGTTATATTCAAGAATATCACTATTTATCCAAACAGCAAGACAAAAAAAAAAAAAAGTCATTATCAGACATAAATACATTTCTTACTGCAAATCAATTAGCGAAGCAGTTATCTCTCCAGTTTAGATAGAGAGCCAAGCTGAAATGCTGTGATTACAATCACATGACCTGACTAAAGGCTGCCTGCAGGGCTGCCAGACACAGGAGAGGTAAATCTCTTCTCCCCCTCTGTAGCCCCTGTACCTCAAAGTCAACATTACAAAACCTTGTAGGATCTTCTCCTTCACCTTTTAAGTTCTTCCCACCAAAAATTCTCATGAAAATACTCCTCTGAACAGCTATTCTCTGATCATTTCTGCTTTCATTCACTTAGAAAGAACTGTATAAATAACAGAGAATTTCCCTTGCTCCTCCAAAAAACCATTTAAGAAACAAAAATTGCATGTGATTCCCAAGTAAATGTATTTCCTGATTAAAAGCAGAGCAAATCCATCTGCTCCATCTATGTACAGTTCCAGCATTCAGGGAGAATATGTGAGAAACCTGTCAACACTCAGCAAGAGGAGGAGGAATAAGGTATTGTCACACAATTTGACTGGATTTCGTAACTAGACATAAACAACTGAGTCTAATGTTCGTAGGAAATAAAATATTACACTTTTATTGGGTAGTCTTTTTCAGCAGAGAAGCAGCAACAAGAGGAAGTGCAATGGGGAATGGATTAGGATGTGGAAGTTTTAAAGGTCTCTCCCCTGAAGTATTGGTGCCCCTCAGAACCAGAATATCAGACTTGGGCAAGGACAGTGGAAGATAACGGGGGAAGCGACACCCACTGGTGCCACAGTAACTAAATAAAAAGTTTAAATAAAGCAACAGGAATTCCCACACTGAGTTATTCCCACACTGAGTCTCTTTTTGCCTTGGATTTAAACTGCCTCTTCAATAAGATTATCACAGGGTTGCCATATCCTTTAAAACTTTATTTCTTCTGAGAAGAAGCCTGTGAAGGGTCAAATGGTTGTTTACTTGGCAGTCCATAGGCCAAAGACATTTTACATTTAATACTTTTTTACACTTAAATTTACAAATACTTTTTTACACTTTTAGACTTTTGTAGGAAAAAAAATTGGCTGGTTCTATGTACAAGACACTTTATCTGTTTGAATAGGAGCGGGAAGGAGGGAGATGCTTCAACTGCCATCACCACAGGGAGCATGAAAAAACCACATTTGACCTCCTGCTGTCTATTCTACGTTATACCTGTAAGATTTCTCATGAAAATACACAGTGGAAACAAAGATTTGGATGCAATAGAAACCACTGGATATGACAACAGAAAAGGCAAATTCTTGAGTGCATGTTATAAAAGCCTCTACTGCTTGAATGGTTTGATGAACCCCAGTCTGCTCTGCATTTTTCTTATGATCTTTTGCAATGATCAATATTTTATTGAAATAAACTTCTTGTTCTCAATTCATCCTGATAAAAATTAGGCTTACAATATCAGTACTCTTATTTTAATTGTTTGTCAGAACCTCTCTTTATTTGCACAGATATTTACAGAGCATTATCCTTTCCCAGTATTATGACAGTATGGTTTAATATAAATATCCTTCTCCATGTATTTCTATTAATGAGAGATATCTTAAAATAGACTAACAGACATATTAAACTGCACTAACCTCCACTACAGAAAGAATGAAACCATGCTGTACATCACCAGCCTTCAAGGACAAATCTTAAAGGCTTCTCTCTGTCCTGCTTTGAGCCCTCAACTTATCATTCATAATGAACTTTTCTGCCAACAGGCACAACTGTCAACAGGTGACAAATCATTGCATCAAGTGGCAATTTTTCACTTTTGTTGCTCCACTTTCCTCTCTGGCATCCTCTAACAGGATATATATTTGCTACAGAAATGCGTGCATGGTGTATTACCAGCCCTCAATTTCTCCAAATTCGCTTTCCAAATGACTCCATGAACTTTAGGTTTTGCTCTAACATGGGCAGAGAGTGATAGGACAAGGGGGAATGGCTTTAAACTAAAAAGGAAGAGATTTAGATTAAATGTTAGGAAGAAAAACTTTACTCAGAGGTTAGCAAGGCACTGGAAGGAGTTGCCAAGAGAGGCTGCTGGACTTGTTGAGGGATTTTCACTTCAACAGAGAGCAGAGATACAGAGGGTAGGAGATTTGATAGAGGTTTGTACATCTGACACTTGCAGGGAACTTCCCCAGCACAGCATGGGACAGCCTGGAGGTACAGCTGATTCTGGGACATAGGGATGCAAACCTATGTTGCAGGGATCAATGGAAACTTTGAGGTGAAAGAAAGAAAAAGATGCACACAAGAATCACAGTCTTAAAAACAAGCCTTGCTGCATTTGCTGTTCCCAGAATGCTTAATGTTTTAAATAAGAAGGTACACAAGCCAAACAAAGCCAAACAAAATATTTGGGAACCAAGCACATAAGGAGTCATCCTTTTGTGTCAGGGACTTTCACAGGCTGTGACCTCAGTGCCATTGCCTTTTGAATTATTTTCACCTGACATTGATCTTGAACAACTTTAGAGAACATTCCCACATAATTCCTCATTCCTGGAGTTCCATCAGTAGGCCCAAGGCTTATTGGAGAGTCCAGGAGATCTGCTCCTAAAGAGCTGCAACTTTCTGCTGGCAACTCTGCTGTAGTTCTGTTAACAAAAAGATATTTAAGGAAAAAACTTGATTTTTCTTCTGTGATCATCCTAGAAGCCTGACCTGGCCTTTATGTGAGGAACACCAGAATTATCCTTCTCCTGCCCAAACTCACTCACAGCCCTCTCCAGGCCTCATTCTTCTGAAGAAATTAACCCTGTGCCTTTTCAAAATGTGTACCTTTTTGAGCTCTTCCACTAAACCAGGTTGCTCAAAGCCCCATCCAACTTGCCACGTTCATACAGCGAGAAAATATCTAAAATGTACACTTTGTGTCCAGAAAGCAGCAAAGAAATGTGCCCAAGCCCCTTTTGATTATGTACCTGATCACACTTTCCCTTTCCACTAAATCCTCATTTACCAAAACAAAGCATTCTACCAGCTCTGGCCATTTCTCTCAATGTTTGCAACTTCCTAAGCGTACTATGAACATAATTGGAGAAAGAAAAACCAAATGTCATAGGCAGAACTGTAAAAGATGGGACAAGGGATGCCATCAGCCCTTGTCACCTCCAAAATAAGGAAAAACATCAAATACAAAACTGTGAGAATAGTAGAATTTGTGCAGATTATCTTAGACCATCATGAAGAAACAAACACAGAAGTGAGGGTTATTTGTGCTTGATTTTTACGTCTTGGCATTAACAGTGCTTTTAAGTGCAATTTTTTTGGGTTTTGTAAAGATTAATAAGTCAAGAAACCCACATAAGCAATGCTGTAGCAGCTTTCACATGCACTGGGCAATTACACTTGTAGAGAAGACAAACAGGCAAAGTGTTTCAGCAGGATGAAATACTAAATTTTCCACGATGAAGGATTTGCTGCTGCCTGGCAGTGAAAGGGGAGTGAGAGAGCGATGGGGAAGTGAGTCAGGAGGGAATTCCACAAATGATTTACTAACACACTCGTGGTGCATTTACAGCCATTAAGGCAATCCTTCCTCCAGAGGCACCCAGGAGATTCCTCTAATGCTTCCACTGGGATTGTCGGGAATGAATCCTCACAGATTCACGGGACTATTATGCTTTGACTGTTTGCATTGTTGTCCCTCTCTCCTGTGATGCCTTAAGCTTTAGCTTTCCTGTATTTCAGATTCTGTGCTGTCTAGGGGTGCAGTTCTGAGCCTCACATTCAGTGCCAGTCAGCTCTCTGCACAGAGCAGGGAGGCAAAACAAATCCTTTTCCTGCTGCACACCAAGGACAACTTTCAGGCTCAAAAGCATAAACAATGCTGGACTGAAGAGAGAAAACAAGAAGCATGGGACCTCACAACCTGAAGCTGTAACTGGACAATTAAACCCCAATGTGCAAATAGACCAAAACTTATAAAAATGTGAGACCTCGTGACCAGTCTGCCATTTTGTGACCATTCTCAGCCCACCTTGGGTGTAGCCCTGGTCAGGCCTGTCCTGCCCAAGGTGGATCCTGGAGGCCTTTCAATAAATCCCTGCTTTATTCTCCAGCTTTTCCCAGTCTCTGTTCCAGCTCAGCCTTCCCAAGGCACCACCTGCACAGAAGTGTAATTCCCATTACAGCTAAAGGGTCGTGCAGACGCAGTGTAAGGAGAGGACTGGAGATTGCTGCTCAGTAAAATTAGCACCATTTGCAACTGCAATTTGGGATTGCCAAGTTGCTCAGGAGGTCATCCACACCTAGGAAATGCCAGCTGTCACCACGTGGAGCTGATGTGCACATCGATGATTGAAAAGAGTAGAATTAAAAAGGGAACTGAGTGTACAGACCAGCAATGGCCCTTTCAGCTCCACCAGTGATGGTAAATAGAGGCAACCAGAGTGATGCCTGGGTAAAGGAGTGTCTGACCTATTTCTGACCTATTTCTGGCCCATTTCTTGCCCCTTTCTGTCACACTGAGTTCTGGTATATGGAGACACACCACTGCACAAATAAACATCTACCCAGTTTCTACAAACACAGAGGAAACACATTTTTCATTCGCAAACATTCTTCCACCTTGATCAAATAAAGTATTAAAAGACATATTCTCTACTCACAACTAAGCCTTTCAAAACAGGGTAACACACAAGCTGATATTTAGGGCACATTTTCCTCTAGACAGTAAAAAATGGAATTTGGGATTAATAAAACAAAGCAAATTATTCATTTCTCCCAGACCCTACTTAAAAGATGCATTTTCCAGGCAAGACAAAGAGTATGCATGGATCACAAATGTAATATTTCTATATACAAAAGTCAGGGCTTTTTTTCTGCATGCTGTTGCTGGATGGAAAGCACATTTTTCAAAAGAAAAAAGAAGGAATATGTAAGGAAAAAAAATTATAAAAGCAGACAGAACTTATTTGTTGAAAGACCATAATTGGTCATAGCATGCAACATTCATTTAGAAACTGTCTTGGGCTTGCTAAATTATATATAAGGCTTACAAGGAATGAAATATTTGAAGAACACAGGTGTTTTTATCCTCAGAAGCTGAAAACAACTCCCTTCTTCACACTGCAGAAAACCAAACGCACCATCAGTGTGGATGGAGCAGTTAAAATGAATGTCAGGTATTACAGCATATAAAAGAGCAATCCACACTTCACAAAGAACAAGTGGATAAATGGATTTCCTTCCTTGGTTTGCTGGAGTCAGAGCTGGTTGGTTTTTAGAGTGTATTGTAGAACTTTATAAACAGGATTTTTGCCCTCTCTTTCTCTCTGTCACACACACAGAGGTCAAAGAGAAGGAGCACCTTGAGTAGCAGTCAGAAGATATTTTCTGGGATGTAACTGGGGACCTATGATCAGCTGTGGACATTAATCTAAAGTAATGCACACTTAATTCTGTTTATTGGCCAGAGAATACTCTCTGATAGAGCAGTATCACAGTGTAATACTCATTTAAGTAAATTACATTGCAATTACTGAAGTAATAATGACCTAAACAATGCAGAGAAAGGATATTTTTCTTCTGAGTTCTGGATTTGGTGATATAGAGACTTTTTTTTTTGGTTTGGGGGTTTGCTTTTTAAAAATTATTTTTATTTTTTGATTATAATTCTTGTCATAGAAGTGACATGAAAATGCCACTTAAAAGAAATTAATTTAAAATGTTTGTATTTATATTGCAGGAGTAGATGATTGGCAGATAAAGCATTTTTGGTTTTGGTCACTGGTAGGAATTAAGCTCAGCCAAAAGTGAAACAAGTTTTCAGTGCTATGTGAAGCAAGCTAATGCCTTCATTGTATTTATAAAAGCCAAATGCTATTTTAAATTTTTATTTAAAACAAACAAACAAACAAAAACACAACAACAACAACAGTTAATGAAGATATCCTTATTTTCAGTTTTAAGCGATAATCTAGAGAAATTCCTGACTCTGCACCTCAGATTTATGCCATATTTTCAGAGCTCTTTCCCTCCAATTCCTCAGCTTTACAATGCAAAAACCACACACAGCTACATCTTAATCTACATGACAGTCAACAATTGAAAAAAAAAATCAAAAACCAAAAAAAGGAAAAAGAGAGAAAGAAGAATTATTCTGATTCTAAACATAACACATTTAAGCCCTTTATCAGTAAAAAGTAGTCACTGTCAGACCCAACACACAGTAAAGTCCCTGCCTGTGCAGCTCTGAAATACCTTGACTTCAAATTTTGCTTTTCAACATGGAAGACATAAGAATATAAAGAAAGACAATTCTAAAAGTTCTTTTCCATTTGGAGAAAATGAAATACCCATATCCATTCAAGATATAAAAAGCATGTTTTGCTCTGATCAAATTTATTTAAGTCATATTAAAATGCTTAGCATACTACTTTATGATATATGCCCAATGTAATTGTATAATATGTCATTTCTGTGAAGAGATTAAATTATTCTGCTGGATGTCTGCAATGTTTAAGAGTAGAATAAATTCCATTATGGCCTCCGCTCACATGACTTTTTATTTTTTTTTAAATGCCTGTCAAGGATTACAATTGTGTTGAAGCAGTTGTTTTGGAAAAGTTTTTCCAAAAGTTTGAAGAGATTCAGCTGTGGTTCCATTTCATATTAACCAGGGTCAGTGTGCAAGAGTTTTTTCACACAGGGACAGGGATCAAGGGTAATGAAATATATGGCCAATCATTAATATTTTTAGGTTTCATTTCAAAGGTCAGGGGGAGAGGTTATTGAGCAAAAATTATTGCAGCAATAAGGACAACTGCATCCCTGCTACATCAGAGGCAAATTATTTTTCATCAACCCAACGTTTATGCATTTTTATCAGTAGACTCTACCCTGAGCTAACATCTGCTTTACATTTTGCTATTTTGTAAACTTACACAAATTCACAAGTTGTTTAAGTTAGAATATATAAATTCTAACAACACCTTTCAAAGAAAAGTCTAAAGAAAACGAGGAAGGAAAGATTTTTATAAAGTACAATTTACTAGAGCTCCAGCAGTCTAAACATTATTTTAGATCAAAGACATTTCAGGAGCTTCATCACCTTTTGCTGCTGGTAGGGGACCAACGAATATTTCTGATTCTGCTGCTGTGAACTTAAAGGGACAAAGATCAGATGTAGTTTAAGCAGGTGTCTGACAGTAGAACTTAGCACCCCAATTTGGAAAGAAATTAAAGCAACTTCTTTTTTTTTTAATACTGATTTTTGTTTTATCTGACTTCTCATCCAGGAAAAATATATTTACAAAATGCAGATTTAAATGCTGTACTATAAAAATTGACGTAAGAATTGACATTAAAAATTCTATCAAGGAGTTAAAATACAGAAATCTTGTCATCAAACATTTTCCATACACAAGGGGACGAATTTAGGCACAATACTAATTTCTGACTACAGAGAGGGATTTCCATCTCAGCCATAACTATGATCTAGCTCCTAATAACTCCTTTCTTTCTATTAATGGAGATGCCCTTAGAAAGTGAGACCAAAGCCCTGAACACAAAGCCCTGAGGCTTTGTGCTTTGTTTATAGAAGAGTATAAAAAGTTCCTGAATAGTAAAAAATATAAAACAAGCACCTACTGTTAGATATAAGGTATACCTGTAGTATTAATGATTACTTTATGCAAGTGTCTGCAAGCTCTTAAAAATTTTCTATGGTTAGAAAACTTATAAAAGGTTTTGTAAAAAGCATTTCCCTCCCTGGGGCAAAAAACAAAAAGGAGAAACTCTCTCAGGTCAGAGTCAGATGACACTGGCAAACTGCTAATGCAGCCATCAACAACATCCAGAGCACAATTCAAATTATGAGCGTTCCCTGGTTATTCAGTCTAAAAGGTCTCTCCCTGTATCCAGCTCATTTGCTGATATTGGCTATTTTCTCAGAACACATTTCCTCAGGGATTCTGTCTTTCTCCTCTCTCTGTGGCTCACATTTCATTTGCTGGGAAGAAACCATTCCCAACGGGAGCACCTGGGATTTGATAACTCAGCCTGTTCTGGGAGGAGTGCAGATGGAATTAATTTATCTTTAATTCTTTTACTGCAAAAGCATCTTGATTCTAGGCTTATGTCTATGTAAGCCTTAAAGGTCTGGGCCTAGATCAACTTCAACTAAAGTACTGTTGGTATAAAAACATCAATTTGCTGCTTTCTATACAAAAAATTGAAACCCAACTTCAGGTAGGGTTTTCAGAGCCCTCCTCAGCTTGGAAAACTCAGAGCTTCTGACAACTTGTGCTGGGCAGGGATTCTACTGCACAGAAACCCACACAATCTCCCCCCAGTAACAAAAATATTATTTCCTTCCTATCGAATTCCTTTAAAACAAGAAGCACCATGTGAAGCTTCCTTATGGGAGTTGATTAAGCCAGATGGTTCCAAAGACTCCTTCTGCAAATTCATTTCTTTGTAAGAAAGGAAGAAGGAAAAAAAAATCCTACATTAATTCTCCAGAGCTATTAAGGAAACAAAGCTAACCTTCTTAAATTTCTCAATGGCAATGAGTATCTCTCAAAACATCTTCAATTAAGTAGTTTAATTTTCTGAACCCAGCTGCTATCATCTCACACAAATTTTACTCCAGCTTTTAGAATTTTTTTTCCTTTTCTAATTAACAGTATAATTATAAATTAAAATCTATGTTGGGCCAAAGGTTAAAAACGTTATGGCTATGTACTGGTTCGGAAGTGGGAAGCAAAACTATTATTTTCAGCCAACTACAGGCTTTTTATGATCTTCAGCAAGTTAATTAAAGACCAAACAATAAGAACCTTCCAGCTTTTTCTTCTCACCCTTTGGTTTATTAATATATATTAAGCTTTTGAGGCCAGAAATCTTTTCTTATTAATTCTACAGTCTGAGCTTGATAAAATAGGCATTCCTCCCACAATATCTCATTTTACCTTAATACCCACACAATATAATAACAATAGGAAAAATCTCCTAAAAAGTTGCCTGCAGGAGAGAACTAGAAAAATCCAGACGAGTTAAGAAAAAAGAATCTTTTTTAAAAGTGAACCTTTTGTTCCTTGATAATACGAAATAATTTTAGTTCATTTTGTAACATTTTAGTTACATCCATTCATCTTTCATTCGTAACATCCATTCAGCATTCAGTAAAGATTCATTCATCCACATGAAAGCAACCTATTGTGAGAGGAAAACTGCAGTAAATAAAAAGGCAAATGGTTCAGTTACTGTTTGCAATAATTTGATTTGTCAAAGGCATGAAAGTTTTGACTTCGGATGCAAGGTAGGGAAGGGAGCCACACTCTGGTCAGTGCCTCCAGGCAGGACAATTTAACATGCAAAAGCAGTTTCCTTGGCTAGGATAAGGTGCAGGTAGGCCTGGAAGTGGGAGGTGTTTGCTTGGAATGAGGAAGGAGAAGGAAAAAAAAACCTACTCAAAACAAAATACTTTCCCCACTGACAGCTGCACATTTATTTACCCACCATCCTTTCATTTAGGTGGAAGTCTGTCTCTCTTTTTGCTTGTGTCAACATGAAACTCTGCAGGCATTGGATTGCTGTTTGAGAATGTCACACTGTCAAGAAGTGAAACAGTGATGAAGGTTGTCAGAAAGGGAAGGAGGAGTATCTATCATGCTAAAGAAACCAGATAAATAATAGATGACAGAATGTGTTCTGTGAAACACTGTTAGGAGCATAATCTTCGGGAGGATGCTGCATTTGGGTCAGAAACAGAAATTAACTTAAATATTCTCATGTGTTCTTAATATCAACTCCAATAAAAATGCAGAAATTTTTGAAATTAATGTAACAAACATTCCTGGAAGAAATCTTTGCAAAGAGAGAATACCAACTTCAAATTCAAGAGACTGATAGACTGTCTAAAAAGTGGCAATGAAATCCTTTAAAATTCCTAGTTATATCTTCACAGTCCTTATTTTAGCATTGAAATAATCCTTGAATCTACTCCATTATTAAACAAAAATATTTCCCTTTCACAGCCATTATATATTACATTAAACACATCTATAATTTTAGTCACAGGTGTAATGAGGAAAAAATAACCCCACTGCCTGAATGAAAGGCAGGTTATTTCCACAATCCAGAGCTAATCTGAAAGCAGACAGATGGCTCTAAGAAACGCTGCTTTTATCACACAACCGACAGATGTTTCTGAATGGTTTTTTGGTAATTGTCAGATAACCTTGCCTGTCTTGTGTGTGAGCTCTCTCTTAGCT
The DNA here is from genome assembly GCF_021018805.1 of Prinia subflava. Taxonomy (NCBI): domain Eukaryota; kingdom Metazoa; phylum Chordata; class Aves; order Passeriformes; family Cisticolidae; genus Prinia; species Prinia subflava. The sequence continues at coordinate 2,349,873 of NC_086271.1, forward strand.
TCTCACTTTACCTGTTGCCATCTTTGTCTCGAAAAGCTGAAGCTGACAGCTTGAAGATGGCAGAGTCTCTGCACTGGGGAAGCTTCATTCAGCTGTGGGAAGGAAAAGCAGCTCCAGGAAAGGAACTGTGAAGCTGCCTGAGGTCAAGGAGGGAGTGCTGGAGCTGCTTTCAGGTAACACAAAGCAGCTCAGGCATTGTGCCCATCCTTAAGTCTGGAAACACATCCCTAAATAAGCTCTGAACATTTTCTTTACTGCTTTAAGGAAGCCAGAAATATTACTGCTGTAGTAGCACTCTCAATTTGAGATCTGAAGTACAAACAGAAGTTTGAGATCGCAAAGTTAAAACTCAAGTCAGGTGCAGCAGATCCTTAGGAAAACAGACACGTGGTACCTTCCACAGATGTGTGAAATCTGGCAGCAAACATTTGGATGCCATGAATGGGGAAGTGTGGCAAAAAATCACGGTAGGAGAAAAAGGCATAGGACACTGGCTCAAGGAGTGAAACGTAACAATCTAGATCTAAAGATCAGGCAGGCTTTGGAAATTTTATTGATAAGAGAAACTGAGACAATGGATTACTTATAAAAAGCTACACAACTGTATGAACTATTAAATCAATGAAAAAAATACAGATATGTTCTTTGCATGAAGATTTTGAGAGTTCCATTAAGTCCAGCCACATAGGAATTTATGAAACATTCAATAGTACTATGTATTATTTGTCAACATTACATGCTTTTAAATATTTGTTTAGCACACCTCCTGCAGCAGTCTTTATTTTCTCTTTTTAATGCTGTAAAATTATTTCACTTACTGTACACAATACATATTTAGCAATTATTTTTTCCCAAAGCTGTGAATTTTGAAATTAGAACTTCTTTTAAAAGCTCACCATTTAATAACCATGAAAACCAGTCTTTTCTCTGAGAGATTTCTATTATTTCACTGTGCAGTTAAATCATAGTGACATTATACATGCTGGCAAATACTAAAGCTGGTATACAGGACTGACCCAGCCAGATTCATTTGTGGTAAAACTCTGACTTACAGAAAAATCTGTACATTCTTACAAAAATATAAAATCAACACTGGTTTCCTCTGGTGAGCAAGCAGGTACTCTTGGGTCTTTTTTCAGGATTTGAGGGAGGTCTCTGTCAACCTAAACTGACAAAAATTCAGTCTAGAGCCACATTCTGAATTGTCAGCTGAGATTCCAGCCTGCTGACAGCTATGATGACAACTTCATTTCCAGAAATGCTTGTATTTTCACTTAAAGAAAGCTTCAAATTGAAGAGGACTTTGAACAACCATTTGACAAAAACCCTCAAGAATAGCCATTTTTTCCTCAGCTTAATGAAAGCAGAACACCAGGTTTATAATCAGGATTTTGTTCTTTTTATCCACTCAGTCCAATGGAGATATGTATCCTAAAGCCTGTGAATATTTGAGCAGGTTTGTAATCCACTTGGAGCAATGGCCAGGTTATTACCTGTGTTTGTACGAAAGAAAATTACACACAGAACAATCAAAGTTTGTTTCTATGTGTGTATTTATTTTTTTTTTTCCAATATTTCTTAGAATGGAAAGTTACTAGAAAAACCAGACTATCTCCTGGCAATAAGATAATAGCAATTTGGAGAAGAGAGAAGACAGAGTAATTATTTCCTGTGAAGAGAAGTTCACTAAATAGATGGGAGTGTGGTAATTGAGATGAAATTGAGCATTTACAACTGACATTGAATAGCAGGAAAAGTTCATAAAGCTCTTCTGAGGAGGGTTTCTTCTATGCCTGTCTGTAGCAACAGCTCCAAAGGCATTTCCTTGGGTGGGTTCCCATCTGAGCACCGAGTTTCTTTCCTTTTCTGAGAGCCAAAAGTCTTGATCTTGTTCAAGGTTTGCAATGACAAACTAAAATGAAAATTATCAATCAGCTGTGGCTGCATTACTCCATCTGTAAATTACCCACCTTTGAAATACTGGTATGTAACACTTATAATCACCTTAGATCCTCCAGAATCAATATCTTATCCAAGTTTCTCTGCTATCCAGGGACTTCTACATATTTGTGTAATGTAATGGAAAATGGACGTGTATGAAATATATACTTTTCATAGACTGCTTCCTAAAATCATAATTCTTAATCTGCAAGTTTAGATTAACAAACCAGAGGTTTGAATTGCATTGAGTCAACAAAAACCAAGCCCTTTTAATTACCTTCTGAGTGTTGGAAATTCCCATGCAGACAAGCACAACTTTAGCTGCACAAACAAGCACAGAGCCCGGGCCCAAAAAATCTTAAATCAAAATAATTCCACAGGTTTCTCATTTCTTTAATGAGAAGCAGCTCATCCAGAGCTGAAATTATGTACATTTACATTAAGGCAGAGTGACAGGACAGAATATAGAGTAATATTTTAAGTGACATGGATAGATGAAAGCTTTGAAAGTAGGGTCTTTTTCCTCTTAAGAATATTCATCCTTTAATTTTTTCCCCAAAATGATACCAGTCACTCCATCATTGTCCTTCTTAATCAAATACAGAAATTAAATCAGTGGCACTGATGAGGAAAACCTCAGCAGAAATGTACTTAAGCTTATTACATACTACTTTCTGATTAGAGACCCAACATCACTTCACAGACTGAGATACATGATTATATTTTCAATTTGGTAGGACTGATATGTTTTATTTTCATTTCAATAAATCAAATTCCTATCTAAAAATTAGAACACAAATCAGAACTGAACTGCACTCCTAGGACTGCAGTTTTACAGGAAACTCTATGGGTGTAGTGTTAAATTTTTGTGTTTGTGTGTTTCCTATTTACATATTTAAGTTGCTTTTTCTCTGAAAGGTCTAAATGGATTTCAAGTGTTCTTGGAGAGAGGAAAAAAAAAGATGTGGATTATTCAGTAGAAAATAGCTTTTGAGAACAAAGAAGATCTTTGGAAATTACAGGGTCCACCCATTATAAATAGCAGTCTCATTTTTAAATACAAAATAATATAATACAGGGATTTATCCCAGACTGCTTTTGATATATTTCTGTAGCTCTATTTGCATCTTATTTTTGAGCACCCAAAGAGATGCTCCCAATGAAGGTAAGAACAACAATGCTCCTATGCTCAAAACATTTATATTTAACTTTCCAGAAACTGTCAGTCATACAAGAGACTCTGGTTGTGAAAATACAGAATATTTGTAAGATACTCTTCTACATTTAGGGGAAAATATGTATATATGCAGAACATATGCAGAAATAAATATAGTTCCGGTACTAATTATGGCTTATAAACCCATAGTATTATGATTCCCTTATTAATAAGTTATTCTAAGAAAGCAGTTCTCAGTGTATCATTGAATAGATTCATCCTAATATGGATGTTGCAAAAGAAATACTTTATGAAAATTAAGTGCTAAATGTTACTAGGTTAATTAAACCTTTTAGTTGATTAGCCATTAGTTAATTTTCACTATGTTTTGCCCCAAGATTGACCTGAGGAACCAAAAGACAACATATCTTACAGGAGCTCTTCCTGTACTGCATTGGTCATTTGTCCTCTGGTGAAAATGTAAATACTCAGGCCACTGAATCAGTAAAACTGCAGGTTTTGAACTGATAAATTTACCTCCTAATTCTGCAGCTGGAAGGAGAATATCCTAGGCAAAAAAAGCTGGACAAAAGAGACGTTCTGCACTGAAACAACCTGCCCTGATACAGGAAGAAAACCAAGCCTGCTGCTTTTATGTTGTGTGAAACTTAGAGAGACACAGCACTCCAACTTGCACGGTCACCTTGTTACCTTGACTAAGAGAAAGGGGGGAGAACACTTTGGGGGAGTGGAATTCACTCTGCCCAACTCTTTCCATAATGCCAAGAGCCCTCCCTGAGAGAACCTGCCTGAGCGTGCGGCACAGATTTATCCCGCTCGGAGGATGGGAGCTTCAGCTGCCAGGGAACAGGCTCCAGGAGCAGCCATCTGCTGGTGCATTTGGCCCTCACTGGTTCTTTTCCTGGTTTTCAGTCCAGGTCTTGCCTGGTGAGAAGTATTGCTGCCCTCTCCTCCCCTGGATGTTCTGGCATGGGACACAGAGAAGGAACACGCGGCAATGCACGCAGCTGCTGTCCGGATGGCATTTTATGGGCCATACTTTTGGGCAAACAGCATGAAGGCAGTCCACAAGTGTAAAATTAAAGTGATCTCTTTGTAGGAGGACTAGAAACTGACTCCAGCTACCATTTCAGTCATGTATTGACAGACTGATTCAGTGCTCCCTAGCAACACTCCCTTCCCACAGCTTCCACACCTCTCCACGGTTCGTATGCACAGCACCGTAACTGGCACTTCCTCACCTCTTTCTTTGCCCAAGATTTGCCCTTCAAAGCCAGATCAGTGGGTTCCTATCTACAGGACAGCTGGTCCACGGCTGTCGCCACACCGAGCCAAATCTGCCTTTTCCACAGCTCCCTCCAAGCAGACAAATGACAGCAGCAGTAAATCCACTGGCATCGCTGCCCACCTGGATACCATTCGTTGTGGTGGAAAAGACACAATGCATTATCCAGTTGCAAGGGGCATTATCTGTGCCTGTGCATCAGATAATCCCAAGGGATGCAGAACCCAGGGCAGTGCCAGCCCTCCCTTCTTCCTCTCAGGTCAGAATTCCTGCATAAAACACATGAGACTGAAGATGGAATAAAAATCTTTAAAACACCTCTCAGGAGCCCCGTCTCTGGGACAGAAAAAAGGGATAGTCCAACAAAACACCTGCAGGATTTGAAAGCTGTCTCAGTGTCATCTCCCATCAGCCCTCAGAGCCTATGACCAAGGCAGAAGGCAGCTGTAACTAAGGAGGATGCACCATCCCTTCTCCCAGTTCTTGCTCTGAAAAGCAGGTGGAAATACACTGATAAGCTCCCCTATTTACTCTGCAGAACATGCATTTTGGATTATTGCTGTGCAGATAATTATACTCCTCAAGTGCTAGGAGAGGAAGAGTCAGAGCCTGTGGAGCAGAAGAGCAGGAGCCAGAGGAAACTGGGGCTGCGCCCAAGCAGAAATAGGCAGAAGAATAAAGAGGTCTTCAGAAGAAGCCAAAAATGCAACAGCTACCCTGTGCTTAACATTCCCTGGGCTGTGTAAGGCAAAAGAATCACGGGATCTTGCTGCCTTCATCCCTGCTCACCCCTAGGCCTGAAGAAAGGGGGAAGAAAGTAAGGATGATTTTCAAGGAGGGGAGGACATAAAACATCTCCCAAATCCTCTATCAAATGGGGATACAACCAGCAGTAGAAAGGAGACCAGAGGGCACAGCACCCACGCTGTTTGCAATTCCATACCTTTAGACATTCCCAATGGCAGCAATTCCAACTGAGATAGTGAAGATAAGAATTCATTTCTCTTTTCCTTGCTGGCTTTGCTTTTGTAAAATACACACTTTCTTCTCATCAAGCCAGAGATACCATTTTCTTTGAGACAAATAATTACCAGGCTGCTCTAGTTTGGAAATGCAACTCGCCCCTCTAATATCATATCAGAAATCAAGGGTTTATGATGATGTCTCTGCAGAACAACATTGTATTATTGGTCTGAGGAATGAAAATTAATGTAATGTGGATTACATTCTTTTTGCTCATTGAAGCTGTCTGACATGCAATACTGATGCTGTCAATAAAATGATTAACTGCACTGACTAAAAGATAGCTAAGGATGTTCGCTGGTGCATGGATGTTATTTGTTGCATTCCTAATACTCCCTGAAACAAAACTCATAAATGACAGACTCCTCTGATCACAATCAAAGAACAAAAAAAACACCCCTCTATATTAATATGGGTATAATTTGGAAAACATTGGTTTTTTTCATGGTTCAGTGATAATATCATTTTATACATCCTGCATTTTAAATCCTTTTCAGAGTGCTTACCTGCTTTCTGCTTAGGGCATTAGAATACATGGCTTGATAAAAACAAACAAACCAACATAGCCCAGGGTGATAAACTTGAAAAAGCAGGGAACACACAACTACTAGAGCTGCATCCAGATTTTGTGACAGAATTTACTCTACTGAAGTTTGGATCAGAGCATTGAAGTAAGGTATATAAATCTTAATGCCTGATGTACAAAAATCCTCTGACCATGGGAGGACAAGATTTTGATTATATTTGAGTTCATCCCATCTGTTTCAGAAGAAAAAACACCTCACCTCAAAGCATTTTTGGCTATAGGAGAGATCAATAGGAAAGAAAAATTATAGTTACTTCAGGACCATCTGAGCCAAGTTTAAGTCCATTATGGAAAAGGCATTTGAAAGATGCTGTAAAAAACTAGTTTTATAGTAGGGTAGGCACTACTAAGAAGATCAAGATAAACCTGTGATTCAGTTTTTGATGCTCTGCAGTGTAAGATCAGACATAAAAGAAAACAGAGACTACTTTGCAGAGAGCAGTAGGAACCAGGAGGCAGCAAGCTGGCTCTGTCCTGGAGAGACTGAAATGAAAGCAAAGGGAGGAGCCCTACACACTGGGAGTGGGAATTCTTTTATGCCACAAGAAACTGATGAAATTAAGTGATTCAAATGAGAAAAATATCCCATAAAATAAGATAGGCCTGGAAGCATGACTCATAAAAGCCTTTACTTAGCTTCCCCAAGTCTCTAAACTGATCCCCTGGGTTAAAGCACGCCCCATTTAAACTGGGAAATTCAACCCAGACCATGCAACTATTTACTGTCTGTGCTAAAATTGCAGTGTTGAGTTTCTGAGTTCTCTGTTTCATTCTCAGCAGAGTTTTGTCTTCTTTATTTTTAGAATTCTAAAGGAGTACATGAGACTTTGAAAAAAACCCAAAATACCTGAAAACTCACTTTTCTTCAAGGAAAACCCATTAATGAGTTAACCACCAGCTAAAGCAGAGACTGACTCTGTGACCTACCCTGTTAAATATGCCAGTGGCACACTCTGATGCTGGCATTTCTTAACTTGATTCTTGACTTAAATGCCCTTTTAACGTGCTCATTAGTGAAATTTTCTAATTAAAAAATGCAAGGGCTAAAAAGACGCCCTCTCCTACACAAGTCACATGGAACCAACCTGAACACCTACACGGTTCATTAGCTGAACTGGCAATTTCAGATCCCTGAGCAGTTCTCCACCACTTCTGCTAATTGAAAAACTTGTAACAGAAGTAGGCTGTTATCGTTTTTATACACCTGTCACAAAAGGCAGAGCATAATTTATTCTATGGAAATAAAGTTTTTGATGCCTAGAAAACCTCTGGAATCCAGGGGCTTGCTATAATTTAGTCATTTTTAAGAATTATGGAGGAAAGTGCTGTCATAAGATTATCTGCCCCCTTCCAGACACCTTCTACCTACTCCTTTTTTCACCCCTCAGCCACCTGCCACGGTCCCCTGCACATGTAGCGCATCATTTGGCTTCATACCCTCTTCTATCTCACTTTTCCTGTGCCACGTCCTCACCCCACTTCATTTAAATCCCTCTCTCCCTCTTCAGCAAGGTCAGGATCCTACAGACACCAATACCATTCCCACATGGAAGCTAATGCATGACCTGCCAGTGTTACCTGCATTTAAATGTACCACCCTCCCCACATCTGCTTCACACATCATTTCCATGATGTGCTGTCGTGCAGGTTTTTTCTGTTGGTTTGTTTTTGTTTGTTTGGGTTTTTAGTTTGCATTCATCTTCAGCTTGCACCATGGCAGTCTTTCACTGCTTGTGGACAGATATCGAGTTTTTCTTTCTCATAGCTCCACAAACCAATCCATATCACCCCTGCATCTCTCTTGCACATCACTCTGGGGCTGAGCTAAAGCTAGTTTTCTTCACATTAACTGGTATGGGGCTGTTTTTCCTCACCATGTAAATTTATTTTAACTGACAATTTAAATCAAATCCATTTTCCTCGAGTCTGTTTTGTCTGTGACAGTAATTTGTCAGTGATGTCCCTGCACCCGTCTCCACCCGTGGATTTCTCTATTTGATTTTCTGAGGTTGATCTGAGTGAGGATCAGGAGTGTGGCTGAGGGGCCTCCCGCAGCCAGCCAAGGTCAAACCACCTCAGGACCTTCAGAACCTGCAGAAATTCAGCCTCAGTGAGGAGTGGAGCTCCAGCAAGAACAGCCAGACACTTCTTTTCCTTCCTACGAAGCCTTGTGAGCAAAAGGATCAAAACTAAAAACCCAACAGAGATTACACTGATTACCCAGAGACTGGAAAAATAATATTCAAATTATTTACCGTTCATTCCAAAAGAGGGATTCAGCTTTACATAACTTTATATTTTATTTACAAAAGGGTCATTTTAAAATGTCAGTATTTCTTGTGATTTAAATTTAAAGCATTTTGGATGCATTTCTAGTTTAAGATAAAGTTTCTTAGCCCATGGAGTTAGGAAAAAACTTATCCCCATATGAGGATACATAAATGTGTAAAAATTTACAAAAATGTCTAAATGCAGCCATTTTGGAAACTCTCACATCAAAAAGAGCTGCCAATGAACTTAGACTGACTCAAGAGTTCATTGACAACTGATTGGAGGCTTTCAGGAGACAAAGCTCCAATTCAGAAGCTTCCATTTGTCAAATTGCCCTGGATCCTGAGCTAAATCCATGTGTGCCATGCAGACAAACCTGGAGGCAGAGGTGCTCATTCCCTGATGGCCACACCACTGCAGCGAGCATTAAAAACACGCACAGTGGTGAGTGCTGGACTCCCAGCCTCTCCTCACAACACTCCCACTTCCTCTGGTGAGATATGCTCAGAAAGCTCTTGCAATAATTCCTGAATTCACCCTCACCCTGCTGCAGGGAAAGATGAGCCCTCTGTGGCAGTGCCTGTGCATCTCTTTAGGTTTCTCTCTTTCAGGGTTTCTCTTTTTCTCCAGGGTATTACAGGACATATTCCAAACACAAGACCGGAGCAAGGCTTGCATTGGAGTCTGAGTAACTCTTCTTTAGATTAAAGCGAGTTTTGGAAGGTTTGTTTGATCCACAATGGGCTTATTGATCTACAAAAGGCTGTTCTTCAAAGCCCATTGGAAAAAAAGGAGGAAGGACTTTCTAAGAAAATGGGAAGTTCTTTGGCCTTGGCTGTGTTTTTGCTCCAGTCCTTGCATATATTTTAACTTAAAAACAAGATTGAAATGAAAAGGAAAAGAGAATCAATCATACAGGACCCTCTGTTATCATTTCACCTCAAATCTTTTCAAACTATATCCTGCTTAGCTCATCACAAATGTGGCTCTATCCTTGGACATGAACATTCCTCTACCATTACAGCTAAACAGAAAGATATTTTGTTCATATTATTCAACCTATTTTTGCTTAAATTAAAAATATTAACGTGAAAAATATATGTTTTTCTCTGAAAATACCCCAGAGGCTTCATGCATTAAGGTAACACCGAGTGCCACAGTCAGTAGAGTGTTTAAAAACAACTGTATTCTTCACCATAGACATCACAAAATTTGAATCACGGGAAAAAGGAAGAGAAACTTTGCTTTTAACCCATCTTCCCACACTTCATTTAGCTGCATTCTGAAAATTAATTCTATTCCCTGATGTGATTTTCCCTTGCCCATCCAACATTTCAAATCTACATAACTTAATCTATACACTAATGGACTCCTAATTTTCTGAGGTAGTCAACCACATAAGACACTAACACAGATCATTAAAACAAGTGGAAAATCTAAACAAAGACATAACAATTAATTCTGTGCAAGCAATAGCTCCACCACAAACCTATGAAAAAATATTTATGGCATTGTTTTTCCAGGCAGGGTATAATTTCAATAGCTAATTCTTCCATCAGTTTATTTTATGACTGTCACATCTTCAATGTTTAAAAAAACAGACTCTAAATCTGTCCAAATTCCTAAATTTTTTGTTGCTGTTGTCTTTCTGTTAACCAGAATTTAGGCAGATTATTCAATAAGTCATTTGGGCTTGCTTCATTTCTGCTTAGCCCCTCTGAATTTAGTTCCCAGTGGTGTTTTCTTTGTCCTCAGAGACTGAATTTCATTACATCGTACCATGCTGGCAAGGAATAGGGAAACGTCATCTATGCACAGCATCAGAATTTACAGGAAAAGTGAACTATTGCATCAAAACATCTCAGTCCACTCTTTGTTAAAGTAACCCACCAAAGAGCTAAGGGTGACTTCTTTAAACTGTTATTGTTGGTTTCTCTGTTAAGAGGAAGCTGCAATTTATCAGTAGAAAATTAACTCAGAATTATCTGTCTGTCTCTTTGCAGCCACCCTCACACAGCTGCAAAAACAAAGAACAGCAAAGGAGCTTTGTCTGTGAGATGACCTGTACAATATGAATGGCAGTAAAACCTTTTTTATGGGTGGGCATGAAGGAACCATAATATGGGAATAAAATTGCTTATCTAGATTATCTAAAGCTCAATTGAAAGCTTAAAGCCACTGTTAAATCAGAGAGCAGAGCATGAGCCACAGAAGCAGCAATAACTATAAAATGTAATTTTACTTGGAATGGAAAATGTGTATTTGATTAATTGTAATACTCTAAAATATGAAGTGCAAAAATGTCAGGAGTTTTCCATTTACCAGCTAAAATCCCAGGATGAGAAGCACTTCCCCTTTGATTTCCCCCCCCCCCCCCCCCCCAAATGTCTTGATTCATTATCTCTGGCTGCTCTCTAAAATCTACATTGGGTGAAAAATATTGCATTATCTACCCCTGGTAAGCAAGGTTCTTTCCTTCTGACAAACAATTCTAGATAACTCATTAAATGTTATTCCTGGCTAATGAATCAACTATTTTCTTTTTTATTTCATTTCTTTGAGGCTGTCATGGTCAGGAAAGCACCATTAAGGCATGTATATAACTTAGCACCAACGAATCTGAATTGTTTTGTTTTCATTTCACCACGCTCAGTGTATATCCTACATATTTACAGAGGTAAATGACATTCTTCATGAAGCACAGCATCAATTTCATCAATGCAAGACTTCAAATACAAGCAGATTGCTCCACTGAATTGTAATTTTTTTAAACATAAAGTGTGTTTCCTCAAAAAAATTTCCAAATACTGCATTTTTTTTTCTGAGGATATATTTTCTTCAATCTTTTAAACAAATATACGTGTGGTACTTTCCAATTATTCTGTTCAGCATTCCTATTTCTTACTAACATTTTAATCAATTTCTCCCATAATTACCTATATTGTCAGAACACACAAAATTAAAAGCCAGAATGAATGAGCCTTGTAGTTAAGCAGCAGGTTTATTCAGAAATGACTTTTTTTGGTGCTAAATGTATGTAGAATGGCAAAGTATGAGAGTAAAGCTGATGCCACTGTTGATTGCCTTCAAATGTGATTTTTTTTTTCAGCATGTGCCTCCTAGACTCTACAGTTTTCCACAAAAAATAAAATTGACTTTAAAAAGCACATAATTTTGAGTTACAAACTAATGTGCAGGTCTTACATCTGTATCAGATCAAAGATTTGGTCTTTGGTTAAAGAAAGTGTATTCTTTTAGGGTTTTTAAAAAAAAAAGATTTCCAAACAGCACTGGGGAAAAGGAGGAATGTGCTGAAATGTAAAACAGAAGTGTCTTTTGTTCCCTTCAGAGTCCCTTCACTCATCTCCTTTGTTAAGGTCCTTCCAGTGCCTGTTAATTAATTGCTGTGATTGAGGTCAAGTTTGAAGATGATAGGGGGTTAATTTTAGACTCTCTGGAGTGCAGACTAAGAAACTCATTACTGCTCCTGACGCTGGAATGTCAAGTTAGGCAGACCTATAATATCTCAGGCTCTCAAAGATATTGACCTTTCTGTAAAGAGCTGCCTTGGCCTGGGTCGTGGAGGTCTGTGCTTACAGTACTTCTTAAATTTCTTTGCTTCAGTTGCCAGATTATAAATTACAAGTGAGAGCTCAGTGTTTCTAATTAGTCTGGTGTTCTCCAGGGGGGCTGGTGAATATAATGCAGCAACACATGTAACTAACTACCACTCAAAGTGCTTTTAGCAGAAAGCCAATTAAAAAGAAAATGAAAAGAAAAATTGCTCTGTGCTTACTCCCTGCTCACTACTTTGAAATTACTTAGTGAGGCTGATTGTTGGTAAGTTTATACTTCGTAAGTTTATTATGAGGGAAGTTCATAAGTAATTTATAACCTGTGTTTCTACTATGAACTTTTCTAGTAAGTCTGAAATATTTACAAACTCTACCACTTACAAAGTGACAAGGAGTGAGAGCAACCACTTCAGACCTCTTTTGTACCAGAATCAAAAAGCAAAGAGCAACAGCTCAAGTCAGTGACTAAGGCTTCTTGATTTCCTTGAAGATCATAGTCCATTACTAAACTATTCCTATTTATTAAAGGAAACATTAGTCTTTATTTCTTCTAGTGGAAATAGAGAAATGAGTTGAATTATAAATCCCAATTGTAAAAATGGGATGTATCCATTTAAATCTATCAGGTCTTTTAGGCACTGGTTTGGTTTGGGTGAAAAGTGCTGCAGGAACACCAGGCCCTTGACTCTCTTCTCTGAAAACTTCTGTGGCCATACATGAAGAGATATAAAAGCTCATAAAAAAACAATCATAAAAGGAAATCGATGGTGATGATGCAAGCTGCAGTTTATACTCTCTTCATGACACACACTCCAACACAAAGCATTTGCAGCTCAAGTCCTCTGTGCCTTATGTAAGAAGGTATCTCAGTATATGAATTTTCAGTGAGCAATCAAGCCTCCAGTCCCTAAAACTGTCAGTGACTTTCTCTCACTAGCCTGAATTTTGTCAGAATTCAAGGTTATAAAGGCAGCCCCACTGTATTTTTATAGAAACTCATCTCATACAGTCAAACTTTAATCCCATTAAATTCTTGTAGGCATGCTCAGCAAAATACCAAAAACAGGTGCCAAAAAATGCTTTTAAAAAAATATTGCCTTAAACTGGCTTCAAACATATGTCTATATTTAAATCAATTACTTTTTCTTTATATTTCTCTGTCTCAGCGAGGATTCACATTAGAGGGGATTCAATTTGAACACAGCAAGAGCCAATGGATCTCAGAGTATAGGCTTAGGTATATTTACAATATACTGATGGAAAAAATATAATCTAATATTACTGACAATAAAAGAAGTAAACTGAAATTGAACTTGATTCTGGCAGTCATATTCACCCCAACAACATATACACAGGAAAATGAGACTTCTCTTTTTAAGAACAGATGCTTGGGTAATCAGACACTGAGAAATTATTTATGATTAACGTAGTTGTGGTTATCCACTCAAAGTTCTATCATTTCCTTTGCTGATACAGTAGCTACAGTTTAAACAGCAAGAGGTGTTCGCCACTGGAAAATCAAAACACAGAACGGAGATCCAATATTTATAAACCAAAATGATTTAAAGTCCCTGTGCTCCAACATATGCTATCCACCTCCCCAGCAAGCGCATCTGAAGCAAGCTGTCAATCTGAGATGCAATAAAACAAGGCAAAGATATTCTCTAACTTCATCTCAAGCAAATTTACAGACAAACTGCCACATCAAGGCACCATCACTCCTCAGCCTGTGCATTTATTAATGCCACACAGGGGACAGGGCCTTCACTGTGGCGGGCGTGACAAAGAGCTTGATAGCTTTTCTCCTGCTGTGAGGCAAGCAGACAATATTTCTTTCAGAGATAATCCACAGACAATATTTCTTTCAGAAACAATCCACTAGGACACTGCTGCCCTACTCCCGGTGCTGCTTTTCTTCCCTGCCACTCAAGACCCACTGTGCTGGCTGGTTTTGCATTTGTGATGTGTTTGAAGTCAAAGCTTTGCTCGCCTTTCCTAACCATGTGCTGCTTCTGTTCTTCAGGCAGTTTGGGAGTGTGCTGATAGCATCAAACCTGCTCTGGCTCCAGAGTCCCATCTGGGGGATGTCTCATCCAGGCAACCAGACAAAACTTGCTCTAAAGTAAGCTCTGAACTGCACAAGGAGGAGTTTTATAGATCTTGGCATAAACCACCTTAATTTACTGACCTTTCCCTAAGGTGTGAACTAATTCTTAACACAGGCATCATGGCATTGAATTCCTACCAGAAACCCTTAAAAGTAATCATGAAGTTCACTTTTTCTTCATATTCTCACCAGAGTTACAAGGATGCATCTTTGATTACACAAAAGCAGCAGAAATTCCCTTCAGTTTCACTGTTCTGCAACATGAAGGTGTGTGGAGACAGGGCATTGTTAATGCACGTTTAGGGCCCCATTACACCACCTCGATCCCCAAAAGCCATCCTTATCCATGTAACAGGGAGGTCACACACAGGATTTGCCTGAATGAAGACCAGTCGCAGGAGATAAATGACTTGGGTTAACCACAGCTAGGATCCAGGAATGTTACCTTCTTATTTAATTACTTTTTAAAATGCTAATTAGTTCCAGTATGCAAAGTCACCAGAGAACTCCAAAATTCTCATGCAAGCAGTTTTGGTCAGAAGAACCACTTTGGATCCCATTGGTTCCTGCTCCAAAAGTAATTATTCTGCAGTTTTATTGCAAATTGCTGCTTTGCAACAACAAAGCCGATCATTTGCACTTTTTTTCCAGCTTAGTTGTGAAAACAACTGAGGAGAGACCATTCACAGCTGCTCAGCTCTCTTTGCTCACCATTTTGAGGGGCAGATGGAAGTCTACTCATAACTAGGCAGAGCAAGGAAGGGTTTTTCCGTTCCCTCTTTGCTGACTCCTACTCTTCCCGACAACAAAATGTTGTATTCCATGCATGTATTTGTATATTGAATGCAAACATATACACAAAACTGCCTCTTACAGATTCAGGATAACACCTGAAATAAAAAACCCAGGAACGTGAAATAAAGCATAGGTTTGACCTTTTTTTTATTTTTAGCTTTGATATCCTAATCTCACATAGAAACACAATTATTTTACGTTGGAAAGATCAGGAAGCTGATTGCAGACTGATTGCAGACTCTTGCATCAGCTCATTCCCAGGCAGTATCTTTAGCTGTGATACCTTCCCTGGTGCTGAGAGCGAGCTGGTGGTGCTACCAAAAGGATTCATTTAGGCCTCATCCTGCACTCTGACACAGAGGTGCAAACCAGATGGATCCCATAGGGTGGACATCTCTGCCTGAGAGTAACTACTGCCCTAAAGAACTTTGAAATGTGGAGTGGGAGGATCTGAATCTTACCAGGCACAGCAAGAAAAAAATGCTCTTTTGTAACATATTAAAATTGTTCATAACCTACTTCTGTTATACATCATCTGTAAATGATGATATATTTTTTGTGAACTATTATGTAAGTTGCCTTAAATAGAACTGACAATGTATTTATACAATGGTTTCTTCAGAGAAGAGAAAATCAAGCCAAAGAAATCAGCTCAAATAGAAAAGTCCATATCTGAACCCTGAAAGCCTGTAAAACTCTTTTTACATGTCCATCATTTGCTAGGAACTCCATAGTTTACGCTTCAACATGATCATGGTTCAACATAATTAAGGCCTAAGTGGGGATATGAGGCACTGGGAATTGCAGCAAAACCAGCAGAGGGTTAAGGATAAGGAGAGCAACGCTATCTGCTGGCCCCAAGACAATAAAGACAATTCTGCCATACACACTTGACATATTCTGCTAACCCAGGTGTCCAGAGGGGCTGTGGAGTCTCCATCCTTGGAGATACTCCCCAAAACCATCTGGACATGGTTCTGGGCACCAGTTCCAGGTGACCCTGCTTGAACAGGCTGGTCGGGCCCAAAGACCTCTAGAGGTGCCTCCCAACCTTAGTTCTTCTGTGGAATATGTAGAAGGCAAAGGCCTTATTTTGAACATATGCAAATATGCAGTTACATACCATTACTTGGTTACAAACTAAATCCATTGGCTTTCTCATCTCCAGTCCTCTTAGCAGGCTTCTCTTATTCAGTGTGTAAAATTTTTAAAGAGAAATCCAAGATGACAAAACACCTCAGGCAACAGCAACTAACACTATCTTGTGTTCAGAATTAAAAATGCACGGAGGGTGGGATTAAAAGTGGGTATAGAACAAAGGTAGAATTTCAGCACACTTGATGTCCATAGCTGCCCAACTGTAATAATTAGGGTAATAATTCTATTATCACAGATAATATGCCCAACTATGATCTTAGTTTGCTGTTAGTGGTGAAGCACAAGTTACACTAAAAAAAAAAAGTGAAAAAGCACTAACCTCGGCTGTACTAGAAAATATAGGTAATTTTGAGCATTACTTTCTGTCAGTACAGCACGATCTCGTTCTGGTTTTTAGATCCTGCAGGAAAGCTCCTTGAACTGACTTCAGAGTGCTGCAGAATTTCTACAATTTGGTCCTTTTTTTATACTTAGCTACGGATAAAGCTTTCCAAAAGGAAAGGGCCTGTAATTAAAGCTGTGATAAGAGAAAAAGTGTTTTCCTGAACAGGAATATTTGGGGATATGTAGGAAATGTGATCATTAATCAGCAATATTTCTAATCAATCCATATTCTTTTGCACCATTTCACTACGTTGCTTTTCTAAGTTTGTAAGTCCAGAAAAAGCCTCTTTGACATTAAACTAGGCTAGAAAAGGATCTTTTTAATGCTGCTCTATTAAATGCTATAAGTGCAGAACACTTCCCCTTGGAATTGCTAAGTTTTGGTTCTCTTCTCTCCATTACATTCCTTGCAAAATACAAAGGGTTCACTGATGGATGGCAAAAGCGATTAGAGGCACGCCAAGACTTCCCCCTTAAGAAATGAGCAGGTCAAGATTGAGATGTTTATAGATGAGGCAAATAAGAGAGGACACTCCAGAACTTTACACAGTAATGAATGTTGTAAAAAAGACAAATGGACTGGAGCTGCTCCTATTTGTCACGTCTCATAAAAGAGGAAGAATGGTTACTTCAGTGGCATTGAAATGCAATAGATAAAGGATTTCTGTTTTCATCCCATAAACAACAGCTAAGAGTCAGGAGATTAAATTTTATTCCATTAAATTCTTTGAAGTATCAGATTTGAAGCTGAAAATCAAAAACATGAACCTTCCTAAGTAACAGCTCAGAAAAATTAGATATTCTTCAGAGAAATTGAAAACTTGTCTTATATTTCCATTTTTGTTTAGCAAGGAAAAAAAAGAGAAAAATGTTAAGACTGAGCTTGTTTCTGAACAAAATTTTAAATGTTTCACTCAGAAGAAGCTGAAGCATTTTCACGAGAGACCTTCTTATTTGGATTTTTCTGCTCAATAAAATTTAAATTGTTACAGCTCTGTAATGCATGCCAAGATCTCAGGAAGGTTTCAGAATATACATTTTTTTAGATGATATCATTAAGAAACACATTATGAAACACAAGACAAACTTGTAGGCAAGACCACACTCTGTGTACCAGCAGTCATTTGCAGCCCACAGTTCTGTAGAGTGCTGTGGCAGCTCAAATATGATTAGGAAGAAATGCCTCTGAAGGAATCTGTGAAGGGACACACACCCCACACCCCTTGGTGCTGTGAAAACTGGAGGCAGGTTACTCCTTCCTAATACGTTAGCACAACAAACAAATTGTTTTTGCAATTGGTTTCATTCTCATTCAGGCAAAATTATAGTGGAAAACCCCCATGATAATGAGTATGACATGCACATTAATATCAAATGAATTCATTATGATCAGCATTACTACAGCAGATTCTAAATGAATTAATAATGACAGGGCAGTCAAAACAAAGTGGAGCCACACTTAGTTAAAGCCATAACACTGTGTTAATGACACCATTAAACAGGGACTAGACAGCATCAAAAATTTGTTGTGCAAAATTATAGTCTTGGGTGCAGAGTGCTTGTTCCTGTGCTTGGTTGTCAGCCGAAACTGTTGGTGAAAAATTGTTTGTTTTTTACCTACTAAATGAATGGTTTCCCTGCTACACAAAATAAAACAATTCTGGTTTATATTGACCACTTAAAATAATCTTCAATGAAAGGCTGGTAAATAATTCAGGCTGAAAAAACAAAGTATTCTGCTTGGACAGTTTTAAATAAGCTTAGTTTTTCTACTAAAGAAGAAATAGATGTGAATCTGTATATTATTATTTATTTTATTTTGCTCTAAATTTTTCACAGCAAAAATTTTCATGCAGTCAAAACCTGTGAATCTGCATGCTGCCACAGCTCATTTTTGCATTTTCTCTCTTTAGGGTTACCTTCTTATTTTAATAGTAAACTTGATATGAGCATGGAAAAATAGGTGCAGTGAATGAGTTATATAGCTTGAATTTTAATAACCTTTTACATATTTTTACCTTCCTTCTCACCAGGTAGCAGCTTGCACTGTGTCTTGCACCTTTTTTCATCCTAGAAAATAAATTCTAACTCTCTGGGGAAGAAAATACCATTAGCACAACATGTAGGAGCTGTGAATTCAGGAGTGCATAAACTAAAATACCAGCCAGCAGTTTTAGTTCAGTGTTCTAATTAGTCTGATTACCAGACACAGCTACAAAAGATTTAAGAAGCCTCATTGTTTTCTGACCTAGAGCCGCTGTTTTTTTAACTAATCAAAAAAACTGTATCCCTTCCATTTACATTTCTTCTATTGATTATAAAAATATGTAGTGGAAATAGCTTTTCCTAGCTCAGAGTAAAAATGGTTGGCAAATATTTCACCTAGAACTCAGTTGTGTCAAGTTTTATATATGAGGATCTAACAATTTACATTTTATTGAGCAGAAAAATCCAAATAAGGTATTTCATGAAAATTCTTCAGCTTCTTCTGAGTGAAACATTTAAAATTTTGTTTAGAAAAGTGCTCAGTCTTAAAATTTTCCTTTTTTCTCCTTGTTAAACAAAAATGGAGATATAAGACAAGTTTTCAATTTCTCTGAAGAATATCTTATTTTTCTGAGCTGTTACTTTACAGGGTTCTCTTCACACCTTGCAACCCAGTGCTGGCATCTCTAAGCACAGGGCACTCACCCTCCTGACACCTGATGTATCCATCTCCATTACACAGAAATCAAGAAAGATTTTGGTTGGGAGGGATAAATGAAGCTCTCCAGCCCAAGCACCTGCTCAAAGCATGGCTCACCTCAAAGCCTGACCACATCCTTCAGCATCTTGTACTGTTACACTCTGATCTTCCCCAAATACAGAGAATTTGCATCCCCCCAGCACTCCTGCTCATTCAATATCAAAATTCAGCATAAAATCACAGAAAGGACCACCTCTCTTTGGGCTCCAGCTTTCCTTTTGACTTTAGTTTTGAAAGAGAGAACATCAGCAGAAACATTTCCTACAGTCCACTGCCTGTGGACTCCACATCTATTTTAAAAACCTCTAGCTAATAAAGGCCAAGCTTGTTATTTTCCATGTCCAAAAATTGGGGTTCTTCCAGATGGTCAGCGCCTCCCTCAGCCACTGCCTAGAAAAGATTTCTCTGAATCAATTCACCCTGTTAGGAACATCTTTAAGGTCACAGGACCAGTGGCTTCCCTGAAAAAGACTCCCAAGGAGCCCACAGGAACTTGGGTACAGACAGGATTATCTTTTCAACTGAAAACTTCCCAACAACTGCAGTCCTTGTGAAGATTCTTAGTTATGTTCCTGAAAATGGCAGTTTTAAACCACAGAGACAAAGAAGTGGTTAGAATATTAACAGAAAAATAAAGGAGATGGACTACAGTTTTCAGCACTGCTCCATTTAAACAAGTGCATTTTAGAGACAGCTGTCCTTCGCAACAAATTATTTTTGTGCTGGTTATTTTTGCCATGATCTTAAATGAATTGGACTGCTGCATTTTTTGCTCTCCCACAGAGATTCCATTAGGATTTGACTTCTACGTGGAGTTGTAAAAACACATAATCACTGGAAGGGTGAATCTATGCCACAATCAGATGCCATTAACATTGAAAACTTTCCTTCAAGATAAAAGGCGCACACATTGTAATGCAGATTTTCATCATTAAACCATAGAGAATTAAAGCACATTTTGGAATCAAATCCCAGTCCAATTTCAGTGGAGAAGCTGTAGAAGTCTCCTATCACAAGTAATGGAAAAATCTCTTATATCAGTAGTGGCCCAGTGTTGATAAAAAACCAGGGCCTGCTGTCCCAAACATACAAGTGGAGGTGCACACACACTCTTTGAATACATGAGTTCTGAAGACCAATCAACATCACTTCAAAAATCATCACTGCAAAAAAATAAACAATTAGAAATCAGAGAAAAGCTGTAGCAGAAGCAATGCAGGGGCATTTACAACTGAAATGTAAAACACTACTGTGTCTTTGCTTTGTCCTTACTTGGGGCACATTTCTAGAGAGTAATTTCACTTAGGGTGAAAACCACCTCTGCCTCTTGCTTCAGACTCACACTTCCATGTAAGGCTGATGCTTATTTAATCTCTGCTTTACAAGCCTGTTTACTACCAATATAATCTTGATTATTTCCATTTTATTTGTTGAGGAGATGAACAAGTGAGCATCATACCAACGCTGCATTTCACACACTGCCCAGTATATCACGGACATGCGCTCAGCCTCCCTGGTTCTGCAGCAGAGCAATTTTTAATCCCAACGTAAACCAGCCTGTCCTGAACACAAGAATAACTCACACCCAAGGGCATGACCTCTCCTGTGTCAGAGCAAGCATCTCTGACTGCAATTTTCTTAACTGGTTCAGAAGAACCTTAATATTCAGACAGCACAAATGAGGGTTGTATGGAAAAGACAATTCTGCCTCATGGAAGGTTTGGGTGATTTGTTTTCTTTTTTTTATGTAGAAACCTGGGCCCAACCTTGGGCATACACCCTGGTCTTGGGCTGTTTCATGACCTCTGGTGTTAGAATCCTTCAACTGAGACTCTGTAAATTGCTGTTTCCCTGCCAAGAGCAGCCCTGCAGTGAGTTGCAGTGATGAGTAAGAGCATAGCAGTTTGTCATTCTCTGATAATTTAATCTAATCTATTTAATCTCTTTCCTCCCAGCTCTCAGCTTGTGCATAGCCCAGAGATGCTCTACCTGCCCTCCAGACCCCAAAGGGCAGCTCCTGCTCCCCCTGCAAGGCTGAGGTGCCCCAGCCTTGGGCTGTCAGTAGGTCTCAGAAGAAGAAAAGAGCTATGGGATTATAAACTCATGGTGAGGCTCTGACACTCACCTAAATTCTTAATGCTTCAAAACAATAAACTGCACAAATGAAATTAATTACTCTTTTAAAATAAGGTTCCTTCCATTTCAGAATAAAAAACCAAAACAAACAAACAATAAACTAACATTAAGTTTCAGCACAAACTCTGGGTATTTCAGAACACCAGAAAAGCTTTCCAGTTTCAGGTGCCCCCCACTGCATGCTTCTCAAGATCCTAAAATTGCACAGATAATTGCAGAAGGTTTCACAGTAGAGTTTGCTGCAACTTCTCAAAAATTAGGCATAATTAAAATGTTAGACCACTTTACCAAAGGTGATCAGTACCTGGATAATTTTGTGTTTTGTTTTTGAAAACCATGGGTGGATGCGTTTGCAAAGCATAAGTTGAAATTTTGCCACAAGTAACTAAGTCCAATAGAGAGGATGATTGCTCAGTTCAGAGAGTGAATTTATTTGACTTACATTATGCAGAAGGTCAGACCAAATCTTCAAAGAGGTTTCTTTTTCTCTGCAAAAATCAATAATTCTATTGGCCTCCAAGGCAAACAATAAATGCATCTGAGAAAGGCAAACACCTCTTTAACTTTTGAATTATTTATTTTAAAAATATTCTATCTTCATGTGGATGATTTTGTGAAGTTTTTAGTGAGCAGTTTCTGAAGATGTATATTAGAAAGGAGGAAAGAAACAAGAAACTGTTGGGGAAACCACAAGGAAGGATCAAGGATTTTGAGATCTTTCACAAGAAAATAATAATGACGACGATGATGAAAAACAACCCTGTGAAAGTGCTTGCACATTTCTTTTCAAGGAGGTAGGAAATTGTTAGTCCCCTAATCAACTGTCAGGTTTGAATTTAACCCTCAGTGTTGATATTATAAAATGCTGCAATACCACTGCTGAAATCTGAGTTGAATTAATACCTGGAAGCAGAGGTCAAAGTAAAATATACTAGATTAAGTAACAAAATCAACATGCTACTCCCATAGCATGTTTAAGGTACTTTAGTTTATATAGGATACCCAATGGCTTCCTTTTTTCCCCTAACAGGAAGGATTGTAGAATTTCTTTCAGAGCTGCAGAACTCGCATTTCAATTTAAACTCAGCTTATTACAGCAGGCACAGAGCCATAATTACAACCCACACTGCTGCTTATTGTGCTGCAGCTGATTTCTGCTGGATAAATGTATGTCATACAACCTGCAGCACACCCAATTAACATTCAAAAACTAAACAAGAATGTTTAGTCATCAAACACATCCAGAAACTGGCCAGTGCACCAAGCTGGTGCACTGGACTTTACTGTTACTATTAAAATTCCTTTCTTGCCTTCTCTTGTTCTCCTCTCTTACCACTACATGCACCAAGCCTCCAAGGAAAATGCAGCTTAGTCTGATAAATTCTAAAATCAAAAGTAATAAAAATATTATTTTCTCAGCTAGATTGTATCTCCCATGGCAAAGAGGGAACACAGCCCTGCAGGACCCCTTTCTGGTGAGATGAGCACGCTGCATGTGTAGCACTCAACCATCCTTTCAACAGCAGTAAACACCACGTTTCTTCTGTGAGTTCTGATGTGAACGTCCTAAAGAGAGCTTGGCATGGGCAGTGCTCAGAAATTCCAGCAGAATCCCAGGCTTATCCCAGCCTGACCTCACTCTTGTAGCAAGATCTAAAATCCCAAACTTCTGGAGCTTTACAAATGCTCCAGGCCATTCTCAAGAGAGAATTCAGAGGAATTGGTCTAAAATGTTGGGGTCTTGTTTAGTTATTACTGAGTTCAAGACTCATGAAGAATGCCAATTCCAGATCAGCAGATTTACATTTACAGAATTAGTGTGAGTTTGTTGTGTTTGTTTAGAAAACACACATCATAATGCAATGTATGGGGAGTTGAAACTTACTCCAGTCCAAGATTTGCATTTTGACTTTTATTTTCCTCAGCAGTCCCATTTCCCTAGCCATGCTCAGCCTTCCCTTAATTCCATGTCTTCCATGGTGATTTATGATGCCTGCTAATGAGATCAAGAAAATAAACTCTGGGGAGGTTGATTACAGATGGTATCTGAGGTCAACCTCAGAATACTCTCTTGTTCTCCAGTGTTCTTCAACTTCTCTTGTTATGAGTTTAAGTTCAAATTAACTCCCTGGACCCCTGACTGTTCTTTTTTGCCCCTCATTTTAGCCAAAGGAAAAGAAAAAAGAGGGGTAAAACAAAACAAGAACTCCATCCCACAAAAACCTACAGGTCTGAAGTTCCTGGTTGCACTTCACCAGTCATCAACAGCTGCTGGCAGTGGAGTCCTTCCTCCATTTTTGGATTTTAAACCATCTGATGAATCTTCTGCCTCACAAAGGTTGATTTTCTGATCTACAGATTGTCAGAGACTCTCTAATTTTTCACATTTCAGTTCTAATAAATCTTAAAGGCTAATTTGTAAATATAGGAATTTACACTGTGTTAATATATGTCATGGATATTAATGAAAAACAAGCTCACAGACTGAGTGGTTCATTTTAGAGAGAGGTTGCTTTATATAGACAATACTCTTGGAGTCTTCTAAGTCTAGTGTCAATAATTTGTTCTATCACACATTATCATATTCTTTTCAATGGTGTTGTAAAATTGGATTCATTACCAATTTTAGATATCCTATATTAGTACACTTAAATCACACTTATACCATCACTTGATGATGGTATCTTATGGTTCAAATAGTCACCCTGATTTTTTTAAATTAAAAAATTCCCAAAACCAGTTAAAACAATACCAAAATAAAACAAACAATGAAACAAAACCCCCAAAACGAAACAAACAACAAAAAACGGTATTTGAAACGTGGAAAAAATACCTGCAAACCACATGAAATTATATTAACATTGTGTAGATGGAGCTGCAGAGAGCTTCTGGTGCTGGCTCAAGACAGCTGGGGTGAAATGCTATTACCTTCCAAAAGATCATATATCTTATATAACATAACATTTCAGAACCTTTTTTGGTTGCTAGGCATCACAGCTAGACCACAGCAAAAGCATGGACCCCCATCAGAGTTTTTTAATTGTTTATTTTATTTTACATGGAATTTTTTCATTTTTAGTTTGTGACTTAGACAGATGGCTCTGTGGTGACTGGAATCGGAGCATAGATACAAGGATTTTTTTCCAGTAAAGGGAGTACTAGAAAAAAGAGCATTTGGGTGTGACTGTGTGCCTCAGAGATCCTAATAAACACCATGTACAGCCCTAAATACACACACAATGATTTTCTGTTTCAATCCAGCCCTGGGAGTTGGTCTGGATCCCCCTGTCTCAAGGCTAAGCCTCAGGAATTGGGATGAGCAGGTTTGGTAGTACAATAGATCTCCTCAAAATCTTCAATAAGTAGCTTCTTTTAGGATTTAAAGTTCATACAGTCTGTCTTCTGGGTGAACTGTGAGTGAGAATTATATCTTTTTTCCTATTTCAGTCTCTTAGTTCCTATAATGGAAAATGTGTGCTAAAGCTGCTATCCAGTGACTCAGAAAAGAAGTAACACACAAAGTGAAACATTCTGTAATTTGTTCCCTTGACAAAAAAAATTTGTCACTATCTTCCATTTCAGACCACAAATGATTGCTTCATTTGTTCACATTGTGCTCCAGTTTGATTTTCCTGGAGCTTAAGAACACAGTTAACAGGAAAGTAAATTGAAAGGGAGTATCTTTTATGTGTTGCTGACTGAGATGTTGAATCTAGCTAAAAACAGTAAGATTAGGCTCAAGTAACTGACTAGGTCAAATAATAAACTTACTTCATTTTCTGTTTCATTAATGGAATGGGCTGAAAAAACTTAAAATTAAAAAAAAAAAAAAATTAAATAAAAGCACACCATGTTAATCACCAAAGCCTTACAGTAATCCCCAGGGCTGATTAGCTTTCAGTCACTTTCCGCATCATTTGACTCTTTCTAATAAGATTAAACCAGGCTTTTCTACTTCTCATCATCATTCAAAAAGTCCTTTTTGACTATTCACCTCTCTCACACTGTAATTCAGCAGTGACTTCAAATGAGTTGTGGACCCAGCTTTAGATAAATCTCACCAACCACATCTGAGCCTGGTACAAGCAGTGAATTATTGCAAACTGCACCAGTGGTCACACTACTGTCACTTGTTAGGACCAGCTCTAATCTCTTAGCCCTGTGAAACCACTGCTTGTCTAACTCATGACTGAACAGTCATTCTAATGAACGAGAACAGTTATTTCAAGTATGCAAACCCCCAAAATTACTGTTCCTCTCCCTTAACTTCATCATACCAAAGTCAGCGTTGCTTAATTTTGACCAACTCAAAGAGAGCACTTTGGATGTCAGTGACTAGAAATGAAAACCACCCAGGGTCTGTGGCTCCTGTCCATGTGACTCTGCTGAACATGAGTTTTCACAGCTCAGTAAGTGGCATTTCTACAAATGTCCCTCTAAATTATCATGGGATGGTCACTTCACTGAACTCATGCCCTTTTTGTAGTGTAATCTTCTGGATGCAGCACACAACTTTTTCCTTTACCTCATCCTGCTCAGCCAGTGTTACAGCAAGTGAGATGAGACTCCCAGAGTAAAAGGATCAAGACTCATTAAATATTGCTTCCAAATGAGGCTGTGCCACAACCTTAATGAGGGCAAACCCTCAAGGGAGCTGTGATATCTTGTCAAGGTTCCTAACATGGCAAACATTGAACCCTTCACAAACTGTGTGGGTAAAGAAGGTGCACGTCACCAACTGGGGCCTGTTTAAATTCACAGAAAAGCTGGTTGTTTGGAGTTTTTTTAATTAGCCATTAGCTTCAGACCCCTGAGGAAATGCCCCATCTACTGCCCCAGTGGAACTGCTCAGGTGCTCTCTATATCCTATAAAGCCCACAGACCCTGGATGATTTTCCTCTGGGCAAACACCTTCGGACCCAACACCTTCACAGGATGAAGTGCAGCTCTGCTGTACCTTACCAAACTGAGCTTAATAAAGCATTTTCAGAAACACTTGAAATGTATGGGAGAGAATCCCAAACATTTATATTTCAAATTATTTCCACCTAGCAAAAAGTGACTACAGCTGTACAACTATAGAGAGTTTTACTATGAAATAAGCATTACTCTTTTTTAGTCTCTATATTGTATTGAGAATTGCCCTTTTCCATTTAGTATAAATCACCTTTACTAAAAAGAAAAAAAAAAGTTTAAAAATAAAATTAATCTTCTTTTAGGGGTTTTATAACAAACAAATCAAACCCTTTACCCACATGTTTGCCTAAAGCAACTGAGTGGTAAATGAATATGCTCAACAAGAACAAAAAATATCCACAACTTAACAACCCCCAAACCTGATATTCCACCACAGGACGTAAGACTCATTAATCCCTGAAACATAATTAAAGCTTTCAGGGCAGATGATTAACAGCTTTATCCAAAAACTGTTGGACCCCTGTATATCAGCTAAGAGGGATTTCATGTATTCTCTTAATCTTGCCAAGCACTTGCTAGATAAGCACAGGATATTAGATTCACCTGTTACTATTTCTGTAATTCATGATGTTATCGAAATTGTTTTCTCCTAGGAAAGCACCCGCATGAGACAGCTTTATATCCCATTTCTTCAGGCTTTTTATAGTTTTATTTTACTTTTTGTCTTGAGCATCTGCTTAGGATATTCATTCACTCTCACAAAACAGGTAACTTCTCTATTATTGCTGGGTGTTTCAACACCATCCTGAAGAACAAAGAAGGCAATTTATGGTCTCATTATATCTGATATTAATATTCTTACTGGGCTTAAAAGAGAAAGGAGAACATTTAGTTCATCACAAATCCATCCTTGAGAAAATAGCTTTGACCTAATGATATCCAAGCTGAAAAAGGAAAAATGAACCATTAAATACACCAAGAGGCAACATTACTGCCACCACCTACTCTGCTGTGGTGGGCATCACCTTGTTCGCATTTCTGAATAACTATCATAAATACAACTTCATTTATTCACTTGTGTATCTCAGTTACTGCCTGTCTGAAAAATAAAGTATCATGGTTCTGTTGGGTGCCCAGCACTATTTTTAAAAATGTGTTGAAACTTTCAAACTTGTGTGGATTTTATAAATATTTTGGCTCCGCCTTGGGAAGGGTTGTATTTAATAACACATTTTAAAAGAAATGCTGACAAATGCAAAACCATCTCAGCCTTTGCTTCTCTTCTGTCCCTGTGAGAGGGGCTGTGGAGCTGCACGCCCTGACCTCGGCCAGGCCATCCAGACAGAGATTTAGATGTCACACTTAGCAGGACACACAACAGCTTCGCCTCACGGTTTTGTTAGAAGAATAACTTTTAACAGAAGGCCACGGAGCCGCTGGCATCCACAGCAGAATAAATGCACGTATTTTCCCATATAGGTAACATCGCCCTAGATCCCTGTGGCTAATCTCTGGATGAGGATCTAATCCAGGATTTTCTATTTTGAGCCAGCAGCGGGAAATTTGTAGCCAATGTGTAGGCAGCATTCCTTTGCTTCACTTTGTATGACATAAAAAGGGCCTTTCTTATTTCACATTCTAATACTGTTCTGCAGTAATTCTAGCCCCAGTCCCAATGGGGATGTATTCAGCAATTATGCCGTATATTTGAAAGTGGATCCATTCGTGTGCCCAAGAGTATCACTGCAGCATTGTTAACCACAACTGTAAAAATCCAGGGTCTTTTTGTTAGTCAGAAGCATTTACTATATGGCACACTGAGAATTATATAAAAGGAAGCTTTTTTATTGCTCTTTTTTCTCTATTTCTATGAGTGAAACTTCTTAAGTCTGTAGGCTTAATATCCTGTAAAGTGCAGTATGATAGAGAGCATGGCAAACCATCAATTAGTTAAAAATAAAAATGCACAGTGTAAACAAAAAGACACAAGGATGTAAATTAATGATTTAAAATTACTGTGAGCTGGAGGACGTAGGTAAGAAGAACACAACTGGAAGTGCAGGGTTATTCCTACAGCATTTTCTTTCAGGAATACCACACAATGTTCCTTGTACTCTACAGTAAAATATAATATGCAACCACAATAACATGCTACTGCAATATTAGAGCTTTCCAAAGAAGGTCAAGCACAAATGCCTTCCACCCAAAACAGATGGGTTTAATTATTAATCCTTATTCTGTGTTAAATATTTTAAAAACCACAGAGCTGGTGAAAAGTGTTATCTTACTGGACTGAGTTCTGGGTTTGTTTGGGGTTTTTTTTTAATATCAGAAAAATAGGGCTTTTAAATAGTCACAAATTCTAACCAGTGTTACTGCTTCTGGCAGAACGTGGGGGGGTGGGTGCCTTTAAGAGAAAGGTTTACAAAATTATTATATTTTAGCTGCATTTTCTCCTTGTTCCAGGGATGGCTTCCTATCCTGAGCACTCATCAGAGTGCTCAGTAGCAGCTCTACCCAGGGGAAGACTTGTCACACAACGACTTAAAAAAAGAAAGCGCTTTTCATTTCTCCTAGGACTGCAGCCAACCCTGAAACCCTGAATGCAAAATAAAGGTGTGATCAGTGTCCTGCCAAGCAGCCAAGGGTGTGTTTGGCTGCCTCTCAAGATGCTGTTGGATAAATGGCCATTATCTCTGGCTGAAGGATTTTGTGAGGCTTCTGCAACACTGGACTCTGCTGAAAGCTCACCAAGGCCACCTGGAAAGCAGCAATCCCCAATTATCCTGTTGGGATGGGAAAGGAAACATCCCGTATCTGCTGTGGCAAAATTGAAGAGTGCATCTCCCTTTCCAGCATCACCTGGAGGGCTGGAAGTTTTGGAGCACAGCCTCAGGTGCACAGCTTTACTTTCCTGGGAGGTGTCCCACCTCTGGAACACAGTTTAATGCACCTGTGTGTCCTGAGACATTGCAGTTTCTTGCCATTTATAAAACGAAAATGTTAATCATAACCTGTCCTACCCACCCACTCTGACTGGTGTAACAGAGTTGCAGAGACATAAAAAAATATCTCTCTCCTTTATCTCGCCTGCCTCCAAAATGGAGAAAGAAAATAGCTTTTTTTCTGCAAGGATGAGGGCTGCCCCCATCCCTGCTGCACCCTCCCCTTTCCTCCGGAGGCAGTAAAATGATGGTCACAGCCTTGTTCTAAGCATATGCTCTGTTATTAGGGGAATATGAATGCCTAAGCATTATTTTAACTTGCAAATGAGGGGATATAAAATTCTGCAAAATGAATCAGCGAGGATGGAGAGGACAGAGAAGTCACTATGAAACTCAGTGTTACACACAAAAGTACAGACAGCTGAAGAATGCCACAACTGGGAACCATTACAGTTGTTTTACTACCAATAGAAATAATTTTTCATGGTAAAGGTATCACAAAGCTCTGTGCTCTCCCTGCTAAGGGTTTTTAAATGCAGAATCTTTACAGGGAGCAGAACAAATGCTACAGGAAGAGGAAACAGCTACAAAAGAGCTTTGCTTTTAGAGAGACTCCATTGAAAACAGAATCCTTACTGCTCAATAAAACTTGGGACTCATTATTTACATTCTTCCAGTGTTGATGAAAATATTGTCTGATCAAATCTTCGGGGAACGTGCATTAATCTGGGAGACAGCATCACTCCTCTGAGTGAGAGCCTGACGGTGGCAGGGAGACAACAGCTCCTAAAAACCACAACTCCAGGTGACAGCGTTATCTCAAAGCCTAAATCTTGTCAGCAGCAAAGGGGACGCTGCAATTACCGCAGAGCAAACAAAGACAACTTTTAAGCCGTGGAAGTTAACGTGGCTATAAAAGTCAATATATTTACAAAGGGGAGAAGCAGAAAGAGATGTAAAAGAAAGCCAGAGGGAGTATCAAACAAATTACGCCTCAATTTTTATCCTGATGGTGATCAGTTACAGTAACACTGGGGTTATTTAGAGCTCTAAATACTGCTGTCACTTCCAATTCCCCTGACACATCCAGATTATACTCAATAAAATATTTTCCATGCCTGAATATTTCAGTTGAAGCCTGCTGCAAGGTTAGAACAAGCTGCTCCTTGGCTCCATATGCTTTATTTCACTGTGGATTTCTACCGTAGCGCTGCATAACATTTTCCCCAAAACACTGGCATTACATATTCCAGAAAGGGACAGAATTAACATGAGAAACCTTCTGTTACCACTGTATCAGGGAAAAGAGGGGAATTGATGAAAGGCTTGTTTATCTAACCCAGCATGACCAAAAGAATTGAACATAAGTAAGCCAGCAGAAATTAGGAAAAAGAAATAACGTTGGATGTGAGCCAACTACCCTTATTTTGAAAGTATACAGACGTCTGAAAAGTTGTGGATATATTTTCATTTAATCCCCATTTTGAATTTTACTTTAGAAATAAAATATTAGAAGCTGTTTATTTCGAATAGGTTAAAATGCAACAACAGAAAATTTTAGTAATTTCTCAAGGAGCTTTTAGCTTTGGAACTTGCCAGCCTGGTGGGCATGGCAGTGTGATGGGGAAAGGGTATCAGGATATGGAAAGGCACCCTCAGGGGCAGAGCAGCATCACTTTCAAAATCATCAAATACTAAGATTGTAGAAAAGTGAGAGAACTTAGCAGGTCTTTCTGTGATTATTTTCCTATTTTGGCTTTATTAATAGCACTCGCATCAGTTTTGTGCTTTAAGTGTTTTATTTTTTAGAATCACGCAAAACTGAAGTATTTGTGGAGGACTTTTTTTACTATTAATTGTGAGGGCAAAACAAATGCTTCTGTTCACACTGGTTCAATTTCACATTCATTTTGGATGCCCAGAAACCTTAGTGCATTGCCTGGGTATGCAGAATAACAGCAAATTATTTATCTGCTTGTCGTGGTTTGAAGGGAAGTGAGTTTTTTTTGGAAGTAGTGGTCAAACCAATCAGTCCTTAGGTCTGAGTATTGGCACCTTTGTTGGCCACTAAGAGGTTGGACACGCCTCTGAGGACATGAGGGGTTAAAAGCCGGATTTCCCAGCAGGACTCTCTCTTTCCTGCTCTGCTTTCGGAGAGGGAGCGTCTTCTCCTCTCCCCTGCCCAGGCCTGGCTAGGCCGGGTGGGGGAGGGGAGCAAGGTGGGCCTGGCTGGGCAAGGTGGGCCTCGGGGTGGGGAACAGAGGGAGCTGGAGTGGAGCTGGTCCAGCTTCCATCTAGAATGGAGGGGTGGAGGGAGAACTTTGGAGGTGCCTTCCGTCCCCCTCCCTGTCCCATCCCGTTCCCCCCCCTTCCCCCCCCCCCCCCCGGTCCCGTCTCTCTCCTCCCCCCACAGAGAGAAGGTGCCGAGTTGGAGCTGCTTGTGAGAGCTGCAGTGCCTGCGATCGCCTGTGCCTGACCTTGGTGGTGGGAGATAAAAGCTTTTAACTCTTTCTAAGGCAGAAGAGAGTTATCCCTGGACGCTGAATTCTCATAGTTGGTGGTTTTAGAAGAGAGAGGACAGCCTGGGACCGAGAGGGTAATGTGAGATGAAAAGAAGCCCCTTCGATTGCCGGAATGAAGAGGAGTGGCTTATGAGGCTGGACTTTTCCCGCGTAATGATAGCCATAGACGGACCCTGGACCCTCCTGACTATAAATAAGACTGTGTTTGGGTGGATGTTTTTGGCTCAAACCCAGAGATGTTCTGGCCTGCTTCTTGGAGCCCCTGGCCCCAGGGGTAAATGGGGGGGACCTGAGTCCCAAAATGAGAAGATGGCTGGTTTTTGGTACTTGGCCAAAACATCCTTAAAAAGAGCCCTGTTGCAGTGCAGGTCCATGGACGGCAGTGAGAGTGCTGGACATGGAAAGGAGGGTGTCACCCTGGCAGACCCCTCGAGGCAGTGCCATGGGTGACGTGGGAACACGGGATGGTGGACCTGTGTTTCCTGTGGGGGGGGGGGGGGTCTGTGGTGCGAGAGAGACTCCTCTCGTCCTGGATGGAATGTGGATTGTCTGAATTTTAAAGGATGATGATTTGGATTAGGAACCCAGGGTTGTTGAGGGATTAAGCAAGTAGATGAAGGTAATGTGCTGGAGTCAACTGAGTGAGCATGTATGGAATGGAAATTGGGGGGAGGAGAAGCAGTGTTTTTGGGAGGTTTTCTCTTCTGCTTTTGGGTGGCTGGGTTTTTCTTTCCTTTTCTATTGTCCATGGTTATGTAGTATAATAAATTGTCTGTCTGTTTCAAGTATTAGGCCTGCTCTGCTCTGTTCTTGACCACATCTCACAGTAGTTCATTAGGTAAAATATACCCTCATGGGTGCATTGGCATTTTGTCTAATGTCAACCCATGACACTGCTATGTCCATTCACACTTCTTTTTTTTGCCTTTTTTCTGACTCCTAAGTAGGTAGTTTGATATGTTTGGGTTTTTTCTCTTTTGTGGGGAGGGGGTATGGCTGATCACAAATCTTTTTGTTCCAACTGTGTCCACTGGCTGCAGTATGTTTTGGTGAAGCTCTGTACAAAATTAGAGTGCTGTAACTATTTTGCTGTGTTTTATAAATGTCTGTGTGCAGAAGCATGAAACACCTCTCCTACTAATAAATCTATTTTTAGCAGAATTCTGCTCACTAGTTGATTGCAGGTGCTGACATCCTGCTGAAAAGAAAACAACTCTGCAACACCCCAACACCAGGAGAAGCTGCAACATCAGACACCAGAGCATCCTCAGGAGAGGGAATCACAGCAAATTCCAGTTGCAGAAATTCCTCAGGCATCACTGAAACACCACAGCCCAACTGTGAGCCAGGGAAAAGCATCATTTGCCTCATTCCTCTGTGTGTATCTACCACTGGTCTGTCATTTCCATCAGTTATCTTTATACAGCCACACGTATATAAATATTAAAAAAATACTGCTTGTATAAATTTTGCTTGTATTTTATACTTCTCAGATACCTGAGCTGCTGCCTCAGGAGATGCTGATAGAAAAATGGATGCCATAAAATTCTTTAGATTTCCAAAAATTTCACAGGTCATTTAATGTATAGTTTTGATTATTTTGTTCAAAAGAATAAATTAGGAATCACAGGTATAAATATTCACTTTAGGTAAGATCACAAATGCTTTTTTTGCTAGCTTTTCTAACGAAGCTGCAAACAGAAACTTCTCCAAGTTATATTTCTGATCATGCTAAGTGAGAGTCTTTTCTTCACAGGTGATACCAGAAGCAAGCTGAGTATTACTCTTTGCTGAGTAATACTCTAATGAAACTCTTTGAATTTTCTGGAATTGTTTTGCTTAGAAATACAGAAAACCATTTTTATCTTCTAATACCTCTTCTCAGAGAAATCTATGCTGTTTATGCTTAAAATTATTACCAAAATATCTGGGCAGTAAACTGCCTGGACTGAAATAGTTTACACAGGCATTATTCTGATAATTCTGATGCTAAACTTACTCTCGGGTGCTAAACTTACTTGGGGGTGCAGCCCAAAATTTTGATTGATTAATTAATTGAGAAACTGAAGTTCATACAAGAATATAGGAGACTACACCATGATACTTGAATATTTTCAGGAGGACTCTGTGGCTCTGTCACAGTGAAATGTGCCTGCTAACTTGTTGCTTTAGCCACTCTAATTAAGTGTATATCGATCTACACATTGCCAAAATATCTTCCTACCTACGTTATGGCTGTAAAATTAAAAAACCATTACAGCTCATTGCAAGTGACAGCATCTGCTTTTCAAATGAAAGATTTCATGCTAAATGAGGGGTTGTGCCAATTACCATCCATTTTTCTGTCTGTTTTTTAAAAACATCTAGCTTATCCCTTAACCACACCAACTTCTTCCCTGAAGATTTTAATTGATGGTTCTGGGCTCTAATTACCTGACTTCAGTAGAGTCCGACCTGGACTTGTAATATCATTTCAGTATTTGTTTTTAATTAGCCCAGTTATTGGCAATTGACCTGCACTTAACAGCTTCCACATCAGATGAGGCTGTTTCCCTTGTCGGGCTGATCAGGGGAGAAGCTGAGCGCCTTCTGCTGCCTCCCCTCACCCTCAGCCCTGGTTCCCGAGCAGGGATGCTCCCACTGTGCTCTCCCCACCAGCTCCAGGCTTCCCGGGAAAAACCTCCAGCCCTTGTCAGGGAGGTCATTTCCCCTTAACTCTCCCTCTCTTGCCAATCGATTTGTCAGCTCAGAGGCTCCCCTTTTGTGAGAGCCCCTCTGACAGGGTTCAACCGGGTCAGAAATCAGAGAGAACTCAAGGGGAGGGCTGAGGATCAGGGCAGGCGGGATTGTCTGCTGCTCGAGGGGGAATAGAATTGTCTTTGAGACAATCTTCTGCCAGGTTTTTCTATGTCACCCCCTCTCCCCCCACCCCACAACGTTTGATTAGTTAGAAAAGTTTGGAAAAAAACCCCAAACAAACGCAAAAAAAAAAAAGGTTTATAAGCAATGTCTACCTAGAGCACTGTAACACTGGCAAGTGAAATCACACTGGTCTTCAATCAGCGTAAACCTAGGAAAGATTAAACGTTTACCAATCTCAGGTAAACTATCAGCACTGAGTGGTCCACAATTACATCATAAAGGACATAAAATTATTATATTAAAGACAGCAATCCTGAACTGTATTGACACAGAGCTTGAATGACTCATATTCAGCAAGCCAAATGACCCAAACATGCACAGTAAGACATATTTTAGGGTCTACTGAATTATTCTACAAGTAAAGCCAAGTTTCTGTGTGTTTAAGCCCTGTATTCTTGACATCTGAAATTTCCAAGTTGTCAAAATCTTTGCAAGTGTGTTTCTTCATATTGCCAGCCCTCCTTGAAAGTAATTGGTAACGTGATCACAGGAATTCAGCAGATGTACAGGAAAAAACCGCTTTGTTCACTGGCTGAAACCACAGCCATAAAGTAAGGCTTGACCCAAGATGTATTCATATTGATCAAGTCATTCTGTTAAATCTGCTGGATTCTGATTGAAGTTACTTAAGAGCACAGAAGGCAGAGCATTGCACTGTCCTGCAGGTAGCTGATGGGATGCTCCGTTAGTTTACACGAGCTACATCAGCCCTGGCAAACCCTCACTGGAAGACAGCTATTTTCCCCCAAATTTCCCTTTAAAGGAAAGGAAACTTCCTTGCCTACGGAAGGGCAGGTTCTGGAAGCATTTCCCCAGTGTGTGGTGTTGCTGAGCCCTGCAGTGCTGTTCGTCCTCGAGCTCCAAGCGCACACATCTGTGCTGAGCCCTGCACGGAACAGCTGCCTTTGGACTGTCCCCAACCTCACATTAGATGCCATTTCCTAATTTAGGAGAAGCTGGCAAGCAGGCCAGCCTCTGAGCATCAGAGGGGACCAAATGTCATGGAGAAACAGGAGACTCTGAGGAGCTGCTGGCTTGTAGGATTTGGGAAGCACGAAAGGGCAACAACATCTTTAAGAACTGCTCAGAGCTGGGGGTTACAGAGAGGCGACTGCAGAGCCATTTCCACGAGATTCCCCATGCACCGTGATGGAATGGGATTTGTTCTGCTGAGCTGAGCCTCTTCCCGTGGTCAGCTGGCATTTCCTGGGCAACCCAGACCACTGGGCTGGAACTAAAAGCGGTTAAAAGCAGCACGACAGGCTGCGTGCTTCACAGGAAAAAAAAATAAAACAACTTTTCACCATCCGTCCAACAACAGAAAGCAAAGACAGCAGAAATCCAAGGACAGGAGGGGAAGCCACATCTTAACTGCTCAGGATACACAAAATAGCTTAGACATCAAATGATGTGGATTGTTCCTCATGCAGACATCCCAAAACACTTCAGGCTCCCCTGTGGGGTAAACTACAAGTGGCAGAAGAAACATCCATATTTATTGAGATTTTACAATTAAAACAAACCAAGAAATAGAAAAAAATCTCAGACTGTGAAATTCTGCTGCTCTGCCATGTATACTTTAAATACAACATATATAGTAACAAACACATAATAGTAAATATAAATATAAATAAAGTAATGTAAGTAAATAAAAATATAAATACGTTTAAGTAGCTTCCTACTTAGTCATAAATAAAATAAACTTCCTAGTAATCCTAGTATTTATAATAATTATTATGTTTTTATTATTTATTTTTATAAATTTTCTTATAATAATTATTGGTATGTAATTAATTAGCTTCCAACCATTTCCCACAAAGAATTAAAAAAAAAAAGTCTGGTCCTTCTGCAGTCAAATGTTGCTTTGACCATTTTTTTACACAATGGAAAAAAAACCACAAAAGGGAAAAAAGAAAAAAATAGAAAAAATAAGGAGAGTTCATCTGGTTCTTAAAATCATGAAAAAGCCATTTTGGCCCAGTTCAGTTTGACAGAAACCTTGACAGCCTTTATGCAGACTAATAAATGTTTAAAATCTAACATTTATTGCTCATTCATGCTTCCCAGTAGTGAAGATTTCACTAATTATAACCACTAAAATGTGTTACACCACATCCACCTTACACAACAGGGCGTAGATGTGCTACTGCCTCATGTAAATACAAGGGGAGATGTCCATATGCATGTGTGTCTATATACATCAAGGTACCATTTTAACGATAGAAATGCTCCCCTTTAAGAGGAAAAGCAGTGAAAGCAGCTGCTGTTAGTCAGAGCTGAATGAAAATCCATCCCTGAGATGTTTTATCAGTGGTTGTTTTTGCATCTGTGGGTTTTGGGGGTTTGCATTTTCACGGGGCTGCTTCTTCTCAAGCTGAAGTGGAGAAACTGAATTCCCTCAGCAAGGGGTGAGACTGGGAAAAAATATTTAGGAAATTAAATGGGGAAGGAGAGGATTTCTCCTTTTTGCAAAGAAAGCTTTTATTAGTTGTTTAATCTTCTTCTAATTTAAAAGGGGGTCCAAATCAGTTCCAACACTGGCTTTCTCGGGGGGAGTGTGGTAACGCAAAGAAGAAGAAATGTTGCCA
The DNA here is from genome assembly GCF_021018805.1 of Prinia subflava. NCBI lineage: Eukaryota > Metazoa > Chordata > Aves > Passeriformes > Cisticolidae > Prinia > Prinia subflava. Next base: position 2,386,951 of record NC_086271.1, read on the forward strand.
GTAGCTACAAATGGGATGGTTTAAAAAACACAGGACCCAAAGGAAACAGCTAACACACCAAACTATTTTCAGCAGCTGGTAAATCTGTGCTATTCACAGCAGCCATCTCATTGGAACAGTACTGAATAGCCTTATTCAAACAAAACAATTTACAGGCAAGCATATGAGTAGTTTGTTTCTTTTTAACTCCAATATCATGAAAACAGAACCATTAAAATGCTTAAAATCTAGTGCACACAAAATCAGGGCATTTTTGAAGAAAAAACACATCCATGAAAAAATAAAAAACTTCTTTTATTGCTTGAGCTGCTCATCTCTAAAACCAAGGATTTCACAATAGAATTTCTCACCCTACTAAACTGATAACAAACCCAAATGCCAGTGCAAATGAAGAGGACAAATAAAACTCATCTCACTCCTGCAAAGACCTATAAAGTCCTGCTGGGATATGGCTTTGACTTTTTTTATAAATGGGAACTCTGAGTAATCCATCTCAAAACAGTTGGGAATACACTACAATACCTTAGTCAATTCTGTGTAGTGGAACTCCAACATAAAATCAGAGCAGTCTTTTCTCCTTAGAATGAAATAAATAGCATTTTTGTAGCTCCTGGGGAAAAATAATAATTAGACTCATTCAGAGCACACGTTTCTTGTATAATAATGCAAAAGAACAAGAAAAAAAATTCAACAATTTAGTCCACTGGCTGTGAGCAGGGGAAAAGGTAGAGAAATGAGAAAAGGAGAGAAAATGCCCATTTTCTGTTGACTTCTAATAGAGGAGGACCTATTTCTACACGTGCCTTTGAAAACTGTTTCCTTTCCAGATAATTTACAAAATCATACTAAATCTCAGTTTCTGAGATTGGAAATAAAATGGCAGCAAAAATGTCCCAAATTTAATAATTTAATAATAAACCTGATGAACGACGATATAGCCATCTCTCAGACAGTGTGAAATACAAAAATGGATACTCAACAACATTATTTTCAGGTCTGGATTCCAAAAATATGCATAGTTACTTAAAAAGTTGATTCTTTTCCAGTGCACAGCTCAGATTAAATGCCAGGGAAAACTCAAGAACTCAAAGGCCTTGTGAACATATGAACAGTTGCACTGCCAGGCATAATTGTTTTCTGATGCATAGCTGGCTGCCATTTAGCACATGCCCTGGTAGAAAAGGTCACTACTTACAAAAAAATTCCTCACATCTTCCATTAAAGCAGGCAGCCTTCATGCCAGGCAGCAGAGCACAGCAACACAACATGTTAACACATTATTTTCTGAAACAGGTTGCCTTCAGTTTCACCAGGCAGAGTTGTCCTTAAAATATGACCATATTAATTAACCAGGACATGAATGACAAGAAAACCAACACCAGAATGAAAAGGTTTAAGTTATTCCTGAAAATTAATCAACCATGCCTTTACTCAATTTCAGTAGTAGCTCATCAAGTAAACAATTTACAGGGTAAGAACCTGTTTCCCTGGATACCTTTGAAGATTTTGAGGGGTTGAAATTAATTGTGATTTGGTACTACAGAGCGTGACAAGTTTAGGAAGAGGTTCTAGGTTGCCTAAGAACGAAAAGGTGAGCATCACCTCAGTTCATTTTTACATAACTACCTTGGGAAGAGTGAAAACTCAGCAGAAGCTACAACGATGGTGTTTAGACACTTACCACAAAGGCTTTTGACACAGAGACAGATATAAATTATAAGGTTTGCATGCAAAAAGTTTTTACTGAGGGTTGGAAGGAAGGTTTTTACCTCACTGAAGTGAGAAGTTATTTACTAAGCAGTCAAGTGGGAGAGAGAGCTCCTAGTGAAATAAAGCAGCACACACATTTACACAAGGGAAACAACCTGTACTTCAGGACAGAGAGAGCCACACTGTCTTGTCTCTGCAAGGACAGAGCTTCAAGGACTCGGGTATGAAAAATTAATTTTGCCTGTGCGCAAGCCTGCCTGTAACTTTGTCCAGAACTTTGTTTTGTCTCAATTAAGTTGCCATCCCTTTTTTGTTAAAAACCTTGGTGTGCTGGAGCCATCATTTAAAAGCAGCAGGTTACTGTGTCTTTGCTGTTGCACTGAGAACACTCCAGCCACATACAGAACTTTTCGTTTTCTGCCTCCCAGGGCATTCTGTTTGCTACAACGCAGAGTTTAGCCCGTATCACTGGCACTTATCACTCCTGTCAGCAGACAATTGATTGACTATATGATTATATCTTTAATATGGCTCTTAGATAATCCCAGTATTCAGTACAATCTCAGGGTCAAGGGCATATCTGTGCTCTTCTCCACAAGATAGGCAATGAACTTCTAAGACTCTTCTAAAAAGCAAACATAAAATTACTTCCTGTAAAACCTGTGTAAGAAAGCTTTGAACTACCACAGTCCCACTTTGGGTTTTCTTCCCCTTTCCCTTGTTTTCTGTGACCTTTTCTGAAGTCTTCCCAAATTCATTGATGCTCCACGCTCCTGACACCATGTGATGTTCATCACTTTCCTTAATGACCAAGCAGAGCTGAGAAGAATAGCAATGTGCTTAATGTTCAGCAGGAATTTATAACTACACCATCAAGTCAGTCATGACCTCACAAATTTCCATCAGGAGCTCCCTGGGACTTGCAAAAGAAGTCATATTCAAATACATTGTCTATTATGTTGTCTCCTTCAAATATTATGCTACCCTTTCTTGGCTGCTGAATTTTACTGTTATTTAAGTAGCAAGTAAAAGACTACAAAGTTCAATGTTGACTCAAAATAGAAGACTAAAGTACTATTAATTGCTGAGTTTTGTGGAGATAATTTAAAGTAACACTACAGCCTTCAAATACTACATTACAGTTGTATTATTTGGATATGGCATTTCCCTATGATAGAGACTCTCAGTTGCATCAGTCAAAGCACAATGTAAGTGCACACAACCAAGGCCTTCTCTTTCGTTTGTCTGAGCAGAAGAACCTGGGGCAAAGCAGAGCAGTCCTGAGTCCATCAGAATCAGGAGACAGCCCAAGAACAGCTCATTTCAGTCACAGCACAGGGGATCTTCCACATCCCTCTTCCCATTTCAGCAGGACAGTTCCTTTAAATCAAGGAGTCAGCCTTCACTTCCCAAAGAGCAGCAAGGAGTCCATTCCCCCTCCCTTCTTCCCTTTAAAAATCCTATCAATCTACTGCTCCAAACAGCAGCCACCCTGTGTATGATGCCTGACAGGTTTATTGAATTTGTGAATGAAATCTAGCTGCAAACAGAAAAGTTGTGATCTGTGGACAGATAAATGCACTCTCAACAGGTTATTGTTGTAATGAAAATGGAGCAACTCTGCTCTAAAACAAAAAAAAACTCAAAACCAAAAAAAAAAAAAAAAAAAAAAAAAAAAAAAAAGCAGGTACAGCTATACCCGGTCTCATTTCTCTCTTCCTCTTTTCAATCTCTTAAATCATTTCACCTGCCCAAAAGCACAGCAGCCTGAACTGCAGCCCGCCACTTCACATTGCCTAATTGGTTGGTTTCAATACCCATTCTCCAGAGGAGGATCCCAGCTTATTTCAGCCAATTTAACTGTCATGTTGTGTGCTGGAGGAGTTGAACCCTTTTTGTCCTTTGCCCTGGGTGACCATGTGCATATGGTTCAACCTGAAACCTTTTCACTTCTAAGGCTTTCAGGGCACTTCCTTCATTAAAATGCATCAGGCCTCCTTCCTCCAAGGGAGCAGCTGCCTGTGTTTTGCTTCCCCTAACTCAGAGCCATCATGGGCAAAACCTCTGCTTTCTCCACCAGCAGCCAGAGGTGCTTCCTCTCTGTGCATCAGTCCAGGGGGACAGGCAGGTGCCGTGAGGCAATGACAAAGGGACATCCCCAATGTCCCCCCGTGATCAGGGGGCCGCACAGGGCTCGGGTGTTTCTACCTCTCCCCTTTGTATCTTCAGAGAGTTTTATGGTGTTTGCTCAGGAAGAAATCCTGCTGTGAGCGATCTGCAATTAGGCATGGCTCGTTAAACAGAGCTCCTTCCGTGTGAGTGGAGTGGAGCTCCCCTGAGCCGTCCTGGCAGAGAGGAGATGATGAAATCCAAGACAGCTCCGACAGCAGCAGGCACGGTACCCTCAGCTGAGGGCAGGCGCCACACGCAGTCACCGTGACCAGAACGTGTCACCAGGGAACTGCCACGCTCACTGCAGCAGAGCTGTCTGTCTGTCTGTCTGCCAGAGGAACTGACTGTCCTCAGCTACCTGGGACAGCCTCTGCCTGGCCTGACCTGGCCTTCACACGACAAGATTTTATTACAGCTCCCCAAAGCTGGCTGAGTGAGGGCTGGAGAAATGGACCCCAGGAGCTTTCCAGCATCCTCTTAAACTGGAGACAACGGGGCTACACAGACTTATTTATTCACTAAGAGTTATTAACAACTTCTCTTTATTCTATTAAGATGAAAAGTAGGTATTTTTGCCAGCTGACACTGGTTTAAAAAATAAAGCAGACTCCAAACACCAGTCCTCCATCACCCATCTCCTCATCCCATATCAATCTTTTAGACTTAGCTTTGCAAATTTAACATATTGCTGACATTTGGGGAGCTCATTGTTGAAATTTTAGGCATTCTCACATCAAAGACCTGTCCTGTTACCTGTTTCTCCTTAGATAGTTTTCAACAGGAGAAAGAGTTTTCCTTGAAACTACTATTCAACTGCAGCCTAAATCAGAAGATCTGTTCCTAGTATTCTGCAATAAAATTAGGTGTGCGTGGTCTGTAGGTTCCAGAAAACTCCCATCAGGATTTTGTTACACCTATACATAAGAAAAAAATTGATTCCCTATTATCAGGCAAAAGGACGCCCATCTTCCTCACCCTCTGTGTCCTTTGGATGCTCTGCTTGCCATGATAGTGCACTCCTGCCTCAGGCACTTTCCCTTCCTGCCCCAAATAATTGCAATAGGATAACATCAAGTTTATAAACGTCTTCTGCCATAATAACCCATCATTACACATTTATTTTAGTCACAGGACATAAAAAGAACCCAAAACAATAAAACCTTTTCCTCATCCATCTGTAGAGTCAAAAATTTTGCAACGTACACAAAAAACAATGTTCAGAAAATGTTGTCTTTACTGGGTGACGTTTAGTACTGGGGAACCTCCTTGGGGTATCCCATTATCAAATTTCTTTCACTATATCCTTATTCCACTGCAATAAAACACCCTCATTCATATACGCCAGCCTTTCAAGAGAAAATACACTGCATTATACTAAAGACTCATCTAGCAAAAAATTTACAGTGAACACAAACCTTCCTCCTCAAAATAGCACTCTTCAGAATCCTCTCTATGAATTCAACCTAGAGGTAAAGAAGACAATTTGAACAAGTGTTCTTTTTCATGACAGAGATAATTTAGAATTGTTACCAAGAGACTTGATATTTCATGAATGGTCTTTAATGGGGTTTTTTAAACTAGAGTATCATGATAGAAAAAGGTTTTATGGAAGATAATCAGATAATAAATATATCATCCCTTCTATTATTTCATCTATACAAAAAAGTAGCTTGGTCATTTTGGCAAATGGGTTTTGTAAGGAAATTTCTGGTGCCCATAAAGTTGTTGTTTAAAAAAAATCCAAGCAGAAGAAAACTATTTCAAGAAACAAGAACAAGAAAGACTCTTTCTAGAGCAACTCTCCTATTGTTTTCTAGGATACCCTTTCGCAGGCTTTCCTTTGAAGTGTGTGTGTCAACAGTTTAAATGTGGAGTTTGCTACTCGCACTGTGTGGCTTCCACTGAGGATTCACAAGAAGGAGGACTGGAGATCACAGAGCAGCAGTCACATAATGCCTAAAAGGCAGGTTACAGTGAGGCACTGCCTGGAATATTTTCTGTACCATTATGGCTATCCAGTCAAAAAGCAGCAGGGAGGAACCGAAGCAACCGAAAGGATGGAACCAAATAGTTCCCAGTACTTCAAAAGTTTCTCAGCAGTGCAAACGCATCTTCAGACTAAGCACAGAGCAAGTGAAAGGTGTGAAGTGGCTCAGTGGGGTGCAGAGGAAGGCTGAAGGGGAAAGGGTGCTACGGAATTGAGAACAGAGACATTGGAAAAAGGATACAAGGATGGCAGATTAAAAGAACAGAGGCCCTCCCTTAGGCCCTGCCAAAATATTAGTGAACACCCTGATTCCGATGATGAACAACTCATTCAAACTCACCAAGCTGTAATTTTGAGATGTTCGAAACTGATTGAGTTCCACTCTTCCACCTTCAAACAATGTCAAACAGTTTTCATTCTATTTCTCATGTTATCAGCAGTTTCTATCAATGAATATCATCCACTTTGCATGTTTCAACATAGATTTGAGAGTGAGCTTCATTATTCTCACAGAGCAAGCAGGAAAACTGAAGCACAACCACCAATTTGGCCATTTCCTGCACAGCCCTGGAGTCCTGGGACTGTGCCAAGCACCACTGACAGGGAGGAGATGCAGCTGAATTCTCTACCTGTTGGCACTGGGAAATGCCTGTCATTCTCAGAGAGAGCATAAAAATCCTCTTCCCGCTTCTATCATTGCAGAAGTTCCTCTAACTCTTCCAAACCAGGGGACAGAACTGCAATTGGGTATGAAACTCCTGAAGGGGAAAAGGAAAACCAAGCCCCAGTAGTAGCATATTAAATTTTGTGTTTAAAGAAATTTGAATTTAGGCAAGCGTGACTGAACCACCATGTACGTGTCACATTATCACCTAACTCCTTCCACAAAGTTTGCTTTTACAGTTATTTTTTCTATCACTGAGCAGCAGTTTTACAGTGTGCTTGACTTCATGGCACTGCAAACAAATTGAGTTTTTGCACCTTAACAGTGAAGTGGTGTTGATCCAGTGATGTACTGCTGAAAATTTGCAGCCTGCTGAGGGAGTCAACAGGGAAATCTGTGCTTTTTAAATTAGGGTTTTTTTCAGCTTGTAAAGATTGACAGTATTGACACCTTATAACTGAGGGTAGGCTTGGTGTATTTTACTACTAAAATGAATGTTACTTTCAGAATCAATGGCATGGTGGCAGGTTGAGCCCGAGGCATCCAGTTACCTTCTCCTATGCCCTACATTCATTCCCTCCCTAAATTAAATACAGAGATTTGGTAACCCTACAGATTTGGGGGTTTGGTTTAGGTATTTCTATCACTGATATGCATTTACACAATGGCCCCTTAGGAAATAAACAGAAAGGAATTGATAAATATGATACACAACCAAATAAAACAGTCTGAACTTCTTATAAGTAAGGAAGCACCCAAGTTTCAAGTCAGTCACTTCATAACTCTGAACAATAACTACTGCCATTCATGAATTTTTGTTGTCAGAGCACCCCAAGATGTTGTTTAATTCACCTAAACTGTTTTATTCACAATATCCACATTCATTAGAAAGGTTTAGAAAATCACTGGCTGCTCAAGGAACACAATCAAGAAGAGAACTGTCCCATCCTTCCCATCTGGAAAGCAGAAAGTCCTTCTGCCTTAGAAGAACACTTGTGGAGGCACCAACAAAGAAAAGCTTCAGAGCATGTTCCAGTTTAGTTTTAGCTCTTCCTTGACTTTTTTTTCCTACCCCTCTCCATCTTCCATGGTAGTCCATAGGCTAGAAAAGGGTGAGGATGTGGCATGAAATTGTTGGGGGCTTTGGGCACAGGTGGTTTATCTAGCTCTCATTCATAAACAAATTAATCATCACATTAAGAAGGTCATGCCATAACTTATTCCCAGGCTGGGAATAGGTATTGGTGGGGTGGTTCCTGGTTTCCTCAGAAACCCAAAGCATGGGGAGTCCACAAGCTTATCTGAGCTTTCCCTTACTCCCTAGACCCCTAGCAGGGTGTGCCAGACACTCAGAAGATAAATCTTCCAAAATCCAGAATATTTTGTTTTGATTTGTACACAGTGTGTCTTACAAATTTATAAACACTGTTTGTGGGAATCAAAAGATGTAATGTATATTGGGATCTCAAATGTAGTCAAAAAGTTCTGAAATGCCTTTCCTCTCTCTGTCACTGGATGCAAATCAAACAAGTTTTGTCCAGCCTTCTGCTGCAAGACGTTCTGTGCTCAAAAAAGGGATGCGGGCGTGGAATAATCAAGAGAGATGGATCTTAATTTAAATGTAAACAGTGGAAGCCCATATATTATACATACACCTACTTGGAGCAAGAATGAAAACCCATTTGTAAAACCCAAATCCAGCTTGTCAGATCAAGATGGAGCAGGCCTTTCAAATCACTCTGTCTCCCAGACAGAATGACAGGGTGACAGGAGGAAACGATTCCTGCAGTCTGACTACAGAAATAATGAATAATCTGCTCCAAGTTGGGTTTTTTTTGCATTATTTATACTCAATACACTGTCTTTGTAAGGATGATTAGTGCACCATCTGCCTGGACCATAAACAGGCATCAAGGAGACAACCTCCTGATTAAAATCTCATTTCTTTCAAACAAAGAATATGAAGCCACTATTCTTTCTGGACATGCAGACCTCCAGTCTCCTAATTAATCTACATCAGTCATTAGATATCGATAGTCTGGCCAGACCTCAAGTTATTTAAATGCATCACTGAGCTAAAATATAATAGAGCCAAGCCACAAATATGAAGCTCCTTATCCTCTGCAACACTGGGAGCAACATTCTGTGTCTCATTAGGGCAGAGCATCAGAATTAATCAGGAGCTCTGAAGCAAGTTTCTAATTTTCATCATCACAAGCCTCTGACTAATCCTGGGATTCATCTGATAAATGGGAATGTCTGCCTCAGATCTGGCCACCCCAGCTTCTTCAGCAGAGACCGCTTCAACAGAAACTCAACAGCATCTCAGGGGCAATTTGTCAAACATTAAAAAGAGACACAAATGAGTTGCTGCCTAAACAGGCCTACCTGTCTCAAGAGAATACAAAGGAACTAGGAATGATCCCGCTAAAAAGAAACATACATGCTTTTGAGGTCTAAATTAATTCAGGATCTTGGCACACAATACCATTGCAAAGGGCTCAGGTTACAGGAAATTAATAATTTCTATTAAATCCATAATGAACACTAAAAACATTGAAGTTCATAAAATTTAATTCATAGTTTTAAGATGTAATTAATTACCATGTCCATGTCCTTACCCATTCATTACTTTCTGTCCTCATTTTGAATGTATCTTCATTCTGCTCTGCTCGGACATTTACAAGTGCTTGAGTTCAAACCACCATTCTAAAAGTGTCCATCCAGCCCAGGATGAGAGTATTTGATGCAATAGCCATTAAAACACACACACACACTCATCATCATCTTTGTTTTTGCAGCACAAATTAAGGGCACTTTGTTGGTCCAAAAATTCAGGTGAGAACCAATTTGAGATTTTCTGTCCCGAAAAAACCCCACATTTGTCATCACTGTATTCATAAACCAACAAAAATACAAAACCACCGTATTGATCTATATAATAAATGATAACAGTCTTTACGGGAAATGTAGAAATAACATATTTCCTTAGGGGTCTCCAAAGCATTTGACAAACGCTTATTACATTTCAGATTCTCCCTGTGGGTGAGCTGTATTTGCAGAGTACTTTACAAACTGATCATCTGAGGCATAAAATCTCTCAGTTTTGAATTGAGAGAGTTTAAGAACCCATGTGATGAGACTTGTCTGCTATTGAAAACCTCCTTCAGCTGTCAATAAGAGAAAGCCTAATAAATGTACAGACTTACAGACTAATTTATGTTGAAATAAGCTCTGGTTTATCCACAGGATGGGTGCATTTCTTCCTAAGCCTTTCCTCCTCTCATGGATTTTGTATAAACTATTCTGTGTTTTCTTTACACACTCCCTTGCTGCTTACACAATAAGTTCTCATTAAAAGAATTTTAAGCATTAATATTTTCCGGGCAAAATACACAGTTGACATAATTGCAAATTATAATGCTTTTTAATGCTGGCACTCAAGAGAATTTCTGAAGCCATCAGGGTGAATTACACGACAATATCACATTTATAAAGCAACAACATAAAAACCTTCCTTTCTTTCCCCTCACTCAAGTATTAGGACATCCAGCTCTGGTTAGCATGCACACTGGCACTCAGAGGCCAAGGTGATGCTGGAGGAAGTGGGAGCATGAATAAAGAAAGAGAAATTGCCTGTTTCACAGAGGAAGAATGAAATTCTATACTTGGCTTCATTTTTAACTCAAAACAAAACCATGCTGATAAAAGAATGCTTTGAATTTACAGCACAGCAGAACACAAAATGGCTTGAGGTGCTGTGTTGATTTTCTTTTTCTCCCCAGAGGAGCAATGTGAGCACAGGGTATCACAGTGGCTGCTTGGAACAGGAACAGCAGAAACCCTGCCCGTGGAATTGTGGATCACTTGGAATAATGATGGAAAAAGAAAAAGTGGCTACATCAACTGAACCATTCAGCACATCTGGCTAAGATTCGTGACCTAATGGGGACAGAAATCAGTATCATCATTCAGAGTACACTTTATTTAATTGCTGACTTGCTGTGAAACCTTTGGCATGTCAGTTAATACCCATGTTGCTGTTCTCTTTCCATCCTCCCCAGCTAAGAATGTAAAGAAGAAATGCTTCCTGTAAAAGAAGGACCTAAAGCAACAAAATGGACCCTTATCTTAAATCAAATCTACATGCTCTAGTCAAATAAAAATCAGCAAAATAGTTATCATTATGATCATTGGATGGTTACCTTTAGACCTAAACAGAGAAGCTTTAATAGGAATAATCTAAAAGAAATACAATTTATATCACATTTTTATTTTCTATTTCTCCTATTTTTTATAATAAAATTGAAAACTGTACTCACTGTCAAGCTCCCAAACCTCATCTCTTAAACCAGTTTTTTTTTAATTTATAAAATTCTCTTTATGCAAGGGAAATACTGTAAAAATAACTCCTCCATCCTTAAGAAAATCATTGCAGAATTTGCCCTTCTGAAGAATATTTTACAACTTTCAGTTTTGTAGTTGAGAGAAGTTCTCAAAATATCTTGAATATTTAGAAGTTCCCATCCTTTATGCATCTTTAACTACCTTTTTGGCCAGATGTACATTTTCCACCACTGGCTATTTGCCTGCTTCTGCGAAGCAACATTTTCTCATTCCACTTTAAAAAATACGGTAGCATCTGATGATGCAGTCTATATAGTCCTCTCAGGAAAGGAAAAGGATTTTTGCAAATCAAAAAAGCTGCAGTATAAATTCCATCACATCATATTGCATACATAAATAAGATGAAGAAACCTAATCCAGAGTCAAGAAAAATTCTGTTACACTATCTGCATTTTTCGGATGCACACAAAAAATACCAGAGCTGGAACTTTTTTTCCCTGCTCACAAAGTTACAGGTGTTAGGCTCCTTTCTAGAAACAAGGGTATTTAAAGCATTTACTGCTTCTGTTTCTGAATTTGGATAATGTAGAGAGACAACTTCTGTTTAGAAAGAACAGTTTCTTCCAATTGTCAGCAATATATTTATGATATATTTATGTTTTTATCAGAGAGATCCTTAAGTTCCCTTCTGACCCAGTCCATTCTATGATTCTACAAAATCAAACCAACTTAAGCTTTAATTTCACTTACAATAATGAGAATTCAGGTGAAGCAAATAGAAGCAGTCCATACACAAACCACACAACCGTTATTTGCCTAATTGTGAAACAGCACCAAAGAACTTAAATTTAAGAGAATTACACACGCACTCAGCATTTCACTTCACAGTCTGTTAAAACTGGAAATAAAAATCAAGATCTTAAAGTCCTTAACTCCTGTTTCAATTGTAAACCTGAGTTGTCTTGCAAAACAAGAGTGGGGCAGAACAGGAAATAAGTTTTGTTTGCACTATATGAAGTATTGGAGTATTTATCTGTAAAATTATTTATTTGTATTTGGAGTATTTATAAGCTATTAAACCCCAAGAACTAGATGTATTTCAAGGATTCCGATATACCAGTGAAAACTTTGTCCATAGCTGGGAGCTTCAAAATTTTATGAATATTTCTGAAGCACTTTGTGTCATTTTATGAATTACTACTCAAGTCAAATAAAATATAATCTTATTAATAAACAGTCTTTCCTGGAGACAGAGACATCAGCTTCCAGGACAAAGAAGAACAGTCACTAAATAATAATAACCAATGAAAAGATAAATTCAACATTCCCTGCTTGGGCAGCATTAAGCATAAAATTTTGTTTCACTTCTCTGTTTCCAGTCCCACTCGGAAGCTGATTCTCTGCTGACATTGGGACAGTAACATTTGAGGTGCTGGACACCTTGTCCCTATTAGTGTTCCATTTTAGCAGACTAAAGATTTATTTCCCACAGAGGATAAAACATTCCTCCACTGCATCTTCCAAAAAAAAAAACAAAAAAAAAACCAAAAAACAAAAAACCCAGCTCTGATCTGACCTACCGGGACGTTTCTCACATGCCAGTGTTCCACAGAAAAGAATCTGCAGCAAATTTGGGGCACAACCTTTTTTTCCATTCCATGTACAGGCTCACTAGCACTGTGACATGCCACTTTTGATAGGGACACATCATTATAACAGAACAAACAAGTTTTAACACTATCACTACTCCAATATTTCTCTAAGAAAATAAAATTTTCAAACACAGCATTAGAAGAATTGATGATAGAAGTATGCAGAAAGTAATATTTTTAGCTAAAAAAATCCATCCCCCTTAGTGAATTATAAGCTATTGTTCAGTGATGCTTTAACCAGGTTATGGACACATAAATCTTGAAAGAAAATTAAAAAACCTCTACACACTTCAGTTACTTTGAGAAGCCAAAGGGAGGAGAGAGAACACCAGCAAGCTGAAACAATTCCCCCCGACCTCTCTTAACAAGAGAAATTTGTTCTTCAACTGGTTTAATCAAAATGTCCTATCATTTCCCTGAAGAATTCTCTCTTGCTGCTTCAGCAGAATTTCCATTCTCCCTTTGCCCTTCAACAGGATGCTGTCTCACAGGAGACCACAGCCACTTCTGCACTTTATCACCATCCAAATCCCCAGAAGGTTCGTTTTCCAGACCTTTGAAGGTTTTCCTGTCTGTTAAATTAGAAAATGATGCAGCACTATAACCCTCAAGTCTATTTTAAGCTCACAGAAAGCACAGACCTCAGGTGAGTGGCTCCTCTCCAGAGGAGTAAGGATCCACTGAATTAAATAAAACTTAGCAGGTAAGCAAGAATTTGCAGGATTTGAGAAACTTCTGGAGTTTTAACACATAACTACACACTGAAAAAACAGATGAAACTCAACTTATTATATTTTTAAAAAATCACTAACAGCAGAACCATCAAGACAACATACAAAGACAGCAAATGTTTTTCATCTGAGTGCAACTATTAGAGTGAAGGGCAATATGAAAAGTTTTCATTATCTGTAAAAGGATGTTCTCATTTTTATTCAACATTTCTATATATTGATGAATATGTGTCATAAGGATGAAATTTACAACTATATTTTCCCTGATTATCCTAGTGAAATCTTGTATAAACTTGCAACACATCTGATGCTTTGACCATTTCATCAAAGGAACACCTATAGAATTCAAATTTATCTCATGTAATGTGGGGCAAATTAAAAAAGTCCCAAAGCAATTAAGCACCTCTTTTAAAAGATTTGTAGTTTTATTATTTTAGGAGACTGTATTTCATGTAACTATCTCATTGCTGATTTACAAATCCATTACACCAGCAGAGAGCCTCTAAAAGCAGGCAGCACGGAAATTCAGAAACACGGAAATCAGATTAAAGATAGCACAACTTTTAAAACTCATTTTCTGGGCCCTGAAGGTTTTAACATATAAAAAAATATATATTTCAAGGGAATAGATATCAAAAACAAATTTCACGCGTTACAACAGCTTTAAAACCACATCTTAGGCTTTTTTTCTAATGCTATTATAGGTGTAATCAGCTTCTGAAGCAAGGCCAGGATTCAGACAAGGCACTACCTCCTTCACAGTGCTTGGGAATCAGATGGGAGAGTGAAGGATGCAGATGCAAGGAAGAGTGAAGCTCTCAGGGAATCTCTGTTCCAGCTGCAAATCCAGAGCCTGGTGGGCTTCTGGCAGGCATAAAACTTGCCACAAATCAGGCACAAAATCTCCAACAACCTCACCCGGCTCAAAGTTTAAAATTAAAGAAAAATAAAGACATAATGATAAGGTTATATATATTTCATTGTAAAAATTCAAAGTATTCCAAGAGAAAAGCATAGCAAGGGTTAACACTTTAAATCCTAAAATGTTAAAGGGACTTCAATCTCACTTCTGTTGTTCCTTCAGAACTTTTTTCTTAATTCCCTGAGAATAATAATATAAACAAGCAAACAAAACTTGTAATAACTATGCATCACTTCTTTTTTTTTTTTTTTTTTTTTTTTTTTTTTTTTTTTTTTTCTTTTTTTTTTTTTTTTCCCCAGATGGGGAATTACTGGAACTGGTAAATCTTTCTGGATGTGTTCAGTTCAAACCGGAGTTCTCATATTCCCATCAAGAACAGAAAAATACTTTTAAATTCAGCTCCTGAAGAACCATACTGGGGCTAGGAGAGAGCAGAGAGATCTGCTCTGGTTGAAGAACAGTCCCACTAAAAGAAAAGTTCAATCTCTTTTCCTCACTGTCAATCTTTTGAAAGGATTTCCTCCCCCCCTGCTCTTCTAAGTCAAACATTTTCCCTTCAAGTCCTTCCAGTAACAAATCAAACCTAGTGGCTTCTTAAATGAAACCTACTGAACACTTATCACAGAGATAGAGTTCATGAAAAGAAATCACAAGGATTTTCCTGCTACTGCATTTTGGCCTAAAGCTGCAGGGGAGGATATTCCAATGAATGTGAGTGTTTTATTAGCATCACCAAGAGTGCCTACTTTTCATATTTTTAATGTTCCAAAATACAGAAGGCACTTGAGGCTGCAGATGTTCCTCTCTAAAATGCAGAGAGTCCATAAAATCTGTCTGTAAATAACAAGGAAGGAGGGAACCATCAGGAAATGTTCCAGTGTGGAAGACCCGAGCCCTCAGACTGGCAGGGCTTCCCCTTTTTTTCCCACTGCCATCCATTCCCATCCTCACAGAGATCAGGAACCACCAGGAGCAGGCTTGTGCCACAAGGGGTTTTCTTGAGTGTGGGTAGTCTGGTCTGAAGTTGTAAATGTTTGAATTTCTTTAAACACAAAGAACAGTGGAAAATCTCCAGTGCAATATGTTTTCATATTGGTATCTGACAGCTCTGCATTAAAAATATTGCAATACTTGGATGTTCTGTACAGCTATTTCATTGAAGGTAATGGTAAAGGTGCCAATAGCTTTTTATATTGCAATATTAATATTTAGTGCCCTAGCTCCAGGATCTACATTAATTTACTGAATAAGAGTAAGAAGACTAAAAATTGTAGCAAGATATTAGAGCAGGATGTCTTGTTTTCCCTCCTCCTTGTGCATTCTACAAGGTTACTCTATAATAGTAAAAACTGTTTGTTCATTTAAATATCTGGAAAACAGGAGGGAATTATTACACATCTCAATGTGGTTTGTACAATTAATTTTGGATTTTTTAAAGGAATTGTAAATTTATGTATGTTAGAATTATCTTAGAACATGTTTTCCTTATTCTTTCAGTTCTTTAGTTCTGAAAACTCTGAAAAAATACTATTCTGAAGCTAATCAAATGGAAACAGAGTGAAAATGAAACACTCGAGAGGGTTACAATTATAACAGTAAGGTAGAGTAAATCACAGAAGATTCTTACATTTTCCACTCTCCACCTGAAAATTAAACATTAACAGGCCACTACTTGACATTAGAAGCTGCACAACTGGATAATTAGCCACAAAAACAGAATAGCAGAAAAACTTTAAATTTTAAACAAAGTGAAGAAACGTGGAGAAGGGCACACTATAGAGTGACCACCCAACAATTTGAATATATTTCTCAGAGATTCTGAAGTAAAAAAATCATGTTAAATACCAGGAGAGTATTCAAGGAATAATTTGCTGTACCCCTGAACTGAATACTTGAGACATTTCTTCTGCTGGTAGGCAGCAATTTTCCTTGCTGCCAAAGTGTATTTTCCTGTAAATGATTCCTATAATTGCTCAGAGTTCTTTCAAGCTGACTGTATTTATCTCAATTGTCATGAGAAAGAAGGAAAGGAGAAAGGAAGGGGTGGCCATGAGAAGAATTGCAACCACGAAATTTCTAATGGTAAAAATTCTGAAGGCAGCTATTGGTCAGAGGAAAAAAAAGTAAGGAAGCACATTATCTGACACAAATATGTTGTCCTTACTTTAATTAATACTTAGAGTAGCTTTTACTATTTCTGCAGATAAGTACAACAGTTCCCCAGCTTCTCTTGGCTTCAATCCTTCATTTCTATCACAGAACCCTATACCAGGCTGGAATTTCCAGGAAAATTATTACTTCCAAGGGTTGCTGTTCCAGATTTCTACAGAACCTGCATTTTTGAAGCAATAATTTACCACTAGCAATAACAATACCCGATCAAACTCACAAACCTTCATGAAAGTGATGACATTTATCCTGTAATTAATGGTGGACACCAAACAGGAGACTCAAGCATTTGCAGAAGCAAAACTGTGTTCAAGTAAATGGGCCAGACAATATGATATTTTTTTAAAAAGAGCAGCAAAGATGACTCCAAAGATAAAAATATTCAAGTGTTTGTACAGAGGGAGCATTTCTGAGTCACAGCCACATCCATGCTCCCCGATTCCCTCAATCTTATTCCATCCATAACTTTGGCACTGCTATCCCTTAATGACGTTATGCAACGGTTTAATTTCTTCATTCAATATATTCTTTGTAATTTTTCATCATCAGTTTTACTTTCACAAAGACAAAAACAAATTAATTTTCTCTTGTATAACAAGAAATTTCTGTTTCTTTCCCAGTCACTAAAAATCCATTTTCTTTTTTTCCTTAAAATCACTTTGATTGATAACAGTGCTGCCACTACTTTTGGCTCTTCCCTCATCCCTCAAACCCTGGTGATGACTTCTTATACTCTCTCAGAGGGTGCATTTCCATTGCAAATATGAATGCCACTTGTAGTTGCAACAAAACCCCTCCAGCTTTAAATTAGCCAGGACTGATAGCTGATCTGCAATATCCTTGACATCTTTGTGTAAATAAAAATCACACAGAACCTGTGTAGCCTGTGCCTCCTCCTATAATTGCTGCAATAGGTGCCACACCAGGACACTACACACTCCAAATTTCTCATTTCACTGGTCACATCATGTCGTCTTTGAAAGGAATATAAGGGATAGAAAAATGGAAAATGTGGCGAATTTCCATGCTTGTTCTTTGCTAACTGTTTGCAAGCCCCAGGTAAAAATGCAAAATTTGCCGCCTTCTTTTTTTCCCCCCTCCTAGAAATGTGAAAAGGGAATGAGGGACTTACACTGATACTGCATTCAACCTTGCCAAAATTGGGTAAATGTTATCTAATGCAGAAGAAGAATTTTCTTCTGTGTGAAGTCCTGGGTTACTTTCCACTTCAGGAAACATCAGGCTGCTTGGGAGGTGGGGGAGGCAAATCCCCAGAACTCCAGCAGTCCTCATCATTTCCCTTCTAGTCTCTGGCAGCGTTAATTACTGAGTAACCTCATCTCAGGTCTGTGACATGAATGACAAAGATCTCACCAGACCATGTGCCAACCAGGCATGGAAATGGGTTCCTACTCTCTGTATCTTCCTCCCTGCATCTTTCCTGTGCCTGATGTCCCTGGGTGTACTTAAAAACAAGAGCCCTTGTTTTTCACTAAATGAGATTGTGAACATAAACATGTGCTGCACACAAACTACTGACTCTAATACTTCAGGTTTTCTCCCTTTGTCTTATAAATAATTGCAAAATGAGGGAAATAAATTCTCTTTCCTTCTTCTAAAAGCTTTTTTTTGCCTGTGTACAACAGATGTTGTTTCCATAAATTGGTTTCTAATTTCTTTCATAACTCAGTCAGAACAACCCTTCAATTCACAGTCAGGGAATAGATTTAGTGCTGCACATAATTCTTGTAATTATGCACGAAAACTGCACTTTGCTAGGTGAAAACCTTGGCTATCAATCACTGGGTTTAGTGTATGGGCAACTGAATCTTCTGTTCCACCAGCTGCACAACACACCGAGGATTCCTTGCATTTCCACAGTGGGAAGGATAAATGATTCCTGGGATAGGGAATGGATAAGGAGGCTGCAAGGGGGCCAGCTCCAGTGTTGGATTGCAATACACGGAGTCATTAAGGATGCCACTCACACCTCCCCCACAGCAATCTGCAAAACCAGCACTATTTAAATGTCTTCCAGTCATCAAAATGCAGTTAGCCACAATAAAGCAAATAAAGTTCCTTCACTTAAAGAAAAAAAAATTAAAAATCTAATAGAAAATTGAATAAAACTGCTTGCCTGGCTCAGGTGAGAAGCACAGACACCTGGTGGATCCTGAACTTTGAAGTTCAGCACAAAAACTGCAAATGTCACAATAAAAATTGGCAGAGACAGTGTGCAAAAGACTGTTCATGCAGTTGTAGCACTAAGAACAAAGTTATTCTGAATAGCTTTCTACCCTTTTTTTTTTTTTTAAGAATATGATTTACTTGTTAAATGAAAATCGATTTTCATTTTTATTTAAAAGCTGTTCCATTGCCAGCCACTAAAGCTGAAGTTGCTGACATATTAACATGTGCAGAATACAGAACACATGGAAATTTCTCCAGGAGGTCACATCCAGGTACCTGAAGGCAAGTGAAACCCCAGGGGTTACTGACAGGGTTTTAAAGGAACTGATTAGGCAGCCCTGCTTCCCCCATGAAGCAGGCTTACTGCATGCCCCCAGTAATCCAGCTGGAATCATTATGCAGTCTCAGGATACACTTAATGCAACTTTCATACAAAAATGCTGCAGGGATAAAGGGATTAGAATTTCTGAGAGAATGAGTACTTCAGAGGAAGTAGCACCAATAAAGCCATCATAAAATGGGAGGGTTGTCTCTCCCTTCCTTGTCTTCTTTGGTTTTTTTCATAGGGAATGGAGTGAAAAAGTAGTTTTCCAAATTCTGAAGCATACATCTGTGTGAACAAAATATTTTTTCTTTAGGCGTGGGTTTGTTTTTGCTTTTTTTAATACACTTTCTTTACTCTAGGCAGAGGAAGGTGATCCTTTCCCTCTAACCAGTAAAGATGAGATATACTTGAGTGTTTGAGTACTCTTGACATACTTGAGTACTCTTCAGTGGAGCCCAGTTACGGGAGAAGAGGCAATAGGCACGAATTAAAGTAGAGGAATTTTCATCTGAAATCAGGAGAACACCTTTTTTCCACGAGGGTGGCCAAACACTGAAGCAGGGTGCCCAGGGTGGTTGCTGGCTCTCCATCCTGTGCCCCTGACACAGTCCTGGACAAGTTTGAGCAGGGGTTGGGATAAATTCTGTGACTCTTCTTTACTTTGAGGGGAGAAAAAAAAAGGAAAGAAGATGATCCTCCCACAAGCTATATCCTAAACTGTCAGGAAAAAAAAAAACCAAACCACCAAGTAAACATATCCTTTGGCTCATCTTCAGACTCAAATAAGACACCAAAAAACAAAGCTGAATGAAACTCTTCCAACTCCCACTTGGTACAACAGGAGGCAAGAAATTCGGGCAAACACTGTACTTTTGGTTATGTCAAACCTCACACATGTCCCAGTCCTGCATCTAGACTACATCTTCAAGCAGAATCCAGAGAATTAAACCTAATTAACGTTTACCAAAGAAAATTGGCCACAAGGGTTAAGCAGAGTAATTCAAGTGACTGAAAGCTCAAAGGTTTGGTGATCATCCTTATATTGCCAGTTTTGCAAAAACAGGTTCCAGTTAACTTGGACTCAACCTAAGTTTGTAGAAGCAGGTTCTGATCCACCCACTTGACCTTCCTCTATTAGAAACGTTATGTTTGAGTATTTTCAACTCTTACTCAGCAAAAGGCAGCATTTCTAAAATTTTTTACAGAGTATGTGCATTAGAATGCAATTATTCTGTGCTTTTGGCTATTTTTTTTCTTTCTACTGGTGGACTATTTTCTCTTTCTCAACTCTGTTCATTACACATTAAGAAAAACAAACAAACAAAACAACAACAACACACCCAAAAAACAAAACCAAAAAACCGCAAGGGGAGTTACTTGAAACTTGCACTTCACACTATGACACTGAAGTCATAAATGTGAAGTGTCAGCGACTTTAATAAGCCTGCTGCCAATATTTTTTCACCCTAATAATTCACTAAATATTATGCTAGTATTATGTCAAAGACCCCAAAACACAGGAGGAGGATTCTGGGTCTAACTAGGCAGAGAAATTCGTTTACAAATCCACATGACAGGGGAGGCCTCAGAAATGGCAAGATGTCCTCACAGCCTTTCCTAAACATCTACACCAAGTCTATGGGAATGAGTGGATTTTTGTTGTGTTGACCTAAAAGGAAAGATAATCTCACAAATACCAGAATGACTGAATTAAAAATAAAGAGATGGAGACACTTTCAGCAGTGCATGGAAAGTCAAAATCCTGTTTTGAGAGTACCATTGAAAACCTGTTACAATTTGAATTTACTATGTGGTTTGGCAATACTAGATTCAAACAAAATCTCAGAAACACCAAGAAATGCAATTTATGTTTACCGACAAGATAAGGAATCCTCAAGGAGGGATCAGAGGTGAAAATACACTCTTACAAAGTTTTACCATACTGTTCCAGGTATCAGTACTTAAAACACAAAAGGCAGGATTTCAGTGTTGGCTGTTAGACTTACTTGTTTTGCCACTAAAACCTAAAAATATTTTAAAAAAAATTTCTCCAGGGAAATTCCCTGCTGCTGCTCAAATATTTTGGGATTTCTCAACTAGTGCACACAGGAAGGCAATGTTCCCTCTTGCTCTCATACTTTGTTGTTTTTTTTCTTAATAAATGTCTGCAATAAGGAGGAAGGTCAGAATTAAGGAGGAAGGTCAAAATTAAGGAGGAAAAAAAAAAAAAAGAGAAGTTCTACATGAAAACCACACCATCCTAATGTGTGCACTTGGCTCACAGAGGTTTGACTTCTATAATTCAAAAGGTGAAGGAACAATAGGGTTTGAGTCAGAGTCCAGGAGCAAGAGATGGATTAGCACAGCAAAAAGTATTTCATTCCAACACTGGATGAGGTGTTAAGCAAGAATCACTCTTGTCTCCTCAGTCCCTTGCCCTCCATGACTTAATATTTGGAAAAAGAATCCTCCATGAAATACCTTTTATACCGTAATCAACCTAGTTTCAGTCAGGATGAGATTTAGTCTGCTGTTTGTTTCCTCATGGGCATTCTGTTTTTCTATTTAATTAATCTATCTACATAATAATCTACAGATTTCCTGAAGTCCATTTACTTGATTGTTAAGAAAAAGAACAACTTAAAAAACAGGGCACAGTCTTTGTGTTTTCCAAATATCTCTCCTAAGACCCAAAACATTCAATATCTGATAGCAATGTAACGAATAAAATTCATCTTTTAATTATTGTTGACATACTAGGACTTATAAAATGGAATTATAATGGAACACTCAGATGTGCAGAGGGTTTATAAACCAACAGAGGAATGACTTACCAAGGAATATTATGTCTTAGAGATGAAGAAAATTACAAAGAGAGCCAAAATTACACCTAGGCAGACTAAATTAAAGACTGCATTAAAAATTAAGGCAAAAAACTCTTCAACCATTAAAAAAAATGGTAAGCAAACATGCACAGTGATGAGGCAGCAATAATTAAAGATAATGTATGGAAACCACACAATAAAACACTCAGGACACAGCAGATGATGGTGAACATGGAGTACAGAAATATGTAATCCCAAAATTGATGCACAAGCAAAACTTTAAAACACACACACACACACTAACCAGATAATTCCAAACCCACAAATTTGGACAAAACAGCACATAAAACTGTATACCAAAGCCTGGTATTTTAATTTATTAAGTTACACATGGCATCATCCTAAAATAAAACCAGTGCAAAAAAGTAGGTGGGAAGAGGGAAAGGAAGGCAAGTCAAGTGGCTGCTTTAAAGTAGCCCCAAAAGCTTTAAAATAAAAGTTTCGAAGAAGAAAACTGGGGGATGGGGAAAAGGTAAAAGTAGGACAACAAACATAAACATCTCTATGGACAAAACCTTTGCAGTTGAGAAAACAATCTTACTTATTTCTTCAGGAAAAATAAAAAATTCTAATAAAAACTTCATCATTGAAATGAAGATTATATAAATTAGAACAAGTTCCTTAAAGCGAATGATAAATTCATCAAAGTAGGGATGGTGACATGCTCCCTTGGAGACTCACAATGCTGGATGCCACCCAGCTCCTGAACCACTTAAGTTATTTGTTATATTCCTGAGTCACCCAGGCACGTGGGACAAGGGCTGCAACAAAATTTCTCGGAAATTTTGGAAAACAAAATCGGGAGAAACACTGAAAGGAAAGGACTAGAATTTTCAACATGAAGGAAATAAAGTTTGGAATAACAAAGAAATCTATGTTAAAAGTACTGAATCAAGCAAAGGTTACTTGGAGATCGAAAACCTGCATTTCTGTTTTAACATCAAACATGAAGAGAAGTTGGTTTTAATCAAGAGCCAGGTTACTCCACAGCACAAACACACCATGCCTGTGAAAAGGCCAGTGGCACTGGGGATGCATCATTTAAATAATATCCAGAAGAGGTAAGGAAATTATTGCCTCTGCAGTATGTACTAATGAGGATAGTTTTCAGACAGGCACTCACACAGTCTCTGTGCAGAAAGAGGATTCATTCAGGTGGAAAGAGGTAAAATAAAATCTACCAGAACTGCAAGAATATAAGCCCACTTCACAAGTCCACACAGGAAGAAAACTTGTATTCAAAATGAAGGCTGAGGTATCATCTATCATATTCTGCATCAATGATAAATGAACTAAAAATCATCAATCCCCACTGGAGACAGTGCTTCTGAAGCAATACAACACCTCCACACCAAAGCAAAACAAAATGTTTGTGTAGATGAAGTCTTGCAACGCTTGGTAGTTGAGTTTTATTTTGAAGCATCTCAGTTTAAAATGTTTTTTACAAAAGGTTTCATCCTGATATAAATTTGCATGGTTTAATTACTGACATGGAAGAGGTACCTTTGAATCACTTTATGTTTTCACCCTTTACAGCATCATGCAACACTGAGATGATGCATTTGCTTGTCAGAATTGAATACCGAGCCAATATCAGTTTTCAATTGAAAACAGTTTTAGATTTTTGTTTTATGCACTCTAGAATGGAATCAAATCTAAACATGAAAGATGTATGACAAACATTGAAGTACATAATGTATTTCTCCTTTCCTTTTGTCTTCTTTTCTCTCATTTTGCACTGTTTGTGCTCCAGCTTAACATGTATCTCCAGCCTTGGCCTAAGTCCAAGCAATTGCCATCAACATGTGTCTTGGCCTAAGAGACTCACAAATGCCAAAGCAGGTACGGTGTAGAATTGCTGTGATGGGGTTTCAGTCGTCCACATCTCTCCAGTAAAGCCTTTTGGAAAACCTCCATGAAAACATTGCTTCCATTTGCCTCATCAGATCACTTTTCTCTTCCAAATGCCAATCCCATCTCGTGCTTAGCAAGAGCTACAAATGACCATTGCTGAAGATGCCAACCTTTATTTTGACAAGTATTATTTTTATATTATTTATACAAAGCTCTGATAACACTGGCACACCACATTTACAGAAAACCACAAGTTAAGGGTGGTAACCAAATCACACTTCTTTTCGACAAGTCACAAATCAGTTCTTTTCAACAGTTACTCTCTGTGTGTTGAAAAGATGCTGGGTTTGATTTCCTGTCACATCAATACTATTTTGTTTATATATTATGTTTTTCAAAACAGTGCTAACTTTTAATACTCTACAACAGATCCTGCAAGTGGGGTTCAGCACCTGAGTGAACTAA
Source organism: Prinia subflava (assembly GCF_021018805.1). NCBI lineage: Eukaryota > Metazoa > Chordata > Aves > Passeriformes > Cisticolidae > Prinia > Prinia subflava. The sequence goes on from NC_086271.1 coordinate 2,411,024, forward strand.
CATGGATGTGTGAATCAGAACAGCAAATCGTTACCTTTGCTTCTCAATAATGTGTTTAAATATTTCAATTTTCACCAAAAAGGCATTTTTACCCATGGCAAAACAACAAAGAAAAATGTCTTTGTAAGAGATCAAGAAAAACATTTTTACAGTGGGCAAAATATTCAATCAAAGTTTCATTTATTTACTTCCAGTACAGATGAGTTTCTTGAACAAACATCTTGACTGAAATGTCAGCTGTGGAGTTGCAGGTCATTTTTCCTGCATGGCTGCAATCAGGTTAGAACTAGAAATGGGCACAAATACTCGGTTCAGTGTAGCAGCCATTAGTTTTGGATTTTACTGTTATTTCATATTCAATTACTTTGCTGCTTCCCGCAGCTTTTGCACACATCTGAGATTCCACAGTCTCCTCATCTCAATTAAAAATTGTAATAGAAAAAGCATCTCCCCACCAACAAGGGAAAGGGTTTATAAACCAACAGAGGTTCCTCTTTTGTCTACGATAATCTGATCACGGAAATATCAAAACTTTGAGCACAAAAAAATTACATTTTCAAGAGAGCAATGCAGGAGGTAAGGAGACAAATCAGCTGTGGGTCTCAAATTTGGCACTGTGCATATTCCCTGAAAGATGAAGCATCTCAATTCAGTACTTATAAATTCATGGGCTCATAATTTTGAATAGAAAAGTCTGACTAGAAAGCTTTAGTCATTATCACAAAGAAGAAAATATGACAGTGAAAACTTTAATTATTTAATAGTTTAAAATACTGGAAATTATTTCAATTTAGAAAACAGAATTATGCCAACTCCTACAAGAAGTACTGAAAGCCAGCCTACAACCCAAACTATTTTCTGGCAAGTTTTATTCAAGCTTCCACAGAGGTATATCAATAACTAAACGCTTCCCTGGGTCAGGCAGATGGACCTGTCAGCAAGAGTTAATTTCACCCAAATCAAAATGAAAACCTATTCAACGTGGCTTTATGAGAATTACAGAAATTTCATATTCAGCCTATTTTTGTTTAACACTTTGAACAATATCAAAAGATTACCACAGAGACAAGGCCTTATCTGCCTGCTCAGATTACACTGTACTTACACCGAGCCTTACAGCATACATGATTAGCCCTAAAAGGTCTCTTTGGTGATTTTCACTTTTAATGAACTGGTTGGAATTCATTATACAATAATTGTGAAGAGTTTCACAGATACACTTCTGTCTTTAGGGGGCATGGTGCTGACAGAGAGCAATTTTTCTCAAAAAGAAAGAAAATCCACACACCTTCCCTGCTAAATGAAGCGTAGATATTAATCTGAAACCTTCTATGAGCAAGGAAAGACACAAACAGCAGAAAATAAAGTCCAGGACAAACAGGGTAATGAGTTTCATTCAACTTCCAATTTACACCATTTTTGCCCAGGTGAAACTCGATTTTCAGTGCTGACAAAAACTGCATTTGTCAAGACAAAAGTTCTTCACTTTTATTTTTCCATTGCAACTTTTGCAGAAGTCAGAGCCCTGGTATTTACATGCCAGAGAACAGGTGCAGGCTGTCCTCCTGCCTGGACAGGCACAAGATTGGGAAAGCAATGAGGTACTGGAATTTGGATTCTCCAGTAGAACTCCAGCTGTTACCATAAAGAAAAAATGATGGACTTTTCGCCAGCAGGGTCTAAGTGCAGCACTGTTGAGGCCTTTCAGAGTGGCTTGTTAATCAACCTAGGAGAAAGGTGTGCCACTGAGGTATTTCATCTTGGGAATTTCCATTGCACAACCTTTTCTCATGGGCAGATCCTCCTCTCGTACCCCCTGCATCATCTGCAGCTTGGCATTCCTGGGGTGAAGCTGAAGGCCAGGAAAATGCTGTCACAGCTCTGCTAAGAACAAAAGAATGGCTGCACTGCCTCACACACAGACAGCCCAGCATCCTGTGCCTGCTGGTAGCCAACAAGTGCTTAAAAAAATAAGTGCATGGACATTAATATAATTTTATATTTGTCCTGATCAAGAAAGCCATAATTACAGGACTTGCTCCATCTGGCATTACATCTGCATTTCTGGGTTAGCTAACACTGGATGGATTTTTCATCCGTGAGTCCACCTAACCACTTTTCATGCTTTTCCATACTGAAAAGCACATTTTGAACTGTCCAGCTGATATGGGAACCAAGAGAAAGTTTCCCTTACAGAGAGGGGAGTCATCTGAAAACCCCCAGGGAAAGACCTGTGAGTTTTCCCAGCTGCAAATCAGGTCAACACTGCTGTTTGAAGATTCCTGTCTACTTGCAAGCTACATATCCAGGGACTTGGATTTCTATGCTGTCTCTTGCTTTTGAATACCTAGAAGATCCACAGACATCTTCATTCTGGGACACCAGATATATTTTAGAAAAACATGTTTTCACAAACACACTGAATTGCAAAATAAGTCCTTCACTAACCCTCTTCTCGGAGGTTTTTCGCTACAGGGGTCCCCAGCTTCAACTGTGATATTTGGAAGCCAGAAAGCACAGACTAAAGGGCCCTCAGTTTATCCTGCTAATGCTCAAGTTCCCTTTTAGCTGGAGTGGCACAGCTACTGCAGAGAAGATGAGACCTGCCATCTATTTCCCAGCTGCACCCATCATCAAACAGTGACAGCTTCCAAAAAACTTCTGGCCTCCCCATCACTGCATGTAACACCTGCAAGTTTGGTCCTTCTGCATTTGCCTTTAAGCAATTTATCTTCAAGAAGGTAAAATTACTGTATCAGGGCTGCTGTTCAAGCAATGCACTCAGCACCTGAGCCACCTCCAGGAGCACAAACACTCTCCAGATGAAGACAAGCCCAAGAAGACAGTGACGTGTGAGCAGACATGTACACCATAATTTCAAAGTCAGGGATCAAAACCTGTCCAGACATTTGGTGATTTCATCTTTGAGACTGTTCTGTGAGGACTCAGCCCTGCTCCCCAGTCACAGGAAAAGAAGTTGTCTCTGCACTTTCAAGTGCATGAAGAGTTCTTTTTGTGCAAGCTGAAATCCACACACTTTTCTGGTAAGTGTAAGGGTAACTAGAGTTCAAGTTAAATCTGAGACTGAAGACAACATCTTCATCAAGAAGTTCCAGTAAAATACACTTTATTCATCCATCAGAAAAGGCCCTCAAACCCCCTGCAGATTCTCCACATGCTGGTAAATGCGGGAAAATTTGCACTTGTCACAAATGTGTAAAATTTTAATCAAAGCATGTCAATGCTCATATAGTGAGAGTTTTTTCCCCGTGGTGAAATTGTCATAATGAAGGTTGCAAAATTACCACATACTTTCAGACCAACTGCAAACAGCCTCTGTCTTTTAGCTGTTACATATTACAGTGCTCTTCCCCTTAAGCCCAGATCCTTGAGTAACTGCTTTCCAAAACATGCCAGTAAATAATTTCCACCCCAGATAAGTGTCACAGGCACAGGCTACAAAATGTTTATAACCGCTGTTCTCAAAGTTTCCCTCACTTTGATCCCAACTTGCCAAGGCTGAACAAGCAGTGGTGCAACCACGCCCTGGACAAGGCCAGATCCAGGTGTTGGATGTCCACTGGTTCATCTCCACCTCATTAAAGCCTTTCTAGGATTCTACATTCATAGAAGCTATATAAACATATCCTTCACACCTCCAAATAGTGAATTATTCTGGGAATAAAACCAGATTTTTCTCATATTTCTCTTTAAAACCATGACAGTTTTCGAGAAGGTAACTACAGTAGGAAAACAAGGAAAGGGACAATATCTTGTGTCATCCAGCTGGAAAGCAATATTTATGTGATGACATCCACATATTGTGGATTATTCCTACTGATAGATAATTATATAAAGAATTTTTATATTTATATATTTATTTTTAATAATTTTATTTTTAATAAAATTAATTTGATTTTTTTAATATATACAATATCCAAATATTCCCATATATGTATCCAAATAGATATATATCCAAAAATCAAAATATAATACGTAAATTATACCCAAAGATAAAGAAATCCATCCTTTCTTTCTATTTCTATGTATCAAGGCTCCCAATTAATTGAGTTGTATGGTGAAAAATGCATTTGTTTATTACTGTGGAGGATGTATATCAGCACACAAAACCCCATGGAAACAAAGCAAGACAAGGAAAAGCATAAGAAAGGTTTCCAAGCTGAGTAACAACAAAGAAAGGGTCATCCATGTCACAGATGAACATAAAACTTGAGCGCTTTACCTGTACCCCACCCTCAACACAAACCAATCTGACTTTGAACATATGAAAAATAAAAATGCTCTGAGCAGAAATAAAAGCCCAGTCTCAAAATTACAACTTCCTGCAGCCATGACAAACCTATTTAGGGATATTACACCATGCCCTCCTTCCTCCTGCTGCTTTTAAGCAATGAGTAAGGTTTAAAAAACTTGATGGGAAACCAACCCCACATTTCACAGACAGATGGTTTATAGTTTAAGTGCTCGAGTAAAACCTTCTCTTATCATTCTTTGTATACACTTGAAAGCCACTTAGCTGAAATAAATCTGTGCAAAACAACAGCAAATGACCAGTAAAAAGCTTAATTATTCTGCTTTACATCTATGGTATGAAAGGGAGCTGGAAAGAAGAATAAATCTACTGATAAAGCTTGGTTTTAAACTAAGCGATGAGAGGTGGGTTGGAGCAGAGAACACGATAATTGGGCATAATTCCAGGGTTTAAACAGCACCTCAGGCTTTATACGCTTTCATGCAAGTCAGGTTTTTATCAAAAAGCCAAGTGTTCTGAATCAGAATGTCTGTGTATTTTTGTCCACCACAGAAGACCCTTGATTTGCACAGCTCTGGTTGAGAAACTGAGCTGAGAAATCCATGTGCTGTGCAAGCTGCACATCCCCTGAGAGACCAGTCTGAACCAGTGGCACCCACAGACCACAACTGGAAGCCCTGAATTCCATGCCAGAGCCCTGCCTCGGGCTTTACTCACCCCAGAACTCTCGAGTTCACCCCAAAATACTGCAAAAAGGCACGGGGTGAATTCCCACCTGACTGCTGTCCTCAGCACTCAGCCACAAACAAGCCTCTCTGTGTGAGGTAAAGAGGAAGCTGTTTCTAGATCAATTCATTTAAAGGAGGGGGTGCAAATCAGGACTCAGCAGCTTCTTTTATTCTCAAGAAGAACCAACATTTTTCACCTGGGAATGCCTGCCACATGTTCAGTTTGATCCCAGCAACCAGAAACCTCAGAGAGGAAAAGCAGGTGGTATGAAGTGGTAACAAGAGAAGAGGGGTAAGTGGTTTACTGCATTTTCTAAGGTGAGCTTTAGGCCGTCAGCCTAAATCTTTGTTTTATGGGCATGGGCATCTGGTTTAGAGTATGAAACTTTGACATTGAAAACTCTGAAAAAAAATGATATATACGCAAAATGCAAAAGAAACACAGGTGCTGATTTTGCCATTAAATGCACTATCCAGCACTCCATGTTCTGTCTGGAGTTGGGTGAATTTTGTGATAAGGGTGCTTAGATAAAGTGCAGTCCAATATTTAAACATTTACAAATAAGATTAATAGATTAGCAACCAGACAGCTTGGTACACATCCCCAAGGACAATAAGGATTTTAAGAGAAATCTAAATTAATGTTTTAGACAAGCCTGAAATCAGGAGGAGCGTGCAAGAAAGGATTAAGGCAAACCACATCACCCAAAACCAGCCTGACCTTTCTGAAAGCATTCCATTGGCAGCAGGTCTCATGCACTATCCCTTAAATAAGTGATTTTAGAGACTGGTGGTGCTCAAGATCTGCTGAAACTGGGAAAGTTGTACCTGCACCTATTACATTAGGTAACACTACCCTTTCCTTGCTCTAAAAAAGACCTAACAAACCCCAACCAGACAAATCACAGGAGTGTGTGCTACAAATTCACCTCCAGCTTCCTTTGCAGAGATTCTCCTGCATTACTGAACTTCAGTTAAACTTTCCAGCAATGCAGCTGAGTTGGTGTTCAGAAGATATTAACAATGAAGACTGAAACTGAGCAAGTACAAGGTATTGGCAAGTTTCACTGTTTGAAGTATTGAAACAACAAATGACAGACTTTACCAGAAAGTGAGAACACTTACTAAATAGATACTGCCAGAAGTTCAAAACAAAGCAGGAAAAAGCCCACATAAATACACACATAAACAGTTCTGTGTGGATTCCTTTCTTTCAGTGATCAAACTCCTTGAGAGAGATTTTTCTTCCAGCAGCAGGGTGTCTGAATTAGAGCATAGCAGTATCTGATCTTTTTTATGCACCTATCCATAAACAGAGCTTTGTTATAGCCACCATCAATCCTGTCCAATGCCTCCTCTGCAATTTACTATGTGTATTTATTACACCAAAACCTCATTATAATAAATTGAAACCATCCAGCACGTCCCTGGAAGTATTCCCTACCGAATGCTATCTATTCCAAAGCTCTGCTTTGACTTCCCAGCTCCCTTTCAGGATAAACACGGACTACAAGTAGCGAGTTTCATGTTTAGAAATACCATTTATAAGCAAAGTCATCTGTCAGTTTGCCTTCAGCAGCCAACACCTCACATCCTCCGAGCTAAATTATGTTCAGTCACGTTAGACAAAAGAACATATCTAACTCAAATACTTACACTTAACGGATAATTGAGAACTGATCCACTAAATGAGCACCTCTAATTACACATCCTAGGTGGGGGAGGGGGAGTATCTTATCTCTAGAGCTCTGATTTCCACACACCACACATGTCTTTTGTGAATTGAAGCGATGAATATACATAATTATAAAGTTCTCATTGTAAATTAATATAGTTAAAGCTGAAAATCCAGTAATCAGAGGGTGTTTTTTAACACACAGAATCAGCACTGTTCTCCCACTCCAAAGGTTGTAGAACAACATCCAGAAATTTTGCCAGTACTGGGAGGACTAAGCAATGTTAAAATAGAGATAATATTCATTGCACAGAGAAAAAGTGCAATGTGCAAAAAGTGCAAAAAGTTTTGAAAAAGTAACCCTGAGCTGATTCAAGAAAAGAGGACAAGAAGACCAGGAGAAGCAATAGGGGCTTCCTTGGTTTTTGCTACTTATTTTTTTCCTCCTCTGGAAACTAAATAAATGTCCCTCACATTTAAAGGATGTTGAATTTGAAATGCAGAAGTTTTATTTTGCACCAGTGAGCATCACATATTTTTGAATTACTTGCTGTCTTCATTTCTTCTCAGATATTTTGAAAAGTCACATCATATTGACTGGCAGGAAGCAAAGATCACACGTACCAAGAAAGTGCACACCAGAACACTGAACACAAAACTGAATTTGAACAATATCAGTAACTTTGTTCTTTTTCCGCTTTAGAGGGGAGAAAACTTTTTCCAGTACAGGTGCCTGATGATCATCCAAAATCCTGCTCTTAGCCCAAAAGAAGGCAAGTCACTCTATCTCCTTTCCCCTGGCACTATCTGACTTCCAGAACTAATCCTCTTATTTGGCACACAATCACATTTTTAATCTAAAACCACCTTATCTAGACCCCTAAGATTTTGTTTCACGTGTATTTTCCAGGGGAAGCTTCTTCCCTTCATTGAGATAATGCATTGCTGAATTGTAAGCTCCATGCAGCTGTCACTCTTTGCCAAACATTCAGAAACATAAATGAACTCTGACAAGTCATTTATCTGGTAATTCAGTGTCAAAGTGTAATAGTATCACTGGGCTTTGTGCATTATCAGTGTTAAAGCAGAGCTGAAGTTAAAATGCAAAGTGAAAGCACCTTTTGTGTATCAGAATAAAAAGTACTACAGTTGGTGCCCATCCTGTTAATCCTTCAGATTCTCAGTTAGGTAAGAATAAAAATGTGTGGATAAACCTAAATGTTACACTCATTAAACCAGGAATTAACTGCTTAATGAATGCAGTGACACCTATAGTTACTACACTGGTTTTAGTCTTCAAGAAGGAATACCTGCAGTTTGCCATCCTGACTCAAATCCCCGTGGAGCTCACATTGCCATCACAAGAGCAGAGTGCCACAGGAGTAAGTCTAGTGTGCAGCAGAATAAAAATTCCAAGCATATCTACTGGATTTTCTAATTTTGCTAAGTAAAGGCCACCCTGCAGGAACTACCACAATCCTTTCCTTGCTCAGTCACAAAATACATTGTCACATGTGGGAAAGCAGTGGCTCATCTTCTGAAAGTCCATTCAGCCAAAGAGTTTCCATCTTATTTTATCTCTTGCTGTTATAAACAAACACCAAAACATGGTGGGTTGGTTTGCCTTGATGTTTTTTTTTGTGCTTCCTCTTTTTGGTTTTTGGGGTGTGGTTTGTTTGATTTGTGGGTTGCGTTTTTTTTCCCCCTGGATGTAAAGCAATTGGCAAAGATTTGCTTCTCTTCTCTCTCAAAGGGGTTATAAATTGGAACAAACCAGCCAAATCTTCCTCATGTTCCTCTCTTGGCTAGTGTTACAAGCTGATCCACCTCAAGAAGTCCAAGTGGAAAGTTGCTTTGATCACTCTGGTTGAGTTTATATAACGGGGTCATTTCAACACAGTCACCCACAGCATTCCCTGCCAGGCTGAGGAAATGTCTCCTGTGCAAAACCTCTCTGTTGCTCTGTCCAGTCTCACTGGTGATGGATTCACTCTCCCAGTTTTACAAGAGTTCACAAAAATGTTGTTTGTTTCCGTGTGTTTAAGACAGGATTGAGACAGTCACAGCATATCCTGGGTTGGAAGGGACCCACAAGGGTCATCAAGGTCCAACTCCTGGCCGTGCACAGACACCCCAGGAATCACACCCTGTGCCTGAATGTGCAAAGGCTCCTCTCTCAGGCTTGGTGCTGTGACCATTCCCTGGGGAGCTGCTCCAGTGCCCAAACACCCCCTATGGGAAGAACCTGTGCCTGATATCCAACCTAAACCTCTCCTGACACAATTCCAGACCTGCTTGGTCCCATCACTGTCACAAAGAGCAGAAATCTGTGCCTGCCCCTCCTCTTCCCTTCATGAGGAAGCTGGAACTGAGTAAGGTCTCCCCTCAATCCTGCAGCTGAACAGTCCAAGTGGCCTCAGCCTCTCCTTGAATGACTTCCTCACAACTCCTTCACTACCCCTTATCTCCATCCTTTGGATGCTCTCTAACAGCTTTACGACCTCCTTATATCATGGCACTCAAAACCACACACCAAGTACTAAAACTCAGCCAGAAAAGGGGCAGTACTGATTTTACAGATGCTAAACCAGACAGGCTACACCTTAAAGAAGAAAGAAAACAGGACAGTAATATGATGTATTTTTGTGTCATGAAGTTTTTAAGCTCCAAACTGAACAAGAGGTGATAGAGGAAGACTCTTACTTCAGGGAAGATGAGATAGAAAGGATTAAAGAAAAATCCAAAGCAACACCAAAAACATCCCAAGTTGTAAACTGTCTGTTTTATATTACAGCTAAGTCCTCTAGTCTGCAGACAAAATAAAGACTCTCCCTGGTGTGTCTCAACTCCTCCATTAAATATAGTTTATTAAAATAATCAAGGTTTATCCCTTTTTTATTTACCAGAATCCTGCACCAATATTTTGCATTGTAACCACATAAAGAAATTCTGCATGTTAAATCTGACAATTGCTGCTAAGGTCAACAGCTGAGAGATGGATTATCTGGAGAAGGTGGAGAGAGTCTTACAAAACGAGAGCATGAAAACAAAATTATTTCTTTTAGAAAGGAGAGGTATCAGGAGGAGGAAGTACATGAAACAACATGTAGAGGATGTAAATCAAAGGAGTCTCTTTCTCTTCCAATCTTGACCACAAAAATGCCTGATCTGCCCCTGATGGCAACCCAAAACCAATACAGAAAAAAGCACCAGTCAAAAATTAAAGGTAATGTCTCACTAGCAAGTTCTTCCTGTATTTTATTTTTATCCCTTCCTACTTCAAAAACATCTTCTATACCTCATTATGCCCCCATTTTTGTGCCAGTCTGAAACAGAAACATTAAGTAGAATTTGCTTCCTCTCCTGCTCACTTGTTAAACACAGCCCATTGATGACTTTGCTTTTGCTTGTTTTCACCATATCAAATCAATATCAGTCTGCAATTTTTTCAACTCTGCTAATTATCACCTATGCAGTACTTAGCTCCAGACAATTTAAAGTCCCTGAGATTTCCCATGTCTTGGAAAAAAAACAAAAACAAAAACCCAAGAAAGAAAAAAGCAGGCTTCTTACATCCACTTCTCAGGCTCCTTTACAAAGATTTGTGTTTAATAAACTCAGGCAGGTTTAAATCCCTTTTTCAAGCCTCCCTCAAAAAAAAAAAAGACCTTCAAGCCTTTCTTGCTACAGTTGACTAATGGCTGCAATCACCTGAGGCAAATTTCCCAGACCCTTTTAAAAATAAATAAATAAATCATAGCCTCTACCTTTTCTGTTTTGAGTTAAAAAAAAAAAAATTCTAACAACAGAAAGTTTAAAGTACACCAAATGTACAGCTACTTTTTTCATGACCCAGAACTGTCCAGAAGCAAGAAAACCCTTCCTCCACACAGTCACCTGGAATTGTGGACAGCCATGTAAGTCTCACATTGAAAGGAGGCTGCTGGTGGTTTTAATCCAAAATGTCAGTGTTTGCCAAAAACTAAAAATAAGTTCTGGCAGTCACTCTCTTGGGACACCGTTGTATTTTGATTCTGTCATTTGTTAGGTCAAGTATTTTCTACACCCCTGGCATGATTTAGATATTTTCTAAATGTCTTTGCTACATCAAAAGTCACATTGTGCTCATTGTCTTTTTTATTTTTTACTGATGAAACCTGCATCTAAAGCTGCTTTTTTCCCTTCATCAGTGGAAAAATCTGAAGGCATCAATAAAGGAGTTCACTAGAAATTAAGGCTCATAAATGAACAAACCACACCGAGAAAAAGAAATTTGGAAAGGAATGAAAAGTAAAGAATAATCTTAAGACTCCAAGATTCAGAAAAAACAATTCTGAAGAAAACAGGTGCTGCCAGACAGAACAAAATCAGGTGCAGACAAAACACCTCAGAAAAGAACATCAATTAGAAGTAAGGTTTGGTTAGAAACAGGGGGTCTTCAATAACTGTATCAGAACAATTGTATCAAAAGTATATTCAAAAGCTGCAAATACTTTTCCAAAATTTCAAGTGGCATTGATCCCTGAACCTCTGATACCTGCAGGAATTAAAAGAACCCCCCCAAAAATCCAGCCTCCCCCAATAAATCTGAATATAGAGATAACTTCCGTGGAAACAAAAGAGTCAGGGATGCACAGGCAAGAACGGGCCCAAATTCACAACAGTTAGACAATAAACCTTGTGATCCATAGCCTTTCCTAGATAGGCTATTGAACACTGTGCTGAAATAGTTACTCTTGAACACTGCTCTTCATCAAGTCTCTTACTGACACCAAAAAGGAGCAGAAGTTGCTCTTCAGGATCTTTACTTCAGTATTTAACACAGATATTTTATTGTATAAGCTTTGAAGTAGAAGCAAAACCTTGGCATTTTCAAAAATGTTTCTTTTCAGTCAAACAGAGCCACGGCACCTTTTCCTAAAGCAGCCATTCCCACCCAGCCCTCTCCCCTCTCAGCAGCACCAGAACCCACCAAGCCAAATACAAAGCACACACCCCATCCACCCTCCTAGCAGTGGGTGAGGAAAGGCTGCAGGGCTCTCCAGAAAGGAGATATGAAGGAGAAGGTGCAGCACACAGATGGCTCTAGGCTTAAAATGTGACCACATTCCCTCAAGATTCAGGCTATTCTGGTGTTATCAGTTTATCCAAGATCATCAAGTCCCTCTTTCTCTACCTTTCTGAATCTTCATGGTTTTTTGAGGTTCTTCTCAGAAAGGATTAAGAAAATTAATGGGAAAAAGTTTGTAGTTAAGATATTTATTTCCATCCAAGAAGTGGAACTGAGAAAATGGTGTCCACATAAAACAAAAATTCACAGACTACACATCTCTTTCCTTCTAAGCATGTATCTCTCCTCCCAGGAGGACAGAAATATGTAAACTGTCTTTACTAACAACACTGGGATGTTATAAAATTCCACTGCGTAAAGAACAAATAGGGGTTTTAATCTTTGCATAGTAAACAAGGCAGGCAAGCTTATGAAAGCTTCCTGGACAAATCGGTGACACAGCTTTGTGAGGATGATTGTTTATTACACAAAGGAATGTTAATAAATTCCCTCCTGAAATTTCCACTCCATCTCTAAGGATGACTCATTGAAATGTACATGCTGACTTCCCAAAATCCCTTCTCCTCTAACCTCATGATGGTTAACCTCATCCCCTTAAAGGGATGCTCAGGACTTAGGACTGTAACATTTCACAGGCCAGGTGCATCACACAGGAATTTCAGTTCTCCATTTCACTTCCCAGAAGACAAAAAGGCCTTTAACCCCCTGTTTGCCACTAGACTGCTGCAAAGGCAGCCCCCTGCCCTGATATTTGTGACAGGCCCAAAGATAAAGCAGATGCAGAAGGCAGATAAGTAACAAAGGGCTTCTCTGTGGAACTGCCTACGTACCTGCATCAAAGAGAAACAGAGAGATCAAAGGCAAAACCCAACCAGGCAGCCAGAAAAAAGACTGGGTAAAGTCTTTCTACCTCTTCCCCTCCTCCCATGACTTCTCTGAGGGAGAGCTTTGAACAGAAGTACTGAGGAGAAAAGAGTTTGGAGTTCCTGTTTGATGGTGGCAGTGTTCAGGGGTGCTGTGAGAATTCTCTGCACATTCTCCACTGCTAAGGCTCTGCCCTTCCAAACCATTTGCACTTCATGCATCCACAACAGAAAATGCCATGATGGCAACATGGCAAACAACTATTCGTGCCTGGCATTTCAAAATGCAGGCAGGTGTAATGCTACAAAAGTTCTTCATCATTGGTCAAAATAGAAAAGCCATCCCACAATGCACAGCATTTTAGACCTGTGGTCTCCAAAACGGCACATCAGAGAACTTTGTATCCTTTTAACACACTTAATTCCTTTTAAGAGTAATAGGAGCTAAGCATGGCCCACAGGACAACATAATTCAAGATTTAACAGATTTGCCACTATGGATACAGATACCACAGGAAAAAACAGCTCCTAGATTTGTTCCAGAACCTAAATCTTTTCTGTTAGTATGCATAAGGCATAGCTAAATGTGTCTGCTCAAACAGAAGAGAGCAGGCCTAATCAGAGATTTCTGTTTCTCATAAAATGCAGGGGAGCCTTTGTTTGCATTTTGCCAGCTATCTCAGACTCAAGATTTTTCTGAAACAGGCAAGATATAAGAATATTGTTGACAACACATGCAACTGTTATCACCCCATCTTTTCATTGATTTAAAATTAAATAATAGGCTTTGGATTTACTCTCACAGTACTTCTAAAAATAATAACAGTCAGGATAGGAAAACCAAATAATTTTATCTTCTAACTAGTTTTGTTACACAGAAAAAGAATGTGACAATAGCCTCTCCAACACAAAACGGATCAGGGATCATGGATATGTTTTCAAAAGTATTTTCAAAGCATCACAGTGATTCTGAAACCCTCAATAACCCAATGCCGGTTTATTTCCCACATCCTTAATCCTTTACTTTGGAGAACGGGTCTAAGTATGAGGAAATGAAAGTGGGGCACAGCTTTTCTCCTCACAGGTCACACACATGTTGCTGTGCCCTCACCACGCCTGTGTTCATCTCCAGAGATAAGCATAGCCCATGGCTCTGGCTGTCTGAGACATTTTGGGAATTTCTCTTCAGCAGTTCAGGTTATGCAAGATGAAATTTTTTCCTCACAGGGAGGCCATTCTTTACCTCTGAGAGATCTATTACCTTGCCTGCACTCTGCTCGTTAGTTCTGCTATGGATTTATATCTTCATTCCTTAAAAGTATTTGGGTTTCATTTCCTTCAGTTGCTGTAGCTTCTTCCTCAATCTTACCTATGGCTCTGTGATCCTTCCACATCCACTTAGGAAGTTTTTTGTTTAATCAAGTGCTGAGGTCTAAATTTCACATAATTTCTTTGAGAGTAAATGAATTTTTTCTTTGTATGTAGCCTCTTTAGTAGCAATTGATTGCTAGATGCAGCAATTTTCATCATCTAAAGACTTCAGTCTAAGTGGTCTCAAATTGCACCATATGAATTAAGGAGATGGGCTCAAAAACCTCTAAAAGCAAGTTAGTGCATAAATGCAGAAATAACAGGATTTTGTGTTGAAGGAAACGCTTCTATCAGGGAAAGCTTTCAAAGATACACAAATATATTACAGAGCAAGTGTAGAGACTGTGAACTGGGAACCAGTGCGTACCATTTCTCACAAGACGGTTTCAGAGAACATTTAATGAATGTTACAAAGTTAAACCAGAGACTTTGATCTTGTCCTTTGCTCCTAACTGATGTAATATCTGTCCAACAATCACTTGCTGATAATATAATCAATCCATTAAAAATATCCAGTAAATCACATGAAAAAAAATGAGGTGGAGGGTCCACATTCCTTATTTATAACTCCTGGTTGAAGAGCATCAGTCAGCCAGTGACCAAGCAAACTCATCTGGAAATCTGAGTGCTCAGAAGAACCCAAACACATGCTCTGAGTGAAAGAAAAAACTAGTGTGAGGCTGATTCTCAAACCAAAGCTTGGATCTTTGTAATGAATAAATAAAATATGAACTGACAAGAGAACAGGTCTCAAAACATTCTCCAAGCAAATTAAGGGACATTATCACAATGACTTTACCAGGTGGGAAGCAACTTTAGATTCCCATTCTGTACTGTCATTCTGTAAGAACTTGAAACAGCAGACAATTAAAACAGGAGTTTGCAATGAAGTCTTGATTTTATTCCAAACTGAAATAAAATCCTTGCCTGGTAAGGATTAATTTGTGGCACAGCACTTACCTGCTAATTAACAAAGGCAACCAAGCTACAGGAAAACCTTTATGCCCTGTTATGAAGATTTTGCCCATTTCAACTAAACCTAAAACGGCCTTATTTTGCTGTGCCATGCAATGCCTGGAAAGTACCTGGAAGCCAGAACTGATGGGCAATACAGAGGGCTCAGGGAAGGGAAAGACATTGGATCAGCCATATCACATCTGCATGTTGAACAACTTCCAGTAACGATCCTCATCACAGAGCTGGACCCACAAGGCATCCAACAGAGACAGGGAGCACACGACATGTGCCCAAACTCCTTTTGCTCCTTTTCCATTACCCTTCTGTTTCACTGTCATTTTCAGGCAGAACCATGGAGTTCTTTTGCCCTCATGCTCCACTTTCTCGGACACTACCTATAAAAGTTTATTTTCTATTTAATCCAGAAAGATTACTTTCTTGCCCACCTCAAAACACATATTAATAAGATTAAGGAACCTCAGAACAGCCTCCAGTGGCTTGCAGGCTGTAAAAGTTCCTCCCCAAGACATCTGCTTAGTGTGCACCAGTGTGGCAGAGTTCAGTGGCCTGAGCCTCACCAGGTGGATAGCGTGCCAGGAACCCAAGTGAAGAGCTGATGGAGAAGAAAGTTTGCTCCACAGAATCCCTAAGAGTCTGAAAAGCCAAAGTGCAGGTGAAGGTTATCACAGAGGAGCAGCGTGCTGCAAGGACTAACAGCTATAAATAACACAAAAGAAACTGTTTTACATTTGTTTGGTTTTGAGCACACAGAAGAGAGATGGATTAGAGCTTTTTCTTGTGCAACACAAGAGATTAATTCAACCACCTCTTCGCCAAAGAATCTCTTATGGGACTCCCTGTCCCTCTCCTTCCAGGACTCTTGTTCTCTTTGTTTAAAATAAGACTATTTAACAAAAGTTTGACTTCTGAGATCACACCTTTTGCTTCTGACCCTTGCCAAGTCT
Source organism: Prinia subflava (assembly GCF_021018805.1). NCBI lineage: Eukaryota > Metazoa > Chordata > Aves > Passeriformes > Cisticolidae > Prinia > Prinia subflava. Next base: position 2,426,927 of record NC_086271.1, read on the forward strand.
CTAGATGCTCCCTGAATCTTTGCTCTCTCTGAAAATCAACCCAAACCTCTTTACTCCTTCTTCCTCCCCACCCCCTGTTGGGCTTCACTCAACAAGCTGTTCCCTCTGGAGCACAACACACAACAGCTTCTCTCCCCTGTACTTCTCTGTGCCCTTTCCTTGACATTTTTTTTCAGCAGCTCTCTCCCCATGCTGTCCTTCAGAAAGAACAGGCAACCTTAAATCATCCCCCGAATTTTAGCTGCACAACTCCAAGTGTAACAATTTTGAGAGCAAACCCACAAGTTTCATAGGAATGCAAACCATTTAAAAGCAACCCACTTAAATTGCAGCCCTGGCTGGAGTGCAGAGAAATGGGGTCAGCGCCAGTCAGTGCCATTTTGAGAGGGAACAAGAGCAGCAGCCTCCCTGCTGACTGTGCTGGACCTGCACCAGCCACGACTTCAGCAAAGCATGGGACACTGAACCCCTGCAGTTTGCTCTCAACACATCTCCATCCTCGTACAAGCCAGCTCCATGTGCTCCTGCCCACTCAAACAGTTTAAAACAAGCTATATGCAAACAACTTTCCTCCTCCTTGCATAATATTAGTTTAACATTTTAATAGTCTCTGACCTGCAAGACTAATGGAGTAATGAACTGACTTCTGGTCGGTTTCTCTGACCAGAAACTAATTCTGTTTCAGTTTCTCAGTAACCTCTATCTTGTGGCAACATCCCGTTTTTAGAAACTATCTGGTGCCCTTATCATCTGAGTAATAAAGCTCCTCCATGGCAAAAAACTCCCCAGAGAAAAAGAATATGTAGGAGTGAAATCTAATGGCAGAGGATGCAGAATCCTGGCAGCAGGAACCAGCCATTTTTGCCAGTAACAGCAAAAGATTTTACCTACATCACTGCCAGAAAGGAAAAACCCAGCAAAGACTAGTCAGACTAAGATGTTTTCTGTGGTACAGGAAATGGTGAGTGCCATTGCTAGACCATGTTAAAATTATCACCAAAGTATCACCGTAAGGTCGAATTAAAATTTGGATTGCATTAGAACACACAGTCTGCAGAGTGTTGGCTAGAGCAGCTATATCCAAAATTTGTGCATAAGATGTATTTGTTCAGGTTGCTAGAAACTTCTGCCAAAAGCACTACCAGGCTAAGCTCAAAACCACGTTAAAAAGTACCCACAATTTGTCCTCGTTTTTGAGATAACAGCTCTTCCACATGCAAATGTTAAACTGGAATATGTTCCATCTCACAAACCAGCAGCCTTATGACTGTTTATCTGCCGTTAAAGGGGAAAAAAAATTTCCATATGCACGTATTTTATCAGGATATCTCGTTATCCCAGCTGTCTGCAAGAGGAGTGGAAATCCTGAGGGCTCCTCATCAGCTCGTGTGGGTACCAGACATCCCTGATCAGAAATCTGCTGGGGTGCCAGCAGTAGCCAAGGGGCCTGCGTGATCTGCCCATATGCTCCCTCTTTACACAACAGATTGGTGCCAAAGCAAAGCAGTTCAAATGTTTTCAGTGCTCCTTCAGCACGGCCAGCAATCTGCAAACAATCTGAAACTGCTTTATTTAGTCACACGCTGCATGTGCAGGTTTGAGCTTGAAGCATGAGCTCCCCATTCAGACACGAAATGCCTCCACAGAGCTGAGACTCTTCCCTGCTTTGAGGAAGTCTGGATGGGAATCTGGGAGTGAACTTCTCAACATTTCAGCATTTAGGCTAAAATAGAGGCGGAAGGAAAGTCATCTAAAAACCAAATAAAACTGCTGATTTCTTTTTCTTTAGAGAACATGTTAATTAAATATTATGTTTGTAATCATGGCAAGAAGGGATTGAACATGATTTGGATACCAAAACTAGAATCCTGGTACCAGTAAAATCCAGCAACATATGACACCTTGACACTCCAGTTTTTGGTGTACATGCTGTAAATTCCAGGCACAAAGAAAAACTTCAAAAGAAATTGAAAATCAAAGCCCATTTCTGAGTATAAAACCCTGTACAGAAATGTGTACAATACTCAACAGCAGTAAAATGGAAGAAAAAAAGGGTAGCTGGAGAAGAAAAAAGCTCAAAGACTTCAAACTTCACAGCCTGACCTAACTTTTCTTTGTCAATGAACTACTGAAACATTTCTCAGGCTAAGTAAAAGTTCCTTAATTTAAGATACAGTCTCCTTGTATTCAGACCACTTGATCAAAAGTTTCATCACATGAAATAAATGTCATTTGGTTCTTTACCTCTAACAGACTGGATCTCAAACCTGCTCATGTTGGTAAAATTATTTTATTTTCCTCCAAACTGCAGGCAGGTAAGTGAAGCCAGCACGACTGCTTTGAAAATTGGAAAATCCACTCACCTACGATCAATCAACCATCAAACAATCAATTTATGGCTTTTACCCCTACACTTGGACATTATTTCAGATGTGGGATCCTAATATCGTTCTGGTGTATGCTAACAGTATTTTGGTGTCAGAAGCAACACCATAACATAGCAAAATAAGGAAATTTTAAGTCACTGAAATATTCCCAATAGGAAAAATTATTGCTGCCAGAACTAAGTGCGGTGATGGAAAGGAAAATCTAATCACACTCAGTTATGAAGGCTTTATACACCCTTATGTCCTATTTTGGCAATTTTCCGCTCAGCATGGAAGCAACATTTTACATAACGGAGTTGTTTTTCTGGTTTAAAAACTTATTTATAATTGATAATTGACAATTGCTTCAGACTTCCCTAGGGCTGTATCACTTGGTGGGCCCTAACAGACAAGGAAAGAAAAACCTTTCTAAATTCAAGAAGCTGAGTTCAAAGCAAGAAAACTTCCACAGAACACAGAAATTTTTGGTCTGCATTACAGTGGTCATTTCTGTGAGAAACAATGAGAAGTACTTTTTGATTTGATTTAGAAGAAGCTAGATGGCCTTACTTACATTTGATGGGTTACAGTAAAAAAACAAAATTATTTAAAACCAACAAAGCTGCAGTGATTTTATTTGCCCCCCAAATACAGTAAAGAGCTATGTTACAGAACATTTTTCCAAGCTGTTCTGGCAGTAACACTCATAAATCACAACCAGCAAATATAACTGATTGCAGAGATGGATGTATCAACTTCTACAGGAATTTTTCCATGCAAGCCTTTCTGAAAACTTTTTGCTCCAAGAGACATGCTGTAATTAAAAAATCAGCAATGAAATCCCAAACAATATAAAGAATTATAGCACCAATTAATTACAGTGCTTTCAAGCTGAAAAAAAGCAATTTGCTAATGAAAACCACGATTGCTTAACAGTAGCGTTAACAGCAAAAAAAATTGTTGCAATAAATCACTCTTCATAAACATGGGCTTATATTGGAAGTCTTCCTAATCCAAACATGTTACACTCGGCAAATTATCCAGGATGTTCTCTCCTCCAGGATCCACTATCTGTATCCAAAAAAAAAAATAAAAGGTGACAAAAGCACAACAAGTTTCCAAGGGTGGGAGATGCTCTGCAACACAGCCATACCTGAGAAGGGAGAGTGGATACCTGAGGGCTCCCCCTGGGGAGGAAAGGTCTGGGAATGCTGGTTAAACTGAGGATAACAGGATTACAGCACAGACAGTCACACCACAGGTCTTGGAGAGCAGAAGGAACCACAAGACTCCCAGAGGGAGTGCGAAGCCTCCATTCCTGAAGACATTCGAGAAACGCCTGGATGCTCTCCTGAGCAGCGTCCTGGAAGGACCCAGCTGGGACAGGAAGGTTCCAGTGGTTCCTTCCAGCCTCACCTATTCATGATTCCATGATCTATATCTGGGGATAAATGGATGAACAGTCAAAGTAAGCCCTGAAACAGCAAAAGAACCCCTATCACATTTCACACATTCAATCAGCAACACAAAAAAAGCAGTTCATTTCTTAGCTACTCTGCGTAAAACAGACAGCAGTGACAATATTGGGATGTCCAGTTCCAGAAAATGCCAGACAAGTCACTGGAAGCATCAACATTTATCCTTGATCATTTGTATTTTCTGGACACTGGCTAAAGATGATATCCTAACTGGTCTAATATCCCATGGAGCAAAACAAACAAACAAAACCCACAAAGCAAGTAAAATGTGTTAAACAACACAAAGAGCTGCAAAGAAAGAGATCAATCAACGACATGATTTTGTTTAGTGGGAAATTATGCAGCTACATTTTCCAAAATCTCAGGGAAAAAGATGATATGTCTAGATGGCAAAAATCCATGCAAAAAAAAAAAATAGGTATAACCCCTTTTCAACTCAACTGAAAGCCATCTTGAAAAACCCCTGAGGCACAAAATCAGTTTCCATCACACAGAAGAGTTTGTGGGTTTGGTTTCAGTGAAGGGTTGAGGCAGTGTGTGTTCTGTGGAAAGAAATATACATTTAACATAAAAAAATTCAAACTATTCCCCCACAGAGTAAAAAGTCCATAGATAGACCACTTAAAAGGCTTCAGCTGCAGAACTTCTGCAGTTCAATCCTGATCTTGACCCTTTTTATTCAAACATAAGCATGCATTGCTTTTATAACCTGCATGTAACCCTTGTGCATTTATTTAATTTTGCCCCCTTTTTTGTCATTATTTCCAAAGCAAACTTAAAAATTTCTGAAGCTCAAACTGTTCTTATTCAGCCAGGAACATTTTGCTGCCTTCATGGAGTATTTCTCTATTCAAAGTTGCAAAAATGGCTGAAATCCCTGTTTCTCCAGCTTTGTGAAGCTTTACTCAATTAAAAAGTCAAAAATCAACTGCTGAGGAGTGTCACAGTGGTTTCGCCGGCCATGGAGTTTTTCTACATTAAAAAATTAATCGGGTTGTTTTGAATGTTTATCAACATTTATTCCCTCAAAAACACATGTTACAGATCCCTGAGACAGGATTCATGGTGCAGATTAGAACATGTTGTTTACAGCCCATAAACACTTTTTATTATAGTTTCATCATAAGGTAATTCCATTCTGTGGGGTAAATTAACATATTTTCCAGGGCTCATTAATCCTCATTTAATCACTCAGTGAACACGAACCAAACCCATTAAAAGGAAAATCAAGACATGAACTCTAATTTAAGCCACTATTTCACTAATTGCATTTATCTTTAGGAAATCCTCATATATAATACTAAAAATAGTTTCCTCTTCTTTATATTTAGTACACAAAAAGGCCTTGGAATATAAAACATCCTCTAAAAGCCCTGTTCTCCCTGATCCTTGATTGCCACCAGTACCAATAGATTTGTAGGAGTCCAAGCAGGATTGTTCCATGTCCAGCAATTTATTTTCTTATGAAACATCCACAGAGTATATGAAAAAGGGTCTTTTTATATATTCAAAACATGCAAGCCATAAACAGGGCTCCATTGTGTGACTTTCTTGTGCTTTTACAGACAAATCCCACTGAGAACTCCCAGGTGAATAAATGGACGTCGGGCACGTGTGGAGCGATGCATGGGAAGCACCAGAAAGGGACTCAGTGGTGGAGGCACCAGAGCAGCACAAAGATGTCACAACCACTGACAAGATTCCCAGGCACCAAAAGAAAGGAGGTTTAAGAGGAGCAGAGACTGAGGGAGAGAAAGAGAAGGAATGGGAAGAGGAATTGAAAAGGGACCTGAAGCCCAGCACCTGAAGAGCTGAACTCCTCGACAAACCCTCTGCCTGATGAAGTTGTACTGTCCTCACTCTTGCCTTTCCTTCAGGCACTGGGACAAATGTGCAACCATTTTGAAGTCAGCTGCCCCCAAACCACAAACAAAAACAATTCTTTCTGTAATTTAAAGAGAAAACAGATGTTTGAGCATACCTGCTTGCCAGAGGCTCACACACCACCTTTCACAAACTCTGCCCAACCTGCTTCTATCAAAATTCCACTTTAAGCCTTTTTCCAGGCCTAAAGATGAAATCTTACAAGAAACAATACAGCAGTGAACAAGAAGTACCTTGAAACCTGTAATGAGCAATACAAAAGAAATAGCAAATATTCTGGGACAAAGGACCTAATACTTCCAGCATTTCCCAAGGTAAATAAACTATTCTGCTTGAGAACTGCAGGAGGCGAGAACAAGTAACCCAAGATTTTGATTTATTTCAGTTGTAAACCCTTCCTTACATCTAGAAATCAAAGAAGTTCAACCAGATGCCTCTGACTTTTCCAGCTGCCCCACTCTTTTCAAACAAAGAGTTAGAGGCCAGCGATGACACCAGAGGTATTTAAAAAAAAGTGCATAAAGAAACACAAAGTGTTTCCTGCAGAGGGCTGCTTATTCTGATTATTCTGTAACACCTCAAACACACCAAAGTTGCATGGGTAAGGGGCTGGTTTCATTGCAAAACAAAAGGGAATCATTAACATCCAGAAAGTGGGGACCGCACCTATCAGTTAAATATCTGCGTCTCTGAAGTATTTCTACAGCTGCTAATTGTAAATTAAAAGAAAAAAAAGAGAAGGAAAAAGCCACAAGCTGCTTCTGGACGACTAAAAAGAAAACTAATTAATTAGTTTTTCACACACACTTAAGAAATGTTTTAGTATTTAAGTTTTCTGTGCTATTAAGAGGCCAGTACACAATGCAGAATGAGAAAATTAATTCACTCTCTTCTTGCCAAAGGCAAATATAAATAACTACCAAATAATAAATTAAATGAGGTCTAAAATGGGATCTATAATTAATGACATTTCTGCTGACCGTTTCAGTGACAGTATTATTTTAATAGCTACTTTCACAGAATGTCAGCCCCTAAGATAAGATACATTAAGTATGAAGTTAATTGCATGAGTCTATAAATCCACCAGCATTTCTTACCCACAGAAAAGGAGCACTGCCAGACAAAAAACACTGAAATGCCTTTATTATGGCAGTGTTGTTCTTTCCCATGAGCATAAGGAACCTATTACAAGCACTGTTATACAAATCCAGCAGATTTTTAGTTTAGATTTAGACCTCTTTCTGACAGCATTTTCAAGCAACATTTGTCTGCTATCTATGGAAATTAAACATCTCAAGGTGCTGACTGCCCTCAGCAAAAATGCACTTCCCCACCCAGAGAAATGAGTTTAAAATGTAACACTGAATATAGCAGGCTACTAAACTGAAATCTGAAACATGAATCATTCAACACTTCCCCTGAAACAGTAATTGGTAAGTTCTTTGGGGAAGAGATCAGCTCGTGGTTCAATGTTTATATAACTTTCAACACGCTGAACTTCTGATCCATAGCACTCTAATTTAAACAATAACAATCCCCTTAAAATGGGGAAAGTCTGTACTCAGCTTATTTATGATTTAAAAGGAAAAAACAGAGAAATGTCCACCTGAGGCTCATGTGAAACATTCTCCTCTGGTCTTTGGACTTGACACAAGCTATAATTTTGTTCTATTTGGGGTTGAGTATCAGGTATCTCAAAGAGAAGACACAAAGTAAGCAAGAGCAATGGTGGTTAAGAAGGAATTTCTATTTTTACCACACTGGTTTATTCAACTTAGAACAAATCTATAAGATAGCTGGGTGACCTGATATTGCCTTTTGTTTTAACAAAGATCATTTTGTCCAAACAGTTCTGATTCACGTTGCTGTTCATGCATTTTCTGGACACGCTGAAAATGCTGTCAACATATGGTAAGAGAAATTTTGGATTTGCCTTATATAGTTCTCAATTTGGCCCAGTCAATATTCCTTTTTCAAAATGGGAATCTTATCCTGGATACCTCAAATATAACACCATGAGGGATCAAGTACATAACCAGCAGCGCCTGATGAGCACAGGACTCCAAAGCATGCACCTTTCCATACCACTCTGCCAAAGAGGAATTCTGGCTGGGAAAGGGAGGTGCTGCCTCTTTTTCTGGATTACCAAACTGGATTCAAGAGAGCCTGCACAAATACCTTTGGAATTAAATAAATATATATGTACAGAATCCAAGTACCCATTGCTACAGACCAAGCTCAAAAGCACTAAAATCTCAGCTGTTATTTGCTAAAATACATTGAAAGTTCACTATGAGCAAAAAAATTTTGAACATTTTGAAGAAAAATATGGTTCCAAAGAGGTATATTTTCCCCACATCCCTGGCACAAATGACACCACCATGCCTAGACCCAACTCTACTCTTCAAGAATATTACAGAACTTGTTAAAAAATTGGCAAGTTAATCCTTCAATATATGCTAACAAAGCTAAGCTCGTGAATTTTTCTTTCACTTTGTCTTATGCTACTGCTGAAAATGAAAAAATACACATAGAGCCAGACATGAACCTGAATTTCACACCCAAGCTTAAAGCTTCAGTTCATTGGTTAAAGCATAGTCAAGAGAAAAGGCACAAAAAGGATAAAGGCTCCTCTTATACTGAGAAATGCTACGTGACTTTACTGATAGGTACCGGTACCATAAATGCAGACATGGTGTAAGAAAACTGAGCCAAAGAGCAACTGGTAAAACTTGCAAAGTGCATTCCATCTCATTAAAAATCTGCTGGCATACTCGTGATGTCAGTCCTGCTCTGAAGGTGCTTTTCCTCAGACTGTTCCTCAGATCTCCAGTGCCACACTGCACACATTGCCAGGTTCAGATATCACACCGCAGCTTTGCGGCACACCCCCAGATATGCACACAAACACTTTCCTCCTAAAATATTCAGCTACCAACACTGCTGTCTGTCTGTCTCACGCTGTGGTGTGCATGAAAACAAAAGAACCCAGCTCCTCAGAAATTCCTGCCAACAGCACTCTATCCTCCTTTTGCTCAGTGCCTGGAACTTCTATTAGGGATAGATGAAAACTACAAACTCTGCGTGACTCCACTGGTTCAACAGCTGCTGTCACGTTCTTTTCAAGCTCTCCAAAGTCATTATTAAATTTAAAAAGCAGAATGCTACTGTTTATGACGAGAAAAACAGTTATTACTTAACTAAAATTGAGCGTAGTCAGTTCCTTGCAAATTTAAATTCAGAAATTACTTCACCATCTGCAAAGGACTTTGCCTATTTATATCGGATGAAACACTCTGCCTGCAAACTCTGAATTAGAAATAAGTTAAAAAGGAAAGGAAAAAAAAAGAGGGGAAACAAAAATGCCCTGGCAAAATCAGACCAATGAAAGACACCACAGAAACAGATAAAATGACTTAAAAACGAATGAGCCTCGTTGTTTTCTATCCACATTCAGCATTCTGAAATAATTTTGTTGGTATTCTGAAAGTAGAAAACCAAGCCATAATTTCTTTTCACTGCAGTGTAAAGAACACCATACTTCTATAATTGCCATAATTTAATATTTTTGTTCTGTTTTAAACTGCTCATTGTAGAACAACTTCCAGAGTGAGAGATCAGCGCCACTTATCTTTGAAATTTGTTAAAATATTGTTTCAAAAACAATGATGCCAGAAAAGATTTCTAAAAGCAGCATCTCTCACCAGAGCGCAAACTTATTAGTTGGATATTTTGCAAGCCAAAACATATTTAGGTTATAAACAGAATTATACTATTGTTCTTACCTTACTCACTCATCATATTAGTTGCCACTTTTGTGCTAAAAATGGGCTGTACACATCTCCTACCACATTTAGGATAACTCCTGTCTATGCATTTCTCCATCTGTCTCAAACAATTGACACTCTCTTCACCTTCTTTAGATAACATCAATTACATGTGTGCTCAAAGAATTTTCTGTATGGCACAAAATTCTCTATGACACATGCACAGCATCTGAGATTCTGCTTTAGTTACAAAGGATTTAATCTGGGGCTTAGGAAAAAGCACATCAACAGCTTGGGCAAGGCAAACTTGTGCTGATCAGAGATCTTGTGAAATTCACCTCACTGGTGTTTTGGTAGGAAATCCTTGTGGAACAATTTGACACTTTTAAATTATGGGCTCAGGCAGAACACCTCATTACTTTCTCCCTGTAGCACATAAGTGTTTTCAAATTTCATCTGTCTCTGCAGTTCACTGATCCTGCACCATTTTATCCTAATTTAGAACACCAACGTAAGACCTGGGAGCCCAAATCTTGACACACTGATGCTTTACTAGAGTGAACTGAACTTAGGTGTGCATAGAAAGGGAATTTGTGAATCAGAGCTTCAGACAGAAAGTTCAGGCAGCTCTTGGGAAACTCTAACATCAACCTGAACACAACCCTTGCGAATACCAAGTTTTCTAGGGTTTTTTAGCACAATTTCCAGTGCTGTCTCTGTGCTCTGGCCATTGTTAGACCTTCTTCAAGCAGGTCTAATTTGTCAAGCACAAATCTAATCACACACTGCTCAGACACCACTTTTCTATGTCCAGTTGAGTCCCCAGAGAGGAAAAGGGAAAAGGCAAGGCCATAGAACAGCTAAAAATCAGCCAAAGGTATTAAATGAAGAATCTTCTTGAAGTTTGTCAGCAAGATAGCACAAAGACATAGTCAAAACACTTCACCCACATCCCCTATGCCCTCCTGCACTGTCTATGCAGGACATACCTTTACTGCTTTGGTACCATGAAAAGGCATTCACCAAAGATTAAATACCTGAATCCAGAAGAACAGAATGGCTCATTGCTTATCACAACTGCCTTCAGTGCAAGACAAAAAAAAATTAATAATAGATGGAAAGGTTCAAGAGTTGAAAAAAGCCAAAATCACGTAATAGCAACACATTCAGTCACAAGGATCTACTCTTCTTATTGTGATAACATTTTAAAACTATAAAATATTGGCAATTTCTACATAAAGGGAAAATAGAGGTGCACATGTGATGGTCTGAAACACACAGGAAACACACTTGTAGGACTTTTTATTTTTAATTCTGGTTCTAAATCTACCATGAAAATTTCTTTGTTTGAGGACAGATACACATGAGAAATGAGAGCTGGTAGAGGACAGTTTTACTGCTACATAGCAGGAAGCTGTGAGGCAAACTTCCATTTTTAAAATTTCCCTTAAACCCTCACTTCCAGTGGTGTTGTCTGAAAGGCTGTGCATTTACAGGTGGCTCCAAAAAGCAAAACGTCCTTCTCCAAAGGCTCCGATGAAAGGCTACAGAAAGCCCAGGCACACTTCCAGGGGGCATTCCAGGAAGTCCCTCGTACACCCACTGAAATATTTTGGGCATCCAAAGCATGATAAGGGCTACAGTGCAACCCAAAATCAATGGGGAAAAGGAAGATGGGAGCGGAGAAACTGAGGCACTGCAAAGTGTCCTGTACCTGAGCCTGTGCCCAGGCTGGAGCTCCTGTCTTCTCACACCCCTACATTATATCTCAGGGTCAGGTTTATGGAAAATGAGCATCTTAAACTTTAAGATGAACATCTGTTAGCATTGACAAATATTTTTTCTCCATATAGTTCCTTTGGTGGCCCCCAGGCCAACCAGAGAGCAATGCCCCAAAACACTGCCCTTGGAAGAGCCTCTCCCACAGCCCTTGCTGCCAGCCTAGGGAGGGCTATTTTTAAATTTAAGTCAGATTCCAATGTCTAATTCTCTGTAGTACGACTGCTCAATACATTCCCATTTATTATTTAATTTGAGATGTATTTGCAACAAAGCAGTTCTACAATCTGAATAATATTTTGTACATTACTCTGGTACAGAAGATTTTTTTCTTGTAACCTGATTTCATTCTTTCCAACTTGTAAATTGAAAAAGAAAAACTGTCAGGGTAGATCAGAGTTGGCACATCACTTTCAAAATATCATTTACATTTTTCTTTTTACATACATCTTTAATAGTCAATTTCCTTTTTTCTATACATATTTTAGTGTGAAAATGTTTGCCATCAATATTAAAATATGAATTATCTACATAGCCATGTACGTAGCTTACAGAATTACCTCAAATCCCATCTATTACTCTCATATTTAATAGTCAATATCTCTTTTCACTATCATATTTAATATTAAGTTGCTTCCTAAGTTGTGCATAGAAAGAAATCTTTCTCAGTGCCTATATATTTATATATATATCTCCTCCTTAAGCAGAAATTAAAATAAATCTTGGTCAATTTTGGGATGTTTAAGCATTGATAAACCAAAACTCAAACCCTCAATCTAAAACATAAATTCAGCTGCATTCCAAAATTAAATATCCTGTCAGGTATTTTAGCAATTCCCTTCAATGCTAAAGAAGCCACATGTGGAAGTGGCGACCAAATACTTATAATTCATCCATGCACATTTACAACTTCTCAGCTTGGCACGGCAGCAGAAAACCCTTACAGAAGATTGTGTGCTGACCCAAGGTGTTGGTTGTGATTCCATATTCTCACTGCTGAATTTGAGATGACACAGAACTAACACAGGTGAAAATGTTCAACTTGGCCATCATGACCAAGCTTTGAGACATGAATTAATACATGATATCTGTTTGCCCTTAGTATCCTATCAGGCCATACACCAAAGAGTATAATAAATCAGAGGACAAAAAGCTATGAAACCACACTAAATTTTACATGCTATGGACTAACGACACTTCATTTGTGTCTTCTTCCACGCAGCCCAGAGTAAGAGTCATCACCTATGGCCTGGTTTGTAGACGCGTGCTGCTCCCAGCTATAACTGTTCACACAGAGACCCAGATCTTAAAAGAAATTTAAAACACAGAGCACTGCTTCACAATCTGACATTTTAAACTGAGAGCCCTGTGCAGGTAGCTTCTACTTAATGCACAGATAAAGCCAGGCACCTAAAATGGGAGTTAGAGGGGTCACTTGGCAAGTGGCTGCCTCAGCCAACTTGAAGCCAAATGCTAAAAGACTCTCTGTATACAAATATTGCACCTTAAACTACCAAGCCTTGAGGAACACCCCTCATTTAAGACACCCAGGTTGGGGCTTGCCCTCAAGATGAACAACACAAGCTTTAAAAATAACCCAATGAAATGGTGCTGGTCACATTTTCCAGCTGAGGCAGTGACAGTGAGCTGCTGCTTCTATCCTTGTTTGTTTTTGTTCAGCAGCTCACTGGTTAGATCAGGCAGTTTTATCCCTTTCAAATCCCAAAGCAAACCCAGCCCACTGACTACAACTATTGCTGCATTCCATCCCTCAGATCAAAATTATGAATCTTTCTGGGAATCAGGCTCATGACCACTCTAGTTCCTTGCATTTTTTAAAAAAGTGGATGGTGTCTCCAAGAAGAGAGACTGTGAGCAGTTCAACTTATTACACAGGGTAGTTAATTGGTCCCCTCCAAAGGCAAGAGGTAGATTTCAATGTCTGGGTTAGAGGAAGGAAGAGCATCACCAGCACTCCTCACCTGGGAAAAAACCAGAAGCACCAAATGAAAAGAAAAAAAAGGCAAAATGCACCCATGTTGGTCCTTCAGTCAGACAGGAGTTGCTCTCATTGCTACGTCTGCCCTTCCCTGGGGACCTCTGAGGGGTGGGGAAGGTGCAAATGCTGAGCCTCTGTCAGCACTCGGGTCTCCTGGGCTTACAGCAAACCCCAAAGTTTCAGTACTCTGCAGCTCAGTGCCTGCAGTTCAAATGCTGAGTGACCCCCCCACCCCGATGCCTGCAAGGCTGTGGAAGTGTTTGTGAGGAAACCTGGAAAATACTTCCCTGCATCTTCAGTGTTTTGGAATTTTTTGAACGTGGCAAGAGAATGCAGGACAGAGTCAGTTAAGGTCACTGATTCCAACCTGAAAAATCCAAAATTACACATAACAGATGCCAAGATCAATAAACTCAGCAGGAATGATCACTGCTGTCTGCAGAATTAAACATTTTCTCATAAATTTTGCAGCCAAGTTGACATCAGTGAAAGAGACCAAACCCCTCCATAGGAGCAAAATTGAGCCCTGGGAAAGAGCAGGATGAAACCAAAAGTACAAGTGTTCATTGTGATAAAAGTGCTAAAACAGTGAGCTACTTCTCACATTACTGAGTGATTCTCACTACATTTCATACTTTTGAGAAACTTCCACTGGTGACTTGTTCTCCAGATCAAGTGCTTGCTTCAGGCAATTTTAGCTCAACCCTTTGCAACTTCAGGGCATGGGAAGCATCTGGTCCCAGTTTTTTGGTTTTTTTTGTTCTGGCTCATCCAGTGTACATTCATCAGATCCAGGAATTTGTCCAAGCAAAGAAGGAAGGGTCAAGAGTTTAAAGAACCAATGCTTATGAAGTCACATTTCAGTAGTTTTGCTGTGCACAAAGGCAGATGCAAATTGTTAGGCATCAGTCTTGATAAAGATTTTAAGGGGAAGCTTTCAAAACCCATAAAAGAGCCCGAATCTTAAAAAGGAGACTTGCAATCTTGATTCTGTTCAAATGCTTTTCCAAGACCTAATTATCCACAAACCAATCTGAGTATCAATACGTGATTTAAAGGTTCAAAGTAAGACAACACAGAAAACATATTAAAAAGTACACCATTAAGAGTGAAGAAGCTGCAAATAGACAAAAATAAGACAAAAAGCACAAGATGCAACAAAGAGGAGGATGACACCGACCAAAAAAAAGTTAGGGAAGATATATATTCTTCATCCTTCATGCCTTTTCAGTGTTTAAACACATGGCTGAAAATGACTTACTAGGCTGGAACAGCTCCAGCTTCTCTGGTGGCATGGCACTCAAAACAGCAGGTGGTTTATGGTCCATTGAGCAGAATGAGGGGCATTGCCCTCCTCCATTTCCCTGTATTCAGACTCTGCTTCCTGATTATGTGCACGTTCAGTCTTGGAGTAAAATTCCACACGCTCCATAAATCTTGAATTAGCTGTTGTACTGGAGGGGCTTTTTTATTACTGTTAGAAAGCTCCCAACAAAGCTGTCAACAATAGCAGGCCACCAAAATATTTCTTGTTGTAAAAAAGGCAGGAGAAATCTAGAGGCATGACTGTCTGGTAATAATTTTGAGCTGTGGCAGTAAATTGCTCCATTCATTACACTGAGTTGAAAATTGCACTGACTAGATGAGACCTCAAGAAGACTCCCATGGAACTTGCAGAGAAAAATGGCCCATGGGAGTCTCATCAGTGACTACCCAGTAACTTCCAGTGCAGGGGAGGGGGGGAGTTATGTTTGCATAGATATATACAGGGAAAAAAAAGAAATAAGTATAAACTCAGGCATATATGTGAGTATTTTATAATTTTAAACTGCTGGGCTTTCACAAGAACCTTATTGCAGCATAGATGGCTCTGCTGGCTGCATTCAGATGTCAGATTCACAGCTAACAACCTAAATTAATTCAACACAATTCATGCCCTGTCATTTTGTGTTTATTAATTAACCCAGAACAGTAAGAAAGAGTCTACTGAAATGTGTGAGAGCCATAATTTGTTCTGTGAAATATGAATGGTCATCTCCTATGAAATATGCTTGTAAGCTTTTCCAATGAACTGCACACATGCACACACAGGTGTTGTTGTTTTAATTTATGGGGGGTCCCCGGGGAGTGCCCCCCGGAGACCCCCGGGGTCTTTTGGGGTCGTGGTGTTCCCGCGCTGGCAGGCAAAGAGACTCAGATGCTGGTGGGGTGCTGATGAGGTGAGGGTCTATTCACTGAGGGAGAGGGGAAGGGAGGAGAGGGAAAGGGAGCATCAGGAGGCCTCCAGGGGTAGAGGGGCAAGAGGGGCAGAGCCTTCTGCCTTAGCATTCTTATCACAGAGGTTCAAAGGGGCGCGGTAACATTCTCCAGCCAATGAGGTTACAGATACAGGATACTGCAGGGAGGGTACAGACTTGGGATAAACCATACATTTTCCAAGGGTGAGCCAGAGCAAACCATTCCCATAAAATGCAATCCCACAAGTCACCCTTTTTTTCTTTAAAATGTGAGAAGAGAAATATGACATATGACAATTAACAATTTAAAAAATGAAACAGTAATTAGTTTTGCAGCATGAAACCAAATACAATTGCAGTAAGGATTATGTTATACTGTGAACAGTTGATCTGACCTTGTAATTGCAGTAGACGGGTTATGTGAGTTTATATTGCAAGATTTGAAACAAGTTAACAAATTTGTTTGAGCCTTTCCAGCGTGACTGGCCTAATAGTGTCTAGTCTTTTCCAACTGGCTTTTCAGACCACCACAGCCCCCAGCTTAGGCTGAGGCGCTGACCTCTGCTCCCACTCTAGGGACAGGAAAACACGTGGAGTTCCCTGGGCTCCACACACGGCCTCAGATTCTCACCCACGGATCTGAACCAAATCACTCCTTTCACTTTCCAACTGGTTCAACAGAAAGGACCTACACTCTGCATGCAATTGTTTACATTCGTCCATATGTACCCACTGGGGATTTTTTTTCGTCCATACTTGCACCAGGAATGTCAGAGACCTAACAAAAGACCCCCAGTTTTAGGTCATCAAAAGAAAAACAAAAGAAAAAAACTACAAAAACCGTCAAATACTTTCTCAGACACTCTATCAGGTTATCAATCACCCTCAGAACTAACTGAGGACAGTATAAACCCAAAAAGCATTATCGATTCAGTAGTCTACTACTGATTCGTGCTTTACAAGAAGACAATCTAAAAACTGCTTCCCTTGGATCCACACTTGTGACCTGAAAAGGCCTCTGCTTTCTAAATTAGAAAACAGGGGAATCTGCAATATGAACACACACAAAAGCTAGAATGGCATGATTGTAAAACTACTTCATGGGGATGGGAAGGAAATGGAGGGGTTTGGGACACCCTGCTGTTTGGCCAGAACAGCAAGGGACAGGGGCAGAAAAACAGGGAAAGGAAATCGAAGTAGCATTAACAATTATACAAGGCTGCAAAACTGGTATTACAAATTCACTTTAGCTTTGGGGTTTGGTTTCTTAGCGTTTACCTTGTGGGACTTGGAAAGCGGAAGATGGGACTGAGAGCACGTGGCCATGGTGGCCATGCGGTCACAGCGCAGCACGTGGTGTTAGCTGTGCCGTGCCGGGTTTAGCAGGAAAGGGTTAACTCTCGGGGGTTTGTTAAGGGAAAGGGGGTTAGGGAGAAGGAGCAGCGAGGGGAGGAGGGGGTAAGGGTAAGGAAGGAGGTTACACAATTTACAAAACCGAGTTTTGGAAGGTGCAGGGCTTGGGCACAACTGAAGACTGCTTTTTCCTTCTCTGATGGCCGTCTAGCTGAGTTCCTTTCGCTGCTGTCCAGGGCTGCTTTGCTGTTGTTGCCGGGCGGGGGGAGGGGCGCCTGTTCGCGCGGCTTCTCCCGGTGCTGGGGCCCGCGCGCGCTGCGGCGGGGCCGGGACCACGTGTTGGCTCGCACCGGGACTGCCCCGCGCCGCGGTCCCGCTGGGCTGGGGCCGCTCTTCCGCCGGGGCCGTGCCGGGCCAGGGCCGCTCCTCCGCCGGAGCCGCTCCACTGCCGGTTCGCCGCCCGCGCCGCGGCTGCTGCGGGCCGGAGGGTGCCGCGCCGCTGCCACGCAGCCCGCGCCGCCGAGCCGAGGTGGGCCGGGGCCGCTCCACAGCCACGCGCCGCAGCCACGCACCGCAGCAGCGGTCCCGCCGCGCCGGGGCTCACGCCGGAGCCTCGCCGTGGCGGAGCCGCGCCGCCCGGCGGGGCTGTGCAGCCCGCACAGCGCTGAGGCGGGCCGGGGCCCCAAGGGGCCGGGACCCGGGCCCGCGCCGGGCTGGTCGGCAGTGGTGGGACTGCCGCGTGGTGGCTCACGAGGTCTCCGTGCGGTGGGGGAGGGGCCGCCCCGGGCCGCGATGGCCCAGAACGGCCGCTCCACCGGAGACGGCACCGAAACACAGTTACCATGGTCCATCTTATCTCAGGGTCGCTGATGCTGTTGCCCGACATTGGTGCGTCATCTGTTGTTGTTTAAATTTATGGGGGGTCCCCGGGGAGTGCCCCCCGGAGACCCCCGGGGTCTTTTGGGTTCGTGGGTGTTCCCGCGCTGGCAGGCAAGGAGACTCAGATGCCGGTGGGATGCTGATGAGGTGAGGGTTTATTCACTGAGGGAGAGGGGAAGGGAAAGAGGGGGGAAGGGAGGAGAGGGAAAGGGAGCATCAGGAGGCCTCCAGGGGAAGAGGGGCAAGAGGGGCAGAGCCTTCTGCCTTAGCATTCTTATCACAGAGGTTCAAAGGGGCGCGGTAACATTCTCCAGCCAATGAGGTTACAGATACAGGATACTGCAGGGAGGATACAGACTTGGGATAAACCATACATTTTCCAAGGGTGAGCCAGAGCAAACCATTTCCATAAAATGCAATCCCACACACAGGTCCCTCTTGATGCATAACTGAGAGCTGACAAAGCCAGGGCAAAAGACTCTGCAGCACCAAACACAGGAAAGAAACCCAGACCCCACGAAGCCGCAGAAACCAAAGCATTTAATCCACAAAGAGAGGAATAAAGTCAAAGAAGGTGTCATGTTTATGCAGAAACAGACAAGTCTGTTTCAAATTGGAAAAAAAAATCCAAAAAGGGCAGTTAACCTCATCTGATAGATTCAAGCAAAGGCAGAGAAAATTTCATCCCCTGTTGGGTTCTGGGTGATTTACCAGTAGCACCTTCAAAAGCTGTGCACTGTGTTATTGAAAAAATAAAATCTCCACGGTTCATGTGCACTGTGCAAGGGTTCTGCTATAAAATAGCCTGCTATCCAAAAGAGAATGTCACTGGGAAAGCAGGGAAGAGGCAGTGCTACAATATGTAGTTTAACTGGCTGTGAACAACCACTGGAGAGCCATGGGGAAGCATCAAGGACCCCAACAGCAGCCAGGGTTCTGAGAGTAGGGGCTAAATTCAGCGCCACCAAGGAAATGAAGAGCCCTAAGTTGCTCTGGCCAGCAGAGAGCTGAGTGTGACAGAGGCACTGAGCAGTGTCAGTGGTGGAGAGCGAGACGTGATCAGAGCTGGGCACGTGCTGTCAGCGGGCAAAGGGAAAGCAATGAACCTGTCAGTTCTACCTGGGACATCCCTGCAGTCCTGAAAGCAGCACACAAAGGTACAAGGAGCTTTTATCACCAGAAGCTGCTCGACAGAGCAAAGGGAAGTGCAGCAATTTGGGATTCTGAACTTGAAGGAAAGTGCCGGAGGATGAGGGGCTGCAGAACACTGCGTCTTTGTTCGTTTTTCAAACATCCATGACACATTCTGGGGAGTTTGCACGTAAAGCTTCCCTTTACATAATGTTTAAAGCCATGCAAGGAGTTAAATAATTTATAAATTTTAAGTCACAAAACACAAAAAGTAGGACAATGCTCTCCTTTGGTAATCTTTCTCTTGACTTTATCTTTTTCCCAATGGCACAACTCACTCAGAAAAGGTGGAACACAGAGAAATTAATTTTCTGCTGAAACTCCCTTTTCCCCACATTCTGACTACAGAAAAAACATTTAAACTCAAATGTAAACAAGATTATTTACCAGTAAAGTCGCATTACCCATCAGCACATACTGAATGCTAATCAGCCTAGGAGGCATCCTAGGGATTGCTTAAAAACAAAAATCAAGACTTGAAACAATTTTAAAGAAATTGCAGTGCATGCCATAAATACAAAAAGCGTGATGAACAATAGTCAGCCACAAAAGATGAAGCCTGTTCCCTCATATTCCAGTAGTGAGGAGTCATGAGGATCAGTGGCTGCCTCAAGTCTGTGGTCAGCTGAGTCCCTGCCCGAAAAGGCTTTGCATCTCAAAGGGCAAGACAAAGCGCAGCTGCTGAGAAGGAGATGATTTCACCTTCACAGCTGATCAGCCGGGAGTGAGCCGTAACACTTCAGACTGAAAGGGTTCACTGGGATTTCATTATCCACTCTGCCGAGTAGTGTCTCAAAAATCCAGCAAGTTTTTCACACTCCATTTTGCAAATAATTATGACCCTCACAAAGGCAAGGCAATGATCTTAGTTTTACTTGGGAGATACCTGCAAATCTTAAAGCGTATTTAAGACAAACCATGATACCTCTAATAACAAATATCTTTTAGTCACCTCAAAGCAGGGCAGCATGAACAGAGGAAACTATTAAAAATCCAGGTTCCTAGGAAGGGGAAGATTGTCTGTTATACATGATCTGGAACTTAAATTACTTGCCTTGGTTCACTAAGCCTGGATCCCCATTAAAAAATAAATAAAATAAAATCTGGAACTCTTTAAACCATCGCAGTTGAGAAATTCTCTTTGTACAATCCAAGGCTTCAACGTGGCTGGTCTGTGCCACCACAGAAATCTGACCCTGTCATTTGATTTCCAGTGCTGGAAAGATCTTCAGGCAACTGTCCCCAGGTTTATAAAGCAACTAGAAAGTGTTTAGAGATGGTTAACCCATGTAAGAAATTCAGTGCCAAGCTCTACCAAAACCATTAAAATGTTCAGATACACAGGATTACCATATAGGCTTTTTCCTTTTTATATAAAAGTCATCTTAAGGTGGCTGCTGTACATATCTAAAAACCTTAAACACTTGAATTTTGACTCCATTGGCTGAGCATGAGCTCTCTAAAAATCAAGATCAGCTCTCAAGATGAGAATGTCAGTGCTCCACATTGTGCACAGCAATGGATTTAAAAAGAACAACATTTGGGACTTAATTGACTGCAGCCCAACTATCTCCAGTCATGCATTGTTCACAGGCAAGTTTGGGCACTGCCTTCATTCCATTTCCTGAATTACAGCAAATTATACCTTATGTAACTAACATTTATCACATGACTATATGGTCCTCATTAATGTCTCTGTATTTATATTTTCCTTTTTTAAACACTTGATGTGCTTGCACAGAACTAAAAACTAGGATCAGAAGAACCTGGCAACAGTTCAGTATGGAGAAAGAAGGGGAAATGCAGAGGTGGGCTGCTTCCACAGGAAATCATCTGCCACCTGTATGAACTCAAAGAAACAGACAAATTCACATTTTTAATTCCTGGGCTCAGCACAGGTACCATCACTGTGGCAGAAGAGAGGTAAAACTCTCTACAGAAAGACTAATTTGAGCCACTCTTCTCCAATTTGAGGTAAACTGGAACTGCAAACACAATTAAAACCATGTAAGCAACAGCAGTAATCTCAATTTATGTGATGCCCAAAAGCCTGAAATATTCTTAGAACAGGAAAGAGGCCATAGGATCTGTAGTCACATCATCTTATTCCACAAAAAAAGCTTTTGTTTTGGGGAGTGACACATTCCTATTGCACATGCTGCTATTTTGCAAGCCTGGAAAATCAAAGAAAACAGATTTTTTTTTATTCTCTCTTACTCTTTTCATATAAAAATAATTAAAATAATAGATCCCTAACAAATGGAGCTTCCTTCCTCTAGAAATCACTGCTTCAAATTGAATCATTAAAAAGACTTTAACAGAAACCATTATCAGTCTCACTGTGGCAGAAATGTGCTTACCACTGGTTTTAGTTATGCAGATAAATGATGGGCACTGGCTCTGGAATTGAAAAGCTCATGACAAAATGGCCTTGGCTATAACAATATATAGGATGGTTATAAAACTGTTGGAATAACCATTGTTCCATCTAAATAAAGGTGATGGATGGCTGCATTCCCCTTAACAGAGTGGAAACGAGAATGGTACACAGCACAAGGCAGCTGCTACATCCTCAAACTCTTTGAGGTAACAGAAAATGCTTCCAGCCCATCTTGGACATAAATCTGTTCAGTTTTGGACACACACACACATTGTAATTAACCACACCAGAACTTTCACAGTTAAATAGTTCTCTTTCCCCTTAATCTGGCGGTGCAGATTCATTCCAATGGAAAGGATGTGTGTTGAGTTCATTGACATTTCAACAAGAAACTAAATCCCAAAGGGCTTCTCTGCATTTGCTCATAAACACGCAGCAGAGAGGAGGGTTCAACCCAGTGACACGAGCTCAAAGGTCAGCAATGTGCTTGCAGAAATTAAGTAAAAGAAGCAATATCCTCTACAAAATTGCTCCTACAAATGCAACCCCTACCACATGCAAAGAATATATTCTTCCCCAAACACCTGCTTTTCATGAAAAACCTCTACAAACTGGCAAATACCAGAGACCCTCCTGCCTAAGCCTGAAGGTTTTGACATCCTTAACTAATGCATCATTTCTTCTGCCAGGGAAACCTCCCCATCTGCCTGGGGGCGATTTGCATATAGAAATAAGTGTTCTCTTTTTATTGAGCTCCTTGTTCTTTAGACCCATGAATTCAAATTATTAACAAGTCTGAGACGCTAATAATGAAGTGACTTGAGATAAGAAAATACAACACTGGAAAATCATCTCCTGCAGGAATTTGAGGTTTTAAACAAATACTGCCATTCAGCTGGGCAATGGAGACAGCACCAACCACATTTTAATCATTACTCACCAGCCTCCTTGTTCTCCATTACAATTACTTGCTAACCTAATATGAAATGGTGGGAGCTTAGTTATAGTTGAGAAGGAAATTGCCTAAAAATACCTAGAAGCAAAGTAACAAGTGCTTGCACGATTTTCTCCTGTATTATTCAATTTTCCATTGTGCCAAAAGCAGGATGTAATATTTTTCCTTCTGTAAACCTTGCAGAATAAAATGCTGATATCTCTGAAGATCCACTGGCATTTCTTTTAACAGTTTGGTTTTCTACTATAAAATAAAAGGGCAGATTTATTTCAGAACTAGGGAACATTTTAGAGCTTTCTTCTTTGATATGATATCACTCTTCTCCTTTTTTCCCCTTCTGTGCCAGAGGTACAGGTGAGTGAGCAGGACCAGGACACTGCAGAACATCCCTTGGACCCAGGACAGACATCCCTGCCTCATGACAGAAGCCTGAACACACTCCAGAATATTTCCTTTTACCTCCACAACTGTTTCTCCCTTCTAAAAGAGAAGGGAAAAAAGCCAACCAACCAACTCTAAACAAAAACCCCAAACACACACAAATAAACACCAAAAAAACATGTCTGATAAACAAAGGATACAAATAAATAGTCAGCAAAAATAAATGTTTCACAGAGAGTCCTGTGAGGAAGCCTCAAATACAAGTCAAGAGTTGAGAAGTCAATTGACTGAAAATTCTTAATTATGCTATTTATCCCCTTTGAGTAAGAACAAACTAATTCTTCTAGGTAACAAAGGCAGATGGAGGAACTCTCCCAGCTCAAGTTTTCTGCAGCTGTAACTCTGCATTCTGATTAGATCAATGGAGAATCTTAATCAAAATACAGAGTAGAAAATTTTAATTACATACAGAAAACTCTAAAGAATGTGGCTGTTTCATCTATTATGTGGTACTTTAGGAACATGAACATGTCAGTTGATTTATCAGGTTCCAAGATATGAACTTAATGAGCCAAAGCAGTCCATACCACATGCACATGATGCTATTTTCTGCTTGTCTCATGCAAATACTTGCAGCTATTTTATATCAAATGCACACAGAGCAACCCTCTTCTGAAAGCAATATGACAATATGAAGTTCAAAACTGCAGCATCCCCTGAGCACTGGACCAAAAGTAACAGAGTGGACACCCAGAAAAGTATTTTTACTAAGTGCTAACTTGCACACTCCTGTATTCAGTTAATAACATTTCAGTCCTGAATATATTTGTCACCCCCAAAGCAAAAATTTCATCCTTAAATCTGAATATCCTTAAACTTAACAGCACAAATGGTCCAGCTGCAGAGGGAAAACCTCAGTGCTGCTCGCAGGTTTGTAACATGGTTAGCAGCAGAACCCTGAAATTCAAACTAGCAGGGTGAGCAGTAGCAGCAAAATATCTGTCTGCAATTTCACCTCCCTTTTGCTTTGCAGTTGTGTCAACTGACTGTAAGTGGAAAACAGTAAAGCAAATGGTGGATATTTCCAACAAAGAACCCTGTCCTTGATTCCCAGCACCCCTCGCAGTGACTATGATTGGATTAATGAACATAAAATCGTAAAACACAGAAAGCCAACTTGTTCTCAAAATTGAAAACAACAACAACAAAATTACTGGAATGAATAAAGAAGCAGAACTGAGAAAAATACATGTAGCCCCCTGCATCTGTGATCAGCTAATTAATAATTTAATTACAAAGCTGAGACACCACTGTAAAAGTTTACAGCAGCCCTACTTTAAGTCCAGATTTGCAGAACAAATTCCAAGTCCATGTAAGTCCCCACATTTTTTTAAACTTGGCTACTCCCTGGAAAATTACTTCTCAATTACTTTCATTAGAGCCATTAATTGCATATCTGCAACATGGGTCAATATCATTTTGCAACAGGTTGCAGAGATAAAGCATCATGTGTATTTTGTGTAATGTTAACAGGTGCTCAGTGGCACAAAGCAACAGAGAAAAATTGGTAATTTTTCCTAGGTGAGGATAGTACTGTGTTATGAACAGTAATATCTGCATAGATATCCATCTTTTGCCTTCTCAGGAGAGGTTATTTTCATTTTAATTTTAGACTTACAGTATCTGGTCCTTGATGTCAATCTGTTGAACAGTTACAAATGCAAGAATAGAAGCTTACCTTGTGGGGAAAAAGCCCTGCTAACAAATTGGCAAATGAAACAAGAAAGGAAGCTAAATATTCACACAGATCAGTCCCATAAGATGCTTTGAGAGAGCAAAATTTATGATAACAAATAATAACAACACAACTGTTGTTTTCTATGGAATGAGACAAGAATGTCACCATGGACAATCTACAGCAGTGATAAGAGCACATTCAGGAAATCCAGGCAGTAAATTAGTTATCTCAGATCTATGGATTCCTAAAAGATTCTACTAGAAAACATCAGTAGAAGACAGATATTATTTAACAGCTGGAATAAAATTAATAAATTCAAATATTCCTTACTCGAAATTTAAGACATACATAGATATATGGATATTTATGTCTGTTCATTCTCTTAAATAAACACATCTGAATTTCTGGGTTGGGGGAAGAACACAAACAAACAAACATACATCAAAACAAACGAGAAATCCCACCCAAACCCATAAAAGGACAAGATCTTTTTCTTTCTTCTCTTAAACAACACTAACAGGAGGTTGGCAGTCACAATGTGCAGAGAAGGACCCAGCAGATTAATAACCCATTGAAGTCTGGCTTTTCAGACAAACACTAAAGTAACACCGGTATTTATTACAACAAATGGTCCATAAATACATGAACAAATGCCATCCTTAAGAAGAAATACCTGCAATTAATGTGATAGAACATGGGATGTTTGCTAATTTCCAGCCAGCAAAGACATTTGATATCCACAACACCCAGCAGCAATTTCTTGACCAAGTTTGAACAGCAGTTCTTCCTCAGGATCTCTGCAGAGGAGGGCTTGAGCATTGTCATTTACATTCTGCACCACTTAGGGAAGTTGCTACCGTATTTCCACTGCAGAAAAGCTTTAGCATGATGAAAGAAACTGGGTGGTTAACTCAAATATTTTTCTATTTCAGCTCCATTACGCCAAGACAAAGAATGGATTGCAAAAGCACAACAGACAGATGAGTATCATATTAAAAAACTGCTGTACAATTACCAATATTGTAAAACATTTGGGTCCTTTTAAGAGTTTTGATATACAACTGCCACTGGACTTTTTGTTTATGTTTGTTTTGCAAAAAACCCCCAAACATTGCATAGAAATAAACCTTGGATTGCCTATCTTGCTTACACAGATGACTTAAAAATCTCAAGCTCTAGATGCAATTGAAAAACAAAATCAAAACCAGGCATCCATTTAAGGAGCACTCAACCAGTTCTCCATCTGATCTCCTCTTACAAAAAAAAACCAAACCAAAACAAACCAAACCACCAAACAAAAAAACCCCAAAAAAACAAAAAAAAACCCCAACCAAAACCAAAACCCCAGAGTTAAAGAAAGTACTATTCTTACATTTATCCCTAGTATTTTATTAGTTATGCAAGGAAACTCGTCATATCAATTCAGTGAAACGCTTTGTGGATACCTCTTACTGTAATTGGAGCAAACACCAACACTTTCAAGTGTTCAGATTCTCTTTTCACCCTGAAACACTGGCCAAATATTTAAAATATTTAGCAGAACTTAAAGACACCAGAGCACAGCTCCTGAAATTCAGTGACAGGAACAATTCCCAAATAAACACAAGTCCTTTGGTTTTCTGGAAAACTGAAAATCAGGAAGACTCAAAAACATTCTTACAAAAGAAAGGCACATTGCTTGTACTTTTGGTAAATGGGTACGACAGATCTGGATATTTCTGCTGTGCTCAATACCACAGATATTTTTGAATCTGGCTGCAGTAGGAAGTCCTTGCCTTGTTGGTGTCGGTTGTCTTAATTTTAAAGTTTCCAGCATTAAGGGTTCTTAAAAGATCTGGAATGTGGGAATATAGTATGATAAATATATATCTGAAGAAGAAAACATACTACATGTCCTGTCATATAAATCCAAATGGACTTTAACAAGCTCAGGTGCTTCATGGCTACAAAGCCAACAGATTAGTGACAGCAGTGAAAGAAAGTGAAAAATTCACCAGTGTGCAGTGGAACAAACATAAGGGTACACACACACTCTCCATTTAATTTCTTCATGCTTCTTGGATTCTGTGATCACATCCTTTATTCTAGGAGAATGCATTCAGTCCCCCACTTGAATGTCAGGCAGCAGAAAAAATACAGGTAATTATCATTCTCATCATCACTCCTCAAGCGATTAACTTTTACTTAATGAAAGTATTTCTGAAAGTCTCTTCCAGACTCCATTTCAGGCCCTACACGTGATCTGCTGGGCCCACTAAGGATTCAAATTTTCCCTCCCTTACACAGGCAACCTTTTGGATTAACTCCATGTTTTTAACTCGGTGTCCAGTTTCAGCCAAACCTGAGGAAATCTCCTTGCAGAAACATTCAGGTGATTTGTCTTTATCCCAACTTCATTCACTTAAGGAAAAATATTGCTTTAAGATAAATTACTAAGAATGGAACAGAATATACTTGAAGATCAATATAGAGAATGAATTAATCTGTATCAGAGGAAAGCACCATCAGATAACAGTGTTCTGAATTTTTTTTGGGATCCCAGACACTGATAGGAACTTCAGTCACTTCTGCCATTAATTTTGCTAAGCCCTAAAATCAGCCTGAAACAGGAGGGGTAACTCGGGATGTTTTTCCCTGACTTAACCTACCAATGGCTGCCCTGTGTAATTCTCCAAAGTCAAAATAAGTCATCGTGTGACACCCACTACTCCTGAGATCACTTTTTTTTTTTGGTCTAGCTACCATTCTAGCTTTCAGAAAAGAACCTTTAATGCAGCTGTTCAAATAATATGAGCAACAGGTGCTCATTTTCTGTTATGCACAGAAATCCCACATAGATTATTTAATATAGAAGAAATAATAAAAAGTCTCGAGCCCAAATTAAGTTAATACTTCAATAAACACTCGCTCATCAAGTTACAAGAGGAAAACAACTACTTTTAAGTTCAAAGCAGTTCATTGTATTAATCTGATAATTTCTTGAGTAGGGATGGAAAAATACACTAGTATGTTCTGCTGGCCTCTAGGCAGTATTTCACAATGAAATTAAACTACATATTGGCATGGTTTGGTGACTGATTATTTCAACTGATTCTGACCCTGGCATGCTGGCATTTAATCTAACTTATACAAATATATTCCACAGTCAGAAAATATTAATTTATAAAACTTGGCTTAAAACATGCTTTCAAAGAAGCAGCATGAAGAAACAAAGATGAAGTTGGCACTTTTATGCCTCTAAGGTTGTGAAAAAAATTCAGAAATATCCAATATCTCTAGGCAGGAGTCAACTCTTTGGGGTCTTTTGGCTGGTTTATTTCTCAGCTACCAGGCATCCATCCTCGAGACCCTTCCACTGTACATCCCTCCAAGGGCAGCTCCAGTTCTCATTGGCACAGGAATAAAACCCCACTGAGCCAGCATCAGCCTGCAGGGCAAGGCTTCCTCAGGAAGGCTCACTGGACCAGGATCTTTGGGATCAGACTCATGACAGCAGCACGGTTTGAGAACACTGCCCCAACACCATCACCCCCCTAATTCCAGCCTCAGCAAGTGGAAAAATGTGCTTGTCTTAGGAAACCTCTATGCTGTTCAACACTAGCTTTATTAATATAAGAAAATGAATTTTATGTGGTTCTCACTAAGTACAAAACCACATTTTCACAAATTAAATGCAAGGTTAAAAAAACACAACAAACCAAGAAACCCTCAAACAAACAAACACCCCCAAAAGACACAAACAAGAAACCCAACAGCATCAAAGCCACAGGACCCAAATTTCTGCTTTGTATTTTCTACAAACAAGGCAGAAGTGGCATAGAGTAAGTTTTGCTCTTAATATACAGATTCTAAACATCATTTACGCATAAAATAATGAATTATTTATGCATATGCATCTCCTGCCCTTTTAGGACACTTCACACCCCCAAGCAAAAGTTACAGTGGATATTTTTAGTTTCCCATAGAAATACTGAACCACTTTTAAATCTTCCTGAGCTGCTGGCCTGGCTGATACCTTGTTGCAATGAGTTTCACATGTTAGGTGCTGCATAAAGACATATCTGCAAAGTGTTTTGCTGGAAATTAATTTCAAGTGCACACTTCATACACCTTTCCCCCCATAATTAATGATGGCTACTCTTACTAGGTATCTGCTTTCTCTTTGTGCACTATTAAAACATCTCTGTTCTTGAGGATTTCTCTATTATTTTCATATTCAGCCTCAATGTTACCTGAAATAAATAAATCAGAACGTTCAGATATGTTAACCACCTTCTTAAATAAATGCCTTATGATTCTGTTTAACAAGGAAGAGTAAAGTTCTATGTGAGCAACTTGAAAAATGTGCGAAGGGAAAAATGTTCTTTTCTTTAAAGCAAATTAAACAAATTGACCTCCACTTGTTACCAAATAGCATCAGTAAGCAGATAAGGTCGGAATTGTCGTGTTTGAAAATTCTCAGGCTCTGTCTGATGTCAGCCAGAAGTATGAAACCACCTCCTGAACATACTTTTCTGAAAACTGTTCTAAATAAAACTGGGGTATTTTTAATTCACTGATCCAAAGTCACAAAGCCTTTCAGGTATTTCTGTACAGACTAAACCACTGTGTCCCTGTAAAAGCAGAAAGCATCAGCCTAAGTTTGCTAAACAAATGATCTTATTTGGACCCTCAGCAGCCTGACCTCAGGGCTGCACTTCTAGGGTGAGATGCACATTTTTCAACACTAAAAACCTAATTTGGGCTTAGGATCCTTTTTCCTCTTAATGATTAATCCTCTGGTGGATCCTTTTTCCTCTTAATGATTAATCCTCTGGTACAAGAAGATTCAGTGCAACCCTTAGCTGGCCCTACCACTGATTAAATCATTCTGTTGCAACTCATTTTTAAAAAATCTTAAAGCAATTACAGCAATTTCCAGGGAACTGTAAAATGACCTGGTCTCTACCAGAGCCTCAGAGTGACACAGGAAATGATACTCAGTGATACTGTAAATATCATGGGTGTTAAAAGAGGTGTCTGCACTGGGTTTTACTGCTGCTACGCAAGTATCTGACACAGCACAGTGTATGGCACTGATTAAATGCTGTCTTCAGCTTCAGGAGAGAAAATTCAGTTGGAAAATCCATTCAGTTCAATTTTGCAACTGGTAGCACTGTTTCAGAGTCAAAGCTAGCTGATGTTATTATTTTCTTGTTCTTCACACTAACTGCACTGAAATACCAAAGTAAATTAGGAGTGTTTTTCTTTCTAATACAGATAAATAAAATTCAGGGGTTTTCTCATCATAACAGCTGACAGGCTGCAAGTCAAACCTTTTAAAAAGCTGCAACCAGAACCTTTATCCCACAATCACAATGAAACTCTCCATACTAAATGGAAAGCTGTTTTTTAAAGACAGATTGTCCTCTTTCAGGGTAAGCTCATGACTGCAACAAAACCCAGTGGGGCCTGAAGCTCCCTGAAAGCATCAGCGTTTCATTTCCAACAGCATAAACCACCCTCATCTCACCTCTCTGTTCTCAACGCACTAAAATCATGAAAAATCACACAAACCTCCTGCCCATCCTCTGATGGGCCCCAGAGGGTGTGGTATCCCAAGGCCAGCAGTAATGATTCATGTCACATCACCCACTGCACTCCTGAATGCTGCCTGCCCCCAGGATTTAACCCCGTGTCTGACAGGAAAGCAGCAGGGGCAGGAGGGGAGCTTCACTTCCCACAGGAAAGGTGCCAAGGGCAGCTCCTCCAGAGCCTGCAGGCACAAGGAAGATGTCTCCAGTTATTTCTGAATGGATTCTCTGCTTAGGACCCGTATTTGGAGCCCCAGTGACTTGATTCTGTTCTCACTTCAACTCCAGGAAGCTTCTGCCACTGCTTAGGGGCAGAGGAAATGACAAAGTAAATGAAACTCTTCCAAACTAACACAGAGTCTACATAAAAATGTCATATGATTGCATTTTGTTTCACATATAATTTGCTGATTACTTGGAGTGTTTTAATGTGATTTGCTGTGATAACCGATTTTTCATAACATCTGAGCAGTATTCAGAGCACCTAAATACCAGGTTGACATAAAAAATTAAGTTTATCCTATTTACCCACTCCAGTGTCCACAGTGAAGTTGTGTGCTGCTACACAGCTCTCCAAGTCCAGACCTACAGGGGGCTGTATCTATCTTGATTTTAATTGCCATCAGACTTCTACTCTGATTACTTATCTCAAACCTACCCAAACCCAAGGTTATTCAGTTCCACTTTAAATTAAGTGATTGAGATAAAGAATTAATTGCAATATAATTAGATACTCATAGTCAGTTAAATACTAATTGAAGGCCTTACTTGAAACTAAATGCTACTGATTTTTCTAATGAAAAGAAACAAAAGTTGAAAAAAACTGAAAAAGCTTTTAATTTTTCTTAAGCAGCTACTCTGTACCCTTCTCTTTGATCTTCTTTCTAAAAAGACTTTTTTAGTGTTTTCTCATAGAAAATACCCATTCATTGAGCACCGCTGATTTAAATAACAGGTATGCTCAAGTTACAAAAATTGCCACTAAGGAAAGCACTTACCCTGAAGAACTCTTTGAAAATTAGACAGTATTATGATAATGAAATGAAAGAAGAAAAAAGTGCAGTCAAGGTCTTCCAAGAACTAACTACACACTATGGAATTTTCTCAGCTGAGCCTAACTACTTGACTTTCTTAACCAAGCAGATGCAAAGAAGCAGATGAATGACTTTAAACTGAAGGAACATAGGTTTATATTAGATATTACAAAGAATTTTTTCCCTGTGGTGGTGGGGAGGCCCTGGCACAGGGTGCCCAGAGAATCCGTGGCTGCCCCATCCCTGGAAATGTCCAAGGCCAGGTTGGATGGAGCTTTGAACAACCTGGGATAGTGGGAAGTGTCCCCACCCATGGCAGGAGGTGGGACTGGATGAGCTTTAAAGTCTCTTCCAACCCAGGTCATTCTATGATTCTGTGAAAGAAAAGCAAAATATGTTTACTGTGTTCAAGAATGAAAATTACTTCCCTTGGAATCCCTCATGAAGTTACTCAAAATAATGGAGTTATGTACCAAGTGTACCTCTGGCACCATTTGTCTTTTTCAGGAGTCAGGAACAATATAAACCATGCCATTCTGTTTGGCTATTATGCCTGTGTAACAATAAATCATAAAGTATTATACATAATCCTTAAAAGACTTTTGTTTCAACAGTACCCTTCACAAACATGTCCATGTATTCTTAAAAATACCTACAAAGATATTGCTACCATTTGTACAGGGAAAATGAGAATTGAGACAACTTCAATGTTATTCAACAGACCAAGGATACATTCATGGAGAACGAAATTATTCTGGGAATTAATCTAGCATATTATTCACTAATTTCCTTAATCACATCTGAGTGAAAGGACACTCTAGATTTATTGGTTTATTGTGGTCCACAACCCAACAGCATATTTACACTCATAAGTCCTTGTTATTTCTCTTGTCTATTTTGGAATTGAAAGCACTTATTCACATTAAGCTTGCAGAATACAGATTGGTGCCAGAGCAGATCTCATCTGGGTCACAGTAATAAAGTCCACAGCTCTGCTGCAGAGTTAATTGTGTGCTCATCTGGTATTTCTGATCTAAATCAAAAGCAATTCCAGGAGCAAGGTGCCCAACAACCAGTCTGATCCATTTCAGGAGTCTCAGCCTTTGATTTTGGCACATTATCAAGGCAATACTTACTCCAGGAGAAGGCACCTAGATTTGGGGGTTGGATTTCAACTTCTTCCTGACCTGATATAAATCCATAAGCTTTTAACAAAAAAGGGTGCACACATCCATCCAGTGGAGTAAGAATCTGGATGAATCAGGCATCCGTGGCATGCTGGAGGCACCCAGCTGTGTGCCTGTCCCTGCCAGCAATGTGGAGTGTCAGAATTCCCAAAATCACAGCTTAATCATCGCTGGAGAAAGGACAGGAAACCTACAGGAAAAGGACAGGAAAGCTGTGCTGGCTCCAGGGCCCTCCTGCTATCAAGGCAACACAATCTGCTCGTGTCAACAATGAGGATGATCAAACTTGGAGGCAAACTAAGAGCACTCTGCAGGAAGCACTGCAGGGCAATATTCAGTAACAGCCCCCGAGTCAGAAAAACTCCAGATATCTTAGGCTACGCAGGGGGGTGAGAAAGTGCACTCTGATGTGACAGAGAACTTCAGAGGGCAGAAAGTTTTTATCAACAATGCCTCTCCACCCTTTTCCAGATAACTTTCAGCACCAGGCTGCAATTACATTTTAAAGCTTTATTCTATTTCCCCACTCATAAAAGATGTAGGCATGCCATTTGTCTCAAAAAAAATTATTCTTGTTCCACATCAGCAGTCTTCAAGCGTTAAAAAAATTCTAACTGCAAGGTAGTGAATTTTTTCCCAGATATGTCCAATATCAAATTAATAAAATTTCTATTAGCATGTTTTTACAGTACTCTCCAACCACAGAAAGACAAGAGACAAAGAGTAATGGAGCAAACATAATGCAAAATTCTTCACAGCACATTACTTACAAGTTTTTAAAAGCAAAGAACAATGAAATTGGCTTTTGCCTTCTTCCCTCCCACAAAGCACTTCAGAAATAACCAAAACTGGAGACACCTGAAAATTGTAAAAATCCAATCGGTGAGAGAAAAAAAATAAACCCTGAAAAATGCACATTAAAAATCTCCCTTTTCCCAGAATTGCAGTTGTTGGGTGGGGCCTGGATACATCTTCAGCATGATTTAAAAATCAGTGTCAAGCAATGCCCCTGTCAAATGAACAACTACCCACAGGATGATTTTGTTCCAGATCACATCTGCACACACTCAGACAAGTCCAAGCTGACCAAAAAACTTCATTGGGAAATCTCAGGGTCAGCCTCTCATTTTACTCAGTCTTGTTCAATCAAGCTTCTAAGAGCCTCTCAAAATAAAGCTCAGATCTTTGGGATCTGGTTCTACCTAATACCTAAATTTAAATCCTGAACTCACCAGGATTCACCACAATTACCTAAAGAACCAGAAAAATTCTGCTTCATTCACGTCTTGTCTCTGAATCCAGGATTAGGGATCCCTGTCAAGAATTCCAAGGACGCCCTATTCTCTTTTGGTTTTTACACTCAGCAGGAAATAAACCTATGAGAATTAATCTCAGCTTTAAATTGTCCTTTTTTCCCTTCTTTCAAGGGGAAATTGGATAAAAAAGTCTGGTTGTGCTATATCAAGGTGCTTTGTTCTATGTTCTATTAAAGATCTTTGCAAATGTATGTGAATACCTGCCCTCAAAATGGGGGAGGACCAGAACTAAAGCACCAGACTATTAAAGATGGCTTAAAACTGTGCCAGGTGCTGCCAGCAAGGTACAAAATAGCCTTTAAAAACACAATTTAATACTGGCATAATAGACCTCTTGCATTTGTCTAACTCAGTAACATTTTCATTTTAAATATTTATGAAGAATTTCCAAAGGAAATGGCAATAGTGATGTTTTATCTAAATAATCATCACCTGTTAAGACTTATTGCACTCTCTCCTTTACACATATCTTTACAATAAGTCCAGTTTTTGGGAAAGTGATAAAAGCAAAGCTAAGGCACTCACTCTCATTGCCATAGGGTATTTCTTCTCCCCAGACTAAAGCACAAAGACTTCAGAAAAATGCATCACACTGCTCATTTTTATGTAGTGACTACTATCAGTCACCTTAATGCAATCACATTATTTATCAGCTGTTCTTTGTTTAGTCAGAAGAGATTTTCCACACAGTTCATTTGGACACTGGAGACAAATAAGCTACTTATTCCCATCAGTTCAATGTTTCAGCTACTAGAATTTTTAAAAGAAAATCTTTTCCACCAGAAAATGTGTTCTCAGACATTCTGCAATGCAATACATCTCTGAATAATGGTACCTTGGTTTATTGCCACCTTTTAAAATGGAAAAATTACTTAAATGTTTAGCTCTTTTTTTCATGTCTTAGATCATACACAAGAGCTTTGAAGATGTTTAGCACTGCAATTCAACATTAATTCTGATAAACAACTTTTCCACATTGATAATTTTCTTGGATTATCTTGGATTTGAGAAGAGCACCTTTCCTTCCAACTAATTATAATCACATGAAAGGGGAATCAGGGCCCAGAATACACTACAAAAGAAGCTGCAATAGAAGAGGTTTATGCAGTATATTTGAGATGTTTGTGTGCAGAAAAAGCAGCGTTTTGAATAAGGTGAGCCTGATTTGACAATTTCCAACTGAAATAAAATTTATTCCCATCTTGTACCATTCAATCACCTCTCTTGTCTAAAGGAACAGATGATACAGTTTAACTCATACATACAGAAAGGTTCATTATCACTCATGTTAAAATCAGGATTAAAATGCAAGCTATGCATGATCATCTTAAACCTGCACAGCTCAAGAGATGTTGAGAATGCACTGAGAGTGATCAGTTTTACTCAGGCCAAACCCAGAGTTGAGTAAGCCAGATAACATATATGCCTCTATTTCTTTATAATGATTTTTGAAAGACTCCTGCTTTCTATGAAGTGACTCAAGTGCCAGCATACCCTGCAGTTTGCACCCTATTGCCATTGTCCAACAGTTTTATAACATTAAATAAATGTCAAAAGGTTTTTTTTTCTAAATCAGAGGCACTCTAGATGGCAGACAACAGATTCTGAGAGTGAACTCTTGAGAAAGTCTACAGAGACCTGCTACTTGTACAAGAGAGATTCTATTTATCTGTGATGTTTTATTATTATTTTTTTAAATTTCAGGACAATTTTTTTTAATAATCAATCTCTTACTGAATCATTAAAAGCAATATTCACTCAAGATTTATTTTGCAACTCAGTCTGTGGATTTTGAGTTACTCTTTGCTTCCTTTGCTTGAGCTAATGTTGGAACTGCTGGATAGACACTCATTTTCCTTCAAAGCCATTTAAGTTGTATTATTAGCACCGTTAACATGAATATTCAGCAATTACAGTATGAAAATTCTTCCTTTTAATAAAGCTTCATTATAGAAGCCAGGTGGTGGAGAGACCAAATTCCAGTTTCAGTTATGGCTTTCTTGCTCTATTTCTTAAGCAAGTTCCACTAAATATTAAATTTTTTTGTTCAACAATTTACACCAGATATTTACAATTATGTTACCAACCTGAGGTAAACTCAGAAGAAAAATAAAATAATGATAATAAATAGTTCTCATATCTGTCCTGCAAACTCTAGACCTGGTGTATTGACAATCCACTGAAGTATCCAGGTCTAAAATTGCCCCTCCAGCTCACTGAGATCTGCTCCTTGTAGTTATTTACCTGAGAAAAATCAACCCAAACAACTTTTGTGCACTAAAATCCTCAAAAGACCTCACTGAAGGCTTGACATTGAGGGGCACACACATAATAAAGTAAACTAAGAAAAACAGACATCACAGACTAATATGAGAGAGATTAAGAGAAAACCCTGTACCTTCCCTTCATTTTGCAAGATAAAAACCAAGAAGTTGCACAGATGGCCACAATCTGCAGAAAAACTGAGTCCCAGGCCAAGAAGCCAGACAAGATGTGACAAGGGTGCAAATGCAGCCCTTTGCTCTGGAGGTCATCTGGAGAGCTGAACCTTCTTCAGAGTTCCAAAGGAGCTGAGAAAAATCTCCAAGAGATCAAAGTGACCAACAAAATTTGTCTCCTGACCTTTGCAGGCTTCTAGAAGATATCTGAAGCATGTGGCTCATTCAGTAGAGGTTAGATGAGGCAGATAAAATGAAGAAATTAAGAAAGACAGCTGAGTGATGATCTGAATTACATGGCACAATCAGCTTGCAGTGGCCAAACTATTTCAGAGCTGAGCTTGTTACAAAAGGCTCCAACTTAACGACCACACTTTAAAGATGCACAAAAAGAATCTAAAATGTCTTTTTTTCAATTAAGTCAAGTAAGGAGCATCAGAGTTGATGGCTTCGAAAATCTTTTTCCTCTCGAGGAAAGGGAAGGAGGAAGGAAATACAAAACTTAAAAGTTGCATTAAATTAAGAGAACAGGTTGAAGTTTCCTATTACCTTGAAAATCATCCAGTTCATCTCAGTGTTTGTTTACACCTTTGGACTGAAATCTGCAGTTACAAGAGGTGAGGATGACAAGAGGGAACAAATGCTGCTGCCTTTTTCCCGTTCCACTTGACCTAAGGGATTTGCAGGGGAATGGGGTGTGGAATAAACCAAAAAAACCCCTATAGGAGAATAATGGCATTTCCCTAAAAATTGAGTCAAAGCACTCATTGGTGGACAAACACAATAAAGGAGGGTATAGGATGGAGAGAGTTAAAAAGCCAGAAAAAAGTAACAATTGCCTGTTAAAATTGAATTGAACCTCAAACTCCTACTACAGTCAGTATTGTAACAGTGATCAAGCAGACCAAAATGTAGATTAATAAACCACATGCTTCATCCTAGAATCTTTAAGGGAGGAACATTAAGCTATTATATCCATTAATTAACCAACAATTGAGTAAATTTAACAGTTCCTCATAAGAAGACAGGAAGTGGCAGGGGGGGATAAAAGCATTGTTGGTCCTTACTGTGTACTGTGGTAACTTCGTGTAATTTAAATTTCCTGCACTTGGCTAAAATCACAGGTTCATCCAGCCACACATGGAATAAATACTCATTTCAAGATTTCAAAAAGGAAAAACCTTCAAGTGAGGAATCAGCTTGGTCAATGAGAGTTTACTTATGTGAAAAAGGAGATCCACTACCAGCTACTCAGATATGTGTTCTTACAGGAAAAATACATCCGTCTCTACAAAAAGGAATTAAAATTCACTGACAAATAAGCAACTTTGAGGTGGGGATGAACAAAAAAAATGTAATGCCTTTTTCAGTTCTGTGTGACTTTAGAAACTGGCAAACATTATGCTCTTGTTCTGTCCACCAAGACCATTTTAATATCTCTCTGACATTTGCCTACCGAAACATTTTCTATAGCTGACATTTTCTCAAACACCACCAGCCTTACCTTGGTGGAGACACAGTTTCTCAGGCAGGATTGTAATAGGATGACACAGCTGTTGCCATTTACAGATATAAATACAATTCACTGTTATAAAGGAGCAGAAGATCTCCCGAGCATGCAGAAAGAAAAGTTTTTTAAAAAAACCAGTAATTCCTTTTCAGAGGAACTTTCAATTTCAAGCATTTGTCACACTCCTACTTCAAACACACAATGCAGAGCTAAGGCACAGTAAGAAAATAGCATCTAATCCTTCTATGACTTACTCAGAAATGCAAATAGACTTAACAGGGGGTTTTAACCAAGTAAGAAACGTGATTAAAATATATTTCTCAGTTCGTGAACTTCAGTTTAAAAAAGCACATTAAAAACTGCAAAGCCAAACTGTTCACAAGTTACAACACTGCACTTCCCTCAAGGGTTTTCTTCTCCAAGGCTTTTCTGCAGTCCCAGAGGTTGGTGGGCAGTTCTTAAAGTTTCTGAAGTAGATCAAAACACCCCACAGATTTGGAACTATTCCCAAAAACTGTAGGCCTTGTGCAAGGGGCAACACTTCAGTGCTGGGCTCTGTGCATGGACACAGCAGAAGACAAACTTCACCCTAAGGAGCTTCAAGACAGAGAAAGCAGGTAAAAGTCACCTAAAGGTAAGAGCTATGAGATAAAGCTTGAGAATCTTGCAGAAAGTTCCAGAGAAAGTTTCTGAAATTCATCTCACAACCAAGTGATTCCTTTCAATACTACACCTCTTCCAGCTGACAAAATTGCTTCCAGAATACAGAATAGCTCTCACCCACCCCAGTACAAGTTTTATTTATTTTCAGTACAGATTTAAGGGAAAACTTCTGCAGAGTCCTTGTGCAGCTACTGCAAAACCAAACTGGAGCTGGGCAGCAAAGTGAAAATTAAAGAATTTCAGTTAAATTAGAAATAATACATAATACCTAGATGTACATCTTGTGGTAATTGCTTCAGAAGTTGTGGACTTATTTTTAATTCAAGCAGAATTACTAGGTTTTTTCCTCATGTCTCCTCAGGTCTTTTGCTTTTTTCATGTTCTTTTCCAGTAGGGAAAAGGAAGCTAACAAAATAAGTAATTTATATGGCAGTCTGGGGAAAAGAGACTCTCTTCAGTGAGGGTAACAACCACAGAACTGACATTTTCATAGATTTGAAGAACATATAAACAGCTACTTCCTTTTCAAAATCTGCACAGACCCTGCTCTAGAGGTGAGAAAGCTTAGATCTTTCCCTTAAGTTTTAAAGCCACTTCTTAGTATCAAACACCTTTTTTTTTGTCAAAGAATACAAATTGTCAGGCTGAAAAATCCAGCAAACTCCTCCTCTATTTCTTGTCCTCATGGTCACAGTCAAGAAATACACACAAATTCTGCCAGTGTCACAAGTGATCTCTGATTCTGAAGCAGCAAATTGAGATCTTAGAGGGTGTCACTGAAGAGAGGGATGTCCACAAAAGAGAGACATTTTTCTTTGTGCTCAGAACTTCCAGGTCTTCAAGCTCAACACCCCCAAACCACACAATGTCAATTTTCTATAAAGCTGCATGTTAACCTTATTCCTAGGAGAAGAAAGGAATAGGAAAAAAAAATAAAGTTCCTTTTCCAGGTAGAAACAATGACTGGTCAAGCAGCAAGATGGCAAAACAAGAGCAATTAAAGCCAAGTGACTCTTAAAAAATCTTCATAACAGGCATCTTAAAATTTAAAATTTGACATGTAACACATTTGGAAACCATTGATCAACTCTGTTATGGACCATCGTACCATTAGATGCAGACAACAGTTTATCTGATGACACTATAATACTAAAGACACCAGAAAAACAAGAACAAAAGGACCAAATGTATATATAAAAATCTGAATCTAAAATCCCTAGTACAATTCAAAGTAACGTTGCTCATTTTCATTTCAAAAGGCACACACCAAGTAGCTCTGGCTTTTTTGTATTACCGAAGACACAGAACTCACATTTTTAGCACATGAAAGAAAGAATATCTTAACATATAACTATCTAAATTTATCACCCTTTCTAAAAAATAAAAATCCCAAATTCTCTTGTTCTATGTAATTCAGTATTTTTAGAATTTATTCACCAAGCTACTTATTCAGAGCAGACCTTACATATACACACACTTTCTCACATCACACCTAGCTTATGAAAAGCTTTTGTTCCCCAAAAATTGCAGGAAAAGATGAAAGGTGATATTTAACTTGCTAAAATAAATCACGCTGTTCCAAAGAGCATCCCCTTGGCTGTGTGCTTGTGTTCCAGCACAGCGTCAAGCTCACATCAAACCCCCAAACAGGCTGGGCTTGGCTCTCATCTCTGCCACCTCCTAACTGCACACAGGCAGCCCAGAGCTGTGTCCTGCTCTGCCTGCTGAGGCACTGCTGCTTCTTTTTGGTGCTCAGTTCCTCAAAGATAACAATGCCCACGTGGCACTGGATGAGAAGGCAAGAGGAGAACACAGACACCATGAGATTGGTCTCACATTCTGAGAGAGTGGAGAGGAAAATGCAGAATGTGACAGGCACACCTGCCAAGTCGTTCTAAAAATCACAACAGAGCAACTAAAACACTTCAGCTAAATCTTTCTCAACCCTTTCACCCAGTGCTTCATTTCTGACACCTCTTCATACTCAGTGTCTGTTGGGGTTCCAGCTAAACTTTCACACTTCATTTCCTATTTATAGACACTGCAACTGGAGCTCCACATTTCAGAGAGCTGGCACCTCCATTATCAACTCCTTTTTTTGTTGTTGTTCAGCTAATTGTACAGGGGGGAAATCATTCCAGATTGAAATCAGGACCACATGCACAGAGTTATCCTTCCCAGTACTTGAAACATTTACACATGATTAATCTTTGTTTGGCAGCACTGCTTTTTTGTCACACACTCTTGTTTCACAGCAAATTAAACCCAGCATTGGAGTTCCAAGTCCCAAAAAAAGGTACCAAAAGTACCAAAAAAAAAAAAAAAAAAAATCAAAGCTGCACCATCATGGGGTATGGTGATGCATGCATTGCAGCGACCATTGCATGTAACCACAACCCACACATGACTTTGCCCTCCCCAATTAATTTACTTTCCTTAGGGGTAAATGTTATTTCTTTCATTCCCTGTAATTCGAAACAGAATGGAGGACACGGCAAAATCTAAAGACAGATAAAAATGACAACACTAGCAGGAAAACAAAGCTTTCAGTGCACAGTGCAACATAGCAGGAAGAATTTAGGAAAATATTATTCTCATGTTCCTCAAGTTTTAAGTTTTCCATTAACTGAAGTAATGCCCCTCAGTCAAAGACAATTGGCACTAATGCAATAGGTACGTAATTTGTATGCACTGATGGTTGAAAAAAAGAGACAGAAAAATGTAAAAAAATCCTATCCTAAAAATGTAGTTCCATGATTTCAAGACACAGAAAGATAATGCCACTTATTGCATTAAATCAATGAATCCTGCATACATCAAGTGGACAATAAAGGAAAACATTCTGTATTTATGAAGTTTCTACTATTGTCCCTCATCTTCTTGGAGTTCTCAGTTTCATGTTATCTGCTCCATATCAGCACTAATTTATTTAGATTTCCAAAAGGCCCATTTATTCGTAATTCCACTAGTGGTATACTGTTTATTCCTGTACATAACCACTTTCCATTTGATGAAAATAAATGTGCAGTAGATACACTCTAGGATTAAAAACTCATTAGTAGTAAATATCACCATTAGAATTTTTAGTTTTGATATTAAGAATATTTTACTTCAGGGAGTCTTGTAAGAGGCTCCTACTGTGCCACTGTCAGCAATTAGTTATGAAAAAGCATAATGAAATATCAGAGTCCCAAGTGATACTCAGGAATTTAAAAGGTTTGGGCAGCAGTGGGAGTTAAAAATCAAGTTCCTCACCAACTACCACCATGAGACCTTAGGGAGGACAAACAAAAGCAGATCAAACTCCACAGGACCCATGGGGAGTCAGGGTGACCCCACTTTGCACCTCTTGTTTATCTCACCAATAAAATTTTAATAATATATTACTCATTTATTTACACTATTTGGTCAAATAAGAGACACCTCCCTCTCATGCTTTTCTTGCTGCATCCTATGAACACAAGCCACAGGATTCCCTGTATTTTCTGGAATGCAAGCCAGGGAGCATTTCCATACTGGGTAGCTTTGCATATGGTGGCAACTCTTTCCATTGAGTAATGCAAAAGCAGTGATCAGATTATAAAGAAAAAAAAAATAAGTGAGGGTCTTGATAGCCTGGGCTGGACACTCTAAGAGCTCATGCCCTTAAGTGGGAAGCCTTCCAGACTCATGGTTTAATAATGATTTGTTTCCAGTAAGCAACTCTTCTGATTTCAGGCCACAGAGACCAGAAGAGAGCACAGTGAAAAGTGAACACAAATCTGCTGTCAGACTCAAAGACTAAGGAAGAGAAGGACAAGGTCAAAGCTTTGTCTTACTGGACAGTTGTCCCAACAATTTCATCTTGTATACAGAAAAAAAAAAGAAAAAAACCCCACAAAGTTACACAAATGTAAAATAATGTGCCAAAAAAGCTTTTGACCATTAGGGAGTTACATCATAAAAGGATGATCTTACTCATAGTAAATATTAAAAGCAAGTAAAAAAGTCTTCAGCCTTTCCCAAAGACTACCTCCAAGGAAGGAGTCCTGCAATCCCCAGTCCCTTAGAAATGATGACCTGATTATCTGACAAAAGATTCCCCTCAAATAATGCAAAGGTTTTGGTGATGACAGCAATCCTTACCCAGATCTCACATTTGTGGGTACCCAAAACCTTGCACATGATTCTGCTCTGACAAAGCCACCTTTCTTATGCTTGTTTCTGCAGTAAAGACCCGCCTTCAGTAAATGTAAGAACATGTAAATTCTCATATCACTCAAAAAGCATACTGTAGAAATTACAGTATTTTAACAGCTCATACCAGAATCCAGCCAATGAATTCCTCAGCTTAGCTACTAAACATTTGCCAGACACAAATTCAAGTCATTAGCAGGAAAAAATAGTGAAGAAAAAAAGAAAGGGAAAAAAAATTCATGAACAGGTAGAAACTGTGGCATCAGAACCCCAGAAGTGTGAGGAGGAGATAATTTTATTTAATCAAGAGAG
Organism: Prinia subflava; assembly: GCF_021018805.1. NCBI lineage: Eukaryota > Metazoa > Chordata > Aves > Passeriformes > Cisticolidae > Prinia > Prinia subflava. The sequence goes on from NC_086271.1 coordinate 2,469,523, forward strand.
CTTTTTGATGTGACACAGGATAGGGAGGCCTTGTACTCCGACAGTAATTGTTTTTCCCTCATTTAATGTCAGGGTGAAAAAAATGAAGCCATGGACGATCTAACACTACATCAGATAATTTACAGACTTTGTAAGGTTCTACACAGCATCCAGGCCTTTCATATTTCACAGCATTCTTATTGCTGCACATGCATTGAATGGATGTTAAAAAGTTCAACGTATAAAGAATGTAGCACAACATCACAAACACAGGAGAACAGAGGTAACGATAATCTTACATAACTACTTTCTTGAGCATTACAGAGACACTTGAAATTGAACCTGCAAAAAAACCCAAATCAAATTATTGTGATGATGACAATTCAAAATTGACAGTAAGTTTAAAAAATGAGAAAGGAAATAAGAGTTTTAACTCCTTTTCAATGTACTTTTCCCATAGCCATATCTATCAACCCTCTCACACACCAAAGAGGATGAAGAAGCAGCAGCAGCAATTTTCTCCTAACTACCTGCTGAACTGGAAACAAATTCTCCTCCTTGCACTGTGTCTACAAGTATTCCTAATAATATTTCTACAAGAATCAAGGGTTTCTTAACAAGGTTATGTGGAGAACAGTTACAGCCTTTCCCCTTTCACCAAATGAGGACCAGGTGGGGTAGCCCAGGGAGAAATCCTTTGGAGTAAACCATGATTTTCCCTTGTCTCAAAAAACAAGAGTCACAAAACAATATAAGGGGTAAGAAGAAGCTGTACAAACACTATGCTCAAAACATTAAAAAGGTGGAGGAAGAGAAGTGAAGGTGGCAGGAGAGGAAAAAAAAATGCAGAAAAGAAAATGAACTTATTTCCAGAACTAGAAATCTTTCTGTATGATGTACTCCTGCTATATTTTTAACCTTGACACTTTCATTAGTCTGTGACATATTAACTAAGGATGAACAGCAAAGCATGACATGATTAAATACTTAGCAATGCAGTATTAAACTCATTAGGTTATACCTCCACTACCAGGAATACCACCCTGTGCAAGAACAACACTGACAGAAATTAGCCACATGGACAGGGATGAACGCATTTCCATGCATTTCTGAATTCATCACACCTGAGCTTTAGCCCACATGTTCAAAACCAATGGAACAACATCACCATAGCAAGGGGAGGTGAGGCTATGCAGGTCTGCATTGTAAAAATGAAGATACATCCACCAAAAACCCACATCCAAACAACCTGAATTCTGTTACTTTACCTGCACCTTCCCGTCATGAAGACATAGCAGGAATACTCATAGATTAATGAAACACTTGGCAGGTGGGCACTGCTACTGGGGACACCATCACCATATGCCATTTTCATGCCATCCCTAATGTTTCCAAGCCATGATTTGTCCACTCTTTCTGTTGCATGAGGCAATAATAAATTTTCAAGGCCACAAAAAGGTGAAACCTGACATTTCCTGCTGCAGCATCAAACCAGCTGTAACACGCATTCAGCCCTTCTCCATCAGCAGGGAAAGAGCTGTGTCTTTACATTTGCCTGTTCAACTCTGATGCAAACCTTCTGTGTGCTGCAGGTACAGGCACCACCAACCTTTTCTGAATGAAGTTACCTTGACAACACTCGCATTGCTTTCTCTTATGTCAAATGGAGCTACACTAGAGCAGCCTCACGGCACTAGAAGAACTCCTTTACAGTCCAAAGGAAGTTGGAGGACTGAAGACTACAAAATACGATCATTTAAGGACATATTTATGAATATCTGTTGTTTCTTTTCTAGTCAGCCAGCTTCTACTTCCTTTCACTTTCTTCTGGCCCTCATAAAAATAATGTTCACCAAAGAGCCACTTTTAAAACAGTAAGAAGAAAAAATAGCAGACTTTTTTTTTTAATTCGGGTATTTCATAAGGAACCCTCTTCTGGTTTCTCCAGCATTCTCCATTATTCTTTTAAAATTCCCAATCATCCTGTCACCTGTTGCATCTGCTATTTCACAATTAAACCTGGCACTTAAGATCACTAAAGTCGTGCTGCTAGGTCTCTTAATTACAGTAATAAAAAAACAAAGTTTTGTTTCCTGTTTTAAGAGGTGTGTCAGAAGTGCAAAATAGGAAAGGAAGTCTTTGAAGATACTTTATTGAATAAGAACCTTTTCTTTTTTTTCAATCTATACTTCAGAAGTTGAACTGCAGAAGAAAACCATTTTACAATAACTGCACGCTTTGATTCTGACGGTATTCCTTCTTCTTCTTGCACATGATGTCTTCCTAAAAGATGTGAGTAAAATCACTTTTTCCATAATATGCTTGCTTCATGTATGCCAGCTTCCTAATGAGGTGGCACATTAGTCAAACACAATCAAGGTAATAACCTAATTCAGGTTTAAAATATTATCAAGATGTTTTACAAATTGGCTCGGTATTTAGCCATTCAACATACGTTTAGAAAGTACCTTTCATGATGAGAATCACAAAACATTGTACAGAGAGGGGAGGGGAAAAAAGGAACCAGCAACAGAAGAGACTTTGCAGTTCTGCCAAGGGGCCTGAAACACCTGACATTTCTTGTGTACTCATCTGGTTTTTCAACTCATCCACAGAGCTGCTGATCCAATACCCTGGGCAGAAGATTTCAACCCTTAGGGAATAGATGACAAGGGCTCCAGCACCTGATATCTTCAATTTGCAGTTGGAGATGATTAATAAATGACAATCTATTAAACACATGACACAGGAAAACATGTGGAGGAAACAAAAGTTTAGCTCAGCAGGACTAAGGTCATGAAAGATCTTTGAGATTAGAAGCAAAATGTGAAGTGAAAAATGAGGCAGAAAGCAAAATATTTAGGCAGCGACTAGAACATACTCCTCAGATGGGAATTAACCAGAAGCACTAATAGGCTCAGTCCTCAAACTATTAAAAAAACCTGCTCATTCCTAAGAGAAATCATTTGTCCTTTTATGTACACTGAATAAATCCCCTCAGCCTAGGAAACAGCAGTTACCTAACTGCCTGTGAAATCAATTGTTGTCCCCTTCAGATTCCCAGAGCAAAGTGCAGGAGGTGCAGCAAAGATCTGCTGCTAAGATCATCAGCTGCCACTCTTTGTTAATTACTGAAAGTGTACGGAGAGAAAATCTCCTCTTCTCAAAAATGGCCCATGAGGTTGAGGTTTTAGGCACATTCAAAGAAGAAACCCAAGCCTGTATTTAAGAATCTGAGTTTTATTCTGGAAATTAACTCTCCTTGTGAAGCCAGATCTGTTACACAAATCCAGCCCTTCTGACTGAACACCTCTGACACTTCATTTCAATCTGTGCCACCAGGGGTTAGGAGAAGTGTCCCCCATATGTGACACTGGACAAAGCTGGAAAGACACCCAAGTTTCACTGTGACACCAGAGCCAAATTCATGTCAGTATTATCCTCCTCTGCATTTTCTTCATGTCACAGGTACTATTCCCACTTTACTTCTAACTGCAGGATGCAATAGATACCAGACTGAAAAAAAAAAATCTCTAAGTCTCTCTGCCAATTCACTCATCACATCATTTGGTCAGGACTCTAAAGTTGTCCCATTTCTTGTTTTAATCACAGAGACCATAAACACCTTGTTTAGAAATAAGATATTTAAGACAAGCAAACAATTTCAGAACTTCTGAAGATGGAATTTTATGTCTGCTAGGTACCTCATTGAGCAGAAAACCAAATGTTGCAGCATGCTGAGACAAACAATATATCTGCACACATTCCACTGGCATGAAGAGAAATAGCTATTCACTGCCATCATTGCAATCTCAAATCTCTCAGACACCTTTCTTTTCACAGTGTTCTTCCAGGAGATTTTTATAATCTCTAATGAAGCTACAAATAATGAGGGTTTTTTGATCTCAGGAGACCAAAACCTTAATTTTACATATTTCTTTCCTGTTCATCTATTTTTTACTCTGCTTTCTGTTTCATATAAAATTATTTTATCCTCTGACATTCACAAGCAACATAAATGCTAAACTGAAAATACTCATGTTAAACCATGAACATTTGTAAAAACACATGGCTGTCATAAAACAGCACTAAAATATTCCAGGGATTGGGTCAATACCCATGAATCCCCATCAGTGACTGCCACTGATCCTTGGATTCTTTTGTAGCAGAGATCCTCAGACTTTTTAAATTCCTGGTTTCATTCTAATGTTTCTCACACTGTGTATTTAGTATTAACATTGCCTCTGGGGGAACTGCTCTTTGCAATGCCTTCCAGCTCATGAAGCACTCGGAAGCTTCGATAAAAATTTTGGGTTTATAACAAAGTAATTAGTCACGATAACAAGCAGAGCATTGGAGAAACAGGCAACTAAAAGTTAAACTTTTAAAGTCTTTTCTCCACAGGTAAAACGTACTTTAATAGAACAAATAATCCTCCTAACCAAGCAGGGAAAATGACTACTCTACATTTTATGGGACTTCCCATAATAACGCTTCAGCTACCTTTATTTTTGTTTTGTTACTAGTAAGTATTATGTATATATTAGAAAATGCAGAATACATCTGGCTAGTCAAAATCAGACTATTGCTCTTTTTTGTTTCACTTTTGTGTTAGAATTTTAGTGCTAAAATGCAAGGCTTAAGCAAAAACAGATTTGTGCTTTTAGAGGGCTACAGGTGCAGAAAAATGTGCCCTTGATAATTTTCAGATGTAGCTACCTTTTTATCTGGTTCTCTTTTGCTGATTTGTTTCTTCAAATCTAGCTCTAATATAGAGAAAAATAAATTACACCTCAAGTTTTTTTAGCAAGGAAAGGGATGGCAGGGGGCTGTGGGAAGGGGAAGAATACTGAGAGATATTTGTAAAATTTTAAGGTATTGATTAAGAATACTTAAGGTCTTCACATTAATATTACTTCACATTCAGGAATGTAAAGTGATATTGGGTTTCATTCCTTGTCTCTTTTTAGTGGCATTCACCTAACCCATGAAATATTACAGTATTACATATTTCATATTAATGTCATATTACATGTTATTACATATTTCATATTACATACCTAAGTCAGTGTTGTAAAATATTCTTTATTTTTTTTTTTACCCAGATGTTTCCCCATGTCTTCCACCATATCTGCCAATAAGAAACTCCTTTTGTCATACAGCATCTTCCTCTCCATCTACCTGTGTGACTCAATCCCTACTCAATGAACTGTGTATGTACCAGCTTTTTGTGAAGTCCAAGGAAAAAAAATGAAGTTCATACTCTGTTCTAAATATTGGTTAATCTTGTGGCCCTCCAATAGCCACTAATTTTAATAGCTCTGCTCCCAAAAACTTATATTATTACCAAAGGGTTGCTTGAGGGAGGAGACTTTTCTCCACCTCTTCTGTCACCGAAGTTGGATCTGCTCTGGTGCCAAGAACCTGATTGGGACACCCCAGGTTTGCTATGAAACCTTGCTCCATTCCACCTTTTCAGGCTGTTTCTTTCATGCTGTTTAATACCTACACCTGTTTTTGAGAATTATCCATCCCCGGCGTGACCAGGGATAAACCCACAGCTCCCAAGGAGTTCAGAGCTGAAATTCATCACTGTCTAAAACTCACTGACCCTAAAGGTACACCACAGTATTTTCTGCACACTCAAACATAGCAGGGCTGAGCCCAAGACAAATGTGTGTCCACGTTCAACCTGCTGACAGAACAGTCCAGGATTCATGGATTCCAGCAGCCACCACAGACCCAGTTTCAGTGGATGACATTTTACAAATTCCAGAGGTCTTACTCATAGGAAAGGATCTCTTAAGAACAACTAACAGGTCCTGAGCTGAAAGCAACACGTCAGGGTTATGCTATTGTCAAGTATAACAATGAATTTTCTTCTTACAGGTTGGGAAACCTTGATCTCAAAACAGAAGATGAACAAGAAAAACCCAGCACAGGATGTTGTTCTGCTTTTATGAATCATGTGAGGTTTATGTAAAAAAAAAACCCCTACACACAAAAAAGAACTGGAAATTGTGTACTTTTCCAGCTGTGAATAGAGAGAAATAATGAAAAATGCCTCCATGTTTTATATCCATATCATAAAGGCTAACAAATTTTTAAAGCTGCAAAACACCTACCTAGAACAGCAACTGCATGTGTTTCTCAACAAATACAAATTACTGTGCAATCTCAGCTCAGGTGAATTTTCAGAATGAATAAACTCATCACATAAATGGTTCCCAACCAAAAAGTAAATAACAAAAAAAAAAGGCACAATTCCATCAAAAACCAAAGGAGTACACCAAGGCTAGACCACAATGACAGCTTTAAGAAAACTTGTCATGAAACAAATTCAGAAGTTTGAATTAATTGTTAGGGCCAAATTTGTTTGGTCTAAAACATCCTGATCTCTTTCTTTGTCCTGTAGAAATACAGGAGGCAGAACTGGCAGCAGGGTGTTACAAGTAATATTATCTTAGAAAACATTTGTCAAGGAAATAAAATATTTACTGGTATACCAGAAAGAAAAGAAAGACCAAAGCAAACTTCTGGGTTTATAATGAAAGTCTTCCTTGATTCCCTTTTGTGTTAGAATTAATACATTAAAAATTCAGCATTTGAAAGACTAAGCCTCTGTCAGATCTTTTTGAATCTTTTGGAGTTCAAAAGATTTCTTTATATTAATTTTGTTTTGGCAAAATTGATCAAAACAGAGTAGAAAATATGCAGCTATTTGATAATGCAAAGAAAATTCAAGGAAGGGGAAGAATATGCTAAGATTTTCTTGGGTGCATAAGCATTTTTACATATGCAGCATTTTTAGTATTGTTGTAAATAATTATGTACATATGAAAACACACTTATTTTTCATCATCAAGTTTTTCCAATCCTTAGTCTCTCAAGCCTGATACTGAAGAGAAAAAAAATTCTGAAGCAGACTGGATGCATCCCATACTCTGCTCTGCACTTGGTGCCTTCTGCCAGCTGTGCCAGCATCAGCCCCAAATGACACCAAATGACAGAAGATATAGTTCCTGTACCCTACAATGTTTTTAAGGAATATATTTCTAGAAGCACTCAAATTCCAGGGTTCATGTGCTGATTCTTTTTCCTCCTTAGATGTAAAAAGGGAATCACTTCCAGTGCTCCTTGCTGTTGTCAAACCACAAATGCATTATTATATTGATATGTCTCTTTCACTGGAAATGATAATTTAGGTCTTTTCCAGTTCTGTTGCGCTAAAAACTCCCAGTGCTCAAAGAGCTATGCAGTCACAAGGTAACCATGCACACCAATCCACAATTCATGTGCTTTTCCTTTGTGTTTCCAGAAGGACTTCAGAGAAAATTTTCAGTACCTCCTATCATAAGTGAACTGTTTGATTCACCCTCACTTCTTCCAGTACAAAAAAGCAATACAAGGTCCAATATAAACAGGAATACCAGCAATCCATGTTCTTGCATTAACATCAACAAAATAAAATCTCTGCTCAATAACTTATCCAACATAACATGACAGGCATCCAACATGAACCAACATCACCATTGAGGGTTTAATAAGGTGGAATTGGCACCCACAGGGATTTTGTCCCCAGAAAACACTTCCTTCATGATGCTTCAAATGTATTTACCAAATTAGATGGTAATAATCAGCCTGTGCTATACAGAGGACACTGTGTGTCACTCATCTTTCCACTTCAGGAAAAAAAGCAACTCCAAAAGGGTTTTGCCTGCAGGAGGAATGCATTTCAAATTTTTAAAAGTATATTCACAGTATATAAAACACAGGAACACAGTTACCAAGCAAAAGTACATCATTAACATTTTTTGCATTTGGTTTACTGACAAGTCTGAGCAAGATAAAGAAAAATTCAATATTAATTGTATCTTGAGAATCTCTGTCCGTGTAATAACTGTGCTTTCAATCTGTAAATGTGTGATTAATCTGCATATATAGTACATGAGAAAAACTCAAATACCATTTTCAACTGCCTAATTTTTTCATTTATCAAGCAGCATCATCTCATGTCAGCATTTTTTTCCTGGAATTTAATCACTTTATTGATGGGCTTATTTTAAAGTACAATAATCTGCTATTTTCTAATATACATTAACATCACCACCAGTTTAATGGGTTTGATCTGACTGAAGTGAATGGGACAGCAACATACAAGCTGCTTCTTGTCCATCATGGAAACATCCAGTGGTTTATTGCAAAATTAGCTATCAAGTTTACAAAGCAGAACATAAAACTTGCCACAACTGGCCCTAATGCAACTACAAGACAAAGTGTAGTACCCAAAATAAAATCAAGTATTTGAGGAAAAAAAATTGGTTCCCTTCTGTAACCATGTCCCAAACTTTGCACTCTTATTGGCTGCACAGAATTTAGTAAGACTGTATTTTTTCCCCCTTGTGTTTTCAAAGGGAAATTAATTTTGGCTGATAATCAAACAAACAAATTGTCATTTGTCGGCCTGTTCGGAAGAGTAAAAGGAGTTTTTCACATAAACACATTGAATTCAGCCCAAGTCAGCACTGACTGATAGTTACTACCATGTGCTGCTCAGAAAGAAAAAAAATCTTTTCTGTATCATGAACACTGTTTTTAGTACAAATCCCAAACAGACACTCATTCCAGCCCCTGGGAAGGAAATTAATTCTACCCCACAGCCCAAACCAGCACAGCCAGAAAGACAGATGAGTATAAATGGTTATACTTTTACTGTTATTTCTATCAATATAATCTCAGTGACATCTTGTTTTTTGTTATTTCTCACCACTGAAGGGACAGGACCTGGCAGATCCCTTCAGAAAAAGTGGCAATTTGAGGTATTTGTGAAGAGATACCAAAAGCCTAAACAAAATAGGTGACCTGAATTTTCCTGTAGAGGGATGTATTTCAGTTCCAGTCCCTTAAATTCACCTCCAGACATCAACATGCTAAGCTGTAACTTGAGTAACTTGCTTCCCACAGAGACTCTTGCAAGTACTTGAATTCTGAACCTTTGTGTTACATGTTGTAAATCTCATTTATTTTGCCTATAAAATCATCTGCTCACTAATCAAAGGCAGCTTTTTCATCTCAAACTTGGGAAACTCAGTTTAGCAACTTTTAAATAATATCAATCAGGTTACTAAGGCTTCAGTCTGCAACTTAAAATTATCTGCTATTCACACAACGTTAACTGCCATCACATTCAAAGTCATATGCATCATACCTGCCTGTAAATCTGTCAGACTACCCCTTTGTATATCTAAGCTTAATTTTTGTTGACAGGGCTAAATTGGAATTTAACTTGTAGCAGGAGAGCATTTAAATGTAAATTTATTTTTTTTCCCAGCACCAGATTTTTCTGAACTTTGCATTGGAAACCCGAATTTAATCAAGATATTTGCACACAATTTCCCGTGAAAAACAATCCTACAGACAAATTTTGCAAGCGAGCTATTTCCATTTGGTTGCAAGTGTCAGTGCACATCCAATCTGATTACATATTGCACATGCATTTAATCCAAGCAGGAAAACTGCATGGAAAACTGACCAAAAGATAGAAAGTTACCTGAAAGATTACAATACTAGAGAAAAGAATACTTGAAGATATCAGTGTGTTTCTTAAATTCCTCATTACACATTTGTATCCACGTTAAAAAGCAAAAGCCACGGGGGGAAGAAGAGTAAAAAGGAAGAGACTGAGGCTTTTATTTCCTTTTGTTAAAGATATTATTGTAGTACTGTCAGTGTGGAAACTGGTATCAAAAAAAGAGAAAAGCTACAAATAAAGCACCATTTTATGATTCAATGTCTCTTTGTAAAGCCTATTAGCAGAGGAGATAAAAACCTGTACAGATACAACTTATTTGCCATCAAAGTTCTAGTAACATATTTGTTTTCTAAACCAATCATCTACTCTGAGTTTAAAATAAGGTTGTATTTAATACAGTGTTAATGATTGTGAGCAGCAAGAAAATAATTTGACAGAGAAACAAAGTGTGCAGAGCCAAATTTTGTTCCAGGGAATCACAGCAGCCCATGCCTCACTTCACATCAGCTTCCCAGAAAGAACTTGACAGGCCTGACAAAAGCTGCAGAGGAATGCTGATAAGGAGTGACAAAACTGTAATGGATCTTCAGATATTTAGACACATCAACTATTTCTCTCATTATCTCCTAAACAGGTGTTTACAAACAACGGAAATCATTAGCAACTAAAATGGAAATGAATAATGACATTAAGTTTGTCACCTCTCTGCAATGGCAGCCGAGATTTAATTCCCAGGAAGGTGATCTTCCTGGAAAATTGTTCACATCCTTTTTTTGCTTTCATTTCTATATGCAGACTCCTCTATAAATATTAAGAGTTGAAGCCTCAGTGTCACAAGAGGGTGTTACCATCACACCAGGGCCATAAAATGCATGGTGGGCTTCTTCCACCTGAGTCTGAGCCTGTAGCTCAGAATAAACACCTAGGTATTTCATTACTAAAATAATGTCAGCACAAACCATTCCATACTCTCAGACATAATTAAGGCTTTTTAATTACTTGGCGTGCACTTTGGGGGGTGGGGGTGGTGGTGTTTAAAATCATATTTTAGATATAAATTAAGATAGCACAAACTCAAGTTCTACCACAGAGCAGATCATCTCCACGGCTGCAGAGTGAGTGACCATGTAACATCTTTCTCAGCCTTCTCCTTATATAACCTTTGTCAATCCTAATATACTGCATACCTTCTTTTCTTTTCTGATTTGGCTACTGAGTTCTGGAAAGCCACTAAGTGTAAGCTGTTACCAATTTTATCCCTTTATAGCCTCTCCTTATCTCCATCCATTTAGAGACTTTTAGATTCCCTTTTCAGATTTAAAACAAAAAATGTCCTAGATTAATAATCTTTTTCATTCCCAAGGGTAACCAGTGATGCCACCAAATTTGCTATAAAATTAGACCAACAACATGAGACGCTGTCATGCAAGTCTGAAGTTTTCAAGTTACATTTACAGCACAACAGGTGCTATTTGCATAAGAGTGAGTTTGAGTGACTCTGGTTTGCTCCTTTCTTTTGGTACAGAAAATAAAAATCCTCACATTACTTAGACTTGGCCAGTTTCTCCACCAACTGCAGTTTCAGTTACTAAAACCAAGTAACTTTCCTCTTTCCACTGGCACTCTCCCCAAGGCTCCACTGATGCAGGAAACCTAAAGGTAATGAATACAAGATAGGGGAGGTTCTTGAGATTGATGCTACTCTGGAGGTCATAACACCCACAAAGTTAGAGAAAAATTGACTTAGCCAATGTAATACCCTCGAGTTCAAACAAAAAGCTGAAAGTTGTTAGTTCCCTTGTAAATAATGAGAACTTCCATGCAGACACAATGGCTGAGAATTCAATAGCAAAGGGTTCACGATATTGAGTCATGTGTAGCTCTGGCAACAGAGTGGCCAGAAACAGGCAGCAAGTAATTTTGCAAGGAGGAAATATAAAACAGTGAATGTATGCAGACACAGGATGAAGATGTATTTGTTTAAATCATGTTATGAACATGACTGTGCTATTACCAAAAAAAGACTGCCACAATTAAAGCAATAGCATCGTCCCTAACTGTACAATGGAATTAGAGATTTATTTATTACACTCCAACTATAGTCAGTGAGCAGCAGAGCTCAAGCCCTTAAGCATAGCTATTAAACACACTCACCCAGCCATTACATACTCAAAAGAGAATTCAGGAGGAACTCAACGTTTAGGACCTAGACTATACATAAAATGAGTCAAGACAGATGTAGTATGACCTGCAGAAAATCTGCAAATTAGACAGCTGCAGATCAATTCCTCTTTGGAAGTAAAAGGCAAAATATCAGGGCAGTATACAGATCTCAAAGTTTTTGATACAATAATAGAACAGAATGAGGACAGAGGAGTGCTTTTTTTTTTTGTAATTTTGACCTGAGAGTCCAAACTGAGATGGCTCAATGCTTCCAAGATGAGAGACACACAGAGGCAATAACACTCCTGTCCTGAATGATGGTGACAATGACAACATCTAATCCGAGCAACAACCCTCAGTGAGAGGGTTGGGAAGTTTTTCTTCCTCAAGGAAAAGCAAACAGAAAACCATCACAAACTTGTCAAGCACTTAAAAGCTTTAAAACTCAGTCTTGTGAACATCCACTGTCTCACTTTGTGCATCCCTAATTAGAGCAAGGCAGGACGGCATCTGCACAAACTACAACAGAGAACAGATGACAACTGTGTCTTACTGCACCTCAGGCTCCAAAATAACACTGGATATTTGGCACATAGACGGTGACTGGAAGCAATATCTTTGAGGAATATTGTAATTGTGAGTAATGCCTGTTTGGACAGCAGAATACTAATGACTGAACACAAAAAACATCCAGTCACAGAGCAGCACATTAATTAGATAGTGATCCCTTATTAGAGTGCCTAAAAAATGCAAAGAAGGACTATCACTTGACAAACACCCTGCTTCAAAACAATAAAAAATAATCTGTTTCTTGCAGGATAGAGGAACATGGTAAAATAACCACCTCAAAAGTGCAAGATAAAATTCTACTTTATCAACAGGAATAGGAATTACATGTCAATTACATATTAGAATTGACCTGCACATGACTTCTTCCTCTATTTTTGCTTTCTCCTCACTGTTGATTTCTCCTTAAAACTTCTCAGCCTTTTTTTTTTCCTCTCCAGGCTGCTATTCTCATTGTCTACTCCAGCATTCTAATCAACACATGTAAAACCTTGAAATCCTGGGCACAGGCACTGCTTGTTCTATGACCTCACAAATGGGCTGCTCACTTTTCCAGGTCAGCATGACCTAAGGGATGACACCTCCTGCACAGCAGTATTTATGACCCACCTGTCCCATGGCAAAGCAGGAACAGCGTGGACTCAGACTCTGGGGTGTGGGATGATGCTCTCTCCAACATTTCTCTGGTCCTCCTGTCTTTTAATATTACCCGGTCTTTTGGTATTGATCATTTTTTCCACATGAGGACACATTTGCTCTGGTTGCAGACATCTGGAAGTTCAGGACACCTTCGGGCATGCTAAGCACATCTCCCCATCTGATTTATCTCCACATCACCTTTTTGTTCCCAAAAGATTTCTCGTGGGCTCACAGCTGCAAGACTTTGAGAACTGTGTATTCATTTTTCCCCTTACTGACAGACCTGAAGTAGAACTTGAAAAGGCAGAGGCTACTGCAACGAAAATGCTGAGAGCTAACAGAAAACATGCATTTGTTACCAGACAATATAACATGATCTAGAAAACTCTCACTCATACACTATAATGCAACTCATGGGTTGCTTAATATATAGGTATTAGATCTTGCACAAAAGGCTTGAGAGGAGATCTCTGCTCCTTTATTCCTAATTTCCCACTGCAGAAAGGAAAAAACAAAACTAGGAAGACATGCAAAGCAGAAATCCCCAACACCCATAGGTAATGTACCTGGATAATGACAAAATTAATGGATCTTAATTACCAAGTTCTAATAATAGCTGCTATTCACACAGCAGATTGGAACAGCCAAAAAGATTTGCCCATCAATTCCAGGTTTCAATAGAACAGAAAAATATGAAGACATTTATACACATATAGATCCATAGCCACCCAAACACATACGGATAGATGGGTATACATTTAATTTAGGACAGCATTCACTTCCTAAATCAAAAGGAAGCTGCCCAAGTGATCATTGCATTTTTTAACTCCCTTTATTGCCTTTTTTTCTACTGCTTTTTCTCCCTGCCTTAAAAACTACCTGAGAGTTATGCCTGGCAGGCAAGACTGAAGTGTAAATGGCTGTAGCCTGGCAAAGATCCAAAGAACTGAAAACAGACTTTTACTCTTTCACTATAGCAGGTGCTGAATGGATTTGTCTGCACCCAATGATTGTACTGCCATCAACAACAATCAGAAAGAAGCATTAAGGTTTCAGAAACAAATGGATAAACATTCAGCAGTACAAATGGCAGGGTGCAAGATCTCTGCTGAAGTACTGGCAATCGTGTGAGTAACACAGTAGCACAGCATTAAATTTGGTATTAGCAATAACAAATTTAAGAGTAGTCTTCAAAGAAATGGTTTTTGTAATAAACATCTACCCTACAGAATATTAACTTTATCATAACCAGTTATTTATAAGTTACACTTCAGCATTAAAGACTGCATTTCAAAGGGACTTTTTTCCCTTCATGGTGTAGAGCTATGTAATGGGTTGGGCTGGAAGAGACCTTCAGGATCATCTACCCCATCTCTCTGCCATGGGCAGGGACATCTTGCAATAGATCAGGTTGCTCAAAATCCTGTACAAACTGAGCTTGAGTTCTTCCAATCAGGAAGCACCCACAAATTCTCAGGACAAAGTCTTCTAATGTCCTGCACTACCTTTGTAGTATTTTTATCTTTATTTGCAGTCTAAATCTACCCCTTTTTTAGTTATTAAACAATGTAAGGGTGTAATTTAATTATATGTTTAGATAACTCAGTGTTCTGGGAAAACACATTAAAAATAAAAAAGATAAATTTCTGTATTTTGAGGATTATTTTTGGTGGTTTTGCTTATCCTGACTGAGTCCTGGCAATAAAAGAAGGGTTAAGTTGCACTCCTCATTGTACTTACACATAGGTTTTTATTTTATTACATATACTATTGTCATTACACAGTATTTAATTAGATACTACTTACTATCTACAGAAGGCATTTTCATGTAAGATATGATTGCAATGAGGTATTAACCAAAATTCAAAGGTCCTTTTGAACTCTCAAGTCCTGAGCATGAACGTTTTCAGTGCAGTGGTAACAAATAAGCACTTACCACAGTGCTTCACTTCACATGCCAGCTCCATTATAATCAAGTTGATTGAAGCCAATATAACAAGGATTACTTCTTTTCTGTGTCCACAACACTGCTTACATATACATTTCATATAAATCTGCTTGTGCAGTACATGTTGATATCACTACTACAGATTTCCAGGTGATTCTTTCTTAATTTGTTCCTCTTCCAAAAGAGGTTTTTCTGTGCCCTTGGAATTAGAGCCACTCTCCACTACTAAGGAGCAGCATCAGCCCACAGCAAATGACCTTTCATTCCTCTCAAGAATTCACAGGGGTAATTTTTGATTAAAAGCTCCCTGCTGAAGACCAGGGATGAAGTGTATCACCAGGCAGTAACATCAAATCTCACACTGCTACATCACAATCAAGATCTGGTTCTTACTGTGTTAATCTTGCTTCAGTACACATTGTTTTCCATTTGAGATCCCTGCAAATAAATTTCTTTTGCTTGCCCATTGTTAGATCTTAAAAGGCACCCTGCTTCCCAGACAGTGGGTACTTAGCTCTTTCTAAAAATTAAGCCATTTCAAGGCATTTCTTTCAGAACAAGTAGTGCTGCACAAAAAAAAAATTCAACAGCTTTTTCTGTTCTCAAGACTAAACATTACCACAAATTTTCTCCTGAGAGAAGCTGCAAATAAGAAGGGCACTTGACTACTAAGATGACTGGACAAGGGGGTAACCCAAATAGAACTGAAGGTCTCAAGTTTTTTGGGAGTTGCCTTTTTTTTTTTTTCCCTATCCAAACAAAAGGACAGAGAAACTCTTTGTAGGGTTACTCTGGACATTATACTTTAAATCCTTTAGGGTGGGCACTCTGGACACTGGGACACAGAACACACATCATTTTGAAAAGATACCTTTTTTTCCCCCTTCCCAAAACCCAGTTGTCCAAAAAGAAAGAATTGCATGAAACAGAGACACAGTTTGGTCACTTCTGTACTTAGCTCTTCATTAGATGCTTCTACCAGTACGCGAAAGATCTGAGATAGAGATTTGAAAAACTGTAGATGAGAAATCAACATACACAAACTCTAGCAGTAGATTCTTGATCCAAACTCTTTTTTTTGGTTTTTCATTTGTTGTTTGTTTTTTTAAACTGTGACTAAATTTTTAGGGTAGATAGAAAAAACTCTTGCATGTTTTAGGACCATTCATAGAAAAAACCCCATTCATTAAGAAAATCTGCCAAAGCTATTTGGAATTTCACTCTTTTTTTCAATTTACACTGTTTTAATTGTGAAGTTGGCAAGAGGATCTGGATTTATATGACAAAGCAGACAAATCACACAGGAGCATAAACATAGGATAGCTGAAGACAACAATTTGTAAGGATGCCAAGTATTTGTCATGCTATTTTTATTAATCAACAAATGCATTAAGCTGTAACAACAGATAATGTGCAATAAGGGAGAGAAGAAAGTACACTGAATAAAGAGCTCACACAGTTTCACAGAAACTGAAGGAAGTACCAAACTCATCCATTCATCCGGGAATAATTCAGATCCCAGAAGTGGAAGTGGTTAAGCCAGAGGAGGGTCAGAAGAGGCTTTGGGGGCTGCAGCCCCTCTCTTGTGAGGACATCTCTCCAGCCTAAGAGAATTGGGTCTCTTCAGCCTCAAGAACAGGCTCTGAGGAAACCTTACAGCAGCCTTCCAGTACCTAAAGGAGGTCTGCAATAGAGCTGGAGAAGGCTTCAAGCAGCCTGGACTATTGGAAGGTGGGAGGTTGGAATTAAATGGCCTTTAAAATACCTTCCAAGTTAAGCCTTTCTACGCCTCCATGATACACACAGCGTTCCTGGAGAACAAGTTTGGCTTGAAGAGACAAGCCAAAGAATACAATTTATGCATTTAAAATGTTCAGGTTTTAAAGAGGTTTATGCCTATGGTACCAACCTGTCTCCATACCTCTTCAGATACATGGCATAAGGCTACACTTCTAGGGGAAATGTGTGCATTTTGCTTAAACACATTGGTCCAGCTGCACTGAAAAACGCGAGCTATTGCATTCAGAGCCTGCTGTGACTGAGACAGCTTTTCTGAGTACACCATCACCCTGCCTGTTTGCATCTTACTGCTGATTTTCCTCTTCTAAAGCAGGTGCTAAGTGCTCACCATGCTTACAAACCCACCCAAAGCAAACATGGTTTCAATAAGGGATGGGAGTTCAGAGAAGCACTGCACTGAGCTTTGCAGCAAACCCTGTAAGTCTTTAGCCTGATTAGTCTGGAGGGCAGCAGCTCCCAGCTTTATGCGATATCCTGCTCGAGTCAGAAGGCATCAGAAAGACAAGTAAGAAGCAAAAGGAGCCCCTTGTGAACATCACTTGCTGGTGTTCTTTTAAGCTGAAGGACACTTGTGTCAAAGGTTGTGACTAAAGCCACCTTGCCAGCTTAGACAACATCATAAAAGAGGGAAAAACAAACAAGCTGGGAATTCTGTGGCAGCTCTATACTGTTTTTCATTGTTCCTAAGCAATCTATTTGAATAAAAAGGTATTGCATTGAAACTGCAATGGGAAAAAAAAAAGCCAGAAAAAACAAAGAATAAACCTCCAAAGATAGATACAGTGCATTGTCATAGTCTAGACAGTTTTGATCCAGCAAAGGCTGCTGAGTGATAATCCCAAAGAGGCACTTGTTTAATATTCAAGACAAATAAGCAGGGTGACTAGAGAGAATTTAGAAAAAAAAAAGCTTGAAAATGAGAATATCTCCCTGGGGATTACTGCCAGGATTCATACATCTCTGAAATCTCTAAACAGTAAAGAATAAAAGAAATCTTCTGTAAACTTCTCATAACTAGAATGACACCTGTAGTTCATTTGGGTTTGTCTAATTAAAATATCAATTAATCTTTGCAGTCTTACCAGCCTTCTGAAACACTTTAATCATAATACACACCCTGCTGTGATCCAAATTGCTGTGTTTTATAAGATACATATTCTTTGGGTTTTGCCTTTCCATATCCACTGTTTTTTAATACCCTGGCATTAATTCTAACCACATTTCTCTTCCCAGCGTGCTCTGCACAGAGGAAGAAGTGACCTTTGGGTACTCTCAGAGAACTGTCCTTTAAAGCTAATCAGTTTGCTCTCTCACTCACAGGACTGTCACCTGCAAACTCCATGAACTGAAGGTGGCACCATCATGCCCCGGTCACCAGGCTCGCTCTCAAAAACAAAGATAGTGAGACATGCCAGGGGACTGAGACTGGCCAGAACAGAAGTTATCAGATAGCTGACAATGGAACAAGATGGTTGAGTCTGAAAGGAGGAAAGAAAGTTATATCTCAAACTGAGAGACAGCGACAGCTTTGATACACTTTTCATTTGCTTCAGAGAAAAAAAAAAAATCCTACGTTTTTCTAGTAAGGGACTGAATTAGTAAGGAAACACATTTGTCTGAGGAATTTTAATATTTCATACTCCTCTCTCCCAGTTCAGATAGGAATTAATCTTCTGCTTATTGTCACCTTTCCATCCTTACAGAGCTCACTTGGGCCTACTTGCTGTGACAGGGTTTCCTGGTAGGAAATACAAAGCTAACACACTGCAAACTATCACCACTGAGGAGTCACTCACCAAAGGAACAGCTGGGCCAGGCTTCACATACAGCTTACAGGACATCATCCTGAAATTCCATTGCTGTAGGCTATGCAGGATGTAACCAGCACCCGTTTGATTCATCTGCTGTCCCTACTCCATCCCTTCAACAAGTCTTCCAGCCTGGCTCCAACAATCATGGAATCACAGAATGGCTTGTGTTGGAAAAGACCTGAGAGCTCATCCAGCCCCAACACCACCTCACCACCTCCACTCCCCTCTAGGGTGCCACCCACTAGATCAGGGTGCCCAGAGCCTCATCTAACCTGGCCTTGAACACATCCAGGGATGAGTGATGGGACAGCCACAGCTTCTCTGGACAGCCTGTTGCAGTGCCTCAGCACCTTCTGAAAAAAGAATTTGCTCCTAACCTCTAATATAAATCTCTCCCCTTTCAGCTTAAAACTGCTCCCCCTTGTTCTAGCATTATCGGTCCATGTAAAAAGTCACTTTGCCTCTCTTTTATAAACCCCAAGCCTTTTATCCACTAGAACCACCAAATCTTTCTGCACAGGGCTGCTCCCATTAAGTTCTTCTCCTGATCTGTACTCATATCTAGGATTACTGCCAGTCCTGGGACACTGAACTCTGTTTTGCACGGAGTATTACTGTACTTGCTCAGATTCTATGCATTTTATCTGCCACCCCTGCCAGATATCCAAGTGTTAAGAGAAATGTGGAAAATAAACAAAACAAAGGCAACAATAAAAACAGATTTACAGCCTGATCTGACAGTGAGAAGGAAAAACTATTTTCCCAGCTGGAACTGGTATCTTCTCTCAGAAGCCCACCTCTACTCCAAATCAAGGTGCTGAAGAAGACAGAGCACTCTCTTGCATCAAGCATCAACCTGGTTTAAAAATCTAAAAAATTTATAAGTGCACCACTGTCACAAACCCCTCAGCAATAAACAACTGCACTGTTTCATACGACTTTTAAATGAGGAACTCTGATACACACAGTCACCATGGCTGAATCTACAAGGAGAAAGGAGACATAAGACTTAGCAAAAGCTCCCTGTTCCACACAAAAATTGTTGTGGAAACAGGATGAGGACAACCAAGTTGTTCATGCAGGGGGCTGTACTTCATTCCTCAGCCAGATTATGTAACACAGCCTCAGCTGTTAGCAGCTCTTCTGTTTTTCTTGCTTGCACTTCTTGCTGGCACCGGTATGAAGAGCTTATAGAAGTATCAGGGTACATGCACCTCCAACCTGTGCTCTGAAATCTGCCACACATGGTTTTTCAGATATTTTATGGCATTCAGACATGCCTGCAGATGGTTTTATAGTAGTTCCCAGAAGGAACAAATTCCAAAAAAGGTGGGAGGTTTCCAAGAGCACCTGCCAGCATACCTGTTCTTTACACGTAGTACTCAAATGTGCTAAACTGAAAGGACATGGAATATTTTTCAGGAACTAGATCTATCACTTCATGGAGGGAAGAGCCTATGTGTAGATAGTGATACATGTGCAGATCAAATCCACTTTTTCTGAGGTATTTCACACCTTTCTTAATAAGTTTTCTAAAGTATCATTGGAAAGTACATTTTTGTTCAGAAGACCTTCACCACTATATCAGATAAAATTCTTCAGTGACCCACATCCCTGTCTCTTCATTATACAGTTCTCCCTATTGCAGCTAAAATCTTCAACAAATAGAAGCTGTGCCCATTATCCAAATTTAATTTGAACATTCTTCACAGCTCTATACATAACAGAAATACAACAGAATCTGTTCAAGTGAGTAGCTGATAAAAGAATGGGTTTGCTAAAAATGTAGACCAACAAATCTCCCATTCTCTGTGAATTTTCAGTGGAAGTGCACAACTCCACAACCTGGCATATTCTGAACTCAGTGTCAGTGTTTATTGCAGGCTACGATGTTAACCAGGAGCAGCATCTGCCACTTAAGTGAAAAAGGTGCTGTAAATTCAAGGATTCGTCTGTTTGGTACTTAATCCCCCAAATTTTCACCTCCATGTAACTTCTGCCACAGTACTGCCTTACCATCACAACCCAAATCCTCTTTCCATCCCTCAAGGGCAAAGGAATGAAAGGACTGACCTACAAAAGATACATCTTCTGAGATCCTTGTTGAAATATGTGCAGCAAAGCTGGACTGCTCCATGCTAATCTACAATGAGAGGACTACAGTTTCCATTCTCACAGTCTTGTAAAGCTTTCCTTTTTCTTCTTAGTCTCATGAAGCAGCCCTGGCAAACTGCGGCAAGGCTACTGCATATTTCTCAGCTCCCTTTTGTAAGTCCCGCTGTATAAAATGTAATACAGGATTTTAAATAAGAAAACCCCAAAACTTGAAACTGCAATTTACACTGCAATGTATGATTAATTAACTTGTCCTCTCAGCAGCTTCCTGTACTGGGATTCCAAGCCTGGGGATGTATCTGCTCAGCTTCTCACAAAGAAGGAAATGCAAGCATGCAGAGATTAACACTATTTTTCTTCTATATTAAACTTTCCATCACTGACTATACCCTAATATTTGACTCATTTCCAAGATCATTAATTTATCACTGTTAAAAAAACATTTGGGGAGAAGGGAAAATTTCCAGTAGCCTGAAGTTGCTGATTTAGGGAGGGGTGGAAATTGTAACTCTGGTTTTCCACTCTGTCAGCTGTTCAAGCTTTCACCCTTCTGAAACACCACTTTATCAACACTTTCAATGTTAACTACGTACAACTTTTCAACTCAGCCTTTCCCTTCAAAGTTCCCTAAGCCTAGACCGAGAGCCAATGCTTTCTCTTGGAGCACTCCTGAAAATGCTCATGTTTTTACCAAGTCAGGTTCCCCTCTCTTTTAAGATCAATGTGAGCTGCGTTTTCATGCCCTCAAAAGAAGCTCCTTTTATAGTGAAGAAGAGCCAAGCACTGCAGGTGCACCAAGTAATGCTGTGGGCTTTAGCAGCAGCCCAGGGCTTAAAAGCCTCTGTGTCTCTCTCTGACCTACTTTTCCCTCTACGTGTAGTTTTCTGAGTCAGTAAGACCACAAGGACTTGCCTGAGTGAAAAGGAAAAGCCTGGTTAAGACAGGTGAATTCGTGCTAGGGATGAAGCCAAGCACAAAACCTGTGCTGTGCAAAGAGAAAAAAAACCAAAAACCACCCAAAAAGGACAAACCCCAGGCCAAACACACACACAGACTGCTCACCCAACACACAGCTGTCACACAGCATTCATGAGCCAACCAGCAAGTGACAGTGACACGGCTGCCACAGGCATGTCCCGTGCACGTCACCAGGACATCACCACCATCACTCTGCCTTAGAAATCCCCCTGGATTGCTCTTACCCCAGTCAACATCAAATCAGCACATTCTGGGTACTTGTTTAATAGCTCTCATTTTGGTTGAATTCTGAGCTGTGTAATGTGGGGTTAATAGGTGCACATTAAAAAAAGGACAATGTTTCCAGATTCATCCAGCTCTGAAAAGTTTAGGTTGTGCCAAGTATTAATAGAACTGCATCATCCTGAATTTTCTTTTGCATTTTGTGCATTCTTTTGACATGAAAAGCTGCTACAATTCATTACCTTGGCAGAAGGCATACTCCAAGGATGAAACAAGTTGTGATTTGAGCTGAGCTAAATCAGGATGGAAATATTGTACAACAGGAGAGCTGCAAGGAACAAAAAACTGAGTAATTCTGCTATTAAAAAGTTATTGCCAAAAACAATAACCTTTATGGAGTTATCATGCCTTTGATTTAGCAGAGCACAGAACTGAGGCTTCCGTCTGAGATACCAGGGCAATATTTAACAAAGACAAATGATGCTTTGGATGAGAAGAGGCGTTTCTTATTACTTCACACATCAGCAGTCTAAACTTTTTCCACTTACTTTGGTTTATTAATTTTAAAGATAATGACATTTAGGGGCCACAGTTCTTGCTGGTATAGGTATGTTTGCTGAATTCTGTAGACCTGGAGGACTTGAAACAAAAGAAAGCCAGTTCTGACTGTTTGCCTAAAAAAACCCCCTAACTCTTTTGAGAATGGCAGATGAAAGGTGCCAGTGCTGTGCCCTTACGTTTTAGCATAAAATGCAAACACAGTATTTTAATATTTGTAATGCATACAGCTAAGTAATTAGCATTGCAGTGCTAGATTACTTTTTCTTGAATACAGGAAAAGGTCAGAAGAATTCTTCTTATTGTGCTACTTGATCTTTAATGAATAGATATTTTGTTCCTCTGAGGATCTAGCCCTAGGCTTCGACAAGAATGGAAACATGATGCACCATTTGCTGTCTGAGATAAATATTTAACATTTAATTCTATTAATTGATATCATGCCAATAACAAGAAACAAAGTCACACTCTTCATTGAGAGAGCTGAGAATACTCAGTGTGCTTTGAATTTGACCTCTATCTTTGTAATTAGAAAGGACTATAACTGTGGCAAACGAAGTACCATTTTTTTGGCAACACTAACATACTGTTGGCTTTTCATTGCTGTCTGGTGCATTACAGAAAGTCAGTTAAGAAGTTATTAAATTATTTTCTCCATCATAATAAGTCCTATCTACCTGCATTACTTTCCACCTTTATTAATTCCCACATTTATATGGGTTGTACCTCAGTGGACATTGGGCAGGTCAGAGGAGCAGCAAGAAGAAAAAAAACCTGTTATGATGAATATGAGGACTTTTCCAAAAATCAGCAACAAAAAGGGACCTGAATTTATTAATTTATTTTAATCTTGAGATTGTCTCCTTCAATCTTCATAGCCAAGAAAGAAAAACTAATTACTCATCATGCAGTCACTCACAAAAATGAGTAATATGAAAGAATTTTCCTTTATAACAATTTTATTTACCCTATAACTATTTTTCCCAAACCTGTAGACTTCCTGGTACTATTACACATTGAAAGACTGTCTCACCTTGAAATCTGTCATCTCCATTGGGGGTTGCTGACACTTACAGGGTTACTACCACAAAAAACAAGGTACAAACTCCTGTCATTCTGAACAACGAGGAGGTACTCATCTACAATGTGCCAATCCTCATTTACAAAGCAGCTGGCGGTGAAGAGAGTGGCTAAAAGTGATTAATAGCTACCTGTCAGCAGTGTACTCTGCCTGCACTGGCTGTACCTCTGAGCTCCTAAACATTCCCTAGAAACACACATTTGAACAACTTAGCTATCCTGCATCCACCACACAGATGGTGAAAAGCATTCTGGAGCTGACTGCCAAGAGATTGCTGAGAGTGCCCCAACAGTGGTGGGAAAATCCTAAAACCTCCACATGGATTGGCATGAGAAGTGCCCCAGGCTGACAACTTTGCAGACCTAGTCCACAAAACAGCGAGGACAGCAGCTGTGCCATTTTCTCCATGCTGCCCCGTCAACTCCTTTTCCCTGCTGACCTGGAGGGACCACCAGCAGAAGCAAAGAAACATTGCAGTTATCATGGCATCTCTGATGAGGCTGCCAGCAAGGGTGCCAGTTAGTGCCAGGTTCCATCATATTTGTAAGGCGGAAAGGTGTTAGCTCAGAACTGGGCTGAGACTACCCAATTAATTTTACACGGAGCACTCAGCCACCGGGTGGTAACTGCTTGCAACTGGCAATGATTTGGCTGGCTTTGAGTCCTAGAGGTAAAATGGGAAAGGCTGCCTGTCCCACTGGTCCCTTGACACACCCTGACCTCCACTAAAATTTTATAATGAGGAGGGAAAGTTGTACAGCTGTGAGCACACCAGGACATGAGGGAGACACCTGTTCTTATACTACATAATGTACCACATTTAAAAGAACCACTGCGAACATTTTTCAGTCTCAGAGCCAAAGTAAAATCCCTTGTTTGTGTAGACCACAAGGACAGCCTTCTGTCACTAATGATTTTTAGTGCTCTAAGATGCACTTTGCCTGTTTCAGTACCAGGAAAATCTGCCAGACTAATGCTTCCTACCCAAGGCTGTGAGGGGTCCATTTTCTTTTATTAAACAAGACAAATGTCTCCAAATGTTTCCTATCACAAACGCACAAATAGCACAGAAGCACACTTAAAAGATTATCTTACAGTTGAGAGTTCTACTCAAATTTTAAGGGAACAAATACCACTAGAACCACTCTGAAGTCTGGAGGACAAGTATCATGAATCTGAAAAAAAAGAAGCATTCTAAAATCTGTCCATTAAAACCATGCCCAATTCCTTATTAAGCACTACATTAGAGACATTATCTTTGGCTTCAAGAAAATAAACTAACTTTTCATAAATAAGTTCAGCAATTCTGTATTTTGTAACCCTCTCAAGTACCAGGCCCATAAAATTACCTGGTACTGTGTTTACCACCTCTTCTGGTCAGGTTTTCTTTCACAGTGAGCCTTTTTGTGTGGTGTTTGTTTTTTTGGATTCTTTCTGACAAGGATGTTCAAACCACTTTTAAAATGACTGGGAACCAATATAAAGTACTGCAGCTTACAGTAGAAGAGGGATTAGTAACAGCAATTTGTCCAGCTGAAGTGTAATGAGCTACATGAGTCTGAAATTTGTAGACCTAATTTACATTAAAGTCTGTATTGTGAAGCTCCACAGGCAGATAGCATCTTCCAATTTTCATAAGGTTAAAAGAAAAAAAGTTCTGTAATTCATTTCATCTACCCACCCTAAAACCTTGCAAACACACCCAAACTTTAGCTCAGCACCTTGGGCTAGGACATTCTTTCCTTTACAGGCCCAGGTGATGATGGAAGAATTGAGAAGAGGACACATCCCCATCCTAAAATAAACTTTCATGAAGTTGGCTTCCACAAGTAAAGCCTATGAACACCACTATCACAGGGGGAAGGTGTGCTGGTGGAAAAAAGAAACAAGAAATTCATCAAGTCCAAATGTAATCTTCCAATCACAGCAATTTACTGGGTCTGCCTGAGGTGGGATTCATTTTCCTCATAGCACTGTTGTGTTTTGAATTTCTGATTGAGAGAGGGCTGAGAACACACCAGGGTTTTTTGGCTGCTGCTGAGGAGTACTTGCACTCCATGAAGGGGTTTTTTAACTCCACTCCCTCTCTCAGCAAGCAGGCCAGGGTGGTAAAGAAGTTGGGATGAGATACGGCCAAGACTCCTGACCTCAGCTGGCCCAAGGAACATTCCATGCCATATAATGTCATAGTCAACAATAAAACAGCCAAGCAGGAGGCAGTTTTGAGAAGCAGCAGCTCCTCAGAGACTGGCTGGACAGACTGGATGGCCTTTACATCACTTCAGGACTTTTCCTGTTTGTTTCTCTGACTTATTAACTATCTTTAGCCTGACAATTTCCTAAATTTTGGCTTATTATCTCCCACATAGTGCTGAGGGGGGGAAGTGAGTGAGCAACTCAGTGATGACTGGGGTGAACCAAGCACAATCAATCGTAACAGAAAGTATTCTTTAAAGCAGTATCCAAAGTACCACTGCAGCTATTTTCCTCCAGTGAGTAAGGTTAAGGAGGAAATAAAGAAACTGACATAGCACAGATAGTGCTGAATTTAGAGTCCAATTTTAATAAAATGTATTATTCAAATTAATGAGATTTAAGACAGTCATTTAAATTCAAGAACAGAAATTTAATAGCAGATGTTCAATGAAGTCTATTGTTGAAATGAGGCTGTGTGAAAGAGATGACAGAGAGAAGAGCAAAAGTGGGAAAAGTATTCTGTGTCATCGAGGTAACCTCTGACCTACCCAGTAAGAACCAGAAATTTTACACATGTATAACACAGGTGAAAAATACACACGTCCAGGCCTGCAGCTGTAGTGAAGAGGAACATGCAAGGAAATGTCTTACCCTTCCCACAGTACTAAGAACAAGCTCCTCTATTTGATATTTACAGAGAGAGCAAAACAGCAGGAGCTCCAGAAGAGGGTAACCACACTTTTTGGGAGGTCACACCTAAAGGTCACATTGGTTTCACACTGCCAGGGTAGCCAAGAAACCACAGCTGCTGTAAGACCAGAGGTAGGTAGCAAAAGCCATGCACAGTGCACTGATGATACCACTCCTAAAGCCTGAACAAACACACTCATACCTGTTGGGGAGAGGTTTATATTTTGAACCTTTGTGTGCTTATACTAAACAATCACTATTAGTCAAGCCTTGGTTTTATTTATCAAGCCTTCTGGTCCCATACACCTCTAAAAAACCCCCAGAATTGAGGGGGTTCCTAAATTATCTTTATATTTCACCCAAATGAACAACACAAGGTCAAATGCCAGTAAAGCAAAACCTTCTGTAGCAACCAAGCCTCACACTTGTGCTAGGTCCATTTGTGGTTTTTTTTGATAAGATTATCTTTCAGATTATTAAGGATACTTTATTAATAAAAAAAAAATATAGCATGTGAGGGTGCTTGTGGTTGTACAGATGGCTACAACACTCAGAGTGCTTCAGTAAAGTATCAAAAGGCTTTAAGCATCAGCTCCTTATTATATAAAAGACTTTCCTACCTTTTCTATGTATCCTCCCATGGGCAGCTCCACACAGCTCTGGCTCTTTCTCTCCTTCTTCTGTAGTTCCAGCTGGCTCCTTCCTGTCCCCAGCATGGCCACCTCACCCTGGCTGTCCCTTGAACGTCCTGCTGTCCCTCGAAAGTCCGTCTGTCCCTCTCTATCCCAGCACAGCCAGCACTCCCAACGGAGTGCAAGCCCCCCCTCACCCGTTTATCACCCTCAGAGCTGTGAGGGCAGGGCTGCTGCCACTCAGGGCTAGTGAACACAGCTGCAGTGCATCACTGATTGCCCTCAGCACCCTCTGTCTCCCCACAGGGGCTGGGATGATCCCACAGCTCGTGATCAGCACACACTGGAGAGATGGAGATGGTAACTTTTAGGAGAAAGTTGTCCAAAACCCCAAACCAATTACAAAAACTGTGGTTTCATTGAGAAATGAGAAAGCTCACTGGTTAAAGGAAAGGACCAAGAAAAACAAAAAGATCACAAAACCCACTTAGTAGGAGAGAGTGTCACAAAAAAAAGCAGAATTCCTCCCAGAAAGAAACTGAAAAACTGAGTTGCAGTACACACAATAACTCTTCTTTTTTTTCTTCCCTAACTCATGCTCTTCCTTCTGGCAGCTATAGGGGGGTTTTAATCAATAACTAACTTAATTGAATCTTCTATAATAATATTACCACATTCCATGTTAATTTTGCAAGGCCAAACTATATCAAGGGCTGTGTGCTGTTATCACTGCCATAATTTGAGTTTATCCAGCCTACAGCATTAATAATAGAGATAAACTTAACCAAGAGCCATAATTCCTTCATCCACTGCACTAAAGCAAATGGTGTTTACAGTTTGTCTGGAGCATTAATACAGTAAAAATGTCAAGTGCAGAGTTTTCTTCCAATCAAACAGACAGGAAAAAAAGCCTTCTATTTTTAATTACTCTTTTGTATCTCTGATTTAAAAACAGAGCTGGAAATCCTTCTGGAAACAGCATCAGCCTAATAAAACAACCAAACACCCTTAACAGGCATTGTCTTCAATCAGTCTCATCATATCCAAACCAGCCTCTACACCATTTTTCACTTTTACATTGAATAGCAAAATAGTCCACTGATGAAAGAATTTATCCAGTTATTATAAGCAAAGTAGCTTTAACTTCCTTTAGGTATCCACTAACAAGATATAAAATGACACTTCCCGGACACATCACCAGCACAATAGGGCCTTTATTGATTTTCATATCATGTTCTTTAGCCTGAGATGATTCTCCTGTGGATTCTGCTTCCCAGCAGGAAAAAAATTGCCTTTTCTATGTTTGAATTCAATCTATTAATGCATCCCTTGCTGTAGACAGTGTCTTTTCTCTTCTTTCCCTCTGTAGTTGATGTGTCTACATCTTGCTGGCATGGGGTCCTAATGGATCGCAGGGTTAGAGGTCAAGGTACGAAAAACCAAAAATGAAATTGCTCAGTTTGGCAATCAATAAAAAAGAGACTCTTAATCTTCCTGAGGGTGGAATGTGCAACCAATGAGGCATGATAAGTGTGTTCAGCCTTGTGCCAAAGCTATAAATAGAGTATCAAATCCAAAAGAAGTTACACACCTAAATTAAGACTAAGAGATAATATTATTGTTCAACTTGCATTAATGCCACCAGGAAATTCACAGCTGGAGGAACAGATATTGCTCCTCTTCTCTGTCATTAGGAAGGTTTCTCAGGTGCAATGCTGACATCATCTCTTTGCCAAACAATGTAAAAAGCTAAGAGACAGTCATTCAAATTACTTCTGAGGTGAGTTTCACAGATCAGGATAAATCCGCTTCGGTCATATGTCTGCATCTACCTGTGATTACAAATTCAATCTGGGGAAGAAGAAACAGCAATACAAACTTGTGGAGATGGCAGGAAGAGGTTCTTAGAGCCTTCATTGAATTTGAAAGTATGGCAAATTAGCTTTGTATTGTGCAGTCTGTGGCTTGCAGGCAAGGATGAATGTGAAGAAACATTTGCAATATCAAAATAGCTAGTATAAAAATAGTATAAAAATACAACACCTGATATCCTGTACCACCCTGTACAGAGTACCATGGTACTTAACAGCCAGCAGTTACAGAGCTTAGATCACTGGAAGATGAAAAAGGAAATGTTTAAAAGGCACAAAATAATTGCATGGCTCAATTTTTACTGATCAATCTTTGCACCAGACATCAAATACAACCGTGTGACAGTTCTGACAGGAGCTAACTCAGTTACAAAATGAGGAAGTCACTTGACAGCTAAAGAAACACATTCTAATAGACACTGAAAATAAACACACTGAAAACAAAGCTCTCAACCGTGAACCCTACGACATTCACCCATCTGTAAATTCACTCCTCTGTGCAAAGGTGTAGGAGAACATCAGCACCTGGCCAGGAGGTTGAACAAATCCCCATTCCCCATCAAGAATAGCTGCCCTGCATTTTAAAGACATGGCAGGCACACAATCCACATGAATCCACCTTTCTGGGCTTTATTTGTTAAAACAAAATGTCTTCACCTTGAACTTGCCTTCCTAATAAACATGTGAACGTTGTGCACTGATCTCCACATGGAATTCAGAGCCAGTGACTTGCAAAGGCTTTATTTTCCTCAGTCCTCCACCTACCATTAGCAGTCCTTTACCACCTGCCAAGCCTTACTCCACAGTGTAACAGGGCACCCCTGCAGGGTGCCTGGCTCTGGAAAGATAACTCTGACCTCTTCAAGGGCCTGCTTAGAGGAATCCTGGGCTCTAGAGCTCCAGAGGAGAAGGGGGTCCAACAGGACTGGTCCCGGTAACAGAAGACACAGAGAAGGTGGAATTTCTGCACGCCTCCTTTGCCCCAGTCTTTACTGCTGAGGGTGGCCCTCAGCAGTCCCAGACTTAGGAGGTAAAAGAAGAAAGCTGGAGAATGGAGTCTTTTTACAAAACCACATTTTCCGTAACTCAGTCGAAGTCTATGGTATTATTACCATCAAATGATTAATTAACCATATCCATACATTCTATATTATTGACACTTTCTAGGACATCTGTGACCCACTAGCGGGGATATTTGCCATTCAGCTCAGCTGCCAAAACACCCGCTGAGCAAAGACAATCCCAGTTTTGGCTGGGACAGTGCACAGAACGTGCACACAGCAGGAGCTCTGCAACAATGGCTTGGTCAATGGATTCAATCTGAGCTGTGACCAGCAGGTGTCTTTTCAGTGTGCTTTGAACAGCTTTCCTTGAAGGGCTGTGATTCACAGGAGCTGGATGCACATCAGTTTGGTCATACAGCATGTCAGGATTTTCTAATGAAAGGTGCAAGCATTTTAAGCTCTCAGAAGCAGCAGCTCCCCACATGCTTCAAATTCAGGTAGCTCCTCTGAAGATATCTCAAAAATTAACAAAATCAAAGAGAAGAGGAATGTACTTATTTGAGTTGGCTTTGATGAGGCAAATGAAACCCAGCTTGATTTGCGGATTTCCTCTCTGTTTAACAAGTGAAGGATCAGAGGAGTGCTGCCAGAGCAGCCAACTCTTGCTGCAGACTGTCACTGGGCATCTGAAAAGCAGAGATTTGCTTCTGTTGTGCTTTCAGAGAAGCAAACTACTGATATACTTCTCTCACATTCTTCTAACATGCAGTTTGTCAGATTTGCTGAAAGGCTCAGGGTAAATACCTGACTGTGAAAGAGAACTCATGGCATTTCACATCATTCCTGGAGTTTACTGAAGATTTTCCGTGCCCTGTCACACAGCGTTTCTATTCAAGCCCATATAGGACCTTCCAGTTGCATTTAACATGCACCAGCACAGAAAACGCAGTTCTTCAGTGAACTGTGAAGGAAATTCAACTGCACAAATTTGTTGTTCATAGCAGTGCATTAAAAAAACCCCAAACAAACAAAACCAAAACAAAACAACACAACACAACAACATGATTTCAAAAATACCAGCAAGGTATGCAACACCATCCCCATTAGATTTTGGAATATCTGTCTGAAATTACTGTGCATAAAGAGAAGTTATTTGGAATTGGCATTAAAAAATAATGGCACATTTAATCTCTGCAGCTTTATAATGACAACACTTGCAGCGAAAGGAGCCATGGTAGCTCAGTCCCAAAGCAATAACAAAATCCCAGAAGCAAACCAGATTCACACTCTAACTCCAAATTCTTTCCCTTACACAACTGTCTGTCCACACCTGAGTCTGATAAATTTGGTAACTCTCTAAAGGCACCACTTAAAAATATTCGTTTTCTCTGTACAAAAAAGACCTTGCAAAACTGACAGTTTTGTAAATGGCAAAACCTCACACATAGTCTGAAACAGAAACAAGAACATACCATTATTTAACAAGGTAACAACACACAGAAGAAACAGCTCAGCCATCCAGAGCCACAACTGATGTTAAATATCACTTGTGGATGGATCAGTAAATGCCTCCCACATCACACGACAAATTCATGCCTACTCGTTAAAGAGCCAAATGAGACATAACACAGAGGTACCTTTATCTCATGTATTTCTGATATTTTTATATAATTTTTCATAAACATAATTCCACTAGCAAAAGCAAGCACTGTACTAAACTTAGTTAGAATGTTGCTCAAATGTAAATCATTATAGTCTGAAGTTCAGTCACGTCCTTGAAGTATTTGCAAATATGCAAACCAGATCAGAAGGTATCTCCCACAAAAACTGAGGAAGTTGTCCAGGAAGGACTGACAGCCCTGTCAGTAGCAAAGCACACCTTTGCACAGTCACATATTTGACCTTTTCTATTAAACCAGCAAATGCTAGAGTACCCTCACAAGAGGAGCATAGCACTGGAGCAAGTTCCAGCAGAAGGGAGCTGCAGTGAGGTAAGGACTTTTACTGATCAGATTAAACCCTCTGAAGGGTTAGCATCAAAATCCTTCACAAGACAGCAAGCATGGCAGGATTTTGTGAGTGAGGCACCACTGAACTTGCAACAGTAATTTACAGTACACACTTCTGTAAGCACAGCCATCATCTGTAGGCTCAGCAAACAACCCATCACTCAGGATCAGCTCAAGGCTTCTAGAGGCAGCCGTGTCCTTCTGAGGAAACTCCTCATCCTTGAGGAGCTAAGATCCAGCTTTGCCACAGAAAAGGGGGGGAAAGTCAGAGGGGGCTGGCAACATCCAGGGGCCACCAAGGAACTGAAGTAGCTGAAGCCAGCAGAAAGAGTACAAGACTGGAAACAAAAGCTGCAAAATACAACACTGCTGCTCAAGACATGAAGATCTGGGGGTCTAGTGACCACTGCTCCACACACTGATGACCCCAGCAGCAGTTCTAAGCTCCAGACTGGCATTCCAGGCCCTGACATTGGCAAAGGTCACGCCAGAAGATGCAGGGCTCATGTGCAACTCTTACCCTGCCCTTACTCTTACCCTTTCTAACCAGTAGACTTTTCTCTCCTGTTTTCTCAAGTGGGCATTTCAGATCTCAGTTTTATACAGCTCTTCAATGCCACTGGGGGAAGAAAAATCAAGCCAAACATGTTAACCTTGACAAGCAAGGGATTGTAATCCTGCAAGTAATCATTCCATCTCAGACTCCAAGCACAAACAACACTGAACCATGGACTCTGAAATATGCAATCCCAAGGAAGCTGAGGGCTTTGGGCACACATATTCCTCACGAAAG
The DNA here is from genome assembly GCF_021018805.1 of Prinia subflava. Lineage (NCBI taxonomy): Eukaryota > Metazoa > Chordata > Aves > Passeriformes > Cisticolidae > Prinia > Prinia subflava. Next base: position 2,502,111 of record NC_086271.1, read on the forward strand.
CATCATCTTCAAGTCTGGCTCTAACTCCATCTTCCGGTTTAAGATTTAGGCAGTCTCAGTACTCATTCAAAATACATCTGTGGCTTGATATGAGCCACTGCCCAAAAAAACTGAAAAGCACTATCTGGAGTATCATTATAAATACAGCCAGAAGTATTTCCACCAACACAAAACGCTGAAAATATCCTTGAGGTTACAGTTTCCATAACTAACTGAATCACATCAGCAGTCTTATTTATAAGCTGGGAAAGGATTTAGAAACGCTTGACCTTCAGGAGTCAAAGAAAGATGCAGCTGTCCTTGTTACCATTTGAAACTTCACTGCCACTTGCTGAGGCAGATTTAATGCATCCTCCCAGCTTATCAGCAGAAATGGTAAATAGTCCACATTAATCAGAACATAACCATCTCATCTTTTTGGAGATGAAGGTTCATTAGGGAATCAAAAGCAGATAAAGCAGAACTTCAGTAACTTGAAGCTTCTACTCTGATTCTGCCTGAATTATCCTTGGGGTTCTCATAGTGAAAGGGTGGAGGGAGTGATTTATTTTCTGAGATATTCCCGTTAAGAAACAAGAGCAGCACAATAGATTCCCATTTTCTTATCCAATTTTTGAAAGCACATAAGGGCAGGCAGATGCCAATAGAATTGACAACTCAGTGTTTCCTGGATTTCCAGCATGCAAACACTCCTCTACTCTCTGCACTTTAAGACCAGAGCAGCTGAAGGTGCTTTTAGGCAAGCTAAGTAAGAAAAAATAAACATCAGCAGCTTTTACTTCATGTCCTCTCAAAATAAATTGACAACTTGTAATTCCCAATTCTCAAAATTAGCTGAAGTTTAGAACACAAGCAGCCTGGACATGGTACCCAGGCCATTATCAAAGTTGTAGTGATTCCTCTTGTAACAACTGGTGTGACTCTCAGAGACATTGCACTGAGATCAAGGCAAACACTTATAATGCAAACTGGTTACAGTAGGGGTTTTTTCCTGATTATATGACTTTTAAATAGGATTTCATCAAGAAGTATCTTCCAAGAACTGCACTATATCAGCAAATTTGGTGCAGGCATAAAATATTGATTTAGATAGCCAGGAAACATCTGGAAAACCATGGACTTCAGTTCCTTGTATCTCATAGGTTTTCATTTTCAAAGGACTACAGAACATACCTTTCCACAATAAAAATACCTGTATTAGATATTTTGATTTTTCTCCTTGCACCTGATAACATGCTGGAATTCTTACATATATGCCTGCCATCTGATATGAGAAAAGTCCAGATAAGCTCAGCTGAAACCCTTCAGGCTGAAATATTTTTAAGGCCCATAATGAAGCAGAAAAACATGGAAGAAGAAAGCTTAAAAATAGAAAGACCAGCTGTGTATATTTTGTGTAGGACCATACTCTTACTTCAACTCACTGCTTGCCAGGTTCTAAGCAAATGGCAAGGAGCCAAATTCTGAAGAAAGTTGTATTCAGTGACACGATGGAGCTACTCAGCACCCAGACATGTTCATTTCATCCGTGCAAGGAGATATTATGAATGCTTGCAGTCAGTGTCCAGATCTGCTTTCATTAAATCTGAAATAGTAAAGTTCTTCTCCACAGAGATCCATTACTACACATAGCACAACCATTGCAATGTTTCTTGATAGGAACAAGATGATTTTGTGTGCCCTCTGAGAGGGGAGGAACAGGTCCTGGAAAAGGCCACAGTGTAAGGAATTCTCCAAAAGGCCTAACAGCATGTGAGGCTGGTTACCCAGCAGTTCATAGGATTCTTCAAAGGGATACAATACACTTCTCTCAAAATGCTCCTTTTTTCATTCATGTTTCTGAAGCAAGGAGAACAGAGGCCTACATCGAAAATAAATAAAAGATTCAATAAATCACTAGTTCTTTCAGACTGAGTCTATTCTGAAGAGGCTGACATCACGAAAATCCAACCTGAAAGAGACACAGTAAAGCCACATGAACTGACATTATGATCTTATAAAATATTTCACATAAGTATGCAAAGTACACATTGAGAAAAAAGGGGTTTATAGATGTCTTTTTCCTTACAGTGGGACACAATCATGCTTTGCATAGAAACTTTTGTGGAAGAGACAAATGCAAGTTCTGTCATTTATAAATCAGTTTTCCTAGGAAAAATTGCCATCTCAATCTCCAGCTTGTAACGAGCAATTTCAATTTCTATAGGCAAACTCACTATGAAATGATAAACCTCCAGACTGATTACACCTGAGGAAGGACCTACCCAACACCAAGAGCTTCCCTCCACCATCTCAGTGGATCCAGGCATAGAGGAAATACTCAAGAATATGAGCCTAGGGGAAATAGCATTTGTGGTGCTGCATGCAAAAGCAGCTGGCGCTCTGGAAGGAGGCAGCATGTAGGAGTGTGACAAATTTAGCCAGGTACATCCAGAAATTAAAACTGCTGCTCTTGGAAGAAAGCTGGGTTGCTTTCATACTTTGCTTTGTGCATTTGTGGGGATATTCCTTGGGTTTTGTGAGTTTTATCTGGCCACTGCTGGTGGAACAGGGCACACTGAGTATAAAATTGGCTTGGTTTTACTCCTGTGTATTTGACAGCCTCAACACACAGAGAAGTCTGTCAATAATCAAATGGATTGGGATAGAATTAACTACATTTTCTTCCTCCCTTCGAGCAGAGCGGACAAGTGGGACAGGGCAGAAGCTGCATTCTCTTCCCCTTGGGAGGAATTCTGCCCCTCTACAGGGACTGCCTCCAGAAGCATCCCCACACACAGTGCTTCCTGCTCCTTGTGAAGGGCTTTGCTTTAGAGCCACCATCACCAAGTCTCTCTGCAGATGAATAAAGCCTGAAAAAAATTATTTATTGAAAGTAATTTATCCAACAAATATTGATATTTACTCAAAAATCCTTCCAGCAGTTCATTATTTGACCATCTCCACAGACAGCTCACATCCAGCAAATAACTCAACAGTTTTTTCCACAGCTCCTGAGCATCTGCGTAGGAGTAATGATTTTTAATTATTTGGCAAGCACACCTGTCAGGGTGGATTTTGTCTCCACCTTCAGTGTGGTGGCCCCACAAACAGAGAGGAAAGAGGGCACATGGCAGCATCTCTAGAGGAGATTGAGGAAGGGCTATAAACCTTGTGAGGTAAACACCAGAAATGCTGATGCAGGAGAGTTCTAGTTAAAATGAAGATGGATATGGCACCCACTAACCCTCTGCCATCACTCACACAGAGCAAAGGGACACAGTCACTAATTCCCCACTCAAAGATAATGTGCCTGTGTTGCAAACTTACAGCCTGCTCCCAACCTGGAGGTGGATTTCACCACACACACAGCTTGTACACAGGTAAGGCCTGAAAAAAACATTCAGTCAATCCTTACCTCTGCTGAGAGGTACAGGATGAATCCAATTCTGCAGTCTGACCCCTTATGTCACCACTTATCACAATGTGAGTAACATGCAGGCAGCAAGACAGGACAGCTTTTTAAAGCAGTGTTATAGGACCAAGCAATTGCAAAAGCAGCAGGTGAATGCAGCATTTGCACCACTATTTGAAACAGTGAACTCTTCCTGGCGTCACAGGGAGATACTACCAGGGTAAACAAGAAGGAAGATTTCCACTAGGGATAGCCAAGAGCTATCTGCAGATAGCTCTGCTATTCTATACTGCAGAGAAAAAATTAAAAGTCTAAATAAAAAAACTGAAAGGAAACTTAGAGGGTTGCATTGCTCTGTTCTTTTGCCCCTCCACCTCTACAATTTAAACATAAAGAATACCTGGAACTACAGAGAGAGATTTTTCTGGGTTGTAACTTTCTCTACTCCTCCTTGCAAGGAATCAGCAAAACAAACTGCTGTGCCACCACACCAGCTAAAGCACTCCTTTCTTGTACTCTCAAGTTCAGCCCTTTTTGCCTGAGGAATTCTCTTGGCTCGCGGGTTTGATGTCAGCCCTTGATTGTGTTTTGATGTTCCTGCAGCTCCACGATTGAGTTCAATTCTTGGCAGCCAAAACAGACATTTGTCATCCTGTATGCATCAAATTTCCTGTGGCACGCTGCCCACTTAATCATGCAGGCAAGGGGAGCTCTGACAAGGCAAGGGGCTGTCTGCAAGCCACCGTGACCCAGCATGTGTGGAGTCACTTGTAATTACCACTGCTTGGAAGGGTCACTCGAGGCTTCCCGGTGTTGCTGCACACCGGCTCAGCCGCTCCGCAGTGTCTGAGTAAACATTTGCACGCAACGAGGAGCTGCCGAGAGGGTTCTGTCTACAGCCACAGCCCCCAGCACATGAAATATTCAGCGCATTAAATGTCCCCACTGATGCAGAGTGGTGGGTTTTCACTCTGATTTGATTAGCAGTGATGATTCTTTCATGAGGTGTGACTGTCCTTGCGGATTAGCGTCAGCCCAGATTCCATGCAGCAGTCACGGAAAAAAGGAAAAAGAGGAGCCTGACACGAGTTGCAAGGGTTACTGTGCAGAGTCTCCATCAGGTCTGAGATCCCTTGTTTAAAAGAAAATGCTGGAGCCTAAATCGTAATTTCATATAAAGCATTGCTAAGTAGAACTCCAAATTTAAACACAAATGTGAAGACCAAACGTCAAAATTAGTAGGAATTAATTGGGAAAACAAACCTAAAACAACATAGATTTGACTGAACCAATGTCTGAACAAATAAGACATTCACTCTTTATCCATAAAAAGCTGGAAGCATTTCACTGGAAGATATGCTTCCATATTAAGCATAATGATTGTCTCCTAATGAACACTGTAGAACCTTTTACTTATACTGATGTAAAATGTGGCTGCATCATTCCTAAAAAATTTTCACCTAAATGCATCTCTTCACTACCAAAGCAATCAGCAATTTTCAATAATGATGAGGTGACATTGGTTGCATACTTTTAATATTTATCTATTTTAAACTATTCCCTTATGGTAACATTCCCATATTATTTCCACATAGTAGCAGTGAAGTGAATCTAATGGAAGCAAGAAAATTCTGCAAGAAAAAGCAGTTTATTGGACTGAGTAATGTAGCTGGAACAGAGATAAAAAAGGGCTGGTACTCACAAAAGCTACTTTTGTTAGCCAATCTGATCAGCTGCCTTGACCAACAGTAGTTTGGACACAGCTCTGACTCAGATAAATTGGATTTTGAAAATATTTGAAACTCTGCAGCAAGCATTCTGCCTTAATATTAAATGCTGACTATGCACCCACTTAAAAAGCAGAGCACTAACCTCCCTAGTTAAATCTTGGTGTGTATGTCAATACTGGCTGCACTGGGGACAAATGAAAAGTCTCTACACAAATTCACAGGCACAGCAAAGAGAAATTCCAGGGTCTATCAGACACAGAATTTTCACAGCACGTCAGCAGCAGTTATTTAGCACAAGAAGATTCTGTAATTGTCACTGAATGGGAAAGTTCAGAGTAGCCAATAAGCTTCTGTTCTCTGTGCAGGCTTGTGTTTAAAAAAACCAGAGCAGCATATCAGTTTCTGGAGATGAGGTATCTTCCACATAAAACTGGGTGTCACAATCTGCTTCAAACCATCAGAAAAATTTTAAAACTACCTAAGGCTGGTATTGGGCCTGGAAGGCTTCAACCCCTACAGGAAAATTCATCAGCATGGTACCAAAAAATGGACAGCAAGGGGTAGAATCCCCCCATGGTGCTCATGGAATTCCTTTTCACTGCACCACAGACACAATTCCAGTTTTCCATTTAAACCGAGGTGACAGGATGCTGTAAGTTACTCACGAGAGAAATTCTAACTTCCTAGGAGTCCAATCAGCAATTTTATTTTCCTAATTAGACCAGCAAGGATGATGGGGAAAATTGAATTACACGGGGCTAAATTAAGAAGACAATAGCAGACATCCAGTGCTCTGCTTAAAATCATTTTAAAACACTATCACTGGTGCACAGGAAACTCCAAGATGAAGAAACCATAGTATTCCTTGTACTTTACTAACTTCCAGTATTATGGATTGTAGTTCCAGTGTATGGATTATAGTTGCCTACACAGAGATAACTGATGAGAATCCTATTATGCCCCCAAAAGAAGAAATAAAGCTATGTGAACTTTCTCCCAGACACATGCAGATTTCACTACACTCCATAGATGAAGTGTCATTTAGTTCTCTCCATATTTGCAGCCAATTCTTTCAGGTAAGAGAAAGAATTAGGAGCCCTTATTCACCCTTTTCTCAATCTTCAAAAGACAGTGAAAATTGGGACAAGTGTACACTTTGCTGAGCACACCAGGTGAGGATTTGCTTGCCACAGTGGCAGAGTTCATGGAAACCTTAAACCTTCTGTGCCAGAACAGGATCTTGACCCTTAATTACCTGAGGCATGATTTGAAGGGCTACTATAGCAAATTTTCTCTTTTACAGGTAAGGTAAAAGAGAAATTCAGGAAAGGAGAGTTAAAATTAAAACTGTGAATCAAATGTGTCTGCCAAGATTGAAACCCTTGTTTATAAACCCCACTTTTCTCTAAACTGGCACCTGCAACCTGTGGTGTTTGCAGAGCAATTGGTCAAGCCATTCTCAGGGTCCGCAGTTTACCTTGGAACAAATAAAATCCACAGCTGCTCCATACAAACCAACACTTAGATACATCATCATTCACACCAGCAGCTTCCCAAATCACATAACAGCACAAGGTCTGCTCCGTAGAAACAGCTACAGGAACCTCAGGAATCACTAATGATGACAAATGGCAGGCCTGGAAATTCTACAAGATGCCAATTTTTCATAAACTGCTGAATCTCTGCTTTCTGGTGAGTGTGGCCCCTTGTTCTGTCTCCAGAAAGCAACAGGCAAGGAAGAGGATACTTAAAATTGCTGGAGTAGGAAGCAGAGAACACAGCAGCAGCAACACAAAAATGCTGTTCAGAAAAATGGATCAGGAAATGCAAATAAACCGAGTGAATCCCTCAGGAAAACTTCCCAAAGATTTTATGCACTGAAACAGACTCAAATCGATTGTGTGCCTATTATTGACTTTTTGATTAAAACTGCACCAATGTTTGTAAGAGTTTTGTCAACGATTTCTACCTAATTTGTATGGGGTTTTTTTAGCTTTGTTAGAAAGGATGGAGTACCTGAAGAAACCTCTCATGTCCCTCTTATTTCTTATGGTGCTTTGAAAATTCATTTACAGCTGATAGGCTGAATTCTCAATTTCTATTGAGGCCCAAACCTTCTCTTGAAGGGCTGTCTAATAAAAATACAACACTCCAATGATAATATGCTACTAAATAATTTGCATTCCAACATTATGCAAGCTTCAACACAGGGTTACAATTTATACAGATTGAATAAGGTGAACCTATAGATTACAGAAATCTAAGACTCAATAACCAGCAAGTTATTTCTTCACATATGCAGGGGTACACATGAGCTCAACAGCATTAAAAGCCACAAGAGACAAAAGTGCATTTCCTGGAAAGCAATACCCAGATGCTGAAGTACTTAAAAAAATCCCAAAAAACAACAACAAAATAAACAACAGCTGGTAAAGATCAAATGCCACCTTGATTTTGACCAAGTTGCTTTTGCTGTTGCTGTTTTATATCAAGTCAAAAATCCAAATTAAATAATAATAATCAAATCAATGGGATTTATCAATTATTATAAAGTATCAGTCTCAATCATCATATAACCTTCCCCAGCCATAAAGTGCTCTTGAATTAAAAAAAAAAAAAAAAAACAACAAAAACCCCACAAACAAACCCCACACAAAACTAAAAGCACCAAACCACACACACAAAAAATAATCCAAATGCAAACAATCTTAATGCTCTGACACTTATTGATTTTGAGACTTGGTGTTTCAAATGGCAAAGACAAACAAGCTCATCTCTACTCTTAGCCTCTCTGCCAAGTTTGAGAATCTGACAGTGTTTCTTTGTGAAATTTCTAATGTAATTATTAGAAATTAATAATTAATTTCTAATTAATTAATAGAAATTTCTGATACAAATATTAGAAATTAAATATTTTCTAATTATTACAAATTAACCAAATTTAAATCTGTTAAATTTATTAACCGTCATGTCATTTTTACATGACATTTTCAGGCCATATGAAAATGAAATGAACTGATTTAAAACTAATTTTTAAAAAACCCTTTAAAATATTTCAAACTAAGTCTTTATAAACAGCATCACTAGCTTCATAACATATACACGTAAAAAAGTGTTTTGAGTTAACTGGCATAAAGTTAAGAAGAGGAGTAGGAATGTCAGCTTTTGAGATGAAAGAACCAAAACTCAAAACAGGATTAAAAAGAGAGGGACAAAATAAAACACACACACACACACAAAAAAAAAAAAAACCCACCAAAAACAAAAACAAAACAAAACAAAAAACAAAACAAAAACCAATCCAAGCTCCACTTCTATCATACAACCTCTCTGTTGGGTCAGCCCAACTTCCCAACTTCTGAGGTTTTCTAAGCCTTCATCATTAAAACCAGCCTGAGACAAAATTAAACTTGATTTTGTATTGAGCCTTTACAGAGAAACTTAGCGAGTGGAGAAGTATGAAAGCAGTTCTTAAAAAAAAAAAAAAAGGATTTGGGTCTAAACCTTATGAAAACAAGGTTGAAAACTCAGATAATTCTTGGAACCCTCTGAACATGAAAGGTTTGATGTTTGCAAGCTACCAGGCACCACGGGGCTGGCCTATATCTCCCGAAATTTACAGCAAATTTACCCTTATCAGTATTCAGGACCAACCCTAACAGGGAGAAGAAAAATGTCATAGCAGCAGAAGAAGGGGAGATAAAAGGAAAGCGGCGAGGAAAAGAAGCACATCACGTCTTAATTGAGCTGAGGATGAGCTAGGGAGGGCTGGAGGGATGGGAAAACCCCGGGGATGCTGCAGCCAAGGCAGGGCGGAGCCTCTCCCCCGAGGACAGCCCTGGCAGCACGCAAAGCGCAGCAGCTGCTGAGAGCTTGTTGAAGCCGAATGCATAATTTGCCACAAACACTGCGTGTGACAAACTCAGCCTCTCCCTTTCCGTCGCGTTCCTAGAATGCTGAGGATGGAGTTGTGTTATTCAGAGTTTCTCTGCAGCGCTTCCCCGCTGCCAGTGTTCAGAGGGTGCTGAGCTGTGCTCAGAAGAGCCAGTCTGGTGTTTTTCCCTTTGCTGACTGGATGAAAAAACGTAACCTACTTCTGAAAACAGACATGCACCAGTATTTAAAAATTGATTTCCGTGAGTAACTGGCTTTGTGACACATTCAGTGAGAAAAAAAAGAGGGGATTTAGTGAACATGAGAAGGACTCCCTTGCACACCAGTAGCTAAGTTTGCCATACAAATTTAACTACACCAAAACCAGCACTCTTTAACATATGCTGAAGGAAGACCTTTCTCATAAAACTCACATTTTCTGGGTGTTCATGAAATCCAAAAATTAATAAAAGTTTAAGCTATTATATTTAAATATTTAAGAGTTAAGGCTGTTTACATTCATTTCATTGTACAATACTAATCCAGTTGCCACTAGCATTATTACATTGTGCTATCTTTCTTGGTAAAACACTCAGTCATTTATAACTGCCTAAAAAAACCCCCTCAAAACCTACAACTTCTATCTCACTGTCCCCAGGATCTGCTTCTCACACAGTACAGCAATGAGAGCACAATTACTGAGATGAAGATGTTGGCAGCCATCCAGGTGCCAGTAAGAATACAATGGGTATTACTCACCAGTTCCTTTTGTAATCTACCCCTTCTAAAAACAGAAAATTCCCAGCAGTGCTTGTCCCCTTCTTTTGATGCCAGATTCTTCTGTAAAACGCTGTCAATCTTAGCTTAGCAGGAGCATTATTTATTTTTTAATTCCCTGTTGGTATTTTTTTCCCTGTTCACTAACATGGACATTTGAGATGGCTGCCTTACCCCAAGAGCCTAAAATACAGTAAATGAGCACCTAAAATTGCTGACACCTTGAATTTAGCTGAGTACAAACAGGGCCTAAGAGCCAGTCTTTGGCATTTCTTGACCTGTGGGTGAAGTGGAAGGCTTTCAAAGCCAAATCTGAGCAATAATTTCAGAAAAAAACATTCTAGGCATTAGAATCCTGTCACTTTGGATGATGATTTGGCTGCAGATATCATTAATAATCCATTACAAGCACCAGCACAAACCACATCACTGCTGCACATCCCAAAGCATTAGTGGGTGCTCAGAAGCCACAGCCATCCCCCAGCACCCAGGAATTGCACCCACTTCCACAAGGGTGTCTGAGGGCACTCTCAGAAAGCAAATTTCCACCTGGCCTGGAGGAAAAATTCCAGAGTCCAACCTGTGACTGAACACTGCCATGGCACTGAGCAGCACCTGAAACACCTGCAGGGATGGTGACTCCCACACCTCCCTGAGCAGCCCATTCCAATGTCTCATCCCTCTTTCTGTGAAGAGATTCCTCCTGATATCCAACCCGAACCCAGCCGGGGTGTCCATGCCCACGTCAGAGCGCGGCAGGGGGACTGAGAGGGGCTCAGCACCAAGCCTGGGGTGCCCACAGTGGTGCTGGGCATGCAGAAAATGAGTCACTTATGCTGAGAAAATTGATCTGGATACTGGGCTCATTTTTTTGGCTTGTCCACGCTATGTACAAATCATCCCTTGCCTGATTAACATGCTTGCTACAACCTTGAGCTGGGGAAATCCAGTGTGCCTTGCTGTAATATTTTAATGGGTTTGGATCTGGATCCAAGGAAACAAGCTGGTGTAGCAGTAGCACAGCACAGCCATCCACAGACTGATGTGTGCTGCTGCTAGTAAAATCCCAGCGGGTATAATGATAAAACAGTCGTGGCCGTAACCCCAGCTACTGACAATGGTTCACAGAGATCTAGTTCCCAACCAAATTCCTCGTGTGTAATAATAAGTCTGATCGTAGCCTGCTGACTGCACATGAGTCTGAACTCCTTCCTTGGGAGGGTGTTAACAGATAGGCACTGAGCCTTGCAGTTCCCACATGGCTCTGCAAACATCACCTTTTTCATCCTCAAGTCGTTAAGCAGGCTGGATAATGTTACCTAATTTTATATTCAACAGCTACAGCAAGCAGATTTGGAAAAAAAAAAAAAATGCTGTTATGCCTAGAACTGGGGAAAAACTTTTAGGGCTGGTACAGATCTCTCTATTTTCTGACACTTGTGTTGTCTGTTAAGGTAAATTCTGACTCACTAAATAGAATGGCCTCAAGTACTTGATGGTATCCAGCTTTGCAATGTGTTGATATTACTTTGTGATATGGCAAGGTAAAAAAAAAATTTTTAAAAGCCTGTATCACCTTAGACTGCAAGTTATTGCTGCAAGTTCAAAATCCATCAAAAACACCACCAAGCCTGTTCCTTTTTTATGTTTATATTTACAAAAATAAACCAGAAATAATTCATGCAATAAAAACTGTTAAATTGCTCTTATATTTAAAAATTTCAAGAGAACAAGGTATTGAGAAAAATTGTTTGTCAAGTACAATGAGAAGTTTTCAGTCAAAACAATTCAGTCAGCTCTACTCCAATATACCTTCATCCACACATCTCATGTTATTATTTTCTTTTAGAGGAGAAGACCATAAAAATCTCTTATCTTCTTAAACACAAGGTGGAAAGACTGGCCTAAGCTTCTCACTAAGATACAAAAGCAGAAGAGTTGGCTCTTGAGACCAAACCAAAATCTGACTAATAACTATTCAGTGTAAAAATTGCTCATCTGCAGTGCAGCATGATTTTCCATCCTTCATTCAAGATCAACTTCTTGATTATCACATGCACAATTAACTTCTTGCAGCTATGAGTGAGGTTTTCTCCTAAATTTTCCTTGCTACATTGGAATAATGCAGGAAAGTTAAGTAACTGATCTTTCCAGCTAAATATAAAGACATTTTAAGTGTATAATGCACCCTAAAGCTGAGGAGGGCAGCACTTTAGCAGACAGTTGGAGAATAGAAATTGTGCATGAAATTATGAGAGGTTTCTGCTCATTCTTAAGAGAATTACATCTAGAAAGGAGCTGGCCTTCAGCATACAAATTGATCCATTTACAGCCTTTTGAACCAAGCTTTGACTTTTTTATCCAACAATCAGAAGCCCTTCAGACTTCACTATTCACACAGATCATTTCCAAAATAACATACTTTCTAGCCATAAATCATTTTGATAAATGAAAATGTTTTGCCCTTTAGTTTTTCAAGATTCAGTTGAAATTGCCAAGTTGCAGTGAAACTATTGAATGAAAGTCATAGATAACTAAAAGCTTTATTATCTTCCAGGGACTGGATTAGCACACAAAATGGACTATACCTTGAAAGAGTTTTTTTCTCTGCATCAATCCTGTACAGAAAGATTGTGATCCAGTTTTCCAGGTAACATTCCTAGATAGCTTCTTTCTTTTGACCACAGCTTTTAAATAGGCCATGTAGAGAAAGACATTGGCCCTTCACAGGGATGTGAGTTTTCTCAAATGATAATTTCATATTTCAAAAGAGGGAGTGGTGGGGTAACTGAAAATAAGGTGCAAGACAAACGGTTTGGTTTAGAATTTTTTTAACAGACACTCTTTGGAAGACCAGAAAACACTTGAGTATTGAGCAAGTAATATTTCATAAGTGTAGGGATAAATTGATATACATTATTTAAACCATGGAGAAAAAGCAAGAAAATATTTGTAGGAAATCTCCTTCAATTACAGCTTGTTTTGTTCTATATTAAAAATCATGGCATGGAGCAATAATGAAGAGCTCAAGTTTGTTGTTCTGACAAGAGGAGTTTTTTCTGGAAAAACATCAAACTGACTGTGTGCATATGGTCAAAACCCAACAAGACAGATCATTAGTGCTTCTATAGAATATTTAGCCTCAGGATCTTGTACTGTTTTGCAAACTTTAATTAATTCTTACATTATTTTGGCAAGAAGGGAAATAAAATGCTACCTCCAGATTGCCACCTCATCAGTAATTAGAGTCTCTCTTCCAAGGCTGCACAGCAAGTGAGGAGCTGAACCCAGACCTTCTGAATCCCTGCTCTGACAACTGCTGAGCAAAGAAAAGTTGAAAGTCCTGCAGGTTCCTGGCTGTTCTTTATTGAAAAAGAGCACAGAACCTACAAAAAGCAGAATCCAAATAAGCTGCTGTCCAGGCCACTGGCTCCTGCATTTGTAAATTCTGCTCCAGACTCCCTTTATCTAACATTGTAAAGCAATTCAAATCTCCCAGCTTTGATTTGGAATTCCTCTGTATAACACATAAATCTCCCTATTTTGTGGGATGGTGATAAAGAAGACGGAATTGTTTTCACTGTCAGCTACTAAGAATGTTCTTAGCTCAGAGATCAGGCTGAAATTTGTGGGGTTTGTTTTTTATAAATGCTTTCAAACCTCAAAGAGAACAGAGCAAACCCCTGTTAGTATAACAGTTTCCCTTTCTATCACCCACTACTCCCTTTCAAATCATCATGGGGCCAGGCTCACCAGAGGATTTCCCTTTTAGATTTATTTCTCTGATTAGCATTGACGTATTCATTATACTTTAAGGCTGAGTTCTGGCAGTACGTGCACTTGCTAAAATTATGAGCTGCGTTCTAATGAAGAACTGCAAAGTGTATGAAATACTCCCAGTTCCTTACTCAGCCTTGACAGGACTGTGTTTCATGGGACTGGGATGTGGTCTTACCACACCAGGACCTACAAAGGAAAGCAGTCATGGTGGATGCCCATATATTTCAGATAAAGGTGACAAAATCTATTCCCCTTCATTCACAGAAATTCCTGTGCTAATGTCAACCAATGTACGAAACAATGAAACGGGCAATTTGACATTTTAATACAGTAACCTGGATTTTGTAACTTTTTCTTTGCCCTTATTTACATTTTTTTTAAGATATAATTTTACACATTTTTCCCTTATATACCAGTAACCAGGATTTTGTAACTTTTTCTTTGCCCTTATTTACATTTTTTTTAAGATATAATTTTACACATTTTTCCCTTATATACTTACTGACACAATAGTGTGAAAACTATTTCAAGTGATCTGAATCTGGTGGAACCTGGAAAGAAACCCTGGAGTGCAACAGTGTTTTGGTCAATAATTAACAACATTTTAGGGCATAAATCTCAGTCAAATTAACTGTTTTTGGCCTGTGGAGCAGCTTTCACTGTCCCACCCCACTTCATCCCTTGTAATCATTATTTTTTAGAACAATGGCTACAAACATAACCAACTAAAACCCAAGGAATTGACTCTTCTCTTGTTCCTCTTTCGCCCTTCACAAATGTAGATGGGAGCAGAACTTACAGAAAGGAGCAGAGGAAGGCTAAATGTCCTCTCAGCATTAAGTGTCCTCCTCATGAGTTAAAACCTTCTGTATTGTTTAAAAATGTGTGGGGAAAAAAGGGGTTTAGCTTCCATTTCTATCAAGCTCTGCTGCAGCACCATGGAGAAGTTTTGTATCTTTTGGCAGAACTCATGGTCTCCATTAAAAATGTCACTTCAGTCCCTTCTCAAGAAGTTAGTGTCAAGTGTGGGTGGTGTTATCCTGCAGTAAAAACCATACATTTTGCAAAAAAAAAAAAGTGTAGTCAGTGGAATTCAGACCTTTGTGAATGCTCAGGTAAAAGCACCTGGCAACACCTTAGCTCTTGTAAATCCCCCAGCCTCTCTGTCTCTAGGTTGACACAGTTTGCAGAGCATTTGGGAAGCATTTAGGACATTGCCTCCATGTGTAGGCAACTGATATTGATTGCTTATACAAAATACATTAAACAGAGAGGTAAATTTTAAAATATTCTACATTAATTTTGCTTAGTCCCCTATTTTAAACCATGAATTCACTCAGGGAAGTTGTAATTTTCTTGATTCTAGCAGACACCATCCTATGTGTGAGACATTGTCCCAATCCTACCCTCAGCTTGGCTTGATCATTAATTGTCTGATATCATTTAAGTGGAAAGTTCCCTGGCGTGTCAGCAATGTTTTCTCATATTAGTGACATCTGCTGTCTCTCTTACTTGTGTTTGTGAAACCTGTGGTGTATTTTCACCTATTTCTTTCCACTAATGCAATCCATTAGCTATGCTGCTTTAGGCAGAACACTTAAAAATGTGGAGGATGTGCCAGTGGGTTGGCAGAATCAGGTGTTTGCACAATGTTATTTTTATGTTAATCTGAAGTTTGACAAATATTCTATTTATATTCAGCAGTGCCTCTGTGTAATAAAATGTGTCTGTACATATGTGCATATTTTTGGCTAAGCAGAATACAGAATAAAAGTATGATTTATGGACAGTGCCAGATTTCTTTCATGCAATGTGCAATAATCTATAACTAACAAATATAAACAGTTCCATTATAATGCCTTAACCCCTAAATAATCTACCAGAGGGAGAAGCAGGTACATACATGTGTATTAGATTATAGATACACCCCCTTGTCTCCTCTTTTTCAGGCTGAAAATACAAACCAGCCCCCAAATTGCTGGCATGTAGGCCCACAGCAATTACTGCACCAAGTCAGAGAATTAAATGACTTTTTTAATGTTCGTAGGTGGGTGAAGATGCTGGGAGACAGGTATGAACTCTCACAAAGCACAAATTGCCCTGTTACATAATGCTGAGAATTGGGAAAGACCAGACTTTTAGTCAGAAATAACTCCCCTAACTAAAGAGCAAAAGAACTCGGGAACCCCAGATTTTAGGCATTTCCAGACTATCATTCCCAAGGGATGTAGAGTTTATTTCCCCTGCTGCACCTGGACCACAACTCAAATGCCTCCTCAAGGCTGGTGCAGGTGATGCTCCCAGCCTTTAAATCTGTCACCTCCATTGTTTGTCAAATGCTGTCAGCCCTTCCACTCCTCAGTGGATCACCTCTCTCAGTAGATCCAGCATCATCTTTGGTCTTTTGGACAAAGTCAGTGCTTTATAAATCTCCTTTGCTGAATGTTTTCACTGAGATTCTCCCAGCAAGAGACATTGACCAGGGAAGTTTTTCTCTCCTCTCTGGTCTCAGAAGACTCTGTGCCCTCTCAGTGGTGGTCAGGGTGCTGCTTTCTGCATGCACAATGAAAATAATTCCCCCGAAAGAGGCATTTTTGAACATAAATCCAAGTGTTAAAAATATCTCACCTTTAAAAATACAGTTCTATAGAAGGTTTTATTGGTTTATTGGGGTTTTTTTTCCTTTAAAAATACCCCAATTCTTGTATAACATAAGCAGAGGAGTCTTGGTCTCTCTGATCATATTTCCTAGCTCTCCACAAAGGGAATGAGGACAGGAATGGAATAAAAGCTGAAAAGAGGATTGAGTGTGCAATGAGAAGGAAGTGCAGTGACTAATGTGCAGTTAGGCATGGGTAAGGAAGGCTGTAGCAGGGAGTCAGGTCCTTGTCACAGGGGAGAGAAGTTCCAGTCTAAAATAAGTTCCCCTCTGTGAGAGAGGAAATACATTAAAAATTGATGCTAGTGCCCAGCTTCAGTTCCTGGATGACTTTCCTCTGCCATCTTTGGAAAGGACATTAGGAAACAGTCTCATGTACAGATCTGCCCTGATTTTGGTATTGCTCTTGCACCTCCTAAACTGGCAGTCATGCATCTGGTTCCTTCCAATTCTGATCCAGAGACAGCACACTCCTTAAATTAGGCTTCCATTTATCTTAGTTATCTTGATTTATGCAGCGTTCTGTGGACCATTCATCATACAGCTAATCTTGAGTAACCTTGAGTAATATATTTTAATCTTGCTGCCCCTAATTTTACCCTTTCTTTCTCAGCATTAGCCGCGAGGACTTCTCTTTCTGCCTTGAAAAAACACCCCTGAAATCTTAGCAGAGATGTCATACTTTCCTGCTAAATTTTTCCTCCCAAACTCTTTCCTTCTCCGCAGGTCTTGTTCTCCACCATGATTAAAACAGGCAAAAAGTCTGAGGTGTTTAAAGGGGCGCCTCAGTGGTGTGACACTGACTGCCTACAAAATCTTCTGGCAAATTTCACAGCATGAAGTGTTCAAAACGTTGGTTCTTGCCAGTCCTCAGAATCTGGGTTATTTTATTTGGAGTTACAGAGCTATTTTTATTAGGAGTTTTTGCTTCTCTAGAAACTTGAGAATGTTTAAAACGTCGTTAAATTGTTTGATAAACCTTGTGTGTCTCTAGAGCAAATTGCTAACTGAGGCATCAAGCAATACCTCCCAGCCATTTTGTTTCAGAGTCTGCTCCTCTGGGTCTAGACCTTATTTATTTAAAGTTTAATGCTTTTCAAACCTCAGTCATGTCCTCTGTTATCATTCTCCCACTCTCCCATGACCCGTGAGCTTCTGCAGGCATGTCTTTGGCCCAGCTTCTTCCCAGCCAGATCCCTCTAGGCTGCATTCTGCAGCCTGCCCTTGCCTTCAGACCCAAATAGGATAAATTAGGATATTTCCAATCCTAGGCTCTCTGGAAGCAGCTCTGCAGGGATCCCTGGCAGCAGAGCTGAGTCTTTTCTCATGGTGATCTCAAGGCTTCTTCTGGTCTGGACCCACCTAAGCCTGAAACCGAGCCTGCCTCCCTCAGAAAGGGGCCACTCCACTCAACCTCACTGATTTACACTGATTTACTGGGAGAGAACTCTCAATCTATCCAAAGGTCTGCAATCCTTTCTGTGTTTCCTTTCTCCTCCCTGTACACACTTGTTTTTATATAGGAAAAAAAAAAATGGAACAATAAAAGGAATCACTCCATATTTTGTGAGCAAGTTTATGCAACCGTAGCATGAAAAATTTAGAGGCCATGATAAAAATTTATCCTGTAGCTCGTTGTAAAGTGTGAGGATCTAAAAGGTCTCCAAACAGCAAGTAATTTCTCAAAGTGTGCGCTGTGCACGGTAGATCAGAGTGTACTAAGGACAGAATTGCAGCCTAAATGAGATTTCTGCCTTGATTTCTGCATAGTTTAGTGCTTGAATCTGAAAAATTAGCCACAGACATCCAAATTGTGCAGTTCTTACCATCTCTGCGAGGCCATTTGATGAGAGTTTAGAGCCAGGCTTGTTGCCTTTGCTGTCTCTAGAGCTCAATTCAGAGCACTTAAAGAATCCAACTCGAACACAGCGAAGGCTCAGCGCTGCTGCCTCTCCACATTGATGAGTCCCTGCACCTCCTTCTGCTGAGAACAAAAGGGACAGGAAGGTTTTCACGGAGAGATTTCCCACAGGAGTATGGTTGGTGGGCTGGGATTTTTGCCAGCAGCACAATACACAACAAATAACACCCTTTGGTGAAAAGGCCTGAATAGGAACAGGTTGGATGGGGCCCTGAACAATCTGGTTTAGTGGAAGGTGCCCCTCTCCTTGATAATGGGCTTGGAACTGGATGAATCCTAAGGTCCCTCCCAACCCAAACCACTTTCATTCTGTGATTTTGAAAGTTCTCCTGAGCAGGAAGCAGGAAACAATTCTCCTGGAGACTCTCTGACAGTCACAAAAACACATAACAAACACATATAAAACAGCCCCAAAGCCTTGTTGCTCTAAAATCAAGACACTGCACTCAATTTCCCTCCAACTGCTAGCATGGGAACGCTTGGAATTCCTTGCTTCCCATTGCATTAAGTAGTCTGAGCTGTCCATTCTTAACTCTCAAATCAAAGTGGAAACAGTAGCTTGCAGGAATTTTGTGCTGAAGGACACCCAAGGTTGTTCAGTTTTCCCCCTCATTTACCAAACACCTTTCAAAAAAAATGCATCCCGGAGATCCTGAGTTTCCCTTTTTAGCTCCTGTTGGAAAAGGAAGCAAAGAAGGTGAACACACAAATAGAAAAGCTCCCACACAAATAGTACTTGTGTTCCTCATGGGATAAAGCAAGCAAACAAATTTTCCGTGGACCAAATTTTAGTATATTTTTAATAAGAGAATTTCTATCTGAGAAAGGTTAAGAAATTATTGGTTTATTTAAGAAATGTGCAGGTTTGGTCAAACAGTGTTTTGAACAACAATGTGTCATTTTTTGGGAGAAGATCCTCCTTTCCTATCAGGTAGTTCAGATATAGTATTTAATATTAAGAGAATTTAAGTTCCTTTTTAGCAAACACAAATCTGGAGTAGAAAGCATTACCAACCTTATAAATTGGATCAGTTTGAACAAGAAAAAATAGATTTATATTCTTTGCAGAAGACACAAAAGAAATTTGAACTGTCCATCAATAATTAATTAGTACTGAATATGATAATACTTTGCTATCTCACTGTGTGGTAGACAGTTGGATGATTCCACCTTATTTTCATTTCCTTTTCCTCCAACAAGAGTTCTGCTATTTGTGTCCAGAAAATACTGCCACTTCCAAGCATCTCTGAATTGCTGGTGAATTATTCAGGCTGTGTCACAATGCTAATAGCATGACACCTCACTAAAAATCTGTTGAACCTAAATTAATGTATTCATTTACTGTAAACCTAAAAAAATTTAGGTTTACTTTGAGACTCATCTTCGGCCTAAATGACTTTTCCATAAAAAGTGAAATCATACGAGTGAAAATACAAATGCATTATTTGAAAACACAGCAATTTCTATACTCCTAAGGAGTTGGTTGGGTTTGTTTTGCTTTTTGTTTTTTGTGGGGTTTTTTTTGGTGGAGATGCTGGGCACTGCTCATATGCAGTGAGTCAGGGAGACTGAGATTCCCTCCTGGCAGTTTCTGTCAGCTGTGAAAGGATGTGTTGGATGGGTGGCATGTGGGGACAGCCCTACTGAAGCAGTTACTGCTTCAGCTCCATGGATTTTGGCAGGAATCTCCCTGACACAGAGCTTGATGCTGAAGGATGATGACCTCCCTAATTAGCTCAGGAGGTGGGGTCTCCAGAGTCTCACTGGAGACTATTTCTTATTGATTTTAAGTCTGCTTGTTGTGACATGGATCACATTAATCTTGCAGGATGAAGGCAGCAGAGCAGCACCACAGAGACAATGGCCTGAGCTGGCTGAGTTTGGGGTGCAATCCACTTGCAGCAGCTGGCTGCAAGCCAGAGGGGAAATGTTGATGGCAAACCTAAACAATCAGCAATTTTCAAAAGGTTTGCTGAGGTTTCCCAGGTGCACCCACCACTATCAGGGGCTACAGGTTGGGGTTTGAGCCAGATAAGGGAGAAGGCTGATAAGAAGCTGACCCTGTGGAGGTGGGATAGTGCTGTTGCCTGGAATAAAACAAAAACCTTTTTCCAAACAGTGTTAAAATGATAATACAAAAGCAAATCTTCAATTGAAAGCCTTCAAGGTTCACAATACGGTGATATGCAGACGTGATGTATTTCTATGATTTTATAAGGTTAATTGATTAGTATATCTATCAAATATTGTCCAGCTAGAAGAGCAAGTGGTGATGAGATTTTCCCCCAGATTCTGCCCCCTTGGAGCCCTTCCCCTCTGATCTTTTAGCTCCATACTTTATTGTGTTGATGATGTATAGTGCAAAATAAAGTTTCCTTGCCAGACTAAAGGCAAGACTAAACAGAATTTCAAGAATGTGTTAGTAAGGGTTTGTTACATTATGGGAGAGGGCAGGGAAAGTACTAGAAATTATAACTGCGTATAACAATCTACGAAGTTACAAATATATGAAAAAGATATAAAAAGCTACAACTATACAGACATGAGTGCTTTTCATCATGCCAATTCCCTCCCCTACACGACTGTCTCAGACATAAAACTCCCAATTAGGCAGGTACTGGGACATTGACAAGTAGGCTTGAGGGAATTCATCCCTCCTGGTGGGGCATAATCCACTCAAGGAGGCAGCCCTTGTGTCTTAGAAGGGCTCATAAAGCATCAAAGCACCCCAAAGTGCCCCAAATTCATTTCTGGGGCCTTCCACCAGAAGAGTGTGACTCGGGTGTTACATGAGACTGTGTAAAAACCTCCCCAGAGGAGGCACATGGGTGTTCCCATGTAAACCTGAGCATTTATTAATTTGTAATTAATTTATTAACATTTATGAACTTTGTTTTTCATGGGCTTCCCCCACTCCAGATGGATCAAGGTGGGCTCATCAACAATGGAGATCAAAATTAGAATAATCAAGTCCTTTATCTAATTCCATGGGTGGTGATCTCTTTCTACTTTTATCCTTTCTTTCTTTTTCTTACACATTTTCTCCAGTGTTATTTTTATTCTTTTATATTGGTGTATTTCTAGAGATAAGAACTCAAATGGCTACAAACCTCCTTTCCATTGCAACCAAGCTGTCCTAAAATAAACCCACATATACATATATGGAAAATAATTGAGCATGGAAAAGATTGAAGATTCCCAGCTCTCTTTAAAAAGACTGCTGCTCTTCTGTGAGGAAACCAAAGAGAAAAGTCTCAATGACTCCAGCATGTTTCCATGGGAAGTAATGTTTTGTATCTTCATATCACATTCTATGTCTTTACAAAGCATTTTTAAGTTACCAAAACCTAAAAATAAATCCTGAAACTAATTGCTAAAATTCAAACTGCAACCTGGAACGACCTAGGGTTTGGAGAAAGACATAGATGTGACATAAGATGTATTTTTGGTTTATTTACTTGCACACAACACTCCCAGCAAGCCAATCCCAATTCTTTTGCACAAGTTTAGGTGTTTCTGTGTGTATAACCCTCACAGAACAAGATAAGTATTGACTAAATAAGTCTTGTTATATTTATGCAGCCAAAGATTAATTTCTATCATTTTCCTTCAATGATTACTTAGCTATCCCAAGATTTTTTTTAATATCAGAATTTTATGTTCCTCACTACAACAGCAAGTTATCTGCCTCACTCACAAAAAATCATATCTGTCTTTGTGGTCATGCATCAGTGTTACTCTAACTCTTTAGAGTTGGTTTAGATCCCCAGATGGTTTATAAATGTTCCATTACTTTGGGATTCTAATGCAGTTTCCTGTAAGCATTTCAAGGGGGGGAAAAAAAATAAAAAGAGAAAAAAATTAATTAAATTCATTCCATTACAGCCTCCTCTGTTGTTTCAATGTTCAATGTGTGACAAAAATGTTCGGAATGCAGACCTAAGAGAGGGTGGCACTGTGGCACCAATGCAGGGTGTGGCACCAATGCATTGTGGCACTGCCAGGGCAGAGCCACGGGGTGAGGGGGTGCAGGATGCAGTGGGGCAAAGCTCACCCACCCCACCACACTGCCCTTATCTTTGTCTTGCCAGAGCCCCAAAAAATTGTCAGACATTCCCAAACAGGTATGACATGAAAGCAATGTGCAAATAAAATTTTTGGTATAATAAAAATTAAAATTACAACGGTGCATTTTTTCCTTATAAAGTTTCAGCCACAGTGGCTTTTCTGATGAATATTAAATTATGCATCCACTGCAATGCTTAGACAACCTCCCTTAACCTCAGTTTAAAAAAATACATATTTTCTTTATCAAAAAGAAAAGGAAACAAGCTGACCAAAAATGCGCAGAGTAACATTTGGGAAAAAAGAATGATTAAAATCCACAGAGTAAAATATGTGACTGGCTATATTAACCATAAAAGGAAGTATTTTGGAGGGACACCTCTGAACCTGAACTATTTTGCTGTGTGAGAATGACTATTAATTAGAGCAAGGAGTAAAGGCTGAGTGAGCAACACCTGGATGAAAATCTCCCCCCACAGTAGGGAGGAGCAGTGGTGGGGACACTCACCCGGGCCGTGCTCCAGCGGACACCACGGTGTGGCAGCCCTGACAAGGTGAGCTGCCCCTCGGAACCGCCTCGCCGTGGGGCATTCCACAGCAGGGACGAGAGGCAGGTGGGAAGAATTGACACATCTGGCACTGCCTGCACCTTGGGGAACACCCCTAAGCTCTTGAGCAAAAGGCTGAGCTAAATAATGCCATCTCCTAACTCTGAGTTTAACTAGCTCCAACCACCCAAGATATTTGAGCTAACTTCCTGAACGTTTTAGGGGCAACTGAACCCACAGAGCTTGGCTGACTATCCCGGGCCAAAAATATCAATCCATTTCACAGGTCTAATTGGTATAAGTTATTCTTGCTGGGTGTCTGGGGGAGTGGATGTGTGCCAATTCCTCTTGAAGGTTGTTTACTGATTTGACGTGTTAGAACTTTTTATCATATTAATTATTTATGCCATCAGTTGGAGGAAAAAATAATTGTAAGTAAATGCTTGCTGACTATTGAGACAGTTAAAAAAAAACCAAAACAACTGAATAAGCTTGGATCCAGAAAAAAAAAAACAAACCCAATCTATCTTCAAAGTCTTCTAACATTTATTAGTGTGCTCAGAAAATTATTTTGTACAAACTGCTGGTGCGTTTCTTTAATTAGATAAAAATATATGTCACCAGAAGCTTGCACCCTCCCAACTCCTCAATTCTGCTTATAAAGAACAAAACAACAAATCCATCTGGAATACTCTTTCCATCACTAATAACATAAATCGTGTGTGTTAGCTGACTTAAATAAGGAAATAAAAGGCAGATCTTACACACAAATACAGACTGTGTAAACTCCTGCCTGCAGGCAGCACATTCATGAGAATGTTTGAAAAAAATCCACTACCTACTTTATTCTAATTAGTTTGTGATCAATTGAAAACCAAAGGCAGCATCTTCAGCAAGAAAGGAAAAGCTCTAATAAATGCTAAAAAATTAGAGCTTCATGGCCTTTTATGACTTAAATTATTGATCAAGAAGAGAATTTTCAAACCTGTTCATTACTTATGACTAGGTTTTTTTCATGTTTCCTAGTCCCATCAAATTATTTTTGAGGCATTTTTTATTCTGGGAAAAACAGATGATCTGAGATACTTAAATGCAGACTTGTCTAGCCAGATAAAAACTGTAAGTCAAAAGAGAGCATCATTCTTTAGTGTTTTGACAGACAAAATAGTTTCAGATAAAAAACAAATGGCACAAGTAACTTTGTGGTGGAGTGTTGGGAAAATGAGGGAAAAGGTCTTTCCAATTAAACATAACAAAACCCATCAGTTGAATAACAATGGCACTGGAAATACAGAGTGCATCTCATTGCATGCAAATTCAGACTTGAAGAGGAACAGTCAAAACCAGCCAAGTGCTCGGTTCTTCTTTCCTACAATGAAAATTCCAACAGTATTCCACCACTTTGGACATTAATTTTGTAGATAAGATTTCAAACACAGCATTCCTACTCCCAGAGGGAGTTTTTTTGGGGTGTCCTGTGCAGTGCCAGGAGTTGGATTTGACCTTGTGGGTCTCTTCCAACACAGGATATTCCATGATTCTGTGAACAGGAGCATGGACTAAAAGAGTGCAGGAGAATGGTTAATTTGAAAATTAAATTCCCACATTCAAAATAGGCAAAATTATTTCTTTCCCTGCCAGAGTACCTGGATACAAATTCCAGTTTTGCACAGGAGATGAGAATAATGTATGAGAGAGGTGCCTTGATGCCAATCTTCCAGCTGAGAGGGACGTCATTGCACAGCCAACTGTGACAGCCTCTTTTGTGCAGAACAGCAAAAATCTTTTGGTGTAGGACATCAGCTGTTTTCTCCCTTTAATTAAGAATGCTTTAGATGATGAGATGACTTAATTTGTTTATTCAAATAAATTTTTGGCTCCATATGATCTAAGTAGAAATTCTATTTTGTCTGTAAGTGAATAATAACTTCACAAAAATTCAGCTAAGCAATACAAACCCACTCACCCCTCAGGAGACAAGGATGTATCCAAAGTTTGAAGCTTTTTAAAACTCATTTTAATCATATTGTTATGTCTAAACCCCCTTGCTGCTAGGGAATCCATAACTTTTCCTCTCTGAGTCTACAGCAACAAAGAAGTTTGTCTCTGTACTGATATGAATTTTAGTTATGCTATTGCACATTAATGCTGCAGGAAAATGAAGCTGTTGACAATCCAAAGCTGACAGTGTTGACAACTTAAAAACTGCAGGGTTAATTTCAGATTAGTGCAAAACAAATCCTATTTACCAAGTAAAAACTTAAGACTTTTAAACCAAATAATATGGGCTTGAGGTTTTGTTTGTTTGTTCTATGTTTTGTTTGAGGTTGCTTTTCTCAAAGAGCAAACAATGATAGTCTGAGTAAGAAATATTCCAAGTAATGCCTAAATAAATATTCAGACTGAAAACTTTCTTCAACACTGCAGTAAAAAACTGTATGAAACAAAGGGGCTGAAGAGAAAATGGGGATATTTCTGCCCTTTGGTGTTTGCTTTTGCCCTATTTCTCCATAGATTTTCAGGGTAGGTTTAAACCTTGGTGAACAAAAAGATAATCCAAACAAAGTATATCATTTTTAATGCTGTTAAATTATAATGTGGAGCAGTGCTGAGTGCAGTATCTTATCATCTCTTAGAATTGTGGCCTTCAAACAAGACACTATCAAGGTTCATCAGTTTTTATTTGTTTCCATTTGTTTTTTACTGTTTCCTGAAGAAAAATATACAAACTATTGGCTGTCCCTAAGAGACTGGTTGGGAAGAACTGCTAAGGAATAGTCAGGATGAGCTCTTAAGGAATGGTCCTCGTACAGAGCCTCATCCTCGCTCTCTGCTTTCCTTTTCTCCTTTTGTGACAGGCTAGAGTGGCTCTTAAGAAGGAACCAGCTCCTATTAAGGAGCTTCACCGTGTTTTTCACAAACCTGGCCCTTGGCCAAGGCAAGAACAGCTTTAACCAACTTCTCCACTCACTCAGAAGTTTTCTGTGACACCAGCTCAGTGCAGGCTGCAGGAAGCCTGAATGGCAAAGGTGTTGAACCTGAGGGCACATTAAAAACCACTCAGACGGAGAAAATTCTCTGAGGCTTGTAGCGTCACTCCAGACTACCACAGCTTGGAGGACTTGGTGCTCAAGGTTTTATTGAGGGGCTTCTTTTTCCTCCGTACAAACCCAAGCTAGATTTTCCTCTGTGAGGGTCCTTTGGGAGCAGCTGGTGCAAAGAAGTGAGTCCTCCTGCAAGGCATGGAAGTTAATCCAAGCATTCCCATGTCCTGTGGGGTGCAGGTTCAGGCATCAGCCCCCTGAGGCAGCTTCTCCCTGCGTCTGCAGATCCCTGCTTGAGCACCAAGAAAGAGGCTGAGCAGGGCGGCTCTCAGGTGATGTGTGGTTCACAGTGCCCAAGAACACCATGAAGCCAGAAAAAGGACTCTCCAGATGTATCACCGTGGAGGCCTAACCAGGAAAAACAGGCTGGAGACACAGATCTGGGTGCAACAACAGCAGCAGAGCAGAAGACCCGGTTTATTTACAAAAACCTACTTTTATACTTTTACTATGAGGCCTGTGGATTGGAGGAAGGAATTCCCACCTCCACACCACATTGGTGAAGGGGACTGTCACACAGTCTTGTTTGTCCCGGCAAGGAATCTAAAAACAATGGCTATGTTTATAGAATGTAGCTGATGTTTACATTAAAAGAGCGTGAGAAGGTACGAACTTCTCCTTTAATATGGGCGCTCAGCAAAACCGGGAAAAACTCATGGCAACACAGATGTGCAAAGAGTAATTCCTACAGCCTGTTGATTGCTGTGTTCTTCCCAGCTTCCTGTCAGCACAGTATTCCCTAGGCTTGGATTTTATCTGTCTATGGAGAAAGCTCCCAGGTTCCACACAAAAACTGTGTGTATTTTCTGCACCCTCTCTCTCTGACCTCGATCTAAGGCTGGCTCTTTATTCTTAACATACAGGCAGGCAGCTGTAATTATTGCTTTATGTGCCTGATACATTTCATCTGAGATAACACACTTCAGCTGGAGGCTGGTTTGACAAAGGGAATCCAGAAAAACAGATTTGTTTACACTGTCGGGCTGGCAGCATGTGGACTGCTTGACTTTTGTTTAAAAAAAAAGCACTCTGTGAAGTGGTTTCCAAAGTACTGCTATCAAGATTCAGAAAGTTAGTCTTTTTCACCATTGAAAAATGTGGCATTTATAGCTCACTTTGCTGAATGTTATTTTTTTTCCTTGTGTATGAGTAGCTCTCAGCACATTTTAAAAGGAAAACTTGAAACATCCATTAGAAATAATTGAAACTGGGGAAAAAAATTTGAACAGATAAAATTACTAGTTTTTCACTTCCATAGAAAAAGGCCAAGAAGGACATTGCATAATAAAAGGCAAAGGAAACTTTTTAAACAGGAAACTTCTTGAGAGTTTAGGGCAAGTGTCCTGCAGTTCAGCAGATAACTAGATGGCATGCACAAACACCTTTAGTTTGGAGCAACTACAGTGAGGTTTTGTGCTCCAAGTCGGTTTTCCTTGGGATTTTTATTGCTGATCTATATACCAAAGAAATGGGTAATATTGAATATGAGTTCAGTTGTACTGCTGACTCTCTGCCTTCGGATTATTTTATTTCATTTTTTTCCTGTGTCTGTAAATTCAATTACCAAACAATAAACTCTTCTGCATCACTTCTTTGTACAAGCCTTCTTGTTTTATACATGTAATCTCTCTCCTCACTTTAATGGCCAGTGTTGTGTTTTTGTCAATTTACTACTCAGAGTAGCTGCTACAAGATCTGTAGGACAAGAGTGGCCTTAAAATGCAGCAGGTTCGGCTCAGGAAAAGCTTCATGAAGACATGGCCAGCAAAGCCCTGGGAGAGACTGTCCAAGAAGGCTCAGCTGGAGATGTTCAGGGACAAATCAAAAAGGCTCTGTGATGGGAGAGGATCCCCTCTAGGATCTCCTGGTGCTTATTCTGTTCTTCTTCAGTGGTTTCCTAGGAAAACTCCCCTGTTTATGCCAACAAAGCAGAGTGTGGAGTTACCTCAGGACTGACAGCAGTGTGGCATCCTCACGTTCCTCCTGTTCCAAGGAACGAGAAATTCCTCCTCCACTTCCCAAGACTGGCCTCCAGGTGACTGAGCCCCAAATGCCAACCCCTCCCCATCCCTGCCTCTACAGATTAACCCCTTTCCATCCACACCTTCCTCCAGCCACATCTGCCCCTGTCTCTGGCAGCCTCTGCTTGTTCTTTCTGCTCAGATCCATAAAATCCCTCGTAAATGCTCCCCCACGGCTTTTCTAGACTTTTCTCTGCTACATATTTCAAAACAAATACCCAAAAATGTATCTTACTCTTATGAAATATGTGTCAATAAATAGACAGGTATACTATAAATATAAAATAAAAACATCACCTCCTACTACTTCAGTGAGAATACATTCTAAAAATATATACTTTCCCAAAAATGTGTTCTGCAATAAAAATTTCTGGGAGAAATAGGAAACACCACTAGGAGTTTTAGGCAGCAAATGCAGTCAAGAGTCAGGTGTGCTCCGAAGTATTCCTGTTTGCCTTCCCTCTCTTAGTTCATCAGTTTCACAAATGAAAAATTGCCTTTTAGTGTGTTTGAGGGGCTTAGGAAAGCCTGGAAAGGGAAATTAGCCTGAGGACTATTAGAGATGCATTTTGAGTTATTTTGTATTTAGCAAATTACTAAAGAAAAAGGAGAATTAAACATACTAGTGAGGTTTAGGAAGAGGAAAGAATCCACAGCGGAGGAAAGAAATAACAAATATGAGACAGAAGCTAAAATGAGAAGAATCCTCATCAGGTTGAATTCAGTCATGGATTCAGTTCAGTTCAAACACCAGCCATGCCAACTCTGCCCTGGTGGCATCTCAGACAGGCTCGATCATCAAAGGATGCAAAAAACTGCCCCAGCACCATGGTAGCACAGAAGGAAACTTGTCAGAGAGAACTGTCAGGAAAAAAAAAAATCCTTAATCCTTGGCTGCCCACTCCCTGCTGATAATCCTCTGGGAAGGGAGGTTCCAAGCAGAGCTGCAGTGTCCCTGCCATGACACCCGCACCATCCCACCCGCTCCTGTCCTGTCCAGCTCTCCAGACTCTGCTGCTCTTTAATCCCCTGACAGGTTGCACCAGAGTGGAGAGATGTCAAACTGCAGCCCAAGCAGGATTTTGTGGTGGTCAGAGCATAGCCTCCCACACGACAGTGTCCTCTAGCTGGTTTTTTTTGCTCTGGGAAACCTCTTGTGCCCAGCTGTGACTTCAGAAGTTCCTTGATTCTTGGGAGCAACAAAATGCCGTGGTGTTACCTGCTTCCCTTGGGAGTCCTGTTCCTGGGAAAGCTCCTGATCAACAAGTAGCAGTTCAAACACAAATCTCTGCAGCTGAAGCACTGATCTGGCAGGACCTGTTGCAAGCTCAGGAGCACAATCTCAAGCTGTCACAAATGTGACCCCCTCGCAAATCCTTCTGCTGCTCACAAGGTTTATTCGACAATGTGAGAACGCACTCCTCCGTGGTACTGAAAGGCACTGCTTCATTATCCCACATAAACTGGCATAAAAGATATGACTCTTTTATGGTTGTTATTGCTAACATTGTGTCACAGTGAAACCTGTGCTCGGCTAAGGGTGTGAAATGTAAATATAAGGAAAAGCTGCATGACACTGGTAGATGCAGCTACAGGGAATCTGTTGGCAATGATCAATTATAACACTCTTGAGAAACAGAGTGTTGAATTTCTGATCAGAAGAACCAGCCACGTTATGAGTAAGTTTTCATTTTTTAAGGGTCTAAGGGGTTCTGTCGTGCCATGAAGAGGTAAAGGTGTCCCTCTCAGAGGTGCCCCTTTACCCCACAGCAGAGCAGCTTCTCCGTGTGTGGGATTTGCTGCAAGCCACCAGAGCTCGTGCTGTGCTCTGCTGCACATCACCTGCCATTAGCACTTAACAGGAGTTCATTAACAGGGTAATTTCACTGTGATAATGCAACAGCCACATGCTGAAGCATGTGCCAGGAACATAACTGTTTATCCATAAATATCCATTTTCTTTTATTTTGGTAATAGAGCAATATGGGTTTTCTTCAAAAGCAGCTGGATGGTTTGTTTGGTCCATGCACGGCTTACGACTGAACTGAAGTGGAAAGTGCTTACTAGCTACTGGAAATATAAGTCATCTTTAGCATCTGCTGCCAATCTGACCTTCCTGGGAAGGTGCATTCTGTAGGAAATTAGAAGCAGAAGTGGCACGGAGTGAAACGAAGTAAACACGATCAGTCAAGCAAAAAAAGGCAGATGCTGCACATGTTCCTGTCTTCTGGAGAGATGTGTGCAAGTGTCACGGTAGGGAGTTTTCTACAGGCCA
The DNA here is from genome assembly GCF_021018805.1 of Prinia subflava. NCBI lineage: Eukaryota > Metazoa > Chordata > Aves > Passeriformes > Cisticolidae > Prinia > Prinia subflava. The sequence continues at coordinate 2,532,258 of NC_086271.1, forward strand.
AAGAGAAGCAGCACAAGCTAACATAACAAAAAATAAAAATAACATAATCAGATAATTAACATAATGTAATAATATAGCCTAACATGAACCACTGCCTTTCAATACTGAGAGATCTGCTTTGAAATATTTTGTTAAAATAGTATTCACTCCTCTAAATGAACTGACAACAAATCTGAACCTCAGCAAGCAGTTTGGGGGACTTAGATGTTGGATGGAGAGTCAGGAGCTCCAAGCTGTGCCAAGAGAAGTGCTCCTTGAGCAGGTGGTTCCTCCTTGCCTGACTTTTGTTCCCTTGGGCATTTACACTGGCAGTCCTTAGGGACAGAGGCTGTCTTTTACCATGTAAAATAAAGACAGGTTTAGTAAAACAATCCCTTCCCTGCCATCCTCTCCCCCTGTAATCCTTCTCCTGTAATCCTTCCAGTCTTTAGCTATTATTTGTATCAATATTTCTCTTTCCAGGGGCTTTAGGCTCTTCTCAGGTTATTGCAGTGCCTCTTCCTCAGCTCTTCTGAAGAAAAAAAAAAGACTCAAATGTGAATTACTGAAAAAACCAGGCAGGCATCTTTACCAAGATGTATTTGTGTGGATTTGTGCTGGCAGAAGGATGCACCTGAAAGAGTGCTAATGGGAATTTGCCTCACAGGATGGATAGAAACCCAGAGGAGGTTTGTTTTCACAATGAATAGTTCACCCTGTTGAAAGGCTGCAATCTGTGTGAGGGTGTATACATATATATTTATCACTCTTTTTTATGCACTTGCATAAAGATGCCTTTCTAGCAGCTGTTTCAAATAAAAAAGCCTCTGTAACTGGTGTGTTGGTAAAGATCATTTGTAAAGAAAAGATCTGACTACATTTTGTCCTATGCAGAACACTTGTTTTAGTTACAGCACTTCTGGATTGCAAGGTAGAGAAAATAAAGTACCATATTTTTTTTTAAGTTTTTTTGGTTTTTTGGGGAGATTTTGTTTGTCTGTGGCTTTTTGGAAGAACTGAGACAAAATGTTTAGAACTAAATAAAAGAATTCTGAAAACTGGAGCCTTCCATCAGAAACCCTTGATGCTAAAGGCAGAACAGGCTGGGGTTTAGATCCTGGATGTGAATTTGGATTTGCATATTTTCTTGTCAGAAGTGTATTTTTAGTTCAGAGGCAGGCCAAAAACCAATGACAAAGCTTCACTGAAATTTCATAAAATCAATTTCTAAGCCTTCTTGGACCTCAAAGTCAGTAAAATTCCATTTGCTTTAAGCCACAAACCATATTTCTTAATGTGTTTTGGTGGGCAGCCAACAGCTCACATTTGACAAAGGCTTTTGTTCTGCCTGCATTTTCTGAGTTTCTGGCATTCTCTGGGGGCAGCCTTTTTCCTCTCCTCTGGATTATTTGAAAGAGATACTGACTCCTGTCCCATTGCTGAAGTTCCAAGAGTGCAAAGGCTTCTCCTTGCAGACAAAGAAATGGTGGAAGGGAAAAGAAAACTCCTCATTCTATTGACATCTTCAGGCTTCCTGAGCTGAAAACATCCCCAGCCTCTGGACTTTGAATTCATCATTCACAAGAATTGGGAAAATCATGCTGATTTGAGTATTTATTTTCCAAAGGCTGTGACAGTGAATATTTAATAAAACAAGCAGGATTTTTTTTCATTATCTGCTTTAAAAAGCATCTGGCAGGAGGCAATATCTGTCCAAGCTACATCAAGTGTGGCTATAGTCACATTAAAAAGAGAGGCTTTTTCTCTTTCTATCACAAAATATGAAATACAAGAAATCCACAGCACTGCAAAGAATTTCAACTGAGTTCCTCTAGAGTTACCCTGGTTTAACTTGAAGCAGAAATTGGAACAGAAATTGACTCCCAATTATTGTCAGAAAATTCATGATGACTGAAATAAGCAGAAAAATCCCACATAGCTGTGATGAGCAAAAATCCTGCCAACATGTGCTGCATCTAGAAGTGTAAACACATCATGGCAGAGAGACAAAACTGCTTTGATTAGTGCAGGTCACCGCTCGTTTATCCCAAATAATTTCGTTTTTCAGAATCCCACTCTGCACATTCAACCCACTTCACTACTTCTGTGGGAGCAGGCTCAGATTCCACAGCTCTGCAGGAATTTATTTCTTCTTCAAAACTCTGGGTGTGGGTTGAGGTGCTGTTTTCAAGTTTGTCAGCAGGCTGTTCTGGAAGGGATGAATGATAAAGCAGGCCCTGGTTCCAGGGACGTGTTCTGAGATGCACGGAGGGGATGAGGGACTGCCTAAAAATCTTGGAGAGCAGGGGGAAAAGAGGACATGAGGAAAACATTCAGCTCTTCAAGCTGTTTCAAAAGATGTTTGTCATGATTTCGGAGGTCTATCACACACACCAGGTGTGGATTTATTGCACAGATGTGCCCTTCATTGACTCACAGAGTGCAGGCCTTGTGTCTGTGTTGTTCTACAATTCCTGAAGTTTTACAGCTTCACTGATTTCTACACTCGAGCTTGGGTGGCTTAGAAAGCAGGAAACAAGCCCCTGCTGAATAGATCTCATAATTTACCCAAAGATTAAAAAAAGGTGGGTGAGAGAGAGAGAGCTCGTGGCTTTGGGGTTACGATCTGAGCTGTTTTCATTTTCCTCTGAGATGCAGATATGTTCATCTAAGCCTGCACTTATTTTTGTCAAGTATTACAAATCTGGTAGCAAACAGCAATGTGTGGGTCCAAAAGATGTGAATATTTCAGTATGGTGAAAGCTGAGATGTAATCATTGTCTTGAAATTCTCTTCCTTCTGACCCAGCAAGAGCCAGTTCCACTTCACTGTGTTCTGAGCAGTGATAATCCAGTAAAATCCAAACAATCTGCTCCCAAAGTCTCTGAAACCAGAGAAAAGAACTGTTGATTTCAGCGAGTTATGGGCCAGGCACTTCTGTTCTCAGACAGGGAGAGGGATGACCAGAAAAGAATTTCTATCATAGTTTGCCATTAGGACAGAATTTTAAAATAACACCACTTGAAATGACAAAGAAAAAGATTTTACTGAAGATAATAAAATTACAGAAGTGTGAAAAATAGTGGTATGAATAGGCATAGACCTCTTTTCCTAGAATTTATTCCATAACATTTTCCTTGTTACAATGAATTTCTGCATGCAAATAAGACATGTTTTTGCTCCCATGGGAGCTAAATTATGTTTTAGAGGGAAGCTTCTTTCTGTTTTCTCACTGCTGCCTAATGATGAGTTGGATGATTTTTAAGGAATGGGGCTTGTACAATGGAGGGAAAAAAAAAAACAAACCAACAAAACAAACAAAAGAAAACCTGAAAGAAAGAAAATAAACTTAAGAGACTGCACCAGGTACTGCTGTGAATTGAAACACTGTCCCCTTGGTGCTTTATCTCCACAAGCTGGCCAGCTGTCATTGTGGGTTTAGTTGATAGGATGACATTCCAGGCAGCCTCCCTGAACCCCGGGATAGGCTGAAAGAGAGCAAATTGACAGTTCACAAGTGCATATTTGTACCTATCCATAAATATATTCGATATTTGCAGTGGTCACTGACTTCGAAGCAATGTTGCTCTCTATTAGCACAAGAAATTTAAAATAAGAATCCCTTATGAGCCACAGTAAAGGGCATATTATCATTTCTTCCAGAAATACTTCCAATGGCCAATTGTACAAGCATTTTCATTAACATAAGACCTTTAATAAACCTCTCTTAGTAACAAGAAAACATGCACAGCATGTGGAAGGCTTTTCTCTGGGTCTCTAACCTAAACATTTTCCCTCCTTTTGTCTCCTCCTTTCCCAGAGGTGTCAGAAGCATTTTGAGGGCTACATCTGCTCCAGAACAACAAAACTTGACTAGAAGAGCTTCCCAGGGGCAGATCTCAGCACTGCTGTCTTTTCTCTGAAATGTGTGGCAATTCCAGTTAAAAACTGTCAGAAGAGTTGCTGAAGCTGGAGAATTAAACCTAAACCATCATTTACCAAATTTCTGACTGTATAACCAGCAGCACCTCTGCCTGCAGCCTCGTGCTGGCCTCCAGCAGAGGACCAGCCCCTGGTCAGGTTCTCGACTCCTGGTTGTGGAAAAGGTTCTTTTCTGTCAAACTACCACAAGGATATCACAGCAATTCCTCTCCCATTCAAATCCAACAAAGGGAACCTGCTGACCCAAAAACACTCAAGCTCCTCTTGGCAGAAGCTGTCACACTATTTAGACGTCTGGAGAAATTAAAAACCAGTGATGGTGGAATAAAACCAGGTAACTCAAAGAAGGAGAAAGGAAACAAAACCCTCTTTAGTCTGGGGCTGCTGACTGGAGCACTGAGGCAGAACCTTGCACCCCACAGCTGCTGGTGCTGCAGGTTTGCAAACACCTCTGGGTTTGGCTTTACCTTCATGTCTGCTCTTGGTTTCCTCTTTCAATTCAGGAGCAAAACTTCTCCTCTCTTCCTGTTTTTTGTCACAGATCCCATAATATCTGACTTCCAGTGAGTGCAAAATTTAGATAAATCAGAGTCTAGTGAAAGGATGCCAAATACATGGAAATAATGTGAAATTAGATGAAAAGGGTTAAGGGTTTAATGGAGGGCTATTTAAAATGTAGGATGAGAATGATTCTTAGACAAATGATGGTTGTTGTCTGAATTCCAGTTTTTCCAGTTCTCCTGAGAGACATGAGAAGCCTCCAGAAGATGGAAGACCAAAATAAAATCAAAATTTTAGAAGAGGAACCATGACTTTATCCTCAAAACAGATTTATTTTCCTCAGAGCAGATGATAAATACTGTTTGAGCCTTTCCTAGCTGTTCCCATAAAAATTCAGTATTTCCCTGCAGTATTCTGAATTTATTTTCAGTTATAGCATCTAGAGCTTCAAGGATAAAAAGGGAGACTACCAAACTTACCTCCAGGCTGTGTTTTTCACCAAAGTGCATTGCCTGGCTCTATTCATCACCTTTTAGGTGCCTAGGGCTACAAAACCCATTCCCAGCTTCACAATTCCTGCTTTCCACTGCTAAAACCCTACCCTGACTGCCATTTTTTCCTACACTTTTTCAAGTTCTTTGAATCTTCATCATTTTAAATTTGTGATCCATTCCTCCTTGTATGCCAGAGCCAGGGAAGGTTCAGCTCACATCCCCAGACTCACAGGGAGTGTTTGATTTCAAGTTTCAGGTTCTAAGAGGGAGTCTGGTGGCTCCTCGACCTGTGTGTAATTTATGCTCTGTGACTAGAAAGGAAGAGAAAGAAACTGGACTTATTCCCAACAAAGTGAAAATCATTATTTTCAACTAGGAATGAAAAGCACAGTTTTGTACTCCTGGACTGGAAATTCAAAGATCGTTTGGTTTGGTTTTTGTTGTTTCTTTTTTTCAACAGTCTTTGTAAATTTCTGCATGTTATTTTAATAATTTTGATTTTTTCCTATCCAGGAAAATAATCCCAACCAGGTGTAACATCCTAGTCTGCATTCTTTTTTTCATTGGTCTGGTTAGCAATGAACATTTGTGTGGTAAGGTTTTACTTTTGCTTTTGACGAGAGGGGATGGAGATGTTGCTGTTCACATAGATTTTAAAGTTAATGAGGTCATAATTTTAGCTGTGCTAAATTACAAACAACTCCTATGACTGGAATGATTAAATCTCCTAGGCAAGTCCATTTTACTTTGAGAATCATGATACATTAGTGTTGCTACTTTAGACAGTTAAGAAGAAATACTTTCGACCAACTTTTCCAGAAAGAGAAATCATAACAAACTGAGAGCATGAAATTTTTTTTTTTACTGTCACTAATCCCCAGGATGTTTCTGAAAATTAGAAAAGCTACCAGTCTGAAATGCAGAAAATGATCAGTCAGATCCAAACTGGAGAACTAAAAATAATACTACAGGGCTTAGCAAGGCCAGTTCCTTGAAGGTGGTAAAGAATAATTAAGAAAACAGAGATGGAAGTGAGAACTACTTTAAAAATATGTGATTTGCAGGCAGCAAAGCCTGGTGATTACACGGGGAGTGTCTTTCATCCATAAAAAATTGCAAATATGAAATAAAAAACTGCTTATCGAAGAAAGCACAAAACTTTATTCTAGAGTAGAAACAATGTTAATATTTTACGTTTTCTAACCTCCAGTAATCTCCAAAATACACAGGCACTGCTGATGCAAATTAAGGCCTTGAATTGGTGATAGCTTGGTTTAAACATAAAGGTTCTGCTGCTAAAGACTTGAGTAAATAGCAATCAATTTAGGCTGTGATTCTCAGTGTCGGTATTCCTTGGGGACTGGGTACCGCAGGTCTCAGAGCAGATCTATTATCTCATACCCAAGATGATTTTTCATTAGTGCTTTTATTAATTTAAATCAGATATGTGCTGCGGAGGAAGCTTTTATAATCCCCCTGCTCTCGTAAAGCTGGTTATATTACAATCTAAAGAGAGTGCTCAGTTTACAGCCTTGTTAACATGCTAACAAGCAAGACTTTACATTCTACAAGCCTCTTAATAAAGTGATAAATTAATTAGCTTGCCTGGACAATAAAGGTCTGAGACCATCAGCTGATATGAATTTAATTTTGCTTGTGTTCAAACAAAGCTTTCAAGGTCAGGTCAATGAGTGTCAGGACTGGGTTTCTACTTGACCTCTCCTCAAAAAAGTAGGATTTGTCCTGTATCCCTTTCTCTGATAATCACAAGCAGAAACCCCAGTCACCACCGGAGTCCTTCTTTGCTGCCTAAACTCAACAGTAAATAATATTTCTCTTCTGTGGGAAAGGAGGTTCCTGTAAGTACTTGGCTCTCAGTACTCAGTGACTTTATGAATCCTTTTTTTTCCCTATTTCTACTTTTTTTTATCTCAGTGGAGAGAAGGTTGCCCACCTCCAATTAGTAAAATGCAGGATTGATCTATATTTCCTACTCCTGTTTAGAATTTCAGAAGTTTATCCTTGCTTCTGCTTCACCCATACCTATTACCAGAATTTCTTGTCGTCCTCTGAAGTAAAATATTGATTGTCCTGCTCTTCTGGCTCTATCCTCACATCCCTTTACTTACCCTTCATCACCCAGTCTTTTATTTCTTTGTCTCTGGGTTATTTTGGTTTTTTAAATCAGTAGTTAAGAGCACAAAACTCAGAGCTCAGCCTGAACCTTGCACTTGCAAACTGAGTCTGCTCGTTTGCTTCCTGGAAACCAATATTTGGTAGGGATGCAGGGAAACCAAGCAGCCATGCAAGCTGGGAATGGGACACAGCTGGATTATTGGCAATTGGCAAAGAGAGAAGCCAAGGCTTACAGAGGTTCAATCTATTCCGTGTGAAACAGAGACATGAAATATTATAACCTTTCAGCATTAGCAGCAGCCATAAAGCTGAGAAAACCTATTGGAATCCTGCTGGTTTAAAATTTAATGGTGTTTTCCTGCACTGCAGATATTGTGTGGCCAGATCAGAGTTAAACTCTTTATGGGATTCTGAACTGTAGACATTAGTGGAAACAGACACTAAAATCCAGAAGGGGGTATCATTTTCTAAGTGAGGGTAAGAGGTGATCAATCCATGTCTTTCAAAAATCTCATTCTAAAGTCTAAATACTTTATGGATAAGAGGCTGAGATAATTCCCAAGCTGTTTAGCAACTGGAAACACACCTCAGGTGATAGCTTTACTAATGAGTTTTCAGCTGCAAACAGTCCAATTGCAGTTCCAAGGTCCTAGAACCCTTTTTTGTTTGTTTCTTCAAGAAGAGAAATAGTGGCGCAAGGTTTTATTTGTTGTTTGGGCTTCTTGGTTTGGGGTTTTTTCCCCCCTAGAGATCTTGAGGTGACATGAGAAAATTTCTTCATCTTATAGGCAGGCAAATAAATAAGAAGACTTTTATAAACAGGAAGGCTTGAATATCTTTGCTGAGATTACCATGGGTATCTAAGAATTGTCTGTCCAGAAGGATCTGCAGTGAGCAGCCTCTGTTTGGGTGACACAGAATTCTCACAGATCTCTGCACCGCCAAAAGCAGGGAAAGAGTCCCATAAATCAGAGGAGCAGATCTCAGTGAAGGCCGAGTTTCAAACTTCCTGTAAGCCTTTATTTGTAAATACTTTCTAAAAATTAATTAAATAATCAGTGAAGCCATAAGAACCACGCTGAAAAGCAAAATGCAATCAAATGTTCAAATAGCTGCCATGTCGCATCTGAATGAGAAAGAATTTTTGTTGATAGTTCTATTTCTTAGACAAGGTTCAAAAATAGGTTTTTTGCTATATAAGAGGGAGAAAATTGTAGACTGAGGGGTGGTAATGCAGAGGCTTGAAAGAGTTGGTTTTTATGAGGAAATAAACACATTTGAACTTGGAATTATGAAAAGAAAGAGGGCAAGAACATGTGATTGAAAGATAACACTTGTTCAACAAATAATTTAAAGGTAGGCTGCAAAAGGTTGGGAGAATATATCAACATGACTGCAACTGTGACATTAGTAAAGAGGCTTAAGATTAGAATTATCTTTCAAGAAAAGAAATATCCTGCTTTTAAAGGAGGTATTAGCAATGAAACACTGTACAAGGGAAAAATGAGAAGCCAAGGTCATGTCAAATTCTTACACTCAGTGCATGTTAACAAAGAAAGCCATTCTTACACACTTTTCAAACTCATCCTTTTTTGTCCTTCAGTGTCAAATTAAGTTCTTGTGGTAAGAATGGCAAGAGGTAAAATCCAGTGTGCCAACAGAGCTTGGGTGCACTGTGCTCTGTGATCAGGTCCTTTCAGTGGGAGCATTGGCTTCTTTAGGATGCTGCACACATCTCGTGACACCACTTTGGTGATATACAACCCCCTAAGGTTAAGAAGGCCACTTCTGCATGGGTGTGTGTTCAACCTGTGACCTTCAGCAGAGCTGGACTTCTGTATTTCACTGGCACGGGCATCTGTCCACCAGGAATTGGTGTAGGCAGTGTAGGCCACTGACAGGAGTGTCGTGGGCACGAAGGGGAGGAGGGAACAGCTGCTGTCAGAGCAGAATTTGTAAGTGATCTGGACGGATCTTGCCTCATTTCATCTGAGACACCCTTTTTATCAACAGCAGCAAGGTGTATTTTTTGAAGTCTTTGCCTTGTTGGCAATACCTCCAGTGGGACAGCAGTGTTTTCAATGCCTAATCAGTCTAAACCTGACTAAATTCTTTTTCTTTGAGATTTCCAGTGAGCTTTAAGTTCCCACACTGGTAGAGTTTCATTATTGTGTTAATATTCTCTACTGCAGTTGTCAGAGCATCCATTTCCCCCAAAGAAGTGCCAGACTCCTGTTATCTTTGGCCCAGGCCACTCTGGTGCTGCCTGGGGACCCCAGTGAGGACAGATACTGGGACAGAAGCTCAGACCTTGGCTCTGAATTTAGGGAACGCTTGTCAGGCATGAGCCATTCCAAATCAAGGGTTCTGGGGTTGGAGAATTGATGACTTTCCGTAAATAGAACTACCAAGTGTGCAGAAACATAAGGGCAAAAGGAACTGCAACTACTTCAGAAGAAGTGTTGGACTCTAACCCTGTTTTAATATATTATAGGTATGCTCTGAAAAGTTCTGAAAAAATCGTATCAGCCTATCCCAGAAAATCAACTTATTGTATTCAAGGAGAAATAACCACCAACACAAATGTAACTGACTTAATTGCAGTTCTACAGAAATGGTTCACAAACAATACTACAGCTAATAATGCCATGCTGCTGGGTAAAGAAAAAACAAAAAGCCATCCTGGAAAATATATAACCAAGCTAAATAAGACACAGACCAGTTCCCTGTTCTAGATTAATTTCTCTGTAATATGGGATATTCAAACAAACACAATGGCCACTCCAATTTCACAGAAAGACAGAAGTAATGGTCCAAGCTGTAAAAAACATGATCTGTGAGGCAAGGTTGACCCAATTTGCTCTGTTCAGTTAAAAGAAGAGACAGAAGTGGGCTGGGTCTTCTCTTGGGGTGCACAAGCAGCTGCTGCTGAGTAAACACACAGGAAAACAGTCAGCTTACATTTGAGCTAGGTAGAGGGAAGAGTAACACAGTGACAGGACAGACTGCAGGAGATGTTATGGACTTTTCACTGCAGGAGCTAAACAAAATAATAGGCTGGGCAAATATCTCAGTTCCTGCCATATTCTGCCTCATCCTTCCCAGCCTCTTATTCCCAACCAGCTCTCTGTGTAAGAGAGACAAATTAATTCAAGGCTTCTGCAGAAAATATTGTTGCCCTTGATTGGAAGAGCCAGATGAGTGATCATCAGTGTCACAAAGAGCAGCCCAAGAGAAAGGAAGAGGCAGGAGAGCTCTGTGCAGCCTGGCTGGCTGAGGAACCCTTCCTGCTTATGCTGAGTAACCCAGAGATGTTTGTTTGCCTCCCTCTCTTCCCCCTCCCCTTGTCTAAAAAGGAGTCTAGGCATTAGGATTTAGAATTTCTGGAAAATATTTGTTCCATTTTATCAGCACACGGTAAGGTAAGAAGATTTAATGTGCTAAAATAGAAAAAGTAATTGATGTTTTATCTAGGGATAATTATCTGTCTTTCACATTGCTTTTTCCCGCACAGAAGCTCAGCTAAAAACACACTTTTACTTTTCAATTATATTTCTCCTGGAAGACCTTTTGCTTGCTAAAGCTTTTGGAAACATGGAAAGGGATCTACATAGTAGGGCTAATAAAAAAAGGCTCTATTAATCATAATCATAAGTTGTGATCAAGTCCACTACAGGTATAATTTCTCTCTCTCAAAATATGATAAAAGATAGGATCAATCATCTAATATGCTAGTCACTGCAGTATTTTTCTTTTAGACACATTCTGATATTCTGGATATGCTGAGTATCACAAAACATATTTGAGAGAAAAAAATTTAAATATAATACTTATTTGATGGAAACTACTGTAAAGAAATCTGGCAGTTCTGTTTTTCACCTTAACTTATATCACAATTTAGCCTCATGCTAAAAAAGTCATCACCTCCAAATCTGCCTCTTGAAGTTCCCAACTTACAGATGTTGAAATCATAGAAAGTGATCCTTAATAAAATATCAAATGCTTTCATCTACAAATGTCATGAGGGACATAAATCAAAATCAGGGTTTTCTGAAAAGATTCTGTCTCTGTAAGACATGAAATCAAAGTTCAAGATTCACTGTAGATTTTTTTAAACTGTGGCTAAAGCTCAGCAGTTTTGTAGAGTCCCCATTAAATTCTAATTTTAAATCCGTGATGAGCAAGAATCATGTAAAGGCACCCAGATTTCTGCCTGATGGACAGTCTAGAAGATGAACATGGTTGTAACAGAATTGCATCTGTGCTTTATAAATGTGCTATCAAAACCATGAATTACAACTTGTCCTTTTCAAATAAAACTCAACAGGCTAAATAATCTAATTGACATCTCCACTGACCTCCATCCTTAGGGTGTTCTGTGATCTTGTTAACTTCTGTGTCAGCATTTTGCTGGCCCCAAGACCTTCAAGCTTCCTTTAAACAGAAACTTAACAATTTGCACTGATGACCTGGAGAATGAAGTAAAAAAAAATCCTCATTTTGGAAGAAGAATCTAACAGCAAATCCATGTGGATGTTCAATGGAAGTTATTTATTTAGAAATCCTAATGGTGAGGAAAAAAACCCCAAAGACTACGGGATCATTCTGAGCAGCATTTAATTCACACCAGGAATATTTTGTTCAGTTTTCATCTTCCCAAGTTTGATGAAGACATTGGAAAAATTGCCAATATAATGTCCTTGACACAAGAATCACGAGATTCTCAGGGGGAAAAATCCTCATCTCTATTTATCCTATTTATAATTGACAATAGGTATCTATTGGCATCTATCAGTAGGTACCTACCTCTCCTGCCTTGTTAAAAGGGTAGTATAAATATTTCCAATTTAATTTCTGATTTCAAAGTTAAGCATTTTATTTTTTTAGGAGGACTGTTACCTCAGTCAAAATTCAAAAATTTAAAATTTTGTGCCTGTGTTCCAACTCTTCTAGAGGTAACATAAAAGAAGCAGCCAAAAAAAAACCCTCTAAATACTTTTTAAGAATTCAGGCCTAGAAATGTATGAACTAATCAAGATGAATTCATATAATTTCACACCTGACCCTCTATACAACAGATTAGACTCTGTAATTTTTTTTTCTGCTTGGATGATTATTTTTTGTACCAAGTGTAATTTTGTACTCTGCTATTTTATGTCTACTTCACACAAAAATTATCATGCAAATGTGAGTGAATGTTTAAATCTGCAATCTCTCTGCCCTCTTACATGTGAATTCTATTTGTACATATTTGTGCTGATAGACAGAATTCTTCAGGCTCCATCACTTTGCCAATGGAGATGAAAATGTGATTTTTGTCTTCCTTTTAGTTAAAGGAAGCTAAACATAGATGAGTTCAGTTCAATCCTGTTTTTCCATACCTCTGAGTTATGTAAGGTGTCTGATAGCATCTTGACCTGAAGATGTTGAGAAAAATATTTTATCATTGCAAATTCAATTAATTTCAAAGCTCTGATAATTAAAAAGGCTGAAGAAAATCATGTAGCATTATTTTCTTCAGTTAATCAAAGAGGAGAGTTGATGGCAGTTTCATGAGGTTCAAACAAAAAAAGTCTCTTGTTGAACCAGCTCCTTGGATGGATAAGGTAAATACTACAGAATTTTCTTTCCTACCTCTTGTAAAATGTCCAGGCACAGTGAGAAGACACGGGTTGAAATTAAGCATAAAAATAAAGCAATTATTAGACACTTAAATCTTTTCTCAGGGTTTGGAGGTTCATTTTCATAAGTAGCATGTACAAAACACCAAATTTGTCAAACAGTATAACAGTTGAAAGCTGTGCCTTTCTTACATTGCCCTTCTGGAACTGCTCCCTGACAGATGGCCTTACTGTCAGCATTAAAGCTGATTTTTATTTTTCTTTTCAGGCATGCTGATGAATATTAAGACCTTTTAAAAATAACGAGCGTGTAGGTAAAATCCTCTACTGATCGTATTAATTGCCCCAAAGCCTTGATTAAAAATTTAAGATTTTTAAAGAATGGTCATTGCTCCATATTGGAAGGAGCAGGAACAACGTTCTAGGCATTGTTTCATAGGATTTCATTCAGCCAGTTAGATCTATACATGCTTTAAGCTGCACAATAATTTATTTTGTAACTGGCAAATCATTATATACTTAAGAAAAAGAGCAGCTTCTGAGTTTCAGCACAAACATAAAGAAAAGGGAGAGGCAGGGGCTGCAATTACCTTCCCAAAACCTTTCATTTTGAATTCCGTGGTTAGTTTTGGGGAGGCTTTTTTTATTTTCTTTTTCTTCTTTTCTCTGTGTTACTTAAGCAAACGATTATGAAATAGCCAAACAAATTACAAAACAGGCTCCAAGTTAAATTTAACCTCAATATGTCTGAGAATTGGAGAAGGCAAGTCAAGCACAGGCAGCCTTCCCAAAGACCTCACTCCAGCTCTTCCAGGGTCAGCAGCCAACACGAATCCTCAGGCTCTGACTTTATCAGGAGAGGAGAGAGCTATAAAGGAAAAGCAGCATTTTCTCTCAAGTAATGTGATTATTTTTATGCTTCCTCCACCAAAGGTGCCAGATGACATCTCTACACGCAGAGAGATAAATTTTCTTTCTTAACAGCCCTACAACTGAAACGGGAAAAATTGACTATTATGTCCAGTTTGTAGCTGGGCACCAATGTGGACAAAAGTTAAAGGATGTGGCCTGTGCTAGAATCCCAGCAGAGCCGCCTAAAGGTGCAGCAGAGACCAGTCCCCCTGCTTCAAAAAGCTCATCAACAAAATATTGCTGGTTTTAAACCTACACACTCCTTAGACTGCCAGTGCTGCTGTTCACTCCAGCACAGCCAGGAAACCTGCTCCTGCCCCTTACCTGGCTCTCCCATCCATATGGGGACCCAGAGAGGGGACATGTGATGATTATAAATGTTAACTCACCAAATTCCATCCAAGAAGCCACACCAGGAAGGACTTTCAAAGTATTGTTTTCACTGTCAACAGGATTCCCTGGCCTGTCCATGTAAAGAGTCTGGGTGTGAGCTCTCCAGCACAAGGCAGACACCTGAGGGGCACACTCTCTCCCCATAGAAATCAAAATTTAAATATTTAACATTACATAGCTCTTCTGGCTTCCAAAGTGGCACTACCCGTCCACTGATTTTTGAGTGGAGTGCAGCTACACCATTCCTTATGAAATCAATGCTTCTTAGAGCATCACCCATTGTGGGTTTGTGCAAAAAACACCCCTTAGAAATTCCTTAACCTGTACCCTGCTCAATAATTCATTTTCTGGATGAAAAATGCATGGGTAACTTTGACACTTTTCTTCTGTTTTGACACTTTTTGCCAGTGTTCCACCAGTGCTTGTGAAGGGAATCTCTCCCAAATCAATAAATCCTGTCAAAATGTAGGGGAAAAACCTCTTAATTTATTCACTGTCCTGGATATACAGAAATAATCCACAGAACTAATGAGATCACCAGGTCAGAAACCTTAAATTGAAAAGGCAGATAAAGAACCTGTTAGTTGGGATCAGAGATATAATTCCTTTTTTTCTCTTACTCAAGCCATTCTTCAACGCAGACAGGTTTATTCTCAGTCTCTGAGCACCTCATCTGCTGCAGTAAGGCAGTAAAGGCCTCTTCTTGAACGAATCCACTAAAATTTAACTAAATAAAAGAAATTATACTCAACAGAGAGGCCAGAACATGTTGTGTTATATGCATGGTTATAATTGTCCACATAGGATTTTCTCATGGTTGGTGAAAATGAACAATAAAGATTAATGTTAGCGCCCTAAAGACATTTTGTTTCATGCATATGTGAGTTCATATAAAGTCTCATTATGCCTTTATCCAGACAGAGGTACAATGAATTATTCTTTTATGCAGCTTCTCCTTCCTTTTCCCCAGCCTCCCCTTTCTGTGCATGATACAGACACAGGCAACACTGCAAGGTCAGATAGGATAAAATGAATATATGTAAAAACATATTAAATACATAACATGAGTTAAATATTTGCTCAACATCTGTCAGGGCAGGTTGAGCACTCTCTGTAGGCAATCTGCAGTAAAACCCTGAGCAGAAGAACCTTTCTGAAGCTTCCCAAAGTCTCGCTCACCTGTTCCCCAGCTTTGTCAGCTCAAGTAACTGCAGCTGTCCTGTCAAAACCACAGGGTGGCCCCAAGGCACTGACCCCAGCTCATTCTCAGTGCCAGCCACATCAGCCAGACATCCCCTCCTGACGTGGTTCTCACTCAGAAGCCATGCACTGAGAGCCAGAAAATCAGGTTTTCAGAAAGCCTCATTTGCGGGCTAACCCCTCTCTCAGATATTTCAGGGGAACTTTCAGCTTCATGAGATCCTGTCTCTCAATTACCCTTAACACCTTTTAACACTTTGATATTTAATTTTTCTCAAGTTCATGGCACTAGCAGTAACATCTACAAAAAAATTTGGGATTTCCTGGCAGAGGGGAGATTTCAGGGGTGGTGATGAGTGTCTCCGTGCTCTTATCAGTTCTTACATTTACTTTCAAACTTTTCCTACTGCTGGTCTACAAATCCTTACAGGGACACCTAAAATTAAATGTGTGCCCATCAGGCCATTTCTTTTTAGGACTAAAACCTAGCAGCTCATACACTCAAAAACTCAGTACACAAATCTAATACCTTATTGAATATTCAGGCAAGAAGGCTTCAGGAAGCTCATGGAAGGCAGAGCTGATGAAAACATCAGGGAACTGAGTGACAAGTGTGAGTTAGTATTTAATGGCTGGAGACAATCAGGCATCAATATATCTTAGTTGAAAATTACTGACTGTCAGTATTTGTTTTACAATTGTGATGTTTCAGTTGCTGTTGACAACTGCTTGTTGCTCAAAATTGCAGAGAAGTCTTTACATAAAATACGATATAGCAATTTTTTCAAATCATCCTTTCTTTCTCTAGTAATAAATTTATTCAAAGTTATACAGAGATCTCTCTATTTTCATTGACAATATAAGAAGCCCATTTTGGCATTGACCTATTTGCCCCTTTTACCTATTTCCCCCCTCTTTTAGGAGGAGTTTAGGATTAGCAGAATAAGCCTAACAAATAATATTAAACTGTAAAATATTTTTCCATTTTGCTTTTCCTGTCATACATTTCCTGAAGAATCCACGTCTTCTGAACTGGTTGAAAAAATGGATCTCTGTGTAACACAACACAACACCTGATCAGCAGGGTCTATTTTTAAATTTACTTCCTCTTCAGGTTTTTTTATCCCATAAGCTGCACGGTGTGGGCTGTGAGGAATTCCTCCCCTTCCGTGAAACCAGCAGGCAGCAGGCGCAGCACCCCCATGCCCTGACAGATGAGAAGAATTTGGCAACAGGTGAAATCAGCAGCGCCTCAACATCCAAGAGTGGTTATCAAGGAAAACAGGGGGGGCTCTTTTGAGCAGCTGCTCTGAGCCCTGCCTTGCAGTCACTGCAGGGGATCAGGGTGCAGAGCAGCTGCTTTTGTCATGTTTGGATATCTCCATGAGGTATCTGTGATCATCAGTAAGTTCAACAGCACGGAAATAAAACGAGAATGGAAAGGGCGAGCCCTCCTACCACACAAGGTGGCACCTGGTGTAAATGTGATGTAAGGTAATTTATAACAGCCTCAAGTTCCAGTGTAAAAAGCACATAGCTGCAGGGATACACATCAGCTTTCCTTACACTGGCTGTCATCCCCTTGGAAACATAATAATTAAGATGTCTGCTGTAACTGCTTCTGTCAGAAATATTTTTAGATTTCAACCCATTACAAGAAACTCAGAATATAAGGGGGAAATTGCTGTATGCCGAATGATAAACTGAGGAAAGTCTTGCTACTGTCAGGAGAAACATTTGAACAAATACACAGGCAAAATTCCTTGTCAATAATGTGAAAACTGTCTTTTCCAGAAAATACACAAATGACAAAAATAATACCAATAGCAAAGATGAGCACTAGTTTGACAAGAAACAAGGGCAGCTGCAAGAGAAGTGGAATGGCTGTCAGTGATGTGAGAGATCTCCATCTGGTTCGACAATGAGGTTTCCCAGCCTGGAGGTGCTGGTGTGAGCCAGCAGCTGCCTCTGCAGGGCTCTGGATGGGTGTGCACGATGGGGCTGAGCAGCAGCTCGGGAGCTGTGCTCTCACAGCTGGGCACTCCGAGGCTCTCACCTGCCTCAGAACAGCCCACGGGGGATGAAACAAATGCAGAGAGACAGGGGCACGGTGCTGAGGGTGCTGCTGGGCTGTCAGAAACAGTTAATTCTCATTTAGCATGAATCAACGAAATAAGACTCAATTAAACAAGTTGCAACCAGGATTAACAAGCGACATTAATTTGCCAGTTAGGGAAAGGGTGATTTCCCTGCCCAGTTACACACTTTTCATATAAGTTTCCATCTGCGGAGGTATTTAAAGGGAGATAAGTCTGCTTGTGTTGTGTCCTCAGGCTTTTCTCTGTAAATATTTCCACTGAAAGTCTACTCAGTTATTAAATCCTATATTCTAACATACACTAAAGGCCAGGGAAGAGCTCTGACTGCTCAGTGTGGAGGAGACCCCTTGGCTTCAAGTGCTCAAACACCACCTGCCTCTGAAGCTGATCAGAGAAAGCATCAAGCAAGGATCAGGCAGGAATCACAATTCTGATGATTTTAGAAATTGCTCTTTGCTGTCACCCATCAGGTTTGGGGTCTGGAGTAGCCAAAGAAACAAGCATGGCCACGATCAAGTAGTACCAGAAAAATAAAATAACAAAAATTAGAGAACAAAAAGTTAAGAAAGAAGGAAGGAGAGGAAAACTGGTTTTCAGCTGGGACAACCCCAACTGCACATCTTTCCAGGAGGGCGGACACTGAACTCCAGCTGAGGCTAAGGATGCAGAAATAAGGGAAGCAAAAGGATTCCTTTTCATGCCTTGCACAGGCAGGCCCTACATCATTATATGTCTGCTACGTACATCATTATATTGTCTGTTGTTCTTGCAAGAACACAGCATTGTTAACATGTGTTTGCCTGAAATTTGTGTACTTTTCTCCTGCAAAATTGGCATTTTCCAATATATTGACACTGGTAATTGCTTCCTAGGGTTTCTACCTTGCTCTTATGGTCCTGTGCGCTTTTGGTGCCTTCCTCTACCTCAGCAAAATCACCCTGAATTTGAATTGTGTTCTCCACTGTGTTTGCAGCATCCCTAGTTACACGTCACCTACAAATTCCATTTTCCATATTCTCCTACCCAAGTCACTCATGAGAATTTTAAACCATCATGAAATCTGTTGAATCACATTTTGGGCATGCCTCTGCTTTGACAGCAAACATCAATGATTATCTCCTTCTGGAATTGTAAATACATTTGCACAGAACTTACATTTTCCCTGTTTTACTTGTGTTTCCCTATGTTGTGAATGAGAATGTCATCTAAAAAAATGCCAAAAACTTTATCAGGCTTCTGGCATCTATTTCTTCTCCCTTTTACAATGAGTTATGATTCTGTCTTAGAATGAAATTAAGTAAGTCTCAAGGTCCCTTTTTTCTTGATAAATGGATATGGGTTCTTATCTTCTCCTTGTCTCCTGAATGCAAACAAATATTTTGTTGAGCCATGAATTTCAGCATATTTCCAGGAAAGATAGGTCAATCAAGTTAACATTTGTGCTTTAACTCATTCTTCTTCTCCCTTATGAAAAATAGTTGCCTTTTTTCTTGTCTGGCATTTTGTTCGTGCAAGAATTACATGTGCAACTGCAAACTGTCTGTATTTTTTAAATAATTATTTCAACAGATATATTAAAATGCCAATAATTTATTTTGCATTCAGTGCCATAAACAATTTTTCTATGAAGAAATATTTATTTTCCAATGAAAATTACAGGTCTGGGGGATGATAAAAGTAGCATAAAATTCTCTAAATTAATGGTAAAAACTTCATCTTAAATATATTAATTTTACTTTTCCCAGCATGGTGAATCACTGATTATCAAATTTGGTTTTTAGTTTTTAATGAGTTTTTCTCTGTTAAAGATTCCTGAGATCAGTAATTTTGATTATTAAGGACCCAACTTTTTTTTCCCCCACATCAGAAGAAAACCTTACAGAAAAGAGAATTCTGAAAAGTGTCTTGGCTCAAAAACCCAAAGCATGACCCTGAAGTTTGGATCAGGGTTGTAGACACCCACAGAATTAAAACTGGACACACACACACAGAGAAGTCCTTAATAGAATAACATATTTCTAAGGACTCAAGACCTTCGGATGAGATGATGATAAAAAACTTCTTCCTACAGTCTGGGTTGCAAAGAGCTCTCCCTCTTAGAAAAGAGGAAGGGATTTCAATAAGTAAATACCAAATTTTATCAGAATAATACAATATTATATACCTTCTCCAGTCATGGATCTCCATAATTAAAACATCCTTTTGAAGGGACCCATG
The DNA here is from genome assembly GCF_021018805.1 of Prinia subflava. NCBI lineage: Eukaryota > Metazoa > Chordata > Aves > Passeriformes > Cisticolidae > Prinia > Prinia subflava. Next base: position 2,551,752 of record NC_086271.1, read on the forward strand.
CATTCAGTTTATTTTTGTCCTCAATGACTCCATCTACAAAATAATTTTTTATTTAACCTTCTGTACTTCCATCTGCCTTCATATGATTATTCCAACTAAAAAATTCAATTCCCTAAGCTGTCCATAGATAAATATTTTGTTGCCTCTATTTTACAGCTGCCAAAAGATACTGAACAACAGAGATTAACCTTGTAGATGTACTAATTCCATCTCCAACTATAATTCAATTAATTTCTTCAGTTTTAACTACTGAAAGGATTTCCCAAACCTTGCAATTAAAAACTAAATATGCACTAAACAGTATTTACCTACAGATTTATTTCAGCTGTACAGTCTGACACACTTTTCTTGCAGTTCTTAAGGTTGCTCAGTTTGTTGGTGATTTGACCTTGTCACTTGAAGTTCATGTCCAAAATTGGAGTAGTTCCCAGAGTATCCTGCATTTTTTTCCCCTATGAATCATCCTGGCTACTTCAGAGATTCCCAGTCCTCTGAATAATGAATGAATAATTTAAGATTCAATTTCTTAATCTGTTGCATTCATTCATTTTGCAATGACTTTGATGAGAAATGAAGGCACTAACGATCTTGCAGGAATGAACATATCAGACGTGATTTTTTTTAAAGACTGGTTCTCAGAAAATACAAAAAAAAAAATTATATAGAATTTGAAGGAGTAATTGAAAGTGAAAGCCATGGGCATACAGACATTAATTAACTCCCCCTTTCTTCCCAGCCCCAGCAGATGAAGCCTGTAGTTGCAATTTAATGGATAAATTTCACTTTCATCACCTCAACAGTACAACACTGTGCTGTGCAAGGACAACATCAGCCTTGTTAACAATTTTCCACTCACTTCTACTCATTGAGGAAATTCATATATTGTCAAAAGGTATTTTTAAATCTCCTTGATATCTCTCAGATTTCACAAAATTTATTTGAAACAACCACCTGTATAATATTTTCAACTATAGAGTCACTTCTTTGTTCTGCTGTCTTAATGATTAAAGTAATTTTAATAGAAAGCATAGGAATTTTAATATGTCATTAATAATTAATATTTCAAGGATCAAATCTCTTAGAAGTTCTTGTTTTAATTCTCTTCTTTGGAGTTCCACAGAAAATCTAAAAGAGGACAATTTAGGGTAATTAATATGCATAAATGCTGGAGGTGAGACTCACTGGAATCCAATTTTTGAACCCTTTAATTAAAACACTGTTTATTAATAAGTTTCTTGTAATTCCTACCTTTTTCTATACAGGCCTGAATTTAGGTAAGAGAAGTTAGAGAGAGCAAAGGAATTGTAATGGAAATAAATAGATAAGCAAAAATTCATTTGAAGCAGGAGTGGTTGATTTTAATCCATGAGATACTTGTAAGTGCTAAGAGCTGAAGGAAGGACTGGTCTCTACTGGGAGAAAACAAGGAAAAGCAGTTTTTAGGGTACCCAAACAATTCTTATCAACCAGAGATTTAGTAGTTGGTGTTGGCTTTGTTAATGTCTGAAATGTCCCTTGCTTTGACATACAAATCCTGTAATCAGCAATGATTGTAGAGACTGAATCGGGTGCTAATGCTGTTAGTTCGAGGAGGTTCTCCTGACTGCAGTGCTAACTCCTGGAGAGGGAAAGAGGCAAACACAAAGTGAACACAGAGCTGAACACTGTTACTGACAATAAGACACAGAAAATTTTCTGTGAAATGTTTCCCTGGCACAGAAAATGAAAGAGAGCACCGAGACCCCCTGCACACAGGGTGATGAGGATAAGAACTCGTATTCATCAATGGTGACTGTCATTAGCTCTCCTGAACCTGACTTGGGCTTAGAAAATATGTTTGGCGTGTTCATCTGCTTAATGAGACTGTGGTACCTCTTTCCAGTCTCATTCTGGGTATATTGAGCTTCCACCTATCAAAAATCATCTCATATATTTCTATTTTCCTTCCCCAAAACATCCTCTTTGCTGTGAATAAACATTATCCAAAGGCAGCAGACTGCAGTCTCTGGGTCAGGGGCCTTTGGATAGACATGAAGGAGTGAACCAGGGAAAAAGGGGTGCTGCTCACTCAATTCCTGCTGACATTTTGGCCACCCCAGCTGGTGCTGAAAGCAAGAGTATCAGATCAAAGCAGGGCTTGGCAGGCAGGGCAGGAGGCCAGGAAGGGCTAAAGGGCCTTTATGCAGCCATGGTCACCTGCAAATCCACGTCTCCTGTCATATTTGTTTATTTTAATTCTTATTGAGCTCAAGAAATAAAGTTTAAATCAGAGCATAGGTTGTCCTGCCAGTTTGACAGACCTAAATGGCCCTTGGTGTGCTGTCAGATTTAAATTCCTTAAGTAGTGGTTCTTACAGGAACTGCAAAAAGAAAAAAATACAGGAACCTGAACAGAAAAAAATTGAATGCAACTGCTCTGAGCTGTACTCTTTCTACAAGCAGCAAATCTTGAGCTTTGTTGAACAAAGCTCTAAGGGGTTTTCTTGTCACAGTGTTTAGAGAGAGCAAACATTCATTGTTACACAAGTTTCACCTAATTAACCTAACACACATACCACGTTCTAAACCAGCCTTCCAAAAAACTAAAAGGTTTCCAATGTAGTCTTGGCATTTGTGTCCAAATAAGATCCATTCCCTTCATGACATTTCCCTAAAATATAAGAAAGGCACTTTTTCACCAGTGCCCAAGCTCCTGTGGCTTAAATCATTCTCTCATCAAGAAAAATACTATAATTAGCAGCTGTACTTGTATGCCTGACAGCCCAGAGTTCTCCATAACCTTTTAAAAACCTAACCCTAGGGGGAAAAAATTACCAAGTTTTATGAACATGTGATTCTTATTTACTCACTGGATTTAACCAGTATCTTTTTCACTACACTACTTAAAGTAGATTTTTTTTTTTCTGAGCATTGCAAAAAATGCCTCAGATTTTAAGTGGCTTAATTGATGTTTCTGGTGTGTGGAATTAGGCATTTGAGGGTACAAAGAGTTTGAGCTCAGTGTGGCTTTTCCAGACATTAGATATTCAAAGAATATGCTTCTTGTTAAGAAGAAAAGACATATTTGATTCATTTGCAACAAATTCCTCCTGAATTTTGCCCACTTTGCAAAAGGAAACATCAGCAACATGCAAAAAAAGCAAATAACAAAGGTTTTGCTGAATTGAACTTGCAATTTCTGCTAGGATGTAAAACATCAAAGCCAGATGCAAATCAGCAGAGAGATTCCTTTAAGGCTCATCATCATTTCCTTGAAAATTCTCAGATCTGTCCAACAGTTGCAAATCTGCTTTCAAGAGACCCATTGCATGAAATTATTTTGAACATTTCTCACGGCCTACTAAACCCCATCACCTCACACATCATCAACTCATCTTTTCTCTCTGATGCAATTTTGCCAATTCTTCAACAATCCTTTCACTAACCTGGAATATGATAACTTGAGAGAATCCATATCTTACTCTCTTTCATGCAGCTGATCTTTGTTAAATCATAAATGATCTCTTCACTTTAGTAAGATTATGCCTCATACTCTCACCTAAAATAAAGCACCTGAAAAAAACAGAGGGCTGTGTTTCAAAAATCTGATCCTAAACTTTAAAAGTGTTTGGGAGAAAAAAATTCCTTGAAGAGTGTTTATTTCCAACATCCATGTTCTTCCCAGTATTATTAACTAGTCCGACAGTAAAATTAATGAGACACTGTCAGTAGGGCACAAGCTATTACACCCAGCAAAAAGAATGCAAAATCTGTACCTGTACTTAATCCAAACATATGCTCAAGGCAAAAAAGACACCAAATTTTGCAGTGACAGAGTTACACCACTCTACCTCTTTTAGTGTCTATTTATCCTAAAAATTAATAGGTCTTAGAGATTTCAGACCAAGGAATTGTCTCATATAAATTACTTTTAAGAAAGAAAATATTGAACTTACTTGAATTCTTGAATTAAATATTTTTTCATATATATTTAAAAGCAGGAAGGAAAAGATTTTCTATAAGGCTAATGACATACATGTTTTTATTGACTTAACTTTATATTTTTCAGTTTCTAGAATAAAAAATAACCTTGAGGGTTTCTTTTAATAAGTTTTGCTTCTGTAACATCAGGCTTTGCAATCAACACATACTCCAGCTTTCCTAGGTATGCAAATTTGTATTTACCCAGCTAATGCTTGGTTACAGAAAGAACAGACAGTTATTTGCATTTCAGAGCTAATAAAAAATCATGAAGTTCCACTTTCAATCAATTTAACTTAGTCCCCATAGTAATCCTGGAGGAAATATGAGGGGAAACAGGGTGATTTGTTCTTATAAAAATAGCTGATTGATTGATTGATTGATAAATAGATGATGTGTCACAAAAGAAGATCAGAAGCCTCCACCACAACAAGAACACCACCCAAGGCAATAGTTCCGAATGTGAGATAAAGTGCTGTGAGAAGAGCAGGTGCTTTGTCAATACATGTCCAGAGGGTCTCTGAGCAGTTTTTCCCTCAGTGTTTCACCCTGTCCTGCTTCCATCAATGCCCCCCACCTGCACAAGTCTCTCACTGATAGATTTTATTACAGAAGTTCAACAATGGGGTAACAGTTTGCCTATTGTGGGTAGATGGATTTGCAGCTTGGCAGTAAATAGAAACACTGAAAAGGCAAGTGCCAGGCACTGTGTTGGTTTTGCATAATGAATTTTTGCCTTTATTTTTCTGGAGAGTTTGGAAAAGGAATACGAGCACTCTGAAGTCCAAGGAAAGACCTGGAATAAACCTACCTACTCAGAACTAATTGGCATGCAAATGAATAATTACTGGCTTTGTCAAATAGATCTATTCTGATTATTTTCATTTATTAAGTCTGTCACTCCTCCTAAATTCGAACACTGTGTTTACATCAGCCTGTCTTTACCAATTTACCAGAGCTACACATTTGCACAGGTAGCAATTAGAGTGGCCTGGACATCAAAACCAGCTCCTAACAGAACCGTGGATCAGAACATTAATTCATTAGGTGATTATCACTGATAACATAATGACAAATGGACACATTCATTAAGGGATTTCGTTTCTAGATAATGATTGTTTTGTTTAAAACTGCATGAGGAGATATTTCCACTATGTCTTCTTCAATAGGAGAAAGACCTATATGGAAATAATAATTAAGTCACTTAGAAATCTGTCAGATTTTCTAATATTCATATGAATTATTTAGACAACATCCATTCAGCACATGCATTTTCCTCCATTATGTGTGATTTTACCTTTTCAATGGGATATCTAAATTCACTGCCTTAATTATACATAGAAGCAGGGACTTCCAAGATCTTGTCTTCCACAGATATTTCTGGAACCTCTGGTGCAGCACAGATTAACATGTGGCAGACGTGTGACCAAGCAAACAAAAAGACTCCGCTTGGTTCCAGACAACGACAGCCCAGAGCTCTCAGCTCTGCCCTTGTCCTGCCTCAGTTTCCCCCTCCCAGCCCTCAAAGGGGGAACAACAACAGGCACAGGTTCCTCCTGTGGTTAAAGCATCATGCATGGAGTGCACAGCCCACTCTGCCTGGCTGGCAAGGAGCTGCAGATGTGTGAAAAGGGCATGGCTATAAAACAGTTTGGTTTGCAAAAGCATGCTACAAACCCAGATCTCATGAATAGGTGTGAAAAAGTTCCCTATACACGTTTGCCAAGAGATACCACAACAAGATGTACCTCATTTTCCCTCCTGATTGCTTCCTTCAAGAGTAATTTTTTGTCATAAACTCACCAGTCCCTCTGGAAAATTTCTTTCAGGGATATTCAGCACTCCCTGGTTTTTTGTGGCCTATTTCCCACCATACTGTGGGCACAGGCAAGGAAGATGATGACACATAACTCTTAGAGCTCTCTAGGAGATATTTCTGAAGATATAAACAAGTACACCAAAGTATACTTTATACCAAAGTATAAACATGAACACTAAAAGCCTCTTAGGCTTTAGGCCTTACAGGAGAATTCCTACTCTTTACTTGGACACAGCCTGAGATTCAGCTCCTCTGATTTTATTTGTCAGGAGTTGGATAGAGTCCCATGTGATCTGGTTGCTGTTGATGCCTTTACATTTATGTTAATGCTTATACATTTATTTACAGTGTCTTCCAGAATGACATGCACATGGCTTATTTCCCTCAAGGGTTTTTGCTGACTCCTTGAGTCAGTGAATCCCACAAGCGCTCACAGTAGGACAGCACAGGTTAACCTGCAGGATTCCCAATGCCAAACACACCTCCTGCTTCCTTGGCATTCACCCAGAACAAACACAAAAGCAGAAGTGCTGTAAGAGAAGCATCAAATGCAGGGTTTGGATGTGATCCAGATGCCAAACTGCCCAGCCCTATGAATGTAAAAGTGATTTCAAGTGGGCCCATGAGATGAAGGTCCTTGTGGGATGAGACCAGTGATTTTCTCTTTTCCTTTTCTTTTCTGATTTTGTACTCAGCTTGGGCCCAGCAGAACAGTGGAGCTGCACATTTGGAACAGTTTCCCCTGTAACTCAGAGAGATTGCAGCTCAACAATCTTTCTTCTTTATCCCTGGAACTGGCAATGCTTGCAAAGTTACCTCTCTGAGCTTAGAAACCCAAAGTAACACTCACTTGTGCAATTTCAATAAAATCACACTCCCTACGCAAAACTCCACATTCAGTCACAGAAGGTGAGGTCTATCAAATCCCTAGACAAGTGAAACCTATTCCCATTTGTACAATTTAGTCATATTTTGTAGCATGTTTTACAATATTAGCTTGATTTAAAATAACCAGCCACTCCTACATGAGAAAAATGGCTGGTATTATATAGAAAATCCATAGAATTTCCATGTTGATAGATCAATAATTACTGAGCACAAAGAAGCACAAAAGACAAAATGATGTGACAGGTTCATTTGTAGAAAAAGCGTGGTGTTTTGTATTAATAAAAAAATCTCACTCTAAGGCTAGTATTAATGAGAAACTTATTGATTCATTCCAACTTTTTTAGTTTTTCTCTAATCCTTATTGAGTTGAATTTAAAACTCACTGAGTTGTCTATAAATATTTTGCATAGGAATAGCAATGTGCTGATCTGTGAAATATGTGGGCTTTTCTGCATAAAATGTTGCTTTTTATTTTGCTTGAGTGTAGAATGCATGGGTGTACACATCTTTTAAATTGCTTTGGTTTTTATTAATGCTTAGATCTGTAATAGCTTACTTTTTAAAGTGCTGGCCATTTCACAGAGGATATAATTCTTCAAGTTACCATCAATAACAATTAAAGAACAACAAAAATCCAACCACAAAAACCAAAAACAAACAAAAAACCACCCAATAAAACCAAACAACAACAACAACCCAACCACAACAATTGCAGCAAAGAAAACAGTATATTTAAGATCACTTCTTCAGCTCAATGCTAAGATCATCTGTGCCAGCTGCACTACTGGTGACAATCCAGTGGAGACAGAAAAATGAGAATATTGGAAAAGGACAGATGAAAAAGTGGTGAATAATTTTTTTTTCTTTGATCACTTTTATTGTGGGGTTTTTGGGGAGGTTTTTTGTTTGTTGGTTTTGGCTTTTTGTGTGTAAGGGGGATGTTTTTATTTTTGGTTTTTTGTTAGTTTTGTTTTTAATGAAAACACAAATCCAGACCACTGACCAGAATACTGAGAATTTATAATGTGTGAGGTCACAAAAAAATCAGTGACATGATTTATATTAACAAAATGCACCACCTAAAAGTTGCCAACATATGGAAAAATATCCTCCTAAAAATTAAACCCCTCAAGTTCACGCTCAGTCTGATGCCAGCACACAACCCATGTGTTCCCCAGCACCAAACCAATCTGTTTTTCTGGCTGTGTGCAAGAACAGGGCACCTACATGCCTTGCTTGTGAATCAGTACATTCCATAAATAGGCAAGAGGTTACACTTCATGAATTTCCTCCCCACTCCTCCAGCACTGTCATCGAGAAAAAACTGGAATACTTGTGGGCACAAGGCCACAGAAGAGTTTCAGTTCAGGAATTTATTTCTGCAAACAGAGTGCAAGTGTGCATCTCTATTTTCCTTCAATTTGTGCTGTGCTGTTAGCACTAAATCAGTCTTCAGTTACATCCATGCTCACTGAGGTCTGCACACTCGTGCAGAGATAAAACCGAGTGTTGTGATTTGCTGGTTGAGGGTTAAATTGTTACTTGTTTACTGGTAAATACACATTTTTAGGTGTTGCTTTGCCTCCCAACAACACTTTCTTACTTGCAGGCCACTTCAAACTCCATCTACCATAAAATGCACCACCAATGTTTTCAAGTGCACAAAGAAAAGCGTTGAACACAGATCTTCACTGCCCTTCTCTACATTGCTACCCTATGGGAATAAAAATGAATATTCACAAAAAGCTTAGAAAATTTCAGATTATTCCAGGACTGGTACTAACAACTACATCACCTGAGCACCTAGGAGAAACATTTTAAAAGGGACAAATACAAATGAGTTCACGCTTCTCTCATTTTCACAGTCCCGGGGTATAACCATGTGCCTGACTCTGTTCTGGTCCAAATAATATCCAATTTGAGCTCTTCATGGGGCAAAGTGTGGTGAGTGGTGATCACTGGAAGATTTCCTCCTGAAGCCCACTTCTGATCTGAAATACAGTGTTAAAGTAGGTTTGAAATTACTACTAAATAAACCAACTAAATCTCAGCTTCCAAACATCTGCATCACCAGCAATTGCCACAAAAGTTTGGAAGTTTCTGGAAGTTTGCCAGTGAAAAAACACCTCTGGGAAGCAAAGGCAGCTTTTTCTGTGAGAAGTAGGGCCTATTTTTCCTCGTGTGCTGCTCACCCAACAATTTCTCTCTTGCAGTGGAATCAGCAAATTCAGCATGAACACTTTCCACAGTCACACTGGCAGCTGCTCAGCTTGAGTCAGCAGGCAGCACAGATCAGGAAGATAATACACAAGTAATGCAAATTAGTTACTATCAAGCCCTCTGTTCACATAATAAGCAACTGATCAAATTTTTCTACTCGAAAAAGAGTCAGCAAAGTAAAGTAGTACATTTCCTTAGCATCTGTTGTGATGGAGATGGAGTGATGGTTCACAGGCACAAGCTGGAGTTCTCAATCAGCTTGGTGCAGTTATGGGAATAATCACTGTGGACAGGAGTGTTTCAGGGAAAATGGAGTTCTGGATTAACAAATTGGCTGTGAATCATTAAGCGATAGGGCATGAAATGATATTAAGCCATGGCAACAAAGGACTTCCAATTATTTATGAAAAAAGTCAACCGAGACAAACTGCTGTAGCATTCATTAAACTAATGAGGGGAAGCACCATGGACTGCAGTCTGAGGATAACACCTTGAGGTCAGAATGCCATTTGATGCAGCTCTGGTTTGATCTCTCTGCTGAGAACTATGACACTCTTTAAAAATTAAATTTTATAAAGATCTGAAGCAGCAGATATAGCTGCCCTTCCTTCAGAGAACAAAAGGGAGAAGAAAACATACGAGAAGTGCCTCTTTGTCGTAAGAATGTTGGAGCCTGAAGGACTGCATTTGGGTTTGATATTAATATCCTTGAGGAGTAAAATCTGGACAAAGGATGAAGTGGCAGAACTGGCCTGGGTTTGCATCTGTCCCTCAGCAGAAGCACAGCAGTACCCTCAGACTTCTACATATCCTGGCTAAATTCTGGCACGGGCAGAAGGACTTCTAAAATCAACATGACAACATGTGACTCAAAATTCTGTCTTATTGCTAAGTTTAAAGAACAAATTATCAGGCCAGAGCCCTAAACAGATACCTGGAAAATAGAAACTGTGGCATGAAGTATTCAAAAGCTGGGGAGGAGGGTTTTAGTGCCATACACCCTGTATGAGCAATGACAAGCCTGGAAGCCCTGCTTCACATTCTGTAATTTAACCGAGAGATGAGCAAGTAGGAAACTTCCTCACTCCTACAACTGTTTATTCAGGAAGTAATTTTCTAATACCAGAAACTTGTCATGAGTGACGTAACTAGATGCAACAACAAGGTCAGCGACAGATCTAGGCAAAATTAGACAAAAAATTGGGAGTAATTTTACCCAGTGCTAAGACTATAAGCAGTGGAATGAAAGTGGTAGGAGAGACACAGGCTTGGAAAAGAAAAGGCACATTTTCCAGGGATTGCTTTCATTCTGAAAAGCAAACAGAAACAAAATTGAAAAAAGCATGCTTAAGTTCCAAACAAAATTTTGTTGTTGTTATGGAAATCAGGAGCTTCTATTTTAAAGGCTCTGCCATCCAGGAGACCAGACCAGGCAATCTCAGTCACCCAGTCTGGATTTTAAAATCTTTACACCCTCAGGACACTCAGCACTTCTGCTGAGCCATGGAAGTGGAATCACTTTAACAGAAGTTTGAAATAGATGTATGTGCTTGATCTGTTTTGGGTATAACAAGTACCATTTGAACTTAAATTAAACACTGCAAGATAATATTTATTATCCAGACAAGAACTCCATAAGTAATATTTCTACAAAGAAAAAGCCATCACAAACAATTAAAGGCTTCTGAGGCTGTAAGCAACTATAATTTGCTGGAAATACAGAATAATAAGAATAAAGAATGAATAAAGACAAAATAGGATTTTTACAATGGTTCAGAACATTCATTACTCAAGTCTGGTGTCCTGTCTCTGTCCTCTACCATACAACTCACAAAATGAAAGTCCTTCAACACGCCTGCTAAGCTGCAGAAAAAAAATATTCCTCTCAGCTGCTCAAAATAAGAAACCAGCCTTGACAAATGAGATTTGATTACTTCTGTTTCAGCCTGAAAAATAATAAAATGTCATCACAAGATTATCCACACACACTGTCAATTCAGAAATTATATTTGGACCAATTTTCACTACTGGTACGTTTTATTATCTCCACATGTTATGGTAGTTTTAGATGAGAATTGAGTTTGTCCCTTAAACCTTTAATTTTCTCCTTCATGAGCTCACAATAATAATCTGGCCATGCTTTAAATTATTCAGCTATAATTTACAAGAAAGTCGTGTTTTCCGTGTGTCCGCTGGTATCAGTGAAAGATTAAAATAAAATGTGCTGTGCTGCAGCTGAAATGTGCTGCAGTGTGCTTCGACACAGCTGCTTGAAAGAGCAAAAAATAGTATTAAAAATGAATATAACTGCTTGTTCTTGATTGACAGGATCAGCACTGCAGAAAAAACATACAGAATCGGATCATGCTCCAAAAAGAAATTAAGGAAAGGAACCAACACCTTCCAAACGAGGACAAACTGAGAGCAAAAGGAAATAGGCTTATGCTTTCCAGAAATCATGATTTTTTACAAACACTGAGAAGTAAAGCAAAACAAAACCCACAGCAGAATTCTTTGACCATTTCCCTTTAAATGCCCAAGGTGCTGCTACAACTTGGATTATGATCTCAACTATTCCTGCCGGAGCAGGTGTCCTTCACATTCTGGGCTCACAGTCCTCAATCATTCATCGAAGGGGAGAGCTGCTGAAAATGCAGGGAGACCATTGGAAGTCTGGGCATTGGACACATTTTTTATTTCTTTGCATTTCCAGTAGTCAAAAAAAGAAAGCCCCTCATCCATCACTTTGATAAAAGTCCACAGGGCATCCATTTACTCTCTTCCCAACATGATCCGATGAGTTTGGATCCTTATTTATGTTCTTTCAGTGCTCAGATGTTACATTTTCTTGGCCATTATCTGAGCATTACTATTTATTATTAGTCTACTATGGAGATCCTATTGTAACTGTGATGCGCTGACATATTTCACATTTGTTGGTTATACCAGATTTATTGCAATTACTCCTGAAAGGGATGGAGTAATTTACTGAAATCTCATTGTGGGAAAAGGAACTCCTGCAGGAGGTTCTCACTGAATTTTCTATGAAGCTGTGCTAAGATCTTCAGTTCCAAGACCCTGAATGATTGCCAGCCAGCCTACGACGAATGCTTTACAGAATAAAAAGTTTTAATTAAAAATGAGCAGTAAGTACGTGATAGATTTGTTTCATATCAGTGGCAAGAGCACACAGTTCTAGTATTTTTTTTAAAGATAAGCCATGTGTTACAATGAAATTCCAAGCAAGATAATGAGGAAAAGGCTTTAAAATAAAACCTTTCTTATGAAATTAGGCTGTCTGTGGAGATGCTTGTTTTCCAAGGAGATGCTTGCTTTTGAGAGGTTCAGCTGCTTATTGGATATCTCGGGGAATTTCTCACTTCAGCCCTCAACAATCTACACCCATGAACTGAAGTCAGCAATCTACACCCTGGCCCTTCCTGAGGTCAGGAAGCTGTGTGTAACACAAATATTCTGACAGAGATTTTCAACAGATAATCCCTTGTTCCAGGCTGAGCTTTTGGATAAATGTTGCAAGATCTCATGTAATTAAGAAACATGCTTGAACATTAAAAAATGTTTTCAATCAAAAGGATCAGACAGACATCTTGCAGTGATGTAGGAAATTTTCTTCATTCATTACTATTACATTATTGATTTTGTTGATGTTGCACTTGGGATGAATTTGGCTGTGTCTTCCTAAAAAAAAACCCATTTGAAGTCTCATTGATAGTAACCAAATGAGCATCTCATTATATTATCCCCTAGATTCTTAACAATAGGAGGGAATAACCACCAGGGAAGGAGGAAAAGGCTAATCCATAAATTTCTCATTAGCCAAAAGAGAGAGAAACATTTGCTTGAATAATGGAATATGTTTAGCATCACAGCCTGCAGTTAATCATGTTTACTTGCCCTTACTTTTCCAATACTCACAGAATGAGACTGCATGGATTTTAGCACAAAATCATCAGCCATCAATATGTAAACTGACTGTTCAAAAGTGCATCTAAAGATGCACATTTTTAAAGCAATGAGAGAATGCCTGTGTTCAGAGCAAAAATAAAAACAATTAAATTTGCATATTGCACCATTATTCTACTTAAGCATCAATAATAAGCAAAACTTAGAAATCAAGCTAAAGTGAATAATTCACAGCAAATAAATTACCCAATTAATTTCCTCTAGTTTTCTCCTTAGAAAGGTTAAGATTTTTTTAATCACTCATTGATTTTATTTTTTTTAACACAGACTTTTGGATTCACCAAAATGCAAGTTCTGTCCTTCATTTCTACAGTTTTATAAACTATTCAGAATAAAAACAAACGAAAAAAAACCCTTGACAAATCCAACTGATCACTGGAAAAATTTTGGGACATGAGAACAGCTTGGGAACAAGAGAGTCAAGAGTGATTATAGCGTTGAAAAATTTTAGGAAAGCTTTTGTTAAAATCTGTTCTTGTCCTTTTTGCCATGTATGGAGACAACAGGTTGTTCTCTTGCTCTTCAGGGAGGAGCTTATTTCAATACTGAATTTCTTTTTCCAGAATTGAAGCTGACTCAAACTTTCCTTGCAGCCACTGCTTTCTAGGTTTTCTGGTTTTGCCAGCTTGTTTTCCTTGCCACATTAGTGGTGATGATTTACATTAATTTCATGATATAGCACAGCGAATTGGTACAAAGGCTGTTTCTCAACCTGTATTTGTGCTTATCAGCACTTATACCTCAGCAAAAGCTCCCTTTCAAAATCCACATCTCCTATATGTCAAGACCACCCGAACCCCTAATCCCATCTACAAACTTTCTTATGATGTCTCATCCACATGAGGGCATAAGCAAATTTTAGTCAGCAAATTTTCACCTAAAAGTAACAAAAAATGTTGGATACTCATAGGTCCAAGAGAAACCTTCAACTGTATTCAGTACATTCTTTCACTTCCACATGGGCATCGTTGAGAAGTCACTTGTACTCGATTTTCTTTTTTTCTTCAGTCCTATTTTATATCGTACTAAGCTGATATCCTGTCATAAAATATCCTCCACAAGAAGTGGAGCTCTAGTGTCATAATGGAAAGGTTCACGTAATTTCTGTGATTACAGTTCATTTTTTTTGTTTTTTTTTTTTTTCTTTGGCAGCTCCCCAGCTAAAATATCAAAGTGAAGCTTAAATTCTGAGCATACAGAAACACGATTGTTGAAATACCAGCTGCAAACTTAGAACTTCTTCAGCTTTTTCATTTCGCACATGGCCTCATATTTCCTTCCAAATACTTTGATTTCTATTGGACAAGAGAACCACTTTTCTAAGGCGAAACTCCCACTGCAAGAGGTAATTTGGCCAAAAAATTCTTTATGAGAGCTCTAGGCAAGCTGATATCAGGCATTTAATCCCTTCACCAAACAGTTCCTCAGATGCCAAGATAATTCCAATTGCCTCACCCTTCCCTGGAAATGTTGTATTCATTAAAACATTGGGTTTAAATGCCTTAAATTCCAACTCCATGGCTGACAGCAGAAGGATCATAAGTAGCAAGCAATACAAACGTACTGATAATGAGGATACTCAAAATACTCAAGCACAGACACGTGTGACACCTCTCAGACAAATTTGCACAATTTCTGAGCCAAAACAACAGGAAAATGCTCACAACAGCACAGGGCTAAGACCTAACAGAACAGGCAACATCATCCATCTTCTCAGAACTGACACAAGGGAGTTGCTTGCCAAAACTAAGATGCAGGATGAGAACATACCCCAAACCCCAAGCAACAGAGGTTCTCTGGGTCTTTCAAAGCAGGTGTCAGATACCATCATTTTTGTGTATTTGTTTAGTTTAAATGTAATAAACTGACAATGTATTGACAAGCGGTGACCCTTAAAAAACACTATATGGACGGTTTAATGATTTTTAAATGGTTTTTGTACCAAAATGATGTTATTGGCATGATCTAAGTAGCTGCACATCTTGCATGAAACCTTTCATGGAAATGTGACTAAACATCACAGCCTCTTGTTTCACAGAAAAACCAAGACCTTCAGGCCCTTGAATGCATGTGTGACACGGAGAATATCTGTACATCTAGAGCATGAATGTTTTCACTTAATTTAGAAAGTATTGTTGAGACTATTAGTATTAATAGCATTATTGAGACCAATAACTGGGTGGGTACACTACAAACCATGCATTTAGTTTGACTTCCTATTCATAGATAGTTGGTGAAAACAATTCCTTTTCTTTGCAATCCTCAGAATTTCCTCCAGAACTCCAATTTCCTCCAGAAATCCTCATCACCCATTCTGTACCTTCAGAGCTATACTTCAAACCAGGCACATATTATCTTTAAAAAGTTTTTAAAGTAATCCATCGATATTTTTCCTAGCAGAGTTGAGCTATTTGCTGAAGACAACCTGTTCTCAAGAACAGAGACCTGGAATGTGCCTCCTGCCTCAGCAGTGTCCCTGCTCTGCTATTTTAGTGGCTTTACCCTCTTTATATCATCCCACTTATCAAGCTATCAAAAGCTATTTGAGAAGTGTCAGCTTTCTTACCTCCTCCAATATCCCCACATCCACACAGTTCCATTGGAAAAAAACCTTGCAAAGATGATCCTTTCAGCTCTTGCCAGAGCTGAACAGGTCAGGCCCTTTCTGTCTTTTTGGGTAAGAGAATCTCAGTGTTCCACTGATCTTCCCTGAATTCAGGTCAGTTTGAAATCTGTTCTGGAGCAGGGCTGGTCAGAGCTGCACACAATCCTTCTGTGTGTCAAGATGACCCAGAAAATGCTGATATACCTGAAAACCTTGGTTTATCCTGCTGCAAAAGGAAGAACTCCTGTTTTAGTAGGTCAGCTTAGCTGGGAAATTCCAGAACAGCTGAGAAATCCGTGTGCATGTGCTGAATCACCGGCCTACATTTCTGCTGTGCGGGAGGGTCACCAGACAGCAATCACAAGTTTCCCAAATGCATCGAGAACTTTGTGTGGGATGCATTTGTCCATCACATGGAATCGACTTTGCTGTGTTTGTGTTCAGGACTGTTTTTCAAAGCTGGTCTAGCAGTGTTGGAGATGTAGATGAGGTAGCAGGCACAGATAGAACAGCATTTATCTAGTGTTTCAGAGTAATTGCTTTTAAAACTGTCAGAGTTGGTTAGTTTACATTTCAGTGATTTTTAACAAGTTCCCTGCTTTGAATCCTCAAGTTGGTAAAGCTTCATATTTATTTTGCATAAAAACCAAAACAGGCTGTCCTAGAGTCTCTAATTTCCTTACAGTATGGCTTTCCACTGTAGTCTGAGCTACAGAGCAATATCCCTGAAAAGAAAGCAAGTCTTTAGAGATCACAAATAACCAATTTCACAGTACAAGCAGTTGTAAATAGAGCTAAATTCCCTTTAGTAATAAACTATTCATCTTTGTGCTTCATTGAGTTCAAAGAAAAGCATTTTTCAGAGTTTAAGCAATTAAGTTTACATTTTATTTTCTCCTCTTGAAAGGAAGTTATCACAAAAGCATGGGATTGAGAAGCCACTGTGGTATTGCAGGTATTCTCTGCGTATGAAATTTCAATTTAGCAAAGCATGCAAGACTCTACAGGCAGTTAAGGTTCAATACACTAAATCCACTTTGTTTTCACACTGTGTTTGTTTTGAATCATCACTGACCCAGCTGATTAGCTGCTGAATTAGGATTTCTGCACATTAGAACCATAGAATTGCTTAGGTTGTGAAAAGACCCCAAAGATAATCAGGCCCAACCATTAACCCGTGTCCCTCAGGGCCAGGCCTACAAGTTTTTAGAAGACCTTCAGGGATGGTGACTCCACCACCTCCACTTTGCTTTCAGCACAGCTGTGGGAGTCAAGGTTCATGTTCAGCCAGCACAGACCCCACTCCTTGTGGGTTTCTTATCTTCTTTTTTCCTCAGGATTAATACTCAGGAGATGCAGTTTCATGTTTGGACTCAGAGTTTGTTAATTCTTATCTACAGCACAGTCTCATGAGTTGTGAGCTCTAACTAACAAGGCAGAAAATGGCTCTAACTCTTTCTAAGGAGTTTTAAGCCTCATTTATCCAATAACAAGATGACATCTAGATTATTTTTACTGTTAACCCAATAACCAACCACCTGTGGCTCACAATGCAGACCCTTCCACCCAGTTACAAAACACCAGCCAGACCCATAAAGAAGAAGGTGAAAGAAGAACTCAGCCTATGCCCTAAAACCTCCATCTTGCCCTCTGTATATTACTATATACTAAAGCCTTGAATCCTAAGTTTTGCACCCTGTGATGTCACACACTTCTATTCAAACTACACACCCCTAATCCTGGTGCCATCATTCAATTTTGAAAGCCTGTTCCACAGCCTCAGGTCAAATGTAGTGTTTGCTTGAGAGTCAGTGCCTGTCAGCACAGAAAGCCCAAAGTTCTCAGCTTCCAGGTTCCCAACAGCTCCTCCTGTATCCTGTGGCCATGAGCCAAGCACAAGAGACACAGAGGGGGCCTGGGGAGTGTTGTGGGATCCCAGTTGTTGCTTTGTCAGCGGGGATATAACAATATCTCTCTGAAGAAACACGAGGTGAAAACCAAGATCCCAGCAGCTTATAGGGGCTGGTAAAGTTTCTGTGGCTCTCCTGTTAAGTGCAGAATTGTTAATCTCAGTGCCTTGGCCAGATTTGACCTCAGGTAATTACAGTTTGTCAGCCTGAACTTCCCATGCAGATCAGAGTGGGTTTCTGTGTAGCTAAACAGTCCCTTTGTTTCACAGCTTTTCAGCAGAGCATGAAATAATCTCTGCACAAGATTTGAATACCTTTAAAGTTTGCCTTCAGCTGCACAGAGGTAATACCATCATTATTAACGCCACACAGTTGCATGCTAGATTTCGTGACTTCACTTTTTCACTGGTTCCAGGGTGTTAGAGCTGTGTTGATAGTCCATCCCACAGAAAATGCCTTTGCTTGTACTGAAAAACAAGTTTAAATCGTGTCTTGCAGAGGCCAGGTAAAATCCCTTCAGAGATCTTTAGTCATGTCATGGTAATTGTTTTCTTTTGCACTGTAATAGATGAAATGCAGCTGGGCTGGTTGCTTTGCATAGACTCATTTGTATAATTTTGCCCTTTTTTCCAGGTAGCTGAAACATATGTGGCACACCATGATTGTTTATTTGCACATTGATTCAGCAATAAACTGCACCAGTAGATTGGAGAAATTACTGGAGCAAATCTCCTCATGGAAAGGTGCATGAAGACAGAGTGCTGTGATATAGGTGCATGCAGCCCACTGAAAATCCCTAATTTTAAAACAAGCCAGAAATTTGGAAACAAATAAGGAAAGAACTGGTGAAGCATGTGACCTTGGTGCTATAAAATCAGATGTGGGAGCCTAGCAGCAATGTTTCTGTCAGGGAGAAGCCTGTGAAAAAACAACGCCCCCAATGAGCTTTTTCCATGAGGAACTACAACATCTAAATATTCTGGTGCTAGAATCCAGGCAAGGAATGCTGGAGCAGCTGAACTCTTTAAAGCAGAAGAACAAGTTACCTCAGGAATATTAGCTTTTGATGCAGAACTCAAACAGATATCATTCAGTCATTTATTCCTTCTTCTCCTTTCTACATATGAGACAGATAACACATGCATGAGAACTCTGCCAATTCACTGTTGGGTTTCAGTAAATCTACTCTTTACCCAAGCCAAACCAGTTGTTCAAGCCTGCAAAGAACTGAAGAAAATACACATTGCTTATATAGTATTTTTTTCATTCAAAAGATTATAAAATTCAACAAGCCAAATGTTTCATGCAAGCATAGTAGGTTTCTTTAGGATAAAAATGCTGACATCATGGTTAAGGTAATTTACTGCAGTTAAAGGATATCACTCCAGTTGTGAATGCCATTCACAGCACTTCTTCATCAGGTGCCAGGAATACACAGCCCATCTTTTCACCAGTTCTCTACTAAGCACATTTAAGACTGGTATAAATCCCAGATTAAGAAACTCAGAGTAGTCATTGTTCATTTATCCAGGGAGGGGTGGATAAGAACAGCACTATTTCCTCTCTCCTTTTCTCTTCCTCAAGCCTCAAATCAGATACTGTTTTAGTTTTCATGCTTAAACTGTTTGAAATAAAGTATAGCAGTCCAAAGGATCAGAAATAGTAAATATATTTAGCTCACTATGTCTTTTCCCATCTGAACAATTCAAAACGTTCAAGTTAAATATCATCATTTCCATTTTTACAGAGGAAAAGACACAATTCAGCTTGTCCAGAGCCATGGGAGTGTTTGGGTCATTGTGGTGACCTAACAGGTGGATTTCTAGAAATTGAAAATCACACAGTTTAAAATGGCAGAATGACACAAAACTCATTCTGAGGCAGCTCTCAAGTGGAATTTCTCTGATCTTTACCTCTTGTTTTCTCTCCACATGCACTGTGGTGTGGCAAAGAGACTGAGAGCAATTTTTTGGTTACAATTACGTTTTCAAGTAATCAGTAGTACTTATTATTCAAGTAATAAGTAGTAGTTTCATTCCTAAAAGAAGATTCAATAATACTATACCCATGCTGCGCATGGGCAAGTGTAAATAGGGTCTTGCTGCCAGTGCTATCCTTCAGACACATTTCTGTCCAACCCTCATTGGGCCTAAAAATAGAAGTTGAAAAAGGCAGAAAAATAAGAAGGAGCAGGGGAATGCAAGCTATCCCTATCAGGTTCATGGAAACACAGGATAAAAGTATCAAAAGACAAAAATATTACGTAATACTACAATTTCCTCTTACACACAAACATTATAAACTTCAGGGTCCAGTTCTTCTCCTCCCACTTCATCTGACTCAACACACCCTCCTCAAGAGTTATTAAAAATAATAAACATCCATTACTGTGTTAGCTACAATCTCATGGATTAGCACTGATCACAGACTGAGACATACCGTTAAGTTCCTGAGTTCAAACAAAGTGAACCTATGTCCAAACCCTAAAGTTTGGTTTTGACTTAGGATCATTCAGTTGAGAACTAATAGTCTAATGTTTCTTTCACAACACTCAGATTCAATCTGCTTTTTTAACATTGTAATTTTTTAAAAAGTGAAAATTTTGTAGTTTAAGTCTAATGAACTTCAGCAATTCTGAAAAAACTCAGTAATAAAATTGTTGTCCTTGCTACTAAATCTGTGCTTTATAGGCCAAGTCCAGTTTCAAGGAAATGAAAAAAGACTTTGTTATTTGCTTTCCATAAGAAGAAAACAGTTTTCAATGAGTTAGTTGCTTTGCAATAAACTCAATTTTGGATTTATAAGGCAATGGTTGCCAGGTGGCATGCACATTGCTTTTTAACTATTATTTATACTGAACATCATTATTCATGATTACCCCTTATGCTCAGGGACTTCCTGCAAGGGGTTCAAGGCAGGTACCTACAGGAATCAAAGACTTTCTACTTTACATGTCTTACTCTGGATATTTAATAATGATTCAGTGAAATTCCTGATCATCCTTAAGAATCCAACACTGTTCTCCTAAGTTATCTTGCACTGAAAAATATTTTTTCCTTTAACACCTTGAATAGAGGATGCCTAAAAACCTGACAGGGTTGCAAATAATTTTAAAGCAGCTCAACCCATCCAACCAAACACTCCTGTAGGAAAGAAAATCCCTGTGTAATGTCAATAACAAAAATAACAAATGAAAAAAAAAAAATTGAAACTACACTGGCATCCAAAAGGAATTTACCTGTAATATTGGCCTCAGGTTCAATAGACTTCAACTAATCTTAACTTTTATAGCCTAATGTCCTACTTACAACCCCAAATCAGAGAGACTGGACATTCCTACAACAACAAAGGAGGCTATTTGTGAGGGTGAATTTACCAGGCTCCTTTGTCTGAATGTTTAATACACTTGTCTTGCATTGTCTTTCCTGCCCCCACACACCCTTTCCTTAAAAAAAGGAAGATACAATCCTTTCAGCAAGTTATTTATCTGCAGTAAACCTTCCATGACCAGATCACAACCACCACCCCCGCCTAAGCTTTTAATTGAAATACATTACCACAGGTTTTTCTACATTCTTTTTTCTTCAAACACGTATCAAATCCTCCAAATCCAAGCTTTCTATTTTCAGACCATTTAAAACTATTAGAGCTTTGAATCACCATACTGTCATTAGTGGCCTGGCTGTCAGTCACATATTGTTGTGCCACTCGATTTTGAATGGCCTAAGATTTCTTGTTAGCTTTCTGAAAGCACAATTTTTTGTTTGAAATAAGTTTCTCAGACTATTGTGTGCAGCTTGCAGTGTAAAAATAAATACAGGGAAATGCAGGAAATAAATTGCTGTAGAAATACTGACATTGAGCACAGCCTTTAGAAAAGAAGAAAAGAAATCTGGATATGGTAGTTACTGTCTGCATTATCTTTCCTCTAGGAGAGGAATTCAAAAGCAGACACACAGTTACACCATTTATAGCAAAACCTACTAGTCCATGAAATCAGAAGCTGTAAGAGAAGAATGGTTTTTTATTGTATAAAAATAGCAGAGAATAGAGCTTGCAGCTTCCAGAGAGCCTTGAAGCCTTGAATCACAAATCTGTTTAATAAAGCAGGTCTAATTTTCAGCAAGTACAAACAAGACAGAACCTCTTTGAGTGGGTTTGGAACTGCTGGATGCTGCCTGTGGTAGCTGCAGAGACCTTCTTCAAAACAGAATTGCCTCTGTTTTCTGTTTTGCAAGTCAAGAAAACCAATTCAAAGGAATTAAATAAATGAAAAGGTCTGTGACACATAGAAAAATTAAAATCTACCCTTTAAATTTACCTAATCTAATTTTTTATACAATGCTTACAGCACAAGAACAGGAAAATAAGAGAACCAAACCATTTAAACACCTACACAGTCCAAACAAATAAAAACCCACTGCACTTTTTTTCTTTTTTACCAACTGGATAATAAGCAAAACTTATTGTTGGATTCAGGCATTGGAGGTTACAATTTCAGGCAGAAATAGAGGCTTGTCCCTTTAAAATATTTGTTCAATATTTAGTTCCATGCAAATTAATTTCTGAAGTTGGAAGAAACAAGTTATTTCTGAAATAAAAAGTACTGTCAATATTTTCACATGTTCTTAAACAAAAAACATCTGGTTACGTTTAGATATGGAACGATACTTTATCTCAAGAATATTTGCCCAGTGACTGGGGAAGGACTACAGCAAACATTTGGAAAACTACAAATTAGAGGGAATTGGAGCCTTTTCATATTCCTTATCCCCATAGAAATGAATTTTTGGTAGACTTTAAAAGAAAAAAGAAGGCAGGGGGGAGAAAAAAAGATAAAGTACATATTAAAAAACAGCTTCACTGTATTCATTAATAACGCACAGCTACTGTGTTGTTGTGTGCATACAAACATACAAAGACTAATTTAACAGAATTCGAAATGAACCACTTTGCAGGTCTTCGCAGGCTGTCTTGTTTCCCATTTCACAACAGCAAGGCTGGAATAGTAAAACAAGTTCCATATTAAATGCCTTTTTTCCTAATCATTAAATGGGACAGCGAGTGGAATTAAATGAAAAACACACAAAATTATCTATGGTAGCAGCTATGAGCTCTATTTGCTGTACTCTGCCTTCTTTCAATATAAATTCTGGCTCTCTGGCAGAGAATATATTCTGGATCTAGATCTGTTACAAGTCTGAGGAAATGCTTCTAATAATCAGTGACTACCAAAAATAAATTTTAATCATTTATTCTTTGTGTACTGATGTCATTAATAAACAACCCAAAGTGTGAAAGGTGCACCTTGTCACATGTCCTTCATTTGAGAGCTGACTGAGTTTTCATGCACTGCAGCTTAAAGAAATGCTGGACTAAGACATTGTATCCCTCATAAAAATCACCTGGAAGACTGGCAACTTGAGAAGCTGCCAAAACCCATTATCTCTAAAATTGTCTTCTGATTTTATCACCTAAAACAATTTTTTAATCCAGAGAGATGCCAAAGCCTTATAACAGACAAGACTGAGATATTTTGAACATACTGTTTTAGAAAAAGAGAATGAAATAAAAGATTTGTTAATAGTAGAGATGCAGATTCTTTTTAAAACAGCCCTTGTTAAAATTATTGTGCACCAAGAGGCAGAATAAATATATTTTACTCTTTTTGCTGCAAATGAAAAACACCAAAGGGGAACAGAAAGTTGTTTTTACTCATTAAAAACTCACTATATTTTACCAATGATGTTCTGGACTTCTTATAGAGTCCCAAGATCTGCATGAGGCTCACATGAATAAATCTCAACAAAAAATGTTTGGAAGTGTGGGAGGACACTCCTAAGGGATTAGGAATGTTTATCAACTTTTGATGACACATCAGGACTCAGAAGACTTGAGTTTGATCCATTATTTGATCCATTAAGGCTCACTTAGTTTACAGAGCATTTTAAAGGGATATAGTTTGCATACTGAAAGTTTTCTGTAAATGTAAACATTCATTAAAATTTATTAGTATTTGTAAAAATAAATAAATTATAATGTACAAACCAATGCCTGTTCACAGACAAGAAAAACAACCCAGACCCCTGTCTTAAAACTAGAGAGAATGTTTTATTTGCAAAGTGCCATTAAAAAACGCATGGATGAAGTACTGAAATACAGTAAGATGAGACAACTACTTTTTCTTTATTCTATGTAAAAAAATTGCATATTTTGTACATATTTGACTTTTCTAGACTCATCATTGTTTAAGAGCTTCTAATTTTGCTTAGAATGCTTTGTGTTACTTTCACGCAAAAAAATATCAGTCCTCTGGTAAAAATAGAAGATGCACTGGGTCCTTTGTGTGTTTCCTGTCCTTCTAGAACTATCTTCATCCAGAACTGCACCGAAAATGAAATATCAACCCACACAAACCCTTTGAAAAACACATTTTAGAAGACTCTCATCACCAGGTTGCCTGAGTGGTTTGTATTTTCTTAAAAGATAATCTTAAAAACAGCTGTTAATCAAGGCGGTATTTTCTATAGGTTCGAGATAGTTAGCACGTTTGTAGGTTTGCCATCGTGAACAGCTCCTTCCCTAGGCAGAGTTTAACAAAGTTGGGCACCAAAGACCAGATTTTTCTCAGTTCTCCATCATATCCCAAGGCAGGGTCCCAGCTCCCTTGGAGCAACAGCTGTCTTTTAGGTTTGAAGATTCTGATTTACGTGCAGAAACAAATTTAAATCTGACATTTACAGAAGTTGCTGAACACACATCTTGCTGCTTTTCATCTTCTCCCCACAGATGCTGTCCCCACCACATCAGCTGCTGCTGCTCTGCGGTGATGCCTGCTGGTTTGGAACAGGAATCTCAGGAACAAAGAAGAGAAAAAAATAAACAGGGGGATAACTTCTAATGTGCTAACATTTGCAAAACAGAGTTCCAGTTGATACAAAGGCAAAATAGAAACAAGACCTTTAGGATGAACTTTGTACTTTTCAGAATATGGCCTTTCCAAGTACAAAAAACTCAAAGCCTTTTCTGCTGACACAAATATGACTTAATGAGAAGTAAAATGGGTTTGCCATTAGGCTAATTATTAAGTTTCAAACAAACCAATGATGCTAAGGAATCAGGATATTTTGTTCTCAGTTTAGTGGGATATTGGCATTTGGATCCCCCAGGCAGCTCCAAAAGTTTTTGTCTTAATGCTCATTTTGATGAATCAGAAATGCATTTCAGCCTCTGAACTTACGTGGCAATACAGGCACAATACTAAGCAAGCACAAAAAGAACTAAAAAATCCCCACCAAAACCTAAATTTCTAAGCATTCCTTACAGAACTTACTGAGACACAGGAAAGAATTAAAAAAAAAGAAAATCTGAGAAGCAGATATTGGCACAATGTATCCTGAAAGGTTTTCACAGCTCAGTGGAAGATTGGGCAGACAAAGGAAGACAGTGTGAATTCATCTGCATTTTAGCAGAAATCTCAGGGAATCTGGCAGAAGACCATGCTACAATAAGGAGTAAATGATGATGGAAAGCAACACCAATTACTACAAATGATGTTACATAAGAATATTAAAAAAAAAACCCTAGAAAACAGCATTCTCCTTGCAACCTAGGCCAGTATTATTCAACATGCCAATAGAGGACCTGCGGGCAGAAATCATCTCAGCAGCATTTTCAAAGCAGCAGGAAGATATAAGTAGACATAATCAAGTTGAGTATGGATTTATTTTCCTAATCCTATGTTTTTAAATATTTTATTGCCTGCGGCAAATTTAGAATACGTGGTTGAGTTCCACAGAGAACTGTCTGATATGGCACCAAACAGAGAAATAAATTTTTACTAAAATATTTACCAAAAAAATCCTGAAAGAAATTATGGGAAAATGAACTGGATACAAAGTATGACATTTCCAAGAGATATGGAAGATTTGATTTAAGAAGGTTGTTATGTAAAATAAAATGAGTCAGTATTTCTTTATCCTGAAAAGTTTCCAGAGGTGTGCTGGTCATTGTGATCCATCTCAGAGGGCCTTAATTTGATAGCCATAAAAAACACTCTGATCATCTAACCCGGTGATTTGGCTTTTGCCCCATGATCTATTTTAAAGCATAATAAATAAGTTTCACTTAAAGATGTGTTGTTCTTGTTGTTGATGCTTTCAAAATCTTATTCTTACAATCTATGCAAGAGATCTTATTCTCACAATCTATGCAAGCAATAAGTGTATTTGAGCCTCATTAAGCTCAGTTGCAGGATTCTTCATTTTAATTTCAAAGTTTTTGAATGTAAATGCAACCACTGACAACTGGGCTTGCTTGCAATTCTGTGTGAAATACCCAAATCTAACAACATAATTACATCTCTTTTAAAATTCTGATGTTCTTTAATGAATTGAATAGAACACATTTCTGAAGATTCATTATGAAAAGCTCAAATTCTGTCTCCTTAAATGGAATGTTAGGTTATTTTAGTGGCTTGTCTTTTTACACTGGCCAGTGTTTTCCCCTGGCCATTGATTAGATTACAAGAAAGTCCTTCTTGTGATGACTTGTGTACTTTGTGATAAGGAAAAACACAAACAATACAAAAAAAAAAAAATCCATTTAAGGAGAAGCTGGGGCATTTTTTTCCCCTTTCTCCCATTGACTTCGCATGGAAAACACCTGATTATTTCAGACAAATTACACAAGAAGTGAATTCAACACATATTTTCATTCTGCTCCAGGCTAACCCTGTCAAAATTGTAACTGATTACAAAATATGCCCGGAATTGGTACGCTCTGCTTTCAATCTACAAATTAGGGCTCTTATCAGCACACACAGCAGTTTTATAAGATCCAGGAGCAGTCATAGAACTGCTTTTGTGCTACAGCACACCATTAGTGAAATGATGAAATAGAGATTTTCAATGAGTATTGGCATATTTATATGAACTCTTCCTGTTGGCTTTCCCCAGAACACCTCTCAGGACCAGGCATAAAAATATACAATGAGAGAAATAGTCTTAGATTTTGTTCTATGTTCATTTTTTTCTCCCCTCAGGAACTCATTTCTAAAGCTTGCTTGTCCCCCTTCCATTTCTAGCATGTGATTCCCCATGCACATCTTTGCCACTCACCCCAAATACTGAGGTGGTTTGTTTGATGGTAATTGTGATAGAGAAAAAAAGCCAGTTCATGATAAACTAGAAGTATATAAGAGAGGCATCCTCATCGTTGTATGCAACTCCCATTACAAGTCCTAGAGAAGCCCAAAGACATACAGATATTCAACAAAACTAATTTGCTGTTCTGTGTTTCTCTTTCTGAACTACTGAGTGACTGATATTGATTAAGATTCAGTTCTAAAACTGATTTTAAAACTTGTTTTCTCATTTTGGGTTTGTTCTTAAAAGCATTTCCCTCAAATCCAAGGTACAATGCACCAAACAAATCTCTGCTTCTCCACTGTTACGCAGGCAGGCAGATTGCAAACTAACATGAAGCTAACAAAATTCTTCCAAGGCGAAAAATATGTACCTGTATAGGTTTGGGGTGCAGGAGTACAATTAGCATGGGATCTTCCTTCATGTTTTCCTTAATTAAACTATGTATAAACCCCCCCCCAAACTCATACAACTAGTTATAGATAAAGATCCCGGTTTTAAAGCCCCACTACACTGAAGCTCAACATTTCTGTCTAGGAGTGCTGGAACAGATGCTAAATAAATTTGAAATGGACTTAGGTGCAAAGTTATTCATATTGGTTTTGACTGGAGTGGCAGGAAGTTATATTCAAGGTGAACTGGCAGTAACAGTGTTAAAACTGTCCTCCAAGCAGCCAGATGTTGCTGCAATTAATTAACAAGGATGGGTGGATTACTGGGTGATCCATGTGGTAACGTTAATGAATCTCATTTCCAGACAATCCACGGGTCCACGGAGGTGTCAGGGACACAAAAATTGCATAGAAGGGAGGGTGGAGTGGACACATTCTGTACAAAAGCAAAGCTATTTACATTTTGGATGTCAGCAGTATCTTGCCTGGCATTTCTCTGGCTGAAACAAGTCATATTTTAAACTGTATTGACATGCCCAGAGCAAGACTTGCTTTATCCTGAATCGATCCCAGCTCAGAGCAGCATTATCATTCATCAAGCTACAGACAGGTGAAACCTGTTTATGGACCCAGGACTGCTCACAGGCAACAGAAGGACTTTTCACTGCTTGTTTGAGCACTGACCAAAATCCTTGTGATCCAAGATTTGTCTTATACACAGGAAGAGGGAGATTTGGTCTATGAGTCTTGATTTACAAATGAGTCATGGTAATACAAGTCCAAAACAGATTCAGAAAGTTATGCATACAAAACCCTACCAGTTATTGTCCATTTTTTATCCTTCACACCCAAACTGTGATGAAAATACATGGGTTTCGCTCTATTTTTTCTGCAAAACAGAGCAAGAATGACTTACTGCCACTTTGATAACGTCTTTCAGCTAACTTCTCAAAATATTCTCAAAACCATCAGGCTATTAATGACTCTTCAGAAATGGAGAAACTGAGATGCTGGAGATCTGAGCACTCCAAATGAAAATGTAGTTCAGAATAAGTCAGACAAGAGCCTCCTTAGCTAGGATGACAGCGAGAGAATGCATGAACAGCATTTACCCTCCTGTTCCTCTTTTCTTTGCCAGGTGATTTCAAAGACCCAGCCTATACAGTGTTTCAGAAGGGAAAAACCAACCAAACAGAACAGCAACACACACACAAAGGAGAACAGAGCTGTTAAAAAGGCAAACAGTAGCTAATGTGACATCTTGAGATTGTCTGAACCTGCAGGAGTGGCACACAGTGTTACTTCAGTGCAGCAGTGGGCAGCTGCAAGCAATCACAAACACTTACTCTGTAGTTAAAAGGAATGCTCTTTTATTTAGGATAAACTTGTTAGCCAGACATCTCAGATCTTAAATATTAATAATTTTACCACCACCTAAGGCAAGCAGAATAAACCAGTGAGAGTGAAAAATGACACCTCACTCAAGTCTCCTAAGCACCCTCCTTGTCATAATAGTACTCCCATGAAAAAAACATTGTGATGAAAGGGGGATAGAGGCAGATAATCTTTAAAAAAATAAGAAAAAAGCTTGAAACAAGAACATGAAAAGGAAAAAGGTGAGAGGGAAATGCTGTTATCTTGTTTAAAATGTTAAAATTTGCCAGAGATTATTTTGAAACCCTCAAACCAGAGAAAGTAAGAATATTCTGTGAAAACCTGAGTTGGAGGGGACCAACAAGGAGCACCAAGTTCAAATCTTAAGTGAATGGCCTATACAGGGACTGAACCCGTAACCTCAACATTATCAGCACCAACTGAGTTAAGTCTTGTAGTCTTAAAAAGAATGGCTTACTAAGCTGTGTGAAAACATTCAGCTCATCCACAAGGTAATTCTCAGAAAGTCCAGAGAAGAACATTGGTATCTTACTGATACCAATGTTTGGTATCAGTCAGATCCCTGACTCCAAACACTGTAGTGGAAATCAAGCTCTTAACCAAGGGCATTTATGGCATTTGGGACGGAAGTAGAAATTCACAAAAATCACAATGTTGGAATAGAAAAGCAGAGTCTGAGAAAACACATTCTGCAAATATTTAGGACACGGGAATTGCTAAGGGCTCTCCCCGTTCAGGGCTTCACTCTGAAGCATTATAGTGGAAAATTGAACTAACTGCTTTCTCAAGAAACAAATACTGGTCAGGGTGCACTTCTCTTACCTGGCATTCAACTCCTGGATATAGCTTAGCAAATCTAAGCCCAGTCTTCACCACTGGAGCTTTAAGTTCCATGCAGAAACAGTGGCATGAAGTGTTTGTGGAGAGAGCTGCCCGCAGCAGGGGCAGCCAGAGGGAAGGGAGCCAGGATTTTGAGGCGGCCTGTGATGAGTGACACTGCCATGGAAATGGGATCACACCTTTCTCCCAGGAAAACGCATTTGAGGGAGGGTGAAGGAAGCATCAGCTGATCAAAGCCTCCACTTTGGAGGAGCAAGGATCACTTGGTACATCAGCAGTCACACAGTTCTCCCTGAGAACTGAGGGAAAAGTTTCCCTCCCACTTGTCAGCTTCGCATTTGCCTTCCCACTCGAAGCAGCTCCTCGGAGCACCACAACTCTTAAAAGCTCAGGTCTAAGAAATTGTCAGAAAGAAGTAATGGAAATAAATGCATTTTTAACAGAACTCTTCCAGTTTCAGCTCAATTTTGTCATCTACATGACACTTCCAGTAAGTAAATAATTTCAGATGGGAAATCACGGGTGGATTAGTGTAAGATTATCGATTGTCAAGGTAATCATTCCGCAGCACAGAAATCTGAGACCTCTTGACCAGAAAGGGAATAGAACACACATCTTAAAGAAGGCTTTTATGAAAAGATAATTTAGAGGCTTCAGGGCAATAAAGACAAGTTTGAGAGCAGTTACAATCCACTTTTAGATGGTATTACCTCTCAGTCCTTTTCTCCTGAAATAACCTGCTTCTCTACCTCCCTCTACCACAATCTGCCTTCTCTCTTTGCCTTTCTTCAGAGCAGCAAGGGAATGAACATTATGAATTATTGACGTGAGAAATACAGAAATCTAATCAGGAGAGGTTTTGTTTTTTTTTTCTTCCCCCACAGAAATACCTCAGGAGAAAGTTTGGACAGGAGTAGAAAGCCTACTCAGCAGAGGAAGGCATGTGCCTGACCATCTGTAGCAGCTCCACACTTCCTACTGCTTTTCAGAAATCACTGGGACAAGTGACATAAGTAGACAAATTCCACCAGAAAAACAAACAAACAAACATTCCATAAGACCCAGGAAACAAAACACCAACACCCGACACCAAAAGAAACCACCAAAAAACATCAGCCCACCACCCTATCCAGAATATTCATCACAGGTATTTGTGATTGTTGCACTGATTTAGACTTTATGAGACCTAGTCAGTCCCAGCTGAGAGTGCCAGTGAAATAACTTGCATTCTTTCAAGTCTCACATCAATATCAGAGACACTCTTGCCAATCTTTGGAATTTTATATTAGCAGGGGAATCTCCACCTTGTATTGTAACAAAAGGAAGGAGGTTTTGCTCACCTTTTTTTCCTCTTCAGTGACCCAGCCTGCATCAAACATCCAAGGCTTCCTGCCTCAAGGCTTTACATTTCATTTCTGCCTGACAGGACGACAGTTACAAATGGCCATGTGTGTGAGCTGAGGCTGTGTCTGTACCCAAAAGGACCTTCAGGAGGCCAGGATAATGTAAAGGAGCTTGTAAGACTCATAGAAGCCTGTCAAATACCTATAATCTCTTACAGACACCATGGCTAGAGACTGGTTACCAGTCTGCACTTGAAGACCTTGGCTCTATTCTTTTCCTTTGATCCTTCTGGATGTGATTCCACAGATGGAAGATTGTGGGAACAGGTTTGCTGTTACCTCTATCCCAGAACTCTCATCCACAACAGAGCAAGACACATTTAACATTTGAAGGCATAGGGTGAAATTTGTTTTCCAGTCTCTCTTTCTTTGTTGTTTTGAATACACATTAATGGGATTTTAGAGATGATTCCAAGTACTTTAAACATAAATGCATCCTTTCAGCCTTTCTTAACTTTTCTCTTACTCCAGTAAAGGGCCAATCATGCCAAATGTGAACTGTCAAAGCAGGTGTCAATAACCTGAATCTAACTCCGCATCTGCCTTGAGTAAGAAAGAGGAAAATGCCACTGATAAAGCACAAAAAAGCAAAAGGCATGAAATATGCAAATGGCAGTCTGCAGACTGACTGCTCAAACTGTTCAAGCTGATAGCTTCAATACCACTCAGTTTTCCTTCTCACTTTAGCAGACATGTCTGCCTTAACCAAATGTCTTTGCTTCCTTTCCCCTTAAACTAGGGAAAAAAAGCATCCTCATTTTTTACCTTCTCTCCCCCCTTTCCCCACATGCTTCACTGATGTTTTTATGTAAGTTTATGATGCCAGACTAATCTCATCACCCTCAAGAGCTTTTTCACCTCAAACTCTACTTTCCTAAACAATGGATAGAAACCCATGGCTGTTGTGTGGAGGATCCATTGATTGTTTCATCTTTACTTTTACACATTCTGCTCTTGGTGGTTATTCCTCCTCCATAACTGCTCTCTCACTTCAAGAAAAAACTCTCCTTTTTGACTTTCTTTTTCCTCACCATCTCCTGTTCTCCTTTTCTGTATTGTTTTCTATTCCAAGACTATGTCTGTGTTTTGCAGTTAAGCCTCAGAGCAGTTTCAGGCTCCTACTTTGCATTTCTGACGTGCTGTGTAACTCTGCAGCCATATCAGTTATTTTTAGTGCTAAAAAACAATTATTAGGATCCTCCATTTTACAAGGCTATAAACTGGTTTCCACTTAAAATGGAAATGAGTGAAATCTTCAACATATATCAATAGAACTTGTTTGTAAAGTTTCATGCTCTGGTAACCTTCGTCTTTATTAAGGCTGAAGAAGGCAGTCCCATGTGTCACATTTAGAGGAACACTGGCAGAAACGGCCCTGAAGACATAACAACCCACTAGCCCAAATAATTTGCACTTTAAATGTAAATGTCTGTCTTTCTAACCCCTGAAGCTTCATGTCCTGAAACCACCTCTAGAGGTTTATCATCTGTATTCAAACATAGATAAACACTTTCCATAATTTAATAAAAATAAAAGAGAAAAACATAAGGAAAGGAGAGGTAAGATAGCAAGCGTGAAACACTGATTAATCTGCTTTGGTTATCTATTTGTGGACTAATAGAACAACTAAACCAGTTGAAATAACCTTTGGTAAGTTCTAGAAGACACAGCATCTACTTTAATTCTATTTATAGATTGTCATTGCTTTAGTAACAAATATTTAGTAACTGATTACCTCAGACTTTTCAGCCCTATAGAGTTACAGAAGGAGGTCAGATGACTTTGTCATAAATCCTATCTATTCTATATTTTAAATACAGTATATTCTACAGAACCTGCAAAACGCAGAGTCAGAAATAGAAAGATCATTGGGGGATGCATATTTAAGCAAATTCCTGAAAATTTCTATGCTTTGACAGTCAAGTTTACAAAGCTTACAAAGATTTCCTGACTTGGGAGCTGTGATTGAACACTCCTTTTAAATAAACAGGAGATGAAGCTCACTATATAAAAATCTAGTTGGAAATTATGAAGGAATTGAGAGACTAAAGTCTTGCAAAGCTTTGATGACTTCAAATAATTAACAACTCAAAGGAACAGGCAAATAATACGATTCTCTATATATACAAATTCTATATATGCAGTTTTACAGTGCAAAACCTTTAGTCATTACATTATCGAGTTCTCCTACATACCTGTCATTCAATTTAACAGAAAATTACTGAAATTTTCAATTAAAGATGAACTCATGCAATGACATTAGAAGCTGAATTTAGAATGGGAAACTTCCTATTCTCTCACATCTGCACAATTTTCCCACTTAATTTACATAGCAAATGAATTCCACTCAGATTAAAATACTTCGGGCTCTCTGTTCCTAATGTATTTGATCATGAGGAATTACCTGGCACACTGACATTTCAGAGAAAAATCAGGGGTTTGTACTTTTCTTACGCTATTTCCTTTCATAAGATTTTAAACCAAGAAACATTAACAAAATACCTATATACACTTACAAATATCTGCTAAATACCTATAGGCCACTAAGACTAAGCAAGGCAGGCATCACTCAACACCTTCCTTGTCTTAATACTGTGGGAAAGAGCCATTATGTTCAGTCATTTCATATTCATAACAAAAAAGCAAATTGTGAGGGGAAAAAAAAGATAAAATAGTTCCCAAGGTGTCATGCACCTACTAAAAAATGAATAATGAGATTTTTTGTCATGTTTTCATGTGTTTTAATCCTTTAATGCAGAATGTGGATTATGACATCCAAAAAAGGAAGTGGAGGGGAAGATGAAATGTTAATACACACACATGAAAACCCAAGAAGCCCTTTCAAGGGCCAATTTCTGGCACAATCCTGGTTATTTTAAGCAGCAAGACTGGCAACACAGAGGGAAGGCAACCAGTAAAGAAAAACCTTTATCGTCAGGGTTTTGGAAAACAAATTGTTTTGTCAGGTAGAACGTTACGTGGATCTAATAAGTTTGGAAATTAAGTCAAGCCTCTTCCTTGAAATAGAAAAAGAGTTTGCACAAAGTGCTGTAGGAGATCAGTTGCTGGCATTATTCAGCATGGCTGGCATTCCAGCTTTGGGGATTTGGGGCTGTTCCTGTATGCTGCAAGGGTTTTACTTTTATTTTTATAGAAGAGGTCCAGAAAGACCTGTTTGTACCTGGCAATAAACATGTAAAAGAGGTGAGGCTGTGGAAAAAAATGAAAGAACAGGCTTCAGAAAGAAAGTTCCCAGCAGAGCCCCTAGCTTGATCCCACATCTTCCTGAGTATTCCCAAGAAGTCACCTTCCTTGTAGGATCACTGTAAACTGAACACAATCCCAAACAATCTTCTAAGTCTCCTCTCTTGGAATTATTTCTCATCATTGCACAGGGGAAGCTTAGCACATGACCTATTGAGGCCTCTCCTTATTGTTTCATTGTCAATCACAACCTGATCAAGAGGCTTGAAGAGGTTTCCTGCGCCACCATCAGAGCCTAGACCCTCCCATTGTCACCTGGAGTTGTCAGGTACATTTAACATTAAGCATCTTTATTAGATGCTTAATATTAAATGTACCTGAGAGCTCCAGTTGTTTCCTTGCAGTTTCAAGGAAAAAGCACCCTCATCCTCAGAAAAATAATCTCTTATTACAGCACTTCCTCACAGCAGGGAAAGAAACAAAACCACTAAAATAAGCTCTTAAGAAGTTAAATTGGGACACATTTTCACAGAACAAGGAAAAAAAAAAAGAATAAACTGCCAGTATAAAAGATTCCACAACAGAAAAACAACAAAAGAGTACTGGGGCACAAAAAGAAGGGAAACAAGTAATTGCCTAAAAAAATAGCTGCTTAAAAGGCATTAAGTCATAAAGACACAAATGCAAATTTTCTGTTGCACTTGTTCAAGCCTTTGTAGAAAGTGCTGTTACAATGGGTGCTCTCACTGAGTGGGTAAATTTGCAGCAGCATCTGTGAGTACAGAAGGCTGTAAGGACAAGCTTATGGCAGCATTTGTTACCAAATGCTCTTCTGAGGAGATGAACTGCTCTTGAACATAATTTCTGAATTTTCATCTGAAAAGGAGTTTCGCTTGACACTATCACACCAGCAAAGTGGAAAAAAAAGTATATATTCTCTGCTATAAACACTGACCTATCAAAAAGAGTTTTTAAATCAGATGAAGGCTACAGTGAAGGTGAGAAACCTGGGAAGATGTCCAAGAATGACACTACAGTCTGTGAAGAAAATGTCAGCCCGAGGCACCTGTTTATTTATTCCAGGAAGAATCTGCTGGCCAAAGTACTTGAAGCTCAGTCAGACACCAGATACTGAGATGGTTTTGTCTCAAAGACACTGCAAACCTTAGGAAGTCTATCAAAACATTGCCAGCTTCGTGTGCATTACCAAAAACAGGCTGAAAAGTGCAGCACAAATCGCTGGGACGTCTTCAGCCGTTTTCTTGCTGTCATGGCACAAAAAAATAGTGACACACGGGTGCCAGCAGCTTAGAACCTTGTCTGTACCCAAAGCACAAAGCTTACCCTAAGCCACAATTACATTTCACAGAAGACATCCTGCCTGCTAATACTGAGAAAAACAGCAAAGTACTTTTAAAATTCAAAATTATCAGGGAGCTCACTGCAATAAAAATCCATGTTGAGCAAATCTTACTCTGTCAAAGGCAGTCGTGGTCAACAAACAAGCAACCAGAAGTTTAAGTGGCTAATCTTTCTCTTTAGATTAACTGGTATTGCATTTTCCTGAAAAGATGCAGATTTCATGCTCTGACCCTTGATTTTGAAAGGCAAGAGCTGACAGTCCTATTGAAAACTCAGGTTGGAGGCAGAATTATTCACATTCAATTCCTCGTGCAAGAAAGTGGGCAAAAAAATCTGACATGCATGTGTATGGTGTACAGAGAGGGAAAAGAGAAAGGGGAAGTAGCTCAAGTTTAATATTTTGTGCTTCATATTCACATATTCCCAGCATAAGACAGAATTTGCAAGTGTCTACCCAACAGATTTATATTTTAATACTGCACCCAAATTTAAACCTGAGATCCAAACAACTGAAAATAAGTCAAGCATTTGTAGTGCAAACTAAATTGCCTCACAGTGAAAGCTCTAAAATACGTACAAGTTTATGAAGCCTGTCATGTATCAGCCAATGGGAAAAGAAAATATGCATAGCAAGACATATGCACCTTACATAAGCAGGGAGTGCAATCAGAATGTTAGGGGAAGGGAAAAAAGTAAAGCAACCCATTTCTGTGAAAAATCAGCAACATCTTAACAGAGTTTAGCAACCAAATCAGTTGTATGATGTTCATGCCTTCCATTCCAAAACAGCTATCTGAAAAGGAAAGTCATGCTGAGGAGCAATGCATTTCTGCACACTCTTAGGTAGGGAAAGAGTCATCCCTGAATCACCACCGTGGTATTCCAGAACTCACACAATAACCGACCACGCATTTCCACAGTTATGAGGTTCTGTTGGACAAGAATTGTATTTAAAAGGTGGTGGAATTACGGCACAAAACTATTCTATTGAGAGTAATTTGTAGCATGAATACACTAGAAGATGTCTTCAGTAATTTCATTAAGCTGCATTATTTGCTTACAAGTTCAAGGTAATGACTGAGGGAAATAAAAAACCTCTGAAGGTTGTCCTGAAATTATCAGCAGATTTAATGCTCCCTCCCACAGTCTGCTCCCTTTCATTCAGCGAGACTCTCTGGTAATTGTAGCTTTTAACTGTATTATTGCACAAATCAGAACCAGCCAGCAAGTGCTTAAGATGATTTCCCAGGAAAAAGCCACACTTTGAAATGCATTTTAAAGACAAACATCACTGTCCAGCAGACTTTGGACAATAAGACTGCCTAGTTTAAGAAGTTTCCACAGGTCACCCTCCCAGTTAGTTTTAACAGTTTTAAGTCAAGGACATGACATTTAACACAGGAAGTATGTTGATATTCTCTAATTTATGTCAAATCTTTTACGTGTTTTGCATTAAAATGCTGCCACAAGATGACTTGGCTCAGTGCCCAAGGTAACATTCCTTACACTGCTGTCTTGACTCGCTGCCAAAAGGAGGCAAAGGAGGCATTTTCCTCAGACAGCGCTGCAAATGGAAACTGTCAAAGCCCTCTCAACACCCCTGATTTTGTTGTGCTTGTCATCTCAATTGTGTGGCTTGGAACACTTCTGTTCTCAGCCACGTATTCCTTAGCAATATGCTCATGCCTTAACAATAACACTGAACTTTCTCCCTTTCATCAAACAGCATTCTGAACATCAAGAGTCCTTTGGTTTCGACAAAAAAATTATTTAGAAATGACAACCAAAAATCCCCAACCCAAAGCTCCTCACATTCACCACCAAGCAAATAATGAAAATCTCTTCTTCCTCCCAGTTTGTAAGAACTATGACCTCCCTCCCACCCAGCAAAGTTCAGGCTGGGAAGGCTGTGGCAAGGGAGCTGGAGCTCTCACAATCTCTCTGTCCAGCTGTGTGCCTGAAAATGCCTCACTTCAGGTGGGAACCTTTCCTGAGAGCCCCACCACATGAATATTATAAAAGCTGTTTGAATAAGAGCAGTTATCTACAGCTTTTCCACAACAAGGAAGCATTTGGCCTTAGCCTGATGGCAAATATTTCTGAATCAGCTGAAAGAAATATCAGATGACATCTGCAGCCTCTGCTTCCCTGGAGGAATGAGATATGGTACGATTCAGGTGCACTGTGAGGAAGTCATCACTTCTCCTGACATCTGGATAAAAAGACAACTCTGTTTACCAGAGCAACCGAGTGCACCATCCACACAAAGAGTGTTTGTCAGACTGTCTTGAGGAGAAAAAGCATTGCTGTGCTCATATTCGATCAAATTGGAGGCATGAAAGCCACAGGAGGATGGTGGCTGGAGGCTGAGCATCTGTCTCACACATAATCTGAACACCACGGAAAAAAGAAAAGAAGGTGGGGAGTAGGGAGAGGAAGAAAGGTGGCACAAACCCACCCTTCTGACTTGAAAATTCTATCAGAGGCAGAGACTGCTATAATCATTTCCTCCAGACTCATCCTGTCACTGTCACACATCCCCGTTGTGCCTTTCTCCAGGCCTGCAGAAAGGATCAAACACAGCTATTTCCTGACACTCTTTGGTACCCAAGCCTTCCAAGAGCTCACATCTGCTCACAATGCACGCTAACAAGAGGGGTGAGAATGAATCCAAGACACATTCACAGGGACCTCCCTTCAACTCACCAGTGTTCCTTGTCAATTCTCTGCCAGCCTTCCTGACAGGAACCCTGGAAATACCAGCTATGATGACTGCATTGACAAATGGAAAACGTTGGGGGCTTTTTAAACAAGCCACCTGATTTCAGAGTTACCTACCATACAAGACAGGCCACGGCTGCTGACAAGAATTTAAAAGAGAACATTTGAAAACAACAACAAAAAAGTAGAATTCCTAGAATATATTCAGATCATTATTGGATATGATTCTGGTTTACATTTAATATAAGACATATAATAGAAATTAAGCACGGTGATGAATAATTCTTCCTTCCTGTCACCCCACAGAATCTCACTGAAACGTGAATTGCGAACATTTCATATGCTTGATCCATTGAAAGAGAAAAACAATGATTTGGAATAAGTTAGGAAACATAAAATTTTGATTTTTTTTTTCAATCTCATTAAAAAATTAATACAGAGCAGGAATAGATAACATTAAGAAGTCCCACAAATTTTAGAAAGGTGCTGTATTCATAACAAGATGACATCAAGTTAACTGGCACAGACTGCCCAGTGAGGTGTAAATTGCCCTTCAACCCTTACCACTCACAGAGTTAACTCCTTTCTCCATGAAAATAAATTCAGCATTGGAAGAAATCTTATTTTGCCACAAGCGACTGAAGAAAAGCAAGATGATATAACCAAGGCAATAATTTGCATATTACAGTGCTGCTCCACCTCAACCTACTCACCACATTTCATCACTTCACTTCCAAATCCACAGTCTAGAAAAACAAAAAGAAATAGCATCACTATTTCTGTTTTTACATTCGTGAAAAAAACCACGAAAAGTGTAAAAAACCCATCAAAATATGGATCAATTTTCCATTCTTTTTCCTAGGGTGTCAGAGTGCACTCACTTTTCCTATTAATTTATGCTTTTCTGTTTCTCTCCTCAGATGCACCCTAACACTTTGTTGGGTGCAATTTGCTAATCTAAAAAGTGGAATTTGAACAGCCTAACACTGTTGCAAGTATTGGACTCCACAGAGGGGTTAGAAGAAAGTAAAAGCTCTCCAAGCAGCCCAGAGCTGAAAGAGAAAGGGAATTCTTGAGTGGTTCATTTACTGCTTTTATGATCTTTTCAAAACCAAAAGGAAAGTGAGAGAATCGGAGGCTGCAATTTCCTCTTTCTGCTTTTCATTTTATGTATTCCTTTACTTGTCACCCACTGTCAGAAGAAAGAAAACCTCCCACCACCACCTCCCAAAAAAACCCCATTTGCTCAAACATTTAAGCATTTTTCCATCAAGATCTTAACAAAACTGCCTTTGCAGTATTATGATGGCAAGATATTTGAAAATTAAGAGAATAGAGTACTGCTCTTGTTGCCAGGTTGGTTATCAACATTCAGCCCTTGTCTAGCCCAATATTACATAACCAGTAGGATTTAATAACATTTTAAAGTGTGATTTAAATTGTTTATAATATACACATTTACAGTCCCAAGTATCAGCTTTAGTTTTCTAGCTATCACACATACAAACAGATCTCTTTGAACCTCTTGCTGGCATTGCTATAATAATTCTTAAACAAAAAGACCAAGTCACATCTTCCCTCACTACTTACCCTCTCAGCACCGTAGAGAGGCCTATGTCCCCTTGATTCACATTTGGAAGGATATTATTTTCAATTTTTTGAGCTAAACACTGAGCTTGCACTTCAGATGACCAAAAAAATCCAATCCATGGTTTTTACCAGGCCACACACACAAAAAAAAATCTTCTTTCTTTTTATACCCTCACATTCACTCCTACCTTCCTTTCTTTCTGTTTTCTGGTGATTCTTCATTTAAGACAACTGCTTATGGACACCTTCATGCCCAAACCCTGCTTGAAGACAAGCTTAGATTCATCACAGAGATCAAATCCACCTGAGAAGTCAAAACACTTCAGATAGCAGTCCCTGGTTTGGGGTGTTTTATTCATTCGGGCAGTATGAGTCCATGTGTCAGCAATCTCAGGTCATTACCTTGTTCCAGCAGTTCTCCTGATTGTCCCACGTCCACCTGAGGCTGCAATGGCTGTGGAGAAGGAGGAGCAAAGAGCTGATTGTGATTTGCAATGGCAGAAAACTTGGTCTGAATGAATTCCTATTGCAAGCAAGTTTCCCTCTCTAGTGCTACTAGAGGAGTTCCCATTTCTATGTTTTCTTCAATTCTTAATCAATAGAAACATTTTTAGGGAAATTCAGGATTTGGACTGTTCTGTATTAAAATTTCCTATTGGAGAAAGACATGGAGACTACTCCCAGAAATATTCCCATTATCCATAAGAAAATTTAGATGCTTCTCTTAGTAATCAACTAGCTCATGGGTAATAAGTTACTTGATCATGGCTAATAAGTTACTTTTAATTTTATATCTGAAAATAGAGGAAATTTAAGAAATGTTTGAGGGAAATTTATCTCAGGGTCTCAGATCTCAAAAGATTTTGTGACTTTGACACCTGGGCACTAAAGTGATTTTTAAAGATGAGTCTGAGCTAATAAAAAAATAAACCGAAAACCTTTCTCTTATTTCTTTTAAAGGTATTATTCTACTTGAATTGCATCATTTCATGTACCATTATCTCAAGAAACAGTAAATAACTTCCAGAAACCTTTTTATGCCTGCTCTTTTTATTTTTTTTTTTTTGATTCCTAATTGCCACTTTAAACTTATGCATCAATTTTTCGCTTGAACATCTCTGCAAAAGAATAGGATACAGTTTCCACTTTTCAGGACTACTGCATCAAATAGAGGAAACTGATCTATTACATCTAATGATTTGTCAAGTGGGAGCACAGTTATTTGGGGGAAAAAAGGAAGCTTTTATTCTGCTCTTAATGTAAGACAACTGCCATCAGAATGGGCATGAGATTCTTTTCCTTTGATATTTCAGTAACAGTTAATTATCACAATACTTGAGAAATGTAAGCTGAGTTATTTAGGGTAATGCACTCCTGAGGGGTTTTGAGTGACTCCAGAAAACTTGCACCGTGGCTTGAATCGTATAACTGCTTTTGTTGGTGTGCCTTCAGAGAAGAATAGGAAGGATTTCTAATAATGAATGGCAATTTGAAGCAAAAGGAACACTTCACTCAAACACCATGCTGAAGTGCATGTTAAAGGGGACTATTGAATAATTAGTATAAATCATATAAATTACCTCCTATTTCTTACAGAGATACTCAGTGGCAGAACCTGGGGTTTTTTTGCTGCAAGATGGTTGATGAATACAAACTCCTTAAATTGCCTTCTCCAAGTCCACGCTCAAAACAACCACGTGCTTAACAAAGAGGAGAGCAACGACAGTTTTGGTCTCCACAAGCCTTCCCCAAATTAGATTCTATGCGACTTCCACTGATTTTTAAAGGCATCATTAAGCTGGGCTGAGGACCTGAGCTGTTCCACAGATGATTGTGTCCTCCCTCTGTAGTCCAGGCCAGCTGCAAATTGTGCGGCTTCTGTCTGCCACTCACAGGGACTTGAAAGCTGAATGGGAACCAGCAAACCGCCTGTAAGGCAGAGCACAGCCCTGTCTTGCAGTCCAGCTCTGGAGGAGAAAGGATGGGAGCAGCTCAGCTCATGGCCCAGGTTCTCTTCTGGTTATCTTTACCTGGCTGGATCTCTGTGCCTGCTGGCAGTGAATGTGGCACTTAGGGACACGGCTGTGCTGGGTCAGTGCTTGGATTCAGTGATCTTAAAATACTTCTCCAACCTAAATTATTCTATGATTCTGTGAAGTCATTCTTGCTTAGGGAGCATATTGGGCTGGAGTTATGATGAAATACTGCTCTGTATGCTGGAAACGTAAAAATCTAAAACCTCTGGGGTTTTTTGCAGCAGTGAAGAGAAGCTCAGTTTCCTGTACTACAAAGGAGGCTCTGCTGCTCTTACTCAGCTGGCTAAGAGTGGTGAGGACACCATGAGGTTCACATCCCAGACAGTGAAGTACCCCTGAATGATTCAAGGAAATACAAATAAAAAGGGGATCCTATGGTGTGTTTTAGTCTGTTGGAACTATAAGGTTTTTAATATATTGAACTACAACAGATGAAGACAGTGCTTCATTCTCAATCCAAAGATTAAAGCTGCATATAAACACCAAGGTGATGCTGTTTGTAGATTCCTTCTGAGTGTGGTTTTGGCACTAATTCTTAATCTCTCTTACACTGAAAGGGGTAAGACCTTCTTTCAAGAAGGCTGGCAATGGGTAAGCACCCAGGAACAAGCAGCTGCAGGTAAAGCATTGTTCCTTGCTGAAGGCACTCAGCCAGTGCCCCTTCAGTTGTAGATATCAATTCTAATAATTATTTGGGAGCAGTTTTGCTTTCATTTTCAAACCAAGCTCATATGAACTATAATACACACATGCACAAAAATCCACTATTTGTTTTAGCTACCATTTAAAAAGTGGCAGAAGCTTATCACAGGCTGTGTCTGGGTGGAATGATGCATGTTAATGCTATGGTTGCAGTGCCAGGCTGCTCAGAAAAAGCAGCACACGAGACCAGCCTGTGATGTATGCTTAGACAGAGCTCCAGCTCAACATATACAGAATGTATTCTTTCTTGAGAGAAAGACCATTTTGTGTTTTGAGAACTCCAGGCTGATACTGGAAGAGCACAAGCCAGCTCTTCTTCCACATTTGTCTTTCAATGCATCACAAAAAAAAAAAAAAAAAAAAAAAAAAAAAAAAAAAAAAAAAAAAAATTTAAAAAAAGGGAACAGATCAAGTGTACGACACAGCAATTGTGTGGAAAGTAAAAGGGCTCAAATCTAGGCTGTCAGCCCTATATCAGGTTTTTCATAAACATCTTGGAGGACTTTTCAGAATGTCACGAAAATAGAGCAGCCCCAGGAAGGTGCCATTTGGTACTCCAGAGCATTCTCCTTCTATTTGCAAAGAAATATCACAGGAACAGCCTGTTCTCGTGGTGGGATGGGAACTAACCCTCTCC
Source organism: Prinia subflava (assembly GCF_021018805.1). Lineage (NCBI taxonomy): Eukaryota > Metazoa > Chordata > Aves > Passeriformes > Cisticolidae > Prinia > Prinia subflava. The sequence goes on from NC_086271.1 coordinate 2,594,566, forward strand.
ATAACATTTTCAGTGCCAAGCAGCAAGCCCCCATCTGTCTGCCAGCAGGAGAGAGAGAAAACAAATGAAAAATGGAAAGGAGAAGCAACCAGAACTTGGGCATAGCAGAGAAACATAAGCTAAAGGGACAGGAACAAAAAACAAAAAACAAAAAACCAAAAAAACAAAACAAAAAAAACCACAAAACAAAAAAAGACACAAAAAATCAAACCAAAACAAACAAACAAAACCCAAAAAAACCAAAAACAAAACAAACAAAAAAAACCAACACACACAAAAAAAAAGAGGTTCTGAGAAAATCAGACAAAGACTTAAAGCAGGTAAAAGAACATAACCATGTTGCCAAAAAGAATAAAAAGACTGAGGGAAAAACAGGTGGTGGCCATAAATATAAAGGAAATTTTTGGAATGAAAGGAAGGGAAACACAGCCAGATGTACTGTAGGTATTTACCTGTGTTAATAATGAGATTTGATGAACAAAATGGCTGAATAACAGTGGGTTCTGATTGCTTTAAAATACGGGCTTTGTCATTGGCTTTGGTCTTTGTTTTTCAACTTTTGAAATCCACATCACAAAAAAACCTCACCCGAAATAAAGATCATTACATGAAAGCTATTTTCCACATTTGCACAGAAATTATGAGGGGAGGAAAAAAACAGCCACTTACCTGCAGACCTCCTCAGTCTTTTGACTGTTCCAGTACAAACAGATAAGCATCCCTGTGTGAAAAAATGTTGGTAAAATTTATTAAAAAATAGATTTAAAAAATGAAGATAATAAAATGGAATTAAGTACAAAATCCCTCATCTTCCTGGAAATACACACAAGTAGCTGCCAGAGATGGAATGATCATCCAGCAAGATGATTCAGTAATAAAATTGCTGTGATTGACTGTTAGTCCTGAACACTTCAGATTTAGAAAATGGGCTTCTGGGCCCAAACAAAACACTCATACATGAAAAATGTAAATAACACCTGTTTTTCTTTGTTTTGTTTTGAGGTAGCTTCACTCTGAGCACCTAGATATTATTCTTTGGAACATTTCCTCGAATTTTAAATTTTTTTTTAATGTAACAAATATAAGGTTTTGTTTCCGTATATAAATTTTCTGCCATAGTTTCACTAAACCCAGAACAAGACAGGACAAATAATTCATTGTTACTTCATGCATGCTGCCATGAGAATGACTAAACAAATGCTTTCCCAAGGCATCTCAAAGGAAGGAGTCATTCATCTGCTGCAGGTTTCCATTCCTGATACCCAAATGCAACAGGTAACAGCCATGAATTTAGATTATCCTGCAGCATATTCCTGTAAAACTCTTTATTCTGTCTATGTAATTTTCTGACTCTGTCAGCATTCGTGGGAAATGCTTAGCTACTCCAACACTGGTTTTTTTGGTTTTTGTGTTTTACCAGAATTCTAAACTCTTAATAAAACTCTAAGGTTCAATGACAGCTCCCAGTACTTTTCAGCATTTTATCACAGCTGCTCATTATAATATTAAAAGTGCTCCCAATTTGTGGCCAGTCTTGAACAAGCAGAAATGTATCAAGTGTTTAGAAAAGGAAAAAAAATAGACACAGATTTTCCTCTACACTTTGATCTTTCCTGTTCTGTTGTCTAATGCAAATTATTTTACCTCTTAGTGATACTTTCCTGGTGGTATATCAGAGATAACTCACAGAAGAAAATACACCTGCCTCAATATACAGCAGGAGCATTTCTAAAAAGATTTCTAGATACGTATAGCCTTTGATGTTTATTAGTCTCACTGCATACTTAAAATTCAAATCAAGGCATCAGAAAACCCATGAGACAAATGCATAATTCATATTTTCTATTTACTATACTTGTTCTATGTATTATACCAGCTTTTATTGATTTCTGTTCATGGAATATTCACAAAATAATAAAATTCTCATTATTATATATTCCAACTTTTTATTTCATTAATTTCTTCAGAGCTGCCTTCTAAAAAGATGACACTAATATCATTATTTATTTACTTTAACTAGTGCTATACTGGCCATTTTTTAGATTAGCAAATTACAGGGGTTGGGGGACTTTTTGAAACACACCCCAGCAAATTTGTCCTATTACTTTAAGGATATCTTTCCTACTCACTGAAAGCAAAGCTGATCCTTTTTTCTTACTGTTCAGCTGCACCATATATCAATAGGGGATAGATATTTCCCATTCAGTTCTGATTGGAAATTATTTTAAGGCTTGCTGCATATGAAGCTCTTTGTTATTTTCAATTTCTCTGTGTGTTTTACTCATCCGTCACTGTCACAGTTGGGTGTGGCACTTTCCACTCAGATGTTTGTTCAGCTGATGACAAAGATATTTTACAATAATGTGCTGTCAGCGTGACTGAATCAGGTACTCTGGCATCACCTGCACTGTGCGTAGAGGGTGCTGTAGAAAAACCAAATTGCAGAGGCTTGAAAGGGAGTAAAAAAGGGGCCTAAAACTTCAGACAATGTTCTAAAAGCCTTCTCTGGAAAAAAAATTAAATCCATGGATAAATCTGGAAAAAGCTTTCAACCGTCACCTACAACACATCAGCAAAATCTATTCTGGGGTTCAAATCCAGCTTTACAGAGCCCAGCTTAAAAGCATTGACTTATTATTATCTATTATATAGACTTACACTCCATAATAATAAAATTTTACTCATGATGAAGTAACATTGAATTAATCAGAGGGATAGAAGACTTCATACAAAGATACCATTTTATGAGGGCTGATGGCATTAGAATTGTTTTCAACCAAAATCTTCCTGCTTTTCCATTTGAAAATAGGTGAGAAGCAGTTTCCAGATAAAATTTGGAATCTGAATTTCTGAAATATACCTAGAATATAAATAGGATCACAGTCTGAGTTTCTCATGCACCCATTCTGTGGTGAAAAGTATCTCTGGCCTTGATTCTTTGGGGTATTACATTGCTTTTTCTAATTCACAGAAGATGAAGAAGACAAAGACACACAAGCTGAAGAACAAGGACTTGCTGCTGCAACTTGCAAAACAAAAAGAAAAAAATCAAAAGAAAATCAAAATCCTCTAGGAATGGGCCACTTCTTAACCATCCTAAGAGTAGTAAATACAATCTAAGTTATGCTTAAGCCTACGTTTGTTGAGAGAACATTAGTCTGGGTAGAAGTAGTTACTCCTTTCACGTTAGCTGTGGATTATAAGATCATTATTATTGACCAGTACCCTATTTTTTTCTTGATAGAGCATCTAAAAATTGAGTAAAGCCCTGAAGCATAATTATTTCCTATTATAAAAACAACAAAAAAAATTGTATTTTTTCATGTAAATGTGTCCATATATGGAGGGGAAGAAGGTGGAGGGAAACAGATCCTGTGTTTTCAATGTATTGAACGTCAGGGGAAATACTTTTACACTGAGTTAGTCCACAGCATGTGCAATACAAAACAAAAAGAAGATTACAGAAACTTTTTCTTTTCTGTAGTATGACTTCCTAAAAGGTAACAGGCCTATTGGAGACAGGATTTAAACTTCGTTCAGTCGCAACATCTCGAATAAGAATAAAATGGAAAATAAATTGTACTAAGATTTTCACATGATTTCAGCAATTCCCAAAGCCCCCAGAGTTTTCTGTAACATCACTTCTCATAAATGGGCACTGCAAGACCTTCCTTAGACAGTGATATCTCAGATATAACAGACAAGACAATAAAAAGACAACAAACTGCAGTCCTTAATTCCTCAGGTCTTTCTGGTAGCTCTGTGTCTTGGTTTGACAGACAGATATCTGCTAGGAAGGGGGCAGGACCTCCCTAGGGATGGAGAATTTCGAATCCCCTCCCTTCAAATTACTCTAATTTAAAAAAAAATTAAAGGAGCTTTCAGACAGAGGTATGGGGTAGGAATAACAGCTCTTTACTAGTATATATGACAAAACGACAAACAAACAACAACTACAGCATCAATAATAAAAAGAACCAAGAACCTTGAGGGCTTTCTTTCAAAAAAAAAAAAAAAAAAAAAAAAGCCCGGGGCAGTTTGATCTCGGCGCCCCTGCAGGACTCCGAGAGGCCGAACTGGAAGGAAGGAAAGTCCCGGGCTGGTGGATGAGATGAGGAGCTCTGCGCTGGCAGCTGGAGCAGCAGGGGTGTCCCGGCAGGGCTGGGCAGTGCAGGGCTACAGAGTAGCAGGGGAACCTCAAAGCTCCGAAGAAGCAGCGGTGGTGGGGGGAGGCTGGAGAAAGCGAGCTCAGGATTCCCGGGTACACAGCAGATGACGGTAGATTTCCCAGGATGAGGCAGAGTGATGGCCATGAATTCTTCCTGCAGCGAGGGGCAGCCTGACCGTCCTTCTCCATGCTGAGAGCAAGAGTGCCTCCCCCTCCCCCAGCTCTGTCTTTTTACCTGTCCCAAAGCTCATCATCTCTCCCCTCTGAGGGACACTCCCAGGGACTCAAAAACAATAGGTGTAGCCTCGTGTTGCCATGTCCTTCAAGTACTCCCTTTTCTTCTGATTAAGTAGTCATTAAGGCTTCGTGGAAACTTACTGGAAAAAATTCTGGAAGTTAAAAAAAAAAAAAAGCAAATCTAACCCCCAACACTCTGTCAGCTCTTTTCAGCATTCATCACACACTGAAAGAAAATTTTAGGGAGTATCTAAGGAAAAAAACCTCCTTGAACTGCATTTTTATGCATCACTTTGACCTGGTAACCTGCTTTATAGCTATCAGGTTTTTAAACATGAGAGCACATTCAGAGTAATTGTCAGTTTTAGCATTTCACATTCAGAGGGACAAATGCACAATGAAGAGTGGGGAGTGCTGCAGCTCAGTTTTACCTTGCACACCAAAAACTGGGCTTGATTTTGTGACTGCACTCATCCAAATACAGCCAGATGGAGCCTGGAATGGTTTTTGCAGGGCTTGTGCTGCCCCAAAGGGTGCTGTGGAAAGGCATAAGGATGTTCCTTGTCTCATAACCACCCCTCATTACTCATGGTTTACTTCTAGGCTTCGTTACCAGCTGCAAGCCATTCTCATCAATCCCCATGCAAGCAACTGCAGGATTTTAGAAGACTTTAATTTCATAAAATTGCCCATTTTTAAGGATTTTAGAAGACTTTCATTTCATGAAATTGCCCATTTTTAAAGAGCACTTTCAATGGGTATGGCTAAAACGTCAGTGTCTGTATTGACAAATTCAGTCAGAAAAAGAGACAAACCTCATTTCAAATCATTGCCAGCTTATTTATCACACTTGAGCTGCCAAGTATGGCTGTGCAAAATCTGTCAGTTTTTAAATGCTGCTTGCTGCATATTCAAAGCCTCTTCAAAGAATATTTCCTTGAGTTCCATCACATGCAGCCACCCACACCTCCCCACGTGCTACCTACACCTCCAAACAAGCCAGGTAGCAGGGTGACAGAGCAACATGAACCTATCACATCTGAAGGATTATGTAGGGTTTTATTTTTGATTGGGAGGTTTTTTAAGACAAAAATAAAACAAAAAAATCCTTGCCTTTTTCAACATCAGGATTCCTAATATATAAATTCTCTCTTGGAGACTACTTCCACTAATAATCAGTGCTGGCTGCTAGGGGCCGTTTAGGTAATGATTTCTGCAGGAAGTCTTGTTAAACAAAAATGTAAGAAATAACAACCTCACCCACCAGAACTGCATGTTGTGAATATTTGTACAGCAAAAATCCAGCAAGGATTCCATTCTGCCACTTCAACCCCACAGAGCAACACTTGGCTCACGATGAACAGCTCACTTTAGATGGAGGGATTTAGTTCAGGCAGGGAAGGATTAGTCACCATGAGTTACAATGGCAGAATTTGGCCAGAGAAGCCAGGGCAGCCTTTGCAATATCAACACATTATTTTAAAACAGCTGGGAAATGGGTTTTTAAAAAACCAAAAAAACACAAACCCTTTTCTTAATTTAAGCAGGAATTCTGTTTTAATTCATCTAATTGTGTTAAACTGCTAATAGGCTAATTTGAAGAGCCCAGTGCATTCAAGAGGCTGGTATTTAATTAACAAAACCATGCTTCATACAATACCAGACAAGGGGTCAATCCTTGAATGAGGAGCTCCCTCGAGAAGAAAAAGCAAAATTAATGCTGCAGAAACGTCTCATTCATTCTTCTGCTGCTAAATGTCACTGATTGGGAAGGACACCATTGTTTCTTAGTTAATTTTTTCTTTTTTTCTGGCAAAGTTTTCCCTCTTTTCCTTGTCTCTTCATCTGACCCCTGCATCCTTTCCTCTAGTGGATTTTGACCTCTATCTGGCTTTATGCATTTGTGATTGTATTCATACATTCAACCCTGAGAGTATTATCCATGCAGACTTTCAGTATGGACACACGAGTTCCCTTGAAGGATGCCATTTTAGTGTCCATCTACACCTTCCAACCTCGTGCCAGGAAAATGGCTTGTCCTGGCTTAAAAGGATTTTACATGCCCCTAAAATTACTGGGCAGACTTCAAGGGATTCCTAAAAATATTTCTAGCTACTATGGCAGTCAGCCTCCATTCCTTAGCTCCAGGATAAGACCTTGTAAGTATCCATTACCTCAATTCAATTTTATTTAGAGGCATGAATAAGGTAACAGAACCCAGCCCCTGTTAGGACAGTGTGCACACAAACCAAACCAAAGTAGTGAGAGGTCCTGGGAATATTGATGAGCAAGAGAAAAGATTATTTCAACACAAGGCATTTTAACAAGCAAAGAGAGACTGCTCAGTGAACATATTCAAGAGTCCTGGCAGGCATGATTATACAGGTAGAACTCAGAATAATTTTCAGTCAGGGAAATCTCTTCCTTGCTCCTTAAGTCAGGGCATTTAAAATCGAAGTTTACTATTGCTCAGCCGAGGAAACATTCAGGAGACTATCTTTAAATAGCCCTGAGGATCTTTACAAGGTAGTTTTTGTCAGAGACAAGATGCTTTCACAATTAGAAAACTCTGCCTGGGGTTCTATTAACCACAATAGCCTTTCCTCACCAGCCACACTTCTCAATTAGCACTGAGTTGCTTCTGACTCAATACTTCCCATTACTAGTACTGTGCTTGTTATACTCAAGTGTTTAAATTAAGATTAGTGACTTTCTGTAATTTATTACATGACAGTTATTTGGTGTTGACCTTAAGAGAAGGTGTTTAGATGCATATGAACATATATTCATAACACTTCAGGAAAAAAAAATTACATTTATATTGCATGGAAAGACCACAGCTTTCTCTTTCTGGCATTTCTGGTTCTTACGGACTTTATTCTATGGACAATGTTAATGACTTACAAAAGGTAAGACTTTTCTATTTTAAAGAAAATGTCACATTCCCACAGCATATGTGGAATACATGATTCCTCCCTGCAATTCAAGACTTGAGCAAAAGATCAAGTATAGCATCTTTTGAAAGAAAAATAATTAGGAACTGATGGAAAACAATAGTGGGAGGACAATGGGAAATGTGTGGGCAGCCTTTGGTAATAATCCTGTAAAAAGACAAATTACATTTACAAGCTAACAGCAAATAGGTTGGTAAATACTTATTCATTAGACACAACCTCATTTCTGTTAGGCTTCAGCAACATGTTCTCCTCACTTCATAGCTGAAATAACTGCTTTCAGAATCACTTCACAGGCCTGAAAAGTACTCCCTGGAAAAATGTCACTTCTGTTCTCTTTTTCCTATTGTATTTGTGTGATTCACCATCAATGTTCAGCAGTTTTAGGCATAAAACTTTAGTTGCAGCAGTGCAATTATAGAAAAAGCAATATTATGGTCCATCTTGGGGGAAAAAATACCATTTTATTATGAATATAGGCATGATTTTTCTTGGATGTCTCTGTGATCTAGCTGTAGGAACTATAAAAATCCTTTACCATTGTGTCTCAATTGTTATGTCAGAATTAACCAGTAGAAATTAAATTCATTATGAGAATAATTTCTAGTGGAATTTTCAGTAGAATATTCACATGCCCACAAAATATATCCTTTACAATCCTTTACAACTTGAATATATTTAAATGGAACAAATATCTGAATCAGCAGATCAACTCTTTTCTCTATGTGAACAATACTTAAAAACAAAGATTATTTAACATTTCATTTTAGACTGAGCCTTCCGCATCTGTTCCACCCTCTAATTGCAAATACAAAAAGAACACAATCCTGCATAACACCTTTAAAAATTAGATTAAGTGATTTAAATACCTGTGCATGATCCTTGTTCAGTGCAGCACAGATTTACACTGTTTTTCTTATAGCCCAATTAAAAGATGAAGAAACAGGTTCTTCCTGGAGAGTGTGAAAACATTTCATACAGTATAATTTATATAATAAACAGTATAATTCATCATAATCCAAAGCTTCCCTTGAATGCAGTCACAGAAGCATTGGTAACCAAGTCTTACTACACTTCTGACCTGTGACACCACTCTTAGGTGCTGTTTCAAACCTAATTCTAAAGACAGTTTGCAATCTTCAAATTGTTACTAAGCATCACTACAAAGAAAAAATATTAGCCAAGCAATAAATGGCATTCTCTCCACAGTGCGGACACGCAGTCCCTTAAAAAGTCCACATTCTTGTAACAAACAAAAAAAGAGATTACACAAGCACTGAAACTTTACAGTTAATAGGTTCTACATGGAAATTTCTTGGAACTTTCAATATATTTTTTGCCCAAATTCATCTTATTTATATGTTTGGTTTTTTTTCTTTATGTAGTTACATATGCAAGGGCTTCATAATAATCTCGAGGTCCTAAATGTGTCCATGTTCTTACATTTTCACAGCCAGTTAATGGTCTCTGTTAAAAAATTAAAAATTTTCCTTAGAGAGTGTGCCTGTGGTTCCTAGCAGCCTCTGGAGCCAGCAGCGAGTGAAGCCCTTTATCACAGAGGGGGGAAAATAGTTATTTTTTTATTCATTAGATTTTAAGGTTTTCATTTAAGACCTACAGAATAGAAGTCCAGAACTAATAAAACAAAGGAATCCAAGAATATGTTCAATAGAAATTTACCCCTGCTTCATTTTGAAGCATTTTAGAAGAAAACTTCACTGGGAAAGAGATATCAAAATAAACTTACATTTAGTAGGTAGACATTTCCTTAGCCTCTGCCTGGACTGGAATCATACTGCAGGTCCCAGAAGTAAATTATCAGCATTTTTCCCTACAGAATATAATATATGTGTGTGTATATATATATATATCTCTCCTTGATACAATTTTCAGGATCTTGCTTATACTAATAACCTGAAACATCTCTTCACCTTTGTTTCCAAACAATACCTTGTGAGCAGAGTAATGAAAACGCTCTCACTGCAATTATGCAGAACTTCTGTAAGTGTGAGGAATTCAGAATAGAATTGTACTTTTTAATCTTCATCTCTTCCATTAGATACAGAAGTTAGAGTACATTTAGTTGAATTACAGGTTTAAGATGTTTTCACTATTTCACGAAAGCCTACTATTAAAATGGCTGCTTTATCAGAAATTTGTATTTTCGTGTCAAAAATATTTTCCTCATAGTTAGAAATAATTTCTTTCATGCATTCATAGAAACTCTGCAACACCCTCACTCTCAAGGATACCAGAAAAAAATATTCAATGGATTTCTGTAGGAATCAGTGTTTTTGTTAGGGAAATTAGGGATTGGAGTAATAAACAAGATTCCTTCATTCACCCTGAAATTAATCTATTCTGCATTCCTGTACTCCTCACTAGGATATCTCTCAACAGCTGTCATTTCAACAGCAGAGTTTGTTCCAATTCTATAAATTTTGTGTAATAAGAAAAGGGAAAAAAGAGTTTCATGGTTCCTGCTACTGAACTGGGTTTTCACATCTGAGTTTTGATAGGCTTCAGGCTTTTTCCTCTGTTCCAACAGCACCAGAGAAATAAAGAAGTCCAATTTATGCTTTATTTATGTATTTTATATATATATTTCATTTCCCAAAAGCCCTGATGCTCAACTTTATTTCACATAATCTTATGTGCCTTTCAGTTTTTTCTTTCTTTAGATGTTAGAACATCCTAAGAAAGAAAAAAGAAAATAAAGATTCATATACATGAGGGGGGATGGCTAGGTGGGCAAACATTTTCATATATTGTGATTTAATTCAAAGGGCCATGAAGTGGTGAGAACCTAACAGAATCTCAGCAGAGAACCATAATTCAGATTATTACAGAAGTAACAAAATAATTGAACTCTGGGGCTGTTGTTCACTAGTATAAACTCTCACATGTCCACTGACTGGCTGACCTGTGGAAATTAATGCCAACAGACCCAGACTTGTGCCTTTGGTTTTCTCACACTACTTTATCTTCCAGTTTCTATTTTTGCTGTTAAGAACTTTTAAAAAATGTATTTATTAGTTTAAATTTTATTTACGCTGTAGATCTTCAGCATTCTTTCTCAAAATACTACAAGATTGACTCTCATTACAAACTGCAAAATGCTCAAAGCAACCAGAGCCAAACCAATAGCAAAAAATATAGAATAAGACCCTAAATGCCCTAAATGTGATATCAGTTCAGCAGAGCTTAATATCAGTATAAAATTAGATAATCTATTCATACACTGCCTTGGTACATATACCACCAACTTGTCTGTAAAGATCTTCAGCATGTTAAAGATTTTAGCAGCTTCCTCACACAGACCCATATCCCATTATAGACATGCTCAATATAAAGAGAGCTTTTCTGCTGTGGCAGATTAGTTGGGTAGAAAGTATTTCAGCACTGAGGAACATAAAAATTTGGATTTGGGAAAACATGTCCACCTCTGAGTCCATTAAGTGTTATCTCTCCTGCTTTTTACATTACAGGGAGACAGGGAATTCAAACTGTGGCACTGAAGTCGCTCTGAGAAGCTCCTCTATGCCCAAAGACAGGAGGATTGCAGATACCCTTGCACACAAAAACTTTGAGATTGGGTCTCTCCTGTATATAAGATTACTTTAGTGCCTCACTAGACAAAAGCAGAAAATAAAATGATGACATCTGTAAATAAGGAAAAAGGGAATGGGAAAAGGTTGACTGTGGTTACAAGAAGAGTAGACTTTAGGAGAGTATAGAAACTTCTATGCTTTATTATTTATTAATTGCAGCCACAACTGCAGCACAAGGGACTGACAAGTGAATATTTGTGTGGTTTCAACAAGCTTCATTATTCAAAAGTGGTTTTTTTCTTCTCTTCATTTCCTTTTCACAGAAACCCTACTGATGCTTTAATCAGGCATATTGGACATTTACAAATTAGCATAAGTTTAGCATATCACAATTATTCACTTCAAGGTCTGTACTCCCCCTCACACTACCAGGAGCAGATCAGAACATCTATGAATTCCCCTTGAACACAGGCCTGAGACGTGTTTTTTTTTACTGCACATTCCAGCTTTAGAAACAGTCTCCCAGCACCATCCTTACCTGCTCAGCAGTGCCGTATTTGGTTTGTTTAATGCTGCCTTTCCATCCTCAATTAGAACTATTTCAGATGTTCAGTTGCATTGACTGTGAGTCGAGGAGGCTTCCAACTGCGAGGTTCCTCAGAGAACAGGTTTGTGTGCTCTCATCTGAAAGTGAATGATCCCATCACGAACCATGGGTGCTACTGTGCTAAGTTCCAACACATGCAGACAACAAAATATAGCACCTACTTGAAAGATACAGGGAAGATCTTTTTTTGGGATAAAAAACAGTGGTCCAGCACTTAAAGTCTCTTTGTCTGAAGCCCAAACTCGAATTGTTCCAGTTCCCTATTTTAGCCCCATAATGAACAATATTTAGCTCAGGATCTGGAGTGTTCTAGCAAAGACTGGCTCAATAGGGGAACTGGAATGGAAGGAAAGCGTCTCATTAGTAAACAATTCTTTAATTGCTTTTATTCTGGCCTTTGGACCATGCACTTTTCCACCCAGAAATGGTCATGAAAATTTACTATTCCTGTTTATCTTGGGTGTTTTGGGACTAACTGAAGATGTTAGATGCAGTATACAGAAACAGATAAAGTAATAACTAGAGTCTCACAGAACCCCCTTTTTTTCCCCAAGAGAAGCAGCATGCCATCATGTAATCACATACGAAATCCTCATACTGATCAAGAAAATAGGGATTCCACAGAAAATAGTGTCAACCAAGAGAAAATGAAATATCTTAATGCACCACCTAATTAGTGAGAGTCACCTTTTTTTCCTCCTTATTGAGAAATCTTTCATTTTGTTGTTTTCCCCAAAACATTTATAATTATTCATAGCAGAACTAATTTATAATTATTCAAGCAGAGAGAGAAGTTGGTGAACTTGAATATCCAACTTCAAGTCACTGCCCTTTTGTCCATATTTATCAGGAATTGCATCACCTACAACTTTTTTAGTCCTGGAAATGAGGAGAAGAGGTTAGGATTAACAATTCAGAGCTTTTAATGCCTCTATGAGAAGTGATTTAATGGACTGACCTTTTGGAGACATTCATGACAGAATGATGAGAAAGAAAACAACTTAGAAATTTCTCTGTGAACATGGGACTTCCACAAGGCTTGTGAAACACTGGCATCATTGAAATTGACTTAAACACTTGAATTTAATTTGTTTTCACTCTTCAAAAGGTGTATGCCACCAGCAAAATTATATGCAAAACATGCAAGCTACATGTAAAGGAAAATTCATAAAATATGCAAAGAGGTGCTGACTCAGTTTTCCTGGAACACTCTCACAAAGAGAGTGAAAATCTGTTCTTAAACAGTGTTTTACTGCTCTGCTCCTTCCTGGGAAGCTCTTCAGAGAATCCCCAAATCACCTCTTCTCTCTTCTTAGTTTTTTTCCTTGGAATCTTCCTTTACATTTGATGGGAAATCCTAAATTCCTCAGCAAAGTTTCATGAGGTTCTTATCTTCTACATCCTGGAATGTTTTAGCCTCTGCAAGTTCTTTTTTACCTAAATTTTCCCCCTTTTAGGGGGGAATAGCTTCTTTGATTGTTGAAAATTGCACCATCATGTATGTATTGCACAAAAAGTGTACAATTACATCTACCCACACTACAGGGCTGAAGACAAAAAGCACAAGTAAGCAGCTGACAACAGAGAGGCATAAACATTTCTCTAAGTAATAATTTTATCCATTTTCTCTGTTTTAAAGTGAGACATATACAAGGAGCCAATATTGTAGTAAAATCTTCGTACTTGTTATTGCAGTGGGGTTTTAGGACTGTTATTTGAAAGTCAGCTGCTGAAAGCTGGTACTGAGAGCTGTCATCTGCTGCCTGCCTACAAGCTGCCAATAGATTTTCATTTCTATTGCCATGGAAACAAAGGCTGGCATGACTTAGAGAAAGAGAGGGGAGAAAACCAAAATTTTTTTAAAAAAAAGTATTTTAGACAGCCAGAATTTCCAAACTTTGACCCAAGATGGAATTCATCTTTATCACCCACAAAGGTCACACTGAAAGGGTCAGGAAGGGATAGTGCCTGGCATTGTCCCTTCCTTGTCTGATCTCCCAGCTGTCACAACTGTGAGCTTGGCCAGGTTAAGTCATGGATACCTTCTCTCCAAGGCAGCTGCCTTTCCAAGGCAATCAGGAGTGGGAAAGGAGGATGAATATCTGCGATTTGTACCACCTGGAAGCAGCACAGAGCTGCTGAACGTGCCATGTGTGGGAACCTGCAAAGGACTTGACAAGCATCACAACCACTTCAGGCTCTGCCTAAGCACTCCCATACTGTCCCCAGAAAATATTTTAATCTGCAGCAGCTGCATTTCTCATTGCAAGCAGAAAGCATTTCTGAACTACCAGCTAAAGAAGCTCTTTGAATGTCTGTTTAATAGAATAATACAATAGATATTAGAATAGAATAGGAGTCAAAATTCAGGAGTTTAAAATTTTAGCTTTAAGGTGGGAAAACCCCTGTCACAGATTTAGTAGCCATTCCCTGAGTCTGTCAGGTATTGGAAAGTTCATGGAGGTGTTCAGCTGTTTTTATTACACCTGACAGTGGCAGACTAGAAATGGAGCTTCTATAAACATTTGCAAGCTTCCTTCCATCCATTTTTTTCTCCCTGATACTTTTTCTTCATTTGTCACCAGGTGTCATTAACTGTGGAAGTTATCCCAACTTTTATATTTCTTTCCCCCTCAAGTATCATTCATGATTTTGAGCTATCATTTAACTTTTAAAATTAGCACAAGGGAAACTACAGTTTAATTAACCAACAGAACACACAGTTGATCTCAGTTTAGTTATCTGGTGTATTTATGGTCTGTATATTTTTTTAATGATGTTTTGCTGTTGACTGCTTGGACCTTCTGTCCATTACAGCTACTTTCTGATACACATTTTTCACCCATTTCTTAACTTTTTGTATGACCTTTTCTTTCCTTTCTTTTACTTGAAGAGCACTAGGAAGGACCTGCTGGTGTTTCTCCTTGATCAGTGAAGTGCCCCCTGTGCTATCCTCTAAATCACACTGTGTAAGCCAGAGGCTTAAGCACCTTGAAGCTTTTGCAACATGACTTTTCTTCAGACAGTACATCATCTCCTGAGATCACACAGAGGAAATAGATTCTGTGGGCAGTCTTGTGCCTGCACAACTTCCAAAACTACTGCCCTAAACACAGACTGGCAGATGAAGTGGAAAATGAATGAGGAAATACACCTGGACACAGGTGTCCCTACACACCTGTCAGATTCCTGTTTTAAAGAATTCAAGGGCTAAAGTCACACATACTCTGGTTTAACATGATGTTTCCATCTCAGTAGGGTGGAGCAGCAATCAGGGCTAGCAAAGGTAACAGAACATGACCACAGCAATTATTTCAGGGGCTCAATAGCAGCTTCTCATAAAAGCACAGCAGACATCTTTTCTCCCTCCATGCTCCCCATCCTTTATTAAATTATTTCTAAAATAAGCTTAGCCTACATCACAGCTGGATGAAAACTCACAGTACATAACACAACAATGTGGTCTATATTTGGGGTTTAGGGTTATATTGCCATTCTTCTAATTATCTAGGGAAAAGGTAGCATCGGGTTTCTTGAAATGAACAACAAATGATTAAATAATCATGCAATCACTACCACACGAGGAAATGAAAAGCAAAACAAGAAACATGGCTCATAAGTGGCATTGTCACTCCCCTGCCAGCCCACAGGACTTGAGGAAGGAATTAGATCCTGATGACCTGCAGATATTTACCCCAACTTCAAAGCTTGTTTCAAAGGAGGCCCAACAAAAGCCCTGCCATGAAACAGCTCTGTTCTGCTCTGACAGCCTTCCTGAGCACCTCCCTGACCAGGAGAAGGAACTCCAGGGGATTGTGGGCACTCTGGGGGGATGAGATTAAGCAAGGGGGGAGTTCAGGAATAATGAAGGTGGAGAGAGCAAACAGGCAAAGACAGAAGTGACATTCAGAGAATTAAGTCCTGGAAGAAAGGGTAAGCAAAGGTGAAGAATAACATTGTATTTTTTTCCCAGTGGAATCAGTTGTGTTTCAAAAAATGTCAAGATGCTGCTCAAAAGAGTGATCAAGGACACAAAGAGAAAGTTTAGAGAAAAAAGAGGATCCATGAAACTGCTACACAAACATCCTTCATAAACTATAGGCTAAAATTTTGTGTTCAGTCAGCTCCTGTAGTGGGTGAGACCCACCGCCACTGGCCCTTGCACTTCCATCAGATAATTTCCTGCAGTGGCTGTCAGGGAATCCTAACACTTGCCTTCCCTCCCAGACCCAATAAGTCATGTTTAGGGCTATTTATTTGAGTCACAGTTTTCAGTTTCTCAAGTTGCTAAATTTGGTTGCTTGAACATTTAAACATGTTCTGAAAATTTAGATCATCTTTTAGGAGAAAAAAATAAAGAAAGATATTAATTCCTACTACTTTTTTATGGTTAAGTCAAGTTTCAAGCCACAAGTTTTTTGTCATAATTACCTGATAAAACAGGCTTGACACAATAGCAGAGAAGATATAGACAGAACAGGCAGGGAGCGAAGCATAATTTGCTGCTCCTGACTGATTTAGTTTTCAAGACCAAAAGTGGCCAACTCAGAAAGCTACTGAACAAAAAACATAGGGATGGACTGAAACCTCTGTCAGAAATATCTAGGAAAGTGAAAACCTCATCATTTTCCAAATACTGCTCTTCTGAAACTCTTCTGGACTCCTCTTCAGGGGAGTTCTGGCTGGACTTGAGTCTGGAGCTGAAGAACACACAAACTGCTGAGAAAAAACTGTGTGGACACAGTGCAGAGAGACAGGAATTTTTCTGGGCCCATCTCCAAAAAGAGTAACTGCTGGCTAAGCTTTGTGATTGAGTGGGATTGTAGCAAGAGCATGATGTGTTATGGAATGAAGGCTGAGCTATCCCACACTGGGCCTCAGATTTGGGCCTGTGTAGTAGTAGATAAACCCGTGGCGCAGTTAGAAATTAAGTTAAGGTGTGTGCATGCTTTAGCTAGCACAGTCAGAATAGAAACACGGTGGCTACCTTAAGCTAAGATTGTTTGCATTCTCTCTCATGCTGAATAGCAATAGAAATGCACCTGCAACTGTAACTATCCGACACTGCATAAAACCAGCCATTTCACGAACAAAGAGGAGAATTTATGTTATACCCACATTGGTTCGATCGTACCTTGCTTTGTTTCAGCCCCATATAGAGACCCTGGCTTCATGGGATTGATTTTTTTTTGTTTTTGTTCAGTGGTTTAAAAACCTGTCAGGACACTGGAAAACCTGTGGCTTCTCACAGGCGCACTAAGCCTGGCAGCAGACATCACCTTCCCCTCTCTGAGCCAAGCACTCCAAAATAATGCTCTCATCGTTAGGCTGAGGTTCTTCTTGCTCTCTCAGCTTCAAGAGCCAGTTACATGAAGTGACAATCAGAGAGAGAAGGCATCTTTGGCAAGAGTTTCCCGAGTCACTCTGGCTTGTCACATACCTGCAGGGAGATCACTCCACACAGCTGCTCCCCCAGAACTTGGCAGTTATTTATATTCTGTGCTCCTGCACAAAATACATCCGATTTCATTATTTCAAGCACCAAATGCCCCACAGAATTCTATTCCTGAGCAGCACCACAAGGAGAAAACTTTTCCCAAAGACTTTGCAGAAAGCCACTTTGGTGCCAGCATGGTCACACCACACTTTGTATGTGGAAGTTGCTCAACTATGAATGATTTTTGCCCCTTGGAGAATTCCACACATGGAGCTGCTGCTTGACAGAGCCCAGTGCAACAGCATCTGTTCTCTGGTGAGCATCTCTTGGAGTGTCAGTGACAGTTCTCTCATCAGTGCTTTGTCTCTAAAGAAACTTGTAACAAAACTTGACACATGTTAAGGTGTTTTTTGGCACAATTGAAAGTAGGACAGAATTCTCCATTTGTAAGAAAATGCAATTATTTTCTCAGGAGGTGTCATTTAAAAGAAGCCTTTTTTTACTCTATGGAATGTTCAAACTAAATGGACTTGAAGAGAGTGGCACTTTGAAGAGGTAAAGAACAAAGATATCTCCCCATTGATGCATTTTGAAGCAGCATTAATAAAAGTGAAGGCCAGGCTGATCCCAAATGTATTATAGAAAGGTAACTATAAGACTTCATTTTTTGCATCTTTGTCTATTTATTCTTGGTGGTCTGCAAAACCGTGCTAGTTCTAGTCATGCCTTTTTAAAATCAAATTAAAACCTGAAAATTTTGTGATGAAGAACTAATCATTTTTAAAGCATTATGCCATCATTTCTGTGGAATATTCATCAGAATAAAGAGTGCTTTATCTATGTATTAGAGAGTATATAAATCAGTGTTTTTCAACATATTGCAGAAACTTGGTAAGAGAATGTAAAATATTGCCATTCTCCAAGTTAATCTATTGGCAACCAGGCAAATAAATGTTAGGAAGATAAGTGCATTAGCACTTTAAAGAGCCCAGAACAAGAGAAGTTAAGGCAAAATCCATGATATTAGACAGAAAATATTATCCTGCCAATGCTTTTACACAGAATTTTAATTGGCTGCCTAGTGAGTGCAAATTACCATTTGTGATTTGTTGCCACTACTACAATGTTTCATTACAGTAGTTTTGGAAAAAAAGCCCACATAACAGACCTGCTTAATTTTCTATATTCTAGTGCAGAAGTTCTATGACAAACAGTAATTGCTGTATCAAAGAGGTCTAGCTAATTCTCAGTGTTCCACATTCATGCTGATATGCCACAATTGGTAAGGCAATTGTTTTCCAATATTGCATTGAAAAATAACCGATAAAGACCTCATGCTGACTTTTCACTGGCAGAGGTGGGAGAAGTGAGGGGGAAAGGTTTTAATCTTTGACTGTGATTGATGCTGGAGATGACATTTCTTTTTTTTCCTTCTTTGATATGCACCTCATGGTTTAACTCCAGCCAAAGAGGACCCTACAGACTCTTGCTCCCTTCCTCATGGTGGGATGGGGTAGAGAATCAAGGAAAAATGTAAAACTCATGGGTTGAGGTAAAAACAATCCAGTAATTGACTCAAAGTAAGGTATACTAGTAAAAAATAGGATAATAACGACTGTAATGAAAAGAGAAACAAAACCTGAGGGAAACAGGTGATGCAGAACAGAATTGTTCACCATGAAGCAATGCCCAGCCCAGCCCTGAGCAGAAATCAGCTCCTCACAGAAAACTTCCCCACGTTTAAACCCTAACTTCTGAGGTATGGAATGAATATCCCTTTGGACCATTTGGATCACTTGTCCTGGCTATGCTCTCTCCCAGCTTTTTGTGCACTGGCAGAGCATGAGACACTGAAAAGTCCTAGACTTGGGGTGAGCAACAACCTAAACATTGCTGCGTTAGCTTTATTATTCCCATGCTGAATCCAAAACACAGCACTGCACCAGCTGCTAAGAAGAAAATAAGTTCTATCCCAGATGAAACCAAGACAAGGCAGCTACACAGGAAAAATATTGCCAAGATATAGACAGGGATTTGAGCACACAGATGCTGTAAAAGTAGCTTGTAAAAGTATAGATGTCTGTAAATTGAGAGGATGGCTAGATGAAATTTTCTCAACCTTATGCTGACTGCCCTTTCAATCAAACCTCTACCCTTCCTGTTAATCATTTACTGTGGGTTTATTCCTTCCTTGCACTTATTCTATTTTTCCTCGGCCCTCACATTCTCCCTTTTACCCTACAATGTCTCACTCCATTTTCACAACACCATCCCCTAGAGCTGGCTAGGGAATACAGAAAATAGGGTGACTTGTTGTAGAAAGTTTACTGTGCTTTGCCTTGCTACATTAATCCCAAAACTTCAGCTTGGTTTTACAGATAAGTGTCCTCTTTTGCAAAAAGCTGGCTTCTCCAAATTTGCACAAAGCCCTGTGGCCAGGGGTCTGGTTCTTGGTAACTCTACAGGACCACTGTGCTGACCACCCTAATTCTCCTTGATATCCACAGCAGCAACTCAGCAAGGGATCTGAAACACATCTGCCAAACACTGTAGTAGATCGTACACAGCTTTAAAGGGTCAGAGATCTAAAAATCCTGTCCCAAAGGGACCCTGGGCTGACTATGCAGATTACATTGCCACAGTGGTTAAAACTAAGCCCCCAAAGTTTGGTTCACAGGGTAAAGAAAAGGTTCTACCAGCATTCACACCTAGCAGCAGATGCTCTGCCATGATACATCTTTGTTTCCATCTCAAAAATCTCTAAAAAAGAGAAATAATGATGTCACCAAACAAAAAGGTGTTCTCATTCTTAAGAACGATGAGCTTCCAAACTGAATGGCATCAAAAAAACCCCAATCTATCTGAAAACAAAGCCTCTCTTTTTCCAGCAGATGAGAAAAGCTCTGAAGTTCCTAGGGCACCTTAAAGTATCCCTTTGTACAGCGTTCATTCACTTCAACCTCGTTATCACCCCATCTCCCTCTGTTCATCACCAGCCATCATTAAGTTCTTTTGTACTGTAAAGGTTAATTACAACATAATTGTTCCCCTTACAGTGACTGATCCATAGATAAACCGGCTTCCCCCTTTTAAGTAACAAAGAAACAAAGAAACGGAATTGAATTCCTCTTATTTAGGATCTGCTCTGAAAGAACTTTCTTAAATATTAATAAACAATTCCTATGCCAATAAAATCTAGCCAGTACCTATCTAATTCACATAATCCAGTGGGGTGTCTCGAAAGGGGGATTTAAAGGAATTGTGGGCAGGGAGATAACACCACTCTTGTGGTCCATGTTTTTCACATCAGATGCAAAACACAGCAGTAACTGTCAAAGTGCAGCTGCAGCAGCTGAGCAGTTTATGGAATTTGGAAGCAGGTTTAGCAAGGAGTTTCAACTTTGCCACTCACACAAGCACACACAGCTTTAATCTGGAGTGGAGTTACCATTTTGCTTATCTGTGTATCAGTCAGATATGGACAAGTGCAACTAAGTCATAACAGAAACAGAAAAACACCTCCTCACACTCATCTCCTCAGGATCTCCTACTTTACTTTTTGTTCCTTTGCTTTAGATTTACTTTACCACAACACAACAGATTCAGAAGATGTGACAGATCAGCATTACAAAAACTACAGGGGATTTGAAGAGGCTCATGGACAGTATCCAGTCTGACCAATATAACAGAGAGCAGTCACTGTGCTTTTTTAAAGCCCAGCACATATATTTGATGATGTAAAAAGCAAATAATCATATGAAGACAGAGGTGGAGATTCAATGACAGTGCAGATAGGTTGTCAAAAGTCCACCTGTGAGGACAAAATGACAGAGGTGAGTATGTGAAGCAGTGAGAACAGAATACCATTGATAAATTAGTAGGAGACAGTATAAAAGAGCACCTGTGTTTAGGTGCTTTAATTTCAGTTGCCAGTAGAGAGGCAGCAGTTGGTGGCAGGTATGAATAAAGTGTCAATAATAATCACCATTTTAGAGATATAATGTGCATTCTGCCTGCAGCAAGGGAAAGGGAGAAGTCTGGCAATGAGAAAGACACAAACTGGAGAAAGAAATGAGAAAGAAACAGGCAAGAGTAAAAGGGGAGGCATGAATGTGAACTATAGATTTGTACAGAAAATTGAAAAGGGAAAGAATAAAAGGTCGCAGTAGAAAGAAAATGAACTGCTAGACAGAAAACAGACATCACAATGCAGAGCAAAATGTTGTGAAAGACATGGGAGAGTGCAACACAGATAATGGGTGTTAAACCTGTGCCCCAAAGCAGGGGAATAAAGAAGCTCTTAGATAAGTGAATAGGCAAAAGCAGAGATGGGTTTTGAGAAAAAAGGAATTGTTCTCCTCAGCAAACATTTTGACATTTCATAAATCTAAATTAGCATAGATTCATTGGTACCACTTTTGGAGAGCGAAATTCCTGTTAGAGATACAAGAACTGTGAAAATCTGGTTTTAGATAAATGGCATCTCCAAATATTTATATCCTGAATTACAGATTGTAACAGATTGTAATATATCTGGTTGGATAAATTAATAAATTACAGAATGTAATGTATCTGGTTGGACACTAGTTGTGCTGGCTAAACATTTCAGAAAAGGACATCTCAAGCTCTAACAGCCTGTACAATCCAAGAGAAAAATGTAATCCAGCAAAAAAATATCTAAAAAGACCTACTTTCTCTGCTGGTCTCTTTTCTAATTTCAATACAATTTTGGGTTTCAAAGGTAGATTTTGGTTTTCCTTTCCTTACTAAAATATTAAAGGCAGTTGCTTGTCCTTGCAGTTCCTGAAATTAAGAGACAAAGTTTGCTTTCATGCAAGCTGTGCGAGTTCAGATTCAAGTTTCTGGCAGAAACCACATGAAATCTGGGTGTCCACAGTACTTTTTGAAGGGTGTTCAAAAACCTCACTAATGTTACAGAAGATGTGACAAAATCCAGATGAAAGCATTGCACTTGGGACAAAAAAATATCACTCAGTTATAGGAAAGGAAACAATTGGAAGATGTTATTCTCTTTGGAAGAGCCTTGAGTTTATAATCATTTTCTCACTGACATCCCAGATAGGAACATCTTGGGAGCAGCCTTTGCCTTTTGTGTGAGCAGCCAGCTGCACCTTAAACAAGGTTTGTGCTCATCAGCTTCAGGTTAGAAACATTTGGGTTTATTCCTGTAGTATCTGTAGGCCTTCAGCAAGCTGACTTTGGTATTAAATCAATGCCATATATTTGAAGATCTAATGAATATAAATGCTTAACAAGAAATTTTATCTTTGTCTCAAACTTTTTACAAAATAAGCATAAAGTTTGCTCCTACAAAAGTCAGGCGTTAGTACTGCCAAACTGAGCATATTGTTGGATTACATTAATAAACAAGCACTCTTGTTGGCAGAACGAACTCTCAAGAATCTTGGTAAACACTTTGGTTGAGTATCTATTAAAGCTTCTGAGTGTTGATAATATTTTTCTATTATGGTAACACGTGTCAAGCATCAAAAAAAAAAAATTGCATGTTTATTTCCCATGTCAGTCTGCCTCGTTGTGCAACTTTCATTTTCCATTTACCCTCCCAAAAGTGAAAATATAAAGTAAGAGTGGCAGAGAAATTGAACACTAATTGGCAGTGAAAACAGCATCATCATTTAAAACCACACCATGTCATTAAACTTTGTTATGAGGAACTACTGGGGTTCATTTAGCTTGTGAATCACTTAGACCTTTCACTTCAGATGAAGCAATGACAAAGCTAGAGTTCATGCAATCAGGTAGTAATACATAAAATTAACCAGTCACCAGCTGCTCCACCAGAATTAATGGAAGGGTGGAATACAGATTTCTTCTTGAGAAAAAAGAGATTGGACACTTGGGAATATGTTTAATCTCATTAGGACAAGGTGGTGCAGTTACAGCTCTATAGTGGAAAATCACAAGAAGCCCCAACAGGTACTTAGAACAAGCCTGGACATACCCAAATTTTAACAGAATGCAATTCTTCCATCACCATGTTTCATAAGCTATTCCTACACTTTTTGAAATATTCTACAGGTTTCCTGCAGAGAAACCCAGTCCAAATCCCTGTTCCTACAGTTACAGGCCATCCTCAAACTCCCTGCAAGGCATCTTTGCCCAGAACAAAAACAAACAAAAAAAGCACATGGCTGAAATTTTGATGACTGGTAACCAACCAAGCTCAGAAAACAATGACTTCAGAAAGCTTGATAAATCTCCTTTGAGAAGGCAATTATTCAAAATTCACAATTAATTAAACTAACGTCTCCCACCAACCATTTCATTTGAAGCAGTGGAATATGTGCAAAGGCTACAGCTTCCAGTGTTTGGTACAAAGTTTCTTTAAGGTATCACACAAAGGAACAGCTTTTTCAAAAACATTAACAAGTGACTACAGCTACTTCACCAGAGCTTTCTCATTATAACAAATGATTTTGCAGCACTTCCTTTAGTGCCACACAGATGTCCCATGCACCACAAGAGGGGATGCACACTTTGGTTTTTAAATGCCCCAGAATGGATGCCAGCCCAAAAAACCCAGAATATGTCAGTGGCCTACCTACAAGTGATATTCTCTAAAAACTCATGGGTCAAAAAACCCCCATTCTGTAATCATGCTGGCACAGTGCAGTCAGTTCAGTGGCTATTTCACTGTTTTTAGCACAGATAAGTGGAATTCTGCTATGGGATCTCAGAACCATCACTGGCTATAAACACTGGTAAAACCCTCAGCAGGTTCAGAGAACTAGCTATTACTAACCATTTACAAAAGCAAGCCTCCAGTCTTGAAAAGGGCTAGGCCAGAGAATTATTATGCACAATAATACTTTACAATTGAGCTGAACTTTGCATAAAAATACTCCAGGTGGAACCAGAGCTCTCTGTCACAAGGGTGGCAGCACTGGCCTTGCTGGTGCTGCCCACCTTGGCTTACCAACTCTGACCCTGACCAAAACACAGCCTTGGAAAAGCTGAGGGCTCGGACTATCCCCAGCTGTCCCTGCCTTGTGTGGGAAATGGATTCTAGAGAATTCTCAAAACCCGACAGGAGGCTCACAGAGTATGCATCTGTATGCAAACTAAGATAAGACATGCTGACTTAGAAAGGCCATGGAAGAGGACAGACATTGAGAGAGAAATGGAACTGGAAAGAAGTTTCAAATGATGACGTTGCAAATGGACTAGATATTTTGGAGAAATAGAACTGAGAAAGATGCACTGTAGTAGGACCCACAAAGGGTATTTTTGGATGATTGGCTTAAAAGCATTAACAGCATTCTATGACAAAAGCTGATAGGCCAAAACCACTTATAATGTATTGTAATAAAGAAAGTTTGGCTTCTGATTTTGATAGTGTGAATTGTAACATCTGCACCGTCTAACCCTCACATGATTCTGAAAACAGAATAAAAATCTTTAAAACACCTCTCAGGAGTCTCATCTTTGAGTCAGAAAGAAAGATAATCTGACAAAATTGGTGCCCTGTGTGAGATTATAGATCTATTTATTACAGATAAATGTATCTAACCATTCAAAACTCATCCACACCTTGGGACAGTGGGGCACCCTTGGCTGCCAGGCTCTGCCACGGTTCTTCCCACAGGCACCCCCACCACTGCTCCTTGTACTGCTTCAGAGCAAAAGGAAAAAACCTTGCCACCGTGTTCAAGTGGCAGGATAAAAGCACCTCTTTAATGAGAGCTCTCAGGTGCACAAATACAGCTCTGCCCTCATGTGATAAATTACTACAATTGTTATCAGGTTAATTATTATATCTAGCAGGTACATCCAATAGGAGACCAGCTACCCCAGCACTCCACCAGTTCAGCCCCTTGGACTTGGTCCGGGGGCTTCTTTGCCCCATTTGTTGTTACCTCACGAGTTCTGGTAGGAAAAAAAAAAAAAATCAGAAATTCTCTTCTTAAGGATAAAATCCAACAGAATTTCAAGGATGTATCAGTAAGGATTTTCTAAACTGTGAGAGAGGGCAAGAAAAGTACTAGAAGCTACACAAATTTAGATATTAAAAATCCATAAGGCTACAAATATATGAAAAAGATATAAAAAGCTAAAAAAAGTCTTTAGGTGTGACTGGCATCCTGGCTCATCCTGGAGCTGCTGGCCCTCCCTGCACACCCATAGGGAGATAACATCTTCCCCTCTCCTCTTACCCACATCCACTGCCCATTTAAGATACAGTGCATGCTTACTCCAGCCTGATCTCTTGTTGCTCAAAAGACTGCTCTATCAGGCCCTCTAATCAGTTTAATCAAGAGCACACTTACTGCTTTCTAAGCACGTATTGCAGCTGCAATTGTTAGGATAACAAATGGAAAAAAAGGAACAGTGAACCCCTCTGCTAGTTTCCAGTATTCATTCATTTCACTGCAGTATTTTTAGCTTGCTGCTTACTATTATTCACCTATTCCAAAGCTGAGACTTGTCAAAGCTTTCAGGAACTGTGGGTGAAAAATTCCTTCAAGACCTTTAGCTGGGGACAGTGACAACATGGCTTTACCTTTCTTTTGCAAAACACCTCTCAGGACAAGCACAATGCATTTGTGACAACTCAAGTGAGACTGTTCTGCAGCAACTTTATTATTGTGTGAAACACCACTGTCTGCACCCTTCAAAGAGACCTCAAAGATGCAATTCACTGCAATAGTCCTATTCACATTGTATCCATTCTTCTTTTCTATTTACATCTGAAAGTGCTGCTCCTGGACTCCACCACAGAACAGTATTCACAAGATTAAGCACTTCTGTCCATTGAAAGGATACCTTGGAAAAAGTGAAAACTTGGGTTCTAATTGATGAGAACTTAATTTCTTCAACATGCTCTGCTACCTACCTTTATAAACTCTGTTCCAAAAGCCCTGATTAGATACTTCTTATCTAGTTTTTCTTTACTTAGCGATTAGAAGAAAAGTCACTCAGAAGATAGATTCTGTGGGGAAAAAACCCCTATACATTTAGGCTTGATGATAAGCTGTACAACAACTGAGGAGTTAGAATGACAAAACCATTATCTTTTGAGACAAAGAAATGATGTGTGGAAGTTGGCTAAGTCAATAACTAATTGTGAAGTATGTATGCAGACCTGGAGGTGATCCAGTAATGCTACTGGTCACCTGAGTCCTGTTTAGCAGGGTCAGCTCATAATTCAAGTGACTTTTGCACTTCTCATTGATTTTATTTAGCAGCAGATTTGTGGTTCAGACAAGACTATTCATTCCTCAGCATTGGTTCAGATTCAATGAAAGCTATTAAACTTGATTGAATATGTTTGTATTTAATCTTTAAAAACTTGGCAATAAGAATCTTTTTTGACCACATATTTGTATATTGATACAAAAGTGTGCACAATAAAAACTGCTGGTTTTATTTTCCTCTTTAAGCTTACAACTTTCATAGGAATACTGCATTATTTTCATAATAAAAAAAGGGCAAGTTGATAATCTTTTTCTGTAAATATTAGTTATAACACCTAGGGACAGTTAGAGCAGTAGGAAATGAAGGTTAAAAAAAAAAAAAAAAGAAAATCTCTAGAAATTAGAAAAGTTATCTTAATTACAGAATCACACACATTAGCAAACCAAAACTGCTACTTTTGCAGTTTGTCTTGCTTCTTCCCCAATGCAGAGAAATGTCTTTCCTCTTATTTTAGTGAACTTGGACAATTCTGTTTTATATTACATGGACTGAAGGGAGAAAATAGGAGAGTTGCTGCATCCTCACAGAACTGCAGTGGGACACGAGATCTCAAAGCCTCACTTCATGTCAAGAACAGCATCTTTTGTAGCCTGTCTTGTCTGAACCAGCAACTCTAACAACAAAGAAAAAAACTTGGTCTACAGAAAAGCAGCTTTCTAATCAATGTAGAGAGCAGGTTATGAAAACTAGTCCCATGTCCAGGCTAGAAGCTGTTGAACAAGTCCAAAAAAAAGAAAATTCAAAACATCCAACCCAGATCTTTAATTCTCAAGTAAGTGGAACATCAGAAAATTAAATTCCTCTTTCTGTTGCATAGAGCAGTTCTAACAATTCCCATTTGTGCTGGCTAGGAGATGTCCTTTGACTCCTGCCTAACAAAGAGTGTGGGATTTCTACTGGCAAAATTGCACTCTAACAGGTAAATTGCAGAGAACTCTTCAGAATTATGCTGATCTAGAAAAAAACAATACAAAGAGAGACCCAAAACCCCTATCGCAAGCCTTATTTTACTGCAGGCCTGCTGCCAAACCTCTGAGCTCTGCAAATATGAGAGAGGCTTGAGGCATTAGTGTGGAAAACACAAATGTTCCCTACCCTCCGCATAATTTGCGGGAAGTGTTGCATCTATGTAATCAAAGCCTATATTTAAATATGCCATTTTCCATGAACATGGTAACTTTATTAAACTACATTGTGAGCTAAACGAGCTGGGTTTATACCCTAGAATTGCTTGCTTCAGGACTTTTAGGTCAAATTCTGTCACACTAATTGCTGTGAATAATAAGTGACATTACATCTGTGTCTACACAAACAACTTCATTAGCTCCAAACCCCAAATAGATAACCATGAATGAAGGCCCTTAAGTCACATAAAACTTAATTTTAGTGCCCAGAAACGAACATCCTCTGGGCTGTCATACATACAGCTGTGAAAATATCCAGGCCTCAAATCCTGAGTTAGGGAGCCTTTAGACCATGCTCTCCTACATGAAAAATCAATCCCATAATTAATGCCATGACCTAAAGGTTCTTCAAAACAGTCATGTTCATTTTCACCTTGCCCGGTGTGTACCCGAGGCAGAGGGGTGGCACTTTCACAGAATATCATTTCACACCAAGTGAAGAGCTGTTTTGAGCAGTGCTTCAGAAAAATCTCTTTTTTTGAAGGAGTGTTATTTTAAAGTAATTCTTAGGTACATGGGCTCTTCTACTTTTGAAAGCATTTAGAAAGACCAGTAAAAAGACTTAGCAGCAATTTAGATAGAAGGAGATAGAAGGGGTCATTGTCAGCTAGAAAAATCCCCTGGCATCTGCACTTGCTTGATGACACCCAAGACGCCAGGCTTAGATACAAAGCTGTAGTACCTGATTTCATACTACAAAAAGAGCTTTAGCTTCCCTTTTTAAAAGCATTGTATCTTTAAAATGAACGAGAGACTTCAGCAGGAAATAGTCCTTATTTGAGGGTGGAAAACATTATACAGTCTTTTGTGTCACTATTGTGCCCCCTAAGAAAACTCATGCAATTGTCCAATTTCTGCACCACACAGGGCTCATTTCTTTGCTGTCCAGGCAGACCAAGCAGCACTACCAACAAACTCCCTCCAGCTGCATCTCACATCTGCCCAGATCACAAACACGGCCTAAATTTCATTATTAATTCCAAGATTAGTCTTGGAGTAGCAGCTAATATCCTGGTAATATTTGCTGCCTGTAAAAATACTGCACAGAAATAACCTGGATTATACATTTTAAGTATTTTTTTCTTTACCTGTCAGGCCTTCAAGCTCAGCCTACACACTGACTCTAATGAAGTCCAGTATATTTCTATCCCTGAATTACACCCACAGTTACCTCTAGGAGACCTGATATTTGAAACAGCTTTAGAGGAAAAATTTGTTGCTGCATCTCTTAATAGTCACATGGAGAAAAAGAATCAGCCATGCTTTTGCTTAAGCTTATTTTCATAAAGATAAACAAATCTTTAATAACTCATCACGGAAAAAACGCATACATGCTTATACCATCACATGTTTCCAACAGCAAATCTTACATGAGCAGCATAACAAATGACAGACAAGATCCCATCTATAGAATTGCTTTTAAGAAAACAAAACATTGCTGTTTCTATTGCTTTTACTACTATGATTCATGCTCTTGAAAGTGCTATGCAACAATTGGACACATCATATTGTCAATCCTAAAGATTTTATATGGAAGCCTTAATTAATGTTTTCAAGTAGGAAACCTGCACATAGCCAGCCTCCCTTCTGGTTTACCTGCAAGTTTCTGACAGAGTTCACAGAACACATCAAGCAGTTGCTATATTAACTATTTTTAATTGCTCAGTAGAATAACTTTCAGGCTGCACTATACTAGGCTTGATATATAATGACCATCCAGGCTGTTTTCTCTTACCTTGCATTTCCAAAAGCACAAACGCTCCAAGTCTGAACAGAGAAGAATTACGTCCAAGTCAGACAGCACTTGAGGCAACTCAGAGAGCAAAATAAGCAAAAGTACAACAATAACTAATCCTCTGAACCACTAAAAAACAAAGAGACGGACACTTGGAATTTGTTGCTTAGGCCCATCTTTCTACCAGCTTTGAGAGGGTTCTTTTATAGTGCTGTTTGTGCTGCAGGTGGGTTTGGCAAAGTGTGATCTAATTAAAATCATATGTGTTAATTAAATTGTATTGCAAACCTCTGCAGTTTTCATCACACAGACTTCATTAGCACAGCAACAGCCTTGGAAATACAGCTGAAGCTAAAAGCTCTTCTAAATTTCCTGTGACCTTTGAATCTTTTCCTGTCTTGTAGTCAAATATCTCAGCCTCAAAATTGTTCCCTTAACATAGTCCTAGAGATGCCATTGGCTACTGAGAGATGCTGCTCATTCTGCAGTGAGAAAACAATCAAATAGTAAAGGAAAAAAGATTTTATACAAATTAAAAACTATTTGTTTCAATTCCCAGCTAAGAAGAAAAGATAATGTGTTTAGATACTGCTGTGTTAACACTCCTAGTTAAAGGACAATTTTACATACCTCGAGATGGGATGAAAATGAGGTGGAATGTGACTTTAAATTCATGTTAAATGCTGTATTTAGCAGTTCCTATTCAACTGCTAATCAACACTCATCTACAAAAAAAAAAAGCACAGAGATTTTAAACAATTTATTAAGATGGTAAAGGATTAATGCAGAGTTTAATAAAAATCTTTGAAATACACATATAATGCAGGTATAAAGCCTAACCTCATCCAGACAGATAATGAAAAATTACATATAAAATACAAGATAAATGTAACAAATTTACCTATAGCCAGATACTGATAGCAACATTTTATCTCACTGGTGAAACAATGAACAATAATTATTACTTATACACTGTTAAGTGTATAAGTAATTGCTACCCTGAGGTTACAAAAAAGAATCAGCTTGGCTCATCTTAAAAAAAAAACCCTGGAGAATTTAGCAATAACAATCAGAAGTCATGCTGCCAAGCCATGGGACATGTTAGATGTAAACCTGTGACCTTTTTAAAAATGCCAAGGCCAAAGGTGATAATGTCTGGGGTAACTGTTGTAGTTTGGTACCTGTGAAGCAGCATCTCCTGGCAAGAATCTAACACATCATACATCACTGCAGAGTTGTTTGCTTGTGCTAAACAAAATAAACTCCTCTAATTATTTATGTATGTCAGTGTATTGCTGATTCACGGCTTCTCTAATCTCGGCCGTGTTTGGCATCTTGCCCTGGATTTGCTTCAGAACTCTGTCATTTGTCTTTGCAAGGGAGTAATGCTTCCTTGGCAAAGCATGTGACACTTACTGTGAGATACTAAGTGGCCAAGCAGTTGTTTCCTTAAACACAGTGGGAAAATACGTTTTGAATAAAGAACCTTTTAAACTAAATAGAATAAGTGTCAAGGGCTTAAGATGTATATTCCATTTCACTGAGGGGTGATATTGCACCATTTGTTTTCCACGGGTATGAAGTAGTCCAAGGAGTTGTTTATATTCCCACACTACAGTAATGAATGCTTGTAGGGATTTAATCTAGGAGATGACAGCAAGGCTGACAAGGACACTAAACAAAAGGAGAGGGACGAGAGCCTGGAAATAAAAAGGAGGTTTTAAAATAAAGCTGAGTGGGACATCTTAGCTAGGGCCCCCATAGAAGATTACCTGGTACTCTGAATTCCTGAGAATATTCTCTTACTACACCTGAGAATTCTTGCATGGAAATTGTGTTTATGCATATCACAGACAAAGCTGAGAACTACTGTAAACAGTGAAGGCAACAAACCAGACAATAATGTGTTACCGAATTTCTTAGAGATCGTGGGCACAATGTGCTGTGGAATGAGATTTGAGCTGTCCCAAACGGGGCCTCAGGTTTGGGCCTGCATAGAAGTAGATAAACCTGTGGCACAGTTAGAAATTAGGTGAAGGTGTGGGCATAGACTGCATAGGGCAATTAGCGTTTAAGCTGCCTTAAACTGAATTCACGCTGTTCACACTGAATTCCAATAAGAATGCACCTGCAACTGTAAATTATTTTACACTGTATAAAATGCATTTCGCAAATAAAGAGGAGAAGGTACGTTATAACCACACTGGTTGTATCTGCGTTTGCTCAGATTCCAACCCCGTATAGAGACCCTGCTTTCAATAATGAGATATGATGGAGTCATTAAGGGTAACAACCTAAAATATAATCTCAGGCCTGTCTGTTACTTGTACTAATCTTATTCTCTGTTGTTATACACATTTTTTGATGGGGTTTGGGTCTGGCTCTGTGCATAAGTCAGATGACTGCCAGTGAATATATAAATCACACTTGTCAGTTTAAGATGCAGCAAATAAGGCTACCAAAGAGCCACAAAAAAATGGAAGAATTGCAGGGAAATCTCTGGGAGGGGGGACTGGGGAAAGATAGCCTTGAAGTATTATTTTGTGAAGACTTTCTGGATCAAGTTCAGGAAATTGCTCTATCACTGAATATCCCAGTGCCTAGTGAGAGAGTCATACAGTATGTTCATTCATAACACAATGGGGGTAAATAACTTGCAATGTGGGTGCTCTTAAATAAGCACATTTTGGGATTCTGGTGATACTGTATTAAAAAAAACCAATCAGTTTCTTTTTAATGCTTTGCATGAGACCGGAGTTTAGAGGCAGGAGTAAACAGAACTAGATAAAAGTCTTCAAACTGATGTTAGTTTATAATCTGATTATTTAACATTCAGCCCTCCATGCTGGTTACCCATGGGCATATACCGAATGCAAATACATCAATGTTACAGAAAAAAGTGAAATAAAAATAGACTAGTTGGGATCAACTAGCATTGAAACCATCATAAGAATGAATAGGAGTGAAAAAATAAAGCCTTGCTGTAGCTAGTTCCTAACTCCATTTAAGCTTTCTTAGCTGTATTTGACAAAAGATCCAGTTCACAGGTGAGAAGTGGCAAGTTTCCTACATCTCATGGACCAGGAATTTCCCGTGGCTCCGTAAAAAAGTTCAACATTTCTATTTCTATATTGTTGGCAAATAGTGCATTAAGTCATGGTAGAGATGTAAAACGTTTCTGCAAATGTACCAATGGATTGGATATTTCACCATCCATAGTAATTTATTGCCCTGCACTCTGCAGCAAGCAACTTCCAGCCGCAGTGTGTTAGCACCTGGACAAATTACAGTCATTATTCCTCCATCTTCATGCTGTAGCATCACCCCAGTGATAAGATCTGCTTTTGGTTCAATAAGAAGGTTGTTGGAAACCATGCATTTTCTGCTCCCTGGAGAAAGACATTCATTTCCACTTGGAACCAAACAGAAAACCAATCTATCACAGCATCACAGAATATGCTGAGTTGGAAGGGACCCATCAGGATCAGTGAGTCCAACTCCTGGCCCTGCACAGAACACCCCAAGAACCACACCCTGTGCCTGACAGCATTGTCCAAACACTTCCTGAACTCCATCTGGCTTGGTGCTGTACCCTTCACCTTGATTCATTTTATTTTTTTTAAATTTCCCAAGAGATTCATTGTGATGTACTCACAGACACCTATTTTTCCCACATGTAGCAAAACAATATTCTTGCCGAGAGGATAGTTATATTTCAGTTCCTTAGATCATGGTTCTTGCTGATCTTTTTGCTCAGCTTCACTTTGTTGAAGTGGTCCCTGATTGGAGGGTCACTGCTGGTGGTGAAGATGCCACATCCTTGATGTTGCAGCCACTGGCCTGGGTTCCCTGTGGCACACCTCGGGTGCTGCTGACACTTGAAGAGCCAATTCTGATTGCAGAAAGACAAAAAGAAGCCTATGCAAAAGTTTTTCTGTGGTAAAAACATCTATGAAACAGGAAAAAAAAATGTCCCTTTTTAGTACTGTGATAACCATAAAACCCTTACAAATAGAAATGTCTGTCTTAACTGACATAAATACCATGGAGCTGCCACATCATCCCCTCGTTCACCATTGCTGCAGTAGAAGCCAAGGAGAATCGAAGGCTGGGGAAAGGAGTGTGGGTTTCATACCTGCAGACATGTGTGGAACCTTCTCCGGTTTCACAGCTCCCAGCCTGGGGCTCGGTTTGAGAACATTTTGTATGACTTACTCAGTGAAGGCAGGTGTTATCAGGCATTGCCTTTTGCTTTAACCTTTTTTGCTGATTCACCAGATCTGACTGTCTTGGCTGTCATGAAAAGTTAGAATACTTTGCCTGGCAAAAAAATTTAAACTGGCAGCATGGAGCAGCGAAAAAATGTCAGTTTGTGAAAGTAACAAAATGGCAAAGGTTTTAAGTTCCAGCTCCCACTCAAGTTGAGCAGAAAAATACGTTTTCAAATGAAGTTGTTAAAACAGAGTACTGGTATAACCAAATGCTGAAATGAACTAGTTTTGATAAGCTGATTTTAAAAAAAAGGGGATAAAAAATAAATCATGAATTGTCCCAACTGAAACACCAAAGAATCAGTGGTGGTTCACTACATTTTGTTGGGGCCCAAACTCTGCTCATGGGTTGAGGATGATGTTCCACCTCAGTCCTTCAGAAATTTTCAGGGAAAACATATCAGCCTTTTGAGATTCTAAGTTAATATCTAGTCAATGGATCCTGAAGTCCTTGGAACAATTCCTACACTCAGCTTTCCTGACTTCCAAATTTGCCCCAATTTCACTTCAGTCACATGTTTGTTCTCCACAGTGCAGACAAAAATGAATGTACACCAGACATTTTTAATAGAATGACTTCCAACATAACTTCTTTTTAAAAATATGTGAGATGGGCTGTGGAACAAAGAGATTTATTTTAAATAAGTTTTAAATGAGAAATAAAATGTAATTACTTAGCACCAGTTAAAATTCTTAAATAATAATTATATCTGTGTTATTCAAGCTTCTGCTAGATTGCAAAAGCAAGCATAATTTCTTTTGTAACTAAAAAAATCCTTGGTTACCTGGTTTATGTGGGGGTTTTCCTATTTTCGCAGACACTGTTACAAAATGAGTGTTAGACAGGATGTGTTTAATGGTGAATGTAGTATACTAATGATATAGTATAATATTAGTATATAACTAATTCTTTTAAGCAATTGCTATGGTTAATTTCCTCATTCTTTTTGAGACGTTAGCTGGTTTTTGAATATCCACAATATAGCTGCATTCTGTCTTTAAGAGATGGAAGATCTGCTGCTGCAAAAATCTTCTGAATGATTTTTACAAACTGGAAGTAGATTTGCTCCCAGTTTTGCTGTGTAACTCAAGTCCTGAGTTTATATGGTTTTGCTTACATGAAAGGTTAGCAGAAAACACAGCCCATCCTTGGAAAACAATTATGCATTTGGATTTTGAGATGGAAAATTACCACAGGAAACAGCGACACAGAACTTCTGGGGTGACTGAGAGCTGGGTTTGGCTCCCATCTTCCCACTGTCTGTGCAAAAAAAGCCACGTATAGCACACAGATGTCTCCAGATCAACCTCTCGTGCACTCATCCTGTCTATCACCAAAACCCCCAGATCAAAAATCTATAGCTCATTAAACAAGAAGGGAGGAGTATCTTGCTTTGAAATATTACTGTCTGTCAGGGCTGCCTTGTTGCAGAGTGGAGACTTATCTGTAAAACCTGCACACCATTACTTCCTAATGATTTTATGCTGGCTCATTAGGAGAGCAGCTACCACTGAGACGTAAGAGTAATCAGGCAGCTGTACCAGTGACACAGCCACCGTGCATCTTGGGGTGGCACATCAGCATTAACTGGGCTGAAATTAGAAATTGTAAATGAGATTGAAGCCAGATAGTACAAAGCTTGAAAAAATGTGCCCATGATGTTGTTCGTCCAACCATTGTTGTTTATCCAACACCAACCATTTCCCTGCTGGAATTCTGTGGCCATTCACTTTGCGTATTTTATTGAAAAAATTGGTTGGAAGCTGTTTGGAGCAGTACACTTTTAAAATTTTGGATCTGAAGCTTGCTTTGCAAAACATCATAATGAGTTATAGATTTGCTGAAAGTGTCTGGAGTTCCTTCTTGCTTTTCTTTTACCCTGTTCAGAACATAAGTCATGCCTTTCCAGCCACCCATGAGAATTTAGTTTCACACAGTTGGCCTAAGAAATGAGCAGAATTTTGGAATTTCTGGTGAAATTAAGCAACTGCATACCCATAACTGATAACTAGGGATTTGAAGTAATTCTTAGAAATGTGTCCTTGGAGAAAATTAATTTATTATGTGAACTGTGTTTTCCAGTTCACATCACTTCAAGCTTGTGTGTGAATATGTGAAAAGCTCACCAAAACGCACACAAAACACCACACAAAACACTGAGACAAAGTTCACAAATAGGGAGAAATTGTTTGAATTTCATTACCCTATATCTTAAAAAATCAGAGACCAAACCCTTGGGAAGAAATTAAATGTTTTAGGTATGGCCTTCTTTTTTCATGATGCCACATTTTGAATCTTTGATTTTTTGACTCTGTCACTGGGAGAAGCAGAAGCATCTTTAAAGAGACTATTAGGAACAAAAAGCCACAAATACATTAGGTTCTGATAAACACAGAAGGAAAAAACACACAATAATTAGAGCATATTAATTAAACAACCATCATGTTACTTCCTTTTTATTTAAAATGAAAACAGTCATAATTTTGTCCTTAAGTGACTCAAACTGTAAATCAAAATGCTATGAGCAAACCCGTGCAATTACACTTGTTACTTTTACTAGACACACAATTAATCTGCTTGGTCATGTAGAATATATTAACTACACACTGAAAGACGGTGAATTTTGAGACTGCTTCATACATTAGAATGTAAATAGTTGTAAATAATATTATTCCCTCTACATTATTTGTTACACAAACATATCTGCAATGTCACCAAAGTTTCTGCAGATTTAAAACGATTAATTCCTAAACCCCACATTTTATATGAGCAAAAATGATCATTTTTTCTGCAGTAATGAGATGACCAGACAATGGATGGGGGGGAAAGTAGTTTTCCTTACAAACAATTAATGTCTGTTGCTAACATGGGGAGGAATAAACTTAATGATGCCCTAAAAGCAGTTGAGACTGGTGAACAGAAATTCTACTTAAAAATGTCAGAGCACAGCTGTGCATATGTTCCCTCCTCCGTTTCACATTGCCTTCTATCTAACAAGTGCAACAATGAAATCCCTGTATTTGTATCAAGTTCATGTCATGCATGTAAGTTCTTACTTGCCAAGGATTTTACGTGTTTGACTATAGTGAAAACTTCTCACCTCACTCACCCACCTTCTAAAGTCTTCCTGAATAACTTTGTGCCATTTGATACTGTCACGGTCACTCCTGGGCTCTGTGGTGACCTGATGGGGCAGGGGACAGGCTGCCCTCACTGCAAGGCACCAGCGACTTCAGCTGCCTCAGCTGAAGGAAGACAAACTGTCTTTGTTCTATTGGTGGCTTATATATATTCCTAGATGGTATTTTAAAGACCATATTAAACTATATTTATTATATTGACTTATAGAATGCTGCACTCTTGGACTGGTATTAGTAATGCATTCAATGAAGAGTTTACAATTTCTCTCATGAGAATCTTACAGTGTTAAAGTGAAATACAAAATAAAGCAATGATAAACCTTTCCTGTAATTTGGTCCCCCACTGTGCATATTTTTATATAGAACAATGAGATTTAACTCAGCAAGCTTTATTGAATTTTGATTTGGAAATACTTCAAATTACGTTTGTTTGAAAATGGCATTTAAGATTTCTCTTCAGTTGGGAAACCACACTTCTGACAGTCGAGACTACCCAGGATGGTAGTAGGCAATATATTCCAAATGGAGAGGCAGCTGTAAATGTTTTATCTCTCTTCCCACTTTGAGAGGTTTCCTCCCTGGCACTGTAAAGCTCTGCTGACTTGACGGGGCTACTGAGAGTCAGAATCTCTGACTGCAGATATATTACTGCACTCACAGCTTGAACACCTCTCCAGGGTAGAATCTCAGTTGTACAGAAGGGTTTCGGTTCTTTTTCCTATCTTATCTGTTAAAGAAGATATGTCAGGAAAGATAATATACTTAGATAAAAGAAACTAAGGCATTCTTGTGGCCTCTATTTTCCAGTCCTTACAGACACAGCTTTTCCTGCAGTTCAACTCAATCTGCCTCTGGATTCTTTCTTACATAAATTCATGCTGTGTTTTTGTTTCTTATATCTGTTTGATGGAATTTCTTGAGGACCATACAGTGATTTGTGGATCTGTGCAAATGAAAATTCTTCAAATAATTTTTCTGCATTGATTCAGAACTGAACTTTTAATATCCACCCTGTCTAGAAGCACCAAGGAGGAAGATCAATTAAAACCTCTGGAGGTTAGAAGTAGATATAATTTTAAATTTTTTTCCACAAAAATAGCATACAAAAATTCAGAATGTGTTAAAAATCATAATGGTAAAATAATCAAAAAATAATACAAAAAAATAATAATAAAAGCAAGGTATAAATTTCTGTTGGAGAAACTGAGAGGTTATGTATCTTTGGGAGAGGAAATGCATGTCCAGAGAAAAATGAAGGAAAAATCACTAACAGAAGAAAAGCAAAGAGAAGGTTTGATACACCCCTTTATAAAAAGATGGAAGTTGACCTGTTTTGATCTGAGAATAAGCATTGCCTGTCAAATTCCAGAGGTCTGAAGGACCTGCCATCCTTATTCCAACTGACATTGGTACATTTAAGAACTTAACAAAACAACTGACAAAAAGGTGCAGGTTGCATACTTTAAGTTAGTGAGGAATTGAATTAGTGTAGGCTGATGTTTATTATGATGGCAAACTTAAGAAAATCCTCTTGTAGGCATCTCAAAATTTTATTTGTTCTTTTAATGTTATTTCACAGTGGTGAAAGGCTTCCAGTCCAAATACACCTCGTTGATTGGCATGTTCAAGGCCATACATGATTAAAAGGAAATAACATCTCCCTGTTTGGAGTCAAATACTTGCTCACATGGAAAAAGAGACAGAAAAACCTTGCCCTCTAGTGGCTGGAAAACTGGGAAACAGCCACAAATCCAATTTGCACTAATTGGTATCCATCCAGGCCAGATTTGCATTTATCTTGAATAATTTTGCTGGTTTGAATAACCAAAGTCTTCCTGGCTTTCAGATCTGAAAGAAGAAAGACAACCACAAGGTCACTTCGTATTGGAACTCATTTTTCCTTGGAAGGAAAAAAAAATAGTATGGATAGAGTACTTGAAATTAAGTGGTAGTTAGGTTTTGGAACAAGCTGAAGCTGGTTGCACTTGTGGCCATCAGAATAATAGGAATATCTTGCTGTAATGTGCAGCAGTTTTGCTTCTCCAATCTTTTGTTCTGGAAAGGCAGAAGGCAGATGCAATTTCATAGACTGCATAATCCACTTTGCAATTAGTAAGAAATCTCTTACTCTGTCTGATGTAAATCTATTGTCTTCCATTTAAAACTAAATTGTTTAATAAATAAAATAAAGCAGTATTAATATAGAGCCATTTGAAGAATGCTAGTCCAGCACTTACAAAAGTAACTCATCTTCTGGGCATGCAATCTGTGTATGTCAGGGCAGGAACTGGGAACTGCTCGTTTCTGCTCTTTGCACTACTGCAGTCCACTGGATCTGGAGATGGTCACTCTGCTTTATCCCAGTTTAAAAGGGTAACCAGGGCATGGCCAACACCTCTCAAGCAGAAGAATTAGAACCAAGCATAAGATTGTGAAGGATCATGGCGAATTACATTCCAGAAAGCACAGAATGAAAAATCTTGCCTGTAATGTGTTTACTTATTCAAATAAATACCCATTACTATATTGACTTCACAGCCGTTCAATTGTTTGTCCAGCAATCAAAGGGGGTCTATCTCCTGTGAGAACAAGGTTTGCACTTTTTTGTTCACTGTGGGATGCCAGAACAGTGTCCCTGGATGTTACTGAACAGCCCATATGGGTCAGCGGGAATCCAGCTTTGGCCTGTTATGTAACAGTCTGTTAGTTTATTTTTCTAAAGAATGCATTATCGTTCTTTCATTGGCCAAATCTTATTTGCCTTACTCAGAAAATTTTCTTCCATAAAGTTTAACAGAACTAACCTTGATAAAGCAATGCTTTCCATTGGATTGGAAAGCACCCAAGCTTTATTTTTCCCAGTTTCAGAAAGACTGAAACCAGAAAGAGAGATTGCAGTTATTTTTTTTAACATATCTCTACTTGAAAAAGCAATCACATATTCTCCTTTTGGAATACGATTTTTTTATTAGCTCATGTACATTGTACACTGATTTTCAGAAGAGAGCTAACCACTGCTGTCAGTTGCTGCTATGTAAATAAAATAGTCAATTAAATGACAATTGGTTTAGACTGTAATCAAAATCTCTGACATGTTATAACCAATCAAATGGTAAATATGCAAAGTTTTTTGGGTTTGGAATGTGATTTCACTGTCTCAATTAGAAACCTCTCAGACACATTGATTTCCTGACTTTTTGCTCACTTTAGTCTTTTCCTTTCTCATTCTGTAGTAAAGTTCCTTCAGTGCTGCCTATGAGTTACTGGGGAATCCCAGTATCAGTGCTTAATAAATTAGATTATTTTCACTGGATAGCCTGAAATTTGACAGAATATTGCAATTTACAATTCCACAGTAAATAAATTATTCAAGGCAGAATGTTCAACAGACTTAAATAATTTACAGTCTGAAAATGGTTTAATAGGCAATCTCTAATGGAAAAAAATAAAACAATGCAATATATCTTCAACACTTAATCATGGTGTACTTAAGAAATCAAAGTCTGTTAACAAACTCTGCCCATAAATTCTCACAGCATTTTGTTTTTCAAAAGACAGCAAATCTAATAAAAGAAAATGACTATCAGGGATCTTGAGAGAATTCTGGTTTTCAGAAATTAGGAAGTATATTACCTATTACAGAAAGAAGTTGCAAATTTCCAACTTATAATTAAGTCCTATTTAAGTCACAAAAAGAGAAATATAACAAAGTGAGATATATAACACTGGGAATACATGGCTGGATATTTTCATGACCTTTGAACCTCACAGTAGTTTTTCTGAAACCCTGAAGATGTTATATAAATTGATGTAAGATGGTATTTCTAAGGAGACAATGCATAATTGTAATTGTCCAACAATATATACACTGTGAAAATTTAAAACAAAAGTGTTTCAAACAGATGTGTTAAGGAAAAAAATGTCATTTCCTGGTAATATTATCATCATGGCAAATGATAATATTACCAGGAAATGAACTGAATAGAATTTTAGGAAGGAATAATTTTGACCAATATCAAAACTGCAGCTCGTGTGCCTGTGGAAAAGTGCATCGGGTTCCATTGTGAGAAGCTGTAATTAAAGTTGTACATCCTCATTGCAGGAGTTAAGCAACCTGTGATCAAAGAAATGAAGCTTAACACGGTCCATTTTCAAGATATGGAAATGTAGATTTTTTTTCCCCAAAGGCTCTTTCAAGGCTCCTTAACTGCAACAGAAGGTCAAGGAGATTCCTATTGCTGATAACTCTGTTCCCTCCAGCAGCACAGGCTTTAACCAGTGCCAGGAGGTGTTGTGGTTTGCACCTGTAAACTTGGGAAATTTTAGAAAAATCTCAGCATTTGACATCATTCTTTCGAGCTGTCTGCAGCTCAAAAGTTATTATCCAGAGTATCAGCTGTGATAAACATTTTTTTCCTCTTGGAATTTTATGTGCAACCTTCTAAAGAGACAAAACCTAATGTGGATGATGGGAACAGCTAAAAGAGGAGATAAAATATTCTCCCGAATACCTCACCCACTCTAGGACTCCTTCCATAGAAACCAGTCCACAACACAAATATACAGGTATGGCAATTCCTTATTTAGATCATCTGCAAAAAAACCCACAAAACAACAACAAAAAATAATGAAATAAATAAAATACCCACCTCAAAAAAACTCAACAAAAATAAAACCATGAAAAACCTGCACATTCCTCATTATATAATAAAGAAACAATGCAAATTATTCAAGGGACAAGCAACCTTAATTACAGATGTAGGAAGCAGTTCTTCCATATGCAGAGGAAAACACAAACCTTGCACTCTCTTCCACCCTGCTCCACAAACCTGTGGCATTAAGAGTCTAAAATTCTAACTGGAAAAATTGCATTTTAGAAGTCAACAACGACAATAAATTCTGATCATTTCCTATTGCTAATTCAGACATCCCCTGGTGTGTTACTTGGGCGAATTCCATTCCAAAGACTGCCATTATTCCCATAGGCGAAAATTTAAATGTGCAAATTGAAACTAAACTCCATGGCAGGGTCCAGCCTCTAAAAGTTTAGTGCTCAGACACGGCACACATAACTCAGTGCTCAAGGTTCTTAATGTATTTTGTGCTCTGTTATCCAGAACAAAATCTGGCTGCTGGACCCGGCATTAACAACAAATCATCTCTGATCTCACAAGTGAGACGTGTCCAGGAGACTCCCTGGAGGTCAGAGTCGGCTGTGATGCCCAGGAATTGTGAGAATCCTGTTTGCTCAAACAGCAACAGCTGGGCACGAGGCAGGCAAGTGGCCCCTGGTGGCTGGTAAAGAGGGGCTTGGTGTCACTGAGCACCCCAGGGAGGATTCGTGATTGCTCCACGGCTCTGTCCGGCTCTGACCTGATGGAAAACGTCTCCATGAGTGCTGCTGGAGATGCCTCGAGACAGAGGGCGTTCCTGAGTGAGGGAGTTTCCAAAAGGGATAAATACAAAAGGAAGAAGTTTTCTGTCAAAACAACATTTTCCATGCAGATCAATACATCTCCCATTTAGTCTGTGAAACTTGTGACTTGGCTCAAAATATTTGAAGATACTGGAAAACACTGAACTCTAGAATACGGGAAGAATCTTGTCAACATCTGAAAGGTGAAGTTAGTACAAATACAACTCCATATAAATCTTTTGAGATGCAATATATTGTTAAAGGAGAGATTTTTTTCCCACAAATACCTCTTCCATATTTCATAGGTTTTATAAGGGGGATTCATCTCCAAATATGCTTAGAAATAGCTGTTTTAATTAGAAAAATTATTGTCCCAAAGGATGCTTAAGTGCCTTCCAGCATTTGTATTAACAAATTAAGGTCACAGAAGTGCTCAAAAATCTCAAGCAAAATTATAGTTGATAAACAAACTATTTGGAAAGACAAGGACATTTTTGATATGAGCATTTAGCAAATTAAATAAAAGTTCACTATCCATGGAATGACCATACCACAGAAGACTTCAGAAAAGAGAATTTTGATTCTGATAGTAGATTAAGTAAGAGTCCCCTTAAAATCAAAGAAATTTTTACATTTTCTCAGCTGAAATCACCTTCAGAAGCCTGTCCCTTCTATACTCTGCCTTTGGCAAGACAGGAGTTAAAATCTAATGCCAAAACCTTATGGAGACAACAG
The DNA here is from genome assembly GCF_021018805.1 of Prinia subflava. NCBI lineage: Eukaryota > Metazoa > Chordata > Aves > Passeriformes > Cisticolidae > Prinia > Prinia subflava. Next base: position 2,637,239 of record NC_086271.1, read on the forward strand.
TAATCTGGAACAAAAATTCTGGTTTCCGAAATATCTGTAGTAAAATTATGAATAACTTGATGAAAGCAGTTGTTTTGTTTTGTTTTGTTTTGTTTTGTTTTATTTTGTTTTGGTTTGTTTTGTTTTGTTTTGTTTTGTTTTGGTTTGGTTTGGTTGGTTTGGTTTGGTTTGGTTTGGTTTGGCTTGGCTTGGCTTGGCTTGGCTTGGCTTGGCTTGGCTTGGCTTGGCTTGGCTTGGCTTGGCTTGGTTTGGTTTGGTTTGGTTTGGTTTGGTTTGGTTTGGTTTTTTTAGAAGACCAAACATCCACTTCTGATACTGAAATTTCACCTCCAACAGAATTCTCTAAGAAGGGAGAAGGAAATGGGGAGAGGACCAGGGAGAGAGACAAGGTGAGACAATTTAAATTCTCAGGTCAGGATGAAGTAGTTTGCTCCTAAATTATATGTGCTCCTAAACTGCTGATGGCAAAAGAGTTTCTGATATTCCAATTACTGTTAAATGTTAATGCTTATTTTGTTTTGTTTTGGTATTTTGTGATATGCGCGAATTTTAACCTCTCCAGAGATTTAAAATAGAATGAACGGGGGAGAAATTGAACTGCCTCTCTTATATTTTTCACTTTTCCCACTTCACACTCCTTTAGTAACAGTGCCTTTTTAGACAGTGTCAGATGATGCAACAAAAAAAAAGGCTATTCTATTTAATCCACTTAATGTAAAAAATTTATTAATTACAGATTTCCATCAAAAGCTTTAGTTATGCAAGTCCTTTCTTCCTAACCTTAGGTATTTGTAACACCACAAAATTATATTTGTATCGATGTATTTGAAATACAAGCTTCAGAAACTCCCTAACAGTTTAAGTTGTCCAGTACTATATTTTGCTTTTCTTCATTGTCTAATGGGGTAAATTTTACTTTGGATGTCCAAATAACTTTCTTAGCTTTTTCCCCCACCCCACCTTTGGCATCATTCTAGGAATTATTTGTTGTGTCAAGTGCAGTTGTACTGAATAGAAAAAAAAAGTCCTGTAAGTGGCTTGAGAAAGATGTAGTGCAGCATTGCATATTGCTAATGCTTAATCCTCTTTTAGTAAGTCCAGCTATTGGTAGCTAGAATACGATAATACACAGAAGAATATCTGATAACCATCAGAGGCAGAGTAATAATTCAGTATTTTTGAGCAGCTATTAGAGGCAGAAAAGTCAACTTATCTTTCCAGGCTAAGGCTCTGCTAACACTCAGGAAATACATGAAATGTGAAGGGTGAGTGACAGCTCTTCATGAACATAAAGAGAGAAGAAACCACTTGAGTGCCCAGCAGCCAATAAATCACCATAGTCCAAAACTTGCCATGTTTTATTCTTCCTTCATATTAACAGAGGTGGCTGGAAAAAACTCCTTGCAGGAAAGTTTTGCCTATGGTGCTGATTTAATCAAGATGTTCTACAAAGGAGTTTCATTGTCATTGTTTGTGTTTTTATGGAGGTAAGGTGAGTAATCTTAATTTAACGGTCTGTTGTCAAATTTGCAGTTCTTAAAATAATTAACAGAAAAGCCACGCACTCACACGAAATATTGGATCTATTCTTAGGTATTTCAAGGGCAAAAATATTTAAAATAAAATGGTTGTAAAAATATGAAGGGGAGATTTTACCACAAAATCAAACTGTTGGTCAAACTAGGAATGTATTTTCTCAGTATTCTTGGTCAATTTTAAGAAGCACATGTTAAAGTTTTCTGCATTCTTAAACTAATACTATTTTGGAGACCAATTCTAATATTTTATCTACTGTAATTTACTCTCCCACTAATGCATAAAAATTTATCAAGTTTTTTCCATTTGATTCAGTCTAGAAATAGGAACATGTCCTTTAAAGACACTAGAAAGCAGACTTTTTGTGCAATACCTTCAAATTCAAGTTGGAAAGATTTGAAGGTGTTTTTTTTCTGCCAATGATATTTTTCTAGATAAAGTAAACAGAGCTTGCATGAACTAGAGAGATAATAGAAGAGATAATGACACTTTCTGCTTTGAATTAGATCCAACCATTTCAGTAGAGCAAAAGTATCATTACCTTAAATGACTCAACTCATTTGTGTCTGGAATTTCACAGCAGTTATTGCAAAGTTTTAAATCTTATAAGTTTTAAAATTATAGCTAAAATTCAATTGTCTATAGCCTTTTAATGATAAAAGGAAACAGCCCCACTTCATTCTCTACTAGCTAATATAAATTATCTGGAATAAACATGAAGCCAGCTATCAATGTATTTTAACCACACTTTGAGTTTTACAGCAGCACTTACACAACTTTTTTTTCTGATAGTTTAGCTACATACTTCACTGAAAAAAATTTATTTCTTTTATATAGTAATACAATGTTTCTCCTTTTGGGCTAATGTTGCATATTTTACTACCTGGAACAGATGTGTTGAAAAGCTTAAAAGGACAGAAATATCTTTCTAGTGAAGTTCAAGTGTTCATTTTATAAATGCAGAGCAGAAAATTCCTTGTCCCACTTCAGCAGTTCACTAACGTGGTGCAGCCAGACCTCTGCAAAGACCTCCTCTAGAAATTCATTTGAGAATCCTTCAATTCTTTTGTCCCATGGAATATTCATAGTCTCTTTCTATATATTGATTTCTCTTTTTGCTTTGCATCCTGTTTTATTACATCACCTCACTCGCACAGAAACAAACTCTTGGATTTGCACAAATTGAATTTTAATCAAGGGGAATGAGGATAGCTTTAAAGGCACTTAAATGAGATTCAGAAATCAAAACAATCTATTTTTAGCCATATGATATAATCATAAAGCTATGTTCCTGAGGTTTTTTAGGATGCAAATATTACAAACAAAATAAATTAAGATACTCATAAGAAACGACAGAGATGGAAAGGCTGAGTCATTTTTAGGTGTGATTAAAAAAATACAGATGTAAGTAATTTTTATTCATGCTTCCATTTTTGCTAATAAATTATCTCCAATTCATTCTGAAGCCCACGTAAGTGACTCTTGGCTGTACATGTCCCTCTAGTGGCATCACATATGTAACAGAGAGCCATAAAAGCTTAGTCCTGCCTCTCATTCCTAATTCCCACAATAGTTAAAATCTACCAATGAAACAAGCATAACGATATTGAGCTTTAAACTCATTTGACAGTCCCACCAACAGTTCAGATTGTGTTCATGTTATTCACACTATGCATCTTCGAGATTAATTTGTTTCCCTGAAAATTTAGCTTTGTTGATATTGCTTAGTATTTGGAGCAAGGTGTGTCAGGTCACCATTAGTTCTGAAATATTAAGAAGGTAAGGACTCTGTGTTCTCACCAGTTTTTTGGCTACAATATAATTTAAAATGGTTTTGTACTTTGTATTTTCAAAGCTGCTTTTTTAAAGCAGTCAGAAATAATAGATTTTTTTAAAAGCAGTGTCAGTGGCAATATTTTATTTCATCTTTCTCATCTCCAGGAGAACAACATTTGCCCCAAGACTTTGCCCCAAACCCATTAACTTCTCTTTACTATTAACTGTCAATATAGCATTAAGTAAATATTTCAGAAATACCAGCAATCCACCTGGAAAAGATGTTTTAAAAATTCAGGCTTAGATATTAACAGCATCTGTGCCAAGATATTTAAAATTCTTGCTTGAATTATTATGAATGACTGATTATCCCATGATCAGCAGTTCAAACAGATTTGCTCTCTTTGAAAGACTCTTTTTCTCTTAGAAACAGCTACATTTCTAAACTGAAACGTCTAGTTTATACTTACTTAATTGCTGTTTATTGCCTTTTATGTCCAGTGATTATGGATGTCTTTCAACTTCTGGAATTAAATAAACATCACAGATCAAAAGATGAGGTTATTCTTACTGTGCAATGCTAAATAATAATGTAAGATTTTAGCTACTTCCTCAGTTGCTAGGTTCTGAGAGGCACCACCTACCCTTTAGTATTGTAGTTTTCTCCTATTACATCAGCAGTTGATGACTATAATAAGTATATTCTGTCATTTTTATTGCAGAAATAATGTTGTCATCCAGGTAGATTCTTTAAAAGGCTTTTTTTAGAGGCCATAGTAATTTATGTTTTTTTCTTACCTGACCTAGTAATTATTAATAAAGCTGACAAAGTGTTTAAGGTGATCCAAATGAATAGAATTCAGGAATCAAAGTAGAATGTTTTCTGGTTCATATGAGGTTTGGGTGGTGGTTTTAATGATCTTTTAAAGCTCAAAAGCATTTTCCTACTGGAAGACTGTCAGTTTTCACTAAATTCAGTGGACAGGATGGTCCCAACTGATGCTTTGTTGAGTATCGTGCAGTGGAGATAAAATGTATAGAACAAAATGCTGACAAGCACTTGTTCCTCAAAGCCTGTGAGGAACATTGTTTACCCTCAGTCCCTCTGAGCCCTGACAGGATATTTTCAAACAGCCCATGCACATTGGTGATTTTTATATACCTTCCACAGCAGCACAGTGAATTATGCTGTGGATAAGCCCTGGTGAATGGAAGCAACCATGCATCTAGGAAGGAGGTGTTAAAATCCTGTTCCACATTATTAGAAAACACTGCAAGGATTAGGAAGAGGCAGCCAGATGAAGTTGTGGCAGGGAAGGATCTTAGCAAAGGCAGGCAGAAGTTCTTAAGTTCTTAGGAAATAATGAATCGCAGCAAAGATGAAGTCACAGACACCTGTGCAGAGACAATCATTGGAAGCAGGGAAGTTTCAAAGTTTGAAGTAAGCCCTCCAAGGGGTTGGTAGCACAAAATCCTCTCACACACCTGGGATTTAAATTTTTTTATTATTATAATTATTGACTTCTTTGCTAAAAGATAACCAAGCCCTTTCACATAAATTTTCAACAGAAAATGTATTTTCTTGATTGACTTACTCTTAGACTTGTGACTTTACAATTTATGGTTTAGTAATTCTAGGGGGTTTGTCCTCTATAATGTGATAAATGTCACTTCATTTGTGCCAGATTTAACAGCAGGGTAATTTGTTCTTTTTGTTATTTCCACTCCAGTTTAGCTTTGTCACACACACCTGAACAGACCTAATCAATAATATATTCCGATGGCAAGTAGCATCTCTTTTTTATTCAGAGCAATCCTCCTGTTCCAAAGACCCCTTTCAGATCTGTCCTTTTAATTTGGCTGAAATAGAAGGAAGCAAACCTGCAATCTGACACCCTACCACAGACAGTTGATAAGTGTGGCTCAAATTAGAAAATGTTTAGCAATTTCTTTCTCATTTACCGAAGTTTTAGTTAAAATCGTTATGGCTTTAGCATTGAAAAACTCTGGAAGGTCTTTTGTTTCTTACTTCCCATCAATAACGTGCCCCATTTTGCCTTAATGTTGTGTGTGATCAGTCAAGCAAGAAATGTATTCCAAAACTTTATTCTCATAGGAAAAAAAAAAAAAGTACTTAGAGGAAAGGTTATTGCAAGATGAATGGGAAGAGAGACACTCACATTCCAGGAAAGGGATCAGATCTTTTTTAAACTTCATGACCTTTGGTCACTCCCTGTTTTATCCATTCCTGGCAATTCCAGCCTACATGATCTGTTCAGCTACCTGTGATTAACACTGACTTCAGTGACAGTGTCACAGCAGAGGGTCAGGACAGAATCGAGTTTGTCTTCCTGAAGCTCACACAAAAAGTGATGCTGATAATACCTTGCTGTCTCACTTGATTTTAGAGCCCTGAGCTCTCTAATCTTGTGCATTGAGTGAGGGAGAGATCAGGCACTAAGCCATATAAACTTATACTAGCAAAATAATAAATTTACAATGCTTATTTACAAGACTAACGCTCAAATCCTTATTTTTAACAATTTACTCCTTGTCACTTTGACTGAAACTTTTTATTAAAGTAAAAATAGAATTTCCAAGGTTTTATTAAATAACCTTGCAAGCACATAGTAATATTCTTTGACAATTCCCTTAATTCTGTATCATGAACAGCACTTGGAACCTTATCCTTGTACCTATTTGTTGATCACCATGTCCCAACCCAGCATCTAATAATGGAAATACCTCATTTATAACAACCACAAGAATGTAAAAAGCTGGGAAATTCACATATGAAAATTATGGAAGTAGCTAAACTTTGAGGGTGTTCCTTCAGTAATACATATCAGTATCCAATTTGTTAGCAGCTTTCTCATTTCTAAAATCTAAAAATATTTAAAGACACATAAATAAGGGTTTAACAGTCTGTCTGAAGAAATAAACCCATGTCCTAATTACAGTTATGTGCAAAATTCTCTTGGACATCCAAATGCGTCCCTCAAATATCCAACAAATGAGATGTCATTGATGGTGGAAGGCAACGTGATGTCCTAACAAAACTGATTTTTAAGTTTCTGACACTAATAAATATTGTGTTTTAAAGTGTTAGATATTTTGTGGATATTTTAAGTAAATAAACTCGATGATGTATTGCCATTAAGCAAAGTTTGTGTCTCTATTCCAATTTTTCACATTTTAAGGGCAAAGCAAAGGCTGCCCGAGACACCCAAATTTACTGAAGTTACTGTGACTGGCTACTTCCTATATGTCAGAGTGAGTGTGTCCCAAGGACAGATGTTTCCAGATCTGGGATAGTCTGTTTGATGCTGATATTTTCCCCAAATTAGTTACAATATTTGGTGAAGAATTTAGGACTGATTGGTTGCAGCAGATTAATTAGGTGGTGTGAAGAAGGACCTTTGCATATAAGTGAAAATAATTTATCACTTCCAGGGGTTGTTCACATTATACCACCTGTGTTGACACAATCTGCCTCCCATGCCTCACACATGATGTAGCTGTTACACCCTTTATCAGTTTTGTAGGAGAATTTGTTCTTGTGGAGGAGATCAGAGCAGCTCGTGCAGAAATGGATGCATCGCATCACACCAGTTGGTAAAATAATGCAAATATGTACAGGAGTCACTGTTCCACCACAGCATTAATCTGTGGTAATGACAAACACATCCTCTCTCTCAGGTGCCTGAAGCAATTCCTGCACTAAGCTGCAGTTGGAGAAGGGCAAAATGATCCATCTTTATAAGCCTGGTTGTTTGCCTTTATTGTTATTTGTACCGAACCAGTGTCAATGTTTTCTCATTTTCATCTACAAGGCAGAAATACCAAAAGGAAAAAACAATCAGGGAGATTTGAATCTTTGAGTAGATACAGTAGTAGTTCAAGTAAAACAGTATATAGCCACAGGGTTTGATTTCAGAAGCAATATCTACTAAATGTGAAAATGTTTCCATTTTTCTAAAGTATTATAAGTCTCAAGTAGGGTATTTAGATGCCAACAGCTCTGATTGGTCCATAGCTAATGCCATATAACAGCAAAATTCCAGTTTTATCAAAACCTACAAGAGGAATTAATGTTTCTGAACTCACTTTATGTTTCACTAATTATGTGGCTATTGTATAAGTTTTAAGTTCTTGCCTCCTCATAAAAGGGTCCAAATTTAAATCTCTTTTAAAGTTGTAAATATTGAGGGTGTGTTAAGCTCTAGCAATAATATTTCAATGGAAACCTGAAACATACGTCATTAAAACTGGGCTTGTAATCTTTTTAATGTCACCCAAAATGTTAACAGCATTACCATTTCACTTTCAGCCATCATTGCATTCACTATTACTTCCAATGGCTAAATAAATATCCTACTACAATCATTAATTGGTACTCCATATTGTCAGAAAAGAATCCAAGAGGATTTATGTGCTGTTAACCCTAATTTTTCTAATTTTCAGGAGATAAGGAGTTTAGACCCAGCCTTGTTGTGTGCCCTGACTTCACCACTCTCAGGCCAAGGGGACCTTTTGCATAGAATGAGTAGAATCTGGTTCACTCTCTATTAACTACAAGCTGTCCATTTTTTTCCAAAGCATTTTGTTTATTTTATCATTCCAATACTCAGTTTGTAATTCACTCACCTGGAATTATTTAATTTAGTGAGATGGATAAAACCTTTCTATAAAAGTTTACCTGCTTTGGACTTCAAAGTTTGATTAGTCTGTAATTCTGGTCTCTCTTGCATTTTAATTCAGATGCTACACATGCACATCTACTTCTCTAAAAATACCCCTGCCAATACCATGAGGAAAAGTTTGGCTCCTTCACTCCTGATGAGGCCAAAATATTTACTTTTTGAGGTCTAGATGTTCCAATCCTCTCCTTCAGGATCTGTGATTTAATTAATTCTTCTGGTTTATCAGGAATCCTTTTGCTCTGCCACAGCAAGATTACACTCACTAAATTTAAATATTGAAAATATTCACTGCCAACAATTTGTATTCTTGAAAGATTTCCAGGACAATTTTATTACTATTAAACCTTCTGCAAAATATAAACTTCTTAGACTGTATCTACTGCTTGGCCTATTAATCCAAATAATTAGATTTATTTGAAGAAACTGCAAGTGAAAAGCATGGAAACTAACTTTGCTGTAACACTGCTTTAGAATACGGATATATAGTTTATTTTACAAATTAATATGGAAAGGTAAATGGAAATACTGGAATTGAGGAAGTGTTGTCATACAGGCATTTTTGTACCATCAGTGTGTAAACTTTGAAAAACATCTAATATTTTTTGCACATCATATGATCTTCTAATCTTGGTATAGTGAAAAAAATAATTTAAGGCAGTTCTAAGCCTGTGTATGTAAGAAGATGGGGATGAAACCACACTGCACTTTTTATCAGTAATTTCCCTGAAACGTGGTTTAGTATAATTGGTTCACTGTCGCTTAATTAAACTGCGCAGTGCAGAGTGTCAGAATTAGAGTGCTCACTAATAGGTCAGAAGGGGTCCTAACCATACACAAGGCAACTGAAAAGAAAAATGTAATCCAGAAACAGAACTTAAATAATTAACAGGCGACACTTGGCCAATGACTTTCCCGTATGTGTAGGAATCATTGCTGTAACAAGCGTTCTGCAGCACCATAAATTTGTAGCTAAATTGTTGATGTTGGTTCTGTAATTCAAATAGTACTTTAATGTCAGAATTCAATTAGCTATTTAGCCTACATTTAGTATTCTTGTCTTTCTACAAGATTTGTTGGAATAGGCAATTTTCTTTATGACTCTCATCCCTTTTTCTTTCTTTATCTTTTTCTTTTGAGGAGAGGAAATAAGCCTCAGAACTTATTAACTTCTACTTTGCTTCCCTTGATGTGTGATAGAAAACTGTTAAAATCTGCAAATACTCAAAAGCGCTTCATGTGAATTGCTGCACATACCATGAACATATTTGGGGAAAGCAAGTTTGTTCAAGAGTAAAGTTTGTTTTTGACTCTGCCACAGTGTAATACCTTAGCAAATTAGCTCTGTTGCCTGTAAACTAATCTTACTTTAAATCACCACATCTAATACTTTCATTTTTTTCTACCCTATGTTGAATCCTATTTCCCAATATCCACCAGTGCAGTGGCATCCACTGTTACATGTTTCATCTGCTCCATTCCATGTCCATAAAATGTTTTTCTTGTGTCAGGATATAAACACATATTTTATTTATTAGATATACAATAGAAAATATGGGTTTTTTTTTAACACACAAAAAAACCCCCATTGAAAAATATAACTTTTTTTTTCTTAAGGTATCTGTTAGAATATCATGCTGGTTTTGTTTCCATAGTAGGTGAAAAGAAACAGTTTGTCTGTCAACTGGATAAACACTTGTATTATTATTTTAATCAGTATTTCACATTAATCCAACCCTTTTTTTTCCACTTTTAAAAACTGATAGTGATAAACCCAAAGGTTTTGAGAACAGAATTTACACAGGCTTAGTCTGGACTGCAAGCTCTTTCTACTTGGCTTATTAGGCTGATTTTAATACCTGAACCTAATCCGTAATTGCATTAACCTTGTATTGTATTTTGTATTGCCCTTGACTTTATTCATAATTGACTTTTCTCCAGGAGACAGAATTACCTTGCAAGTACATAAAAGTCAGACCCAAATGTGACTCCATGAATATGGAGAGGAGCTGTGCTTAGGGAGTGTTACACTGGCCATGGCAGGTCGTGAAAATGGTTCTGGTTCAGCCCCTGGGGTTCAGCCGCGAGTGTTTGTTTGTGTTCAGAGAGAGGAAAATCTTGTTCTGACACGTGCCTGAGAGGCTTTCCTGATTCCCCGAGAGAGGGCTGGGTGAACAAACAGAGCTGGATGTCAAGTATTGCAGGGGGTCTTCATAGAGGCCACAGAAGCTGGGGATTTGTAAAAGTCCTTTATGGCGTGGCTAAATCAGCCTCATGAAGGCAGAGTGAGTACAGGTTGTGCCACTGTGCAGAAAACTTTCTAGCACAGAAGACTTTCTGTGATCTGTGTTCAGTGAACTCTAGCATGGTGTTTGCACTCTGCAAGCAGTGTACTTTTATTTGTTTTTAGCCAGTCAGTCACCAACACCATTCCACTACTGCCTTGTTGGACCTATCAGAATCTAACACTGATGTGCGAAAGTGGTCATAATTTCTTACACAAATTCTACATATGTGACTCTAACTGTGCTATCCAGGAATGCTAGCAAGACTAGATTATGTTCTCATTATGTCTAGAACTTAGTTAACTTTGTAAAATGTGAAGCTACTGAATTTTAAAGCAGGCTTTAGGGCTTTTTCTTACTAATTCAGTCTCTTATTTGCTTAAGGCACTTAAAATATTCTCTGCTTATTTAAAACTAAACTTGCATTTCTAGCTCATGTCTGTGTGGATTTATGTATTTTAGCTTCCCTGAAGGTTTTAATTCACATTTCTGAACACCTCTGGGCCTGTGTGGATGGGGCCCAGAGGGATCTGTATCCCAACAGCTGGACATGGTGATAAGTGCAGAGAATCCTTACAGAATTTGTTTTGCCTTTCACTGGGCAATTCAGAGAAATAAAGAGGAAAGAGATCCAGGATATCTGATGAAAGAAGTGGTTAAATAAAAGGAATAATAAATAAAATAGAGGTTTTAGTGAGGTTGCTAGCTGTCTGAGAGATGATGGTGATTATTATTATTATTATTATCTTTTCTAGATGTGTATTCCAGGTGGATCAACATGGCTCTAGACATGAACCTAGACAGAACATGCTCTGATGAGCAGCTAGAAGTCAGGCTTTTCTGAAGGCCAAAACTTCTTGACAGTATTTCCTTGTCATTTCCTTCATCCTCAGCATTCCTTGAGAGATAAGAGGAGCTCTGTGTGCTGAAAACAATTTACCTGTGCTTGAGACATGCCTCCTCTAGAAACTTCAGTCTTGCTTTTGAAGGGCAGAGAGCCCTTTCCTTTGTGCTGCTTCTGCAGGACTGGGAGGGCTGCTCTGTTGTGGAATCAGGAACAGCCAATATTCCTGAATATTGTAGGGCTTGCGTGCAGAAATAGTCTTTCTTCTCTCTGCAGCATTTCAGATCAGCTTCTGACATCTGCAGGTCCAGCTAGGTGCTTTGAATTGCCAAAATGAGGCAGGTGAGGAGGAAATGTGTGGCTGATGTGAGTGGCACACAGTGAATTTTACTGTCTTTCAGCTGACTGGATCCTTCTCTTTACTCCTTCCTTTTGAGTTCCCATTTTTGTGACATTGTCTTGTCCCTTGTAATTCATCCCCTCTCTTTAATTATTCACCCTTCATTAATACATATTTCTATGACCAGTAAGACTGAGACAGGAGAATTGATTGGCATGACACCTCTGAGGCATTTAAACCAGTCTGTTGCCTCCAGACTGGCAACCTGTCATAATCTTAATGTTTCATGCATGGAGGACATAATAGTGCTGTAAAAACACCACCAAAGTTCATCTGTTGGCAGAAGCTCAGCTCTTTGCTGTAAAGATCAAGAGGAAAGCCCTTTGGGAAGGTAAAATTGACACAAGAATGTTAAATTTAAATTGAATTCGTTATTTGCTGGGAATAATGAGAAATCAGAGGACAACAAAAAGCTTCTGGGGAGGGAAGGTTATAGAAGAAACCTACAGAAAATACAGATATTTTTCCCAACCTTAAATTGGAAGGAGAGGTTTGTATAAAATGAGACCTGCAAAGTATTATTGAGCTAGATGATACTGAGAGGCCCTCCATCTAAATACCATAATTGAAGAACAGCGTGTGCTTTGGGAATATAATGTTATTGATTGCTGGATGCATATTTAATCATTGGCAAGAAATGCAGCAATGACCTTGGGAGATGAGCCTGCAGGGGTCATTTAATTTTTCTCAATATATGATCCTCAGCAAGAGTTCCAGTCAGGAGGAAGTGTGAGAGTCTGAGCCTCACACAGCTGGAACTGGGGTGCAGTTCTAATTCAAATACCATTCAAATTAGAATTATTTTGAGTTATTATTTGCCATTCAAAATAGAAATTATTCCAGGATCACAGGTGCTACAGAATAAGTTTTATTAGGCTTAGTAAAAGAAAACTTTGGGTTGCTCCTGGGCCGATAAAATAGCCCAGTTTTGTTTGTGGGATTTTGAGACATTACAAAGATTTATCGTGATGCCCTCCAGAGATGTACTACAGATCATTTACCTCTATCTGAACCTTTTTTTTACCAGTAATTTGACAATTCACAGGTCACAGTGAGGGTACCAAGGTGTTCAAACGTCAAGGGATGTCTCTGTTCTTCTCCAAAAGAACCTGTACTGCAGATCAGATATAATAAGCATATAAAAGAATACAGTGTTAATACTCAGTGCTCCTCAGTTCTCAAACCCATTTTTACTGGTTTGTTTTTTGTTTTGGTTTTTTTAATAAGATTAAGAGCAAATCACTCATCCTCACTATTTATGTCTGTCTCTGTGTACATTCTTGATGTAGTCTTTGCTGTTTCTATTTTCCCACCTTTTCTTTAAGCATTTTCTGAAGTCTTGCTCTCTTGGTTTTGCCAGAGCCTTTATAAAACCTGCCAGCTTTTTTTCCTTAATCTATTCACATGTGCTGCTCTCTTCATCCACTCTGGGATACTCTGCCACTCCTTTGGTAGTTCCAGGGAAGGAGTAGACACATAATTAATTATAAGAGTCAGCATCAACACAACTTATGGTAGTTGTAGTACAGTGCATGAAGGGGATTTTCAATTTTTGTGTTTAAATAGCCCTGCAGTCTTAAAAATATAAAAGCTCTTGCTATTTTAAAGACTTTCAAGTGCTTTTATGCCTGTGAATAAAAATCCAATGGCTCTTACCACACCTGCACTGTCCAGATAGACTGAAGATAATAACTATTGCTGAAAAGTCTGTTTAAATTTGCAAACTCATTTGTGCCGTGTGCAATAATGGACATTAAGTGCTCTTTGGAGCAGGCAACCAGTGATTTTTCTCTTGACATTAAAAATGGAAATCATTATTATTATAAATGATATTAAATGAGCAGATTTACATTGCACTAATGCAAGCTGGTTTGTGCACGGAAATAAAAATCCATCTAAGACCACTGTGAGCTGGTAAGTGGGCTTGACCATATATTTAAAGTAATGCTTGATTAATTTTTTCTTAATTACACCGTGAACAAGGCTGTCACCACAGCACATTAAAATCTTACCAAACCTCACCACCTACTTGGACACTTACAGAGGCTTATTGAATTCTGTGAATTAACAAAGAAATGGACAGGCATGAGGAAAAGTCAAATTTACTGCACCACAATGTTTCCTTGCTACAAAAGCTACAATTTTAATATACCTTTTTATACATGATATACACTCTCATTTTATTCTATTGCTAATGAATATTGGTAATTGAGTGCCAAGGAAATGCGGTCTTACTAAGGAGACCTCAGTGTAACCTTTGCTGTGTCATCTGTGAGGATAAAATACTGATCTAGAGACAGACACTTGTTTGCATATTTTTGAGATGGAAGTTAAGGGTTTTACTGCACATTTATCCAGATTTTGGTTACTGCCATGCTTTTGTATTAACAGGGTGATACAGATAAATCAGGAATGGAATGTTCATCTAGTTTTGAAGGAAATGAATATATTGGAAAAAGTTGTAATGCACAGAAAGGGAGGATGAATGTAACTTGGAGCTACAGTGTGCTTCAGCAGAAAAGTCAGGAAGCTTCTGTATAAAAACTGAGCGTGACACCTTTCCCCTAATCTGAAAACACAGTCTTAAGAGATATTCAGGGATCCAGCACATATTATGCTCAGCCTAAAGCCTAAGTGATCCTTTAAAAGGGTGAAAGTCCGTGCTCAGTCTCTGGTCAGGAATCCCACTATCCCTGCTTGGCACTAGCAGAAGACAGAGCATAAATACCACTGGATATTTTAGTACTGTCAATAGCTAAGCTGAAACCACTGCTAGCTAATCCTGTGGGAGCTGCTGTTCATCAGCTGGGTCAGCTAAGTCACTTAATTCTTCTCCAATTAGAAAGGATTTGATGACCTTTTCTTTGAAAAATATTAATCCATGCAGTGTTTGGAAAAAGCCTTTGCCATTAGACAGAGTAAATCCATTCAGTTTGAGGAGGCACCTTTGAAAGAGCACGTTTTCTGCTGTCTTCTGCAAAGCAGCAGATGATGCTGCATCTGCTGGAGTCAGAAGACAGCAGGGAGAGAAAGCAGCTGCTGTCTCCTGCTTTGCCATTCACTGAAATTAGTCCAGTAACCACAGTAACCACTGCAGTAATATAACTGTGCTAAAATAGAAATTATAGTCTTCAAGTCTGGTTCAAATGTACGAAAACCCTGATGTGCAAAGGTGTGTCATCATAGACATTGTTTAGATTGGAAAATGAAGGCCTGGAATGCTAACAAATAACACACATCCATATTTTTGCACACTTCCAGGATTGGTGACTCCACCACTTTCCTGAGCAGCCTCTTTCGATGCTTGATCACCCTTTCAGTGAAGTTTTTTCCTCCTATCCAATCTAACCTCCCCTGCTGCAACTTGAGGCTGTTTTCTCTTGTCCCATCACTGGGAGAAGAGCTCGATCCCCACCTGGCTCCAGCCTCCTTTGGGGGAGCTGTAGAGAGCAATAAGGCTGAGCCTCCTTTTCTCCAGGCTAAAAAAGCCCACATCCCTCAGCTGCGCCTCATGAGCCTCCGCATCCTCACACCTCTTGCCTGGACAAGATGAGTAGAAGTAAGAAATTTCCCTTGTAGTTACAATTTTAATGACTTTAAGGGTCTGTGTAACTGAATTTCTTAGAGATCGTGGGCACAATGTGCTGTGGAATGAGATTTGAGCTGTCCCAAACTGGGTGTCAGGTTTGGGCCTGTGTAGAAGTAGATAAGCCTGTGGCACAGTTAGAAATTGGGTAAAGGTGTGGGCATAGACTGCATAGGGCAATTAGAGTGAAGATACAGCAGCTGCCTTTAGGTCCCCTAAAAGAGTTTTAACCTGCTTAAAATCCACAGGTAAGGCTTTTTTCAGAAGTCTTCAGATCTGTCCTCAGATCCACCTCATCCCCAGTAATCCCCTTCAAATTTGGTTTCAAGAAAGCAAGTTTTAGACAGTAGAATTATTCCATATGTATTCTAGAACTAGACAATTATACATAAAGTTCTTATTTCAGCCCCGGAATTGTCTCTAAGTGAACCTCCTGTGTGTTTTTCTGGTTGCCCAGCAGCGTCATAAAATTTTTAATGCAAGTTTCAAAATGTGCAATGACTAGCATAAAATATAAAAATGCCTGTAGAGAAACCTGTGGCCACCAGCTATTGTGGTTTCTAAAAGGAGAATTAAATACTTTAGATGCTTGTTTTTTGTCTTTTTTTTTTCAACCCTTATTACTCATCACAGAAGGCTGAGTAGTCTCATGGCTCTCCTTCAATATTGAAAAGTAAGTTAATTTATTACTCTGTGCAAGCCAGTTGCATGCTTGAAAACAGACACAGAGAAGTCACTTAAAGTATTTTTTTTCTGTCATGGGAGTATGACTCATGCACTTTTATCTGTACCTGCTATCTTGGCAACATTTTTTGCTAAAAATCTTCCATGGAAAAAAAAAGATGAATATTTAAATATTTGCTAAGTTTTTAGTAAAGTGCTCATGATCACTGTGATAAATACAATCATTTCAAGCTTGTGTGCAGGAAAAAAATAAACCCACTCAGTAATTTTTATTCAGTATCCTGTGCCCTTTACAGTACAAAAGGTATCCAAGATAGTGTGCTAATTTGATTTTCTTTTCCTTACACATTTCTAGCCTTTTCAGGAAAGAACAATGAGGTTTTGACCCTCTGGATGGGCATCAGGCATGGAACTCAGATTGCTTATCAGCTTCTGACTTTTGAAAAATGACATCATCTCTCTGTTTCTCAGGTTCTTAACTGAAAAGGAATAAAAAAAGGGGATCATGATACTACTATGATAACTACTAATGAAAAGTATAATGTTATGGATAAATATAGTTAATTTTTTCCCATTATTTCTTTCTTGGGACTATCATCTTTCTTGCTGCTTAAAAATTGTCAGTGAGCAGAAGGATTTTGCTCGGTGTGTTGAAAAATATTTGCATATAGAGTAGGTGAAGAATCAGTGATCTGGGGAAAATTTATGAACATTCCTTGGTGTGATTGTTGAAGGTTGCAGTCTGTTTCAGCTTCCTGCAGGCTGGGTTTGTGGATTTAGTCCTGCAGCAATGACAAATGGTGTAGCTAAACTACTAGAATTTGCTTTATTGTACTTGTTCTTTATAAAATCATAGGTGATTTAGGAACACAAATGTTGCTGATTTTCAGTAGGAAAAAATAAATCCAGAGAAATCACTTGGGTAAATTTAGATATTTCGCTCCTACAGTGTAGTTTAAAAAGAATCCAATTTATTTTAACCTGTAATTGAAATATATCTGACAATGCAGTTTCCTCCAGGGTATGACATAATGGTCATCCCTCCCTCCTCCATAAAGCTCTGCATAGCAAAGGAACTCTGTTTTGTGGTGGTTGTATCTCTTTTCTCTATTACCTCTGTAGTCTGTAGAATGTTGGATAGTCCATTCTTTCATGTAGTGCCAAGTACTTAAACACTCTGCTTTAATCTGACCATTTGGAATAAATTTGTTCTTGTTTTACACAGCAATCCTTGGAATTTGGGTATTCTCTCAGTCACCTCCAAACAACTTGGTGGCAATGCTGGTTCAGAGATTCACTGTTCACAGAGGACAGGGATTCACTGTAAGTACTCTGTGTAGTACAGGCACAGGTATAACCACTTGACAGTACTCTGTGTGTGTGCTTTTATATTTATTATTTAGGATCATGCAAAGTATTTCAATAGACTTAGAGCAGCAAACCCTCCTGCCCCCCACACACAGACACTGCTTTCAGCAGCGTATCTGACACACTATAAATATACCACACACACATTATAGCCTGGTTTGCTTCCTGATAACTCCTGTAGCTTCTCCATGTAGCCATTCCCCTCTTTGCTCTGCATCATAATTTTCAGTTTCAAGATTCAAGATAAATTTCAAGATACAAGTCTTGCTTAGGAAGATTTATGGCCACCAATCTGGCTGCACTTACCTATTAAAGAGTGTGGTGTGTGCAGAGGATCTGGGAAGCATAAATAAGGCCACAACAAGGTTGATATAACATCGAGAGTTTACACTAAAAAGAATTTTACTGACCAGAGAAAGCCATATAACCTATACAAAACCTAGAAGAAACAAGTAAGCTTGTTAAGACTTAGTTTTGCAGTCAGGAAATCTATGTCGACAGGTGGCAAGGCAACTGATAATTCACTTAATTGTGGAATTAATTGTTTTATTGTGTTTTAATTGCTTCGTTTCCATCAATCCACTACTGTTTCTAGGTAGCGTGGGATGGCCAGGCTGCTTTTTGGGGCTTTTTGGAAGCCCTGAATGAGGCTGGAACCAGTTCAGCACGCCACGGGCAGGAGGTGAATCAGGCTTCTTTGCACACCCACAGCTGGGACAAGGCAGCACCTGAAAGTTTAGGGGTTGGCTTTAGGATTTACAACCTGTCCCAAGGAAACTGTGTTTTTCCAGTGCTGAAGTCTGTTCCTTTTTGGGTACTGATGCTCCAGCAGAGTGAGGCACTAATAAGATGAGGCTCCAGAAAAGACTGGCAGGGCTGAGGGACAGTTTAGGAGAGAACGATGTTGAGTGGATTTTTCTGGAGATGAACAGGGAAGGAAGTGAGCCATTCTAAAGTGTTCAGCTGGGAGGAGGCAAATATCACAGCACTCTTAAGAAACCAGGTTACAGATACTCTGATTTTTATAAATATCAAAGGAATCTATGGGAAGATACTCAGAACTGAGAAGATAATAGATCTAAGGCTGTCTAGGGCTGCCTCTGTACTATCAAAAAACACCTCCCTGTTGCTATATCCTATACAGACATTCATTAAATATTTTTATTTTGAGGTTTGGCCTCCTAGAATAAATCTTTTTGTAGCAATTTTTTAAACTCTTACACTGGAAATTGGCTGGGTTATAGGTTTATTTATATCTAGGTTAAAATTTGGCAGCCATAGTTCTGTGGGCTTGTCTCATATTGTGTTCCTCCAAATTGAATGCAAGATGCAGAGCTTAGCAGGACTTTAAGATTTTTTGTCCTCATAAGATAACTGAGGGGACAAAACCCTGTGTGCTTCAGGCAGAAACTTATACATAAAAGCTGCTGTCTCCACATTACTTGTAATATATTTTAAAATGAATTGTTGTTGTTTTATCCTCTGAACTACTGTTACAAAGGCAGCTGTGAGTGAACAAGACATGTTAAATGGAAAATGTATTTCCTGCTCCTTTCATCCTGTGATTTCCCTCTTCCTTTCTCCAGCCCCTCTGCATTGCTGTGGGCAGACTAAGCCTCTCTCCCTGCCCTCTGCTATTATTTTTTATTCTTAATTTACTGACAATCCCAGCACCTGCTGAGTTCTAGCAGTCTTCTTAGTGAACCTGAGAGTTTCAGTCCATTTTTGTACAAAAGAGGAGGTGGAACCAGTGGTTGAACACAACCATCAGCCTGGCATGATTCCCTCAAAGCTCCAGGGGCTAATTTTCTGGTCTGCTAGCCTGAGGCTTCCTCAACTTTTTCACAAAGAGATTTTTTCTGACTTTTAGCAAAGACAGAAGGTCCCTGCTCAGTGCTGTCTATATATTCTCAGATTTTTATACGGGAGAGTCTTCAGTTGCAGGGCAGGTGGGATTTCTGTGGTAGAAGAAAAAAGGCTAGGAAAGACAGTTGCAAGACTCTAGAAATTATATATTTTTCCTCTTGCTGAGCAGCAGCAGCAGAAATAATCTAGTGTTGTCCCATGCTGAATGGCAGCAGATGCTGGGGCTTTACAATACATCAGGTTCTTAGTTGAAAGGAAATAAGTTGTACCGAGTTTGAAATATTTTCTGCTGCTCTGTTGCTATTCATAAGTTGTAAAAAACCATGCTTGCCTTTGTCAGAGAGGATAAAACAAACAATATGGTATGCAGGCAGTTTTGTCAGAAGAAAATCCTGCTCAGATTTTGTCGCATAAGGGAATAAGTTTCCTAGAAAAAGGTCCTACATTTTGTTATTTTTCAGTCCTGTCTGGTCCAAGTCCCAGTCACCACCAGTAAAGCTGCATGCTTAGTACTGGGCAGTCAAAATAAAATCAGCAAATAATACATTTATTGAAAGTGCCACTTCAGAATTGCTAGAATTGATGATCAGGTCAGGTGAGATTTACTGAAAAGTTTAAAATTTCAGGTGGAATGAAAATGAAATGTTGTACAGTGTCAAAAATGCCTGAAAAAAAATGAGCAAATGCTGCACTTGACTGGAATCTTTTCTAGGCAATATTTCCAGCTTTTCTGAAATCTTAAAATTACTGAACAAGGAAACAGACACTATTACATGTGGTTGTGCTCTTGCTTCTCATTTTTTACTCTGTGTAAACATTAGAACTCTTAAGGGTTGGCTCATTCTTACCTGGTGTAAATTTCTTTTCTACATAGTCTAGAATTGAGCTACTGTAACCTTGTGGCAGACTTTGTAAAGGAGAATTTGAATGAAAATCTTCTGTGTATTCCTGAACCATATGCTCATTACTTGAGGTTTTTTGTTGTGCACCAAAAGGCTCCAAAATGTTTTCACGTGTATAGGAGAATAATTAATGGATAACTTTTATCAGTGAAAAGAGGGGAAAAAAAAGGCCATTATGTCAAAGGTGGTGGTAATGTTCCCAGACACATTCCGGTCATAAAAGTCAACCCTCTGTTATTTATCATGCTGTTTAAAACTAAAAAAATTCAAGCTTGCAGACACGTGCAATAAAGGCTTGGAATGATGACAGTGCCTTTTAATAAAGTTCAACTTGCAAAGCTAAAATTGTTTGCCAGTCTATGGAAAAACAAGATTTATACAGGAAAAAGTCAAATTGATTTTTTAAAAAAATTGTTACTATCTTTAGGTGGAAGTTTATGAATACACAAAGGAGACACGATGAATCAGAATAGAATGACATTTTTAGCAGACATTCATATAATGTTTTATCCTTGTCAACCCTACTTGCTTCTAAATGTGTTTTGCTAATATTAGCCCTCTCAAACTGTGTTCACAGAGTTTCTCTAGATGGCCTATTAAAAAAAATAGTAGCTTTGCTGTTATTCCAGTTTTACTGACACGTTCATTGCCATCATTCTCTGATGATATTTGAATAATGGTGATGTTGCAGGAACCCACCAGCTTTACAGAGAAAGATTTCTCACCCAGGGATGGGGCACAGCTCTTTCCACAGCAAGCATTTGGTTACTCATTGGATGGATCCTGCTCCATCACTACCAGCACTGGAAAAATAAACATTTTCATGTCCCATTTGTGGGAAGAGTTCTGCTGCAAATAACTCTGTTGTGAGCTTCTCCCTCAATGCAATGTGCAGTCTGGATGAGATTCTGCACTGAGCTTTTGATGCAAACAAAAGCTCAGATGGCAGCCAACACATTTCAAACAGAGAGTTTTAAACTGATTCAATCACCTGAAAAAGAATACTTTCCCACTTCTGGTGATATTAAAATGCAGGGAAATTGTGTGTCAGAGTGCATTTCTTTAGTTCCAGCCCTGGGCCTGACCAAATTTCTCTGGAAAGTGTGGGCTACCAAAACTGCTAGTGGCTGTTATCCAACAGAATATTGAAATTACATCTACTTGAGAGAGAGTTTCAGAATAAAGAAGCAGCTGGACCTGACTGGAATGTGGAAGGGAATAAAAAGGCAATTTTTGTGTCTTCTGTGGCAGCTGTGACAAATGAGTGAGGCTCCATCCTACAGGCCATTTTCACTTTATCTTTTCTCCTCTGCTATGTGTCTCCCTCCTAACATTATCATCATTTATTATACTTTTAAGATTCATCTCACTGGCACAAAGCTTTTGGATCATGAACTTTCCATCCATAATTGATTCCTCAATGGGCCATCTGTGACTTCTTCCTTGATAAGATAGCTAAGAATTCAGAATTTGATTCTTTGCATTTTTATTCATGACACCTTTTAGGAGAGTTTCTGAGAATTTCAGTTTATCGAGCTCTGTGGTGCCTGCACTAATTTAACAGCTGTAAGGTGTGATTTTACTAAGGAGTCAAGGGGAGATAGACATTTTCTTCTGAGCATCAGACTAAAACTTGCAGATACCATTTGTTATTAGAGAAGTACTTAGAAGAAGTGGTAGAGACCAGGATACCATGGACTGAATGCTCACATGTGAAAAGAAAATTGCTCCTGTCATTTTAGACTTCAGACTTTTGGACTTTACCACCAGCTAATAGAACAGACAATAGGTAATAAATTATTTTTCTGCCGTGGCCCTCCTTAGTGTGGGACATGGCAGACAAGCAGTGTGTGACCTTCCTCAGATGATCATTTTAACAGTGTGTGCCATTAGGATGCATTTAATCTTTTACTTGGAATTAATGAAGAAGCTCAGCATTTTGCTGGGTTGTCATTAATACTTAGAAATTTTGCAGGAATTTACTAAATAATGTATCAAGTCCAATTTCATACACAGGGGAGGAAAGGTTATTTCTTGTGTTGGCTTAGCCACCAGCAGCTGCCTGATTTAAAACACCCATCACTACATACAGTGGTGACTTCAGGCAACATGCAAAATGAACATGAGGCGTAACTGGAAAGAATTCAAATTTTGTCTGCAGCCCCAGAACAGGGAAAAAAAATGATTCTGTTTAAAATCCTTCATTATATCCTGTTGAAAGGTTTCTCTCCCTACCGATGGATACAATTTCCACTTTATGGCAGTGCAAAACTATGTTCATAAAATTGACTTTCCACAAAACCAAAACTGCAATGAGTTTAGTTTATGGAGAAAGGAACAGAAACACAAAGCTGAAGCTGATTTTGTGAAAAGTCCTTTGCTGAATGTACTCCATTTCTTTTTCTAAAATCAAAAAATCCACACCAAAGTGTATCTAATCCACACTGTATTAAAACATAGACTTCCTCTCTCTCTCACACAGGTGGCAGTTCCTATCTTGCTTCTCAGAGAGGTATTACCAAGGCAAAACCTCCTGTTATTCTGTATCTATCTATCTATCTATCTATCTATAAGATATATGGAGAATCTATATAATATATATATTAGAAAAAGGTCTTTATTCTTGTATCTTCCAGTGATGCTACCAGTGCATCACAAAACAGTATCATAATTAAAAACCAAATTGGTGTCAGCAGCATATGAATGAAGAACACACCGATGCAGGATACCTTTATTTTATGTTTAATACCTCTCTAATTTATAAAACCATTAAATGGTTATAGCTGTCTTTCTTTATATATGAGCTCACAAGGTGTTTCTGTGCCAACAACAGGAAACACAAATAAATATCCAGAACTTAATAACTAGAATGAGGAAACCAGCTTTTAAAATCTGGGATGATTTATCTTCCCAGTCTTAAATAAATAAAGAGAAAACCTGACTATTTTTACTTTTGTGTTTTATTTCAGTCGATTGTTGCACAAATTAAATTGAACATCATGTAAGGAGAAATGGATAATTACTCAAAGGCAATTAAAGATTCTGAAAGCTCTGTAGTGATTATCATTATTTTCTTTGGCAAACAAAAATGCCATTTATCTCTAATATATGCTGTGTAATTAAGTCCATATGCAATTATCTTTCTCTTACTATCCCCTTCCAATGGGAACTGGTTTTTTAAATGTCTGGATAAGAGAGGATATAATTGTGTGCAGTGGGATACTCCTGTACATAAAGAGTATCTTAGTTTTTGTTCATTTTGGGCTTCAATGTGCTTCCTAGGCTGATTTTACTTGGTGGCTTTGGACATGTCTTTATTCATGCTGAACACTGGCATAGTCATTTTTCTGGCTCTTGTGTGTGCCACCCTATTTCTCTCTGAATTCTCCAGAATTTACCATATCTTTCAGCTTTTGCACAGCTTTGTTGCTGCCCTCATGGTCCTATAAGTTGAGCTCTGTGTAGTC
Organism: Prinia subflava; assembly: GCF_021018805.1. Classification (NCBI taxonomy): domain Eukaryota; kingdom Metazoa; phylum Chordata; class Aves; order Passeriformes; family Cisticolidae; genus Prinia; species Prinia subflava. Next base: position 2,660,653 of record NC_086271.1, read on the forward strand.
TTGCTTGAGAGGAGATGGAAAAATTCCAGTGCAGCCCCCTCAAACCTTCATTATTTAACTCCTGCAGCCAGATAGGCAAAGGGGCAAGAGAAGCTAAAGGGAATAAGAAAATTGCCCTTCAAAACAGGCCTTGAATTTTTAGCTGGTTAGAACTTGACATTGTCTTTTCCCTTCTCTCCAGGTATTTCCAGCCTAGCCCTTTCCTGGCTTGTAGAAAGTGGTGTTTATTACTCTTAATGTCAATCTTCCTGAATTGGGACTTTCTACTTGTATAGCTTTGAAGTGTCAGACGTGGCCAGATAGCAGTGCTGCTAATAAAGGAGTATTGGATATTTTTTTTCCCTATGAAACGTACAGCAACATGAGGGTTTAATGACTAAAAACAAGAGATTTTTCATCCTTGAGTGTCAAAGCCACTATTGAAATAAAATGCAAGACTGTACACTATTTGTTCACCCTGTAATAATATCCTAAACCAGTTCCTAAACTGATATAGGTTGTTTTATTTATGTATCTCCTAAATACTCTGTTAAATCTCTGTAAAATAATTGCTTTTAGTACTACTGATGGCTGTATAATTAACCAGATTTCCGAATTTAGCCACAAAGGTATATTAGGTAAATAGAATTTGATATACAGAAAATTATTTTGAAAAAAACCTAACTGCCTTGGGCAGCTAAACCCAAAAGCTGGGTTTATCCTTATTTGTTTAGGATCTTAACAGATTAACAGTCCTCAAAATTTGGGAGGACACCTACATTTATGAAACCTGTTGTTTCACAAATGAGTTCAGAATCTTAAAATTATTTATTGGTATGGATTCCCACCTTCAGCAATTTAGGCACCCATAGTTAAATAGCTAGAGCAATAATGTTTGAACTCCTGAACAAGAACAAAGTCAGCTCCACAATGCTGCAGAGAGTCAGGGTCTCCCATCAGGGTCTGCTGGTCTCAGCAGCTCCTGGTGATCATGGGCTCCTTGTCTGAGTGCCTCAAGTCAGGCACTTCATATTTCGGTTTAGAAATATGACAGGATGATTTGCCACAATTAAATCCGAGTGCAGTTGCTTTAATCAAGGGCTAAATAGGTTACTACTGTAAAAGGAAATTGCATTCTTTCAGAAACGTCTGGAAATTTTAGCTAGCTTTCTCAAAGACTCTTTTATTAATCAGCTTGAATATTCTTATCAGCACAGAGTAAGGAAAAGTAATGACTCAGGTCAGTCTTGTCTCAACCAGTATTTTGTGGGAGCAAATATCTGAGTTTGAATGGCATGCACTGTACAAATAACTGCATTTTAATAACCAGCTTAAATGGAATCTGAGAAACAACCTGGCATTCATAAATGAAGGCTGAGGAAGAATCAGAAAGAGTATAGATCTTGCCTTGAAATTATAACGGTGCTAAGTTTTGTCGTTTCATCCCCAGTTAATGCAGTCTTTGATTAACCCCAGCTATGATGCACAAAAGGCAATAAAAGGACTGACAATGAGCTCCCATTATCCATCCCACTGGAACAAGGAAAAATAGGTTTCACCACTGCTTGGGCCAGTTAAGTATAAACTGAATTAATTGTGCCACCTACCAGGGGAGCTAGTGGGGTTCCTCTGGGAAAGAGACAACCTCCTGAGGCCTTTGTTGTGTCTGCTGGCTTCATTTTTGGGTTGGAGCACTGCATCTTTGTATCACAATGCCAATAAGGTGGGAAAATATCCCTGGTCTTACAGCACTCTTCGTGTGGTCATGGCACAGAGAGGGCAGGTCACAGAGAGAAAATAGTTCCTAGGACACTTGCCATGCTCCTCGGGGATCCTTCAGATCAAATGTGGGGCTGGTTTGGACAAAAAAAACCTCAGAAAATTCAGCTGTAGGTGTTGTGGGTGTCACACACACCCCTCACGAGCCAGGGGTTGGCTTCCTGTGCAAGGGAATAGAAAGGGGCAGCTCTTCCCAGTTATTCAGAGGTACCACCTTGCAATTCTCACTGACCATGTTAAGTGGGAAAGAATGCTACTTCTTTACTGCATCACAAAGAACATGAAATAATCATTGCAATTAATCAGAGGACATCCTGCCTATTTTACAACTTCTTTTCCAAGGTGTAAATTAGATTTGAAGCTGTGCAGATGTACTGCTATCCTGGTCACATGTGTAGCTTAATATATATTTTCCAGAGAAAGGGTGACTGTGTAACATTTTTACATCAGCGATGATGAAAGTTTGTCAGCGTTTTACTATACAGTAAATGCAATTTTTCTCTAATTACTTAAAGGGAATAATGCCCTCATTTATTGGAATAGTTTCTAAGACAGTGAGCAAGAACCTAGTATTGTAAAATGTGGAGATACAAACAAAGTATTGGCAAAGATCCTGCCAGAGCACACAATTGGAGTGTATGCTCCTAAAACCAAGCTGGATAGCCTTTGTTTAGTTTGAAAGACCCTGCTGCACACAACGGGCTCCATTTCTCCTTTGAGAACCCTCAGGTGAAGGTACAGTGCAGTATTACCCTCAGTCTATTCTGTTCTGTTCTATTCAGGGAAGGCACTGGTCTGTCTTACCTGATTCAGTTTCTAGATGATGAAAGGAAGATCAGTCTTGCAAAGCTTTGGTTAAGGCATGCTGAAAAATAACATCTTTCTGTTCTCTAGTTATTTGCTATCCTCTATTCCATACTAAATTTATGCCAAACCCCCTTGTTTCCAGCAATCAGCACTTCAAGTTCAAAGTCACATTTGAAATGAAGCTGCTTCTTTGTGTTTCAGAAATTATGCCAAACTGCCTGAAGAGTGTTTATTGTTAGTTGCTTGTTTTGGGAGGGCTGATAGCAAGATGCAGGTGACTGTTTGCTTATACAGTCAAAAAATGCAAGTGAAATGTGCAGAATTGAACAGTCCCTTCATATGTAGAGGCAGATGGGCTTCCATTTGCTTCTCCCACTGCCTTGGAACAAAGCTGAGGGAAAGCAATTCCGAGAGAGGGGAAGTGGTTCTCCTCCAGGATAGGTGTGGCATAATGTTGGCTTGAGATTTAGGAATTGCTTGAAACTTTGTTCAGCTGCTTTAACAGTGCTGGAACTGCCTCCAAATGGGACTTTACCAATGTGCTCAGGCATTTTCCTGGCTGATAGGAAGGTAATTATGTTCTTAAACATCTGCTGAAGTTTGGGTTGCAAGTATATTCTCTCTCTATGCCATATGAATGCTAACTGTGAAAAAGACACTTTGTTTTGCAAGTAAGGAGTGGCCAGGACTCATTAAATATCTCTGAGCTTGATCAATCTGTTCAGCTCCTTTACCTGAGCAGAGTGCAAGAGCTGCAACAGTGGAAGGAATTGTCTGAGCTGAACTGAGTCAGTTCATTCCCAGGGGTTACTGAGGAGATGCAACCATTTAAATAAAGGGTCAGGAATGAGGAAAGATGAGGGCAGCATTCCAAGGCTGAAAAGCTGTAAAATGTCCCATTGTTTAAGCAAGGACTTTCCTTTGTACTTAATAAGTACATTTTCACATTAAAATTCAGTTGAGAAATTGTATATCACATGTATATAGATATTAGAGATTTTTCTATCTAGCAGATGATGTTCCTACTCTCAAAATGAGTTTTCAAAATCTACAGTACCTCTAATTTTCTTTTTTTGTTAAATTATTCTTCAAAAAGTGTTTCTTGCCTTCCGTTTCCCCTGTTAAGACTTTCCAGAAACATTTGAGTAACTTATCCATGCATGCAGTCAAACCAGACATTTACAAAATGTTATTGCCTGCAATGATACTCTAATAATCACGTTTACTTTCACTATTTTAAACACGCAATTCATTATGTGATTATAATTTTTCAGAGATGTATGTGTGTGTGTATGTGTAATGTATCAGCCCAGATAACATGATTTTATTATTTCCCAGCAGCCAGCAGCCCAGCAAGTGTGACATTAGCCCACATTTAATGTTCTCAGTGGCAGAGAGAAAGCTGCTGCTGGCGTTTTTAAGAAGATACCATGGTTGTCATATTCTGGTCTTGGCAGCACAGAAAATCCAAGACTGATTTTCCACTGCTCCTACGTTGACTAAAGACTTGTGAGGGGTAATTAATAACCATGGTGGAAAAAAAAGGGTGTGAGGATTTTTTTTTTCGGTTATTCAGCCCCAAACTTCAATAAGGAACGCAGGTTTGTTCCTTCCCTAAACCTCTTCATTCTCCATATGCCAAAATGCTGGATATCTCTTGCATGGAAATTTGCATGAATTGAAAAGAAAGATAGAAATTCCTCTAAGCTTCATGTTCTTAATTAATGATCTTGCAAATAAACAGGTTCAGTAGACAGTGAGTGCCCATGCAGTAAAGATTTGCTGCATTCAGAGAGGGGAATGACACACCAGGTGCCTTTTCTGCCTCCTGTGCATTTTACTGCTCTGACTTTTCCTTCTAACACAGCTTGGTTAAGGTTTAAAGAGTTTAATATCTGAAACACGGATTCAAGTTACCATCAGGAACCAGAAAAAAATAGCACTAAGCTGCTCTGGTGCTTCACATTTAATTTTCTCTTCTTGGAATCCTGAGCCAAATGACTATCAAATCATATTTTTATAAAGGGAGGAAAGAAAATTGAGCAAGGCAAATAAGCAGTAAAAACTGTTTTAAATATTAATTAAAACAATGTTACAGTGCTTCCTTTCATGAGACCAGCTATTAGTTGTTAGAATTCCGCAAAACCTTAGAGATCAAAGATCTTTAAACCTTTATCAGTGATATAAACCCCCAAACTTTAAGGCCCTTTTACACCCTTCCATTTCTTTCCCTTTTGCTGTGAGGGAAGTTATAATATTGTGGTTTTTTTCTTGGAATTTCTTTCCCAAAATAGAATATGAATGGAGGTTTTCCTTTAGTTTAGTCCTCAAGCAACAAGTTTATATTAGGACTTGGGCATGGATGGATTTATGGGCATTTTGTGGGCCCTCCTTTATTTCCTCCAAGCCTTTCTCGCAAACTTATACTTAGAAAAAACATTGTTTATTTTCACCTTTTTCATTTTAATGGAACCCCTACAGCTATTACCTCTACCTCGAATAAGGTCCTGTGCTGTTGAACACCAGAAAGGCAGAGAGCTGAATTAAAAAGAGAGATGAATTTTTAGAGGCGAGGCAGAGTGCACAGGTGATGCTACCCCAGTCTCCTTGCATTTGCCACACAAAGTACCAATCCATCCATCTCATCTCCCTGGACTGAATGCTCAAATGTGGTTAATTGGGCTCAGTGTTAAGCTTTTGGTACATTGGAAATAAAATTCCTTTCCACTACAGAGCACACACAGTTGTGTTGCCTTACTGGGGTGTCCAGCCCAGGTGAATTGAGAGTTTGTAATCACAGTTTCCAAACCAAAGGCACAGACTTAGCACATAGAATCCAGCTCTTCTTTTGGATAGCAGGAAGCCAGTCATAAAACAAAGTTAATTTCCCCACTTTCCAGTGGTGAAATTTTTATGAAGTGTCGTTTGACCTTTACATTTCACACAACAGAGATTTCCTCTAGTTTGACCCGAACCATATATTAAAGACCTTCCTCTTAAGGTATTGATAGATACATAAAATCAAAGGCCAGATTTTTCTCCTGGGAATGGCATCTACAGTGGATCTCGTGCTAAAGTATTTGTTTGGCATTTCATGGATTTTAAGGGCAGGCAGGAGCATGCTGATTATTTAGTCTGACTTCCTGCATTAGCTGCACTAAGTACCTCATCCAATTAATTTATGCTGAAGACCACAGCTTGCATTTAAAGCTACAGACAGGGAATTTTAAATGACACTGAGTTTGATTTAGACTCTTTATGTAAGAGAAAATCCACTGAGTCAGTAGGTTTGGCTAGATAGGCATTATCACACTTGGTATTAAAATGTGCAAGGCATTATGAGTCTCCTTTGTTTGGTATTTTTCCTTTCTTTTCCTTTCCCAGATTAAGACTCTAAATTCACTGACACATTAAAGCATACTTACTGGCTTCAAAGTTCAGCACGAGTTGACTTGCAGCTTTAAAAATTCATGGTGGTTGTTTTGGAGGCTATTATCTTGCAGTTAGACACAAATTGAAGTAAACTTAATTTTCCCCAGGCAAGGAAGTGAAATTTTGCATTTCTCAGATGTAGAAACTTACACACAGCATGTAGACATCTGTAATGTTTCCACTTTTCCACTTCCTCTAATCTGGTTGATTTTATTTTTTTTAAATATTTCTCCAGGTTTGGAGATGGATATTTAAAAGATTACAAAGTTTCCTCTGTCAGTTTAGTGTAAACTGGAGGAGAAAGAGCAGCTATAAAATTATTTTGCAAAATACTTGTTTTGGTCACATCTGACAAATACACAGACAGGTTTTGCACTGAAAAAAAAATAGGAAAATTTCATGTATGATTTCATGGGTCTGGTGCAGTTGCAGATTTGATGGGTATTACGAGGGGGAGGGAACCTTCTGTCACAATATGTGATCTCTCCTACCTCTAAACAATCCCTTCTAGGCATTTTGCTTGGCTGCCTACAGGAGAAAAAAAAACAGGAATATTCTTTACAAAAGCAGAAGTACTGATATAATGGACTATTTTAAAAGACCACTGTATAATAATGCAAAGGTAAAACATAAAAATGAAAATTTTGAAATTTGGAAAGCATCATCCAGAATATCAGAACTATGAGTAATGGCACAGGTCTCCTGATTTAAGGGCCTTAAGCCACAAGATCAGCTCAGTCCTATTGAAAAAAAAGTAATCATTCAGTTTGAGCTAGGTTTTAGTCGGGCAAAATTTTATTATTGGCTTTTTGTTTAAGGGTTTTATTTGTTATTACCAGCATTCCTTTATTGCAATAGGATTTCACATAATATTTAAAAGTAAAGTAAAACATCAGGAGATACTATTTAAAAGTCAAGTAAACCATCTATTCTTACTGGAAGACATTAATCCAACAGTTTGTGTCTTGTTCTAAAGAAATGGTGGAGAAAAGCTATGAGCATCACAGTTTCTTACTCATCACTGATGGTAATATTTTCAGTTAGTCTAATAATTAAGTAAATTAATGCTTTTCCCCTGAGTTATTAATCTGGATAACCTGGTGGCATAAACACTGGGACAATCAGAATTCTTTCTGGTGTGTTTACCCTCTGTTGGAATCTGTCAGCATTTTGGCTGTAACAGGAGTATTTTATAGTGTTTGACATCTTTTCATACCAAACATCCTCATCCTGTATCTCACAAGGGTATGAACCTTACTTTATTTCTCTTTATACTTAAGAGAGGTTTCTTTTTGTGTTTTATGAAAGGCTGCAGCTGGTTACAAGGCAATAAATAATTAGGATCAGAAGCCACTAAGCATTTCAGAATTTTTGTTTCTTTGATAAGGAATATACATGTAGGCATGGCACAATAAGTGAGAGGGCATACATTCAGCTAAATGATATATAATTGGTGACTGAGATCTTTGATCTTGGCTGATCTACTTTCACTTCCATTGTATCCCAAGAGCCGTAAAATGCTTCTCATTCTGAAATCTAATCTTGGTCTTAAAACCTTATTGAGGAAACTCTTGTGTTGCTTCTCTTGTCAGGAAATTTGTCTTCATTTCCAGGCTGAATTTACCCCCTGAGTTCTTGCAGTGGATCTATTTTTTAGAAAAATCTCCAAAGTCCAGATTTTAACCTTTTACAACCAGGGCAAATGTGTGATAATCATCTTTGATTCTTCTGAGTTCTCAACTAAGCATGATTCTGAATAATCTTGTGTGTTGTATCTCTACCTGCAAAACCAGGTGTCCAAAGAAAAGAAACAAACACTTTGCTGTTTATAAAATGCTAATTGGGTGGATTCATGTTAGTGACTAATTGAATGTGAAAGCTCATAATATCAATTAACATCAATGTTCAGGCTTTAATTGGCAAATTTCCCCACAAGGATGAATTAATGGGTTAAAAGCCAAGAAGCCAAGTTAGAGTAGAGACACAATTTCAAAAATGTCTCTCTGACCCAGTATGTGCTCAGCACCTCATGACCTCCAGTGCCTTTTAAATTCAAATATGATGCTAATGGGTATTATTTTCCCTGCTGTATTTACACACTAAATTGACATTTGCATCACAGCAAATAGGGCCTGGATCAAAAGATTTCAGAGGAAATGCTTTGGATTGCTTGCTTCCCCCCAGCCCCCTGCTTCTTCTTAATTAAGAAAAAAAAAGAAAATGCTGACTATCCCAAACACTCCTGTCTGGAAATGCTGCTGGGGTGCATCCTGTGAAAGATGAGTTTCACATCTCCCCTGCCTTGCTCTCCTTCAAAGGCAGAAAAGCAGATGGGACTTCCCTCCTGCCTGACTCACCTTGCAAGTGGCAAAGGCGTTGCCCCACTGAAATCTCTGAGCTGGAGGCTGCCTGGACAAAATCATGTGTCCAACCCAACAGGGAAGTCCAGTGATAAATTATTCTAATTGAAACATTTATTTTAACAGCTTTTAATAAAACACCTTTATACTTTGGGCTCTTCGCCCAAAAAGAGCAGAAGGTTGCTCCTGTCCTGTAAAGTGTCCTCTTGTAAGTCACTTTCAACTAAATTTAGGAAGCATCTTAGTGAATATGAAAAATGTCTGTTTTATTGAATCTGAGTCACAGCACAGTTGAGGAGAGTGGAATGGTTTTAAGAGAATCAGTCTGAAGGAAAGTTAAAGGAAGTAAATGTGTGTTTCCCTTGGAATTTGATGTTTTTATTTACCTAACAAGACAACAGGTATATTGACAGGAAGTTTCATAGAAGTTTACAGACCAAGCCCAACTAACAGATAAAATTTTTCAGCAAAATCTCTGTGGTATTTTGGGAAATGGCAAAGTGACACATTGCCAGTCTGGGATTTTAAGCCTGGGAACAGCACACGTGCCCAAATCTATGAAGACATTTCTTATATCACAACAAAACTTATGGCTGTTTCATCTGAAACAATCCCTCCCCAGACTGCATTCTTACTGAGAAAATCGAAAATCCTCTGGTTCTCCCTCACCTTTCTCTGCCTAAAAATTTTATCTTTACAAAACACAAACTCACACAGGAGAAACAGCCAGGTGGATTGGGTGACCACTCAAACAGTTCAAACAGGGAATTTCACATATTCAGCTTCACTAAATGATTTGCAGACAATCATAAAGTGAAGCATTTTGCAAAACATAGTCAAAGGTCAAATTCAAAAGCAAATTTGTTTACAAGGAGAGAATGTTCTTTCTTTAATGACACCAAATGCTAAATTTAATTGCAGTGAAAACTGGTGAAACAGTAAGATAGCATAACTGAATTTTAGTATTTGAAATATAATAATCATGTGATAGCTTAAAAATAATTACATTCCTAAAAAACCCAATTAAATAAAAATAAGAGTTCAGGACATTATAGGCAATAACAATTGCAAATGTATTTCCAAATTATTAACTTCTCTTTTCTCCCCATTAGTCATTTTCTGTGTGTACCTACCTACAGTGTTCTCACGTGGTCAGAGATTTAGTGCCATGCATTTCCAGAAATTGAACCACGGTTAGAAAAACTCTGTAGAGTTTAAACAATAAAAGCAAACTCTTCTTCACACAACAGAACAGTGGGCTTCTTCCAGGGTCCATCAGACAGAAAAGAGTTTCCAAAACATGTGTCTCTCAGGTTTTGGATTTTTTTCCAATCTTAGTTTTATGGCTGAAATAATGAAACACTGGACAAACATCAGTGATAATTACCCTTTAATGGCTTCTCTGGTTGTTCTCCTTTACTCCAAGCATGTTTCACTGTTCTGAGCCTTCATTCCTCTGAAGAAACACTCAGCACAGGCACTGTGGTGCAATGAGAGGTCGTGAACAAAGAGTTCTCAGCTAAAGAAAAATCTCAGTGCTTCCACTCCCATTTGCATCCTGATGAATTTAGAATTGATGGGACCTCTTGCTGACAGATGAAATACTGTACAAAGGCTTTAATCCCCCTTCCTCCCATTGAATCTCAGACATTTAAAGGTTGCTTAATCAGAAATCAAAATGCATTACAGGCCTGAAGTGAGCAGTTGAGACTGACAGTAGTGTCATGTATTTACAGCCACACTCAGCTTGCCACGAGGTCCCTTGGAGACTTGTCAGCACAGCCCTGAGCAACGGGGATGAAGGGACAGCCAGGGGACATCTAATCCCTCTCCTTGCCCAACGCCTGTCCAGCTCCTGATAGATATCTGTCTAATAACAGAGATTCCACTGCCTCCCTGGGCAATCTGTTCCAGTGGGCTTCATTATCCCATCATTAGCAAATTTATCATCATGACTCACTGAATTTCTTTTAGTGCAGCCTAAGCTCATTACCGTTTGTCCCATTGCCATGGACACAGAGAATTTTGCAGCAGCTTTCTACCACTTGAAAGCTGCAGCACTGTCCCCTCATGCAGGACACTCTCAAATCACATTTTCTCTTGTTCTTCCTCTCCTCTAGTCGCCACTTTGCTCACATCTTTCGTCCACTGGGGTCTGACCAGGTGGAAAGGATTGTGCTCTGTATTTTGTAGGCTTGATTTATTGTTCCTGGTCCAAATATTCCTCTTTTGTCCAAATCAGTGACACTGTTGATTGATATCCAGTTTAAAATAGTTTAAAACCTGCAGATCTTTCCTGTGAGATTGCTACTTAGTGATTACTCCTTTAGAATATATACAGTTCATTTTTTTTTCTGTTTAGGTGTAGAAACGAAAATTTATTTTGATATTTGCTTGATTTGTTTCTCTCATTCACAGAAGGATCACTGAGAACAGTGATCAACTTCATTTCAACAGGGCTAGGTTGGGTATTTCCCCAGAATTACCTCAAACGAACACTTAAACCAGCCTTAAATCACGACTGGAATGTGCAAATTTGTGTAATGTAAAAATCAAACCCAATTCTGGTGTAAGCTAGTAATATTAAGGAATATTACTTTTTTTCTACACCAAATCTTTATCAATATTTATTGACAAGATGGAAAGGTTTATGAGATTCTGTAACTTGCATAAATAATTTTTGTCCATTAAAGGCTGAGATACAAGAACATGAGCCACAAAACAGATAAGGAGAGACAAACCTATTTTCAATAAAGGGGGATAAGATTCCAATCTGATGATTTTAGTCTAATATTTTTTATGTAGCTGCTAAATTTGGACTGTATTTACATTGATAATAAGTGATTGTAGTCTGAAATTTTATTGCACATACATACATATATATGCATATATAGATATATACTTATATATATATATATTTAAAATGTAGATATTTATTTATTTACAATGCAGTGGAAGCCAACAACAAACTCACTCATGAAAATTATGTCCAGAATGCATTGAAGGAATGTTCTGTTAACAACACAGCCATAAGGAATTGTTAAAGCAGCTTACAGAGTATTGATAAATGTGACAATCATCCTCAAGGCTTGATGACAACCTTTAGGAGCTTTCAATGCTGTTTAAAGATATTCTTTAGCAAGGGTAGCCAACAAATGGATCTTTCAGAATTAAAACTTTTGAAAATATACTTTCATGCTTTACTTATATAATATCTACTAAAATAGTTAATGGTAGAAAGCAGAATTTTAACTTTGAACGGCTTATTTGTTGCTATTTCTACTGTGTGATATTTATAGCCTAAACTCAATGCAAAACAGCAGTTCATGTTTTTGGAGTTGTGTTTGATGCCCAGTTGTTAAAAAATGCACAGAAACAATGCTACTAAATTGAGGTTTATAAAGATGCCTAAATAGTAAATAAATGTGTGCAAATAAGTATTTTTTACCAGTCTGTCAAAATCTAAACATTTCATGTGATGATCTAGAATGTGATGACTGTTAATATTCAAGCAGTTGTGAGGTCACCTACTGAAATTCAAATATTTAGCAAAGAAAACATGAGAATCTGTGATTCCAGGGAAAGGGGTTCTAATTTTTAGATTACACACAAAAACTCATGTTCCACACCACGGACTAAACAAGCAGCACCAGACTTTGCTCCCTGGTGTTGGATGTTTCCCTCCACTGAGGAAAATTGCAGAGCAATTCAGTGACTCAAAGGAGAATAAGTGGCCTGGGATATTATGTCTTCAAAAGCTTTAATTGAAATGTTTTCAGTGTGCTATCTCTTTGGAATTGTTTTAAAAGTCATTGTTAATATCATGTAACAGTCTGATAAATATGATCCTTTGTAAAAACTCATAGAAAAGTGCAGCTCTCTGCTGAGGAAGGGATTTTGCTTAAATGAAAAAAAGATTATGCTAATTCTCTGTGTGGTCTGCTTCACCAAACCATTGTGTCAAAGACCCTGCAAAGCCTATTCTATAAAATCTCTTCAAGAAACCTCAAACATATTATTATTCCTCAAGTATGTGCAACAAAGCTTCTAATATGTCAGGGGATGCACATTAAACCCTGAGTTTAATTAATCCCAACCATTATACACCTCTAACTGTCAATTTTTCATGTATTCCTGTTCTGACTTCAGATTTGAGTGCCACGTGCAGCAGCAGTCGCTGTCACGTTGGTGCATTTTCCAGGCAGTCCCTATGGAATGTGTTGGTGTAGTTCCTTCAGCCTTCCAGCTGCTTTTTCCAGCTGTTTTTCTGGACAACTGGAGCTGTAGCTCACTTTAGGTTCATGCAGACACACTCCTATGCAGAAGTATTCTGCCCAAAACTCCAGCTGTTCTCCAAGGCCACTCCCCAGTTTGTCATCAGCCTGGTCCAGTAAAGGAGATCAAACTGTAGCTCTTTTCCACCTGCAGCTTCCATTTGGTTGTCAGAGAATGGCAATACTCCCTTTTAGCATATTTGCATTTCATGATCGGTCACGTGGCTTTGTGAAAGTTGCCCTTGGGAGATAAACATAATTTTATTTGTTGATTGGATGATGCATCTGGCTAAAGAAAAATAACACCCTACAGTTATTTTACTTAGATTTGACATTGGGAATAAAAATAATTTTGAAAGGACTGCAGAACTGGCTGACATTGAAGTGCTTGACAACAGAGAAGCTTTACTGAAAGGAGAGATGTGGCAGAAGTCTTACAGAGCTATATGGATCACCCAGTAAGGTGGTTCCAGTGATATAAAATAATTTCTTAGTATTTTCTATGACTGGAAACATGGCCAGTTGCAACCACGGATGCACTCAGAAAAAAGGAGGATGGGCTGCAACACAAGGGGAATGTGCAATATTTAGATAGCAGCACGAAAAACACTCATTTGGGTCATGCCAAAATCCTGTTAGGGAGCACAAATTACATTTATGTCTAATTTTAGGAGTCTGTTGGGCAGCTGAAGACAGTACAGAGAAAAGTTGTCAGGGGGTCTTCTGGAAGGAGTAAATGTCGTTATACTGCATAGCAGCATCACTGGATTTCTTCAGGGGTGAGTGCCTTTCTGGAAGATGCATTAGTCAGAGACTGATTACACTTTAATTACATGCTTTTTGGAAATGGGAGATCAAATTGGATGATCAAGTGAACTTTCCTGCCCCTAAGATGTCTGAAAATGAAATTTTAATGGATAACTAATATAAAGAGTAGAAATACATTTGATTACGTTCTTTTTTTTTCTCATTTTGTTTTTCTTTTAACTGAAGTAAAAACAGAAAGGCTTTGAGGAAAACCAAAGTAAGCTGCTCACATTTTATGTTACATAAAGACAAAGTTATTTGCAGCACTGGTATCACTTAAGACATTGCACCTGACTGAGACAACCAGCACAGGGTATTTTTCTCTCCAAAACTTCACTAGTTTCAGTGTATTTCTTTCCTCAGCTGTGCCAAGTGTCACTTTATCTTCCCACTTAGATGTTTTCCATTCTGTTTTAGACTACAGTGCCGTGTGTTCTAATAATGTAAAGTTATTGATATTTTGATGTCTGAGGCATCATTAGCAAGATAGCTGATAAAGGTAGCAATGGCTGGAAAAGTATATATTGTCTTAGAACCCTCAGAAAAAGGAAAAATAACTGCTCAAAGGGAACCTGTTTCATGATTGGTGAGAGCATCTCAATGTCTAGGCATGTGAAGTGTGAGGATTTAGAAATACATTGGTGATAAGTAAAAAAGAATAACTCCAATAGAGGGGTAGAAGAAGGAGACATCATTTTTGGTGCCTGACTTGCATCTCTCCATTACTCTTCCATGACTGGATTTCAAATTTACAAAGGCCTGTTTACAGTGATTTTTTTTTTTTTACAACATTTTATGTCATTAGACCCTCTCTTAAAAGTTTTAAAAAATATGTGTCTGTTTGGATTTACTTTAAAAAAAATATTGAGCAAACAGAATTGCCACAGAAGGTTTGTACCTGTACTGTTCTACTACGATAACTACTAAAATCTTTCCCTGCTGAAAGAATTTAGTGCCTGTCTGGACCTTTTATCATTATGTCCTCCTTAATATTTCATATTACAGTAATCCCTACTGGCAGAAGATCAGTTGCTCCAAAGACTTATCACGTTATTAAAAATGGCACAGTATGGCACAAAATCAGTTTTATTTGCTAAAAAGACAAAAAAAGAACCTCAGACCTGAATGGCTTGCACAGAGGCCTCCATGAGTTCTGCCACAATCAGGACTCTCAGTGTTTATCCCAGATTGTCCCTGCCTGCATCTGGGGAGAATTCTTGTTCCTCAGTCTTCTTAAATAGTAATAACAAAATTACTGGTGGCCTAAAATTTGGCTGTTTTGAAAGAGCATTTGTGGAGCTGAAACATTTTGCTGTCCCTGATGGGGATAGTGGAGCCTGCTTGCCTCCAGCTGTCCAAGTAATGGCTAATGCCATCAAGTCACAGAGGGACTCGAGACTCTCAGCAGAGAGATCCTGTTGGCAGTGCCAAAATATTTTTAGGTGTTTTACAAATAAGTGAAGACTAGTTTAAGTTATGAAAAATTAGAATCCTATTAGATTTCTGCCTAATACAGGGTCCTCTGAAAAGAATATAAATTAGGTAAGGGACTGACAAAATCAAATAATTGTACTGAATTTGGGCGTGAGTTCAGAGTGGTATTCAAACAGTACCTCATTCCATGCTTGCACAGAATTCATTCTCTAATAGCACAACATTTGCTCTGTTTGTGCTGATTTTGAGTATTTCTCTAATATGATTTGTTTTCCTAATGTCAAGTCACCAGCTTTAAAAGGATCATTTCTGCTGTCAGCCACAGTTGTGTTTTGAATAAACCTCTGGACGGACCAAATTCCTTTCTTCCCCAGCACAGCTGAAAGTAAAGAAGCTGAAACAAAGCAAGAGATACTGCTTTAAAGAACAACCAGGAAAAAAATCCCTCTCGATTTTCAGCCAATTAGTGATTCTGTTGGGTTTGCTTTTTCAAAACATTTGGAAAAGACAGTGCTTAACGCAGCACAGGCGACTGTTTTGCATGACCCCCTGTCTTCACCTTTCTGAATGCTCCACGTAGCTTAGTGTGTGTTTGCAAGGTAAGGTTAAGAAAAAGCTGAAATATAAGCTTTTTGGTGATGGATGTACTAAATTATAAGAGGCAGTTTCTTTAGACATCCTAATGAGTGAAGTGCAGCCCCTGCTATGGGACTAAAATGCTGGCAGCATGGCAACAGGAGGAAGGCAGTGCTGGCAGGAGGGAGGTCGGTGTTAAAAATGATGAGGGCTGCCAGATGACCTCTCTAGAGGTGCTGCTTTCCCGAACCTGCCCCACCTGGAGGCTCCATCTGAGCTTGGGTCCTTGCCCTGGGCTGGTGGGGAGGGAGCAGCCAGGGCAGGGAGTGGGGCAAGGAGCTGTGCTGGAGCAAAGCTCCCGTGCTGCGAGCTGAACCCTCCAGTGAAACTGGTCTGGGTGCGTGAGGGAGGAAAAATTAGCCCAGGACTCCCAGATCTGCAGCACAGAGACCTTTCTGAATGGCAGCATTACAAGCTCATTGATATTGCAGTAGCTGATATTCCCTAGATCAGGGCCTACTGTGCTAATTAAAGTAAAATCATGACTCCATGGTGCTTGCAGTCTACGTAAATGAAGTAGGTGAACAATGGGGGAAAAAAAGGTGACTCCCCCACTTTGATGCAAAGGAGATGCAGAGAAGACCCTTTCTTACCCTGACACAGGTTACTGCCAGCTGCAGAACTGTGCAGAAGGTTTTTAACCTCTTCTTTAGGGAGAAGACTGGGCCTTCCCCTCTGTGAGAATGGGAGCACAGAGCAGTAGGAGGAAGGATCTTGGGCAGAATCTTCAGGCTCTGCAACCAAGTGACAGCCATACATCATTCCCATGGCTCTCCAGTAGTTAAAACACTGTGCTTTGTTACTGGATAGTCCTGTTTGATTTTTTGGGGTTTTTTTCCTAACCTTTCCGCAATAGAGATTTAATTTCTGTAAAAGTAGGGTTCTGGGCTGTCTCCCAGGCAGAGGTTTTCTGGTAGCAGAAGTATGTGGTTACTTCAGTGTTGCCTTATCATGGTTAGTTACTAGTGTGGCTCTATCACTGGCATAACTGAAACATCTCTCCACATAGTTTCAATTATGAAATAGGCGACGATTTATATTAAAAAGTAGAATTCTGCTGCAGTTCTATAAATGTCTTCTGAATTCAACGTGAATGATGTTTTCCACTCAGCAGGTTGAGTTTTATAATTGTGCGTGTGCCCTTGGTTTTGAATAGTCCTTTTGTCTCAGTGTTTGAAAGAAATACTTTATAGTTCAAGTAATGTGAAAATTTGGGTTCTTTTCAGAGAATAATGAGATATCTGAAGAAAGATGGTGCAAATTGAGGCAGATGAAGGAAAAATTTTCTACTGTTCAGACCTGTTGTGTTTTGGAGAGGAAGCTCAAGCTTAGGTCATGTGAAATGGCAATTTATTTGAAGGGAACTTACTCTGAAGCTCTGGGCATGAATGGGTTGCACCTTCTGGTGCAGCTCTGGTGAAGTCAGTAAGTATCTACTTTGTACCAGCACCAGAACTGCAGAAGTTTAGTTAAATTCCATTGATTATTGACTTTTTCTTCCTCAGTGTTAGAGGTATTTGTTAGAATGTGTCATATACCAGTACAGTAATGGGTACCCTAAAACCTGATTTATGTATAATCCATCAGTCAGAAAAGACTGGAGACTACACTTGGGTTTAGAAGGAACTTACCCATTGTGCTTACAATGGCAAGAATAAATCTGTCACTATCTAATTGCTTCCTATATGTGTGCCAGGATTTTTCTGACTTTGTGTCTCATAGCACGTCCCTGTTTCCATAAATAGAAATAATTTGCTTAAGCACGTTCCTTCTGAATACTTTATTATTCAGCTCACTGTCTGTGTTGGTTTTCATGAAGTCTTAATCAGATATATCAGTGTCTCTCTGGATTGCCTTTTAACTATTCCATATTTGTGCTTTTATTTTTTTTTTTTACCTCCCATAAGACTCCAGGTAAATTTTCTAGTTAAGGGTTTTATTCTTTAACTTTCAAACTGTCAAATGTTATTTATCTGAAAAAGAAAACACAAAGTTCTGTGTTGTGGGCACTCTGATGCAGCAGCAATGAGCACGGCCATTGGCAATGTTTTCCTGCTCCAAAACGTGAAGTAAAGGATGTGGGTTGGGTTCACCAGGCAATTTTTCCAAACGGTGTTAGGAATTAGGAAAGGACAATTAGGAAACTAATGAACTGGTAGATGTGGTGGACTTGGCGGTGCAGTGTTAATTGTTGGACCTGAGGATCTTAGAGGTCTTTTCCAACCTTATCTGTTCCATGACTGTGTGGTTTATTCAGAGGGTGATCCTCAAGTGGATCATACTTAGGGCTGACTCTAAAGACTGCTCAACATCTTAAAAGTGTTTGTGTGCTACACAGAGGAACATTAATAATAAAACAGAGAATGACGTGTGGGGAAAGAAAAAAAAGAGGAGGGGGGAACAGCGTGAAAGGGACAGAGGGAAGAAGGAAGGGAAGCAGATGGAATAGTGGATTTCTTTCAGACATGTGCTGACCATCATTGCTGTCAACCAAAATTTTTGGGGAGATCTAATTTTCTGCTTCATCTTGTGAAATTCAGCTTCCTCACATGGAAAATATAAACATAGCTATGCCAATTGTCTAAGGCAAAGATCCTTAGATAGTCTCTGAGTATTGATGGTGGAAGTTTAGGGTGTTAATTCAGAAATATTCAGGCACTAAAGAGATCTCTCTTGCTG
Source organism: Prinia subflava (assembly GCF_021018805.1). NCBI lineage: Eukaryota > Metazoa > Chordata > Aves > Passeriformes > Cisticolidae > Prinia > Prinia subflava. The sequence continues at coordinate 2,678,840 of NC_086271.1, forward strand.
TGGTTTTGTGCTACACTTGATGAACAGCAGTTTCTCAGTTGTCCAGGGGGAACTGAGCACACACTCAGGCTGTGGGTACATCAACCACCAGCTGTTTGTTCAGACTGATCAATACTCTCTTTGTGTTTCTTTGCACGTGTCTGGCTGCTCCTCTCCTGTATTTTTCTCATCTCATTCATAGGTTGTGAACATTTTGGAATCAGCTCCAGGAGATAAAGATCTAGTTTGTGTTTGGGACGGGTGTTTGCTTATCCGTGCTGCAAATATTTGTGCCTACCACAGCAGTAGGATGGAAATGGCAGTGGTAACAATAACAATATGCCTAGATCTGGAGGGGGATCACATGTATTAAATCTGGCTGGGTTTCATGCTGTATGTGTGACTAGGTCCATCTGCTCAAAATGCAGCTCGTGTTTAGTGTTGTATTCCTTTTTAAAACCAGGGACCAAGCTGACAACTTTCACACTGCTACTTCATAATAAGGTGTCACATTATCCTCCTCCAGCTATTTCACACCTCCAGCTATTCCCTTCAGGAAGATTCTAAAATGAAATTAGTGTGGGGGTCAGGAAAGATTATCACGGTAAAGAAGCAATGAAAAATGTTTGAAGGAATGTTAACCAGCACTTTACACCTTTATTCCCTGAGGCAGTGGAGTGATCACATACAGTACACATTTATACCAATTCAACACAAATCATTCAGAGTGGCCTGGGCATCACATTGAGAAGAAGAATGGAAAATACATAACATACATAAAATTACAATAAACTGTCATAATGTGGACGAAACTGAATCTATCAAGACAGTCATTTTCACATACCGCAGTGAGCTGTTCCTCCACTCCTCACTCAGGGATAAATGTCAGAGCCCTGGAGAGCTATTGAGTGCAAATTGCCTGAGGTAGCCCTGTACCTGCCATCTTCTCTCCCAGTACAGGCAGGTACTTCTCCAGATCTGCCAGCTGATTCTCTGTTGTCAAAATGATTGACATGACAGGATAAGTCAATCCATGCCTTTGAGTCTCCTTCATCAGAGAGTCCTCATTTCCAGAGTGAACTCATTTAGGGTTTATTTTAAGGTGTTACAAGATTTTCTGCAATCCTACAAACCCAGAACATCTCCTAGTGGGCAGAGATGCCATCCCCTAGGTCAGGTTGTTCAGGACCTCATCCAACCTGTCCTTGAACATGTCCAGGGATGAGGCCACAGCCTCTGTCAGCAACCTGTTCCCAAGCTGAGGTGTGGCACCTTTACTTACACAGTAGGTCAGAAATGTCATCTCTCACCTAATCATAAAACCATTTCAGCTCTGTATTTAACAGGGAATGGGGATTTTCAAATCTCATATTGTTCCTGTAGAAATTCCAGTCTGAATATTTAATGGTATATTTTGTCAGAATTAAAACATGCTTAGAAAAGAAACATGTGAAACTATGCTTAGAAAAGGAAACAAACTTTAAAAATCTGGTTATTTCTTAGCAAAAAAAATCCCAAAACAAACAAATCACAACCAACAAAACACACACACGCACAAAAAACCCCCAAACCAAACAAACCAATCCACAAAACTAACCCCCAAAACTACACAAGCACCAACTTTCACATATTCAAACCAGCTGCAATGAGCCTGTAGATCAGAGAAATTCCTTTATTCCTTTATTCCTTGAGAGCCATTGCAATTTTATTGTCATAAAATTAGAGCTGGGGTTTTTTAACTGATCTTTTTTCAGCAGTCTTGTAAATCTTATCAGGTGGCACTGGAAGCCTAATTCATCAATTGAAATAGCAAAGTGGATTTTGTTTATTCAGCTATCAGGCTCTATTATGTTTGTTTGTTTAGAAGAGTTAAACACACATAGGGAGAAAAATAAAATAGCATGTGAGGATTTGACCTACTGGATCTCATTAACTTCAGTAGGAGTCATGCAGCCAAAGCCACAAATCCCACTTTAAATACGTACTGGGGGTAGATTAGGCTTAATCTGGGCAATGAACCTGAAACCATAAAAATGTCAAGCCTTTGAAAAGTTTTGAGGTAATAAACATACTTATAAGAAATTAGACAAAGGTGTGATGTTGGTGCAGACTATTTTCTTGTGACATAAATCTCTTTCTAGTGTTATCTTTCCTGTGTCATTTAAAGCTTCCCTTCCATGAGGCTGGTGGCAAAGTGGGGGTTTATAATCTCCTTTCCACAGCTGTCATGCACAAATAGATACATGAGAATGTCTTGTGTTTATCCTGTTGACAAGCTGCAGCTGGACTGCAGATCACAGCAGGTATTACAAGTGAGCAGCGTGCTCATAGCTGTATCTTACATCTTTAGGAAAAGGATTATGAAAGCCCTTAACTTCAATTATACTGAGTTTTTTTTAATACTTCAGAGCTTTGGTAGAGTCAGCAAGCAAACTAGAAGACTGGGAGTAAAAGAACTGAGATTGTGTCCATTTCTTGACCCTCTTATCTACCTGACCCATCCTTTCCACTCCTGTATATAAACACCGAAGTAAAATATGCTGTTTAATGGGGAAAGAAATCCAGGAAACTAAAATATTTAGATGGGAAGCTTTTCAGGCAAGATGCAGAACATTTAGGGTATTTTTGAGGTTCTTAGAATATTTGCTTCTACAGTTTTTATGCTGGTATCTAAATTCTTCCAGGTCTGCTTCTTTCACTGCCCAAAGATTTGCAGTAGCTACTTTTAGTGTTAACTCCATTGTGGAGCCTTAAATATAAATCTTGTTTGTTTTTCTGCAGATTTAACTCTTCTAACAAAAGTGTTACAGCCATGCTAAGAGAACAGTCCCAGCTTTTTGGCAGCATGTGCTTTGATGAGATTCTGCAAAGTTCCCCTCCAGGGAGCTGTGGGTCACTGTGTGGGCACGCCTTGAACCTGCTCTGTTCAGGCAGAGAGCAGAGAATCAAGATGTTTGGATCATTTTGATGTGAGCTGCTGGTTGCTGAACACATTCTAAATAGAGAAAGAACCAAATTCACTTAAAAGATATATTTCTAAGCAGTGTGAAGAACTGAATCCAGGTGGACAGTTGCCACCTTGTAGCAGTAAAGCTGTTCTGTCTTCCCCATGAAGGGAAGGATGCTTCATCATAAGGAAAATTTGGGATATAACTTAAAAAGTGGTAGCAACTAAAATCTGGAAGCACCAAGCAGTGGAAAGCTCTATTATCTTGCTCACAAGCCAGGCCCTGTATTTGCAGCTGCAGAGAACTTAAAGTTATTAAAAAAACCTCATCTGTCTCTAAAAGTGCCTTCAATGTGCTGTGTACAGCAAAGAGATACAGAGCAAGGTGTCACCCAGCAGGAGCTGCAGAATAAACAATGAACAATAAATGAGCAAATGACTATAAAATCCCTGATTTACCCAGCACACTGTGTCACCCTGCACGTGTGTGTGCAATGTGGCAAGCAAGCCTCCCACAATAAATGTAACAATACTGTCTTGACATCACAAATGTTCTCAATATAAACCCAAATTTTACAGCTCCAAGTTCTGTCTGCTTGCATTTACCAGCATGTCAAGTGCTGATGGTTGTTTCCTTCTGTAATTGCTTTGGATGCCACTCCATGAATAAATGGAAGGAGACTCTTACCGACAGCTAAATCAGGAAGTTTATAGCACAATGCATTATTCTTGGTAAAGAACTAAATACAAAGAAAAGATAGTGAAGCGAAAGAACTTGTGATTGCCAATGAACGATGTGCTCAGGCTGTGTTTGACTTCCAGGTGTGGACCCCAGGCACCACTTTAGGATTAAGTTCACAAGTTCGTTTGCATTCAAAGCAAAACCCGCGGAGGTGATAGTGACTGATTCGGCATTGTAAAGCACATCTGTGTGTACTTGGCAGGCTGAAATTTGCCTTTTTGCCACTGCAGTGACTGGGCTGTGCCTTTCATCAAGCACTCCAGCAGTTCCCTGCAGTTGCAAGGCTGTCCTCGTCCGAAATTCCTGCACACTGGGCACAGAGTCTGTCCAGAAGCTGGAAGAAGGGGCTTTATTTCAGCAGCTGCAGTAGTCACCCATTCCTTTGCAAGCTTCAGGAAATCATTTCACTACAGAAGCTAGGTCAGATTTTTATGGGAAGCTTTTTCCCAGACTTTTGGCCTCCTCAGAAATGTTTGTTTCCTTCTCAAGCTTAGTACCAGGTATTGCTGGACCCTGAGAGTTGGTTTGCCTTGTGCCATTAATAATTTAAAAAGCAGATAAATGGATAGAGAAACTACCATGAAACATTTATTAATATTATTTCTTTGTGGCTCTCTAAGAAAATCCAGTTTTTGCATTTGTGATTTGTTTTAATTTATCAGAAAAGATTTGGGTGCAGGAGCAAATAGCGATGTTATTCTTCCAACACAGCTGCTGAGAGGAACAGTGTGAAGGCAGGAGGCTTTGTGGTCACTAATGGGTTTCCCTCATTTTGCCAAATAGGTTTCAATCCATCAGACTAGAAGGATCAAATTTTTGTAGGTTTTTGACTGATTTTGTTTATTGATACCTTTGGGAGATTTCCTCATTAAAAGGAAATGTAGCCTTACTTTTTTCTGCAACACCACAGTTTTAGGGTAAATTAAGTGAACAGGGTTTTAAAATGAAAATTTTATAACCTTAATATTTCTGTTACTGACAGGTTGTACATAACAACATCCCATAGAGAGGAGAGTTAAGAATGAAGAAGCTCTAAAATTCTATACTTTGAACTTTCTTTTCTGTTTGTTTTAGTTCCTAGCATGTGCTCCTAACCTTAGTTTTTTATACTGTCGTTTCTAAGTTATGTGCTGCATAGTCTGTTTGTAAAAACTGCCTTTGGAATCAGATCTATCAGGGGATTTCTTGAAAATTATTCCCAGTTTTCTTTTGTTTTGTATTTTGAAGATTGTCTTCCACATCCCCCACACCTCTCTGCATTACCCATAAACTGAAAGCAGTAATAGTCCCATTTCACCCCCCTAAACCTTTGTTTTCATGAAATTGAAGCACAGCTTTCCCCTGCAGAGCTGACAGGTGGTTTTAGTGACTGAAAAGGAGCACCCTGTTCATAAGACTTGGGAGGTATTTGATGCTTTCCTGAATGTCAGCCCTAGATCACTGTTTAGGCTGTGTTTCTGATGCACAGTTTTTGTCCCAACACTTGAATTATAATTTAGTTGCTCTCTAAACCTTTGCCCTGTGAAAGCCTTGAATTCCCTGGTAGTTACTAACCAGGATTTTCCCAGATCACACACAACCAACCTTTCCTCAATGTGTGTGCCTGTGATCAAACCATGAATCTTTGGCAGTCCTCCTGCAAGCTCTGAGACTCTTAATTAGCAGAGGTGGTAAGAGGTTTGATGCAGCTTTAATGCTCTTTCATCAATCCTCATTTGGTAAATATTCAGGAGACATTCTTTTTTTTGATGGTTGAACAGCTCTAGAACAAACATCTGGTTGAAACAAATCTTCCAGTTGTCACTCTGTCATCAGTTTACAATCAATTAGAGACAGGCTTTTACCCTTTTCAATACCCAGTGTCCTTTTTGGTTTCTATTGCATTATCAAAGCGCTTTTTTTTTTTCTGTAAACTTTTTCAGGGCTGCTATATGAGAAGATGGAAATGAGCATTGATGTGATTAAGGATGCCAATAAGCTTTAACTCAATTTCTTCAGAAGTGGCTGCTGTGTATAATAAACCCCAAAGAAGCATTGCATCTTATTTACACTTAGCCCTGCACAGAGCATTTGTATGTTAAGCTTAAGGGACTTTTCTTTCCTCTAAAGACAAGAATCAGCTTGAGTTTTCTTTCCTCTAAAGACAAGAATCAGCTCAAGGTTGAAAGGTGCCTGGATTTCCCTTTCACCTGGTCTTTTTTTCCATCGTTTCCTACAGGTTTCTTTCCTGCATTTGGGGTATTTAATTTAGCTAGCATAAAATTTTGAATGGGTGCAGCTTTTCTGAGCTTGAGGGCTACTCTCTTCATCAATCAAAAATATTTCTCTAGCATTTTTACCACACTAAGCTCTCCCCTACACTTCCCTGAGACCTGCAGATTAGGGAGTCCCCCCAGGTCTGTGGCCCTGACTCCCTTCAGGTTCGTTCCTTTTGGAATTTGTAAAGCCAGTCTTAGGAGTTTCTGTTGTCATCATGATCACAGGAGTTTCTGTTGCCAGCATGAGCAGGGGGCCATATAAAACACAGATGTGTGTGTTAGCAGGATTAAAACCCCTTCAGCAAAAAGAAAAGTCAATTTATCATGCAAAAAATAAGAATACAGACTGGGATTAATTAGTGGACATTGAATGGATTAGAATCTGCCAAAACTAGATCTGCCAAAAGCTCTGTACCTTGTCTTCAGGGAACAACCATTCATACAGAAGTGAGAGGGCTTCAAGTTTTATGTTCAGGTGTGTTTTTTCCTTTGAAATTAGGTTTTGCATTTAAAAACAACAATTAAAAATCTATGGCAAAGAGTAAGGAATCCTGAGTGGCACCTACATTTCTGTTCTCCAAAAATGAAAACTTCCAGCAGTAGATGTGTAAATGAAAAATAACAAAGAAGGAAGTCCATCACAGTGATTAATCACATGTCATTCATTTAAAACAGTGCAAGACCAGCAAAGATTCAGTTATTCATGAAGGCTTATTTCTCATTATTCACCTTAAATTTGGTTTCAAACTCGTGTTTTCTGAGGACAAAAATCTGATTCCTTATCAGTATTTAAACTTACTGGGTTATAATGAGATCTCCTCTAACCCTAAAACTCAGATAGGATCAACAAACAGCCACGGTGGTTAGGAATGTTAAGTAGATATTGCCGTAAAAAAAAAGGTAGGACAATCTGCATATGGCAATACATTTCTTCAGTATTTTTTAATTTAAGCACTAATTCTACCTGGAAGGGAGCTCAGTGTGTTCTCAAGCCTCCATGTACAATAGGATAAAGTAGAATCAAGGTTAAAAAAGACAAAGAAGTTTTTACTCTTCTAATTTATGTGAAGCAGCTTGAGCAGTCTTGTGAGATATTACACTTTTGGCAGAATAAAATGAATTAATATAGCATCCACTGCTATTTGGGAAGGTAGACAGCATCAAAAGCACAAATAAGATCATGTATGAGGATGAATTAACTTATTCACCTTCAGATACATTGACAGCGGTCAGATTCAACACACAAACTCAAAAGAAAATAATACTGATATGTGTTGGTTTTGCTGCTATCCCTGTAAGGCAGACAGTGTTTAATGAATACAATAAATCAAAAGCAGGGCTGCATTTTAAAGCCAGTATTTATTTGACCATTCCTATAAATAGCTGTGGTCCATTCAAACACTGGTGTATGAATATATCAAGAAACATCTGAATAAAGCAAATGAGGCTTAAAACTCAAGAAAATACCATTTCCATAGCAGCTGGAGATAGGAGTCAGCCCTCATTACTTTCATTTGCACCAACAGAGAGATGGGCAATTTTTCTCAGACAGTTCTGTGTTGAAGATGTGATTAAAAATTAGTTTCTTTGGGATACTAAAAGGAAGTTTAGGGAATTTTAGGGGTGTAAATTCAGGGCTACCTCATTTTTCTTGGTAATTCATGGCATTTATCCTAAGTGTTTATGGCAGAGCTCTGCCTTAGGGTGCTGAGAGAAACCCAGTATTTGAAACTGCCCTGCCCCAGGAGGGAGCCCGTGCTGTGGAATCATTCCTTCCACACATTTTGTCACGTTGCACCAGCAAACTGTCTGCTCTGAACAGGTAAAGGAGACGCTCCTGTTTGCAGCTTCATCTGTCACTTTTTCTAACAATTCAGCTCATCAGAGGGGAGCAGGCAGAAGTAGGCAAGCTCAAGAATAAAGGATATTCTTGAGCCAGCACAGGAGGTGCTGTTTCAGGAGGTACCAAACAATGAGTCTGACCAGACATCATAGCCTGACCTTGGTACAGTAACCATTTGCCAAGGGTTTGGTGTTTCAAACCACCCTGGACGTGTTCCTTTAAAAACAAGGCAAGACCTTTGTTCATCCTAAACTCTGTAGCTGCAATGAAATGGACTTCAGGGCACAGTAATGTTAAAGCTTCATCAGTGTTATCTGACAGGCACCATCCTCATGGGGACAAAGTGCCCCGTGTCCCAGAGTTATGTTTCATGTGGACAGTGCTTGAGTCCTATCTCCTTTCTCCAGTCTCCAGATAGGGGTTATGATGAATGGATGGCAGCATTCCTAAATTCATCATTATTAGAGTGTGCTAATGCAAATAAAACCTTGTAAGGACTGTGGGTCTCTGTAGAGGTGCCCTGCAACTCTTTTGTCACTGGCAGGAAAACGCCTTTGTGACTTGGTTTGTGGGTGCCATCCTTTCTTGACACAAAATTAAACAGATAAATCTGAATGATGCTGTGCTGCAACTGCCCATCACTGTCATTTCACAGAAGGGCTTGAGCTTTGTCTCAAGCAAAGTTCAATTGGGCTAGAAACATACAACACAAAAAGTAGTACTTGCAAATGTGGTGTATGGCATTTTTGTGCTTTACAATATATTTAAAAAAGGGCTCTAATTTGTTGTGAGAAGTTCAAGAGAATCTTGGGCATAGATTTTGGAGGGCATAACAAAAATCACATCCTCTACTAACACTTTTTGCCATAAAATGTCAGTTGTTTGAAGCTGGTCACAAGCTGTAGCCTGAGAATAAGTCCTGAGGGTATGAATTAATAAGCAGATGGTACAAGTAGCTCTCTGAAAACTGAAGGATACTTTCCAATGCCCCTGTTTAATTCACTTGGTTTTGCCATGAACTTTATCAAGCAGGACTCAAGGTCTGGCTGCTACTCTTCCAGCACTGAGAAAGATCCTTAACATCTGGATTGCTCTGAAGAATTCCAGGAGCTAGGAACTACTTGCATTCCAGTCTTTGATAGAGAAATAATCAACACCAAAACACTGAGATTAATTTCTATTTTATTCAGTAGCTGTGGTCAGTGGATTATAGGTTTAACCAAACCCATGTTTTTAAGTATCTTGTATATGCAGCTGATCATTTGAATTTTTTTCAGACCATAGAGGATTGCTGAGAGCAATAAAAGTATGAAATTTTTCAATTAAAATTTTTGTTGCATGTCTGTGCATATCACTGAATTACTCAAAGGAAAGAAAGCACAGAAGTGTCAGAAAAACATGTGGAATTGTTTTATTTAATTAAAGTGTATACATGTAAGGAATTGAGATATTCCTGCAGACATGATTAATATTTCACTATATCTATTTACTCTTATTTGTAGTGCCACACTCCTCTCCATATTGCTGCTATTTGGAAATGATATCTGAAACAAAATTTATCTGTCTTGCCTCCAAAAGTTTAGAAATTACATTTCTATATCTCAGAGTCCTGACCACTGTGTGTGAAGTCACTGTTCCATCCACAGGGCCTTTTCTCCACCTTCATCAAAGAGATATTAAGAATTATTTCTGTTTGCAGCATTTGCATTTGTACAGCAGTTGTAGTCAGAACTTGCTTCCTGGAGGTTGGTTTTTTTAGTTAAAAATACTGGAATGTGTATCTGTATTTCTTCAGCTTCCTGATTTTAGAACTGTCTAGCTGGCAATGCATGAAAATTAACTCTTTGTCAAAAGGAAAATTCAAATCCAATAACAGTAACTCCAGTGGAAATGAAGACGTGGTTTGTTCCCTTGAACTTCTGGGGGAATTTGGCCAAATTAATTTTCTTAGGCAACATCACAAACCCAGAGAAAGAAAAAACACACTTAGATAAATGAAAGCCTGTCACAGACCACAGTGCCAGTGTTGAATTGGACAATTAATTATGTATTTTGTGCACATCGTAAATAGTGAGCAGCTTAAAGGATGATGGCTCAATAATACAACCAGAAACAACTCAAAGTGAATTTTTTATCAATACTTCTCCCTTGTGACCCTTGCTTCACCCAGTGTTACAGTAATGATGTGAAGAAAGGACCAGAGTGCCAAGATACCCAAACTTAATTCCTGTTGTAACCCCCAGGGCTTTCTACCACCAGGGAAATTAAATAACTGGACATGCTCAAATAGAGAAAGGCAGTGGTAGCTTTTTAAGTTTATTGAGGCTCATTATGCACAACTTCATGCACAAGCAGGCTGTCTCATAATGTCACAAAGGAGCACTTTGGTCTCCTGATATCAAAAAGAGGTGATCCAGGCTGCTCTTGTCCCCAGAATTTAGGAATACAGGGCTGTCAACTCACTCTGTAAACAGAGCCTCACTTCTAAATGTGATTGCCAGGAAGAGTCAGAAACAGCTAAAAGTGCACCCACCATTTTTTTCTCTCTATCTCTGCATGGATGATGTTTTCCTTTCGCCTTTACTCATTCTGAGACCTCATTTAGGTGTTACCCTCCAAGAGGAGCTCTGCTCTGTCCTTTGAATGCACGGATCTCACTGAGCCAGCCTCAAACAAGGCAGCTCAAGTGCTGATTGTGCTGTAATTGGAGCAAGCCGTGTGAGCGTGGCCCAGCTGCACTGAGCTGGCTAATTTAAAATTAACCTGCCTGCATGAACGTCAGCTGCACTTTTGGCTGTGGAACAGACATTCCTAAGGGCCGCAGGTACTGAGGGGACAAGCCAGTGCATTTTTAGGTTCTCCCTTTGACAGCTGTAAACTATTTCAGCTAAAGTTTTGTTAATTCTACCAGGAGAAACAAAGTATATGGTTGAAAAGTCCTAAAGCTGGTGTAAACAAAGGTTGCTGTTCCTGCATGATAAATCAAGCAAATCTGGGTTCAACACCATCCATAGCTGTCTGTTTCATAATCTGGATCTCCCTACAAAACCACTCTTGCAAACACAATCTTATTTTAACTACCCTTTTACTGTTGCATTCCTGGACATTTTTTCTTTTTCTGGACAAAATTTGGCCAGGTGTTTCTTCAGAAAAGAAAACAGAGCTAAAATTTGAACATTATTCTTTGAAGAAAACAAGGCTTGCAAAGTTTCAGCTAACTTTTCCTTTGTCCTTGGTATTATCTTACAATGCTGCAAACTGACAAATGCACATCCTGATAATCACACCCTCCACTACGTTCATAAATGATTCTAAGGCCATTTCCACACTCCAGCATTAGTTCAGCTGAAAAGGAGAGCAGCAAATCTGTTAAGGATAAGGTAAATACTTGAGGAAATGGATGTTCCATTGCATTTGGACTAAACGAAAAGGTAATAACACAGCTAAATTGCCCTTGCCCTCATTGCAATATCCTAAAAACTTTCTATCAAAGGGCAGAAGGGAAGTTAAATTCCAGCTCATATGTCAAAACCTGTGTTAGCAACAGATGTTTTTTGACGCCTTAAGAAATCCTGTGCTTAAAAAATGTTTGGTTTTGCTGTGATTTTTTTTTTCCCGTTTTCTTTTTATGTTGTCTGAAAACTGTGGAGTCATACTGCCCTCTTCACCATATGTGACAGCTGTAATCACTAGGTGTTTGGTGGAACATCTGAGATCTTGTGATCTGGTGGCAGCTGGAGGGAGAATCATTTGAGATCAGTCACTTCAGCCTCAGGGAAAGTCACCTAACCACAGCCAGAACTCTTTTTCTCCTTCATTGTGTCATCTGTCTCTCCTTAGACTGTCTACCCTATAATAAAAGTCTAACACACCTTTTTTTTCTCTTGCCAAATAGTCAGAAGGTCATTTGGGACTCCTCACTTAAAATAAATGGGCAGAGGCCACCTCACCAGCTGATTAGCTGTAGATCAGGTAAAAATGTACATTATTAGGGCTGTGTTGGTGTTCCTCAGTGGAAAGCAGGGGCAGGTTTGTTTTCCAGGCTGATCCCCATCTGGATCTGCTTGGCTGTTGCAGCAGCTGGTGCAGAGAGGAGCAGGAACACTCTGTGGCTGTCCTTGAGATGTCCACCAGGGCCCTGACTCGTATCCACCACCGTGTCTTTCACAGCACCTCATGCCCAGGTTTCCCTCCTGAATCCTCATCACTCGTGCTCCAGGATGGGGCCAGGATGCAGCCAGAGCCAGGGCTGTGAGAGGAAAGCTCTGCCTGCCCTGGTCTGAGTGCAGCAGACATTGCCCATGGAAGGATGGCACTCTGGCAGAGGGGCTGTCACAGATGGTTTCCCTTCTGGCAAAGCTCACACTGCTGTGGCAGCCGGGCTTTGGTGGCGTGGCAGATGCCAGCAGTGCTCTGTGTAATGCTCCCCTTGGGCTTCTCCAAGGGTGGGGACAGTGCAGGGAGCTGCCACAGGTACCTCAGGACTGGGCTGAGCAAAAACAAGAAAAAAAGAACAGAGGAACATCTGTTTTGATGGTGTCCTAGTGAGTATGAGTGCAAGTTGGAAAATGAGATGGCAGAGAGCAATGACAGCTGCATCAGACTATGGTTACGTGAAAGATTAAACCCAGTGAATTTTTGGAAATGATGGGATATTTTGTGGAGTTATGAATGATGACAACTCCTTAGAACTCTTTCCCACTTCCCAGAGCCCAGCTCTCACCTCAACGGTGGCTTTAGTCCATTCCTCCCTCACAAGAACACCCCTTCTTTCTGTCCCCCTTTTACCATCTCCTTTCCAGGGAAACTTTTTCTCTGTAGGTATTTCTGAAACAGAAAAGAGTTATATTCTCCCAAAACTATTCTCCTTTTTGACAAATCTACTAATACCTCCTTTGTCTTGCCTCTTATCTTACAGGAGGTCATAAAGTATTTTGTCAGTGATTCATGAGAAATACATATTCCAAGTGGCCTCATTTCCGATTGCTCATTTTCTCCTCTGTGTGGAAGTGGGAATGCATTATTCCGTGCAGTGAGACCAGGAGCAGTTTCCTGCCATTTAATGTGTCCATTACAACGTGTCGTGGTGGAGGCAGTAATGAATGAATATTGAAAAGTGCAGGAGTTTGGCATGGTTAATTATGGAAGATGAGGTGATAATTCACAACTCATCCGTGCCACCCAAGGAAAATGGAGTGGCTGGAGCAAACCAGCTTGAAACAAGTTCTGTCTAACAGAGCAGCCTGGATCCAGGTTTTGTGACCTTCCCATGAGTTTACTTTCTTTTATTTCTTAATAAAGACATATTTATCCTCACAAATACCCTGTTCATGATGACAGAACCAATCACTGGGAAAATTACATTTAGTGTTGGGCAGGAGAAACAGGTTCCAGCCTTTTCTGGAAAAGGTTATGCCATATCCATTCCCTCTAATTCCCCTCCTCCACATCTTCCTTCTCTCAGCAGGAACAGCAGCCTGAGCTTCCAGGCAATGTTTCTGTACTGAATTTGTGGCTGGAAACCTGTTCTGAATCCTTCCTGAGCAAGCTGTTGTTGGGTGTTGGTTTAGCCAACAGGCCATCTGTTTGTGCTGAATGCTCCCAGGTGACAACAGAAAGGATCACAGCAATAATACTGGAAAAGTGCAGTTTTATAAAACTTGGAATAAAGTTTTGCTAGATTTTACATAGGGAGTATAGTGGAGAGGAGAGCTGAAAACAGAATCTGACTTTTAAACCCACTGTCCTTCCACCTCGCTTTCGTGTGCTGTCTCACTGATTCTCTGGGCTGTACGGTGACAGTTCCTGCTTTGTGTGTAGGCCTGGATTTAGATAAAAATAGGGGGAAAAATGACAAGCTTATCAAAGTTTCTGATAACTTACTGCCATCTCCTCCTGTTTTTCTTATTACTGTTCAAGTCCATCCAGCTCTTGGAAGACCACTTAAAAAACCACTTGTTTTTTGCTTCCTTTGAATCAAACATTAGATTTTTTCAGCTTTTCTCTTAATCCAGTAGTTTCCTCTTGTACAAGAATGTAAACTTTCCCCTGATATATGCCTCACCATGTAAATCAAGGCTTAATTTCCCACAAGTCTCTTGATCTTCCTTGGTCCTATTCAGCTAAAACACTTCCGGCTGTGGTTGTTCCCTCTAATCCTGCAATTAGGCCCTTCAATAAACTCTGTCTCCTGCTAGAACTTGTGCTGGCTTGTTGAAAAAGCATGAGACAGGGGACAATCCATAGATTTTAAGCTTGCTAACCACTGAAACGACTCATGTCCTTCAGAGATGACCTTGTGATGTGGAAGGGTTCTTCTCATCCTTTCAGTGTCCCTGGTGGCCCCAAGGGCAGGGTGAGCAGCCCAAAAATCGATGTGCACAGGCCCCCCCGTCAGCCAGTTGTGGTCAGGTACAGCATAGAAAATGAATGCAAAAAAAAAAAAATTAACTTAGAGGTTGAGATGTGCAAGGAATGACGGAAGGTCAGAGTGGGGGTTGACCAATTTAATCTATTGTAAGATTAAAGTCTATTGTAATAGACTTTTGCAGAGTCTTCTGGAGCTTTCCTCCTACCCTTGTAACTCCCTTGGCATGAGCATTAGGAAGGCTTACTCTCAGCTAATCAAATCTTGAGCTGATATGTAGGGGTTTGACTCACACACTCATAAGTGATTGACTCTAGATAAGGTCTGGAGGGAGGCTAATTCCCTTTAAAGTGCCCATTTCACACATTACCTCATCTTTGTTTCCCAGAAGAATTTCTTGCTTATCTATATTGACTTTTAAGTGACTATTGTGAGTACTGAGCAGTTAATCACCTCCCACAAGAGGTGATTAACTGCTCAATACTCACAATAGTTATATTCTGCCACCTTTTGCTGCCTTCTGACCTGTTTTCACTTTCTGTCTGCTTTTGGAAGTTCAGACACCAAGTTGAAAACATTGGTTTGAAATACATGTGACTTTGTTTTTCCCATGAGGCTGAGGTCCCTTTCCCACACCAAAATATTCCTTTACACTCTATTAACCCCTTCTGGAATCTGCGGTCAGTGAAGCTTCCCTGTAAACATCAGTCAAATTTCATTGTACCTTAATATAAATATAAGTGATCATATAAAAATAAATCATTTATAACCCCCTCCTTTTTATCTGATGCCTACCCACTCTTTTATGTCCAGATTGGATAGTGCAGTGGCTTTTGTTCATGTTGCTCAAAGCTAGTCCTTCCTACTAGAATGCAGCTGGGCTCCTCCTGCAACCCAAGCTGCTGTGGGACTCCTGCAAGGTATCCTAAAATACTTTGGTTTGTGACTTTTCAAAGTAAAATTGAAAAGTAATAAGAAGTAATATGAAGGCTAATTCAAATTACTTGAAGTAATATGAAGGCTATATCAGAATCTTAGAGAGAAATTCATTTTCTCAGTAGCCTGGTGGGGAGAGGCACAGCACGCCTGACAACAGGACCTGAGGCTGTGTGGGGAGCTGTTGCTGCCATTAGAAGGGTTTCTAAAATTTTGTTTTATTTTGCTTTCCCATTAAAAACAGGGCTGATCATTCAGCCTCTTAACTGTTCCCAGAATTCTTTTTCAAAATTTGTTTTAGAGGAATCTCTTTGTTCAGCACCAAAAGAGAAGTTGGGAATGAACTTATGGACTTTGTGTAAGAATTGTAATGTAGTCATCATAAAGAATGTGTGCATAAAATGACATTAAGGAAGTCTACACAAGAATAGTTTTTAAAATTTTATTGAGAGAAGTGAATAAAAAGAAGAAAATCCCCAACTACTATACAGTTCCTGCCATTTTATGATGCAGGGAAAGGATACAGGAAAATAAGGCTTAATTATTCCACTGATTATTTAATAAAGCCATGTGGATTTCTTATTCAGTTCACTTTCCTTCTAAGGTACTACCAGGAAAGATAAGATTCCTATTTTAACACAGTGATATATTAAAGTCTTTAGAAATATTAATTAGTTCTGAGTCACAAAGAGCTGACATTTGCTTTTGTGCAATGCTCTCTCACAATCCGTGGTGATGAAGAATACAGTCTTCAATGAGACTTGTTAATTACAGAGGGTAGCTTTCCTCATCCCCGTTAATGAATAACAGCTTCCTGGAGTTTATGCAGCCTCCGTAGTGAAGCACTTTAAATCTTGGGTACCTTGGACTAAAATGTTTTGGAAGGTTTGCATCTCAATTAAAAGGGCCCATGTGGTTCTTTTGCTCTCAGAACTCAACTGGAGTTAGGCAAACACATGCAAACATGAGTCCTGAGTAATGCTTAGTTTATACATACAGCTTCAAAATAATGCAAAACTCCATTATTACAGACCTTTGCAAACTCTGGACACCTTCTCTGAGGTTGGGACTCAGGCAAAAGAGACGAAAATCAGTGGATTTCTTCTGTCAGAGCTTCCTACTCTCACCTAATGAGGGATAAAGGTGCCACAAGGGCAGAAGAGAAGAATTGGCGGGGTTGCATTTGAAATCCCCAAGCACTGGAACGTCTGCTCTCCATCCCACTGCGTGGGTAACTCAGTTTTAGTCTCTGGATATTCCTCCTTTGTCCAAAAATAACTTCAAACTTAATGTTCTAGTGCCGTGGAGGATTTTTGTCATCTCCAGTGCAACAACTATGGGGAAAAAAACCCACCCCCCAAAAAAAAAACCCTCTCAAAACCCAAATAGCCAAACCCATGGTGCTTAAGCAATATTTTATGGTTCTTAGAGACCAGGCACCAGCACCAAGTGCTCTACCACTGCAGGCAGAGGGGTGGTCCAACAGGAAAATATGTTCTGCACAGAAGGGGTGATCATGAAGTGGCAAACAAAAAAAAAAAAGGGGCCTGAAAAGAGCTTTCCAAGAGCACACAGCACCTCAGCACTGGACCTTGAGAGAAGGAAAATTTCCCAAATCTCACCATGCTCACTTATGTTGTCATTCCTTGTCTGAATGAACTGAATTGCCTATCAAAACTATTATATGAACAGTTACTCTGTTATTTAGCACAGTTTTTTGATGATATCTGACTGCATTTTCTGTGAAATATTCCACCATGTCTATTTTGGCCATTGTTATGAGAGGTGTTCAAGGTGTGTCTGTCATGCTGCAGTTTGAAATCACAAAGATATTGGACAAAATTAGCATTATACACTTGCTGCAAAACTCAAAGAAAGAGAAAAGGAGCCTGCTTTTGCACACTGGGGATTTTTATGATGTTTTCTTTTGAGGGAACAGCCTTCTGAACAATCCTTTGTTGTAACCACAAAATTGCAGTCATAGGAAATAAACCTGGTTTTATTTAATGTTTTAACAGGGGGGGTTTTAACAACCTTTCTGAGTTTTATTATAAAATTAAAAGATAGAAGACTAAAAATTAAGATCAATATCAAGAAGCAAGATGTCACCATTTAACACTCTTTTCCAAAGTGTAACTTTCACCTCATTCCTTGGCCTTGAGCCTGCTTTTAATAATGAAAATCATGAACATCACACAGGTCAGTGAAATTCTGTCAGGGTAATGGCAAGGCAAGCCCTCAGCTCTCTGGTGAAAAGTCACCAATCCCTACCTTACATTTTATAATTTGAGGATTAAGCAGAACATGGTTGTGTTTAAAATCAGTTTGGAGAGAGCTGTGGATATGTCTATTAATTATTTATTACTTCTCTAAACTTGCATAGTGAAAACTAATTTTAATGAGTGAGAAGTTAGCTTAGACTTCAAGAGCCTAAATTTTATGTGTGATGTTCCTTAGGTGTTCTCAGATTTATGCATGTATTTATAATCACTTTTAGGCAAGAGTTTGAATGATCTGAGTGTGTTCATTTGAAACAGAATTATCAGACAAGATGAAACTTGAAAATGTTGGGAAAAATCTTTGTTTATATCCATCTATTTTAATGACAGTTAGGATGTCTGGGGTAAAAGCCACTGAGGCATGGGAAGGAGGGGTTCTTTAAAATATAATTGGAGATTTTCACATGAACAGGAGCCCACTGAACTTTCCTCCTGGATTAAAAAGAGGCCAAATATTAGCTCAGCTTTTAAATAAGGTTCCTTAGCACAGATGATTTTGACTCGAGATTGGTTGCAGTACAAACACTAAAAATAATCTTATGAAAGGGGAACCTGGACTGTTGTCTGTCTACTTAGTCAGGGTTTTATATTTATTATTTCTGACAACAATAATAAAATGGCATTCATTTTTCAATTAATATTAGCATGAATATTGACTTATGCTATTATGTATATCAAGACACAAAGAAGAAAGGCTTTCCTGCTGCTTTACATAATTGAATAATGCTAGTTTAACATTTCCAGAACCTTTAGGGAAGTATAATGAATTCTGCAAATACTCAGACTTACATACTGGAAGCAGAAACCACTGGAAAATTCTAAAATTAATCTCTTGTTTTTCATGCAAAGTAATGTTGACTTCCTTAAAAAAAATCTGAGGCTCTGCATTCCTCTCTGTAAGAAAAAGAGGAGTCTAAATCATTGTCCCACTATTCTATTTCACAAATGATTGGTTTTCTTTGAGGTCTGCAACTCTTGTTTGCTAGCAGTGAATTTCATTGTAGGCAAAAATTCAGAGGAATTAAAGTTTACAGAAGTGTTGCTAACACCCAGCAAAACAAAGTGGACTAATATGTTCTCTCCATAAAATGTCTGGAAATGCATGAATAAATACAGGTTAACTTGCAGCTTTGCTGCTGCCAAATGTTGATGTCAGTGTGCTGAACTGCTTTCAAAAACAGGGCCAGGAAGACAAAGTGTGAGATAAAGATAAAACTACAGCTCCATTTTGGAGTTGGAACATCTGGGATGTTGGAACATCTTTGACATCTGGGTTTTGATTCCTCTGTTTGCCCTTACCTCTCCCTCGTACCTGACAGTAATTCTGATATGGGTTGCTGCAACTGAGCTCATGTTAGTGAAAAAAAGTGTATTATTTATTTGAATGAAGAGAACTACAGCTCAAAGAGTTTGACAGAGGTAGAGCTGGTGCAACATCACTCCAATAACCAATTGCTTGGATTTCTAAAATACGCTTTTCCTCATTCACGAGGTCCAAAACCTTTATTTTTTACATGTAAACAAACTCAAACTCCCACAAACTCAAGCAGTCAGGATCATTCCAGGGCTGGTTTGCTCTTCCTCCCTGCTCAGGTTCAGGTTCAATCTCTGCTCCCAGGTCCTGTTCCAAGCTGCCACTGCTGATCTCGCCCTGCAGCCCGGGCTCTGCGGAGCGTTTGACAGCTCTGAGCAAACCAGAGGCTGCCAGGAGCCCATCAGAGGATGCGATCCTTGCCTTTGATTCCCCTGACTGAGAGTTTGCTCAGGGCAATGGCTTTCCCCAGGCTATGTCTTGCCCAATCTTTTCCTCCTCCTGCGTGCTCACAGGCTGCACCCCAGGCTCAGGACGCAGCCCTGCCACCGCAAAATGCTGAGTGCCAAGTGCACTGGTGCTGAATAATAACTGATGTAAATGAAGCCTTCCCACGCTACCTTCTCCCTTCTCCTAGAGGGCTTTTCTTCTTAAGCCTTCTGGCTTATTGCATTAATAATTCATAACCGGTGTGCTTTATACAGGCTCACTCAAAGCAAACTCACAGAATGCCATTTTTCCACCAGCGTTCATCAGAGTGGATTTTCTTAAGAGCACGCAGCTTTGCAAAGCACAAATTCTTCATTTCTGTGGTGAGCAACTTGTAGTGCCATGAACTGGATTAAACTGATTATTGACACCTTCCTTCTCTGCAGAGTTTAAGATCTGCACAGGACAAGGAAGGAGGGGTTTGTTGGAACAAATTCTGCAGAATTAATATAGGTGACAGATCTGCCTCAGTGGGAAGCCACATCCCTGTGAGGCAGGCTTGATTTTTCCTTTAAACTTTTCTTTATAGTTCCATTGTAAGGATTTAGCAATTCACCTTTAGTAAAATACAAACCATAATGAATTGCACTGTAAAACTGGGAAAAACTTGACAGGTGGTTCAATTATTTTAAGCCTGTAACAAAAAACCAAAACCAAACCAAAACAACAACAACTAAAAAACCCCAACAACAACAACAATAACAACAACAACCCAAAAAAACCACCAAAAAAACCCAAAAACAAAACAAACCAAACCCACAAAAACAAAGGAAAGTTTTACATTTGTAAATTACAGGTTAACAAACTCTTTCTTTGCCATTGCTAAGTAATAGATTTCTAATAATAATTATTTCTGAAAACTGGGAAAGCTTGGTACAAAAAGATGATTTAGCATAATTGTATAACTTTGTAAAGAGAGACATTTCAGAAGAAACTGTAAAGAAAAGTTGTGAAGATGAGAACCACGAAAAAGCAGGCTTGTCTAGGTTAGTACAGTAACAATGGTAAATAAGTTTGGATTATAGGATTGGATGTGCTTGGTATTTTGGTCATTTACACACCACATGGTTGATGTTTAAAAAAAGCCTTGGGAGGTATCCCTACTGGTCAAACTGTATAATGGAGATGGGAATGGGGTCTTGGGAATGTTTTCTGCCCAGACTCCAGTTTCTGCTGCAGAATGGGAAAATCATAGTAGAGAGTGGCTGAACCTGGACTCCACAGTGTCCTGCAAAGAGCACCAGCAATAGGCAGGCACAGAGAGGAGCCCAGAGAAAACAAAGGTTGAAGCAAATGAGCTTTCCAAAGACCAGGAATGGCTGGAAATGAGAGGGAGAGGAGAGGGAAAATAAATAAATCTTTGAGCCTGTCACAAAATATAACTCTTCTGTCAAGACAATATTTATATCAGGTAGACTCAATGCTGGGACCTAGTCCTCAAGAAGTCCTTGAGAAGCTGCAGACTGTCATTTAGCTGAACAATTCCTTTTGGAATAGTAGCCATGGGACCTCTTTGCTAACCAAGACTTTTTAGCTGAAAAAAAAAAAAGGATTTGGCCAATTAATATACATTTTCAAACCCCAGCCATCACAGAGGAGTCAACTCTGAAAGCAAAATAAGGAGGTCAGCTAAAGCACCGATACTAATGGTCTCAGCAGCACTTAAAACAGTTATGATATGACTCTTACCTAAGCTCTGCATCCCCTGGGTTCTCTGTGTTGTCAGAAAGAGGCAGCAGAATCTGATTCTTATCCGCTTACAGTGGGAGTGCAGTTGTTTTCCTCATTAGGAATTACAAAACTGAACAGCAAACTTCACCCCATCAGGTTTGTTTCATAGCTCTTCCTCTCAGTTACAACTCTCCTAGCAAAGTTTTGTAATTCTTTGGCCTCACCCAAATCCCTCTTCAAAGCTGTAATAAAAGGAAAAACAATAATAAAAGAGTTAAGTTTTAAATCCCAGCCAACCCTGGCATGCTGCTGCAATGAAGAGAGATTAGAAAATAATTTTCAGCCACACTTGTGACTACAAGAAATTGTTTTTCACAAAAAAATTAAAATACTGTACCTACTAATACAGTAGCAGAAGATTTATCTACAATCCATGGTAAGATAAATAGTAGGGATTATTTCTAGGTTTTACTGTTATATTAAATTGAAGGCTGCGAGTGAAATAGAAGCTGCTCACACCCACAAGAAGCATGACAAGACTGAAGATAGGTCTACGTTACATATTAGATCAGGATCAGATGCAATGTATTTTACAATGCTGTGCAATTGGTAATTTTCATAATTGCAGGTAAATGTTCAGGATCTAGGTGTATTGTAATGATTTGGGGTTTAGGGGGTAAAAAATAGATTTTTTAAATTGAGTTATATAAAATAGTGTTGCTTCAAAAGTAAAATTAGGCCTAAACATTGTATACAGAAGCATAACAGAAAGTATTTAGAAAGGAAATCAACACTATTAGAAGGTTTTGTCCACAGCTCTTTTGATAACTCAGTTCTTTCCATTTCTTACAACTTTTCAGGCTAAAAACCTGGGGCTTGCACAAAGTGAAGGTGAAGTGACGCTCCAGTGCAGGGGCAGAGAGAGAGAGAGCATTGTGAGCTGCTTTATTTTGTAAATTGCAGAAGGCAGGAATTCTGGACCTGGCTCTATAGAAATGGGATATGGGTGCAATATCCCTGCATCATCTGGCACCTTTGCAGTCATTCAGGGAGCTGCAAAAGCAAAACAGAACATGAGGCTTGAAATAAGACTGTCCCCTCCACCAGCTCAGAGTGTTCCAGAAGGAACAAGGAGGGTGGGACAGATGGAAGTGTCAGGCAGGCTGTTATCTCTCCCCATGCCCATTTTTATGCCTAGTTAGCTGCTGTCACTGGGAACAGGACCCCTGTAAGTTCTCATCCTGCCTAGTTCAAGGTCTTCCCTGCCTTTTTTTTCCCCTTGCAGCAAGGAATAATTTGGCAAGCAGCCCTGAGCTGTAACCATAGCAAGAGAGAAAAGCTACTCAAGGAATTTATTGCATGGAATGAACAGAAAGGGTTATTTAAAAGAGTTATTTTCTATTAGTGCATTTACAGCTGGGATCACAGGTACTTCAAAGTAGGGACAGGAAGGTGGAAATGTGCACATTATGGTCACTGAACCATAATCAGAAAAACTCAAACCAGAAACATGAACAAAAAATTTTCTATGGCAGGTTGCCAGTCTTAAACTTAGCAATGTTTTAGGGCTGAAGAATTTCATGTTATCATATAGTCATTCTTTCTAATTACAGGGATCAAAGATGAATTATTGGTTGAAAATCAACAGTAAACTTGGAACAAAACCCCATATTATTGCTGTGGGATGTTTTTTATAAGTCTTTTTTTAAGTTCTGGGAATGTGAATGCTCATAGGCAACCTCTTAAAGGTTAGTTCTTCCTTGGCTTATAGCATTCCCTTTGAAGTTCTTACAATCATTGGATGAATGTCAGTGTGTATTAAATAACTACTGAAGGGAAGTTGTGGTAGCAGAGTAAGGCTGATTTGGTTAAGAAGCTCATAATGAATTTAACAAAAATAATAACAGTCCTCTGAAACTTGTCTGATTCTGAGTTATTAGAGAAAGAACTGTTCTTCCAGGCACAACTTCCAAAATCCCATTTGTTTCCAGCCTAGCCCAGGGGAAGTTATCAACATTACCATCCCTTATGTATTGCATTAAACACTTCAAGTCACTTCAGTAATACTTGCAAGTTTAAAATTAGATTCAAGACTGGAATGATTTAGAGGTCTTTAAAATTAATGAACCGTGAGATTGCTTTAATTGTTTTAAGTATGATCATCTGTATTTAAAAATATTGTTCCTAAAACATTCAATTTTGGCATCCAAGAAGAGATTAATTTGGCAGGCTCTTTTTGTATTAGGCTTAATGAAATCCCTTGAATTCAAATGTGCAGAGTAACCAATGACTTGTAGCTGCCTAATTTAAGACATTTTGGAATGCCATTACCATAAAGCTTCCTCACTATCAAAAATGACATCGCTTGGGCCTCACAAAATTGTAGTTTTGGAGCTACAGTGCCAAAGTTGTGGTATAAATCAGTATCTAAATTACTTGGGAATATGTTGTGAAAGTGGATCATTTAACACTCACCTGACTTTTGTAAAGCCTTTTAAGGACTTCAGTGCAGCTCTCAGGACACAACTTTGCTGTGGACTTCAAATTAATTAGATGACCAAGCTGTAAAGCTTAATTAGCACAGTGCCATAATATGTAGGAAGATTGAGACTGCCACTAAGCCCAGCCCTCTTGAGGAGAACAGAGGGAATGGTTTGGTAAAAACTCAACCTGAAGGTGTTGCACAGAAACTCCCAAAGAAACCCTCCCCAAAATTTTGAGAAATGAATTAAGACAGAAGGAAATGAGAGTTGTCCACATGCAGGTCAGCATCTGTTTTGCTGCCTTTTACATAATAATTTAAATGCTGACAGTGGGTTTCTTACTCTGGTGACCAAGATGGATGGGGGGAAAAAAGCAAATTCCTTTCCTTAAAGCTTCACCTTAAATTTGACTTCTACTCTGCAGTGAGAAATGGGGAATGAGAGGTACAGAGGAGGTGCAGAAAGTTTTCATATCTCAGTAAGAAATGCCTGACCACAAATGGCATTAAAAAAATGGCTGTTTTAATATTACAGATTGAAAAGAATACAGGTAATGAGGAAATATTTTACTCCTTCAGGTGCTGGGAGTCCCACATTTATGCAGCATCAGACAGACCCAAATAAATACAACAACAATATATGCACAGGGAGGGAGAAAGGGCCATCCCACCTCTATTAGTGCATGTGCAGGGGTGGATGTGTGGCCAAAAGCAGGGAGCTGAGCCTCTGAAATGCTCTTTCACTGCAGGAGGGCACAGAGCAAAGTTTTGACACAGCCTATTATGGGTTCCAGCCCTCATATTTCTCCCAGGACATCCCCCGAGCCCGTGACAAATTACATGTTGACAAATTACATGTCAACAAATTGCAGGACTCAAAGATGTATGGCTGGAAGGAGCCAGATTCTCTTGAATATAAACAGGCCTCATTAAAGCTGTCTATAAATTTTATGTCTGGCCAAAAAAAGAGTGAGTACTGTGTAGCCTCAAGATAAGCATAAAAATGTGAATGGAAGGGCCACTTTTTTTTTTCTGACAATAGCAAGAAATGGAGCACCAGGTAATTTTAGAGCAGAAAATTTTAGTGCTGGAAAGCCCTTTTGAAATGGGCTCTAGAGCCTCCACAGTTCCAGAAGACCAGAGAAGGGCTATATTACTTAGTTTTTCTTATCAGAAAAAAAATCCTACAAACAAACAGCAACAAAACCAAAACCAACCAGAAGACCCTGTCAGATTAATCTGGATTTTCTCCAGCCCCAACAAAGCTCTGCAATGAAGACTACAGGCTTTCCTAGCAAGAAAATCAGCAGACTTTTCTAAAGAGGCCAGAAGCCAATTTTGCCAATATTTTTGAAAAAAACTAAGTCTGGTCCACTCCACAATAAGATTAATACAATTACAAAAACAAAACAAAACAAACCCCACACCCAAACAAAAAACCCAACCACCCAAAAAACCAAAACCAAAACCAAAACCAAAAACAAACAAACAACAAAACAAAAAAACCCCAAATAACAACAAAAAAGGAGCTAAAAATTTCTATTTCTAAACTGAAATTTGGTGGTTTCACGGCTTAGAGCATTCACAGAAGTATTTCAAATATGCCATATTCAAATAAAGCAATATTTTTCAGGTAACATGTTTAGGTAATGTTTAACTATTTAAACCATAAGCTTTTCAAAGCTAGGAGATGGAAGGAGTTTTTTTGGAGGGAGCTTTTGTAAATTTGTAAGACTTGAACACATCTTTAGGTTATTGAGGTTTCAGATGACAGGAGGTGTCTCGACTGTAACTTGCAAAAAAAGACCAAGAGCTGATGAATTTCTTGTTCTGTGTGTGGAGTGTGTTTGTGTCTGGGGGTGTCTGATCCAATCCACAAATCAGATTTACTGTACTGTGCTATTAACTGGAACATGGCCTGTAAAGATGTTAAAAATGTTAAGAAACTGCCTCTTCTTACTTTTGATGCTATTTGAAACTAGTGACAAGTAGGGATTGAATGGAATATTGGGCAAATACTACCACAGCTTGTAAAACCACAGTTCCTTTAAAGTCCCTTCCCTTCCCTTCCCTTCCCTTCCCTTCCCTTCCCTTCCCTTCCCTTCCCTTCCCTTCCCTTCCCTTCCCTTCCCTTCCCTTCCCTTCCCTTCCCTTCCCTTCCCTTCCCTTCCCTTCCCTTCCCTTCCCTTCCCTTCCCTTCCCTTCCCTTCCCTTCCCTTCCCTTCCCTTCCCTTCCCTTCCCTTCCCTTCCCTTCCCTTCCCTTCCCTTCCCTTCCCTTCCCTTCCCTTCCCTTCCCTTCCCTTCCCTTCCCTTCCCTTCCCTTCCCTTCCCTTCCCTTCCCTTCCCTTCCCTTCCCTTCCCTTCCCTTCCCTTCCCTTCCCTTCCCTTCCCTTCCCTTCCCTTCCCTTCCCTTCCCTTCCCTTCCCTTCCCTTCCCTTCCCTTCCCTTCCCTTCCCTTCCCTTCTTGAAAGGAATGAAAGATGTCATTTCTCTGTTATGCATCCATACCTACTGAGCATAAATTGGAAATGAAAGACAAAGCACAGCTGGAGGAGGTGGGCATGAGGAAATATTTTACAATGTGGGAAATATCACAATGGCAAAGCAATGTCATCTGCTGGTGCAGAAAGAGATTTTCAGCCACCCCTTTTCTGCCCCCAGCCTTCCAACAAAAATATTTCATGAATATATCCAGTCTGAGGATTTTAATGTAACCAGTGAATTATGATACATTATAGCAGAACAGTCTTAACTAGCTGAACTTTTCTAAAAAATAATCAATGTGTGGATTGATAATAGCAGCAAATTTTGTTTAGTGTCATCATGAGAGGTGAATAACTTACAAATAGCAGCATTTAGGCAGAAAAACGCATCACTGTATCACACACAAAAAATAATCTCAGGGAAATGCCCAGCCAGCCTGCCTGTAACAAAGATCTCTGGTACAAAAAGATCTGAGGGTACAGAAAGGCTTTGACTGGTCTCATGTCTGAATTGTCCTCAAATTTCACAAAGAAGTTCTAACATCCAAAAAGTCACACAGAGCGAGGAATGAAATGTAACACAGGAGAGTAAAAGCTCTCTTTTGGTGTTATACAGGATTTGAGAAAGAAAAGCTCTAACAGATTCGATCTCACAGCAAAGAACATTTCATTACCCAATTGTTGAAGGCAGCCTGGTCAAACAGCCACAGACTTATTCCAGGGACTCCAAGCCTTTTATTCCATGTGTGTATTTGGTTTTTTTGTTAGATGATTCCATTGACTTCTGAAGAGTTACTTTGGATTACACTGATACCACTAAAATGAGGAAAGAAGCCTCAAAACCCCCCACCTTACAGAGCCACCTCCAAGGCTCAAAAAAAGCTCTGAGTTCAAGAAATTGGTGCCCTGTTCACAGGTATATTTTAGCAACCTGATTGCAGACCCTTATTACATTAAAAAAACAACATACAAACATAAAACAAAACAAAAAAGCTGCCATAAGTTCTCTGAGTATAAAGTCACACAACACTGTTATAGATCATGTGAGCCCTCTCTGGCAGAACTCAATTTTTTGTCGTTTTAAAGAACTGTCTATTTTACCATTATTGTCTGTTTTATAGACTGGAGGCTTTTTTGTTGGGCCTTCTGGCTCAAAAAAAAAAAAAAAAAGTGTAAACTGGTTTTGGTTTCTGTTGTTGCTAAGGAATGGTGTAAAGGGGTTTGTTGAAATCTATTTCTGATAATAGGTAGGAATTGCACTCTGGTAGATCTTAACTTCTGTGACTCTAGGATAAAATGGGATTTCCTGGGTGATGCAATATTGACAAAAGTGTCTCCACAGAGAGGAATTGCCATGCTTACACAGAGGCAACAGTGAGTTTTTAGAGTCTTAGGAACATTCACAGCAGCTTACACGTCCAGCAAGTTGTAATTTGGAATTCTTGGAAGCCACGACTTAAACTGATAAAGATTCTGGGTAGGAGAGCAGCGCCATTCAGCCAGGCTGCAGTAAGAGGAATGGCTATGCACAGTGACAGCTTTTCACAGGGCCTTTTCCCAGAATAAGCAGGAGCTTCATCCCTCATTCCATTATCCCGAGGGCTGGGGGTCACCTCTTGGGTTACTCGCTACTAGATTGGAAAGCTGTGTGGTATTTAGAAAGGAAAGTTCAAAGCTATGTGAGTCAGTGCCAGTTCCTCTTTCCTTCCTTCACCGTGTCAGATATTACAGATTAGCAATTTCCCTAAGTGATATTTAATGCTAATTACTTCAGGGTCAATGAGCTGTGATGAAAAAAACAATCTTCAATAGGGCTTTTCTCATATAAGGCTTATAATGAGTATTTCTTCAGCCCCATTTCAGCTCTTCATGTGTGCCTGTCCATACCGAGCCCACACCAGCCTGGATGTGGATGCTGAGCTTCAGGCTTTTGTTTTTCCAGTTTACCCTCATCAAATGACTCCTGCTGCCTGAGATTCCAAGGTGGCAACGCAGACCTGTGATTTGAACTCAGCATTCCAAACCTGTGGGAAGAGAAAACCACATTCTCTGGTGACTTTCACCTCCATTTCAAACTGTTTCTATCAAAGATGAGTTTTTGTCATCCCCTCTCTTGCCACGCCACCCCTGCCTTGCCATAGTGGGTTTGTTTGGGTTTTAGTTATAAATATATATACATATATATATATATATATATAAAGAGGCAGGGATTTTATTTCTACATAGAAGGTTGGATTTCAAGGTTTTTAGAGCCATGGTGAAGAACAGGAGTTACTGAGTGGAATTGCACAGTTGCTTTCTTGCCAAAGCCAGATCAGATATTGTCTTTATTTCTTTTGTCCTTCAAGTCCTCCCCAGTAGTACCAGTCTTCAACTATGAGTCAGACCCATGAGAGGAGATAAAAGGAATTTTGAGTTATTTTGGGTTTTTTTCATTATTTATTTAAGTTTTATGATCTTGAGGTTCAAGTTCTTAGTCTTGTCTGTGGTATCTAGAAATCTGCTTTATAAAGCAAAGCTGAAATTCTGAGATGGTCATACAGCAAAAGGGTTCTCTGAGCTTTGAGCATGACCCAGTGGAAAAAAAATTCACCGTTTTGCACACATGAGTTTGTGACAGCAGTGTTATCTGAATGCCCAGAGAAGGAGCAGCCCTTTTATTCTTTCCCTGGAATATTAACAAAATCCTTTACAAGATTAAGTGTTATCAAGTGTGATTAGAAGTACACTGCTAATGGTAAACACAGTTAACATTTACACAGTGCTTGCTCAGAGGCGCTGCAATGCTTACCTAGAACAAAAAAGGATGATTTGAAAAGAACTGTTCATAGTCTACTTCCCAAAACAAACTGTGGTGGTTTTTTTTTGTTTGTTTGTTTTTTTTAATGTTTGTTTGTGGTTTTTGTTTGTTTGTTTGTGTGGGTTTTTTTTTTGTTGTTGTTGTTGTTGTTTTTTGTTTTTGTTTTTGTTTTTTTTCCAGTTGGCCAGAAATCTACCAAATTATTTTGGTCAGAAAAAGAGGACAGTATTGGCAAATAGGCAAATGTACTGCTGTAAGTTTATGGAAAACCAACCTTTGTTGCAAACCTCCTGCAAAGCTTTTAAACTGGCTTAGTGCAAATAAAATCAGATAAAAATATTGCCATGGACTTTCCAGTTTATGTCAGTTTTTACTTTTAATCTTGAAACGTAGCTTATTCTAGTCTGTTCTGTTTATTAAATCAATGGGACATCATCTATCAATTCCATTTTTGGTCAGCTAGTGTGCACTATAAATTTGTGGCCTTGAAAGAGTACAATTAATTTTTCATTATTTTATGAGGCCATTTTTTTGCTCATGCCTCTGAATTATGGCTGCGTGAATATTGCACTCATGCTAAAAATTCCAGTCCAGTTAAAAAAAAAAATAACAGAAATATCTGCTGTAATTCTAAACGAGAAAATAACAAACCACATTATTACTACTGCTACTACTATTCTACTACTATTCTGCTCGAGCAGCCTGCTCCTGTCCTTGCCTGATCAACATCCACAGAACCAGCATTCATCAGAAGATAAAAGTTCTCTGGTTTTCTCAAATCACAAACAAAAATACTAACCCTCACTCTCCTTAATCTTCTGGTACTAAAGTGGAAGCAGATTCTTTATCAGTTTTAGCTTCCTGTTGAGTAATTAGCCCTTCACTGGGCTTTTATCTGAAAGATAAAGGCTTTGCTTAAGTATTCATTAAATTGGAGCTTTCATTTTGATATAATTCTTATAAGATAATTTTTTGTAACAGGAGAAGAATCAATTAAATAATATAGTACATTCTCCTTAATGACACAACTTTATTGGAATTTAAGTTTATTAGCATAATTGTATGATGTGCCCTTTATTAATATTACAATATGATGCAATAAATTACTATAATTTTGTTAGCTAATTCAGTTGATACTCCTATCAGAAATGTGGACATAGGTCATAATGTTAGAAAGATATTTGAAAAGTGAGGACCGATTTTCAACAGTCTGTAATTTTTCATTAATGGGAAAGCACTTACAAAACACTTTTTTCTTAGTGAGGTAACAAATATATCCTTTGGGGTCTTTCCATTCCTCCTATGTATCTACTAAAAATTTTTCAAATGATTTTTAGCTGAAGGCTAAAATATTTAAAAGGCTCAGAAATATTTTAGATTAAATATGCTGTCAATATTACCCATTTTGCCTAAACAAAAGGCAACAGAAGGATAGGAGGGTTTGAATTCACAGTATTGCACTGTTAATTCCCTCTGTAAATCAAAAGTAACATACCAGTGCACAGTATCTGAGTGCACCTGGGTCTATGCTTTCCCCAAAGTTCCTTTAGCAAAATTCAGTGCTATAGGAAAGGAGTTTATGATGTGTAAAAATAAACTTACAGTGGAAGAGAGAATTGAGACTGTAAAAATGACACCTATAATTGGCTGCTCCAAAGTGAATGTCTGAATCAAATCTTATGCTTTTTAAAACTTGAAGAAATGAAATGTGAATGATAATCTTGGCTATAAAAAATGAAGATCTACTTCTGTGAGTAATAGAAAAATACCTGGGGTTCCTTTCTCAGCTTGAAAGGCAATGATAACAAAAGAATGACTTTATATGCAGTGCTCTCGGCTGCCAGAGATCAAGATAGGAGCACTAAAACTGACAGAGCCCACAGATACAATTTTGGGAAAAAGAGTTATTTTTCTTTTCAAGTTCTCAGTCATTCAGTGAACGCCAGAAGGAGGAAACTCACTCTTCTTAAAATCCCATTCCAAAAAATGTTGACGTTGCATTTATATCCCATCAAGCTTCAGACTGTGTTAAAATCACATGTATGCTTGATACAAACCATGTGTTTATAGAATGAGGTTCAAGTTACAAATTTGTAATTTGTTCAAGTGGCCAAATTTGTGTCACCTCCTTGCTAGTGTTTTATTTTTGCATGAAGTTATTTACTCTGGGCATGCTGAAAAGGTATATGACTTTAAACTGAAAGAGATTAGGTTTAGATTAGATATTAGATATTGGGAATAAATACTTTTTGGGAGGGTGGGCAGGCCCTGGCACAAGGTGCCCAGAGAAGCTGTGGCTGCCCCTGGATCCCTGGCAGTGCCCAGGCCTGGATGGGCTCTGAGCAGCCTGGGATAGTGGAAGGTGCCTCTGCCCATGTGTAGGAACTGGGTGATCTTTAAGGTCCTCTATCACCGTGGAGGCCCAACCAGGAACACAGACTGGGGACACAGATCTGGGTGCAACAACAGCAGCAGGGCAGAAGACCCTGCCCTTAGTTTATTTTTCCATTATATATCTGTGTCAAGGTGACTATGGACTGGAGAAGGGTATCGCCACCTCTCCTGTCACATTGGTCCAGGAGGCTGTCATTCAACCTCCCCTTCTCTTGGAGAAAGAATTCATAACATTGCCAATATTTACAAAACATGGTCCTGTGTTTACAATTCACCAGCGTGAGAAACTGCACGTTTCTCCTTTAATATGAACGCTCAGCAAACCAGGAAAATTCATGGCAACAGTCCTCCCCAACCCAAACTATTCAAAGACATTCTGATTCAACAACCCTGCCCAAGCAGTTTCTGTCTTTTTAAAGCCAGTAATTTCCATTCAGTTCAGGCTGGGGGCTTTGCAGTACTCTGGCTTTGGGTGAGTGTAAGGATATTCCAAGAGGGAAGTTGGAGGATCAGAGACAAATTACCTGAAATGGGCTCTAGAGAGGGTGACCTGTCAGCTCTGGATGGAGCTGGTTTATAGAGTTTTGAACTTAAATGTCATCTGGACTGAATAACAACTCTCTAGTTTGTTTTTGGGTCCTTATTCCATGACTGTCTATATTAAATAAACCTCAGTCCATTCCTTCCCCACCCAATCACCTCCAAAGTTTGAAGTGGGAGCAGAACACGCACAACTTTTTTTCCACCAGCTGGGGAGATCAATTTTTAACAGTATTAATTAGTTAACAGATTCCACTGTGTTATTCATGTAACAGAGCTGTGCTCCAGGTCCTTTCTGATCCAATGCACATTGATTCTAAGGAACAAAAACAGAGCTTCTAAAATGGAATCTTTTTTCCCTAAGCAGATATCACTTCACACCTGGCTGTGCCAGATAATTTCTCTTAAGAAGAGCTACTGGAAAGTTTAATCTTTCCCTGAGTGTGGCAGTGAGTTGCAAATGCCATATGTTTTCTAGAATGAAGCTGGCAAAGTGCATGTTGTGTTTCCTGTAAGGATGAACCTTCCCTAATTTTACTAAAAGTTGTGTGGGAGCCTTGAGGCTTGCAAGCTTCTGTTTGGTTGTGCTTCTTGTTTGTGTTTGTTGAAAAATATCTACCATACCCAGAGTATCCTGCTAAACTGAAAGTGTGGTGAAGCACAAGGCACCTGCATATTTTTGGAAAGAGAAACCAGGCTGGATCATGTCCTTACAGCAGATGTTGTGCCTGCCTGGCTCATTTCCTGCAGGAAACTCTTAACAAGGGTCTGGTAACATTTTTATCCCATGATTTGGTCACATGAAGGTATTTTTCTAGGAGGATACTGAAATTACACTATAGAAAATTCCAGGCTCAAACAGGATAAGCTTTCATAATCTGGAGGCTTCTGGTTCTTGTCAAATATTGAGGGGTGAAATAATTTTCAGTTTTGAAGTAATTGGCATAACATTTAATGTGTTCATACCATTTCAGTAATTTTCCTTAAAAGTCTTTAAAATGGCTGCCTTGCAAGGCATTATGTTTGAACATAAAACCTTCAACAAGAAGATTGCAGGTTGTAAAATGGATCTCAGCATTATTTTTGTATTCTACGATACCCTCAAAAAATCACCGGCTTTTAGTGGAAAAGAAAATTATATTGGTTTGGAACATGAGGCTGCTTATTTTTTGAGACCTCATACCGTTTCTATTTTATATGGAAGGCCATTTAATTTGTGTTCAATATTAGCATATTTATTTTCCAGCACATTCTGAACCTTAGGAAGTCAATTCCCACTGTTAGTGAGAGAGTAAGGACATATTACAATTTATTTTTTAAAAATGGGAATAAGCCTGATACTGATTCATATTTATTTTCTATGGTACGTCAATAACCTGGTAAAAGAGGTTTGACTGACATTTTAACAAAATCGCTAAATTTACATCATATTCTTTTATGTTTTGCTACTAAAAGCAGCCTAGTCTTTTGGAGTGGTATTTCCAATATGTCTTAATCTAAAAGCAGCTGAGCACCACCTTCAGCATTTTATGTCCCTTCTGACAAAAACATTAACAACAAAACCAACAATAATAAAAATAACTAAAAAAAGGCAAAACTCCACAAGCTTGCACTCTAGTTTTGTAGAAGAATTAATGTAGAAATCCTGATCTGAGAGTTCTGGGGTTTCCTTTAAAATTTTAATCTTAAGGAGCATGCATTGCCTTCCTTAAATATTGCTTTTAATATTGACAATAGAGAAGGAATGGCTTTTCACACAGATGTAAACATTTCTACGTGTATTTTTTT
Organism: Prinia subflava; assembly: GCF_021018805.1. Taxonomy (NCBI): domain Eukaryota; kingdom Metazoa; phylum Chordata; class Aves; order Passeriformes; family Cisticolidae; genus Prinia; species Prinia subflava. Next base: position 2,712,151 of record NC_086271.1, read on the forward strand.
ATTCAATAAGGAGTGTGCTGTTATTTGTTCTTTGATTAAATGTAATCAACATAGTGTCAGCATTTGGATTAAAAATATCCTGTGAGCTCTACCCTGACACATAGAAATAATCAAGCTTGAGCACCTTGGCCTTTTATTCCATCAGCTAATTAGGGTAGGATGAAGATAATGTTTCCTGAGGGCCTCTCTTTTATGACCGAGTGGATCCAAAAAAGAAATTGGGAGCGTAAATTTCCAGTTGTAGTGTCCAAAAGTTCTTCTTTGGTACCATCTACTCTGCACAACAATCACCAGGCTTTAATGCTGCAGTTTCCAAGAGAGTAGAAAATCTTCTTCTGAACAGATAGAAGCTAAAAATAGTGACAGAAACGAAAGTCTGTGCTCTCACAAATCCTGATGAAGCTGGGAAACTCAATACTGAGTTAGTCCCTGAATCCATCAAGATCCATGGAGCTTTTTCCATTTTGTCAGAGGAGATGATCAGATGGAGGACTAGCCTTTGCACAGAAATCCTCAGAACTGTCCACTGGACCAGGCTTTGCACAAAAATCTGCTCTCCTGGTCCCCTGCTGTCTCTGCATCCCCTCAAGCAGATCCCCCAGCTCTGCTCCTCTGCCCCAGGAGCTGGCTGCTGCCTGCACTCACTCTGCTGCCACAGCTTTTGGGGCGAGGGCTGCTCCAAGAGCAGCTCTGCAGACGGGTGTCAGCTCTGGTCTTTTAACTTCTGAAGGATAAACGCTGCCTTCAAACTGTAACACTTTTCCCTGCAAAAATTTCCCTCTGATAATTGAGTGGCTGTCGCCGAATGATCCGGTTACATCTCACAGGTGGCTGAATTAGGCTGAAAATAGCTGCTAAAGGAGAAAATGGAATAAGGAGGGCAAGAAAGATGAGAATTAGCCTCTCAAATGGAACTTGTGCTTTTAAGTTAGATGCATGATAGAGGATGACAGAAAAGTGATAGGAGCTGCAATCCTTACTCGTATTCCTATGGACTTCAAAGGCAGTTTTCCCCTTTGAGAAATGCAGGATCAGACATCCTATCTGTACTTGTTACTTTCAGCGTCTGCCTCTTACTTGTGTTGTCAGGAGAGCTTTTCTCACCATATGGGACTTGTGAAAGGTTTTTAAAGCCCTTGGTGATGTTCAGTCCTTGCCTACTTCGACTGGCATTCCTTACACCTTTCTAAAAAGCCTCGCTGCAGACAAAACTTTAATTTGCACTTAAATGTGGGAAGCCTTCCTTTTAAAGAACAGTTTTTTACAGCATTTGACTCTCACTGCAGCTTTTGAAAAAGTAGACCCGAAAAAACTGGCTTGCTCCATGCTGCCTCAAGAGAACTGGAGCGTGTCCTTTTCACTTATTACTGTTAGACTTTGGCTTTTCCTGCCTGAAATGAAAATGTTCTTTTTTTTTGAACAAATCTTTGTCCCTTTCAGGTCACGGGATGCAGAATGGCTCTTGGGCTGCCCTTTCAAGCTGGTGAAAGTAGAAAGTTAATCATTAGGTCCAGGTTAAAACGAATCAGCTGATATTATTAAACATATATATAGAATAGATAAATGTTGCTATGTAAAAATGTATCTTGTGTTCCATAATGAGGACTTAATTTTGTGTGTCCTCCAGTGACTTTCTGGTGTGGCACAGCCCAGTTCAAAGGGATTTGTTGTCATTTTTTTCAATGCTACACCAGCAGAGGAGCAGAGGATTGGTGAGTGCTGGAGAAGGGTCTTGTAGCAGGTCACTGTGTGCACACAATGAGAGGTGTTGTCTTACTAGATCAGGTTTTTTAGGGAAGAGTCTTAAAATTTGTGATGAACAGTTATGGTAAAAAAATATTCTGACATCTTAAGGCTATTCTGAAAGGGCACAAAGTATCCCTATGCAGTAATAAACATTTTAATTGCAGAATCACAGAATAATTTCATTTGGGAAAGACCTCTAAGATCACTGAGTCCAACATTTGACTGATCATCACCTTGTCAACCAGACTAGAGCACTCAGTGCCAGGTCCAGTTGTTTCCTGGACACCTCCAGGGATGGTGACTCCACCACCCCGAATTCTTGTGCTGGTGGTAGTTTAGGGGTGAGGTTAGTTACAGCAGACATGACAAATATTTATTTTATTCTCTTGTTATAAATCATGATTTCCTTCAAAAGATAACATTGCTCATTTTCTGCGGTACCTATTCTGTGAATATCTGTAAATAGGCTTATACTTTTATATATATACTTTTATCAGCAGACTCTTCTTGCAGACTGGAGCACCTAAGTTTCTCCAGTAACCTTTCTTTCCATTTATCCTCTGACATTCTATTCACCTAGTTTACATATTTCCTCTGGCTCCAGTTATTTGAGATACTGAGGGTGAAAATCATGACAGAGGACTCAAAAGAAATAATTTGGTTAAACCTCTGGGTGGCCATCAAAAGATCTTGTTCCAAATGCCTTTGCGCCGTGCAGAAATGAAGAGAACCTCATTGTGACACTCAGCTTTGATCAAATGTCCTCTCTGGGAACCCTTCTGCACAGCAGTATTTTTATAGTAAGAGCTATCATATCACAGCAGCTTAGACTTTAAACTGGCATGAAAGGAAAGCCTAGGAGCTGGATGCTTTTTCCAGTGGATCACAAATCCTTGGCATTCCCTGGAAGAGAGAAGTTTAAACTAGCAGTACCTTCTTGGGGTTTTGGCACCATCCAGATGTTGGTGTCTTCTGACCTAGACTTCCTCTGTGGCCATGCATGAGTCACTCAAGCTCCCTCAGTTTTTCTTTAGGTTTGTTTTTATTACTGATATTTTTTCCTCAATGAGAATAGAATTCAGGTAAAGCAGGGTTGTGTTTGTAAAACTTGAGAATCTGTGACTTTGATGACGTGGTAAAAACTTATCTGTGATTTTGGCCTTCTCTGAAATGCATGATATATTTTACTTCTCTTTTGTGTCTTTCTTTTAAATGATATACTCTTGTTCATACTAATAATTCTTGGCCTGCTTCAATGATCACAGAGAGAATCTAGTTTTTTTTAAAAAATACAACCCTAGAATTGATGTTTTTCCTGTAATTTACAAAAAAAATTTATAAATTATTTCTTACATTATAAAACCACACACCCCTAGTCAAAACCATAACAATACAATGTGGGAAGTTTTTTCTTTGCAAATATAACACAGAAGCAAGAAAGGCAGCTAAAAAGAAAAACTGTACATGTATCACATTTAAATCATAAGCTTTAAATGACCATTTGAATGACAATTTGCAGGGTTCAGCCTCACAAGCTGACCAAATTAATGCTCTAAAGCCTTCAGGGTTGCTCCTCCTTCAGCTCATTTTCTTCTCCATGAAATCAATAATCTTTCCACCTGCTGCTGATTTCTTCACAGTGAGTGATCCAGTTATTTGTTTAACACCAAGTAACATCCTTTTAAAAGATGTAATTACTAAAAGAAGATAAGTATGACTTAGAATTCTACTGTCTGCTTAGGTGCTTGCTTAAATCATGTAAGTGGTCTCATCTCATTCTTCATCAGGACTATAAAATTCAACTAAAGAAATCCTTTGCTGACTAAGTCAGTATGGATGCCTTTCCCATCTCATTTTTCATTTATTTTGATGCCAAAGGCATTGTTCTCCTCGTCTATTAAAAGCTTTGATTTTAAGTAATTAAGCATATGCCTTTGCTCACATGTCAAAAAATGTCTGTGTGGTGAAAGCAAAGTCAGGTAAAGATTAAATACAGGGAAGAGGGAGGAGAGAGGAGGGGAAAGGAAGAAACCTGAAATAGGCCTCTAAATTAAAAGTGAGTGATTTTAGTTAAAAATCAAGATATACCTACTTCTACTTGAAGAAGTAAAATGGAAAACTATAGTCCCTTTTCTATTATGTAACAACCATTCAAAGAGAACATGAAGACATTTAAAGTGAATTTGCCACTCCTTATTAAAAGCAACATATCAGGATTTGAGGTTTCGGGTACTTCCTTCTGAATAAGCCAGCATTGGAGGAGAAGGGAGGCACCTGTTGTGAGTGCAGGTGTGTCTGGGGGTGGACTTCAGGAATTAAACACAAGTGAGTGGTACCAGCAATCTTTAGTTTCGAGTGACAGGAAAAGACATTTGTTCACAACAAATGTGGTAGGAAAATGTTGGCTTTGTCATGAAACAAATGTTAGGGCCCAGGATCCAGCAGATTTCATCATGCTGTGGCACTCAGGTACTATAAAATACAGATCCTTGGAATATTTTCCAGGCCACAAAGAACTTTCGGGTTTTAATTGTTTTCCTTTTATATTTTCCTTACCTTGCAGTCAATGATATATTTCAGCAACTAGGCAATCGTTCAAATCAGGGAAAAAAGGAAAACGATCAAGGTTAAACTTGTTAAATTTGTAGGTGAGCACAGCTTATGCTGCAAAGGAAATAGGTTAAATGCAAAGCAAGCATTGTGAATGAAGTCATGAGGAATGTTCCTGAAAAGCACATTTGCATCAGAGTTTGTTCCACCAGACAGCTTTAAAGCTTCCTTGAGGGAAGCTCTGCCCATTGGTTTCCTGGGTTCAGTAGGCCTGTGCTCCCTATGATCTCTCCAAAGCTTCTTGTATTTCTCCTATGTTACCATTTAGTCACTCAAGTGCTTTATTCCCCTTATATTCTTTTTTATCTTTCCCCTTTCTCCACCTATTTCCTACCCCTCAGTTAAACCACCAGGTTAAAATGAGTCTTCACAAAACCCATCGAGATGCCTTTGTGTTCACATCTGATTTATTTCTCAGGCTTTTCTCTTCCCTGGTGCTGCTCAGCCTACATAAACTGGCTATTTTAGTCCATGAAAGTTTCTGTGACAAAAACTGGTGAGGTGAGAAAGCCACATCAGGAGAGGCTTCCCTCAGGCTCCAAAATGCAAAGCAGCCCTGGAGATCTCTCCTATTTGATTGATATTTTCATATTTGAAGTAAAATCCAAAGATGAGCAAATTGATGGGCATCACATTAAAGGCTTTTCTTGTGAAGACTGAACGCGATTTCTGTCAAAAAGCTGAACCTGCCTTTCACTGGAAGGCTTTTTAAATCTGTGGCTGGCAGAGCTGACTTCACAATTAATAAACATCATCCCTGTGTGCATATGCAGTTGCCTATAATGGTGTCAATTCCAGTGAAATCTGTGGAGTTTTGTGTCTGTAAAGGCAGCAGAAAGTTCCATGACACATTCCTGATAGCAGCAGCAACAAAGTACAGCTCCTTCCCAACATGTCTTGAATACCTGATATGGCATTTTAGCCTGAGGAATTGCAATATGCAAACTGATGTGGGAAAACTCCGCGGAGCTTCTGAATGGTGCAGCATGTCATACAACCCAGGAACAACTTTATTTTCAAAAAGAGAAGGGCTGAACACATACATGGACATTGTCCCCTAGGATTATGTTACACAATACCATCTCTGACACATCTAAAAAAAATCATAAAAGATCAAATATTGCACAGTTACAAGGGATGATCTACTTCAGAAATTTTTTTCCTTTTTTGGAAAACCTGCAATACATATATAGTTCTTTTAATAAGAAAGAACTTATTAAACAAATGTATAATGCTTCCCTTTTTGTTTCCCGTGGGGTTAGTTATGCATTTGACATGAAGAGATTTATTTAGATATTTTATTGCCCTTTATTAAGCCAAACTATATTATTTCAGGAAAGAGTCATTGCAGCTTGTGGTATCAGTGTTCTTACAAAGAGATGCTATTGTGGAAAAAGCAGAGACCTTCACATATATTAAACCAGCTGCTAGCAGTCCTTCAGAGCAGCCTACAAATAATTAACAGTAGCTTCTGATGATCAGAAAATGGAAAAGTAGTTTATGTTTTATTATTTGTATATTGAGATCTCCTACTTCCTTTTTTCCTGGGTCTTCTGTTTATTTGCCTCTTTCACTTCTTCACTAAAGGCTTGGGGAGCAGGTGCGGGGGGAGATGATTTTATGTTTGAGAAACTGGGAAGGATTCCTGACATTGCCCTGTCCTGGGAAGAATGGGTCACTGCCTGGAGGTGCTGAGGCCAGCTGAGCAGCTGGAGAGCTGTGTGTCCCACATGCCCAAGGAGATTAAATATCCACAGTATGAAAAGGGACTGGTTTTTGTTTGTTTGATTGGTTGATTTTGTTTGTTTGTCTTGAACCTGACATCCCCCAGAATCTCTTGATGTTCCTTTTATTGTAAAAGACAGCAAATTCCTCACTCATCAGAACCTCAAGTGCATCAACCCAGGCAATAATCTGAAAAAGCAAATCATCTGTGAGATAGTTGTGATAAAGCTTGATCAGGAACTCTTTTGATTCATTTTCTGGTTTGGGTGACTTACTAAAAATTCTTACGTGAAATGCAATATTTAAAGCGAGTGATTTTCCTCACATTTCTTTGAGAAGAATTTTTTTTTTTAACTGAATACTTAACAATGGCATTTGCAACCCATAGGAGATATTGTTAATAGCAGAGATGAGAAAATGCATTCCCAAATGACGTAAATGTGTGGAAGAAGTGCAAGACCGGTTCCGACCGGATCAAACCGGTTCCAACCGGTTCCGACCGGTTCCAACTGGATTAAACCGGATCAAACCGGTTCTGACCGGTTCCAACTGGATTAAACCGGATCAAACCGGTTCCGACCAGATAAAACCTGTTCCGACCGGTTCAAACCGGTTCCGACCAGATCCGACCGGATCCGACCGGTTCCAACTGGATTAAACCGGTTCCGACCGGATCAAACCGGTTCCAAATGGCTCCAGCCGGTTCTGACTGGATTAAACCAGATCAAACCTGTTCCAACCGGTTCAAACCGGTTCCGACCTGATCAAACCGGATCAAACCGGATCAAACCGGATCCGACCGGTTCCGACCGGTTCCGACGGGTTCCGACAGGATCAAACCGGTTCCGACCGGTTCCGACTGGTTCAAACCGGTTCCGACCAGCTCAAACCAGTTCAAACCGGTTCTGACCAGTTCAGACCGGTTCCGACCAGCTCAAACCGGTTCCGACCGGTTCTGACCGGTTCCGACCGGTTCTGACCGGCTCAAACCGGTTCCGACTGGCTCAAACCGGTTCCGACCGGATCAGACCGGATCAAACCGATTCCAACCGGTTCAAACTGGTTCCGACCTGATCAAACCGGATCAAACCGGATTAAACCGGTTCCGACCGGTTCCGACCGGTTCCGACGGGTTCAAACTGGATTAAACCGGATCAAACTGGTTCCAACCGGTTCCGAACGGTTCCAACCGGCTCAAACCGGTTCCGACCGGCTCAAACCCGTTCAAACCGGTTCCGACTGGCTCAAACCGGTTCCGATCGGCTCAAACCGGTTCCGACCGGCTCAAACCGGTTCCGACCGGCTCAAACCGGTTCCGACCGGTCCCGACCAGCTCAAACCGGTCCCGACCGGCTCAAACCGGTTCCGACCGGTTTTGACCGGTTACAACCGGTTCTGACCGATTTAAACCGGTTCCGACCAGTTCAAACCGGCTCAAACAGGTTCCGACCAGCTCAAACCGGTTCCAACCGGTTCAAACCGGTTCCGACTGGTTTTGACCGGTTCAAACCAGTTCCGATAGATTCAAACCGGTTCCGACCGGTTCCGACTGGTTCAAACCGGTTCCGACCGGCCCAAACCAGTTCAAACCGGTTCCGACCGGTTCCGACCGGATCAAACCGGTTCAGACCGGATCCGACCGGTTCCGACCGGATCAAACTGGTTCCGACCGGCTCAAACCGGTTCCGACCGGCTCAAACCGGCTCAAACCGGTTCCGACCGGTTCTGACCTGTTCAAACTGGATTAAACTGGATCAAACCGGTTCCGACCGGATCGAATCGGATCCGACTGGTTCTGACCGGTTCCTACCGGTTCAAACAGGTTCCGACCGGTTCCAACCGGTTCAAACTGGATTATACCGGATCAAACCGGTTCCAACTGGATCAAACCGGTTCCGACCGGTTCAGGCTGGATTAAACCGGATCAAGCCGGTTCCAACCCGATCAAACCTGTTCTGACCGGATCAAACCGGTTCCAACCGGTTCTGACCGGATCCGACTGGTTCCGACCGGTTCAAACTGGATTAAACCGGTTCAAACCCGTTCCGACTGCTTCTGGCCGGTTCCAACCGGTTCAAACCGGTTCCGACCGGTTCCAACCAGTTCAGACCGGATCAAACCGGATTAAACCGGTTCCGACTGGATCAAACCGGTTCCGACCGGTTCAAACCGGTTCAGACCGGATCTGACCCGTTCCGACCGGTTCAAACTGGATTAAACCAGATCAAACCAGTTCCGACCGGATCAAACCGGTTCCGACTGGTTCCAACCGGTTCAGACCGGTTCCGACCGGTTCAAACCGGCAGAGAAAATGGATCTTATGAATCTCACATTTCCAGCAGTATTTGCAGTTAGATCATCAGATTTCTATCCTTTGCAGTAGGTTTTGTTTTATCTTTACACTTTGGGCAGCTTTTTGTTTCCTTGTCATTTGTGGCAGAGTCAAAAACGTTCACGAGGGATTCGTGGAATCCAATATCTGTAGGATCCAAACTGGAACGATAAACCAATCAACTGTCAAGCATGTAAATCCTTATTTTAAAAAAAAAGTTAAAACTAAATACGAAAATGTTGCATTTAAGAGAACTTCTCAGTTACTTCATTGACCCTGAAATCTCTCCTAACCCCAGCTCTTATTTGCAGGAAGCGTTTTGTGACTGAAAAACTGTGGATGGCATAGCCTTTTAAAAAAAAACAGTTTGGGGTTTTTTTAATTATAAACCACAGCTGAGTGAATGTACAAAGCAAATCAGTTCATGTTGTTCCCTGTGTCTAGTGTTAGATTCAAATTCTTTTTTAGAATCATAGACTATAAATGACTGAACTTTTAGGAGACAAATTCCACGTTCTTCTCTGGGTGTTTAACAGCAGAGCCCAAGCAGCTGAATGCCCAGTGACCAACCACAAACCCTGTTCTGTGATACAAGTGATAGGGCTTACGTTATTGCAAATGACAAAACATTTTCCAGCAATGAAAACCTGTATTTATTTTATAAATATATATTTATAAAATAACATTTTCCTGAAATGAAAATTCTTTTCCAAAGGGTGCATGGGCCAAGTTAGAAACCCTCAGTGAAGAGGAGTGCTGTGGCACATGCCTCACCCTGGGCCACCCCAGATGGCTGGAGCATATGGCAGCAGTGAAGTTGTCACTGAGTGTCCCTGAGTCCCCAGGTCGTGTGCCCAGACCAAGATGTTGCTCTCTTTACTGAGCTGACCTTTGAGGCAAACAAGCAGAATTTCCCTTTGGGTGTCATCTGCTAATTTGGCTCTCTATAAACCACCAACAAACAGGCTTCAAAGGCACATATGCACCAAGAAAGGCCTTCCCCAAGGGGCTTTATTAGAGAAATTATTTTAAATGCTTCTGGCCAGGAGAAGTCTGATGAAGACAGATGGCAAAATGGAGGAGTCTTTTTCCAAAGGGAAGGATTTTTTTTTTTTCGAACTTTGCAGCAATGTCATTGTGCTTCTGGGAAAGATTTAAGAACTGTGTCTGCACAGAAAAAGAATAAATGTTGGTAAACAATCCCAAATCTTTGTAATAGCACAGGGTTGTTTTTTTAATAACTATTATCTTTCCAAGAATGCTTTCATTGGGGTGTGTTTTTAGCAGGAGATATTCATCAGCTGGGGCTGCCTTAATGTGAGAGTTGGGAATATTGCCTCTCTCTCATGCACAAGAAGGAAAGCAGAGATTAAGCTCCTTGCATAACCCAGTGCATGAGTCACTTTAAAAGGGTGAGATACCAGAAGGAAAACTAATGAGCACAAGTAATTACTGCAAATGGGGAGTGAGAAGAAACACTGAAGGGAAGGCAAAGTGCAAAGCCTCTGTGTAAAGGAGGAGCACCACTAATGAGTGCAGTTCCTGAGAGTGCTTGTGCTGCTGCCCAGTCCTTCTCTAAAACATTTTCACAATTGCTGATAAAATGCAGACTTTCTCTGTGGGCTGGCTGACTTCCTGGTTGTCACCCGGTATCTGTGGCATGTCACCTGAAAGGAAGTGATGCCTTCAGTTTTAGCTTTCCTGTATTTCAGATTCTGTGCTGCCCAGGGGAGCAGTTCTGAGCCTCACATTCAGTGCCAGTCAGCTCTCTGCACAGAGTAGGGACACCAAACAAATACTTTTCCTGCTGCACACCAAGGACAACTTTCAGGCCAAAAAGCACAAAGAATGCTGGCCTGAAGAGAGAAAACAAGAAGGATGGGACCTCATAACCTGAAGCTGTAACTGGACAATTAAACCCCAATGTGCAAATGGACCAAAACTTATAAAAATGTGAGACCTCGTGACTGGTCAGCCATTTTGTGACCATTCTCAGCCCACCCTGGGTGTAACCCTAGCCAGGCTCTTGTTCTGCCCAAGGTGGATCCTGGAGGCCTTTCAATAAATCCCTGCTTTATTCTCCAGCTCTGTCCAGTCTCTGTTCCAGCTCAGCCTCCCCAAGGCATCAGGAGCAGATGAGCAGCAGCAGGGGCAGCCCAAGGTGTACCTGAGCAGGGAGCAGACAAAGCAGAAGTGACTTGGTCCAACTTTAAGGATCAGTCAGGACTCACTCCTGAAAGGTAACAGGAGGAAGCCAAGCATCACTGAGAGCATGAAAGGCTCCTGGCTGGGTATCACAGAACAGAGTCCTTCAGAAAAAAAAGATTAAAATGTTCAAGCTTTTGTTGTCTCTTCAAAAGAGGGGGCAGAGCAAGTCTTAACTTCACGGTCCGATGGTGCTTCTAGTACCATCTCCTCTCCTTCCCCTGAACCTTCAGAGGAAAGCCTTCAGTTTGGACTCATCCCAAAAAATTTATATTTCACAAATATATTTTCTTATAATAAAATATTTTTTGGCATTCGGACAGGTCCTTCTGCATGCTGTGTCTCATTTAGAAACGACTCCACTTTTTTACTGGCTGCTGATCAAACTCTGTCTTTTGGATTTCTGCAGTGGGCTCACAATTAAGAACTAGTCCAAACCATAATGAGTGCTACAAATTATTCTGGGTATCGTGAACTTCATTATCTCATACTAAACCTATTTTTATGATATTAAAATAGTGTCATAAAGAACACTGCATAGAAAAGTTTCCTTGGAAAATGGATTCAAAGTATATCATAGGAGTCATATCAAGATTTCATAAATCTTTATAGTAGCAACACCACTTTATTTATAGTATAATTTTTCTAAATGGTGATAATTGCTGTTAGTACTAGAGCAGGGTAATCTGCAATTTGAAAAAGCTATTTTCTTTAATTATATTTTTAAAATTTCGAGCTATTTTTTCTGAAAGATTTTTAGCTGAAATTGAAAATATTTTTAAAGTTTGGTTTTGGTTTTTTTTTCCTGCTTTTCAATTGATACAATATTTTAGAGCCATGTGCCTCAGGATTGTTCCTTGAAAGTTTTGGGACATAAGAAAGAATGATACCGGCACTCTTTTCCTGGTGTAAACACATAATGTCCCTGTCCTAAATTGTGTATTCTCTTCTAATTGCAGGAAAGTTACTGGGCTTTGTTTTTTATTTGGCACCTGGGTATTGCAAAGCAAGAGCACCAGTTTGCCTGGTTGTGCTGCAAAAGAGAGAATTTTGTAGCTGTGTGAGGCAAATCCAAGCTAAAATAAAAAAGATATCAGCTACATAATTCTGGGTTAATATTCTCTGAGTTTCTTGAGCCTCATGCTTGCCAAGGAGCCTGTTCCTCAGGCAATAATATTAGCTGGGTATTTATATTTACAGTGTTTCAAAGCAGTCTGCTTAAGCACAGGCACCTTGTCAGAGCACACAGATTTTTTGGAGCCCCTTTTTCTGTGGCATTTCAGGCTCACAACCATAGAGCTTTCTGTTAAATCAGGCTCTCAGCCTGTGCTGAAGGATCTTTGCTGTCGCCAGGTGAAAATGGACTTCCTAATATTGGTGTCAAAGCAGCTGGAAAAAAGGGACACAGTATTTTATTATTTGCTTTGGTTTGGGCTCTTTTATTTCATAACTGAAAAGACTGGAAAATAGCTCCTATTTAACACCAAACCCAATAGCTCAGGCACCTAACATTTCTCATTTTTGTTTTAGGAATGCAGTTGCTATTTAGCAATTATGGTTTCTGCTGTTACAGTGCATTGGATTCGAAAAAAAAAAAGACAAAAAATGTCTTCATCGTTGTGCTTTAAGTTTTTTGAATTCTGACAAAAATCAGCCTGAGAGAAATTTGTTAATCATCATGATTTAAACCCCCTGTTTCATATTTGGTAATTAATACCAGACGGTACAAGTACAAGGTACCATGTCTCTCCTTTAACCAACTGCAGCTGCTGTAATTTTTCAAACAAGTTGCTGTTCTTGCTCTTGTGGAAAAGAAGTTCTGATAGTTTAATTTGATATCTAATGCTTATCACAAAACACAGTTTTAGTTGCTTTTACTTTTCCCTTATCTCGGCACTTGGGGGTGAATTGTGCAATGCAGAGGCTCTGCTTAAGGTGCAGTTGTTTGAGGGACTTCCAAAAAAAGTGCATTCAATGAAGGTATATAAAGGACATTGATATTTGTGAGTATATTTTGTATATATATAAAACAAGGACAAAATGATCCTCTAAATCAGATCTACCATAGCTACACTGGCATCTTTAAAAATGATAAAAGCAAGCAAACAAACGAACAAAAAGAGAGAATCCCCTTCTTTGTTGAAGAGATCTGGTGCCTTATTTTTTATTTAAAGCTCTTCTGTCACTGGGAGGCCACCTATTGCCTTGCTATACAAATTTGACTGTGATGAATGTCCCTGAGAAAGGCACTCAGCAGCAATTTGTAGTTTTGGAAACAGAATTACCTGGAATTTTGGCTCAGTTTAGCCTGTTTCATCCTCTGATCTGTGCAGTTCTGGCCTCACCCAGGCACCATTACCTCAGCAGGGCTAAATGTCCAGCTGCCCATCATGAAAGTGTCCACAGGGAGGTGACACTCCATCATTCACCATTTACACCAAAATCCAAATGGACAGAGACTGCCAAACTTACCTCTGGCACGTCCTTATTTCCAACCCCAACATTTTTAACAACAATTTTCTATTTTTTTTAATTACACAATATTAATTTTGACTATAGTACCGAGGACCGAAAATTTAACTTAAGACCCAAAATATACCTGAAATCAGTAGAATTTGAGACCGTTTCAGTAGCTCTCATGAGGTTTTCCCCAGATCACACATCACAGGTTTTGTATAATTCAAAGGTTAGGAGAAAAGGTCTGCTGCATCCATGTTATCTGATAAAACTAATAACAAATTTTTACATTTCTGGATAAGGAGGCATCATTTGCTTTAGTTTTCAGGTACTTAGTAGTTGCTACTCAGACAAAAAAATCATCTTTCTTCCTCACCTGAGCACTTTTTCTCTAAACTAATACATTACCTTTTTAAAAAATTGATCTTATTGATTTCAATTGAATCAAATGTGAGTCATATCTTAGAAGTGTTTCTTCCCATTTTAACCAGTTCATAAAAAGGTACTAAAAGTTCTTCCTGTGGATAAAAAGCTCAAATGGGTTGTCACAGTTGCTGCATTCCCACTTTCAGCACAGAGTACTGTGCTGAAACCATGGGAAGCTGGATTTCTTAAGAAACCTTCAGGAACTCGATGCTGAGTTTGGCAGATGCAGCAGGAACAAGGACGTGCTGATTTTATCATTGAGTGCTGTCACTGAGGAGCCTCAGTTGCAAAATACCACACTGATCATTGGTTCATGGTGTTTTTCTCAGTGGAACCTGCACCTGGGAAGAAAGGTCTGCACAAATGAGTCCGGGCCTGAATGATGTGCGAAAGGAAATCCCGCAAAATACAGAGCTGGATCTGGTTCTAGATTTAGGATAAAATATGAGACTCCTCATATTTTCCACCCCTAAAGGAAGAGCATTGCTTAGGCACTCTTTCAGGGTAGAGTGTCTGTGGTTTGTGATCTCGTTGCCTCTCCACCAGCCTCACTTGGTTTTCTGGTGGGGATGTCCCGAACTGTTGCTGTTCCTGCACATCCCAGTGTGTACAGCGTGTGCTGTGGTGGTGGGTGCTGAACTGCTCCTCAGAGCCTGCCTCAATGCTCTGTGCCTCCAGCTCTGCCTGAAATGTGCAATCATCTCTATATCAGCAAAGATCCACTAGGAAACCCTGAATAAATACCTATCAGGAGCATTATGTAGGCAAATGTGTCTAACAGCCTTCCTAGTAATGAGCCATGCATAAATGCCTCCTGATGAACAGACTGCAGAACCATGAGTTAGACTGAATGCCTCCAGTTCTGCCTCCAAAACTGATGCAAGTCAGAGTGAAAATCAGATTTTGCAGAATTGGCAGACCCCAAGTAATAAAGACCCTGCCACCTGGGACTTTTTTTAGAGCATATTCAACCTGCCTCAAAACACTGATATCAAAGTACAGGAGCAGAAAATGGGATTAATTTGTGCTGTCCAGCTAGAGAACTGAGGAACCAAAAGATGGAGTGCTTTTGATCAAGGTCACTCTGGAAACCTGCAGCAGAGCTGAAAATTGATACACCCAGTGCTTGACACAGATGGCTCAGCTCCAGCCTGTGCCACCAGTCCCTCCATCCAAATGGATGTGCCACCAGAGGTATTCTCTGTTTAATACCATCCCCAGAAGAAAGGCAGGTGCTGAGAGGGCTTTTGATACAGGCTGGGCCATATTACAAATGGTTCTAAGCATGGAGAGCAAAATGAAGTCTTTCTGGAGTGATTCTGTTGATACACAGCAGGTCTCAAGAATTTAAGTTTCATAACTGGTGCTAAAAATGTAAGGCAGTGTGGGATTGTTATTCTGTGTAAGAGACCAAGGGCAAACTTCAATCTAGTTTTATGTATGCCCCACATACAAAAAAATAGGATGAGAAGTGCTCTGAAGATGTCTTGGATCTGTTGTTTCTGCAGCAATATCACCTGATGATAACTCAGATGGACATTTGCACCTTATAAAAAAATCATCAGCAGCAACTTACTCCAAATCAAAAATCCAGTACTTTACATCACTCTCACTAAATATTTCATTAGATGGAAGGAGCTGCCACAGAGGAAATACTTTTTTTAATAATATTTTTTAATTTCCATGAGAAGGCTCAGTATGGCTGTTATATTCTGAGGGTGGGGAGAAGCAAAACAAAACAAGCGGCAACAAAAGGTGAATGTCAGCAGTCAGCTAATTGTGTTTTGTACAGAGGAAAGAGATTTCTTATGACACTGGTCCCAGGAGCACCAGCAGGGCTTAAAAGCATTCTCCTGTTGGGTGGCAGTTTGTGTGCCTGTTTGATTGAGTGGAAGGAGTGCAGGGGAAAAATGAGAACACAAATCCATGTTTTGGCTGCCACACGGTCAATACAGTAATAGGTTGGCAGAAACATCAAAACACAATCAAGAGCTGTCTTTGGGGCTGTGAGTGAGCAAAATTTGTTGGGCAGGAAGCCAAGGGAAAGGAGAAGAGGTCTTCTGTTCTTAGAGCTCATCAAGAGGCACTAAAGGAGCAAACTGAAATCTCTTTGTATGGAAACTGAGATCCGTGCTCAGATCTGCTTGTGCAGTTTCATTACATGTGGTATAACACAGGTGGCATGTTCCCTCCCCTGAGCTAAGCAAACTGTGGGGGCAAGGAAGTTGATGGTGTGTGTGTCAATAGTGCACATCCAGTTCGTACCATGCAGCAAAAATTTTTGTGTAGTGTGTTTGGGGTTGGTGCAACACTCAGGAACATTAAAGCCAAGAGTCATTGCAAGTAAATGTTTAAAACTTTATACACAACTTTTGCAAATGCTGATTTGCTCTAAAAACCTGAGCACCTGGCACTTCAAGGCTATTTTTTGATACTTTCCTTTTTTGAAAGACAAGGAAATAGTCTTCAGTGTTCAGCTCTGAGAAGGAACTGTGGAAGTTCATATAAGCAGCTTAAAACATTACGTCCACATGCAAAAAGACACACATGTAAATTTTTATGTGTCAGCACCTTCCAACACTTTAAGCAAGGGGCCATTTTTCACAAGGAGTTTGTGATAGCCTTTTAATGTTAGATTCAAAATCATATTTCATGTTCCAGTATCTGCCTTTACCCTCGCTATCAGTAATGAGATAAGCTTAAAATGACAACACTCTGATAAACTTAACACAGAGAGAGCAAATCATTTTCTCAAGCAATGGGAGTCTTAAGGAACAAGTAATTTTGTGCTCTTCCTATCACACTTCTGACTGGCCTTGCCCTTGAGGGGCAAGAATGTGTTGGTTGAAGTGGTAAAAAATGTAGAAATATAAAGAGAAGTGAGACCATTTCTGTGGCAGATTGATTTACATGACAGTGATAGATTTCTTGAAGCCTCATGAAGATTTGATCTCCTACAGAAGACATTAAAAAGACATTATGGGATCATCATGCAGCTATACAAATTTGTTGTATATTCCTTTATATGTTTGCCTGTGCAAAAGAACCAGGGATCAAAAGCTCTTGGGCTTGTGAAACCTGCCCTTTGATGTGGAAACAAATGATGGGTCTGATTCCCTTCATTATCTCAGTGGGCATCATTTCCAAGACATTTAGGGAGTTTTGTCTCATTTAACCAGCTGGCAAAGTGAGCATCCTTCCTTTTGTGACAAGGATCTCCTTCAAATTTCTAAACACTTCTATTCACACAGCAGGAAGAAGCAGGGTGATCTGGAATGCATCTAAAGAATCTTTGTGGGTGCTTGAGGAAAAAAGCAGTTCTAAAATAGGCCTTTTGGAACCTGCAATATTACAGAATCACATAATGGCTGAGGATGGAAGGGACCTCTGCAGCTCATCTTGTCCAATACTCCTCACCCAGGGTCACTGCTGCCTCATGGCAGCTTGCTGTGCCCCAGGACCCCAGATCCTCCTCTGCAGAGCTGCTTTGCAGCCTCGTTTGGGCCAGGGTTAATTTCTCCTGAGACCCAGGATGTGTGGGGTGTCAGTGGGGCTGCAGGCCTGGCCTCTGTGAGAATCCCTGCCTTGTCCATAGGTCTGGGCATGTGAGGTGATATTTGAAGCCATAAGCAGGACTGCAGCTGCAAAACACCCATCCAAACCCCACAGATGAAATACTTAGAAAAATGCTTTGAAAATATATCCCCAAAACATAGAGAGTGCCTTCACAAGGAAATACACTCCACAAGTCAAATGATATTGTAAATTAGTTGCTAAGCAGTCAAAATGTTTCTAAACATCACAGTAATGACCCTTTGGGATGTTTTTATCTCAGTAACAGGGATAACCTGCTGTAAGTACTTGCCAAGCCTGATGGGGCAGGACAAACCTGCCTGCAAAACTTTTAAAGTGCTGTAATCAACTTCCTGTCTGATAAGTTTGAAACATCGAGTACATGTCAGAAAACTGACACTGAGGCAATGCAGTCTTCCCAGCAGTATTTTCATTCTTACCACAGTCTTCCCACTGATGGACAATGAGGAAAAATGCAAAATTCCTTGGCTTGTAGTACAACCAACAAGGGGGGGTTTCTTCCTCTGTCTCTGCACATGCAGTGTAAGCTGTACTGACAGCAGTAACACAATAAATTTTAATGTCTTTCACATGAATAAAAGCAGATGAAAGCAGTTGGTACCATCATTGTTTGCAACCCTCTGCATAAACTGTAACAAACCTTCATAAACACAACACTGACTATGAGCCTTGCTGGGCACAGGGGCTGCATGGACTGGAATCTACAACTCAGAGTGAAGGGTTTTTGTATTCCTGAGCAAATGAGTCTATTCTGCAGATCAAACTACCCTCAAAAGGCTACATGGGTTGTATTCATCAGTCAGCTCAACAGGTCCATACTGGGTGGTTTGTTTTTGGCAGTTCTAACAACCTATGCACAAGAAAGGGCTGTTTTCTGCAGCAAAAAAATGCATCAAAAACCTTCAGAACATTAGGATTTATTCTCTGGTTTGACACAAACCTGGGTTAGGGCTTTTTTTAAACCAGAATGTCAGTAAGTTTTAAACTAAAAGAGGAGAGATTTAAATTAGATGGAAGAAATTCTGGTGAGGCCCTGGCACAGGTTGCCCAGAGAAGCTGTGGATGCCCCATCCATGGAAATGTTCAAGGGGATAGTAAAATTTGTCCCTGCCCATGGCAGGGCTGTTGGAATGAAATGTTTTTAAGGTCTCTTCCAACCCAAGCCATTCTGTGATATCAATTTGCAGAATACAGGTCACTGGGGATAAGAGAAGAATGCTCAAGGCAGACCTGTTTTGGCATTCTTCTAATGTGCTGCTGCCCAAATACAAGAAAGAAGATTGAAAATACATAATTTCTCCACCATTTCCATTTAAGCACCTCCTGTAATTGCTATAACTAATGTGTACTTTGGAAATCCTTTCTGCCACACAATCTTTTTATTAGTTGTTGTTTGTGTGTGTGTGTGAGGGGTTTTTTTAACTTCTTTTTTTTATTTTCTAAGTAATGGATCTTTAATGAATTGTGACATGCACTTTACTTTGCTCATTATTAGCCTGACATGTGGCCTTTGTTTTCTCTTGCAACCTGTGGGTGGCCATGCACTCACCTGTGAGCTTTGTTACTGGCCATGGAAGACTGATTTTATTGAAAAGTAAATGAGTATCCTAGAATTGCCTTAATATAATTGGAAAAAACCCTCTGTTTCTCTAAAGCCAACCATGCAGTGCACTAAAGCCAAGAAAATGTCTCTCATTGACATCCCTGGGCTTTGGTTTGGGACCCCTGCCAATGTTTTATTGAAATGGGCTTTTAACAGTTTCATATATTCAGCTCCAACCAATTCTCGAGTTCAATGAGAGAAATGTTCTAGAGCTGAATTGTAATGTACCCTGCTAGTAAAAATATTCATTTGATTACAGTGGCTGGCTGCCACTGTATTTATTTTGAAAGTACAAGCTGGTGCTGCACTTTTCTGAAATCCAAGATGGGAAATTAGGCACAAATGTCATATGTACAAAATAAAACCTACCCGAGATCTAAGAGCTCTGGACTGAACAGGGGAGGGGAAAGGAAAAGAAAGAAGAAACACCTGTAGCAAGCCCTAGAAAAGGGAGAAACAAGCAACAAATTAAAAAGCTTCATGGACTTGGTGAAAGGTACCTCACAAAGGAAAAAGATTCTCAGTTCTTGGGGCAGCTAAAGAAAACCTGATTATCTCAGTTCAGTCCAGTATTTCAAGCCTCAGAAAACAAAGCACGTTTTATTATTGTTATGTAATGATAATATCTTGCCCTCAGCGTTGGCAAATTGTCTCTTTCTTTTCTGAGAATGGAGAATACAATTTTAGCAAGTCAGCAGTGGAGAATTGCATTATGTATTCCAAGAGGTTTAAATTCATCATATATTTATTAAAAGGAAACCAGCTGAGGACATTGGGATATTTAGGGCATTTTGTATTCATTTTTATTTTATGGGTAGTTTGCTACTACCAAAATCACTGAGGTAACATGGCAGGAGTTAATATTGAGTTTCCCTCTTCCTCTACAAAGCCCATGCAGGTCAAAACTCTTCTTCCACCTTTCTGTTTTATGACAAAGCTGGGTTATTCTCCTTGAAAATACAGTTTTTAACATTACTCAGTGTTATGAACTGTGTCTAGTCTTCAGCTAAAAAGAAAACCACTCTAAAGACTTTCCTCACCTCTAGTTTAACCCATTTTGAAGTAAAACTGCCAGAATCAAGTCTCAACAGCTTCCAAATGAAGTGCCATAACCCCAGCAGCATGGTGACACGTGGAGTTCACAGGCTGGGCAGAAATTGAACTGTGTGGCTCAGTCCTGCCAGGAGGCTTGGAAGCTTGAAGATAAAATGGGAAGGAAAAAAATTATCCAGGAGAAACTGCTTGACATGATGGCCATTTTCATCAACGTTAATAATTTTCATCAACGATATTGAACAAGAATTATAGACCTTATTTTCAAGCTTCTATCTCCTTATAGGCAATTCATTTCACTCCTTATTTCCAGTACGTTGTTAATTCTACCTTGCATCCTATTTCATTCTCTTTTGGATGCTCAGTTACTCTAAATTAAATATTAATAAACACCTATTTAATTTACCCTGTAATTTGGAAACAGAGGAATGCTGCCATGGCTCTTGTCTTTTTCCAGGGACAATATTTCCCAGCAGTGCTGGAGGATTCCAAGGAATCCTCAAGGAATATCAGGCCCAGGCTGACAGCACGGATTTTCCTGCCACTCTTACCTGGTGGAGCTGTATGGAAGTGTCAGAAGGGATGAAGGGCAGCCCTCCATGTGCTGTTTTTCCAGGAGGACTGCTCTGGTGGCAACAAGCATCTGGGAGAAAGCAGAAAGCTCGTCTCAGAAAGACACAGCTGATGGATTTTTGCCTTGGGAAACGTGTCTCCCTTCCCGGGGTTTTTCAGAGGCTGCTGTGCCAGGGAGGGAGCATCAGGCAGGTGTTCAGATCACAGGCAAGCTCTGCCTGTCACTGTCTGCAAACCAGGAATCTCTGTGGCCTGCGAAGCTGGGCATTCAAAATCCCTCCCATGGCAGCGTTCAGAGAAACTCACACTCATCCCAGAGGTTTGTGTCCAAAAAGGAGACAGAGGAGCCCTGGAAAAAAACTTTATTTGAGTAAAGGGAGAGGACATGAGGCATTTCCCATGGGATATCTTAACTTGTTGGGGGATACAGTCCACTTTTTAATCCTAATTTCCCAGCTGCGTCACCCACTGGCTGAGGTACTCAGAAGGTACAGATTTCCCAAATTTCCTACTCTGTGCCTCCCTCTAATATGCACCCCCTTTTCCCCCTCTCTTTTATAACAAAACACTATTCATAATTCTATTAAGCCTTCGTTCTTTTTCTCCAAGTTCAGGAGTTCAACACGGCCTTGGATGAGCACCAGTCCATGCCAGTTAGTAACATTGCCTAGAACTGATGGTTTCTGTGCTGTTGTTTCCCTATCTCTGAGTCGCTGGCCCTATCTGCAAGCAGATCCTCATGGTCTGTTTGTGAAGACACGTTCATCTTATTCCTTTCAACTGGAAAAGTGCTGCTGGAAGCTCTAAGTGCAGCTGAGCCACTGTGTACAGAGGATGGAAACAGCAGGAGGGTCACTGCTCTGCTTCAGGATTTTTGGGTTGGAGTATGGGGTGTTTTAAGGCCATTGATTTGCTTTTTAAGCTAGGAGATTGTAAATCTCCACGCCCCAGCGTGACGATAAAAGAGACCTTTCACACCGCCTTTGCCTCCCAGTGATGATTTCCAGCAGAGCCGGGCTGGTCAGCACACGCTCAGCTGTGATGGATGTCAGCAGTCAAGGATATTGTCACCTTTTCAATTGGATGTGGAGAGACATTAAACATGAGAACGTGTCAGTCTGAATGAACCTGAAAATGCCTTGTTTCTGGACAAGCTGTAAAGTGATTATTCATTTTAGAAAGAAGTTGCTGCAGATTTATTCTTGTCTTCTTTTTCCTAAAAATGATCCATAATAAGATTTTTCTAAGCTGCCCCAAGAATTGGTAATATTTGTCTTTTGTGAGGTATCTCTCACTGAGTCCATGAAGCTTTTTAATGTGAGCACTGTACTAAAACATGATTCCCTTAGACCTCACTCTGATTTGCAAATTAAAAACAAATTAAAAAAAAAAAAAAAAAAACCCTCCCATATTCTTTGATTAATATATTTCAATATTTTCCCCTTTAATTAAAAAATGCTTTATTCAAATGGAAGCCCTGTACTTATAACTGGAGAATGTGATGGTGTGTGATGACCATGCAAGGGAAATGCTTTTTGCTGAAAATTAAATGTTTTTCTACCATCTGCCACTCAGAGTTGTTTTTAAAGAATGATGGGCAATATTTAGAAGATAAGGATTCTTTCCTATTATATTCACACTTAGACAGCCATGCCTTTTAGTTCTGGACACAGATTCCCAGTGCTGTGTGTTAATAAATTAACCACCTGTTTCAGAAAGGATTTAAAATACTTCAGTGAGTTTTATTTAGATAAACCGTGCCTATTTAAAATTTATCTTTGTTTTTTTTTCATCCAGAACAGTTCTCGAGGTGCTAATGGACAAGAAGAGGCCAGAATCTGAAAGAATTCAAGGAGGAAATTTGTTGAAATTTCCAAATATTTAACCAAGACTATAATTACTGATGGAATCGAGGATTGATCATTTCCTTTTGGGATAATTGCTCCAAATCCAACCCATGGCGCTCCGTTGCAGGTACAGAGGTGTGGATGTGTCTGTGTGTCCTGGGAAATCAAGTGATTCACCTAATGTTCAACCTGGGAGAGATCTGGGATCACAAGCTCATACCATCCATACTATTGATAACCCTATAATTGAGTAAGTCACTGATTTGCTTTATATTTTATCCTTAGTGAGATCTTGCTAATATTGTTAATATAATCAAGGTAAAAGGAATTTTCCTTCAAGTGTAGCCATCAAAAATGTTTCCAGTTCAATCTCTGTTGAAATGTCTTACTTCTTTCCTTTTTTTATTTTACTTCAAAGGGTTTTAGTTGCTAGCTCAGATTAGAGAGAGGAAGAGTTAAAAAAAAACCTCAACAAAAAACCCCTAGAAAAGCAGAAAATGAAACTCCTTCAAGAAAATGATTTTTTCAGAAAAATAATTACTCCAGGTTCTGTGGTGAATATTTCAACTTTTGGCAGATTCTTTTACCTGAACTCTGAACTAGCTGTTAATGAGAAACTGGGGTCAGCCATTTCCTAACCTCAAACAGAACAAGCAAAGCTGAAGTTTCTATTAAAGTAGGTAATCTCTGATTTATTAGGGAGCATGGACTGATAGATTTTGAGAGGGCATTTCCAACATTACTTGTTCAGTAGCTGTGGGTGATTTATAAAGTCACTTTATTTTGTGAGTTTAGAGAACTAATATTTCAGCTGTGGATTTTTTTTCTTGCTTGCTTGCTACAGATACACTGAGATAAAACCATGTCCACAGCTAAATTAAATGCATTTAGTATCAAGGGAGTAGTCTGATGGTTTCTGCATTGCGAAAGCAAGATAATTAACAGATTGGAATTTTGAAACATGCTTCTCATCTCAAGCTTAAAGAGATTTTAGCATTAAAAAATGTAATAAAAAGCTATCTAAATGGGAATCAATTGCCAACATTTCATTATTGCAAATATTTTCTATTCAGAAAGTGACTCCCAGTGTTGTCATAATATTTAAGGGCTGTGGAAGATGGAGAGTTGTGTTGAAAATTGCATAAAAGAGAAGACTGAGGAGGACTTCCAAAACCTCCACAAAACAGGATAATTTAATAATCAATATATGAGATATATTATAAACTCATATATATTATATATATAATATATTCTCTATATTATCTATAGATATATCTGTATCTAATATCTAATATCTAATATCTAATGTATAATATATATAATACATAATATATATTAAATAGATATTATATATAGATAGATACATCTATCTATTTATATTCTAATGGTATTATGATATAGAGTGCAGTTCTGGTCATGTCTGCTCATACAGATATTAATTTTCCATTAAGAACAATAAAAAGACATATAATCAAGCCACTAAGAAAAAAACCCACAAAACCAAAGGACTTAGAGGAAATGTGATTTTACTTTTGTTTTATCATAATGGTAGATAAGCATATATAATTAAATTGAAAGCAATAATTTATGTTTATCAAAAGGGATTATTCTCTCACGGAAAAACAATTAGCTTGCAATTAAGTGTCAGAAGCTATGATGGAATTTCAGACTCTAGCCTAGTTCCTGTGGACTAAGATTTTAACATTTCACAGGTGAATTAGGTGGGCACTTGTGCACTGTGGAAATGAAGACATAAGGATTACCCAGGATGAAAAAATTGCTTGAAAAAAGTGAGGTTTTTTGATATTTCCCTCTGAAGACACATCTCAGGCATTTATTTAAAAGAGGGTCTGAGATGGAGTCAAGGCCTTATGAAAAAGGTTCCTATTTACTGCAAATTAAGGTGTAAATACCAATCTTATGTGCAGTGTCAGAAGCCAGGAAATGTCATATTTTAGATACTGTTTTATCCACAGGAGTATCCTGAATTCTGGGGCAATTTTGACACAGCAGTTCTTGGGGAGGGCTATTTTTAAGGAGCTTGAGAAGGTGTAATAATCTTTAAACTGACAAATATTATACAAGCAGGTCTTTGCTCTGGTCCAAATAAGTTTAAATGCTTATTAAGTCTGGGTTGCCTTTCCAAATGGTTCTTGGGAGTATCATCAAGCATTGCTTGAGCATCTCAGAATAAAACATTGCTTTCCACAGCTAAGGAGGAAGCAAACTTAAAATGGCTGAAAAATTACTGCAGGTAAGGAAACAAATCCAGCTTCTGGGAAAAAAAGGAAACAAATCCAGCTTCTGGGAAAAACGGAGAGACTGAGGTATTTACAAATTTTCCTTTATGAAATGTACTTATTCTGGCACTGACTTAGGCTTTGGCTTACCTGCTCTCAGCCTGTTTTTACTGCAGGTGCCATCCATGTCTGAAGCACCTTCAGAGGGCAACGCGGGGAGCTCTGCTGGGACAGGAGTGCCTCAGGTGGGTACAGCATCTCTCACAGGAAAATAAACCTGCTGCATCTCCTCGTGCTTCAGAGCAGCGTTTCATCTCTCTGGAAACCATATCCCAGAGGATGAAGGGAATACTGCACTGGGGCTGTCTGCAACATTCCTCACCACTGTTAAGATACCACTTTAGCTCAGAGGGGACAGCAAAGAATGGGTGTAGGCTGGAAAAAAAACCCAAACCCAACCATTTGAGTTCCTAAACAGACACCTTATCTCTATGGCCCCTTCAGCAGCATCCATTTGTTTTTAAGTGACTCTCAGCTCCTGTGTGTCGCTGTGTGAGATGAAGCACAGCCAGGGAGCAACCGCTGCTCTCTCCTACCTCAGGGCAAAAATGGCTGGACTGTGGCTCAGGAGGGAAATGAATCAAGCAGCACATTCTGCTGTACCTGTGTGGATAAAATTGGATGGACACCAAGGGCACAGTCTAAAATTCCCCATAGGTAACCCTGGAAAATCTTATATCCCTTCTTGTATCGCTTCCCGAGGTGGGTGAACTCTGGTAGCATTTCTGTTTTCTCTTCCTAAAACTGGGAGCAGAAAGTTCTCAAGGGATGGATGCAGAGGATGGGAGAATTTTTTAGGGAGAAAAAGAGTGCAAAGGCTCTTCGTGCTCCTGTGGCCGCTTGGCTACAAGCAAGAAACCTCCTCATCTCCCTAAACCCTGCAGACAGAAAAGTCAGCTGACCACTGCATTAACAAAGAAAAAATGTAAAGAGAGAAAAGAGATTTATGAATTATTTGGTGTTCATTAGGTGACCTGAAGCCCAGGAAAAGGTTAAGAAAGATGTTATATGAAAGTAAGCTCAAAAACTTTGTTATTACAACAATTTAGCATTGGTTTTGGTCACCACCTTTTCTGGAGCTGGACAAAATGCAACAGCTCCTTCCCTTTCTGCACTCTAAGGGCTTGTTGTTTGTAGAATAATGGTCCAAATAACTTTGCATAACTGGTTGCAGTTAAAAATAATCTGCAGTATTTGCATCAACCACTTACATGCAACGTTTTTAGCTTCCACGTTGCTTGAGGCTTAGGCTGAATTTCAGTAAAAGTTTTTAAAGCAGAATTGAACCAACATTACATCACCTGAAGCTAAAAAGGAGCTTTGCATAGCAAAGAAAATGAAAGAGGTGTTTAGGATTCATATATGGCCCACAGGGTTGTTTAGTTTTTTTCCTAAAAATGTGTGTAAATAGATAATTCAGCAAATTTTGGTCACATCCATAATTTGTCTTGCATCATGGATTTTCTAACAAATTCAATGGTATGTGAAATATGATAACAGAAAGCCAACCAAACACTTACTGTTCTTTAGTGTAAGGCTTGTGATAGATTTAATTCTCACATTTAAATTTACTGAAGTTACAACTGTACTATTTTTACAGGATATTGTTGGGTTTTTTCCTAGTTCATGTATCATATTTGAATTGATTTAATCTCCTTCTTATTTGGAATATTATAATTCCATTCATTCCACAATATAACAGGTCACTGTGTGGTAATCTGATGATTCTGTCACCCCAACAAAGCTGTATGAAATGAAATGGGGTTATCTGTCAGCTAAGCCTACAAAATCAAGATGCAAAAATGTATACCTTAAGCATTGGCATAAACATATAGGTCATAAAAAACCAGGAATATTTAGAGTTTCCTGGACCACTTCCACAGTGGTATACATTATATAGATTATCTGAAGGAGAGCAGTAGCAGTGAACTCTGCTGACTCTTGGAAAATCCAGCAAATATTTTGCAGAGAGCATCAACTGCTCGGCTTTGTGTGGAACACTGAACTTTTATGAAATGTGTTATTATTAAGGATTAACTACAGCATTACTTTATAATAGGATTGTAAATCTTTAATTACAGTTCAACATGGTACCAACTAAAATTGGTTTTCTAACAAAACATTTTTATTAAATGGTAAAAATATCAAATTTCCTTCTGAAGTAAAGAAATCATAACCTCTTGGGGAAATGTTAAGGCATGCAAAATTCCCACTGACTACAAAATTTGCCAGTGTCTTCCCACTGACAAACAAGGAATTTACACAATTTGCCACTATTATTTTTAATAATTTTAATGTCCAATAAAGTGTCAAGTCCCTCTGTGATTTTTATATTTGTTTTTTAAACTCACAGTGGTGTCAGCTCTCATTAATAGAAGAGATCTCATTCCAGGAGAGGGACTTGGCAGGACATCTTTTCCTGCAGTCAAAGATTGAGGCAGTGGAGAAACAGCAGCTTGGTAGAGAGACATTTTCCTTCAAGAAACAAGAGAGGCCATTGAAATTTGATATTTTATATGGGAACTTCTTTAGGCCATTCCCTTGGATTACACCCATGAGGGGAAAGGCCATACATGCTACCCACTCTTAGACTTTCATACATGAAAGAGGAAATCTGTGCCAAAGACAGAGAGCTGCACCAGGAGAATGTTCCTGGCAGCTGTGTCCTGAGAGATGTGCACAGAAGTAATGCTCCTGTTACAAGCAAATGGGGAAAGGGGACACTGCTTTCACAGCAAATATTTTCCAGCTGCTGATGTAAAACCCAGTGTATCCTTATTAGAGTGCACAAGGTGGGGAATTCTTTCACACTCACAGACAAACTGAGCAAGGCAAATTTTCATGTGCATTTGGTGAAGGTGCAGCACAGCAGCTGCTGGTTTAAGCAGCTCTTTCTGCTCTGTGTAAGGATAGATCATTGGCAAGTGAGGTTGGTGTTGGTCCCAAGGCTGTTCCACAGGCTGTCAGTTAGAAGCTAAAATCAAAGATTTTGCAAGTGAAACCGCATTTGCCTTCTTTGTATGCAAACGTGCCTCACCGACACGTCTATATTACAAAGATTAAAACACAGGATTGATGTGCATCTGTACCATTCGTCTTACCCCTCTTCTGAACCTCTCTTGATTGGTATTACTGTCCTTGTGTCTTTTTTTTTTTAATTAACTATCTTTGCTTTCCTCTCAAATATGGGACCACCAGCACAGCATCCCCACGGTAAAGCTGCAAAATGTTTGTGCAGAAGAACAGCAATATCCCAAGTCTGGGGAGGAGGATGAAATAAAGATTGCCTGAAAACTAAAAACCCCTCATAAATTAAACTTCAGATTATTTTTTAATTTTTGTTACCAAACCTTCATAACACAGTAGGGAATTAATAAATATTTGCTTAGCTTATACTATCTTGCTGACTTAATATTCTAACAAAGTATTTTTTCTGGAAAAAAAAAAAGGTGGCTAGTTTCTATGTGCTTTTTGGGTATAGGATATTTTTTGTGTGTGTGTTAGTCTCCCTGCTGAATGTACTTTATAATGGCAGAGAGACTGAGAGGTGATTTCTTACTCCATTTCCTCCAGCTATAATTTACCACAGGATTGTAGATATACGTGAACTATAACATAGGGAAGGAAAAAATACTATTTCCCATTATATTGACATTGGTGGAGTAGACTGAATAAAAGACTACTAACTTAAGCTCTAATCTTGCTGGAATACATGGCATTTATGTTTTAATACAGAATTTGACAGGGTTGTACTTTTTATTTTATTTTATGTCTTCATTAATGTTTTTATTCTTGGTAATTAATTGTTCCCTTGGCACGGATGCCCCTCACTTGTGGGTGGAGGGGTGAGTTATTTATCTTGGTGGTCACAAAGCCTGCTTTATCGCACTCTTTTTCTCCCATTTTCCATCTCATACAGCTCTTCCTGCTGCTTTGGTCTGTTTTCTACAAATATCTCAGCCAGAGAAATGATGCCCCTGTATCTTCCTAAGGAAGTCCACCTGTACTTTCTCTAAGATGAAATTATGCCAGACAAAAGTCAAAATTTCAGTCTGGGCTAGACCTCCCACTGAAAAGTTCTTGTGGAACTATCATGTTGCTGTATTTTCTGAGGGATAGGTAATATTTTAAAACCAACATTCTCTGTAGCCTGGACCCCCATAGCAACCCCCTTGTCCCTTGTCCTGCTTAGCTCTCCTTGCCAGGGTCTCAATTTACACTCATATTTTAGCAGATTTCTGCAATGACATCACTGGGTGCATTCCCATCTCCTTCATGGAAAATGAGCTGAGGCTTTGTATGAATGTTTGGGCTTTGTGGTTTGTTTTTTTGAGGCACACTAGCTGCACAAGATTGTGCTGTTGCAGTAGGAGAGCACAGCAAGTCTATTTCAGATCCAGCCATGAAGAAAATTCTTTTCTTTCAAAACAGATCCTTGGCCACAGGAACTGTGGCAGCAATTACCTGGCCCTGGGTCTGATGTGAGTGCTCATGCCCTGAAGGGAAAACAGGGTTTATCCCTGCTCCTCTTGCAAGTCTCTTCCTCTCAGAGCCTTGGAAGAGAGCACAGCATCTCAGCAGAGGCATCCTAATTAGAAGGAGGCAACTTTGTTTGAACTGCCTTTTCCACCTGCTTCTTTGGAGGGGGCAAATCTCATCAAACCAGAAAATCACTCAGTGACATTGCCATTTTTAGGAGGTAGGTTTCTACTCTTTCAGCAGAAAGTAGAAAAGAGCACATAAACATACAAACACTCACAGAGACTCTTAACAGTTTCTTTAGGGAAAGTTGCGTTTTTGGGATAGTATTTCAAGACTGTTTGTTTGAGATGTGATTTAAAGATTATGTCCCTAATTAAAATGCAAAAAATGTCCAATGTTCCAGAGCCAACACAGCAGTATAGGAAATGTAGCCAGCCTTACAAAGAGACACTGTCACTCTTTCAGCAACTGATGCAGTTGTATTGGCAGTGATGAGCACAGGCTGAAGAAGGAGCCAAAAGCATGTGAAAAATACATAAAATGACAACCTGCTGTCACATCTCCTCGAGTTATGATCTCATCATGATTTCCAAGCCAAGTCAGCCTTTACCTTGTTAGTAGAACTGATAAGGGACACCCATCATGTTTGTAGGAAGTGGAATTTATGCATAACTAATTGGTGGTGTCATTCCCTCCACCTTCACAGCCCAAATCAGTGCTGCAATTTATCCCTGAAATTCAGTTTGATATTTTGGGCTGCCAGCGTGTGACACACCCAGATCTTACCCCTAACACTGATTAACTTTCCCACAGCAGGTTTCACCAGAGAGTCCTATTAATCAGAGCTGCCCTGTTCAGGTTCTAAACTGGGTAATTAATTTTTCCCTGCTGCATTACCTTTGTAGTCTCAATTACTTTACAACTTTTTTCCTTCTTTTTTTTCTGTTAAAACACATTTTCCTGGAATGGTGTGCAGTATGTAATTGCTCTCATACATGAATCCACCTCAGATACGTCTGTATTTGTACCAGAAAAATGGTATCTCTCCCAACATTTGTATAGCCCTGTCAGACACTCTAGAAAACGATGAATATATCTGTTTCCTTGGTGATATAATAGCAATTCAAGATATATCATCCTTCACCATACTTTTAAGTAAATATACCTGCATTTTTATGCACTTGGAAATGTATAACTGTTGCACCTATTATGGGTCTATTGCCCTCAGCATATGAGACTCAGAGACCTGGAGAAAATCCTTCATGTCCCCACCTAAATCAGTAAGTGGAGGGCACTCTGTGATAAGAGAGGGTGCAGGCCCCAAATATTTTGTTTTTCCTGGGGCACAACACATCTCTTAGCTGCCACAGCTCTTAACTATTATAGCTCTTAGCTATGTTCTTTGTTATTACTCCAAAAATAAATGTAACCTGTAGCTTGGTTCACCAGAACTATCCTGAAACATGGACATAAATACCAAATAAAACTTTGCATTAAATAAGGACAGAGGGCAGAAAGTTTTTATTCAAGGCTGATACTGTCCAGATTGTTGCACACAAATAATTTCCATCCCACAGAGAGATTAAAAGGAAGAAGTAATAAAAAAAAATGTTGTTACTGAGCCTGTCAGTGAGATCTGGGCCAGGGGAATATTGATTTGGCACTGGTAACCTGCAGGAAGGGCAGGGATTCCTGCGTTTGCTGTAGCAGTAATAAGGTGAAGCTGCACAACCCAGTGGTGTTCCTCTCCAAACACAAACCCTTAATCAATATTCAGATCTGCTGTTCCCCACAGGAGAAGTCCCCAGCAGGAGAAGAGGAATGAATTGCTGTGCCCACATGGATTTTAGCACAGCACCGTGGGACTGTGTTGGCTCTGTGCCTCGGGCCCTGTGGGCAGTGCGAGGAAGCTCTCGGCTTTGATGTGCTCAGGTCTGGCTCCTGAGCCTGGTTCAGAGGCTGCTGTGAGATCAGCACTGCTGGGAGTCCAAAGGTGAACTGGGCACTGCATTTCAATGCAGCACTACAGACCTTTATAGCACAGCATCCCCCTCACAAAGCATCAGAGCTGCCAGCACAGGAGGGCACTGGGGCAGGTCTGCGGGGGCCTGAAAACATTAAGGGAGGCCAGAGACCTTCCCTTGTCTCATTAACTTCCATCACTTGGTCAGTGTAAGGGGGAGAGAGGCCAGACACAGGAAAAGAGACACATGGAAGGGCAGGGAAAGAGATCAGATAACAGAAAAGAAGCAAATGTTGTGTTTGCCTTGGGATCTGAAAATGCCCTTCCTGCCTTCTAGAGCAATATCTAAAACTAAGTATTTTCATAATAAAAATAATAATATATTGGCACTTCTCCAGCAAAATGAAATTTCATATCTGGAATGACATTCAAATCTCACCTTGTTTTCAGCACAGTGGCAACACGAAATTTGGGTCCAGTTTGAGTCCTTGAGGGTCTGTGTTTTTAGCCCAGAAGCAGTGATGTAAGGGTAATATTGGGCAATGCTGGGTTCTTCCTCTGTCCCATCCTCTCTTTTCCTCACAGAGTTAAGTAGGAAAAGACTTTGAATCACAGCCTGTCCCCTCTTGCTGAGGACAGCTCTTCCAGGCACCCTGAAGGCTCAGCAGTGCAGGTATTAGGACAGGGCAACCTAAGAATTTGTGTTTTAGGGCATAAGTGCATCATGTAGGAGCTATTCCATGATCCTCATTCCTGAGGACAGAAGTCATCAAGCGTGGATGCAGAAATGCTGAATATTTCTCTACACAGGGCTTTGCTCCACTCTGAGAGATCACCAGACATCACCCCAGCTGTGAGTGCAAAATGGCCAGTCACTACAAGTGCCTTTCGTACTCACTTTTCCCACTCTACAAAAATCTAATTTTCCTTAATGTCACTCTGCCAGTACATTATCATCCACTTCTGTGCCCTTTCTGCTGCTTAAACGGTGAGAAAAGCATGCAGGAGCAGGGAATTGAGTGTGAGTCGAGGGCCAGTGTCTTAATCATTACAATAATCTACTTTTCTGCTTTCCAGCAAAAATGAAGAGCAAGAAAATTGAAAGGGACGTTGTTGCCTTTTCATTGATTCTGAAACATTTACTACTTTTTAACGCTGTAGACTTTATTCTAAACATTTGTAATGTCATGGCTGCAGAAAGGCTCTGCTGAATGCCCGTTCCTCTTTCTTTTTATTGCAAATTAAACACCACAAAAGCTGCAGGAAGTACATGCAGCAGTTTCCAAAGTGGTGTTCCCACAGCTGTGGGGCTGGGAATGTTCCAATGCTGAAATTCTTGCTTGGCTCAGCAGCCACGGGCACCTCAGGGTTCAGGTGCCTTTCTCACACTCTTGCTAAGATCTCACCTGGATGGACCAGCAGAGTTCTGTAACACCCTAAGGAGAGTTTAAGATCATTTATACAGGAATTTTTAGCTATTCTTCAAAGCTCTGGAATTTAAAGAGAACCTAAATTGCAGATCTAGGCTTTTGGCTTAGGTTTCACCTTAATTTGCAAAGACCTCTGAATAGAATGTCTAGTCACAGCCCCTTTCCAACCTGCCCCAAATTTTCTCTTCCAGGCCAGCCACACAAAATCATTTCCATGACAATAAACAGCCCACTTAAAACTACCAACTGTGAAAATAAAACTCCTCTTTATTGTTCTGGCATTTCAATACAGACATTAAATTAATTTTTAAATGGTAGTAAAGCACAAAAGAAAAAAGTGCTTGGACCTGGGCCTTTTCCCACTAGACTCCAACTAGACTCCTGTGTTCTGGGCATGGTGGAAAAGCAGCATTGCAGGTGTGTGTATTTAAACAGGGAAGAGAAGAGAGTCTTTACCAGGACTGAGTTCCTTAAAACTGCGTGGATCAGCTGAAACAAATAGGGCCCTTTTCCATCACAGTTGTTTTACAGAAATCCTTCCATGGAAAAAGTGATGTTTGTACTCAAACCTGCACTGCTTGGAGCTCAATGCTCCTTTTCACATGAATGGCTTTATGGCCACTGCTCTTTTCTCTGGGAACTTGCCAGGAACACAACTGGCCTGAGCTGCTCCAGGCTCGAAGGTGACATTTTATGGACTCAGGGTCAGGAGCTGGTTCTACAAGGGTTCACTTTGCCTATGTTGCATTACATGTGTGCATCTCTTACTGCCTCTTTTGACACGATTGTCTCTTGCTTCCTCCTTCCTCCCAGCCCAGGACGACCTCTTTGGAATCCACAGGTTTGCTGTGGCTCTCAGGCTCTGGGTCTGGGCTCAGCAGGCTGTCTGCTGCACTGGACCATAAACCAGTGAAGTCTGTAGTAAAGCATGCTGAGGTTTTACATCTGACCTGCTGTTCGTGTACCTCTTTGCTCTCTACATCATCTTGTATCTTTTTTATTAATAGGAAATTTTGTACCTAAAAAAAAAAGTTCCTTTCTAATCGAATGCAAATGCTCGGTTCTCTTGGCAATAGTTTTCTACTCCCTATCCCCCTGAAGACTGGCTAATTATCTGATTTAACACCAATTCCTCACGATGTCAGCTGACAGGAAAACGTGCTGGATATCTGAGACTGGTCCAGGGTTCTGAAGTTGTCCAGCACCTCAAAACGTGATCTGACTTGTTTGGTGCTGAAGAACGTCTGAAGGTTGTTACAATTTGTGCAAGGTACAGACAAGCCTGCATTTAGTGCTGTACTATACGGTTTGTAAGTGTAACAGCTCTAAAGTTATACATTAACACCATGAAATTGAAGTGGTTTTTGCATATTACATTAATTCCAGTTAATAGGGAATTAGTGCCACCTAATGTAAAAATGTAACCCAAGTGTCTCTGATACTATAAGGGAAGGCTTTCTCATTCTCAGCTCTCCCATTTGCAATAAATACTAGTGAAATAAAAATTACCATGGATTATGGAGCTGTTAAATATTATATATTCCTGTGCTATTATATGTCATCTATTACCATTACATAAACTTTACGTTTGATTAGCAACAAATATTCTGCTTTATTCTGAGAAATTGGCCATTTTGTAATGCTCTAAAGGATTAATTGTGGTAATGAAATATTTCCCTGTCACAGTCTTGTGTAAACTGTAATTATTTTGGCCCCGATTCTGCAAAGGCATATGCAAGTCCTTAATTGCACTCAGGTGAGGAGAATTAAGTGCATGCATAAATATTAATGTGGGTAGAGGCAAGGTCCTATGTGTAGTTTTTTCTCCTTTTACTAAGTATGTAAGCCTGAATTCCAGGGATGACCCAGTCTCTCTGTTTTATATGGGAAAAATAATACTTTAATAAAAACTAGTGAGAGCAAAAATACAGTGAAGATCTGGTTCCCCAGTAATTAATTACCTTTCACTTACCTGTTTTATTCTGTTGGTTTTGAAGTAAGAGTGTATGACACCTTGAAAAGAGTCAGGATGAAGTAGAAGTAAATATTCCTGCAGCTTTTGAGAATGTTTAGGTCATTATGCTATAACCACTCCGAGTTAGGCAGAAATGCAGTACCTTTGTTTTGTTGTATGATCACAGTGTGACATAAATGAGGTGTGAGGACAAAAGTGCCCAGTCTCAGCTCTTCTGCTTTATTCTTTAATTATGCTGAGAGTCTGGCTGAACCCGAGCACGCAACTTCAAGAGAATGGAAAGCCCCAGCATCTCTAATGCAAATTTTGTGAAATCTGTCACTGGGTTACATTAAAATTTATAATGCTTTATATCATTTTTCTTAAAACAAAACCTGAAATTTATAAAAATTGTAGAATCAACTGAATCTTAAAAAAAACCCCCATTCTTCAATCTGGCTTAATGAGCTTGATTTTGAACCTTAGAAAAACAGGTGTTACTTTGGGATGCAAACAATGGATACTGTGAGGGATTTTACAATAAATTTCAGCACAATCCAAATTTTTAACAAAAATACAATACTTAGGGAGAAACTCATCTAGGTAAGATATTTTGACTACTACAGTGACTAGTGTAAAAAAACCTTTTAATAAATAAACAGCATACATTTCCTTCCCCACCAAAGTAATTTTAAAAATGCACTATTTTTAGGGGACAGACATAACAGAAGATTCAAAATCTAATTGCAAAAGTAATACTTTGTGTCATGAACTCATTTATTTTTTTCACAGTTCCAATTTCACTCACATTTTTGTTACCATAATGTAAATGATGAACATGTTTGTAGCTGCCATTTAGACCAGGTTATATATATAAAGCTCTCAGGATTGCTGCTCATTCTGGTGCACAGGAAATGCTTTTTAGAACAAATTACGCAGCGTGGCTTTTGAGATGGTTGCTTGAGCCTAATTGTCAAGAGTTTTCCTGTTTAAGAGGGTCTTTGGTTGATACAAATGGAAAGCTGAGGAGCTGCTGCTGAGCTGAGGAGCTGGACTGCAATGACAAAATTATCTTCCAGGGGCTAAAGGGTGACATGCTGCTCCCAAAAATTTGTCGTTTCCTCTCTTTGGAACACATGAGGGGAGAGCTGCAATACCCACCCTGCACTACCCCTTCTTTTGATCAGATAGCCTGCATAATATGAGCTGCAAACCTAAAAATTGATCATAAACCCAGGGACTTAAACACCCCCAAAGCTGCCAAAAACTGGTGGAGAACCAGAGGAATATGGCCATCAGCTTGAATAAAGAGTAGCTGGGGATTAAAAAGAAACTTTGGAATAAAACTGGAGCCAACTAGAGACGGAGCCACAAAGCAACAAGGAGCGTGTCTGGGGCCGAGTATCTGGGGAGGGCTTTGGGGTTTGTGTGCCTTGGAGGTGGCATGGGAAGGTGTGGGCATCTGCACGTGCTTATTAACACTTTACATGTGCCCAGTGCTGTGCTGAATATCTTCTACTGCTGGTATAGACCCTGAATATCCAGGTCACAGACTGCCACTTATTTATGAGCTGTTAATAAGTCAATAAAACTTCTGATCTTGATTTGATTTAAACCACCCGAACTGAGATTTCCCCTGGAACCATTGTGTATTTCAGTGGGATGTTCTGGGCTTTGGTAACTTCTGCTCCCATGTACAAGAAATTTCTTTTTGTTTCTCATAACTTTCCCTCCTTCTCATGTCCCAAATGTATGTGTTTGTTAAAGATGTTATAAAATTAGGTTAGTGGAGCCAGGAAAGTTTTTTTCACCTCAGTTTTGTTTTTTTTTTTTTTTTCCATGCCATCATTTTGTGAGCAAATACACAGAGAAGGAATGATCAAATAGCCTTTGTATTAAGATCATTTGTAGGACTATACATATAATTTATGTTTAATAAAAACCCTTATAAAACATGCTGAACAGAGGAACGTGGAAGATAAACTAATGAAAAAAAATCCACCTATAAAGCACAGGAGTGCAGATTTCTGTGTGATCCTGTCCCCTTCTCTGAGTACATTTAAATTCAATTAGCACAGCGAGGTATATTCCAGAGCCTTTAGTCCAGCTGTGCCTTCTAAGGTGGAAAAATCAGTGCAACCCTCCCTTTCTGTTGGGATCTATTTTTAAGTCTCAGGGTGCATTTCAGAGATCAGTGAGAGGAGCAGAAAGTCACTGCAGGTTTGCTTGCCTGTGCTGCAGCAAGGACAGCAAATGCCTTTCTCCAAGCGGGCTGCTTTCTCTGTTTTCTGAGCCATTTCTTTGAACTGCCTCCCATTAAAGAGCAAATAGCATTTTGCAGCTTCAGGTTTGCTGGGAGATTCATATTAAGGTGCAAAGAAGTTCCTCTCCACGCTCCTGTGATCAGGCTGTGTACGAGGAGTGGAACTGGTCCCTGCATGCAGCAGCAGTGCAAGGTTTACTGCACCTCTCAGGTCCCAATTATGCTTTCAGAAGTGCTCCCTGCTTCTATGAAGGCAAAGTTGCCCACAGATGCCTTTTACCCAGTATGATCCACTTCTCCTACATGGTGAGCTTTGTTGGGGTTTCCCAAGCTTGCCTTTTCCTGAGACTTTTTCCAGGATTTTATGCTTTTGACGAAATATCTGAATAATGTGCTACAGGGTGCTGAATAATCCCCATTACTCCTGCTTTGTAATCAAGTTTCTGCATTTCTGCCACTTTCAAAATCCATATTTCTGGACAACCACGAGCACCATATGTTTAAAGGGGAGAGAGGATTTTCATGTTGTTTATGCATCCTGTGATTTTAAGGCAGGTTGCATTTGCAGGAGAAAAAAATCAGAACAATTTACACTGGGCAATGAGAAAAGTATCTTTCAAGGTGAGAAATGCCAATGATTCAAGACTCAAGATAAGAAAGGATTTCTCTACCATGTTTAGAGCATTGTGCAAGCATCCTGCTTTGAAGAAATGTGATTGAGAGATGCTTGGTCCATCCTATCCACCCCTGGTTGGTGTGTCCTGGTGAAAATGGACCAACTGAGCACTCTTCAAGAGGTAGAACAGGAAATGCATTTTCTCTGCTTTCAGTTCCTGCAGACAAGGTTGCAGTGATAAAGGGAAAATAATGAAAACATACTAAAAAGAGGAGCTAACATGTAAGGCTTGAGCTACCAGTACAGATAATATTGCTCACACATTTGCATTTCACAATTCCCATGAAGAAACACGTGCTATTTCTTCATGCCACGGAAAAATGCAGTAAACTTCCTGCTACTGTTGATTTTTATTTCAAAGGAGCCCATGGGAAGGTGTTTTATATTTTCTGACAGCAGTAAAATTGAGTCAGATGTTTGATTCCAATATGGAATTCCTACTGTCTATTAAGAATTAAGTGGAGAGCTGATTGTAGCACATTTATTTGTTAGAGTGAGATTTCAAAAGACATACCTCACAGTGTGATTCATTTATCTTAAATTAATTTTTTTCCTCCACTGTGTAATCTTTTCAGGGAAATATCTAACACAGTTTGAATGCACATTCTACTGCAGGGAAATAAAACATATAGGGGCACCAATGTACCCCATTTCCATCAGCTTTTTCACCTGTTAACCTCAAATTAGTTTCAGTCCAGATCTGCTACAAATGCTGCTGTTCCTATACTCTGTTCCTCTTTCCTGGGACTGTGCTTTGTGTGTTGAAGGCAGAATAAACTCTTTGCTGGCAACTCTCTGAATTTATATTTTGTGACCATGTCACACCAGAGCCAGCCAATGCTGTTATGCTCTTGGGAACACCACGGGAGTTGAGAAATTCATCACAGATTTGCAGGTTAAGCCTAAATGTTCTCAGGGTGATGTCCTAAACTGTTGTTCATGCTGCATGATGAAACAAAGGTGGGGTTTGGAGGGAGCCTGAAGAGGGCTTCTGCTGTATAAAGCCATCCTTAGGCACCCTGGGGAGCCAAATTAGAATTTGTGGCCTTAGGACCACACATCTCAGGAGGAGCCTTACCAGAGGAGCTTTGTCCTTTGAGGAAATTTGTTCTTTTACTGCTCTCGGTGTCAAATATTACACTATCTGCACCAAACAAGTGCAAGAGTGCTGAAAAAAAGTGCTGGATATAAAAGAGAGTATTAGGCTGGCAATTTGTGGAAAATCTGGCTTCTAAGCTGTGGGAGGCAAAGACAGTCTAGGACAGGTGACTTAAAATCTAATCCTGCCCTTATTACAAGCAAAGGAGTTTCTACTTCATGACTTAATAGTGATTTTGAGAATACATGGGATTAAAACTTGGAGTTCTCCAGTTCAAATTGACCTTGGCATCTTGATAACTGCAAATCAGATACTCTTTGACCTTTTTTTTTTTTCCATTTTTGGAAAGAGCTGTAGCTTAAGAGGTCACAAAATATCATTTTCAGAGCAGTTTTGGCCTTTGCAGAGCTTGCATCCACATGCTTCAAGAAAAGGAAGAAAAAGTGTGGAAAATGTGGTGTGCCTATTGGAGCCCTGCTTAACAACCCCACCTGAAACATGTGTTCTATACAACAAAGAATGGAAAACTGAAACATCAAAATGACTTGACAGCAATTACACCCTCTTTGCCTTTTTTTTAAAGCACATGCAAAAGCAGGCAAAAGGGAGGAAAGAGGGAAAAACAGTGTAAATTATGGATTTTCTTTCCTGGAAATCTCTGACCCACTTGGTGCTCTTGTAGGACAATGCTGGCCCACCAAGCAGCACCCACACCACCATGGCCTACAAGCATTAACAGAGCTGGAAGAATTATTCTCCTGTTACTGCTAAATTGTTCTCACTTCACTGGAGGCCCGGCTGTGGTTTTATAATGTGCAATTACCCTGTGTTAAGTGAGGCTGGTGCTTCCAGGAAACAGGAGCATTGATGGAGTGTGTGTGCTCTGGGAGCAGCAAAGTTTTATCCCTCTGTTGAGTAGTGGAAGTGTTTATTTCATATTGAATCCGTCCAACTGAGGGGGCATGAAGCTGAGGAGCTTCACCATCCTTGACTTCAGTCCTTACCTTCATTACAGACTTACACTTTGGCCCCATCAGCAAAACAATCTGCAGTGAGGAGATTTTTTGTCAGGTCAGAACTGAAGGCTGAACTCTTTTTGGCAGATTTGCCTTTTTTTTTTTTTATATTGATCCGAGCTTCCATGCAGCTTCTGTCCTCCCTGCTATGACCTTGTGCTTGTTGGAGAAGTCTTCTTGCAGTCTTGGCCTGGCAAATGTGGTGTGATCAATTGTTCTTCACACAGGTAAAGTTCAGCCCACAAATTTGGAGTTAATTCAGTTTTCCTCTGTATCCTTCCACACCTTAATCTTCTTTCTGCAGAGAACACAAACCACCATAAGTTCAGCAAGACAAACCAATAGAAGCACAAAGAAAATATATATTATTTGACTTAGTCCACTATTTATTTCAATATTTTTGGGATTTTACCTGCTAATAAATGATAGCCAATTCTGATAGAATTCATTCTATTACCCTATTCTGCACAGCTAATGAAACCCTGTTGTCCCACATTATACAGATCATTTTTATGTCTAAAGCTTCTTTTCCTTGACCACTGTTTAATGTTGCACTGTAACAGCAGTAATAACTACTTGCTCCAGCAGTTTTCCACGAATTTTTGCAAAGTCACCGATGTGAAATTTGATTGGTATTAAGCTGCTTTTATCACACATGTAATTGCTGCAGGCAGGCACCCTTCCCTTCTGCCTCCTAAATTTCAATCAGTGTTGCACCACATGTAATTAAATACATGCAGAAGGCACATATTTTAGAGTTCTGAGCCTTGACTACTTAATTTTAAAATGCTTTATGGTGGAATAAAAAGTTTACAATACTCCAGCTTACAAAAATGTAATCTGGTTGTAAAATATTGCTGTAATTGGATTTGCAGCTCCCAGTGGCTTCTGAGGTACTCTCTGAGTGGCACTGGTGACAATGTGCAGCCAGGGTGAAAGTGGCACAGATATTAACCCTCCTGGCCCTTCCTGCAGTGGCCACTCCTTTAACACACATTTGTGACATGTTTTACTCTGTTTGTCCTAGATATTGCCACTAGAACACCGTGGGTATTTTGTTTTGTTCCTCTGACTCCTCCTGAGACACCCTTGGGAGCGTGAGTTTGCTTCCAAGCCTGGCATGAGGCAAAAATAACATAAAAATAAAAACCTCTCACCAACTCATCATGTTACTCATCTTTGATTTAAAGAGTACTCAAAGCAAGTAGGGGCTTTCTTGGTGCTTGGTAGATGTGTGAGCACTCAGAGCATACAGAAGGAAGATACAATTTAATTAAAATGATCATTTGTCTCAGAGCGTTGGGACAAACAGACCCATGAGGAATTTTGTCCGTGTTGAAAGAGAAAAGGCTATGGGGCAGCAGCAATTGTGGGTGTTTTAATGCTTCCTGATTGTTTTTCCATTGACCTGAAGTGAATGGATTCCTTTCCTGGCCTTTGCTGTTCTGTGTTAAGTAAAGAAGAAGAAGAAAATGTTTTGGGATGGGTTTTTTTGCGTTTTAAATTTCAAAAATTCATCTTTGGGTCACTTGAAAGCACAACTTTAAACAGCTTTGCTTCACTGGCTGCTGGACACAACCAAGATGCTGCTTTAGATTTGTCCTTGCACAGACCTGGGCTATGGCCATTCTCAGGTTTGTCATACTCGCAGCAAAGCTTTGGGAAATTTCTTTTTCCCTAGTTTGCTTTCTTAGGGAATGGCAGCTCTGTGGGCATTTTTAGATGTATCTCTGTAGCCTTCCAGGGTGCTTTTAGTGTAGTGTTACAGGTGTAGTGTTTCAGGGTGCTTTTAGGGACTCATCTTGTTGGTTAGTGAAACAGGGACTAAAGAATGCTTTGAAACTTTCAGGGGTTTTGTTGGCAAGTTTATGCCACTGCACAGGAGTGGTTTGGATGAACTTTTTAAATTGGTAAAGTCCAAAGTTCTAATTAGGACATCCAATAAAGTGGCTTGAGGTAAGCAGCAAAAACACTTTCAGACTCCCCTGACTCCAGTGGGAGGAGTGGATTGTTGGCACTTCTGAGACATCAGACCATTCAATTTTGTTTTCTACAGGTAAAAAGTGCTATTAGAAAGGAGACAAAAGACCCTTCTCTGTAATTGTGGGAGGCAGAACAACAGTAAATGGTGACAAGGGAGATTCAGGCATTCAGAAGAAAGAACAAAATACTAAAATAATGGAAAAAAACCCCCAGAATAGCTTGCCTAGGGAAAATGCTGAGTCTCCACCCTTTGAGAGATTTAAGAGCAAAACATCACCAGGTGTCTCAAGTGTGACCTAAATTTTGTTGATCTTCCAAACGAAAGGGAGGGTCTGGAGAGAATTCCACAACCTCTTGGAATATTATGCATTTGAGCAATGTGTTAGACATAGCTCTGTGCTTATGGATGCTTGAACAAAATATAGGCTGAACATTTTTGCACAAATTACTAAATTTTGAAAACTTATCCCAGTGTCAGTCTGAGCCACTTAGACTACTGAGTGTGCAATAGCAGTAAGACGGTGTTTTTCTTCACAAAATACCATTTTGGGTGTTTTTTTTGTTTGTTGTTTGAGGGGGGAAAACAGGGGAAAAAATCTTCTTTAAACCCACTCCAAAGCAGATCACTGCACTGCCATTTCTACATGTGTATAATGCACCTACAGAGTGCAGCGTGAGTCCTGCCATGAAAAATCTCAGATACAACAAGTGCAATAAAACTCTCCATTTAAAACTTTCTGCATCATTTGATTGTTTGGGAGAAATGCAAAAAAACATCCCCTGTGAGATCCTGTAATGAAGGAATTTATTTTTTTTTCACGTGCTAAATGGCAAATTTCTGGGTCAAACTCTTGCCAATTTAATAGGAATTAAACCAGTGGCGTGATAGCTCTGTACATTATTTGCAATTCAGGGAAGCATGAAATTTAGTCCTACCCTGTGCTGGGTCACCAGCGTATTGCTGTGCTGACATTTGAACACGACTGCATTTCTTTCATCTCTGCCTTGCAAATGAGCAGTTTGGAAATAAAAACAGAATTACACTGAGGCAGGCCTGGCAAGAGAGCAGTTTCAACACTCCTATTGATGGCAAAGTATTATAAATACTTGTATGCTATTAGGAGCATTATGTATCTAAAAGATATCTATAATTTAATAATTAATCTTTTTATTTAAATTGCTTAAAATAATTTTTAAATTTAAACTAAAATGGCTTATTTTACAGTCAATATTGGTATCTTCCATAGTGAAACCATGGAAATTCTCACTGAGTGATACCTCTTGTTAGTGATTCTGTGCAATTCTGCCATTACTATAATCTTTATTAATCTAAACTTGTGACAAAAGCATTGGCAAGATAAAAATCAGACTTTTTTTTTTTTCCTGGCTCTTAGCTTAATGTAAGGCAAATTTTTAGATTAAAATGAAATGGCAATGCTGAAACCTACAGTAAAACTTTCTATTTATGTAGTCATCTTCTAGTGAGCACATTTTCATCTTTGATATACTTTGAAATAAGTGATCTTCTTTATTAAAAAAATCCCAAGCCAATATAAAAAATAAAATACCTTCTCTTGTGTCACTTTTTTCCCATATCAACTTTTCATGGCTCATAGGATACAGTCATCTTGTTTGAGATGGATTCTGGAGAACTTAAATTGAGAGCTATTATTGGCAATACAAAAAGAAAAAAAAAAAAAAGAGAAAAGAAAAGCAGAGTTATTTTTCAGAGTGAATGGAAGTCATCAGCTTTAAAAACTGATCATAGCATTACACATATCCTTGGGGAACATCCTGAAGTGTCACAGTTTGAATTTTAGAAACAAAACTTCAATAAATCATATTCCTAATGCAAGAACAAGTTTTCTTCTAATAGGACTTGTGGAATTATCTGTATGTGTCTTCCTAAGCCTTCACCACTTACTTTCTCTTGAAACGCATTCTTGTTGTTGATTTTTTTGGTAAGATTTATTTGTATTTCTTGCCAAATGGAATGCTTTTAGAGATAAGTAGTCTAATTTGCTCTGCAAAATGCCAGAAGGGTTTCTTCCAAGGACTTTCTGTTGCAAACAAAATATTCTGCCAACACTTGAGGTGACATTAGAGGCTGTAGTCAACTCAAAGCTTCATCACAGCCTTCAGTGGTAACCAGGTGAATTTGGGAGTAAAGTAAAGAAAATTTATGTTCCTTGTAGTTCAGTTATCACTGCATGTGTAGGATCATTTACAATGGGAGTGTCTGATTCTGTTACAGAGGGTTCTGAGCAGGACTGAGAGTGAGATTTCCTCTGTGTGATGTTGACCTTCCCCTGGGTGCATCACCCTGAAAAAACAGAAATCCAAATCACAGCTCAAGTGTTTAAAACCTGTCACACCTTGCTCACAGTTATGAGGTGTAAATCTTGCAAATGCAAATATTTAACATAGTTTTCAATTTATGAATGAGGCATTATTAATATGGGCACTGGAGAACCAGTTATGACAATAACCTGATTAAAGAATAAAAGGTCTTTTTTTAACCAGCTCTGTTTCATTTTTATCTCCCCAGCCATCACAACCCTGAAAACTCTTCAATTATTTTTAAGCTTTTCTCCCAAAGGGTCGTGGCGGGTTTTTTTGGCATAAGATACTTGGAATAAACAGTTCTGGAGTAATTTGGTCCAATTAAATCAGCCTTCTGTAGATAAGGACCATATAGTTCATACATATTTTAATTATTAAAGACTGTCTTAACATTAATTACTTACTATTATTTAAAATATTAACTATGAAAGTTCATATGTGTTTGGATGTGATTTGTATGTCATGTTTGCATGTATTTACATGCATTTACACATACACACTTGCATGACATTTACCTTGAGTTTGTAAATGCATTCAGTGCCAATCCAGCAAATATTTTATACCAACTGAATATGCATCTAAGCAAATGCTGAGCTCATGGATGCATCATTAAGCACACTGAGGGACCAAACCTTCTCAAACAGCCTT
The DNA here is from genome assembly GCF_021018805.1 of Prinia subflava. Classification (NCBI taxonomy): domain Eukaryota; kingdom Metazoa; phylum Chordata; class Aves; order Passeriformes; family Cisticolidae; genus Prinia; species Prinia subflava. Next base: position 2,756,479 of record NC_086271.1, read on the forward strand.
TTTGGGTTCAAATATTTACCCTGAGCTAATAGGAACATGATGTGCTGACAATGACACTGCAAGTTATTTGTATTTACATAAGTATTAATGGAGTGATTCAAGGACCCTGTAAAGGGAACTCCATAAATTGGATGCTGTCATCTCTGCAACCTGGCCTGTAATTTTCCACTAGGGAGAAAAATATGATGGTCCAAATCACATTTATTACCAAAGCTGGGTAACAGTGTTGAAGTGACTTTAATATGAATGAGCACTGGATCTTTGAAGCATCACATATGACACTTGCTGAAAGGAAGAAAACATTACTTGGTAGAAGGACACTCTAATAAAATCCCAAACATAAGAGGAAAAAGAAAACTTTAATCCAGAGACAGCATGTAGCATCAGATTGTGTAATTTACTCTTTTTTGGGGGTGTTCCCAAACGAAATACATCATTATGGGAAAATAGCAATGCTCAGTCAGGCTGGTAGTGTCAGATCTGATTCCCTTTTCATTTCCCCTGTTAAGAAGAGTTCAAAATAACTCTTTGCCACTCTATTTTCAGTGCTCCAGCTATTGATTCCCACATATTGCAATATCTCCCTTTTGCCCTTGTGTGTCCTGTACTTACTCTGTGTGAGTCTACTAAAAATCAGTGAGGCAGAGAAATTCTTCTTGTTCCTCTGCTATGAAAGGCCCCACGATATCAGTGCCCCTTTTGTGCCCTCCCTCGTGGCTCACCAGAGCCTGTTCCATGGTTTCATTTTGAATAAGCAAAAAATACAGAGTAAAGAGCCATAGAGGAGCAGCAGCCTGTGCTGTGAGCTGGCCAGAAGCCTGTGCTCACAGCAGTTCAAATTGTCAGCTGCCTGAAATAGTTTAGTACCAGTCAGGCAGCCTCTTTGTAGGAAAGCTTTCAAAAGAAAACAAAACTGAAAGATTCCAAGAGGCAGCAGGAAGACTTGTGCCTATGCAACAGGTCACAAACCAAAAAATTAGCATATTCACTGCGTGTAGAGCAAAGGAAAATAAAACTTAGCAGAATCTCCAGCTCTGCTTTTGTTTGATATAGGAGAGGAGAATTATGAAGCATTTTTAGCTGGTTTGATAGGGAGGAAAGGTTTTGCAAACTCGACACACAAGGGATTTTCCCAATTAAGAATGAAAACCAAAGCCAGTGAGCCCGTGCTGGCAGCAGTACCACACATTCTGGGTCAGGCCAGAACTTTTTAAAGCATTCCCAGTGAGTGGAATAGTGACATTTACACACAAATATTTGTAAGACTACTGCAGGCCTTGCTCTAGCAGGATGTCACAGCTTTGCTTGTCTCTCATACAGCTCTGTATTAAAAATAATGCTTACTACAGACCAAGTGCTTTTTCCCAAAAATGGTTGTGTCAAGGTCAAGAGGTAGAAAAATCTGCAATATCAAACACTGAATTTGCTGGCAAAGGGCAATGCAGTTGTTCCTTCCAGTGCAGTGCCTTCTTCCTTCTCTCTGAATTCCTACCCATAGTCCAACAAAAAGCTTTAACTTTAAATACTTGCTAATCCATGTTTCTGTAATTTCAAAAAATGTCTGCAGTGTTTATGGTTGCTAAGACTGGGGAATGCACTGCAATGATTTAAAATACTTCTTTTGGTTGTCGTGGTACTTTTTGAACAAGGCTGGTTGCTTTTCAGTCTTTTGAAATGCACCTGTGCTCTCCTAATCTAAAAATTGTTTACAACAAGATAAAGAAAGCTGCCTGAAATGCTCTCATTAATTCTTATATTCTGTTATTTTTTCTTTAAGCACAAACATTAAAGAAAAAAATTTCTTTGTACAATTAGCTGAAGTCATAATCCTACTTTTTTTTTTGCTTGCCACTGCAGGGGCCCAAAAACTTATTTATTTTCCTCATTCTATCACTGGCATTAAGTGAAGATGTTACTGTTTCCCCAAACTGCAAATTTTAGATTTTATAAAGTCAGGCCATATCCTGAGGTATCTGACATCTCTCCAACAAAACAATCCTCAGTATGACAGCTGTGCTTTGACAGAGAGAATTAAGACAGCTTTGACAATACATCACTGAAGTGATTGTGATCCCTGAATAATTCCTGCAATCTTTTGTGACCTTACCACTAAATTAGGAAAAACTGATGCTTTTCCTTGCTTTTCTCATCACTGTCCATGTCACCAGATGTGATGTGCTACCCACAGGTCTTTTTCAGAGTGGCAGCAGGGAGAATACTGAAACTCAGGGCAGGAGACAGCATAAACTGCTGTTGTAAACTGGCAGAATCAACAGAAAGAAACGAGTGGTTTGAGGTTTATTCAAACTAGGATCCATTTCCATACAAAGAAAACAACAGATTTATAATCCAGCTCCTCAAAGTATGCAATACAGCATGGGTGATTTTAATTTGTAGGTACTGTTAATTATTCCTCTTCCATTAAGGACCATGGGAACTTTTGTTTTTTAGTAGGAAATTAGAAATCAATTTGAAAAGTAATTACTTCATTAAATTTAGTAATTATGTGCTATAACCACCTCAATCTTCTTTAAAATGATTGACAAGATGCTTTTCTCTTTCATTATTCTATATGAATTTAAAAAGTGCTGCTTTCCTTTTTAATCCTAAGACATTGAAGAAGAGCTATAGAAGACATTCCTGGACCAGATGGGTAGAAGAACTCAGAAACTGGAAATTTCTGTCAGTACTGCAGCCAGAGAAAGCAAAACTGAGATATTTAATTGCTGACTTCAATGAAACAAAGCAAAACTGAGATATTTAATTGCTGACTTCAATGAAACATGGGTTGGAGTTCCTTTCTCTTAAAGGCATTCTCTAGGCAAGGAAAAACAGCACTTTTCTAGAGCTTCCATTTTCCACATGTACATGTGAGAACAGAAGAAATGAAAATTCCTTGCAAGTATTCTTTCTTGAATCTTTAAGAGCCAATATATTTTTTAATCCAATGTGTGGTTTGCTAAGTTGTCTGCAAAGAAATTTTCAGGCAAAAAGAACTGGAGAGCATCAAGGAAAGAACTTATGTCTGCTGAAACCCATTACAAAACTTCAGCCAACTGTTCAAAATACAAACAATTATATGTCCAGAACGCAGGACTGAAAATAGGCCTTAAAAATATGCAAGAGCTTTCACAAATTAAGGTAAACTAATTAAAGGCTTCACTAGATGCCCCTCCTTTCATTTAATCAGCCACACTCCTCAGACATATTCTCTTATCCAGTTTAGGGAGCTTCTGGCTGTTTTCACTCTGGCTCGTGTGTTAGCAGCAAGGAGTCCAACATAGTTATTTGCATGTTTTTCCTCCTCTTTCATTCTGCACTTCTGTGAGCTCATAATGCACACACTGGCTTTTTTTCCCCCACACCTTGAGTGATGAAAGGGTGAGAGATAAAGGGAAGTTGTCAGAACGTCAGTAAATTGGGATCTGTAAAAGTAGGTGGTTAAATATTCAACATAAGCAGTTGCTGTGGCACCAGAAGAGCTTGAGAAACAGCAGAGGAAGTGAGTAGCTTTATCATTTCTTGAGATTGCTGTGAGGACTGTACAAAACATCATAAATCTCTGATTTAGTTAGAATGCAGAGCACTTCTGTTCTCTTTTTAACACATGGGTCCACGTGTGCTTCTGTTTCCCTGGTGTGGCAGAGCCTCTGCTGGGCTCTCACAGAGTCCTGAGCATGGTTTCTGTTTGCATTTGGGGGCCAAAATTTTGTCTGTTGCTGAAGATGGGACTGGGGGAGGTGGGAGAAGAGGGTGGGGATGAACACATTTCCAGCTACTCCCCCTCCTCTGCAAGCAGATATTGAAATAAGCAGAGATTTGACACAGCATAGCTCCCTCTTTCAACACCAAGAGGCCCTGGGGAAAAGTGATCCTCTGGAGCTGCTTCCTTTTGCTGCACTGTGGGCAAAGCCATGGCCAAGCCTTCCTCTTTCTTCGTTCTTTCTTTCAGTGAGGTAAATCCATGTTTCTTGTTATATCCACAGTCTCTTTAAGAACCTTCCATGCCCTTGAGAAGTATTAATATCTATTTTCTTCTACTTCTCTTTCCCTGGCCTTTTAGAATTTAACCTGTATTTAGCCTGCGCTAACTCTTCTGTGTGGTTCTTGGCTTACAAGGACTTTAATATTTTTTGCTCTCCTGTGGAATTTTTTTAATCAGTCCACACTTTCCCTGAAGAGTAATGTCAAAAACTGGATGAAACCTTCTAATTGGTGTCTTGCCAGTGAACAGCAAAGGAATTATTTGACATTTCCTATTTATATTCCAAGTATCACTGGTTGAAACAATGTCATCCAACTTCATGCTGTAGCTGTCAACACCTGACCCCGAGAGTCTTTAAATTCCTTTAAAGTGAATGTCCTGACTTTGGGGTGTGACACATCTGAGGTTTTTACCTCTAAACCTTAGATTAATGAATGGAGCTGTACCTCAGAAGTGCCTGTTCATGTTGGTTCATGGGATCATAGAGTGGTTGGCTAAAATAAAAGCACTCACCTGCAGTGTGCAGGATAAATATCATTCTTCATTTGCCAGCTATTTTACGTTTCTGGATACTGGAAAACATGGGATTGGAAACTATTCCATTGAGTTCTGTCTCTGGCACACACTGGGAACCTTGACATATAGATGTGTGTGTGTGTATATATATATGTGTGTGTGTATATGTGTATGTATATATATTTATATAATATATAATTCAGGAGCATCTTCACACACAAAGGCATGCTGCAAGTCACAGAGAATTTCCAAACACCCAAACACCCTTTCCATGTGTAGCAAAAAACCAAATTTTCAGATGCCACGTGCCTTAGGAAAAGAGGCAGGATGAGGATTCTTCTGTGCTCCTGGGAGAGCACATTAATGAAACCACCCTGAATGCCCTTAAAATGCAGAAAAGGACCCAGGGTGTTTGCTACCAAACTGACAAGGAGTTGGAATTCTCTGCCATCCTCAAATCTAGCAGTTGTTTTTGTCTTGTGTGGCTGAACACTGCACAGATGTGTCAGACTAAAGTAAACCCTGCACCCTGAGAACACAAACTGTAATTTAGAGGATTAAAAAAAAAATAGTTTCTGGTTTGTATCTGTGTTTGTCCCCTCCTGAAACCCTTGACACACATGTCAAGTGCAGTCCTACTGTTTTGTCATAATTGTTATTTCCTGTCCTTAGAGCAAGGGAGTGCAAGGCCTGAAAAATGCAGATTACTTGCAGTAGCTTCAGTAGTTCAGTCAGTGAGGAGGTTCAGTCCTGTGTCTCTTCAGATACAGACACAGGATTTAATTTTCTGCACACACTAAAGGGTGCATTATACTTTTTCTAAGTAAAACAAATAAACACTTTTTTTTTTGTTTTGCCTGCAATGAATTGCAGTTAATACTACATACAGAATGCTGAAAGAGTAGCAAGGTATTAGCATTTCTGAATGAAAATGACATTATATATTTCCTTTAAGGAAAAATACTGTTAGCTCCCTGGAGTTACCCTGACCAATTTAATTTACTACAGCAATACACATATGAGTCAAAACTTCCCACTGCCTTTCCATCTACACACAAACTCAGAGTATCAGGTTTTTTTTCTTCTTGTGTGTGTTTTCATTATCTTTCCTTAGACCTGCTATTTAATAGTTAGTCACATAGTTGTGATTCTGGTCTCATTCAATTTGATCTCTGCATTTCCCCAGAATAGAACCATACACTCAATTCTTAAGTGGTAGAAGAGGGTCAAAGCCAAAAACTGGAGGCTCCCCAAAAGCATTGAGGAGTTACAACATTTAGGTAAACCAGTTAGAGGAAAAGGTGAATGGATTTCTTTATGACCCCAGAGCCAGCAAAGCCCTGTAGCAGGTAAGCTCTGAGTTAAAAATTAAAAATTTCAAACTATCCCTAACCAGAGGATATCTAAGCCAAACCTAAAGGTGTGAAAACCAAACACCAACTACAGAAACTCTTTTTCCTTCTTCCAGGTAATATCAGATCACGTGGTTTAGGACGAGAGGTTCAAAGCTTTGCAACTGTGTGCATTTCACCCCTAGGAATGAGGAAAGGCTCAACAAAGCCTGAAAAGATTTGGTTTTATGTGCCTGGGAATGCCACGAGGCCTCAATACTGCTTTTAAAACAGTCTAAATCAGAAATGTGGAATGGATCCCACTCATCATAAAGCACCTCTCAAATTGCTACCCAAGTGAAGTTCATTTCACATTGTTAGTACAATAAATACCTGAGAAAGGCTGGGAATTATGTTCAGAGTTTTTGTATATCATGTGCCAGGTTTTCAACCTAATTTGGTCCAAGCAGATTTTTCACTAACACTTGGCTTTTTGGAAGAGGAAATTTACCTTGGCTTTCCATATTTACATGTTCTTTTATTCCCAAGTCATATCTTGATTAAAAAAAAAAACCCCATCATTACAGGGCATTAAAATCTCCAGTTAGGACAGATTTAAAACAGTAACATATTTCCACTTCAAATAGAGAAAGGAAAGCAGGGGTAAAAAATGGTGTGTGCTGCTGAGGGAGAGCATCAGAGCAAAAATCTTAGAAAGATGAGACATGTGAAACTGGCTGGCTGCCTGATGTTCTCTGGTAGGTCCTTGCTGAGACATACTCGAATTCCAAATTGTTTTCTAAGCTGGTGAATAGCAGGTACTTGCTAACCAGCTCATAATGAGTACAGAGGTCCAACTCCACGGAGGTTTTTCTCCCTGCTTTTGGGTGTCTCGTCTGCTTGTGGAGAAAAAGCACTGGGCCTGGAAATTGGAAATTTTAATTGAAAACACACATACATGACACAATTTTATAGCCTTCTGCACATAGAAGACTAAAAAAGAAAGCAGGATGTTGTTAATTTTTTATGTGATGTATGCTGTGGCATATTTTGGGGGTATGTTAGAGCTGACACCAGGATGTTTGCAAAAAGTGGCAAAATCAAGCATTCACCACTTTTTTTTTCTTATCTGGGGAGGTTCTTGTTCCATGCTGTTCATTCTAGAGGTGAAAATCTGAGAGACAACAGTCCAGGCTCTTTCTTCTGCTTAACATCTCTCTAAGGTTTAATCACAAAACATAAAAGATTAGAGAGTCTTCACTAAATTATTCCTTTTTTTTCCTCATCCTTCACCCATTAATCCTAGATTAATGGTTTTAACATGTTTTGGGACTTTGTGAAATTATGTCTTTGCAGCTCTGAAATGTGTGTAACACCTAAAATGTGCAGTCTGCTACAAAATTGCCACATAATTCCCCAAAATGAGGCCATTAACGAGGCAGTAAAGTCAAGTGACACTGAGGACAATAACTGGCAGAGAGGGGAAAAGGCCCAGCACAGAAAAATGTGAAAAATAAGCTGTGAAACCTGAAAATTTTCTCAGTTCCACAGCTGGAATCAATGTTCTGACTCTGTAGAAGACCCTCTGCTCTTCTCCTCCACACAGTTTCCATGGAAAGGAAATCCAGGGGGAATGCTGGAAGCAAGTCACAGGTGACAGAGTCCCCTGTCTGGGATGTCACAGGGCCACATCTTCAATTTAACAGAGCCATGATTGTCTTGTTCATTGCCAGCCAAATAGGAAAGAGAAACTGAATAATGCCAGCCATGTAAGCAAAAAAATTTCTTATTTTATGTTCTGCAAATAGAGATGTAATATTTTGCCATTTTAAATAAACAGATAAAATAAACTTTTCTGCAGAAAAAAGGAACATTTAAATAAATTTGGAATTATTGTCATGATAGCAAAGGAACCTTTTTTTTTTGCAAAAAACTGCAGACTGACTATCACCTACTTCAATTCAGTGTCAGCCCATTGATTCATGGGGGCTTTTTTGATTTATTGCAGTCAAGGATCTCATCCAACATTAACAAATTCCATTTTAAATGAATTGTTGTAGAGATTGTGGTACCTCATGTTTGTTTTTTTTATTAAGCAGTGAACTGATTGCATAACCTATTGAGTGAGGAATTTATGTATTCTCATTACTGAGGAGTAATCTGCAATGCTTTATTGATGGATCTGTGTTGGATAATCCATAATTATCAGTGGCTAAAAATGACTGAAAAACTACCACAAAAAAAAGTCAATGAAAATGCTGATGGAGAAAAAAAGTAATTCTGTATTTTGCCCAACAGAAAATATTATATATAAAAGCCATTCCCTTCAGGCAGGTGAGGAGATAATCTATTTTGATAGCTCTTATTAATGTAAAGCCATGGAAAAATTGGATATTACATTGGAGGCACCAAGAGGATGGAATGAGAAGCGGCCTTTCTTTGCCAGGTGCAGAAATGTCATTAGCACAGGACACTTCTCATTCATTCTGTGGCAAAATAAGGTTTTGTTACCTGTGGAGGAGCTTTTATTTGGAGATTCTGGCCCTTTGCATCCTGTTTGTGCTCCTTTCTCGAGAAAGAGCTCTGGAGGTGAGGTAAATAGGTAATCCTTGCTTGGGCAACTGGCTGGTGAAATTTAGGAGATTTGACAGTGATTTTCATTTCTGCAGTCCTGTCTGCCTTGGTTTTCTTTGGAGGGAAAAGCAAAGCAGATTTCTGAACCTCAAAACGTTTCTTCACAATCACACAGGAAGATCTATGATGAAATTCATGCATTGGAAAAACACCTGTGATTTTATTTTGTTTTGCTAAGTAACATGTCTGTCAGTCCTGCAAAGCATAAATTTACTATATTGTGAAGGCCAGCACAGATGGAAACACACCCATTTTCCTTGCTGCCTGTGCACCCCCTGTGCAGCTCCCTCAGCCCCTTTATTGCTTGTTGGCCAGCGGGAGCACAGGTTTGAGGGGGGAATTGGGGGAACAGAAGAAGAATGACCTTGTGAGTGGCTTTTTAGAAGCTAATTCCCTGCCTACAGGGTTTGGGGAAATAGTATGAAAGTGTGTCAGCTAGAATGACTGTATCTTTTCTTCAGCTTCTGGAAACATCAATTCCAGAAGTGTCTCAGCTGTCTGCATCCTCTCCCTGCCCATCACCAGCAGCTGAGGTTTCTCCTTCCAGTTTCATTATCCTTTAAACCACCCTTCATCAGTCAACCATTCTTTCACATTAAAACCCAGTGAGGGAAACATTGCTCACATCCCCCTGTCTGCTAGAACACAGTTGGTTTAAACTGTTTCATGGAGGGGAAATGATTGAGAAGATGTGTTTTGCATCTTGGTGGTGTGGGTTTTTACTTTCACCTTCTGGGCATGAAACAATGCAGATTCAGTAAACAGATCTAACTGTGTGTAATGAGAATGATTTCAGTGCTTTAGGTTCATTAGTCTCACAGTGTGAACTTTAATAAAAATGAATTTGACTAGATTAGATGTAATTACAGCAATTTGAGTTAAAATTTGTGTACCCTTACATGCTTATAAAAAGCGTGATTATTTTAAAATATATTTGGGTAAATGACAGAGAATAACATGCATGGCTGTCATACAAATCAGTGATGTAATTCTTAGTTTACGGAAAATGAACTTTTAATCCCTGGGCTCAGTGGTCTCTTCACTCTCTAATTAGACAAAATTATTGATTGTCCACCCTTAATAACCATGACCCTTCCATAAAGGCTATACTTTATGTGTAGACATGGAGGTAGCACTGGGAATCTCCCGGTGGAGCATTCAAATATTTTCAGTGTTTGCACATGGTACAGAAGTCACCGAATTGGTGCCAAAACTTGTGGATAATTGAGCCAAGCTGTGTTCTCTGCACATTATGGCTGATGGTGATGGTCTCACCAGCACTGAATACCTTGTGCTGCATCTGTAGCTGAAGGGCAAGAAGGATCTACACACCATGCCACAGGAAAAGCAGATTAACTTACCCTGGCAGCTCTGAATAACCCACAGATCTTTGCAGGCACACCTGTCCTCTTGCCTGAAACATCCCTTTCACCTTTTATTATTTCTTTTCCCCCTCCTCTATTCTGTGCCACAGGATTTCCTCAGTGTAGTGGAAGGAAAGCATCAATCAGACCTGAAACACCCTGCAGGGTGTGAGGTCCCAGACCCAGAGCCCCCTATTCTTTGCCAGCTTTTATTTTCAGGGTACCACAGCATTGTGCAGTCCCCAAAATTTGATGTCACATTCTGAGATCAAATCTGGTTATCAATCCTTTTCACCAATGAAACACTGCAGATCTGCAGAGTCTTGCAAATAGGAAATTTCCCAATACTGCGCACATGTGAAGGTCACTTCGGAGGGCCAGATGGCCTTTTGTAGTTTTGCAGTCTTTCTGTCTGTCTCCCTCACTCTCTGCTGTTTAAAACCACTAAAAAAGGATAAAGATCTTGTGCTAGCAACTAATTTCAACACAGAAAAAAATGCCTGGTTGGTGCCTTCTGTGAGAACCTGATAGTGCTGTTGTTTGAGGCACCAACTGCAATCAAAAGTAGAACAGTTCTCTTCTGGTTGTTCTTAAAAGGTAAGGAGAAGTAAACAACCACAAATAGGGAGAAGATAATAAACTCAGAAGAACCCACCACTTCAAAATGTAAAAACACTGGAGAAAGCCTTTGTCTGAAGAAATGTGATTTCTTTCACTTCAAAGTGTGACCAAACAGAGCTGATTGAGTGACCTCCACTGGAACAGAGAAGTACATGGGGTATTATATCTCTAACAAGCAGAAAATTTGTGCATATTTGATAGGAGTAATACAGAGAGACAAACTGTGTTCCATTCTCATTCACCTTGATGAAGGTCACGTCTGGGAACTCGAAATTTTGAGAATCAGAGAGTTTAGACAGTTTAAACAAGTGTAATTGCAAGCCCATAACATCATGACATTTGGGTTTGATGTTGGCATGAATGTCTAAGAACCAAAATATGGGTTTGCTTTTTAAGAAGCTCACCTCCTATGATAAAGCTGTTTTTTTCACCAGGCAGAATAGATCAGACCTATCAGAGCACCACATTCTTGAAGTTACAGGTTTGAGAACACAAAAGACAAAGCAGTATTAGATTTAGACTGTGTGAATGACCTGGAGTATGAGCTAAAAGTAATTTAGGTGATGAGCAGTGCAGTTATTCAACACTTGATATCACCAGTAATCATTTTAAAAATCACTCTGTGTCTCTGCACAGTTTGCCAAGCAGCAGTATTTGCTTCTTCCCATAATTCAAATTCCCCTGGGAGATGCTGTACTTACAGGAGGCAGGGATTAGCAGCACTGTTAAAGCAGGCCTGACGTTCTGGAGGAGGGAGCAGCTAAGAAAAATGAGATTGCCTTAAATGGGGATCATGTTCTCAGACAGCCAGGGGCTAAAACAAGGGTGGCTAATGTACAATATGTCTTTATTTTGTGTTCTGAAACTTGTCAATATGTAAACTGAAAAAAACACCAGAAAATCAACAAGTAAACATCCATCACTCCCTACAGAACATATTTAGCACCTCTGAATTTTAAAAGGTTAGCCTCTTAACCCTGTGCTTATGGTTTGAAATGGTTGGACGCCACCATCTGTTTTAAAGACAATGAAATTTTATCCAATTCAGTTGGCAGATTGAAGATAAACTAGGATGGTTTGCTGAGCCCACTGCTGAGCAACACAATCTCCGTAGATGGCAATGTAGAGGTTTTGATTCCAACATACTATTTAAAGGTGCACACTTTGTTTCTTCTTTTTAACCTACAGATCACTGCTATCTCAACTGAAATTTGGTTTGTATTTGTTTGTTTGTTTGTTTTCCAATCCCTTTCAGCTCCTGACTATTTTGCTAGCTCAGTGATTTTACAATTTATCTTCTAGTAAGAAAGCAAGGATCCATAACTACAGGCACAAGATTATTTAGATGTAGAAATAACATGACAGCTATTGATATGCTTTTCACTGAGAGAAATCTTTTCATTGAGATAATCTTTTTATTGAGAGAAGAAGAGAGTTTCAGACAGAAAGATAATAAGCAGAAGACCCCAGTCCTTCCCTGGAAGGCCATAAAGGAAAGGAGTTTTATAGAATAAACCTGTGAGACCCTCCAGATAGAATAAAGGGAAAAGCAGCCCCAGTCAAACATGACCAAAGCAATAACTTCTGTGTCCTCTGGCAGCTACAAGCCCATTCAGAGATCACTTTACAAAGGTATCACCTGCTCAGTGCACAGGAAATGATTATGGGAACATGATCTGCTGTGCTTGTTGCTGGTTCCTGTAATGGTTATTCCACTTTGAGGCAGATTTTCAAAAGTTTGCAAAGCTAAATCCTTTCCCCTCAGTTTGCAGCCTTCAGGCACTTCCTCTCTCCAGTGTCTTCACTCACCCTATTTCAGTCTTTCTCAGTTCAGGCATTTGGGAAGCTGGAGCTGATTCAAACATCTAATTTGAAGTCACTCAGATCCTGGATGGATTTGGGTCAGCATTGGCCACCTGGGGAATGTTACTCTTTTTCGGCCATGGTTAGATTTTATTTTGATAATGCGCTAATTAATAATTAATATTTGCTAAATGACCTCTCTTGAAGGAAGAAAGAGGTGCCCTGCATGTGTATGGAGGCAACACAATAAAGTACTGATTTGTCAGGGCCTAATCACAAAGAACTGAGTGGATCTGTTGGATTTTCTGGAATGGCAAGCTATGGAGCACCTTGGCCTTGTTGTCTATGTGTGGTTGCAGAAGTCATTTACTCTGTAGGACTGGATGCCAGGAAATCCCTGTGCCTGCTGTACTCGGTGTAGAGGGACCAGAAGATTAATAAAAGTGACTTCACCACAGCTTTTAGAGAAACCACCCCTACTGTCCATCCTCTGGGGCACAGATCAGTCCTCTTCTGTTTCGTGATGAAAGTTAATCTTTGCAATTTTATGTTTACCATCTACTCCCAATTCCTTAGTTACAGGAACAGTATAAACTCATTTTGGGATGCTTTTATGTTTTTTAAGGGATGGTGGGACACAGTAATTCTCCATACAGTACAGGACACAGTAATTCATTTGTCTCCATACATCAGTGGAAAAACTGTAAGCATCTATCTTATTCCATACAGAAGGCCCAGCTCTAGAGAAGAAAAACAATTGGAATCTATAGATTTCCTATCTTTTTCAGACCAATTCCTTCATTTATTTTGTTGGGATAGCTTGTCTGGTTTCTCCTAGGGACTGAATGAAGACTGAATATAAATCTTCTCTTGTGGATGATTGACAGAATATGTGGTTAGACAAGTCTTTTTAGAGTCAGACATAACCCCAGCATAAGGGATCTCAGAAAAATACTGACTTTTTGGAGCATGAACCTCCCTCTCCCCTGAGTACCATCCTATTACAGTCATTGCTGACAGAGTAAAGAACTATCAAAACAACAAGGTTCAAAATAAAACTTGAGAAGCTCTTATGAAACATGAAAGCTCTATGCTTCAAAATTCTGGACTGAGGAGAGCACAATGTGAGCACAAGGAAAAGTTTAGGAGCAAATAAATAAAGGAAATCAAACCCCTGTGTTAAAACAAAGAAAGCTTTGAGCGATATTTACTGTGCATCACATCATCTGCAGTCTAATGATCACAGTGAACTCATTTCCAGTGGCATATATAAACCCAAATGTTAATCAGGAGAGGGGTGGGAGGAGGGAAATGGCAGTGCATGAGGACAGCTCTGGGTTATGTCACCTCTCCCAGCGGTGAAGGTGACAGACAAACAGGGGAACAGAAAAACCTTGAAAGCCAGGAGAAAAGTGAGGCATATTTAGCACTTGCCACCCCAGAATCCCTGCTAGGGCAGCTTTTGCAAACTCAGAGGCAAGAAATGGAGAGAAAAGTAGTGAGCGGGAAGATCTTACCCAAAGGCAGAAATTCCTAACATGCCAACTTTTTGCTTGACAGCAAAGGGAAGAGGAGAAACACTTTGGATTGCCCATCTGAGCCAGAGGCTTGTCACATGTAATGAGTCTTTTCTAGGATGAATATTTGGTTAGTTTCAAGGAGCTTATAATTTTCACTTACCTATGCACCACTTGCTACAAGTAGAAATGAGCACCTCAGTGGGGAAGTTCTTTGATTCCTCATCGATTTCACTGACCACAAACAACTTTGTGCACAGGACTGAGATGATCCAGATTGCTGAAGCACCATTTTGCACCATATCTAAGCTAATCAACAGCAGGGCCTTGTTACCCCAATTCCTTGTCTTTCCCCTGAGCACAGATGATCACTCTATCATATCTGCAGCTTGTGTATACACTATTATATTATATGATATATATTTAGGAACTCCTTAATAATTTTTCTTTGCCTTGGTCCTTAATGTCATCATTGCATTGGTCTACTGTGTTATTTTAACAAGAAAATGATCATTCTACTTATTCCCCAAAGACTGTTGAATTACTGATGAGATCTACACAATATACCCTTACATTTCCTAATGTTTACTTCCCAAATTTATGTTTTGTTAAATATTTAAGGGATATCCATGAGAACTTACTCAAGACTTTTTTTTTGAGTAACTGATTTCATAGTCAAAATTTCCCCTATTTAATTCTTCAATAGCTATAAAAAGTAACAGAGATTTATTTCTACATAAAACCTAGTTCATGCTGCCAGTAGGTAAAGAAGGAAATAGGGAAGGGACTGGGAATGGGATTCTCAAAGCCCATTTTTGTTATTTGGGTTATTAATGAATGATTTTATTTTCCAGAGTAGCATAGCATTCAATTAGCTTGAAAGCTTTTATGGTTTGAAAATTGTCTTGTGTTGTGTCAAACAAAAATAAATAATGTGAAATAATTCATATGGCACAAAGTGTTTATAACCTAGTAACAGTATGAGGTTGTAATTGTGAAGTGTAATAATACCATTGTTAAAGGAAAGGAAAGGCAGGAGAACAGTTTTGCAGGTTTTTATAGAAATGTATTTTGCAATAAGCACTGCTTCAGGCAATGTTTTTTTTCTGATATAAATCAATTTCTTTTGGCAATCAGCAGATACCATCACCGTGCCTACTCAGAATAGAGACATCAGTTATTTAGCTGTATGAATACAAACCCTCAGTGTCAAATTCAGCTCTTCTTCCGTTGTTCTCCATGGAAGTAAATTAATCTGAATGTCTGAAATATCCCATTATTCTGTATGAAGTCATTTATGGCTTTTAAAAATGTGAAATAGGACTTCAGCATTGTGTTCTATTTCCAAGTATTTAATTTTACACTGTTTCTTAGACTTCCACAAAGCCAAGAATACTGGAGGATTTAATCCATAGGTCCTTGGCCTGGATGCTTATTAAGCAGAATGCATTAAACAGTACAAAAATAGATATCAGCAAAGAAACTCCTGTCTCCATTTTCAACTGTCCTGTCAAGATATATCCTACTCTGTTACTGCTGCATGAAAATCTGAACTCATCTTCATCCCTGACTGCAGCACAGCTTCAGGAGATGCAGGTACACACACAGGGACTGTCCTGTGTTTGCCTCAGGAGCTCCTAATCTTGTGCTGAGTCTGCCTGCTGGCACAGGTGAGTTTTCTGAAATAGCAAGCAGCAAGGCTGCTTGTGGGGCTGGGCAGCCAGGCATGTGATAGTTCAAGAGAGGTGTCTTAATAATGGAAGTCAGTGCACCTAATCTATTTTTTCATAGGTTTTCATGTCATCGTTACCTTAATTTTATCAAAATAGGATGCAGCTTTTCTACGAACTTGTGGCAGGGGAGGAGATTTTATTTTGCAGTCAGAACCTGTCAGTCAGGATATCAGAGGGATATGAGAAAATATATTTTAAAACACCCTCATTGGATCCATTTTTAAGTTAATTCCTCTCAGCAGATGCCCTTCCTAAACTACTTTCACATGACTGCATTGCTTAAGTTCAATTTCAATAAGTACTAAACAGCACTTTCTTCAGTGACATGCAAGAACTAAACTCCACATTATCATCATCTGGAATAGCTTTCTATGGATTCACTCATTGCATGGTCTTGGAAGGTTTCCATGAAAGAGGCTGCTTGATTTCTGTATGGAAATCTGACATTTAGAGCGTGAGGCAAATGAGCTATAAAGAGGATGGGTCAAGTAACATCAGTGGGTTTTAAGTACCCTCCTGTTTATTGGAAGCATGACATTGATTAGAAGCATAATTTATAATTTCTGCTTGTGCACTTGCCCACCACTGGTTTGGGAGTGGCAGCCTTCAAAGATTTACAAAGAGGCAGAGAAAGTGGCCAGTTAGAGCATTTACCTTTGTGTCACATCACTATTGACAGCACTGACAACACTCCCTGCCAACCTCTGCCCCTCACCGCTGTAAAAGAAGGCACAATGGAAGGGTTTGAAAGGAAGGGACCAGATTTAGGCCCCCAGCTTGGTGATTTCACACCCTGTCACTTGTGTCAGTGGATGACAGTGCGAGCTGCCTGCCAGGAGAGGAGGATGCCCGTGTCCGCACGGCTCCGGTGGGTGCCGGTCATCACCAGCACCATCTGCTCACCTCCGTGGCAGCGTTTCCAGCCTGCTCCCCTGCAAGGTCAATGGCTGCAGAGGAATTCCAGCAGCTCAGCTGCAGCAAAGCAGCTCTGCACTCATAAAATGAGGTTTTTTTTTCATTTTGCTTCCTTCCTTATACCTTGTGCCAATATGCAAAGTTCCTGTGCACTTGCAGGTGAAATAACTTCCTGAGAAAACAAAACTGAAGGGTCCGTCAATTTTTGGTACAAAGTCTGGGTGTCTGACCTCCTATAATAAAACTGTCATGCTTGATAAGATAAAAATATATATTGCATATGTAACCGTCCACTGCGTGGAGAATTATCCTTTCTTTATGATAAATAAGAAATCAAATTTGATGGAAATGAAACTTGAACACAAAATTTAGCCAATATTTGGCATGTTACTGATCAGCTGACAGAGTTTGTAAGGAAATACATATGAGAAGTTTATAGGGAGGAAAGGGAAAAGTATAAGGGATTAACCATTGTGATACATGCTAATAAACAAATGCTGTATGTTACTAACTACTGTATGATATGTGAGCAATAATTACCTTAACTGCTTTGAATCATTTACCAGCTCTCCATAATTTATAGCTCAAGCCTTATGAAACTTCTAAAGTTATAAAAAAAGACTGAAACTGTAAGCACAGGAGACACCTCCAGTGGTTCCTTTGTTACACTACATAATAATGAAAACATTCATATGAGCATGCAGTAATGTGTTTGCCAAAATAAGATGAAGTTCTTCATTTCCTCTGCAGTCTTGAATTTTATTTTTTCACATAACTCTCAAAGGCAGAAATTTCATTTGTAAGTTGACTATTGGTTAATGAGTGCACATCCTTTATTCCCTTTTTTCTTTATAGCGGTGTCACAGAAATGTCTCTGAAAAACAACTGGAACTGGCAAAGTTCTGGATAATAAACATGCACTGCTTGGGTGAGGCAGAAGGATGATCTATCTTTTAAATTGCAGTGTAAAATAAAGATGTACAAGATTGGGTAAACATGGAAAGCATTTTGAATGTGGTAGCACACAGGTTTAGACACAATAATTTTCTTCACACCAAAGCATTGTTCAAAATGATGTTGTGAAAGCAAATTAATTCAACCACTTACCATGGACCAGAAAAGATCAGGAAAAAATTTACGCTGAAATTTGTGTCTTGCACGTGCATTTTATTTTTGTTTCAGTTTGCTTTTGCAAGAAGTTCTAAAGATAAGTAGAAAAGACACCTTTTGGAATATGTTTCCTGTCATAAAAATCAGTGCCTGCTACTAAACATTAATGCATAGTACACACTGAAAGAGCAATGAAGTGTCTATAGTATTTTAAAAATATTTCTCCATACTTTCAGAAATTAAGTAATATTGACAAATTAACAGAACACAAAGCTGTAATACTGAAACAGAACAAAGACAAATAGGTTACCAGATTAATTCCATGAATGGTACTGGCATTCTGCCATGGTGAAAACCATGGTGAGAATAAAAGAGGAGGTGTTACAAGTGGAGCAAAACTGGAAATATTGCAAGTGCACGTAAACTGACTTTATTAGCTACAAGAGTAAAATAAGTAGTTCAAAATTATTACTGTTCTTTGTTTCTCTAAAGAGTGCATGAGAAATCATAATTTACAGGAGTCTAGGGAAATTTGAGTGAACCAAAATAATGCTAAAAATTATGAGGTGAAATATCCACTTTCCTGCTGTAATTCTGTCCCTGACACAGGGAATAGGTTTTGTCAAGTCATTTATGTTTCCTTGGGCTAGACTCTTGTTTTTGATGCCAATGGAAATGACATTTGTTTATTCCATAGAGGTTGCCTAGCAAAGGGATCTGTACATTCAGGAAAATTTAAAAATGCTGCAACAAGGAATGTTTAAAATATTGAGCTGTGCCTCTGGGAATTTAATCTTTAAACATATCTTTATCTCTTTAGGCCACTTTGATCATTTCACCTCTTTGCCCTTTATTTTCTCCCACAATTTAGCTCCAAAATAGGGGCAAGGGGGAGGGGTTTGCCATCTTCAAAAGCTTTCCAGCCATTATTAAAACCAGAAGGGAAGGGAAACAGGGAAACCTAGTGATGACTGCTGCCTGCAGGCAGTACTTTAATATTTGTCATTTAGAACAACTTTCACATAAAATGGGGCTCTGGGAGTGCTCCTTCCTGGGGGTCAGTACAGCCTCCTGTTCTGGAACAAGGAGGAATTTCCTTCCTCCCGTTCTTCCCCTTCCCCTCTAGGCTGATGAATGAAAATTAGCCAATATTAGCAAGGGTTTTTTCAGTCAAGCGTTTAAACCAATGCAGGTCACATTAAGGGAGCACTCACATGGTCTGCTGGATCTGCTGGGGTGGTGACCAAAAGGAAAGAAATGGGGCAAAGCTCCTCATTAAGAGAGGGCTGATGCTGCTCTGTCAGCAGACTCTGGGGCAGGAGGCATGGCCATGACTTCAGCTAAATGGAATTGGGACAAAAACTGCACTGACCCTTAAAACTCTTCAGCAGCTCAATCTAGGGCACCTTCATTTTCCAGGGCAGCCTGATAGAAGCGGATTTAGGAGGGTAGAGCTGTGGGTTCATTTTATGTTTCTCTATTGGCTCCTATTAAAAGCATCTGGCCTGTGTTTGACACAGAGATGAAATTAAATTGTCATGGGTTGACATTAGACAAAATGCCAATGCACCCATGAGGACATATTTTACCTAATGAACTCCTGTGAGATGTGGTCAAGAACAGAGCAGAGCAGGCCTACTTCTTGAAACAGACAGACAATTTATTATATTACATAACAATGGACAATAGAAAAGGAAAAAAAAACCCAACCACCCAAAAGCAGAAGAGAAAACCTCCCAAAACACTGCTTCTCCTCCCCCCCAGTTTCCATTCCATACATGCTCACTCAGTTGACTCCAGCACATTACCTTCATCTACTTGCTTAATCCCTCAACAACCCTGGGTTCCTAATCCAAATCATCATCCTTTAAAATTCAGACAATCCACATTCCATCCAGGACGAGAGGAGTCTCTCTCGCACCACAGACCATCCCCCCACAGGAAACACAGGTCCACCATCCCGTGTTCTCACGTCACCCATGGCACTGCCTCGAAGAGTCTGCCAGGGTGACATCCTCCTTTCCATGTCCAGCACTCTCACTGCCGTCCATGGACCTGCACTGCAACAGGGCTCTTTTTAAGGATGTTTTGGCCAAGTACCAAAAACCAGCCATCTTCTCATTTTGGGACTCAGGTCCCCCCCATTTACCCCTGGGGCCGGGGGCTCCAAGAAGCAGGCCAAAACGTCTCTGGGTTTGAGCCAAAAACATCCACCCAAACACAGTCTTATTTATAGTCAGGAGGGTCCAGGGTCCGTCTATGGCTATCATTATGCAAGAAAAGTCCGGCCCAATAGGCCACTCCTCTTCATTCCGGCAATCGAAGGGGCTTCTTTTCATCTCACATTACCCTCTCGGTCCCAGGCTGTCCTCTCTCTTCTAAAACCACCAACTATGAGAATACAGCGTCCAGGGATAACTCTCTTCTGCCTTAGAAAGAGTTAAAAGCTTTATCTCCCACCACCAAGGTCAGGCACAGGTGATCGCAGGCACTGCAGGTCTCACAAGCAGCTCCAGCTCGGCACCTTCTCTCTGTGGGGGGAGGAGAGAGACGGGACCGGGGGGGGGGAAGGGGGGGGGGAACGGGATGGGACAGGGAGGGGGACGGAAGGCACCTCCAAAGTTCTCCCTCCACCCCTCCATTCTAGATGGAAGCTGGACCAGCTCCACTCCAGCTCCCTCTGTTCCCCACCCCGAGGCCCACCTTGCTCAGCCAGGCCCACCTTGCTCCCCTCCCCCACCCGGCCTATTCAGGCCCGGGCAGGGGAGAGGAGAAGACGCTCCCTCTCCGAAAGCAGAGCAGGAAAGAGAGAGTCCTGCTGGGAAATCCGGCTTTTAACCCCTCGTGTCCTCAGAGGCGTGTCCACCCTCTTAGTGGCCAGCAAAGGTGCCAATACTCAGACCTAAAGACTGATTGGTTTGACCACTACTTCCAAAAAAACTCACTTCCCTTCAAACCACGACAAAATATATGCATTCAGAGCAGGATATGCCACTCCCCTATTCAAGGTTAGGAAAGGGTGAGCTCAGAAAGAACATCTTCCAGTGGTTGGGTTCTCAAACACAGCACCTGCAGTAAATAGAGAGAATTCCCCTTTTTCTCTGTTGTTATAGGTCTTAATTTATCTCTTTCTCTTGCATTTTTAGTGCTAGCTTTTCTTCATACCAAAATATTGTGCATCACTGAGACAAAATTTGCCTCCTTTCTCCAAACAACTGCTCAAATTGGATGCCATTCTAGCCTTACAAGCATTGTAAAAATTATTAGATGGTTTGTAATATCCAAATAACTTACACTCCCAACACGGATAATTATCCTTTAATCCTTTAAATTCTTGAGTCAGGTTAAATATGATAGGAATGCAAGGGTGAAAATTCATGTTTTTAACAACTTTAAAAATTTGAAAGCACATTTAAGTCATTATTCTGATTTACAAATGAGCAAACAAAATAAATGTTTCATAAGAAAAAGAGTAGCAAAATTGGTAATCTGAGGAAAGCTTTCTTGTTTTACATGTTCCTACTGGACTGTTTTTTTAAAACAATCATTTTTTAAAACACAAATTAAATAAATATTTCCTAAGAGAAAGAGCAGCAAAACTGGTAATCTGAGGAATTCTTTCTGGCTTTTCATGTTGTTTACTAGGTTATTTATCCCGATCACTTCTTTAAACACAGGCATCAATAAACAAGTTCTATGGCACAGTAAGAATTTATGACCTGCAATTCAGCTGAGCTATGCTCAGACAATACCGTTAGGTCTAAGCAATGTGACCGAGAATCACTGTCACAGAATAATCTGATTTTTTTTCAAGCATTCTGGGTGTTTTTCAAGCAAAAGTCCTGGAAACTCAGCACCCTGCAGCGGCCACTAAACTCACTTGAGCACAAGACCCAACACAGTCTGAACAAGAGTTCCATGGTAAAAAAATAGACTGAAAAGCAGCTCTCAGCCAAAACCAGAAACAACATGTAGCCTGCAGTTTAGCCAGTGTGCTTGTATCAAGAGGCTTTTCTGGAAAGAAAAGATTTAAAGTGAAATTCCTTAGTTTATCACAGATTAGGGCCTTCTGGTATTTCATATGTGCAGAGATGAATTATTAACCTTCGGGGAAAGGTAGCAGTGTGTTCACTTCTAACAATGTTTAAGGTTTTTTCCCAAGTGCACATTGGGGAGCTATTGGAATGATGATAATGAAGAGCTAGCTAAATCCTACAGCTCCTTGTTTTATTGCAATAATCTCTGCAGGGTGAGTACAGCACAAACCACTCCCAACAACTACTATTATTATTATTAGCATAATAATAATAATATCACCATCATTATCATCATTATCATATTTATTGCTGTGTTAATGTTCATCTAAATTTTTAATAAAAGCTTCAGCACCTCTCAGATAGTGTTTATGCACCTTGATCTCCATGTGGACTACATTTAAACAGAGAAACAGAGTAGTAGGCTGCTGTTTGGGGTGTTTTGTTTGTTTTTCTGTTTGTATGTTTTGTTCTGTTTTAAATACACTAATTTCTTCTCATGGGGAAGATCAATCATTCCTCAGAATCAAAATTCTCCCAAAGTGGAAGCCTCTGGGCTGGAAATAATGAAGTTTCTGGGAGACACTGCACACGCAAAGGTAAAAAATACTGGTGTGGAAACTGCAGTGTGGGATCTATTTCTGAGGAAAGCTCTGTTACGGAAACATTTAACATTAGTATAATAACATTTGTTTAATATTTCAATTGAATTTAATTGAAACAAAATAATTTCTTTGACATCAGAGAAATGTATCAGCATAATCTAAAAACTAAAAAATCCTTTGCTTCTCTATCTGTCACTCATTACATTTTCTAGAATTTAAATGAAATAATTGAGGTAGTATTCGCTGACCAGATTTTTGGACCAGTAAAGCAGAGGTTTCTAATGTGAGTAGGTTAAACTGTTTGAAGAGTTAAAATCAGCTTTTTCCAGCCATATCCTCTTGGTAGACAGACTTGCTTTGAAGGTAGATTTTTTTTTCCCCACGTCAGTTCATTAAAGTAAACCAGTTCAGAGAGTAATTTAAAATAGAGAGTTTTCTTAGGTATTGAGAAATTGGCAGAACTGCTTTCCTCAAAAGGTATGGCTCTAAATGAGGAGTGAGAACTAGCAGCCCCATAATCCAGGATAATTTGGATCCTGGAAAAGTAACTCATTAATTAAAAATAACGCTTTCAGAATAAGCTGCTGGGTTTTTCCTGTTTTTTTCTTTTTTTTCTTTTTTTTTCCCAGCAATATCATGCATACAAAAAATGTTGGACCCTTGTTAAACTGTAAGCTTATTTGCAAATTTAGACTTCTATTTTTAGGCCTTCCTGATTAAAGTCCAAGTCTCAATTGAAGTGTGATGCAAATCACAAGTGAAAAGGAATAATTTAGTAAATAAATGGAAGTTAGCATTTACTAATAAATGGCTACTCTGAATAAATTGTATATTACCAATATATAAGTAGTCTGAATAAATGACATACTTTATCACACATAATAATAGGGCAGTCACCTATATAAAAAGAGAGACTATGTTTCTTTTTGTGTGTTTGCTGATCCTCTTTTGTACAGTTTCATCTCATTTCAAGTCAATTTAAGGTTAAAATTTGCATCCAAACCATTTCTATTTTTTGACAGCAGTGTAAGCAGAACCAAATTGCATGTTGCTAGTCACTCAGGGAAAAAAAAAAGGAAATACATAACAGGCTTGGGTACACTAAAGAGCATTTCTGAGGGAGAAAAATGAAGGTAGCACAGACCCTCCAAGGTGACTGTGCCTCTGAAGGGGTGGCAAGCTGTTATCTCCTCGGTGTCACGGCTGGGCTGCCTGCTGAGGGACGCCTGGTGATGAACAGGGCTCTCTGACAGGAGCCTGATCACCCCTCACTTGAGAAAGGAGCTGGAGAAAGATTATCAAAGCATGATGCCTTTATGAAGTGTGGCATTTAAAGCACAGCCCCAGAGCCCCTTCCCTCGTGTCCTTTTAAGAGGAAAACAGATCTCAGGGGAACAAAGAGGGATGTCACAGAGCCGTGCCCGGCAGGTAACGGTGCACAGATGAGAAATCCTTCACGAGGTGTGTTCAGGAGGATAAAGTCAGGGATTTTGTTGGATTCTAAACATGGAGCTGTCAATGCCCCCATTACTCAGAGTTATCAGGACATGTTCATAAACTTCAGCCAGTGACTGAATCTGAAAATCCTTGAACAATTAAAGCCACTGAGGGCCCCACCCTGCCCCAGGTGCTCTCCAGGCACCGAAGGCTGTCTGTGTGCAGGGGGTGAGCCATCCTCTGAAGCACCTTGGCAGATTTGCAGGGGGTTTTTCTCTCCAGGACCTTGGCAGGTGTCACTGCAAGTGCTGAGCTGCTGCCACACAGAGCACAGACTCTCCTGTTCCACATCAGCAGCCTCCTTTGCCCTTTGGCAGGCGAGGGGCACTGAGTGTCTGCCTTTTGAAACAGGACTGGCCCATTGTGACTTGCACAGATCTGAATTCGGCAGTAAACCGGGAAGGAGAAAGGTTTCAGTTAGTGGATCTCCTTTCAAAGACTGAGAGAATTTTTTTCTTTTCTTTTTGGCATTGTGTCTAAAATAAACATTCATTAAAGCTTACTCTGTCCAAAATCCTGTTGCAATGGTATAGCAGAATGCCTCAGGAATAGTGCAGCAGCAAAGTGCAAGGAAGTGGTATCAGATCACCATGGCAGAATAAAAATTTAAAATTATTATGCCTTTTCAAAGCCTTCAGGTTGTTCAGTTGTTCAAAAAGAAAATGAAAAATCTGATGTCAGATGTAATGCTGGCATTTTTTTCAGTAGAAACCAGAATACTTGATAAGAGCATGATCCAACTCCTGGCACTGTCATGCATAGTCAGAGTTCTAGTTTAAGTGCTTCATGTAAAGCTACATTCAGGGTTAGAACCACTTATTCCTCTTCTATAAAAATAATGATTTAAGTTTCCTGACCTATGCTAAAGAAATTACTGTTAATTATTTAGAATATATTTACACTAGAATACCAATATAACATTAAAACACCCAGCTAATAAGAGAATTTAATACACAACAAGAAGAAACTTGCAAGTTAAAACTTGACTAGAAGTAGCTTCTCTGTTGTTGCATATAAAAACCACACTTCACAGAACAGTAGAAAGATCTGAGATTTTCCCTTTCTAGAATAACCAAAGGCAAGGAGCCCCAAAGCCTTCATGAACATTAATTCATGACTTAATCATTACCTGGCCACAGTTCTGGGCCATGGAAAGCTTTAATCTTTCCAGTCTACCACTCTTCTAACTTTGAATCCCACTTTGAATCCTTGAAAGTTTGGGACACTGCTTAAAATATGAGTATCAGTGTTTAATGATAACAATCCATCATCTGCTTGTCAGCCTCAGCTGGAATGCTGTTGAGGTCTCCCTGGTAATAATGGATTTTTGAGACAATCAATAGCCTGGGTGCAAACATTCCAGGATGCAAGAGCAAAGCACCTGTGAGAAAGGGCAGCTAAACAAAATTCAAAAGGAAAATATTTCTGTGAAAACATACAGAACCATAAGAAAAATGGCAGAGATGTTAATTCAGCAGCAGCAGAGGACCAGCCTGTTCTGAGAAGGAAAGGGGTCTGACATCCCCATTTGACTGACAAGTGCCTGGCTGGCAAAGCCCCACCAGGCGTTTCATCAGGAGGTGAGGAGCGTATTAATGTTTAGCCTGGCAAATCATCATTCACAGTTAGCTGCTGGGTGCATTAGCAAGTTTAAAAAAGCTTTGCACTCCTCATTTGTGCACACAGAAACTCTTCTACTGTGTAAGCTGTCCTGGCACAGTGAGGGGAGCTGTTCCCTGCACACACGATGCCATTGCCTGGCAGCAGATACGAAATCAGCCAGTAATTTCACATCCATCCTTAAATTAAGGTTGAATGCTCATTGTTGGTACAATGATCTTGCTCAGGTCTGCTAAAGGTTCACTTTCACTGAGTTTGTGACCTTAGGAAAGTGTAAAATAAAATCTGCTGGGTAGTGCAAAAAGCATAGTTTGAAATATATACTGATTGTTTAATAAATAAGGAGTCTACAGGATGGGCCTTGGGAAAAGAAATTTATGGGTAGCTTAACTTAAAGTCCTTCTAGCATTCTTTCATTGGTAAATTATACATCTTTCTTTACCCCAGCAATATTTCCATTTTAACCTTGGATACATGTTATATAAGGAGCTTTCTTCACATTTGCTAATAATTTAAGGAGATATTAAGTTAAAGACTCTGAAGAGAAGCCCTTGCTGAGGAGAAACAGAGTCTATGTAATTAATAAAAACTATATTTAAGGCACAGGATGTGACCAAGCCCAAATATTCCAAAATACACGAGTATTAAGGCTACAGAACCTGAGTGGCAGGCTGACATTAACAGCATCCTGCAGTGATAACAACAGACAAACATGAACTTAAATCCTGGCTGTCTCAGAGCCTGGTCAGTCCTTTCTCTGTCAGCCATAAATTTCAGGCCAGTGCTCATATATCAGCTAAATCATTTGAATGGTCCTTCACTGTATCATTCCCCAGCTGTTGACTGGATGCATCCATCAATGAGGTGAGCAGCTTCTGCTGCGGTTGGAGTAAAATCTATTTTTCAGTTTGAAAAGAGTCAGTGGCAAGGTTACCTAATGTAGTAACAATCCTTCTATTTAACCTTTTATGCCAAAAAAATGTTGATGTAAGTGATAGTCACCCATTAAGGACACAGAAACAACATTTAGGCTGCTTGTCATTACAGGAAGTGTGAATATCAAGGTTTTGAGTATTCCTGAACTGTTGAACCATTTGTACTCCAGCTGCTTAGCAAAACTCGGGATTTAACCTTCTTGTTTTGCAAGAATTTATTTAAATCAACAGCAATGAACATATTTATTCAAGTGTATTGCAATTTGCTGCAGCTAGTTTGTAAACAGAGGTAAAAATGAACAACTTCAGCCTTGTGTTTGTAGTCGTGGGAAGTGTATGGAATGGAAAATATAACCTTAGGCTTGAACTTCCTAGACAGACATGCAAATACCATCATATAGCTGAATTCCCTCCTGGTTTCTATGCATCATTTTTGCTTCTCCCATTTTTTAAAAGCTCCTTTAAATAATTAGCCAACACCAAAATTACACAAAAATAAAACTGCAGCTATCTCCATCTGCATGTGGATTAGCAGGTAGAAAAGAAAACAAATCCATTTTCCATACAGGAGCCGTAAATCCTAGGACCTGATGGAATTGGACTAATTAACAAAGAATTAAAGGCAGGTAATTTTTGGCATTCCTGCTTAATTGATAAGTTTATGTGAAGCAAGTTAGGACAGCACCAGATGAGAAAGAGAGATGAAAGTCATTTCCATCAACTAGCTTGGCTAGAGCTGAGGCCAAATGGCATTTAATGACATATAGTTTCATTCTGAAATAATATTGGTTTGATGTGGGGAAGGAAAGAAAACAAACCTTTGGTAAAATCTTAAATTTACAGTATTTTTAAGAAAAAAAAATCCTAATCCCTGATCAGCTGTTTGCAAACCGAATGAAAATTGTCAAAGGACTTACGTTTTGAAGCAATGCCTTTGGCTACAAATTTCTCCTATGTCTTGATAAGATCAAAAGCATAATTTTCAAACCTGTGAATGTATCTAGCATCCATTAGTATCCCAAGCATTGCTTTTCCAGTTTCACACTGATGAGAATTTTTCAAGTTATGGAAGCAAAAGTTTCAGTTGTGTTTACATAAGCCCTTGGGCAACTGATTGTGCTCTTGAAGTTATCTCATTCTCCAAGAAAATTCATCAGCTTTGGACAGTATTATCATTTAACTACTTCTGGAACATGCAGTTTTGCCACACTCTCTCCACTATTTGCATGCTGATTGACAATTTGCTGACAATCTGCTGTCCCTATCTGAATCTTGTTAAATTGGAACTTTTTTGGTGAGTGAAAAATGGGGTTTACTTTCCCAAGTCCAGGACAAAACAAATAATCTGCCAAGAAATTATTCTTAAAACCCACTGGAGTCACTCTGAAGGTTAAACAGACTCCACACAATGGGTGGGTTTTCTTTTTGAATCACATTCACTTTACTAAGCATCAAAACCTTTGTATCAATTATGCTCCACTTCCTATTAGATGCCACTCTATCAAACCAAAATTGTCCTTGGCAATTTTCCTGTTTAATTTAACAGATCCTGCTCTGAAATCTGTCTCCTAAATTCCATGTGTCACTTGTAGAGCCTGCAGCCCACACCACCCTGTGCAGCCTTGTCAAGATGCTGACAGGTGAACCAGGCTCCAAAGAGTAAAATAAATACTGCCCACATTTCAGCTGGAAATCTCCAAGCAGACTTGTTGCCCTTTGTTCTGCACATTTACAAAATTGGTTCTGGCAGTTCCCCCTCATTTCCACAGCTCAAAGGAGAGAGCCCAGCCTTGCACTGCCTGCCCAGTGTGAACAGGACCTGACACAGGAGTGTGTCTGCACTGTAGGGAGGGAAGAAAATAACAAACTCATTACAAAACCCGCTAACACCATGGGCAGAAAAGAATTTCCTTTCTTCCTGAGGGACTCTATCAGAAATATGGTGAATCTGAAGACTGATGAACTTTGTTAATGTGCTTCTACTCATTCTCTTTAATGATCCCATTTCCTCCAAGCTTTTAGAAAAGTTGACCAGGGAAAAAAAAGACTAATTCAAAACAACTTTTGTCATGAATTAGATCCCTGAACTGAGCTGGGGTTAAATGGTAAACTGATTTTCAGCAAGCTGCTTTGTAGCTCCTTCTTTTGAATGCCTCACTGCAAATCTGCTTGCTCACACTGCTGTTTCCTAGGCTGGAGTGACTATTAAGTTTTGTAATTAGTGGAATGTAATTATTTCCTGTAATGGGTTGTAAATTCACATTATGCAATAAATCATTCTTATGTACACTTAAGGACCCATTACTCTTCTTAGCAACTGAACAGCATATTTACTAAGCACAGAAATGTTCAGCTGGAGTGCCTTGTAGGTTATTGGGAAGCATTAGTTGTTCCCAAATGAACACTCTTTGGTGAGGGGATGTGGTTAGCAGCAGGAAAATTGTGGTTCTGCCACTGAGGTTAGAAATAAGCCTTGCAAACCTGATTCAGCAGGGCACTAAAAAAAATATTTGCATTTCAGTTCCACTGGGATCATTTATTGTCCTCATTAAGGCTATTAAGTGCTCTCTTAAATTGTCTTCTGAAATGATAGCCAAGGAGAGAGAACTGCTGTTATGACTAAAGATTTGTCAGCCAGCATAGGAGTGAGAGAGCAGCAGAATCCATGGAACTGCTAAACCCAAGCCAGAACAACCCTAAGCCTTGCATGTGCCTAACCAGTTTTGTACTTTGGGAGAGTAAAAAACAATTTGAAAAGGCTGGTGGGTATTCTCAGTAGAGACAAGGAGTAAAGTTTATAATAATATTGTACTGAGCTGAAGGCTCTGCACGAATGTGGCCTTTAAATTGGATCTTTCTTGGAGATATGCTATTTGTCACCTCTTAGTCTATTAAAGGAAGCAGAAGCTCAGAACATCTTTGAGCACTGCCACCAAGAACTGAGAGTGCAGGAAAAGGGAGTTTGTTCAACAGAGAGAAAAAAAAGGATTCGGCACAAAGTTTGTAATCTGTGTTGTCACACTGTTGGCAGAATTCAGATTCTTTCATATACTAACCTAATACTCCTATAGCATGCATGTACAAATATGCCTCCACCATGCTAATATGGTCATGAGGGATAAATCAGTCCAAACATACTTGACCCCTCATCAAAATGAAGTTTTATGTATCACAGGCAAGCATCACCCTTCATAAAATGCAGGATTTCAGTATAAAAGCCTTTCTTGCATTTTTTCTGTACTATTTCTGTTGTAACCTTTCCCCTCTCCAAAAGTGATCTTATCACACCTCTCACCTCTTGTTATTCAGCACCAGTAATGAAAATAAAACTTTAGGAAGGGTCAGAATCTCTTTTCCTTGTTGCTGTCACCATTAAACCCTCCTTTACTGTGGTCCTGTTGTAGCAGGAGTGGCACAGACAGGAAGCCTTCCTATCATATTTAGAAGACATATATAAAATAATGTTAATTTTAGAAAGGATAAAGCTAAAACAGGAAAAAAGAAATCCCCATCTGCACCTGAACCATTCACAGTCAGCGTTGTCCAGATGTCTAAAATGTGCAGGCTTCAAGGATACCCTAATGCCCTTCAAACCCAATATAGACTGTAAATGATGGATTTAACAGAAAAAAAAAAAAAAAAGGCTAATCCAAGAGATAGCAGCAATAATGAACTACATGCCAATAAAGGGAATCTGAGAATGAGCTTAACAGATTTTCTGCAGAAGCTACTGCAGTCTAAACCTTGAAGGGGTTGGTTTGTGGCCAGCAAAGATCAGCTCTCCGCCTGTCTCAGCCTGACCCTTTGCATGTGATTAACAAAGGTGAAGGGAAGCAGCTCCAGGGGACTGTCACACTGATAGACAGATGGGTCTAGACACTCTTTGCTTCTGCTGTGACTGAACTCCAGATCCTACTGCTGTCCATGAATTTAGTGTGTCCCCACTGGGCACTGACAGATCCCATCAGCTTTGATCCCGTACCTTGAGGAAATTTCTGTCCAAACAAACAAACAGATTTTTACTCCCCAGAGGTTCCCCTGGTGCAGCTGAATAACCCAACACAGTTGTTCCAGCTAAAGAAAGGGCAAACACTGCTGTGCTAGACCAGGGCAAGCCCTAAAATTCAACAGTCAGAGTGCTCTCCTGAGTCGGGTACACAGCAGCAAAAGCACACGCTTGTCAGGCTGCAGAGAAGGCTGCCCGAAAGTTCTGAGCACTTTAATAGGAACTAGTCAGCAAAAGGCCACTTCTGGGGGCTTTTCACACGTTCTTCAGCAGTGTGTGGTTACTGAACACAAAACCAGAGAGCTTCATGCTTTTCAAGAGCAGGCCCTGGCATCAGTCTGATGATGAGCAAGCAGTGCATATTAAAGGTCATGCACAGCACTCTCCTGGCTGTTCAAGAAAACTCTGCCATGGTTTTAAGGATAAGCTGCTGTGAGGAACTTTCTATCACTGCTCTGAGTCTGGTTTTAGCTCTGCTGCCCCTGCCAGCCAAGGCTGTAACCATTAAAAAGCTCCCCTCCAGCCCTATTAGGACACAAGAATTCACCAGGAAGCCTTTGCAACCTTCACAATATCTTTTTGACCAGTAGCAGGGCCATCTGCTTGTTGTCTTCATACACAGAAGGAAGAATCTGGAACAGAGCCAGGGAGTTACAAACAAATACTTTGTTAATTTTTTTTCTCTATATTTGCTGGCTTTCAAAAGGGACAAAGAAGAAATTAAATACAGGAACAAAGAAAATTGCTTTTCAGAAGCTGTGTCATTTTTTCAACTAAATATGAAAAGTGGTTTTATGTATCACTTCCTTTGTCTACTTTAGAACTCTGTAAAATACCATTCAAATATAAGATATTTCTGAGATACTTGTGTTCAGTAAAAGGGTTAATAAGAAGCTGTTATGGTAACAAACTCTTTTTCCTTAATTGCTTATCTGCTTACAATGCCAACCTTTCTCAAGGATTTCTGTTTCTATAAATGTTTTGCAGAGGAGCACGAAGTTTTACAATATTGATAATTATATCTAATTTTTAGGTGAATGAAACCATATTTCTTCCCTGTTCAGAGTCCATTCAACTAGATTTGTTTCCAGAATTATAGAATTGCCCATATACCAGATACTAACAAGAAAATTAACATTGTTCCACATAAAACAAGGAGAGTAGCCTAATTAAAAAAAGCTCTTCTAATTTCAATATCCTTCTGTTACATGTACTTTTTTATCCCACAAAAGCTTTCAAAGATATAATGACTAATTTTCATTCTTTTAATATTTTTTCTTCTCATATTTTGTCCTGGAAAATTTCTCACTTTGGACTTCCCTTCATATCCTTCTCTCCCTGCTTTTACTTTTCATTGCTCATCTATTTCTTGGCAATCCTCCACTCTCCAGGGTATATCTAGTGGTTATTTAGGTCCACAAGCCAAGCTGTAAGACAGCTTCTGAAGGCAACATCTGAGCAAACATCTTTTGTGGGACAAGGTAAGGGCATATCAATGAGCCTTTAAAAAATAATATTATTTATTTAGTGATAAAATCTACATTGCTCCAAAACCATTTCTGTTAAACCTGCTAAATTAAATGTATTGAAGGTAATATGAACTTCAGGGCTGCTGTGCCTTACAGTTCAAATCTCACGTGTGGCTATGACTTAACTTCATATCTTACTATTAGCCAAGTAAGAAGCCTCACAGAAAACCCACCCAAATAAATAATTAAAAGGCAAATCATGCCAAAAATTTGCTCAGGACTGCTGAAGACAGAGGTTA
The DNA here is from genome assembly GCF_021018805.1 of Prinia subflava. Classification (NCBI taxonomy): domain Eukaryota; kingdom Metazoa; phylum Chordata; class Aves; order Passeriformes; family Cisticolidae; genus Prinia; species Prinia subflava. The sequence goes on from NC_086271.1 coordinate 2,788,473, forward strand.
ACTCTTGCTCTAGCTCTAGCTCTAGCTCTAGATATATGCAAATATATACATATATGTGTGTATATATATATGTATATATAAATTCATATACTGTAGCTGACCTCATCTTCCGTTGTTTAATAAAATGATTTAAAAAGTGATTCAATGATTTCTTCCCTCAATTTACACACCTCATTTTAAAGTGATTCTGTTACACTTAAACACATAAATAAAACTTTAATCTAGAAACATTTTTTTTCTCTGAATTTCAGCACTTAGAACACGGGCTTAGAGTTAGGGCCTTTTTATCTTGTAGGAGAAAAAAAAATCAGAATCATAGTTGTCCTGTACATTCAATGAAAACATAATTATATTTTCTGAAAAATATTTTCCATTCTTTTTGTTCCTAAAATGGAGAACATTGTTAGAAGGAACCTTAACGTGAACACACAAGTCAGCATACAACATTTACAAAACTGCAAGCCAGAATTAAAATTAAAAATGAACACCATCAAACATAGAAATGTGTGTTCTCAGGCACAGATATAAAAGTTATCCAATAAGAGGACATAAATAAGGACCAGGATTTGGGGAAAAGATTGATTTCTCTAGTGCTCCCACAGGACAAACTGCAGCAAAGAGACAACTTCAGTCCATCAAGGAGGAGACAGTTACAGCCTGTCATCAGCTGCAAAGGGAAAAGACCTTTTAAACTGAAGAGGAGACTAAATCTGATTTTATTTAAATCCTGTTCACAATGAGTAGAAGCCTGAGGTGCTGGTACTGGACTCACATCCCCTTAGACTTGGCCATGTTCTAATGACTAGGGTTGATTAAAAAAACCCTGTGGGCAGAAGTGTGTTTTTCTCAAGGGTGTATTGATATTTTTTGCTCAGTTTGTGTCTGCCACTTGCTGAAATATTGCACAACCAGTAAAATACTGCTTCATCAGACATATCTCATATATGTAGAGGTTTGTATGGTATAGAAAATTGCCAGTGATTGGAGCACAGGGATGTTTCCAGAGGTGCCCTTGGTCTCCATGCTGGCATCCCTCTTAAACTCACTTTTCTCTGTGTTTTATTCACACTTTGCTTTTCTGTGCTCTTGAGAACAAACTAAATGCCAACAAGTGTATTAGGCAGGTTATCAGCTCTTACAATACTTGATTTGTAAAACATTAAACCAGAACTGTCTTTTTACCCCTAGCTGGCTCAGATGAATGAGACAGATCCCATCCCTGGTGGTTTTCAATGCCCATGATGGGGCTCATCTGCCTTTCCCCACACAAACCAGCTCTGAAAGGTGAGAGGCACCTGGAGACAACACTCAGAGCAGCAATGCACCCATGGGGAAAAGCTGAGATTGATTTTTCTCATCTGGACCAGGGGTTTAGCATTTACACCGTTTTGCTTGTATTGCAACCCTATCCATGCACAGGATGTTTACGGTGATTATAATGGACATTTCTCATCTCTGTTTGCAGAACATGCTGATGGCTGTTTATTTTTCTTGAGACTCAGCTGTTATTCCTCCTATGGAATGACAATGATGCTATTTAAAGTAAAAGCTGATCCTCGTAGTCAAAAGGCTCATTTCACTGAGGCTCACAATACATTCCTGCTCTCAGCACACTTGCTAACTCGAGGCTTTTAGAAAGACAGAACATTTCTTGCGGAGGATTAGGGGCAAGGTTGATGGGAAAATTCTGCCAGCAAGACAAAAACTTGTCCTATCATCCACTCCCTCCTTGAGCAATGCCTCTCCCCAAAGCTGAAAGCCTGATAAACTCTGGATTTTAGGGTAGCATAGCTTGCAATCATTTTACCTCTACCTCCTCAGCACTCTCCCAATATTCCCTAAATATTTGTATTTCCCCTTCCAGAGGATACGTTTAAAAATATGAATATGTTTTACAGCTGCATAAATAAAATGCTGCTACTGCAGTCTGGGGCAGTTGAATCTACTCTTTTGATCTCTAGGACAGGAAATCACATTTTATCTTTTCAGCCGAACATACCAGCAGGTACCATGTTGGAATTCTGGAAACTTAGATTTTAAGATTTTAGTATATAGTAATACATGTGAGTCAAGATGGAGAACTTAGGCCATTGTCTAGGTCCTTCTTCTTCACCTTCTTCTTCCTTCTTCTTAGTGGGTTTGGGTGGTTTTCTCTCATTGGGTGGAAAAGGATTGCATTGCATTGGGTGGTCATTATTGGGTCAAAAGTATAAATAACATGGGTGTCATCTCATTACTGCGTGATCATTGTTTAAATAACTTTGGAAAGGGTTGAGGCACTCCATTTTGCCTCACTTCTTTAACTTGCTAGTTAGAGCTCATGGCTCATGAGTCTGTAAACAGATAAGAAATAATAAACATCCAAGCCCGAACACAAGCTGTGATTCTTGTGTACTAATCCCACCTTGGCAGAGAAAAAGAAGCCAGAACCATCACAGTACCACAGGGATAAAGACATCAGTTTCCGTCCTCCTTATTGAACCTCCAAGGAAATCTTGTATTCTGTCTACCAAGCAGGAGGCCAGGCTGTGTGTAAGCACTGAAGGTGCTGATCTCAGCCTGATACCCTTTTCAGCCCAGTGCTGGCTGTAAATAGGATTGTGCTGCAGGTAAGGCAGAGCTGTGAAGCACAGAGGATCTGCCCTGCTGTGCTTTTGTGGGACTCCGTTTTCACAGAGAAAGCCAATCGATCGCACGAGGCAGCGGAGTGGAACTCCCCAGCTCTCCCACTGAACCGCCTCACGCTCAGAGGGTCTGCAAGAAAGCTTCCCTTCTCCTCATGTGGATAAAGGATTGTAAAAGTATTGTGTGTGTGTGCACCTGGGCACAGGCACAAACCTCAGTGCACCAGAACCTTTTTGGGCAGAAGATCAGGGCCTCCACCTTTGAAAGGAGATGCTGTCTGAGCTCAGAAGCCACTGGCAGTGACATATCCAGAGAGGAGAGTAAATCTATAATGTGTTTAACAAGTTGTATGTTTTCCCACAGCCCCTGAGCACAGCCCACGATTCCACCAGAGCAATCGCTCTGCTGAACATCCCTCTACCTCCCAAGTCAGGCTTAAATCAATGGCTTTTTGTGGAAATGCAGCAGAATGATGTATGGATGAGGATAATAATATCTGGGGAAAAAGATATAAACCAGTAAACTGTTTCATCTTCTGTCACTGAAAGGGTGGCCTTGATTGAAAGCTTTTTTTTCTTATAATAATTTAAACAACACAGCTTCAGCTGCAGCCTTCCAGACTGTGATGTTTTGACTCTGACTGGACACCAGGTGCTCACAAAAGCTGCTCCATCACTCCCATCCTCAGCTGGACAGCTGAGAGAAGATATAATTAAAAGTTCATTTGTCCAGATAAGGGCAGGGAGAGATCCCTCACCAGTTACTGTCACTGGCAAAACTCAGCTTGGGGAGATAAATTTAATTTATTAAAAATCACATGCAGAAGAGGTTAATGAAAAATAAATCTCTTTAACTCATTAATAAAACTTTTTCCTGGGCTGTGCAAATGCACAGCTGTTTCTCTTTTCTGAGTTTTGGTAGAGATGGTGGGTCTTGACCTACAGCTGAGTGTTGAATGGTCAGATTTTTATGAAATTATCTCCTCCCATGAAATGCTAAACTTTCTCTTTTTAGCACTAGAATAAAGCCCCAGTTTTCTCTGGTGATATCCTGTCAGCAGTTTCAGACTATTTCCTTTACATATCTACTCACGGAGCTACAGAGACAATTTGTGTTGTAGAGTTCAAACTTTTCTATCCCCAGTGAAAAATTAAATTTTCATTGGTGCTAGTGAGGCAGCTGAGGCATTTAGGGAACTCAAGTCATGTTGGTAAAATGCCTTGCTTGAGACACAGTAAAGCAATAATTCGAACATGAAATTTCTGTTTTCCTTTTATGAATTTCCTTTTCACCTCTGTGAGTGTTAGAGGTGGACTGGGAAGCTTTCAGCTGTTGAAGTTGCTCTTCTTCTTTGTAGAAATTAACTCATATCAAAAGTTGTGGCACCAAAACCACACTGACCTTCTTAAAAATATGGTGATACTTACCCCATAAATATACAAGCTTTAATTTTTTTTGGAGCAGGTTGCTTTATTTCATCTTCCCTTTGCAGCATGTAAAAAGGGCAATATTCACATAAGAGCAGTGGTAGCTTTTCTCATGTTTAACAATAACATCAAATTCAAATCTCATCATTTTGTTCTCCCTTCTTCCTTGACACCCTTATTTGATTTTTTTAATCAAAGCTTTGAGATCTCTAATCCTTTGTCAGATTTGGCTTAAAATCACTTGAAAGGTCAAAAGTTTATTGGAGCAGGCAACAAACAATGTGCTCACATAAATCTTACCTTCAGAGAACAGAAGGAAAAGAATGAGATTTAAAAATAAAAAGAAAATTCTTATCTCTTCTTAAGTGAACTCTTGTTGTAGGAAAGAAACCCTTCTTTACCTATTCATTCTATATTGTTTTTTCTCACTGGCGACAGTTCTGCTAATCTTTGATTTTCAGAGTTTTTTTTTCATTATAAGAGTAGAAATTACAAAATTCATTTAATTAGTATCTAGTCCATGCGTTTGTTTATTGGGTTTGTTCTCCTTTTCTTTCCAATTGAAACTATTTTCATCTATCCTCCACCTTCTAACTGCCTGGGATGAATCCAGCAACATTCATTCAGTGCCAGTATTGTAAATCAACTTTTCTTATCTGATGCTATTTTTTCTTTTTTCTTTTTTTTTTTTTTTTAATTTCTTTACATAGATTATTTCTCCCTTTATATATTTATTTATGGCTGACCTATACCAGCATTCATCTGAACATGCTGATCAACGTAAGCTGCTCTCTCTAATTAGGCCTTTTTTTTAATTAAAACAAATTAAGAGGAGTTATTTACATGAAATCAGCTTTGCCACTAAGAAACCTTTATTGGTATTTACATGATTGCCTGCTGCACGTTTGCTTTGGTAATTATACACGTTAGCTCTTAATGGAATGAAAAGGGCACAGGGACCCAATGTTTTTAATCTACTGTCATTTATATCCCAAAGTTGCCAAATTGGGGCTCAGCTAAAGACAGTTTTTCAGTGGAATAGTGAGCACTGCTTTTGTACATCTAATCTTGGAGCTACACTTATACTCCTATCTATTTTCGAGATAGGAATGGAAAAAAATGGAAGGAAGAAAAAAGAAAAACAATATAAAGAGAAACAAAAATATTATACAAACTCAATAGTAACTGAACCTCCTTCACAAAGAGGATGAATCCATATCATGGCAAACAAAAAGAGAAAAGGACACCTGCAGTTCAGCACAAATATTTTGAAGTGAGTGAAGTTCTCTGACAGAACAATAGACTGCCACAGAATAAAGGTGTTTTTTGAGGAATTAGTTGTACTCATAGGCCAGCTTGAACCTTCTTTTTTTCTTTTTCTCAGTAAAATCACTTTAAAAGGGGCCTGCACAGCAAAACTAGAATCTCTGAAAAGGAATGATTGCTGGATTTGTTAAAGGAATGTAGGAAAGTAATTAGGGAGGTAACAATGTTACGCTTCAGCTGAGAGGAGAATGTGGTGTTGATATGCAACTACTGCATTATTTGTATCCACTCTGCCATCCTAAACACCTCTCCTTAGTTACCCTGAGGGGAGTGAATCTAGCATTTCCTCCCACTCCATAGAAATGCATTAATCCATGTATGAAGAGTCACTTGAGCAGCAGGACAGCACTTTATTTACATGAGAGGCACATAACCAATGCCTGGAGGCACCTTCACCAACGTTAAAAAATAGACTGACTGCACAAAACAAACTGCATTCAACAGTAAATAGTTCTACATATTCAATAAAATACATTACAATACAAATTACATATGTATGTGTATTAAACGCAATACAATACAAATAGTTCTACAACATCAAAAAATAAATAAAACCCCCAGACCCAAGGAAAAAACCACACTCCCCCTCCCAAATGTCATTGAGGTTTTGCAACAGGATTTAGCCATTGTCACTCTTGCATTTCAGTGATGCAGGTGATGATACACCTCCAGAAAGCCCACTTGGGAATTTAAGAGATTTTTAAAGTAACCAGGAGCCCTGGCGGACTTGGATGGGCTTGGCTGACACAATGAAGAAATATTTCTTTCTTTGGAAATTAAGGAAAGAGACATAGGATGCTTGATTGGGAGAGACCTTGAAGCTCCTCCAGTGCCACCCCTGCCATGGCAGGGACACCTTCCTCTGTCCCAGGCTGCTCCGAGCCCTGTCCAGCCTGGCCTTGGACATTTCCACGGATCCAGGGGCAGCCACAGCTGCTCTGGGCACCCTGTGCCAGGGCCTGCCCACCCTCACAGTAAAAAACATCCTCCTAATATCTAGTCTAAATCTTCTTACAGCTTGAAGCCATTCCCCCTTATCCTGTCACTCCAGGCCTTATAAATTGTTCCTCTCCATATTTTTTGAAGGCTTCCTTCAGGTGCTGGAAGAGCTGAATTAGGAGAGAGAGAGGTGGGGGAAGAGAGGGCAGAGAGGAGGGAGGGAGATGAGGGAAGAGAGAGAGGAGGGTGCTGTGTGCGTGTGTTTTGCTCAACAGCAGATAAAAATACACTGTTTATGCACTCTTCCACCCATATGTGCCCAAACTGATCATAATATAAAAGCAGTCAGTGATTTTTTTACCTTGCTTTTTCAAAGATAAAATAAATGGAATTTTCAAGTATTTCCAACCAGCTCTCATTCTAGGCAGCCATGAAGTTGTTTATATGACCACCCTCAATTGTCAGATATTTTAGATACACAGCCTGTGAATTACCTGTATAAAAAGTGAAGTTTCATCCTATGCTTTAAAAATAGTCACTGCAGGTCACTGCAGATGTTAGCCTGAGCCTTTGTGGAATTCTGGTTTTGAGGACTGAATTTTTAGCATCCTTTAGGATATGGACAAAGGTTTTAGAATTCTTGTGGACTTTCCTGGGCAGGTTATGTCTATGGAAGAGAGCTAAAATTCGGTAGCTATCTAAAGAAAACCACAGAGAACAATAATCATGTGATAAAAATGGGGCAAAGGGGTCTGAAACCTTGCTCTGTTTGACACCTCTCTTAGAAGGCCACCTTTGGAAGCTGAGTCTGCTGTGTTCACTGGAAATGTAGGGGTTATTGAGGAGCAGACCTGATTTATTTTCGGAAGTCCCTTCGGAGACATAAAGCATCTTGCACAGATATCAAATATCACAAAGCAGCCACCCATTCCTGCCAAATCTCGAATCTTCCAACCCTCCCTGCTCCAGTGGTGAAGGCCATCAATCAATAACATCATAAAACTCATGATCACGTTTCACAGACACATAAAATATGAGTTGTTTACTGCTTGTCAAGAAATTAAAAGTCAGCAGAGGTTCATAAAACTTAAGGCAGAAGGAGCAGTGCAGATCTGAGACATTCCATAAACATCCATCTGTCTCTCTTAGAACAAATCTTGGCCAGGAAGGATGCAGACGAGTAAATGCAGAGGAATAAATGGCTCAGTTTATTTGGGATTCAGATTCGTCCCTGCAGCAGCACTGTGGATCAGAGCACAAGTCACACGTCCACGGGCAGAACTGAACACGCACCAATCTGTACATCTTAAAGATTTGTCTGTTTAATACCATGGCAAGAATCACTCCCAGCTCTCCTCCAGAAGGAGAAGGAAATTCTCACAGGAAATAGCAGTGAATGGTAGATGTGGCATAGGAAAGCAGAAGAAATATCAAATCTGTGAGAAGGCCCAGTGGAGGATAAATGAACAGTTTACTGTGGAACCACTGGGTCTCTGCAAGAGCCAGGTGCTATTTTACAGGCTGTGGAAAGACCTCTCCGTTTTATGCTTGCCTGGGAATTAACAGACCACGTTCATGAAAAAGCTTGTTTGTTAATTCATAAATTAAAAGGTTTGGTTGCCAGGGTTTTCCCACCTCCGCCCTCCTGCCCCCTCCAAAATCTGGAATTACGAAACTCTTTTCAGGGGTTTCAATTTCTAACCATAATCTAAAGTGCTTTGCTATTCATTTATGCAGTGTAAGATTTTGTGACACTTCCGTACGAACCTGACATGGCAGAGAATAAATACAAAAAATAATGGAGGAAAACTCAGAAGAGCAGATTTTAAATAAAGCTCAGTATCTAACATATTATTTTGCTTTTATTTTTTAATAACCTGCATAAAAATAAGGTAGCCTGGAGACTGCAGGCTAACCATAAAAGAGATGAAATCCTTATATAGTGTTACACTCTGAGAATTAACTCTGGGGATTAATAATGTTACAAAATATACTGGTTTAAGTGCTGACTGTACAGAAAAACAGGGTAAGCCATTATGATAGGGCCACATCCTCATTTACATATTGTAATTTTAAAAGAAAGAGCAGTGCAGGAAAGAAGGAGAGAAAACCCAGCTGAATGAACAGAGCTTGATTTGGGTAATGGCCACTCACTCATTCCAGTGTTCAGTGCACAGTTTGCAAGGCCTAAATCACCACATCTTGTGATTCAGCAGGCCTCAGAACAAAACATTCTGTATACGCTGTGCTGCTGTTTGGAACACTCCAGAGAAATTTGGGGATGAGCTTTCTCTGTGCACATTAGGGAAAAATGTGTTTAAAAGACTCTTTCAAGAGGAGGACTCCTCTCCATGGGTAGGGGGAAGGCATCTCTGAGAGATATTCTTCTTTTCTTTGTGAATACTTCAAAATGAACCATGATGCAATGGAGAAAACTAAATTTGCACCTCAGTACTTGTTCCTTGGTAATGTACTGGCTTTACTTCTAGGGTGTCAGAGAAGCTTTAAAATTCACAAATTTGTGTACTGTGAAGTGTCAGAGATTTCCTCCACCACCTAAAAGTGTCGTCTCATCAGCTTTGGCTTAAATGCAATCCTGCACTGCAGCACTTCACTGCCTGAAGTTTTTTCAGCCACTGGAAGAACTGCAGGTCCTAGGCAGGGACACCTGAGCATGTTGATGAAATATGAGGATAAACAATTTAAGGAATAAATAAATAATTAACATGTAATTAAAGCTTTGCTAAACCAGACTTGCAGTAGACACATGCATACTGTGACTCTTTTTGCTTTTCTGAGATCTTACAGGCCTGACTCACTCATTTTTTGCATTCAGTGTGTAGACCTTTACCATGAAAAAGTTAAAAAATTAATTACCAGAGAGTAATGTCTTTTGAACTATTGTAAATTAATGCGCATATAAATGGTAATCAAACCCCAAACCTGTTATTTTTCAAATTATCATGATATATTACTATCTTTAACTAAATTTATTCCTATTTGCAAAATCTCCCTTCCTACAGAACAAATTGTTTCAGAGCTCAGCCATGTATAAATTCGCTACACCAGTATTTAGAGAACTAACTAAATCTGCTGCAAAAGATTAGGTTCCACAAGACCTAAATTGCTGTTCCTGCATATGTGAAAGTAATTAAAAATGATTCATAGAGGCTGTGAAAATATGAGAACCTCCCATAAATATTGTTGACATCAGAAATGGGAGAGGCAGGTTTGATGAGGTGCAGGAGATCTGATGCTGTTCTTTCACAGTTAAAGGATGTAGAGAAGGTCCTGACAGGTCACAGCTTCACTGCCTCCATGGAAAAGAGAGAAAACTCTTCTGCTCCTCACTGGAATTCTTCTCCTTATTCATTATCCCCAGCTTGGTTTTCTAATGAAGTCAGTTTGTTACTACATCTATTCCTGAGGCTGCATTATTTAATGAGTGCACCCCAGAACATGACAAGTGCTGGTAGTGGGTGAACTTGCACAACTCAAATGCAGAGAAGAGTTTTACAAATTAGTCATAACTGGTTTACAAAACACAGTTTGGTGAATTAATGGCACTGAAAAAATATTATGCTTGGAAGAGTTGAGACGTCTATGGCAAAATTCATAAATTAACTTTCCTCCAGACTACAAAATTTATAAAAAGATCATCTCAAGAGCCCAGTTTAACCCCCTCCCTTTAGAGAGAACCCAAAATACCCTGTGTCATGCACATCAATTTTTATCGGATAGGGAAAAGACTCTGTGGGGTTTAATAGGCACTGCTGCTAAATTCTGAAATTGAAAGCGTAAAGGAATAAGAATGTACAACTGAAGATTTAAACAGCTTCATCCTTTTTGTGATTTATTTGGGATCTTGACTAGTTTTGCTACAGGTCTTGCTGTAGAAAACCATATTTAAAAAGAAATAAATCTCTAATTTGCACTTTTAAAATTTCAAAAGATGAAGTTGTTGTAGTGCACCTGCCTTGTTAAGCACCTTCTTTAAGGTCACCTTTCCTTCTATTTTCTCCCTGCTTCTTTTCCCACAAAGAAAACCTGAATTTTAAATTATTACATAGAATGTTTGAGAGTCTTGCAACTCTTTTTTATAAAACCACTGAAATTCAAATATGTTAGGTAAAACTGAATGTGAATCTCAGCAGGGTTTTGAAGGTCTCTCATCACAGGTTCTTACAGAAACCAATCTGCCTTGGGATAATAAGGAAAGCCTGCTTATACATTAAGAAGTGCTCAAGAAAAAGGAAAGGAAAGCTATGGGTGATACAATCCCTCAAGTGCAGCTTTGTCATTATTTTATCACTGTGGCCTGTGCTGGAATTGGAGTAGGGAAATGAAATCAGCTACTTATTGGAGAGCTAGAGAAGATCTGAGATGCCTTTGATCATAATTGACTACAGGGTTTACTTTTCAATGTGTGAAAAAATCACAAAGCAGTGTTTTTTTGAAGGCTATGAATGTGGTGGTTTGGGTTTGAAGTTTGGGGGGTTTTACATTGTTTGTTGTGCTGCCTGATTTGCTATTTTTTTCTGTGGAATTTCTGAGGTAACAAATAAACTTCTTCAGGTTGGTATTAACAACCCATAGTATTAACATTTTTCTTATGTGGCTTAGAAACAGGATCCCTTTTACCTTGGAGCCTCTAAAAGCATTGCTGTCAAAAACTGAAACTCCATTTATTTCTCCAGGGTGACAAACCTCTCTACTTTGACTGAGTCTCCAGGCACCATGCTCAACAAAGCAGTCTGAACCCAATTCTTATAATTAATCACTAACAGCTCATTTCCTTTGATTATATTTGTATATAATACACCCAGAAGAAAGAGCCAGTATTACTATGTTCAACTCTTAATGAGCACAAGCTAATCTCCATTTAATAGCATGTAACTAATGACATCTAAATGACCTCTGCTCCCTCATGCCCCTGACTTTATTACACTTTTGAATAATGACCCTCTCCATCAAACCTTTCCTCATAAGAAGATTTCAGCAGCATGAGCACAGATCAAGGAGTGGAAGCAGCTGTGATATAAACACGAGCTGCTGTGACTGTGCCCACAGCAAGGCACACTGAGCCTTAATCTAACACAGCACCTCTGTCAAGCCTTGATTTGCAAGAATCCTGCAGCCCTCAGATGCCTGAGTAATTTATGTCCTTCATTCTCTGAGCTGAACTGCTGAACTAACCTGTAAACTCAATTAACACCAAGGATAACTCAGTGATTCCTTCCCTTCCTGACTAGTCACTGGACAGTAGCTGAGATTATTTGCCACCCTGAGGAATACCAGAGCTAAAAGAAGGACTCCACATGTTGGTAAAAAAAAAAATAAATGCAGCAGGTGTAATTTTTTAAAGTGCAAGAATCTCAAAATCTTTTTCCAAAAATAAATTTTAATGCAGATCAACCTTGTCCTATTATAGTTAAATCTAATTCCATACTCTCAACTATAATTCTGTCTCTGCCCCAAGAATTACCTGGAATAAATCTACATCTTGCTAGGAACTGGGGTGCAGACTAACACCCCACATTTCAAATAAAGCTTTGGGAGGGCAGGTCTAATTTTGTCTTATCTACTGTAGTTGTCCAGCATGGTGATTTTTGTAATACCTTTTTTTTTTTTTTGGAAGATCTGAAGGTGAGTTACCTAGCTATTAAAAGCATTTTTATATCCCCAAATCCTTCAGAGCCTTTAAATGCACACATCCCCGAGGCAAACTTGATTAAGTTCACAGACTTGTGATGTCCAGCAACAACTCTATAAACCTGCCAGGCTCTAGCACTTCTCAATACCTCCTTTAAAGTTCTCCGAGCCCTGAGGCAGCCCTTCCATCACAGCATGGCCAGAGGCACCAAGACAAGCAGGAGCAGTGGAATATGGACACAGGAAGACTTGAGCAGAGCAGGGAGGTTTGGCACCGGAGAGGGGAGCAGGCAGAAAAGAGTCCTGGAGTCTGCAGATGCTCCAAGCATCCCTGTCCTGACAAGGACAGATGTAATCTGTGACAAGGACATAAAACAGATTCCCTTATTCTAATTCTGACACAAACTTGGTGTGCTTTTCCTTAGGTCTCTGCAGGACAGGAAGGGCTCAGCCACCCTTCTTGTTACAACCAGGATAATGCCTGTAAGGTGAAAGGATGAAACTCAATCCAAAACATCACAATTGCTATTGAAAAATACCAATTTCCAAAATGGAAAATGGGTATGAACTTAAAAAATGGACTCTGCTGCAGGTAGTGAGGAGGAAAAACACACAGAAGAGGAGAAAATCCCAAATGTCCTGTGGGATCAACACCACCTGAGCACAGAGAGGGAAGGGTTTCTCCTGCCTCTCCCCAGTGGCAGGAGCTCACTCACAGAACACCAGAGCTTTCAAACATTTATATTTAAGGAGGTTGCAAGAGATGACAGCTGAGTACAAGAAAGAAAAGCTGCTAAAATATATTTATCAATGTTAGCTACAAAAGAAGTCTCTCTTCAGCTCTTTAAAGGGACCATGAGCAAGGACACAAGCATCAAAATCAGCCCAAAATCAGTATTTCCAATTACAGCTAAATTAGTGCAAACTGCTCCAAAACTTTTTTGGTATTTCCCATCAAATTAAAACTGAAGCTCAAAAACTGATCAAATGAGAACAGAAAATTGGTCTTTCTGCCTATAGTTAATCTTCAGGGTTGGATAATTGCTTTTGTTGTCTCTTCATAGTAGATGAAAAGAGAATATTTAAAAGAGAAAGATGTGGAGTTTATAAAAGAAACTCTCTCTGGATTTTCTTCACCAGGTAGAACATCCTTGATCATTAAAATAATGTCATAATTGCATTACCCATTCTGTGATGCTGCAAATAACTCATTTTCTCTCCTTGTTTTTGACAGTTGTAACAATGTAGGGTTTCTTGGCCACAAGAAATTTTTCTTCATCACTAGTAGGATGGAAAAGAAACCACCAGAAATTCCATGAGACTTCCAGGTAAAAAACGTAGTGAACAGACAAAAAGAAAAATCCTGCCAGCAACTCCAGCATGACAACATAAACATCCTGGCACAGATTACAAATATGTCTTTACAAATATACACAGTTACTGTGCCGTGTACTTGGCCAGTGAGCAAACTTGATGAAAACAAAGAGAGCTATTCTTTTTCCTGCAAGAGCAGGTTTAAAAGGAGGTAGAAGAGGACAGACCTCCTTCAGAACAGAAATCCAGGACTCTACAAGGAGAAAAATGCAGGTCAAACCTAAATTGTGGTGCCTTTTCAGGATCTGAATTAAAGCAGCAGCTCATATCACTTCAGAGGAAGCAAATGCCATAATCTAACACCACGGATACATTGATGAGCTGACTTAAAAAAAAAATCCATCAACAGATAAGGTTTGTTTGACACTGAGTCTGGGGAGCTGTACCTGATGGCTCTGGTCTAACCAGATGATGGAAATTTTATGGACTCAGACAGCAGAGGTTTTGACTTTGTGGGTGAAACTGTGCAGTAGAAACAGTTTGTTTCATTTGATTCAATTCATTGGAGTATTGATTTTCAGGGTTGATGATTTATTAAGGTAACATTTGGTACAGTTGGATCTTCCAGTAATGATGATGCTGTTACTGACACTGAAAATAAATCACTGCAAATCTTTAAAAGAATGTGAATACTTAGCCAACAAATTGGGTGTCCTGGATTTGAAGAAGCTTGGGAATTCCTGCTAAATGATACAGTGACTTTTTTTCCCCCCTGTGGAAGTGTTCTCCTTTTAGGCAACTTTGGACAAAGGACAACTTTATTTAAACATACCATGGAGTTTATAGCCTCACTTTTTACCTAAAGAGTCAATTGGATATGCAAAGTGTGAAGTACATATTTAACTTCTTCACTACTAAACAATTCCTGTGTGAAAATCAGGCAGTGATCTAGCAAACTGAACAACTCACCACTGGTGCAAATGCTTACCTATCTTGTGTGGAATGTAATTCCATAGTTTAGACAATCCCTGGGCACACACAGGACAGTTTTGTGTCCCTAAGTAACCTCTTGTGTGTCCACTTAGCAGGTGCATCCCAAATATTTACCCCTGAAGAGACTACAGCTTCACAGACCTCGAGGATTTCCCTTCCCTGGCACTTTTTCACTGTTTCATCTGCTGACAGTAATTTTCAATGCTCACCTTTTTAATTAAGGCTGCACTCAGAAGCAGGCAAGTCTTCCCATGGGGAAATGAGTGCAACCAAGATCATCAACACTCCCCACACCAATAATGCTGCTGCTCATCAGGCTGCTGCTGTATTGCCACTCCATAATCACTTTTAGACTGCCTGAGATGTGATCTCCCACAGAACAGAGTCCATTCTCTGTGGTAAACAAAGATGCAATAAATGCTCAGTAGCACTGCACATCATGAGAATGCATTTCTACAAAACTAAATTACAGGAAGTTGATAACTTCACAAGGGGACCATGACTTCTTTTTTCTTTTTTTCCCCTTTTTTGTTGTTTGTTTGATTGTTTATTCTTGCTAAGAGCAACTAGTTTAACTAGTTTATTTTGCTTTGAAATAAACTTTATTTCAAAGCCCTTATTTTTGTGTGTGTGTGTGCGTGAGATAATAACCTTGGTAAGCATAATACAATACAATTAATTCTACCTATTGACTTTGTAACCCCGGTGTTCCTAAACAAAATTCTCTCAAATATTCTGTCTGAGATCAGACGAAACTGTAAATGAACTGCAAAACTGAGAACTAATTTGTCACATTTAGCCACAGCTTGGGAATTTGAAGGGTTTGATAACTACTCAAGACCACATATGTAAAAATGGTCCTTTTAAATTTTTGTATCATGTCACTGTCTTGGGGCTAAAAATCTGGGCTTGGCTGAGTATAATATATTAGGTTCTTAATAAATTCACAAGGAGTATACCACATTTTCTTTAAAAAATAAAAAAGAGAGGAAGAACTAGCAGAGACACCACATCTGTAAATGAGGCTTGTTTCAATGTAAAAAAAGCTGGCCATGAATTATGTTTGTCTTAAGCCCTGGCAGCTTTGCCATGAGTTTTGTAGCAGAGTTGCTACAAATGGGTCTGCTAAAGGCTGTGAGCAGCCTCCCCCTGTGAGGGGCCAATCCCTGCTTGAGGCTCGGCAGGGTATTGCTCAGGGTGTGTTGAGCAATTCTTTTGTGCATCCCTTGTTTTGATTGGTGTTTACTTCTCTCTTTTTCTTGTCTCCATTTTCATTATCACCATCATTATGGCTGCTATTTTATTTCGATTTTTATTTTCGATTTTTTTTCCCCCCAGTTCTCCTCCCCATCCCACCAGGGCGGGGTGGGGATGAGGCAGTGGCTGCAGGGCACTGAGGAGTAGCTGGCCCCAAATCACAGCACTGCTTTTCCCTGCAGATTTTCCCCTTCCAATGCAGTGCACCTGATGATAGCAAGGTGAAGCCTTCACTGGTATTTCAAGTGGGGTCATTCTCTTGTTTCCGACCTGTGTGCAAACCTCTGTGACCCCAAACCTGACACTCTCTCTTCCTAAGATGAATTTTCCTTGGCGGTGGCTTGACTGAAACTCCTGTTAGACTAAAGGCTGACCTATAACTATGAAGGAGTCCCAAGAACTGGGAGAGATAATTTCTCCCCTTAGCACAGGCATCGTTGCAATCATCAGGAATTACAGCGCATAAACAGATTAAAAGCAGAAGTGATTATTTTAGTAATTAAACATTTCTTAACTGAAATTATGTGAAATGCAAAAGCAGCATGAAAGGTCAGGAGAATTTTTCAAAGAGTGCTCCAGAGGAAGGGAAAGGGAAAAGCAATTAAATACAAAGATAGAAGGTTTTGATGCATACAATATTATTGCAAACAAGTGGCTGCCAGCAACAAACTGCATTGTTTTGAATGTTTAATTAATAAAATAATCTTTTTAATTAACCACTGCCACTGGGGAAGATAGATTGGAAAAAAAACATGCAGGAAACAAAACAGACTCATTTCTAACTTGGGTGCATTTACATATATGTAGAAATCTGAAAATTAATTTTGTTTGTCTTCAAAATGATAGGATCAGAAGGAATACGTGGTTGTTACTGACACTGCATGTTCAGGTCATGTTTTCTTTTAAAAAGACACCAAATTTGCTCACACAAATGTTCAGGTGGGCTAAAGGATGCACTTTTTTCTTTGCTTTGTTGTGCATAATACTCCAAGGTAGAAAAGGCAGCTGAGGGAGGAAGCACACTTAAAAGGAAAAAACTAAAAGCAACCCCAGCACTTAAAAATTCCAATTCTGAGACAGGGGTGTTTAGAGCCTGTTTTTAACAGTGTCAGGGTTGTGGGTTCAATCTCTGTGTGGGCCAGCCACTTAAGAGGTAGATTTGATAAATCTGGTGGGGTCCCTTCCAACTCAGAATATTCACAAACAGGGGATAACGACTTCATGTGAATAGTACCTTCCTTTATACCCTTGACAAGAATGGAGATTGAAGCTTTGCTTTTCTCTTCTAAGAGGAAAACATGGAGCAAAAATCAAAGGCAAAAGGAACTGGGTGAAGGGCCAGTGTGTGTTGCATTCTATCTTCTGTTTGCCAGAGTCAGGATTAAATGCTTGAGGCGGTATTTCTTGTTTATTTCAGATGTTTATTAATTCTTATCTATGTTACAGTGTCACAAACTGTGAGTTCTACAGCACTTCTAGCTAACAAACTAAAAATGGACCCTATCTCTCTCTCTCTACAAGGCCTTTTAAGCATAAACTGTCCAATTAAGAAATGACACCTAAATTATCTTTACTTTTAACCCAATAACCAGCCACCTGTGGCCTGCAATGTGGACTTTTCTATCCAATTACAAAACACCACCCAGAGACATGAAGGAGGTGAAAAAGAAGAATTAGCCTCTGCCCTAAAACCTCCAT
The DNA here is from genome assembly GCF_021018805.1 of Prinia subflava. NCBI lineage: Eukaryota > Metazoa > Chordata > Aves > Passeriformes > Cisticolidae > Prinia > Prinia subflava. The sequence goes on from NC_086271.1 coordinate 2,805,704, forward strand.
CTTGTTTTATATACCTATTTTTATATTCTAAACCATTAAATTCTAAGTTTTCCACCCTGTGATATCACACACTTCTATTCAAACTACACACCCACAATCCCAGTGCCATCACTCAATTTTGGGAGCCTTCTCCACGGCCTCAGGTCAAATGCAGAATTCTCTTGGGGGTCAGTGCCTGTCAGCACAGAAAGTCTGGAATTCTCAGTGCCCAGGGATCCAGCAAGTGTGTAACACTCAGCCTTTTTCCCTGTGCTCTCTGCTCAGGGAATGTTTTGCTGCACCAAGGCTCTCCCCTTCTGCCATCAGCATCAGCCCACGAGCAAAGCTGAGCTGCTCAGAACTCTGACACCATCCGTGATTAAAGCAAGGCCTTGATCAAAAGCAGTTTTTAGACTCCCAGCTCACTGTTCTATGCAAGGCAGTGACTTTGTCACACATATGAATCAAAAGCCCCACTGGATGTTGTAAATAAAAACACTTTAAACAACAACCACAATCAGGAAGAAAGAATCTTTGATCAGGCTACAGTTAATTGATTAAAATGTCCATTTCATTGTCCTTTCATGTCTAAGCTGCAGTAAACAACACGAGAGAACAGAGCTCAACATGCCATAGAAGAAAGGAGGCCACGAAGGAAAGCCTGGCAAGTAAACAAAGATTAAAAAGAAAGGAAAAAAATAGATTATACAGAATAAATACAGAAACCTGCTGTGCTCATGCCCAGAAGCTTAACCCAATTCTCCAGCTATGCCACTGCAAGGCAGGGGAATTAATAACCATCAGCAAATCATGGACCCATATTTGCATTATTTTCCTCACTGTAACCGTATGAAACCTTTCCTACCAAACCCACAATGTGATTTGTGCAAAACAACCTCGTATAATGCTTCCAATATGAAATCTATTAAGAACTGGGGGAGGATATTGACTTTCATTCTAGGGAAATCTGAAAAAAATCCTTGTCTTTGGTTAACTAATAAGCCAGGTTTCCCACTCTGATGAAAGTGGAATTGTTATAGTTGCAATTTCTCTCTCATCTGAGGAGTAGCAGGATGGCATCCAAGGTCCAGATAGTCTCAAAGACACTCAGACATATAAACAGCAGCAGGGGCCACTGAAACACTTCAGGATGCTCACAAGTAATCAGTTTACAGGCTCCTTTTTTGTGCAGTGAAAGAGAGCCACACAATCCCTCCTCCTCCTCCTCTCAGACAACTCAGCACACAGGTGCTTCAGCCTCTTTGAATCTTCTCCCTGGAGAGCCAAGGCTCCCTCCATGATTCAAAAAAAACCTAGAGATACTTGTCTCACCAAAGTCCATAATTTTTAATGACCTCTTTTGGCCTTACTATTAAAAAGAGATCACAACTTCATTAAACAATTATGTTCAATGGCATTTACAAATGGGTAAAATAAAGTGAAACAATATTCTAGAGTGCCAGAATTGTTCTTGCTTGCATTTTTACTTTTGCCTAAAGAACATCACTGAATCCCTTAAAAGCATAAGATACTCAAATAAAATGTTTTAAAACTTGAATTTTGTATGTCAAGACATGCAAATCAATACACACTGACAGACAAAGCAATTGGGAGGTGAGTCAAGTGAATTGTGTCTCTCATGTTGCACCTTGGTTGAGTTCTATTAAAGAGGAGAAAAAATTACTCCAGGGATCCTATTTTACCCTGCTGAGCTAAAAAATTTGTGAATACAGTGGTTTTAAGTGAAAGTAATGATATTTTTCCTAAAATTAATGGTGCAGCTATAATAACACCCCACTTGTGTCATTGTCCAGCCTTGAGCACACATGGAGAGACAGAGAATGCTGTCACTTTTATCTTCACCTCCTCTGCAGTGACTGATGCTTTGCAGCCCAAATATCCACCCCCAGTGCCAAGCTTGCTCTCTCTTTTTTTCCTCATTTAACAACCCAAATTCACATCTCCAGTCACTGCCTGGATTTGGGGTTGTTGCCTCTTGCTTGCAGTGCTTGATGTGTGAGCTCTGCATGAGCGACTGGCTCCCTTGTCCAAAAACCATGAAAACATCACTCTGCAAACACTCAGAGCTGCCCAATAGCCCACCTGGGTCATACTGGGCTCAAAGTGCAAAGCACTGATCCTGCCAGCACTTATTGTTGTTTGGGAAAAACTGGCTCCCATGAATAAAAGCCCCAGAGAAATCTACCCAGAGTGTCATCACTCCTAGCACTAAATTGAATAATTAAGCGGTATGGGTGTAAAGATTGCACATTCAGATATTTAATAGGTGAAAAATCTAGGAATATCAGCTTCTGACATAACATGCCAATTTGCCTGAAGTATTCCACAATTCTCTTTTCTTCTTTGTAAGAGCACAAACAACTCCTCCTCCTTGGAAAGGCAAACAAACAGCTGGGTACAGCACATTTAACAACAGACCACTAAAAACACTTCTGTTCAAATCGGCGGAATTGCAGCAGCAAACCTCAAGATAATATGGACTTTTATGGAGTTTTTATGGATCCATTAGCTTGAATAGCTGCTGAATTTTTGAGCTGGAATAACAGATTTGCATATATTGCCTCAAATTTGCACCTTGCAAGGTCTGTTTCCTAATTTTGAATGATGAAGGCAGCAATGTGCTGCCAGAGTGTGCCTGAGTAGTGCATTATATGAACTGTAATACTTTTTATTCTCTTTAATTTATTAATGTGCCATACTTCAAACAGCAGGGGCTTTTTCAATCATCTCATTGAAGTGTCAAAGATGCTTAGTACAAACATTTCCAAGATATTTGTTATTAGACTGTTCATGCATTTTATTTTAGCAAATAGTGAAGTCAGGCATTTCAATTTAATTTTAATATTCAGTTCACACAGAACATTTTCACATAGTTTTCAAATCTACTAATATTAGTCAGGCATAGTCTTCTGGTTGGAAAGAGTAAGTTTACAAAACTTCATTCCCACAAGTAATGGAAGTAATTTCATTTAAATGAAATCACTGCAGAATCATTTTAATTTTAATTTTAATTTTAATTTTATTTTTTTTTTAAATGCACAGCACACCTCTTGTCTTACAGCACAAAAAAGAAAAAAAGTGTAAAAGAGGGTAGGATCTCACCTGAGTGCAGTCCAACACTGATAAAAATTCTGGATTTTGGGGGATGAAAATGAAACCCTTTTTGCAAAATATCAAATAGGACCTCCCCTTAACTACTTGTTTTGTGGGGCCTTCTTGAATATAAACAATCTAGAATAGTTTTATCAATATAAATGGATGTTTCCCTCACTACAGAAGAGTAGTTTTTTAAACTACCAAGCTATGTATATAAATAACCAGGGAGAAAAACAAGACAAAAAAAGCTGAGACAAACACAAGTAAATTGGCAGATAATCTTTAAAGATTGCACTTTAGTTAAATTACTGGTACTGATCTTAATTATCCAAATGGCTCCATTAAAGAAATGAGATGTCTGAGAACCACACAGAAATATGCGTTCTGATTTTGCTCCCCAAATTGTTTGATTAATATGCTACAAAGTTAATTAATCTTGAGGGAAAACATAAGAGTTGTGTTTCATATTGCACGGGTTATCTGTTGTTAACTAGCAACACACCCAAAAGAACTTTTAATCTAAAGAGTGCATTCATTATTTATATGCACTCTATTTAATATTACATTTTAGGACTGCTTAAATATTGCTGATTTTTCTCTTAAACTCAACTATTTATCGCTACTACAACAAAAATTTGACTCTGTAAAATTGACAGAAAAAAGAATTTACTTGTTAAAATCATCAACATTAACACATATGTTACATGTGATAATATTGATATCAAATTGTATCATCATTCTACCGCTTAGGAAAAATTTTGCTTGCTAGCTCTTCAATGCAAGGAGGTGTAAAGATTAATAAGTAATTAGCCCTGTGAAAATGCACATTCTGCCAACTTTGTTTTTTAGTTAGGGAAGTTCCTCATGGACACTTGCTCCACTTAGTGTGAAAGTGAGATATGTGCTGAGCTTAAGGACAAAAGATTTAGAAATTCTGCAGTTCCAAAAGGAGGTCTATTAAAAAAAAAATCATGATCTTTCTTCAAAATTGCAATGAGCTGAATTGTATGTGAAATATTTGAAGAAATAAAGCAGAATTAGAAATGGTATCATCAAGTTGTTCTAGCTATTGATGATATTTAAAGCACAATTTTTGGCTAGCAGGCAATTACAGACTGCCACATTCAAAAGCTTACATGTAATTTGTCATATTTCTGTCAGAGGGATGCTTTAACTGCCTGTGGGATATATGACAACAGAGGTAAAAACAGCAGATGGGATCAGAGCACTGGTTTACTAATGCAACTAAAATGGGAGAAAAAAGTCAGAAACAATGCTAATAAAATATTATATTCTGTAATCACAAAATAAGACCTTGTATTATGCAATGTGCCTTTGTCTTTTAGTACTTCAAGTGGATTTCCTACTCCATTTTGTTTTCTCACTATTCTACATTAGCTGCTGAAAAAAAAATCCAAGCAAACCAAAAAAAGCAGTTTAATGCCTTATGTTTAAAAAACTTAAACTACAATTTTCTCTCTTTTAGAGCTTTGTATGGCTACAGGAATGTACTATCAAGATAACAGGTAAAGATTTTTCTTTTGTAAAACACACCTTTGCAATTACAGAAATTAATCCCAGAGTTTATCAATTAGATTTGTGTGCACACATAGAAACTCATTTTCAAGCAGGATGTTTGCTTTTTATTTTTCCCAGTTTTCATAATAATAACAGTTCACAGGTGATCAGAAAAAGCTGTTGCAATAACAAAGCTCACAAGCAGAATATGTTAAACCAGGAGATGAGTCTGTTGATGGTAAATTTCTTTTTAATATCGATGCTTTTGCTAAGGTCATTTGTTCTGTTCAGCCTGGAGAGGAGGGGACTGAGGGTTCCTCGGGGGGGGAGAGGAGGGGCAGGCTCTGATCTCTGCTCTCTGGTGACCATGATTTTGGATATTTTATCTTTTCAGCTAGGATTACCCAATGCTTCAGTGGAGACTGAAGAGAAGAATCTGTAAAACAGTAAGAAGTATAACGAGAGTGAAAGGCTAGAAAGATGAAGGAAAAAAAATCAAAAAGTTAAGTGAATCAGTGCTTCAAGTGTTGAAAGGTTGAAGAACCAGACATCTCTGATGCAATTGGAAGCCTCAAAGTCATTGAAGTTGTTTTGTCAATGATGAAAATAGAAGAAAGCTGCCTCCTGTAAAGAAGGCCACTCTCTGCCAGCATGCATGTAAGTAGACAGAGCCTCATCCTACACAAATCCTTGAATGTGGGCTGAAAGAGGGAGTGCTGGGAAGGAGGAGGAGGAAATGCTCACAGCAAGACCTGTTTGGGACAAAAATGGGCAGAGGAGGAAACCGTAGGGAGGAAAGGATGGTTGTATTGTAGACTGAGTGTAAAAGAGAAAAAAATATGGACAAAGGGATAAAGAGAGATATGAGAAGGTCAAAAAGGGGAGAGGAATTCAGAGTATAAGAGGGGTGTTTCTAAACCTGTCTAGATATCTAAATTAACGGATATTTGCAAGCAGAAAAAGCAATGCTGAAGTCCAGCTAGGAGAAAAGAAGTGAAGTTTTACATGGAGCAGTTAAAGCTGCATTCTTATGTTCACTGGAGACCCAGTTCTGCATCAGCTGAATGTGTGATCAGGCTGAGGTGGGAGCTTTAAGAAAACTCATGGGACGTGTCAAAACAAAGCTTGTGGTTTTCAGGTCTTACAGCTCCATAAAATCATTTTCATTCATTCTTGTTTTGAAAATGGGCACTTGCTCTTCATCTTCTCAGGCAAGCAATAAGTAAGAAAAAAGAAAAATGTACAGGTGGAGATCCTCTCTCATTCTGACCTTGGAATTCCTTGGAGTGATCCAAGGAATGAAAAAAATAACTCGAGCTAAAGTCATAGAGGAACATGGGACTAGGGACATGAGGGGAAAAAAATGAAGTTAGAAGAAGAAGTGAAACTAAAGTTAACATCTGTCAGCCAGCAAATCTTTGGCTTTGTCAGACTGTAATTTTCATTCCACAGAGGTCGACATGAGAAAAATGACACCTAACTGAGGTGAAATGCTTAGTTCTGAGGATGTCTCCTGAAAATAATAGAGACCTCTGTTAGTTTCATGCTGCAGAACAAATATTTTAGTGCTCTTTTCATGGAAGGTTTCACTTTGATAACCCTGGCTGCTGCTGGCCAGAATGGCGTGCAAAAAATCTCACTGTCCAAGAGAAAAAAACTGGGAGGAAATGTTTATGTTGCGTGGATGTGAAAATACTGACCTTGTTTTGAAACTTCCTCAAAAAATAAGGCAGTATCTGCCAGTAAAAGAGGTGGTTTATGCTCAGACATAGATCTTTTTTTTTGCTAAAAAGTAAGGAAAGTTGTCTGGGAGAAATCTCTGCCCGGATAACTTTGTGCTGGGTGGGAAGCACAATAACACTGACCCCTGTGGTATTCAGTTAAGCTGTTCTCCAGAGAGGCAGAGGTGTGGCACAATAAAAATACCTGTGCTAGTGGCACGTTAACCCATCAGAATGAATACAGAATAACCTATTTATATGTCTAGTACATAAGTATTTGGCAGCAAAACAACACAAGAGTTGTTCTGCCTCCAAAATGTGGTCTCAAAGTTTTGTGCTCAGCCCAGAAAGACTGCCCTTTACAGCTGATTAATCCAATTTGATTTGGATTTATGAGCTCACCAAAGAGAAATGTCTTGAAGGAAGGGGCCCCCACCTACTGTGGGGACTTTTTTAGGAACTGTCTTACCAGAACTGATTCATTTAATGAAGAGACTGAAGAGGACACCAAGAGCAAACCTGGCCCTCAGCAGGGTAGAGTTTCACATTCTGTGTGATTCTGTCATTTCACAGAAGAAGGAAGAGATGGAGGGTGAGAAAAGTGTTGGGATGGAGCACAAAAGCCATATTCCAGTTGTGATCCCTGCTGGATTGACACAGAAAGATTAATGTAACATGTTGCTGCCATCAAAGCACTTTTCCCAATGCTATCATCTACTGTGAGTATCACCTGAATTTTTTGAAAAACGTGGATTTTGATGGGCACTGTTACCTAATTACCACATAATTTACTTGCCAGAACACCTAAGCCTGGATAAAGTGAGGGTGACAGCTAGTTTGGGAGATGTTTAGGCAGACAGATGATGCACCACGAGTGCGTTGGGATGTGTGGAGTCCTCCATCCAGCCAGCTACACAATTGTACATAACAGGTATCATAGAAAACATCTGGGAGCAAGCAAATAATCAGAACCCAAACCCACCAGCACTATGGGGCTCTGAATTATCCTTGGAGGTTGAAATTCTGTTTGGTGGAAATCTATGGGCTGGGAAGAGCCTGGCAGACTTCGAGGCAGATGAAATAGCATTAACTCTCTCTGTTTCTCAGATGATTGAGGTGATTGTAGATCAAAACTTATTTCACTGACTTCAGGGCAGTGTCTGTGAATTGGCATTGGGCTTTGTTTCAGGGGCCTGGAGGAAGCTGAATAATTTACTTGAGCTCCCAGCTTCTCTCTTTCATTTGTATTTGTCTCTCTCAGTTTCTGCTGGTAGCAATATTTTTGCTCCTGGCTAACTGTGCTGTGCATCACCAAATTTACATCACCTATGACAGAAAATGTAGCTCTTCTCTTTTCCCAGACTGGCCATAAGGCTGGTGCTTTTTTTTCCCTACCTGTCATTAAAAGCAACTGTAAAAACCAACCAACCAAAAAAACCTCAACCTCTCTAACTTTGCAATTACATATTACACATGATTAGAAATGAGAGACCATTTTGTAAATAAAATCCCTGAAAGCACAAGAATATAATTTACGCTTGTAAATATCAAGTTCTATTCAATATAAATCTGGAAAGAAAAAAAAAAGCAGAAATATAAAACTTGATCTCCTACTTCGTGAGCAATATTGGAACACATTTTCAGAGTGTTTAAAGAGAAATTTGTGCTTTGGTTCACTGGAGCTACAAATGTTGGATCAGTTTCAAAACTGAGCTAGCGACAAGAACTGATTAAGATGTATCTGAAAGAATTTATGAAATAATAATGTAAGAAAAGTTACAGCAGAGAGAAAAAGAGAACACGTGCAGGAACTGGAGCTATTGTTTTAAAAGAAAAATGAAGAAAAAAGCTTTTAACTTTCCAAAGGGTTGAAAATAAGCACAGTAGTTATTGTGCATGAGGGGAAAAAAATAAAGAAAATTTATGAGGATGGAAAGGTGAACCATAGCTGCAGTCAGCAGGGAAAATTCAGTGCAAATCACACACTTCAGATGCAAGGGAAAGTTTCTCTCCTCACTTAGAGCTGTGACCTTTATTAGTGTTTTTGCAGGTGAAGTGTGCAACCTTTATGAGTACTGTGAGGTGATTTTCACACAGCCTGGCACACAGGAGCTGCAGCTGATGCAAACCCGAGAGCTGTGCACCCCACAGGATCTGTGGAGAATGCTGACAGCAGGGAAAGGGGCAGAGAGCACAGTCAGTTCTGCTGACAGGACTGAAGGAAACAAATGCAGGTGGGTTTTGATCATATTTAAAAAAATAAGTAAATCCAGAAATGAATCTATCTTTTGAGTTCTGCACTCCTTGTGGAGTTCTGGAGTTCTGCTGCAGTGTCGTAGATCCTCGAATGAGCCATATAATTCACTTGCAGACAAACCTCTCCCAAAATTAATGGGAATAAAAGAGAAGCTTGTCTCCCTGCCTTGTGTGTCCATTGATCTTTAACCTGCAACAAGCAAAACCTATCAAAGCTCCTGCAATTTTTCCTGCAGCAATGGCTGGGGGAATGAAGGGTCGATGCATTACGGTGTCGTGTCCCGGCGGTTCCAGGCCCTGCTCAGAGATGGATGGTGTTGAACCTGCACCCCAGAAAGGAAACCAGGCAGCTCCCAGCTGCTTCCTCCTGAAGAATTATCATGTCAGACACTTGTATGGTCGCTCCATGGAAATCAAAAGGTGTTTTTTGTTACCAGACACTCTCTCATTGTAGAGACACTCGAGGTGGACCATGATTTTGACAGAGCTGCAATTCAGTCTCTTGTTAATTAGGTGTTAAATGCTCAGCTCAAGGGATGTTACTGTTAGACCCACTAAGAAAAGAATGCACATACATGAGCAGCACACAAAATTTAAAAACTTATGTGTGTGTATATTTATATATATCTATATACACACACACACATTTGGTAATTACTGTTCTGTGATGTGTAACCCACACATTCCCTGACCTCATACTTCCTCCCCATGGTATCCTGCTGTACCTGGTTAGATTCTCACCTTTAGCTGAAAAGATGAATTGTTACACTTTTTGTTGAAACAGACTCACCAGCTACAAATATGTCCCAATAAATATCATACCTAAAAGACTCTTCAACTTCATAGGGTAAATGCACCAGAACTGGGATTATTTTTTTTTTTTTTTACAAATGCATCCCAAAGAAGTTCCAGTCTTAGGACAATACATGACAAAGTCCTGCTGAATTTTATATGGCACCATAGAATTTATTTGGAAAAACCCCTTGAAAAGAAGAAGATGATGAATGTTTGCTTGTCTGCTTTTACAATTTAAAGTGCAAGGATTAGAATTGGTGATTCTCTTGCTCTCACTTTAGGTTTTCAAGCCTACAGATTATCGAACTCTAATTGAAAACATTAAGCAATAAAACAAACTTCATCCAATTTACTACTTAATTTTGTCAAAGCTTGACTGTATTCTTGTTCCTTTTATTTGCTAAAAGGATCCTGCAAGCATACTAAAGAAATTCCCATTTCTATGACCCTGTCCAAGTAGGTGAAATCTCTTCCAAACAGCTACAAAATTTATGCTGTTCCTTGTCAAGTTTTTCCAGCAGAGCAGGTAATGAATTTACAAATACCTTAACAACTCAGATTATGAAAAGCATTATAATTTCATCAAATTCCTCAGTGCTGAATGGATTTTTTTGCAGCTCCAGTCTTTGATTAATTTCTGTCATGAAAGCTACAGCTGTGATGGTACTGCAAACAGAACACTGACTGCTGTACTTGCATAGTTTGCACAAATCCCCTTAGTAAAGATCCTCTCAAGTAAAAAAAAAAAAAAGAATGACGAATGAATTCTGAAGTTCCTGCATTTTCTATATATATAAATGTTTGCTCCTCTTTCTCCTATTGCCCCACATCCACTCCCTCCCCATCCTGCAAAAGATTTATCCAGGGTGACTGAGGAAAAGTCTGGTGAGAGCTGTTCATTTAGGAGCCCTCCAGCACTGAAAAAGAATCCGGGGTGCCTTCACTGTCATCTCCCACTGCTATAGGAAAAGCTCAGATGATCAGCTCAGGTCAGAACATTTTTGAGGATGTTAAAGTCAGTGAAATTAATTTGAAGAATAATGTAATATTCCTCCCCCTACATCTGAGCTACAACAAGCAAATTCAGAGGTCAGAATTCCTCTTTTGCAAAATGCTGCCGAGTGAGACAATTCCCTCCTGATTTTCAGCAAAATGTGGAAGTGCAGGTGAGGCACACAAGGTTGCAGGGCTGGAAAGGAGGAATTTACAGTTCTGGAAAGGAGGAATTTACAGTTCTGCAAAGGAGGAATTTACAGTTCTGAGCCTGCCTGCATCATGTAACCAGATCATGTAGACACCTACTAAACCAGGGGTGTAAAAGAAGGATGCAAACCATAATTACAGGCAATTGTCAATCAGCTCCAAAGAAGTGCTGGGACATGAATTACAGTTGGCCAGAAATTGTGAGTTAAGCCTCTTTCAACCACAGCCATTAAGAACCTGTAAAAGGCCTGCTGAAAAAAATCAATACATAACTGTAGCATTTATCAAGTTCACATAGATTTGTGTTGCTCCTATCTAATTTGGATGGCCTTACCAAGGAGTTGTTAACAAGTGGGGTATCAAAACAGCACCTGGGAGGCAATTTCCTGATTTGTTTCATCCTTTCGGTGTTCTATTGAGAATAAGAGCTGATGTTAAGTTCAGTTTCTTTGAAAAGGGATTGTTATTGATCATGTCAGAGTGCTGTGTAAGACTTCCTACATATGAATCCTCTCTGTGGCATTTCCTCTTATATTTATTTCTTTGTGTCAATGCTTTATCAATTTTGCAACTATACACACACACAAAAAAGCTAATCTAAATGATAAGCAGAAATAACATTTGGCATATGCAATGGAGTTTGTTTACACTCTGCTTTTATCTTGAGGGTACTGTTTTTGCTGATGGGAAAAGAGAAAGCCAACAAAAGAGCTAAGAAAAGAAATAAAAACCTGAACTACTGTTTCCAAGGGGCAGCCTGAGATCAAATTTGCTTAAATAGCAATCCACCTTATATTAATAACAAACAAACACAAAATCCCTTGAAATTTTTTAATGCCTACAATGCTTGCAAAGTCACATTTTACAGCAGTCATCTTGCATGAGATACTGGCAGTGAGAATTCTCTTTACTGCAAGGCTCCACAAAATACAAAGCAATCTGTGACCCAAATATTGTTTTACTGTGCAACACTGACATTCTTCACACAGGATAAAAGATTAGATGGAAAAGGAATTTAATTTTCTGAAGGTTCCTCTACCACCTCACCAACTCTGTTTCTTCTCCCTGTTTCCTGCTCTGAATATTTTGAAGCATTTAAAACAGAGACTCAGAAAAATATTGCAGTAGTGCAAGGAGGCAGAATTAAGACATCATTTGCAAGAAACATGAAGAATAATGAGACTAAAAGGTGCAGCTTTTTTTTTTCTTTTCCTTTTAGTGACTTGAAAACAAAGTAAAAGCACTGTACACAACAACAACAACAAAAAGAAAAAAAAAACCAAAACATGAGCACATTTTCAGGATGGAGCTTGCACAGACCTCAGAGATGCTGAAGTTGTGTGGCAGATACATTTACTGATGTAGAATTCCAGCTAATGATCTTCCTCCCAGGGCTTGTTAAGATTATCTTCCTTGTTCTTGTTATACTCACTTGAGTAGTCATTTTGTAATTTTTTCTCCCTGTTTGGAGTTAAGAAGCCCTACTTAGCCAAATAGGTCTTTATAGAAGCTGCTCTGCCATGTAATCAAAGCATCTTACAAAAGGCTGCTCTTGTAGAAACATCAAATTAGCTCCATTTGCAATATTTCCTTTCTACACCCTTCACAAAAAACCTAAAGGCAAGTGGTTAAAGGAGAAACAACAAAGCTCATGCTGGGTGCACTGCTGGTGGTAATCACTGTTTAATTAGTCCAGAGGCAATTCATAAACAGGCTTAAATAAATATTAGGAACATATTAATTCTTTAAGTGGTTTGGCAAATACTATGTGATAGTAAAGTATAATTGTGTCAGAGGTTTAAGAAGCTTTTTTTTATTTTAAAAATAATTTTTTTAAAAAAAGTTTTTATTTTATTTTATTGAAATATCTTTAATAAGCAGGGGTGGATTAGGGGTATGCATGTATGTATTCCCATGTGCACACGGTGCTTTAGAACAGGTTCTAGTGCAAGGTGGACTCCAAAACTCAGTGCATCACCAGGAATGCTGAAGATGCAATTTAGATCTTCTGCAAGTTGTGCTGTTGCTTGTGACTCTCTCTGGGAAACTAAATTTGCTGTACAGTCCCCCCTGTAGCAATTTCTCCAAGCCAAGCAATAAACCCTCTGGAACTTGTGAAAACAAAGGGGAATAGAGCAGCTGGGGATTGCTCAGATTCCGTAGGAAATCCTGATTCCAATTTACTCAGGGCTGATAAGGCCCAGGCCAGTCTATGTGTGCACAGGAAAGCTGGAGGTGCTCAGGAGAACAGCACCAGTGTGGTGCTTGTCATGAGAAATCTTTTTTTATTAGTCTGGCTTTGCATGGAAGCACCTTTCTCCCTCACCACCTCCAGCATCCCCTCACAAAAAATGTTCTGGAACAGCAGCAGATCTACTCATCTGAATGAGAAAAAGGTTTCAGATCTTCTGGCTTCCTTCTGTTCTGCTGTGATGCAGAAAATTCAGCGGCTTTTGTTCCACTTTGTTTGAATGTGCTGCAGTGCAGTTTGATGCAAATGACTGAGCTAAAAATGAGTATAACTAGCCCCAGCCTGTCTACCTCTGCTTTCTATTTCTTTTTGTCAGCTGTGCCTTAGAAGAACAAATACATCCCAAGCTACCTCCACAGCCCTCCCTTCCCCAGTGAACCACACAACTACTCAAAACATCATCCCTGTTAGTCACTGTGGCTGTTTTGGACAGGAGATGTTTCCTCTCCTACTTCTTTCAATTCACAGGGGTTTTTTCATTTATCTCCTCAATTCAGTGCTCATGAGAATAAAGCTATTACAATGGCTAATGTTAAAATTACGTGTTAAACAAGAGCCTTCCCAGCTTCTCAGAGCCCTATTTTGCGGGATTCGTGGTTCTACGTTTCTGAAAGAAACACTCTCTCATTTTCCTCTCTGTTCTCTTTTCTGTTGATGAAAAGGTGAGGTAAAATACTTGCATCTTTTGGATACAAAAAAAAAAGTAAAAGCTAAAAGAACCAGGATTAAACAAAACTCTGTGGAATGCTATTAGAACCGAATCAAAAAAAAAAGCAGCAAACATTTTCAGACTTTTAAAACTTTAATTACTTTTTAATAACTGAAATTATGTGGTTATCATCTCTGATTATTAATACCATTTCTAAACATAAATCCAAGGTCAAGATAAGCACAATATTTACCCACTTGTTATCTGTTCCTGATCATCTCCTCTTTACTTTTCCTCTTTCTGCCAAATAGACCAGACCTGGTGTTGTCACTGTGAGAAGAGTTCCATGGAAACACAGCTTTTGCATTCTGAATTATTTGGTTAATATAATTTTAGCCTCAGCCCACTTTTTACATGTTTATATTTTATAACGTCCAGGGACCTGATGTGATTTTTATAAAATATCACTCAGAAAAAAAAAATCAGATATCAACAAAAGCCTATAAACACTAAATAGCTCACAGATGATTGTGTAAAAATAAATATTTATATATATTATTCTGCTCAGCCTGGCTCATCTAGAGAACTATATTTCTGTGAGACTGTTGACTGGCGAGGCACACACTGAATTTGGAAGAGCTGGCTGAGTACTCCAAGCAGCAGAACATTATAAAACCCTCATTATGTTCAGTTTCTGAGAATAGACAGAGATATGGATTCATTTTGGCTTTTGGTACCCTGCGATCTCAGCAAGCAACCAACTGCACAGGCAAAACCATCCCCACAGATTCGTGCCCATCAGCTCTCCAGCTCTGTCTGAGGGGTGCAAAAGGACAGGGCCAGCAGGCCACCCCCGTGGGCCAGGACACAACAGGGGACAGCCCCGGGCTCATCGGGGTCAAAGGCTGAGCTGCTGCTCCCAGGCTGACCTGGCAGGGCAGGAGGAGATGATGATCCCTTCCAGCTCCTGCCACAGGGCTCCTGGCTTCTACAGGGTCAGAGTTTGTCTGCATTTAACCTTTAAGTACTTTCCAGCTGTCATTTTAAATATATATATATAGGTTTGTAGCTGAAGATGTACATGTGTATCCCCTGTACTAGAGAGGCAGGAGTTTCTCGTGCTCTCCCATTCAGAAGGGCAGTGATTTCTGTCTCAGGATGAATGCCTTCAGCCTCCTTGGCTCTCAGCAGGCTGGAGCTGAGCCAAGAGGCTTTTTTCCAGGTGGCTGACAGTGTGCCCAGGCTGCAGAGACACCCGGGTTCCTCCTCTGTGTCAGGGCATGTGGACACGTGTGGGAACAGCCACTGTAATTTGGAGACTCAACAGAGGCCAAAATACATTGCAAAACAGCTTAAAAACACACAGGAGTGCAGGAAAACACAGACAAGCATTTGCAACAAAATTCCCTTTGGAAAATGCAGTGAAGGCTATTGCTGGAGTTTATTTTATATATTGTTAAGGCCTTTATAGAGAGAAAGTTAAAAAAAATCATAATGCTGGCAAAGTTATTTGGGGTACTGCAGACAGTGCAAACTTTATGTGAGATGGAGCTGAACTTTTTACATTTAACTCTTCCTCACTCTGAAGTCAGCACTTCTCAGCTTGTGTTTTAACAATTCAAACAAGCCCTGGGTTTACTGCTCCTAGAACTAAATTCTCAGTACTTCATACCCAGAGACAGAGAAGTTACTGTATCTTCCACTGGGTGAAGATACAGTATGAAAAACAAATAGCTTCACCTGAAAAAAATTAATTATTAACTGCCATTTTTAAGGATTAATTCAGGTTTATAACTCCAATTCCTTTTATAACTTAAATTAGGATAAGGCAATTGATGATATTCTTAAAATTTTAACAAACTTGAAAGAAATAAAAAGCTGTTTAGGTAGTGATGATCAAAATGACTGTAAATGGTACCACTACTCCAAATGAAAAATTTAAAATTTCAAAGATAACTTCAATACTTGAAAATATTTAAAATTCATGTGAGAAGCAAATGAAATGTCTGTCCATGGACCAATATAAGTGTCCTGTGTACAAAGATCCATTTAGTCAAGTGGATGCCTGTATTTAACTGAGAGGTGGTTGAAATCACTAGATCTAGTTAAATGTAAATGTGTCTTTATTAACTTTGTTCCCCACTCCAATTTCCACTTAAAAAAAAGAAAAAAACACAGAATTATTTCAGTAAAATCTGCAGAATGTAGGAGGGCATGTGAGAAGATCAAATAAACTGCCTTCTGAACTTCAAGTACTCTACTTCATGCTATCTAATTTTTTGTGTTTCCAGAAAAGCAAGATTTTACTGTCTCTGAGAGACTCCCTTCATCCTCCCACTCACACGCTCTATTTCTGCCTTCTGAGAGAATGCACTTCCTTACACTGAGCTCCTCTCATCCCATGCAATGACAGAACCACATCTTACCCAGCTCCAGGTCCTTCATGAATATTAAAACAAAAGAGATCGTGGGAAGGAAGGCGGAATATTGGAAAGGACATTTGAGGAAATCCTCTTAAGAATTACTGAAAATACCTCGTAAGAAGAAGGAAACTAGGTCACATCTTGCCCATTTCTTATTCCTTAGTTCAGATAAAATATTTATTTTAAATAGTTTAAGAAAGAAAACAGAGAAAAGAACCAAGGAAAACCTGTGATTTCTGAGGAAATATAGTTTCCCCAGTAGTTGAGAGGACTTTTTCTTCAGGCAATGGAAGGAGTTAGGATGAAGGAGAGAACGGATATCCGAAGAAGAGAAAAAGAGTTTTGAAGACAGATGACTTAATTTGCATTCTGACATATGAGGGATTTTTTTTTAACTTGGCAGAATGCAGGTGGAGAGACTGAGGCATGTCTTTAATGAAGGAAAGAAACCAAAACCAATCAAACAAAACAAAAACAAACAAACAAGACAGAACCCCCCCCAAAAACTCCAAATGACATTAACAGGGACATACTGACCTGTCTCTGTTATAATAGTTTTAGCAGTAATATGCTCAGAGAGGCTCATTTGCTGAAATATTTGGCATTAGAAATACCGCCAGGGATATGAAGCTGTTTAGTCTCACTTTCCTTATGTCCTTTTCCTCCTGTTCTACCCAGAGAATTTTTGTTCGGTGTCAGTTTTACCTGGAGGCAGCCTGGGCTCCAGAGAGTCACTGTTAGCCAGAGGACAGATGATTGTGATTTTGGGATTACCACTGTTTTCTTATTGTTTATATTAAAGCAACATGTAGAGGCATTAACTGAAACCAGAATCTCTCTGTGAGATGGTAGGAGATGGGATTTTCATGGATATTAATTGGATTATATTGGATTAGATGAGATTGAAAGGAATAGTAAACTTTTTTCCCCCCTAATATTTCAGGTGTTTGAAAATCACTGTATCTTCTGTAAAAGAAGGTACTCAGCTGTCTGCAAAAGTGGATCCAGAGAAAGCCACAGTTTCCCACCCCATGGGATCCAACAGGCAAGCTGCCAGCCCGTACTAACACCTCCTAACAGCTCGGGTCAGATGAGTTCAGAAGAGTTTACACACACTCTGGAAGCCAGAGCCAAAAAAACCCCTTGGCTGACCTCAAAAGGAGGTGCTCAGACCACAATGAATAATATTCATGAGGCTTGGTTGGCCCAGCACAAAACAGCACCAGTGAACCACAACTGTGCATGAGTGACAAATCAATTTACTGGGAGCTAGTCTGAAATAAGATATTTCCCTCCAGAGAAAGGTCACACCTTCAGAAACCTCTCCTTTGCTTCTGCAGTTACCAGGCAAAGAATGAGAGTAACTCGTCAGTGCTGCCCCTGAGGGAACAACATCCCCCATCACCTCTGAGGGAAAACAAAATGCTTGGGATACAAAATTCATAGGTGGACCTTGTAACCCCGAAATTGGGAGCCCTTGGAAAGCAGCAGGCTGTCCCAATCAACAAGCATAAAAACAAATAATATTCTTCCAGGAAATGTGGAGCATAAATTTATCATAAATATTGTTTGGGATGAATAATTCACGCAGCTCTAATTATAAATATGGGGCTCTGGAATATTATTGATGAAGAGCATCCCATAAGCCTCTAAAAACAGCTGAAAAAGAGGATAATATCTGGCACATTTAGTGCTAAATTACACATTATTAACCCATTATTTTATAGGTACTTTCCTAACTATATTTTTAGGAATTCTACAGTGTATTTTATACATGTGGAACTGGAAGAATGCCTAGTAAAAAAATGTACTGGAAATGGAAAATTCAGACACTTTCTGGGAAGGTCACCTGTTTTCCCTGAGATTTGGGCCCCATCTGTGGTAGAACTGCCTGTCTTCCTGATTTAGAAAAGAAAATTTTTTCATAAATAAAAGATTCAGAAAGACAGAATCCTACACGCAAAAATAAGCACCAAAAATTGTTGTTAAAGCCACAGTAAATATAGAGCACTAAAGAGCTGAAAATAATAATAATAATAATAATAAACCCAAAAACAACAACCAAAAAAAAAAAAAAACCACCACAAAAAAAAAACCCGACAAAACAAAACAAAAAACAAAAAACAAACAAAACAGAACAAAAACCCCACCACCATCTAAAGGGCTAAAATGAAAAAAAAAAAATCAGCATTACTGTCCTTTCATATTTCAAAACTGTGAATAACCCTTAAGAAAATGCTGCACCAATGTGGATTTTCTCTTCCTTTCTACTCCTGTGGCTTCTGTGGGTAGATTAGTGGAGAGTGATGATTTTGGATGCCATGGAAAATCATTGTACCACCATAAATTATAGATTAAGATGTAAGATGGGCCACAGGTCACAAAATCAACACAGAAAAAAACCCTTTATTTCCTACTACTTTTTTCTAATATTAATAGTGGCTTTCCACTAATTATATTATCATTTTTTAATAAATTCTCATAATAAAATTTAGTAACACTGGAACACCAAAACCCCATACCTTCTGCTTATGGACTGATATTTTACTTTTCCCACTACTGCATTACAGGTGCACTGTGCCTTCTTTTGTGTGGGGGAGGGATTTGCAGTTTTAGAAGTGCAGAGCTTAGATATCTTATTTTCTGATTTAACTATGACTAATTGCAGCACAGAACAGATGCAGCAACACAGCTTTGGATAGCAGCTTCACAAATACCACATATGCTCTTTTATACTTTTAATTAGCACTTCCTTCCAGAGTATATGTGACAAGATTATTTGAAATGGTGGAAGTCCCAAAAGACCCTGCACTATCATCCCATGCAAATCCCTTCTAACACGTGCTCTCCATCTCCAAGGTGCAGAAAATACCTCAGAACCCTCCATGAATGTGAGAAATGCCATTAAAAATACTGTCCAATAAAGTGCATTGCCTTTTGCCTGAGGATAACACAGGCAGAGCAGCTCACTGGGCAGTTTGTCTGGGCTTGCTTCAATTCACTTCAAGTCTCCTCCAACTTTTCAGCTCTTTCATTGCTGGTGGGGGAGCACTGAAGATATCACAGCACATGCTGGGCTCCCAGGTGCTGGGTTTGGTAGGTGTGTGCCAGCCTGCATCCAAACTTGTTTAGGTAGATTTAAATCTCTCCACCACGCCAGCATACTCCATCAATTTGTAATAAGCCTTTGTAATTACACTTCTGCCTTCACACTGATACTTGGAACATTCCTATGGCATCCCACTCCATCTGGGAATTAAAACTCAGTGTATTAGTAATTCCATAACAATTTCTCTAATTATTTTCTCCGGACCATCTTGGACATTGTCACTTATCTTGCTCCCAGCTCGGTGGCAGCATTAACATTTACTTTTCCCTGAGGGTGGATTCACATATGTTCTTTCCTGAAATGTTTCTGAACTTGACAAAGTTTGGGATGGGGAGACAGTGAGCAAAACCACAATTCTGTTGGATATATGATGATTTTATTATTTTTTTTTTCCAGACTGAAAGGAGCTAAGTTTCTTTTCTGCAGTATCCCAGGAAAAGAGGATGATAGTCTTGATATCTAGAATTGTTTAAGCAAATCCCTCTTCACACACCAGCTATGTAGCAGTCAACCCATAGTTAGAGTCATCCAAAACTCCTTGCTGAACACAGCCCTCAAACCCAACTGTTGATTTCACTTATATTCATGTTATTATACAAAACTACCACTCGCAGATGCCACCACATAAAATTGCAGACAAACAGAAACAGATGAATGTGTAGAAAAAGGCATAACACACATTTAGAGATGGGGAAGAAGGAGCAAAAAATAAAACACAACACAAGCTGTGATCATCATCATGGAACTTACCTGAAAAATGATGATATAAAAAAAACTCTCCTGGGAAACATCTTTTTCTGAGATCTGCTCTGGAAATTGCAGTATGGCTGTGCCATCAGGGTTCTGATCTTTTCCAAAAGCAGAGATGTGACAGGCACTGCCACCCCCTGCCACTCGTTGACAGGTTTGGGATGAATGCTGATGGGGAAAATGCAAATATTGAGAAGTTTCATAATTTGTTTTCCTTGGAAAAAGAAAGTTATGTAAAATAACTGCTCACTGCTTGGTTTTTTCCTGTCACTTCTCTTAACAGCAGTACAAATAACTTAAATGTAACATCTTTGTTCTGGGGCCTGTTTTCTCTCTGACAAACACTGCAGATTTTGAGGTGGCAATGTGGCCTTATGAACAACAATCATATGACAAAGGCAACTTGTTAAACCAGGTTAATTAGGGACATACAAGCAGAGTTAGTTCAGTTTAGTATCATATTTTATATCTTGCCCACAGAAGTCATAGAAGCCCCATGTAAGGCAATACATTGGCAGCAAAGACTCCATTTCTGGACCAAGAACGCTCAACTTTTCCCCTTTCAGCTAAACTCTACTCGTCATGTCCACAAGTGTAGAAAGAACAGAATGGATGAATTTACTTGACCTGGGTACCTGGCATCAGAATTTGGCTGTGCATATTGGTGAATGAGGTTTAAAGGATAATTGCCACGTGTGCTAATTGCCTTCATCAAAGCTGCATGAATCAGTCCTTTCAACCACAGAGAGTAGAGCCATTTAAATATTTCTTTTAGTGAATGGTTTGCTTTGCAGACACACTGGTATGAAGTGAATGTGAGCTAAGAGAGAGCATTTTTAATTAAAATGCTTTTCCCAAAATAAACAATGAATATAAGGTGCAAGAAAGTCAGAATCATCCCTTTCTTACACTGGGGTAGCTGAGCCATTGGCTTTTCAGGTTTCCAGCAATTGTGTTCCCCAGGTTTTAAAAAATTGCTCTGAATGCTGATCAAATAGCTTCCTAGCTTCTTAGCTTCTTCTTACAGAACAAAATGAAACCAGGATAGCTCAAAGTGAAGTCACTCTACAAACCCAGGAGCACCTGAACAGGAGCACCACATGCAGAACAGCAGAGAGAGAGCCCCTTACTTGTAGTGACTCATAATGAATGATTGCCCAAATGTTGTGTGACCTCTGAAAGGACTGTAAATGCCCAAATTGGAAATTTCCATTAATCAATCAGCTGTGTTTGAAATGGTATTGCTGCTCCTGCTTATGCTCATGTCAGGGGAGGGCTGGGGCTGTCACCAAGTCACTGCTGAAGCCACCAGCACAGCTGGGATTTGGTGTCACATTCCACAGATGCCCGTGGTGATAAACAAAACAGCTCCAGAATAATGCAGCAGGAGTTACCAGGATAAAATTCAAGTAAATCATCAGGCATTCCAGTTTACCAGCCCTACAGCATTTTTTGGGGCAGCGTTCAAAACACTCCCTTTCCACCCCCACCATTTTCCTTTTACAACCTGTTAAAATAACACTGTCTACAATTACAGGGTCATTTGTTATGCATGATGTAATAGACTGCAAATATAAAAAGGCATTATCATTACTTTTGTCCTTTGTTCTTCCAGGCCAGAATATTACATAGTCCTTTACTTTGACATTTATTGCTTTTAGATTGGTAATAGAATGGTTTGTGTTGCTCATTATCTTGAATGATGATAATATTAGAGTTTGGGGAGCCTGCGTTCCCTGTTAAGTAAAGTAAAGGCTTCATATAATTTACCAAAGGTTATTACTGGACAATTACCCACAATACAGTTCAAGTCTAATAAACGTTAGCCACATTCACTCTTAAATACCACATCTGGAGTGTGGTTCCTAGGAAACTGCAGAGAATGATTTAAGGCATTTCTGTGCCTGGAAGGAGGAGGGAGTTTGTCTGTGCATATGCAGCTTTATGTGTGTTTTTGGTGTTCTCTAACTGATGTGTGGGTTTGGTGTTTATTAAAGGGTGTCCTTAGGGAAGGGAATTAATTGAAAGACATACCTAGCTGGGACTCTGAGACAAGAATGCAAGGGGAGGAGGGATGAATTATAACTTCTGTTTTCACCCTTACTATTGGGAATAATGGAGTAATTTCATATTTAAATTCCTAACAATTATATCAGGCTTTGGCCTGAGACTTTTCATAAATTCTTGTACAACAGCCTAATGCATTGAGTTTGTCAGTCAGCAAGGCATGAAATTCAGAGCCTGATTTTATCCCTCCATCCCTGACCATGGTCAGCAACTCCAGAGCAGCAGCAGGGCCCTGTTCTGGACACATCCCCACCTGCAGCCAGGGAATGGCTCCATTCCTGGGGAGGGTTTTCCACCTGGGAAACTTTCTGGGCTGAGGATCCTTGACCATGCCCTCCATGTCTGAGACTCTCAGATGTTTTCATGAGTATAACACTGTGTACACAGGCACACACATGTATACAAACAACATTTTTTTCCCTGTCCCTTTTCTGTTTGCTACTCCAGTTTGCCTGCAGCCATTTATGTTCAATTTATGTTTATCAGTTCATTTCTCTAGCAGCTGCACTTTCAATGAAATGTTTTTATTTGGTGCCAAGTAATAGTAGCTGGAGTTATTTGCCCTATGAATCTTGGTAGATTAGTTTTTGTAATTTACATACATATCCAATTGCTACCAATTTTCACTGACAGTTCTCTCTTTGGACTTTGTTTCATTTCTATTTTTGAACTGTAACAGTTTCAGATGTACAGCTCTCTGCAAACTTTATGATATGCCCTGCATTATTATAGTTATCTAGTAATGCAAAAGTGAGAGGAAACCTTTAACTCAAAATGTTAAAACAGTCTGCAGAAAATGAAGTTAATGTTTCATGAAATAAATGTCATAATACAAAAAGACTTATTTTAATGGAAATTTGCTCAAAGCTTTGGATGTTTCTTTCCTGGCTGATACCATTTACTATTCTTCACATGAATCACAGATCCCAGAGTGATTAGGTCAGCTGGTTGCTCCACAGGGCAATAAATGATGTAAAACTCCCCAGATTTGCAGTTACGATGATGTGCAATGAGGACCACACCTGCAGTGGGTTTGCTCTCCAGAGGGAGCACAGTGGTGGCTGGGATTCCTGGTGCTGTGAGAGGCAGAGAAGCCCTAAACCCAGGACAATGCTCTTCCCTGCTGTGCTGGAAACGCTGGAGCAGATGTTCAGGGGAAGCAAGGAGAAGCACTCAGTTGCTGCTATTACATCCCTGGGTACTGCAGTGGGTGGGCAGGTGCAGGCGGGAGGTGCACACCTGCAGGTTTGCTCAGCATGGGCCCAACACAGGCACCTCTCAGGGTAAGGGAAGAATTTCCAGGAGCTGCTGTGGGATCTCAGTGAGCACAGAAGCTGCACAGACCCATTCAGAAGCTGTTCACCCCCTGGACACAACAAGCCTGGCCCCCACCTCTCATCTTGTGCACAGCAATTGGATATGATGCTTAAAGATTTCAGGTTTTACACGTTTTTCATAGCTTTGTAGACTATTAATACATGGTTGTACAGCTTCTGGTATTTCTTCTACTCTTTCTCTTAGATTTTAGAGTAACAAGCTAATCTTCTAACACGTTCCTGAAATGCCATTTGGTCTCATTTTAAAGAAGAGGAGCTACAGGAAGAGTTTTTTCCAGTCTGAGGAGAAACAACAAGAAGTGAGGCAAAGAAGCCCAGTACCAACTTCAGAGTGGGAGTATCTAGGGGGAAAATTACCTAACTGGACAATGTTTGTTAGATATGGGAATTTGCTAAACTTATAAAAATTGTAGAAATCTGATACCGAGTGTGCCTATAGCCCGTAACTATGGATGCACCTGGATGCTCCCAGCAAAGAATTGCTTTGTTTCTCTTAATGTTTTAACACTGTTGCAAGGATTTTTATCTTTTGACATCAGACAACAGATGCATAACAAAATCTAAATGTGTTTGGTGTGGGGCACAGCTTGCTGAGTGCAGCTCATGAGGCCTGGCAGGAGGGGACCTGCAAAAAAAGTTTTTGTTAAAATCTGGAAAGCAGCAGGTGCTGGGGACCTGGAGAAGGCACTGAAAATTGCCCTCAGTGTCCCTCCCAGACCTGCAATAACACAGAAGAAACCCGTGAGGATTTTCAACATAGCCTGAGCAACTTAGAGATACAAATTAAATCAAAGTGCTTGTTACTTCCACCTGCTTTCCAGACTTCAACTTAATTTTAAAAAGCACAATGGCAGCATGCATAATGAACAGGTCCAGACTGTCAACTTTGCTTGTCCTCTGGGCTAGAAACTGGGAGTGAATTCCACTTTGCACAGCAAAGATACAAGGCAGCAGACAGCTTTCCTATATGAGAAAAGAAATTAATTCCTCCAGGTCTGTGTGTCTTAAAAAAAAAAAAAAAAAAAAAAAAAAAAAAAGAGTATGAAACTTTTACTGTACTGTCATCTTTCAATAAATGAAAATAAAAAATTCAGAACAACGTGTGATCAAATCTAAGCAATAAAAAGAAGCAGCTACATTTTGATGAGCAGTGTCACATTCAAAAAAATGGGAACTTTCAGCTGTGGAGTTTTACAATACAGCATCCTTCAAAGAGACTTTTTTTTTTTCTTTCAATATTGAGGTAGGATGTTCATAAAGTTGGGGAGACTGCTCAGAATCTTATAACTGAGCTGCACATGGGCTAGAATTCGGCCAGAAGAGAGAGCAGTAACGCAGCAGCCAAGCTCCAGGCACTAGGGAAGGCTCTAAATCAAGCAAGGGCAGGTCCTATTGATGCTGCCTTCCCCCAGATGGATACTGGTGATGAATGCATTCCAAGTGCCAATAATCTCAACCTTTGTTCAGCGTGATACAAGCTTTGCATTGCATTATTGGCAAACACCTTGCTGCTCTTTGCCACCTCTCTGCATTGGGTGCTGCCCATCTGGGCTTGGTTTTCCCTTTCCACTGCTCTTCTTATTTCCCCAGAGCCCAGGCAAACGTGGCCATCTTCTCAAATCAAAGTGACCTTGATGCCTAAGTATGTTTTCTTGGTCTTGTTCAGCCCTTTTTAAATTAACTGGTAGGTGTGTTCATGTTGTTTTTTATTAGTTCCTTTTCACGCAGCAGCTCCCAAAACACAGGGAAATGCTCTTTGATCTGTTTATGCCATTTACACTTCCACATCCCCTGAATCAAATCTTTCAAAGGTTTCACCAACACTGTGAACTTCAGCTGCAGGAGTTTCTTCTTTGGGTACCAAAGTGGAGTTTTGAATTTATTCTTCTACCCCTCCAGCCTCAGTTTCTAACACCACTCTTGTCCTTAGATCATTAACATCATGGTTTAAAACAGCAGAGAAATCAGTTCAGTTCCTCTCTTTTCCTGGAGAACCTGAACCTACACTTCTGCCAGGGCACAGAATGGAACTAACCTGTTAAAACTGTCCTGATTTTAGTGCTGCCCTTTCCAGCTACAAACAACAGGAAATTCCTATTTCCTCTGGTTGAATTAATTATGTTCTTTTTTAAAAGGTGACATAACAAATTCAATCATTCAGGATTTTTTGATGCACGGCTTCAGCCACGATACTTGAAACAACATTGGGCACCATAAGGAAGCACACACCTTTACCACTACAAACAGGTCACAGGAGCAGCTTCAATTTGCTATGGAATAAATATATTTATATTTAATACACATCCCTCTGCTGCCTGCAAACCCTGCAGGAACACAGCTGCAAAGGAGCACCTGCTCTGCTGACTACAGGAGCTCAGTTTTCTTGTGGAAAGGAGCTCGACAGATATCCTTGGAATTTAAGTAGTGCGTTTTTGCCTCTCATGGTTGGTTTTAAAATTACATTAAAATTACATTAAAGCAATGAAGGGTTATTGATCACTATCAAAATAAAATATCTAGTTACTCATGTATAAGGAATTGAGTAAACAGGGGTGTGAGCAGAAAATTATAGTGTTCACAAATGGGGAAGTGATATTCTAATGTATCCTGGCATAACAGGGCTTGAATTGGAGTCTTACAACTGGAAAGAAGTTTGGCTTTCCAA
The DNA here is from genome assembly GCF_021018805.1 of Prinia subflava. Classification (NCBI taxonomy): domain Eukaryota; kingdom Metazoa; phylum Chordata; class Aves; order Passeriformes; family Cisticolidae; genus Prinia; species Prinia subflava. The sequence goes on from NC_086271.1 coordinate 2,831,544, forward strand.
TGGAAATGTTTTGAAGTCTGGCTTAAAATAAAAATATTTTCATTTCCTGAGGAAAATAGTCCTATTGGGAAGATTTTTTTGAACCCTAAGGAAACATAAAAACATTTACCACCTGGGGAATTTTACTATCATATGTGTGTTTTACTGTCACATGTAATATGTTTTCTAGTCTTGTTACAGAAGCAATAACACCTAAAGCAAGTAAACTTCTATTTTTGTGTGGGGGTTTTATTTCTGTGTTCTTTATCTGCTCAGAAAGCTAAACCATTGTTTTCAGTCAAGGAAATGATCCAGGCAGAGACATTCAGGCCCCTCTCCTGAGCAGACAGAGCCTCCCGGGGCTGCGTGATGCCAGCTGTGCACATCACCTGGCACAGGAGCAGCCTCTGCCTGAGGGCTTGGGCTGCCACCATTGCCACCAGGAGGAAATTGGCTTTTCTGCGCCTAATTACAGCCTAATTGCTCTGCCCAAATAAGTTCAGGTGAGTCATTCCCTACTGCTCGTTTCCTGTCACTACCAACGTGGGAAGAGGTAAGAAAACCAAAGGTGGAGCTGTAGATGGTACTGTAGATGCCTGAGGTCATGTGAAATTTATTCTGCCAGACAGTTTTTGACTCAAAAGATCAATGACTCTAAGACAAAAGGCTGTTATTTTTATTTGATGCAAGTTCTGGATTAGGTTTTGATTCTAACTCTGTTCTTGTTAATGTTCAAGGAAGTATAATCTGTGTGAAAATTAATGGAAAATGAATCACTGCATTATAACAAGAGAAGTAGGAACCCAGACCTGGTTGTCTAGAAAAATGACTTGTGCTGCATACTGAATGCAGTCCAGGGGGCTGCAGTACCTCATGTGAAGGATAAAAGTGAATGTTTTATAGACCTTTTCATAGTTAAAATAGGCAGAATCCTTACAAATGCAGTTCTCACTAATTTTTTTTTCAATCTTGTGTAAACACATTCTGAAACCTGTTGGTTTTTTTCAATTCAGTGTAAAACAAAGAAACAAAAGATTTAAATGTGAATCATCTTTCTTCAGAACATTCCCTTTAGTTTTATTCAAAATGCTATTCTTTTACAAGCCTGACAGGTTATTTTGGACAGGTAAATTCAGAATCATTGACACTGCTTCAGGAAGACATAACTGTGTGAGTCCTCCTGCAATTCTGAGTTGTTAGAAAAGGGAAATACACCTGGAAGGACATATATTTAATAAACAAATTAGAAAGCAGGGACTAGAAGGCGAATTACTCTTTGTGTTTTAGTTGTTCTTGCTGCATGTCTCAGCATTAACTCAGCTTCTCCCTCAGCCAGCCATGGCTGTCTGTAAGACAGAGAAACTCCTCACATCCCTTCCCTGGTTTTGAGAGCAGAAGAAAGGCATGGTAGTGGCACATAAACTCCTGTGAACCTTTTGATTTCCACAACTGAAACACAAAGGGGCACACCTCAGTGAAAATAGGTATAAATAGGGTAAATATAACTGAGTCCTATCCCAGAAATAAATCCCAAAGCAACACCACTTGTAACAAACATGGTGGGGCTGATGAGCTTCTAAATTCAGAAAGGAGTGTTCTGCCCTGAACTGGAGGATTTTGTTGTTAGAAAAAATGAAAACTGCCACCACTAAAATTAAAATATAAGAATAATTTTTTAAAAAACACCATCCACCAGCGAACCAACCTTCACTTAACCCACTTTTCAATAGAAGTGGCTTTTATACCTAAACATCATTACACAAGTGAATTCTTACTTTTTCTCTTCACACACCCTCTCACTCATGCATGTTTCTGTGTTTTACAGATTCGAATTTCACACAACTGGAAGAAAAACAAATTGCCAGAGATAAAGCATGAGCCACCTGGAGAGCAAACAGCAGTACCAGAAAACACTAAAGCTTCATTTACTCATGTCTGGCATAGAGATATTGTAGCAACTTCCTGGATACGCTCCTTACCAAAAAAATACTGTATGCAGGACTATGCAGAGCTTCTGAAAGCAAATCTGTGGTTCATGTGCAATGGAAATTTCTGAAAATTATTTTCTTTACCATATCACTGTCTCTGTCTTCCACCCTTTTCTTCAGTTGGTGACTCACAAACATACATCTCTTACAGGAATTTCATTTATTTCTGACTTTTTAATGCAAAGCCAGGTACTTGAGGTGTAGAAAAAAATCAAGTTCATTCACTTCATTTGGGCAAGAATAATTTTATTTCTTGAGTTACTACACCCAAATTTAGCAGCCTATTCTTCTAGGTGATCCATCAACCCAGAAATGGCAATCCTGCACCCAGGATCTCTTTGCATCTCTTTTCCTGTGCCATTCCCTTTGATTCCTCACTGAATGTGTTATTTGTCACTCTTTGTACTAAGTAATGAGTAACTTATAAATACATCTGCTGCAAAATAGATAAAAAGCTCACTGCAACCAAAGGTGTGGTTAAACCCTCCCCATGAGAAGCAGCTGGCCAATTTTATACTCTTCAAGAACAAATTCACTTTTCTTCTTATTTATCAGCTAGGGACCGTGACTGGTGGCACAAAACATGCAAGACATGAATTAAACTTCCCAATTTGCAAAGACCTTTACATCAATGAAAGGCAGAGTGGTTTTCCCAGGAGCTGGAGGGCACTTGCAGTTCCCATTTCAAAGTCACTTTGTCCTCTTTGAAGAGAAAGTCCACAAAGTCCAGGAGAAATGCACATTTTCATGTTGCTTTGGGATTTGCTGCTCGTGGTGGCACACAGTGCAGTGCTCATGGTTCAGATCAGGACTCACTTGAACAATGCAAATCTAATGTGCAATCCCAAATTGTTCTGTGTTCACATTTTCTTCTGTGCATACCTGAAATTTAAATTACCTATATAACTCTTCCCAGACAGGTTTTAATTATTCACTAGTTTAAATTATTCATATTTAGCAGAGTCCCTGCATAACACCCACTGATTTTTTTAATAAAGTAATTTTACAAATACTGTGGTTCTGTAAAGCTAGAAGAGCCCTCCCACATTCTCAAATTCAATATTCCACTGCTATTAGCAAACATTCATCTGCGCTGCAGTCTCCATTTTCACATACTTCCACTACAAAGTTTTCTTTCAAGGATTAAAACTCCATTTTGTCTTGTAGGGCTGGAAGAGACCCATGCCCATGAGCATCTCAGATGTAGCTAGCTAGCCAGAACCTCGGCCTCTGGCCCCGTGAACTCGAAGGGAAGGAGGGAGGGATGGATGGATGGAGGGATGGATGATGGACGATGGAGGGATGGATGGATGGATGGATGGATGGATGATGGGTGGATGGATGGAGGGATGGAGGGAGGGATGGATGGATGGATGATGGAGGGATGGAGGGATGGATGGAGGGATGGATGATGGACGATGGAGGGATGGATGGATGGATGGATGGATGATGGGTGGATGGATGGAGGGATGGAGGGAGGGATGGATGGATGGATGATGGAGGGATGGATGGAGGGATGGAGGGATGGTTGCTCCACAACAGGCATGGCAGACCCAGCCTCTGCTTTGTTGCGGGAGAGCCTTGGTTATTCTTTAAAGAGATTAGCTGGCACAGCTTGCCAAATGAGTTAGAGGAGACCAGAGTCCTGCTCCCCCCACCCTTCAAAGACAGAGGTTGGGGAAATGCAGAGTAATAAAAAAAAAAAAAAAAAAAGCACAAAAAACAAACAAACCCCCCCCCCCAAAAAAAAAAAAAAAAAACCCAACAACAAAAAATAGAGATGTTAGAGTGCAGAAGCTAAACTGTAAGATTACAGAGCAATAGTACTTTTGAGTAAATTTATTCATCCACGTAAAATAACCAATGTTCAGCTGTGAGGCCAGTGCTAACTGTGCTCTCGAGACAGATTTTGGTGATGAAGGATCCAGTTAATCAGACTCTTTTAAACCCCCTTTTTCACTGCTGGTGCAGTGCCTGGCTGCTTTCCCAACGTGTCAGGGGGGCTGCAGAGAGAGAGGTCACATCTCGGTGTGATTTTGCAGGGCAGTGTTTGACCCTGCAGAACGTGCTCAGGCACATCCAGAGTACCAGGGAGGAATTCCAAAAGAAAGAAAAGGGAAAAAAGCGCTCGTGGCTACTCAGACCTCTGATTATTTAAGTGCTTTGGGTTCCATTCACATTTAGACACAAGTAAATACACTGAAGACAGATACAACTGAAGCTAAGCCTTTGTATAAATTTTGAGATGATTTGGTGTGTGTCTCTGTGGGGTTACTCATGAAGCTGGAGCTGCTAAGAGAGGAATTCTATTTCATTCAGTTTGTAGGATGTAATTAGAATTTAATAGTCTTCAATGAAAGGAGGTAGGACATGGAGGAAGGGAGTGTCTTGTTTGAACAAATCAGAGGTTTGATTTGCCTCTTCCTGTGCAAATTTCCCTTAATGCCTGATATTAGCAAATTGTTTTTCCTGCGGAGAAGTGCAGAGAAGCAGAAAATTTTAAAGAGGTTATTTAGGGAAGGTAAATATTGAAATTCCAGTACAAAAGCTTGCCGAGATACCTGATTTTAAATGTCCCTCAGGTCTTAAAGAAAGGGAAAAGCCTGTTTTATACATGAGCCTAAATCCATACCAAAGAGTTAGGGATACACTCATCACTAGTCCTTGCAAGTAACTCAGTAGGAACTGTTTGCTTTTGTATAATTGGTGACAAATTTTACCAATATATGTAAAAATTAAGAGAAAAAAAAGTCTAACTTATGCAATTGCTGTGCAGAAATTGAAGTTGCGTCCTTCTCAGCCTGTCCTTGCTTTTGTGGGTATTAGTCAGACCTTAAACAATGATGTTTTTCAAAGATAAGCTCTCAAGCAAACAGGAAGAGGGTGTAGTAACAAATGAACATAAACCTGGAGCTGCTGGAATCGAAAGATTTCATCAGCCTTTTCTTTTTTATTATGTCTGTACATTGCAATGTATCCATCTATTGTTTTCTCTGTCGTTGCTGTCCCCCGGCACCAGGAAATCATGTATAACACAGGGTATCTTTGTGCCCAGGCTGAAAACTGCTGTGCAGAAATTCTTTAATTTGCATTAGGAATTTATTAATTCCTTTATTAATTAGCACAGTTTGTGGCAGATACAGCAGAGTTGAAAGTGCTGGCCTATGAGAACAAATATCATGGAGAGAATCCAGTTTTCCCCCACATTTATCCAGCCAAAGAGCAATGAAAATTTTCCCCTGTGTGTTTTTCATGTATGTTCTTACAGTAAGAAACCTTCTGCAGTTGCCATGTGTGATCTGAAAGCAAATCAACAGATTAAAAAAAAAACCCCAAATTCAAAAAAAGCTCGCTGCTCTGCAGAAGCATTTTGAACCCCTCAAAATTTTTAACTGTGGCTTTCCTGTACAAAATATGGATACTGGAGAGCAGACCAGAGTCCCCCAGGGGTGAGAATTAATTTGGCCCTCTGAAGAAATCACTTGGGTGATACAGACATCCAGCACTTTGCCATCTCTTAATTTGCCTCCAAGTTTGGCTCACCCTGTTTCTCCCTGAGCAAAACCATGCAGCCTCCTGGAAGCTTTTTAATTTAGGTTCAAGGCAGGCTCTGTCACACCTCTTGCTCTGAGGACGAAGCTTTAATGGTAATGCTCTTTTTTGCCTGTCTTGTTCATTCAGATTTATCATTTTTCCTAGGATTTAGTGTGTTCAGCGTGGTGGTTCCCCAGAATTGTTCCATAAACAGAGCCCTGCTCCTTCTGCTGTGCATTGCATCTGCGAGCAACCTGCTTCCAGCAGCTCTGGAACTTGGGTAAGTCACAAGCACCTAAAAAAATCGTATTAAAATCTTGTCCCAGAAAGGTTCCCTGCCCCAGGTTGCTGGAAGCTCCCTCCCTGTCCTGCTCTGCCCTTGCCCTTTTTACCTCTGTGGGGATCTCGTGCTCTCAGCAGTGTCTGGAGGGATCCACCTGGGTTCTGTTGAGCTCAGGGTTATTTTGCTCCCAAGGATGTGAGAGATTTGCAGAACCAGGGCAAGTCCTGGGGTCAGACCTCGCTTTACCCTGCATTTCTTAGCAGCTGCTTCGTTGTTTCCTTCGATTTGCTGCTACACCTTTAAAAACAAGCATCCCAGGAATTTGCTTTTGAAACAGGCTTCCCCTCTCCAAATCCAATTATACTCTTTCAGCTGGGTCATTTTCAGCCCCTGCTGCATTTTTGGTTCTTTGGGGGGTTTTTTGTTGGTTTTTTTTTTTCTGAATTTAATAAAAAACACGACCCTGCCACGGGGAAGGCAAGGGGAATTTTCACCCTGCTGGCTCCCAGCTCTGCTCCAGAGCCCCTCCTGGCTCAGGTGGGTTTTTTTTCTCCTTTGGAAACCAGGGCAGAGAGAGGCAGCTGCTCCTGGCCAGACAGGGAGTGTGGGGCTCATCCCACGCAGGACAGGAGGGAGCTTGGGCCACCCAGAGATGGGTGGAGGAGAAAGGAAAAGGATTCAGGATGTGGAAGTGGGAAACCAAACTTCACCCTTTGTGTTGGCTGAGACAACGGGGTGCATTTTAATTTAGCAATGGCAGGAAAAGCTTGAATGACCTTGGAACATGGACTGCAAACTTACAAGTACCACCACAGCTGTCATCAGAATTTTCGAGCGAATAATTTTAGTTTGGAAGGAATAAATACAGTGTATTTATATAAATAATAAATACACTTTGCTAGCAAACAAACAAACAATCTCTGAAGCCATTCCATACAATTTCCCCCTCAAGTGTCAAACAGTGTTCATGTTGGAGCCATGTACAGACACCCTCTTGTTATGGGTAGTGAGTGGGGCCAGTAATGGACCACATTGCTCTCTTCAAAAATCTGGACATCTGTTCTTAGAAAACATGAGGATACTTTGACATGCAGCACAATTAAATGTATTCCTTAGCTTCAAAATAAAGTACAGCAGTCCTGGGTGATTTCTGTGTTTGCCACCCGCAGAGTGCTGTTATCTGGGTTTAAATGGGGATTGTTTAACACTGATTTATTTTATTTTAGCTAACCCCTCACAGGCACGGTTCAAACACTCCTTGGTCAGGAGGACGTGTCACTTGGCAGGATGCCACTCCTCTGTCAGGTGTCTCTTTGTTGGAGCCCTCAGCAAGCACTTGTTGTGTGACATCTTGCAGCCAGGGCTGCACTGCCCAGCACAAACAATGGAGAGGCTCTCAGGACCCCAAAATGCCCTCATTTTTGTTGTGAAATCCCGTATAAATTTCCTTAAGCACACACAGTGAGGGAGGGCAGAGAGCTTTGCTTGTGACAGCTGTCAGTGTTCCTCACTTTCAGCACAGCGTTTGATCTCTGCAGCCAGCAAGAGGCTCAGAGTTCAGAAAACGCCTGAATCTGGGTCAGGAAATATTTCTGCTTGCTGCAAGCTGATTTCCCTGTCTGGTGTGTGCTGGAGGTGTTGAGAACAAGGCATCACTGCTGTGTGGCTGCTCTCCCTTCTGAAAATGAGGAGTCCAGCAAGAAAACTCTGGGACAAAACACCCCCTCTGTTAACTGATGCCATCCTGTGCTCCTGTTGCCACTCGAGGGTTTAACCTGAAGGAAAAGAACGAGCCCCACAGACTCAGATAAAATACTAATTCTTGAACAGATGGATTCGAGCTGACCCCTACAAATCCCCAAAAGTGCCGTGTTAAATAGGCCTAGCTGGAATGGGGGTGGTGGGGAGGGCTCAGCTTTAGCCCATGTGTGCCTTAGAAACACCTGCCAGCCCTCAGCCCTGTCCTGAGGGCGTCTGGCTCCAGCCTCGGCAAGCAAGAGGCTCCCACTTTCACCTCTGAGCTGTGGAGAAAATCCCTGGCACCTTCTCCTGCTGTTCTCCCAGGAAAAACCAGGAGGCAGCTTTGCATCTGTGTCCCTGAGCATTTAACCCTCCTCAACCTCCTCAGTGATGAAGAGGAGTTAGGAGCTCAAGAGTTCATTTTGGACAGCATTTCCCTCCTGAGGTCAGAAAGGCACCAGGAACCAAGATTTACAATGTTGTTGTTGGGATTGTTTCCTTTTTATGAATTGCAAACAGTAAGTCAGTCTCATTTAATGTATTATGTCATCTGAACATCTATTTTGCTTATGCTTTTTCTTGCTCCACCTCGGCTCTCTTGATGGTTCCAATCATATGAAAATGCTCAAAACTCATGGACAATTTTCAAAAATCTCTATTTAATTCTGCAAGGTTCTACAAGAAATGCTGCTGCCTGTGGGTGCTTGCTTGCAAGTATATTAGAACATCATGTTGAAACAGGTATTTTGAACACAAGGGAGTTAAGAGTTGAAGTTTTAAAAGTATTTCACTTTTTATTAATATATTTTTTAAAGCCACAAGATCTTTGTAAAAGCTGGGGCATGGAAATGCAATCAGTTTGGGTGTTTTGCCTCATTCCTAACCACTCCCCTCTCTTGGATCTGTCACACAAATTCTGAGTTTAACTCGGCCCCTTCGCTAGTGAGGTTGAAGTGTACCACAATTGAACAGTGCAAGCAGACAGGCTGCTCCTCAGGGCTGTCCAGAGACACTCAGAGTGCTGTCCATGGAAAAATCAGCTGTCCCCGAGTGAGGAGGACCCTGAGCCCGCAGCTGCCCTGCCTTGGCTCCTGGAGTGGTGCCTGCTGCTTGTGAATGGAACCAGGGCTCTTTGCAGGGTCTGTGTCAGGCCTTCTGTTTATGGCTTGGGTCACTGTTTCCATTGCAGAAGAAACAAGATAAATCCTTTTGACATTCCAGCTCTTTCTCTCCTTGGCTCTAACTGATGGTGAATAAATCAGATTTGGCAAAGGGTTCTGTCTGCCCTGAAACTGCACTTCTCCACATTTGCTGGTAAAATTTGCCAACATTCGTCTGGACTGCAGAGGTTTTTACACATTTCAAACCTGAAGAAAAGCCCTTGTGGGTTGTTTTTTTTTTTTTCCCCAGGTCTCTCTCAATAAACCTTTCTGCCATTATAGATCATTGTGCTTCTCCACCTACATATAAGTCATATTATGTATTACTTTATTTCCATTTATTACTCTTTATTACAGCTATTTACCTGCATGTGTAACAACATGTGCAATATTTTGGATGTGAGTATCAAGAGACAGAACAGGACATTAGGATAGCACTGAAAGTTTTGTGGGGTTTTGCTTGTTTGGATAATTTTTTTATTATTTCTTTATTTTTTTTTAATGGGAAGATATAGAAAAGCATTGGAGCAGATACTCTGGGTTTTTAACTTTGTAGCTATAGATACTTATACATCAAAGAAAACCAGATCAAGTCTGGGTTTTTGTTGTTGTTGTTTTTTGTTTTTTGTGGAGGTTTTTTGGGGGGTTTTTTGAGATAGAAAGGTGGGGAAAAGGACAAGTTAACCATGAATGTGCAGCACCTGTGGGTGCAGCTAATGGTAACAGCGTGCTGGGAAAAGGCTGCAGGTTCAGAAAGGATCCTCTGCTATAGCCAGGCCAGGGGTTTGTCAGAATAATCCCTACCAGTGCCGGACCTGCGTTCTCTGGAGCTGTTTTTAGCAGGACAATCGCATACAGGATATTTGGTAAGCATCAGCGTCCGGTGTTTATCCAAAAGAAGAGCTCCTGCATGACCTGTGAGGCCATAAAGGAGCAGGCGGTTCCCGGGCATTGACACTCGCGGTGTGAGCGGGGCCGGCCGCCCCAGCAGGGGCAGCCCCGGCTCCCCCAGCCCGCCCTGGGCAGGGACGCTCGCTCGGGTCCCTTCGGCGCCTCCGCGTCCCTCTGCTGGCTCCGCTCCGCGCTGCCCCTCTGTCCTCAGGAGCCCAGCCCTGGGCACGGCGAAATAAATAAACTGTCGTCAATAAAAACGCCATTAACAGAAGACACGTTTAAGCCAAGCCTAAATCTGAATTAGTTTAAGAACCCGGCGGGGTTTTGACACATACAGCAGCACTGCAGGACAAAGTTCAGGGTGGCTGCTCGGGGGTCGTCGGTCACCACACGCTTCTTTCCTACAGCCAGTGCTTCCTTAAATTTCAATTACATGTTTTAATTAGCCAGTGCTTCATTAAATTTTATTTACGTTTAGATTAGCCGAGGGGTGCCGGTGCGGAGGGCGCGGGTGCGGCCCGCGGCCGCCAGGGGGCAGCAGCAGCCCCGCCCGGGCCCTCATTTCTGCTTTAAATTCGCAATAAAGCGTCAAAAATGAGCCCAAACCCGCCTGCCCTCCCGAAACGTGTACAAAAAAAGGATGCGGAGGGGTGGGGTTTGTTGGTTTGGGCTTTTTTTTCGGTTTTTTATTTGTTTTGGGGGTTTTTTGTTTCCTTTTTTGTTGGTTTTTGGGGGGAGGTGGATTGTTGTTTTGGTTGGTTGGGGTTCTTGTTATTTTGTTGTTGTTTTTTGTATTCATTTGTTTTGGTTTTGTGTGGGTTTTGTTTTTGTTTCTTAGCTGATGTGAAAGCAGTGATTAGCTGATGTTATTAATCATTACTGCTGCACATTCAGAGATTTGGGTATTGACTGCATTAGATGATAGCATTCAACATTCCTTGGATCATTGGATTTTTTATTTGGTGGTTTTGTGTGGTTTTTGTGGTTTGGGTTTTTTTTTTAGCTTAGCTTTAAAAACAGTGTAAAAGCTTAGATGTGAAAGCAGTGATTAACTGATGTTATTAATCAGTACCACTGTACATTCAGATTTGGGTACTGACTGCATTGGATGACAGCATTTAACATTCCTTGGATCATCTGGGAATGTCAAGCTATTTTTACAGCTATTTCTTTGAGAACGTGTTTCTTAGTAGTCATGCTGTACACAATTGCAAGAAAGAAATTTATTTTCCTGCTTTCTCTAGTTCTGATTTCTGTCTATCAGTATACTTATACACTGAGCAAATACAGATTTTTTTAAAAAAATTTTGCTTGAAATTCTCCATAAATCTTGAGGTTTAGGTATGTAGGGATGCATGATAACAAAAAATATAATTTGATACTTAGCATCAGAATAATTAGTTCCTGCCTTTTGTTCAGGCCACTGTCAATTTGCAACCTTGGTTTTAGTTCTTTTTCGTTGTTGTTTTTTGTTTGTTTTCAGGCCACTGAAATGACCATCATGCAAGGAGCAACTCACCCTGGTGCCATGAAAGCAAACGAGAAAACAAATAAAAGTTACATAACTCCATAACTCATGTTGCCTGTGCTGTCTGTGTTCTCTGACTCTAATACTTTGCTAGAAAGAGAGCAATGCTGCCTACAAAAAAAAAAAAAAAAAAAAAAAAAAAAAGCGCCCTTTGCAGGCTGGCTGGTAGAGAGCTGATGGGTTCCATGGCTCACCTGCTGAACACACCTCATTCCCATTGCCTACAGCTGGGTCCTGGGTCACACGTGTACTCCAAACCCCTAGGGCAGGTTTTAGCTGCTTAAATATCCAGTCCTCGGTGCGTTTCAGCTTTTTGCCCCTTGGGAGGGCAGTTTGGGGCTGGCAGATCACGTAGGACTGGTAGATCCACACACCTGCAGGTAGGAACCCAAATGATACGGGCAGGGAAAAGGTTTGGAGGTGAATTTGGTGTTTTAAAAGGTCGCCAAAATAAGGCAGGAGCTCCTTGGCTCAGTGATATCTGAAAAGGTGCAGATTTTAATTTGTTTCCTGCTGGGATTGTTCTAGTCTGACCTGAAAGGAAAGCCTTAAGGATCAGGAGGGCAATTTCTTTTTCTACACCATCTGGATTTCTCCACCTCACCTTTCCATGTCATTCTTCTTCCATTTTTTATTCCTGCTGTGATTATTTTTGATTTCTCACCCCTGCCTCCCTCCTGTACCTTTCCTACAGCTGCACTTGAGGCTCCATCTCCATTTCTTCACTCACCTCTGATTTTAACTCACTTCTAATTATTTTCTCTCTTACTCGGGCACTAAGGATCTGAACTATATCCAAAAAGAAAACAAACATATCCTGTTGTAGAACTACAATGGCCTTGATGGCTGTGGGCAAAAAAAAACCCTGTAAATACTTCATAGAATCAGAGGATGGTTCGGATTTAAAGGCACCTTAAACAGCATTGAGTTCTGAGGTCGGTCCGAGTGGCTTTCGTGCCGGAGCAATCCTTGGATGTGCTGAATTTTGGAGCAGGAGGGCTCATCCATCACCGCGGTGTGCGGTGCCAGGGGAGAGAATTCCCCTCCTGCTGCTCTGTCCTGGCACAGATTTGGTGCCGGCATGACTGAAATTGGGTGGCGGCACACTGAGCTGAGCCCCGGCCGCAGTTCGCCACCGGCAAGGGGAGGGTGCCCGTGTCTCGGTTGTGATGCAAATTCAAAGTTTCCCGACGCCAGGGGCAAGGTCCGAGCGAGCTCCCTTTTTTTTTTTCTTTTTTCTTTCTTCTTTCTTTTTTCTTTTTTTTTCTTTTTTTTTTCTTTTTTCTTTTTTCTTTTTTTTTCTTTTTTTTCTTTTTTCTTTTTTCTTTTTTCTTTCTTCTTTCTTTTTTCTCTTCTTTTTCTTTTTCTTTTTTTCTTCTTTGTCTTTTTTTTCTTTTTCTTTTCTTTTTTCTTTTTTTCTTTCTTTTTTCTTTGTCTTTTTTCTTTTTTCTTTTTTTCTTTTTTTTTCTTTTCTTTCTTTTCTTTTCTTTTCTTTCCTTTTTTTTTTTTTTTTTTTTTTTTTTTTTTTTTTTTTTTTTTTCCCCCTCCCCGTTTATCTCTGCAAGGTGCAGCTGGAAGCGTTTCAAGTTACCGCTTGTGAGGGGGAAGGTCAGCGACAGCTTTCCGTGCTTTTAGCTAATTGTTAGGAAACAATTCGGTTCAGCTTTAGGACATTCCTGATATCCCGGGAATGTTTCGGCACGCGTAGGCGAGCAGGGGAGCGCCCGGCGCACACGGGGCACAGCAGCAGCGGGTTTGTCTTTGGGCAGCTTTTCCCCGGGAAGAGCCGCTGGAAGCGGGAGGTTTGAAACGCAATCCCGGCGATTCCCGCAGAGCCGGGATGCGGCGGGAGCAGCGCTGCGGGCGGGGCCGGCACCGGGCCGGGGCTGCGGGTCCGGTCCTGCGGGGGCTGCTGGGCGGGGCGCGGGGCCCGAGCCCCGGGGACTGGGACCGGGACCGGGACCGGGATCGGGATCGGGATTGGGACCGGGACAGGGACCGGGACTGGGACCGGGACTGGGACCGGGATTGGGACAGGGACCGGGACTGGGACCGGGATTGGGACAGGGACGGGGACAGGGACCGGGACCGGGACAGGGACCGGGACTGGGACCGGGACCGGGATTGGGACAGGGAATGGGACTGGGACCGGGATTGGGACCGGGACTGGGACCGGGATTGGGACCGGGACTGGGACTGGGACCGGGACTGGGACAGGGACCGGGAGCGGCCGCCGCCGGTGGCGCCGTCTGGCGGACACAGCGCGGCGGTGCAGGGCAGCGCCCTCCGGTGGCAGCGGCGGAACGGCAGCGCGGGTGGGGTTTAATGAATAAAATCCATTTATTTGTTGTTGTTTATTCGTTCGCGCTCCCCCTGAGCTCCGCGGTATTCCTGGGAAAATAGCAGGGAACAGGGAGCGTCTGCGTGATCGTCTGTAGTGCTGTTGTGGGCGGGCTTTGGATGCCGGCACGGAGTTGCAGACCGGCCACCTGTCCAGAACAAATGAACTCAGCTTTTGGATAAAGTGATCTGGTTTTCCACAGTGGTATTTTTCGTGTCATGAATAACTCGATTAAAATATTATAAAACCCCATCGTTCAGTGAATGTTTGCCTTGGGCTCAAATCCCCCCTTGCAAGGGTGGGGAGGGGGACAGAGTTTCCTCTTTCTCTGTTAGCACAACTATATTTTCAAGCTGCCTCTGACATAGTTTTATAACTGCCTTTGTGAAATTATCCTCGTGAACATTAATTAGGGGTGTGGGAAGAAAAAAAAACCCCAAGCCCGAACCCCAAAATGACCTTCAAATGACCCCAAATCGGGGTCTCAAATGACCTAAAGTAACCCCTCGAAAATCGAAAAATTCTCAAATGACCTAAAGTAACCCCATGACCTGAAATAACCCCTATGACCTAGAGTAACCCCAAAATGACCTTCAAATGACCCCAAATCGGGGTCTCAAATGACCTAAAGTAACCCCTCGAAAATCGAAAAATTCTCAAATGACCTAAAGTAACCCCATGACCTGAAATAACCCCTATGACCTAGAGTAACCCCAAAATGACCTTCAAATGACCCCAAATCGGGGTCTCAAATGACCTAAAGTAACCCCTCGAAAATCGAAAAATTCTCAAATGACCTAAAGTAACCCCATGACCTGAAATAACCCCTATGACCTAGAGTAACCCCAAAATGACCTTCAAATGACCCCTGTGACCTAGAGTAACCCCAAAATGACCTTCAAATGACCCCTGTGACCTAGAGTAACCCAAAAATTACCTCAAATGATCCCTGTGACCCAGAATAAGCCCAATAATGAACTCAAACGACCCCTGTGACCTAAATTACCCCCGATGAGGGTCTCAGATGTCCCCCGGTCCCCTGCACTGGTGTGAAACCCTCCCCAGTGTCAGGCCCTGCTGCCCTCCGTGGTGCCCTGACCCCCCTCAGGCCCTGGCAGGCCGTGCTCACTCCCATTCCCCACTGGACTCGGGCACTGCCCTGGGGGGCTGCCCCAGAGCCCTGCTGAGCTCCCCTGGGCTGCCCAGTGCCCAAATCATCTCCTGGGTGGGAAACACAGAGACACGCTGAGACAAGTCTTGTTTAGGTTTTTATTTTGTTTTTATTAAAAAAAAAAAAAAAATTAAGAAAAAAAAAAGCGCAGCACTTTGTCGTTGTTGAGGTGTTGTTCAGCACATTCCTGTTCTGAGAAGAATTGTGTACCTGTGTCCCTGCTGTTCTCAGCTCCCAGCAGCCCCAGCACAGGGCCCAGCTGAGAGGGCAGGCAGGGTGTGCAGGGGTCTGCTGCCCTCTGTCCCCACAGCAGCTCCCCCATGAGCCCAGCGGTGTCCCTGGGGAATTTGGAATGCCCATTTCTGGCACAGCCTGGGCCCAGGGTGCTCGGGGCCTCTGGGCCAGGCACGGTGGGGCGTTCCTGCCCCTGGTCCCAGTTAAACCCCTGCAGCTGCTGGGCTCCTCCTGCCCCCAGGAACACAAAGGGGCTCCACTCCCACATCTGTGGATGGCCTCAGTGTCTCGATAATCTGGTGTTTTAGGAGACTTTGGGGCGTTGGCAGAGCTGAGCCATCTCCTTTCTGCACACTGAGGCTCCTCCAGGAGCAGCTGTAAGGGACTGTCCTCCAGGCACGCCTCCTGTGCTGACCTCTCTCAAGATGCTCTTTCTTTCACTGGTGTTAAACTGCCTGGTAGCTTCCACAGGTTTTCTTAGAGTGCATAAAATTTGGTTCGAAGCATTATCTAGGAAGAAAAAAAAAAAAGGAAGAAAAAAAGGAAAATTAATCTCTTTTTAAATTTTATGTTGAAATTCAAGTTACTGCAAGCCATATAGCTGCTCTTCTCCTGCTGCAGGGATCATTATTAAAACAGGGTTCCAGAAGCAGTGGATCAGTGGAAATTGACTGTCTGGAAGGAAAAGAGGAGGTGACATCCCTGGAAAGGTTTAACTCCAGCACTGCTTCCTGCTGTGACAGAAGCCAACATTTTATCTGAGGACAGAGCTGTATCCTCCCAGTACTTCCACACAGGCCCTATCACCTTAATTCTCCAAGCAGGAGAGACTGAAGAAAAGACTTTTATAAGGTATTGAGATGGTTAATTTTTCGTTGTTTGCTCTCAAATCCCTTCACATCTTTGCTCCTCATCAATCAGTGCCTGGGTCACTCTGCTGAAATCAGAAATAGAGCTGTCCTCTCTCAAATTCCCTCCAACATCCCAGATGAGCTTAATAACCACTCCTACTTTTCCCACTTAACTGCTTGAAACCTCAACCTGCACTCCTATCCCTGTTCCACAGATCCAATTCTCCTGAGCAACAAAAAATCCAACCGAATGCTAAATAAACAAAGTAATTAAAGCAAGATAAATGAAACAGGAAGGTTTTAATGCCCTTTGTCCTGGACAGTCTGGAATGAGGTGTCTGATTTCTTCAGGAGAGTGACTGGTATTTAAAATCCAGACAGGCTTTTTAACCCTGACTGAAGGGGGAATAAATTATTGTTGATATGTTACTACAATTAACACCAAGTAACGCCAAGGTCCAGGGGTGGAGCGTGTGAAGAGGTTTGTATCCAGTAACAACTTTACATTTGAATTTTTTTTTTGAGGGGGTAGATTTTGATAAAAGGGTGATAGATTGATTCCAGCTTTTCACAGCCATTGAAACAGGAAAAGTGACCAAGAGACCACTCACTGAAATTAAATTTTTACAGTGATGTTTTGGCAATCACTTGGTGTGCCAGGAATAACAAAACCAATATGAAATAGTTTTATATTAGGTGACACATTAATACGATATCAATGCCCAAGCTCATCTGTCTGGTCTCAGAAGAACCAGGGGTCTTGCACTGGATCCATTTTACAGAAGTCAAAACTGTCAGGACAGACAACCCCAAAGCAAATTCTGGGTAATTCTGTTAAAGCAAAGGCTCCTCTGGCTGCGCTGTCTCGTGGCTCTGGGTCTCCTAAAGACACAAGAGGACACAGCAGACTATAGCCAATGTACAAATATCAACCACCAAAGCCAGCATCCACCTCCGAGGGTGAGTTATCAGGGAATTACAGAAACATAGGCTTTAAAATCCCATCCACACCCAGATCACCTGCTCAAACAGAGGTGTAACTGTGTGAAATTACCTCACTCACCTCCCTCACTCAACCTCTGGTCCAAGCAAGCAAGACCTCCAAAATTCTTGCCTCAGGCAACTACATCTCTTCTGGAAGTTTCCCAGGATTTGTTTTTTGTGTGATTTTTTTGTTTTGTTTTTGGTGGGGTTTTTTTGTTTGTTTGGGGTTTTTTGGTTGGTTTTTTTGTTTTTGTTTTTGGGTTGTTTTTTGTGTGTGGGGGGGTTGGTTTTGTTTTGGGTTTTTTTTTGGGTTTTTTGTGGTTTTTTTTTTTTTTTTTAATTGGTTGTTTGTTCTGTTTTGCTTTCCTGTTTGGTTTGTTTTCCTTTTTGGTTTTGGGGGGGGGTTGGTGGGCTTTTTTGTGTTTTGTGGGTAGGTTTTTTTTTGGATGGAGGGAGAAGCAGTTTTAAAAACCCAGCTGTTATTTATAGAAGTGTCTCTATTCCTTTCAGCATTTCCCATACAGTATTTGTCCCATAACTCCCGGGAGCTACAATGACTGACGTATGAGAGAGGCTCTTGGCACAGCACTCTTTGCAAACAGCCCTGCACAGGATCCTTCCCTTTGCTGCCAGGGGCAGAGACTGAAGTCTGAAATCTGGACTCAGCCAGGACTTGGCAGCTCCAGGTGGAAGCACAGCCCACTGCCTGCCAAACCAACACCCTGGCAGATGATGCTGTTACCCTTCCTCTGCTGGTGTGCACCAGCAGCCCAAATGAGCGAAGTGCCTTTGTTCCTCATAAAAGAAGGGAGTACAAATGGCCCAAGCTGTTAGAATGGTCTTACCCTGCCCTGCACTCCTGTAGGGTCTTGGATTGTGTTCAGCTTTTGTGCTCCTGTCGTCCTCCTGGATAGGATTGTGGGTGTTTGTGCACATGTGCTCAATACTTTTTAAGGGAACAAAGACCTAGCACAGCAGCAATTATTCAAAGGCTTTATATTGCTTTTGCTGTCAGGCTTTTGTAGCATTTATGCAACTTTTTGGCTTTACCCACATATTTAAATCCAGAGAGATGTTATTGCAGGTTATTTGGTAAGTTCTTTGGCAAAGTGCTTGGGTGATATCAGTTTATGTTTGCTAAACAAGGTCAACAATGCCCGCACCAGGATGAGTTATGGGTGTTTCCTGACTTGCTGGGAGATTCCCCAAAGAATGATTCCTGAGCTGTTTGGGTCTGGTTTTTAGTGTGACTGATGTGTTAATGAGTTTCTAATTCAGTATACGCAGTACTGCTTTTAAGAAGATGAGATAGCTTGGGGAAAGTTGACTTTAAGCCATCAGAATTTAAAAAAAAAATATTCCTGCTTCTCTCTTCTCCTGCTTGTTTCTCCTTTCCAGTGATACCAAACTGAGGAGGATGTCCTATATGGAAGTATGAGTACAAAACTCAGGACTAAAAGATAAATCAGGTTGAAAGGAACCTCAGAATGTCCCTGTGAACCTGAGCAACAGGAAATAAATGCTCCATTACAGCCAGTAGATCACCTGCAGCTTTGCACACATAATGCTAATCCAGTGAAATTGGATTAAAATATTTTTCAAGGAGTTCACTGTGAGAGACTTCATCAGTTACAGCTCTTGTAGCTGAACTGCAGCTTTTGTAAAACATAACTACAGGTTTTCCAGACCTCCAGTCTGATCCAGTAAACAAACCACAAGTGCAAGTTATGACCACTGGGAAGACGTTTATAAGAAGGACTTCAATAAACACGAGAGAAACAGGCACAAGGAACAGCAGCCAGCAGATGAATGCATGGTTTCCAATAATGTTCAATTTGTCCAAGGCCTGTGAAACCTGTTCAGTACCAGCCAAAGACAAAGTAGTTTCCCTCTTAAAGCCAAACTGGGCACGGGGCAGCCTCACACAAAGGACATGGCACTGCTCCCTTTGCAGCACAGCTGGGAGGTGTGGATAGCATTCAGCCCTCCAAGGCTCCCAGCAAAAGGCGTGGTAATGTCCCCACAGGGAGGACTTCTGTTCCACGCCAGTCAGGGGATGTTTTTCAGTGGCATTCAAAAGAAAATCTGTACCACAGCCAAAGAGCTACCTTCTTTCATCCTGGCAGCTCTCCCTCTTATCTACAGGCCCACGTCTTTGTTAGGTTCATTTTCTCTGCGTGCAGCAGAAATCTCATCTGTTGTACCCAGAGAGCTGTGAGTTCTCCTTTCCCCTTGGCAGCCACGATGCCAAACCTCCCCTGTGGCTCCTTTTTTCTTCTCCCATTCCCAGGCAGCTACAGCATTCTGAGATCCATCTAGGATGGATGAGTGACTCGCTTGGTTTAGATTTCACTTTTGTATTATTTTTTCTCCTTTGGGAGCAGGAGCTTAAGAGTGTTTACTGAAGACAAAACTATTATCAAGTCCAAACTGGCTGCCTTTATTTCCAACCATTGATTCCTGGGCTGTATTTTTAGTTCATTTTGTTCTCCTCGACTCAAACAGTTGTTCTCATTTATAATTCCTGTAACCAGGCTCTCTTTTTTCCCCAGCTGACTGCTCACACACATTGCCATCACTCCAGACGTATCACTCACTAAATTATTTTCCAGGACATCCAAAAGCATAAATGGCCACAGACTCTCAAGTACTCATTGCTGTGCATAACCCCCCAACTGCTGACTGTCAAACACCTGGATTGGAACCAGCACAGAAATCCAACATCTTTAAGTAGCCACTAGTTCAGCAAGGACAACTGCAAACAAGCATCTCACAAATAACTGGGGAATTGGAACCTCTTGTGTGTAACAGAGTCTAATTCAGCTCCACTCAAAGACAACGTTCTAGGCAGAAAGGCAAATCAGAGTAGTTTGAAATATTTAGTATTATAACACTGGCACATGAACAATGATTTTTGGTGTACCCCATCTTACTTTTATCAGTGTTTCAACTAGCAAATTTTGCATCATTTTCTGCTTGTTCTGGTGCTTTCTACCTTAAGTAGCATCACTGGTTTCAAGGGGACCCCTCACAGCTGGAAAACTCCACGTCTCACCCTTCAAACACAGGCAAAGGGACAGGATCCTTTCCCACAGCTCCCTCCTATGTCACCTGCTATGAGCTTCACACTCACATTGTAAATACTATTATCTTAATTTTCTACTTGTCAGGCATGGAGATCTCGTGACCTGATCTTGAGAGAAATGAAATAACTTTCAAGACAAAGGAGAAACAGAGTTTGCTCCAGAAGTCACACTCAGAATTCATGTCAACATATGCTGAACCTAAAGGTTTTAAGTGCAACAGAAATGAAGGCATGGAACAAGCACCACACTCAGTGCTTTGATCTTAATGAACTCAGTTTTCAAGTGTATTTTAGTGTATTCAATTAACCATAAGTGTTGATGAGGGCAAAATGATGATTCTGGAGCACAGTAAATAGAATGCAATTAAAAACACCAGTGCAGCAACACACCTGGGAGTTACATTTGTGTATTCAGTAACAGATTGGGGACACATGTCTCAGAACCATTAGAGTAATATCTGCAGAAAAAGTGACAGATTTCTTTAATTATGGCATAAGCTTAATCAAGTTGCAAAAATGTCAGAAATGTCTGATTCAGCAGCTTCCTCTAAATGGTGATATAATACAACCACATCCACCAAACAAAATAAATTTCCTACTGGTAGATCTGCACATGGAGGAAAAGCTTTTTGTTATTCTTCATCAATACAGGATTTTAAGTCCAAACTTCCTGGTGCACTGGTCACTGCAGAGTACGTAGAGAATTCCTATAAAAAGGAAGTGACACTCTGTTGGCATGTAACACCATCTCACCTCTCCAGCAATAGCAGTTTCCACATATGCACCACACATTAAAAGAATATTAAATAGACCTGTTCTGTCTGATAACAAATGAGGTTGTAAGCTAAACATATGGCCTGGAAGATTTAGAAATTTCTGTCTCTAAAAGTAGAATTAATGGGGCTTTTAGAAAGTCACGGAAAGAAAAATTCCTTACTGGCTCATTTAGTGTCAAACCATAACCAAGCCCCAAATAAAAACCTTCACAAGGTCATTTTTCTCGTGGATATAAATGAAATTAGCAGTATCACATTTTAGACAGGTAGTCCTTTCCTTCCTGTATTTGTTTTGCCTTACAGTGGACCACAAGTATCAAGATACATCAATAATATGAAATCCTGAAAATGGTATTTCTTGTAGAATATACTGATATGCCTGATTAGAAGGTATAAGTTAAACAAAAACAAAAAGCCAAAACTGCGGAGCACTAGTAAGCTTGATATGCCAAAATAAATATGATCTAGTGCAGTAGCAGAGAAGAAATTTAATATGATTTTTGGAATTAAACAGTCATTAATAAAAAGAAATAGAAGTAGGAGCTTCCTGCCCTCAGATGCTTTGGGAGCATTCTCTGAGCAAGCCCTGAACACCCCAGTACTGCTGTTTGAGACACTCTGGTGTAGCAGGTATAAGACACTACCTTGAATTCTGTGTCCTTCTGGACAGGAGACCTGAAGTAGGTGAAAAAAAAAGTCAAACAAGCCCAGGATCCAGTTAAAAAGGGCTTGAAAAGGCAATTTAGGAGAAAACTGAAAATAAAGAGAACTGGCTTATAACAATCTAGGTCATAAGACACCTGTTTACCAGCAAAGCACTGGGAAAGCAAAGGGTTGCAATTAATTAAGATCAACTACATAAAATAAAAAGAAGGGAAACCCCACAAAATCAGCATCGAGCAATTTCTCACAGTGACACACAGAAGTAGAAATGGTGAAGAGCCCCTCAAGAAACTCTTTTTACAAAGAGTTCCACAAAGCCCCTGTGTCCAAAGGGTACATGACAGAAAACAATCTGGTGCTGTGGGGGGCTGAGATGGATGAGCTCTCGTGTTTGCTACGCTCCCAAACTAACAACCACAAGGATTGCAGCTGCAAGTCCAAAATCTGGTCACAAACAAACACCTGATCAAAGCTTTACCACGGGTGGTTGAAAGAAAACAGGGGTGTAACAATTATTTCTGTTGACTGGGGGAAATGGAGCTGTCAGGGGAGGGAGATGATTAATTTCTTGCATCCTCTCCTCAGGCCATTGGTGGGTATGAGAAATTCCTCTAGACTGGTCTGTCGCTCACTGCTGGAGATGTTGTTGCTCAGAGAAGGAATAACCAAGCTGAGCCATTGAGTCACACCCAAGAGACTGAAGAGGAAAAATTCTGTGTGTCTGCTTCAAATAGAAATGCAAGTTAATGTTATTTGGTTTTTCACTTAGAGAGCAGGAGGAGCATTAAATAGCAAGGAGTATTGCAGGATGTGTATCTCTTTGGGGGCTTCCCATCTCCCCACATAAGCAGACACAGGCAAGGCTGTGGTCTTCCCAAATCCAGACAGTGAGGAGCCCAAGGGACAAATTAAATATCTGCACTGTTTTCTCAAAGAAAAGTACAATTTTTTATACATAAGTAGTATTCTGAATACATCTATTTGTCATCTGGCACTGTGGAAACCCTAATGCCTCACATCCAGAGCTTACATTCAAAGATCTTCACCATGAAAAAAGAATAGATGTAATTTGGCTAAAATGCAAAGAATATCAATAAAAAGAAAATTTCTGAATGCAAAACATCTGATACAAAAGTATCAAAAATGCATTTCCTCCCTTCAAATATTCATTCAATCACAGAAGCTGAGAAAACAGAGCCACAAGGGAAATCATTAGGTCAGTTAGTCTGTCCTTCTTCTTCAAGGTAAAAATCAGCTATTCCAAAAAACAGAACCTGTAAATTAGCCTTCATGTTTAATGTGCATTTGCCTTTCACAATTTTTCATGCTGTGATGACAAAAAAAAAAAAAAAAAAAACAACAAAAAACAAAACAAGGACCAGAGCTGATGAAATCCACATTTCAAACCAACAACAAATAAAATATTTTTCTCTTGAGACTGGTATGCAAAACCCTTCAAATTACTGTAATGAAATGAGGGGTGTACAGAAAATGAGGAATACCATCTAATGAAAGAAATGAACGTTGTGAAATGAGTGATTTGTTGGATGCTGCGAGCACGAGCAGCCATGAATCCTTTTCAGAAGCAGTCAGAAAAGCTTACAGTGTCTCATAAATCTAAAGCTGGCTGGGAAGAAACGGAGGCAGAAATAAAGTAAGGCAGCTGAAAGGAATGTGAACCTCAGTCATACACATTTAAGTTTAGGTGCTCTCTCCTCTCCTATATTTCTCCTCAGCCAGGAAAATTGCAGTACACAGGTGTGGTTTTGCACACACCTCACACCCTGGCATTAGCCTGCAGAAAATGCACACTCAGAAATAACTTCTCTCATTGATAACAGACCTGCTTTTAATGTTCTGTCTCCCTAGGCAGCAAAATTAGCAGATCATCCAGCAAATATGAAGATAAAGATGTTATTGGGAAGTAATAATAGATGCAGACTCTTTTTCCAATTATATATATGAGGAAACAATTTAATCTGTTCTTCCAAACGCACTTTCATATGAATAATGTCCTTTATAACTTTGGCATTTTGTTGCCAGTACCTCTGGGCATTTATCATTTTTGGTACTAATGGCAATCAGAAGGCTTGCATGTAAACATTTAAATTTATCTGTGTGATATTTATTAGGGAAGAACTATACAAAATACATGGAACTTTTGTGGGTTTACCCTATTGTGAAATACAAATGTACAGGACTCCAGTTACACATCCATGCCTTAACTATAATGGCAAAAGTGATAACTGAATTTTTAGCTAAAATAATAAACATAATATATTAAGATCTTAGCAATCTTTACTTTTAACATTCAACAAATAAAAAATTCAATGAAAGTTGGTTTTGGTGTGAGACTACCTTGATATAAAAAGAAAAGACTCCAAGGATTAGAGTACCTGATTAAATAAAAGTTTGAACTGAATAAACCCAAAATGGAAAGAAGGAAAGGGATATGAATGCTCAAACAGCACGCTGAATAAGAATAAATTATGCAAGCATGGAGAAAAAGATGCCACTCTGCTCACTTCCTTTGTCTCATTAGAGACCTGGGGAGAATTTTGAGCATGCTAAGAGAGGCTGCTGGTCTGAGGCCCACTGAGCTGTAAAACAGTGAAATCACTGCCTGAGTTGGATGTTCATGGAGGGTGCTGAACATGCAGGACTCCAGGGTGAAAACATCTTTAGTCAATTCGTGGTCAAAATTACAGGAACTGCCAGGGGCCTGTTTGCCATGCACCAGGCCACTTCCATCTCCTTGGTTTAGTGGATCCTGTGCTGGAGTGAAAAAAAGCTCTTTGATGGCAGTTGTCACTCAAGAATATCTGAATTTCCTCTTTAAAAGACAATTTTTCATTTTTGTGGAGCAGTGCAATTGCCTATACTAACCCCCATTATTACACTAGAACAATTTCAGCTGTTCCAAAATGGGACCCTTGAGGGTGACATTTTGATATAGGAGTTATTGTAAAAAGACTAGTTTTAAGCCTTAATTAGATGTAATTAGGACTAATTTGTCCTGGCTACTTATTGCTGTCTCTATTCAGCACTTTTTCACCCTCTGAGTTTCTCTGTTACAACCTGTTTTAAATCAGGTCCACTTAACAAAAAACAAAAAAAACCCCAAACAAACAAACAAACAAACAAACATTCCACACACACTCCCAAACCAAAACAAACCAAACAACCCAGCAGGCTGGAAAACACCTTTTATGCAGGATTTTTTTGTTGTTGTTGTGACCAAAGATAATTTTTTTTTTACATATTCAACAGGACAGCCCACAAGGTAACTCAGTTGACAGAGGGCACTCTATTTCCTAGAGACCAGAATATGCTGCCAGGGGAAGCAAACAACTTACACTAAAACCACAAGAAAAACAAAGTTACAACCCAAGATTCTCCCTCTCATTAAATCAGTGTCTTTCTAAACTTACTGAATATAAATTACCATTGCTCTGGGACACCATGGAATGAGAATATCTGGTTTCAGGCACGAGCTGGAAGCTAGAGTGTGTCTGCAGGTGCTTGCCTCCACAGCAGGGCATTTCAGATGGAAAAGGCCATCTGCACAGTACAACTAACCCAAAGCCTCCCAGCAAGAAACTTTGCCTCCAAAGTTTCCCCTCTCCTTTTCCCAAGGCCTTTCCCAGCACTGCCTCTATGTTGAATCAGAACTGAAAAGAAGAAAACAAAAGAAAACACATTTTATGTGTCAGCTCCAGCAGCTACTGATCCAGCTGCTAACAGCAATCCTTCCTTCCTGGAAAAAGAGAGGAGGCAAAAGCAGCAGCAGGGCAGAGCAATGGGCCTCCTCCCTGGCCTCCCCACTGCAGTAACCACAGAAATGTTTGGCTCTTTCCAAATCAGCAAATTAATCCCACTTGCCTCTTTCCTCTGCAGTTCTGTAAGCTGCTCTCCTGTGTTTTGAGGCCCTCAGCTCCCTCCTGCAGCTGGGGAAGGAGCCACAGACTTTTCTCCAAAATGAAACAGTCAGCTTGTTCCCATTTGTTCAGATGTTGGTTTTGAAGCATTTTGCTTTTGGCTCCTCTTTCTTTTGTAAAATTGTCATTCTTTTGCCTTTCCTGGGCACATTTAGAGTCCCTGCTGATGGATCCAGACCTGGGCAGGGCACAGCTCCAAGCCTGGAAGAGCCTCTGTCCCTTTCCCCCAGCATCTGTGTACCCAAGGTCCAATCTGAATCCCCAGATTCTGTGGGACTGTTCTGCTCTACTCCCTGTTTGATATCAAAAATTATTAATATTTTATTGACTGGTAGAATTATGACATCAGCAAGAGCCCAGCCAGGCATCTGAAAGGCAGAAAATTCATTTGCTCTCGGCTGTTCTGGCGTTGAAGGTTCTGCACAAACCCCTTCATGCTTTGATAAAGCCACAGTCCACAACTATATCATCGCTCTAAATGTGACCCCTGAATGACATTGCACTCATTTTTGCCAGCTGGCAGTGGAATTTTTGCTGTATACATCAGATATAAAAATCAGATAGATTTTGGAGAGTACAGCAAACACTGTAAGCAGTCACTCTGGAGCTAAAGGGAGCCTCAGGCACACGACACTCACAGGTTATTTTCAAGCTAGGAGAATTTAGCATCCCCCTCAAGCTAAGATAAATATTCAAAGAGTCACTCGTCACACCCTGGTAGCACCATCAACATTGTTGTTGAACATCAGCCTGAGTTTTTCTCTTCTTTTTTCATTCCTGTGCCCTGTCCTAAGCAAACATGTTTTAGGATCAATAAAATCTCCATTTCACTTCATCATGATCTCATTCCTTGCATTAAAAGGGTGAATAAGATACTTTAGGTGAAAAAGACCCATCCAAAAGGTTACATTAGTTCAATGGAGATATTAGCTTGTTTTGCTGTGACACGTTTTCAAATAAAATAATTGTGAAAAATCAAACTCTTATGCAAATTAAGATGTTGAACCACCAACCAAAAGCCTCACAAACTCTTAAAATTCAACACCTTAAAATTCAGAATAGCAGGGCAGTATTTTTCTATTAAAAAATAAAAATATGCACAAAATTCCTGCCTCCTCCTGGTCCACTTCTATTTTTGGAAGTGTGTGGACGCATATATATTTTAATGTATCTGTAGGCTACCCTTTTCTTCTTTCAGTGCCTTCTGTCTTTGCTCTTTTTGAGTGAGAGGTGACATAAACCCAGGACTTTTATCCTACCTGTATGGCACTCATGGGTACCCCACAGTGTCTGGGGAAACTCCTTTGTTAGTGACAGTGCAGGGTCACACAAAAAAATCCTTCTGGAAAATCATGTGGAGCACAAGGACATTAAGAGAAGAGAATTCTTTCCCCCACCCTGTGAGGGGAGGTGGGTCTGACACAGATTTCCAATTTCAGAATTCTGAATCTGTCCAAATGTTAGCCTGGGCACACCCCAGTAGAGAAATAAGGGACACCAGCAGAAACCACAAATTTATGGCAATTCCTGTGTAATCCAGGCACGTTCTAGTGACACCTGTGACCTCAGGAGAGGCCTCCCAAAATGCCTAACAGGGCCAATTCTTTTTTCACTCCTGATAATTGGTTGATTTTAGAAGCTCAGGTATCCAAATTATACTAATGTATTCATCCTACACCTTTCATTTGGGGAAACTCAGGCTGTTTGAACAAATATTTAATTAAGCCTCATACGGCACAGCAGGGAAGATCTTTTTAATGATATCCTGCGGTCAAAATCAAAATTTCCTGTCAGTTCCCTCAGAGTGGTGCCCCAATTTCATCCTGTATTTTTCACACAGATAGAAGGGTTGTGTTTAGCAGCACTTGGCAAACTCTGACATCTCTCAGTTATTCCTCACAATGCTGGGACAGCTTTGGGATGAAAAGTGGAGGTGTTGGAGAGGATACAGCAACACCCTGAGCAAAAGAGTTCAGGATGGGAGACACTGGATGGGAAAATGCACGAATTTATCTCCTCTAGCCCCTGGATAAAAGACCATTGGCATCTATAATTATCTGAAGCCATGGTCTGAGATCGACAAGAAATAGTGAGATGAGTTTAATTTTGCATATATTTAAAGGTTTAAAAGTTTCTTTAAAGGATTTATGGGTTTTACCTGGATTGAAAGGTTTCTTAATGGGAACAAGGCTTCATCAAAATACATCACATATACATCAAAATACAGACAAGTTTAATATTACAAGCTGAAGGTAATTGCTAAGAAGTTTCATTTATGTGTCTGTTCTGGCAAATTTTCCATTGCTCAGAGATTTCAGTCAGCCTGTGGTTAGAGAAGTTACACTTAACCTGCAGGACAAGCCAGATGTGAGACACTTTAGCTGTACACTGAACTGAACAAGGAGATTCTCATCCTGGCCTTTCCCTTTTACAACTATTTCTCGTCCTTAGTGTCACTGCTTCATTTGCAGATTGATATAAATCAGAGTATTTTCAGCATCTCCCTTAAAGGGATTGGAATATCCAGAGGAAGAGTGTGCCGAGAATTGATCACCACTCCTCAGATCTGGCAGGAAAATAAGATGTGTCCTGATGGAGGGGAAATCAAGATATTGATGCAAGCAAAGTAAAAAACTGGTTTGGAGATAGCACATTAGCAAGGTATAATCCTAATTACTGTTTCAACAATGTTGCTGGAACAAGGAAAGAAGCATTAGGAATTAACAAAGAAAATACAGAAATTAACAAAGAAGTAATGTCAGGGCCCAATTTACTACAAATATAAAAATCTATTTTAAGCAAGTTCAAATGGCTCCTTTCTTTTTGTCTGCCAGTTAGATGACATTTTATAAGTATCTCTGGTAAAATAAACTAGAATTCCTTCTTTTTAAATACATGAAAATGTTTCAGGAAGTTAGGAAACACTTAGTCACACTGACATTTGATATTACTTTCATAGGGCTTAAAGCATAAGCAACATCTCTTAGCAGGTAGCCACAAGCTAAAAACAAAACAAAACAAATTCTTCTAATGAAATGAGAATTATTTCAAGACTAAGAAAGCATCTATTCCCAAAATTATTAATTGCATAAAAATACAATTTGACATCCTACATAATCTCTCAGTATTTCTTTGACACAAATACATTCATCAAATTTTACCAGCCTTCAGATTTTGATTTCATCAAGAAGAAGGAGGAAAGCTTCACCTTTGAACATGACAAATGTCACTATGAGCAAAAATGGACAATGACTGATCACTCAATAACCAGAGATCCTTCTGCTGCTTCGTGTACTGCAACAGCAGAAACAAATATTGAGCTGGCCAGGAAAAGAGATGGATTGTGATGTGTGCATGTCTAAAGCACTAAAAAGGTGCTCTGGAGACAGATTTAGAGAAGTGCAGGTACAGCCAAGCTTAAGGGATTTGGCTTTGCAAACATTGGCTGCAAGATGGTCAGACTTTTATTAAACACAAGCAAAGAATGATGAATACAAGCCTGGGCCACTGCAAAGACATTTTCCCTGCACTCCTGAGCGTGTAGCTGCTGTGTAATTGTCAGATATCAGTGCTGAGCCCCAAACACCATTCCCAGGGTGGAGATTCCTGGTAGGAAGCAGAGTCCCTGGAGACACCAAAGCATGAACAGCCATTCAGAAAACCAACATGGCACAGCAGATTGCTGCCATCAATTCCAGTACTTATAACATCCATATATGTACCTAATCCCATACCAGTTTTACACAATATGTCAAAAAAAATACACAGGCAAATGAAAAAATAAAGTTTTCATTTTATCTTTCAAGGTGTTTTAGGTAGTTTTTCTTATTTGTTTGTGGTTTAATTTTGGGCATTTTTTCCTTTTAAATATCCCAAGTAGGTTCTATTCATAGAATACCAGTTTAGAGGGAAGAAGAAAAGCAAGCAAAATTTCAACGCTCAGTTTAATTAATTTCTTAATTTCCTTTATATTTAAAACCTGAAAGCATAACTGATCCAGAAAAACATTTAAATTTATGTAACCAGAATTTTCATACCTTTCTGGGCATCATTGCTATGTTCACAATTAACCAAATTAATCCAAATTTCAAGGAACTTTTAAGAGCACCGAGGAGTAGTTGATTTATCTTGTTGCCCACTCTCCCTTTTATTAACCTCGTTGTTTTACTCTTCTGCAGTTTACTACCAGTAAACAAATCCCATGTGAGACCCAATAAAATACTTCTTTTGTAATGTGATGCTGCTGTCTTTATAAATCTTCGATTCAAGGTGCAGCCTTAGCTCCTTACTGGCTTTGATTTATGAGTGGGTTGACCTGGCCTAACCCTGTCAGCTTTGGCTCTGAAACAGTCCTGAGGATTGCAGGCCTCTGATCTGGCAAAAAAAGAGAGAAACACAAACTGAAAGGAAAAAAATTTAACTGAGGAAGGCCCTCTCTGACAAGTGATAAAGCCCTGTTCTTTTCAGGTTACACTAGAGATGGGGCTATGCTCAGAATTAATTGAGAGTGACATGGAGAGAACAAAAAAAACCTCACGTGAGGTGGGGAAAAAAAGAGAATACAGAGTTTATGGGAGAATTATTGAATAGGAAAGAAGGAGGGCTTGAAGGGAAGCAATCAATTCCCATTTACAAGGTAGGGAGCCTAGCAAACTAATTAGCATTAGAGCCAGATCAATTTTCTCACACAAAGTGTTTTATGAGATTGTTACATGACAGTGTGCTAATTAAAACTGATCTGCCTAATTAGAGCAGCATTAATAACATGGCAGCAGCACCCTCAGCCCGTGATGTGCTCTGCAGATAAAGACACAGAGGCAGCACAGGCAGCCCCTGCTTAAAACAACATTTTGGGCTGCAGCAAGGCGAGCCTGTGAGCAGCCTGCTTCTGTTCCCCCTCTAGGAACGGGCACAGGAAGAAAAATGGCAATTAGCACAAAAGGGAGACACAAACAGAGAACTGAAAAGAGTGAGAGAGGTAATTAGTGAGAAACAATTATGGAGCACGGGGCCCTGAGCCCTGGGAAATCATGGACTGGGAGATCACCCCAGCAGGGCTTCAGCCGGGCTTTGCTGTATATATCGAATAAAAAGCTGCATACAATGCAAGGCAGCAGAGGGAAAACCTGCTCAGCTCAGCAAATTCCACACCCGGGAGTCTGCAAACCCTGAGCAGTCTCCAGGTTTCCAGGCTTTCCTCAAGGACTGAGTGGACAACCAGTATTTCACCAGGATGGCCATGAGAAGCTGTCCCGATTGAAGTTTTGATAACCCCTTCCTTTAGTTTAAGATTTTTTTTCTGAGCATGAAGAAATCAGGAAAAGATGCCTTTTTATTTATTTTTTCCCCCTAGGAAAGTACCACATAGCATAAGCAATCTTGATTTTATAATTCCAGAAAATGAATGAAAATTCATTGAAAGTATGCTTATAATTTGACTCTGAATACTGAGTAATGGATGAACAAAGAACCTTCAACAAGAGCTTGACAGAAGTCAACTCACCAAATAACTTTACAAACAGAATGTTATTTGAGTATGCAAAAAGAACCCAAACTATTATTAAACAACCTGAAAACTAAGACTTACTCAAAACAAAGTAGAATATTCCCCAATATTTGGAGTATTTTGGAGTCTATTTCCCATTTAGGCTTTACCTGCTGTGATTTTGCCACAGTAAGCGAGAAATTAGCATGCACTGAAAAATTAGGATATTTAGAGTTTAAAATAATAGCTGCTGCAGAACAAGGTGTTGTAAATTTTATAGTAATGAGAAAGATAGGTATTGCAACAAGGTTGGCAGCTAGACAATATTAAAAAAAAAATCTTTAGAAAGTAGAAATTTGGGATTTTTCTTGATTCTAGGGCAAGTTTTCCAGTCTATAACAGTTCTGGTGGTAATTGCTGCCAATGTTTTGTTCCCCACAAAACAAACCCAAGCACAAAAATTATTTGGTGTTCTGCTTCCAAAAGCTTCTGCCTTGAAACCCCTGTCCTGCCACTGCTCTCCCCCACAGCAGCTGCTACAAAATAGATCCCTCATGCACGTTATCTGCAAAGGAGATGCACTTCCAAAATTGCTTCAGCTACATCAGAATTTTTCGCCCCTGTGGGCAAATTGTCACAAGCAAAGCACCATCATTTCAAGATAACTACTGCAAAATAAAATTATGACTGCATCAGAATCCAAGTAGGAATTTATTCAGGGAATTTATTTTGCCATGATTGTCAACTTCTCTGAGTAGAGAAGTGCTTATAGAGAATTTCCACCCAGAAGGAAAAGAGAAAAAAGAAAAGAGGAAAAGGAAAAGCCCATGAAGAACCTGCAATAAATGGCAATATCATGCTTATAATTTTAGTTGTTTGCCTATCATGCATGAGTATGCACTCAACACTTTTAGATAAATTTTGTATAGAATTTCCTAAATCTAAACACATTCTCGGTACAAAAGCATAGTAGCACAGAAATAAAATACATACAGGATTTGATTTTAAGTTTCACAAATCAGAATCATTAAGCTTCACATGAATTACATAAAAGTTCATACAAAGAAAAGTATTTCTGCAGTGGGGAAGGTAAATTTGCCACTAAATTATAGTCTGAAATACATAATGAGTCTGAAGAAACCAGGACAACTCATGGACCTCTGTTGAGCCAACCATGTGCCTCAGCTTTGTGCTCTTTCACAAAGCACAGCATCTGCCAGGTGCCACCTGAAGAATTTCTATTTATTTTACACAAACCTGTCTCAGAACTAGGGGGGTGATTTTTGCAGTCCTTTGACAACATCTGATTAACTCATGACCTGGAGAAATACAAGTCATTTATCACTAAGGGGAGGGGAAAAAAAAAAAAAAAAAAAGTTAAAAGCTGAATGTTACAGAGAAATGAATTGGTTTTGCCCCTCATACTCACATCTGAGCTGTTCTCTGGAACTTTCTGATGGGTTACACAGCTGAATGCACACCGTGGAGCTGGAGCTCATCCTGAAGCTCCTTGTCTCTAAGATCCTGCAGCACTGCCTCCATTCTCCTGGCTCACAAAGAACATAAACCTTTAGCTTTTGAGGGATTTGGAAACTGTACCTGAGAACCCATCTGAGAGAACCTCTGCTGAGCCCCAGATCCATCCTGTTATTTAAACGTATTTTTTCCTCAAACAAGCAGCTCTGCTGGCAGTCCAGGTTTACAGATCCCCTGTTTGGAAGTACATTATATTTGACACAAACTGATTCAAGGACTGCAGAGGCTGCAAAAACCTTGTCATTGCTGTACACACTACAAAAAATGCATGGATATAGTGGGGACTAAATAAAATCATCTTTTAGTGATCTGCCTCAAAATTTTTGCCAGTCCTCTCCCTAACACTTTGAGAAAACTTACCTTAGTTGTTTAGGTTTCTTTGTACTGTGTATGGTTTCTTTCCCAGTCAACAGTTTTTTCTGCATATAATTCCTTCATCCTTTAGGCCTTATACCTAAATTACCCCTCCAGCTATAATAATTCAAATGATTCCGTTTTGTTACTTTTTAATGTGTCCATAATCACCATTCATTCTGCTCCCTTTTCACTTTTGCCATTCTTTGAGCTAACCAACTTGTATCTAGCAGTTTCTTTTCTCTTCTGCAGGTTTTCAGTCTGCAAAGTCTCTTGCTAGAGATTAGAAAATTCAGCTTTTTCATAGGTTGCATCCAGACCCTTTTTCCTGATACTCCCCTCTTGGACAAATTGTAACTCACCCTCCTGGTTAAACTTCACAGTTTATGACCAGCCCCACATATTCTAAGTACTGATTGATTAAGATACATCACAATGCTGCTCAAAACTCAGTAGCTGTAAACCAAACCTGGCCCCCAGTCTTCTCTTCCTGTCCTGAACCTCAGGTCACCTTTATTTGTGTGCCCGAGTATAGATATGATGGCTAAATTTATGGATAAGTTTCAAAACAGTGGTTCAACTATAATGGAAAATTATAGTGCTACCATTCAGCACAATTTGTTGACTGTGGCAGTGCCAGATGTTCTGGGGAACAGCACAAAAAGTGTCCTTCAACTCTGAGGCTGATGCAAAGAGAAAGGTCTTTTTAACTTTCCCTGTCAGCTAATCATTCAAATGTTAACAAATATCATAATACAGCTGAAAAATCTGAACCTTTGAGCTTTGCAACAGAACTGCTGTTTGTAGTTTTAGGCAGCATTGTGGAGCCTTAAACCTGTTCAGATTTTTTTGAATGCTTTCCAAAGGCAGCTGCCTTCCCCTTCAGCAGTACCCTGAAGTCTATTAAGATACCACAGGAAGGGCATTAATAAAACAGAGGTGCATCAAATACATAAAAATAAGAAAATGCTGAGGGGTCTGAAATTTAAGAAACTATAATCATATTTACAAGGGTTTTTTTAGTTTAGTTTAAATACACCACTAATGGATGTTAAATATAGTGGTCCACATCCTCAGCTCAGGAAAAAAAAAATCAATAAAGTTTAAGTAGATCTGGATCGGCTGTGGTTCTGCCCTTCTATCCTGATATTTACATTTCTGGTTGTTTATTTGTCTTCAATCTGCTTCTTGAAGACATGAAGTTTTGCAAATCGTGAGAAAACCACGATCTTTTGGAGACTATTTCTGGTGCAAGCCTCACTGCTGAAAACACAATCACCCTTTCACAGAATCTCATTTTGACTGAACCTGCTCACATGTTCTTATTGCTCAAAAGGAAAACTAAAGTTCACACATTCCATGATAGGCTGGGGGTAACTTGAGTATAAACCCCAATAGAAAATCCCACCTTGGGCTATTTATTTCTCTGAAAAAGTGACTCCTCAGCCCCAAATTTTTATAAGGATAGACTTGATTTGGTTTTCACTGGCTATTCACAGAAAAAAAACCACATAGAAAGATTAAAAAAAGAGGAGGAAGAGTAAAAAAAGAAAACAATACATAAATAAATACACCCCAGGCACGTCCTCCAGATACAATCTCTGCAGCATTACAGGAAAATAAAAAAAGACATGAACACATGAATGTGAAGAGGTTTTGTCACAAATCTGCTATGCATAAATTGAAAAAGCTTACAGTCAATATAGAGTGAGGGAAAAAAAAATGTAACCAGGTATAGGAATATTGATGTAGCTGACAACTTGTTTTGGAAAGCACAACTTAGTGATCCAGCAATTCATCAGCTTCACCCCCAATAACAAGCAAGAGAGCACTCAGAGGATGAATCTGTGAGGCATCTCAGTATGACAGTAATAATTTCATGAAGATTATGTGCCCCATTGGTGTGATATTTATGTCTTTGCTTCACATTTCCAAAATGTTAATTCAGGCAGGAAAACTGGCAATAGCTTTGTACAGCACCACTTACCAAACTTTAAAGGACAACACAGGTGGGTTTTTCTCAAGGAAATTACACCTCAGGCTATTCTGAACTGCAGCATCTGCTTGTAAACACAGATAATGGAGTGCAAGAGAGAAAACGTGTAACTTTTGGTGGATAAAAGCACAATTTCTAAGAAATGAGAGAAAAATCTAGTAAGGAGTTCCATGAGCTGAATTTCCTACAGCTATCAGGAACTTGGGACTCCAGGAAGAAAAGATCTAATAAGTAAGTGATTACCCTAAAAGGTGCAGATGTGCTTTTCTAATGTTCAGAATATTTCATTTTAACACCTCCTCTTTGTTTCCTTTGTTGAATCTCAACTGCATTGTGTTCCTAATCAATGGCAGCAGTTGCCAAATGAAAGAACAATGGTTATAAAGATCAATTAAAGCCTGGTTTCCAAATCGTGGTCACCAGAGGGACCTGTGCTAAGGCCACAACGACCACAGGATTATGTCCCGCAGGTAAAAATGGTCAGGTTCCCATCTCTGCCTATTTCTGACTTCTGCACCACCAATCTTTAACTGCCCTTCTATTTGGAATGTGAGAGTTGAAAAATTTAACCAAAAATCTTTCCCAAGCTTTTTACAATACTGGTATTAATGTCAAGCAAACAACAAAGAGCAAAAAAATATAAACATGGATGTGTGTGTCTGTACAAAGAAGAAAAAAATTACAAAAGGCAATGAAAATGTAAATAGAATCAGGACAGACTCATACATAGGATTAGAAAACTAAATCCCACTCATGCTCCCAAATATATTCCCTGTTTAAATATAAGGCTGGTAGACAAAAGAATTTAAAAATAAGAAAACAAGGCCTGTATAAAGTATCTGTCCCTATATTCAGTCATAGGTTTTTATTCTGCCCTGCTGCAACTCCTGTTATCACATCACAAAACCTGCACAAATACACAAGACACTGCCTGGAGAAAGAAAGGCTTTCTGAACAAACAGACAAATACATTTTTGCAGTTCCTGACACAAAGGAGTTTATAAAAGGTGTGAAAACTTGAATATTTTGTGTTTCCCTGAAGGTGAGAAGTTTTTTACTTTTCATCTCCAAGAGGACTTCACAGAATCTGACATTAATTTTCTGTGATTATGAACTCTGGCTGGAGAGGGAGAAACTCTCCACAGAAAAGGTGTTTGATCTGAGTTAGTGACCATGGAGCACATAAATGTGAATGCTTTCCAAAGTGGGATACCCCTTTTGATTATAAATAAATCATCCTATGAGATTATACCCATATATATTACCATATTTTAAATGCTTACTCTCTTCTAAACTTACAAAACTGCCATAAAATTTAGGGCTGCATAATTTTTACAGTATTTGAAGGGAAGTTATAATCAGTGATCAAATTGTCCAAAACCTGTTTTAAATAATAATGCTAAATCCGTGGTAGGGTTGGAAATTTCATGTGTTCTTGCATGATGGGATAGGTATTTTATGAGACAGGTTTTCATATATATGTGTTAATATGACACCAAAATAATTTTCTGTGTGCTTTGCTCTTGATTTAGAGCACTTCTTGGCCTGATGAACTGCATCAATTCATATTGGTGTCAGTAGAAAAATCATCTTTACTAACTTTATAGTGTTGGAGGTGTAATCTGAGTGGTACAACAGTAGTCAAAATATGACTGCGAACATCACACTCAGTTCAGGGACAGCTCAGTTTTCATCACCTTTCTTCTCACAACAAACAGAAGGTTTCAGCTCTGAAATCCTTCATTCTTTCCTCATTATCCTGCTCTATGAAATCATTCCTCCTGTTGCATCAGAAGGATGACTGGCTGCGAATACCTCGTGTTCTGTCATTATCAGCAGAGCTCCTCAGAGGAAAGGAGCTTTCAGAATAACTTGGAATCCTTTTCACCATCAACACTTCTGGAAGAATTTTTAAAATAATGAAAAGTTCTCAGTCTCCTCCATTTCTTTTAACAAGGAAAACGCAGAGCCAACGTTTGCTGGGTCAGATTTTCTATTCACATTGCAAAATCTGCAAATGACACATTATCTACTTTCTCATCTTATTTGTAAAGCGGGAGGGAGGAAAAAAATCTATTTTATTGAGCTGGATGCTCGGTGCTCTCTCACTAACACAGTATTAAGCACCCTTTTCTGTGGCTGGAGCAGAGCTTTAAATCAAAGAGCAAATCCCTTTTGTCAGGGCAGGCATGGCCAATGCAGCCACCCCTCAAGCAGGGGTGACAGTCTGGCACTCTGGGTCTGTCACCAGGCATTGCTGGCTAATGCATCACTCCTGCTAGGGCACAGCTCTTGTACACCAACCAATTTAGGCTTTCCTCTGCCCTCTTCCCATCAAGGCTTTTATTGATATTGGTCCCTCTAATAAAAATTCTTTTCTAAATCTAATCAACAGCTGTTTCAGTAGGCCAGAAACAGAAAAATCAAAGATTTGAAGGCTTGTTTTTGAGTTTAAAAAAATCGTTCACAGAGTCTAGGGTTGATATTCTCTCTGACCTGTGAGGAAACAAAAAGCAACTCTGGATATTTGATTTATACAGGTGCAAGGAAATTCAAAGTATGGAAATCATTTGCAATGTATCCCCCTCAAATGCAGGAAATTGAAGGGTATTAGAGTCAGCTGAGGGGTTTAGGGACTGCTCTGTGGTTTGAATCCCTCAGTATCTGCACTCTTAACAAAATTCAGCAAGTGGATACACATCATTTCTACTTCAATTGTTCACAAGCGTATACCACCTCTCCTAACCTGCACCTAAATGAGGATGTTTTCCTACAGGCTAGGAGTGCATACATTGGAAACTGCCCCAGCTCAGTTTCGGATCAAGTCTGTGTAAATCTTAAGCCTTTACCAAGTTACATTCTCTGTGGGCAAGCAAAAATGTCTTATCCTCGGGTTTCACTGGATTTTCTGGTTCAGCCCTGAACTGGGATGCCCCAAAGGGTTCAGGGCCATTTTGGGCTCCAAACCTTACACAGCTCTGCTGGCAGAAAAGAGTCCTCACAGGTCTCTCAGCAATAGCAGCAGCAATTTCATGGGCACACAGGAGAAATAATTCATCCCTGCCAGTTTGAAAATGAAAGGTGTGTTTTAAAAGAGGTGAAAACTTTACAAGATCACTTGTAGCAACTCATCTTGGCAAGAAAAAATTTGGCTGAAGCAAGACAGGAGCTTTAATGAAGTGCTAGACATAGAAGGAGGGACAGAGTGAACCACAGACTGAACTCCAAAATAATACAAG
This sequence comes from Prinia subflava, assembly GCF_021018805.1. Taxonomy (NCBI): domain Eukaryota; kingdom Metazoa; phylum Chordata; class Aves; order Passeriformes; family Cisticolidae; genus Prinia; species Prinia subflava. The sequence continues at coordinate 2,869,303 of NC_086271.1, forward strand.
AAGAGCTTATATTTTCACTATCAAATGTTGAATACAAGTGGAAGAGGGTTCCAAAATTTGGATTTCTTACATGATGACATTTATCAATACCTGTAATTCAGCCTTTTAGAAACTTGGAATTTTGGGCTGAAAATATTATTAAACCAGAGTATTTCTAAAACAAGTGAATAGAACAAACACCAGTATTTTCTTTCGCCATCTTGACCTGAGAGTTCTGGTTAATGTTAGAAAAGAGAGTGATGCCACTGTTTCAGAATTTCCCAGTTGGTTCATTCTTCCATGGACTAGACAGTAGTAAAGACAAAAATCCATATTCAAGTATCAGAAGCTTTCAAACAACTGAATGTTTGAGTTAACTATTCAAAACAGATTCATCATTCTATGTCAAAACTTTTTTTTAAAGTATGTTAGAAAAATTAGATGAAAATATCAGAAAACTTATTAAAATGTCTTTTTGGAGACAGGAAATTGCAGAATAAAACATGGTTGTTCTTCATACAGCCACTTACAATCACATTTATTGCCTGGACTAATCAAAATTGTTAGCTGTGTTTTTGAAAAAGGAATGTTCCATTTTTGTTGGAAGAAATAAATTGCATAATTTGAGTAATCCTTTTATTGCCTTTCTTTTTTCCCCCCTGTATTGAATGAAAAAAGAAGAGAGAAAACAACAGAAAACTTTCCTATTTTTCTAAAAAAAAAAAAAAAAAAAAAGTTAACTAAAAAGAAAACAGGTTTATTGCATTTTGGATTTGTCCACAATATTTTCTGTCAGTGCTCTGCACACATAATACAGCCATACACACATTTTGTAACTACAGAAACTGAAAGAACTTGAATTATGATTTATCCACCTGATGCAGCAAAGCACCACACATGGTTCCATTCTTAGCTGGTTTTAACACAGGAAAGGGTCACTTTGTTACTTTAGCAGAATCCTTCAGAGAAAATTGGGTTATTCTGGTTTTAGAAGAACTAAGCAAGAACCAGGCCTTGTTTGGAAGCAACAACAAATCAAGCAAGCAGTAACCACGGTGTGTGTGGGATAGACAACATTAATATGGAGGAGTAAACGTACAGTAGACTCATTTGAACTAATTTTTTTTATTTTTCAGTAGTATACCATTGCTAATGGAAAAGGAGAAATAGTGGAGAAAAGTGCTCATGTCTTAGAAACACAAAAAAATAGAGGTGAAGACAGAGAAAAACACATTAATTATGTTTTGATTTACAATTTAAATATGAACATTTTGTATTAATGGTTCAAGATATTAGAGAAAAATTGGGGGCTGTAGGTCATAGAAACACATAGCTCCCTATATTACGTGCATAATTTGTGTGCATGCAAATACACACAGTCAGACATTTCTAAAATTAGTAAAATATTTATACCACACAGCTAACTGGAATTACCCCACCTTAGACAAGCAGGGAAGCTTCTGTGAACGTCATTACTTGAAAGATAAAGAAGCTATAATAGTGCCTACACTGTCATTGTCTAGATAACTACTGAGTAATTGCTCCAAAGCCAGGCAATTAGCATTTCTTTTATCTCGTATGTATGATAATAAGAGTCATTCTACTTGTAATAAGGCATTTGATTAATATGGGTGTCTGGTAATTTCAGATTATTAATTCCCTTAACCATAAAGAGACACCCATGTACTTGCAAATTTGATGTAAATTGAAGCTGATATAAATTATCTAACACAAATTGAAATTTACAAAAACCATTAAGAGCCACAAATATGAAAATAAATCATACTTGGCAAAGCTATGGACTTATTTGCTTCTTCTATAATTCAGATTACCCCATGAAAATTGTTCAAACTTTTGGCCTTAAAACAATTAATTTCAAGGAAATGGAGACAGTTCTTGTTGGGCTTGGCTGATCAGTGCTCAAGAGTGACCTCCCTGATGCAGCACAGGCCACCACTCAATATTCCACAGGTTCTACTGAGAAATACACGAGTCTCTGTAGGGATGAAGGATGTTGAAAGAAGCTTGGGAAAACCATTTTGAAAGTCTATAAGTGTACATAAAATATTAAATGTTATCTTTAAGCTAGAGAAAATTCAGACATAGAAGATTCTAGAGAATACAAAAAAAATATGATCGCACTTGTATGAATTCGTTCATTTCTATCCACAAATATCAAAAGGGCAATTGTTTAGGAAGACTGTGATAACCTGACAAGAATACAGAGCAAACTGGGTTTTATTTATTTAACTCTAACATTAGTTTTCATCTTACTAGAGTGGTGTCTTTAACTTAAAATCAGAAAAAGAAACAAACCAAACCAAAAAAAACCAACCAACCAAAAAAAAACCCTCCTACCAATATTTCTGGATTTCAAATTTCCTCTTACAGGCAGCTGACACTAAAACCAGGATCTGAAATATAACTTTGGACATGCATAACCCTAAATTTTGGTTCATTACAGGAGTTCTGAGTAGAATTAGTGGCAGAAGTAGTGATTAACAATGCACAGCTCTAATAAATCTCAGTCTTGGAGTGACTTAATTTTTTAAGAGCATTTGACAAGTGCAACAGAAAAATAAATATGAAACCGTGGGAGGAACTTTAATCTGATAGTGGAAGGTGCATTTAATCCTAAATAACTAAGGTACCTGCTGCTGTCTACTTTTTGAAGTATTTAGATTTTTATTTCTGAAGAACAACCATCAGGTGTAACAGCTGAGAAAATACATTTGTGTTTATGAAACTAGTTTATATTTACAAAAGGTTGTGTGAGATGAAAAGGCCCCTTTAGTCTTTCTGTTTAGAATTCTGCTTTCAGCAACATTTCAAACCAGGGTGTCCTGGTGCAAAAAAACAAAAAAATGAAGTTAAATAGTTTGGAAATTGTTCTTACTTGCTGTCAGAGGCAAGTTAAAAATCATGTTTATAAATACTCCAATAGGAGGGACAGGGAGAAAATATAGGAATGTATAGTTTAAAAATTGTATATTTATGTACAAAATAGCTGTTAGCTGCTGGGGCTGTACTCAGAGATGCATCTGAGCCTACCCCAAGTGTTGGATAGAGCTCATGTGGGAAACAAATGTTATTCAGCATAACTGAATTTTAGGTGCTGCTGGGAGAGAGATACTTTTTTTAACTGGAGAAAAAGAAAGAAAATTATCTTGGTCACTGAGTGCAGCTGGGGATGATGCAGCAGCCTGTGTGGTTTCCCTCCTGTTCACACACCTACAATGCCTTTCCATTTAGTACCTTTTCTTTCACTGAGATGAATAATTAAATATATATAGAGAGAGAGGAAGAAAGAAAAACACTTCTGCCAAACAATTCAAGTCTTTTTGCTCAGGTTTCCCAAGAGCAAATGTTCTTTTCCACACAGCACAAAATCATTGCTTAAAGATAGCAACTTGTTTCTGCTGCTTGTTTGAGAGCATGTGATGCATTTCTAGCAAGGCAACCTTTATTGGTGAATATTGCCAAGGGATCTATCAAATGCAATCAAATGGAGATTTGAGGCTCTGTCTAGTTTTTTGTGAAACCCTTTCCATACACAACAGGAAAGAGAGGCTTGTCAGAAAGGATTAGTCCCAGTGCCCAGGCTCCCCGTGCCTGTCCCTCAGAATTCAAAGCACTGAGATCTGCAATTTTCGACTTCAGAGAGGGAAAACTAAATAAACTCTTACAGACACCCCTGAAATATTCACACCTTCAGCCCTGTCTCCACTCAGTTATCAGAACTGAGGATCCTGCCTGACAAAATGAGCACATCCTGGCACAACTCGGTGCCAGGAGTGAAAGGAGAAAGCCTGGAATGGGGTTTTTTTTGGCCAGAGCCAAGGGGAGAAGCCACAGATGACACAGGTTGTCGTTACAGACTGGACAACAGGGCTGCAGATTTATGGGTTGACCTCCTGTGGGTTTACAAGGAATTTTTATTCACTAATGCTGAAAGCCTGACTCAGCCAGGCCCTTGATTAACAACAATATAAAATCTGTAGAATTACCCCTTTCTGCTGCAACTCCACAGACATCAGGAAAGCACTACGAGGGATTGATCTGGCCAGGATCCTCTTTCAAACCATGATAATCAGCTGGATGGGCAAAACATTTCTAAATGTGAATGTGATCAGACAAAATTTCACCCGCTTTCCTTAAAACTATTTCCACACATTCTAAGTAAAACAAATCTTAATTGAAAAAGTGTAGTTTAACAAGAAACAATACAAATATTAAAAGTATTGATAGAATATATATATGTTTATGATGGGATAAATACCTTACATAAACTCAGGTTTAAGATATTTCTTTTTATCTAATGACATAACAGCTCACAACTACTAAGAGAATTTAATAAGGATTAGCCAGCACATATTGAATTTTACCATTCTTAAACTGCTAAAAGACAGAAGTGTATTTGTGAGAGACTTTTAGTTGCTGAGCAGAATTAGTCTCTAAATGTATTCTATAAAAATAACTTTAAAAAGAGTTCCCATCAGTTTATATTTTCCTCTACTTGCAGAAGAAAACACATTTTTATCCTCAGTTCTGGCATTCTGAAAATAATTCCACAGAATGAATCAGCACAGTAACTGGTGTGTGAGTAATCTCAGCAGAAATAGGCTGTGCAGGTACATTTATTTCCAACATATAACTTGTTCCATTCCACAGGCTAAAGAACTGATGCAGAGTTATTTCACCGGCTGCCATCCTGATCATGTGCTTATTTAGAAAGAGGCTGAAGTTCGAGGGTATATATTATTATTCTTATGCTTGAGTTTGAACAGGTTAACAGAGGAGTCAGAACACTGAAGACCCAAATAAACTTGTTATGCCCAGAGCCCCTGTGTCGCTGTGTCCTGCTCTCCAAAGGTGCCTCCCTGCCCAGAGGACACTGCCCTGCAGGGTGAGCCCAGCCCGGGGACTGGACCTGGCCCTTCCCTGTCCCAGTGTCCTGCAGTCCATCCCATTTCTCCAGCATCTCCAGCTCCCTCTGAATACCAGCCTGCCCTCCTGTGGTGACTGAGCAAGGAAGTGAGGAGAGACTGTCCATCCTCTCCCTGGGGGGAATGGACTAAAATATCCCTGTGACTTGCAGAGTGCTTTGCATCAAGTTCTAGTCACAACCGTGGACTGATACAGCTGTGATCCAATGGAGAAACTGGAACAGAGGAAGATAAAGAGATGCCCTCTGCCCTAGGGAAGAGGAGAAAATAAAACCTCTCTTTCTTGAGATGAAGATGATTTTGGAGATAGATGAGGAGAACCTTCATTTTATACTAGAATGGTCATCCTTAAACTGTACCCTAAAAGAGATGATATGGCCCATAGGCAGTGGTGGGAAAAGCTGCTAAAAGAGAGGGACTTCACAATTTGCAGAATTCCCTGGGCAGCTGCAGATTTGTGACACGGGAGCCACCAGAGAGCAGTTTCTTGTGCTGATGTCTCCAGGGGAATTCGAAGAGAGGCTCCTCTCCCTAAGAACTGATGAAAGACTATTTTAAAGTGGTGAAACTGACTGAAAAAACACAGGCTTTGTCTCTTTATGTTGTCAGTGGGAAAGTGCAGAGTTGTGGGGGGAGAAGAAGCTTTTGAAGGTTTCATTTTGATTCTCATTCTCTTCTTTTAGTATTTGTTAATAAATTTATCTTTGTACATTTTAAGTTTGGCCCTGCTTTGCTTTTCTCCTAATCCTGTCTCACAGCAAGAAAAGGAGCAGATGATTCTGGGAGACACACAAACCACTACACTAGATCTGGCAAAGAAGAATTGGCAAAAGTGAAACCATTACCTAAATTGGTGTTTCTGCCTGATTGTGAACTTAAAACCATCACATCTCTCCAGCGCTCCAAATTTATCGCCCACCATGAATTCATACAGTGAATTTCCTGTGAGTGTGTCTCTAGCCCATCATTCAGGATGATGATGGAGGCTTCCCACAGAACTGGCATCAGCATCCCACTCTGGGAGCTGACACCAGCGATCAGCCATCAGTTTGTGCCACTGATCACAACCTCTGAAGTGTCCAGGCAGTTTCCATCCACTCTCTCATCCACTTGTCAAGCTCAGGTCTCACCAAATGTGGGAAACCCTGACAAAGACCCTGCAGAAGGCAAGAGAAACAAAGCACATTGTTCTCCCCTTGGTAGCACACCACTCATCTCATTAGAGAGGAAATGAGGTGGTCAGGCAAGACATGTCCTCAGTAAATCTAGGCTGGCTTGTCCCAAATGCCTTTTCCTCTCTGTTTCTGGAAAAGGTTATTCCACTACTAACTGACAATAAAGAGCCTCAACTCTTCCCTGACAGAGGACCATGTGGTTTTCCTCTCTGAAAAATTGCAATATTGATGGGGCCACAAATTATTATGGATATCAGAGTATACTTCCCTTAGTAAAGTTGTTTCAGCCATATAAGAGCTTGAGATTCTTTCCACTTTTAAATTGTGCCAGGTAGGTAGTACTACAAAGAAACACTCTCTGAACAGCTTCACAAAAATCTCTGAGCAGATTTATATTAAGCTCAAAATTCAGCACGAGTCTGTTCAACATGGTTAAGAGAAGAACTGAGTTATGGAGCTCAAGGCTTGAGGCTATCAACTGAAACTGAGCTTTAATTAAAATGGATTTGATAATGCACAGTAGAGTTTGGGATGGCTTCAAAAACCATTTCAGAGAGCTGATGTGACTTGCCAGCTTTAAAAGGAAGCAAGGATTTTATATGGATACCAGAGTTTGTAAATGATGCTTAAAATTATAGAGATGAATTCTGGGTTAACCAAAAGAGAGAACATCTAAACAAGAGTCTGCTGACAGCATACCATAGGTACATAAAAATTTGCTTGTACCAGTTTTTGGGGGGTTGTTGGCCAGCACCACTGAGCTGTCAGAGACTGGAGGGTGATTTCCTTTGCTGCAGCAGCAGCTGGCAATGCCATCCTCCCACCGGGCTTGCAGTGCTCCAGGTAACGTGTTGTGAGCAATATACAGCGTCAGTATTCTACCTGAAGAGGAAAGCCTTAATTCTGGGGTTTAGGATTGTTTATTTTTGTTATTTAGAGTCTTTTGATAATCTGGTCTTCTTACACCTAAGGGTCACCCCGTCACAGACAGCCTTTTTGTTTAGACAGAGGCAGGAAATGAATAAGAAGAGTTATAGCAAGAAACAGACAAATTATCCTGTTCACTTCAAAGCTGAGAAAGTATTTTTCTCAATTTCTCAACCCAAACAAGGATATATTGGCTGTGGAACCTTGATTTTTTTTTCTTTACATTCCCCCTTAAGACAGGAGAAAAATCTAGAGATTGTACACATAAAAGGATTTCCTTTCTATAACCTTTCCTTAAGCTTTCAGCAAGTATCAGTTTTCTAGATTTAATCCAAATGATTTTGGGAGGAACAGCTCAATTAAGAGAAACTGTCAGATTTCCAAGCTACCTCTCATATATATTTTAAATATATAAAGAAAAAGGAAGTTAGAACACCAACATGTGATCTGATGGAAGCGTCTGACTCACATATTCAGCCTGATGACAGACTCAGCTAAAAGTTCCAGGAAAGCAAACAGGAAGAAATAAAAAATTCAGAACTTAGCTGACCCTCCATGTGTAGGTTAGTAGTTGTGGTACTCTTACAAGGTACTCTCACTAAATTTCAAAGACACAGAAACCACAGTCTCACACAAATCTTGCACTCTTAATCCATAACTGCTCTCTCAGCCAGGTTTTTAAGTCATCCTAGAAGTACAGCTGTGTCTCTCACTCATCCAGTTATACACACAAACTGAGGATATTTAATCACTCTCACAGATATTTGCTATAAAAAAAGTCCTGTGTAGTTTTCCTCAACAAAAATAATGGCACTAGGCCTTGAGTCACTGTAAATTTGTTACTGTGGAAGGCACAGCCTTTTCCAAACCCATTTTGTCAGTATCCCTAATTCCCAATAAACACATCTTTTTAAATGCAAACAGATGATAACTGAACAAGGCTCCTTACCTCACTGAGATGACTGAACTGGACCTGGTCAAACCAATTCTGTGTCCTTCTACAGCAAACAAGCACATTTCAGACAGCATGGAGCCCTTGCACATAAAAGTAATTTCCAGTCTGTTAAGAGTTCACTCTTACTGAAAAAAGCTGAAGCTGAAGATGTTGTGTGAGTTTTATGGTTGATGGTGGGGGACAAAGTGTTTTCCCCCCACACTCACATCTACAGGAGTGACCATGTATTCAAACAGCCACACTTTGAATGCAGGGTGTGTCTGAGAATTTCTTACTCCTACCACTGCCCTGCAGTGAATGACCCTAATCTCTGTTTTCAACTTTCACAATGGCCGTGGGAAAGGGGAAATCAGAAATGTCCTTCGCTTGTATGTAATAGTCCGATTGCAAGCCTGTAAGAAAAAGCAACTGAATAAAGGAAACACGACTAAATTCAGCCAGAGCTCTTGGTTATTCTGCAGATGGATGAGACTGGCATTCACTGCTGATTTCTGAGGGAACTGCTCCAGCTGCCCCAGCTCAAAGTTCAGCGTGGCTCTGAGCAATGTCCCAGTCAATATAGGATCACATACACGTGGTTATCTGACGCCACAGCAATCAATAATTATTTAGTCCTACCCTGACTTTACAAAAGGTTACTAACTTCACAACAAAAGCAATTTTATCCTCTAATGTTTTCTGTTCTCCATTCCAAACACACACATCCCTGATCTTACAAACCAGCCTAATTGCACCTGTTTACCACCCAGCAGAATGTTGCAGTAAAATGTGCTCTCAGGGCACTCACAAAACTTTTGGTCACACTCCAGTCTCCATCACCAGACAGTCTGCTCACCTCAAACAACAACCTTCACACAATTAACCCTTCGACCCACCTAATCTCTCATTCATGCAATGCAGATGTACCTCACACAACCAATTTAATCAAAAACTCTGTTCAGCTGGAGACTAAGGCTGCAGACTGGTCAGGTCACTGAATTTCCTCAAGCTGAAGTTCTGGAAGGACTGCTACCTTCACTCTGTGTTAATGAAGGTTTTTGTCATTGAAGAGAGATCTCTTTGCCTTGGGACAAAGTTTGAGTGTTTTATAACTTTTGTTCAACTTTGTGTGTGAAATCCTGGCTCCTTCACAGTCCATGGAAAACTTCCAATAATGCTCAATCAATGCTAAGTTGTGCAGTCTTCCCTTTAAGTTATTGTAGGGTTAAACAAAAGCTATGGTTGTGCATGAGCAGACCATCAAAGCAGCCTATCCCTCCAAGACTCCGCAGAGGTTACTGCTGTAAATATATTGCAATCAATCACTTTCAAAAAAACCAAACAAAAGCAACCAAAAACCCATCACCAAGAAAAAAAAAATGCACCACAAAAAGTAATCCAGAGGCTGCATTTTTGTGTTCTTGTCAAATTCATCAAGCCACTTCACCACCAATGAAATATCACCCTCTGTTAATCACAGATATTCCAGTCACCAATCTCAGAATCCCTGGGGTTTAAACATGGCTTTTTTATGGCCTTGATTACAAAAGTAATGGCTGCCTTCTATGAAAGAAATAAAGTTGCAGCAATTTTGAGACCTGTTTGTCTTAGCAGAAAAAAGAATGCATTCACAGGCACTAAGCAGACAGCATTTTGTGTCCTGTCCTTCCTATTAGGTCCCAATGCCAGACAAACATTTATCTAGACAATGAAATAAGCAGCTCAGTCCAATCTGATAGCATCATTCACATACCAGCTGGAGGCTACAGTGCTCATAACACAATTTGTTGCTCATAGAAGTTAAAGAAATTGTTGAGCAGAATAAAATTGAAAAAACCTACCAAACCTCATCCCCTCACCCCCTTCACAATGAATATGATTAAATTAGGAAAGTATTTAGATGACAATTGTTTGATCATTCTGAAGTTAAGACAGAGGCTTTCTAATGACAGAAAAAAAATCACTCTGTCTGCAGGATTAGGTAGAATATTTAGCAGAAATTAATATCTCCTTGATTTTATTTTCAAAGGCATTGCTGTTATCAATTTACAAGCTGATATGCAAAAAAAAAAGAGGATTTGTTATAAAAATTAACTGGAAAGAAACCAATAAATATATATATGCTAGAGAGTGGAGAGATTACACAGCTCTTTTCTGCTGTGAAGTAAAAACCTTTATGGAATAAAACAATACAGGTGAGGATTCATACAGGGAGGGGAAAATTGTTTTAAGACCTGCACAGGGCAAGAGTAATACATCATTGAAGTGTAATACAGCATTGGCATAGTGAAAGAAAATTGAGGATTGTGTGCAGCTCCCAATACAGGGCATGCAGAGGGCTGGAAAGATCAAGATAAAATTCCATACAGGCAGTCATAAAAATTGGCCCTGTTTATCTCTGAAGTGTTTTTCCACAGAAAATGTGAACAGATTAAGCTTTGACTCCCACAGCTTCCTCCCTCATGAAGAGCTACTGTGTTTTCCCCCACCTTTTGCTTACAAATTCAAATGATCAAATGTCCTAAATCAAACTCTTCCCAGGCTCTGTGCCCACAGAATTCACTATTGGATCACTTTTCCCCTGGATTTATAGGGAGCAATACCCGTGCACAAGTCAAAATCAGGACATCAACTCTTTAAAACAGGAATCACCTCTAAAAGTTGCTTTACTGCTGGGGTGTCTGGGACTAATATTTGGTATAATCAGAAGATTATTGTGGTATATATTTAACTCTCAGAATCATAAAAGAAAATCTAAGAAAATCTAATTTAATCAGTAAAGATTTGTATCAGAGAGAGCTGCTGTGTGAGTCTGTGCCCTAAATGTTCTACAAGGCATAAGCAAGAAAGGACAAACACCGCCCTGCAGGATTTGTATCATAATCACTTCCAATAAAGTAGATTTACCAGTGAGGACTGAATTAAATCTAAAGAGGATTAAAGAATACAGGAGTGTTAATTTCCCGTTTTTGTTAAAAACGAGACAAAACAAAAAAAAATAGGCAAAAAAGGAGTTACCAAAATGCTATTATCCTCTAAAGAGAAGTGTCTGATCTGATTCTGAGCTCACCATATTAACGAGAAGTGCCCCCACAGGAGGCAACAGACCCATAAAATCAGTGTAAGGAAGGTCAGATTGAGCCCCTCTTCCTTTGCAGTGAGACGTGTTACCTGGTCCAAGCACTAGTGGTATCGAGGATGGATCATCCCTGAGCTGTGACATTCTCTGCCTCCTGAAAACCTGTGCTGAAGAACACTGGAAGGCTGGCAGCTCAATATCTAGCAGCAGCTGGAGAAAAGTCAGGCCATGCTTTTCATTTCCAAAAGCAATGGTCAAAGGACCATCCTCACTGTTGTGAATCACTGGATTCGTTTTCCTTCCCCTGAGAACCTGGCAGAGCCGCAGCACCAAAGTCTTTGCCACGTTGTGGGAAGGGAAGGGAAGGGCTGGTTTTTTGTTTGTTTTGAGAGGGTTTGGAGTTGTTTTGGGTCTTGGATGGAGAGTTTTTTCTTGCTGCTTGTTGTTTTTGTATTTACAACAATACCTACTTAACAAAGTACAGACAGAGAAGAAATCAGCAATAAAACTGGGAGGCAAAAGTGGGTGACAGGGTTTCTGGTTTTCTCCTTCCTTCCCTCCCCTCCAGCCTCATTTGTCTTGTGCATTTAATTCCAGAGCACATGCCCCTGCATTGTATTGACTCCTCACCTGAAAATCAAGCTTGGCTTTCAGTCATCAACCTTGCCAAGGGTAAGAGTGAAACAAAATTATCTTTGTACAGGGACTCAGGTCATCTCTCCCACTGCAGTAATGGGAAATGACAGCTCAATTTCTGCATCCTGCCTTGTCTCCTTGTACTAACCAGCTCAGTCCTCACAAACTCCCACCACTGAAGCTGGAGAAAGACAAATTTCTTTTCCAGATCATCCCTCCTGACAGCGCTGCCTTTAAGACCTATAAAATATCTTCTAGTAAATCCTCACTTTGGATTGTAATTTGTTTATTGTCAATAATGTGGCTGCAAGTCAACAACATTAAACAAGCAACACAGCCCTGAAGGAACAACAGACCTCTACCAAAGAGGATTCCTGTTACAGACAAGAAATGGGAAGTGTTTCTTGCTATTTGTCCATCCCAACCTGGCTACTTTTCTTTATCCAAAGCACCAAGTTTTATAGTTATGGAAAAGAAAAATCCACAATAACCCAATCAATGTGCAAACCCAGGGCTCCCTCAGCAGGTGAATACACCTGGCAGAGTTTGAATAGTTTGAAACTCCCGTGCCAGGCTTTACATCTCACATTTTTGTAGGATTTTTTGGGCAAGCAAGAATGAAGCCATGGATCAGTACAGCACCCTTGTATTCCAAATGCAAGATTTCAGCACATTTCTGAAATAATGATAACAATAACAATAATAACAACAATAATAATAATAATGTCTAGATCTTGCTTATCAGACTGAGGGTTGACCAGATATCTAATAATGGAATCATCAGAAAGTTCAATCACCTCTCCTGAGATCACTCTTCATGGGGACAAAACAAGAGTTCTTTAACCCACCCTCAACAGGAAGTAGAGTTTGATTTTTTGATTTTTTTTTTGTACTTCAGATCTGACTGCTGTGAGTCATTTGTGGGTAAATTATTATGAATCCCACTTGTTTTGCCTTGCTGGGGAAAACAGTAAATTCTGGGGTAACTGTGCAGTGGCACTTGTGAGATGAGCAGGTTTAAAAACTTATTAACACATCCAGAGTTTGAACACAGCCCAAGAAATGCACGATCCAAGGTTCTGCCTAAAAAAATCATGGGATCATTGTCTGATCTGATCTTCACTCATTCCACAAGTGAAAGTTCCTTGTCTTGGTCTTCTCTCCAAGGAGAGGTGCATAAAGGAAAAGGAGTCAGATACAGATTAGCAAATAAACATTTGGATGTTTATACAAAATAGCAGAGCCTTGAATCAGCAATGTTGGGGATTTTATCTTCCTGAGAACTGTTTAAAATTTTGAGATGTACAGAGCAGTTTAAAGAAAATACACTTTTTTTTCTAAACTCATCCATAATTACTGGCAGATTTTTTTTAATCACTCAACAGACAAAATCAGAAGTGCTAGATGACCAAAATGTGTGGTTTTCCTACATTTTTTTCTGTAAAAAATACAATTTTTTTCTCCTAGCAGAAAAAAAGTTTAAAGTTACAGATATTCATTAAATAAAACAAAAAAATTCCCAACCAACCAACACACCCACAAAACACAAAGCCCCCCTACATATCTATGAAAGGACAACAGTGGCTAAATCTTTTGTACTTGAAAGTATATTGAATCATGAGAACAAACCAAAAACCAAATCATGGTTTCCTTATTCTTTACTGTAACTGTTCAACTGCTCTGTTTTGAAGATAAACATTCCTACCAATTCAGTCATAACATTTCACTCTCCCTTGCTTAAAAAAATCCTCAAGTAAATATTCTCTTTTGTATTTAATTCTCATAAAAGATCCAGCAATTGTATTTTACCTGTACTATCTTTACCCAGATTATTTAGCGCTTGAAAATTCACTGTACTCTTTCAATATTTGGCCTGGGTGGGAAAAGAGTGGGGAGACCAAATTCTTGGTGCTGCTTTCTGCCTTTTTTAAAAATATATATATTTATTTTTAAATTTAGTTTGTCACAGAAAGTCCTAGGATTGATTGGGGATTAATAATCGTGACATCAAGTTGACTGTAATGCACTCCTTTTCTAGAGATGTCATCTTTACTGCCTCAAGTGAGCTGCATCAAATTGAAAGTCCAAAAAAATTATGTGCCAAGCATTCCTGTGGGTGCAATTCGTCACCCACCCTTTTCCAAGCCACTGACATGCAATTAAAATAGCATCATATAAATAGAAGGGGAAAGTTGGAGAATATTTTAATTCCTCGGAGAAGGGCAACTTGGACAATTCAGTAAATTACTTTTTATTACCTTCCTCTTTTGTCTTTGTGTAGGAGACTCTACTGAAGAAAAACACAAATTTGTGAAGTTTGGTGACACTCTCTCACTTTGCTTTTTGACATCTGGAGAAAAATAAGGAGATTTTTCAGAAACCCTGATTTATGTTTTTGTACTGAATGCAATAAATAAAACTATTTCTTTTGATGCCAAAATTTAGATTCGGAGTGTCAGGCTTGATTTTTAATTCACCTTTACTTTGCTTGTGTAATAGAGAAGTCTAAACTAAGCTCCATGCAAAGTTCCAGACTTTCCAAAGGTTAAAATTTTTTTAAAATAAAGCATCCTTGTCTTCAAATTTAAAATCATCTAATTTTGTTCTGGGTCATGCAGTTGCCTCTTATTCAAAGCTGAGTTTTACAAGATCAAGTGGGAGAAAATAAAATATTCCATATACAGTGTTCAGTGCAACATTTTCCCTTCTAATGGTGGTTGTTTTACTTGTAACTAAAGCAGATTTTTTTTAAATATCAATTTTGAATAAAATTCGCAGCACAAGTTTAAGTTACAACAGATTCTGCCATTCTCTGCATGGAAGTCATAGTGTGCATTTCCCAGGAAAGAGAAAGACCACTTAAAGTTATTTAGCCAGACTTTTTAAGATATAATTTGTAGCTTCTGACATAAACCCACCCCACTGTTCATGCTAAAGCTTAATGGCTGTTCTCAAAGGCTTTATTTAAAATAGATATGTAAACTATAACTCCTTAAGCACATAGGCAATGATACAGCAAATAATTGAGCTAAATCAATGCATTATTTATGTGACAAAGCTTTCCTTCTCTGCAGCAAGCTCCAGGAAAATACAGCATTTTAGCATGAGAGAGCCAAACCACAGCGCATTTTCTCACCTGTCAATCTGGCTGCAAACTTTCAGACATCCCTTAACTTAGCAAAACTTCTGAAACCTTCAGCCAGGAGGCTTATTTTTAATTTTACCAGAGCTAAATGCAGACACCTCACCCACAGGAGATTGATGCTTAGGGCCAGACTTGGGGGAGAGAGGGAACAAAGCTCCCTGCAGCACCTTCCAGGCACAAAGATAGAAAGAGAGCTAATCACTAAAAAGGGCCAAATGTAATAAAACTGAGTGGAAATGCTGTGGTTTAGCTGAAAATCCCCTGTCTGATGACAAAAGTCCATTTTTATCATCATTAAGCTGCCACTTAAACTTTACATGCTGGCTTCCTTGACAGCAGGAACGCTTCCGTTCAGCAAACAGGATTTCTAGGGGAAGTGAGCAACCTTTTTAATTTGCTTTTATGTTTACATTGCTGGATAAAGCCCACCAGAAAGCCTTAAAAAAGCAAAGGGCCTGGCTAAACATATGCATAGGTCATGACAACCTCACAGGCATTTTTAACATCTATACATAATTCATTCTGATTTTCCTGCACAGGCCAACATTGAATAGGTACTCAAGAGATGTGGAACTGAGTGGAAATTTATACACCTATTTTTTTTCAGTTTTTGTGGACAAACCTCCACAGAGCAGCTCACCCCATTAAAAATGAAAAATCCCAAATCTCTTTCAGACCTTTTATGCTTTACTACTGAAAGAAAACATGATTGCAAAGACTATCTTGTATTTATTAGGCTGGAGGAAACTTAAGGACAATAGCAAAATATGTGTTTGATCTATAGGCATTTGGAGACCACTGAAAATGGTCATTTTGGGAAATGACCAACATGCCAGCTACAAGGAACAAATTAAAATGTGTTTATTAAGGAATGAGCTGAAACAACAAGAGCACACTAACAAAATCAGCATAGACATGCTAAGAGAGTAGGGATTTCTTGCCCAATGTAAAATTTCTGATTATAAGACCACAATCTTTTCATAATACCTACAAAACAAGCAGGCTGAAGTCTTGAGGAATTAAAGAGCAGCACCAGTGTGTCAAACAAAGACCACTTATTCCCCAACAGCTTGCTTTGACAATAGCCAAGAGCCTAAAAAACTTAAGAAAAGGGCTAGGTATATATTGGTATTTCATGAAAATAATTTCACCCTCCACCAATTTGTGGTCAGGCATTTTTCACTCATATTGAAGGATTTCTCTGTTATGAATTTGATTCAGGTGAAATCTTAGCACCAAAACCACCTTGATGCAAAGTGTTCCAAAGATCAAATAAACACTTTTAGTGGTCATTTTCCATTCTGCCCTGGTGTTTTTCAGCTTCTTCAGGTGAATCAGTTTCTCAGCATGAGACAAAGACCAGCAAGACACAGTTGTGAACTACTTGTATTAAAAGAGACCAGATCTCGTATTAAAAAAAATATTAAAAAATATATCCTGATCCCCTACACTAAGCCTTATTTTGCCCATGCTTTCAAAGAATCCAGCCACCTTCTCAAAACTATTTTAGGACAATAAGAGACAAGAAACAGTTGGGAAAATGGGCAGCTCTGGCCCTCCTGTCACCTGTTCTGGTTTCAGGTCTCCTAGGACACTGCCCACATCGATCACATCTGTACAGACAGGGCATTAAAGGATCAGCCAATACCAGGCAGTAAGAAATTACAGTCTGTGATGCTTTACCTATCAAAGTCAACCTGTTCAATCACACCTGAAAATTCAGAGGAAGCCCCAATGTTGTAACCACCAGAACTCTGCCTCACGTTCATACTTACCACTCAAGCTGCTACACTTGTAGCAATTAATAATTATTTATAATAATTTATAATAATTATTAATAAGATTGTTTTAATTAACCCTGCTGTTAATTAAAATCTCACTGTTTTCACCATGTCATCATATCCCAGCACCAGTTTCTCTTTCCTTCTCGACAGCATTTGAGCAATGCTGCTTTTCTGACCGAAAGCAAAAGAAGAATCACAAACCCATGAGAATTCCTGCCTTCCCTGAAGCAATAATGTAGGAAATCAGCTTCTTTGGCCCCTGTGACAAATCTGTGTCTGCTGTGCAAATCTGTGGAGGCTAATTTCCAAGTTTCACACCACAAGTAGTCGAGCAGACATCTGACAGAGGAGCAAAAAAACCAAATCTCCTTTCAACCCATCACAGCTAAAAACAAACCCCAAAGCAGAAACTATCAACCACAAAACATTGTCAGTAATCACTCTGAGAGGCTCAAATGCATAATTAAACTACACTCCTGAAATAATTTTGTCTATATCTGTATTTAAATGTAGACTTGTCATGATTTGATGCAATTTGTTGTTGTAGTTCTGTCACCACACAAGTGGTGGTGGAGAGAGAAGGTGTGAATGTTTTACTGTACGAGGCACTGAACTTGAGAGGAAGGCAATTTTGAATATTCTTGGCAAAATTTATCAAGGAAAAAAGTTCAGAATCCTGGACATTTGAAATAAGACCTTTTAAAATAAGGAGATCATATTTTGGGAAGTTTCTGAATGGTTTCAATATAGAATTCTTAATCCAGACATTATCAGAAATAGCCACGAACTGTGGGGAAAGCAAATAATGACAATTAGTTCAGAGTAGGCTCCTGAGCTAGTAGTCCAAACCTTTGTCTCCTCCTCTTTCCCCTCAAATTCCCACAGGTACTTTGAAGTCTTATTTTTGTCCTGAATGACTAAAATGCTGAAGCCCTTACAGTAAAAAAAAAAAAAATCTCAATTCTTCCTGTTGGCCTAATTAAACTCAATTACTATTTGGTTTACAAAATCAGGGTCCCTGTCTCACTCTGTGATGCACATCGCTTGCTTTCAAAACCTCATTTGTCAATAAACTTGGAGGGTTGTTGGCAATGAGGAATATTTGGAGACATGGCTGTTGGTATCCATGAAAATCTAAGGTAATTAGACAAAAACAAACAAACAAACAAGCAAAAAACACTAAAGAAGGAAAACCTGTACTGGAATAATCCCCCTGAAAATTTTAACTGGTATATCCACAATAGTGAATGCTGGAGTCAAATATCTAGGTCACTAATGATTAATTCATATCACAGATGGAAGTCAGAGATACAAGTGGTATTATAAAGAGTATCAAACACAAGCAACAACATCAGGGAAAAATATTGCACCTCTGAGCATCCCACACTGCCTCACTGGAAAGCTCTCTGCTTATCAGGATTGAATTTCAAACTCAGTTTATCCCAAAGCCAAAGACCTGATTTTATCTCAGCTAACAAGAAACATTATCAGTGATCATAATATTATCAGCCCTCTAAAAAATGAAGCACTTGTCACTGTGTGACCTCCTGCAGGAGTGAATGCTGCAGGCAGAAGCTTTCCAGAGATGATGACTTCCTTGTTTGGAACCTAATTTGAGCCAATGTCAATGTCTATGTTGAACTTAGCAACAACATTACCTTAAATATAAAATATTTCTTGCTAGCTCACTTGTTTAACTGAGAAACAGCACACTCCAATGAAGTAAATAGGGCTCAGTAAACTGTTTTTATCCTACAGTCAAGCTGTCTGAAGAAGACAGTTATGTTTTAAATCATAATCCTAAATATATCTGTGATAATGTCACAGAAGGCAGCAGCGGGGAGGGAACCAATTTTACACTATGGCAGGAAAGAAAAGTAAAATACAAATTTGAAGTCTTTAGGCTCATGGAGTACAATCTGAAATTAATACAGCAAGGGATACCAAAATCAATCTCCAGCTTGAGGCAGGTTTCTGAATGCTTCAGTACCAGTTGGACCAGTGAAGCAGACGATTGGAACACGCCAGGATGGACCAGGAAATGAAACTGCAGGTAAAGCTAAGCTGCCAAAACGATCAAAGAAATATTTCCTAACTGCTGGCTTAGAGCTGGCTCATCCAAATCAATTTGCAAACTGCTTGCTTTTGCAGATTTAAGAACCCTTCAAATTGAAAGCTGATGGCAAATGCATCCTTGAAGCCCAATTCCCATTAAACACTCTGCAGCTATTCAGACAGAGTGAAATGATTACTTTTACCTGGAGGTGGGTGCACTGAAAGATGAGCTTTACAATTGTGGAGCAGTATTAGTCCAATTATTTATTATGTCCTCAAAAGCAACACAGTAAAGAAATATATGTCATGTATGCAGTGCATTAGTAATATTTTTTCTTAATTTATTTTAATTTACTTTTGAAAAATTCAACATCAGGAAACACAATTTTACCATTCTCTATCCCCAACAAATCATCTACAGAGAATTTTTTCTATGCTTGTAGTTTCCCTTTGTTTTCCCTAAACAAGCAAATTTAGAAGTTGTAATATTGAATATTATTTTACCACTGATTAAAGTCCAGAGGTTCCTTACTAAGCTGACAATGGTCTGGACTTCTCTTGAGCTGGAACTCAGTTTTTAGATACATTATTTACCAATCAGGTAACTTTCACTCTGGTTCCATTATGATTTGGTTTACAATAATAACAGGCAACAATTATTCTGTGTGGACTCCAAAAGACAATAGAATGTGGAAAAAATACCTGCTGTGAATCAACATTTCTGATGTTCATGAGTAGTTTCTGCAGTTATTAACTTAAGAAATAAAAATACTTTCCCAAATTCCTTGGTGTTGAAGAGTTCCCAATGTTGGTGTTTTTTCCCCGCTAACACTGAGACAGAAATAATTTTCTTTACGCATTCCTTTGACTCTTAATGACAAAATGGAAGATGTTTTCTCAGGTTCCTGCATTTTCATCAGATACTATCAAACAACAACAACAAAAAATTAGAAAAATAAATAGACAGCTGGCAAAAAAAATACATCCTTTTGCTGCACAACAGTATCCAGAATTTTGGTCACAAATCCACTGCTGAAGTGTCTGATATCCATCTCTGTTTGCCTTTAGTCACCTTCCCCCATTTACAAGACACAGCTAAAAAAGTGAATTCTGAAGCCTTTGCTCCACCAGTTTTTCACAACAGCATTTGTACTTTAACACCTGAACATCTTTGTTAGGATAACTTCATTTTGACATCTGTTACTTTAAACTACCTTTCTGACACCACTGAATTACATTCCTTTTATTCTGATACTATGACATGCCCTAAACATTAGCTTCTAAGATATCCAAGATAAGATACAGATTAAAACACACTCTCAAAGAATACTGACAGAAGTACACAGTTTTGTATTTAAACAGACTTTTGTACAAGAGTAGAATGCATGAAAAAGTGGATTTATATATACCTAACCACAAAACCTCTACCCCTGTCTTGTGACTTTTATGATTTTATATTTTTCTATGACTAAAATATGAAAAAAAAAAAAGGCCACTCACAAATAAAAGTTTGTTTCCTTGCCATGGAGCAAAGCAAGAAACGGAGCCTATCTTAGGATTCAAAGGCAAGGCAGAAATTGAGATTTTCCCAAAGTGTTCTCACTGATTACATCAGGGTAGGCACAATGTGTGCAGAGGTTGGAGGAGAGGTGGCACCAGCACATGGATTTTCAGGCTGGAAACAGAGTTTCCAACAATTTTTCCAAGGATCATTTGGAGCAGCATGGTATATCTGGTATATCTCTTATGGAGAGAAGATCACTCAGGCAAGTCATTCTTACTCTCTGCACATAAACCCATCCTCACACTGGTCCTGTAATTCCAGGGAAAAACTACAAGAAAAAAGAAACCCAAACAAACAAAACAACAAAAATACCAACAAATGAGCAAACCAAGAGAAAGAAAATAATACAAGCCTAAAATCTACTTTAAAGAATCCTCAGATCTGAAAAACACTGCCAGGCTTGCAGAACCTCAAACTCAGTGAGAGTTAAACCATGGCTGTGATGTGTGAGCTTCATTTGTGATGCACCCTGGCCTGCCTCCTGATTGAGCAGCAGCTCCCCTCGGTGCCAGGGAAGAACAAAGCACAGCAGGTGATTTTGGGTCACCAGCCCACGTTTAAACGTGTGCCTGCCCAGCTGTTTCAGCCACGCAGGTTTTTCAGCAGTTCCTGCCCCTGCAGAGCCTCTCTTCAGGTCTTAAACACTGTGCAAGTAACTTTGTGTAGATCAGTCCTTGATTTCTGTTTGGGTCCCTCTCGTGGACAGAAGGCAGCAGCTTTTATCAGTCTAGAACCTCAGAATTCAGAGCTCTCCAAGTCGAAAGGAAAACCCAAACCTTAGGGTGTATTTTGTACCTCAGATACAGAACTTTTTACACCTCTAGGCGTCCCTGTTCATGTGCACGCCTAGGACAGAGACCTGAGAATTCCCACTCTAATGAAAAGCCTTCTCCTAGAGGGAACTACTGAGCAGCATGCATCTTTCACCTTGCAATGCTTGTGTATTTTAAAGGGAATTTATGCACTTCTGATAAGGTCAGCAAGGAATACATTTGTACCCAGCACTGATTCTGAATTAATGCTTATACACACACTCACAATCTACTCCTTTAAACTAACATCTCTCATCTTTTTTTTATGAGTACTTCAAAGTATTTGTTGCAAGCAGCATTCCTTAACAGCAGCCCAAGAACATTTGTAATGACATTACTCCTACAGGCTCTAGAGAAAAACCAAATGCATTTGTGCAAAACTGCATTTGCAGCTGTTCCAAGAGGAATTAAAAAGCAGTTTATAATGCAAGTAGTACATTAATCTTAGCACGCAGCTTGAAGCACTAATTTGCTTTCCAAATGTAAATGTCACACCTCTGGGCACAGCACATTTTAGTGTAAGAAAAAAGAAAAACAATCTAGAGACACAGAGCTACAGAAATTTGGATGTGACTGGTACCTTAATTACCTGCATGAGAAACAATCATTGACTCCTGCCTGGTGGATCAGTCTCAGAAGAGGAGTGATGGATGGGGATATTTGAGAATATTAACAAACACCAGCTGAGCTTCTCCTTGCATTTAATGGACAGAGTGAACGCAGCAGTGTCAGCAACCAAAGAAAGCAAATTGGGCAAAGCAAGTATTTTTAATGGGGAGAAAAACCAAAAAGGCCTGCTCTTAGCTTCCTGAAAAAGTTAATACTCTTCTCTGTGGAAGTGTTATTGCATGTTCACACGTCGCCGTCCCAGCAGCCCATTTCAAACCCACAACCTGTCTCGAAGAAAATAAACAGAAAATCCACTTATTCCTTGTGCCCTGGGGCAGGGTAGGGGCTGTGCAGGGAGAGGCTGCCTGCAGTACCCACCTCACTCCTGCTGTGCCAACAAAATGCACTCCCTGAAGCCATGGAGGATGCAGCACTTGAGCGGGGTGTGTAAAGTATTTGAGAGTCCATTTCGGAATAAACAGCTTGATTGTTACATCACCATAAGGCTGTGCCATGTACTGATGCAACAGGAACATTTGTCCAGCCTTTAATCCCTCAATGGGAACTAGCACAACTCAAATTTCCACCCTGTTTCCCACCTCCTAGGTGGATTGGATTTTTTTTTTTTTTTTTGACTTTTAAAGGGGTGGGGATGTTTCTGGTTTGATACGTGGCCCTTCACATTCCCTGCTGCAACTATCCCTCATCACAAGTACAATGCTGCAAATTAACAGAGAGAAGCAGGGACAGGCTTGCAAAGACAGGCCTTACCTCTTATCATTGCCTTATTATTAACAAACATGACATCATATCCAAAGGAAAAATTAACAAAATATGACTGGACAGTTGAAAGTTTACAAGTCATGCATCAGGGATGGCTGATGAACTGCTCTTATCAAGTAGCACATACAAACTTGGATTAAATTATACACTGCTCACTATGGATTTAGAAAGACACTTAGCCTCTGGATTTGCCTACCTAAACAGAAATACTTGGAGATGGGGGGGAAACAGAAAATATCATCATATAGAGAAATACCTTTAGTAAAGACCAGACAAAAACTCTGCTTTTCTCTGACATGCTCAGAGTTTAATTACCTCCTTACATAACAGAATTTCATACTCCCAGCTGAAAAAAAAAGACACTTGTCTGTTTGTTAAAATAGAATTTTCCCTCATTTCTGTGAGACTTGGTTGCACTTTAAAGATTGCAACACACTATTGGAGATCGGGTCACGTGGAGCCACTGACATTTAAAATTCAATTAAAAGCTAAAACTATCACATAAACAGCGATGAAGCAAAAGATAGTTTCAGGAAATAGGGATGAAGCCCTTTCCATAGCTGAGGTTAAAATAAAACAAGCAATTAAGAACTGGAAAGGACATTCTGCAAAGGCTTCTGAAATGTAATGTATTATTCTGATGCATATTAAAGAGGAGACCCTGAGCTACCGACTGGAACCAAGGTTCAACTCTGAGACTTCGGAGCAACAGCTCCAATTACCTGTGCTTGCCACAGGCAATTACTGACAGCCCTGCCACATCCCAAAGGGTTAATTAATTACCATAGTTTAAGAGTCTATTACTTATTC
Source organism: Prinia subflava (assembly GCF_021018805.1). Classification (NCBI taxonomy): domain Eukaryota; kingdom Metazoa; phylum Chordata; class Aves; order Passeriformes; family Cisticolidae; genus Prinia; species Prinia subflava. Next base: position 2,892,541 of record NC_086271.1, read on the forward strand.
TAGGTGTCTTTGATCTCGCAGGATTTACTTCAAAACAGACATGCCTGAGTTGTTCATCAGCAACACAAACACTTGACTCTATTCACTGTGATGAGCCGTGAACACTGCATACAAAATGTGAACCTGAGCTGCTCACATGAAAGGGATCTGGGTGTGTGAGGAACATGATGCTCAGCCTGTGATGTTCCTGCTGCTAAAAGCTCCAATTGAAATATTTGCTTCCCAAGCGCTGCGCAGGAAACAAAAAAACAAAACCAAACAATGCTGAAAATTTACAAGTAACTTTCACACCACCATATAATCTTTGATGAAGTGCCTGACAGCTTACAAAGTGCATTGCTGGCAGATTTTAGAGGATATGACAGATATCAATTCCCTCCTTTCTTAGAGATCTGTGACATTTGAATTTTACCTGCATCCTCCTTCTCTCCAACACAATGGCAAAGGACAGTCAGCAACGGTGTCTCAGTCCTTGCAGAGCACTTGGGACAGTGCCCCTGGGTAAATCTGACCCTAAATGTGCCCAGAACAAGAGGCAGGTCAGAAACCCTGCAGCCTGAACAGGAATACCAGACTAGTGAGACAAGGGCATCATCAGAAAGAGAGGTGGAAAGAGAGTAATTGCTGATATTTCCACTACCACATGACCTCACCCCAAAACAAGAAGTGTTTTGTGAGATGAAGCTGCAGATGTGATCAGCACAGGGTGGGGAGAGCACTGCATGAAGCAGGCAGGATGATCACAAGGACTGGAACAGAATTGTTTTCTGTTCTGTCACGGATGTTCCACATGGCAGCAAAAGGTCATGATGTCACCACAAGCTTCAGTGAAAGAGTAGGAGCCCATCAAATGGAACAAACTCAGGCTGAGGAGCCACAAAAGAGCATTTCACACCTCTTCCAGTAGTGTTCCAACTTCTGCAGTTATGGCAGTTGACAAAATTTCATTTATTTATCTCATGGTTATCTCAGAGACAGGAGAAGAAATTGCCACAATTCACAATACACTGAACCTCACCTGCAACAGTGCCTGAGGTTCCAGCCACCCATGCTCACAAAAGAAACCAGATTTGTGCAAAGAAACAGAACAGAAAGGAGATCTGATCTCTCATTTACTCTAAGAACAGGAAAGTGAAAAGGGCAGTTTGAATCTGCTCTGATTATAAAGGCATTAAAGCAAATATCACTGGACAAGCAAACAGAAAGTGAAATAAGAAATAAATGCTTAATTAATAGATTTTCTTGGGGCGTTTCTGACCCTAGAACAAACATCAGGATTACACCTGAAGTGCCTGAAGACAATTTCTACTTCTTAGAACAACAATATTCTGATAAATATTTCTAATTGAAGCAATAGGGGCAAAATACTTGTAACGTGACAATTAATCCAATGGCAAAGGTGATTGTATTGATGGAGCAAAGCACAGTGGTGAACAACCCAGGAAGCTTTGTGAATTTTATAAGATATAGCACATTACTACTACCAAAAAAAAAAAGAAATTCCCCCAAACCAATCAAGCTCAGGATGCCCCTGAGGGGATTTTTTTTTCCCCCATTAATATCTGGGCTGTTTATTCTTAAGGTTCTTAAACACCTCACTGTCTAACAGCAACACAGAGCCTTTCCAGCAAAGAAAAGGTTATCCATGGCATTGCACTCACCATTGCACTGCTGAAGCTTTGCTCATTCTCTTGAGGCTCTTATTTAAATGCTAAAAATTCGAAGGGATCCTCTCTTTGACATTCTAAGGTGCACCCTGTCACATGGCCTGACAGCACCTTGCAAGAGCTATTACCTCAAAGTCATTTTCAATTTTCTCCCACTTGAGTTCAATCCCATTAATTCGTAGTCCTGAAATCATTTTGAAGCCAAATGTGTATCACATTCCACTTGTAGACATGCAATTTCTTCGTTTGCTTTCTTTGGGGCCCCTTAAACAACAGATCTAAATCAGTTCTGAATTTTACCTGCTGTTCAGAAGTGACCCCAATTTTTGATTTTGTGGCATCAGCAAATTCAATTAGTTCATTTCCCACATCTTGGTCATTGATGTTGGCTGGAAACTGATAAAGCCAGAGCACTGAGCTCCACGGAGCTCTCACTGCCAGCCAAATTTGACTTCTCCATTTTCTCTTGGGGAAAAATCTTCAGTTTACCCATTTTCTTCAACTATCTCCAAAGTCCAAACTTTGCACTGAAATGACAACTAAAGCTGTCTCTTTTTTTGAGCTGCTAAGCACATGTCCCCATCATCACTGGCACATTAGACATTTTCTTCTGTTCCCTTCTGACACCATTTTTCCACTCCCCACACCCCCAATAAACTGAGTTCCTGCAGGTACAAAGTTCAAGAGCAGCCTCACGATTTCCACTTCAATTTAGTGCATTGCCTTCCATTTTAAATCATGGCTAAAGGAGCACTAAGCTGTAAACTCATTTGCTCTTAATTCTGAATGCATCCTTTGCTAAAGCATCAATTCCTTAATAACTTTTAAGTTGGTCAGTTCAGAGACAAGTCCTTTTTAATTTGAAGTTCCAAAGTAAAATAGAGGTGTTACACAAAATGCAGGAAAGATGGTAGGGGTCCCAAATTTCTAGCTCAAGGTAGATCTCAAAAAAAAAAAAAAAAAAAATCTTAGGCACTAAAATGTTTCTTTTATGAAAAAATTAGGAGTTTGTGGAGCAAATCTAGATAAACTCAGCTACAAGATGTTCATTGATTACAAACCAATTGATGAGTTATACACTCCAACACTACTATGTCATTCCCCATTATTAAAAAAAAAAAAGCATTGTAAATTTGGTCTTTTTCTACCATCTGTTTATCAACATAAGAAGAAAAAAGAGTATTAATAGATCCTATCCAAAACAGTGACCATTCAGCCTTTCCAGTAAATTGACCTTGCAGACAGAGTACCTGTAATAATGTTTCACAGAGATTTTCCTAACTTTTAAACAAGGTTAATAGCTAAAGATAACCTTGGAAATCCTATTTCTGGTTTATCAACTTTTAATTAAAAAATAGAGGCATAGAAAACTACATGCAAGGCTTTATATTGATGCAGTCATGGAAAAGACATTTTTGAAGCTATCATGCAAAAGTCACATCAGGGGCTTCTTTGTTCCCATCAAAAAGTGAAACAAAGGAAAACAGACTGACAAAGATGAAAAAAAATCAATAAAACCCAGCTCACACTCAGCTGTAATGAATCCCATTTTCATCACTTTCTGTGTGTCAGTTGAAGAAGAAGAGAAGGGGGAAATAAATCTGAAATGCGCCAAGTTTGAGGACAAAGAGATTGATTTTGATTTAAACACCCTGCAGATTCCATGACTTTCTAAAACTGGGATTGCCACAAGCCAGGTATTTATTTCTCACCTTAAAAAAAAAAAAAAAAAAAAAAAAAAAAAAAAAAAAAAAAAAGGTAAATGTAGCAATAAGTATTTTGGACAAGTCTTTTAATGCCAGAGAAGGGCTTTGATCCAGTCTAAATTACCCTAACACACTCTCCTTTTGCAGTTTTAGTCTCTGAATACTTTTGGAACAGAACATCTTATAAATAATTTTCCATGCAAATCTAAACCCTTTTCAATTTCCAACAGCAAAGTTCACTGCATCCCAGAAGGATTTTTGTGTATCAAGAAATTGTTTGTCTCTACAAGCCACAGCAGCAGGCCCTGACATTTGAAAGTCATGACATAAGGCTCTAGTTTCATTGCCATGCAGAACCACTGGCCACTGATTTAATTAACACAAGAATTAAGATATTTTATTCTATTATCTCAACCCCTTCCCCACAAAAACAACACACAAACAAACCAAAACCCTCAAAACCAAAATAACCCAAAAAAAGCCCAAAGAATTCTCAGAAGAATTTTAAAGGAACACTTCAAGGTATAGAAAGAAATATAAATATTGCCAGGAAGCATCTTCTCACACAGTTAAAGTTACTGAACAAACAATTTTACACTGGTAAAACTCTTCTCTTATCATTACTTAGACTGAATTATGACTGATTAATATAGAAAATAATTCATTTAATGTATCATTCCTGCCATCACCAATGGTTTGCATACCCAAATACAGATTTATGTACCATCACACCAGCATGGACTGTTTGCCCTGGGACATTTCACAAGAGCTTGCACGAAACCTCCAAACTTCAGCCTGTGCTTCAGTTTTGCCCCTCCTATGACCAGGGATGATTCTTTGTGCATTCAGAGCAGATCTCTTGTAATCCACTCTCAGAAGGGAAACAAATCCCTTTTTGATTTGAATCTAAAAATTTCTGCCTACCAATGGTTGATGGAACTAAAAAGCACAGCCAACCCACCAAAAAACAAAGCAAAACAAACCCACAAACAAAACAAACCCAAAAACCCCACACAAACAAACACAACAAAAACAAAACAACAAAACAAAAACAAAAACAAACAAACAAACCAAAAACAAATAAGCCCCCTCAAAAATACTTTTCAAAGTTTCAAGTGGCTCAGGGCACCCATCTGCTCCAGCTAAATTCTGCACAAAAGCAAGAGCTCCAGGTAAGGGGGTTGATCTCAAAAGCCCAAGTCACTGGGAATTTTCTTGGTGACAAGTGGAAGAGAGAGATCAAGGCCAGGGAGCACAGCAGGGCAGCCAGCTGGCCACAAAGTATGGACTGCAAGCCCCGTGCCCTTTTTGAAAGACTGTGTTCCACCCTCAGGCTAAATAGGCTGGCACGGATGACGGACACTGAACAGAACAATTCCAACTCAGGTGTTCAATGAAAGCCTCACAAAACTCAATATTTTTCTTCCTCCTCCTGTACAGATCATGTAGGAATCTCTGTTTCTGCATGAAAATGTTTTCAGCCCTCGAAGCTTGAAAATCAGAAGACATGACAGTAACAAATCTGAGGCTCACCATTGGCATTGTGATTTTCAAATGTATAAGAAAAACACCACTAAAAATTCATCAAATCTTTGATTTCATCTACTAAAGACAGGAAAGCATAGGAGTAGAACTATGTATTACTCTCAGTGAGTAACATTTACAGCAGTCACTCAGCTCAGATGGAAAAAATCAGAAAATTATTTTGATCAATAGGAATCTGCACTATTCTTCAACTGGGAACATATTTATTGTGTTAATTTTATAACTGCCATGAATGCCTAAACACTACTCCAAATTTTAGGCTAATTCTGACTTACTGAAGAACTGATTCGAGTACACAAAGGAGTATCCCTATGAAAGAAAACAAAAGAGAACCATTCCTCTCTGCATAGAGATTTGTGATTTGAGTCAAGCCTAAAAGAAACTTACAGTCTTTAACTGAATGGGACCATAATTTTAGTGACAGACTGCACCCAAAATTTAGAGTAAAAAACTTAGAAACAGCATGAATAAAACCTCACAGCAAACTCAGAACTCAGCTTTTCAAAATTCCCTGCTGGGGAGTGCTGGAGACATTTTTGTGAATAACTTGTTCATTCTAAAATGCAGTTCAAAGTTAAGGAAATATGTCAGTGCAAGGCCAGGAGCTGGACTTTGGTGATCCTTGTGAGTCCCTTCCAACTCAGGAAATTCAGTGACTTCAGGAAACTGAATTGAAAGAAAGATCTCCTCCCATGAGAGCAAAATGGACAAAAAAGTGGATTTGTTTGCAGATACCTACTGTTCCTATTCTGTGCAAGTCTTCCTATCAGTAAGAGCTCAATAGCCTAGTTTATCTTTCAAAATCTAGCATCCTCTGACTGTTTGGGGGATGTTCACTGTATAAAACTAAACAGAGCCATCAAAAAGCACTGAGCAACTTGGAGTCCCATCACTCTGTAAAAATGCAGAGATGAAAATGAAAATGACTGCTGCAAGGGAAAATACCTGCTCAGCTCACCTGACTAAAATCACATTAGGGTCCAAGGGGTTATTGATTTATTAACAACATTTAATTAACCGAGAAGCAGAGAATTATATTTTGAGAATCAGTTTGGAGATGGCACTCTCTGTTTCAGTGAGGGCTCGGTGCTGTTCAAAAGTGAAGCACTCCCAGGTGTCAGAGGCAAGAGAAGCACTCAGCCATGCTCACAAGTTCCTTTTTATCCCACCCTTGGCACCCCATGCTCTTCTAGAGTCATCTTCCCCATCTCCTATCTCAACAAAGCTGTAAATTCCCCCTACTTAAAAAGCAGGGATTATGTCAATAATTCCCAGCAGCAGAAAACTCACAAACCCCTCTGGCTCTGACCTGCCACGACAGAGGCCACATGCCCAACACCTGTGGCTCAAAGGCAAACTCTCTAAAGCACGCTCAGCATCCCAAGGAAATCCCAGCCTGGCTGGCAACACATTCTGAAGTCTCCTCTGCATGACCTGGACAGAAGATGCTGTGCCAAGTGAATTTTTATGGTTTCACAGGGATGCAGTTAGCTCATTTCACCTGGGAAGGCTTTACAGAGCAAAGATCTTACCCTCTGTCTGTAAACACAGGACAAAGCAAGGGGCCAGGAGTCAGAAATCCAGACAAGCTGTTTTCAAGCTCACATATGCAAGGCAGAAGTATTGACCTTGAAGCTATCAGCTGATAAAATTTGATGTCGTTGGTAGATTTCAAATAACGTCTGTAATTATGCAAAACAAATCCCATCTCAAACAACAACAACAACAAAAGAATCAAGTGTTTGAACCAGGGCTGTTATCTGACTGACTATTCCCCCTGCCAAGAGGTACAAGGAAAGGCTGTCCTGGCACTCCTCCAGTGTCAGCAGGCTGCAGGTCCTTCCACCACACAGCCCTGCAGGGATCAAACCAAGCAGTGTCAGCGTGCCATCTCTGCCTCTCCAGCTCAGTTCCCACCCCTACAAAACAAATTAGTGCTACAAGATGACAAACATGTGAGGTATTGAAGTGCTGAGATTAGCACCTACCCTCTGTGTGTCTAAAATAAAAAATTACAATATTGAGAATAAAAGAAAAGAGGGCACTGAAATAAACATGCCCCCCACACTCTGAAGAGATAATAAAAAATCAACCCAAGAACTCAACAGTCCTCTGAAAATCTAAAAATGAGATGCCAGTGTGGTCAGGGGGATCTGTAAAACTCAGAATAAGAGCACAATGAACACATGCCAATAAAAGCCCTCCTTTTTAACATCAGCGTTGATTCTTAGCACTCTTGGTAACATCATTGTTTTTATACAACTGAGACATGTACCTGCACATTTCCCACCTGCACACACCAGATCTAGCACTGATTTTAAAGGATTTGAGTTTATTTCCTTTTATTTAGAGAAACTTGCTATGTTTGTACTACTGAGTTACCCTCAGGCCCTCAAAAAGGGAAGGCATCATTTACAGAGACAAAAATCCATCAAGCTAAGGGTGCAGAACAGCTTCCATGTGCACATCTCAGAAAACATCCACGGGTAGAAAAAAGAGAAAAAAAATAAAATCTGTATTTGTAAAGTTATCAGACAGAAAAATAGAGGGAGAGAGGGAGCAAGGGAGGATCACAGTTTACATGATTTCTACAGGGCTAACATATTTCTCCTCTGCTCTTGATTAATAGAATTTTAAATACATCTTGTTAGCAATTAAAAGGAAAAAAATAAGAATCTTTGGGGAGGAAGGTCCTGAGAGGTAAAAGTCTATCAAATTTGTGCCATCTACTGTTGTACTGCTGCCCTTCTGCAACATTTTGTGACTTGCACTCCACAGAGACTGCATTAAGTTCAAGTGAGCAAGTTCCATTCCTCAAGTGTCAAAGGCACACACAGAAGTGCAGGAGGGGAAAGCAGAAGCTGTGGGAAAGGTCATCAACGACACAGAACATTCGCAGGGACCACAGACCAAGGAAGATGTCACCCAGCCTTTCAAACAGACACCTCCCACAAAAGTTTATTCTGTTTCAACATCATCGTAATTGTGAACTGTCCAAACATTGCCAGAAAAAGCAATTTAAACAAAATTTTATCTCTTATTTGACATCCATCAATTAATCCCTGATCTCCTTCTTTTAATCAAGGCTGACTGCATAAATTTACTTCTATTTTCTGTTAGCAGAAAGTGATTTATAGGATAATTCAGATTGGATATCTCTAGTTCAATCTCCCACTGAGGCCAAGGGCAGCCACACGGTCAGATCAGGTTGTTCAGAGCTTTAATAATTTTGATCTTGAAATATTCCAGTGCTGGAGACTGCATAACTGCTCTGGGCAGCTGCTCTTTGCCCTCATGGGTTAAAATTTTCCTCCTTATACCCTGTCTGAACCCCTTGCCCATCATCTCTGCACCATGCACTACTGTGAATAATGCTTCTATCTTCTCTAAAATCTCCATACATGTAGGAGGAGGCTGTCACCAAATGTACCCCAAATTCATCTCTCCCCTCTGCTTAACAAGCCCAGCAGGAGAATTCCTCCAGCCCCTTTAGAGTCTGCCTGCTGAGCCCACTGCAGGAGCTGAGCCAGACCGAGCTACACTGCTGCACAAAGCTGAGAATAAAGCACTTCAAGTCCAGAGACACACTTGAGTTGGGAGAGACTGGAAGCACTTCAGGGATTAAACAGACAAAAAACCCACAAAACAAACCAAAAAACAAACAAGCAAACAAAACCCATAATAATAATAATAGCAATAGTAATAATAATAAATCGATTTCCAAGGAAAATTTCAACCCCTGCTCATTCTGTGTGAGGGGTTTAACTTTGGAAATGTTCCCCAAAACCTGTGGCTGCTTCTATTGGCAGAAAGCCAAATTAGCCCTCCTGAAAAGTGGAGTATTTTCAAAGGAGTACAAAGGTGCTCAGGGCTTTAGGGTGCCTCAGCAAGTGTCAGGTGAGCCAGGGTTGGATTTCTCTCTGTCCTTTACAGTACAAGTAACGAGTCACACTGATGGGCTGCGCTTCTAGGAATTTTTTTCAAGTTAAAAGCAACGTGCCTGAGGAAAATAGACAGCAAAGTGGAGTCAAGCACACCTTTTAACATCCATTTTCAACTAAAAATCAAGAAAGGGAGAGAAAAATTCCTTTGCCTTCACAGAATGGCATCTCTGAACAAAAGAGACACGAAGCAGGCACTTGTCTCTCTGCCTGCTGTCATTGTGGAGATGGATTTGCTGCAGGTGACACCTTCTCTGGCTGGTAGGTGCAGAGAATTGGGGTTTCACTCACTGCCAGACACCCACGGAACACACTCTGCTCTTGGAGGTGTTTTAAGGGCTGTCTTGCTTTCTGTGCCTGGTAGCAAAGCCAGGCTGGCAGAACACCTCACTTGTGCACCTCTGAGACACCACAATATGCTCTAAAATCCCACCAGAACACAAGGAGCCGTGAGACTGTAGACATTTACCTCCTTCAGGTTGAAAACTCCCAAGTTTCAGGCCAGAAGCCAGGAATCACCCTCTGAGGGTGGCAACTGCTGGATTTGTGACTGCCTCACATCACCACAACAGCCACTAACAGCTGTAAATAAATTTGGTCTGGAAGAGTTATTTAATGTGCTTACTTCCCAAAGAGGAATAAAATGGAAATCTTACCAATTCACTCAGCCCCTCCCACTCAGTTATGGGCTAGATCTAGAAAGAAGTACATGTCAAAGAAAAAAAACAAAGGGAAAGGGACAAACAAAAAACCCACAGGGCAAATTTCCTCCTCCTTTACCATCACTTACACCTCTTCACAGTAAATATATCCTGGGTGGCCAAGTAATTTGGTATACCACTATAAATTAGGTGGCATTTACTACCGGGAGGGAGGAAGGCAGAGGAGAAGGAAGCACTCAGATATAGAAGAAGCCATCCATTTTAATAACAAAAGCAATTACTCCAAATTTTCTTGGAACAACAACGTACAGCACCTTCTCTTCAGGTACTCTATTGACTTATGTCCTACTTAATAGTAACTACAAATACTTTGCTCAGTGGTGTATGCTCCAGCAGCACCGGATATTTCTGCATTCACCTCATTCACATTTTGTTAAGACAGTTGCCTAATCTGCCTCTGGAACGATGGCAGCACATCACAAGCGACATGGGAGACCAGGCTTTGGAATGACACCGCTCTGGGATATTCCTTACCTTCAATTCAGTTTCCTGCACATGAAGACAATTTAAGGATAGTTCAAGGTAGGTAGGAGCTTCTGAAATGTCTAAAAATTGGTTGGAAATTCTTTGTTTTCCAGCCAGAAGGGATAAATTAATTTGAACTGAACATACACCTACAGCAGATTCAAGTTTTGAACATTCATGAATAATATTTTGTTTCAAGAGTATCTTTTTAGTAATGGGAAACAAAAAAAACAAAACAAAAGAAACAAACAAAAAAATTAAAATAAAAAAATTTAAAAATAAAAAAACATAAAAATATTAAAATAAAATAAAGTTAAAAATAAATAAAATAAAAATAATTTTAAAATAAAAAATTAAAAAAAAAAAATAAAATAAAAATAAAATAAAAATAAAATAAAAATAAAATAAAAATAAAATAAAAATAAAATAAAATAAAAATAAAATAAAAATAAAATAAAAATAAAATAAAAATAAAATAAAATAAAAATAAAATAAAAATAAAAAAATAATTTAAAAAGTGTAAAGCGAAGTGAAATGTCATGAAGCAAAGTGTTGTGAAGCGAAGTGTCGCGAAGTGACATAAAGTAAAATAAAATGAAATAAAAAAAAAAAAAAGAAAACCCCAGACCACTGAACAAAAGTTTTATACTTGTTAACAGTAGAGCAGGGATTTGAGGATGGTATCATCTCCACATCAATTGCCTCAGTGCTTTTTAAAGAAAAATATGAATGGTTATCCCAACATCAGCAGCCTCTAACATCAGGATTGGATACAACCCACAAGGTCACTCAAATTAAAGCCCCTGCAAGAAATGCATGCAAAGCCCACTGGAGGAAATCACCCTTCAAGGGATCTCACTGGGTTTGGGATCAGACTGAAAATTTTCACATCACTTAAGACAGCAGGAAGCAAAGCAGCCCCATGGCCTCACCACAGAGGCTCACACTCCAACAGATTTGGGACAGATTTGAACATTTACTTCCACACCATGTCCTGTACAACCAACAGGGAGCAAAGAGTGTTGATCTTTGCCAGCTTGGGCCTGCTTTCAGCTGATGGCCCAGAGCTGACACACTCTGCATCATTAACACATTCCATGGTGCAGAGAGATGGTTACATGTGTCACTAAAAGACTTTGATTTGATGAAGACACCTTCTTAGCCCCTGCTGGTGAAGATTCTTTCAACTGTGCAGAATGAATTCTGTTGTCTGCTTATGAAGGGTAATATATAAAGCAACAGAAGATTAAAAAAAATCACGTTGGCGCAGACTCTCAGCTCCCTGTGCGGTGCTTTACAGCCACAAATCCCACCAGCATTAATCAAAGGAAGAAGATGGGCTTTCTCACACTGCTCTGGGGGACACAACCTGCCCTAAATCTGAGAACTGAAACCTCACCGAGTGGGGAGGGTGAAAGAGGGTGGGTGAAGACCTCCCCATCCATGTGATGAGGGGAAGACTACATAGTTTGCTCCCTACCCTGCCTTCCCCAGAGCTCTGCACACCACAAAGCTGCTGCCAGCAAGGTGGGAAGGGCAACAAAATCCCAGCAGTGGAGCTAAACATCCACAGCCCACTTCCCACTGGAATCATGCCCAAACACAGCTTCCACTGAATAATTCCAGCAGCTGTATTACAGCTCTGCTCCATAAAACTTTACAATGTATAAGGAAAAAATTAAATGCTACTGCAAGTGGGAGCATTTGTCTCCTGTGCATGCAGCTGACATCACCCGGGTTGGCTGAGGTTTGAAATGGAGGCACCACAAATTTCTAGGAAACTAGCCAAAATCTGAGACCACGTGGATCCCCTAAACAGGCATCCAGAAAAAGTCCTGCTTGTGAGTATTTGCAGCTGATGTCATAATCACCTGGCTATCACGGAGCTACTGTTTACCCAGATGCTTTATATTGGAAATAGTTCCATGTGCTTACCAGCAAATGAGCCAGAAAGAAAATCCCTGCTTGCTGGCACATATGTGGAAGAAATAAACTCAAGACAACAAACAAAAAAGAAATAATATTCCAGCCAAAGCTGCATAACTGAAAAATTAGACTGCATATCTAATTCTAACTGTGAAAAAAAAAATCACAAAATCACAAAATCCAAGTCCGCCTTATGACACATCATATCTTTTCTAAAAACTACACTTTTACTCAAATAGCAACACTGATTTTCAGAGCTAAGCAAACAGTATTTCCCCAATACCAATTCTGGTACATTTGACTGTGTTTTTTTACTGTGACACAAGCACAGAACATCCTCTGTAGTTGCACAATGTCTTGGAAATGTGTGAGGAAAATTAGAAGCACACACTTTCATCTCTTGACTAAAGGTATTGAGCAGTGGTGTTTGCTGCCTAACATACAAAACTCAAAACTAGCTGTGTGATTATTCTGCCTGCTAAAATAAATACACTGTATCAAAATAGATACATTTTGTTCAATTTATGCTTTTTCTTTTGACGATTTTTGAAAGACCAAGTATGGTCAAATAACATTTCACCCCTACCCCTGCTGTGGTATTTCTGCTTTCCTACCCCTGGGCAGCAATGCTGGGCCAGATGTGTAAAATGAACATATACACGTATTTCTGCTCATCACAGCAAATCCCAGACCAGATTCCTGCTGGTCTAAATGGGCTTAACCTAACATTTTTCCCTCATTTACATCAGCAGGTAATTTGGGGCTGTGGTACGCACAAAAAAGACAAATGTACACTTAAAACTGGTTTCTGGAAGCGTTCCTGCTGAGAACATTTACCAAACGTTTGGATTCCCCTGGAATTTCAGAAATCAGTGAGATTTAAGCAGCTGCTTTAATCAAATGATCCTTTGAAAACAAGAAATGGATTGCAAAAGTTTGCTGCACAGGATACTACTAGTATTACTACTACAAATAATAATAGTAATACAGTGGCCTTACACGAGTAAGAAGCAGTGATATTCCGCAATTAATTTTCTGTTGTTGTATCTAAATAGATGTAAAACTTGAGCTGGGCAATGAGAAATCATGCTGCTGAAAATTGAACAAGCATCTGCTCTTGTATCAATCCTGTTGCTAGGTTGTAATACCCATTTAATATGCATTTAGCAGCTGAATTACTGCCATCAAACGCCCCCCTAAGTGCCACAAAACTTACTGGGAACAGACAGATCAGTTCTCACTTCACCCAGATACACTGCTCAGCCCACACACAACTAAATTGACCTCTAGAATTACCTGCATTGAACTATTATTGGTATTTTCGTTCTATACTTGAGACTTTGTTTCCTACATAATCGTAGATATTGGTTACCTGGCACAGAGCCTTCCAGGAGGATGAAGAACAGTGCAAGAGGTTCAGAGAGCCACAAAAAGAAACCTTCTTTAAGATGAGGACAGGTTAATTGAATGTATTTGCTTTTCAAAGAGGAAGTTGGGGGCAGAGGTGATCGCAGTAACTTTTGTGTTACTGTTACCTAATCTCACAGCAGGGTCCTGTTCAGTCTGAAAGACAAAAGGCTGAACCATGTCCAAGGCTTTGGGTTCAAACCAGATAAATGTAGATGAGAAATAAGACTCAAAGCTCAAGCTGCAAGCCAAATCAATCACAACAAATTACTGTTTAAAGCAGCTTCTCTTTCTTTGCAAATCCTTCAATCAATATCGGGGGGGAGGGGGTTTGTGGATTTAAGTTCTGTTCTCTTTTGTTGTGGAGTTGGTTTGGGGTTTGGTTTTTTTTGTTTATCTTTAAAAAACACCTAATTTAGACACAGTTCCTGGGCTCAAAGCAGTCTGTGAGAATTCTATGACTTCAATTGATAAATAAACAAAAAGTTGGTTTGGGGAAACTTAAAATTTATAAACCCACCAATACACTGTGTGTGTATTTTGTGACAGACTCCCAAGCAAGATCAGAGCCACACCTGGAAATTCACAGCACCCTTGGAAAGAAAATCCCCTGTTCCTAACAAAATCTCCAGAGATGAATCAGGCTTCATGTTGCAGGTAGAAAGATGCACAAAGAGGAAACACAGCTTTGACAAAGGTGAATCCCAGCTGTCCCCAACACAGACAAATCTGCCCCCAAATATGAATCAATTCAGTGTTTACACTGGGGTCGTATTCACTTTCATTTTATCAGAATTAATTAGACAACGTTAGGTTGTGGTTGAAGGAATCAATGCTTTGCAAGGACAACAGAACCCTCTACATGCCTTCACTTGACTGTCTGGACAATTTAAGATACAAAACAGGAAAACCAAACCAAACAAAAAACCCCACACCTTATAACAGAGTTCTACCATTTCTGAGTCTCAGTTTGGAAAACCCATGTCCCACATTGTAGCCCAAGGGATCCATTGAAAACACAAAATACTGCTTCAGCAAGTACCTTTTTGCCTATAATCCCAAACTGTCATAAAAGTATTATCTCCACCCTTCTGCAAAATCAGGTATTTCTATGGAATATCTTTTGAAACTTCCCACTGTATTAGGCTGACAAAGGAAAGTGTGTCTTTTAGGCCAGTATCCTATGTGTTTTAACTCTTGAGTCATGAGCAGAAATTGATGATTTATTTCTCTTCCAAAGTATTTATTTTCACAGTCAAGGAAATAAGATTTGTGGTGCCAAAATGCAGATAGCATGGCATAAATATAGTTCTGTGTTCTTGTAATTGTATTTATAGTATACCTGAGGGATTCCAACTGTGCAAATAAATCTTGTCATTTTCCACACTATGCAAATAAACAATTCCACAGTGGGAATAAATGGTGTTTATTCCTCTACAGAATGCTTTTCCTTGAAAGCAGTAAAGTGGCCTACCAGTATCAACATCCTGTCAGAGAGCAAAGGGCAAGTTCCACCAAACTGTGGCAAATTGTGGCTTCCTGGCTGCCATGGCCTTGGAGCAGGGGGGAAGAAGGGGAAATGGAGAGACAGCTCAAGAACCCTGCAGCTCATTCTGCCCATTTTCCTGCTGTGCACAATGCCAAGCCCTCCCAGCTCCTGAGGGAACACGAACAGCATCACATCCGTGGTTAAATACAGGAGGGGCAGACAAGGCTGTTTGCCTCCACCTGAGTTTTGGGCTAAGCAAACCTTGTTGATTTTCTGCCATGCACTATAAACTTTAACAAATTCAGCAAGGCAACTATCAATTTAAACATATGTAACTGTGAGAAGAATTAATCCTGAGTTTAATTCCCCTCCCTTCCTTTGGTGGCATCGCTTCAACAGCACCCAGGCGTCCTGCATTGTTTAATTGCATTTATCCTCACAGCAACCTTGCAGAGAGGCAAACACCATTATCCCTGCTTGACAAGTGGGGATCTGAAGCACAGAGAAGCTGAATGACCTGCTCAAGGTCACAGAGAAATCTGTTGCAGCATAAGCACTAAATCCCAGATTTGCTGAGTCCTTTGACAGCACAATCCACTAGAACTACCTGCTACTGGTGCTGGAAATTCTTCCTGAAAGGACAAATAGTATTTGCCTTTTAATTGCCACACACTTTTCCTTTGTGCTAAATAGAAACCAGGCAAATTGCACAAATCAAAAATGCACTAGGAAAAAGAATCTGACCTGAAGCATTCCACACAGCACTATAAACACAAACAAAAATGAAAAATCTTTTCTACTTCACAGAGGCAGTTTTTTCTTCTTTCAGAATATAAATTTCTTGATGGCAGCAGTGCAGCACAAAGAGATAAAACACGGCATGCCTTACATAGTGGGAAAAAGAAAGGATTTTCTCTCTTTCCTTTTTTCTTTACACATATTTCATCTTCCCTCTCCTTGTTTCTCCCCTTCCTTTCATGAAGGAAGATAAGTCCTGGCAGTGAAGTTACAGACACCTGTTTCCCAGTTAATTGCTAGTAAAGGCTTTTTTACTATTTCCCTAAGGATGGTGCAGCTCAGACTGAAAATATTTCAAATATTTCACATTCAAATAGCTAAGCCCAGCTCTAGAGCTGCTGGGACTTTTTCTCTGAGCTAACCTGTCTTCAGAAGGATCTCTCTCCACAAAGTAGCATGGGCTCAACAGAGGATTCTGGGGAACCGCACAATTTAAGGGAAAATAATGTGAATGGCAAAGGAGGTAATTGAAAAGGTAACCAGGTATGTGTGGCAGGGAAGGCAAACATACAGAGGTGAGCTAAGTTAATTTACTGAAAGGTCAGAACAGAATCAGTCTTTTGCTCTCCTTGTGCAAGCAGAAGGGGGACAGGTACCAGGAGAAACGTGCATTGCTATGCAAATAATTTGCTTTATAACTACCATGAAGAATAGGCAGATTGTACAAAAATGTCAAAGGGAGCACGGAGAGCAAAGGGGAGGTGTGAATTAGTGAATAACTGAGGAGATGGTGACTAAGTGCCACTTTGCCACTGACACTTTAGCTATCCTGGAGACATTGTTTTCCTCCCATCCTTCCATCTCCCTCTTTGTAAAATTCAGCACAATTATAAGCAGTGGAATCACAACAAAATAATGATGGCATGGCTGTGGAGCACATGAATTTCTGCCAGCAAAAAAGCTAAATATTATTACTTATAAAGGAATATCTCTAAGCATGTCACATTTCACCCTAATGGCACAGAAAAAAGAAAATTCTGTTGAAAAATAAGAAAACCAGTTACTTCCCCTGCAATGCATGCTTATTGCAATTGTACAAACCTCCCCTTCCAGCTCTTCAGAGCTCAGATCCCTCACACAAGTAGGACCCACAAATGCTGCAATTTCACATGGACTCGGATGGGTGACCTTACTGACATTTTCTGTGCACTACCAGCCCTTCTAAAACCAGTTGAAACAGAGGGAATGTCAGCAACGACCATGGGGTTTTTGGTGCTCAAACTTCCAAAAGTTTGCCATTGGTGGTAAGGAATCTGAGTAAGGAATTTATCATTTCTCTTTAAAAAAACCCAAACAAAACCCAACAAACAGAAAACAAAGCCCCAATAAAACAAAAAAATCTAATTTGCTACACTTCTTTTCTGGATGGCTTTGAAGTAACTCACAGAATTGAGGAATCCATAAATTACAGATTTTAAAATTAAGAAACCTTAACACACACACACCCCTCCAGCATCTAGATTTGTTTTATCAGAAGACTGAAGGAAAGTCTTTCCAAAGGTCATGGCTACAAATTAAACTTGCAGTTTTGAAGAATGATTACATTCCCCAGAGGAAGAATAGAAATCTCCCCAGTGCATGGGACACCCCTGTTAGCTCATTTCACACCATGTTTCCATCAGCTGGCACTGTGGAATGTGCTCCCTCTCTCCATCTGCTCCCAGAACTGCAGATTTATGCAGTTTTGGCAGGTGAGCAATTCACACACAGACCTGGCAAATCTCTCCCCTGATGTGACATCTCTGGTTTCAATTCTTCTGCACTGCCTTGGCCAGCAAATTCCAGCAGGAACTTGCCCTGCTGCCTCATTACACCATGGGATGTGATTTTTACCTCAAATCGGGCAGCAGCCAGGTTATGCCGAGGTGAGAATGCCTCAGTTGTTATTTTATTCACCTTGGTGCTGACCTTTAAGCCTCTGTTGGTGCAGAACACACACTTTTTATGCTCACTGAGCTTTCCTTTTCAATCAAGAGATGAAACCTTATTGAAGAGGTTGTCTCTGTGCTTCAGTTTTTGCGAAAAGAAAACATAACATTTACTTTTTTATACTGGAGAAACGTACTGGGAAAGTGCTGTCACGCTCTTTAAATATGACAATTCTTTTGCCCCAAATTGCTGTTGCTGCTCTCCAGCATCCTCTCATTTTCTTATGGGGTTTCTTTCCAGATTCTGCGGGGAGGATAACAGAACTACGCTTACAAAAATGGGAAAAAAACAAAACAAAACCAAACCGCAAAACTCATGTTTTGTTGTTGTGTGGGGTGGGGATTTTTTGTTTGTTTTTTGTTTGGTTTTTTTGTTTGTTTGTTTTGTTTTTTGGGTTTTTTTTGGGGTTTTTTGGGGGTTTTTTTGTTGGCTGGAGACAGATGGAGGGACATAGCATATTTTATCCCTTCAAAGATTAGAGAGCCTTTTATCCATTTCTGTGTAATGCAGCTTTCTGGCTGTGTGGTACAGGGCACAGGATTGGTACCACAAGAAAATCCAGGAGCATATTGGCAATCTCAGAAAGAAATGCTGCTTTGTAAGTCTGGTACTAAAGAAACACAAAAGGTTTTCCAAACCCCTTCTGTATCACAGGGTGCTTGGAAACTTCTGAAGGGAGAGACTGGCACATCACTGCTTCAGGGGCACTGATATTTCCTCATGGAAGTGCCAGGGAAGCAGCCCCCATCACAGTGACTTTATTCCTTGCAAAGCCATCCCTTCAATTCTGCTTCTCCCTTCACTAATTCCAGGCAAAAGCTGGGTCAGTTTAGTCATAAATTCCATAGGTAACTGGTGCCATAACTTTTCTTCACAATGTGGATGCCTTAAGACACCCCAGAACTAAAGGAAAGGAAGAAAACTTCTATCAGGTTACTTTCAATTATTTCACCTGCAGTTTTTATGTTGAAGCAGAGATTCTTGTTCCTCTTCACTGCTATCATTGGTTCATCATGTCCATCGTGTGCTCCATAGATAACCTTCTCAATTCTCCAACTGCTACTGGGACATGCAAAAAGCCACCCAAAACAGCAGAAAAGAAGGCAGAAAAGCAACAAAGAAAACATAAGAATCTGGCAGCCACTGTATGAATGCCCCCTTCAAGTAACCAAACATGTCTCAATAAATCTCATCCATTCTGGAGCACAGTATATTTCAGCCTTATTATTTCCAGTATTTGGCCTGTCATTCCTGAATGCTTGCTCAGAAACAAAAGCTTGTCCTTGAGAAGGAAGAGAAAGTTCCTATATTTTCAGTCTGAATCGCCTCCTAACATAAGCACTGAAACGCTGGGGATAATGCAAACTGTCCAGTAAAATACCATGATAGAGTACAGCTAGAAATACCTCAGCTTAATAGGTGTTGTGCCATTAACAGGGGATTTTATGGAAGCAAGTAGATGTAAATCTGTCAGGCAGGCAAAGATTTACAGCAATATCCCCTGCAGTGGATGGTTTTCATCCCATTTATGACTGCCAGGCAACACATGGGTTTTCCTCTGTCCCTTTAGGCATGAAGGCCCCCTCATTTTATTTAGGGGCTGGGATGTTCACCTTCAGGCATTCTGCACTGCCACACAAAGCTCTCAAATGTCCTGTCCCTTCTTTATGGATGCAACCCACAGCTCAGGTGACTTTACACATCCTCATTTCCAAAAAAGCCTTGTCCCATGTGCTGGACATTAGACAAGACCCAACCTTGTGTCACATGCATTTACAAGGTTAGAGCACTGTCTGCACTAAAATGCCTGCATATTCCCAAAAGCAGAGGGGAAAAGCCCTGCTTTTCTCCCAGCAGGGTAGAGGGGCTAAAATCTTTTTTGGCAGCTCCAGGAAGCAGCCTGGAAGGTAGCTATGGGATGCATCCCTAGCGGTGAAGATGATACAGGGAACAGAGATAGGGGTAGGTGGGACTACCATTCAAATTTGGGCTTATGGCAGGGGAAATTGATGTCAAAGGCTGAAAATAACACTGTTGAAGTAGGTGATTCCATCTGCTGAGCAGAGCCTTTCACCCAAGTGTTCATACAAACACTTCAGAACTCGGGAGGATTTCTCCAGTGTGGTGAGAGATGCCTTCCTTGGGGTGAAAGAGAAGCTTCACACAAATCAAACTGCAATACTGAAGCAAGGCTTTAATTATTCCTCATGATGTCTGCTCTCTTAACTGTCATCAGTGGTGTCATGAGCAAAATTATATGATGCATCATGGGCAACCCAACTTTTCAGTACTGGTGCTCAAAAAGATGAAGACCTCTGGCAGTCAGTGCTAAACAGAGTCTGACTGTGCCAATAACTGAGGTAAAGTATCTCTGTACCACAACGCTCCAGATGCAGCAAATCTCAAGCCTGGAAACTCCTCAAAAGCTGAACAATTATGGGCTTAAATCTGCTTCTGATCAAGAACTTCAAAAGCACACTGTGTCCAAAAGAAAGCCTGTTATGTGCTTCCTGCAGAGAAGCCCTTATCTGCCTCAATCCTAATTAATCCTTCCAGCTGCTTCATTTCCAGCTGGAACAAAACCAACAGCAGCAAAATACCTGCATCTCACAGGTTTATTCACAGAACTGCATCTTCCCCAACCAGCCAGCATCATGCTATTCCTACAAACTCGGTTTTGGCACAAAAGCCCATAAATAATTCACTAGCAACACATTCTAAATACCACTTACCAATTACCAGAGAAACAGAGAGTACATTCAATTGCATCCTGTGGTACTGAAACTCATAACTGCAATTTCCATGTGAAAACTATCTGCAAGATAAATTCAAATACACGGAGGCAGCAGCATTTAAACTAAATTAAAACACTTTGCAGTTTTGCCTTTTGCCACAAACCCTCTAATGGCCCTTCCATTTAAAGACTTTTCCTCTATTAAAGTTTCACCATTTCAAATCCTGCTTTGACCACAGCCAGCCAGGCATCTCCTGTCACCTTCACAGTGTCCCAGTGTTATTAAGTCAGGACTTATGGACTGCAAGAGCAGAGGAGGTCACCACAATCTCTCATCTTTCTCTCTGCACAAAATGGGTAAATGTAAAAACAACAAGTGACAGCAGCTGTGCCTCATCCCTAGAACTGGTTAGCTCCAGTAGTTAGTTGCATTTACAATTAAAAGTCTGTTTTTATTTTGATCTTTATAACTGTCTTAATTGCACTGCTTGAATCCTATAATGCCTTTGTCACCCGACAGACCTTCAGGGACAGGCAGCCTCTTATAGCCTCAGCAACTTTGCTTCCTCTTCCTCCCCTGAGAATAGTTTTATATCAATGTTTACAATGAGAATTCTTTGAAGTATCATCATATTTGAAGGTGCAGTTTCTCAGGAAGCTTTAGTTCCCCTTCCACTATTTTGATTCATGTCAAGAACAATTATTAAATTAATACTTTGTCAAATAATTCACAATCACACACACACAGAAATTAGACTGATTCTCTAGCCATGATTCCCTCCTACCTATATTTGCAAATGTGTTTGGACAAATGGTTTACAATTCCTGTAGCAACATGGAAGGAATTATTCAATCAAAATCTCCCTATTTTTTCTTGTTTCAAGCCTACAATTCCAAGTGCAGCATCAGATGTCCTAGAAAATAACTATATAGAATTTATTTGAGATTTCCTAGAGTAGTGAAATTATTCACAAAAGGATTTTTTTTTTTGACACATGCCTATATGAAAGATACAGCTGGGGTCACATACACAAATTAATGAAAAAACACATGGCTATTCAAAACCAGTCACTCAAACACAGATATTCCCTAAATATTGTTACATTCTATGTCCATTCTTCACCATTTTTCCTGGGATGCTGCTTTAAGCCTCCTGAGATGGAATATTTTTCAATTTGGGCCATTTTATTGCTAGGAGATGGACACAAAAACATGAAAAAGTCTCCAGTAACTTTGTGCTCTCCTCAGCAGCACCACTGAAACCAGCAGATCCACCCATAATTAAGATAAAGTCAGTGTGGGACAAACTGGAAGCACCATTTTCTGAGTTAAATGTATATTTTCTCCACATTTAAGAAAATTAGGATATAAATTCATTTGAAATGTGTGCACTACATGTTCTGCTCACAATTCAGCTTCACATACCTGCAATATTTTATATGGCCCTGCCTGGGTTCCCCTACAATCCGCAGGAGTGGAATCCCCTCAATTCTGTATATTTATTTCCAGAATCTATTCCTGTACATATTGTAGCCGAGTAACAATTCCCTCCACTGCTATGTGCTTAAATTACTTTCTTTGTTGGTCTGAAAAATTTAAGATTTAGGGGAAGGAAAGGAGGGGCAAGGAAACCATAAGAAATGAAAAACCAGGAAAACAATCCTTTCCACACCTCTGCTCATAGGAATACAGATTGTCGCTCTCTGAACTTTGCCAAAAAACTTCCTTAAGGAATTTTCTTCTGATTCCATCCCCTGGAGCATAAATTACAGAATAAATACAGGGCAGCTGCTGGGCTTTAGCATCGCTGGTTGTGCTGTGTCCCTGGAAAGCTCCAGTAGCTCATGGCTGTGCCCAGGGCCCCTCAGGAGCTGCAATTTCACAGTTTGATTCCCAGCACTCCCTCGTGGGGCTGCTGCCCCTGATGAGTTTCTGGAGCTTCACACACCCTGGGAGAGGCTTTCTCTGCTGTAGCTCCCCACAGGTAATGCAGAAAACATCAGTGCAAAACGTAGCTAAGGCAAAGCACAGGGAAGGCAGGAGGAAGCACTCAGAGTGCTTTGGCAGAGCTGGATTTGTCTTTTTATTTTCTTTTTTTCTCCTTGCTGGCCAGTCATTGTCTTTTTCTCCTCTGCATTTTTATTTCAGAGCACTGCCAGGGTTGCTCTTACCCAGCTGAAGTGCAGGGCTCACTTGTGGAGCTGGGGAACTTTGTGTTTTTGCACGGGTCACAAGTGCTAATTGCACACCGTGGCTTGATGCGCTGGGAAGAGCAAGGAAATTGAAAGAACTGGCAATAAGTCAACCAGGAAACTTCAGCTGAGAGAAGAAATAAACAATTTCATGCACATAAGCTTTACAATAACTATGAACTCTTTCATATTTCCTTTCAAAGCACTACAAATAATTTTCACAAGTGCCTTCTGGTCAGAGAAAGAAACTTGATACCTGGTGTAACTTCTGTAGTAAGTGCTCATCTTTTACTTTTCACATAACTGTGTGGACATTCAAGAGACATCTTAATAAAGCAGGAATTTATGAAGTCAGCTTCCAGCCACTAAAATCTCAAGAGCATTCATCCAGGACGTTGACATTTTTATGTAGCCAGCAGTGAGATTATGGCTGTATGCTTACCTTCAAATCTTTTACTTTAAAATAAAATAAATCTGAAAACAAAAAAAAACCCTCAAACTTATGAATCAGCATAAGGAAGATGGCGGGTGGCCACTTCATTCTTACTTTGAAATTTAGTCAAAATCTCAAAGAAATATTTAAGTATCACTTGGGGTTCAAAAAAAAAAAAAAAAAAAAAAAAAAAAAAAAAAAAAAAAGCAAACCCCAACAAATTCTATAAAATACAGATTAAATTGTGCCTCGTGTTTTAGAGAGTGAAATGACACAGGGCAGCTTACTGTTGTACAGGTATTTGCTGAGTGAACTTTATCTCATCATCCAGCTTGCAAATAAAGGTATTTATATTTTTGCCATCAGTATTGATCTCTTAGGGAGTCAACTCATGCCCAGCAGCTATTTCAGCCTCAGGTGACTGATCTCCACCCTTTGGATCACACAGCCACCTTTCATCCACTTCACTGCCTGCTTTCCCAGCCCAGATCTCACCAAATTACTGGAGACCCTCTCATTTCATTGCAAGAGGTTCTTGGGGAAATGTTTAACCAGGAAAAAGCTGCACAGGCTGTTCCTGTTACCCTCTCATTCTCCATGTGCCTGGAGATGGCTTCCTAACTTGCTCCATAGACTTGCCAGTGCCTGGGAAGGGTATGAACAAACAGTCTGTACCTCCTCAGTTCTTTCCTTCCCTTCCTGACTACAGATGTGAAGTTTTCCTGGAGAAAATTCCCAATCACCACAGCCTTCCTAAGATGATCTAGAGCACCTTTGCAGTGGCATTGGGCAGCTCCCTCAGCAGCCCTGGATACACCCCAGGGACTTGTCTGTGTCCCATATTGCCCCCACAGGGATCACTTTGGGACACAGACAGCACCTCTAAAGGGACAGGGCTCATCTTCCACCCCTGGCCCTTCTGGAAAACAACCCAGCTGCTCAGGAAGTGAAGTGTGGCTGTCTTTACACTGCTCTTTAATTTGATAAAGCAGGACAGGTCAAAGGAGGCAGTTCAGGATGGATAAAGTTCTTCACTTAGCCAGAAAAGCCATCACATTTATTTCTCCCTGAATTTGTCAAGAAGAAGAGCCAGAGGGCCTGAGGCCAGAACTGCCACTTGAAAAGCATTGGTGTGCCAAAATAAAGGTACAGAGAGCTTCCTGAGGAATATATTAGGGTATTGTTCAAAACCTGGATTTCTGCTGTCCTGCTTTTTGCAAGGTTCCTCTCTTTCCCACTCCAAAGAAAAGTAACAGATTTGGGATTGAAAATAGAAGGAACAGCACTGGGGCAGGGGGGGAAATGGGGAAGAAGATTATTAAAATAAGAGCTGTCCTCCCACTACACACAGGTAACACTTTGACAGCTTCTCCAGCTATAATGTCATATAAAAAGCATTCTGAATTAACTTCAGACCTTTTTAATTTCTGATTTCAAATTAAACCTCCTCCAAATGCCCACCCACCTTAAGAAAGACAATTTAATTAATTCCCTGAAGATATATTTGAAGAGACATGAGAACCACCCCCTTAAGGATAGGTAATAAGTGTTCTGCCCAAAATGGGAGACAAGCAGAAAATACCACCGATGACATTAAAGTCTATTTTGTGTCATCTGAGGTAAACAAAGCATCTAAGAATGAAACTGTCCCAGAAGCTTCAAAGGCTGCCAAAAGATCACCTTAAGCATCACTTCTGACTCTTTCAGTGACTCTGAAATTCACAGCTGTAGTCATGGTAATATTTTTAATGCTTTCACTGCCTTCACAGGGAGGATTCCTTGCTTTCACTCAAGACTCAGAACTAGACAGAGGTTTTGGTAAAGATGGTATCAAAAGAGGACAAAAGCAGGAATCTCCACACATCTGAACACCTTCAGCACATCCTTTCCGTGGGAGGTGTCACCAAAAATGTCTGGACATCAATCTTGAGCATAAGAAACCCCACACACCTAATTCTGGACATCACATAAGTCCCACTTCACAGTTCACTGTTCTTCCATTTTTCACATCTGATCTGGATTTTGCTACTCCAGAACCATCAAAGCACCTCATTAAACATTCAAAGGATCACTAAGCCATCAGTCTACAGAAGGAGCCAAAACTGCATTTACTTTCTTTTCTTTAATCTCCCAGCCCTTAATTGCCATATTGACAAAAAAGAAACAGTTGTTTACCTTCTAAAGTCTCGGGAGTGCCTGCCAAATTAATCCTTTTAGGCAGCATTTCTCCAGCTCCAGAAACAAGTAAGCAGCATGCAAAGCAGCAAGATACTCCCCTAAGAGGCAGTAAACACACACTGCTTCAAAATTGACCTTGACTATTATAACTTGTCACAGGTTTCTTCTTTCCGGTTTCATAGAGCCCAGAGGCTCCAAAAAGTGGGTTTGCTTCTCAGAGCAATCAGGGGACTTGGAAGATTATGCAAAAAAAATGTTTTATAACCTAAATGGGTGCAGGGGCCAAAACAGAGTCAATGTTGTGTAGCAGAGTAACCTAAAGAATGAGCCCACAGAATCCTAAAGCACAAAGAAAAATTATTTTGTGTTAGACTCCTGACAAATATGAGAATGACCTGCACATTGCAAACACTGTGAAACACTGAATTGTACTAATGAATTCAATGACGCTGTGTCCTAAAATTAGCCAGTACTGTACATTTTAGAGCACCAATAATTTTCCTTTCCCAGACTGAATTATCACCCACTCTGTAGATAAATCCACAGGAGTTGGAAGTTTCTACCTACATTGACTTTTGTCTTACAACTGCAACATTGAAACAAGTACTGCTTCCTCTTAGATGATGTTTAAAATTCAGATGGTGAAGAAAATTAAATTTATTGCAAGAAAAGTGCTTCGTGTATCAATACCAAACTGGAAGCATGCTGATGGGCTTTAGTTAAAATCCCCAGTAAACTGAAACACCCTGAATGATTTGCAGCAGTTGTCCACACATTGCCCTCTGTCTGCCCCGAGGTAAAGCAGGGTTCTCCTTCCCATTTTGTCTGCAGAAGGAAATACACCCAAAATGCTGAATCCAAGCAGCTGGTCAATGGCAGGAAATTTAAATCAAGGAGCTGCATGTTTAGGTGCAATCCAGCACACAGCAGGTATGATTGCCACTTTTTTGCTATTTGATGGCTTCCCCCTGTTTTAAGGATCTGAGAGCCTTTATATGGCTCCCTACGGCCACCTCTAAATTTCACTGACTCACAGCTGTTCACCCCAGCATTATTTTAGTCTAGAAGAGGGTTTCTGCAAAAAGGAGGCTGTAATCAAGCCAAAATAAAACCTATTTTGAGAGGAAATATGCAAGAAACTAGGTTTTTAGATTGCTACCTAAATTCTGAGCAAGATCAATGGGACTAAAAGGGTACCACTAATGTATTTTATGTATATCACCTGTATATCTCTTCAGAGAAGTGTAATACAGATAGTTGCTCCAACCTCACAGTTTGGATAGAGTGGCAAGTGATAGGGTCCTTTTCATTTTGCCAATTCATTACAACCTGTGTTGAGATTATTTTTAAAAGAATACACAGGTCTGGAAAAATAATTTAGGAGAGCATTTCACTTCAGAGCTGCTTCCCAGGCATTAACTGATCATTCCATTATGAAAAAGTGTGTCTTTTTTGCCCCACTGCCCAAGACTGACCTTTGCTTAAGGGATAATCTCTCTGCTGGCAAACAGATGCCATTCATGCTGGTCCCATTCATTTTGCTTGGGACAGACCAGTGTTTACAAGAAGACTGTCTAACTCTGTCAATGTAAAACTATCAGCAGCAGCCAAAAAGCCCATGTGCTTGAAAGATCTGTAGCAGCAAATAGGTTGAATATTGGGCAGTAACAACCAGGAAAAAAAGTTGTAAAACTCCTCAGTGAGGAGAGGGATGGCACAACTTCCCTCCTCCTTTCTGTCTGCGTGGACTTCTGCAGCTCCAGAGCGCACACAGCCATTTGCATTCTAACCCAGCAAGCAGGCTAAAAATAGTGCTGAAAATCCACTCTGTGGATACTGAGCAGTGCTCCAGGAACATTAAATTTAAGCCCTTTTTTTCCCTGGCAATTACAGGCAGTGTCGCAGAAAAGGAACCCAGGGCTTATCGTTCTCGGCAGAGATGTTCCCGTTTGCAAGGGAAACCTTGTGCCTATAATACATATTAATGCACCAGCATGCCTGTGCATGTTCACTTCAGGTTCCTGGAAGCCTTCCTGCCTTGATATCTATCCCTTTGCCACAGCTAGAAATAAAATAATAAACAGAAAGTAGAGCTGCATTTGCCTTTCAGACACGGGCAGTGAAGACTGTCCCAGGCACTGCAAACTTTTAAATGTGATCCCTGGTAACACAGCCCCTGCTCTGCTGTACTAACTATGCACTGAGAGGCCTGGTTTAGATATGCACTGAAAGACTGCAGACCTGAATGCAAGGTATAAATCACCAGAACATGAGGTCAGATTGGCAAAGTGCTGCAAATACTGAAAAATCTACCAGAAATCAAGATGACCACCCGTAACACCAACCAGAACTGAGCACTGCCCTGACAGTGAGCTTTTCAGACAGCTGTTGCTCATTCAAAACATTTATATTTTAATATGCAGGGCAAATGGTAGCTAGAGCAAGTTGTGGCATAGCAATTATCGCTGGGTTACCTGATAAAACCCAGAGATATTCCCTCATTCATGTTTCCCTTTCAGTGTGTCCCCAGACCATGGAAAATGAGGCTGCTCTCCCCAGCAGGTTTTGAAGTAAAAGCACTTTCTAAGGAGACCAGATCCGTGTCTCAACAGGCCACTGGCATCTCCCATCACACAAAGAGAGGGATAAAAGCCTGAATATGTCATCCACACATCTCTTCAGTGACAGAACTGCTGTTAAAAGTGTGGATCTTAGAGAGTTTGTTTCTTTCATCAACAGCTTTTGTTTCTAATTACTGAGAGGGAAAAAAATGTTAGAAAAAAACCCTAGTTTTTAAGGAAAGGTTCCCACTCAGCTTTTCAAAATGTAGCTTCTGGTTGAAGGCTCTGGGGTACCCAAATATTAATTTCCACCAAAAAAACATGCTCAGACCCTAGATCCCACACACCCCCAGATATTACTCTCTTTCCTAGAGAGAAAGAAAAGCAAAACCCCTCAGTGCAGGAGTTGTGCCATAAAGAACACTAAGATGAAGTCTACAATACATGGGAGATGCAAACAACACATGAAATATCTTTCCTTTGTTTTCTTCATGCTCCAAAGCTACACCTCCAGGATTTTTGTGACAGGCAGACAGTTCATTTCCTTTAATCTCCACTTGGATTTGTACCTCAGTATTCTCTCCAAAGTCTTGCCCTACTTTTAGCAACAGCAAGGCAAAAACATACAGAGAGAATAAACAAGCTGTGTCTCGTTGAATCCCGAGAAAAGGAGTTGTGTCCCAGCTGGGATGAAGGTACACAAGACTCAGAGGGGAAGGTAAGGAGGGAGTCGAGCTCAGCAGATCCCAAACCTCAAGTCAGTCTTTGTGAGACTGTACTTGTATTTCCAAAATCAGAAATCCTGACTGTGAAAAAAACTTAGGAATTTCCCCACAAAAGAAATATTAATATGGGAGAGGGTGTGGCTGTGTGGATTAAGAGTGGCATAACTGATTTCCTCAAACGTGCAAAGTCCTAAAATATTCAGCCAGAATGTGCAGACTTGAGGCTCTGTAACTGTTTGAACTAAAATCATCATTCCAAGGGCCCACACAGAACACTTTTCAGAGTAGCATTTCTTAAATGCATTTTCATTGACTAAAACAATTAAAATCTTCATTAGGCTACAGGCACACAGCTACCCCTGCAAATCTGAGATTGTCAAAACCCTCTTTATCTTGTCTATGATAACCTGATGACCTCCAGAAAGGCAAACGTGCACCATGCAACCATTTTGCTTTGAATCTGTCTTGCCAGAAACTGTTGCCCCACAACAATTAAATGTAAAATACAATGTGATTTATTGCGGCCTTCTATTCCTCTGTCCACACAGTTCACAAGTCACTTTTAAACAAAAAATCAGAAACACACTCTGCCTATGTTTTGATCAAAAAAGAGGCTAAGAAATGCCTTTTTTTTTCAAGCAGGACATGCATTCCCAACAACAGTTCCTCCGAAAACCAGAATGAGAAAGCCCAAACTATAAACACTCAAACAGCATGTAGGACATTAATGCTGCCCTTTGTCCTTTTAAAAACATTGTTTTGAAGGTGTTGCCTCTCAACAGTTCAGCACAGCAAGGCTGCATAATGCTGAGAATCCAGCATTACAGGAGAAATAAATGAGAGTTTCTGAGACAGAGCTGACACGGATTGAGTTTCCCTTGACTTTACAGTCCCTCCCTCCAAGTCCTTATTTCTCCACCAGGAAGAAGTGAGAGGTTGGGAATTGTTATTTAAAAGTAAAGTACTGCTGCAGTACACCTCTTTTTCAAAGGATCATCTTAATTTTGATAGATATTCATATTTCAAGCTATTAAATTGTTGGAATTCAGACAGATTGCAACATTGCTATAAAAATCATTTTATGCTGCAAACACATTGTGAAGCTGGTCCCACTGGAACTGCACCAGCTGCCAGCAGGGCATTGCTTTCTCCATTTAGGAGTGGTATTTGCATTCCTTGTTCCAAAGCATGCCAAACTCCAAACCAGACCTCCACAGGGGCTACGGGGCACTGCTGATGCTTCAAAATCCACCTGACTTTGGCCTAAAATAATCAAGGTACCAGGGTAAGAAGTGGAAAATGAAACAAAGACAGACAGACACATTTAATCAGCCTACAGCCCACACATGGAACTTCCAGGTAAGATCTTTGCTCCAGCAGGGTTTTTTTTTTTTTTTTGCTCAACGTGTTTCCGAAAAATTAGCACAGAAGAACTCCCTCTTAACAGAGTAAAAATATTGGCTACAGTGTAACATCTCTCCCCTGCTTCATTGCTGCACAAAGGAGACCAGAACTGGGGTTTTTGCTAGCAATGAGGCACGCAAACAAATTAAAAACCAGCAAAGAATTCCCTATAAAGTGGGATAATTAAGGAGCACTTCAACGAGGAGAAAAAAAATTCCATGAATACAACCTTGCTTACAACCACCTACACATGTTTTTGAAAAGACTGTCCCTAGTTTATCTCATCTTCATGTAAAAATAAGATGTTTTATGCTTCCTAGAAGCAAAAAATTAACACAGAATAGCTGCAGCCATTCTGGCTTACCTTTGAAGCCATCAGTTCATGCAGCCATGTCCTTAAACACATTTCAGAGTTACTGTCACCATCCGAGGCAGCACAGCTTTGCAAAATTTCTCTGATTGTAATTAAACAGCTCATTTCCTTTGATTTAATCCTGAAAGCAATAAGATGTTATTAGCAGGTGGAGGTTTAAATGCCAGTTTATTAGTAGCACTGACTCGGTGCCTGCTGATAGTTGCTGTGAAGGCCAAAAGGTTAACAAGACTTGGCTGGGATGCAGCAGCTTGCCAGGTGTTTTCCTTGTGGCTGATGGAGCAAAGCCAATTGAAATTATCAGTTTTTAGCCACTAGCAAGTCTTCCTTCCTAAAAACATGGAAACTTGATTTTCCTTAAATATAAAATTAAAAAAAAAATTAATTTTTTTCTTCCTGTCTCTTGCTGCAAAAACTGCCACATAATTTGTAATCATTAGCTCCAGTAGAAGCCTGCTTTTCTCTTTGATTTCAACAGCTTCTTCACAAAGCAGGAGTACAAGAATAGTGTAGCACTTTAAAGTAATAAGGATCTGTTCAACAAAATAAAGTTTCACAGATTTTTGAATTCTTAAACAATGTTTAAGGCAAAGAACAGGTGTTAAAATTTTTCTGGAGGAGTTTTAATTACCTAATTCATATCTGTAGAGTTGTAATAAAATAACAAAAATATGATTAAATATGAGGCAAGCAGCATGCATGGATAATAAAAGAAATGCACACTGTGGTTTTGGACTGAATACACAGGTATTTGGTCCAAAATAAAGCAGATGGCAAACCAAACACATAAGCATCCACTTTATCTTGCAGTTCCTGTGGTTCTCTGATTGCTTTTATTTATTTTGTGTGTGTAAAATTAGGCAGATGAAAGACAGGTGAGAGATACATGTTCCCCAAATTCATTGTTAGAGGGAAAAAAACCAAAACAGGTTCTCTTATGCACAGCAGTGTCCTGAAAAACACATCCATCAAACCCAAGTAAATGATATTATTTGAGTTTACAGATTGTTCCCTTGTACTTCTTCCTATTTAGGAATACACCCTAACTAGAGAGTTCACCAAGGCATGACCCTGGTCTTTTAGGGCTGTCCTTTTGAACATGTATTTGTCTCTGCAAGTATTTCAAAGGGTTCCAAAGGCCAGAGTGAAGATCTTGCCCCACTCACACCAAAAGCAGCTTTGGCAAAGCCAGGATTTTACAATAAAATAGCTGATTCCAAAAAAAAGAATAACCACTGTGCGCAGGGAGAGCAGGGGGATATCTAGGCAACAGAGCCATCTGAAAATTATTTTCCAGATGAATTCTGTTTCCTGAGGAGTTTGTATCTTTGGGGGCTTGTCTTGCTGGAACCGCAAAGCATTTCAGGCAATTTATTTGAAAATCGTTTTATTAAACTCTTCAGCCTCATTCCCTGCCTCTCCATTCTACTGCATCATCTGTTCAGAGCCCTATCATTCTCACAGTGCTGCTAATGACAACAGAAATCTCTGTTTCTTGTAGAAACCTCACAGAGATAAAGCTGAACGAGCACAAGAGGTGCATTAGGACAAATCTCGGATCGTGTAATTGTGACGTGAAGACAGCAACTTCTCCGGGTAAATTTTTTCCCAGTGTTTGTCCCTCTTCACGGTGGAAAACCACATTCAATCTGTAATATGAAGCTGGAGTTTTCCACATGCCACCCTCTGCCCATTGTCTCTCATCCTGTCACTGTGCCCTCTGCGAAGGGCCCGGCTGTCCTGGCAGATTCCATCCCCTTCGTCACTTTGTGCTGTCCCTGTCTCACCAGCGGAGCTGCAGCCACACCACCAGGGATGGTGCCAAAGGCCCTGCTAATGCCAAGGGAAACAACAAGCACTCATCTGAGCCTAGAAGGCACCCAGGGAATGCCTGTTTTGGATAAATCTGGATCAGTCTGCACTGGCTCTTTCCACTGACCTTGTTGACATGTATGGAAATGGAGGATTTGCTCTGTGACCTGCAGCTGAGCTTAGCAGAGGTAATTCCCTCCTGAATGCTCAACTCACCCCTGAAATCAGCCAAGATTTTTGCAAGGTTTCCCTCTGGTTTGAAAATGTAAACAAGGCCCAGTTCATTGCCATATAATTACTATCATATATCTGTCTCCTGGAGGAACCTCTAATATTCCTCAGTAAGTAACTTTTTGCTGTTAAATTGTTTGAAATCCAGCAGTAGCATTATACAACGTATTTTTATTAGCACATTAGCCAAGAAATGATTCAAGAACATAACAGCTTTTCTGAAGTGGATTTAAATTGTCATCAATCATTCAATAAACTCTAACAGAATTTCCCCTTTCTGCACATTCTGTCAAACACCACTGTATATTTTCCTGACTAAAGCTTATGGTGGCCAAAAGGCATCTCTGAGAATACTATATTGTCAAACTTGAGTATGGGGGATATGGTATGTGCTTTAAAAGGCAAAACTGTTCTTGGAGTTTATCCCCTCTCCCATTATTTCATTTTTCTTCAACACTGCAGTCTTCACAGGAATGACAAATCATCATTTTTCAAAATATATTTTGACGTATTGCTCAAGTAATCACAGCCACCAGTTTAAGCAATTTAGTGAAATAAATATTTGTTTTTCTCAATGTTCCTCTGCTCAGTTTTTCCCATGGAGTTTTGCTTTTCCCCTCAATGCAATCCAGCCCTATAGCAGCCTTCTATCCATATACAAACTGTGTTTAAGCTGTCTCCAGGAAACCAGTTTGGCTGTGCTGCAATCCTACAGTCACTTGGCAGAGACACAGCACTCTTCCCGAGTTAGTCCAGGAATGTTCCTGAGTCTGTAAAATCACCAGGACCTAAAGCAGAGTGAAATGCAATATTCTCACTGCAGGTAAATGCTAAAATAGCCAAGGCTGTACCTATTCTGCATCTGAGCAGAGGGCACTGCAAGTGTGAGGCTTCTGACAAACACCACACAGATTTAAATTAATTCTATTGGATCCTGACGAAATGTTAAGTCAGGACAAATGGAGTAATCCTGTACTCACTCCAGTTATTGAGTCATTTCAGAGCAAGGTACAGCCTTGTTTCAGCCTCTTCCTGTGAAAATAAAATTAAACCATTTATCATTTGGAATTATCCATGGTCTTATCACAACTTGTAATTTACAGTATATTATATGCCTCACTTTTCCTTGGCATTTAAATTTAGCACATGGACATTTTTTGTTAGACAATAATCACCCAATGCTTCCAGCTTAGTAAAAGCTCACAAAGTAACACAAATTGTGTTAGATAATGTGACACAAGTCATCCAGGCTAGAAGAATGTTTTCCAAAAAGTAACTATGTATTTATATCCTTTGACTTTGCTTCCGTTCTCCAGTATTTTCCAAATTTTGCCAGGAAAAAAACTGAGGTTTAAGAGTTTATTTGACAGCACAGGCAAAGAAGATGAAAGCGAAAAAGATGAGTAAAATCTAGAAACAACATGGCAGATCAACCACGCAAAAAAATTCGTCAGCACCCAGGTTTTGTGAAGCTCCGTAAAGATGGAATTGTTATTTACATCACTCTGCTCCTTGTCTTTTTTGTTTGTCTCCTTCCACCAGTACACCCTGTCTTTTAGACAGCCTCATCTCTGGAACAAGGCTTGTTATTTTGCTGTGTGTTTTATTCAGGTTCAGCAAAATCGGTCCCTGAATGGATGAGATTCCTCACGGTATTACTTCAATATAAATGTTAAACAACAATATTATTGTTATGCCATATAGCTGATCCACACCAAGGGATTTGGAGTTGATTCATTCATCATTGTCAGGCAGGCAGTTTAAATTCCATTCGAGCCCATATGCAACAGCCCAAGAATAATGTGATCACTTTTTAAGGATGTGAAAGGAAAAGGGGTCTTGGGAACAATTCAGAATGAAGGAAGCTCACTTAAAAGCTGCAGTCAAACTGGAGCTCTACAGCTTAATTCAAATTACTGTCCCTTAGTGGCTGCATCTCTGGGCTGGGCTGCAGCTCCAAAGACTTGTCTGCAGGACACCCCTCAAGGTGCAGGAGTCAAACACTGGGTGAAGAATGTCCTGTGCTCCCTTGGAGCCGTGCCAAAGTTGTGATGCCATTGACTGGTTT
Organism: Prinia subflava; assembly: GCF_021018805.1. NCBI lineage: Eukaryota > Metazoa > Chordata > Aves > Passeriformes > Cisticolidae > Prinia > Prinia subflava. The sequence continues at coordinate 2,926,847 of NC_086271.1, forward strand.
CAGCTTAACAAGGTGAAAACTGCTCCCAAAGGGACACAGTGCCTGCTGCCACAGTGGTCGGTGACATTTTGCAGGCAGCTGGCACTTGGAGATGTCAGGGATTGGATTTTTGGGTTCTTCCCAGCATGGTGCTGAAACTCTCCTTGCCTTGAACTCAGTGACACCCAGCAGGGCAGCACAGCTAGAGGAGCACTACTTTGCCAGAGAGGACATCAGGAAACAACATCTAATTCCAGCATATTTGTCTGGGAAACAAATACTGAGCTCTCCAGTGGGCTCCCTTGTCTCCTCAGCCATCCAGCAGATTGACTGAAAGGTGTCATAAAGCATTTCCTAGAGACCACAGAATTGCTTGGTCACAGAATTGGTATATGAATCCTTTCTGCACTCATATTATAGCTTCAGTGCCTTTCTTGCCTCAGCAGTCCACTTTCTCAAGAACATGTAGATCTAAACATTTTTTCTTAGATATAATTTCCAAATAACCTTTCATGAAGTCCTTCTGCTTCACCAGTCATCATGAAACAGCATTCCTGCCATCAAAATCAAACTGCATTAGGCTCCAACACAACCACCAGGCCTAGAACTGAATTAAAGTTTACAGATAATCTGAAAGCAAGAACACTGAGCTTTATCTGGCTCCAATTTCACTCAAGGCCTTACTTATTCTTACTTATGACGACATGCAAGCAACACCATGCAAAGCTTAGAATATATTACCCAAACAAGCCTAATTCCTTTCCTTAACAGCCTGCTTCAAAATGGGTACCAGAGATAAGAAATTTGGGCATCATCTTTGGAGTTTTGGGACACAAATTAATGGAGTATCTTAGTACGGCAGTCAGGGACCAAAGGCAATTTAATTGGATGAAATACAAAACCAAGGTCCTGACTCTCCATGTTCAGTGAAAAACCCATGGGATTCTTGCGAGTTTGAGCATTCAGCCCGTGTTTTCTCTAAATGCCAAATGAGATTAAATTCTGAATATCATGTTGCACCAGGGGAGGTTTAGATTGGGTTTTAGGGAAAATTTCTCCATGGAAAGATCTGCTAGGTACTTGAAGAGGCTGCCTGTGTGAGTCACGGGAGGTTTTTAAAAGATGTGTAAATGAGGGGGTTTGGTGGACTTGGAAGTTCGGACTTGATCTCAAAAGCCTTTTCCAACCTAAAAAATTCTGTGATGTATTTGGCTTGCACTGTACTTCTCATTTGGAAAATTTTGTATTCCAGGTCAAAAGCAAAAAAAAAAAAATCTGTGAAAGGCTGCTGGATTGCTTATAAAGTTCTTCACAAAGAAAAGCGTGACAAATACAGCTTAAGATATCACTAAGCATTAATAGTGACAGTGGACTATTAAAAGAGAAAGTTAGTATAGGTACATCTATAAGCATGATTCCAAAATGAAGTGTTTGTACAGTGCAATGAATTTGATGTAGTAAAGCAGTTTTGCCTCTTAAAAAAAATAATTTTTCTTTTTCTGCAGCAACAGTTTCATCTTTTTTTTTCCCCCCTCCCATTTTACCTAACAGCTATAGGGTCAAAAAGTACATTCCCAACAGAAAAAAATATTTTCTTTTGTTTGTAAACGCTGCAGTTGCTCGCCAGTTCCCTTCACTTAGGAAAGTGCAGCAGCCGAGCACTCAGCAGTCCCTGAACTCCTGCATCTTTCCCATTGCGTGCCGGGGTACCCAGGGGCAGGAAAACAACCCTCTCAAACGCCTGCCTAATGCACTCAGCTTGAAAGGGACACGGGCGTTCTCACTGGCCTCTGCAGTGCTTGCCAGCCATGGGGGCAGCAGGAGGAACAGAGAAAAGGGCAAGGAGAGGGGGAGAGAGGCAGGCAGAACACGCTGTGCCACAGGAAATGCAACTGTGCTGTGTTTGTTTACTAATAAAGATGTCAAAGGCTTGCTTGATGCTTGGGAATTTTCACATTCCGTTCAGGGATTTGACTGCACTCTGTCTCATGGTTAAGGAGCTTCCTGAAGGCTTAGGGGTTCAGATTTTCCTCTTTTTTTTTTTTTTTAGCCCTTCTTTAATTTTCCTGACTTATGTCTAGAACCAGATGCCTAGAACTCACAAAATTATTGTTAATAAAGGCACAATTAATCCTTCAAAGTAGCCCGAAAGACTTCTCCAGAGAGCTACACACAACCTTTGCATGTTTCTGATGGCAATAGGAAACACAAGCCTGCCCAAGACAGGCAGCAATGCTGGGAATTTCATCCTTCCTCTCCACTGCAAGGAATGGACTGGAAATTAAGTAATTCAACCTTTCTTCTGAGGCACACATTTAGGGCAGGGTTTTAAAGCCAGTGGGTGAGGAAGGGAGGTGGAAAACGCAGGACACAGGAACCACTGAAGTTTATGTACAATATATTAAGTTGATTACCACTGAAGTTGTAATAAACTAAGTCTAAATGTCATAATAACTGGTGAGACAGATTTTTGTTAATCACTATTTGTAAAACACAGTCTCCTCGTTACACATCTAACAAAGAAAACACAGCACATTATGTTTTCAGGATATAGAAAAGAAATAAAAAAGGGTTTCCTGATTCCTGAAAGTTTACTGATCCTATGAAGGGAAACTCAAAACAAATCAGAGAAACAGAAGTTTTCTTCTGACCAACCTTTTTTAAGGGACAATTTTTTAAAATTATTGTTATTTTTTTCCAGAGCTGCTTTTTGCTCCTCCTTCAGATAGGTTTTGTTCTTCTAATTTGTTTTCCCAGTGTTTATTCTTTAAGCTTGTGTCTGAAACACCACCACTGTCCCTCCCTGTGATCATGGTCACTTGTGGATCAAGGCAGCAGAGGAGGGATAAGCCCTGACCAGCCTCAGCTCCTCTCCATGCTCCGATCACACTGATGCTCTTTTGACTGATTTGTGCCATCATGTGGCCACAGGCAGCAAGGAACCAATTTCAAACAATTCCAGAAGAGGTGAAAGTGGGACAGAAAAAGTAGGAATGCATCGTTCAGCCCTCCCTCCCCAGCAGGAGCTCGGGGCTCCTCGGTGACACTGCCCTGCCTCTCCCCACACGGCTGCTGCCAAGCTCAATGAGGGGTTACAATCTTTGTGCCCCTGGTAAACGTGTTGCTGCCCCAAAAATAAAACCCTAATGCATCTCCGGAGAGTTTTGCATCTCCGGAGAGTTCTGCATCTCCGGAGAGTTGTGCATCTCCAGCAGGTGCCTTTCTGTGCTGGCAGAGCAGAGGAGCTCCATCCTGCGCGGCCGCTGGCGCGGAGGCGCTGGCTGCGTACGCACCGAATGAATCACGCTGATGAGCTGTCTGCAGCACACTGCCCAGGGCCCGGCACACTGGGGTCACCTTTACACACAGCAGCACAGGAAAATTACAGCTTCAAAAGACATCCAGACACTTACACTGAAATAGCAGATCGGGTCGTTTCCACGAGCGGTGCTTAACACAATTTCACGGCCCTGCGGCGTGGCTGAGAGGCATTTTAGGCATTTTCTGCATTTTCTGCTCCTGCATCTGCTCGGGGCTAAGGAGAGCGATCCGGGCTGGAAGAGCTGATGCTCCAGACACATGGCACTTGTGGGGATGCCTTGGGAAGGCTGAGCTGGAACAGAGACTGGGCAAAGCTGGAGGATAAAGCCGGGATTTAGTGAAAGGCCTCCGGGATACACCTTGGGAACCAAAAACAAAAAGGATGGCAAGTCACAACCTGAAGCTCTAATTGGACAATTAAGCCCAAATATACAAATGGACCAAAACTTATAAAAGTGTCAGATCTCGTAACTGGTTTGCCATTTTGTGACCGTTCTCAGCCCACCTTGGGTGCAGCCCTGGTCAAGCCCTTCTGCTCAGATGACAACCCAAGCTGTTTAGCAAAATATTGACTTGATCTCTCAAAATTCTTGTAAAAGCAATTTGTAATTTGATGATGTTGTCAGAGACAAGATGGTCCTTGGGATTAGCATTTACAAGCTGTTAAATTTTGGCAGAAAGTACATAGCTTATATTAATTTCAAGAAACGTATTTCAACTACTTCAGGATAACAACAATTAATTCTGCAGAGCAAATAAAAAATAAAAATAAACATCAGTCATTGGGTTATCAGGTACAGAATTAAAAACCAACAGCCAAACCAATAAATAATTTCACAAACCAGATCATGTTTCAAGGAGCAGCTGAAGAACAAAACACCTTTGAGTCACAAGCTGCTTAGTCAAGATGAGTAAAATTGCCTCACCTTTCTCTTTGAACTATCTTATCCTTTCTGGATATCTATTTGGCTGTCATTAACATCAAATAAATCACTCACCTGCCCCCAAATTTAAACATTATTTAAACAGATTGATAAGAAGAGGGCATTACTGAACAGATGGTATTGTTGTTCCAAGCTTTACTGAAAGAAAGCTTTACTTTACCTTTACTGAAAGAAGCTCTATCACAGCATCAGAGAGACCCAGAGCCAGCTGAGACATCAGCCATGAAATTAATTCTGGATTTGCATGGAGGCAACAGCATTAGTTTAAGGAAAAAAACTTTGAGTTTGGAACTAGCACATAAAAATGAGAACACACTAACCATGGAAAATGCCCTGCCTAGAATTCACTATAAATAACACTTCAACTCTACAGAAAAGACTACAAAATTCAGGGACCATAATTCATTTATTCAAATGCTCCTGAAAAATGGCAGGTTACCACCAGATAAATATCCAGAGAAGGAACAGAAGGTGACTTCACGTGGGAGGACTTGTTCTCTATTCTGTGAAGGAGTAAAATGTGCACCTCACATGGAGATGAAAAACCTTGCAACTAATTTGTGTCCAGCTCCGATGGTGGAACGTGTTTACAAAACCATAGAGGGAACAAGGGACCTTAAAAGTAGTGCCTTCATCCTGCCCCAGTCCCAACACCAGGACCATTATATTTGTTTAAGTTCAGTCCAAAATAAAGATGCTGTTGCAACCTGGGCTTAAGAGAGGCAAGCATCCAACTTCCACACCAAAGATCAAAACTAGCAATATCTCCAGAACCGGAACTAGCTCCAAAACCCTCAGGGAGTGAAGCATGAATGCCAGGAATATTATATTTATTGCGGCATTGAGTCTGATTTGCCATCACATATTTAACCAGAAAGTTCCCACTGCTCTTACTTTCCACACAAAGTCATAGAAACCAATCTTTCAGTCAGAAAAGTCTAACACAGTGAAGCCTCATCCTGCACTTCATGTAATCAACTACCTGAAACTTGTTCCAGACTGAATAAAAAACTTTCTTTTGCATTTCTGTTAAGCTTCAGCATGGCAGGTTACAGTACTCTCACAATATATCCAGTTCTGAGTGTGCTATTTGTCCATGAACTATCCTATATTTCTCATCTGTCACAGGTCATTTAGCTCAGACAGCATGATAATAATAGAAGGAAGATGCAGGAAAAAGAACACTTACAAGTTATCATGTTGACAGCGAAGGGCACAACACAGGTGGGTTTGTTTTATCTTTTACCATAAAATACTTGTCCAGACTTTGTGCCTTGTGAGGTTTAGGATATTTCAGTGCACTTTTCTTACGGATAGGGAAGATGGCACCACAGCCATTCCCACATCATATTCCTCTCAGGTTTGTATCATATATAAATCTTATATAAGTATATATATAAATCATATATGCCTGACCACTGCATCTATATTAAAATTACTAATAAAAATAATGGACAACCTCCTCTGTGTTCTAATGTACTTTTAATCTTATAAAGATACATATTTCAGATTGTTACATACAAATATTGAGTGTTTCATATGATTTATCAGGAAGCATTAAAACTTAAAGCAGTGAACTGTAAATGAAGAGGGTCCAAGAACAGAACTCTGCAGCATTTGTGCTTTCCTGTTTTCCTTTCCTGTAGCTATTTTTTAAATCTGTAGATGCCCTTTCTGGGCAATCAATAAAAGGCTTTCACTTACGTTTTAATGTCTCCCTCCAAAATTCATGGAGTGTAAAACATTACAGTGGGCTGTTGTCTGCATTTCTGTCATAACTTACTCTGTATAAGTAGATGCAAATTATCCTTCAGTGCCTTCTGTGAAGAGCTGAAGGAACTGATCAACCACCAAGGAGCAGCCCTCCTGTGCACGGGGAGGAATTTCCTACAAGTGGGAAGGAACAAGCAGCTTGCACTGGGAGCCAGCCCACTGCAAAAGCAACTTGGCAGAAAATAACCTGGGGGTCCTGCTGGACAACACAGGGAACATGAGCCAGGAATGTGTCCTTGCAGCAAGGAAGGCTGAACAGATCCTGGGCTGCAGAAGGCTCAGGAGAGAGCTGATTAGTGGAGATAAATACCTGAATCACAGAATCATTGGGGTTAGAAAATGTCTTTAAGATGTTTGAGCCCAACCCCTAACCAGAAGCTGCTGAGTCTGCTGCTGAACCGTATCTTTTAAACACCTCCGGAGGTGTCAGCTCAACCAATTCCCTGGGCAGCCTGTTCCCGGGCTTGATCACCCTTCTGGTGAAGAGATTTTTCCTAATATCCAACCTAAGCCTCCTCTGGGGCAGCTCGAGGCCATGTCTTCTCATCCTGTCACTCATTGTTTCCACCACCCTGAAGGGAGGGTGTGAAGAAGACAGAGCCAGGCTCTTCTCAGCGGTGCCCAGTGACAGAACAAGAGGAGATGGGCACGAGCTGAAGCACAGGAGGTGCTGTCTGAACACCAGGAAACACTTTTTCACTGTGAGGGGGACCAAGCACTGGCACAGGTTGATCAGAGAGGTTGCAGAGGCGTTCATGGGGCTTGGAGATGTACAGGAGGCATCAGGACATGGTCCTGGGCAGCAAATATACTTTCACAATCCTATAAACCTGTGGGGAAATCTCTTCTTAAGCACAGGTTATTGCAAATTGGCTTATGATCTAAAGCATGAGGGTTTATAACCTGCAAGGTCTCACCTCATTGCCAACTGTTGCCCTTTCCCTCAGGGATGAGGCCAGAAGAAAGTGAATTGGCTGAGTCCCTCAGTCTGGTTGTTATATTCAGCTTGAAGTAATAGGAAGATGAAGATCCTCATCAGCTTTGCACATCTGGGGAATGATTTTTTCATGATACAGGTGTAATAAAGAGAAGTAAAGCCTTAGTTTACAATGTTTTAAAACTGCCAGTAATCTCCTTTGTTTTGTGTTCTACAGACACACAACTGGGATCAGCTGCCATGCATATTTCTACACATATATTGTATTACTTTTGCTCACTCAAAGATCAATAATGTTTTAAGAACTCCCTCAGTTAAGAGTGCAGATACTTTGGCTGTTGTAAAGCCGCTGAGATATCTGGTTTGGTGACTAAAACTGGCCAGCTTTACAGGCTGCCTCATAGAGAGCATTTAAAGGTAAGGGTAAAAGCCACCTTCTATGAATCCCATAAGGTCTTAGAGTAAGTCATATCTGACATCCCATTTGTCATCCTGAAATCCTGAGAACAGAAGACAAATAGCCCTCAAAGTTAAAGGGAATCCTTCAGACACAACTCACTTAAAAAGTAATAAGTTAATAAAGTCATCAGGCTCATGGGCTGGGGTTTTGCTCAGACCTCTTTAAATAACTTCCTAGATAATGAAGAGAATTTAATTTTCCTGATAAAATTAGACCAATTAATCAGACAGCACAGCAAAGGATATATTTCCCTTTGATAAGGGGACAACCAGCTATGTTATGATAAAGAATTTATTAGCAAGAAGAGTTCTCCTCAGACTTCCTTGGGAAATGAAGGGCAAGCCAACAGTAAAATATTTTAAAGCTCATTGAGGGCTTTTGGAGCACTGGTGAAATGTGCACCATCTATCAAGATTATTAAGATGAAACTATTAACCCACTGACAGTTTAATAACCATTCTTTATGTTAAAATAACACAGGCCCCCTTTGGGATCAAAGTTCCAATTTTGGAGGCACTGTCCATCATTTGTCAAGGAATCTGAACCTTTGTGTTGAGCAGAAGAGCAACAGGACCAGCCTACCCTAACTTTTGCTCCCTAAACTACAGAACCTGGCAGTTCAGGCCCAGGTTTCTCTCTTTCCATAGACCTTTTAGGGCAAATAGAGCCCCTGGGTCAGCACACTTCTTGGGAGATTACAAATCACTGGACCAAAGGAACAAATCTGAAAAAAGGATTCATGAAGTGTGGTCTCACAGATCTCAGCACCCCTGCAGCTCGTGGAGGTTTGGGCCATTTCTAGAATTGATGTGTTGGGGTTCCAGACTAAAATCCAATCCAGCACAGCCTTCTTCAGGGTAATGTGCCAGCATGCCCAAAACATTGCTACCAGAACAGAGATGAGAACCATTCCTCCAGATAGTGAGTAATTAGTCCTGACAGAATCCGAAGATTCCACTGAAATTCCCTTGCAAGCTCATTAATGTCCTTACAGCTATTCCACACTCATAGTGTATTCTGTATGTTTTGCTTTATCCTTGTGAATATTAAGGTTTACTATGCAAGAATTCTGCTTTCCTAAGAAGTGGCAATGCATGATTGCCCAGCAAAGGAGTCTTTTGTAGAAATGTCATTGCAGCCATGTTAAAGTTTCAGCCAGATTGATTTCCAGGCTGTTTCTATATTAAAGCAAAGTGCTTTGCTGTCAGCTTGGTTTCCTTATCCAATTCATCCTCAGCTGCCACAGCTCAGCATTTGCAATATAACCCTTTGAAGGGACAGTGTTCTCGTTTTGGATGAGACAGAGTTAACTTTTTCCCTAGCAGCTGGTGCAGTGCTGTGTTTTGGATTTAGAATGTGGATGATGTTGATAACACACTGCTTTGATTTTTGCTGAGAAGTGCTGGCTCCTCACCCCACTGGGGATGGTGAGCAGGGAACTGCACAATACATTGTTGTCTGGGTTAAACTACAATAGACAGCACTCAAAATTCTCCTTGGATTTGGATCTGAGGTTTACCTGAGCTCACAAGAAAGACAGTGGTGTTATAGAGGCTGTGCCTTGCTTTCCCAAGAGGGAAAAAGAAATAAAAAGAACACCAATAATTTTGCTCAAAAATTATATCCCAGTATTTAGATCACAGCTCTGTTTTTCTCTCACCCCTTCAGATTTAATTTTCTGCCTCTGTTGTTTTAGGGGGTAGGTTGGTTGGTTTGTCCATTCAGTGTTCCATAAACGTCTGTTCTTGTAACACTTCCTGCCCCATTTTGCAAACCAGCTGTACCTGGACGGACAATCCTTCAGGTGGGGTAGGAAAACACTCCCAGGCACTGCAGTCGGTACAGCAATGGACAAAGGAAGGATACGCCTGCATTTTTTAATACACCAGCAACCTCCAGGTGTTTCCCCAGCACCAGTCACCAGCAAGCTCTCAGCAAAGCCTGTGTTAGCAGTCAGGGGAAGAGCTGACAACAAACAGTGGGAAGTAAAAGAATCATACCTGAACACTCCTGAACACCAAAAATGCCAGCACAGGGAGAGAGGGTGAAGGAAATGGGGACACACACAGGGCAGGAAGGATGAAATTAGAAACACTGGACCCAAAACAGAGGCCCAAATACACAGAGGTGATTATACTCACTGTCTGCTAGAGATCTGCAATCAACAGTCCTCAAGAGGTACCTTTTTTCCTCCTGTAATTTTTGCTGACTTGGTTTATGTTTAAATGCAGAAATTACTCCAACTTTCATAAACATTTGTGCATACCAGCATTTCTAACGTGCACTTTTGGCCCTCTGCCTAATTTGAGGTAGTTCACATCTGTAACCTTGCTACTTTTTGAGAATTCCACCCTGACCTTCATCTATTCCTTCTCCAATGCAGCTCAGTTTTCTATCCTACCCTACACTTGGCAAAACTGCCCCGTGTTGCTGACTGACAGTCCCACCAGATGTCTTGGGGTGACCTCAGGACCCTTCTGCAACTGTCAACTCTTCCCAAGTTTCTAATTTGAAACATCTCCCCCCAGATCTCATCAGTGTTCTGTGTCAGCAGCCTAGGAAAAAAAAATACACTCATTTGCATAACCTTTCCTTTCTGCAAGGGTCTGAGTGCCAAATAAGGCATTGAGGATCTTCCTAATGTCATCTTCTGTCCTCACGTTTAGGCAAAGTCAAGCTGGGCTTTCCCACTGAACTGGGACCATTTCAGAGGAAGATGCTGATGTTTCCTCCCTTCCCTTCCACCCCTGGGAATTACCTGCAGCTCCCCAAAACCTTCTCCCCAGCTCATCACTCTAATTATGATCAGAGCTCCTTAGAATTCTTGCAAATGCAGGGATTTTCTTTTTGCTGTAGTTATTGAAATCACTCCCACAAAAATACTGCATCCCAAACCTGATGTCATGTAGGAAGTGACCTGCACCATCCAGCTGGATTATCAAAGTTGTCAAATTTAATGGGAATGCTCATTTTGCTCATCAGAGCCCTAGAAGATTGCTCTCTTTTGATCTGGATCTTTAGGCTTCAGACAAAAAAATGCCAACATAAAACTTATGCCATTGCCTCCCACATTGGATGATGATGCTAAGAGAACTCCCTCTCTGTGCAGCCCGCTCTCCTTACATCAGAAGTAAAGAAATCTGATGCAGTCAGTGCCTCTTTCTCTCAACAGCCTTCTTCCAGTCCCTGAGAATGTCTGGAGTTTTGCCCTAAAATTACAGTAAGGAAGGAGAGGAAATTTTCTGGTATTTAAAGTTTTGATGGGTTAGGTGTTTTTGCATGGTCTCCAAGAGTTCATACTTTGTGCTACTCTAATTAATAAACCTGCTCTTAATTAAGCTTCATGAGAGCTTAGGCTGCGAGAAACATGGGCACTTACTTATTTTAAGTTTCTTTTTATTCCAAGCTTTTAAGAAGTTGTTTGTCAACTTCAGACAGGCATTTAAGTTGCATAAAGCTCAATGGCTTTTAAGAAGCTGTGTTCTTTGCTGAAAACAAAAGGATTTGGAGGTATCTTTAATTAGTCTGATGAAATTGAAGCTGGAAGGAACAGATCATGCTAATTTACTCTGACTTTCTCTAAGTTGAACATTTTCCATGAGAGACACACAAAAAACTGCAGAGCCCCTCATCATTTGCTATCCTGCTGCCTTTTAAACTGTCATGATTTATAAAGGATCCTTGGAATAGAAATCTGGACATGGCTTTTAGAATGGGAAGAAATGTATTGCAGATTACAGAACACTAGGGCACCAAGAAGCACACAGCAAAGACCCCATGGGTCAAAGACCAAATAATTCACATTCCTTATCACTTAAATGCTGGCCATGTCTATACCTGAGCATCACAAAGTGGTAAAAAAAAAAAAAAAAAAAAAAAAGAAAAAACCCACAACAAATCAACTTAGAAATTTCCTGTATATATTTCATTAAAACAAAGAACAACAGAGGCAGATTGGATGGAAGAGGCAGAGAACTGAAATTAGCAGTCTAAAAGGAGCACTATCAAAATGACCCTAGTTTTATATAATAATGTTTTGCAGCAAACTCCAAAGCATTTAATTTTCTGCGAAAACTTTCAGCCAGCCTGAAGGCATTGTTTTACCAGCTGTACAATATATCAGCTAAATGTCCTCTGAGTGAATAGATTCTCCTAGCAGAGGCACCTGCAGGATGTGTAACTTGTATTTCACTCATCCTTTCAAGGCAGCCATGCAGCTCCACTGGCTCATCGTTTGCATTCACAATGGACAGCTGGCACCACCCAAATGAAACATTACATTTGCTTTTGCTGGCAAAGAAATAAAAGAAACCAAAGAAAACTCCCAAGAACAATAAAAACAGCACGGGAAAAAAAAAAAAAAAAAAAAAAAAAAAAAAAAAAAAAAAAAAAAAAAAAAAGAGAGGAGGGGAATGTCTTCAAAGGTTCTTCCGGATTCTAAAACGTTTAATTGGACTTTCAAATGACAACCAATCAAAATATGCAGCTTTTCATGTATAATGAGAACTAAGGGAACAAAAAATAAATACCCTAGAATTCCAAAGAGATGAGCTTGCCAAATCAGGAAGTTTGAAGAGTGAAGTATAATTATCTTAAGTGTGTGCTTCATTAACAGACCACGATGCCACAGGAAAGTTAACCATATGTTGCACTTTGCTGAGGGAGAGAACAAAACAGAAAGCCTGACACTGTCTCCTAAGCATCTGCTGGGTTCTGCAGGGTAAAAATTCTCCCCTTGCCTGTGTGAGTGGAAACTGATAGCTACTGATTTTTAGATGTGGTCATGGACTTGACACAACCCAGGTCCCAGTCTCCTGTTTGAGCTCACCCAATGACGGTGATGCAGACACCACAGATCCTTGTTCTTTTTAAATCCTCTTAACCTGCAAGGCTAGAATTTGTTAGTAACACACACACATTGCAAGTTCTTAATTTGGAGAATAGTGTACAAACAGGGTGTGGGAAGTCTCACTGGTTCCAGTGTCATTTCTAGGGCTCACTTTACAACAGGAAAGCTTGGAGCAAGAGAGATCTCAGCCAGCAGTTCTGACTTACCTCGAGTGCTCCTCTATCTGACAAATGCTGCCTGAAAATTTTCAACTCCAAGCCTCTCAGTTTGGTGTTGCAGAACTGTTCTCCAATTCCTTCTTTACCTCTGTGCCAATATAAAGAACAAAACTTCTCCCCAAGATCCTTTGGTGGAAGAAAGATTTATGACTTTTTATAAAGAACAGGCTTAACTGATTACACCCAACAATGCAGCTTTCAATAGTGAAGGTGTTTTCCTCCTTTTGATGGACAGGCACAATGAAAAAACAAGAGATTTAAAATCATGGAATGACTTCAATGGATGTCTATGCAAGAGAAAGCATGTTTCAACAGGTAACCTGATAAAAAGCACAATTACATCCACAGTGAACAGAAGACACAGTCCAACTACCTCTCATCCAGGTGTTTCAGTGCTTTTATTTTTCTTACCTTTTTGCTATACTACTTCAAATGCAAAAGTGTATCTATACTTTTATTCCAATAAATATTTGTGAACAGTTCTTACTGTGCTCCCATTGCTCTGTTCATTATTATTTGATAGCTCCTCACCAGGCCACTTTTTGTGATCTCCTCTTGAATCTAGAACTTGGAGCTAAACATTGTTTCCTTCTCCAGTACTGATCCCTTGAACGTCATATTTACCCCTCTGACCACAATCACATCAAAAACACTGGAGTGGGGAGATGAGGGGAACTAGACTGAAGCTAGACTGAGTGTAGCTTGCAAGAATAAATGCTGCAGGCAAGCTTAGAAATGTGATGCTCTCAGAAAAATTTAAAAAAAAAAACCCACCTTTTTTATTTTTGAATGTCTGACAAACTTACTTTTAAGCAGCATCATTAAAATTAATGAGAAGCACATACTGGAAATATTTAACAGCCCAGTGAGAGTTATGCTTCTTTCCTCTGGATTTTCACTGGACCATGGAATCCAAACCCATTTTGTGCCTTTAATAAAACCTCAGTATTACTTAAAATGCTGACATCTGTGGAAATCTTGGTGCCTTCTTCTTCTCACTTCTGATGGCCACATTTATCAGTGGGTAAAGAGACTTGTAGCTGCATGGATCCAGCAGTTCTCAGTCAGTTAATGCAGATGGAATTTCCTGATATTGTGAAGAATTGCTAATTGTTATTATCTCTCCCTTCGGTGCTATTAAGAAAAGGTTTAAACTGCTTCAAACTTCTGGACTGGTGAATCTCTTTTAAAAGCCACTTATTTAATCCTGGAAACGTCGGGGAAATGCTACCAATGATAAAGTCCTGCTGTTAAAATAAATATTGAATTCTGGTTTGCATCTGTATTTATTTTTAATGCAAACTGCTAAGGACTTGTTCAGCAGTGGGAGTCTATTTATCTGCATAATGCATGCTCTTGTTTACACATTATCACTTGTTAAGCATTATGTCTGCACAGAAACAGACAAAAGAAAAAGCTGGACTGAAACCACATGAATCTGACAGGGGAACACTCTTGACAGAGCAGACAAGGTTATGGGGTTTTAGCACAGCCTTTTATGAATTGCCAAGTGATGACAATAGCCAGAATTTTATTAGGGCTTATAAAAGGCTCTGCTGCACTCTGCTCTTAATCAATATGGTGCAAATGTTTGCATAAATAACACAAAATCCTGCACAGGCTGATTTGCACAAATCAGGCCAGAAGAGAGGGAGAAGAAATGGAGTTTCCATCCAGTAAGAGAGGAGCCTCTGCCTTTTAGCAGGAATTGCTAAGCCCATGTCCAACCCTTTCTTGCCATGATATTGTTGGGATGGGATTTTTTAGCACATTTATTATTGATGTGACACTTTGGAAATCCATGCCTGACTTGACTCAGTCAACATCTTGCCCACATTTAAAACACAATTCTGAATTCTCCAGGAGGCCACTTACACCTGGATGCAGCCACAGCATCCTGCCTTTCATCTATGTGATACTAAATCATTCAACAGACACCCTTCACTGGCTGATTGTGATGATTTACGGTAGCATGTAATTCCTCATTTCATACAAATTTTACAGGTAAAAGTATTAATTGGAATTAAAGATCTGCTCTTAGTCTCAAAGGAAGAGATTTAATTGATACTACTTCTGTAGCTTGAAAATAGACATTTTAATTTATACATAATCATCACTTTTCATCATGTGTTCTGCTAAATGTATTGCTGCTATTTTATTATTCTGTTATTTATGGACAAACTATAAAGCATAGCACTGAATACTCTTCGGCTTTGCTAAGAGTCCATGCAGAGTTTTTTCCATCACCCCTACAACTCAACCCAAGCCTGAAACAAGCAGTAGTGAAATTCTCTTTTGAATTACCTAACACTGTTTCAAATTTTACATCAACTACAAGCTTATTTTCTTTTAAAATGTAGCTTTTCAGTTTACGTTGCACTAAGTCTGAAAACCAGTCTTCTGTTTACCAGGGAAAAACAGACAATCTTGCTCCAAGGCAGAAACACACAGCCCAGTTTTGTGGAACACAACAAATACAGTTTGCAAGAAGCATCTGAATGAATCTGTATAAATGGCCACCTTACCATAAACTGCACTGTGACAGGGTTATGATCTCCAGATCTTGCACTTCCCTTCCTTCAAGCACTGCCAGCCCAGGCTCCTTGTCCTGGCTGAAGTGACAGAACTGGAAAACAGAATAAGTGCATTTTCTGTACCAGCTATCCCATTTCACATGGAAAAAGACTCTGAAATGCCAAGGCAAGAAATGTGCATCAAATTTATATCCCCCAGGTACTAGTTCAGTCAATAACTTCCAGTGGACTCTTTTTGTCTGTTCATGGAGGGCATTTACTATTTAAATTGTGCTAAACATGAGATTTCTCACTTTTCTCTTGAAAATCATCAACATTTCTTTTTCGGTCAGTTCTCCAGAAGCTTTATGAATTTATTACAGTGTAGAAATGCTATGTTAACAATTACATCATATTAAGCACATAAGTGCCTATTAAACACAACTACCAGCATCCTGCAGCCATGAGCACATCCATTACAGCCTTCAGCTGCGTTAATACACAACATTAACTGCAAAGCAGAACATTTCTGTGTAAGGCAGCAGATGGGAGCTCAGTGCCGCGTGTTCTCTGCTCTCAAATGGAGTTTCAGAATCCACCTCCTCCCTGGGGGAAATCCACAAACCACCTGTAGAAATGCAAAGCCTGTAGCCAACAATTCTCTGTGCCAAGGGAGGTGATGTAACCCTCTCAACTTTGCAGGTCCCTGCAGATGGGATGGGCCCTTCCAGATGTCCCACATGGATGCTGGAGCCTTGGTGGGTGCTCTCCAGGCTCCTGGGCCAGCACTCACCACCTCAGGAGCTGAACCTCAGACACTGCTGCTCTTCTCTCTCCTGTGTTGGCTGGAGGAGATTTGGAGAAATTATGGAGATCTGCTATCTGCCACATTCCCAGACTGCCTTAGGTGTTTTCACCATTTTCATTCTCTTCCCTCGTAAACCAGTCTAATCCTAATCTCTCTTCATGATGGGGTCTCCACAGAACAAAGGGCAGGGAAAGATCTCAGAGATTCCATCCCAAGGGCAGGGAAAGATCTCAGAGATTCCATCTCACTTGCTAACCACTTTCTCCCCAACATTAGGGACGGGTGAAGCTGAGGTTGAAAAACCTGTCACTCTTCTGGATTCATCCCACATTCCTAGATTCTTTGCCAGTTTTATTAATTGAACAGATTTTTTTTAATAGAGATTAATTTGACAAGGTGTTTGCTTTACTGTTTCTTCTGCCTTCATTAGCATTTGAGAGACATTGGATGATAAAGTCTTAGTATATCCATCACAGACATTGCAAAATATGACATTTCAGATGATCAGATGGGAATTAACTTCAGAGTCCATTGTGATAGGCAGCACGTTGTGATATTTAAGTTAACATGCTGCATGTATGGGAATCCTTTCTGGTGCAGATTTGCCCACCTCTGGTGACACCAGTGAATTTAAGCAGACCAAAATGTGGCCTTTGCCTGATGCTTGGCTAAGGAGGCAAAAGGCTGAAATTTTGAGCATGGAAAGCAGAGCTCAGGCCAGCCCCCCACAGCTCCCTGTGCTTCTTGTGTGCCACGGGGCACCTCCAGCCCCTGCCTTCCATGGTGCCCTGCAGGGAGAAGCCCCAGGTCCCAAGGAAGAGCCCGGCTGTGCAGAAGGGCTCTGCCAGAGCAGAGGTCTGAGGACCTTGCACAGCCTGGGAATCCACTCCACCCCCTTACCTTCCTGGGGAATGCATTTCAAACCTGATGCCATCTGCAACACCCTTGAACAGCCTCCCACCTGGAAGTGAAACCCGCCTGCTTTGTGTTCCGTTCTCTGCCCAAAGAATTGCCAGTGGACTTCACACCTGCACCTTCATTGTAAATATTTCATTCCCAGGAAAGCCAGGTTGTCTGTTTTTTCTTCACTGTAGCAGTGCTGTTCTAGAATGCTGTTGAGCAAAAATGCAGAGTTGCAAAACCTACTTTAGATGATCACAGCAACATTAATATGGCTGATTCAGAAAAGCTATTCAAGGTATCCCACTGCATCACTGTGCTGGATGATTCAAGGGTTTGCAGCTTTTATAACTTTCCAAGTTTGTATCAGTTGCTTGTAGATTTTATAATTAAAAAAACCAAAACCACTACAGATGGGAATAAATTACTGCAAACACATGGAAGCAGGTACAATAGCAGAGTACAATGGAAAAGCAAAAAAGCAATTACTGGGTTGTTGGTTTTGGCACGTGTTTGAGAAATGTCTAACGCCATCACATCTCAGAATTACATGTAGCTAACCCCTACACTCAATGGAAGCTCCAGAAATATCTAGCATCAGTTTCAATAACTGCTCTGCTGCTGTGCAAACATATATACACACAGAAGCACACAAATTATTTAAGCAACATTACCTTAGAGTTTAATGTGTTTGCATTTCTTGCTGCAGGCACACCACAAGGCTGCTATCATAAAATATCCCACACCTACCAATTCCTTCTCAGCAGCTGGGTAGTTCCTTGAATTCCAATTATGTAGGCAGCCTTCATGTTGAAGGTACTACTCATTTTTGCCTTATGATTCCATATTTCTGCTTGTGACACAAGCAGCAAAAAAATCTCCCACCATAAACTGTAGCTACTTCAGGCTGGATCAACACAGTACTTCCCTCTTCTCCAGGTCAAAATTTGCCTTTTTTATTATTTCATGTGTATGGTGGTATAAGTTCAAGGTAGTTTCAGTACTAAAGTCACTCCTATGGTTGAAAATTATTACGTCAGGACTAAAAATTCATGAAACATAAGCTACAGAGTTGACTACAATAAATGCAGAAGCCAGTGGCACTTGAAAATTATCTTGGTGAACTATCTAAATCTGTCATTGTACACACATTTGATATATTTTCATAATTTATTCTCATTTACTATAGATCAATCATTCTGAAGTAAAAGCATCAGGAAAGACAGAGACCCAAACATGAATGATCACCTTGAAAATTAACATGGGAAATCCCACAAAAAACCCATGTTTGTACAAATTTCTTATTGAAATTTTTAATTTTTTTTTTTTTGTTAGAATATCTCCATGAACAAGTCAGAGTGGGCCACTATACGGCAGTCACTGTATCTATAGATCATTCTGGGGATTCTTCAAGGTTCTCATTTACCAGTGGGAAGAAAAGAAAATGTACCACATGAAATGCCAGCATGAATCAATGTCATGGTCCTTTCATCACTCTTTTTTCCTGAGCCTTAACCACAGAACAAGCAGACCACCTCTCTTCTGTATACTGGGGGGAAAGGGGGAAAGGAACATCTGAGGAAAAGTGCTCCCAAAAGACAGAAAGTAATGGGAGCAGATTTGTTCATTTGGGATATGCCCGGGGACAGCACTATAGGCTTGGGGGAATATTTGAACACACAGGCAGTGAAAAGTGTGGCAACTTTTGAGACTCTCATCAGTGATACTTTTAAAGGACTTAAAATTCACCAGTTTATACACTCACAACCTTCACCAGCTAAGCCAGAGTTGCCTAGGACCCATAACTTTCCCATGGGTTGTTTTGAGAAGTGTTTTCCAAATGTTGTGGACTTTTCTGGATTCCCCTACTTTGGTCCCCAAACCAAACACCCAAAACATTCTGAAAGATTCACTGCTACATATAATTTAGAAGTGGATGTTAGATACAGCTCAAGGCCTTGCAGCTCAAACACAAACCTTGGCCAAATCACTTCACTCCTTTCTTCCTCAATTTGTTTAAGCAGGAAACAAGAATAAAGCCTCTCCCTTCACAACATATGAGGCAAAAGGTTTGCAAAGTGTTGGGAGATCCCAGGGGATAAGGGGCAGGTATGTTTTATCACCTGCTGGATAAGTCAGAGTGCAGAAATTAAAAGAAAGTGCATCAAAGGAAAAGTCTCCGTGTCCGTGAGCTGCAGCCCATGGAAATGCAGCCAGCCACAGTCTCCTCACGCCTCAGCTACTTTACAAACCAAGCCACCACTCTCAGCTGAATGGCCCCAACTTATTAATTGTTCACAGACAAGATAAGGAGATAGGAAACCTCTGAAGCATGTAAATGCCATTGTTTGAAAGTGTAAGCTGTTCTAAAGTGTAAGGCTGCCTAACCCTGCAGAGTCCTGACAGATGTTTGGAGCTCTCTGTCAACAACTGAAGGTGAGACAGACACCACCTATTGTTTTGTTTTGTTTTCTTTTGTTTGTTTGTTTGTTTTTGGTTTGGTTTGGGGGTTTTTTGGGTTTTTTTGTTTCATTTCAGTTTGCCTCGAGACAAGGAAAAACTCCCCTCCACGAGCCAGCTAAACAACTTGGTGGTGAAAAAGTGGAGGGAAAAAACCCGGTAAGAATCCACACTGCAGGAGTGGTAGAAACTAGAGAGGGCAGTGGCCAGCTTTGTGAAGCAGCTGTCAACAACAGGACAGGGATTTAGAATAATTTTTAAATTTGCCAGAACTGAGCATGCAAAATCACACAGTTTTCAGAATTAACCAGGAACTGAGGGGATCTGGGATCCTGCTATCAGCAACCTGTGTCCTCAGGTATGCTGGAGTCCTTTCCAAGGCAGGAGAAACTGCCTCTCTCCCCCCAGTCTCACACAGCATCTTCAGAGACACTGCAAAAGTTTGGGGTCATCTTTGCCCTTCCTCAACAAAAAATGTTCATAACAAAAGTTGTTGAAAGACTCTCTTACAGAAGTTGAAGCTTGATTCTGTTGACCTGGGGACAGAATTACAGAAATCACAGAAGATTTGTTGGTCTGAGCAATTTTACCAGGATCCTCATCTGGGCTTTCCCTAAAGCAGCATCCAACACTCTCATATATAGGAACAGCAACTCATCCAAAAATAGTCATTTGTTGCTGACAGCCAGAAATACTATGCAATAAGCAGAATTCTTTCCTCATCTGCACTGGTTTTATACAACTTAAGTCACAAACTCAGTGAAAGAGCTTCTGATTTACAGCAACCAAAAACAGAACCAGGAGAAAACATCTTTACAGTAAAGCCCTCAGACCACTAAGTGCAGCTAGCAGAGCCACACGGGGCAAAACAGGGATAAATCACGCTCATGTTCTGGATCTCAGTAAAAACACATCCTGCTTCACTCCATGACTTCTCCCCACCAGGTGCAGTTGCAGGTTAATTCCACTGAAAACCACTCCAATACACTGGCCCACAAGAAGCTAATGCAAATGCTTTGTGGGGTGTGGGTTTTGGGTTTCTTTTTTGCTTTCAGATTGGTTCCTTAGGTTTCCCTATTTCTCTAAAGCAGCTGCTTTAGCAGTTCAGCCACCACTGCTAAGACAAAGTGGTTGTTGAGAGGAGCCCGAGGAAGAAATAGGTGTGCTGCTCCCTGAAATGTAATCAGGATAATCAATAGTTCTGGGGGATCAATACTATCAAAACAAAACAGTGACTTGTTTTCAGACAGTGTGTATTCAGAATGGCAGATCAAGGGGTGATGACACTTTTTGGTTCATTCTTTGGATAAGCAGACCATCTTAACTTGTGCCACAGGTGAGTCTATAAAGGCACTCACCTGCCAGAATTAACTCAAACCAGATTGAAATTCCCTCATTATAAACAGCTGAACTCATAAATGCATTACAGTCCCCAGAAAGGAAGGAAAAGGGCTGGAAAGAGAAAATAATACATGTTTCTGGGTACACCATGAGCTGTTGAAAACATAATAACCCTTCTCTGACACCACTGCAGTCTATTTGGATTTGGGATTTCTGTCATCCAGTCTGATAGGAATCACTCAACTCATCTTGATCAAAAACACAGTTCAGTGCCCCAATAGGCAAAAATTCAATATATAGAAAATCAGTAAAACCACAAATGAATGAAGAGAAAGAAGCATCTCCTTCACAAGGGAAATAAAGGGTGAAAAAACCAGACAAAATCTTGTGGACAGAGTAACTGGGGCATACATTGGATTTATCTCAGCATATCTTTACCAGTGTTAGTCCCACCCACCAGCTGATCATCAATTTATTTTAATTGTGAGGAGCAGAGGTGACAGATTCAGCTGTCATATTCTCAGAACAGACATCTTTCCTTAAAAACAGTTACCAGAATCATCTATCAGTGCATACGGCCTTTCTTCAAGCAACATTTCCCTCTGTGGATGAAGCACAAGAGAAGCAACAGAATCTTTTCACTTACAGGACACTCAGCTTCACTTCAAAAAAAAAAAAAAAAAAAAAAATCCAAGGCTCTCAAATAGCAGAGACACTTTTGGAAAGCAAGCATTCTACATCTTGTAGGTATTATTTTTAAAAAGGAAGAAGAGAAAGAAAGAAAGAATATAATTAGCACCTGATTGTAGGGAAATTATACATGTGCAACTTAGATGTGAGAGTGCAGAGAAAAGTATTGGGAAGTTTTCTGAAATCAGAGCAGATTTTGCAACAGAGTAGAAATTCTTTAACCAGAAATAGTAGGAGCCTCAGCATTATTTTCCCTACCAAACAGTCACTTCCATAGGTGACAAAAGCCACACAACCTGCTTTTGCTGCTGAGTAAAAGGGTACAAGGGGTTAAAGATCACCCCAAGAGAGCCTGCAACTCCCAAAATATGCTCAGTGACCTCCCTGGCTGCCCCTGCAGACAAGGCCCAAGTGCTCAGTGAGAACACAGCGCCTTTAAATCTTTTTTTGCTGGTGCAGTATAAATGTCTGCACCCTCTGCTTTGCTGGTGTCCTGAAGATGAACCTGGCCAGGATAATTGACTCTCAATCTTCCTGATATAGTTACTGAAAATAACTTCATCTAATGTAATCTCTTTATTACTACTGTAAAACACTTTACTCCTTCTGCAGGTCACAGGCAGAAGGGTGAGCTCTTTGAATGCCTAGCGTGGTCTCAGGAACACAAAACTCCAGCAAGCACTAATAGAACTTCATATATAA
This sequence comes from Prinia subflava, assembly GCF_021018805.1. NCBI lineage: Eukaryota > Metazoa > Chordata > Aves > Passeriformes > Cisticolidae > Prinia > Prinia subflava. Next base: position 2,948,742 of record NC_086271.1, read on the forward strand.
TCAGCACTGCTCTAGCTGCAAGGAAATCTGATTTACATCAGGTTACCACTGCAGCAAAGCCAAGAAAGGTCCTGCAGAGATGCAGAGCTCCAATAAATTCAGATGCCATTTCAGAAATTAAACTGAGGGTCACATTCTGCTCCTGGTAAGGCTGGAGAAATGACCCTGCATGCAGTGGAGCCATTCCTGATTTATGTCATACCTGGTGGCATAATCTGGCCATCAGTCTCCTGAACCAGGCTTCATTCTCTAGAGAACTTTGAAATATTTCTAAGGTTGGTATTTTTGAGCTTTCAGTAACAAACAACAGAATACGGGCTTTGGAAACAAAATATTTCCTCCTCCTTAATGAGGGTGTTAAAAGCAGCTCTCCCTTGTGTAGCTCTCAGAAATATCCAAAGCCATGCTGAAAGTAGGAAGCAAAAGCAAAATCTCCAGTAGTCTGATGGGCCATAAACCATCACTTTTCAGATGATTATAGTCAACTTCCACCACCGAAATTAGGAAGAAGAAAAAAACCCCTCAAACAACCTCCCACCCACTTTCTACATCCATTTACCACCAACAGAGACGCTCGGGAGTGGCTGTGAAGTGTGCAGGGTCAAAGGAGTGTGAAGAGACTGAAAAGTTCAGCACCTGAAATGCTGACCTAATCACAGATGTTTATCCTTACACTCATTTTATGGTCTGAAGTTACAAAGGAGCAGCAGCAGCAGCTCGTTGCCTCCTGCCGATTGATTACAATAGCTGGCACCTTATCAATGCATCAGTTAGATTCAGATAAAGCACCAGGCAAGGCTATTTTAAAAAACCCAAACAAACATAAAAAAAAGGAAAAAAAATCCTTTCTATGCTGCACATCCTTGTGGAATATGACAAGCAAGGAAGAAAAGCAGATTGCTGTCTGGAAGAAGTTTTTGTGTCACCATTCCAGCTGAGCCCTTGTTTTCCAGGAGAAGCAGCACAGGTCTGTGTCCTCTGCTGGTGCTGAGAACTGGAACGACCTCAGAGGGTCAGCCTGCAGCAAAACGAGGGCAGAGCTGCATTAGGATAGACCACAGTGGCCACTTTTCATCTCCTCTTTCCTAGCCAGAGCCAAACTCAAAGAGCCATTACAGGTTGCTCTGGTTACCTCCATCCTTTCCTTGGAAAGGCAAACCTCCCTGTCTCCAGCCACTTTCACCTGTGACACTCTACCCTCAGACTCTCCTGACACTCAGGGCTTGTGACTGGGAGCTGGGTCTTCTCATCAGAGATAAAACAATTGGGAAGTCAAGCAAACAAGCAAACAAACAGCCATCACCTCTTCAGAGGTCAGAGCTTATCCAACACACAGGGGAAAGGAAGCCACAGCAAGTGTGACTCATTTTCTGTTTACTGTTCCAGTGCAGTGCCCATCTACAGGTGATGCTAGGCTGTATCTAATATTGATTTGTGCTGGGTGTTTTGATCTTACCCCATTACTCAGAGGAAGGGAAGCCTACATTTATATCAGACACAGCAGAGCAAGAGACCTCCACTTGCTGTGTTACAAATCACAGTGCAATTAAAATGATTCATCATAAGGGATCCCCAGGATTTCACTGCAGATGAGTCAAAGGAAAAAATAGAAGTATTCTCACAGAGGCACTAGAAAACTGCTGTGCCAGGACATACAGGCAATATGTTTTAATCAATATTTAATATTAATATTTTTATGGTAAACCTGAACAGAGAGATATTAAACACACTGAACACTACAGCCAGGAGTTCAATCAGAAGGGGACAAAGCTCAAACTAAACTTTGTTCCTATCATAAGACATTAGTAGATACCATATAAAGAAGAAAAATGTATTCAAAATACACACTGCATGCAGACTGAAAAAGCAAAGATATAGGTGTAATCTAAAATGGATTAAAAGAATTTTTCCTAAAGACAGTGAAGCTCTAAAACAAGATCAATTATAACACTGTAGCCTGAAATAATTGTCTGAGAAAGATGGTCCAGAAGAATCCTGTCCTTACAACGACACTTTGGAAAGGAACAATTATGCAGGGAGAGGAGCCTAAAGCATGCCTAATCTTTAGGGTGGAAGGAGTAGGAAAAGTGTTCAACCTCAGACTAATTTTAATGAGGAAACAGATGCTTTTTCACAGTCACAAACCAGATTTGAGAATGGGGAGAGATGGATGCTTTACCTGACCTTCTTTAAAATGTCTCTTCTCAACTTTCAAAGGAAAAGTTTCAAGCTTCCAGTTTCAAGGAAATTACCACAAAAATATTACGGGTGACCCTGAGCATGGCCAGGTGTGCTGGCTGATAAAAACAGAAAGATTATAGAAGCAAGGTACCATGCTAGTAATTGTTCATTAACAAAACATAAAGATGGAAAGTGGATTGAGGCTGAAAATGAAAACAGCACAAAAGAAGAAAGATATGTATAAAAAACAGGAGGAAGAGAATATCCAAAGGAAACTTCACAGGAAAACCTTGTTCAGGTACAAATCTTCCCTCATTTCAGCAACTGGGTTTCAGGAACCATCTGGCATCTACAAATGGGAACCTCTCCAGCCCCAGAATTTCAAGGACAAAGTGCCACCATTATGATGCCAATCCTGTCTTTTATTATCTTAATAATATCCAACATCTTAATCCATCTCAGGTAATCGGATATGAACACACAACCTTATATTGATCCACACAAGGCTAAATTTATGTTTACTATATACCTGCCTGACAAGCAATTTTTTTCTGACCTTTTTGTTCATGGAAAAGTACAACTGTCTCTCACATCCAGTATTCTCTCATCCTGCAAATTACAGAGAGCCTACAGATAAATTGATTTAAGATGCCTAAAAGAGCTGCTGGTGGCTCTCAAACCACTACTTATAATCTTCTGCCTCCCCACTGAAAGAGTTAGGATTAAGCGTGGGGTGTCACTGATGCTAAATAAGTTTCTTTTTAGCAGGTTGGAGGTAATGAACTGCATGGAACCCTTTCAAACCAATCTGTCAGAGTGCAATAGGCACAGGTTTTATTTCCCTCCACCAATAAGTGCTTGCTCTACTTGCAGCCATCTGTCTTGCCTTCCTTGCAGAAGCAATTTCCCCCTTCTACCTTTGAAAGAAGCACAGAGAGCTCCTGTCAGCCCTGGGGTGACATTGGCCCATGGGCCTGAGTCAGGCAGCTTTTCTGCAGTGCTGCTTGAAGCAGCACTGTGCAGGCTGCAAGGAAATATGAGGGACCATGGAAAATTTGCATTTTACAAATCCACTGCTAAGTGTAACCGTAAGTGTTTTTCTGTGGTTAAACAACAGACAGAAAAAAACCCACTGAGATAAAATCATAAAAGCACCATGCAAGATTAAAATCTGGATTATTACTGCTGCACCATCTGAGTTTAGAGGTACAGAACCTAGTCCATGGTTTGAAAACCATTATAGGCAAACAGGTGTCAGAGTTCCAAGTTATTGATAGCAAACCACTCTGCAATGACAAAAATACGTGTGGGTATTAGATGCCACTTACCATGTTCTAAAACATAAAAAAATCCCAGATAAACAGCATTAAGAACCAAGGAAGGTTTTGTGTAAATGGATGTAAAGTGGAAGTCAGTGGGAAGGCTTAAATGGAAGTGGTAGGGAACAGGGGGTTTGGTAAAGGGGCAGTGAGAAATTTGGGAGTGACCACCCTGAGTGGTGCAAGGGATGTAAACATGAGCTGAGAGGAGAAGGTGAGGTCCCAGGCAGGCAGGATGCAGACAGGGGAAAGAAGAGCACTGGCTGTGTGGGGAAAAGCCCACGGTAATTGCCCTGTTTTCACTCCTGCCCTCGGGCATCCCTTTCAGAGGAGGGCTGTAAGCAAGCAGGGGAAGAGAGAAGGGCGATGCTGCTCCCTCCTTACAGGCTCCAAGAGGCAACTACAGGTACCTGGAATTACAATTAGTATTAAAGTGAACCCAGCTCAGTGCAGGTGAGGCTACCACCTCCCAGTCTGGATTTAGTCCAATGTTTCTAAGACAGAAGGCAGATGGTTTTTAGCTTAATTCTCTGACAAAAGCAGAACCTTTAAAAATGATGCTGTGCAAGGGCCCTGTAAGACATTTGTTTATAAGCACTTTCCTATATAGCAGTGCTTATTGTTTGGAGAAAACAACATTTGTGAACTGTTCTCACCTTTCAGAGGACATGTGCTGCAGTCAAGATTCTTCTTGTTGTCGTTTCATTATTTCTGCAGACACAGGACAGAACATTGAATAGTAAAAGATGAAGCATCCTAAATAAAGATGAGCTAACACTGACAAAAAGGAATCAAAACCCAACAGAATACCATTTACCGAAGCAGTAGTTGCTTGAGCACAAAGTTCATTAGGGGACAAGTTTTTTTTCATTCACCACTGCAAATTAGCAAAGACTTCTTGTTCTGATGAAGGGCAAGAAAGTCATAGACTACTAAAAGAGAATGGAAAAGCTTTTCTTTTCAAAAGTGCCAAAACCCCTCACATTTACACATCAAAGCTGATGCCTAAAGTCAGTGTAGTTGTTTCCTTGAGTCAGCCAGCTCTGGATCACACATCATATGTTTGATTTTCTGAAAGGCAAAGCACATATGTTGAATCATTGATGGGTATGAAGCATATACATATGTCTATTAAAAAAAAACCCAAAGTGAAGAGCTCCAGCTCAGATGGAAATCACATCTCAAGCTGAGATCTGTATATCTGATTTAACACTTTCAAAATACAGTTAATTATACAGAATAAATAGTTATAAAGATTTGCAAAGTAAGCTTCTTTAATATGTATTGCAAATTCCTATTTACAGGGTGTTTCCTTCAGTGAGGGACTTTGGTTCCATTTAAAAAGTTTCATTCAGTGTTTATACTTCTGAGTTTTAAAAGCAGAACATGCACACTCATCTTTTGTTAGACATACATGACTGCTTTCATTGTCTTTTTACTTCTTGGCTTCAATTTACCAATTTTCTGACAAGACGTTTTAGTACTAAAATCTTACTCCAGTTTAGCAAATGAAATATCCATTATCACACTTGAGTAGAGCAGACTGAGATCAAAAATACCCAAAAGCCTGTGAGCAACTCTACCTCAAAGCAGTTTATCCTCTTTCCTAATTTTATTTTACCTGGTTAGTTCAGAATCCAGAAAAGAATTACATGAAAACAGATTCCTGATGGGGGAATAGCTGTGCATATTGATATTCTCCTAAAAAATCTTAACCAACCAAGCAAAAAAATCCCAAACCAACAAAACAAACCCCCAAAATCAACAGATGAATCAAACAGCCTCTCAGGCTCTGTGTTTGTGTCCATTCCCAAACAGGGCACGTGCCTAAGCATTGCTCTTCTAGAGCAGGTGGAATAAGCTGCAAAACTAAAGTGTATTTGTCACACTGCTGTTAAACCTCATCACCTATGTGAAATCAATTGTTCAAATCTTTAGGAGGTGTGTGTGGAGGCAAAAAAGGTTAATTCTTTCTGTGCCCTTACTTAGAAGGCTTCTCTATATTTAGAGGACAACCATGTAGATAATTACTTTCATCATCCTAAGCTTGAAGGATCAGAGAGCCACAGAAAATAGTGGGGGAACAGCAAACTCAGCGACAAACCTTATCCAGCAGCTCTGGAGCCTGGCTGACAGCTGCAAAAGGACAAGGGTGTTCAATCAAAGCCAGGAACGGGCAGAACTGGGCATGGGACAATGTTTAGACTTTAAAGATAAATATTTCTTTGGCAAGACAAATTGGACATCTCCAGCCTGTTTTTTTCTGATGTTGGAATCATCATCTGAATTAGGTGATTCTCTCAAGATTAAAGTTCTGCTTGGTCTCTGCTCTCTCAAATAGGAATTCTCATCTCATTGGATATCAGGATTTGATTTGATTGCATTCTTAACTACAGCCAGAAAGATTCTTTTTCCATGCAATGTGATCATCTGGGGGCAGATCCGAGAAAAACAACAAAAAAAGGCAGCTTATTTCAGCAGTGCTCACCTGCTTCCACACCAACAGGAATGTGCTTCACCTGGTGTGTATTTCCCAACAAATATTCAGGTGTGGAGCCGTGGATCAGAACCCAGTAATGTCAGACCTTGCAGAAACACGTGAAAAGGAGGGTAAAAGGTGGTAATTGCCCTAGAAAGGCCATACAGTGAATGGTTTGACCTCAAAACTTTTACCTTTTTTCTGGTGTTTCCCTTCCAACTCCAGATTTATTTGCATCCCCTTCACTGCAGATTTCTTGGATGAAGGGAAATAAAGCCATGACTCAAAAGTTTCTGCCCAGCAATCTGCTGTGGAAAAAAAAAAAACCAACAAAACAAAACCACAAAAAACAAAACAAAACAACAACAACAAACCCCACAAAAACAAAAACAAAAAAAACCCAAACAAAAAAAACCCACCAAAAAGCAAAGAAACCCCACCCCACAGAAATACAATCCCAGAACTTAAAGTATTTTATAGAATATCTGTAACATATTTGCAAACCACTGCAGTAGGAAAATTCATGAATAATATTAGGAGCATTTATGTGATCCACTTTCCTCCTGTACAGTGTTTGTCCAACATAATGAGATCTGGATTGGCTGAATATAATACAAATTTGAGAGTGTTATACTTGAAACTGATCATGCATGTTAGGAGGGGGGAAAAAAGGCAAATGGAGCATTTTTAATGCATATAATCACGTGTGAATATTGACACTCAGCTGCACTAATATAGGTTATTGCTCCTGAATTAACAATGCTCACAAATTAACAGCCAGACAAGTCCCATGGACTACACTTGCATCTCCTGTATAAATATTTTTTTAACATTTGTTTCTGTTCAGGTCAAGGCCATGACATTCTAATTTCACTGGAAAAATTCAAGTCCCATTTTCTGAGGCAGGCGATGTGGGAGAACTACGACCGACAGAAGACGGGTTTGCTTTATTCTCCAAAATTGAACTGAAAATTACATTTGTGTCATTACATTTTAATACAGTCTCCTGTGAATATACATACCAATATACAGCTCTCTCTCTCTCTATATATATATTCAACTTATTATCATTCCAGACACTAAAAGTTGAGGTTTACAGCTGCAGGAATTCAAATAGGATTAGACAGAAAACTTATTTGTTTGCAAGCTCTGCATGAATTTTGAACAGCAGTTTTCACCAGGAAGAGAGCATAAAAGTCTCTTCCATTCTGAGAAAAAAGCCAGAAAATATTAGGTGGGATAGGATGGGTAGGTAGGACTGCAAAATTTCACCCCTGTCCATGCCTGATCCTGCTTCATTCATTTTAAGAATAAGCCATTAAATAGTGTAAACCAGTTGCAGGTATTCCAACAAAACTTTACCTTTGCTTTTCCCACACAAGTCTACACAATATTTTTATTAAAATCTCCCCACAGCAGGCAATGAGACTTTCCTCTACCAGTAGTTGTGTACCTGAAGAGCTGTCCTATAGAACTGAAACTTGGTCCATTTTGAGCTTTAACATTTTCCAAGTGCTGAAATGGTTTTGGAGGACTTTGACAGGGTCACTCAGCCGCTGTTAACATTGCAGACAGCCTAAAGGGATCATGTAAAGAGGGAAAGGGAATTTTTCAAAGTTTTCTGCCACTTGAAAGCACCTGGAAATTACTGAAAAATTGCTGTTCCAGCCATTATTATAATTACCTTAAATTTATTTTTATTAGATCTTCTAGATAGCTGTTGCACTCTACAGTATTTTGTTTCCAACATGGGAAATCTTGGCTCAAAATCTATTTTACCTGTAATTTTCTATTTCATGGCTCAAGCATCAATAACTTAAAAAAGCAGCTTGTATCTTAGACTAAAGCAAAACTGAGTTCAGAAGCTAAAGCATTTCTTATTCTGCAAAAAATAATAATTAAAAAAAAGGAGGGAGGCTTTTGTCAGAAAGCCAGGCATCTATGCTTTGGGGTTGGTGGTGTCTTGATTTGTTTGTTTGTTTCTGTTGGAGATTTTTGTCTAAGAAAGAACGTTTTCCACAATTTTTGTTTAAAACTTCCACATATTCTAATCTTTGCCATCTCTGGACATCACAGAGTATTGCCAACAGCCACTGTGACATCTGCTAGGGAGGGCAGCAATAATTTGCAGGTTACTGACAGCTGCTGTGGATTGCCAGACTGTCATTTGAGAGTGTACATTGGGAAAAAAAGTGTAGTAAAAAGCTTTCTTCATCCCCACCCTCTGCTATTAAAGTATTGTACACTCCCAGCAAAACCAGTGAATCCTCTAAGCACAAAATAGCCTTGCAACTTAGAAAATAAATTCCCAGATCAGCCATCTTCTGAAAATTGGTGAAATCGAGTCAGACCTTTACAAAGGTGTGAATTGCAGCAGGGGAGGCTCAGAGTGGAAATCAGGAAGAATTTCTTCACTGAGAGAGTTGGCAAGCACTGGAACAGATTTTTCAGGGGAGTGATGGAGTCCCCATCCCTGAAGGTGTCCCAGAAGTGACTGGATGTGGCACTCAGTGCTATGCTTTAGTTGAGATTCAGTCACAGTTTGGAATCCATGATCTTGGAGGCCTTTTCCAGCTTCAGTGATTCTGTGGAAGTCAGCAAATGCCCCACGGGCAAGAGTGGTTTTGTTGCTCCAAGATCTCTATGGCTCACTTGTGTGCATAATTATCAGAAGACAGAGGAAAAAAATAAATCCTGGAGACTTTGAGGGGAAACCAGCAAATGTGCTCCAGTAAGCCTCAACTCTGTTTTCAGGTAAGGCAATGGGAAGATTTGATTTTTGATAGCACTTAGGCCTACACTAAGTGCTTTTAAAAATCACAGCAGAAGCAAATTGTCAAAGGAAATCAATAGGAAAAGGAACCAGGAACTGAACCCTGACCCACCCTGAGCCTCTCCACAAAGCCCCAGGGGTGGTTTGCAGGTGCTGTAGAAGGAACAGCTGAGCACTTGGGACACAGCTCCACCTGAAACTGCTTCCAGCACTGGAATTCAAGGTCTGCAATCTCCTGAGAACCATTGAGGAATATAAACCCCAGCCTGGCAGTTCAGGTCAATTTTGTAGCTGTAATTTAAAACAAACAAACTAATAAACAACCCCATCCCAAGCAAAATAAAAACCAATAAAGCAAAATACCCTGCTACTTACATATGTTAAATAAACAACACAAACAAACCTGAAGCTATAAAGATGGTAAAAACCAGACCCAGTTAATTCACGTGTCCTAAATCAGTGCTGTTTTCCAGGAGGGCTGTAAGGGACTGGACACAAGAGGGCTGCTTGTGCACTGAGATGATGCTCGGGTCCTGCAGCACGGTTCCATTTGTCTGTTCAGTTGCTGTGCCACCCCCAGGCTGCACAGCCACTTCACACCATCAGAAAGAGGGACTCTTCCACATCCTGGCACTGCCTGAGGCACCTGTGCTTCAAGGAAAGCTCCATGTGTTCCTGTGTACACCCAGCTAAGCAAAGGGTTCCTAAATCTTTGCATAATCCAATTGCAGGAGCTGTGAGTGCATGAGCACTACGTGGAAGAGCGTTGTACAGCCAGGCCTGCTGAATTATTTACTCTCTACCAGCACATAACTCACAACTACATCCTAAAAGTTTTAGTTACACTGCAAAGCTCTTGTTCGAGTCTTCTGCAAACTCTGCTCCTGCATTAAAGTGGGAATGTACTGCTCTCCAGCACCCATTAGGGTGAGGAAAGGAAGCTTCCTGAGTGGAAGCATCAGCCTGGTAGCTCATTCCATTTCCACTATGCCCATGTTGAAAGCTGCTATGAATCCAGAGCTTTCAATGCATACCCAACAAGGTGTACAGCCACTAAAATATGGCTCATACATAGTGCATTTTCTTTAAAGAGGGTCAAGGACAATGGGTTCTGCATGAAACAGGCACCTTACCTCTGTTCAAAACATTTCCAAATTAGAGCAGGAGTTCAAATACTCATCCAATTTTTTTTTTTTGTTTGTCTGTACCTTGCTGATTGAGTGAGTTGCTATCCAAACAGCTGCTTTTCAAAAGGGACCTTTCTTAGCCTCTAGTGCTGCAGACTGCTGTGTTATGTACTAACCCACTGATCCATACTGCCTTCAATTTTCTTTGATGCTTTCTAGTTTTTAAGTGCTGTAGCATAATGTTAACCTTGCAAGTGCAGCATCTATTTCTGACACAGTTACCTCCTGCAATTTATCTGGGCAAATTTTTCAAAGGCAGTACTCTACACGGGGAGATGTTCTGTGTGCATCCTGTGCCCCTAACAAATTAAAAAATAGGTAGATAAATTAAATTCCACCTTTAAATCCTGTTTTGAAGGCAGATCACATTATCTCATCAGCTGGAGACTACATCAATGGCTGTGACTTCACCACTTTATAAAACACTCTCTGAACCTCGGACGAGGGGCACGTTATACACAAAAAAAACTGTGTGTGCAGGAAATATCCATTGTATATCTACAAAATGGGCCATATCCCACTGCCATTAAAATTGATGGGAGTTTTGCCATTGCCTTCAATGGGATCAGCAGCAGTATATAAAGATGGATTGGCTCTGAGTGCACACACTGGCGCTTTATGGGCGTGACAATATAAAAGCCCTGTTGAAGTAATGGAATGAATTATAACAGTGCTGGGGATGTCAATTTGCCTCCTTCTACCTTCACTTGCTGTACAAGGAACATTAAACATTTCCCTGGTTAGCCACAGAATCATAAAAATTACAGATAAAAAAGTACTATTAAGTCCTACCAACACAGAATTACTCCTCCTTGTACCTTTTCTAATCCTCTCTGCAGCCCTGTTTTACACCACTCAAATGTTGTGGCATGTTCTCCTCCCTGTCAAGAATTATTCCATCAGCTACTTAATCACACATTCAGACAAGATAGATTTTTTTCTAGAGTAAACCAACACAGCAAAATACCCTCAAAAATTATTTATATAATTAGAAAATAGTTTTTGAGAGCTTTATCAGTGACATTTTTCCCCTGCTTTTCATGGCCCACCACATCCAAATGCAGGTAGGAGGAGATGCTCATTTGTTAGTGGGGGATGATTCTCAATAAGGCTGAAATAATTTTAAAAAGGAAGCCACCTTACTATTTTTACTCTCATTTGCTCCTCTCCCACATTCTCCCTACTGCCTCATCACACTTCTGGGCTTTACCCTGCTTTGGTTAGGGCACAGAGCACCCAGTCTCCTCTGTTTTTTAGGGTAGGATGTTCAATAAGGATCTGGTACCTCAAAGGAAAAAGCAGATCTAAAAGATGTGCTACATTTTGAGGTACCCTCAGATCAAGGGACCTCGAGCAGGTTAAGGTGCTACAACAACGCCTATTCCGAGACACAAGTTTTGCCAAATGACATCAAAAGGTGGTTTGAAAGCCATTCACAGATTCTCTCTGAAGAGATGTGACTCTAAAGATCTCCCCAGCACTAAAGGAATTTACAGGGAATGGGGAGAAAGAGCAGGAATCGTGTCAGGGCCCATCCCCAACACAGATGCTGCTGGACAAGGATTACCCCAGAGCAGCACAGGGGACTGAGACACAGCAACCTCAACATAAATCTCTTGTGGGTGGCTGCAGGATCTGCTCTGACACTGCAGACAAACAAGCCCCTTCTCTGTCTTGACTGCTTTATTCGATTGGCCTTGTCAGAAGTGAGGTCAGGCCAAATGCTTGTGGCCCTTAAAGATGAAAGCCTCACGTCAGGGAAGCATCATTTTGGAAAGAACAAGGTGAGAATGTCACTGACCAGCTGAAGTGCTGCCTCCATTCAAATTTGGAATGCTGTGCTGCCTTCTAGTGCCTTTATGATCTTTAAAAAAATAGCTCTGCAGCAACATTTGGGGCACCTCTCACTATAGGATTATTGCCTGTGGGTTTAGGGCAGCAGATCCATTTCTTTTTCCTCTGAGCCCACAAAGGGTCACATCACCATGACACCATGGTGACCACATGCAAAGGGCCACCACAGAGAGAAACAGCAGAAAACACTGATGTGAAGAACCACCTTGGCCTCAGCTCCAGGGAGCAGAAACTCCTCAGTGGAGTACAAAAACTGACCCAGGTTCATGTTCCATCTCTTCCTCTCAAAGCAGCTGTGCCTCTGATCCAGGCATTTTGTTTTGGTAGCACACAGAAATGGAGCTGTGGAAGCTGCATGATGCTTGCCCCTGTTGAAAACTATGTACAACTACTAAGAAAACAAAAGCTTCCAAGGTCATTAGACCTTGACCTCAAGTCATAGGAAGATCAGACAAGGAAAACATTTTCTGACAAATGATTGCAGTGATCTGTCTGACAAAACCCAGTCTTCAGTCAGGAATCACCTGGTGGGGTGACATCTAAAAGCTGTCACCAGTGACTGTGTGCCCTGTGTGCTCTCACTCAGGTTTGGCAAACAGAGAACTCCAAATTTCACTTTTCCCTGGAAGTTAAGACTACCAGCATGTGCTGTTCCAGTTTCTCCTGGAACAAAAAATCTCATTTACAGCCAATACTGCATGAAGTGACATCAGTTAGAAGTAAGCCACATTCCACCACAGCCAGGCCTGATTCTCAAATTTTCCTCCCACTCCCCAAATCAATTTTTCTGATAGGAACACCTACCAATACAGCCATTTGTTCAGCAAGAAACACTTAGACACATTTGATTTAAATGCTTATAGCTAAGTGAAAGACCCTGCAAGTTTAAAGCAATCCCACTGCAGTTTTCATAACTGATGTCCTGAATTCTCCTTCTAAGACAGTCAAACGAAGTGAGGGGATCCTCCCAGCCCAGTACAGGCACCCATGGCCCTCCCACCACTCCCCCCCTGAGGAACTCTCCTCTCTCCACTCACAGAGCTTTTCCTCAACAAGCTGCAGCACTGCTGCTCTCCCATGCTAAAAGCCACAGATTCTCCAGTATTTCACATTTTCCACCCACTGCTGTAGTCCTGATCTTTTCATTTTGCCCCTCCTTCAAGGTGCTTCACCTTCTCTTTGCACACCTTACTGAGAAAGCCAAGAGTTCATTAGTCCCCTGCATCAGCCCACAGCCATTGTGTAATCTGTTTTTCCACTCCACTCCACAGTGGAGAATGCTTTTGACAAGCCATAATTGAACTGTGTCAGATGCCACTGAATAAAGGATAAAACTTGGTAAATACTGAAATTGCCTTTAGATAAGGCTTTCCAAGTCCTTATTGTGCCAACTCCCCTGAAACGGGGAAGTGACTTTTTGGATGTTGGAAAAGGAAATGGCAGAAAAGCACGAGGGCAGCTGAACTCCAGAAATCTCTGTTGCCTCCGGGGTGCTGGCACTGGTGTGTGCTATGCATACAACTGTGGGCAGTTCCATTAGAGATCAGGAAGATTTCTCTGGGACTCCCAATAGAACAAAATTGGTCATTTTCCTGCCCTCATCTTGCTTGGGACTGCAGTTTCTTCTGCGATAGAAAGGCTGCCTTGCTTTCCACCCCATCTCCACCAGCATTGCTCAGGAAAGAGGAGGAAGGACATGGCAAGGAATTAAATTAAAATTACCTGGCAAAAAGAAAAAAAAAAGTTGCAAAAAGGGAAAATGTTGTAGCCTTGTAATAAAAGAAGAGCAGAAGTATCCAAGAGACCCTTGATTAGACAAGAAGCCTTTTCAAGAAGTGCCTTTGAATGGACATTACTTGCCAACATGTGCAAAATTTGCCCCTCACCTCTACAGGCCTGCCTCCATCCTTTCTGCTTTTCCCTTCTCACTCCACACGTGCTCACCAAATTCCTGTCACCAGCCAGAACTCATTAGAAGAAAAAAAAAAAACAAACTCCACAGCACTCTGGAATAGAGTACAAACCAAAATACACCAAGTACAAACAAAAATAAATAGCACTTATTAATTAGGCTTGTTTTTACCTCTCTTGGTGCATTTTTAGTTGGAAGGGGACTGCAGGAGATCAGCAAAGGGTTCTGCAGAACTCAGTGCAGCTGTCAGACACACCAGGAGGCCGTGCTGCAGGGTTCAGGAGTAAAGCAGCTCACAGGGATTTGCCCATCTGGTGAGACTCAGGGAAGTTCAGCTTTCAAGGGTCTCTCTGTTCTTCCTGTGATTACCCAGTCCATGTCCTCTTCAACCATCCAATCGAAGCACATATTTCAATTCCATCCCTGAGCAAGTTACATTCTTGCCTTTCCATTTCAATTTCCACAGGAAAAATGAAACTGATGGGAAGCTATTTGCCAAAGGTATGGTTATTTCACTCAGCAGCCTGACATGACTCCAAATCTGGATATTGCATTTACTGTTCCTGGGACAGATGCTGTCAGGCCTTTTCACAGTATCATCTGCACACTCAAACTGCATGAACTTCACAGCCTCCCAAGCTTTCAGAGACATTGCTGACAATTTAACCCTACAGGGCCACCTCAAACATTGTGCACCCCAAAGCAGGGGAAAGGGTAACTGTGAAAGCTCACACAGCAAAGGGTGAGGTTTCAGAACCTCTGATGCATTTGTTTGCCTCAGCAGAAGGTGGAGCAGTGTTCTGAGGGCAAACTGTGGAATATACACATAAAATATGCTAAATGTTTTCAAACTGAAAGAAGGCAGATTTGGATTTGATATTAAAAAGGAATTCTTTACAGTGGGAGCAATGAGGCACTGGCTGCCCAGAGAAGATGTGGATGCCGCAGCCCTGGAAGGGTTTAATTTAAGGATGGGACTTTGCAACCTGGTCCAAGGTGTCTCTATCCACAGCAAGGAAGTTGCCACCTGATAATCTTTAAGGTCCCTTCCAACCCAAACCACTCTGTGATTCTGTGAAATTAAAAAATGTACAATGTCACACACCCCCATTTCCACATGAGCAACTAATCTACCTCTGATCTTTAAAACAACATTTTTAAAAGAATCAATCACCTTCCACCTGGGAAAGAACCCTTGGGGAAGAAAGGGTTCCACTCTGCTTCAGGAAAAGCATAGGCTGGAATATATACACCATTAGTCTTTCAATTTGTACTTTTGCAAGCTCAAATAGAAGAATATTAATAAATTTTAAAAAAGCTGGTGTTGATCTAACTGCTGACATTTACATCTGTAAACAAAAGATACCTTTGTTTTCTAAGTAAACAGCTCAGCAAATATGAGACCTGTTATACCAGTTCTTGAAGAAGACACTGCACATACAAATCAGTTCTTGCAGAAACACAGATTTCTAGACGTGTTTATAGAGAAAGCAGGATTTCCACTACTTCAGACCACTGAAAACCCTTTATTTAAAAAACATACTGTATTAGAACCAAGTTAGTAAATAAAAGAACCAAAACCAGTGCAAAATTACCACATTAGCCTATATTCTAGAATCCAAATTAAAAGCACCACCTTGAAAACAATACAAAGCTCCCTTGACTTCCTGAGGGAAGGACTTCTCAGAGGCCCACAAGCCCACACTGGCAGGCACATTCAGTATTTCAAGTTAAAATAAGTTAAATTTCTCGCTTCCTTTTGATCAGGAAACTGCAACACTCTAAATTCAGTTGCCTTGGATGTGTTCATACACACATATTGTATTTAAATCATTATTAATTTATCATCTACTGCTTATAAACAACCACCAGGCATCAGGTGGAGGACACTTTCTTTAATTTAGCCACGTACATGGGACCCCACGCTCTCCCCTTCTCTGGGAGAACCAGCAGTTCATGCTCCTGTGTCCCACTGAGGAAAGTGAATTCCTGGGAAACACCTCTGGCCATCCCACTGATATCCACAGGCATCACATTGCTGCAGGAGTTCAGGATGAGACTGATCACATCACTGTTTTCTGCCTTGGAGAGGGTGCAGGTGGAATAGACCAAGGACCCACCGGGACGCAGGGCCTTAACTGCAGACCTGCAAAGAGCAACAGGAAAAAGGGGAAAAAATCAACATCAGAAGTGACATACTGCTAGCGGGAGAATGGGTAGACTTACAAATCCAGAGCATAAATAAATATGACAAAAATAACATCACAGAAATGTCTTAGCTGTATATAATTGACAGCTCAGGAAACCACCGACACAATTTTGCTTTTCATTTATTATTGTATTCTCAGTTAACTGAAGGTATTTTTTACACCACAGTGACAAGTACAAAGCAGCATCCATTCAGAACACACATCAAGCATTCCTGTGCTCAGCACTGCTGTGAAAATGCTGCAACTGCATACAAAATGGGTTACCCCACATCAAAAGGGCCAGTTAGACACTCGGCAAGACACTTGTGTGAACCTGCAGTAATAGTCTGAATTAATGACTGGGCTGTGATTTTAGAAACATTCCTGCTCATTCTGCAACTTATTTAGCAGGCAAGACGATCTGGGGTGTCACTGAGCCCCTGCTTTTCAACCTCATTTTTTAAGGATCATACATTGTTTGTTTATGTGCCCTTCACTTATTAACCTGTTGACCAGTTTGGATTAAACAAGGGCAGAATAGTGGCTTAAAGCCTGAAAGCTTCACAACTACAGGTGGATGGAGGACACAGAGGTTCTTTATCACTTTACCACTGAAACTGAATTTAAATAAACTGCTTATTTCCCATTACAGCAGATCTGCCAAGTCCTTATTCAGACACATGAAATACAACCTATGAATACAGAAATGGGATATGCAAGTTATATTCACCTACTCCAAATTAAGAGAGGAAGGAGAAAACTCAAAAATCTTGCACCACAGAAGAGTATTCTTCAAACCTGGTACCACCACATTTCTAAAAGAGGAAGCTACACAAAAGGTTCCTTTGCTATTAAAACACTGTCTGAAGATAAATCCCACTAAATCATACATTTTTGAGCCAGTTTTGGCTCAAAGACTGGTTTGTAAGCTGGTATACAAACAGATATGACAGACAAATACCACATCAAATACAGTTGTTTCCTCAGTAAGATTTCTTTTATATAATAACAAGAAGATCAGAACAGGTAAATGGTGTAAATGACACTGAATAATCAGAGATTTGTAGATATTACTGACAAAACTGTGCTCACACACCCCCCACACCCCAGGGAAAAAATATCCTGGGACAAATAAAACGAAAAGAAGCAACCATCTCCTGAAACCAGATGAGGTGAGCAGCCCCAAATGCAGAAAGCCCGATTCCAAGTCTAGACAAACAAAGGGAATGACATGGAAACAGTAATTCCTCCAGAAACAAGCTGAGGACTTCCCAAGGATGATAGCTGACCAAAAACAGTCGAGAAAGGAAAGAAGAAAATACAAGGGGGGAAAAGATAAACCCTTTTAACAGAATTGCAACTTTTTTTTGGAAAATAATCAATAAAGAAAAGCTTCGGCACAAGGAGGATTAAATCAAAGGTGCTCTGCAAGTCCTGTCCAAAATATTATGGGAACACCAGGAAAAATGACTGCTTCAGACAATGATAAGACCAAGTGAAAATTCCTGATAATTATACCAAACCCATTTCTCTTGGGAGCATACACTTTACCTTGCTCAATTCTTTTATGAGTTTTGGTAATCAGCAAGCCAAGTACATATTTTACTGAAGTCTATGATTTTACTCAGTGTAAAAGGACAGAGCTCTCTTAACTGATGGTGCTCTAAGAAAAATATGTGTTTAATGCCTCTGTTGCATCAGTCTTCAGCAAGAGGATGGAGAGAGTGAGCATATCCAGCCTTAATGAGGGAGCACTTCCAAGTTCAGCCTGTTAAAGGCAAAACCAGGTTACAGTACACTTAGGCTTTCAGTTTAACTGGGCCTAGTGGACTCATTTGAGGCTACTCTGAAAACTAGTTGAACCTACTAATTAGTTAAAACTACAAGCTTA
Source organism: Prinia subflava (assembly GCF_021018805.1). NCBI lineage: Eukaryota > Metazoa > Chordata > Aves > Passeriformes > Cisticolidae > Prinia > Prinia subflava. The sequence goes on from NC_086271.1 coordinate 2,966,527, forward strand.
AATCACAGCCCTGAGTAGTTTTTTCAAAGCCTGCAGAAATGTTTGAGAATGCTCCTGCCACAGGCTGGTAGAACACAACATTCACACTGCCAGCTTGAGAGAGTGAAAGAGAGCAGGTGGAAGCCTGACATCCCTTCCTAGCTCCCATCTTCTAAAATTCTGCCTTCACCTGCAGCCATTTGAACTGACAGATACTCATCCTGGCATCCCAACACACATTTACTCCTTAGAGGGCTCCAACAGCAGCAGTTCTGAACCCAAAAGCTGTGCTCACTTCTCTCCAACTCCTTTCCTTGCTGGCAGCTGCCCGTTTAAAAGGGCAGGGCTCACTCATGCTGCTGCTCTTGGCCTGTCTGAGGAATCACAGTTAATTGCACATTCCACAAATATGGAATTAACTGCTAAATTACAGCAATACAGGGATGTGCAACCTTCCCCTCTCGTGAAAAACCATCAGCAAGAGACCCTGATGCTCTGTCTCTTGGCCTCACACCCATGTGGGGAAATCTGAAATCCCTTTTTTCCCCGCCATGTATTAGATCTTGCTTTTTATCTTTCACATTAGAACTCAACGAGAACAGAGCTGAAGTCTAAATGGGCTCTCATGAAGTTGAGCTGAACTCCAGATGATTATCAGAATCCACCTACATAACTCATTTCTGACAGACTTTCCCCTGCCAGCTACACCTTTTCCAGGCACACAGGAGTGCCAAGCCCTGAGGGCAGCCAGTAAGCTCAGCAATGTTTTAATGTGACAATTGAGATGTACTTTTAGCAGACCCGAGAATTTTACTCAGAGAAGCAGCTAATGGCAACCACTTTCCCACCTCCAAGACAGCATTTAGACAAGAGAGAAAATTCTTTTACCAAGTAAAGTGGGAAAGGTAAAAGACAGAAAAAGTAGATGTAGCTGCAGCTTACAAGGTTAAAAGCCTGGACACTTACTAAAAATCCTTTTTTTCCCATACAGAAAGCAAGGATCCCTCAAGACAACATTTTCATGGGCACCATGCTCCTCCAGCTGAGCCCAGCAGAGGAAGAGCAGCACAAGGAAAACTTGAAAATGGCACCTCAAAACCCCCCCTAAACCTCAGCTTGTGAATCTTCTCTGGCCCATGACCCAAAAAAGCCAGCCTGCTCAGAGAAGCTCTCTTTATTTTGAACCTAAACCACGAATTTAAATATCTGAGAGAATTAGCTCAGGCAGCAAGGTTAATCAATGTATCTATCCATCTTGTCAAGTGCAGCAACAGTTGTTTCAGTGCCTGTGCTCAAAGTCAACGCCAGCCAGACCTCATTAAGCGTGCCTGGGTTCTGACAAACCTGCAGGGAGCTGCAAAATTCCAAGGGAGGAAGTGCTGGGTTCAAAGTCACACAGGGTGACACTGAGCTGGGCCAGCAGAGCCACAGAGTTTGGTCCTTTCCTCATCAGCAGCACAGAGAATTCATTCAGGAGAGGATCTGATCATCAGAGAATCTGTTCATCAGAGAATTGTTCAAGTACCTTTAAGAACCTTCCTCTCTAATCATTGCAGGGAAACAAGGTCATCCAAGGGATAGGCTGGAGACACAGAATAACTTAGTCCTACTATAACTCCACCATCTAGGAATTAGGATTTCTCTTTCACTAGGAATCTTAATTATTGATGCTTCGCTGAAGGAATTTGGTGCCTGATACTTTGTGACCCCCAAAAATGGGAAGTCAAATCTAGAATGATTAAGATGCCAAAATATTTTTTCACCTTCCTCCTATTACAATGCCCTGTTTAAAAACCCCACATTATTTAAAGGTAGTTAATCTGTAGTTCTTTTTCTCTTAGTGGCACACATGACATTTCTGTATATTAACGAGCTAAAACTTTCAGCTGAAATAAAGATCTAGATAATGCCTTAATTTTATTTCAGGTACATATATTTCTTGTAATGAGTTTTGCATGCTTACAGGCACTACTACTGCAAGGTTTCATGCTTCACATGAAGAAACATCAGAACATATATTAGGAGCCCTAGAAACTTTTTCTGGAGCCTTTTCCTGTCCATCTCATTCAACAAGTTCTGTAAAACAAATTAACACATGCAGATTGCTCCTCTCCTCTTTCTAAATGAGATCTTACAGCACTAACAAAAAACAGATAAAAAATACTTTCTATTTTTGCAGGGTGTGTCTCTGGGTACAGGTTCATATTGTACTGTGGAAGTCAGAGGTACAACAGATGCAACTATCTATCCTAACTCCCTATAGTACAAGAGTACCAGGAAATACTTTGGAAAGAAATATATTATTTCAAAGCTCTTTTTATTTTCAGTTTATTTCTCAAGATTTACTAAATTAGGGAAAACAAAGCAGCATTACTGTTTAATGACTCAGGGGGGAAAAAAATTGATCACACTACATCCACACGACAAACCTAAAAAACTCTTCCATGCAACTAAAATGTAGTCAGCCAGGACTTAAAAAAAGGATTTTTTCCCACAGACAGAGAAAACCCTTGGTGTCTCAAACATCCTTTTAAAAATGGGCAGACACAACAATATGTATTTCATACTACAGGTAGCACCTGTATGCCCAGCCTATCCTCCTGTGCTTGGGTTTACGCTGCATGCCATGGGAAGGGACAGCATTAATTACGTTAATCATTCGACCATTTTCTGTATTAAAGGGAAAAGATGACACAATTTTAGGGCAATTTCAACTAACACAACACTTCAACAGTGCCATCTTTTGGCAGCTACAAGGTATTTCTGCTCAATAGGCACGATAATGTCTCATCAGAATAAAAAAATGCCAATTCTGTTCTTTTTATGGACTTAAACTACCCACATTACCTTTTGCCTCTCACAAGTCCAGATACTTTGTGGCAATATCACCTGCATGTTAAAGGTTTTGCTTTTATTTCTTTGAACCTGGACAAAATTATAAAGAAAATCCTTCAGTGTCAAAGTAGCAATTCTTTTAATACTTTGAGATGGGCAGTGGTTCAAGCACTCCCTCTGCTCCTCTCTAAGTAAACTTTGCTCCTGTGGGGAAACATTGCAGCTCAGAGTAATAGAAGGATCATGAAAATCCAATGCCTTTTTCAACACTAAATTGAATTACAAATAATGGGAGACACAGGCATTAAAACCCCAACTAAACAACCAAAACCCACAAATCCAAAAAAAACCCAGTCCATTCTACCCTAGACAGAATTTGTCCCAAAAACCCCGATAAGGAACATATTTATTGCAAATAATTCTAAATTATTCTAAAGCAAAGACCAAACAGACAGCTAGAAGTATTGATCTTTCTCCTTTAGTGCATGATGACTTCAGGAATAGTCATCCTGTTAAAACAGGGATATGAGACAGCCCAGAAGGGAGAATGAAACACCTCTGAAGCCCACTAAAGAGAGCTTTGGGGTTAGTGGTTATCCTCACAGCTCCTAACACAGAGAGAGAAAGGGCTGAAGGTGAAATCAAAGCAAAATTTGTGCCTGAATTCAAATATGTGATCCCAAAAAGCTGCTGAGTAGCTTATTTGCTTAGTCATACAGTTATTTATACATTCAATAAACCTGGCTTTGCAACATATCCTAAGGGACTTGATCCATAAGTTATTCACAGGGTACTGCCATTTATTTTAACAGCTCTGTTGGAACACCTGGAGCCACAGCAGTGGCCACAGCACTCACTCTGTGTGAGAAACTCCAGCCAACCAGGTAAACCTCCAACAACCCAACCAAGAGTGTTGTGGGGAATGGCACAGCACAAACACACACAAAATATTCAGCTTTTTCAAGACAGAAAGCAGCTAAAGAATCCTGTCAACCACACAACCCACAGCAGATTTCTTGTGGTCCAACAGTTGGAATTCTCAAAAATTCCCAGTGGAGCTAACTGAGAAGATGGTTTTGGAAAATAAAAGGATTATCTGCGCAGCTACAGAGGAGCAAAAGGAAAACTTCCAGGGGAAAGAGCTGAAGATGTGATGAAGCAATTCTCAGCACAATTTACTCCACACAAGTGGTACCGTGGTGACATATGCTAAATATGTCATTTTATATTTATACACACAATTTTTGCCTTCACTCTATAACCACAAAAAGCCTAGCTAAGAGGACACAATTCCTCTCCTGTGGAAAACTCCACAATTCAGTGAAAATACAGAGCTGTTTAATTACTCAGATATGCTGTGCATAGAAGAGTTCCAGCACTCCGAATGCCTTTGCTGAGTGTTCTAAACTGTATTCTGCTGGATTTCTTTTCTGCTGAGCCCTAACACAAGTTCCTTTCAGCTGCAGAAACCAGCCTAAGAATAATTACAACATCCATAACAGTTTAACCACTGTGTAATTGGGCATTCAAGCTTAGCCCAAAATTTAATTTCTCTCTCAGAACTGATAACATTGGTAAATTTGCTTTTGGGAACCACTGTATTTTATGTTAGCATTTAGCATCAGGAAATGAATATTCCTTTTTTTTACTTTGCAATTTGTTCTCTGCACAAACACTCCAAATAATAACAAGATTTGCACTGTGTTCTTGGATTAGAGAACTCAGCAGGGACGCTTTGGTTTGCGTACAAGCAATCACTACAATTTCAATTTCCTTCAAATCAGTGGTGTCCTCATTGCTCAGAACATTTGCTGTTCAGCATTTATATCACTTATTTACATTTCAGATTTTATGCAGGCTGCAGGAGGAAGACTGCTGCATCAGTTTCTTCCAGATCTTCATTCTCTGAAGCCTCCATGTATTTAATTAATTACATTGTATTGCAAACCCTACTTTTCCTTCCTTAACTTCCCTCTCTGATGACTTCAGCTTCCTCCAAAACATAAAACATAAAAACAAATTAGTGGTGAAGTATTTCCTTAATTAAGGAGGGAATCTCAAATGTTAGGCTGTTGCTTGACAGAAATAAAAACAGAGCTCCACTTTGCATTTCACTCTGCTCATTTTTATGTTACACCTAGTCCTCCTGCTAAACTGAAGTTATGTTTGGTCCCTCAAGCTTCACCTTCCAATCACAGGATGGTTTGGGTTGGAAGGGACCTAAAGATCATCCATTTCCAATATCCTGCCATGGGCAGGGACTCCTTCCACTGTCCCAGGCTGCTCCAAGCCCTGTCCAGCCTGGCCTTGGGCACTGCCAGGGATCCAGGGGCAGCCACAGCTGATCTGGGCACCCTGTGCCAGGGCTTCACTGCCTCACAGTAAAGAATTTCTTCCTACTATCCCATCTAAACCCACTCCCTCTCAGTTTGAAGCCATTCTCCTTGTCCTGTCTCTCCCTGCTCTTATAAAGTATTTCTTGCGTTACTCCCAATAAATCTGCTGGGCCTCAGCCTCACACTTGTTTTTGTTCACAGATACAGGAGCCAAGGTCAGCAACACCAGGGAGCATAAAGCACCAGCAAATCTGAATCAATGAAGCAGACAGAGCCCTGCACCAGCTGGCTCATGGAAAAAGCAGTACAGCTGGATTCGTGGGGCTCAGCCCCCCTGAATGTTACTGGAAGTACTGGAGAACGCATTCAAACTCATCTTTTCATTTATAATAATGCACTCTAGTCGTTAAACAGAGGCTTGAAGAGGGAAGCATTCCAGAATTTTAGTTCTAATGCACTTGTTCCAGAAAACCATTTGGCCTTTTGTGATCTTGCTTTATCATTTCTTTTTCCCCTTTCACATGGGATCTGAGATGTCCCTAGAACTAGGAATTCATTCTAAAGAGATCAGGTAAAAAGAAAATAACCAGCCAGTGGACAGCTATACTTCAAATATTTTACCCAATAACCCAAATAACCCAATCAATAACCCTTATAGCCTTTACCAATAACCCTCACAAACTCTAACTCTTCAAAATAACCCTCCTTTTACTACAAATTATATAGCAAAGGTATTTTGTCTTCACAAATTCTTATTATTGTTGCTAAAGTAAAGAACATTTTCAACAGAAAGTTCTCTCTCTATTTAGGAATAATTGAATTAAATCTGATTTGGGCTGACAGGAACGTATTTTTTTTAAAAAAAACAAGGTTTCTGCTGTCATGAGTTCCCCAGGATTACAAAGCAGAATGATTTATGCAAATTCTCAACATTTCTCTGCATGATGTATGTTTCCTTTTGCTATGGGTTCACAAATTGGATTTTCTATGTCAGATATTGAAAAAGGAAAACTGAAACAGGTCAGTGTTTTAAATGTGATTGATTTCTTCACAGGAAATGGATGACATGATGCATTACTGCAATAAGATCCTCATATTTCTGTAATAAATCACAGGCTTCTGCCAGGCCTTTTTCAACTGGAAGTTTTGCAAAACTATCTTGAACTTCAATGGGAACTTTGCATTAAATTTTTCTTTTTTTTTTTTTAATAATATGTTATTTTTCCCTCAAATTGCTTTGACTGATGGACTTCAGGCATGACTGTTACTCCACAAATAACACTCAAGTTTAGAAGGTTTTATTGAAAAGTCACTCTTTTATTTCCCCTTGAGAAAAACACAAAAACTGTGCAGTTTGAAATGCTTCACAAATGCCAGCCTGTGGCTGGTAGCATTAAAATGTGTAATACACGACAGCCTGGCTTTGGATTACTGGGGGCATGTTCTCAAAAATAAACAATCCTCTCTTTCCCCCACCAAACCTCACATTCTTTTACTTTTTTACCCTGCAACTTAGGACTGGGAGCCTTTCTGTGCTACAAACAATCAATATGGAATAGATCTAAACCCATTTTAGCTGTGTCCACCTAAAATATTTTGATTTTACACCAGACTGTTGTGAGTCATCTGCAAATGGACATTCCTGTGAATAAGGGAGTTAAGAGGACCAAGGCCTCACTGCTGGTATCACACAGATTTCCACATCCTCATCATCTCTGACCCACTGGTTATTCTAAACAGCATCACAACCACATATTCCTGATGTTATTTTCAGAGGAGGAATCCTGGGTTTGTTTATTAACTATTGCCCCCATGTAATTTTTATTAATTCCAACAAGTTCCTTTACCTTTTTGCACTTCTCACCTTAGAAGCTGGAATTGCAGGAAAGACAACTCCTTCCTTTGCATGAGCCTGAGCACAGCCTGCTGAGGGTCAGCAGAGAAGAGCCAACTTCTGTCATTTGAACAAGGAGCATCAACCAGAACCTAAACAATTAATTAAGTAAAAAAAAAAAAAAATCTCAACAAAGATGGTCACTTTTTGAACACCATGTGCCAAAATATATTCAATTTTCTCTTGCAAGCATGAAGAACATTTTATTTTCCATTTTGGGGGTGAAATGGTCCCATTGCTATTTTTAGACGTTTTTATGGGGTTAGCAAGTGGAGAGATAAAAAATTAATGCTCCAAAAGTAAGATCTACCTGAGCAGCTCCCTCTTGTTCTCCTCCCCTTCCTAATTACACATCATGCAAAGATCACAGCTACAAGGCCTTCAGAATTCATTCCCAAGGCTGAATGGGCAACGTCATCCAACACGGGAACAAATGCACAACAAGCTTCATAAAGTATTTCCTGAGGCTCTACAAATCCTGTACATGACTTTATTCCCCTTGGTGAGTCAGGTATTTTTGTAGGGAGCCAGAGGAAAAAAAAATTAAAAAGATAGCAGCATAAGAAGAAGAAGATTAAGAATGCAGAAAATACAATTTGCCAATAATAATAATGTCACCTTGCCATAAAATTCAGGCTGAAGATCTCCAATCTGTCTACCATCCAGTTTAGAGACTGTTATCAAGTTATTTAAAGGATCTGGGATGAAGGATTCTATTGTCTGCTCCAACCACCTTGATCTCAAATCATCATATTCATTACAGTGAAAATGACCTTGGAAAAATAGGTAAACAAACAAACAAGTAAACACCTGAAGAGAAGTCTCTATAATTTTTTTTTCTCTTTTGCTTTTACAAATACAAGGAGTTAGACCCATTTTGGAAATTCTGCTGCATTGCCATGACTACCACGGACTACCATGGACCTTATGTGCCTGTGTTATTGCACCTTTTAGAATACTACTGAATTTTTATAAACCTAAATAAATTTCAACATGCTCCTACACAGCAAACCCTAAATATTTACTACCAAATCTTTCTGTAGCAATAGACTTCCCCAGTGAAACAAACTCTCATCACAACCCATAATCAAAGAGTGCCTTCCTGGGCTCCTTGAGCCACCATCTAAATCAAGTGCACGCCCCATATGATTAAATTGCCTTTTAAATGAATAAAGCATGAATTTTGGTATCTTAAAGTACATCTTAGCATTCACTGAGGTATATTAAGAATCAAATTCTTGACATCTTCCATTATCAGCAACAGTTTGGTCTCTTCAGAGGCAGACACAGGGTAAAGTGTTGTGGGTTTTTTTTTTTCCCTGAACCTTCTGAAAGGACATTTCCTTTTTAATTTACTTCATTAGCATCACCTCATTCCTCTGGAAGAGGGAGGGAAACCAGTTGTCACCAGCTGTTGCAGGTGGTTACAGTAATGGCCTCATCAGCAGGAGCATTAGGTGCTGTGAACAGTTTGAAACAAATATTACCCAAGCCAGCAAATAAACTTGGACACAGCAATCCCAGCTTGCTTTAACTCCTTGACCCAAGCTGCTGCTTGCTGCTGCCTTCTAAACACTCTGATCATCTCAGAAGCCTCCTCCTCCTACCAATTCCTGACCATAAACCTTCTCCCTTTGCCCGCATCTTGCACATTTCATTTCTTATGCTCTGCCTTACATCAGCACATTTAAATTTACCTGTAGTGTTTACACAGCACTGATGAAAGAGGCAGCAGAGGAAAAGAAAAAATAAAGTAAAAAGGAAAAGTATTCTAAGATTGCAGGTTACTTACATCTCTGTGCCAGCAAATTGACATGGCTTAAAGTAACTTCTGAAGAGATAACAGTGGAGAAAAAATCCACAGAGCTACCACCCCACTTTTGCCTGTCACTCAGCAGTAACCGATGTCAAAGTACGGACTGCATTTTTAATCCTCCTTTAGGCAAACAGATTTCATAAAACCCTTATTAAACAGCATGGAACTAGGTGAAATACAAACTGCTGTGTGGTTTTTCTTCCTCCACCAGCACCTGGCTCCATTACCTGGACAGGCACACTGCAGGATAGCCACAGATTTGCCCCCTGGCGCAGCACAGAGATCCAGAACCCCTTCCCCATCCTGCACCTCTAAGGCCAGCACAGGCAGCAGCGAGGCAGCATTGAGCAGGTAATACTCCTTCAGTCGGCCAGGCTGGTGCCTCTGGGCGGGGAACCTGCCAGGAGCTGTGCTGGTGTAACACCTGAAGGCTGCAGGGAGGTAGGGCAGAGCTGCTGGGAAGGCAGGGTGGTATCCCTGCTCAGCCAGGCTGCTCTCCAGGCCGGGGCTCTGGCAGAACCTGTTCAGCAGCACGGCGTGCTGCCAGCACCACGGCGAGGTCAGCACATCTCTGGGGGAGAAAAGTAAAAGCCATTCAATAACCTGTCACATGAAACGGTGTAGGAAGCCTTTACTCACAATCTCACAACTGGATAATCCTGGTGTAACCAGAAATATGTCATTTTGGCTAGAAAAGTATGCAGGAAAATAGTTTTAATAGGAAAGCAAGCCATTGGTTTTTCTAATTATTGTATTTAAAACACCAGCTTCTTCTAAAACAAGACGTTCTCCATTTTTCTTATTTTATGTAGAACATATAAATGATGAATCATATTGTTATTCCTGACTATAATGTAATTCCCTTGGGACAAAGAATATCTGTAACATTAGTTGTAAACAATATAAATAATCACACACACATTGGCTTTACAACGCTCATTCCAGCCAACACTAAAATGCCATTTTCACAAATTTTTTTTTTTTTACATTTTATGTTCTGCAAACACTTAGCCAGTAAAACTTAAATCAACAGATATTTTTGGAAGACAGACAGCAGTGGTATGTGATAGAAACATGCTTGTTTGTCTTTCAGGCCTTTCTTACATGGATTTCCCAGTTTCTGTTTGAATTCCTATTAGTAATTTTTCATTTAACCTCCGAAGAAAAATCCTCAGGAGTATTCACCTCCTAAAACAGAAAAAACACATTGATCCAATCCATGAGTTTTTGACTCAACTGAACTAATGCTATACATCTATGCTTTTTGGTTTTTAATAATGAGGTTCTTTAGTAGCTGTGTGATCAAGACCCAAATTAGGTGACAGCCTTTTCCATACGTGTCACTGCTAATTCAAGTCCTTTTCTCTCCCCTTCCTTGCATCTCCCCAAAGCCACAGACCTGACCCTGCTCCATGCATCTCCCAGTTCTGCCGTGTACTGCTTCTCAAAGTGATCCAGAACCACCTGACAGATCTGCTTCTGGAGCTTCCCTTTTGTCTTCTTTTCCACCTTCAGAGACAGCAAGAAAAAAGAAAAGTAGTGAAGCCAAATTACACCCTGTCTAGTTCTAGAACTAATAAAAACATTTCGCTAATTACATCAACTCGGTATCAGTGATATTGGGATGCTCAAATATTAAGACCACATGTTTACGTGATCAAGATGTAATAGACATTTCGGAGAGCAAAGGAGTTAAGCTCCCTTTCTCACTCTTTCTCCCTGCACGGCTAGTTGACAAATACCCCTCCATATCCATGTGCTGATAATCCAGTGGCTCCTGGGACTCTGATGGAGTTTAACTACGAAAGGAAGGGAAAGAGCTTTTGGTTTGGAAAGCGCAAACCCCAAGGGTAAACGCTGAATTTCCCTCCCTAAGGGCACCCAGCAGCGCCCCGTCCCACCGCGCTCCTTCCAAAGGCGGCGCAGGGACAGGCGCAGGGACAGGCGCAGGGACGGAGCTCGGGCTGCAGGGCCGGGAATTCTCTCTCCTTGCAGGAGCAGCTGCCCGCAGGAGGTGCAGAAACGCAGGGGGTGTGGAAGCACAGAAACGCAGGGGGCGCGGGCAGCGCTCAGGGGACGGGCGGGCTCTTTCTGCTCGCACGGCCCGCGCAGGAAGCGGGAGGGGCTCTCCCGCCGCGCTTCCGGCCCTGGCCCGGCCCCATCTCCCCGGCCCCAGCCCCGGCCTCCTCTCCCCGGGCCCGGCCCCCTCCTCCCCATCTCCCCTGCCCCAGCCCCGGCCCCATCTCACCGGCCCCGTGTCCCGCCCCGCCGCCCGGCCCGTTCCCAGCGCGGCCCCAGCGCGGCGGGCGAGCGGCAGCGCCGGCCCCCGCATGGCCCGGAGCTCCCCGGGGCGGGGCGGCCCGGCCCGGCCCCTCCGCGCTCGTTCCGCCGCTGCACGGCTGGGAAGGGAGCTTTGCACAGCGCCACAGAACGGGCAGGGGCAGGAATGCGACTTAAACATCAGCTGGTCCCAACCCGCTCGGCCAGGGCTGGGGACAACCCTGTAGAGGATGCTCAAGACCCCATCGAGCCTGGCTTTGAACACTGCCATCCCACAGCTTACCTGGGCACTTGTTTCCGTGTCTCACTACCCTTAAAAAACCAAAACAATAACAGCTTCCTAATTTCTTGGCCCACCCCCCCCCCCCTTTTATTTTTTTTTTTTTTTTTTTTTAACCCAGGCTGCTGGAGGGTCTGATGGCATCCACCCCCCCTCACCATCAAGGCTTGTGCCTTGTCACCAGACCTTTATTCCTGTCTGGCCCGGCCTTTGGAGGTGCTACTCAGCTCACCTGAACCACACCAGAGATCAGCTCCAGCTTAACCTGCTACTGCTGCCATGAAAAAAAGCTGGAGGCTTGAGAATTATTCACAGAAATCTCTCACACACGCTTCCAGATAAAACATTCTCCGAGGAAGCAGGAGGACCCCTGTGCCCCGGTTCAGCTGTCACTGGTTTACAGCACTAAATCTGAGGCTGCTCTCCTCTGATCCTTTCATCTGGACAGAAGCTGAGACCTGCACACTGCTCCTCCAAGGAAGGGCATCCTGCCCTGTGCCGTCTCCTGCTGCAATCACTGTGGCCCAGCAAAACAAAACAAATCCCCACACACTCTCCCTTTCGTACCCATTTGCTAACGCTAGCTAAGAACAAGTCCTGTGGAAGCAGCAAACTTGTTTAAGAGTAGTTCTAATTAAAGCTTCTGCAGGCTGAAGTCAGCTGCTGAAATCCAGACTGGAAAAGGGTGCAAAGGTAAAGGCAGGAGTGCTACTGGATGGATAAATATTTGAGTTTCAGGCACCAGTTAATGAAGACTAAGTGGTTTGGCTCACCTCGTGCAGATTAGCGTCAGGCTTGAAAGCTGATTCAAAATGCATCCCTCAGGGTCCTGACAAAGGGCCTGGAGGCAAAACGGAGACCTCTCACATACCAAACCTGAAGGAAACCTGAAAGGCGTTTTGGTGTGTGAGTTTTACTGACAGATACAGAACAAAACTGACACAAAAAGTAGTTCTCTGTGGCTGTACCAAGGGCAGTACCATACCAGAGGATGTACACAAGAATTGAATTTTGCTGTAGCAATAACACAAAAAGGTCTGCTGAATGAGCCACCTTCCCCTTCATCCATGGCTATATCCCACAGTGCTGTCAGTGTTAGTGTGTGTGAAACCAGATTTACACCAAAGCAAAGAAAGGGCTCTGGTTCATCAGCACCATCACAGCCAAACTGCAGGCAGCAAAAATGCATCTTGTATCTCTCTCACGTGCTACTGCAGATAAACTTATCTCAAATTACATTAACAACAGGCTCCACTACTTACTCCATCTACAGATGCATCTACTGACATACTGGTGGCTATGTTCTATTCAAAATAATAAAGTATTTCAAACTGAATGAATCCCAGGAACCAAGAAGCTAACATGATGGCAAAGTTATTGGGCAGCATCCTGAAGTTACAGTACTAAACTTTCTTCCACTAAAATACTGGAATGTATTACTGAAAAAAATACTGCTTGAATCTTATTTTAAGGTGGAAAAAAAAGAATCTATGTTGTTTACCTTGTTATGGTCCATCAAGCCTTTCCAATCTCACACCAGAGACCTAATGGATATCGACTATGTCTATTTCTAATAATTTTGATTTAAAAACCTTTAAACCTATGAGCGAGGTATTTCTGTGGATTCTAGGATGTAACTAAAAGTGAAGACAACCTTAAAAACTTATTTTGAAGCACTGAGTCTCTCACATTAATTCAGTTCATGAACATTACTATTCCTTCCAAGAAGATATTTTTAACTTACCTTTAAAGATTTTGTCTAAAATGTATTCAAGACATTACACATAGATAATTTAAAATGTTCTGTTTAAATAGTGATTTTCTGTGTTCTTACCACTCCTGTATTTAAATAGCTGAATGCACTGATACATTTCAGAAGTGATGCTATAGATGACAAAGAGTCTGACAAAATCTAATTTGTGCTCTCAATTTACAGCTGCACAACTTTTATCTCTCAAATATTAAGTGCACTATCAAAGCTCTTTATAGGTATACATATACAGCCAACTTATTGCCAATTTCTCAGTATATTCTAAATTTGATTGCATCTCTCCTGCAAAAATATGCAAAGATTCTATAGTCTATAAGGTCTCTACTTCATAGAAATATGAGACTTGCAGCCCTTAAATATTTCTGTCTAGACTTACTTCCAAAAAATTGTAAATTTATGGTAATACAGGCAACATGTTGATGCTTTGCATTAGTTTTATTCTATATATAAATGTCATCTTGAGTAAATAAAAAAGTCAGAGCAGTATAAATTATTGAAAAAAACTCCACCATAGTAAAGAATTACAAAGCATATTAATAAAAACTTACAATACATTTTTGAGTACTTTGGTCACAGACTGATAAAATTTATTTTAAAAGCAAAAATCAAAAATTATACACGTGCCCACACACACAACACACAGAACACACAGTTCATATATAAGCATCAACATTTCAGTTTCTCAAATTTTGTTACCACACCGGTATTTAGCTTAATTTTTAATAAAGACTTCCATGACATTATTTTAGGAAAAAGGAAAAACAAAACATTCCTAGAAATTGAAGCTGTGAAAAAGTAAGTCTGCAAAAGTAGAGCCTTTAAGCCAAAACTGTAAGTGGTAACAGAGCTGGTGTTAATAAGGTTGAGACTACATATAAAAATTTTTGTGCAACCTCCCCTCCACGTAGTATTGTGTTGTCTGAAAGGCAAATGACCAAATCCTGAGAATAATTCAACTGAATCATGTAACAGTATTAGAATACAACAAAAGTATTCTCATGCTGGTGGTCTCATAGAAACTGTTTCCTCCTTTTTCTAAACTGGCAAACACAGAGGAATAAACCTCTCCACATATTCCAAACTTAGTATCCTTAAGACTGATTCCACCTTACTCTTTAAAAATCTTAATAATTTCATTTTAGTATGGTAGATGTTTGTGCAACTCCTTGCTGCAAGGGGCATATGGCAAAGATTTCCAATACCCAAGTGCTGAACACATAACACACCACATTCTTTCAACATCTAAACTCCTTTGGTAAAACCATGTTATTGATGACAGAGCATCATCTAAAATTATCAATTACTGCTTCTCCAAAAAAAACCCCTGAATGGGGGCTTCATCCTGTCTGTCATTAAGCAGCAGAACAATGAACCTTTACAAATACACCACCGGTTGTCTCCAATGTAACAGTGAAAAACATTTAAATAGGAACATAACAAATTGTAACCCTTGTTTAGGTATCAATTGTATCTGATTTTAAACACATTATAAAGGAAATGTTATATAAATCCTTAAACACCCGTGGTTTCTTTAGTTTGCAGCATGGTATTTTAGTATTATTGAGATTAAGAACTGTGAGGTCATCTACATACTGGTTGATTTAGTTTCCCATCAAAATGAATCATTTAATTAGTGCAAATTTCCCCCTAGTGCAATTTTCTCGTTTGTTGTAGTAGACAATACAGTATTCAACTCTATTTTTTTTCCACAGAATTTATTACCTATGTCACACTCAGTTAATAAAACAAAGAAAACAATGTATAAGAAAACTTCCAGACAGTTCAAATAGCATTATTTTGTATAAAACGTATTTATTTTAATTTTTTTATCTTACCCTCTGCTTCAGATTGCCAGAAACATGAAATATGTAATGTAATACCTAAAAAAGGTATTGGTACTGTAAGAGAAATGTAAGAGTCAAACACACTATTTTTATTCACTTGACTATCAGCTTTCTAATGCTCCCTAGGTATCCTTTTATTGGTAGTAGCTACACAGCTCCACTCAAACTTTGAACTCATTTTATAAAAAGGTAGAAAAATATATTCAATATTTGTTTAACCTTTCTATATTCACTCTATCATACAGGAATCTTACAAAATGCTTTAGAATCATTTATTCCCTGAAAAAATACCAACACTTGCACAGCACCTGGAGAAAGGTCTCAGTGGGAATGTGCAATCCAGTATTACGGGATCTTGAAGTTGTTTTTCTTCAGGTTTCCAGCCATGTCTTTTCACAAGCAGACCAAATAAATCCTGAAGAAGAGCTGGTGACGTGAAAAGTAAATGATAAAGTCTGACCAACTAAATACAACAGGATGAACTCCATGTTTAGTTGTCACATGCTGATAAAATGTCATGTAAAAAAATTTCCTTCAAGGTTAAAAAAAAAAAAGATAGGATTTTTAAATTATGGTTTTTAAAATTCTTTGTCCTCCAGTTAAGCAATGACATCATGGGTATCACTGTTGGGTCTTTGGCGTAGAGTCAGTGGGGGCAGAGGCTTTCCATAGAAATCTGTGGAAGAAATTCCAGAGGAGAAGAACACATCAGTCTGTCACCTACCACCGTCCTGGCACAAAGAAGGTTTATTAAATTCTTGCTTTCTTAATGAAAGCCAGGTATTCCATGAGTTTAGAGTGAATTCCTCCAAGCAAACTTTCAAACCTTGCGCTAATTAATGTCTAGAGATGAATTGGCCAAACGAGGGTTTAATTACATTTTGTTATACATGCATCAACATTTGCAAAATCAAGCCCGAAGGGGATCTGTAAACATCCCTAAAAATAGGAGAGGAGAAATCCAAAGTGTACAAACAGCAACTGAAAAAATGAAGCACTGAAATTTGTATGTTGCTGTAGTCAAGGCTGCATTACAATATAGTTTTAAATGACAGTAATACTGTGCAGAATCCAAAGGTTTGGGAACATTTATGCATGGCATTTATCTTGCAAGCCAAAATAACTTTCTAAAAAAACTATTTCAGAATTTTTAGATAAAGCTGCACCATTTCCTTTAGCCAATAAAGGAATTTAAAGTGGTAAAATTGTATAAGCCCAAGTTAATAAGTACATCTGAAGAGAGTAACAAGTGTTCTCCAACATTTGTAATGGACATAAAATAAAAAAACCCATGCAGACTGGAACATGCAAAGCACTTCACAAGCAAAATAATATGGAAGATGGTAAGAGCAAAGAGATAGAGATCAAGAAAAAATAAAAGCAGCTTTTTGAAGCATTCAAATCTCATTTTTGTTTATACAGACCACTTCTTCCCCAGCAAAGCCTTGATGGCCTGCCAACACAAAACTCAGCTTTAATAAATCATCATTTTCCAAAAAGAATATATCCCACTTGTTCTACAGGTGCACTAACTTCTGTAAAAATTGCATTCCTGAGCTAAGATTAACAAAAGCAAACAAACTGGACTGCACTACTTTAGAATATGTGGACCTGTCTGTAAAATTGAGGTTTTGGTTATCCTTAAATTCAGTCAGCAAAATGAGAACACTTTTATACTATTGTCATAAATATTTTGATTTCAAGAGCACTAATTACAGCAGCAAGAAAACTGCAGCAAATGATTCTAAGGTCAGTGAAAATCTGTCCAGCTGATGGTTTTGTTCACCCATTTTATGAGGTCTGGCAAAGCACTTTAGGACTGGCAGAGAATTTTACTTTCTATAATGAAAGAAACATTCTTGCAAATGTATCCTCCGCTGAAAATAACCAGGTGCTCATCACCTAAATTATTAGCATGACTGGAAAAATTGCAGTCTTTAGTGAGTATAAGTGTGTAATTACAAAGTTTAAATGTCTGAAAAAACTTTTAAACCCACCTTTGAATTTTGGGCAAACCTAGGGGAAGGAATAAAACCCAGTGAATTATTTCTCTGCTGAAGGGACAAACAAAAATAAGTTGATTTTCAGAAAGATGCAATTTAGAGATTATTGTAAAAAAAGAATCTGGGATAGGCTCCACTGGCCTTAGGGAAACTCTGAGTTTCCGGTCAGGAGCAGGTTGTCAGTGTGCAAAATATGTAAGAATTCACTGAAAAACACTGTTGTGTGAGAGAAAATGGGCAAGGCCAGATGGGAAATTAAATCAGTGCAAAATGGCCTTGGCAGTGTGCTGGGTTAACAGTGGAACTCAATGGTCTTGAAGGTCCTTTCCAATCTCAGTAATTCTCTGATTCTGTGGATCTCAAACTGACAGAGTTAAAACCCCACAGCTGCTTTAAGCAAAAGAAATAAATAAATGATGTTTTTGGAAATCAGGACCTAAGTAAAGGTTTGACAGTGCTGGGCTATGTATGCAAAGAACTTGTTTCATTTATACATAATGCTTTCTTAATAGCTGTTTTCTTGCTAGGATTTGCAAGTGTGAATCTTGTGAGTGTTTCAAAATTCCCGAAAAAAAAATCTCCCAAAGAGCAGGCAATGCCTTGAATTCAGCTGTAAATTCTGAGTACTTCAGGTTTGCTCCTACACCTCTGGTCAAGAGGTAATTTCCCTACCAACACATCTGCCATTGTTAACTTCCCAAGTTATGTAATAATTATAATTATTTTACAAATTAACACCTAACTTAAACAAGTTTTTTCCTCTTTGTCCCACCCACGCTCTTCCTACAGAATGCAACACCTCCCGTGGGCACAGATAAAAACTGAGTTCCTTTTATTCTCCTCCCTACCTCTTCATCTGGCTTTCCTTTCTTGTCACCTTCTCTCTATTTGCCTTTAAAAAAAAAAGAGGAAGATGGGTTTACAATTAAGATTACAAATCACATTAAAAGCACGTGAATTTTATTCCTGTGAGAAATAAATATTTTGGGTTTAGAAATCTTATTTCCCCTTCAGGCACCTTTTGATTCTCTGGCAGACAAGTTCCTTGTTCTTATGTTCCAGATGTATCCAAATTCACTTCTTAAAATTTGAAAAATAAAAAATGTAAGAAAAATGAAGACGTTATCATCTCAAACTCAGCAAAAAATGTAGTATCAATGTAGGAAAAACAATTTCTTTATCTTTCAAAATCTTCCAAAAATAGAAATTAGTCATTATTGAAGCAAGAAATCAAGACTGCCTACTGCAACTTGATATTTCCAGTTAAAAATGTTCATTTTAAATGCAGTATGTATTTGGACTCTTCAATTAATTGGCCCCATTACTCTTTGCAATGTGTCACTTTATCGTTTTTAGGTGCAAATAACTTCAGATCATTAACAACTTCTGATATCCCGTGCCACTTTAAACTTTATGAGGGAATTGGAAAGCACTCATTGTTTTTTCTAATAAAAAAATCAGATTTGAAAAAAATCAAAAAGATGCTTTCTACTAAGCAAAAGGGAAAGCTTTTGGTCAACGAAAATTGCAATTTAGAAATGAAAAACAGACGAAGCATGAAGTGAATGTAGAAGTGAATGGACAATGAAGAATGGTTTAAAAAGGTACAAAACCCCAAGTACTTTCAATTACCAGGATGATGAGTTTCACCAAGAGGCTCAAGTTTTCCAAGTCTATTAAGTTTGGGAGTTCCCCATCCAACTAAAGGAAAACAAAAACTGTCAGAGCATTCCATGACTGCACTGGATTATTCTGAGCTATACAGACAACACATCTCCTTGGGAGAAACCAAAGCATTTACAAATGCCCAAGCTATACACTTCATTGCATCCATGATGAAATACTTCAAAAATAAACTGATTTAGCCTAAAAATATTGATATTTTTAATCACTTCAATGAGAAATCAAATTTCTGGCTCTTTTTTTGGGAAAATTATGTTTTCCCCCATGGAATAGGCCAAATCAATATCACTGGAAGTTCATATAATGAAGTGGGAAACTGCATCAAAGATTTTCTAGAGAGGAAGGTTTAGTAGCTCCTCTCTGTATGAAGACCAGTCCACTTTCATCATTCACAAGTGAGACTTTTCAAGGATTCCCAACCACAAATGCAGACATCAGTTGTTGTTTTTACACTTACCTGGAGGAAGAGCTGGTGGTGGTGTAGGATTCTTGGGAAGAGAGTCCTCTGCATTAACAGGTTCTACTCTGTGGCCCCTTTTTAATTTTGGTTTTTTACTTTTTTTCTTACTGTTACCTACATCCAACAGAAATAAAACATTACATGTCCTACAGTTATATTTAGGTAATATCCTACATCAGATTCTAGAACAAGGGTTGGGGAGATACATCAGAGTTTTCAGTACATTTTTTTAGACATAAAATTATGGGAAATGTAAATCACACACCATTTTGCTATAGAAAATAAAACTCTGGGCATAAAATACTGGGAAACATAAGTCACACAACATTTTGCTATAGAAAATAAACTGTGGTCATAAATATATGCAAACTCTACGTTTCCATGAAGAAACTCAACTTCTATAACCTATTCCTGCATTTTTGTGTTTCCAATAGATGACATTGGTATGGGGTATAACGACAAATAATATGGACAGAAGGAAGAAGCATGTGAAAAATCACATGAAATGACCTGGAAGGCAGCAGTTTTACCTGAGTCAAGGCATTCTGAGGCTTGTTGGTCACTCTCTTCTGCATGCTGCAAAAGCTGGGCAGTTGTGGAGTTGCACCTTTCCAGCCTGCTGTCATTTGTGTTTTGGCTACTGCTGCTTGAGACGTGGTCCTGCTCTGCTTGGGATTTTAGGACAATTGTAGCCTTTTCAGTCTCCAACTTCTGCCTCTTCTTTTCCTTTTCCAACTGTTTTTCATTCTAACAAAAAGGTAAAGATTTTTGTTTAGTGACTTCTAATGCTGTAAACTAACAAAACAGGAAGGTTATTAAAAAATGAAAATATTCCCCAAATATTCTACATTTAGCATAGAATTTATTTTCAAATAGATAAAGAAATTAAATTTCCAATATTTTATCTAGAGGAAGGGTGGGGGAATTATAAAACAAAAGGATCTTTAGATTTATCGCAAATTTTCTCGTTTTATTTTTGGTCCTATTAAAAAAAAACCATAAAAACCTTCTATGTTCTTTCTTCTAAATTACTTTTTTTATTTGTATTAGTTAAAAAAAAAAAAATACAGATGCACAGAGCCTAAGTCTCCAGAAAATGCTATCCCAGTTTGGATAAGTACCTATTGAGGCATACAACCTCAATGACAGGCTGCTTCACAATTCCGTGTCACTAAATCACCATCTCTGCAATATTCACAGCTGCACCTTTATTTTTTTGCTTTTAATATTATTGCTAAATAGATTATTGTGCATGTAGCCGCCTTGGCATGTCCTGTGGGTATGGGTGCTTTTGTCTTGGAGAAAAGCAAATGTTTGAATTACTTGCTGGAAAGGTTTACGTGTTTCTTTAGATTGTGTTATCTCCAAGCAACTAAAAAAAAAGAACTCAGAAATGTAGGTTAAGGAAACTTTAATATATGAATGTGATTTGCATATTTCAGAATGAATAAAAATTCTCAAGAGTCTATTTTCAAACGGAAAAGAAGTTATGCTCACACTCTGAATAACTAAAGAAGTCAGGAAGATTCAGCAGGACTCACCACATCACTAAAACACTTTAGAAGAAACTAACAGACCTTGAATATTTTCCACTTCTGAGTCCCAGGAGTTTAATTAGGAAATGTTTTCAGTCATGTGTTTGCATTTATTTTACTGTGTCTACAAAACTCTTGCTCCCCTATCAATAATAGGGGTTTTCTTATCACAAAAACATTGATTCAATGCACAGAAAACAAGGCTGCCAAGATTAAAATAAGAGTTTAAAAAGTGCTGTGCAGACAGAACAACTCTTTCAAATGAGCATTTTTCTCATGGCCTCTCAGACATTTGTCAGTGGTAGCTCTAAACAGATCCGGATTTCCCCCTCTTCTCCTACCTCAGAGATCACAGCAGATATAGGCTGGAAGGGGTTTCCACATTTCCCAGGCTCAGGGTCTTCCTCCTCAGGTGCATTTCCTTCTTCTTTTTCCCTTTGGAATTATTATTGGGTTGATGTTGTTCCAGAGGTTTTGGTGTTTCATTTTGGAGGTGTTTTTTGGGGACAAGGGGAGGGGAAAGAGGGAGAATGAATAAAGAATTATGAAGACTCCATGAATTTTACAGAGAACAATGTCAGCCCTCCCCACTACACCTCTCCATGTGGCATAAACCCAACACAATCCAACGTGGTCAGGAGGTTCTGTGTGTGCAGACATGTGGCACATTAGGAGCAAACCATTTCTTTTCAGGAATTTGTGAAATATATATTAAGCCCATGTCAAGTTTTAGCTGTTTGAAGTGTACTTTAATAAATTACTTGCTTAATTACACCAAAACAGCCAGAATATAGGCCCAAGACACTTCCCAGCTACTTCTCACAGTAACTGAGACTCAAAATTCTCTGCCTATACAAGGCAGAACAGAAGACAGGGGTGCTCAGCAAATATTTTAAAAATGACCCAGTAAAATGATTCACATCAGTTCTTCACAGTCATCATAGCAGGCTGCTAAAGACCAGAAAGGACTTTGAAGGGGAGTAATAAATGACTTATCCTGCTTCCCCTCACTGCATCATCTTTAGCTCCTTCATGCCTCACCTGTTGGATATTCTGAAGTTTATTAAGCATAATATTGAATAAATTTTCATATCTAGTCTTTGATATTTACATATGGGTTAGAGAGTCTAACTTAATACTTTATTTTAGAAGGTGACTTCAGCTTAAACCACAGGAATTATTTTTTAGGTCAGTCTTCTGTGAAGTTATATTAGTAAGGCCAAATTTATT
The DNA here is from genome assembly GCF_021018805.1 of Prinia subflava. Lineage (NCBI taxonomy): Eukaryota > Metazoa > Chordata > Aves > Passeriformes > Cisticolidae > Prinia > Prinia subflava. The sequence goes on from NC_086271.1 coordinate 2,988,473, forward strand.
CCACAACTACCTTACAATTCTCACTCACAGCACATTTCCAGCATGCAGCAAATCAAATAAAGGGGATGAAGGGGCACAAACTTCAAGAAAGACTCTTGGTTTGTAAGCTTTAAATCCTGGCTAGCCTGGCTCCTGTAAGATCTATGCACAGGAATGAACCAAATATCTCAGAGAAGGGAGGAAGGGATGGAGCAGGAAGCACAGGTAAAATACCTCTGTTCCCGTATCCTCCTGACTCGCTCAGCCCGTTCCAGTTTCTCCTGCTCCTCCAGTGCTTTCTGCTCTGTAGTGTCTCTCTGGATGCGCTCATTTAAGGCATCAAAATCTTTTGCTATGATATGGAGAAGCCAAAATAATCCCTTTTTTATTGATTTATCAATTTTTTTCCCACAGCCCATGATGGCCGAGCAAGGTTCCTGTAAATACATGGAGAAGGAGGGAAAATATTTGAGGTTCAGACCACATTCCTTGACTAGAAACAAGAAATTAGCTGAACAGTTACTGTGAAGCTTGTAAAACACTGAGAAGTACAGGTTATAAATAGTCCATGCTAGATTTATCTATCAAAATGGAAAAATCTGAGATGAAAGAGAATCAGCTTTGCTTCAGTTCATGGAAAAAAGTTCAACAAGTTCATAAGCACTTCAGGGATAAATAAAATCTCCTGTGAATTTATCAGAAAGGCTGTCAAACCAATTGAATTTTTTAAATCAGAACAGGCCCAGCACTTCCATTGGAGTAAAACTTTTTGTCATTATACTCTCAGCAGCAAGTGAGAGAAACATGATCTAGGCAAATCTGTTGAAAGAGAAATGCAAACCTCATTGAGAAAATAGTTCTGAAAATAGTTCTGAAATAGTTATGAAAACAAATCTGGTAAGAAAACATTGAAGGACCAGGAGTGCTTCTCTTGAGATTTAAACACTTCAGGGAGATAGGATAATAGCCTTCAAAAACATGAGGTGAAACTGCAAATAGGAAAAGAATACTTTCCTCTTAATTCTTCACGTCAGGATGACAAGTAGGCTTTAACTGGGACAAAAAAGACAGGGCTTGATTCAAGCTTGGAACATGGAAAATATGTTCTCTGAAGATCTCCTGGAAACTATTTTCCAGAATGTTTTGGAGCACTTACGTGTCTTTTAAAACATTCTCTGAATAACAACTGAATAGATCCAGCTCTGTGTACAGCCTGTAGAGATGATATTTCACACTGATCGTGTTCAGGACTTGTGTTTATGAAGACTAAATGGAACCAACTCTCCAATGCTAACATCTGGAAAACTCTCAGTGCTCTCTCCATCTGACAAGCATTTAAATGGCAACACAGTCAGATATGGAATGTACAATTTACAACAGAAAAAAAATCTGACCAGTTATGTTTAGATTTAAGGTTCAAATATGAGTCCTTTTCACTATGGAACCCTGCAATACCCTCCATCAGGATCTGCTCAAGAAGGAGATGTATAGAAAATGTATGCAACTTGTTTCTCTGAGAAAACCAAGAGCAAACACTGGCCAGCACTGGGGCAATGTTCTTCTCAGTTTGCACCAAGATTATTGCTGCAGTTGGCTATAAAAGATAAAAATTTAGAAATATGGAATATAAAGACATATTAAATACAAAAAAGAGGAAGATCATTCTCACTGACACTGTCCAACAGCAAGACAAATTACTCTGTCCATTTGCTTTAATACTTTGTGGGAAAATGTAAAGATCCAGTGGAAAAATAACTAAAAGAGTAAGAAGAAACAAAAAAGGGTTTGGTCCTTGACCAACTTTCTATCTTGTTTCACAATCTCTGTTTAAAGTGACCCCAGGAATTTGCAACCATGTTTCTCTTTAAAGAGCCTGGTAAAGAAGGTGTCCATTCTAGTATGAAACAGTCCTAAGAGTGTGTGACCCGGTGTCTTTCCTAATTACACAGAAAATATAAATAAAGAAAAAGAACAGCATTTCACTGGCACACATCAGAAATTAAGCAATTCAGATGTATTGGAATACACTTGTATCTTTCAGGTCTTTTTTACTGAATATTTTTTAAGAAAATTTTTTGGGCACAGAAGTCCCTTGGAAAAAAAACCAAGGATGAACTTGCAATTTTAATTTTTATGATTGCTATATGTGCAAAGTGCACTTACTGAAGGAAAGCACTCAGATATTCATGACATAATAAACAGAGCTATGCCCTGCTCTAACTCAGCTATTAGAGAAAATAGCAGTAATATGTAGTGCTCTATAAATTTGGCAAATTTCCCTAATGAATTAAAATTATTTTTTAATTTTAAAATCCAAAGCTGAAATAGCTTTGCAAAACTGCCTTCGTATTTTGATTAACAACAGCCTAACCCACATTATCTTCCAAAATGTTTTTTACTGTCATCAGAAAAAGATTGTGGAAGTAAAGCCCCACCTAAGATTCACTGGTAGATTAAAACAAAGGCTTAAAGAAAATGCTTCAGAGACTGCTAATTTGGATATATTTTCTGAAATATTGACCAATATTAAGTATCTTCCATAAAAAATTCTGGGTTTGGCTCCCCTCACAATGACTTCCTGCTAGGATTTTTCTTAACAGGACAGTGAATACTACATCTAAATTTCAGTTTTATGCCATGTAGCAAAATCTCCTACCTTAACGGAAGCTTTACACAGATACGAGAAAATATAGCATCTTAAAATCTACTTACGATTTGACAGAGACACTTGTGTTCATTAACCAGCTTTTCCAGAGATAAGGACTCGATTACATCTGCTTCTGACAGAGCTCCTTCTCTGTCCTGCTTATTCGCCAGCCTGGAGGGAAGATCAAAAGCAACACTCAGCATCCTACCACAGACAGACTCTCACATCTCCAAAAGCTGAGTTTGTGACACAACTAGGAAGAAGAAGGGGAAGACTGAGAAAGAAATGATAAAATTCCTTGTTTCAGCTTTAATTATTTCTTCTTCTTAATAAGCATGTTAGTCTGTGCACCATTTTCATCAGATACTAAGGTTAGATAATCACTAAGGTGCTTAGTAATCATTTAATATTAATTCTAGAGAAAGCAATCATATTTACAGTTAAGAAAGTACATAAAAGACCATCCTGCTTTACACGTAAAGCAACACAAGACAATCTGTTGGAGCCTCTGGATCAAAGTTCACACTTTTGCAATTTCCCAAACCGTGAGCATTTCCCTGTGAGAAAGTGCTTCAGGATCATCTCAGCTCTGCCTGCTACCCAGCATTTCTCTCTGATATCAAAAAATGTTTTCAACTTGCTCTTCCTGAGTAAAACTTAAAGTGTAGAGGGAGGAACTTGCATGAATGGCTCTAAACCCCATATTTCATTAAACAGAGGAAAGCAAAAAAACCCCACATAACTCACAAAATAAGTATTCTGAAAGATGTAGATCATTGTCTTGTCACTTACATATGGTAGGAAACAGGACTCTAGAAGACAGACATTCATTTAGGAGTATAAAAATACAATCAAACCTTATTTTGCACTTTCTACAATGTTATTAATCCAAGCTAAGTGCTGCACAGCATTAGAAAATAAGAAATTTGTACTTGCTTCTCTCTAATAAAGGAATTCCACTAAAATAACGTTCCTCTGAAATTTAGCAATATTTTAATGACATGAGAACTTTGACTCAATTTTCTGGATAAGAAGACAAATATTAGGCTTTCACAGGCTCAGTGGCAGAAGGTTTTGGAACCAGATATCCCAGTCTTCCTCCTGAAATCTCAAGTCATTATCATGAATTCAAATGGCTTTTTGGGAACTGAGGCCAAAGCTTGTACTTTGAATTCCTGTTAATTCCTTGCTGGGAAGGAACAGTGGTAAGAATTCACTCCATAGTTACCAGAACTTGTCAGAACTTTAATTTGATCTAAGACCTTATTCTTCCATATTCTCCAGAACCCCAGTATGAGGGCTTCAATTCTTAATTATTTTACTCCCAAGAGATATTTCAGCATCAAAAACATTATAAAAAAAGCTGTGTTGCATCTACAGCCAAAACCCCCATATTCCTTGTTGCCATTACCCTCATGAGCTACGTTTCATTACCTAATCTTTCATCTTCCTTTCCAAGAAGAATTTGTTTATGAAGGAGACCATAGAAAAGCAGCTTCTCAAATGTCCAGTCTCTCTCAATCTTCATCATTCTTAACTATTTGTGCTCCAAACCATTCAAACCATTCCCTTATTTATCCTCATCTTGGGGATAAAAATCCCTGTGTCCTACTGATAATCATAACTTTGCTAGCTTGGCCTGCAGAGTTGGAAAGAGCATAAAGCTCTTCTCCCTGCCCTTCCTTTACAATGAATACCCACTTCTTAAAGAGAGAACTTCTGCAGTGCTTTGCATGATTTAGTGCAGGGATCCCCAAACTGCTGCTCAATGCATATACAAAACCTGTGATATTTGCAGTATGTTTGTAATACTCTGGCACTGCTTCTTTTCACCTACCAGCTAGAACAAGACTTGTCTTCTTAGTATTTAGCTATGACACCAAAGCTAGACCAGGGAAAAACTGAGATGCAATGCAACAAAGTAATTAAAAGACTGGAAACAAAATCTCCGCTTTTTTTCTCCCCCACGTAACCTACTTTGTTACAGTCTGAAAATCCTACTGTGCTGCCTCTTAGCCTCAAAAAGCATTCCTCAGCAGTGCTGTCAATTCATCTAGATCTAATGGAAGGAAATATTTCTGAGCAGTGTTTGTTGCCACAGCCTATTCCTCTCTCACCTGAGGATTAAATAACTGTGCTATTTCTGCTGTTCTTGCCCTGCACAGCCTACAAAGCACAGCTGAAGCAGAATGAAATGCTGGTAAAGCTGCATAGCTCAGTGGCAGCTTGACACTAACATCCCACAGCTTACAGTAGCTGCTGATTTTTAACCTTTTTAACCTCTACCACCTTGAAAGGTGTCATATTTGTCTTTCTGGTCAATTAGCTTCCACTTTCTGAGCAGCAATACTGACTGCATTCCAAAAATATGGCTGAGGTGCTGTACCTGGAAAAGCAGCATCTCCTAACAGCTGTCTCTGCCTAATCTCCCCAGGAACTGAAGTGGTTGTGCTGAGGTCCATCTACTGCTGGACACCCCTGCTCACTGCAGACTTGAGGTCAAGCTTCTAAACAGAGTTCAAGTATTTTTAAGAGACTGTAGTAAAATTCTGCAGGGCCTTTTTTTACCCCATGAACAGATGCATCTACCCTCAATAATTCCTCTTGCCTCTGTGCTTTAGTGCAGAAGAAGGCGAAGCCTGCCCTTACACTCGTGCTTCCACTGCTCCACTTGCCGGGGAGCTGCTCCAAGGCGCTTCCTGCTGCTGGGCGCTGCAGAGGGATCCGCCTCCCAGCAGGGCTGGCTTTCAAACAGGCACAACCAGATTCCCCAGGCACAAAGTAATCAATTTGCCTGGCTCCTGCAGTTGCAGAGGGCAGTTTCTCTCTCACTCCGTCACTCCAGGGGATGATCACACTTGGACAACGATATAAAAACTAGAAGCAGGAAGAATGAAGGAAATTCTTCATGGAATGTTACTCAAGACACGTTACTCAGGGAATATTGTGGAAAAATGTTTTGGGGATTATACTGAAGCTTAACCTCAGGAGTTCCTGTGTAAAGGGTAAAAGCCACCAGCACAGGATTGAGAGGTAAATACTCTTCTCTTAATGTTTCTCAATTTTCAAATATCAGCAAAAGGCTTTGTAGTGGGTTTTGGAATGGAAATGTGCCTAAGTGTCAAGACATAAAAATAATGTATGTCTGCCTTGCAAAGAGTTAGGTATTTCTGTGGGTGAATATGGACTCACAGCTCTGCTGCTCTTGTAGAGGACCACCAGGGTTTGAGGAAAGTTTTATGCAAAAAAACTCCTTCTTTAGGTAATACATCAGTTATCTTAAAAGACAGACTTTGATTTTAATTTTCCAAGTCAGTTGAACTTCATATATAGCAATTTTTCATGTTTAAAAACCTGTAGGAGGTATATATCAAAACATACTTGAAAGCACAGCAGAGTGGCTGTTAGTTTATCATATTAAGTTTGCTAAGTAAGCTTTCGTCTGTAAAATCATGCTTGGCTTACTTCAGTTTCACATAAAGTATATTTGAATTGTCTTAGTGTAACAAACTTACGTCATGCAAGAAATGAAGAGAAAGTAGGCACCTACTGCTTTTAGATCAAGGAGGATTTTTCTAAGCAACTGGAGAGCTTTTGAACTTTTAGAGTCACGGGAAACAATGTGGAAAGGGAGTGTTATGTGTGCATTGGCACAACTGACATCTACAGCTCAGTGACAACATTTCTCTTAGAAGCCACTTCAGCCAGAGAAAAACAAAGTCTGAACGCTATGGAAGTTCCTTGACATGTCTATAAAATCTCAATTACTGAACAAAGAGGGAAAAAAAACCCCATCAGAAACCAAAACAGTATTAAAAGTTTACTTTGCAATACAAAAATCTGTAAAAATATCTCAGATATGCTACTTTTGGGGTTATATTTACTATGAATCAGTGATCACAACCCCAAAATTTTGGGTCAGATCTGCATAATGTCCATCAAAATTCATGAAGAGCAAAACATCCCTGAGGTCAAAATTTTACAGCACCAGAACTATCCCCATGATTGAAAGCAACTGTAGGAAAATGAATATGAGAATGGTTTAGCTAAGATCAAAAATTAGTCTTTAAGGGTACTTCAAGAAGTCGTAGCTTTGAGCTGGGAAAACAAAGACAGAACCTCTGAAATTAACAGCAGTCTAAACAAGGGGAAAGAACAATGCCATATTCTTCACTCTGCAGTGTATCTTCCATTTAAAAATGCTGCTCTACCCTTTTTCCCTTTGGATTTTTTACCTCTCATCCATTAACCTTTTTCTTGGGCAATCCTAGGACAGCCAGAGGATGTTTCATTGCAGAGAAGTGAGGCCTCAGCAGATGCAGCACGAAAAGCTTGGTCTCTTTATGTTAAAAGCTCGGTTTGCTGATGTTAACACCCATGAAAGTCAAACTCCTGACCCACACACAGGCAAAAATAAGTGACTTGTCTGCTTGTTTTGCTTGTTCCTTCTTCAGTTATTGGCAATTCACGAGCATTTTGAGGAAGTCACAGAAAAGAGAATTCTTCATACTTTTAACAAACAAATAGGTGAACAGACCAACAGTTTCAAGTGGCCATGGAAGGCACTCTTGATGAAGTTCTGAGCCTGCTCTATCAGGTGATTTTTTTGCAGATTGCCTTCCAAATAGAAGTATTGACAGACCTTCAAGCACATTCCTCTTTAGCATTTCAAGCCCCTGCCCCTTCTGGGTTGCTGACAATGACAAACCAATCAGTAAATTTTGATGGTTGACATGTGGCTCTTTCTCAAATAAAGGGACTTAATTCATGCTTTCGATTCTCATGCAAAACAATACTTTGACTATTATGGTAAACTATAATGAAAAAAAGGTGAATAAAGTGCTGCAAGATTAAGGGAGCTGTAGGAGACGGTTCTGCAAGTCAGCATTTCCTCTAGACTTCTCCTCCAGGTCACATTTAAATAAGAGAACAGTTAAAACTAAGATTCTAAACTCCTCCTGTTTACAATATCTCTAGGCAACTTCAGTCTCGTATTAGCTTTTGAACTGGTCACAAGAACACCAGCAATTATAATTTGTTAAGTGGCCTCATTCTCACCACAGGTCTGAATCATATTCCTATTTACTGAAAACGTTTCTTGACACACTGTGCTCTGCTATCAGTTCAATCCCACCTCTTGGTCAAACAGGCTGCAGACAGACATGTCTGAGCTCACCTAAAGCAAGTTATGTTCAGCTTCCAGATGTGTAATTCCAAAACAAATGGTAATAAATGATATAGCAATATATTTTTGAACTAGATTTTAAAAAAAAAGTGAATTGTTTTCTTATACTCTATTCCAGCTTGACATATCAAACCCTAAGCAAACTAAGTACAGTTGAATTGCCTGTACGTTTTTTAAACAACCCTGCCTTACATTTATTACAGGTGAGTTCCGAGGCTGTGACAGGCAGCTCTGTGGTCTGACAGAGATGAAATGGGAATGTAAAGCAAGTGGGATGGTACATGGCACAAATTCTGAGTCTGCAGCTCTACTGTCAGGAGGACAAATCTCTCACACCACTTAGAGCAATATGAAGCCGTTAAGTATGAGTTCAAACTATATATCCTATTAAATGGAAACAATTCCACCTGTACTCTATCCTGCTGAAGCCCTTTCTCTTGCTCCTATTTTATTTTCAAATACTGCTTTAAAATATATCAATATTTGGACCTTAATGATGTGATCTTTGGGCAGAGGAGATCATTACTTTCTTTCTAGGTTTCTGTGACCTCTAGGTTTGTGAGGACTCTTAAAGAGCACTACTGACAGCAAATCTCTGGTTAAACAGGTGAAAAAATCCCCATCAAAACATGAAGTTCTTACCAATTACAGAGAATTAGCTGCAGACTAAGCCACTACCACAGTGAAATCATTGTTTTGTCAATGAGGTGCAGTGTCCATCACCCTCACTGCAATTTATATAACTGCAAAAGCATGAACTCCTTGCCTCCTATTATCAGTATCCAAAGTATCAGCAGGAATGTCTGCAGACATGGAAATGCTGGTAGCTCCTTTGCCTCAAGTACACCTACACAACCATAAAGAACATTTCCAAACTCAAAGGAACAAGCTCAGATTTGCAGCTGATTCACTGTATGTATCTTTGAATCAAATGCTTCAAAAATAGCAAAACACCAACACAAGACAGCTACATCTCCTACAACATGACTTGTACATCTCCTAACACATGATCTGTGTTACAGCTCTGTGGCCAAAGGCCCAAGAATATCTTGAAGTATTTTGAGTCTCTTTTTCCCCTCTCCATGTCTTTTAGAAAACTCACTCCAGGGCAGCATGATTTGGCTACACTTTTCCAGCAACTTTGGCCTAATTCTTTCCCACCTAATGAATTCTTTGAATACTGAGGTCTGAGCATTTACTACATTTTAATTTCTTGTTTTTACTCAATATCCACATTTCTCCACCTCCCACAATTTATTTCACATTAATTCGAGAATTCTCAAGCTACCTTGCTTCACGTGCAGCATTTCCATTCTCGTACATACTGGTAATTTTGGTTTCCCTGGGAAGTCCTGTGGCAGTTTTCACATGGTGATAGGATAAGGCTGAAGTGTTTTAAATGCAAGAGGAAAGATTTAGATCACATGTAAAGAAATTCTTTACTGTGAGAGTGGTGAGGCTCTGGCACAGGTTGTCCAGACAGAAGTTGTGATCATCCCCTTTGCTGAAACTGTTACTGATTTTACACCATCATCTCATCTGTGGCATATTTTTAGGCAGGGCAAGCTCTCTGCCTTTGGTATTTTCTTGTTGAACCACTCCCACACTTCCCACAAACAGAAACTTGAACTTAAAACTATTTTTAAGTATGTTTTTCCAAGGACTTATCTTATGACAGAGATGCTTAAGAGGATATTTTCATCCAACCACCTCATGTCTCATAATCCTTAGTTTAAGCACATTTGTTTACATGGTATTTAAATTAAAGGGAACTTTTTAAACAAAGGAGAAAATAAATGTAACCTATAGCAAGATATCCTTCTTTAGTTACTTCAGATACATCTTTGAGTAACAGGGCAAGATTCCAGAACACCACCAAACAAGTTCCTCCTTTCCTTGTGAGAACATGAGAGAGCACAAACTAAATTTCAACTCAAAACACCAGCTTTCCCCAAAGACTACTACAAGGATTTTGAACTATGTCCATTTAAATAGTAAATATCTCTCACTAATTTTTTGTTGCTGTCTTAAGACACTTAAGCTGTAATCAAGCTCCAGAGTATGACTCCAAGATTTACTCATTGCCATTGTGCTCAGAAAAAAGTTAGATGGGTTTCTTGGCACCACATGACAGAGCTCTCATGTAATTTCACTGCAGCTTGGAAATGAATAAAAAATAATAATAAGACCTCAAATGTTTAGGATTACATGTAACATGAAATTCCTTTGGGACACGTTGCCTGAAAGCATCCTCTACCCAGTGCCCTTAACTGACTCACAGTTAAGGGTCAGAAAAACATACCCATCCTTATTTTTGAACAATCATTAAAAATAACCCAAACAAACCAACAAAAAACACCCAAAACAAACAAAAAAGGATATATTCTTCCTTTACTGAAAAAACTTCAAGGAAAGTGAGGTGCTTTCATCTCAGAGAGAAACAGGATGTGCCCCTATATACAAACCCGTAGGACGAAACAAGGACTCAGTAAATGAACAGCGCTTGTTGTGGAACACTCAAGAAGCCAAGCCAACAATTTCCAAGGTTATCTCTGTCATGAAGACATCCTCATTTCTTTGACACCAGCATGTGTTCCAGTTGCCAGTACAATCAAACACAATTATTGGCAAGCCTGTCCCTGGCAGGCTTTGAAGGCAAGCCCAAGAGCAGAGAAGATATGAAACTAAGATTCAGTTGCTTACATTCCAGTCTTTTGTGAGACTAATCTTTAAACAAGAAAAAACATCTCCAGTACTTTCTGCTTACTTCTTTGATATTTAATAATATTTGGAGATTTCTTCTGCAGTTCTGTGAGGTTCCTCTCTCCAGCCCCAAGGAACAGAGCTATTTCCAGAGCAATGCACCAATTCTCTTAGACACAAGAAATTCTTGTCACCTCAGACCATAAACATTAATGTTGCCCTCAGAACTTGCTTTTAATCCCAGGTTTGCCCAGCCCTGCTAAATTAACATTGGTCAACAGATGTGTGAGGCTGGACTAGAAGAGATTTTCAGGTCACTTCTCTGAAGCCCTGTTTAGCAGCCCTGAGTCCTTTCACATGCCCCAGGCTGAACTTTCCCTGTTGGTGGTGCCAAGCAGCTCTGGAACATTCCTGAAAAATCTTATCTGGGAGAAACTGCCTGACTTCTGCCATGGGGACATCCACAGAAAAGTTCAGCAATGGAGAGGCATTACTGTCATGAAATTAATACATTTTGCATCTCCCCCACCCCAGAATAACATTCTCCAATAAATAACTTGCCCTGATCACAAATCTCAGCACATTACTGTAACTTCTAATGATTGCCAGGCTTTTGAGATTGTCTTGATGTGAATCAACAAACACTAAATTCAAATATTAAGGCATTGGAGAGGAAAAAAAAAAGTGTAGTAAGGAAAATCCACACTAGGGTAGAACATCAACATTCCTTCTCATGACTGACCTCTGAAGCATTTCAAGTTTTGTTTTTCAGCTAATCCTCCTGCAGAAAGCCAGATGTAAGTCTGTGAAGATGTGTCCACACTGCTCAACTCCATGACTTATACAAAAAACTATTTAGAGACTTTAAATATGCATAGGGGAGCAGAGATACCACAGCAGTATCATCTGGAACTGTTCAAATACAAGAAAATCATTTGCTTATTGACAGGTTACTGGACAGACCCTTTGCAGTTTCTAAAAATGCACCTTTTGGATACTATTAAGAAATCCTTCATATGCTTGCTAATAAAAAATATCTGTAGAATCAGGGTTTAATAAGAGTTGTGCCTATTTCATGCTACTGTTTCAGAGAAGAGCCCTAAAAACTCTGAAACAGCAAGAAGATACCACTGTGCTAAATGTCTAACCTTTATGCTTGAACAGCCCTTTTTGAAAGACACACATCTGATTGAACCAGAAGACCCTAAGTAAAAAATCCCATAATCTTCTAGTCCTGAACATGTTACTTCTTACTGAAATTTTCCGTTCTTGATCACAGTCCAAGGAATTAATTTATCTAGTTTGAGAAAAATACTTTCTTCCCTATGATTAAAAATAGTTGAACTTTGTTTCCATTGGGAGTGTTTTAGAAAATATCTTGCTCTTAATTATCTCTCCAGTAAAGCTTGCACAACAGCTAGGGAATAAAACAAAACTGTATCTGCTTTTTGTTAAATATGAAACAGCACTGAATTGTAGCCCACTGTGGTTCACAATGCACATCTGCATCAATTTTATGAATAATTTAAATGACAGTGTAACAGTAATTCAGAAAAGGCTTAGAAAATCTTTATGCTGCAACATCAGTGATATGGATTCAGCTCCACAAAAATTCAAACATAAAAAATTAATTTATTTTCATGCTAAATTATTAGAGTCTTAAATGATCGGAGTTCTGTTGTTCTGTTTTGTTGTAGTTCACTGCTTCAGTTACTAACTCCCCAGGGAAGAAAAGGCGAGGCAAATGGAGAAAGGTTTTTGAGTGTGGCCAAATAATTAATCTAAATTCATGCCAGAACACTCATTCGTTACAAAGTTTGTCTCAGTCTCAGAAACTGAAATATTTCCTACTGAGAATCCAAAAATGGCACATCCATGCTCACTTCCATTTCAAAAAAGACTAATAGGTTGATTAGTTTTCTTCAAGTAAAGAATAACAATAAAATAATTGGAGTTACTTCTCTCTTCCTCCCCAAAATAAAAGTCCTCTCCACACTTCTCTGGTCTAAGTCCTATGCTCTGCATCCCAAATTTACCACAAAAATGGCCTTGGGCTACAAATCACAACTTGCTCAGAACACCCTCCACTTTCAACTCATTGCTACTTTTACTTTGGTGCAGAGGGAAGTAGCTCTAATCTCCAAAACTACTTTTCATATATACATACAATTAACTAACATTAATTGTTGTTACATTTTGATTACAGTGCAGTAATACAAACCAAACAAAAAATATACTGGAATTAACTTCCTGTGTTGCAAGAGGGGAAAAAAAACAACGAACCAACAAAAACCAGGAAAGAATCCTGACCACAAAAACCATGAGAGATCGTCTGCAAGAGCTCAAACTGAGGGCTAAGGAACTACAGATAGCTGGGGAAAACAATGGTGCAACTGTACAAGAAGAGGAGCAGGAGGAGTTTGAACAGCAGGCCATTATTTATGAAAAGGAGCCCATAACTGAAAGGCACTTGCATGAAATCCAGAAGCTCCAGAACGAAATTAACAATCTGGTGGAAGAAGTCAATAAATTCAGCCAACAACAAAAAAGCCTCGTGTCTTCAATGAGACGATTCAGCGTTCTCAAGAAGGAATCTAACATTGCAAGGGAGATCAAAATTCAAGCAGAGCACGTACGCAAATGTTTGGATGAACTGTTAGGGACAGTGAGGAAAGCTGAGAATGAGCACGGGCCGGCCCGAGCCACGGTGAGGATCCTGGCTGCCCAGCACGCCTTCCTGTCCCACCGCTACCTCCAGGCCATGCTCTCCTACAACGAGGCCATCACTGCCAAGCAGGACAAGTGCAGGACGTTCATCCTCCGCCAGCTCGAGGTAGCTGGTAAAGAGGTGTCCGAGGAGGAAGTCAATGACATGCTCCAGCAGGGAAAATGGGAGATTTTCAATGAAAATCTACTCACTGAAGTCAAGATTACTAAAGCTCAGCTGTCAGAGATTGAGCAGAGACACAAAGAACTGGTCAATCTGGAGAATCAGATCAAAGACATGAAAGAACTCTTTATCCAGATCTCACTTCTGGTGGAGGAGCAAGGGGAGATGATCAACAACATAGAAATCTGCATGAACAACACCCAAGAATATACTCAAGTATCTAAAGAAAAGTTTGGGCTTGCAGTCAGGTATAAAAAAAGAAACCCTTGCAAAGCAATTTGCTGCTGGTGTTGTCCGTGCTGCAGATGACACAAGAAATGAACTGCTTGAAGTATCAATGGTTCTTCCACACCAAACTGTTCTTGGAAAGCACTTATGGGACCTCTCAACTGCTTCACTTGCCTTCCCATTACCCTTCAGCAGGGCAGTTTTTCAAAACAGAGTAAAGAATTTTATGGTTTTCACAGAAACCCAAACTATAGGGAAGGATCAAAGGATAAAAGTGACACTTTTTGGTTCTTCTGAACTTCAAAGTTCCGAAGTTCTAAAGTTTGGTTTTGTTCTTCAAACTAAAAAAGTGTGGCAACAAACTTCCTGTGCTGTTGGGAAGCATTGAAAATACTGTTAATCTCAAAGACAGGACTCATAAAAATGTTTTATTTACTTTTCACAAAATAATAATAAGTATTTTTAATTGCCTTGTGTTTTTTAGCATTTCTATTTACTTGTTGAAATTCTAAATGGTTTTTTCCTCAGGAATCTGAAACTCTACAAAACAGATCCACAGATGAAGCAGACACCCTTAGTTACAATCCAGAACGGGATGCCTAAACAAAACAAGAGGGCAGAAAACTTATCAGGAATGTTTCAATATTACCTCTATAGGAAAAGTTCATACATTTTTAATAAACTGACATGGAGATATTTATATTATTCAACTCCACAGGCAGAGCCCTACCAGGACAGGGGAATACGATCCTTAGTTACACACTCACAAGGCACATTCTTAATGCTGCCTATCCTACCTACATACACAGTCACATCTGCGATCTGACTTTTGCTAGCACAAAAATTAACAAAAAATAGAATAAAAAATAGAACTCCAACCTTACATCCCATAATCTAGAACCAGAGAATGATTAGGTTGGAAGGAACTTCCTGTAACTAAATCCTTTTGGAACTGAGTGAGAAATAGCTCTCCATACAATTTAACAGACAATAGGAATGTAACTGAGGAAAAAAGTTATTTCCAAAAAGAAATTTAAAAAAAAATTCCACACTAAACCCAAACAGCAAACCAGAAATGTATTCCTGAACTGCTTTGTGCTGTGCAAAGACACAACCAGTACCACTTTATTTGGATAGTCAGGGGAGGCAGAACAAACTGCAGTGCAGTTCAGCTAGACACTAAGTGAACTGGATGCTTTTAGTTGCATGTAGTAGGAAAAAGAAAATTAATCTATTATCAAAGTCATTTTCATATTGTGATGTTTAGAAATAGCTTCCTTCCATCCCAGATAAAAACTGCAACTGAAATTAACTGATATTGAAATACAATCAAATGCTTGAATCTTAAAGTGAAAAACATTATTTATACAGTAGCAACAAAAAATAAACTTAGATGATGACAGCACTGAAACTCTCTCATTAAATATTCTCCCCTTAACTGCATGTATTAAAATACCTTTATGTTCCAAGGGCAGAGTAGAAATTAGCCAATAAACAAGAGCTGTACTTTCAATCGTGGAATAAAACTCAAGTTGTCAAAATCCAAGTTTTAATACTTAAAAAACAGCTGCCTGAATAAGTCATCTACAGCTGCAAACTGGTCAGAAACAGGCAAAACAGATAAAACACACTGGAGAACTGGGAAGTGAGAAAGACTTGTGGAAACCTCCTCCTTGATAGGGGATACTATTAACTGAAAATAACGAGTATGAAATAATAGCATGAACTACAGTTTACACCAAATTTGATACTGAGCATTCAAAATTATTAGCAGCAGCAATTTTGTAGTAATAACTAAAGTTACTTTCCAGTGTTATCAGTAATTACATAAATACACAGAAAACCAAACAAATTAAAGCCCAGCTCCAAGTGTTCTAGGAAGAAAAGTGAAACATTAATAGCTATAATCCCTTATCACCAAAATAGCAGGTAGAAAGGAGCTTTCTCCTAACAAAATAGCTTCCCAAAAATTTCCTTAAATTATAAAATATATAAAATAATTATAAAATATCAGTCACAGCACATGGACTTGCATTTCCCATTGCACATGTTCCATGTTAACTTAAAAAACACCAAAACAAAGACTCAAAACAAACACAACTAATCCCAAACAAAACCAGCATTTGCCTGCATTATATAATGTCTGTGTGCTCCTTTCTGATGAAAGAAAATACAAAAATAATCGTAAGTACAGAAAATTTAAACTTGCATACCTATATAAGTCCTGAGGATGCTCCCAGAAGAATTTACCCATAAACATAAATTAGGTGATAACACTGAACAGTAAAAAAACCCAAAGGACAAGTTTAACATCTCTAAGTAATTTATACCAAGAGACAGTAAAAGAGAATACTATCAACACTTGAGAAAAACTGTCTTAAAATGATTCTGTGGGCAGAATCCATGGGCAGTGATAAATAACAACATGAGAGAGCAGCAATTAAATTTGTAGAAAATATCACACTGAACATCAAATTTCTCATATTCCCATATTTCTGTAAGACAGAGTATTTAGCAGCAATTTTATGTCCAATTTTATGTGCAATTCAGCCTATTCTGCACAGATTAAAATGCACTAATTAAAAAATGTAGCAAGGTTTTAGGGAACTTATTGCTACACAGGAAGCAAGTATCTCATCATTAAAACAAAACAAAACAAAAAAAAACACAAACAAAATCTGAACATCAAAGTTAATATAATATTAAAAAAGACTAGCTTTCAGCACAGATTTGGGAATCTGACAATACAGGACAGAATTCTTAAGAGGCAGGCTCATACTGGGAGCATAAACCAAAGAACTATTGGATCCCTCCACAGAACTGGGACACTGCAAAAGCTAATTCTGATCAAAGGCTGGATATTTAATCTAATACAAAAATAATAACATCAAATAGCTTGGTTTAGTCACCATTAGAGCAGTTAATAAATACACTCTGCTTTCTGGTTAGCTAATGATAGGGATGAAAAAGCAGTATCATGATCCAGGAAAGTGAGTGAGTTCTCTGCAGGTCCAGTCAGCCACCCAAACAAATGCCATTATGCCATTAGAGCATAGAGATTCCCACAAAAAAACCCAGAAAACCCAAGCAAAACCAAAACACAACCAAAACCCCCCATCAAGTTGTATGTCATTTAAAAAACAACACAGTTTTCCACTGTCACAGCTGCATTTTCGCAACACATTGGAGTTAAACCAAGTTGGCTTTACTGCCTTCACTGTGCCAGTTACATTCAGAGCAATGAAAGGTAAAATCGAATCTGTTTTCAACATACACACCATTACTTTGCTGAACTACCCTCCACTTCATCAACACAATTAACCAGGTTAAGCTTCAAACCAGCAGAGCATCACTATTTTTTAAAACTAAGAGGCCTCTCCTCTTACCTGTACAGATTCTTTATGATAGCACAGGAATATTGTGCAGTTTGTGTTATGGAGGTCTTATGCTCACCAGGCAAAGATATTGACTTGATAAGCCATTTTAAACGTTCAGAGTTTATTTTTTAACTTCAAAAGAGTATTTTTTATCAAATATCTTTGGTGTGGAATTTACTGAAATATGTTCTTTCCAATATTTTTACAAACCCCACTAAACAGAGAAAAGCATGTGCCCAATACAATTAAAGCAGGTCTCCTTTAAAGAGATTTTGCTGATCATGTACCAGCAGCACCATGTGTTAAGTGAACAAGACACTTATTGGTGAGAGATCACCTGATTGCTGAGTATAATCAACCATTACCATTTAATTAATTGATGTAGGCATAAGTAGCAGCAATATTTTTACATCATGTTATCATGCCAAATTTGTAAAGCCTTTAAACCTAGCATTTCAAGTAATATTAGAATTTTGAGGCATTAAAAAATCCCACCTTCTTATTTTTCCATGGCTAATGAAAGAGGAGAGAAATAGATATCCCTGAGAAGGATTCAATAAAACATAAGACCATAAAATTAACTGTAATATTGGTTAGTGCTAAAGTTACAGCAATATTAGTTACAACAGAAATAGTTCTTTAGGTCTAAATTCACCCAATTTCAGATTATTAGGAGAACGTTACTTACACTAACACAGGTTTTCCTGATATCTTAGGGCTTTTTAAAACTTCTATCATGGTTTGTTTTGTTTCTTCCATTCTTTCAACGTCACTGGAATCCACCACAAATATGACACCGTAGGACTCAGCATAATAATTCCTCCAGATATTCCGAATTCGTTTTCCGCCTCCTAAATCAAAGATGGTGACTTCAAAGCGTCCCTGTTTCAGATCAATTTTGGAAAACCCAACTGTGGGAGCCACATCTTCAGGAGACTCTGTCAAAGAAGAAAGCCTTCATTTAAAGAGGACTCTATAGTGGGATTTGTGTAGCAAAAATTGCATTTTAAAAGCATGGAGCAAAACTCCCCTGTTAAATATTGCTGACCACATTTTTGCTTACATGAATATTTTCCCTCTCCTCAGGGAATTTTCAATTAACTCATCTCTCAGCTAATTACTTTACATTAATTTAGATAGGAGCACCTGGAGTGGGAAGGGGGTGGGAGAAAGAGAGGGGCCCAAAATGCAGATTTTAATATTTCACACCACAGTTTCATTGCAGTGGTGGTTACTGCACTGCATTTTCACTTCCACTCTCACTTCCATGGTAGTAATCCAACTTTGAGAAGGAAAACAACCAAAAGAGCTAATGCACTGTGACCTGGGAACCCTTGTGCTCTGCCAAATGTATTTTTTTATCCTTCATGGTTACCAAAACAGCTTCAGAAGTTCAAACCAAGAGATGAAATGACTGAAGCCATGTTCTTGTGAGATGTAAATGATTTGATTCCTTTTTTTCAAGGCCAGGTTTTAGCCTTTGTTTGTTTGCTTATTTTTATTTGCTGTTTTTTTCTAATTTGCCATGCAATATGCTAAAGAATTATAGATTTCTATTTAATACTTGGGCTTGCTGTCTCCCCTTCCTGAGGGCAAAGAAAGCCTGGACTTGCCTCACACCACTAAGCTGTGCCTGCAGGGCTTAGTAAGATAATTGGATCTCAGTTTTATGCAGCTGGGTAGCACAAGGCAGGAGAAACATGCAGAATTCATCTTGTTGAGAGGAAAAAAAAATGAAGGCCTGGCTAAAAGCACTGAGCTCTGAAGAGCAGTGCAGAAACTGAATCCTCACCAGCCTTCTGCTCCTACCCTTAAGATAGCCAGGATGGGCATTCAGAACACTTAAGCCCTGGGGAACACTCCAAGAAATCAGAACTATCTTTTCCTTCAGTTTCCCTTTAGAAATACACATCTTTATCTCATTTTTTTCCCCTGAAAAATAGGAATTTTAGAAATAACTGTAACATTCAGATGGTAAAGATGTTAAAGGTGATTTTCAAATAGAATGGAAGGCTAAATAATGGAACACTCCTGTTTTCAGGGCAAAGATGGAGGAATAGGAGAGAATACTCATGATTTTACTTGTGCGTTAGCAAGTCTGTGAACTTACATAACTCAAGTAAACAGACTCGAGGTGGAGTCTCCGAGTCTGCCAAAACACTACTAAGTAAACTCTTGTTCTTGCACAAGATCAAAGTTATTTAGAAAGACAATCCCACAAGTGGAGGGAAAAAAATCCCATGGAATTTTTGTTTTTATAAGCACAAGTTTTCTCTCAAATTATATTCCACTTGCATGTGCCAGGGCAAAGCACCCTTCAAGATGGAGTGGTCTCTTAATGGCAGTTTTATTTATCATCATTTTCTGATTATAAGTACTGATAAAAAATACATAAGACTAGAACCATCCTTAATGTTTTACACACAAATTTCCTTCTTTTAAACCTTTTCTGCTTATTTATACTTAGTTACAACACTGATTTTTATGTAAAGTTTACTGCTGTATGCACATTACTGGAATGGTCACCTGAAAGCAACTTCAGCATATGCACACAAGGAAAAAGAAAAAAATCAACTCCACTGATTGTGTTGTCCAATGTAATGTTTGTATTAAGATGTGATATATACGATATTTGGATGGTACAAACACCATTTTCTTTCAACAATATAGGAGGGAGAGATACATTAAGAGATGAAGCAATATTTTCAGATTTCAGTGATTGAAAATTAGGAATGATACTCTCAGTGCTCCATTGCTGTGATAAATTAATCACTTACCTCCTTGAATTCCTCGGACTGTAGCAGTTTTCCCAGCATTATCAAGACCCACCATTATTAGTGTCACCTTCCTCCATAAGGAGAAAAAAAAGACAAAGATATTAATTTTTTTTTCTCTCCAGCAATACATCATTTATTCTATTTTTGAAACACAAGCACAGCAAATTTACCACCAAATACTAGAAAGAAGAGATATCAAAATACCAAGGCATTGCCACTATTGAGTGTCTGGTGCTTAATATGTCCAATCATCTGATTAGACAGAACAGCAGAACAAAGTATGAAATGAAAAGTCTCATATCATGGTCTAAGTTTCACATGAGGCAATGATTCTGCTTTCGACTGGTACTTGCCTGCTGCAATTTAATTTCATGGTACTTTCAATTTTATTTGGTGTGGTCATGGTCCCTTTAACAATTTCTGTAATTGCAGTTCCATTCCCCTGTGTTTTTACCATCTCTCTCCCTCAAAGTTTTTCCTGTATTAGAAAATTATTTCTGTCTCCATCAGTGTGTCTGAACAACACCACACAGTGTAAAACACTTGTGTAGACAACACCACATGCTGGAAATACATGGGACTTACCATGCCTTTGTTTCTGGACTGTAAATGTGCAGACCAAAACTGTAAATGTGCTAGGAATGCACAATTTATTAGCAAACTGGTATACGGGTTAATATTTTTACCAGGATAGGATTTTAAAAGCCAGGAGAAAACTGTATTTATGTGTGTATATCTCAGTTCTTCCTCCTATTTGTAAAGACTCAGTGGTCAAAACAATTTCCTCAATTTTATGCCTCTTTAAGTGATGGAATTCTAAAAAACGTTATTTGCAGACTCTAAACTGTAATAGTATCAAACATGAAGTATAATCTATACAAGTTGTTTCAGAAAAGCAAAAAACCTCTGAGAAAAGAGGCCCAAAATTAAACAAATTATACTTTAGAATCTCAAAATGCAGAAACTGGAAGAGTAAGGCAAAAACCAACCAAACTTGACCCTGAGCAGCTTAGAGGCTTCCTGTGATGGAGTGACCAGAGCAGTGGACAAAGGAAGGATTACAGACATCATTTATCTGGATTTCTGTCCAAATTGGAGGGATGGGCTCAGTGGATGGACTGGTAGGGGGGTAAGGAACTGCTTGGTAGTGGTGACAGTGCCAGTGGACATCAGTGATCAGAGGTGCCCCTTAGAGGCCCATACTGGGACCAGTTTAACAGTGTTAAACTTCTTAAACACTGTTAAAGAAGTTTAACAGCTTCACTAATGAGACAGAAAAGGTGCTGAGGGCATCCTCAGCAAGGCTGCAGGTGAGTGGTGAGGCTGACACACCTGAAGGACGGGAAGCCTTCCAGAGGGAGCTGCACAAGCTCAAGAAATGGCCCATGGCAATATCAGGAGGTTTAGTAAGACCAAGTACAAGGTGCTGCACCTGGGTCAGGTATCAGCACAGGCTGGGGGATGAGCAGATGGAGAAGAGCCCTGGGGAGAAAACTTGGGGGTGCTGGTGGGTAAGAGGCTGGGCATCAAGCTAGATCAGCTAGAAACAATGAATAAAACACAGGTGAAACACAGTTTGGGAAGGTGAGAAATGTAAAATACTTTCCCATGTTTACCTGACAGGTTCCCTCCACCGTTTTAGCCAGTTGCAGCAATTGGCCATTAGATTGAACATCCCTCTTCATCAGCCATCCAGAGCCACCAAAGCTACAGGAAGAGTGTGGACAGGCCAGAACAACCCAAGGAAAGACAGACTTCAGAGCCAAGGTCTTGTCTTGTCACTCCTAGAAAGAAAAAAAAGGGGAAAAAATAGCTAGGCACTCTGTACAAAGAAGGCAGCAGCCTGGCTGTTCAGTGTGTTATGTTCTCATTATCTTTTCCTTTTCCATCCTCTCACACTTCATCCAACTCCCTTTTACAGATCTGGGCAGCCACCACACACTACTTATCCCCAGTAATAATGCCAGGCCACTGCACAGAAGAGAACTTGCAAGTTAGAGGAGCAAGACACATCCAGCTACAAGATTTCAGTGCTTGTCTCACCAACAGGTCCCACAGCCCTGCTGATTGACAGAGAATAAGGACCAATTTCAAGCATGAGTAAGACTTACAAGAACATAACAGGATAAGGCATTACAAGCAAAGAACATCTCTACCTGCTAAGTGTATTCATTCAACTGCCAATTTCTTTTGCACAAAAATATCCCACAGCAAGGAAACTGTGGCTCTCCAGTGAGTATTCTGAGGAACTGCCAATGATATCTAGTAATTGTCACTAAACTAAATGGAAGCACCAAGTCCTTCCATCATTCCACAATCCCACTTTCCACTCCTCAAGCAGAAAGAAACAGAACATTCCTCTTCTTGAGAATTACCTCAGCAGGTCTCCTAAAGCTTGTACCTCAAAATTCCCTTCGTATTTTAAATGATAACTGACCTCAAACTAAGGTGATTTTAAATGATGCCAACAAGTGAATAATTAAAGATTGTAACTATCCTAATAAATTGTGATGGCTTAGATAATTTACAGAGGTGGGAACTGAACTCCTCCTGGTCTTATAAATCTCATTTTCAAGGATGCCTTTGCAGAGATCTGCTGTCATTCAGTGTCAGAAATAGGTCAGGTTTCATCCAAAGCAGAGAGAACAGATACTCTTTAAAAATTTATATTCCATTATCCACGAGAACCTGAGAACAGCTTCTCTACAGGAGATCTCTTCAGTGGATGAAGAATAGAGAAGTTCCTAAAATGAGCAAGATGATTACAAGTATTACAAGTATTAAAACCAAGCTCTGGAGAATACAAAAGCATTTTAAAAAAGAAAAAAAAAGCCCACACACAGTGGCCTCAACCCACGAGCAAGTCTGAACAAAGCTCACTGTGAGAACAGAGCTACACAAATTTCTAGAAAGCAAAATGTAACAGCTCCGTGAACAAAATGTGCCATTGTCATTTTGTCAGATGACAAAAATGTAACATTTTCAGTGCCTGAGCATCCCCACAGAACAATTCCCGTGCCATTTTATACAAACTACCTTTGCAAACTGTCACAAAATTGCTCTTAAGCCTACATATGGCCCAGAGCATTTAGAAGAGATTCATGAGATGAAGAGAACTTATTCAAGAGTGAAAAGCAGAGAGCAACTATGCCCTAGCACAAGAATCTTGTTTAAATACAAAACCATAAAAGGGGGTGAGCAGGAATTGACAAATTAGGTAAAAATTTTCAGAAACAAGCCACTCTAGGAGAAAAGGACATTCAACACAGCTGAAAATATTACAGTAGGGAGGCAAATCCCATTCTGATATGTCAGTTTGGAGGGACTTGATCCCTGAAATATGTATGGAACATGCAACAGGTATTTTATAGGCTGCACTAAGAACATCCTCAACCTGTTCCAGGTATTACATCTGTCAGCTTGCTGAGGTCAAACGAAACCAACAAGCCCAGAAACCCATCAAACTTAGCAGTGAAGCCTGCACACCATTTACAGTACATTTAGTACATAACCTTCAGAAGAGGCTTTCACAACACAGAATTGTTTTCAGTCACGCCAAGCTTTCACGTTCTTGGAAACAGCTGAACAAATCATTTAAAGCTGACCCTCCTCACACAATTTAATTATTTTACTTCCTGCTGTAATGTTTCTTGTCTGCATGTCAATTATAAGGGCACTTTACAGTGTTACATTTTAAATAGCAAATCGAGTGACTGAGTAGCAAAGTAGGCATATACAGCAAAAATTTGTGAACACCATTCTCTCTGCCAAAACTGTAGTTGAGCTCTAAATAAGGTGCAAGAACTGTGACGTCCTGAAAGCTCAAAGCACTCAAATCTTGTGCTATAAGACCGTCATATTTCTTGTGAAGAGAAGTTACTACGAGTCCAGCAGTTCAAGAGAGCATCTGCACTTTCCGGCCACGTTGCCAACCTTCCTTTCCCGTGTCCAAGAGAGCATCAACTCTAAAATCCCGGCTTCGCTTCCCGCATGTGTCACTTGCTCGTCTCTCCCACTGTGGACGCACTTTTTTAGCTTATAAGCCCAACGCTTTCTGCAAAATGCCCTCTGTGACGGGGAAGGAGAGCGTCAGCCCTGAGGCTGCCGAGTCCCCGCCGCCTCCCCCGGGCCCTCCCCGCCCCGCTCACCGCTGGCTCCGCCGAGGCCCCGCAGCTCAACGGCTGCGCGGGGCCCGGGGCGCTCCGCCACGCGCGGCCCGGCCCCGCCACGGCGACGGCGGCGGCCGGCGGGGAACCGGCGTCAGCTCCGGGTGGCAGCGGCCTCGCTCCGGCTGCGCTCGGCCGCTCCCGGTGAGGCGCTCAGGCAGGGCCGCGCATCGGCCGCGCCGGGAGCTCCGCGGCCGCAGGGACGCCACACCGAGCCCGTCACCCCGGGAGACGGCCGACGGCGGCCGGCGCGGGACACACTTAATGGCGCGCACGCAGAAGCCAGGGGGTGGGACCGCGACCCAATAAGAGGGGGCGGCTCGCCCGGCCCCCGCGGAGGATCAGCCAATCAGCGGCGAGGATCCGCGCCCCGGCCCCCCCTCTCCAGCCCCGTCCCGGAGTAAACATCGGGGCGTGCGCTTGTAGCCGGCGCGACCCCGCAGCCATGGGGCGATCCTGCAGCCATGAGGGCGATCCTGCAGCATGCGGGCGACCCTGTAGCCGTGGGGAAGACCCTGCAGTCATGGAGGGCTGTGGGCGCTGCGGGCACTGCCCGCCCCCCCGCGCTGCCGCGCTCCGCTCCCGCCCGCTGTGCGCGGCCGCAGCCTCCCTCAGCGGGGCGGGCCGGGCAGGACCCGCCCGCGCCCCCGCGGCGCTGTCCCCGGCGCCCCGGTGACGCTCCCGCAGGGCAGCGCTGCCCGGCCACGGCCCAGCCTCTCCCCCGCGCCGCTGCCCCTCCCTCCCGCCCCCACAGCCTCGCCCGGCCCCGCGGAGCAGCAGCCGCGCAGTCCCCGGTAGCGATGGGGCCGCGGTGCCTCCCGCTGCTGGCGCTGGCCATCGCCCTGGCCGAGGCGGCGACCTGTGAGTGAGGCGAGGCGAGGCGGGGGCAGGCGCGGGGCCGGGGCGAGGGGCGGCCCGGAGCGGGGCCGGGGGCGGGCGGCCCGTCCCGGCCGTCGGGGGCACGGCGGGCGCGGTGCTCGGGGCGTGCGGCCCCGCGGTGCCGCGGGTTCGGCAGCGATTGCTGCGGGGCAGCCGAGCCGGGGCTGCGGGCTGTGCGCGGCTCTGGAGCTGCTGCGGCAGCCCACGGGTGTGCGCGGGGAGCTTGGGTCCCTTGCGAGAACACCGCCCGGGAGATCGCGGTTTGCTCAGAAAAGTGGCTTTATTGTGTCCGGGCAAGCGGCGCTGGCCCTCTTTGTAAGTTCAGACCTCTCAGTCTAGGTAAAAGCTACTTGCTCTCACATGCAAATAAAAAAATAAAGTATTCTGTCTTTGACACAAAAGTGTTTGAGCTTAACAGCGAAAGAAGACAGTGTAGCTGAAACGAGCAGAATTGCAGCTCAAAGTAAGCCTGTTTCTGACCTGTTTTACTAATGATTAAACTGGCAGAACAGAAACTAAATGTTTACTGTTCTGCGAGGTGCTGGGGTTCCTGACTTACGAAGGGAGCAGTATCAAAAGATGAAAGTTCATTTTATAACATTTTTAACAGGTCCTAAAAATAAACCTTCTAATAAAGATTTCATAATGATCTTTTCTCCTGGTTTTGTCACATTTTTGGTTCAATTTATCTTCTCCACTGCATCCCTTGTCATTTTTTCTTAACAGTAGGAAATCAGCTGTCCTGCTCATCCAAAATTTCACTGGCCCATATTGTCCAGTTTCCTGTCTCTGGTTCTGAACAGTGCCAGGGATTTCTGGAATGGCAGGGGAGGAGAGGGGGAAGCAAACAGCTTAATAATGCAGCTCATAGCATTCAATAATCATAAAGTTGCTTCTGCAAGCCTCAGTGCAGGTGGATTTGGTCAAACATCAGCATTTTGCAGAAGGTGCAGGTAAATATTAGTGGCTAGCTTTATTTTGTTGGCTGCATAAGATCACTGATGAGCTTGTCAGGAGTTACAAAGCTGTGCAAACAAGATTGTGCCTCTTCCTCCAGTGGTGTCACTTTTTATTCAGTTTTATTCAACTGCTTTCCTTGGCTGGGGTCTTAGGTAGGCAGCTCTAAGTTATGTTTAAGTGGCCCCCTTTAAGCAGGTTTATGGCTGCATCTGCACAACAGAACAGCTGTAATAATCTCATCCTCTCCCACAATTTTTTTTTCTTTTTTAGTAGCATCTCTTTTAGATGCTTGATAAGCATTCATGACACAGTGGCTGTACACCACCTCTGGAAATTTTTAGGCTCTGGAGTTGCACAAGGCTTTGGTGATCACCACATGCAGCACCCCGAGTGCATTAAGGGTTAACTTGGTTTGGCAGGGTCAGAAATGGGCTGGAGTTTCCTGTAATCAGACTGGCAGCAAGAGTCAGGATTTTTTGTGTTTAATAAAGGTCCTATCATCATCTTTGTAATTAATACACAGATGAATAAATACACTGCTACTGCTGTGCATGGGGATTGAAATATTTGCACTAAAAACCCATGGCGTTTGTTTTGAGTTGCATGTTTTATTTAAAGTCAGAAGTTACAGGAAATCAACTTGGGAGAAGGATAAACTGCTCTGATGGAGGGGAAAAGACTTGTTCCCATTACCTCACTCTATTGAAGACATGGAGTATAAAGTGTTACATCTGTTTGTACACAATTGGAAATGTCTTGTCTTTTATTTACTGTAAAACTGTGTGAAAATGACAGTGGTGTAGCTAAAGGTCAAAACAAGATGGTTTAAAGTCAGCTGTGAATTAGGCCTCATCTACACCACAGAGCCTGTGCAACCACAGCCATGTCAACACCTCTGGGGGAGTAGATATCTCCCATGGAAATAAACCCAGCAGCTATAATACATAATTTTCCTACTTTTGTTGTCACTCCTTTTGCCTCGGGACAGATGGTCTTTCTGCATCTTTCTTATTAGCGAGAAATAAAGCATTTAGTCTAATTAACTGACATTTTCATTTCTAAGCAACTTGCTCTCTGAGACAGAGGTGTGCTGTAAAGGTGAGCTGTGGTACATTCCCCTTATGCTCAGGAAATCTCATTTACTGCCTTACCAGGATGATTAGTTTTACCAGAATGAAAGCAAATAGATTAGTTTGTAGCTACAAGCTCAGCCCACGTCAAATTCACTCAGGAGCCTGTAGCACAAAGGTTTCTTTAGATCATTACCCAGTGTTGCAGCACTTTAGAACGTTCCCTGTCACTTGATAGAGACCTTTAATGTGTTTAGGATGGTGTGGCTTTAGTTAAATGTTAAATCTGTCTCCATTCGAGCTCTGGGCCTCATTAGCTGCTCTTTCTAGTCACCTTCCTTTGTTGTTTTCTTTCCTGTTAGTGCAGAGAAACTGGGAGCTGTTCTCTGGTGCCTGGCTGCTGGTGTGGCTCATGAGGGTGCTCTGGGACTGGGAATTGTCACAGGCAGCCCTGCGTTGGCTTTGTGTGCTTCAATGGCCCTTTTCTGTGGCGCTAGGATGATGTGTGTGGCCACCACGCCTGACTGGCCCTGCGGGTGTCACCACCCTCACACGGCCGGGCAGCTCTGTGTGCAGAGGCTGTGAGGGAAGGCGGGCAGGAGTGGAAGTGTGGTGCTCTCCAGTTAACATCTGTCATCTGCACCCTTTAACCCAACCAACTGGACTTCTTCCAGTTGTGCTCATCCATTTTTCTCTTCATCATGAGCTATCTCCAAAATTAAACCAGGCAATCTAATTTAGGGTTGTTTCTGGAGTGTTGTGTGCTCTGCAAAGAACATTGAAGCAGATATCTTTCATTTTTAGTGTCATTTCTCAGTGTTCACTACTTGTTAAAAGTCACTAAAATGACAATAACCAGATACATGAAAATTAAGTAATGACTCATGCTGGATCTTAAACATAAAAGCTGGCTGGAATTGTTTTACCTTTTGAAAATGTGAATGTATTTATAGGTTGTCTGCCTTGAAATTCCCAGGATATCATTTTCACCTTTGTCTTGTTCTTCACTGTTCTGAAAAATAAAATGACATTTATGTTAATTACATATAACAGGTAGCCTGACTTTGTAAGACATCATTTTGGTCTCACATAAATTAAGTAGGGTCAGAATATTTACTTGTAGATCACTGAAACCAGTAATATAATCAGCTTTTTTTATCTCCATGTTGGTTACATATCTCACTTTGTAATAACCATAATCTAAAAAATTAAATCTTGCCCTGAGTATGACATGTAAATCCTGCTTCAGACATTGATGCTATTAGGGATTAATAGCACAGATTAATGATTAAGGACTTTTGGATCAGAAACAGCTCCCACATACAGAATCCTAGAATTTCTTGCTTGCATTTTTCAAACCAATAGCAAACATCAACTCCTGACTAAGCGTTTAATTCAGAATTTTGTGTGAAATTCTCATATTTGCTCAGTGTTTACAGCATTTTTCAGCTGTTGCAAAAAGAGATCAATAGTAACAGAATTGCTCTGTTTCTCCCAAGTTTTACCCCAGCAGTATGCCTCTCAGTTCCTGCTGAGGAAACGCCGAGCAAACTCTTTCATGGAAGAGAGTAAGAAGGGAAATCTGGAAAGAGAATGCATTGAAGAATTATGCAATAGGGAAGAAGCCAGGGAAATCTTTGAAAATAATCCCGAAACTGTAAGTATTTCATGAGTATCTATGGCATAGATAGTAGTTCTTTGCAGAGGGAAAGACAGAAGCACGTGGAATTCACAGCTCCCAATAACAACACTGGGCGAGATCCTCCCTTTTAAAGAGACAATTTTCAAAGTGGTTTTGACACCCAATTTATTTACATTGTCTTCATTTTGCAAGTGTCCAATTCACTGCAGTATTTTAATCTCTCCACCAAGTCGTTTGTGTATTAAATAAACTTCTGCCTTAGCCCTAACAACAGTTATATAGAAAACCAGGCCTGTATTCTGTGACTCAAAGTAACTTTTTTCTTCTTTTGTTGTTACAATATCAATATACTTCAGAATATATTCAGTGATGTATTTTGCTGTCATTTTATCTGCCTGAAATTTTTCTTAGCTTTTATTTTTCTTTTCTTTTCTTTCTGCAGGAATATTTTTATCCCAGATATTTAAGTAAGTACAAAAAAACCCCTAAACAACTGAAGTGTATGATTGAGTGA
Source organism: Prinia subflava (assembly GCF_021018805.1). NCBI lineage: Eukaryota > Metazoa > Chordata > Aves > Passeriformes > Cisticolidae > Prinia > Prinia subflava. The sequence goes on from NC_086271.1 coordinate 3,017,490, forward strand.
TGCTCTCATTTGGGTAATACTGGTTTAGTTTTTCTGTCCCTAGCACCAGGATGATTTCTATGCTGATTATAATGCAGAGAGCGTCCTGTGTGCTGAGATCCTCACAGAGGCACTCTGAAGGCTGGGCTGTGATCCCTAACATGCCCAGACCAGTTCTGCAATTCAGGCTGTGAGAACAGGCTCTTTGAAGATGCCATGCAGCAAGTAGTGTAATTTCAGGGTAAACGAGTTGTTTGGACCCTGAACTGATTGTGTGGCTTTGCATTTGCAGACTGCCTTGCCTCCCATCGAGCAGGGGTGTTCAGGGTGGCTGCAGTCACTCCAGACTCTCCAGCTGACCTGAGGGCTTGTGTCAAGGGTAAGTGCTGATGCTGGAACACACACTGGTGAAAAAGCAGTTCACAGGGACACAGAAAGAGGCAAATAACCATTTAGCTCAGGCAAACGCAATAATCAAAACCAGAAATTAACCAAAAATGTGAGGTGAGACAGAGCATTTCCAGAGAAAGCTGTTAAAGGGAATGCTTTTAGCTTTCTGAAGTTAAAGGAACACAACTGACATGGAAGGCAGAGTTCTGCAAACAGAAGTGTCCTACACCAACCCAGCAATATTCCCGTGTGTCCTCTGTACTCTACCACACCTTTAACAGTTATGCCAAACCCTTTGCCTCTAGCAAGTCATGTTCTGTCAGGTAGAGTAAGAGATCCTCTTGTTAATTGTCTTTTCTATCACCCTGGCCCGTAGTTACATTACCAGCTGAAAATTTCAAAACCAACCAACAAACAAACAAAACCCCACCAACCAACCAAAGACCAAAACAAAATCAAAATTTTATCTGGAACACAGTCTCTAATTCCAAACAAAAAGTCACAAAGCATGAAACTTGGGATGTTTCTCAAATGTTTGGTTTTTATGCCTATACAGTCACAGGTCCAGCAGGAATTTTGTTTTTTCTAGTAAATTCACAGCAAGCCATTTTTACCATATTTCCTACTTGTCACAGTTTAAACATCTCTCTAAACCTCCTACAGCCTGGTTATATCAAAGAAACTTCCAGTTAGTTTGAATAAGGATACTTACCCTTAACCATCTCACACTATGATAAAAACAGTGAAAGCAATAGAAGGCAAAAAAATCCTTAATAATTACACTGCACATGGTCAGGACTGAACATGTTTTCCAGATCAGTTTGTAATAATGGAATAGATAATCAGATTCTCTGCCTGGCCACTTGAACAGAGAAATTCAACTCTCTAATCTTGAATTCTTAAAACTTTCATCTTTCTAGTGAAATTTGTGGTAGTATGATGGGGGCAGAGCACTGTTCTTTAAAAACTGAAATGTATCTTTTACATATAATAATATCAAATCTGGTCATATCTTGCAGGGAATAGCTTTGCAAGTCATTTGTCTTCTAGTTGTTTTCTGCCTGACAAAGAAAAAGTACTGCTGGCTTTGTATGTTCTCACTCACTCAAAAATTCTTGCTGATAGAATGAGTAGCAAGATCGTTGTGGGGGTGCTTCATGATAATTCATCAAGACCTTTCCTATGTCATGACAGGGCCCTGTAGGAAGAGAAGAAGAAAGACTGAAGTGATTCTTGAGGAGAAATAACCCAAATAACAAGGATTTTCCATGTTTTCTACCCCACAGAAATTTCAAACCAGTGCAGCCCCCTGCCATGCCACAAAGATGGATATAAGGATTGCATAGATGGGCAGGCCAAGTATACCTGTGTCTGTAAAGCAGGATGGAGAGGAGAGAACTGTGAGGAAGGTACAGCCTCCGATTCCGTGTGATGTTGGTTCTCAGAAGCACAGTTACATTTCTGCTGTTGATCGTATTTGCAGCTGGTCAGCAGAGTGTTCTATTCCCTTTTCCTCCCAGATGTAAATGAATGTGAAGACCTCAATGGAGGCTGCAGCCAACGCTGTTCCAATTTCCCTGGGAGCTTCCGTTGCCTGTGTGAAGATGGCTACTTCATGCATTCCAACAAACGGGATTGTGGAGGTAGGGAGACCTGGGGGGAGCCCCTTTCCATGCCACCACAGTGCCTGCTGGCCAGAGAGAGAGAAGGGTTTGATCCAAGAGTTCCATAAATGCTCTGTGCCTCTGAAAGATCCAGTCCTGGTTCAATTTGCCTGCTCATTCCTTACACGCTGGGGGCATTATTTGGGCAGCCAAATAATGAACCACATGAAGAAGCAAGGAAAGAAGGAGGGAATGGCTGTAGGTGAGATTCTGCTTCATTACTGGAACTCCGTAAAGCTCATTTTGGTGTCTCACCAGTTTCACGTGTCTATTAAGCACACTGAAACAGGAATATAAAGTGGTGCAAATAGCTGATATTGTTACCATGGAAATTCTCTCTGGTAAACACTGATTTAGGCCAAATCACTCCTAATTAGCCATGCTGCTCTTTCTGCAGTTTGAAATTCTTTGGAGAAGAAACTATTAATGAATCCAAAAAGTCTCTTAATGGAGAGAAAGACTTTTCTTTGATTCATCTAGCATAATTTTTTCTGTATATGCTTGTGTCTGCTGTTGGCCACAACCTACCTGCTTCATTCTGTTCCAAATAAAGACTAAGTATTGACATAATTAGCAGTTCTTACTGCATAGTTAGAATCCATTATAATGTCATATTTTATTACCAAATTATGACAACAGTTTTGGATACTGTCAGGTAATTTTAGAGGCTGAACTTGATGGCCATCTTCCATTCTCACTTTCTTTAGTCTAAATATTTTTGTGAATTAATAACCACAAAAGACTTGCCAGAATGACAGAAGACTCTGGGTTTATGAAAAAGGGCAAGCAGATAAATTGGTTAGAACCTCTTTAATTCATGCAAAAATACTGGAAAATCTGGTAAAAAAGTAATCAGAGATAAAAATAGACTAATATACTTTAGTGCCTTGAGTGTTAATCATTTGATAAACTGCATTCAAGTATTTTACTGCATGCAACTACAAAGTTAAACAACCAGGAATTTGGAATGCACTTACCAACTGTAGAAAAGTAATCTGAATTCAAGGCAGCTGTGACTCACCACAAGTCCAGGACTCCGAGCAAGCCACTGGCAGAATTTCCTGTGCAGCACCATTTCCACAAACCCACAGAGAAAACTAGAATGATCCCTGCATTCATGAGTGGCAGTGAAGTACTACCAGGGATCTGATATTTTCTGTCTCAAAGACACTTGGTAAGATTGATGTTATACCCTAAATCCTGTTGTCACATCTGCATTGTAGGAAAATGACACTGACAAATTGGAAACAGGACAGAAGACAGACACTAAGATGGTTGGAGGGATAGAGAGACCGTGAGGGACTTGAGCACCTCTCAGCATAGCCAATTAAAAGAGAACTGACATGAATTGATTGTAGCGTGGAAGAACCTCTGATTGGATTATCTCCTGTCTTTCTGGATGTCTTTTTCTAAGATTTTACTATGCAGTCTGGTTTAGTTTATGGGAGGTCTGCAGCCTGTTTCTCCCTCTGCCTTGCTAGACATGCATCCCTTTCCCTGTTACCCACAGGAGGCATGAAGGGATAGGAAAGATAGGCAAGTAGAGAATATTTTCACTGGGGGCATGCAGAAGTGTCTTTTACAGCCCTCTGGAAATCTTTCTGGCTGTAGCTCTGGGCTGCTGTGACAGCATGGTGGAGCTACCAGGAAGATTTGCCAGCCTCACTCAGTTTGCACAGTGTTGGATAAGGTCGGGAAGAAAAATGGTGTGCAAGAGTGGGAGTTGTTTTTTAATAACTTGTGTGTGTTTCTAGATATAAATGAATGTGTGCTACATCCAAACATCTGTGGGACAGCCATCTGTAAAAACACCCAGGGGAGATACGAGTGTGAATGTCCAGAAGGTTACACATATAATTCAACTTCCAAGGACTGTGAAGGTGGGTCTTTGCCCCCAGCCCCCCATTTTTCATATCTTTCATCTTTCCCTTCCCTTTGCCTCTTTTTAATCCACTGCTATACCAAAATCAGCTCCTCATCTACTGGCGTGTTTCTTAATCTTCATATTCTTTATTAAATTAATTGTTTATTAGGTTGTCAGGCTGTATTACATGACAGCATGGCAATTCTCTAAAGATTTTTTAAAAGTTTTTTTTGTAAAGACCTCAAATGTCAAATAAAACTATTCCTAAATATCCTGAGAAAGAACTATGAAAAAAGGAGCTGCTCCAAAAGACTATTTCCTGAAATGAAAATCTGGAACTAGACATTTCCAAAGTTCCATTACGATTATAGCAAAGTTGAAAAGTATTGGTAGCTAGCAGTGAAGTAGCAAGAAGCCACTCATACAAAGACCATAACTTCTCCAGTGTTGAAAGTATTTGCATATTTGTCTTAGAGTATGTTTTATTTCTCTCTGCTTGTTAAAGTTCCTGTCTACTGCACATCAGAAACTAAATTTCAGTTGTAAACAGGCAGGAAAGCTCTTAGAGTTTTACAACGAAGATGAATCTTCTACACTGTCTGTTTAAGAAAAATCTATCAGTGACTGTCATTTATTTTAAATGAGAATATGCCTTCTACTAATGCTCAAAAGAACACAAAAGCAGCTCTTGGTGGCCATGGATCTGTTGCTCCATGGCCTTTCCTGCAGGTCTCTTGTGACAAAGCTCTGCACAGTGGCACTGATTACATACCCAGGTGTCAGCTCTTTGTCCAGTTACTGCAGGATTAAAACACGACTGACCCTTTTCTGTTCCTGCATGCACCAAAGTGAGAAAAACTTCACAGTAGTTAATTCTTACTCCTCTTAGGGTTTCCTTCTGATAAATTCGATTTGATGTAACCCACCAAAGTGTTTTGTTTCTACTGGAACCAATATGGATTCAGGAGGCTGCAACATGACAACATTCCAGCAGGGAAAGTCTTACCTCCCTAGCAGGAGGATTATGCTGCTAAGCTTTTAGACCTTGTTGTAACCACATTAAATGAGTCACCAAATCCTGTCTAAGGACAGGATTGTGCAGCCTGACAGGAATGTAGCCTTACAGAAATACTAAATGACATGAGCTTTTCATTGTCACATTGCTTGTAGGTGGCTAAACTCTATTATGCTTATTAGAAAAATTGAATTTACATACATTTATGCACAGCTATCTCTATGATGACAGATACATACTATTAGAATGAAGAACAGAACAGAGTTTGTTATCTTTTTCCTTACCTCTCTTCCTCCAAGCAACAGAAAAAAACAAGTATTTTAGTCTTAAAAACCCCCAGATTTAAATGCATGCATTGGTACTGTTTTTTTATTCCCACTAGAAGGGCCATTTGCTTCAGAATAAGTGTTGCAGTTTCTTTAATCTAAAGCCCAAATCACCCTCATTTGAGTCTCTTGCCAAGGAGAGATTTTGTTTCTATATTAGAAGTGTAAAATTTACATTGGCCTTTTAAACAGCCTTTCATTTCTAAATTACTTACTTTGCACAACCTACTAAGTACAAAATGAAGTTCTTTTAGTTGATTTAGCTTAAATCACAGCTCAAATCAGGCTGTTCTCCACAGATAGATGCTGTCTGAAACTTAGGCGTTATGAGATTATTGTATGTTATTTTAAAAGGTATTTTTCCCTGAGATTATTTGGGGTTTATATTAATAAAGCACATCCTTTCTTTACATATTTGCCATATATACTTTTCATAATCTGAGCTCTCATCATATCTTACAAGGAAAGGAAGAGATCTGACCTAGAATGGGATTTGTGCCATCTGTGGTAGCAATTTATGAGGTCTCTCACTATTCAGCCACCTTATGCCTCAGAAATCAGACCAAGTTGTCTCCAGCCCTGCACTCCAGGCCTCTATCAGATTACTAAATCACCTTTTGGATTCATATGATTCCAGAGAACCTCTCTTGTCCATTATTCCATTCATTTGTGTTAGTTTTCAGTCCATGCCATGAAAAAAAAAAATCTTTCTGTCTGCTTTAATTTCTCCTAGATATTGATGAATGCGCTGAAAATATTTGTGCTCAACTCTGTGTGAACTCACCAGGAAGTTACAGCTGCTATTGTGATGGCAAGAAAGGGTTCAAGCTCTCTAAGGACATGAAGAATTGTGAGGTAAAACTGTGCCGTGGAAAATTCCATGTGGAAAATCACCAAGTTGGGTATTTCTTGATGAGAAGATATCTTAGATTAAGGAAAATAGGAAGCTATTTGAGAACTGATTAAAAATTCTGAGAAAATGCTGGGGATTCTGATCTATGGTTTGGCTCACAAAGCAGCAGGGATTTGGATGCCATTCAGTTCATGCATGCTCATTTCCAGGAGTCCTGTCAAAAGCAGCTTGCTTTAGCCAGGCATCTTTATTCCCTGCTGCTTCCAAAATAAGCCTCAGCTTTCTCCTATCAAACAAATAATTCCTGTTCAGCCTACTCAGAGACAGAATGTTCCTTTTGTCCATATGTTCCCAAGTTTTCCTTAGGCTGTGCAAAAGTTTTTGCTCGCTATTTCAGAATTACTCTGTTTGGATTGAAAAAAAAACCTGGATTGTCTTCCCCAGTTCTCATCTGCCATAGCTTAAGGAAAAGCACTCTGTAATACTTGCCCATTGGAGAACATCCTGCAGCCAAAATTGGCTGCTCTTGATCACTTTGAAAATTTATACTTCTTAGGAGCAGAAAGTTTGAAACTCCAGAGAATTGGCATGCAAGGATTGAAGACCAAGGATTTTTTTGTCAGTGGTTCTCTGTATACTTCGAAAAGTTCAGGCAGTCTGAGAAATGAGCTCAGATAACTGCCAACAATAAAATACTTGTAACAACAATAAAACACTTCTAACAGAGTATAATGAAATTTGGCTTAAACTGCAGGAACTGCAGGATCTGACACAAGTTCCAGCATGTGTGTTAGGTCTTGTTTGTACTTTCTGAAATTTAAAGAACAACAGTTGGCACTCATTCTATTTCATTTTGCTCATGCTTGAAATGGTGGGATGTAATGAGGTTGGAAGATGCTCTTATTTTCAGTACTGTTGTTCAAAAGTGATTAAATCTCTATCTGGAAGTTAGTTTCATGCCTTTTAATTGGGGGAAAAGAAAATTTCAGTCAGCTGAAAATATGTTCAATCTAAAGACTAGTGAAACCAGCAGCCATAAAATGAAGTAGCCATAAAATTCCAGAAGAGCACCTGTACATCTAATGGAACTGCTACATCAGGAATAGCAAAGTCAGAATGGAAGACAGTCACAGAATGTTTTGAGGGATTCAAACTTGATCAAAGAAACTTTGAAACTCCTACTTGTCCATAAGCACAGTGATTCTTTAATTCTTCTTTAACACAATCTTCCCAAGATACAGCTCTGGTCTGTTCCCTTCTAACACCTGAGCAGGTTTAGATTCTGCAGAAGTTTAATAACAGAGCTTAATAGTTCCCTAGAAGGTGGGTGTCATGTATCCCTGGTGAAAGAAAAGTGCCTGATAGAAGACTGGAATTCTTAATTTAAAAACTAAATATTTAAATACTAGTTTCAATCCACCAGATCCGTGTGTCACTCTGGATTATGGTCCAGCAGTTTAAGTGATGGATGTTTCAAGAAAAAGCAAAACCACAACATTTCATTTGTACATAGGTATTCAAGTTTTAAAAAACCAAAAAAAACCCAGAGGCAAGCCATTACATTAAAAATAAAAAGGCTATCAGGCAATAACAGGAGTTGCCTCATAAGCTATCACAGTGCATTAATAGCTTATTTTCTCTACCATTTTCAGTCTGTTACTGAGTGTATCCCACTGAATCTTGAGAAGAATTATCAACTGCTTTACCTGGCAGAGCAATTTATAGGAATTCCCGTTCTGTACTTAAAGTTCAAACTGCCAGATGTCACAAGGTAAGCATTTGCTACTGATAAAAATATGCATTGGAATGACATTTGTTTCCATTAATGTCTGAGGGTTTAGGAAGAATACATTGCATGCCTAAATTATATCACCCTCTCTCCCTTGGATAAGATATCTTTATATGATGAATGACTGGTGAATAAGCAGGAAGGCATTTAGAATTATCAACATACAATTCAGAAGGTATATGAAAATAGTTGCAGTATATACAGTTACACATAGAATGACTTTAGTTCAGGTGTTGCTGCTGCTTCAACCCTGCTCTGGGTAGAAGCTGGGACGTGCTCTGCCCATCCTGCTGAGCAACAAAACCAGGCCATTGCCCCCTGCCCCTCCTTGGGCTTCCTTTCACCCAGAGGACACCCACAGAGCACAGTGCCTTGCCTAGGGCACCAGCTGGATGATTTTCTCTACAGCTGTCAGAGCGATTGCCCGTGGCACCGACCCCTTTATTGCTCCTGCACTTCTTTGCTGCAGCAGCCAAAATCGCAGCGTTCCCTGCCTTAGTGACCCAACAATTGAAGGTAACAGCAGCAGCAGCTGTTCAGCTGGTGATCCCCAGAGCCTCAGAACCGCACAGATGGACATAAATACTGAGCACTCTGTCCTCTGCCGCTGTTCCAAGTTGACCTGGCGCTAGTGCTGTCCTGGAAGAGCTTTCTGAGATGAGAAATGTTTGAAGTGTAAATACAGAGCGGTTTTTGGTGTGTCTGGCGAGGGACAGCCCCATCTAAGGGACACAGAGCAGCACTGCGAGGGACAGCCACCCCAGTTCTGAGTTACAGCTGCCCTGGCAACCCCAGTTTCCAAATGCTTTGCTTTCTCCTTTCACCCTTAATCTGTTTCGTCTAGTCCCAAAGACTGTTTTTTACTCTCCTCTCTTCCACTGCATAATAAATCCTAACATTGCTGTTGATACATGCATCCAACCTAGATCCAGCCCACAAATCCTCAAATGAGAGAATGGCATATAAAAGCAGGAGTGAATTTCTAGGTTGTAATTCTTTCAGGACAACACTTGGCAACCCAGTTTTACTGAACCACATCACAGATCTTCAATTTTGTCTGCATTGCATCCCTAAGAAATGCAATAGGAATATTACATGTCTTTTTACTCAGGGGACTGGGATATCCTTCACAAGTAAAGCTCAGAGTGAATTTGGGAACTGCACCAAGGTTCTTTCAAATCCCAGGTCAGGGTGTTAACCTGAAAACTTCCCACTGGATTTGAGTGAACAAGGCTTATGTTCCATTCTGCTTTTGACTAACTGTGCAAAAATCACCCCTGCTCAGATACAGAGACACCAAAAGTTACTGTCTGTGAACCTTTCTCTAACCCTACTAATGAGTTACCCTAGGCTGTACAGTATTTCACCTTTCCTGTCTTCTTATCAAGATTCCTTCTTCACAACTCAGATTTACAGCAGAGTTTGATTTCCGGACGTACGACGCAGAGGGCGTTATCCTGTATGCAGAATCCCTGGACAGCTCAGCATGGATCCTGCTTGCTCTCCGGGATGGAAAGATTGAGATTCAGTTCAAGAATGAGTTTGGAACAAAGGTCACCAGCGGGGGCAAAGCCATTAATGATGGACTGTGGCATATAGTAAGTTGGGTTTTCTTCTCCCATTCCTTTTACTCACTGTGGGAAGATGCTGATAAATAAAGTAGGGAGAAACTGAGCAACTACTAAAAGGCTTAAAATAATGCACTCAAACCTCAGATTTAAAAATCAACCAAGAAACGCACAGGAAAGCCTTACATCAGGAAATTCTGCTACCTTTTAACAATCAAGGAAAAGATAATTACCTCTAGCTATCAACATAGCAATAACTAACTTTAAACATGAAAAGGAAAGTGGCAGAATATTCAAAACTGTGATTGCATGATCAAGTACACAGTTATTAGATACTTTGTGTTTAGAGCAAGTTTTACATCTGCTAGACCAAAAATTCATCCTGCTTTTCAAGCCTTCACACCTGAGATGTAGAGCCTGTCTCACTTACACAATCTATAGAGCACAGCAAATTTTTAATGTCAGTTAGATTTTGTTTGTTACCCTCCTGTGAATGTCCCTGGATATGGACAGCTGTCCTGCATCAAGTTTAAATACAATTTAAATAGTCACTAAAACTCTTTTACAAGGTAGTATTTAAAGAAACGTTAGTCATGCTTCATAGGGCTTGTGTGATTAGTATTTAATATATTCTATTTTGTGTGTGTGTATATGTAATTGTTTGTATTTTATTCCAGATATCAGTCGAAGAATTAGAACACAGCATCAGTGTAAAAATAGCTAAAGAGGCTGTGATGAGTATTAACAGCCCGGGAACTCTGTTTAAACAATCCCAGGGTTTCTTGGAAACCAAGGTCTACATTGCAGGATTACCTCGCAGAGTGGGCGGTGCTCTTGTCAAACAGGTAATTAAAGAATAATAAGACTAATATTGATTGATCATGCTCTGTTCTGTACTTGTGGGAGTCACAGAAGGAGAAAGCTAGGCATGGAAGCCATTTAGAAAATCAAAATGTGGTTCTTAAACCACTGTTTTGAAAATAAATGTGTGAAGCTTTTCAGTCTGCCTTCAGTAAGTCTTCACTTGTAAAAACACAGCACTTCTGGTGTAATCTTGGAGGATTCTGTAGCCTGTTTCCTAATATAGCTTTAAGATTCCCTAAATCACCACCACTGCTGCTGCTGAGAGTGCATTTCAGGGTGATTCATTTGCTGGTCCTGGCTTTTGCTAAGCTCTGAATAAGTGCAGCATTCACTGTGCAGGCAGCACAGTGAGCTTTCATTTTTACAAGGTTTTACAACAGCCCAGGCTGAACAAGGCCCATGATTCTTTCAGTCTCCCAGCCTCAAGAATGGGTACAGTCAGGTTGTTGCAACTGTCTTCTTTACAGTCTAGGAGCCTTCATCCTCATTGGCAATTTCAACAGAGAGTTTAGATTTTTTTAAAATATAAATTTAAAAAATAAATTTTTTGCTCAAAAGTGAAGCAGAGAAAAAATTGTGGAACAATACAATAACATCCCTTTATCCAATAAAAGCAATCCCAGAAATTTCTTTGTACTTTGGTATAAAGATAAAGCTTTGAACAAGGAGCATTACTAGTTGTTATTTTCTTTCAGCTACAGAAAATCTGCTGTCCTTTTGTCTAGGTCACAACATGAGCTTTAAAACTGGAAGCAATCTCTTTTTGTCCAGATCCCTGGTAGCCAAGTGGGAAATACCTTTGGGAGGCTGAGATACCAAATGCCTGCCCTTTGTTTCCTCCCAGCATCACTGCTGTAACCTGTAGCATTGATAAGACTGGTATTGACTACACAGAAATAAGCTGATATCTAAAATAATGCCTCATTATTGACATTTTAAAGCCAACTTTGGACTCAAACTCTCAATGCTGTCATTCTCCTACAGATTAACCCTCGTCTGGATGGTTGTATCCGGGCCTGGAACCTGATGAACCAGGGACATTCAGGAGTAAATGAAGTTATTCAAGAAAAACAAAGCAAACACTGTTTAGTGTCAGTGGAGAAAGGATCCTTCTACCCTGGCACTGGAATGGCAGCATTCCAGATAAACTATAGTAAGTATTTTTCTATCCCTGTGGTTTTTGTTGGACTGGTGGTGGAACTGTTGAAATTATAAAAGAAAGAATACAAAAAAGGCACACAAACTAAGCTATACACTTCTGCATCCACCAGTGATTCCCTTAGCTTCTGTTAGGAATTTGCTTGAAGGAGAATTCTGAGTAGTGTCATCTGTTCAGTCTCTAGAGTGCTTTACTTTCAGAAGTTTATTTGCAAAGGTTGGGCACTATTGAAGATCCAGGATTAAAAGTTAGCTGGGTTTTTTTGTTCGTTTGTTGTATTGGCTTGGGTTTCTTCAGAATTATAGTTCTTTCTACAAATTCAAAAAATTAGCACTAATTTTTTCACACAGGGAGGAGATTAAATACTAATTTTTAACCCCATATTAATTTTTCATCAGCAGGTGCATCTACTAATTTCAATTATTCTCTTTAAAACAGATAATCTTGACAGTGCTGAAGACTGGCTAATAAATGTGACTCTGACTATTCGCCCATCCACAGACACTGGTGTTATGTTTGCCTTGGTTTCTAATGAAACAGTGCCTCTTGCATTGTCCATAGTGGACTCTAACTCCTCTGACTCACAGGTGATCTTACAGTTCTCCTAGTGGCTGCCAGGTGAAAAATCAAACTAAAAAAAAGCTACTCACACTTGCAGTGGAGCTGGTAGCCTCAAGATTTTGAAAATTAGATTGTATGTGCAGAAAATACCTCTGTGTTAGTGATTGCTGCAGCAGTGACTTAGCACTAATCACTCATGCCAGGGAGATTACATTATGTAATCTGAGCTCAGATCCATTACATCATGTTTTCTTTAACCTTTCCTTCCAAATGCACAGAGCAGTGTATAGAGTAACTGCATCTTGTAGTGCCACATTACAAACAGCTTTTGTTGTCCTTAAGTTTCCATTTACATCCCCTCTACACCAGCCATCCCAAGCTAGAGCGTAATTATACACTGTGGCCAATCCAGGCTTTTCCCCAAAATAACAACTTGTGCTGAACACTTGGGTACCTTTAAAACTGTAGGTGAAACAGGATTTCACCCCAGAACTGTAGCCAGAGTTATTCCCTGTAAACCATTCTCACTTATAATTTTAAGAATGGCATTTATCATCAGACGTGATGGTTACACATCAGCTTCTCCAGCTGAAGGTACCAGTATTTAATATTTTCTTCTACTTGCAAATACAAAGTGCACCAGAACCAAGTATAATGATTTACATTAAAGTTACATGTGACATCTTTGGTGATCTACCATTCTTCTGTCTAGAAAATCACTGTGACCATTGGGAACATCACTGTTGCACAGCTGGAATCGAAGAAGTTATGTACCCCCAGAAGAGTGGAGGTTGGACTCCTAGTGACCAGACAGGAACTTGAACTGGCTGTTGATTCACACACAGATAGGAGCAATTCTGAGCAACTCTCAGCTCTGCATCAAGCAATGATGGCAAATGTTGTCACCTACCTGGGTGGCCTGCCAGGTGAGGCCTGTTTCTTTTCATTAATTTGATTGTCTCTGCAAGCCTGATTGTATTCAGCCTTACCCATGCTAGGAAAAGCCTACAATTTAAAAAAAGAAAGGTTTGTGGGGTTTTTTTTCCCCTCAAGTGCCTCTTGTTTCCTGCAGCCAGCTTTTCAACAGTAGCGTTATTTGGACATTAGGACATAGCTCTCCCTCTAGAGGTTTGAATTTGGAAAATGTCTTGATTTTTGAGTTGGGTGAGCATTGCACGTTTCTGAATTGCCACCGTCTGGCTCAGTTGAGGAACTGCATCAAAAACGTTGGAAAAGCAAGAATTTGTAAATAATTCAAGAGTCAGAAGCACAGAAGGGGAAGCCAGGAATATGGTTTCAGCATTTAAACTCTGCACAAGAGATGACTGGCAATCTTTATGAGACAGACAATGTGTTGGAACAGCAAATATTCTGTTCAAAGCAAGCTTCTAGTTAACATTATTCAGACATTTGTCCAGGAAGTGTGCACATACTTCTGTATAAATACTTTGACTTCAGGCTGAATCAAGAGGAAAAATTGTACTGCTCCAGGTGAGACATAGTCAAAACCTGAATTAAAACTTGAAAATTGCTAGAGGAAAGTTGCCATGGTTACAGTGTTGCTACAGGTAGAGCTTTTCTGTATCCTCTATTATTTTATGGAGAATGAATCACAATTCCTAAGAAAATGCTACAAATTTGACTGACATGTCCTGAATTGACAAGGAATAAGTCAGTATTTACTTAGTACAGGTGAGTCAGCAGTTTACCAGAGGCACAGTAACTAAGATTCCAGTCATTTCTTGGGCCTTTTCGTCTTTGTGATGCTTAAATGATTCTTTTTTAGTACATTGCCAGCCGCAGAGGAATTGACAAAGCTTTGCATTATTCAGGCATCTCAAAGAGATAAGAAGCCAGTATTAGTTACTTGCTGCTCCTTAATCTGAGTTTTCTGTCATCTCTGTTTTAAGTTTTAAAGGGTATCTTAAACATGCAAATTAACACAATAAAACAAACAAACAACATCCCCCCAAAAGCAAGGCACTGTATTCAAAAACCTCATGCGTTTCAGTCAGTCCCCATTTTTGATACCCCTTTCTACAGACTAGTAACAGTGGTGGGAGTATTCCCCTGTTATTTTAGCACAGCCAGGTTAAATGAAACTTCCACGGGTCTGTGACAGTGGTGTTTTCATCACTGGGGGGAAAAAGCAGAAGGGAACAATTCTACAGGACTCTTTGTGCAATACCTCAGCTTACAGCAAAATAAAATCACGAGAAAACAGTGTTTCTTGTTCCTAAAATAGCCAAATCTATCTCCTAGGGAGGGATAGGGTGATTAACACCTGAAAAAAGAGAGGGTGTTTTGAGATCAGCTCCTAAACACCCTCATTCTGATTGCTGAGGGTGTTTGCATCACCTCAGGTCTACCTTGTAAGAAGCCAGTTGTACCCTAAGACTGGAGAACAATGCCTGCTTGATTTTGCACTTAACATATTGTTTCTGGAAGCATATCCATGATCTGACTCTGCCCTAAGCCAAGCAATACCTAAATGAGGAGCAGATTGAGTTTTTCACAGAGAATTCACCTGGAAGCAGCAGTGAGGAAGCAGTAAGATGTGTGAAGTTCCCAGGGGTGCCCCAAGCGAGAAGCTGCAGATTTGAATCTAGAGTAGCTTCCTGGCAAAAGCAAGACAGTTCTTTTGGTGACCTCCAAGCCCAGAAACATCTGTTCGTAGCTCAGAGCAAGAACAGTGGGCTCCAGGAAACAAACTCTTGGTTCACTGTTGTTAATACAGGAAAAGCTACTATGAAAAACATTCCTGGAGTTCAGTTTCTGGATGGGAAACAGCCTTCTAATGCATATTTAACATTTTACTGGCCTTTCTCAGCTTTGCTGACTTGATCTTGATCATAAAGAAAAGGGAGAAGAACTCAAGTGTTTCCTGCCAAATTGCTCCTTTTCTCCCATGACTGAATAATGAATGGGGAGTGGAGTATTCCCCATGTTTTGACTGATCTGAAAGATCCACAGGAATTTGCATGCCTTGGCCTAATGAACTGAGTGTGTTTCTGTGCAGATGTTCCTCTGGGTGCTACACCAGTGACTGCTTTTTACAATGGCTGCATGGAGGTGAAGGTCAACAGCAGACAGCTGGATCTGGATGAAGCCCTTTCCAAACACAACGACATCAGATCTCACTCGTGCCCTCTGATCATGCAGTAACTGTTCAGATCTTAATTTAACTATTTTTTCTTCCAGATATAATTTGTGTAATTAGTCTCATGCCATAATGGAGCTTGCATTATTTCATGCAAGATGTGCCAGGGAAATAAGCAGCTGCATGGTTCTCTCCCTTTTAATACAGAATGGAGGAAAAAAACCCTCTCTGTTCAGCTGGAAAGAGACAATCAAGATAAAAAGTTTATAAAACATTATTTTATATATCAGTGGGAAATCCTAAAGCTAGATTTATCTTCCATGTTCATGCTATGTCATTGACATATTTAGCTTGGAGAGAAAGTTTAGGAATTTCTGTTTAGAAAGAATTTCACGTCTTATATTTCAGCACGAAGTTACAAGCTGCAAGTAATTTTAATGTAGTAAAATCTAAATGAAACCAGATTTATTAAACATTTTCAAGCATAAAATGCAAAGAAAAGTCTCTACAGGTTTTGTAATATGTGCTTTTGGTAAAGGAAAAAATACCCTGGAATCTATATCCCAAACTCCCTGAGAATATGTTTACAGGTTGTATCCACGTTGGCAAAGCAACCTCAAAATGGAAGTGTTTCTTTAAGAAGCTCAGTTTTTGAAAACAGTTTTGGTTATACTGGACCAGCTTTAATTTGTCTGTCTTTAGAACCCAGCTTTAGAGTTTGAAAAGAGTTCTGGATCAGGTCAGGTCATTTCCAGTCAAAGTGGGTTAAAATACACCCCAGGCAATTTTGAAAAACAGAGGAAGTGGCTTGGAGGAAGAAGCTCTGCATCACAGGACATCAACCTGGAATTTGCTGAGTAAAACCAAGGAATTGCAGCAAACACTTCTTCCATCAAATCTAGCACTGCTCAACGTAAGCAGTCTGATGATCCATCATATTCCCTTTATTAGGATAACCTTGCCTTCAGAGAGCTGCAGAACAGATCTATTTGTGAGCTCTGCTGCCATTGAAAGCCTGAATTTTGCCAGTAACATCAGAATGTAAAGCCATATTCTGCTCAGCCAACTTTAATAAACCAACAGGCAATTAGAGAAATATTGCTTTCCTCAGGGGTGCTGATTTTGAGCATTTCCAATATTTCTTTAACATCCTTTGAGTGTTCTTTCCACTTCCAAGCTCATTTTCACACCACCAGAAGCCTCCCTGTGCAGCTCACCTGGTGGTTTTGTTAACCCCAAACCAAATAAATAGCAAGAGAATTGCTGTGAGGTATAAATATATCCTCTCATCCATCAAGCACAGAGACATTTATCTGCCACCATTCCTGACCCCAGCTCTGCTGTCTGCACTTGAGACACTGAAGTGGAAATGTATGTCCAGAAGGATGGATTGTGACAATATTCATTTGGAGGACTGCCTTTCTCCAGGGATACTCCGAGTGACACCAGTGAGGTTTCTTCCAGTGTTAAATGCAGGGGTTAGAGCTGCAGAATCTGAGCCCATCTTTCAGTGTTATCGCTTTGGCTGAACTCGTTGGTGACTTCACTTCCCACTCGGGTAGTGGAATACAGGATTTGCTCCCAGCTTTCACCCAGTACAGCCTCCCTGTCTGCCCAGCAAGAAGCTGACACCCAGGGGCTCATTGCCATTGCTACTAGGTCGCTTTTCTAGGATGGCATGGAAAACAAGCTTGGAATTCTGACTCCTTGGAGGGGAAATCCCTTCCTGCAGTCATCCTTCCCTGCTGTTCCACCATCCCAGCACACACACACTCTGCATGCAGGTCTTAGCTGAAGAATAACTTGACTGAAGCAAGCAGGTTTTGCATGCAAGGCAGAGCTGAATTGAGACTTCTGACATCAAACAAACACATGATCATTTATTTATAATATCTCTGTGGCACCCATTAATCCTGGACTGCCCCTGGGTCAGACTCTGCCCCGTACAACAAGCACAGAAAGTAAGAGATGAGGAACACAAAGCAAAGTGTCATCAATGTTCTAAATGCTTCTGGCCTGCAGGAACAAAAAGGTTTCTTGCTGTTGTTTTTTAGGGTTGTTTTTAGGTTTTGTTTGTTTCAATGTAATAAATTGTACAGAAAGGAAAGGAAAAACCAATCACTTTGTCACACAGACACTAATTCTCTTTGTTTTCATGGAATAATATTTTAGGGTTTGGTAGTTAATAATGAAACCTACACTTCTTTTTTAATGTAAAAGTGCCTCCCTATTGTAAGAATTCAATAAAGCAGCATTTGCAAGTTTCTTTTCATTTTAAGTTGTATTTGCATATTTTTGTTCATTTTTGCAGTGCAAGGCTTGTTCTAGTGGTCTAACGCCTTACTCAGGAGATTGTGATCATCTTCAGCATGAAAGAAAAGAACTGACTCCTATTAATATGGTATCCAAATAGGCATCCATATCTCTAGATAATTAAGTTTATTAATTGTTTAAGAGTACCTGAGGCAATTAGGCTTTGCTTAAAACTACATGTGGAAACAAAGGGGATGAGAACAAGTGACCAGTTCCTGTTTTTTCTCCTTCATCAGATGTATTTTATTGTATTTTGAGGCATAATCATTTCAACAAGGGCCATTCAGGGTTTATACAGAACAGCTGGACCTGCTCTGCATTTTCAGCTCCCGTGCACTTGTGCTACAACTCCACATGTCCCAGTTTCCTTGAAAGTGAAACCCAGTCCTGAAATTGGTTCTCAATTATACTACAGCAGTTTAGTTTACATGCTTTGATGCCTGCATATTTTCTGGTGGATTGAGGGCTATGGATGCTCAAGATTGACTCTAGATCATCTTCAAAGAAAGAGAGGCCACGCTCATTTTTGTCACTTTAGTCCTGCCTGTCACTGACTGGGGCATTGATGTTGGTTATTTAATGTCATTTATCATATGTACACACTTTATTACCTCCTTTTTATAACAAAATAACCACCCTGATTTAGGCACAAGTTCTCATTTCATCTGCCGGAAATAGAAGTTACTTACCCCTAAATAGAAATACAAGCAAAACCATACTACTACTACCCAACAGATGAGTAAGGCACCACTTTCTGAGTAAGAACCAAGGTACTGAGATGTTCATGCTTTTTAAAAAATGCTTTCAGTCTACAGAATAGCTGTATCCTCCTCATTACTCTGAGCACATCCTTCTGCTCAAGAGGCAGCCTAAATTTCAGTAGGAATATGTGAATAAGTAGCTAAGTTGTAAGGGAGCCTGGTGTGTTGCTTACAGGCACTTGGATCAACTGAGTGGGTGCAAATTGATGCAACTTCGATGTAATTCAGGACTTAATTACATGGCTTTTAAAAAGAAAAGTTTTGAGCTATTGTGGGGGGGTTTTTTCAGAAATTTCTACTGTCTCAGCAAATAAGGAAAAAAAAACCAAAAAATAGAAACTCAATCCACCTTGGTGCAGTGGCTTCTGTCCAGTCTAGCTGAGCACTGTGGGAAGGGACACGCACAAGGAACCAAAATAACCATTCAAAAATAGCACTAAACTTGAAACAACCTCCCCCTCAACCCAAAATACACACACAAAAAAGCACCAGCAACACTGTCACCCTGCATGAAGAAACTGAGCAGGTGTGAGGGCTACAGAACTGGGGAGCAATATTTCTACAATTCATCAGTGGCCATATTTATTGTATCATAAAATATTAAAAAACATCAGTAGTAGGACATAAGGCACAGACTAAGCTACAAGTGAATTGTTTTAAGTTTTGGGTAACTTACAATACCAAATAAAAACATTTTTTCTTAAAACACGCAGAAGAAAGAGTAGTTAACCTGTAAAACAATATTTCAGACTACCACTCGGCAATATCTTACCTTTCCAGCAGTGTTTTTTTCACTTCTTTGTATTCTGGTGTGATTTCCATCAACAACAACAAAGCTCACAAAAGCCCTCACCAAAACACAGCTGTCATTATGCAAGGCTTACTCTTTCCTAGCCTATCACAGAGTGTTTGATCATTGCCACCAGCTGGTGGCCAACTCGGCCTGTGGAAAGCAATCTGCTCTTCTAAACCTGGGTAAAATCCAGCCTTGTGCTTAAAGGTTTTTTTCTGGGACAGGAGGTCATGTGGATTTAACAAACCCATTTGCCTAGAGCAGGCAAACCCCATCACCTTGTAATTCTGACTTTATACAAGCGCCACGGGCAGTAGAGGCATTACCCAAGCTGTACAGATGAGCTGGAGTTTGTGCCTTGCTGGAGGTTTATGCTCTCACAATCTTCCAGAGGTTTCCTAAGTAGTTCATTGGCAGCTTCACAAAATGCTCCCAGTGAAGTCATTGTGCTGCATTTGCTGTTTCCCACAGATGGGAACCAGGCTGATGTCAGGGTCTGCCCCAAACTGCCCCTGCATCCGCTGGGGTGGGTTCAAACCCCAGGGCTCGGGGTGCCCCTCCTGCAGGGGAAGCAAAATCACTCCGGGTCAGGCAGTCAGGAGAGGGACTGGTGTCCTGTCCCCACAGGAGAAGGCTGCTCTTGCAGGCACTCAGCATTTTAGACAAAGATAAATGAACAGCATTTCCAAGCATCTCTGTTTTAAAAAAAGTCTTCTTCTTTAAAAATACAACCTACAAAAACAAACACTTCACGTAAGATGAGCACGCTGCCAGTCCTTTTTAAGCTTTGCACTATTATTTTCTGAACTTTATTTACACACAAAAGACTTTCAACAAAGAGCTTGACAAGAATTTGAAGTACAGGCTGATTTTTTTTTTCAAACAAGTGAACAGAATCTAATCACAGTAATTTGGGGTAAGAGGGATTGGTGAGTTCTTCACATGTCACTGAAAAGCCCAACCACTGACGTAAATGACGTGAGTCACCTTTCCATATTTTGTTCCCACAGAAAATAAAATGGTTTTTAGAGCTACTGTAAAGCAGGTAATTTCAAAGGTTACTATCTCACCTTCTTGCAGTCTGTAGCAACCTTTCTTCTCAATTGGCTTTGGACTTGCATCAAAAGGTGGAGATCCCAGGAGTGCCAGGTTCCTCACCACTGACAGTATTAGCAGTGCACGCATTCAGCTGTTCCTTGCTCTGTTTTGGGTGTCAGTGATAGCTGAAGCTGGTGAAGCAGAGCTGTGATCTCAAGGGGTGAAAAAGTAGTTTATCTCATTTACAAGAAAGTAAGAATAAACTTTGCCAATATCTGAGATGCTGAGCTACTACCAGAAGCCTGGAGAAATCATTGCTAATGAAGGATGAAATGGATTTAATCAGTTTTACTCTACACCTTGTTGTAGGTCTTGATATAAAAAGAATCCTCCGTCCCTCCACCCCACCCAAAAACCCCCCAAACAAACAAACAAGCAAAAAGCAACCAGTGAAACTTAAAAAGCGGACATTAATTTCTCAGAAGTTTGCACAGTGAATATTAAAGAGAGCCCCAAAGCTCTTTGTGCCTCTGCCCAGAACCAAATGGATTTTTTTCCTTATGTGCACTGATTTTTCTGCTGCTGGCACTGGGTTTAACTCCTAAATTGCAGAAACTGTTTTTCTAGGTAAGTGGCAGAACAATACAAAAAGGAATGATGTCCAAGAGCACAGAAGGAATTTAGGCATCCTCTTGCTGTTGAAAGTCAACCACCCCACCACCCTTCGCACCTCTGGAAATCTGTCTTGTTACACTGAGGATCTCAAAGCCAAAATATCAGTTATGTGCTGTTCTTCACCAGAACAAAGATGTGCCTGCATGCAATTGCAGAGGTTTATGTTTGCAGTCAGAGGAGAAAGGCAATAAGTCCAAAGGTTCTCTGACTTCAAACAAAACTAAAATGTGTTTGTGGCAGTCCTACATGGGGACAACCAGATTTAAGCTGTCCCTGCTGGACGATGTATACAGAGAGAAAGCAACTTTCCAGACAAGCCAGAAATCTGATGACTTCCCATGTCTGCTGTACATTTTGCTATATATAAATGCACAGTATAAAACCTTTTAAAGTGTTGAACCTGAGCCATGCTGGCTTTCTGCAGCGATACCAAGTTTAAACTCCCACTAGGAACTTTCTATCCAGACATTGGGTTCCTAAGGATGAAGGAAGTTGCAATGACACCAATGCCTTTTGCAAACTGCAGCTGGGTTAATTTGCCACTGCCAGCCCATTTGTGCTGCTTTGTTCCAAGGAGGGAAGGCCAGGTATCTCTGGAGCTGTCCTGTCCCTGTCCTTTGTCTCCACAGACGCTGCAGTGTTCAAGTGATGGTCTGCAAATGTGCTTACAGGAATTCCATGTCTCCACATTACCTGCAAGGCTTTGTCTGCTCAAAGGCTTTGTGCTGCTGGCCACAGCGTTCACTTTTTCACTGCCAGTCTTGTTACCCCACCTCACAGGACAAAAGCCAATCCTGCCTCCTGGCTCTGGTACTTTTCAAGGAAAGGTTTATCCAAACATTGTTCTGAGGGAAGTTCTCTCTGTTAGTCCCCTCCTTCCGTGTATGAGGTGACCCATTCATCATCCACTCCAGAGAAAGCAGATTCCTGGATGTCCTGCTGCTCACTGAGTGCTCACACAGAAATTCACCTGAGCGCAAATGAGGCATTTTGAGATCCCTGTGAGTGTCTGTGCCTGCTTAGCTTAGCAATAAAAGAGTTTTGTTTGCAGTGTAAAAGGTGTGCCGGCTTCTGCCAGGCTCAGCCACATCTGTGCTGCAGAGCCACCACTGGCATTTAATTATCAATTCCCTTGCTGTTTCAAAAACCAGCAACCAGGAAAGAAACTGAGTTGGTCATGTAGGACTTCACCCCTTTCTCAACTTCTGTAAAACCTCTTCTACTCAATTTTCCTCAGCTCCAAGATCTCCAAACCTCCTGATCCTTCTGCATGAGGCAGTGCCTACCTGAGCCTCCTTCTCTGATTTGCCTCACACTTACTTTTCTGCTTCTGTTGTTGGGATTCAAAGCATCTGGTGACACCCAACAATACTTTGGTCCTAATACTTCGGTTCAATAGCTCTGCAAGTTGTGCTTCTGGGAGAACAGAGTTCCTTGCTGTTCCCCTGGGCCAGTCTGTGGTCTCTCCAAAGGGAGTATCTGCCTCTAGGGTTGTCCTGAGATGTTGTATCCTTCTGGGATGTAGTTTTGAAGGGAAAGGTGTTAGCTATCATGGAGAACCTGGATTTTTAGCACTGTCAGGGTAGAGACAGGGCAGCAGAACTCCTCTCTAGCCCTCTGAGGTGACATAACTAGCTGCTGTTGAATTCCGTGCCTGGCCTCACCTCAGGAGCTGAACTTCCATGTCTCCCGGGGCAAGAAGCTGATGGTGCAGTGACTTCCTGTGGACCAGGGTCTGCTTTCATGTTCTCCATCACTGTTTTTGAAAGTTCTATTTCTTTGTGGAGGAGTTGGGCCCTTGTTTCAGAAAATACAGGTTCTGACCCTTCCAAAACTCCACAGTCCTGGCAACAGAGACCCAACATCAACATTAGACAGATCCTGCTTAGCCCTGCAGGGGAGAAGTGTCTTCCTGCTGCTGCCCCTTTGGAGCCTGACTCTTTACGTGCTGTTAAGTGCTGGTCTTCAACAAATAACCTGGAGAAAGTCAGTGGTTTGGATGTATTACTGGAAAAAAATCTGTAGATGGTTAGCTGGTCATGCAAATTGTATTGTTGCTACACTTATTAAATATCTAATTATCTCCTCTGGAACATAAGCACCAGACCTGACCTCTGTTTCTCCTACCTGCTGAGGGCAGAGGAAGAGAGTTAAACAAAATACTCTGATCCTTCCAGGAAACACACATCTGGAGTTGATGGTCTTGCAGAGATGCTGAGCAGCTGCTTGTTTATTAATTCTCTGGAAATCTTTGTCTTGTTTCCAATAAAACACTTTCTGTCACAGTTTCACTACATTTCCCTAAGACTGGGGCACTGTTTTTCATTTGTATTCTCTGTTTCCCGGCCAAACATTGCATTACAACCAGAGAAAGCTTGCAGGAATGTAGCAGCATATTGGGGTGGAAAACAAACAGACCAGGGATATTGCAAGTGTTTCCAAAACAAGCAATGCACCCTCAGCAGGGTCAGAACCAAAGTTCATCGGAAAAGGAACACAAACACTCGATGTTTGGGACAGCACAAATAAGAAATCCCATACAAAGCACCCTGAACTTGGGGGCAGGGGAGCTCCTGCTCACAGGACAAGAGGGGATGGCCCATATTAAAATGCATGTGCCATGTCTGATGACATCAGCCACGGTGAGGTGACCACTCACACACTCTGCCTCCTTGGGCAAATGTGTTTAGTTAAGATACCAAAACCAAGGAGAAAGGGATGTTTCTCACATGGCTGACTACTGAAGTGGAGCCTGTGTTTGTGGAGAATCCCGTATTTTAGGGACAAAACACATCATCCTCCCCGCACTGGAGAATTTCTACCTTGGCTGGCAAAAATCCTTTCATGTCAAACTGCATTATTTTGGATGAGCAATTGCCAGTTTCTCACTCAGTGCTTTGATATCATGTGATACACCAGATCTTGTTACGTTTATTTGAGCTGTTAAACCCAGCACAGTTACCTGGAAACACACAAACTCGGCTTATGTAAAATACTTGCTAATAATGTTATCAGCCCACTAACATCACCTGGGAATTGGCTGATCTTTCCACATGCTTCCCAGTGATGATTTACATTTTCTTTTTTTTTCCCCTGGGGATCATCTATCCATCCATTTGCTGTTCCATAAATCGATTTTCCAGGAGTAAGGTCGCCTTTTAAGGGGTTTTTTAGGTAAGATTCTTAGGTTTTTAAAGGTCAGGTTTGCTGTGGGGTAAATACACCTGCATGCACTGCTGTCTGTGAGAAACCTCCCCGAGGCTGCCCAGGCTCGGGATTTCCCGGGCGGGCAGTGCAGGAATGGGACACGGGGGCAGCGGCGTTGCTGTGGAGCTCAGGGGGGCAGCACCAGGGTGTTTGCTATTAAATCTTGTGCTATTAAATCGTATTAACACGGTGTTCGTCCCGCGTCCCGGACATCCCCCGGCAGCTCCGGCTGGAGGAGGGAAGGGACCAGCCCGGGAGCGGGAGAGAGCGCGCAGCTTCTGCATGGTGCACCGAGAGCTGCTCAAACGCAGCTCCAACACCTCTCCGAGGCTTTTTAGGCGGTCTAAAGGTGTTTGTGCCTCCGCTCCCCGCGGGCTGGGAATGCCGAGGCTCCCGGAGACGCTCCCGGAGATGCACGGGCGGTGCGGGGACGGGAGGGGACGCGCGGTGGCGCTGCGGCACCGGGAGAGCGCAGCATCCTCATCCTCATCATCTTCCTCTGCATCTTTGTCCCCATCGTCCTCATCCTCCTCCTCCTTATCTTCATCCTCATCTTCATCTCTATCTTCATCCTCATTCTCACTCTCACCCTCATCCTCACCGTCCTCCTCATTTTCATCCTCCTCCTCCCCATCTTCATCCTCATCCTCCTCTCCCACAGCCCCCAGGGCAGCTGCAACCCCCGAAATGTTTGAAGCAAGAAAAGACCAGTGCAGTGCAAAAATGGTCGTTTCTGCTTTTTATTTATATATATATTTATATATATATATTTATCTATTTATTTATTTATTGGCAGAAATGCTGCCGGGAGAAACTGAGCACAGAGTGATCCCCAGAAATAGCTGTGGTACAAATTAACCAAGTCCTGTCTTTTGCAGACTTGTGAAGTTCTGTAAACACAGACATAACTTTTTTTATTTTATTTCAGTTGATGGGCAAAGGGGATTTCCCCCCACCGATGTAAAAGGTGGAGATTTAGTTTAGATGAACATCTGAAATGGCAAGTGAAGATTTCATGAAGTAAGCGTAGCACACCTGAAGTAAATCTCAGTAAATTCATCATCCCTTCCACAAATCATGTTGTCTGTGAATTAAAGGGAATTAACATGCTTCTGTCTCAATTTGAAAAAATTACAAAATTTGCAATTATGCAAGTTTCATAAAATTGAAAATAAACCTCACCCCATGAATTGCAATCAAAGATAAAAGCAAAAACTTATTAGTGCAGACAGCAATGATCATCATAAATAAAAAAGGATATATTTGAGGATATATTTGAAGTATATTAAAGAGAAACTACTTACTTTTCTCTTTTAGCTAACCCAAAATATTTCACAAAAAAAAAATCTGCAATATACTCTGCAGGCATTCTCAGGTAAGTAGGTGATCCTTTCCAGTTATGTGTTCAAGTGTCTCTGAAAGGCCTGCTCATTCCTGAAGGTTTTGCAGGAAATTACAACACCCAAAAAGTTTTGTGTCTGACAGTAAAGAGGACCAAAACCAGTAGCTCAAAGTATAACAAATGCAATGACCACCTGGAGATGCCCATTTACAGTCACTGTCTCCATGGGCCGTTCGTGACAAGAGGAAAACCAAAACAAAACCTCAAATAAAAAAAAACAAACAAATGAGATGCATTCAGGAATCAGAAGTCAGTGTTTAAGATTCTCCTAACTGCAGCTGGGTTCCAATTCCTCATTTTTGGTAAAGCTCATCTTTATGTTCAGATAAGTTGGTCAAAGTTTTCCAGCTAGGAACAACTACCCTGTTTCTCAAAAGTAAAACTGGAAAGTGAAATTAAACCTTGACCTAAACTGAAAGTAGCCAGCCCACATATTACCACCACCACCATTCTCTGTATTTAAGATGCACTGGGATGGAATGAGCCCATCTGGTTTATATCAACAGGCATGTGGGGTTCATCTCCACACACAAAATGTCCCAGCCCTGTACCACACAGGCAGGAAGAACTGGGAGCTTTGTGCTATTATTGAGCACAGCCCTTACCTGCTCACAACTCCTAGGGATGTTTATGTACAGCTTGTTTATGGCACTGACTGTAAAAATAGAGGGCAAAAAAAGGGCCAGATGAAACAGTTTTCTGTGCAGAAACTTATCAGGTACAAGATGGACAAAATGGATTTTTATCTTCAAATGTATTTCAGTCCTCCATGCAGGTGACTGCATTTGTACCAAGGAATGGGAGTGCTGAAGGAAAGAGATGAAGTGCAGAGCTCTAGGATTTTTCCTTGCTTTCCAGAGCTCCAGAGGGACCAGAGGAAATTGGATATGAACTGGCTGTTCCGACTTACGCTGGTGATCAGGCAGGGACCAGGTGGCTCTTGTATGTCTTAACCAAAAATATCACTTAATCCTTATTTTCCCCCTGAGCACTGGGGACAGGGAACAGAACTGAGGCCAGCCCTTCAAACCAGCCCCACTGATACACATGGAAGTGGGAACATCAGCTTTTCTCCCATTAATGTGAACCACCAAATGTCTCTCAGTGCTTGTTTGATTTTTAGGTGGAATTGTTTCTTCCTCTCCACTCCAGTTGGGCAGTGAATCTGAATCACACTGAAAGAGCTGGTAGCACTTCAAGCTGGAACAGAAAGGGATCTCCTGTCAAAATCAAGCAAAGATAAAACCCCAATATTATGTTTCAACTGGATTTGGAACAATTATTCATGCAAAAGAACTGAGGCTGGAAATTTGATTTGTTTTGCTCTGCAATAAGCGTGGGCTTGGGTTGGGTTTTTTTGTTGCTGTTTTGACTGTAACAAAGGAATATTAGATCAGTTTGGAAATGTGAAAGTCAGACACATTTTTCATCGCCTGGTTGTCCTGAAGTCTTTTGGAAAAGCAGAGTCAGACACAGAATATCACAAATCTCTTAGCCAAGGCTGACTGAAGGGGTAAGATTCCATAAGAGGTGACTGCTCCTTCAGTTTCTTTGGAGTTTTTGCACAAATTGCACTGGTACTACATGGCCCTTACCCCTTTTGCTGTGTTGATTTATTCTAATCCCCTTTACTATCAAACTGCCCCCGTATCAGCAGCTCCTCAGGACAGTCCCCAGCAATTGGCTCCCACAGGAAAACCCTCCTCAATGAGCATTCACCCTTGTGATACTTCCCAGCTTTTCTTGTTATGGACTTGTCCTTCTAGAATGGTCTTTCTACATTTCAGTAATATATTGTCCCCATCAACTTGCTGGCAAAGTTCCTGCTTTTGATGTATTAAAAAAAAAGGGTTTTATTGTTAAAGTTTGAACCCTTTCCTCCTCAAAGTCGTTTTGGCCAGCTTTATTATGGCTTCACATTTTGCTTGCCAGAAGGTTTATTATCTTTTCTGCAATCTCCATTTGGACTCCACTTATTGAAGGGTGTCTTTTATACTTCTAATAACCTCCTTAGTTTGCTTTTAGCCATGCTGGCTTCCCTTCTTGTTCCTGGTTCTCTTAGACTTCAGGAGTGTTGGACTAGACCCCAAACACTCTCTCTGAAAAGAAAAGGTCTCTTGAAAGAGACCAGAATTATTATTTATTTTTTATAGTGATTTTTCAGTGAAACTGAAAGGTATGCCCACCCTGTAGTAAAAAGAAGGTTCAAAGTAACTTGCTCCCTCTTAGACACCCCCTTAGAGTCATCATAGCTTTCCAGGATGAAAATAGAAGCATCCACAAAGCTGAGGGAGAACACCTTTCGTGTGGGGAACCCCGTGAGCCAGCAAGATTTAAGGATGAGATTAGAGTCCTTCAATATGCAAAACATCCAACTTGCAGGTCTAAAAGGTTTAATCAGCTCTTATGAAGCCATGCAGGTTCAAAGGGTTTAACATGCTTGGGAAAAAATCCTGAGCAGTTGATAGTGCAGGAAGCTCAGAAGTGAATGATTCTCAAAGCACGTGCACGGAGCTGGCAAAGACTGTACCCTTAAAAGAGTGGTCAAGAGGGAATGTGTGATTTAGTGAATCAGTCAAGCAAGGAGCTTTCATCTTCGGAGTCCTGGTTTATGACTTACTTAAGGCGTTAATTATAAATGTCTTGGGTATCCATCCCTCACTTAATTAATCTCCACACTCATGTGAAGTGTGAATCCAGATCACAACCAAAAGCTCTCCCAGCACAGAGGGCCCCACCCGAGGGGAGGAGAGGGGAAGCTGCTGCAGGATTTAGACAGGCTGGGAAGACAACATGAGCCCGAAGGTGTGCAAATACCTGTTTGTGTTGAGAGTAGAGGATTTGGCTTTTTCCTCCAGCAGTGCCCTCCAGCTCTCAGGCTCCTCATCAAAACAGGCATCCTCAAAATGACAGCACAGCATAACATCCCACCAAAGGAGGTTTGCAGGTTTCAGTGCCCCTCTGTTGAAATCCCCACCGAAGAAAGGAAAAGGAAGCTGAGAACAGTAAGAAAGGTCACATGAAAGTGAGAGAGAGCAAAGATCAAGAAAGAACTGGATACCAAGAAGACACATAAAATAGAATTTAAAAAATATAAAAATAGAGACAGGCATGTCAGAGGCAATTAGATTTAAATGTTTCAGGATGTGGGTTTTTCTCATAAAGTACATTAAGTGGGGAAACACCAGCAAACAAGGTTTGTTTCACTGCACTACACAGAGCACTCACTAATTAAAAATAAATAAATCAAAACTTAGACTTCTCTGCACATTCTGGTCTTGTTACCTGCGTAACTTGATTTTTAAAGATTTTTGATGTCTTCTAAAGCTTTTTAAGTTACCATTCTTTTCAATCAGCTTCAGCATGAACATTCTTCCTCTATGATTAGTCTTGCACGTGAGTTAAAGCTCTAATTCCATAATGAACTCATCAGGTTATGGGAGCTTCCATATCTATCATTCATGCAATCCATTTATTACTGAAAAGGCACACACATTATTGCAAAGCATTACTAACCACTGTAACAACCTCTAAGCATTTTTAAAGAACTTTTCTGTTTCATTTTTCTGCCCACAGTCAAGCTCAAATTAAGATTGTAGTTAACTGAGGCTCATGGGCTATGTCTGGGTCATTTTCAATTTGGAAGCTCATCTGTGTCTATATTTTGGATTGCTACAGCACAACAATTTTCAGAAGCTAAAATTTTCTAACCAGGGATTACTGTATGGAATATCTGACCACTTTTTCCTCACCTAAAGGATGGAAAAACAATATTTCTCAGATAATGCAATCTTTGCCTGCAGACCCACTGGATTTGGCCCTGAAACTCCAGGTGAAGCTTATGCTTGATGAATAATCACAGATTTAACATCCTCAGTCCAACTTTGTTTCTGCTCAACATTTGCACCAGATAAAGTGTAGTTTAAAAATTAATTTAAGCAAAAAATATTTCTTCTGAATGAACATATGAATAGTTTTTCCTCACTGTGAATGCATAACTTTTACTACTCAGGGTAAAGCTATGGTTTCACTATTATTATTTTAATAGAGACTACAACAACATTTCCAGTTTTTGAGCAGAACCAAATGTGTTACAGAGGCATCTGTTTATAGCTGTCAAAGGTCTGGCTTCTCAGCAGGTGTGAAATCACCAATAACTAACATACCTGCAAATTCCAGTCACGTTTTTATATGGAAACAGTCGGGCTGATGATGCAGAAGTGAAACACAGACAAAAGGCAGGGATTTTCCACCAAAGACCTGGCTGGATTTCAACAGATAACCTAGAACAAATCTCTTTTGCAGAAATGCAATTACTATCAAAGCACAGTAAAATATATATTTGCCATATCACCCTCAGTGTTGTTGAAAAAACTTGGAAATGTGCTGCTTAATAGCATAGCACTGGAATTCAAATTGAGAGCATCTCTTTTTATTTCATTACAACTGCTGCTTTGGCTTTGGTTTCCTAACTCTTCATGACTAACTTTTGGGTAGTGAGCACTTGAGAATGTTGTCATTTTTTAGCTACCTTTTTTGCCTAGTTAAAGTTAACCAAAATTTAGCTTTCTACAACTAATTTCTTCTCCTTGCTGCAAGCTTTGCAGACAGAGATAAAGGGTTGTGGCTTCATCTCTCACAGACCCAGAGTGCTGCAGAGGAACAATTTCACATGCCATTACCTTTAGGCCTCTTTGGACACAAAAGCATAAAGTTGCAGCTGCATTGTAAAAAGCTAAAATGAATCTCAATTTTTGTTTTACTTGGAACCCCTTGGACAATCTTTGGTCCTGAAGTTCCTTCAGAGGAAGGATCACAGGACAAGGGGGAGTGACTTCAAATGGAAAGAAAATGGGTTTTGTTTGGATTTTAGGAAGAAATTCTTTACTGTGAGGGTGGGCAGGCCCTGGCACAGGGTGCCCAGAGCAGCTGTGGCTGCCCCTGCATCCCTGGCAGTGCCCAAGGCCAGGCTGGACAGGGCTTGGAGCAGCCTGGGACAGTGGAAGGTGTCCCATGGCAAGGGGTAGGAATGGATGAACTTTAAGGTCCCTTCCAACCCAAATCATTCGATGACTCTGTGATCATGAATTCATAGCTCTTGAGCCCTTGTTGTTCAACACAACGAGATAAAACAATTTTATTGCTTCATCTGGATAGCTAAGGTGGCCTCCTACTCCATATGAGGAAAATAAAAAGAAGACTTCCTTAAAAAATAAAAATTACATACAAACGATTAGGTGGTCAGAAAAAAAAAACCACAGGGATTTTTTCCCCCACTCAAATAGATTGTATTGAAACATCACTCACCAAAATGCAAAGTTTCAAACAGTTCATACAGTCCAACTCAAACATTGGCAAAATTTCCACAGTCCTCATGAAAGTTTGGGTTTTTTTCAAAATCTTTTTTGAGTCTGTACCTCTGCCTGTTGGGGGGCACCACGATGCAGGCAGAGGGGGGTACTGCAGGGTGTTAAGGGTGACAGCTTAAATAAGAGCTACCACTATGTAAATAATTTGACAGTCATTTCAATTGCATTTCTTTGTGATGGGGACAGACATCTGATGGCCTTATTTCCCCATGAGAGAAACACATATTTTAATAATCCCAGCATTTCTCACCAGCAGGCTATGAATATTCAATAAAAAATTATTTTCTAAAATATTTTTTATCCTGGCCTTTTTTTCTGTCACATGAAATTAAAATAAAAATGTGGGAAAAGTCATAGTTACTTGATCTACATTCCCATTTTCTATTGCTTTTGCTGTGGACTTGCACAATATTAAAACTATTCAATAATCACAAGAAATCCTGGGTGGTAACCTCCCAATCTCACAGCTTTTCTTCTGCTCTAGATGCTCATCCTTAAGGACTTAAAAAAGACCAGAAAATGGTAGCCACCACAGCTTTATCTGTCATGCTATCCTCTCCTCTGTGACTGTTTGACATAGAATAAAAGATGGTGTAACCTGTACTAGCCTGACACCAGGAAAAGATTGAGTACAAAGTTAATCAGAAAAAAATTACTCTCATTCCTTTATCAGACTTGTAATCCTCCAGGACTGGAGGAGCACAGGAATTGGGGTCCCTGCTGATGCTCAGCTGCTGCTCCTTAAGATTTATACCCAGGCAATGATGACAGTTTTGTTGTGCCTCTGAATGCAAACTGAATATATAAATAGATTAAAGGATATCAATCTAGAATCCACCAGGAACTACAAATATTTAAGAATTATTCTTACAGATGTCAATGGGAGTATTACAATTTTAATAAATGTTGTACAAGATTCAAGGACAGGGAAATAAAAGGCTTTGTTCCTGTGACTACCTTACACCTATTCTCACTTCTTCTATAATGTTGGGTTTTTTTCCCCAAGCATTTAACAGGAACAAATATTTGTATAGGTGCTACACAATTGTGCTATGGGGAAATGTTGAATTACAAACTAAACTTCGTTCCTGAGAAATTGTAATTACTGCCCAGGAGAGTGTGCAGCAAGAAGCTGCTTCCTCTCCGGTGTGGGAACCAGGAGTGTGCTGTGCACCTGATCAGAAAAAGAGAAATAAATCCTTAAAATAAAAAAAATTAAAAAGAATTCCCACAACCAGACTACTCCCACAGATTCACACCAGTAAGTCTGGGATTTCAGAGTTCTGCACAGATGTCAGATAGGGGACTGGGATAAGAGGGACCAGTGCCTGGTAATTATGATTACATGAGCTGACAGAAAGGAAATTCGAGTTCAGAAACTCTCTCCCAAAGCCCTAGGCCAGAGGAAAACCTCCTGTTTAGCAGAAGCAATCCCTTTCCCTTCCACAGCATGGCTCCAGATAACACAGGGCATGTGCAAAGGGCAGGATCATGTTCTGCTTTTTCCTCAGAGATGGATCAAGAGCTCCAAAGATGTGCCACCATCACTTCAAAGCATTTTTAAAACCCTCAGCTATATGTCCAGCCTCAAAATTCCTGAGATATGTAGGTCTAAAATCAATAAATGTTTAGGTTTTTTAATTTGCCCACCTGCACTCACAGTATATAAAATTCACGTATTTCAAAATCCAGAGGGGGGCAAAAAATCTTTTCCAATAAAAACTCAGGTGAAAATCAGATTTCAGTCCATATTGTGTAACTGATGAAGCCACTCAGCTGTGGCAATGTGACAAACTCCAACTGGATGAGAGCAAGAGCCTGCAGTGGAGCCTTCATTCTTTCCATCTTCCCTTCAGGTAAAGCCAGCCCAGGGAGAGCAAGAGATTTTGATTAGTGGTGTAGAAACCACAGGTCCCTCCCTGGAAAAGTGCTTCCATGTAGGTGCATTCTGAGCTGCAGCCTTTACAGGATCACAGCCCCTGTGTAAGCTGCTGCTTTTCTCTGTGGTTGTATTGCAGGAGCAGCAGCAGAGGGGCTGTAACACAGCTGGAGACCCTTGGAAACCATTCTGATTTTCTGGAGTAGCTGCACACAGAACTGGGGAGCTGCCCCTCGTGTTCCTCTGAGGGCAGCGCCGTGCTCAGGAAATTCATCTTTGCTTTTCACACCGCCTGGGTCCGAACCCCTGAAGGACCGTGGGCTTTTCAAACGCGCTCCTTGGAGGATGGGGATGTGCAAAGCCAGCTCCAGGGCTCGGTGGGAGTGCTGATGCTGGGCTTTCCACCAGCAGGACTCCTCTCTCAGGCCAGCTCCAGCCTCATTAAGAGCAAGTGCTGATTGTGTCTGTGCACAGTCACTGAGGAGGAGGATACAGGCAAACAAATGCTCCTTAAGCTCTTGCCCCATGGCTTGCACTTCTGATGAAAAAATTTGCATATTGCCTGCCCGGATCAAATTCTTGAGAGGCATTTGAACTTTGAACTAAGCAAAGTTTCCCAGAGAGCTGCAATCAAGATAGAGGTGCCTCACTGATGGCAAGCAGACTTCCCGAAACATTGGAGCATGGTTTGTCCATGAGGAGAAGGAAAACCTGAGTTTCCAAGCGCAGAGGTTCTATAGAGAGCAACCAAGTCACCTGTAATGGGCCTGTCCTCTAAATGCCACTGGGTCCATCCAAAATTGGCAACGTGATTATTCTACTTTGGCCATGCTGTTTAAATAAGCACAGCCTGGCTCGTTCATTTCCTGTATCCGTCTTTGATTCAGGAGCTGAGAGTTTCAAGTGGACTGAGCATCTCAGGAAGACACATTTGCCACCTTAGGCAGCTCCAAAATCACAGAGCACATCGAATTTCTTGCTCTGGAGGAGCTGGAAGAGGCAAAGTCCTCGGTGCATTCTG
Organism: Prinia subflava; assembly: GCF_021018805.1. Classification (NCBI taxonomy): domain Eukaryota; kingdom Metazoa; phylum Chordata; class Aves; order Passeriformes; family Cisticolidae; genus Prinia; species Prinia subflava. Next base: position 3,051,080 of record NC_086271.1, read on the forward strand.
TGAACAAGTGAAGCTCATTTGGCTTTGAGAGTGATACACTGATTTCTAACAGCTATCAAACTGTCCAGGACAGCTTTAAAATGCACTGTAGAGCAACAGGATGAAAGTCACAATATATTCTCACAGAGCTGCAGAAGCTGTGATTTCATGTTCAATCTGTAGGTCTGAATTTCTTTAGAAGAAATGGATGTGAGTTCATTTCCTGGTCATGCTAGTAAAGGACCTCTGTGATTATAAGGCACAGGAGAGCCAAGGCTCTATAAATGTGGAGTAATAAACTTTCCTTACCTAAATAACACAGGGGCTGTGTGTTCCTGTTTGAAGTACACACTCTGACAGTACAAGTTAAAGCAGAGTGTAAGTTAATTCATCCAGGGACTGCTGCTGGATAAGTAATACAAAATAATGGCAAATGATACCTCACAAAGGGCATGCACTGAGTCGGACAGTGTGGACTCTCCTCAGACATGGAACTGCCTGCTTGCAGCGAGTCTTTATTTTCTGATTGATCATTTGTAATCTGATCAAATGGAAGAAAGCAAGAGGCCTGGTGCTAATGACTATTTCCCATTCTTAACAGCTGACCCAACAACTGGGCACCCTTCTGAGCTGAGGAACAAATTAATATTCCTCAACTGACTTGAAGGCATTTAAAGACTGAAACAGGCTGCATATGGGGATGCAGCTAAAAGCAGGTTAAGCAGTAAGCAATTAGCTGCAGATAAACCATGAATCAGTCTGGCTGGATGATAAACTGTAATTTCAGCTTTTGCCTCCTCAGTGTGTTTCACAAACACAATAGGCAGGCTCGCACTGAAATGTGAGCAAAATATGACTCTTCTGTGGAGGGGACACATTCCTTCCTTCCTGCTCTCTAGGAACCAGGGACAAGGTTTGCTGTAGACATTTTCTCAAGTTTGTACAATCAAACCCTTCGAAAAATCCAAGGAAATTGCTCCCATTACCATGTGAGTGTTCCATTGGGAAAGGAAAGACATAACCAGTGTGATGAGCAGATCAGATTCTGTTTGATATTATGCATTGAAGCAGTTAACTGTCTGTCCATAAAATCTGATTGATGAGTACTGAAAAGATTATAAAGTCTTTTAACTACAATTTTTATTGAAACTAAAGCTTGTATTTCATATTTCTTTGTCAAGACTGGGGCTTCTTTAGTATTAAAATATACTAAATACTTACTTCACTACCAGAATTCACAGAGTAAAGTTTCTCCTGATGTTTGAAAAGGACTAGAAGTACCACAGAAGTGCAAGAAATGCCAAATGAGAAAAACATTTTTCTAGAGGATGCAAGGAAAAAACAAAAGAAACACTAAAAAACTCCTCAGAATAATCTTAGGATTTCTGTTACAAACTATTTCAATTAGAATAATTTTAAGGTTCAACTCACTTGCACCCCTCGGTTTGAAAGACAGAGTCAGAGGCCTGGTCTACACCTTCATTAGTAACAAAAAATCTGAACAAACACTCTGAGTTACACTGGGGTCTGTGTTAAAGGCAGTTAAATGAAAAAATATAGCCAGGGCTTTTTGGACCACTGACTATATCAGGCTAATCTGAGCAACGATTTTATAAGGATTGACTAATTTCCCTTTTTTTAGTGGTGATTTTTATTCTTTGGATGTAGAGACACAGGAGAAGTTCTAGGAGACCTGTTCACTGAGACCTGGTGCAGCACTGTGAATGGTGATGGATACCTCCAATAACTCTGTCAGCACTTCATGTGTGAAATACATCACCAAATTGCACATGTTTATTTCCTTCTGCACACACACACAGGAAAAGGCCCTTTCTGCAAAAATGGAATTGGAGCTACAAAGGGAAACTGTTTTTCAGAGATGCACCTTTCACCCCTGCTTTTCTTGAGCCTCTCAGAATTCCATGGCTGCTTTTGACCTCCAACTTTCTTATTGCTCCTACTCCCATACATAGGCATGCACCTCCAAAACCCACTAATGAAAGTTATTTGTATTTATAGTGCACTGGACCAAGTCCTGACCTTTTCTCAGGGTTTTTCTCTGCATGCCAGTGCGTGGGCAGGACTGTGGGATTTGCTGCAGGCTCAAGCTGTATTCCACCTTCTCTCCAGTCATGAACCTCTATTTCCCAACATCTGTTTCTAAAACCAAGTATTCTTTGTCTGAAGTGGGTTCTGGAACACATTCTGACAGTCAGAGAGTGTTTTGGAGCTGATCCTTGTCCTTACCACAGTTAGCAGCAGTGAAGATAGCAGCAAAGTCACCTGGAAGTTTAAGTACCTTAGCTCTGGATGACCAATAGAAAATGATCACACCTTGATAGCATTTTAAGGAGGCATTTACAGAGAAACAGAATAGAAAGAAGTGCTCTTTGTGTGTTTCTTTTGTAGAAAAACCCTGTAAACTGTAATAAGCATTTAATACATATATTTGTAGAAGTTTACTACAGTTGAATAGGGTTTCCTCATAAAGGCCTGCAGTAATCAAAGCACTTCTACCCTCAGCGAAGAAAGGCCAGCTAAGAGACTGTCAAATAACACAGAATGAAATAATTTCTGGTTTTAACCATCCTATAGAGTCCTATGCATGTGATGTAATTCCCAGTTCAATTCCACAGAGAAGCTATCATTTCCTATTAGAGTCTATGGGGTATTTGCATGTAGGTTTCCTTTCACAGACTCCTTAGGATAGCCAGAAAATTCATTTTCTCTGTATAAACGAAATGGTGGAGCTCTTTTTCCTCTGAAGTCATGTGATGTCTGTCACCACAAAAAACAGCCTAATTCCTGTTTTGGAGCCTGTTTCCTTGCATATGGTTTCTGGTTGGAGGCAAATATCACTGCACTATTTAACCAATACATTGTCATACGGTGATTAATTTCTCCTTTATTTTCAGCATGAAAATCTGTGGCTCAGACCCCCATGTGGTAAAATAATAGGCTGAAAGATTAGCCACTGCCACCATCTGTTACCTGTCCCTGACTTCACTCACATTTCAAGGGCCAATTGCAATTTCAAAATCTGTCATTGAATGAGTCTATTTTCTTTCACGTTATTACCTAGATGACTTCAGTAATTCTGCCTAAATGGGGCCTGAAAAAGAAATGCTGAGAGCAGTGAACACAAGTAATATATTTGCATAATACAGTGGAAGAGAGAGTGCTGTGAGAGGGAATTCTCAGGGCTGGTGTCTCCTGTCAGTGTTTGAAGGAGGGTGACTCCATTGCCTGCTCTGGAGTCACTCCAGAGAGCCATGAGAGAGAGAAATGAGGTTTTCAGCATCCCATTCCTTACCAAAGTCATCTATTCTGTACAAGGAGTGAGAGATAACAACCCAATTCTTCTTTTAGTATGCCCGTCTATCACACGCTGGTTTTGTTAGATGGGTGTTTATATAGCTGAACTTACCATGTCCAAAACACAGGAAAGCAGAAGGGCCATCCCTTTTGGGGGATGAAGGGAAAAGAAGGAAGGACAAGGAAATTCAAGCAAAGAAGGGAAAAAATGGGAAAATACAAGGGGAAAATCAATAAGAGAACTACTCTGTGATCATTAATTCATAGGACGGATTACATTAATGTGCCCTGTAAGGCTGGCACGCAGCCCTTCAAACACATGGCAGTCTTTGCAGAGCAACCTTTGCCATTTGAGGCTCAGCACTGGGGGCACAGCCCACGCTGGCTGCACAGAGCTCTGTGACAAGCAGGAATCATTCTCATGGATCAAGGTGAGGCAACCAAACCTCAGAAGCAATCACACATTTAGCCTGTGGCAAATCCTACTGAAAGCAGCAAGAATCCATACTATCACTCTATTTTTACTTTTTTTTTTTTCCTATGGGAAACACTGCAAAGGCAGAAACTGTGCCTCTGCATTTTACCACTGCTGTTTCAGAAAAAGAAACAAATGGCATTTGTTATAGCAGCCCTTTTTTTGTTCCCATTTGAGCAGAAGAATAACTCCCACCTTCTTGCCTTTAGACAAAGTTGTATTTAGAGGTGTTCTCCTCCTTCTCTGTTTCTGTGTGCAAATTCTAGCTGGGGTCCACCATGAAGGCTGCAAAGTTTCCCTTGTTTAAACTTTGGAACTACATGAACAGCATGGCATCAATAAAGATTGACACTTTCCTATGATACGTGTAAAATGCTAAACTTCTTTAGCATCGAAGTGAAACTTTGCTATCAAATTTTTAATTTTGAGTGAGCAATTGCTTCATTTCAAGCGATCTTAAATTACTCTTAGACTACAGCACCTGCCCGTGTTAATTCTCTTCTTTTTACACAGGCACAGAAAAACATTTAACTCAGCTGAATGAATGCTGCCATAATCACACATGCTCTGAGCCACTGAGGTGTGGGCAGACCACAACCACAAAATCCCACTCTCCCCTTAGCCTGGCCTTGGGTTTCCCTGCCAGCTTTGCTTTCTAAGTTAAGTTTGGGGCATGCAGCACCGACTTCTGTGCTTGCAGAGCTCCGTGCACATCATCGGGACACGGCAAAGCAAAACCCCGAGGGGGCGCTTCACGCCACACGGGGGGAGCTTTGTTTTCGAGATCCATCACTCGGATTGCTCTCCCTGGGATGTCAGGCCAGATTCCCAGTGGGAGTAAACAGCTCAGACAGGGCTGCCCCCAAAATGAGCTACTAATGTTTATGTGCAGGAACAGTCTTGATGTCACTCTCATGTCTGGCTCGCCCTCCAGAAGACCATAACTGTTTGACATAACCCATGTATTTGTTATTTTAGGGGGCTGGTTGGAAGGAGATGGCAAAGGTTTAGGAGTCAATGATCTCCATCAGCTCTACAAACAAGGCAAGACTGCTGGGCTTTGTTTTCTTTTGGGAACTTTCCAAGCATCAGTACTTTGCAAGTTACCCCCATAGGCGATTCAGTGTCTGTTTCAAGTTAATGTGCTTTGTTTTTCAGGCCACAAATAAAATCAGAACAAAGTAAAAGTTCACGTTTGTTTGAAAACAACCCAAATTGTGTGTCGTGTGAAAAGAAAGGTAAAAAGAGGGTCAAGGAAGCTGGGAGTAGGGAGGGCATGGGATAGGGAAAATCTCTCCAGAGGAGGGAAAGTGGCTTTTAATACACAGAAAAAGAACACACTGAAGAGAGGAGAAAAAGATAATAGTAAGAAAATCTGCACGAAAATAACTGAAATACTGTAGCTCTCTGTTTTCTAGTGAGGTTCTGGTCTCACTCATAAGAGGGTCACAGGGACTGAAACTACTCTCGTATTTCCATTGTATTAGAGACACGTGAAGTAGATGACATCAATAAAACCAAGATACGAGGCCAAATCCTGCCCTTGATTACCGTCATTCCACTAATTTAAGAACCTTGTTCAATGTAACCTTTTAAATCTCTGATTCCTGAGAAAGCCAGAGCAACAATAGAGGACTCACATTAATCAGATGTCAAACACACTCCTACCTTTGTTAAAACAAACTTACCCATAGAAGGATTTAGAGGGATTTTTTTTTTTCTTTTTTTCTTGGTAACAGCAAAGATCTGTTTCCAGATCTGTGAATGTGATGCTGTGATAGCTGATTCTCCCCCCTACCTTTATGCTTTCATGCCACAGCTGTTTTCTCAAGGATGGCAGCAGAGTTAGGCTGCTCACCTGGTTCTTCAAAGACCTATTCCTACAATTCTTGGACCTATTTTTACAATCCTCCACCCCTTTAAAAATACTGGATGAATCTGGAGACAGTGGTCCTCACCTGTCAGGTGGGGATTACACTTTCCACAAAACAAGAACAGGCCAAAGGAAAAAGATAAGAGTATGCTTCAGTGCTGAGCTTTTTTCTGGATTGAGAGGTTTTGTTTCCTGTGTTGGATTTGTGAAGTCACCCTCAGAAATTTCCATTGACTACCATGGCAACTGCACTGGGCCAGTAGTAGCCATAGTGATGCCAGATGGTGAGAAGTTATGCATGTGACTGCCACAGAGAATTGCTCACTGAATGCTAAATTCAGATGAGTGCACTGGATCCAAAGTGAACAGAACTGAGCACAAATACGGGCAGGGAACCACTTCCCCCCGGCATAAAACCTGTTAAAAATAATACAAATATTTTGTGAGAGATTAAAGCAGGAGAAAACCACGTTCAGTGGTACAACTACCCACCTACTCACTATCAGTGGGGTAGTTTCACCCTGTCATTCACTGAATGGGTTTATCTTGCCATGAATACAGGCAAAAGAGAGCAAAAGAGAAAAAAAAAAAAGGCCAGAAGAGCTGATCTGACTAAGATGACTGCCGAGAAGTGGAACAGGCAGGCACAATGAACTCTCTAAATAAGAGATGAAAGCTTTGAAATCCATGTCACCACCTCAAGACTGGCTTCAAACCCGTGGTGACCCACGGCCATCACAATACATGGATGGAGTTTTGGTGTCCTTCTGCCTTTATGTTCCTAATCCAATTAAGAACAGTTGTTCACATGGAGCAATTAAAAACCCAAACCTGCACTCTCAGAGGGCTGGAAGACATGAAAAAACCCCAAATCTCATTTGTGACATTGAAAACAATTGTGTCCCTGTCAAATGCCTGAGATTAACAAGGCCAGGACTTCCTTCTTACACAGCTCTGATAGTGAATTCAGTGCCTGGATATTACAAGGAGGATACCCACTGAGAAATTCCATGAATGTGTTGTCACCTGGGATAAGAAAGGTGGCAGAACAGACAGAAATTTTTATTGCTCCTGTAAGGTGTGGGACTACCCTTTGTACTATTTTTGTTTGCTTGTTTTTTCTCCCTGGAAACAACTCAGAAAACCGCTTATGCAGAAAGCACAATAAATGTAGGCTTCAACATGCAGGGAAAAAAATGGAATTGTCCAATTATCTCTTTACCCAGAATTTTTATTTACCCTGCAAGAGATATAGAAAAAAAATCCTTGCCTTTCAAAATGTCCCTCAATAGAAACAACAAAGAGATGCAACTGAAAATCAAAGCAACATTTTAAATAGTTTCCTTTCATGACAAAGTTTCAAGGTTCTCTGTCAAGAAGCAGTGTCAGGCAGGGAGAAAAGCATGCAACACACTTCTCTTTGATGATTTAAAAAAAAAAAAATAGAAAAAGAGCCATTTCAGTAAAGCTGCAATAGGAACAAAAAGAAGTGTTTCCCACCGTGGATGCTGATAGAGGAGCAGGGAACATGGTAAGACTAACAACAGCTTGAAAATGTTTCTCCACACACAAAATGAACACATGAGAGGATATATTTTGGTGTTGCTTTTAGGATTAGTTGACAGATGATCTCCCCAGATGATCTGGTCTCTTACCTGATGTCTCAATAAATTTATTTCCACAAGGAGGGATGCTGATATAACAGCAGTTTTGTGCAAAGCAAATCACACCAAACCATTGATATTTTAAGTTCAGCAGCTGATCTTTCACGGTTGCTAACAAAAGCAGGCAAAGAGACCACAGTGACTGCAGCAGTGAGCTGAACTCCTGTCTCACCTTGGCGTGAAGGTGCAGTTTGACAAGTGCTGCTTAAGCAAACCTGAGCACTTCAGTTATTTTCCAATGATTTACTCGCCACAGTCACTCATAACATAAAAGCCAGCAATCAGTCATTAGCACGCAGCAAAGGAAGCTTTCCCAGAGTATTATGTATCATGTTTGGACAGTTAGAACTCACAGCTATTATTTATTCACACCACCATAAATTATTCTTCTCCAAATGAACCTGAGTCACGTAAATGCTGACTTGGAAACTACCAGAGGCCTCTCCTTTCCTTCAGCATGTATTTTTCCTTTCTCATAAACTTGCTGCCTAAAAATGGAAAACCAAAGTGAAGATGAGGTGTTTAAAATCAATGCCCTGGGGACACTTTGGTTAACATTTGCTGTGTCCCTTTCAGGGCTCTAAATTTGTCAAGGGCTAAAATCATCTCAACACTGCAGAGCAGCACCAGTGGTGCCTGTGAGTAACTTTCATGCTGGTGTAAGCACCAAACTATTTTTCACAGGCTTTTGCCTCCCTCTTTTTTTTTATTTTTAATGCATATTTTGTCCTGTCAAACAATGCCCAACCAGGCATTTTAGACATGCACTGTAAAACCAGTGCAGGTTATGCAAACTTCCCATGGGCACTGATGTCATCCCGTGGACATGGTTAACAGGGGCTGGATTTAAACCAGGGAAAAGTAGGACTGAAAACTCCCTGGGAGTGGTTATAAACAGCCAGAACCTGGTGCTGAATTATCACTAAATTGAAGCTATTTTAGCATAGTCTGTGTGGTGGTCCATTTCCCCAGACACCTCCACAAACAGTGGATGAAAAATATCTCTCCTGTTAAAAATAGAGGAAAAAAATGCTGAACAAAACAAGAGAAAAAAACCCCAAACAAGCCTATAAAATAACAACAACAAAAAGCACACTTTCCCCAAAATAAAACCCCCACACCTATCCAGACTGCTTTCTGCTACATTCTAGAGTCACATGATTTTGAAAGAGAGGCACCAAGCTTGAACTGACAGGAGTGAAATTGAGTTACACTCACAGATCTAAGGGATCTTCCTAGGCTCATCCCACTCCTAATGAAATAAATTAAAGATCCAGTGCCCTCTGAAGTTATCCACACTGTTGCAGAATTAAAGCCAAGCATTTTAATGGATGGCCCTCAAGCACAGACCATGTTACACCCTTCAGCTTCCACAGCAGCTCTGGAGATATCCCAGTGTGTTGTGGGGTCCAGGTCCCCAACAGGGGGTGGCCCAAGCAAAGATCAAGTTGGAAATTTCAGTAGAAAGTTGAATTTATCACTGGGTTTAGTACTGCCTCCATCACTCAGTCTGTGATGAAGCTCTCAGCTGTAGTGTTCTCAGAGATATTTGTGCCACAGCTCCTGTATCTGACTTATGCAAACACTCAGATCTGATCCACTCTGCTCTGGGACCAACCAGCCGCTCAAATCTCCGACAGCTTTATTGTCAGGCCCTGGCAGAAGAAGATACCTCCTTAGAAAATAGCTTGAAAATAACTTTATCGTTATTTTGGGCACCTCTGACACTTCTTTGGGATTTTCTGTCTGCAGCTCCAGCAGACACTGCTGGGAAAGGAACAATTCTATTGACAAGCTGTCCCTGCTGTAAATGTGATGTTGTGTCTCACTTGCACATTTTGGAGATTCTTCTTGTTTCATCTGTTTGGCAAAATTTGTCTCACACATGCTGGAAACATCCATGCTGAAGGAAATGATTGTTACTTAACTCACATAAACACTGCAGAAGGTATTGGCAAATAAAAGGTTTGACCTCCAGTGACTGCTGCAGCCAGAAAATGTCTTCAGATAGTTGTTTCTCCAGAGCCTTCCAGAATATGAGACAAGCAGTTTTAAATATATGTATTCTTAACTGCTTAGATAATTTCTTTTATGCTTAGATACATCCATTTACTTTTTTGTTTCAAGACAGAACCAAAACCAGGCAGCCACTGTCCAAATCAGGTAAATCTGATGTTACCTTCATCTGTCATTAAAGCTTGACGACACAGAAGCTCCTACAGGCTAAAATCAAACAAGATCAATTTTTGCAAGCTCAATAAGACCAAATAATGGGAACAAGCACTGAGAAAGATCTTTGATTGATATGAATTGTGACCAATGGTGTACACAAATCAAGGGCACGGCCCTGAGCTTTGGTATTTCTTCTGCAGAACCTTAGCTTTGAACTTCTGAGGTCCCTATTTACCCATTTCCTTGCAGAGAATGTTTCCCATTTAAATAAACACCATCAGGGCTCTTCACACAGCACAGGAAGTCCAGGACTGGGATTCACTCGGGGTCTTGCTGAAGTGAGTCATTTATTATTTCAATTAAGTGTTCATCTATACTTACATGTTTGCTATCATTCTACCAGGTTTTGAACTATTTTTTTTCCTTTTTCCTCCTTCTCAGGGCATGATCTCTGCAGGAAGGGGCTGCACAACCAAGGCAGCTGCTAAAGGAATATGTCACTCATTAGTTTCACACTGGAAAAGCAAATACGCTAGCAAAAGTCTTCCACGTCTGTTTATTTGTGAGAATGTCTGTGGCCGAGCCTTAACGCGAAATAAACCAAAAGAAGACAAACGTCAACACCTCGGCTGACAAAAGCAGAGCCAAGGGCTTTATCCTGAGCTGGAAGTCCCTTTTTGCCTGCAGGAGAATGCTTGCAGCCCCCTTGGTGCAGAGGGAGGCGGAACACAGACCTCGGGAGAGCCGCAGCTCCAGGTTCATCCTCCCGCCCCAGCCTGGGTGGGATGCAGCTGCCGAGGTGTTTGTTTGTCAGAAAAACTCCCCGGCTTTGCTGCTCGGGCTCTGCCCGGAGCTCACGGCCAAATCCTCCCCCTGACCCATCCCAGGCACTCCTGCAGCCTGCGGGGAGCCGGCGGAGGGAAGGGTTTTTCCCCTGCGCTGAACAAGAGCTCCATTTCCAGCACTTCATTAACTATTGCAGCTGCAGCAGACCCGCTGTGAGCGGGGAAACGAAACACAAAACAAACCAAGCCGAAAAACAAACACAAATCGCATCGATGCTGCATGGAGCTGCCACACCCGGCACGAAGGATGGCACAATTCACACCTTTTCCCAACCTCTTAGAAACACGCTTTTTGCCTCCGTGTTTACAGCTGACAGATAACCAAGTTCCCTCATCCCTCCAAATTTCAGTACCGAATCAGTCACTGTGATGTGGGACTCCTGAAAATCTGAGTTTCTGAACAGGCCATAGCCATGCACTCTGCCTGTCCCACTGGCACGTGGTCCACAACCAAAATCGGCTCTTGAGGGGCTTCTTAGCATCCCCAGTTTGCAGCTCATCCAGTTTGGGATTTTCCCTAACCACCTCAACCCCAGGCTATAAAATATCTCTAAGGGGTTTGCAATAGGCTGGTGTGCATGTAGGAAAAACAAGTACAGAAAGTACAAAGCTCCGAATTTCACTGTTCAGCAAAGAAAATTTAGTTTTCCTGCAAGAGTTCTTTTTTCTTTTCTCTTTTTTTTCTTTTTTCTTAAAGAGGAGCTATTTCCTGGGCCATTCAATTTGCATTAGTTAATGAATTATGCACACTAGCTGAGAGTCATACTGTTAAGCAATGCTTTGAATGGAATACTGGATGTATTAGATTAGGGAAAACTTAGACTACACAAAATCTGGGTAGTTTCTTCCAGGAGATTTGCTGCAAAAGGACTTTTTCCCCCCCTAATCCTACCAGCTGAGACTTTCTGAGTGTGCATCCTTAAAGCTGTTTTTATAATTATATAATAAGAATTTTAAATCTCATAAACCTTGATTGAGCACAGAACTTAGGCAATTTGTGGATATTCCTGTTACTTAGGAGCTCCCATTTTTAAACAGTTATTAAAGCATCCAGCCATGTATGGTATCAGGATAGGCACATGATAAGGAAAGAAAATCCAAGCTGTGGTTCCCACAGGAATTTTGAGTTGCTGCTCACTCCTAAGTGGTGCAAGTGTGTAATGCACAGTTTTATACACACACACCTGAAAAATTAGGGTCGGATCAATAAAATTCTCTGACAGGGACCACTCAGTGAATTTACCAGGATGAAAGGTGGAGATGGTGATGACAATTATGGAAATAAATAAAGCCTAATAAAAGATATACTTTAACTTGAAAGGGACACAAATAGAAAAACCCTTATTGAAATGTTCTAAGCTGTGAAATTGCCTCTTTCATGGAAGCTAAATATGTTCAAAACATATGTATTTTTACACTCTCTCTAACAAAATCCTCCCCATCCCAATCAAACCGTGTTTATCTCTGCTAACAGTCCAAATTTCTTCACTTGACTTTGATATTGGCTAGAAGCACAAAACTGGCAACTGCAGAAGGGCAGATTTCCTGATTGCCAAGCAAATGGACTCCATCGTGTTGGCAATGTCTGTCCTGTCCACACTGACCTGGAAGGAGACGTCTCGGGGGAAGAGGGCTGAACATAATGTCACAAAAATGCCGTATTTTTGCAGCTGAACTGCACATCATTCCCTGCACACTGTGTTTTTGCAGCTGGAATACCTAATTTGTCTTATTATCCACACCGTATAGAATCTCACACAGAACGCTGTCCTAGAGGCATCATGGCAACACAAACATGTATTAAACTGCTGCAACACACTTGGCCTTCACTTTTATTGTCATCACAGAAAAAAAAAAAAAAAAAGCCTCAATCAAGCTGATGCAGAGCAGAGGATCACCTCTCACAGGTCCCTTTGTGCTGCACTGACATGAGCTGAGCACCAGTGACATCTTCTGAGCCTTTTACCCCATAGGGTAACTCCGGTACTGGCACTGAGCTGCACGTGCACTGGCCTGGCTTACTGGGGCCAAAACCTCGGTGAGGGGCTCCAAACACAGGGTTAAGTTCTCACTAAACAGCAACAGGAGCAGGGTGGTTGGCAGAGAAGGGTCAGTGCTCAGAAGCTTCAGCTTCAGCCACATGATGATCTGGAGGGGCATACTGCAGGCAAACGCTGCACACTGGGAGGATGGGAGCTTGGAATGATTTCCTTCTCCTCATTTTAAAACAGGATGCCTTAAAAACCGTGAGAAACATTGTTCTTAAAGGCCAGAAAGCTTCTATGGGTTATTCAGGGTTTTTCTGTGGCTTAGAAGTGTCACATTCACCACAAACTCAAGGGCACCACCCTGACAAAGGGGAGCACAGTCCCAGCATTTTGGGGGAAATTTCTCTAAGTTCAGGTTCATACCTGTGGTTGATCTCCACAAAACGAATACAGAAGGTGTGATTTTGTATCTCTAAAGCTCCATCTGCACAAACAACCAAATGTTGATCATGATCTGCCCATGTCCAAAGGGACAACCGTGATCCAAGCACTGTGCAAACATTACAGACTGCAATTTAAATGTCACATTGCACAAACCCACCTGCTTACCTAACAAAACTCAGCGCCCACACCAAGTCTCAGCACACTCTCCCAGCCCCTAATTAAAAAAGCCCAACAACAAACAAAACAGGGAGATGGCTACACATATTTCCTGTTGTCTAAACAAAACCGGTTTAAGAGCAGAGATCAAGGAACTTTGTGAAAGAACACTGTTTTGTGCTGGATGTATTTCTCTAGCAAAAATTGTGTCTCTTGCTACCCAGCTATTGCCAGAGTTTTCAAGTGAGGATTAAAGTTTATTATTCCAAATACACCTTGAGAAAACAACAAAACCCCCAAGAAACAAACAAAAGGCACAACCAGTCAAGAAACTGCCAGACTCATTTAAAATATCTACATTGCTGTCTGTTTATCTTCACTTAAATCAGGTTGTCTTCACTCAGATTCTTATCTTGTTTGGGTTGCTATGGTAACTGCATAGTTTTTAATTTGCAAAGAAAAGAGTGTAGTACCAAATGCTAATTGAATATTGGGAGCCTGGGAGCCTCCCAGATGTCTTTTTACAGACTCCTAGAAACATTTCCCAGACGTGGGAAGAGACTGAAAGTTGTGGAAAATGGCAGGAAAAGAAATCACCTTACCTACTCCCCTGGTTTCCATTGGAGAAGATGAAATTCATTTTACTTACAAATAGCTAGTTTGAGGAATATAATCATATTTCAGTTTGGGTTTTTTCCAGTATTTCCCATGGAAGAAAACGGGAGAGTCTCACTTGAATACATAAAAAACTACTAAAACGTGGAAAGGATTACTTCTCTTTCTTTTCCCTTTACTCCAACCTGACAGTGAGTTTCTCTGAAGGTTTCTAGATTTAGCCTCATGCACTCTTTTCCCCTGGATGCTCTGGTATGCCCCATGTCTCATGCGAATTCAGGAGCTGCATCTATTTCAGATGCAAGAAGAGGTTCTCTGAAAAAAATAAGTTGTGTACAAAAAGGGCAAAGCCTTTGACAGAGAGATGACAGCCCTTACACTATCGCATGAAAGGCTGAGGGGAGCAGCCAAAGCAGAGATGCAGCAGCAAGTTTTCACTTTCCACATTCTGCATTTCACTTTCTACATCTCCCATTAATCTCTTTAATAGAGACAAAGCTCTTTCAGGGCTGATTCTGATATGAATTTTGCAGGACTCTCTGCTATCCCCTTCTTAGCACCACTAATTAATAGTTTCTCCCAGTGGTGATTAGCAGGGCAGCTCTGGCTGCAGGAGCTGATGCCAAGCCTTTAGGTGCTGTGATATCCCTGCCTCAGTGTCTCCAGAGCTCTGGCCCCGTGTCAGGAGCCTGTCCTGGGGTGACTGAGTGATGCTTGTGTCCCCTGTTCTGTTTATGCTGAAAATTGAGTTCTACACCTTTGAGACTGAATCTGAGAGCCAATAGGAAGAGAGAAGAAGCATGCAGTTTGTTTTCAGAAAAGCTCTGGACTCGTCCACATTCTGCTCTTGGACTCTGTTTATCTGCAGCACACAGACAGACAGTGGGACAGAGATCTCCTTTCCTTTGAGTTAGTTTAGTTAGCTGAGGCAGAGAAGTTCCCTGGACTGATTTTTTTTCCTTTTTCTTGGGACTGTTTAAACCTGTCCTGGACTGAAAAACCCAGAGGAGCACCAGGAGCTCACTCCTGCAGCCCACCAGGGCTTGTGGGCACTTTGTTTGTCAAACAAATAGCTTTTTCCACTTTTCTCTAAAGAGATGTTTTCCTGGGCAAGCCCATTTGGGTTTGCTTCCCAGAGGGCCCCATTTGGAGGTTTTCTCCCAAATTTGCCTTAAGACAGAGCTGAAATCCAAGAGCAGCAGCATCAGCAAGTCTGCCTCCTTAGCCTCATGCCAGCACCAGGATGGGCTGTGAGCTTCTGTCTGCTGAGGGAAAGCCCTGCCCAGGTCCCTGGCTCAGCACTCTCATCCTGCTGAGCTCAGGCAAAGTGCTCCTGGCTTCTTGCTGAACACGTGTAGCTGAGAGGAGAGGAGGTTAACAAACCCTGACAGCTCAGTTGGTGCTCCCTGTGATGCCTTGGGAAGGCTGACCTGGAAGAGGAGCCTGGACAGAGCTAGAGAACTAAGCAGGGATTTATTCGAGGACCTCTAGGATCCACCTTGGGCAGAACAAGAGCCTGACCAGGAATACACCCAAGGTGGACCAAGAATGATCACAGAATGGTCACAAGATGACAAACCAGTCACAAGGTCTCAGAGTTTTATAAGTTTTGGTCCATTTGCATATTGGGGTTTAATTGTCCAGTTAAAGCTCCAGGTTGTGAGGTCCCATCCTTTTTGTTCCTCCCTTCAGCCCACCCCTGTTTGTGCTGTTGGGCTGAAAGTTGTCCTTGGTGTTCAGCAGGAAAAGGATTTGTTTTGCCTCCCTGCTCTGTGAAGAGCTGTCTGGCACTGAATATGAGGTCAGAACCACACCCCTGGGCAGCACAGAGTCTGAAATACAGGAAAACTAAAACTTAAGGCATCACCTGGAACCTGCCAGCTCCAGGGGACATGAGTGGCACCTGCCCCCTGCAGTGTCAGAGGGCCAGCCTTGCTGACAGCTGCTGTGTTTTTAGCCCTCACTGCTTCTAAGAGATTCAGCCCTTGGGGCTGGCTAGGTAAAAAAGTAGAAACAAACCCTGCGTGTGAACCTCAGCCTGCACTGCACTCTCTGCAGCAGGATTACCTGAAAGTTACCTACAACTCTCTCCTAAAATTAGTTCCACTTGAGCTGAGCAGGCTGACCTCAGTGCTCCTGAGGCCAGGCCAGTGCCGGGTCTGAACAGCCCAATCCTCCTCAAGCCATGGAAAGCCCCCTGGACTCCTCGCCCATGTCCTCCAAAACCATTCCCCAGGGCAGCAAGCCTTGCAAGTGGATTATTTTTTTTTACTGCATATTTATATCTGTGTTTACACGTGCTGTAAGGTGTAATATTTAGGGTGTAACCCGTTCGTTCAAAGCAAAACCTAAAATTTGTTGTGCTTACATCGTAGTTTTCAGAAAAAGAAACTGGTGTCATTTCCCACTTGAACACGTCAACAAATCAAGGATTCCAAGCACTTTTTCTGTGACAGTAGGTGAAACAAAAAGCTGGAGCACCTTTCTCCTTACCTGCTTGCTGCTATGTGATGTATTTATTTATACAGCTCAAACTGTGAGAAAAACTTTCTGCTTGAGGTTATTAGACTACAGAAAATCTGTTAAAAACTTATCAAGATTTGCCATAAATATATCAAGGTAAAGTGAGTAAATGACACATGCAGGGAGGCTGTCCTGGCAGTTACTTATAATCAGTATTTCAAAATTACATCAAATTTCAAATTTGAACCTGAATTTCCTAAGCTCTCTGGAGCTGCATCTGGAAATACCTCTGCTAAATTAACAGCTTGTTAGGATCAGAGAGAGATCCTCTACCAGGATGGCATTAGCTGCCATCTGCTGTGGAAGAGGCAGGTCAGGCATTTTTTGGGTTCTCTCTAGACCTGGAGAATCATGTCTGGAGCTGCCTGCTTGTGCCCAGACACCTGAAAGCAGACTAGGGGTTACTAACATGAAAAAGAAAGAAGATTTTGCAATGCACTGTGACATTTCACAGCATTGTTCAAGACATTAATAGAGAGAAAGGATGAAAGGTGTTCTAGAATTTTTTTTTTTCTGGGCAGAAAGAGATGAATTAATTTCATTTCACCTACAAATCTTTCCTGGACTACAACTTGAGGGTTTTTTTGACCCTCTACTGGTCCATTCTTCATGGCACCTTTCCATGTAATCTAGACCAAATATTCCACACTGAATGTCTGCACAGATGAAACACAAATCTGGAACAGCCCTGAAGCCATGAAAGGGAGACAGGTCTCCATCCCCTTTCCTGTTCAGCTGGAAGTGCCTTGCATTTTGGGGGAGAGGGCGAGAAGGCTTGAAAGCAAAAAGCAAAATAAAGTAATGGAAAATATTTAATGAATTCCAGATGATTCACCAACTGCTCGGCTAGAAACGCAGAGGGGAACTGACAGACTGAGAAGGAAATGCAAATTAGATAAGCAATAAAGCAGGAGAGCTGCACAGCCCCAAATTCTCTTCAGATTTCTCAGAAGTCGGTGTTTAGATTTGGCTTTGAATTGACATAATGGGCACATTTTACTTGATGTCTTACTAGCAACCGAGCCAAATCACAGTGCACTTTAGTCCTCCAGTGTTCTAATAAGTATTTGCTTCAAAGCAGCAGTTCAGATCTCCCTGTGAATTTTGTCAAGTACACATCATATCAAAGGATAAGCATTTGTCAAGGCCTTTATTCAGCCACAAAGCAGGGGGAAGGTTTGTTTAAAGAATGTCAAGTTGCACCTGCTGGCTCACACAGGGAGGATGAAAGGCACGACTGGAATGCCTGTCACTGTTGAATTTTTATTTTTCATTTCTTAAAGTATTTTTAACCGATGTGAAAAGACTTGTTGTATTACAAAAGCAGAATGTTGCCATAAGCTATTCAGAGCCTTTCAAATGAGAAGATAATGGATTTGTGGCTAATAAAGTGGTGCTTGTCTGTGAAGCAAAAGAGTGGAATTAGCCTGGCATGTTAACAAGACGTGCATGCTAAAGCAGCCTGAAGTGTTGCACAGCCTTTGCTACGCCAGACTTTCAAGATATTAACCCATAAATTTGCAGTAAATGTGAGATTGTTCTTTTGGCCTCATGGGCAGAGAGTCAGGACCCACAGCCCCTGTGGGGTTTGGCTTCCCTCTGGCTATCATGGGGATGAGGGAGCTTTATTTCTGTCCTTCAGCTTCCCTCAAAGTGATTTCCCCAGCACAGGGAGCTGGAGCAGACAGAATCCCCTTCCCAGGGCAGGCTGGGGAGCACAGCTCAGGGGTAGAGCTTGAGACTTGCCCTTCATACAAATAAATCCCAAAATCATACAACATATCATAAAACAATCTGCAACCTCAAATGTCCACATCCTCTTAGCTTGTGACGTAAGTTATGAGCATGTGCATAGAATAAAACTGGGTTTTTTTTCTATGAAACAATAGTTCTTAGAAGAAAAAAAAGGAGAGGGAGACAATGCATACCTACATAAGGGTAGATTGATGTTACCCTGAGTGTACTGCACAGACTCAGCCTTTCTGTGCCTCTCTCCCTCCCTGGCCAGGGAGGAGCTCACCTCTGCTCTGGTGCAGGGCTTTGGCAGGGTGAACTCCAAAAAGAATGAGGTGCTGAGATCCTTCTGCAGCCGAGCTCGGCTCCACAGCAAGGAGTCACATGAAGAAGGATTGCCTACAAGGGGCTGCAGACACCAGACCCATTTAATAAACCTCAGCTATTATCACAAGAACACATGGACTGTCAGGGAGGAGAGAGCAAAGCTGCAGTCCCACAACACTTTCTCCCCTTCTCTGCACAGCAAGGGATTACAGAGTGGGAAGTAACATTAGGCAGCACAACTCCAATCAGCCAGCCTGAGAACGAGGGACTCAGAAAACCAATTAGAGAGGCTCCTCTGGTTTTTGTCATCCACATTATTAACAATTGCCCTCAAAATTGTTTCCCAGGCTTTGCCTTTTGCTGTTCTGAAGTTCATTTTCAAGTTATTGCCTCTTTTCATCTACACACGACGGTTGGGAAAGTGCAAGTTGCTCCTGATTTGCAAACAACTACTTAAAAGCTGCTGATTACTTCAGAGGTTACCTGGCTTTCATTTTTTAGCAGAGTATTCATAGATGTGTCTCCTAAGTCTAGCGAGCTGTAAAGAAAACAAGTTACCAAATCAGATAAGGAATTGTGGTGTTTTTTTTCTTTTCAGGTGTTAAAACAGACTGCTTTGAGCAGCCCTCAGAGCCCAGCTGTGCCCTGGAGACAGCTTATCTTTCCTAAAGCCTCAGCAGAGAAGATAGGTAACACAGAGCTACTGTTGGCAACACACTGAGCATTTCTCTGGTAAGGTACGAGCCCTAATTAGAACTTGGCTCGAGTCGAGCCCTTGGATCAGGTACAGCAAAAACTCTGCTGCATCCTGAGTCCAGACACAATGTTTAGACATGATCCAATTCCCAGTTCAGCCTAGCATTGTGCTCACTTGGAAGGGGATGGGACTCATCTCTAATTGGAGCCAGCCTGGTCGGAGGCTGTCCAAAGTTGCCATCTGCTGCCTGATCTGTGGCCTGATGGAAAGGGTTTGCTGCTCTGCCTCGCTCTTCCAGAAAGAGGCTGAGAGCACCAGCAGCTTCTGCAACCGGTAAAAAAAACCCCTAAAGTAAAAATCACAACTACATCTACTTTATTTAGCATTTTAAAAAAACATTTTTAGATTTATGAACAGGCTAGAGTATATCCCTCACACCTCCAAATCCTGGTCCCTCGAATCCCTTCCCAACATGTTTACATTTCTAATCATACATGGAAAATATTACAGGATTCTCTCAGGAATTACTCATTTCATTCATCCACATCCCCTTCAGCTTTGAAAAAAGAAAATACTGCAAAGAACTGGACTGGAGGACTATGTTCATGAATTTCCTTGGCTAAAAGGGCTGTACACCTTGACAGGATGGACAGTTCTTGCCTACTGCCTAAAACACAGCAACCTGTGCAACAGCTTCTGCAGGGCATCATCTTCCCCAGGCTTCCTCTACAGGATGAAAATGATTTTCCATCATCGTAGCCCTAGAAATCCATGCCCAGAAGTACCAGGCTCAAGGGAACAGGGTAGAGGTTTCTAAAAGATACTTGTGAGAGAAAGGAAGGACAATAAAGGTGGAAGGAGAAGAGAGGAATTTGGAAACAGCAAAATACACCAGAAAATGTGTGGCTCTTCTTGCCCTGCTGTTTCTGGATGCCCTGAAAAGCAAGAAGCAGAGAAAAAACTCCCCCAAAGCTGATTTTTTTTCAATTTAGATTTTTTTTTTTAAGAAAGTTTAACCGCAATTTTTTTTCTGTTTCTGATGAACTAAAGATGTTTTTGACTAAGTTCCTTTGATAGCCAATGCTGTTCATATTTTTTTCTGCCTGTAACCTAAAATTCCTCTGGTTATAAGGCTTAAGAACACATTGTGAGCTTCAGCCAAGACTTATCCCATGACTAAATCATGTTAAGTTTCCTCTGCTGTATGGTTTGTTTTAAGCTGAGTATTTGTTCAGTGTTTTTAGCATCCACCAGACGGTTCCACCAAACTGTGCCAGGGAAATAGGGAAACTAAAGGCAATGCCAAAAGTGCATAATATAGTAGTAAATTTCATTAAATAGATAGATAGAAGAGAAGATTTATTAGCATCCTCATCAGAAGAACAGATACAATCCTAAATTGTTTGGGTTGGAAGGGACTTTAAAGATTTAGTTCCAACCTCACTATCACAAGGGAGGGACATCTTTCTCTTGCCCAGGTTGCTCCAAGCCCAATCCAGTCTGGTTTTGAACACTTCCAGGGATGGGACCTCCACAGCTTCTCACCCAGAGCCTCAACACCCTCACAGTAAAGAATTCCTGCCTATTAATTAACCTGCATTGATGGGATGGGAAATCTGCACTGGTTTTCTTGATGGGAAAATACAAACTGGTTCTGGCTTGCTTATCTCTTATCTCTGAGCTTGGCATCATGGTAGCTGAATGCATCACGTGAAGCTTCAGGGATTTTTGTGCCTTTTGCTCCCCACCTATTTTGGTTTTTTATCCACTGACAACACTTTAGGCAATTGTCTCTCCTATCCCAACAGTTGTGCAGGGTTTTTCTAAAGAGGGATATTTCCAGCTCTAGCATCCCAGAACAGCACATCTCAAATCCTGACATGGCTTAAAAGTCAGCAAAGTGGACCCTGGACCTGAAATCCACGAGCCAGCTTCTTTAGCAAAGAAAATTCCCATGCAAAACCTCCCATTCCTGTGACAAGTCCACCTCCCTGAGGCATTCCCAGCTTGTATGAGTTACTCCATATTTAATATCTTTTTAAAACACTATATCATCTTCTTTCTCCTATCCATTTCCAAGGCTCATCTAGTTTTGTGGATAAGTTAGGGAAGTAGATACAATATCATCGTGTTCCAGCATGATTTTTTAACAGTTTCCAAGCATTTATGATAAAAAAAATTCTCCTCATGGTACCCTTTTAATCCTGTTTTCTTTTTGTTAGAAATCTTGAACTAAATAAAAGTATTTAGGTCAGCCTTGTATTTATCCAAGAATCTATTTCTTAATTATGACAATGTAATTATATTTTAATTGGAACTCTATCAAGGACCTATCTTACACTGAGCTCCTAGATAAAGTCTTGCACATTTTTGACTCTTGCATGTGGTAAAAGTCAACCTTTAAATTCAGGAAGACCTCCCATGCACCATTTCTGGGTATCTGGCAAATAAATATCTCAAAAAATACATAAACAAATATCTCAAATAAATACAGGCAAAATTAATACCTGGGGACTTCAGCAAAGAAACTTGTATCAAATAAGAGCACGCAAGGTGAAAATGAAAATGAAAAATAAAGGGCCTGCCCCAGAAAATATTCCTTGAACTGATCAGGTTTTCCTTAGATAGAGCAAGGCATTTTCCTTGTTATCTTTAAGAACATCACTTCTGACAGAAAACATTTGTTTCCTTATGGTCTGGGCTAGTGGACCTATGCTGGGATTAAAAATGAAAAATTAGGAATGCTTTTTTTCCCCTTTTTAATTAAGAGAGTTGTGAGCCAAGCTCACAATGCAATAAAAATGTAATATTTGGCAAAACAGAGGAGGCATTGCTAAATTAATTTTTATGATGTACAAACCCTAGGGACAGCAGGGGGACCAAGCAAGGAGCATAAAACTGTTTGTTTGTTACTGTTGTATAGATTTCAGCATAAAATTAAGTCCCTTGGAGATCTACTGAGAAGCTGATGATTTTGTGAAGTTGTCATTCATCAAATAAAGAACATTTCTGTTTCTGTAGTAGCCACAGCCTGACTTCAATTATTTCCAGCACGTATGAAGAGCTCCCTTCTGAGATTTGTTTGTTTTGCTGGCTTCCCAACAAGAAAACAACATAAATTCAAAATTTTAACTGAAAGGTGCAGTTTTCTTCTGTTTTTAATTGCAAGAGATCTCTTGGGGAGTGACTGTCAGAGGAGATTATGAACAGTTTTTAAAGTCCAAGTGACATTAAGGTAGCTAAGTGACAATTTGGAAATGCAATAGGACAAGTGGTGGCCGTAACCTGCAAATATTTTCAGCACATTTCCTACTTTTGTAGGAAATTTCTTGAGAACAGAACTGAAAAAAATCAAACAACCTCGTAATACCTATTACCATATATATGAGGAAATGTGAGGGGTGCATGGAGATTATGAATTCTGAGGCTCATATTTTCTCTAATTTATTTTTAGTGGCTTAATGGGGGCCAAGCGCTTACTGATTATTTATCTTATTTGAAATTTACTGAAGATGACTTTGCTGCAGCAGTTTCCACCAGCAACAAGCTCCATAATCATAAAATCTCTACTAGGATAAATGACAGAAATGAATGTTAATCCTTTCATTGCAGAGCATTCCTTGTCTAGCTGTTCTTTAAAATCTATTACACAAAAGCATGCATTTTTTTAATTTATAAATAATTGGAGGTTTTCTATGTCCTTCTTAAGGATCTAAAAACTTTTTCTGCCACTTTGACCTTTAAATGGATTGGAAACTTCTACACTGATAACATTTTTTTTTTCCTGTGGAAAACTTCTGCTCCAAGATCCTTTTCTTGCTACTGAAAGAGATTTCAGCATTTTCTAAGAGCTACGAGCAGCTGTCTCAGCCTTTCTGCTTCCTGGAGCTCGGTGAGTGTGGACAGATTGAGGAATGCTTGGAAACTCGCTTGGTGATTTTTGACTTGGAAAGCTAATATTGGCCAGGTTGGGGAAAAAAGGAAGAAGAAAAAACCAACCAAAAAAAGAAAAAAGAATGGTGGGATTTATATCACTTCTACTGTTTTGGATGGATAATCCTAGAATTAACACTTTCAACCTGTAATAATTATTTCGTGTTTTATCAAAGCGCTGCTGGGTGTTCTGTCTTAGTGCAGATAGGAAATGTACATGCAGGCATATAAAAAATGAACCAACCCTAAAAACCAAACCTATCATTACAGCATTAAAACTAAAAGCAAAATATCTGAATTACAGCCGCCCTTTGAAATGTTGAATCAGCCCCCCACCCCCCAATATTTGCATGATACAGTCTGTAATTACATACTCAATTTTCTCCCCTAATAGGATACCACCCATATGATTGCACAGGCCAAAGGTGTCTTTGAGGATTGAATACTTGATATTTTCCTGTATCCTTGCTGTTTCCAACACAGCCTTGCATTGCTTTCATTGCATGCAGTTTAAATTCTCTCAGTCTATTTATATTTTAAAAAAACTCTGTCCTTTATTAAAACCAATTAGAGATTAAAAGATCAAGTCTATTGATGCAGACATTTATTTATTTTAGCAGTAATATGTCTCTGGCTTGTTCTCAGTACTTCTGCTGGAAAGTACTGCATAATTTCACTGCTTTTACAGTTTTCAGTCAAAATATAATTACAGACAGTTTTTGTCTATTCCTTTTTGTGCATTGATCTTTCACCCTACAGAGGCTTTTTTCCCTCATGGTTTTAAAGAAATGAAATAACAGACAGCCAGAATAGCTCCTGTCAAAACAGCAAACAAGATTCATGCCCAAATTAATCCAGAGTTCATCTCTAATCTGCACTGTAATCCACTTTTCATCAGTGGCTGTCATTATATCATCTGTTTATGGTTCATTTACATTAAAATCTTGCAATTCTCATATTAAACATGCCTCTTCCAATCTTTTACTCATTTTCATGACAGAAATGTGTGAATATCAGGCTGATGCACTGTGCTAGACAAAGGATATATGTCTGTATGAATTTATCAGTGACTAATCTCATTTCATCTACAGCTGTGTTATAACACAAGATATTTTCTATTTATTTGAATGTGTTTCGTGTTTACTTCAATATTTTTTTTGATCCTTCAGTATGATAGATATATATAAATTCATGGGTCATTTTTCTCTCTCCACTTTAAATATCTCTGTTATATTTTGGGAGTGGGGGAAAGCCAAGACAAAATGTTGCTGGGTTTTTTCTTTTCTTTTGGGATTTTTTTTTACTACCACATCTAAAGCAAAACCCATGCTGACACTGGAGCTTAAAAGTATCTCCTCTTACCTCTTTATTTATACATTTGAAAAGCTTTTTCTTACCTATTATAATACACAAATTCTGAGTTAGACTTCAGCAACTCTTGCTTTACACATACTGATTTTGGATTTAAGAATATGGAGATAAAATTCGCCTTGCAGCTCTACGATCTCACATGGATCACAACTCTGGAATAATTAAAGGCATTCTAGCTTATCCAGTATCAGAATGTCAAATATTAATCCAAACTTCACATAATCTAGCCTACTAAAATTTGCCTTTCTCAAAAGGGTGCTCTGCTAGATATGAACTTCTGAAATTTCAGCTTAACGAGGGTTAACCATCCATGATTTAATCCAAAGTTATTTTACACATCCAACTCTTTTACTGGCCCCATTTACTTATGGCAAAGCACTATGAAGTTTACAGGCAAAAGAGCTTCCTTCAGACCCCAATGACATCGAGATTATCCCCATTTTTAAACTGAAGATACATTCCTAAGAGCACTTCATATCCTGCTCTTGATACAATTCTCTTAGAGTGTAATTCCACCCACAGGCAAGGAAGAGAGCATGAGGAGCTGAGCAAATTTTCTTTGAGTGAGCAAGTTTTGAAAACTACAAACAGGTTTCTCAAAAGAGTACCACAGATTTTTACACAGAGATTTACTCTAGGACAGCCATGTAAAGAAGAGAATTGCAAAAGACCAATATAATTTGAGTACAACATGTATTCTTCCATTAAAGTAATTGAAAAAATAATTCCTCCAATCTTTCTGTTATTCCACAGCTGTCATGGTCAGGCACACTCCTGTAGAGGGAAGCAGCTCCTCAAGTATCCAGAAGGGTTTGGAACAGGACCTCATTCTTAAATTTAATTTTTCACCCAGATCTTATCTGGTGCTGAATACAATGTCTGTTGTGATATTTGCATTCTAAAGATCAGAGTATTTGAAATACTGCAGTGAACTTGCCTGTCTCCCTTCTCAGGATACAGACACAGGCGAAAAAAACCCACCTTCTATGAAAACCCTATGGTTTGATTCTGGCAGGATGTTTTCCCTACCTTAAAAATCTGTGTGTCATCCGGATTCAGTGATTAATGGCACAAAATAAACGTGTGGAGTATTAAATAACTCAGTAGATGATAACATGGCTGGACAAGTGGGATACTGTTTTCCCTCTCCAAGAAGGAATTATTACTCCCTCTAATCTGCAAGCTGGTATAAGGAAACAAGTATGTACTGGGGAGGAGGAGTAGATTTGCTGTCAGAGAAGTCTCTATAATGCCAGAGGACATGGAAAATAATATTCTTCACATGTTGGAGCATAACTTGGGCCAATATATTGGCAATAAAAGGATAAACAAGAAGTCCTACATGGAAAAGAGTGAGAAACTCCAGTGGACTGTGTCTTCTGGCCCAGGACTCAACAAATGAGTTCAGCTCCCTCTCTCTGATCCTTCCAGGACAGGAGGGATCCAGAAGAGCCTTCAGGACTAACACACAGAATTTCCACATGGGCCTCAGTGCACAGCGAGCATTTATGTAAGGAAGTAAAGACATCACCAAGAATTTGATAAACATCTGCAGAGTTGATTACAGAGTTGTGTGTCCTGTCACATCATTATTATGAATCATATTCAATGTATAGTTAAAAAGAGCCAATTATTGCTCCCATTCCTGACTTCTAACTCAGATTTAGCTGTAGCTGAGAAGTTTGGAGTGGTTGTTTCTGTGAGCTTCAGACCACACTTATCTAAAACCACAACAAGAACTTGTGTCACAGCTACTGCATCTTTTTCTTATGTTTCTGACAGCTCGGGTAAAGACAACTGAAACTAATAATGAATAAATAAATAAAAAATGGAAAAACACCCCCTCCCAAAACCAAACATGCATGAAGACATCCCAGTAGGCCTGATGCTACAAACAGAAGGAGTGATCAGAGTTCACCTTCAGAATGAAAACTGAAAAGTTGTTTACCAGAGGCTGAGTACAAAAAAAAAAAAACAACTTCTCATAAGTTCATCTCACTTGCCCTTCCATTAAACTCCCAAGGTGATTTTTCCCCATTGAAGTCTAGGAAGGAATAAAACCTCAAGAATGATCTCGATGCTGACTCTTAGAGCAAAATAAACTATTTAGCTTCACATGCACACACACATACATATTTTCATATGTACATATTTTATGTCACTCTCTTTCTCCACCACCTTTACTTTTTCTGGCATTTAATTAATGCCATGTCTCTGATGTCAAAACAAACATAAAATATGGCTGCATGTAGGGAATGCAAACCCTAATTAAGATGAAAGTTTGGATATAACACAAGACAAGCTTTACATTTTCATTGGGAGAATACTACAGTTTATAAAATATTCCCAGATGTGCCTGTGACTCTAAATATCTCTCTGTCTTGAAAAACTGCAGCTTAAATTAAAAACTGCAGCAGTCATCTTCTGTGCAGGAAGTTTCTCTCTCAGAATCTTAGACAATATTTACCACTGGCCTGATTCCACTGACTTTGGTGAAGCTCAGGGTGAGGTGGAGCAAACCATCTTGAAAGCATTAAAGTTGTGGGAAATAAATTCAGACATCATTAATTTTGCTTTTAATTTACACTGAGGAGCAATGATCTTAATTCTGGACAGCTTGAATCTACCCCAGGAAACTTCAGAGATAAGAAATTGGAAGCAATAAAAAAGAGTCACCATTTATTTATGGTCAGATTCCAAAACCTTAGCATTCAATCAGCTTTTTCTCTCACAGTTCAGTAGGACTATTTGTCAAGTAAAATGTTGCTTAGCATGAGTACAACAGAGGATATTCTGTGTCATTGCACCATGAAAATAATATTTATAAATACATATAGAAAGGATTATGCAAATATTGCTGGTTAATATATAAGTGCTTGCAAGCACTAGGTAAAAAGCAAACCTGACCCCAGTGAAATGCACATCAGAACTTTCCTCAAGACCCCAGAATAAATCCCTTATTTTTTCCTAATGTGACAAAACCTTTTATTTAGCTTTCCAGTATTTGTTGCCATAATGCTCTGGCAAGTTTGAAGGTCTGCAGGTTTCTCTGCAAAGATCCCTTACATGTTATTAAAAAGCACCTGTGTGGGCACTCCTGGTAAAATGCTTTCTAATGGAAACCACTTGTGCTAAGCACACTGTGCATCCCAAAGGGAGAGTAATTAAAACCAGCTACTCACCAGAAAAAAATGGAAAAATGTTTAGGCAGAGCATCCTGACAGACAGTGTGCAGCCTTTGTTTCCATTTAGCCACACAGGCACAAAGCAGTGACCTTGTGCCTCCTTTAATATGCCAAGGACACCTTCCCAATACTAAAAATGTCCCGATCCAAAAGCTGAAGGTACAAAAAGGGCACCACAGGCATTTGCACCCTCTGCCTGAACTAAGTGAAGTTCAAACATTTTGCCAAGGCAAAGGTAGCGGTAACTCTGCCTTTCTGTTTAAATTTTGGTGCTCAAATGTCAAGTAGCAAACGTGTTGAGATTTGTTACTCTCCCCTTCACTTACCCTCCAGAGGGAGAAGCCCAAAACTCTGTGGGGAGGAGGAGTGGCACCAGCAAACTCAGCCTGAGCCCTCCCCACACGTTTCAGGACACCCTGGATCCAGCAACCCAATTGTCTCAGCATCCCCAGGGGAGCCCAGCAATCTGACTTGTGCCCTGTGCTCTGCTTGTGAAAATAACTCATGCAAAGCTCTGTTTTTCATCAAACCTAGCAGGAAATTTTCCAAGTCTTCAAAGAGATCTTGGTTCTGATGGGAACCCTTGTTCAGAACAAGGGTTTAAGAGCAAGGTATGTGATTTTCTGCCATGTGCCCTAGCCAGGCTTGGGGTGTGCCTGCCCTTTTGCCTCATATTTTGTAACTGGAAATAGAAATCTGGTTTTCCCCATTGCTGCACACCACGGTATGGCAACTGCGTAACATTAAAAGCAGCTGAACTAAAGGAACCTCTTTGTCCCAGCTCATACACACAGACTCATCTAATCTGGAAAACCAGAGAAAAATACACTTCTTGTTTTGTCCTGAGCTGTTTCTGCTTGTCTTGGTCAGAGTAAACACACATTTGTTTCAGCCTTGTGCTTACCTTGCCTTTCATGTAAATTGTGGAAGAGTGATTCCCAGTATCCTGAGAGTTTCCTGGGATTTTTTTACCATCTGTAAATCACATGCACTATCTCTGAACAATGACAAAGAGCTAAGAGAAATTAAAATCCAAATCTACTGGGCTTTTTCAACATTGAACGTTTGGCTTTGTGTAATTGATAACTTGGGAAATTCTAGAAATTAATGGAGAAAGTATAATTTGCAGTTAGGAAAGATTTAATGCTCACGATCCGAGATTGCCTTAGGATATAGTTTAGTTTTGGGTCAGGCTCATGAGCACTAGATCTGAATGCTATTGTCACATAGACAGGAACCAAAAATAGGATAATTCTGATGAGATCAGGCCATACAGTTGGAACTTGATGATCTTGATCTAAATAAACTTGTTGTAAACCGAGTTTCTTTCTTTCGTAAGGCTTTTAGCAAACACAGATGGAATATAACATTCTCATTTTAAAGTCAAAAACCATTATAAACAGACTTAACTTTTAGCTTCACTGTATAAAAGAAAAAAGTTTGATTTCAGATTCTGGTTTTGATCCATCAACCAAGTGATGTTAATCAAAGTTCATGGAATAGTTCTTTTTCCAAGATTCAGCTTTTCAGCCTGCTCTGTCAGTTTTAAAAACATACTGGAAGACTGCAGGAGAAAAATATTTACCAACCCAAATTGACTCTTGACAGCAATATTTTATGCCAGCTGTACAGAAAAGAAGTACTAACTCTGCGCTGAATAACCTCCTGTTCAAAACTATTCTGGACTGAACTGGGAAAAGAAACCAGTAGGGAATTTTCTAACAACTGCTCTTCTACAAATTCAAAGATTAATGTCAGACTTCAAATTATTTTTTCACTCATTCCTCCTTGAATTATTACCAAAGGCACTTGAGAATAAATCCAACAGCTACTTCTGTAATCTTCACATAATTGAACTTCTCAAAGGAACAGTGAAAACTCTTCCCACAAACTGGAGATGATTATAAGCGTTGCTTTAGAGACACCTACCTTCTCCTCCTATGGCCCTCAAAGCACTGTGGATAACTTTTGTGATAGCAAGACAGTCCTTTGTAGAGGGTCAATCAAATGTAAGATGTTTAAAGAGCTATTTTTTCCACTAGATCACCAGAGTGTTTTAACTCCCAGAGCAGAGTGTCTATGAGCCCTGAAATCAGAGTTGCTCTTCATGCCCGTGACCTGCCCGATGGCTGTTGTGGAGAGCAGAACCTTCTCTAGAAATTTTGTGGGTATTCTGTCTCAGGTGACACAACTCAGCTCACAGGCACAGGAAATAATTGCCAGGGAGTTATTGCCTGGTGATTACAATTACTGTCTGTGCAGGGGTCAGTCAACACATGCAACCTGAATCAGATCACAGGCTCCCAGTATCTGTGTTGTAAATGAAAAACTGTAAGGTTTCAGCTGAATCTATTTCTATTTTTCACTAGGAAATAGATTTGTAGGGGGGAAAAAAAAGGTAATTTTTTTTTCAGTTGTCAAAATAAGATAATAATGACTATTGTCTGGCTGTGGCTGCACAAGAAGGACACCTTCATTCTCCTTTTGTTTAGAAAGAAAAGTGCAAGTTATTTTCTAACGTGAAACACATTTGGCCTTTGGCTAAGAGGAAGAAACATCTAAAGCAGACTTTCCTATTTATTCCTGGATGTCTATTTTGTGTAATTGTTTGGGAAATCATTAATTAAAATAAGGAATGTATTTGCCTATAAGCAAGCACAAGACAGTTTCCTCCAGAAGAAATAACTGACTGACATGCACATTATCCCTTTCACCTGTGGAGGTCTAACTCTATTAGAGCAGCCATTCAGTTTGGGGAACAGGCTGAGAAAAATCAAAAGCAGTAGATGCAAAAATTTAAGTAAAATGTTTTGGATGACAAGAACAGGAACTGAACATGCTCTAGAGAACATTTCTATGTCTTCTCTGGATTCCTCAAGGAGATTTCTCTGTCCTCTTACCTCTGGCAAATTATTTCTCCACAATCACAAGTGGAAAGAAAAGAAATTGCTTTTCCATTGGTGAGATCTGCCAGGTTTTGCTGTGAAGACATCAGAGTGTATCAGGAGAAGAGATGCAACACAGAAACCCATCTTGCCTGTCATGGTGATCATCACTGAATACCCAAGGGAAACACTGAATAATCAAAGCAAATGTAGTGTTCCTTATCTCATCCTTGAAGAGCAGATTAAGAATTCTGCTCAGTGACCTGGGGAAACATCGTGTTTAATAGCTCATGGCTCCTTTGTGAGTTTGCCCAACCCTTTTTTGATCCTGTTTATGTTTTTGCTTCTAAAACATCCTGATAAGATGAAGTGAATTTCCATTCAGCACCGTTACTTTTGTTTAGTAACAGTAAAATTTGGAGGTATCCAGTGCTATCCAAAGCACTCTACTCCCATAATTTAATATATGTCCCTATATTCAACCCCAAATCCTTATCAGAAAAAATGGACAATATATCAGAAATATGGACCTTTGAAAAAGTAAAAACTCAAGCAACTGGAAACAAGAATAATATTCTTTACATGGTTATATTAAGAAGAAAGCCATGAAGTGCAGAGCTGATCTCATGTCAGTCTGAATATGAGCACAAATTTTAACCAAAATAAAAACTTCATCACTTCTGCTGCTATTTCTCATTCACACGTGATTCTCTGTGATCCTTTCACTCCACATTTCAGGATAAAGTTTGCAATTAATACAAAAGCAAATCCATCCTCTGATGCCAAGCAAAGAGCAAATTTATGCATAAAAATGGACTAGGAAAAATGACTGGGACAATAAAAATCTGTAACAGAATTTTACTTTGCTTATGCTTGAGTGTTTTACTGGATGAAGCAAGATTGCTCAACAGCTTGTTGAATTAATTTTTAAGTAGTACTATAGGGAACACTGAAATAAATGCCTCAATGCTTTTCTAACCAGATTATGAGATGGAACACGTGCTTAAGTGGTTTGCTGTATCAAAAATAAGAATTATATTTTTGTTTTGTTTTCCACAGTGCACTTTCTCCCTGTAAAATTAGGTATTAACAGTTGGCTGCTTTCTAAATACATCAAGGACTTGAAGAGTTTGTGGAAGTACATCCAGAAATTAAAACTTTGTCACCAACTGCTCCTTCTACTTTGGAATCAGCATCTACATATTTATATAACACAAAACATGATCTTTTTGTGCTTTTCTTGGACAGCTTCATTGTCAGCTTTGGGTTATAATAACCTCATCACATTGGGAGCGAAATAATCTGAAATATGACAACAGAGCTTTTTGCCATCTTTTGCTATCACATTTGGCTTCTCTACCAGCTTGCTAATTTATATATTCAACGATATTTTTATTACACAAAAATGCTCAGTTTATTATTTATTACACAGTTGGTTTGGATCTGGTTCTACAAATGTCAGACTGATAGAAAAAAATCACTTCAGTGAGACCTTTTTGTGTTCTTGGGTTGCAAAACTAAATTAGGAGAAAGAATTTAAGGTTACTATTTGCATTTAAATAAGATTTGATGCATGGAGATTAGAAGTAGACAATTTTGCCCCTCACATCCAATTGTCAAGTCCTGTGGAAAAAAATGGATTTGGGGTAGACAGCATCAAAATTTAAGCAAATAACACTTACAAATAGTAAATACTTATAAGAGTTAGCTGTTAAGTTGGCTTTCTTTATTTTACTGACCACTTTCCTGGGAAATCTGCTATTTTGAAATTACTCTCAAAACTAGCCCGTTTGAGAGTCATAATCAAGTTTGAGCTGCTGTGTCTCTCTGGCTGATGGCTCTTGGCACTGCCAAGTGGGGAACTTAACTGAGCACACAAAGACAAATTTTTATCTGTCTGTGCCCTTTCCCCTCTTCCTTTTCAGTATAATAAAGTTGGTCTGATCCTGATGGTGTTTTCCTTTGAAAATTTTTGATGATCTTCAAGAAATGGAGGAGTTGGCTTTCTTCAGGTCTGACCTCAATCGCCCGATTGTTTTATTGGCTAAAAAACATGAATTGTTTAATAATAAAACATTGTGGTTTTTCTTTAATGTGTTTGAATAAATGTTTCTCAGCACAGCACGCCATGGTCTTCTAAGTCTCTTATCTACACTCTGCCTTATCCATAAAATCCTTAGTATGAATTTGTTGTTCATGACAGTTTTCTTCATTATTTTCCCTTTCTTGCCTACTTTCACGGAGCAAGAGTGGATCTGTCAGATGGCCTCTGTCAAGGGGAAGACAGAGATGATGTTCCCTTTGCTTTGCATTTCACAGCATCCCATATTTATTGTCTATTGAGGAAACACCAGTCGCTTCCCGTCATTAAACAACACAAACAGATCTAGTCCCCAGAAAGAGACTGCAGTTGCTGAAATCCACTATCTTTGACTACTTTGGATCAAAGACAATCACTTTCTATTGTATATGTTGGCTCCAAAATAAAGACTCCCAAAAGCTGTAAAA
Source organism: Prinia subflava (assembly GCF_021018805.1). Lineage (NCBI taxonomy): Eukaryota > Metazoa > Chordata > Aves > Passeriformes > Cisticolidae > Prinia > Prinia subflava. The sequence continues at coordinate 3,083,769 of NC_086271.1, forward strand.
ATAACAAGCAAAAAGCCCCAAACAAACGAACAGAACCCCCCTGAGCAAACAAATGTAGTAACACTCAACTTCTTAGGAGAAGCAGTTTGTGAATCCAGTGCTCTGGTGTTACAGGGAGTTTGAATTGCTGTGTTAATATTCATGCTCCTTGGCAGCTCTGCTACCCAGGAATATGACAACTGTCAGAGCCTGGGAAGTCACTCACTCACTGCTGTCACAAATCTGCCTCAAAACAAAGCCACCATATGTTTATGCAAAGAGACAAGTCACTCTCTCTTGGCTCCAGTGCATGAAGATGAAATATAGAACATTCATCAAACAAGGGTAACATAAGGCCTGGCTCTCTCCCTTCTTCCTCTATTAAATTAACTTCTTTTTAGAAGATTAATATTTTCATCCATTTTGCAGCATGTCATAAGATATGGAGCAGTATGAACTTCTAGGGAAACAAAGATCACGGGTCGTGGCACGCAACAATTATTCAAAAGACAACAAGGAGCAGCAGATAGCACATGATCTGGAGTGCTCTGAAGCATCTGGAATTCAGTCCTGCAAATGCAATGCCTGAGCTCCCTTTTGCATGGAATTTAGATGCCTGATTGACATTTTATTTAAACAGTCATTTGAGCTACTTCCACTCAGCAACTCCAAACTCACTAAAAGGAGGCACAAAAATAATGCAACTGAATAAAAAAAACCCCACTCATCTGATTTTTATTATTTATGAAAAATTATTTTCTATTACTTTCTTTGCTTTAGTGCTAATCATAAACATGTATATACATGTTCAGAACAAGCCTGCATTGCTTGATTCCAGCTACTTGTTTCCATCAAACCCCAGGAACTAACACAATAATAATACGTTGTCCAAAATGATTTATGATCTCACTCTGCTTATGCAAATGCCTAAATTTCAAATGTGAATCAAACTACTGTGGTAATGTGTCAAACAACTTGCAAAGTATTTAAACAGCTGACTACACCTGTTTCCACTTTATGAACGCTTTCAAGTTCGAGCTGCTTTGATTCAAAGCAATATGTTGAGCTTAGAGCACTACTATTCAATATGGAAATCAAGGTTGCCTTCTCCTGGGTATAACAGCGTGCTGAGGTCTAACAGCACACAGAGCTATTACAGTGCTGGGCTCCACTGTCTCAGCCTCTCTGGGTGGTTCTGGGCAGAGCCAGGGAGCGCTGTGCAGTCTCTGTGCACGAGCACCCTCCTGCATTTCTGCAAACTAGCCCCAGGCTGGGATGGACCTGTTGGCCTGGTTTGCCAGGCAGCTGGCAGTGGGCTTGGAATTTTACAGCGTTAAAATGGCAGTGAGGGCTAAGTCTCACTTCCCACTTTAGCCTGATTGCATTACTTTGATAATTAGTTTGATAATTGAACCTAATGCCCAACATAGGTAGCCATAAGTTGTTATTACAGTAGATGGGAGAGGGAAGGGGTGAAAGCAGATGTTGAGCTGCACAAATCACTGCCATGGCCTTGACTTCTGCTGCATCCCCCCCTGCCTAAATTGTCAGGGGCTTCTCTCTTTTCAGAGCAGGGACAGAACCCACAGGGACAGTGCCATCCAGGTGAGAGCCTCAGCTGACCCTGCAAACCACCCACATGAAGGCTGAAGCTTGAAAAACCACCATGCAAATCTCCACAACTGTATCCTCTCAGAAGAGGAAATGAGGTAAATCTCATGCTGCACATAACCTTGGGCTCAGGTTTAATGTCAGACATAAACAGGAGGGATTTATCCTCACCCTGTGTCATGCTGTCACTGCACTCAGCTCTGGGAGGTCCTGGGTGCCTCCCCATCCTGCAGGCAAGGAGGGTCTCCAAAGCCAGCTTCAGTCATGCTTAATACCAAAGATGTGAGATTAAATGCCTTTTAATTAGACAAGTCGTGGCAGCTGCTTTGTCACCCATCACCCTGACTAACAATGCTTCCATGTACAATGCTGTTGAAGGGCCCCCCTTTCTGGCAGGCAAAGATGAGAATAAGGTTTTTTGACAATATATCAATTTCAGCTTTCATGCTCAAATGCAGTCCAAAAGATTCAGAGAAAGGCAAGAAAATATTTTCCAGGTTATCAAATAATCTAGTGTTTAAATATCATTTATGATTTTGAAATACCTGTCCGGCCAGTGCTGGGGTTAATTGGGTCACCTATGGAAGCTTACATTAGTTATTTTCCATAAAGGCTGGGCTAAATGAATATATTTCTCTTGAAGAACAATCGGAACTGCAACTGGGTTCTATATTTTACAAAAGCCTTTTGAATTAGAGAAACACCTTCCTCAAGACACATTAAGCACAGCAAGAACTTTGAAGAGTGTGGAAAAATACCACAAGACAACCTGATGTAAGAGAAAAATATACAATACACAAAGTGGATAAAACTGCCGTTTTGATTCCTACTTAATAATTTCAAGTTTTTTCCTGGATTATTTTTCTTGATAACACCCAGGCTATTGTTTGGACAATCAGGACAATAGCCTGCCTTTGGTGGAAAAGCTCATTGTATTATATTACATGAGGTAATGAAAAAAAGAACATTAAAAAACCCAAACAAACAAACACCAGAAAAAAAAAATAAAGCCAAACCAAAATGAAACTCTGCTGGGCCACTCTAGTTCCCATCAAAGTCTGAAATTATTAATTTCATCTTTTTCCCTGTTGGGTTTGGTCCACAAAGTTCTGGCATATTCCATCATTAAGCTTCAGCATCTCCCCCCGTGTGGGACGCTGCAGACATTACCCATTTTCCTTCCAGCTGCCTCTGGGGTTCCAGCTCATTGTCTGCACAGCCCCTGGAGAGCTGGAGCCTGCTGTACTTACCCTGAGCACAGCACGGGCCAGAGCAGCAGAACTCCAGAGCAGACAGGGCAGGAAGGGGAGCCCAGCACAACCAACCTCCCCAGCCCGGCCAGCAAAGCCCAGCCCAGACTTTATAGAAGAGAGGGGAGTGACAAACGCAAACATCTGACTCAACCAGCCTTGGCGGGCCAAGTGGACGCACTCCTTCCAAGCTGATCTCTTGGAGCTGCCTCCCGGGGCCCAGGGGTTCCAAGAGAAACACTCGATCCGAAGGAAAGGATTTCCACACAAACAGTCTGGGCAAACACACACTCGTTTCTTCTCCATGATTGGGAATTCTGTCTCGTGGCCTGACTCTGAATGGCCTCACTCCCCTCCCACCCGCTCCTGGGTGAAGCGCTCCCTCGTTACAGAGGGTCTTCATCTTCCACGGATTTTTAAGAGCCTCAGGGACTGAAAATGATCCCTGAGTAATCCCACCCCTCTGGAATACCAAGCACACCGTTTCTTCCAGCAGTTTCTGCTCACAGTCCATAAACTCACAATTGAATTAGGAGTTGCTCTCCTTCCCCTGTTCTCTCAAGGGACACTCAAACATGGTCTAAACACTCCAAAAAATATACATTTCACCACTGCTTATTCATCACCAGGGTGATTTTTTTTAGTGTTGTAAGGGGACTCCTTTCAGAGTGTGTCCTTTGCTTCCAGCCCTGCTTCAGAAAACTGAGTTGAGCTCTGGTGAGGACACAGCACTGAGAAAGAAGGATTCTACCAATCCTGTATGTGAATAAAAACTACATCTCTCTTGCTCCCATAATAAACAGACAGCAAAGCTGGTCCTTATTTAAGTGATGTAACAGAAAATTATGCTCTAAAGCCTCCCTGTTTCCATCTCTGATTTGACAACTGCTATAACCATTATGATGGACATAAAATTTAGTGAAATAAATAGTAAGAATCCTTATTTTATCACAATTTAGTCACAGAGCTCAAAGAGTAGAAAAAGGAAAAAGAAATGTCATGGATATGATACAGCCTTGAATTGATAATCAAATCCAGAGCCAGTCCCCAAGACCTCTAACAAGGGATATATTATATATATTATATATATTATTATACATTAATATACTTTCTAAGGAGGAAATGTTAATGCTTTCCTAAAGCTGGAATTTAGATGGCTTTAGCCTTTATCACGAGACCATTTAAATTGCAAACCAGGTGTACTTTTTCATGGCATTACAAATATCTGCCCATCATCCTTCTTTTCTTAGTCATAGTGAGACTTGAGCAGCTGTGATTAGTGGAAGGAATAGTGTTCTTCAATATATGGAATTAATTGCTTCTACTTACATTGTTCTCCACAAGTTTATGGCTAATTTGCTGCTGAATCCTGCACCACCTGCTCCCTCTTGTACCTAATTTTCCCTCTTGCACTTATTTTTCCCTTTTGCATGGCTGGGAGGGCAGAATACAAAAACCAGTCAGAGCCTGGGATTTTGCTCGAGAGTTTTTAAGCAGGTTCCAACAGATCTAGGTTGGCATAGAAATATGCAGAGGTCTCCTCAAAGCTAACAGAAATATCTGTTATGAAGTGAATTTACTTCAGCACCTGGCTTTACCCTAAAACAAACCTTAAAAATCCTTTCTTATAAATCACTTACTACAGGAAGCTGGAAGAAGTGCAGAATGGTAAATGCATTTCTTGTTAAACAAGAAATCCCCACAAATAGCTTTGAAAAGTCCCTCCATCTTACCCAAGCCTCTGTGTGCGGGGGTTCATAATTTGGGTATAAATCACACATTCACCCACAACAAATACACCCACTTGATAGTTCATTTCAGGTTCAAAAGACTGATTGTCAGTTGTTTAAAAATTCTCTCCTCTGTACTTCTGTGGAACAAAAAGGGTTTACAGACACTTGTCAAAACTGATTAGAACTGAAAGGGAACATTTTAATTCTTTGAGTTAGATGGGAACATCCCTTTCGAGGTAGGAGTCAGCATCGAATTCAGGGAATGATACCCACCCACCTGCCTCATTTCCTCTATTGCATCCTCATTTTACTGTGGAGAACTGACTGAACACAGAAGTTATTCACCAATTGCTCACTATTCAGTGAATTAACTGAATTAAGTTATTAAACAGCCCACATAACCAGCAATTTAATAGGACATTGAAAGCCATTCAAGTTAAGCTTCAAAATCAAAACATGCCCTGGTATTTTCAAATAATAATATTCTATTTATTTACCGTTTCCTAGAGACTTCCCTATTTGCATTACATAGCTTTTACTAAGCATGTGGAATATAAACCTCAGTGACAACTCATTTATTCTTAATATATGCAGTACAAAAATACTATATTTGACTCAAGTAACTGTGAAACTGTCCCACCTGGCAGCATACAGCATCCCTCTTATTTAGTATTTCCAGACAAATAAACTATTTAAAGGACAAAGAAAAATTAATATTGAAAATAAAAAATATAAAGTGTGAAATAAAATTAATTTAAACTGGTATGCAAGCCTGAATACAAGCAGGTCTCTGCATTTACTCTTCAACTTGATTTTTTTGTCTGGTTAGCTTGTTTTTTGATTATTTGGGGTTTTTTGGGGGGGAGGGGGATGGTTATGATTACTTATTACTTATTAGAAACATCTAATTAGAAACAAAAGCTTCCTGGACTACAGGAATCCACACCTGATCAAATGTCACTGAAACCCTTGGCGATGCTCAAACCCATTTCCACTCGTTTCTTTCAAAGGCACCACCATGGTCCTTGCAATTCAATATTTTTAGATGTTACTGGGAAGCGTTCCAACATCCCAGTGTCTGCCACAATACCTGCAGTGCCTTGGGAAAAGGAAAGCCATCCTCCAAGCAGCGCTGGGCAGGTGTGCTGCTCTTGCAGAACCATTTTTCTGGTGTGGCACGAACTCCCCTGGGAGGGTGGGCTGATAGCAGGAACAACAGCAGGGCTGGTCATGGCAGCATTACTCTCTCTTCCAGACCCCAAATTTCAATTGTTGAGGAGGATTGCTAAACCCAGAGGAAAGTGGAGGTGAAATGGGCTTCCTGGAGAGAGCCCACCAGAGGTCTGGGAAGGTAATTAAGGGACTGCAGCCTCTGACGTGCAAGGAGGGTTTGGGACAGCGGGGGCCATTAGCTCTGAAAAGACTCAGGGGCGTCTTATCAATGTCTGACAGGAGGGTGCAAATAAAACAGAGCTGGGCCCTTCTCAGAGGTGCCCAGTGAAACTCCAAGCACAGTCCTACAGTTCTGTGGGTTTTGCTCAGGGACTTTCTGCCTCCACATACTCCTTGTAATTTCTGCTTGTCTTTGGCAGATTATTTTGCCGCCAGGCACAGAGCTGTGCCACTTTGAATGATGCTCCTGTTGTACCAGACAAATTTTGGATTGCCCATAAAGTCACATGAGCTTGGCTTTACAACACTGAAATTCCAATAAACCACACTGAGTCTTCCTTAATGGGGTTATGCTCAAATACCCAAGCACATCTGTTGCTTCTTTCTGTTGTTCTTTTCCAATTCTCTGCTTATTGAAGTGGAAGATAAATAGAGCCCTGGATAGCCTTTTAAGACATCACAAATTATGTACAGCCAGTTTTTATGCGTGGTAAAACAAACCAGGATTTTCGTAGTATTGTCAAAATTAGGAAGATTATTTTCAGAGATGTTACAACTATCTCATTCTGGCAGAGAACAAAACTGCTTCCTCAGCATTTATTGGAGAAAAAGATCTGTTTTCAATGGAGCCACAGCATCACATGTCTAATTCATATAGCCTGAACAATATCACAGAAGATAGACTTCTTTTTAAAAAAATAATAATAATAAAAAAGGCTTTGTTTTAAGAACTGGCCATGAGCCAAACCATATCATGTTCAAAGTTTGTGGAAAATATCACGAATACACAAAATCCAGACACAGTATATCTTTCACTGATTTAAGCTTTAAATTTTGTCTTGTACATTTAGGAAATGTAGGAAGAAGCTCAGATAACAAGGAAGAACAGAAGTTTTCTGAGACCTAACCAACAGGTTGAGCCTTTCTTAATTAGGACCATCCCTTTGCACATCATTTAGGTATTCCATAAGGGACACAATTAAGTCAGATGTGCTGCATGATTTTTCCATTACTTCACCCTTCCTCGCAGCTCAGCAAATCTTTTTTTTTTTTTTTTTTACCCAGAGCTGCGTATGTAACACTAAAGCTCTTCCACACATAGAGCTGTGAGCCTTAGGAGCTGTGTACCAAAGGCTGATGTTTAAAATATCCCATCCCATTAGAAGATAACACATCCTTTCCTCCAGAATTGCTCTTGGCTGGGGTGCAGATGCAGCTGTGAACAGAAAACCTGCTCCTGCTGGTGGATCCCAGGCAACAGCTAACTGTGGACAAGCAGCCTGTGTTCACACACTCCAGTGCACTGGAAATAAGGCAAATTTTCATTTATAGAAAACTTACATAAGACCAAAACAACCTTGAGCCCCACCACAGGATTTGCAAGGAAATTTAGCACAAGTGGTGTGTGCCATGCATCCAATTTTGGTTAAAAACTTCAGCACTGCCCCAAAGAGGCTTCAGAAACTTGCCACCTCGAGGGGGACCCCAGCTAAAAGCAGTGTGTCCTTATGACAGAGATGTCCACAGCCTTGACCCTCTCCTCTGTACTTGCTCAACTCCTCTGCTGTACTATGATTTTTTGCTGTTAAGGCCCCTGAACCTTGTTCTTGACAAACCCTGGGAAGGAATCTCCTCCCTGGTACAAGGCAGGCCACTAGAAAAAGCAGGTGGCAGTTGTGAGCAGAGGATGAAAGAAATCCAGAAGAGAAAGCTGCTTGGGAAGTAACAAGTACAAGTGCTAATTTATATTTTAATGATTAAAGAGAGATTAAAGCCAACAGCATCATGATTTTAACTCTGCAGCTGGTGGGTTTCTTTGTTTTCTGGTCAATGAAGCTGAATTATGAGACTGAGGGAACTTCAAAAGTGTTAAAAGATGTCATAATAATAAAGGGAGGTCTATAATTACGGAGAGATTATTGCATATAATACGTAAGTGGATTGCACTTAAGCAGCCTCATCAAACCGATTTGCAGGGAAACTCATTGATGCCACAGATGAGGACTTCAGGTGGGAGGATAAGCTGGAGGAATGGATGAACACTTAAGGAACAAAGTCCTCGTTTTCATGCTAATGTCCCTGTGCAGCTCAGAGGAAGGGGAGAGAGACAGTCTTTGTAGAACATTGTGACAGGAATGCACAGAGCAGGGGAGGAGGAACCTACATTGGTGTGGTGATGAACTGCTTCAAAGGAGCACAAAGTTGTTCATGAGACAGCAGCAGCTGTAAGCCTTCTGCAGTCCCAGCACATTTTATTATTACTGCAAAATAAAAGAAAAAAGTGGGTATCTGTCTGGTATAACTAGAGTGACAGAGATTCATCAGGGAGTGGGATATTCTGATGTTTCTGTCTTTTCATCCTTCTCTGGTTAGACAGGAAGAACAAGTTATATTCTCACAGGGCCACTCAAAAAGACTTGTCCTCCCTTGTGCAGGGAGGCTGTGCACATGGTTTCTTGAGCTCCCATAAAATTAAAAAGTGTTATTTAAGTTTATGTGTTATGGAATAAAATGAAAGAAGCCTTCTCCCAAGCATTCCTCCAGTTCTGTTTTGGATATTCTTCATGAAGCTGAATCACTGTACACAACCTTCAATTATAACCGAGATGAGTTGATTATTTAATCATGATTAAAACATCATTTCAGGCTCCATGCCACACATGGGGCTGTGCAAGGTTTTGTACGTTCAGAAGGTTCTTCCTTCTGAGGGCACAGGCCTCAGCCCCACTCAGAAATAAAGCTACAGTGTCCATCACCACCACTTCAGTTTTCCCTGACTCAAGCAGTATTTGACCTGGAGTTATGTGCACTGCTGTAAAAATATCTAAGCCAAATAATGTAAATTCTGCTGTTAATGTCTGTCAAAAGATTGGGTAAATACATATTCTGTTCTGTGGGGGAATGTGACTCCTCTTTTGTACATAAAGCAGCACATGTTACTTCCCATCAAGAAACATTAGTTTACCTTTTTGTTCTCTACACAAGTTTTAATTTACCTCCCTGTCTAGATTTCAGATTTTTCTTCATTTCCTTACACAAAATAATGCTGATTGTTCTCTTGAGAAAGGTTATATAAGTTCAGCTTCAACAAGGGACCAAATTCTCAGCTGCCATCAGCTGATGTTACACCAAGGTCAGGAGAACAGCACAGATTTACAGCACCATAATAATTCAGAAATAGGACTCAATCCCATCCATCAGTGTTTCCTATCTTGCATCATCATTTGACACTCACTTCTGAAGACAAAATACAAAGATGAATTGAGCCCTCTGGGTTTTTTAGCTACTAAAAGTTGCACTACTTAACAATGTAATTAATCTTTTCTAGGGGTTGTTTTTTCAGTCTAAAAGAGGAGTTGTCATAACATCAATATCTGCTGCTTTTTTTCCCCTTCTTGTTCTGTCCTTTGTGCATATTTGCTAGTTTACACTTAATGTTAATTCCTCTCATTAACTTCCTTCGTGTTTTTGTTAGTTTTCTGCCTAAAGTGAAGCTTTAAACAGCTAGGTGTATGATACAGTCTGTTTAGTGGGAGAAAAGAAGTTTTTCGTCATTTTTTAGTGAGAAATCGAAAATCACAGAGCAAAGGAACCATATGGTGTCTAGCACAAGGGATCTGACTCTTGACAAGTTGTTCTTAAAGACCACAAAGAATCTGAACACCAGGAAGTCCCAGTATCATCACATTAATTCAAATATCTGCATACCTTGTTTTCCATCAAAGGCCCCAAGAAATTGCTGGTTTCAAACATTTGACATAAGGGAGGAGCAGAAGGCAATACATAAAACTATTGCAGTCCCAAACAATTTTTTCAGCCATTGCATCCAGTGAGAACTGATCAGGCAGGCAGAATAAGAAATGAACACTAAAGACATCAGTTTAATATTGTTTATGTCACCTTTTGTTTTCTAGACCAACTTGGAAGCCTTATTTCCCCCTATCCTTTCTAGCTGTTGTTCCTCAGAGACTGATTCTAGGTTTCATTCAAAGGCAGAAAATAATCTAAGCCCAAATTCATCATGTAACAACTCTGAGGAACACATTCTTTTGTGTATTACCAGATTTATCCTGTTTATGCTGAGGCTCACAAATAAACCTCTCTCAGCAAAATTTACACAAGTTTTCAATTCTCCCTATGCTAACACCTCTGTTAAACTCACAGTAATGCTGACCACACATACAGAATTAAACCCATGCTTAAGTACTTGCAGCAGCTGGGCCTTAGAGCCAAATTTTCACCAAAAGATTATTTCAGCATCTCTGTTCCTTCCTCATTTTTGGCAGCCTACAAGTAGAGGCAGATTTGTATGTATTTACCAAAAATTACTGCAGCTACTCTAACATTCCTTGTAGGAAATGTGTATGATTCTTATTTCAGGATGCTAAAACATCCCAGCTACCAGTGCTTCTATACATTTGTCTAAAGCTGAGCTTGAGTGAAGCACAGAAAGATCTGCAGTGTCTCACTTGACACACGCTCTGGCATGTCCCCTATCCAAACTCTCTGTAAGACCAGCTTAACCAGTCAGTCTCCAGCCTTGGAGAATAACTCATTACAAAGGGCCACGGAAGAAAAGGCAGCTCAGTGGTGTTTTCAAAGATACATAAATAAAGCTGCCTTGTCATAGCAAGTTCTGTGTCACTGGGACAATGGTTTAAAGCCTGACATTGATCTAGGAACTCGGTACCTCAGGGCACAGAGGAGGGAAAAGCCATTTAATCACTGGCACTGGCTCTCCACAAGCTGGTACCAAGCTCATGCCAGCAGCTGTGACCCACTGGGGGACCCCAAGTCAAAGAGAAAGAGCTCTGCAGTCTGAGGGAGCACCGTGGGGGGACAATGAATCCGGTTTGAGGGCAAGCCAGAAAGAAAAACCCAACCAGATCTGCATTCAGTGAAAAAATAGTCATTCTTGAGCTATTCTCTTCCATCCCTTTGGTTACAAACATTTCTGGGAAAAGGAAAAAGGAAAAAGGAATTGAGTTCCTGTTTTGAATAACAGCCTTCCAAGGGAAGTTTTTGCAGACCATCTATTTTGGGGCCTGAATTTGTGTTATAGTAAATGAATTACTAGATTCAACAAATAGAATTCAATTATTTGAATGCACAATATCTTCACTTTTTTTCCTTCAGTCACCATGAAAGCTTGGATGGGGAAGTTAATTTTTCCATTTAAACCTTCTGATCGTGCCATGAACCTGGGGCAGAAGTCCCAGCTAGCTGCCCTGTCAGAGGATGCATAAAACCAAACAAATCACCCAATCACCATCACCTAAATTTCTCATTACCCATTTTGAAATTCATAGCAGCTCAGCTTGTTTTTCAAACATCTCTTCCATTTGGCTCTTCCCCTTCAAGGAGGGCACAAGAGGAGGCCAGATCTTTTTGAAAAGCCATTTCAGCAGACTATTTTCACTACACACCATGCTGGATCACTTAGGTAGCTAGTCAGATCTCAGTCTGTCCTAAGCCCCACATGACACTGATTTGCTCCCCGACATTCCCTGGATCTCTGAGGTTTCCAGGATGCTGCAGATCTGGGAGAGAGCGACAGCCCAAGGATTAACCTGCTTGTTGATATTCGTGTTCCAGCACATCCCCTGACAAACAGAACACTCCAGGGGTCAAAAAAAGAGAGAATACAGATTATTTTGATCAGCACTACATGTGTCTGGAAGACTAATCCAAAATTAATTAGATCTGGGCTGCATAATATTCATTTGGATTTGTAAACATGGTGACAGGGGTATGGGGATTATGCAGATAGAGAACAGATAAGGAAGCTAATTTGTTGATGATGCTTTAATAATGTCACAAATGTACTCCTTTGTCTTAATAATTGTGAAAAATAAAGAATATTTTGCTGGAAATTAGTGTGTGTAGACAGTATTTCATTAAAAATGAAGATGTTTTATTAGCAGAAATGAAATAGAAATAGAAATGGTTTCAGCAATTATTATTTAAATAACATTTGAACGAATGTTTCCATTTGGTATCAGAGTCATCAGTTCAGAGCGGTACAAGGAATGTTTCTTAAAAACCTGGGAACGCCTTTGTTAGCTGGGAACAGTAACTGAGTAATTTTGAAATAGTTATTACTCCCTACCTTTTTTTCAGCCATAAGGAAAACTTTCATGTGCTGCAGGCTGACACTGCCCTATTGATTTCAACACTGGTACAAGAGTCATTTAATTTTTAAGCAGCTTCTCCCCCACAATCAGCTGACCATCAACCTTGGTGCTCCAGTAAGAAAAACCACATTAGTGCTTAATAATGAAAAAAAACAAAACCAAACACCAAAACCTGGCAAAGCCCCAGCCAAACACTTGAACTTACAAAAATACCAGGGCAGCTGATGGTAGAGTCCAGAGAAACAGATTATATACCCTAATTTCATGTGGCCTAGGAGGGGTGATGGGGGAAAAAAAAGTTCTCTTCAGGATTCACCTGAGGGATTGAAACAGATCCTGATGGATTCCCAGTGTGTCTGACACAAAGCATCGATCAGTTTAGGGGGGTGGAATAGAAATCAGTGCAGAAGGTATGAAACTGGAAACTGTGAGTTCTCACAAATTCATTAATAAAAGTGCTTTTTGCAGACCAAGGCCATCTTTATTCAGTTGCTAAATTTCACATCCTCCCAGCCCCCTGCTCCCATCAACATGATCCAAGGGAGATGACAATCTCCACTTGTGCTGTGAGCATGTCACAAACAGACCATTCCTCATCTTCCTTCTACAAACGCATGAGTGCTGTGATGATTTGTGACCGCGTCCCAAACCGTGTTCTGAGCAGACTTACCTCACTAAAACTATCTCAGAAGTTATCCTGTTGCATATAGATTAAAAACTCAGTCATTCTACACATAGAATTTTCAAATTAAACTGCAATACAAATATTTCAAAGAGGACTGACTGCAAGAAAGTTCAGAGAACCGCACGCTTGCCAAAATGTCGGACAATGGCCCCAAAAGCTGAGAGAAGCTGAGAAAGATAATAATGTTGCTTTAATGGATAAAACCTTTGGGACAGGTTTTGTGCTGTGTCTGTACAATCCCAGTGCCCCTGCCACCTGGCTTCCTTCAGCACTACTGCAACAAACAAACGTGTCACACCAGGGGAGCAGCATCAGGAGAATGAGCAAGGGAGAAAGTTAAGATGTGGAAGGGCTCCCTCCTTGCCCCCCACCAGAGAGTGAAATTAATTCTGTAAACATTTTTGACACCTGACCACAGTGCCCCTGCAGAATTTGCTTTTGGGAAAGTGTGTCCCTTAGGGCTGTTGTGTACATCAGCAAGACATCACTTTCTTCCTCTATCTCCTCCACCTGCTTGTGGAGCTCCCTGCAGGCCTCAGGACCTTTGTGACCAAGCAGTTGACAGCTGACCCCTGAAAAACCTGCTTCAGCTCTTGGCAGGCTCCAGGCAGAAGCTCTACAAAGTATGCTTAAAGCAGAATACTCACAGAAAAAAACAGGAAAAAAAACAAACTAGAAAAAACATATTCTTTTTTAACATCAGCAAAGTCAAGAAAGTATGCTGCTGTAATATTTAATAGCACTGAGTGCAATCCAAAGGGGATTGTGCAATGTCTGAACAGAGGGCTAACTTTAAAAAGGTGTTTGCAAAGGAGAAGAAACAGAACAGGGCTGTAGTAAGACCTACTGTGTTATACACAAGCTAAAAAACAACTAAAAAAAGAAAGAGAAAGTGCAAGTCAGAATTTCTTTCAGAAAGAATATTTTTCAGTAACGTATTTCACTCCCAAGAAGCCGGCAGATGTCAACTCCTAATTTTGCCTGCAGCTCAACATCCATATACATAAAGTGCTTTCCACCAAAGATGCTTCCCTCAGTGTGGAACTGTACACAAATATTGGTACAAAGTTCTGACAATGACGTGTTAAGCACAGAAGTCTGGATTTTTGCAGTTATTTCCTACGGCTGTGCTAGAGCAAAATGAATCCAGCAGGTATCTCCAAATATCCATACAATTAGGAATAATATTTAAAAATTCAGAACCACAAAGCTCATCAGAAAAATCAAAACTTTGGGGAGCAAGATATGCTCAGAGTAATTAAAAATATTTTGCCTCCTTGGCCTAGAAAAATGCCAGATCAGTCTCAAGCAAAAGCACTAAGTGATATCATGGGGATTCAGTGTCACATTATCTTCACTTAAAAAAACAGCCCCAAATGGAGAGCTGGGGGTCTGCTCTGAAAGTGGGAACTTGCTGTGGGAAATATAAAATGTTTGCTTGCATAGACTTTTACACCAGTCTAATTGGAAAGCTCTGAACTTCCTGTGAACAGGACAAGCAGTAGGGAATAAGTTTTTCAAAAGGGGCAAGCCCTGAGATTAGGCAGCACAAACAGCTTAGAATGGGGAGGAATCAGATTTTCCTTGATATCTGCTGTTAGGGGAGATGCACTTTACTTGGCCCTTTGCCTTGCCTTTGGAACAACCAGGCTGAAAAAATCCAAAAATCCGAATCCCCCAGCCTTTGGGCTCTGCTTTGGATCGTGGAAATTCCTCACAAGAAGGAGAGGAATACTCACAAAAAGGAGAGGAATACTCACTCATGAAAAGGAGAGGAATACTCACTCATGAAAAGGAGAGGAATACTCACTCATGAAAAGGAGAGGAATACTCACTCATGAAAAGGAGAGGAATACTCACTCATGAAAAGGAGAGGAATACTCACTCATGAAAAGGAGAGGAATACTCACTCATGAAAAGGAGAGGAATACTCACTCATGAAAAGGAGAGGAATACTCACTCATGAAAAGGAGAGGAATACTCACTCATGAAAAGGAGAGGAATACTCACTCATGAAAAGGAGAGGAATACTCACACAAAAAGGAGAGGAATACTCACACAAAAAGGAGAGGAATACTCGCTCATGAAAAGGAGAGGAATACTCACTCATGAAAAGGAGAGGAATACTCACTCATGAAAAGGAGAGGAATACTCACAAACCTCTGGCTTGAGGCAGTTGCTATGGGGTGAGCAATTCTCACACCTACCTAAAACCAGACACCAACAGGCAACTAAAGCCTTACTGACACAAGACAGGCACTGCTTAGGCTTGGGCTGAAGTACTTGTTTTAAACACTAAAGTGCTACGTTAGGGTATAAAAGGGCATTTGCCTGGACCACCCAGGATGTTTCCACCTTCTCTTGTCTGCATGAGCTCCCCAGGCTGAGCTGTTCATGTGCAGGATGTGAATCCAGGTTCTCTCCCACTGGAACAGTATTTCTGGGGCTGCACTGTGTAATATATACCCAAAACCAGTCTGAACAAAGAAGATAGGGGGTTTTTTTCCTCTCTTTTTTTCCCTTTTAAACCTGAATCCAGCACAGGAGTCCCATGGAGAGCTGTGCCAGCTCTCTCTAACACAAGGGAGGAACAAGAGGCGCCAGAGCTGAACACATTAATCCTGAGAGCACAGCATTATTCTAATTTAAGGAACCCCCACGTTTTCCTGCAGACTGTCTAGACTGCAGTGGTTGTTTCTCTGTGTCTGCTCCACACAGAGCTAACTCGGCAGCTATTACATTGCAAACATTTCTGAGCTGGCTTTAACCCAGGCAGATGGGAAATAAACACCCTGTAAGCTTAATGCAGTTGCCTGACTACAATGAACAAAGCCTTCACTTTCCAGTTCCATCAAAAACTTGTATTTCCTGAGCATCACTGTCCTAATCATGCAATACTCACACCAAGGAACAGGAACACAGAGACACTTTGGAGAGACAAATCAGTTCCTCTCTGCAAAATGTGAGTTTCAGTAAGCACAATTAATAACATGCCAACACCAGCCACTCCTAGAATTTATACAAATTATTCCAAATATTATCAGTTGCCACCGTATCACAGTGTTCATCTGTTTATGTGGAACATATGAATGATCCTACTGAGAAAATTTGGAGATTTTATTTTGGAAAGTCATGCAAATTTAATGAGGGACATAAAATTGACAGCACTTGGCCACATGGCAATACACAAAGGTTAGACAGAACAAAAAAAATCCCGTGGATTAGAAAGTGATCAAGTAACAGAAACTGTCCAGCTGAAAACTTGCAAGTTTAAATAGCATACAGAATCTCCAGTCCATATGGAAGGCTTGTCAGTGGTTAGAGGTGAAGATTTAATACTGGAAAACAGTTTGCAGGCAGCTGTTTTAATATAAAATTTGCACTAAATGGTGACTAATTACCCTAAGGTGTGTTTAACTAGACCTACCAAAAGAGAACACATTTGCTTTGTCATTTTCTAGTCCAACAGAACCATAACAGCCAAAAATACTAATGAATTATTTTGGATATGTAAATTGGCCCGGAGAGTTGTTTATCCAATACCACCCTTTCTCCTCAGTCACAGATTTTGACACAACAACTTTCATTTTCCTTTACAGCACTCATTTTTCTATCTGTGTAGGGGAACTGACTGATATGAAAATAAATTCATTCATGTTTGAGAAGCACCAATAAATTAATAAACCCCCTTATAACAAACTGCAGACTGAAACTTTTCATCTCCTGAGATACACAACATGAACACTGGAGAAAGAAAAGAGATATAAACTGTTCTAACACCAAAAATATTGTATTTACAAGCCGTGACACCCTTAAAATGTTTTAGAGAGGACAATAAAGACACAATGAAAAAGAATTTTTGCAGGTTCTGTAGTGTCTTGTAAATACGCAGCAAATTGTCCCTCTTACTGAGTACACAAAGCCAGATTATCACAAGAAGTTGGAGAGGGGTAAGTGCAAAACACAACCTCAAGTCTCAGCAGGTTAATGCAATTACATTTTACTCCTGAAATACTTTTCAGCATCTTCTACCATCCATTTCTAAAACCAAACAAAAATTGACCCAGTAAACAAACAAACCCCAAGGGTAACAAATGAAACTCGGCCAACTTTATGCAAGAAAAAACTGCTCTCAGGACAGCTCTACCAGGTGTTATTTTTAAAACCTTCTTAATCACTACAGGAACTTGCTTCATTCCCTGTGATATTTGCATAATCCCAGTTGACAACTATTTCAAGATCAAAAGATAAAAATATACTTTATAAGTCTCCATTCATTCTGCCCCTTTTATAAAATTTGCCTGTACATATATATGTACATATAATTAGAGAGAAGCAAAAAATGCAAAAATGTTGGAACAGATGAAGTTACTTCATAGAGATGATTTTTCTTGTCCTAATAATATTTTTGACATATCAGAATTTGCTTATTTTATGTTATCACACCAAAAAAAGTTAAGCACTTTTTGCAGATGATGAACTTGATACATCCAGTTATTTCATGGCTACCAAAAAAAATGCCAAAAGGGAAAAAGTAAGTACAAGAAAAGTTTCAAATCATCTTCCCTCTACATTATGTTCAGATTTTCATCCATTTTCCCAAAGTTTTGCTGAATACAACAAACAAGGCTCAGTTAGGGAAAAAAACACATGAGACGTCACTTACAGTTCTTGCAGGAACACCACCATCAATCCAGATCCCAAAGAAGCTGTTACTTGCACAGCATTAATCTCAGTAACTTTTGGTGAATTTGCCCTTATTAAAATAATTCTCAGAGCATTTGTTTGCTCAGGAGCTTGGGCAGCAAGTGAGCCCTCCAGGGCACAGGTTCAGACACACAGGAGATGCAGAAAACCTGAGTTCAATTGCCCTCCTCCACCTAGGGCGGGGCAGGTGTGGGCCTCCTTTTTTAAAGTCATCTTAATCCTCCCCCAAAAAAACCCAAAAAACAAACAAACAAAAACCAACCAACCCAACCAACCAAAAAAAAAACCAACCAAAAACCAAAAAACAAAACAAAACAAAACAAAAAAAAAAAAAAAAAAAAAAAAAAAAAACCAAAAAAAAAAAAAAAAAACCACCAAAAAACAACAACAACAACAAAAACCACCCAAACAACCAAAGAAAACCCCAAATGTTCTGCTGACATTAGTTCAGCCACTGAGTTATTTGCCGAGGGATTCCTCTCAAAATAAGAAAATCCACTGCAAAACACCATAAAAGGCACAAGACTGTCACAGCTCTGAAGGGTGGGAACACCTGAGGCTCAGGAAGGTGGTCCTGTTGCTCCATTTGCAGGTGACCACCATGAGGTATCCATCCAAATGTGCACCAGAAAATACAGCATTTCCTGTAATGGTCCATGTGAAATGAGGAGATGATTCTCTCAAACTAAGTTAGACCACACTTTTCTAATTTCAACAGAGCTGAATCCTGTATCAGCAGATTAGGCTGTTTGCTGCCTGGAGCCACAGATGCTAAAATGCTTGTTGCTTTTTTCCTGGTAGTTAATAAGGTATAAATTCATGGATAGCATGTTATTATCATCCTAGACAATTAATACCTATGTGTATGTTTTTGTACATACTAACATGAAAGTTCCAGTGCTGCATCAAGCAAATTTCACTCTGGTTATTTTTTACTTCTGCTGCAGATACAAAGCAGAGACACTGAGGAAAGCTCTCTTTGATGAATTTCTACCCTGAAGGTTATAAATAAACTTGATATCTGCTCTCAATGCATGCCGGCAAATTAAATGTAGTTCTACATCAGTGGAAGAAAAGCTTTGTCTTCCAAGATCTCATCTGTAATTTCTGTTGCTCTGGCCCTACCTTGGCCCATCCCCTGGCCTCAGCTGGTGTAACTCAGTGCTGCTGCAGAGTCTTTGGCAGATGATTTCTCCCAAGTGAACACCTCATGGGCTTTTTGGAGCCTTCTCTTTCCAGAAAGAGCAGTGATTCCTTACACTGGATTTCCCCATCAGAGGCTGTGACCCCTAAACTGCACAGGGAACTTCACCACCCTTAAAAAAAACCAAAAAAAGGGCAGATTTTTGGTGCTTCTCTCATTAAGCTGGCACTCAGCAGGGACCTGCTCCCACAAGAGACTATTGCTGTTTCTGCCACTTGCATTTTCAAATCATACAGCAATTAACAACAGAGAGAACAACAGCAAAATATTGGCTTTTAAACAACCTAGGTACAGCAGCTTCAGGCTCAATTCCTTTTATAAACTCTGCTCATGAATCAAAGGAGAATTATCAGGATGGAAATTAACCTTTTCTAATTATTATTTCATTTGCTTACATATATCACAGTATCTTTATGCTATAGATAACTGTTCTAAAATAATTTTCATCACAGGATTTCATGTTTAAGAGTGGAACAGAAGATCAAAAACCAAAGAAAAGGTAGAAAACATAAGTAACTGTTTTCATTTTATACAGTCTGAGTATCGCAGAAGCCCAGCTTTCATAACTTGTTTTTGCTACATGGTACCTGAGTCACCAAAATGAAATCAAACCCATTCTCTCTCCATGTCCAACCAAAAGAGTGTTTTTTACTTAAAAACAACTGAAAGAGTCAAATATTGTCCATCAGAATACACTTCTGGGAGAATGGTGATCTTTTTAAAACCACAGCTTCCTATTAATTTCAAATAGGATATTTTTTTGTTCATGACTTTTTGGTTTTAAACTTCATCAAAATGTTTGATGTTTGCATCATCTTTAAAAATTAAAAGACGAAATGTTTGCTTTGCTTGTGTACCGTAATTGAAGTTATCAAAAAATATTTTTTCAAAATTTTTATTTGTGAAAAAATAGGAGGTTTATAAAAACCCATGCAGAAATTGTTCATTTCCTGTCAAGTGAAAATTTGCAATTTGAATCTGTCTTCAATAAACAATGGTGGGCTCTACAACCAAGATGAGAGAGCAATTAAAAAAAAAAAAGTGTTTCATCTGACCAGAATTTCATAGCCAAGGTCAGGGAAGGGCTTGGGGGTTGTTTGTCAAATCCAAGATGTTTGAGTCTTACCAGCCTAGAGGACATTGGGAAAACCTTCTTGACTTCGGTATTTACATGCAGCATTCAATGATGGATGATTCACTGCCAGGTTAAGGAACTTCCACAGTCAGTAGACACCTTTTATACAGACCTCAGCAGAGCTAGCAAGGGCATTAAGTTTACAGAGTGGAGCTCTTTTTCTGTGTAGCTGAAAAAAATCCACTCACCCCCATAAAGGCTTTGCCTTTTCAATATTGACTTTAGGGGCACAGAACTGTGAGGGATCCCCTGGGCCACTGGGGCTCCATCCTCATTGTGTGTTATTGAACCCCTTTCACAAACTAGCACAATAATAAAGACAGCAATGGTTTTTACTCTCACTATGCAGAATTTTAATTTAGCCCTCAGACTCCTATGGATAAAATGAAGACTGATGATTTAAGTGGTTTCCCCCTTTCTTGGCACTTGGACTCATACCTTCCTAATCCTCTGGTAGCAACCTTAAACATGTATTTTTCTCTCAGTTGTACATATTCACTCTGGATATTAATCAATTTGTTTCTAAAATCCTAAATTCACTAATGCTTATTTACAAATTCCATTAACTAAACTAAAACAGGCTCTCTGTTTTGCATCGTGGAGAGGGAATGAAAGAGAGGAATAAAGAAGTGAAATTATTTTAACTCTCAGCCCAAGATATTTTTCCCTTTTTTCTAATTTAAGACCACTTTAATGTATCACATATGTAAAGTTATATGAATCAATCTATGGCATTACTATTTTGAATAATATGGCTTTTTTTTTTTTTTTTAATAACAAAATGGGATGGCTTTTTTGGTTTTCTATAAAATTACAGCATTTTTTTGGCAAACAAGGTGCAAGCAATACTTCAGAAACTGATAAAATATCAACTCTTTATCGTGGATATCCTCAGGACAGGAGTGTACATACACCATATACACACAGAAAGTGGAGCAGAAATTGGGTATAAGACAGGAAACAAAGACAACTTTTCGCTTTACATCTAAGCTCACTTTTCTTTTTAATTTTCACCCTTATTATTTACATGTTTTGTATTTAAATACTTGTGCTGGTAAAGAAAACATTAGCCTGAGACTCGTGAAATAATATCTCAAGGAGTTTCTCCAGAATCCTTCAGTCACAACTTTAATGGAGGGTGGTTTTACTCCCTGTGTCTGCTATATCTGACTCTTCAGTGTTGTCTTCTTGAAAATAGCTCCATTTTGTCCTCACACTTCCTGCTGTTTTATGTGGTTAAATAGGTCTCCTTTTAGAAACGCAGCTAATGCTACAGGGAAAGTAAAATGGGCCAGTCCTATTCAGTGTTCATACAGAAAAGGTTTTTTACTTCCTGCACCTGAAGTCAGGGAGAGATAAAAAGATTTATTCCCTCAGTATTCAGATGGTAAAAGAACTTGTCTTATCTTGTTCTTGCTTAGCTCGAAGCTGGGCTTCTAAAATCACTAAAAAACAGGAAAGAAAAAATGAAACCAGGATTACAGCCCCTGGCTCATGGCAGTGCTGTGTTAGGGGCAAAAAAAGTACATTTCCATTCTCCCTTTTGTGCTGGTGAATCAAAGGCCTTCTGATTGCTGGTGTCACGTAATACTGATCAAAAAGGAATTAAGTGGCCAGTGAGAATGTGCTTCTATCAAAGAGCTGGCAAATTGCAAGATTTAGAAGCCCAGGGGTCAGTGTAAATCTCCATATCAGAGGCAGCAGAATGGAAAGGGGGGAAACAGAGGTGGGAGGAATCTATTACAGTCAGCTTAATCCCTTACATCCAGATTTCTGTGAAAACAGACATTAATGATCCCCTCTCACTTTTCAACCATGCTGTGTTCACCCAATTACTTTTGCTTATAAAGACCTCACTTTTTTTTTGTTCCTAATTCAGTATTTTGTTTTTTTCTCACAGAGATACAGAGTCCAGCCTGAGGAGGAACTGAACCCAGTGTAATAACAGCTACCTCAGCTCCTGCCATCTCTCACTAAAAGATGATTCACAAAACCCTCCTGGAGCAAGATGTTTGTCATCTCAAGAGTTCACCAGCTATTCACTCTGCTTCAGATTGCTCCAGATCAAAAGCCTTTCTGAGCGAGGTAGGAGAGGGGTGGTTGAGGGCAGGGCCATGAGTGGCCCAGATTTAGGAGGCTGCTGTTGCTAGGCTGTGTTTTTGGAGCTCTGAAGAGAGAGCCAGAAGAGCTGCAGTGCAGATCACCTGTGATAACCAGAGGCACGTACATATCTGACCTCCTTCACCCTTTTTTTTCCACATGCAAGCATGCTGAAAAAAATAATTTTATGTTCACTTGAAATTTCATCTTTTCAACCAAAGCGTTTTGTACACTGCCTGGAATTCCCTCGTATTTCAAGTGGCCATAATTAGGGGGAAGAAGCAGCTAAGTGTGGCTCTGGTCTTAAATTTTTCTCCTGTGGAACTAACTGCTAATATCAGAAGAAAAATAAGCACTCCCCCGCTGAATCTCCTCTCAGTTACAGACTGTGTTTAAGGCTCTTTAAAGGAAGCAGAGAAACAATTCCTCCTGCTGCAGAGAATAGAAGGACCCCTTTCAAGTCAAACTTTGGACACTAATTTGTGTTTTGGGTAACGAAGGCTATTTCCGTCAATGAAATTTCCTTTTCCAAAGAAAGATCAATTTTCTTATTCTCCATTAAACTGAAACCAACAGATCCCTTAAGCTGAAATTTGCATGGCAGAGTGGCTGTCAGTGGCAAAAGAATGGAGCTTTCAATCTGAGCATCTAAAATTACACACTTTCTGCTCAGATTGCCATGGGGAAGATGATGTGAGAATTTCTGCCAAAAATAAAAAGAAAAAATGAGAAAAAACTTAAAAAAAAAAATAAAAAGGAGGTGTTAGCTAAGACTGGATGGCCAATAAGCTGGAATTGGCAAACACGTAGGAATACCCCTCTTAAGAGCAGCAATAATTCTATCCTGGGGTGACTCTTGCCCCAGTTTTCTGTTTGGTCAGTGAGGGCACAAAGGACACCACAAACACTTCCAGTTCCTCTCACAGAGCCTGCCTGAGCATCTTCAGGTCTTCCTGTCCGTGTCTATTCTGCACGTGTTGCTAACAAATGCAGGCAGCCAAGCTCGATCATCCCCCCGCATATGGAGCTTTGTTAAATGCAGATGGTGCAGTTTAAGTTGTTCATAATTAGGACTCATGTCACTGTAACTTCCATGCCTTTCATAATGGGATATAAAGCCCTCCATCTGCTCTGAAGCACACTGATGTAAATAACTCACTGGAGCAGCTATTTTGTTTGTTCTGCTTATAGTAAAAATAAGGAATTAACTCGGCTGCCTTGACAGGGTCTCTTCATCCCTTTGTTCTCTGCTTTTCCCTGACCCACAGCTTTGCACTTGTCCCTTGCCTAGTCCTGGCTCCACTTGTATTTCCCTTCAGTTGCTCAGGGAGGACAGAGCTAACCCTCAGAAGGGAAAGCTCATTTATAACTGTAATTACAGCCCACTGGGAGCAGCACAGAACCACTGTAGGCTCTTGGCATCTTTCAGAATTGCAGCAAGCAATTCTGAAAAGTTTCCCTCTGTAAATTAGAGAAGCATCTGATATCCTCTTTGGAGATGACATCATTCCCTCTCTTAGGGTGACTGCTTGACCAGACTGTGCTCCTGCATTGTTCTGTTCTCACATCATCCCATTAGCTTCAGAGAAGGCAGTTATTACACTAATTTAATTGCACATAGACTCCTCTTGTAGAACCAGCCACTTGTGAAATGACTAAAAGAAACAGATATCTTTTACACTGTTCAGGAGTTTCACTTGGTTGGTCTGTGACTTCCCAAACTTCTGCCAAGCTGGCTGTGGCCACAATGGGGAAACTGAGAGATCAGGCACTTTCCTGTGCTAAGTCCTGTGATCAGGGTGCTGGGGTGGTGTGGGGGGAGAAGAGTGGTGCCCATTACCAATCAACAGAATCTGTGCCTTTACATTTCCAAGATCACCTTTCTAATCTTCAGAGTTTCAACCAGTCAGGAAAACCCTACACAGCTCAAGCCATGCCCTCATATTTACTTTATTTTAAGCAAATATGACCTTTCCAATATTAAAAGGTCCTAGGAAAAACAAATATTCTTGGTGGGGTTTTATTTGGTTGGTTTTGTTTTGTTTTTGGGGTTTTGGGAGGGGTTTTTTGTGTGTGGTTTTTTTTAGTTCCTTTTTGGTTAGTAAAAGTATCTTGTGGATCACCCCATACATTTTGCATGACCCTGAAATCAGCTTGTACCTCAGAGGAACAATCACCTTGCCAGTGTTCTTCACAAGGCACTGTTTTTAAACACTGCATTTCAAAACCACCCAGTATTTCTGCTGACACAGGGCAAAGCTTTTTTTTTTTTTTTTTTTTTTTTTTTTGGATGGTTTTCTCATCTCCCAGGATCATCAGCTGAAGGATCAATACTTCCAGCTGTCTCACCAGAGCCCCTGGCCAGACCTTACCTTGACAAAACAACTTTATCTGGGACCAGGGCTATGGAACAACATCTGGAGTTAAGGTGGGCTCTGTGGGTGTCTCAGCACCACCTATCACAAATCTGAACAATCTCTTGATTTTGGACATCTATAACTGTATAAACTCTTTTCTAACTATCACATCACCACAGAGGTGCTTAGATGTGATATTGTATCAGTAAATTCTACAGTTCTGATTTTCTGGGTGTTCTTCGGGCAATTTTCCTCACGTTCACCATAATTCCTTCCCTCCACTTTGAAATCTCTGTGTGAGAATATAGCTCTGCATCTGAAAGAGAAATGAAGAGCACAGAGCCCTGTGCAGGTGAGCAATGAGTTCAAGGGGTAAGTACATTCCTGTGGGAACACCTAAGAGAAGGTCCCAAAAACGTGGTTATTGTAATACCAACTCCACACTGCAAGAATATGCAAATTCACAGTAGATGTCCTTAAAGAAGACACAGGTTACTGAAAAATCTGCTATTGTTGCTTGACAAAAATCAGAAAACAGGCTATTACATAACATTTTCAAAACTGGGGATTTGAAAATTTCATATAGTGACAAACTTAATGCCCCTTGTTTTGTTAGACATTTCAAAAGATGACAAAAATCTTCTTCACAAGTGATGATTTGGCCTTAAAGGTAAAATTCTCTTCTTATACGAAAACGTGCTATTTTTCCTCACAATTTCCTCCTTTCCCATTGATCCAAGGCAGGAACATTATGTAAATTAATATTCAGGGACTTAAGATCTGCTTCTTACAGGGTGTTAATGCTTCTCTTTGCAGATAAACATTGCTTTGTCAGTTTAAAAAAAAAATCATGTTTCCTGAGCCAATTGAACTTTAGAAGAATGTAATTATTAATCTGTCAAAGTAACTTAAAATTTAAATTATCACCTTTTAAAATGTCCAAAATTACTTGAAGTCAATACTAGAAAGCACATGCATGTGTAACGTTAGGTCATCTTAAGCACTGCTCCATTTCCATTTTAAGGCTCCTTTCATTAGTTTTGATTGGCGCAGTGTTTCCATGTATTTCTGGGCTGTAGCTGTTTTAAAAAATGAATTTCATTAATCTAGTACAGGAATGTTAATGTCCAGTCATGTTAACAAGGGGTTGGATTGTTCCGGCACCCAGAAAATTATGTGTTCATCTACCTGTGAGAGTGAGTAGGAAGCAAGGACACCTTTAAAGCAATTAAGGATTTAAAAATAAAAACAAACCCCCAAACTCTACAAACCTAAAAAAGAAATTAGAAACCAAAAAGAGAATTTGCCCACGTATTTAGAAAATCTGTCAGATTCTTCGCTCTGTTTGCAGCAAGTCCTCTCTAAAGCAGAGCTTCTACAGAATGGAAAGAATGAGTTCCATCCATTAGAAAGATGCTTAGATACTTTTTCCATGCTGAAAACAAATTAGCAAATAGGAGCTGAGAGCAAATGGCAGTCATGACATCATTTGTTTTCTAGGGTTTCCTTTTTAGTCAAATCTAGAGGAGATAAACAAAGTGCTATCCTTTATTGGCAACATTGGGTTCAGGGCAGAAGCTCTCCCAGGCACAAATTATACCTCACTTTTAAAAGTTTAAAATCAGCAACAGGGAACTGGAAGAATCAGAAATCTCTTCTGGGGTAATGGGGATTCAGATGTGGGCTTTGCACCCTAATGCAGCACCACAGAAAACTAAAATTCCAAGCCTCATCTGGAGTGACCCTTCTGGGGGATGATTTTCAGCCATGGCTCGTGCATCATCACAGGCTTCATCAGAAAGAATTCTGCCCCTGTTTGCCAGAAATTCAAACCTTTTCCCTCTCTTCCACAGCCAAACACAGGCTGCAAATGGCAGCCTCCTGAATGTGTGACCTTTTATTTCTGATTTTTTTCAACATGGCTGTGCCTTTGTGAGTACAGTGACAAGAGATGACAAACAAGCCAAAACACACTGCAGATTCCAAAATAACCCCAAGAGAAACAAGCCAAGGTTTCACCTTGGGGTTCAGCCTTGCTGAGGAAGGGGCACTGGGGCAGCCCCAGCTCTGGGTACCGCCCTGGGGACAGGGGGGACCAGGCTGGGCTCTGCTCTGGCATCAGGGGCTGGCAGTCCCAGGGGGCTGACGGGGGGTTCTGGACTCTGGGCAGGCTGGAGAAACCCTGGGGAAGGGGGTCAGGAGCCTCTAGTGGCCTCAGGGCCCCGGTGGTTTTGTTGGAATAATGATTTAAGACAGCAATAACTCAGCTGGCAGGAGGCAATTTTAAACCGTCGGTTGTTCTGACGAGATGCTGCAAACTCATATCATATTTTTAAAGAGAAAAAAAAATTACTCAGACTGCACAGAAGTGCTCAACAGCTCTGCTACAGGCCAGCAAGTCTTTTTTTGGCTTGTACTGGGGTAAGGGCAGGGGAGAAAAATATATGAAAAACCTTTTATCACCTCCTCTCAGACCTTGCTGCTGCAAACTCCTGCCCTGTCACACCTTTTAAAGCCCCCAAGCTTTAAGAGGGTACAGTGGGGGGGCTGTTGTAGGGTCTGTGTCATTTGAGAGCTGCTTTAGAATATATGTTCTCTGTATTATCAGATAAGAGCAAATATATCAACATGATGTTTGCATCTGTGGGAGTTTTTTAGTGTACCAAACTGCTTTTAGATAAGGTTAAAAATCATGGCCTGCCTCTATATTTTAAAAGCATTACATGCCTTTGAAAGAATATGGTCTGGATGTAGAATACTCATTCTGAGCCTCAGGGAAATCTTTTACAACTTGGTTTCACATTGAGTAATGCTGCTGTAGGCACGGATTTCTGAAGGGCCTGGTCTGTGGCTTAGGGAGGCCTGGCTTGGCACTGAGCAATCTCCAGGTTCCCTGGGCTTCTCAAGTGATAAGAAAGCTCCAAAAGAGCTCTGGCTTTTAGTTTGACCAAAAACAAGACAAGCCCCAGGGAAGATGGCTCTTTAGAAATCATTAAACCAATCTGGGCACGAAAACACCACCCTGATGTGGCTCTTTTTTTCCCCCAATTTGCCTGATTATAGATATAGTTTTACCACTGCTTTGCCAATATGCCAGCCCTACCTAGGGAAGCACTTGTTTCTAAACACAAATTATCTCTGTGAGGTGAATTACCTGAATTACCTACATACTGAAAGGGGCTGTGGTCTAACCATGTGTGCTAAAAGTGCATAGTGACATTTTCTTCTTTCTTACTGCACCTCTCCTCTTCAACACCACTCAGAGGCACAGCACAGCTACTATCATGTGAAATAAACTACATTTCCACTGCCTGAAAACTGGGTTCCAATATGGAAAATCCTATTTCTCTTTTATAACGTTGTGTACAGTTTTGAGAGAGAAACTTCTCTTAGCCTAAATGAAAATATTTAACTTGAACAGAGTGGATTAAATTATGAAGGAATGATTTAATCTCATTCTAGATAGGGCAAATAACAAACCGCTATCTGAGATAGATACTAAATTAATGCTCTTCTTAGTCCTTTTGGTAAAACCTTTTTCTAAAAATATGAATTTCAAAAGCTAAAAAACTCGTTTTACCTTTGTAACATTAAAATGTACAGTCAGGAAAGAAACCACGGCTGAGTAGTGCTCCTGGCTGTAACTCTCAGACATGGATTCTGGTACTAAAAATTGCATTTCTACAGCACTTCTCATTCATTCCAACAGATCCCCAAAGCAGTATTAAGTCCAGATTGGCATAAGCACTGTAAAAAGCCTCCAGCAGAATCTACTTCTTTCTGAAAGGTTTTGCCTTCACTACTGGTCATCTGACATCTTTAATCCCTTCTCCTTTTGCTTTGTGGCTTTTCTTGACCTGCATTGTTACCTTACATGAAAGCTCTCTGTTCTGTCAGTTTTTCTACATCTCTCCTGGCCTTGTGCCTGCCATGCCTGGTTTAGCTGGAAGTTGGGTATATGAAGTCTGATTCAAAACTTGTTTATCCCTTTCAGAAGAAAGTGATTTTTTTAAATTGTTGGAAAGCACAATTGGTTCTGACAACATTATTTTGGCAGGACTGGGGCAGAAAACCAAGAAGCACAGTAGACATTCCTCAGACACTTTTAAAAACCAAAACAAAAAGCCCAAGTCAATCATACATTCAAATGAAAGATTCAGCCTAAAAAAAATTATGACTTTCTGCATAGCAAAAGGCTAAATGCATGCTTGGAGCATTCATTAACCCATTGGTTTTTACAATGTTGAAGCAGAAGGGCTTGACTTTCTTTATGACTCAGCTTTTCAACTTTCTAGACATGGTAAAAACAGGAAGAGCTGGAAACCTCTGAAACATCAAAATCTTAACATATGAAAAGAATTGAAACTGCAAAGTGTCAACTTGCTCTGTTGTTTCATACTCCACTGCTCTTGACTTCACCTGAGTTTTGATTCTGTTTAGCATATACAAGTATGTTGTTCTGCTAAAAGTGCTGGGCTGATGAATTGCTCAGGAAAAAATATTCCAAGAAAGTAGGCACCCAGTCATTACAACAGGAAGAAAATTTAAGTCCTAACATCCCGGGGATAACCTACAGAGAGACGGAAAAGAAAAGCACAGCAGCGCTGAGCTGTGAGCAGTTACTGTGCACAAGGGAGACAACTTCCAGCGAGTGCATCCACCAGCTTCTGGAAAATATTCCCCAGGATGGACACAACCCTGGCTGCAAAGAGGGATGTGCACCTGCAGGAACAGGATATTGTGGTTAAACGTAGGGCAGGAAAAATGTCTGAGGCATGGAAAGCTTGACCTGATCGCGTGCGATACGTGGAGAGGGAAGGGAGATGGGTGACACAAGGAAGTTGTTTGTAGCCCTGGATCACTCAGTTGGGCTTAGCTGACACGTCAGGCTGGAAACCTGTTTGCTACAGCAGGATTTTCACAGGAGCTGTAATGTAAGGCAACACTGCAGCCTCACCACTCTCTGTGTGTGCTGACACAGGCAACTTTGCAGCCACACAGACAAATTAACCATGGAACTGAAGATTCAGGTTAAATTCTGCCTTACCTGAGAAGGTGTATAAAGACAGAAGCAAGGAGGGTAAGATAGCAAAAGGAAAAAAATATGACTCTCTTTTGACAATTTAACCACAATTTCAGTTTAGACCAGCTTAGAGTGTGCAGAGAATTGATCCTGGAGCGCCAAAGAGTAGAATGATGCCCATTAATCTTAATTGCTGATAATAAAGAAAGATGATTTTTAATGTCCCCAAAGAGGAAAAGCAGTCTGGGAGATTGTGGTGTTCAGTTGGTCTAGGCCCACCAGTGCAGATACGAAATGGCAAAGCTGAGGACTACTTTTGTCCTGTTTACTTTTACTGGTGTACTAGTTGGTCTGTTGGCTCTTTAATAACCAAGGACAAAATTCTGTCCCAAGCTTTACTCCAGGCACAAAATGGATCTATGATGACCTTTCCCTATAGCTCAGTCTCCAGAAGACATCTGCTTGGAGCTGACAAGAGGAGCATTTCTGCTCTTGCACTCAGAAAGGCAGACCAGCCTTTGCTGTGTGGGACAAGCAGCTGCAGTGGAGCAGAGAGCCAGCAGAGTTCCGGCCCGTGTGTCCTGGGTGAGTAATTCAAGCTGGAAGGCCTCTGCATGGAAATTCAAGGACTGCTGGACTGGCTGCTGCAGAGGAACATGTGTCAGTGCTTGAGGAAGCAGTAAGGCCCTGCAGGAAAAGAGGGGCTCTCAGAGAAGAAAGCACACTCCCTTCTTGGATAACATGCCAAAGGCAGCTCCCCCGCTGGGTACTGCAGCAAACTTTTGTGTCAGTGCAACTTATTTTCCTGAAAATGTCTCATTTCCTTCCATCCCACAAGCACCTCAGGTGACATCTCTTATCTATGACACATTCTTCTCTAATGTCAAGCAATATTAAGCCTGACTTGGTTGAACAGAGGATACTGGTCCTGGAAGTTGTTTCAATAGCAATTCCATGTTCATTAACATTATCTTACATGTCAGAGACCAAGTTATTCCACAGGGCAAACAAACCTGGCAGGATTTAATCAGAATGCACCTAACTACTATCAAGGACAGAGCATTGGAAATAATTTGCTGGGACACAGGGGCTGCTCTTGAAGGAAGCTCAGCTTTCAGAGTTCACAAAGCATGAAAGCTCTCTGGCTGTCCAGCAGAGAGAGCTTCCAGCCTCCGGTGGAAGCTTTCCAAGGAGGCTCTGCCAAGGAGGCTGTAGAGGCAGCTGTCATCGAAGAATAGTCAGTCAGCTCTCACCTCTGCCGAGCTTTCAGTCTGGAGACCCAGAGTTTGCTGTCCTCCCACTGAGCTTCTTCAACAGCAAGGAAAGAAATGTCACAAAACACTCAGCCATCAAACATATCCCCCTATTCTCCCCTCATTTCAACCCCACTCCTTTTCCTCCAGTCATTTACCCCTAAAGTAAAGAAGCTCCTCCTTCACATGATTTTGTTCTACCACTTCAGATCTGGAAAACCTAAGTGTTTTTTTTTTCTTAGGCTGAAATGGAGTTCTTGCAGCTGCCACAGATGTTTTAAGCAGCATTTTATTATAAGCAAAATCAATAAGGCAGTTTTGCAGCCTTTCTACCACTGAAACAAACAGAATTAGCTTAAATGACAATCTCGTTACTGCTGTAGAGACTTCAATAAATGGGAGCCCTTCCCACTAAAATAAAAACCAGATGAAATTAGACATAACAAAAAATCAAATAGCCCAATTAAGAACACTGCATCCACAGCACAAGTGGAAGATCAATACCCCTTCAGAGGTGCAGAGAGAGTCAATTGCCCCCATTTGCACATAAAGAGTTCATCCATCAAAGCAACATCTCATAGCAGGATATTCAGGTTTGATTAACCTTTCATGGTGCTTTCGTGTTAAAACTACAGTCCTCAGTGCTGGGCCTGATTATAGAGAGCACTCTGTGGGTCTAAATGGAATAATATTTCTCTTTATGCATTAATATGGCCAACCTTATTCTCACTCTACCAGAGGAAAGCTTCATAAGTAGTGATTTAAACCCCACAGTAATGGTGCTTTTGTGCTAAGTCACCATTTGAAATATAACATGATGCTCTAAAATAACACAATATTAATCATGGTCATTATGAAAACAGCTCTTCAGTTTTCCTCATGTTTCTCCATGGTTTTCTATTATGCTGAGGACATTTATTATATTAAATATTCATTCACCTTTTATTTATTTATTTATTTATTTATTTTTATGATTAACACTGCTGAGGTCCAAATCCAAGAACTGCAAAGTGAGGAGGTGTGGTTTTCCTGAAAGCAGATACTAAACCTCTGGAGGTGTCAGGGATTGTATTTAGCTTTGCAATTCCCTCTGGAAAATCAGACTTTAAAGACCTTTAAACTCTCCAGAGCTCTAGTACAGGGAAAAAAATTCTTCAAGACTCTATATCCTATCTGCAGCCAAGATACACAGGGGAAAATCACAATATTCATAACAATAGGAGCCTCTCCACCCTGTGTATCATAGAAAGTGTTACTGTGAAATACTCTGTCAAGATTTCCAGATAATTTCAGAAATCACAGGGATGTAACATTTAAGACTAAGCCTCAGGTTAAAAACTCCCTTCCCTCCTGAGCATCCTAATTCCTCAAGAATTTAATTTAAGCACTTACAGTCTCTTATTTTTGGTATTAGCTGTTCCCAGACAGACACACCTATTTCTTATGAGGGGACACATGATCAAAGTCAGGTATTCTTTTGAAAAGATTGGAGAATTCAGTGGAAAACTGAATTCTGCCAAAACCAAAACTGTTGAGAAACTAAAAGCAGATTCAACATAAAGTGTTGGTTGAAAGAAATGGGTGGGAAATAGTTTGGAAACATTAAAATATTTCCTTTTCAATTTTGGGAGAGAGGGATGGTATTCAAATAATTTTGAAGGGTCATTTCTCATTTAGAAGCTGATGTTCACAAGAAAGACAGAAAAACCCAGCAAATTGCTTTGGAGTTAATGGGAAAGTTTTAAGCCAAACCAAGGTAAAATGATGGATTTTATTTAATAAAATATTTTATATTTATGTTCTAAGAACATAATAATTTTTTCCTTATTTCTTCATTTTTACCAAGGACAAAAAGCCCCCAAAACCTCTCCAGCTATGCTTGTTTTACCACACAGAGTGTTCATTAATTTATTTTTTTTTTTTAATGATTAAAGGGACTGCACCCACCCATCTCTGGATCAGTCAAACACTCTTGTGCCTCAGTAGCAGCATCCAGAAAGGAAGTGGAGCTGGCAAACCTGCAACCCTTCAGCTTTCCAAACCTGCACCCTCCGTGAATTTAACGGCTTTTTATTACTCTTAAATTGATTAATATATTTTCACTGGCAATACATCATATTCATTTTCTGCCGTTATTAAAATAGTTTTAAAGGCTCAGTATCCGAGAGCCTTGCCCAAGGAGTGAGGCCTGGAGGGAGGGAATGTGGAAAGCCCACCCTTGCACAAGGCTGCAATTCCCAGGTGCCCGTTCAGCTCCTTCTCCCTTGGGAATAAAATCATCCACCACAACTGGGGCCAGTCCAGGGCTTTCTCTCCCTCCTTGCTTGGAATGGTCACTGGGAGAGCTCAGCAGTCTCCACATGGCACCAGCAAACTCCTTCTCCAGCCTAAATGTGAATATAATCTTTTTTTTTATACCACACCTGGTAAAACTTCAAGTGTTGTGTTTCTCCTGCAGCCATGGTCAGAATTTTCAGTGGAAATTTGAAGATCTCCACTCCAGCTGGAACCCTGAAATCCTCTAGGTTCACCAGCAAGTGAAACAAACACACAAATAGATCTAAAGGTTCCTAAAAGGTGAGACAGATGAAATACCAGCTCTGCAGTCTTACTGTGGAAGAAATAAATCTGGCATTTTTCGCCAGAAAAGGATGTGGGATAAATAAGGCAGCAATTCTCAAACAAGTCTTTTACCTGATAGAAGCTGAAAGGAGGTAAAAGCCTTCCTTTTATTTTTCAAGAAGGATCTTCTGATAGTTTCCTGGTGCTGACTATTTGATTCATTAGCTGTAAAAATTGAAACAGTCATTTTCTCATTGCAGCAATTCAATGTATGGAAAAAAGAGCACAAGGAATAGAAAGAGGGAAAAATGTCAAGAATTGCCAGAAAATTTGTTTGCCCTCGTGAATTTTGACCTGGCATAAAAATAGATTAGGTTTTGACTAACCTTTCTTAGGGCATTGGCTGGCATGTTTGTTTTTACTGCTGTTGCACATGCTTAAGCTGAGTTGTACTGAATGTGCTTTGATTGTTATCAGGGATGATACAGAAATTCACCACCCAGGTCCCCCTTAGAAACTGGAAGACATTCCCATTCTATCTGTCCTAAACTCCAATATCATCTCTGCATGCAATTGTTGTTATCGAAGAAATTACTTTGCTTAATATTACTTAATTACGGGTTCACTGACAAATGGATTTTCAACTCAACACGTGTGATCTTAGATGTATTTAGAGTGCACAAACACAAATATGATGAGATAGAAATAAAATTTGGGGTTGTATTTGTCTTGTTCCTTGCATTTGAGCCTGGCATGAACCCAAGGCTACATTTCCTCATACAGACATTTCTGGTTTTTTATGTCCAACACAGCCATAAGCAGCAATATAATGTCTGAATCCTCATAAAACATGAGTTTTTATGTTGGTCTTTTCCTCTAACATTCACTTGTGTTACAGTACAATGTTTTCACGCATGTGTTAAGATTTTACTGAGAGTATCTTGTCCTGACTTCTTTGCACATATAAACATCCAAAGAACGTGAAAAAGAACCCCCAAAACATTATGCACAGATTATCTGCATTAAGTCTGATTTTAACTTTTGACCCTTTTTCACATGTTGATCTCAGTTTTGCCCTGCCCTGACTGTC
Source organism: Prinia subflava (assembly GCF_021018805.1). Lineage (NCBI taxonomy): Eukaryota > Metazoa > Chordata > Aves > Passeriformes > Cisticolidae > Prinia > Prinia subflava. Next base: position 3,117,984 of record NC_086271.1, read on the forward strand.
TGGTACTTGGCTTTTCCTTCTCCTCCAGGCATTTCCACTTCATTTCTAGAGACCTGTGGAATTTTGTTCTTGGAGAGGAATAAGTTGAAATAAATAAATGTATGTTGAATTTCTATTTTAATATATAATGCATAAAGAAACTCAATGCAAGGGTATGTTAAACTCCCTTCAGAACAAAACGAGTCAGAAAAATCCCAGAGAGAAAACAAGTGAGGCCATTAACACATGGTGATGGTGTGAGACCACTCAGAAAGCACACAGCCCATACCAAATCATTCATTAACAGCTAATGAAAGGCAATGCTATTCTGTTAATATGGATTAGAGATGAAGTCTGAACTGTGAATTCTTGCCAATTTAAACCCTTCCTGTAACAGCGTGAATAAAAGAATCCATGGACATCTTCCTGACACGGGGGCACTAAATCATCCTAAAATCAATACCAGGGCTTTGGTTTAGTCATCTCCAAGAGCTGAAGAAGGCTGGCATTTGTCTGCCAAGTCTGTGGCAGGATGAGAGGCACAGCTTAAATAAAGTGGAACGGAAACTACTCCAGCTGCCCCCACATGCATTTTTTAAATCCTGACAAGAGTCAGTCTGGGAATGTGAGGATTATGCCAGGCTGGCTGAATGAAAAAGAGCACTGCTTCTGGAGCATATGTTTCCTCTCAGTCTAGAGGTGGTCTCCTCGTGGGCCAGAATTTCTTTGCACTTTCTGTTTGGCATGAGCGTGAAGGATCCAAAGGTATTTTTAACACAGAATGAGAAAGTGCTCGGGCAGAATGCCTCCCACACAAGATGACACTCACACTGGGTCTCTCCTAGTACATTTCCAGACTTGCTTTGTATTTATACAATACAGATGATTTTGCAGTGTTTTCCATTTTAAATTTCTACAAGTCGCAAAATAATTTCAGACACTTAATAAGAAACAAAGGACAAAGGAAACACAGTTATGTTGTTACTGGGAGTAACTGAGTTTTCCTTAAGTCCTACTTCCTTAAGAAAATGGAGCTTCATTTCTCTGTCTTACACATTGCAGGAAAAATCTGGACAGAAACATTCCCAGGAGCCTAAATATCAAGGGGCTAAAAAAAAAGTTAACATAGAGGGAGGACTGAAAATATTTATGAAAAGAAATACAAGAGGAAAAGAGTATCAGTGTGCACAAATACTTCTACTCAGCTGAAACATAAAAATTTTCATTTTCATAAATAAAAGATAGACTCAAAGAAAAAACCCCATATTTTCTTCACAATAAAAGTTCCCAGTATTTAATATTTCACATTACCTTTTTACCCTGCATTAATCTATGTATTTGGTCTTAGTTAGCAAAATGCTATATTTCTACAGATTGGCTTTAAAATGAGCCACCACTGAAAACAGAGAAATTATGGCTTAAGGTATTACAAAAATCAGCTCAGTTTTGTTACTCTCAGTGGAATCACACCAGAGAAAGATGAGGATGTCAGTCTGTACTAAATTTAGTAGGCAAACAAAAAGGAAATCATATCTGAACACTCACAGTTAAGTCTGAGTAGAAGTTCAAAAGTTTTACTTCTCCCCTGCCCTCCAAAGCTAAAAGGTTTTGCTCATATGGTCTTGCTCTACCTCTTTGCTAAAAGATTTAAAAAAATTCCAAGGTTTCCAAGCATAGGGATGTGGTATAAGGAATTCAGAGACATTGTCTTAGCTCTTGTAAACACAGAGAGGAATGCTGCAGAAAATAGATTAACTTATATAAAAATACATATTGTACCCGGTGAGGTGGGGTATCCCCAAGCATTTCTTTTTCTGATTTTCATAATTTTTCAGACTTATTTTCAGCAGATGACCCTCAAAAATAGAATTGGCTGGGAACTGTTTCTGGAGTTACCTCAGAGAGCTAGCTGAATACATGAAGAAAACTATGGTTTTTAAGGTTTGCTGATACAAGGAAAAACACAAATCTAGAACAAATAAAAGCTGTGGATAGAGAAGGTCCAGCTGCCATAAAGGTGTGGATCTATTGCTCTCATGAAGAATCTTGAGAAAATGGTGCTGGTGCTGGGACAATCCTCACCCCGGCTCAGAACTTTCTGGAGGAAAGATAAAACTTAAAACTTGACAAGTTTTCCCAATGCTGACTAAACCCTCTGGTAACCATCCTTCATCCTGGTTTTGATTTTACATGCCCTTCAAAACCACCCAAACTGGATTAAAGATTTGGACAGGGAGAATTTGCCACAGCCTTTGCAGAAAAAAATTACCTCTCATTGTCATTTCTTTCCCCCCAGTCTGTAATTCTGAATTTAAGTTGACCATGCACACGCTATTTTGCCTTTCTGTACAAGTTTTACTCTGCTCCCCGTAGCAAAGAGCACAAAAACAATTCAGGAGCTTAGTCAAATGAAACAGCACCGCGTTTGCATTCCCTGCAGCACGCGGGGATTTGGAGCAATCCCTCCGTTTTGGAGGGGCAGTAAAATCCATCTCTGACAGCAGGGTGGCTGCAGAACCTGCTTTGCTGATAGCGATCAGGCTCGTTCTGTATTCCAGCCGTGCAGCGCTGCGCACCAACGCAGCAATAACAAACACCGCATCCTCCGCGGGCCCGGGGCTCAGCTCTGCTGCTTTCTAATGCTCTTCATGCTCAGGTTAATGGGCAAAGCAAGAGGCTTGTTTGCCCTTAAGAGGCAATATTTCAAGCAGTAATTCGAGCCGAGGGTTTTCCATCACTTCCACCCGAAGTCACGGATCTTTGAGCGCTTTCCATGTTTTCATAATTCCGTTTGCTGGTAGACTATCGATTCCTAAAGATAACACGACTTGAGAGATCAGTAAAGGTTAGCTGGTAAAAGAAAACATGCATCATTTAAAATGCCTCTGTGCATCTGGGAGTTCAACAATACCTATTAGTATTACTTTGGAGTTACAGGAAGCAACTGCTTTCAGGATGATTTTTAATCCAGATTTTTGCCTGTAAAACCAAGTACAAGCAATCTTTTCATATGAAGACAACTTGGACACATAGTAACAGGAAATTTGTCTCTTCAAAGTTAAATAAATTCCCAAGATTGGATCTTCAATAGGAACTCTTTCCAACGTAGTTCTAAATCCCTGCTCCCTGAGCTTATGGCAGGGGCTCTCTGCATTTTTCAGCTGTAGGATAACCCTGGCTCTTACTTCCACAACCCAACAATGAGGTGAGCTAAGTTTCTTCTCCCTGTACTGAGTTTTGATTTTATTTACTCACTCCACAGGTGAGAGCAGAAGGAATAATTCCATTTACTGATTTGTTCATTGCAAAATACTGTGGTTGGTTCTAAAGCAAGCAAAGTCCCTCATGGGTCAAGTGCCTTACACAGAAGAGCAGCACTTCTCTTTCTTGAAGTTCTTGACTGAGTTTTCAGGGAAATTACAGGTAAAGCATGAACAAAAAGAATTCAGTTTTCCAGAAAATTTTTATATTAAAAAAAGGAATTGATTGCATTCAGAAATCCATCTTAATACTCTGACCTTCTATGATTTTTTTAAATATTTTCCTTCTTACTAGACAGACAAATGTATTAAAATAATTAAAAAGATCACAGAAAAAGAGGTTAAAGATGCTTCATTTTTCACAACCTTTGAAATTTAATTCATATTCACAACTAACAAGAAGTACTCTATGTATTTGGAAAAGTAAATCACAGATGTAGATGGAAGATTTTGAAAAACCTTCTTGTGTCTGACTCACACTGTAAAATCAGACTAATTTATTTTTTGCATATTTTCCCACTTCCTTTTTCTTCACCACCTTGCTACAAGCCCTTGCTATCATCCAGTGTGAAAAAGTTTACATCTGTCTGTAACAGGCTTCCCCAGCTATGACATAGCCATTTTCCAAAATAGTGCTTTTATAAACACAACTTGCAAACTTATCGAATATGATTAGATATTACTTAAAAGATTACAAGTTTACAAATTTAGAAAATTGTACAAAGCATAAAATACCCAGAATAAAGGTAAAAAAATGCTCTTTTTACAAACATTCAAACCCTCAGAGCTTTACTACTAATGGGCTTACTTCTATTATTTCTCAACCTATATCCACCTTTGCAGTGCTATAATGCCAGAGATAATTAGTGCATGTGTCGGAGTCCATGTTTCCATGGATCCTCCACAGAGAAGTGAAAAGTACAGAGATAGAATTAAAGCCTTTAGAAAAATTAGAATATATAAAAGCTTTAAATGCACAAAGTAGAAATCTAACCCTTAGCTTTAAGCTTTACATGCCCTAAGTCCTAGTTCAGTGTAGAAGGACACAGCTTCAGGCCTAGTGATAGAGTAAAGACATAACAAAAATAGGGTAGATTGTTGCTTGTAACTCGTATAAACTTAAAGACATAACAAAAATAGGGTAGACTGCTGTTTGTAACTCGTATAAACTTTATGCAGGGAAGATAGAGTTTTTCATATATGATAGGATAGAGGTTTTTTACAATAACAAGATAGAACTTGAGGCTAGCAAGATAGTGTTTTGCGTTAATAGATATGTTAAGTGCGTAGGTTCTGATACTGTTTTTCGTAGTTTTACGAACTTTAGAATTGTACCTAGATTGGTTAGTGTGTAGATAAAAAATATGAATATGCATTTTGCAATTTGGGATAAAAAGCCTCAGGGTTGGAGGTGGAGGCATCGATTGATTGATCAATTCGATCCATCGATCCAACCTCCATTCTCTGCAACCTGAGGAACGATCCTTGACAGGGAGCCGAGATGGGATTTTAAGGTATTATACATCGCGGTCCCCGCTCTAAGGGACCTGGGCCCCGGGGTCCCCCCTTTTCCCCTGCAGCACTTGCTACCGGTGCGCTGGTTGGGACAGTCGGGGACTCTGTGTGGGGAGGGACCCCGGGGCCCCACTGTCCTCGCGATCTCGCGGACGGGAACCCTGTGCGGCTCGGACCCTCCATCTGCCCTCGCGGTCCCCCGGACGGGAACCCTGCGCGGCTCGGACCCTCCATCTGCCCTTGCGATCCCGCGGACGGGAACCCTGCGCGGCTCGGACCCTCCATCTGCCCTCGCGGTCCCCCGGAGGGGAACCCTGTTTGGCTCGGGCCCCCATTGCCCTCGGGAACCCTGCGTGGCTCGGGCCCCCACTGCCCTCGCGATCCCCCGGACGGGAGCTCTGTGCGGTTCGGGATTTCCCGTTGCGTCCGCTTCCCTGTGGTCGAGGGTTCTGTGTGGGTTTGGAATTTCGGGGTCCCTTTTGTTACTACGATCCCTGTGGCTGAGATTCCTGTCTGAAATTTGTGATCGATTCCTCTCTGTTAGTGTGATCCCAGCGATTGAAAATGCAGACAGTAATAAGAGGTTGCTTTACCCTGAGGCTGTGAATTATATGCTCTGTCTATAGTTTTATTAGAGCTTTGTTTGTTAGGAATTCAGTGCTTTATTTGCTGTTTCATTAGAACTCTGTGTGTTAAGATTTCTATGCTTTAGTTATTGTCTTGTTCAGACTTTCTTTGCCTAGGTTTGTAACTGGTTGTAGAATAAGGCCGCTCTTAGAACTCTCTGCCTTCAGATATGTGCTTTTGTATAAATAAATTACTCTATTTAGAAATCAAGATGTGGTGAGATCTTTAGAGACTTTATACCCGTACCCAGCCTAAGCATGCATGCTTGTCAATTTGATTTTGGTTAACTTTTATGGCTTCTTTATGTTATGATTCCCATGGGAGCTTGCAGTTTGCTCACTAGCCAAGCAAAAAAAAAAAAAAAGCATTTATTTTGGGCTAAACAATAGCACAGTTTAATTAAGAGGTGTCACGCTATTTATTGCCTATCACGTGCTGTAGCTTTGATGAGGGGGCTCCAAACACAAAAAGTTCATCAGATTGAATTTCTCTGCTGTAATTTCCTACCGGAGAAAATGTGACACAAGGCAGAGAACCAATTTCCCATTTCTATTTAGCATTTATATTGACAGAATTAATGATTTTATCATCATCTTTGCCCGTCTCCTAAATGGAAGGCATATATTGCCTGCTGAGACAGTAATTTTTCCACTAAATTATGTATATATGTGTGTGCAGGCACTTATATGCACTCACACACACACACATCTGTATGCGTGTGTGTGTGTATATATATATATATATATATTTCTGCACTTATTTTTCCATAGAGAAATTATAGCTTGTTATTAAACTCCTGCTGAGAAAAGAAAGGTAAAGAGCTGGGAAAGGTAATTAGGAAGAGTAATAAGAATGATCTTAGACAATGTTTCTGAAAAAGGGATAAAGGTGAAAGAATCCTTTGCACATTCACCACGACAAAGGGCTCAGGAAGGCCCAAGCCAATGAATTCATGGCATGTTGATGGAACTAATTTTATTTCTGAAGTTCCCCCACGAGAGTGCTATACAATATATATGCTGCACATTTGTCAAAGTTGCCATGTAAGAAATTTCAATTTCCTTCTCTGAAAATAATTGATCAAAGGATCATGAAGTTCAAAAGACTAGGGAAATGAATAAATATTATATAGAGATATAATGCATTGTAATCACACTGCATATACTATTTTAATAGAAATCTGGAGACCCCTGTTACAATTCTTGAACCTCTTAATGGAGCCAGAGAGGTCCATTTTGTAGTTTCACATGCTGGAATTGGGCTGAACTCCTTCCCTGGTAATCTAGCCATCTTTATAATTTTGTTAGAGGTCACTACCTTTAATTTACTGCTAAAATAATATCAAGTGGATGATATCTTACATCTCTTTTCATTAATATTCCATGCTCTGAACAACTTCTGTTGGACTCTTTTCTAAGTAAGAATCAAGAACAGCCTTACTTTGTTTTAGGGAATATCTAAACTTATCTGGCAGAGAGCAAGATTTATGCAAAGGAAGAAGGACAAGTTTCAGAGGGCAAGTTAAACTAAATTCTCCTCTTTATGGTTTGACACAGGCAGGCTGTGCTCATACAGGTTTGCAATTTGGGGTTGTCAGGCTAAAATATAAAAAAGTTAAGTTTCAGCTCCTGTCTCTGCTGTCATTAAGGCTTTCCCTTTACTATGGGTTTGAGGTGCCATTTTCCCTTAATTAAGGCACCGAGGTGCCCTTTTTTCTCTACATGAGTGCCAGAGCTGCCTCCCAGAGCTGCCCTGGAGCTTTAGATCCCTTGGCTCCTCATTCCAGGCCAGGTCAGACATCTCACCCTGCCCAGGCAGTACAGAAAGGACAGAGCAATGGATAATTTCAACTCCCAGCCATCTACTCATGGTCATCCACCTCCAGAACCCCGTGAGAGCACAAATAGGATGATTTCCCATTGCATTTTTGCCCACAGAGGGTTGACACTGCAGGGGCATGAGATGGATGGAGTTAATGGCAATCTGAACAGAAATTAAAATTTTTTATTTGAAATATTTACCTCCAGGTGGTCCACAGGCCAAATGTATCAGGGTTCACCACAAATCCTGGAGGTTACCTTGCCTTTTGCTGAATACCAGTGAATTTCTGTGTGAGCATCTGAGGAGGGAAGTGTTTTACTCAGCACTAGAACACTACTCTGATGCTCCTACACTTTCCAATTAGCCCATAGCAGGACAGTCTTCCTCAATTTCCTGTATATGAATTCACTGGAAATAAACATTGAACTAAAGCCTCTCTGGCCTTTTGGTTCTTTCTTTCCTTTTTTTTTTTTCTTTTCTTTTTTTTTTTTTTTTTTAATTGCTATTTCAAACTCCAAATCTGCTTGGGAAAGCTCCCAAAAGTAAATCCCTTTTCATATGGGCCAGCACCCTTGTCTGCAGAGTCATAGGATGCAGATGTGTTCTGAGTAAAAGTGGTTATTTGATGGTTACTATTTCAATTTAAGCTATTTGGCATGAACAAAATTAGCCTGGGTTGAGAATATTCTTATGGGAAGGAGTTGCAGAAAAATACTTTCTTATACAAAGCTCTTTTTTCTATAGGCTTATAAAAATTCTTATATTGCAAATCATTCATCTGGCAACCATTTGGCTTCAACAATATGTTATAAGGCATTAAAGAGGTATCCTAAATTTACAGATTATTCCAACTGCCAGGGCAGATACCCTTACAGAGTTTACAAACAGCCTGTACTGGTACTACAGACACTTTTCTGACTGTAAAATTATTGTGTATATTTTCTACCCATGTGCTACAGTTGAAATAAGAGCAATCAGGATGTTTTCATTTCATAAAGAACACAGTTTCAGTAAGTTCTCTAGTGGTGGGCCTGGGTCACGCTTCTCCCTGATTTCATTTTCTGAAAGGTTTTGAAAAATTACTGCAAATTAAAAAGCCATAGAATTAGTGTTTGCACTTTCCCCCCAACACACATTTTAGTCATTTTTATCAGTGAAACAACCAACATACTTAAAATACCATTGAAGGGAATTGATATTGTTAAAGTTTGTGCTATAATGGGAGTTCTTTACAGAAATAATACATTTTAGATGATGAATGAAATAAAAATACACAAAACAGACACTTGCAATTGCATTATTTTTGTAATGCAAACTACTGAAATTTTACAAAGTAAAAATTATAAAGGAATCCTATTTCTGGGTAATTTATTATCTGTAAGGACAATATTAACAACCTTAAAGGACATATAGAATTTGAATTCTGCTGCCTGTAAATTCATCTTAAAAAAGGCAAACCTGCACTGTTTTCTGTCTACCCAAAAAGGACTGTAATAGTAATGTGATTATTTTGGTAATTTATATATGAAATAAACCTTTACAAGTGTTTTAATTATGTATGTTATGGGAACCTGAATATGCTCTTCATCTGGAAGGGCTCCCTGTTGCATTGTAAGCAAGAAGAAGTAGATCCTTTTATGACGTCAACTTCCCTTCCTTTGGAGTATCACATCTAAAATGTCCTGAGGAAATAAAACCCAAAACAAAATCAGTGGGAGCTGTGCCTGGGTTACGGGCTGAGGACAGAAAATGCCTCCCTCTGTAGAGATGTTCTGGTTAATTTACAAAGTCTCCAGTGCTCTAATTGGAAATGCAGAACAGGATAGCTCACAGACCTCCAGCTCTCCTGGCCATGGAAGAGTCTCCCACAGCCTGGAGCCCTCGGGAGCATCCCAGGCATGAGCTCTAACTGGGGCTCTCCAGCTCTGTTGTTGCTCGAGAAAAACTCAAAAAAATCAATGTAAACTATTACAGTACAGATAAGAAATACAATCAAACTCACATTTAAAAACCATTGACTGCTAAAATTGATTCATGAGCTTCGAAGGCTTATTGTCAGCAGTGTTTGTATAATGCAACCTGTGGCTGCTGCCTGCCTTGGGCTGCAATGTTGGATCTGTTCCATTTCCATCTGTTGAAACAGGCTGGGGAGGTGGTTTTTAAATCTCTTTATGACCCATTCCTCATAACTCCAGGGGGAGCAGGCACGGGTGTCTTCTGTTAATGGGCAGCTGTTAAAACCAGATAGAGCTGTGCTCTTGGTCTCTTCCAAGACCCATCCTCCCTCCAGGGATATCTGCTGTCCGTGGGTCATGGAGGCTCACTGCATGGATTCCATCATCCATGGGAGATGCTCCACCCAGGGGAGGAGCCTGGCATTCCCACCTGGATAAAAGCTGAGCTTTGGAACACCAGGGCAGCCTGTGTGCACTGCATTCCCAGAGGAAGACCAGACCCATCTCACACCACTGGACCTTCAGAGGAAAACTCACCCTTCTACAGGATCATCTCTGCTCTAACAGAACCACATCTGTCCCTCAAGGAGGAATTAATTGGACTGCTCCCAACTCCCTGACCATAACAGTGTCAGGTCCTGACCCTGTCAGGGTTTTCTTTTTTTGTTAGTTGGCCTTTTTTTTTTTGTACTACTACCTTTTAAATATTCCTAGTAAAGAGCTATTATTCTTATTCCCATATTTTTGCCTGAAAGCCCCTTAATTTCAAAATTTCAATAATTCAGAGGGAGGGAGTTTACATTCTCCATTCCAAAGGAAGCTCTGGCTTTTCCCTGGCAGACACCTGTCTTTCCAAACTAAGACACTTCCCCAGTCACTTCTGCTGCCACAGCTTCCACCCAGCAAGGGAGAGGAAGTTCCTGAACGGAACCAGGGAAATCACAGAGAACCCTTTAGGAATTCACATGTCTGTGGAGGAGAACAGTTCATGATGGCTCTCCAAAGATGAGATTTTTGTGCCACATGATCAAATCACATCAATGGGAGAGTATCTCACAAGAAGATGTTCCTGCAAGATCTTGCCAGGCAAAAAGTGTGATGTGAATTATTTCTGAGAACTGAAAAATTTGGATCATGACAATTTGTCTTTAACAGAGTTCAATGCAAACAAACACCAGAAAACTCAGTGGTGATGCTTTGCATTGCCTTAGTCTTGCTTGCAGAGGTTAAAAGAGATTAAAAACTGAAGGCAGAAGGAGATGAAGGAAGGACAGTGGCACTATTTGGATTAAAAAGTCATATCTCCAGAAATCTGGAGCTATCAGAGTTCAGTTTGGAAAAGGGTACAGTTAGAGTGTTAAAAGAAAAGCATGTGACAAATTAATTAAGGGATTTTAACTCTTGGCAGCTGATTCATACCCTCTAAATATCTCCCAAGATAAGGATATTATAAGGGTGTTGTGTGTGAGGGTAAATGACAAATCTGTGTTGTAACCTACTCATATCTGAACCCTAGAAAAATAATTTATTATAACAGAGAAACTAATTCATGACAGAAAAGGTAACCACTACATTTTGCTTCTTTACCTGCTCTGTAACCAGGCTGCAATTTCCTATAGTGTCTTCAATACCAAAACCTGTTCAATTAATTCCTTCAACATGGCAAACAAAGCGTGAATTATTTTCTTCAAATATTCACTCCTGAAGGAGTATTGATTAGTGCACATTAGCTGGATAAGTAAATAGCAGAGTTTCTGGTCTCCATCAGGCTGATACTTAAGGACCCCTGGCTCAAACACTTGTTTATGAATCCAAAACTGTGGATCGTGAATACTCCAGCATGCAAGTTTGGCATTTGTTTTGCACAAACATACATCATGCTCCCAGTCACTTTGATTTTCAAAATGGCACGATTTTTTGGACCTCTGGCAAGAATCAAAGTCAGTGCAGCGGGCTTACAGCATTTGACATTTTACCTCCTGGAATCAAAATGACAAAACTTTGCTTTACAAATTCTTTTCCTCCCATTTTGAGATGGAACTTCAGAGCCACTGAAAGCTTCTGTGAGATTTAGAGCCTCAAGAAAAGGCAGAAAGTAGTCCCATGCTTCATTTTAATCTTCACCTTTTAGTCATTTTTATAGCCCCAGCATTGCAGCCATCCCAGAGGTGGGGTGTCTGCAAGCAACCCCCGTGCTTGGGGAGCGTGGAGCACTGAGCAGCCAGTGGGCCCTCACAATGTCACTTGGTAAAAAGAGCCTGAAAAATTAAATTCATTTCATAACCCCATATTTTTTTTATTGCCCACAACCATCATAATTTTTTACTTCACTGAAATGGTATGCAGGAGAAAAAGAGCAGGGGGAAGACACAGATATTAATGAGGTAATGGAAGAAATGACTTAAAAATTATTCTAGGAAAATTGATCTTCAAAAGATAGTTCTGGCTCCTCACTTTGCTTGGGTTTAAGGTTTTGATAGCCACATTTTCAAGCTCAGTTCAAGGACAGAATATGGACTAACACTTAAACACCTCCACTCAACCAAAAAGAAAATGAAACACCCTAAAATAGATTGTCAAGTAAATAACACAGCTCCAAAGCCTAGAGGACTGCCAGTCTTCAAATCTGATATCTGCAAACCAGATCTGTTTAAGTCCTGAAAGGGATTTCAGCAATAGATTATGTGACAATAATGTTTACCAAGAAGCAGAGTGGAAAATACAAAATGACAGAGAAAATGACATTTTCATCATGCTTTAGTTTCAAGCACAAAACACGCTGGAACAATCCAGCAGTTAAAAGCACTGCTGTTAAGGAAACTACACCTACACAATTGATTCAAAAATCTACTGCCTTACAGGTTCATCATCTTGGCAAGTGGTTAATTATTCCTTGCTATTTTGAGATTTGGAGAACCCCAAAATAACTTTGGAGACATCAATATAGAAAACACTTTTTATCAAAGGAACTCTGCACCAAGACAGACTTTTTTTTGCTCCCAGACACAAATTGTTCTTTGAATTCCTGCCAGGTGAGTAGAAGGAAGTGGCATGCCAAAAGGAAACGAAAAAGTCAACATATTAGTTCCTTATGCCAGCACTTCAGATGCTGTTTGAGAAATAATGTGCTGAGAACAAAACCTTAAACAACAGACAGGTGAATGCCAGTTGTTTTCCAACAGCGACAGGTGCAAGAAATCTTGAGGAAAGTGTTCATTATGAGCAAGGCTCATAATTGAACACTTAAAAATTGTAGCTTAATTTAGGTCATTTATCATCCTCCTCAAAGGCCCTTTTGTACAATTGAATTTTGAAGTGCTTTGTTTGCTCTTAGATGATCACAGCTGCTGTGGTATCACTCCAGCAGCTGTTTCATAGACAGAGTGCCCAATTCATTTCCAGAAGTAACTCCAGTTCTGCCCCTGGATGTGGATTTGGCTGTGCAGGTGCCACTGTGCCAGGGGCCTGCATGAATAAAGAGCCAGAGGTGGCAGACCTCAAAATGATTCCATTCTGGAAAGGTCCACACCCTGAGTTTTTAACTGTCCTTTTCCTTTTGAAACAAGTGGATAATAAATCAGCTCAGATGATTATTGATCTATCTCAGTGCTCTGCTATAAAAATAAGAGGGAAATGGAATTCCTTGACTTTGCACTGCTAGGATTATTCCCCACAGGATACCTGTGTAAAGAGCAGGCTCATCTCACAAGATAACAAACAATTCCTGTGAGACAGAAGCAGTGCTCACCTGGATGTGACTTCTCTGCCTTCATGCACAGCCTGAGAGCAGGGATGTGGTGCTGAGGGGATGCAGAAAACCCACCAGAGGAGTTTCTTCACCCTTCCAAAGAAAACTTCTAAGAATGTGCCTGTTCTGCACAAGGCACTGAGAATTCTTTGGCTGAAGAACCCCTCTGAAAAGGACGTGTCGGTAATTTTGTGTTGGGGGCCACGGCGGGTTTGGCTGTAAGATGTGGAAAGGTGATGGGAGAAATGCATCCTTGAAATGAGTAAATGCTGTGCAGGTCGAACAGCTCTTGTAAAATGACTCATTAATGGCAATCCTAGACTAGGAGGCACCTGAAAATTAGTAGAGTGCAGAATTAGCTCAAAACTGGCACATCAGCTCCATCCTACACCACATCTCTTTAGTTCCAATAAGCACGAGGGCAGAGACATTTAACAGATATTAAAGTTCCCTATTTAGACAGAGTCAGGATGACATAATCACATCCTTTGAAGGCAATGAGGTACTTTTCCAGTCCATTAGCAAGGGAGAACAGTGTCATTACACAATATCCATTAGAGAATTAGTCATTAAAAAAAGTTTAACTCCAGGAGCGATGATAACTGTTGCTCATGACTCAAGAAGTTTAGAAGAGATCTCTGGCTTAATATTACTTCTAAAAAATTGCAAAACCAGGTATATTTTTGTTAAAGTTCACAAGAAAATACATATAATGGTAAGGGAGGCAAATCAGTCTAAGAAAAAAATAATGAAAATTTTGGTAGTGATTCAAAAGCCATGTTTTAAGGAATATAATCCTGTGAAAGACAAGTGGTGCCCAATAATCACAATGTCATCTGTAATAAGGTAACAAGTTTACACAATAAGAGTAACTGATATGTTAAAATTAAGCTTTCGTGAGATTTTTCACCTTGTTCTACAAAGCATATATTATATGGATTCAGACAACTCCACCTCTCAAACATGAAATAGAAGGTCACCAGATGGTCAATTGTGAAAAACTGTTTAATTAGGAATTTTTGGGATCATTTCTAGGCAACTATCTATTCAACTTCAATTTAAATGTGACCATGGCTGATAACATTGATTTGGATTCTTGATAAAGTCCTTTGAAGGATAACAAAGGATTTAAAATATGTTGAAATCTTAGGATAAAAATTAAGATCTACAAAATTACTTGAGAGCAGTAGGCCAAGTCATACAGCAAAATACTAATAGATGCCAGCTTGCTTATCTCTCTCAAAACTTAAAAGGACTTGGGTAAAGAAACTTAATATTAATGATTACTTAAATCAATTAACCAAGGCTCAAGAGAGAAAACAGCTGGCAATTAAACCAATTTCAGTCAAAACAAATAACAGCTTGATTAACTTATTCAAAAGTACATCACATAAACAAGTAGAACACACTCCTGAGGGACATGGTGCAATAGCTTCAAGTTTATACCCTCCTAGAAATTGAGTGTTATGCCAACACAAGTTTCTAGACTCAACACATTGTTAACTGTGTGAAGTGTAACAGCCTGTGGAAAACAGGAGTTCCATCAAATTGATGTAGCAGTCCCTTTTGGATTAAAACCCTGGGAATTCAAATCTGGGCCTGAAAAATGTTAGGAAGAAAAAAACACCCTCTCCAACTACTTAAAATAAACCCACCTAATAGCTTCACCACCACTGCATATTGTAATCTGCCACTTGAAATTATTAACATCTCTGGAGTCCAGTTTGTTAAATAAGGGGGAAGAAATGCTGGCCCTGTGCCTAGAAAACCTCAGCTCTTCACAACATCTCAGGCAACAATGCTTTTAGTTTCCATAGACTGTAACCACAGCTCGTCCTTTAACCCCACTTTCCAGAGTTAAGTAGGGATGACGTTGATATCCAGCAGAAAATTTGAATTTCCTGTCGGCATGGGCTCTTGCACTAGCTGTCAGTTGTGGGTGAGGCAAAGAATTTATCTCCATCCTTATGAAGTCCTAAAACAATCATGAAAATCATTTCCTCCGCTTTCCAAACCCTCAAGGAACGGTTTCTTGAAAAGCACTTCCATATGGTGGTAGGTACAGGAGAGGACTCATTTGGCCAGAGATTCCCTCTCTCTCAGACAGCAGAAAGGTCCAAGAGGGTTATTGTTGGGGCTTGGTGATTAAGCTGTTCCAATACTGCTTTTCTTCTCTCTGCCTGGATACTCCCACTTCAGGAAGCTCCTCGATGTAGAAAAACATATATAATTCACAGAGATTGAAGCTTTTCAATTCTTTTTCACTGATCACTCATTAAAAAGTAAAAAACAGATATTAAATAGAGGAAATGTTCATTTTTCAGAAACATGGTCTCATTCCCATTTGTCTGCAGCAGGAGAAGAAGAAGGTAACAGTGCCTCAGCTACCTCAGTGCTGCGAGGTGGAGGTAGAGGTTTTGACCTGCCCACTGCAGACAGGAGTTAATGATCACCCTATAAAGTTGTATTTTCATTTGCTCAACATAATAAGTTCATTAATTTAAGAAGACCCAAAGACATCCTGTTCGTCACGTTTTTTAGCTCTATACAATCTAAGAATTAAATTTGTCTAGATCACACCACAGTGAAATTAGAGTTTTATAAAAATCAAAATCACAGTAAAAATTGGATTTTTTTTTCCTAGATAAAGAGATGTATCCTAGTTTGAAAAAGACTACTTATCTCACATTAAGAAATAAAAGCTTTGGAGCACTTGCATCAGTGTGATAATTTCAGACTGGAAATTGGTGAAGAGCCATTTTGTTCAAAGCTCTGCATGTGGTATGAACCCACTTATGAGCACTGGAGAAAATGATGAGATTTCCCTTTCTCGTTTACCTGATGTCCAAACTCTATTCATTTCCAAGCAGGGGTAAAGCCCCAGCCCTGCATCAGTTATTTGGCACCCTGGCATCAATCTTGCTGGGGTCAGCATGCTGTTCAGCACTTCAGGGGCTGTTTGGAAGCACCAAAACTGAAGATACCCAGGCAGAAGGGGGAAAAAGAGATTTTCTAACTCGAAAATGGGTGACTGACTCAGCTGGACTTCAGCACAGCAACAGCACCAGGATAGCTCTGGAAGGCTCAGCATGGCCTGCTGGGGTTCATCTCATTTTAGGGGGCCCCAAACAGAGCAAGGAGCCTCAAAAAGGACTTGCTTCAAATACCCTTTATTATCCTCAAACTCTCTGCTCTTGGTTGGCTGGGAAAATAGAGAAGGAAAAAAAGGGGGAAAAAATTAAAAACCAACAAAATTCCAGGATCAGCTTGTGCATCCTACGGTGTCAAGGAAAGGAGACAAGGGTGTGGATCTAGAAGAATCGATGGAGGAAAGCCCCAGAAAGCACATCTTTTACCTTAAAGAAATGGATTTCTAACATTTGGTGGGTCTGTCATGGAGCTAAATTGGAAAAGGCACTGACAGTATCTACCTTTCCTCTGTAACTTGAATTATGAATAGTGTTAAACAATAAGATACAGAGTGATCATGCTATTAAGGCTAAAAAAGCATTGTATATACAATACAAACTAAAAACATAAGATTCATGGGATCTGTTTGAACAGTTCTGCATTCCTAAATACAGTGTTGTGGCTGTTTTAAACTTTACCTTCAGTGAGTGCAAAATAATTTGTTTCTCTGTCCCTGCTACCTGGGAATGCAACACCACAGAATCACAGAATACTTGGGGTTGGAAGGGATCTCTGGAGGCCACCCAAGGCAGGGTCACCTGGAGCAGGTGGCACAGGAGCACATCCAGGTGGGGTTTGTGTGTCTCCAGAGAGGGAGACTCCACAAACTCCCTGGGCAGCTGTTCCAGTGCTCTGCCACCCTCAGAGTAAAGTTCTTCCTCACTGTGGGGTGAAACTTGCTGTGTTTTAATTTATGGCCCTTGCTCCTCATAGTGTCACTGATCACCATCCTCTTGCCACTGCCTCTGAGATATCTGCAGACAATAATGAGATCCCCTCTCAATCTTCCCTTCTCTGGCCTAAATAGACCCAGCTCCCTCAGCCTCTCCTCAAAAGAGAGGTGCTCCCTCATCATTTTTGTGACTGTCTGCTGAAGCCTCTCCTGTAGCTCCTTGTCTTTCTGTTTTGATATTTTGGTTGAGAATTTCCCAGGCAGAACAGTTACACAGACCTTGTGTCAAGTGATACACAGAAGAAAAGGCAGAGATGGCACAGGCTATGACAAGACATCCTGAAAGTGGGGATTCTGAATATTGTGTGGAAAAAACTCAAAATATATGGGCACAGGCTCCATTTAAAATCTTTACTATTTGCAAAACAGGAGAATTAATGTTTCCTTCAGTATAGCTAAGCTGACTGCAGTTTACTGTATAATTTTTGACTGGAATTAATTAGAGTTAGCAACTTTGATTTCCTTTGTCAAGCAGGATGCACTTAAATGGAATCACTGGGGAGAGCTAGGAAGAAGATCATAACAGGCTGACAATTTTTGCCTGGAAGGTTCTTCCAGCAAGTTGCACGAACCCCATCACCAGGGGGTGGCTCACACAATTTGGCTGGTGGAGTCAGAAATAAAATCACAACCACATCTGGCTGATCTTTAAATGTCAGCAGTGCCTGCAGAGCAACTGTGGCCCCAGAGAGCTGCAAACAAACGAGCTCAGGTACCTCATGCAATGCCAGGGGTTTGATGTTCCTGTGCTGCTTGGAAGGAGCGAGGGGAAGAATGAAAGCTGTGGCCTCTGAGTATTGCTGTGCTGCATTCTGCCTCAGCTCTGCCATTATATCAACAATTGTCTGCTGCACACTGGGTTTGGCTAGAATAGGAGCAAGACAATACATTTTATATTCAAGGGAGCAGGCACCACATCTGCCTAACCCCTTTTTTGCCCCTGTTCCTTTCTAATCCATGAATTAGAGTGAAACATCCATTTCATCTTTGGAACAGGCTGTAAACTTGTATATTTAATGTGATAAAAGTACATCAAGGCTTAATTTTCTCAATCCTGACAAGTTTAGGGAGTTTCTTTCTCATGGTTAATACCTACCTTGCTGAAGTTAAATTAATAATCAATTACTTGTTTAATATTTAGGGCTTATCAATTTATTTTTGGACAAAGCTAATCTTCATCTTGGGTTCATATAAACCAAGTTCAACAACATCTATTTACTGATACTATCTGCTCTCTTTCCTCCTTTTGCTGTTTAATTTGGGAGGAATAAACTGCTGTGGTCATGAGAACAGGGAGCTGAAACCATTTACAGAATTATCCTCCACCTTTCAGTTACTTCCATTAGATTTGGTCAGTGGAGTCACTTGAGGTTTTTTGGGTGGAAAAAATACACCTCTTTTGAAATAATAGTAACTTCCCCCAGCACCTATAGACAGGTAAAACACCTATACTGATACAGAGATGGTACAACATATTATGAAGTAAAAGAAACAAAAAACCCTTTTAAAATTCTATGTTTCAACTATCATTCTTAGCACTCTGGACTTTTGAAATTTTAAACTGCTTCAGACAGAGGGTTTAAAACCCCTAAAACTTACTAAATGTTCATTCCAAACACTAAATTTAATAATGAATGTTTTACATCTCTTTGTGGTTTGTTTGTTTTTTTTTTTTTCCCCAGAGTGTTAACAAGTATATCTGCCATGACAGCAGATTTACCTCAGGTTCAGCTGCACATTTAGTTTGTGATTACAAATAGGATGTTTAAATTTTGATTTATTTAGTAGGGTAAATATGAAACACAAGGCCTGAAATCTCTACTAGTACTACACATATCTCTGTGAAGAAACCCATAAAATTGAAACAGAAAACAGAGAGGAGTCACAAGCTCACCTCACTCTGGAGCATCAAATGAGGAAGCAACAAGATAGAAGCACTCTTACCTTCAATGTTTTTGTGCTTTCAGAACTACTCACTGGGCACATTTTTGTTCATGTTTTCACAATAAACTTGAGGCTCACATGTGTGGAAAAGTTAATATCATACATTTTTCCTGTTCTGTTATCCCCACACATCTCCAGTCAGCATTTCCTATGGAATCATGCAAGATATTTTGGGATTGGTCTCTGGGGTTGCTCTAATTTTGGCCGAAAGGATACTTTCCTGATAATAGTTTGTCCATACTGAAAACTTCCATTAGAATCAAGAGCTATAAAACGATCCTGTCAAAACACTCTCGAGCAGCCTTATCCCTGAATCATGTTTATTTTCCCCTTGGTACACCCTTGTATCACGAGTTCTGGTGTTTTCCCACTTCTTCATCCAGCAGCAGTCAAAGTTCCCACATTTTTTGTCAGTCCCCCTGCTGCTTACATGCCTGGAGGTGATGGAATCTCACTGCTCTCGGGTTTTTGTGCTGTCTCCTGGTGATGACTCTCAGCACGGCTTCCCCAACACTTTTTTCCCCTCTTTCCAACATCTTTGAAAAGGGCCAAGCGTTTTCCACCGTGCTGCCTCTGCTGCTGCTGTCACAAAACACACAGCATTGGAGTCTTTTCCTCTCAGATTCATCAGGTTGTCTGTTATTAGCACTCCACCCTTAGCAGACAATGAAATCTTTCATTCCTGTTTTAATTTCCTCACCTTACCAAATTACCTTCCTTTCTGCAATGCTCATGTTGTCCCAATACACACTCCAAAAACAGGGGATACAACACACTCACTTCCCTCAAATTTGGAGTTTACCTTGAATTTTTTTTAATTCATAGCCCTGAAATTTTTGCTTGAAAACAAGTGACACTCTGATTTTTCCCTGTACTCCATTGCCTATTTTTTAGGAATTGGGGCACATTATTGGCAGGGCTATCAAGTACTGTAGAATTTGAAAAACATTTCCTTTGCAAGAAGAAAGAAAGTTGTTGAAATATCACAAAGAAAGATTGATTCATCTCTCAAGAAAAAGTTGCTGCTGTCTCATGGGTAGTTTTGGCAAAATCATCTGCTTGGATTAATATCAACTGCTTACTTCCTCCTTTCCTTCCTCCTTCCCCAACTGACTACTTAGTCCTAGAGAGTGAGGCATATGAAAATCCATGTTTTCTTGAGGGCTTCTCTGTTTCTGAAATTATATCCTGCCATTGGAGACCAATAAAACTGCAAAACTTTGTGTAAATTGCTCTTGGGTTGGAAAATTACTGGTTTTGCAAGCAAAGGATGTGACTTTATATGGTAAACAAGCATCATTCATTCTGGCCTAATCTAAAATAATACAAGGCTTCAGAGACAAAATGGAAACAAAAAAAAAAAAAACCGACAAGAAACAGACAAAGAAAACCAGGTGTCCAAGAACAGTTACTAAAAATCCTAAAAGTAAACTAAATGTTTTATTAAATAATTTGGTGTCAATTACCTTTGCTGAGGCCACAAAGGACCCACAGGCAGTGATTTGGGGACAGAGTCCAAGCCATGAGTAGCTACACACTTACTTTGGCAGTAATTTTATATTTAATCTCCTTATTTCTGACTTAGTTTTGAAGAAGAAGAATTTGTTCTGCATTCATGTCCATTCTCCTGTCTATTATAATGCTGATTATTTTGTTTATAAAATAATAAACTTTTCTGGGTAATTTTTTTCCTCACGTACCAACAGCAGTGCTGTAGTTTGTATGATTTAGGATCAGCTATGTTTTGGGCTATGAATTATACAGAGATCAGAGTAACAAGCAAAGTCATTCTTTATCATTCTCAGTAAAAATAAAATCTCTTGTCTTCTTTCCCAAGTGTTAATTTTTGAAAATGAACAGAGTCAGCAATGAAAGTGTCCTTTGCTTGCCAAAGAAATAAATTTTCATGCATCACATGGGATTTGCAGTTTTTAACTGAGTTGCAAAGAAATCACACTTGTCAAGCCATCCAAATTACTGTAGATTTATAATTCAACTGGTAAATAAAGACTTTTGTTGCTAGAAAATCTTACAGCTCTAATACATCTTTTATCTTTCTGTGACTGACTCTTTAAGGGATGCTTCAATTTTCTGTTGGAAGAGACTTTGCTCAGACATGAATTCCCAGGGATGAGCTAAGTGTTGTGAGAAAAGAGAATATATCCCTTCATGGCTATCAGCTGTGTTGTCAAATTCACCCCTGGACAAAGCACCCAGAGAGTCCTGCTGAGTGGAATAATCAATTTCTTCTCCAGAAATTCTTCGGTTTACAGTCTCAGCAGCTGCTCTGGTTTCTGTGTTTGCCTCCTTCCCACTTGGCACAAAATCTGTCACCATTTTAAGTTCAAAATGTGTAGTTTTTTCTCCACATTTTCACCAATGTCCTCTCACGCCTCCATCCCTGTTGTTTTCCTACACTTTGGAATTAAAAAGCCTAAAATCTACTGTCACCCAATTAAAACAATGTGTTTACCATACACCAAGAGGTCTGTCCTGAGCAAGTTATTGCTGTAAAACAAACATACAAACACCATAAAGATTTTATCAGGTGAACAGCTGATCAGATGGGACGCAGAAATAAGGATAAACAGAGTAGTTTCACTACAGAAAAGACCTTCAAGCAACACAAGAACTAGAAATATCTTCTCTTCACAAACTTACCATCCATTTCCTTCACTTCCCTGACACAGTATTCGGTATTGGTGAGCACAGGGATTTCTCACACAGAGGTAGAAGAAAAAAAAAATTCCTCAACTGAGGGAGAAGAGATGGGAGAAAAAAGCCTCAGGGCACATGGCAACCTGTCAACACAAGGAATAAACCGAGCTGCTAGCCAGACTCGTGGCCCACACTCCTCCTCCCAGCACTGGTTCTGCATTTGGAAGGCAACCTTGGAATGGCTCTTCATGGCAGGAGGGCCACAGAAGAGCAATGGAACAAAGCCCTGCTGATAAAGAGCACCCATGCTGGTTAGATTTCAGTCTGCACCTGCTGCCTTCAGCCTCTGCTGCTCAGCTGCTGGCAGAGCTTTCAGGGAAACAGGAAAAGTTTCAGAGTTTTCTCCTTGCTGTTCGAGGTCTTTTGTCTTTCTTCCATCCTTGATTTTGTCTGGGGTTTGTTTTGGTTTGTTGGGGTTTTTGTTTTGTTTTGTCAGTTGGTTGGTTTTGGGGGGGTTTTGTTTGTTCATGGTGATTTTTGGGGGTTTTTTGTGGGGGTTTTTTGTTTGTTTGGGTTTGGGGGGGTGGATGGGTAAGGAGATTTGAGATCCTGTTTTCCTGCCTGCTTGTTCTTCATACTCAAAATTCCCTGCTTTGAAATTCTGCTGCCTTCATCCATTCCTGACTCTGCACTGGATACATCTCCTGCCCTTTACTGATTTCCCCCTCAGGGTGACCAGCGTTACCCTCCTGCAATCAGTAAAGAGCCCAGTTCTCAATTTCGTAATATTTGTGTATCTATTTTGCTTACTTAACATTACATGGCAAAATTTTCAGATCAAAGTTGCAAAGTGCTCTTTTTAAACAAGAAATTTGGATTGCTGATCTTGAAGTATTTTTAGTTTTTGAAAGTACTGCCTTTTATAGTTCCTTTTGCTGTCTCCTCAATGAGGCATTGAAAGCGTTCCAAAAAAATCCAATTAAAAACACCCTAGGTTTTCTGTAACTTCCAAGAGCAAAGTTGGATAACATTCCAAATAACTTTTAATCTTAAATTTAATAAAATTATTTCATCAACCTCAGTGTCAGATATTTTCTTCTGCTATGAGCTTGCAACCCTGCAAACAGATGAGTCTTTTGCAGTTGTTGAACACAAAAATATTCCAACCATGTCCTCAAGTCTTTTACAAAGAGCCAGAAGTTTTACCCACTGTGAATCAGAAAATAACCCTCATTTTTAGACAAGCAGATAAAAAGAACAGTCACAACATCCTGAATGTGGCCTCAAGTTTTGACTTCTGTGTCCTGTCAGCTGGGCTTGCAACAAGTACAAGTTTTAACATCTCCCAAAACATACAGGGAGACTCAAAAAGTTATAAAAATAATGTTAAAAACAAATAAAGATGTGTGGTAATAGTAAGACCCCTTGAGAAGTCTGGTAAGGATGATAAGAAGGCCAACCAGAAAGCCCAGCTCCGTTTTTGGGACTTTAAGACATGACAACCCTTTGACATCTCCACAATTTTCAGCAGTGTCTCTGAGTTGCAATGGATCATATCATGCTTTCCTTCATTTCCTTGCTCAAGAAGATTATCCTGTGATCATAACTCATCAAATGGAACTTCCTTTGTTCAGCTGTCTCTGCTGATCTGACAAAGTGAGCATCAGGAAAAGCCACCCCTGCTCAGAACCCATCTGGAAGGGAAATAGTGCCGCACGTAAAAATAATTAAAAAAAATAAATTAAACACCACTTTAACACCCAAGACAAAGTTGTCATAGAAGTCAGTCAAGGAAATGGTAAATCATTAAAATGATCAAATAAAATGAGATGGGACTATTTGGCTGAGATTCCTACTTCTTAATGTTTTTCCCCATTCCTGCTCAAAAGGGATCGTGACAGAGCATTTTCCAGAATTTTATCTGACTTATTCTGAAATGTCACAGTCAGCAGGAGTGACAGAACAGCCCAGTGTTCCCAGCAGCCAAAATGGCAAACACCACCCTGTTGACATCACCACTCTTGCCTTTTTCTGAAAGCCTGAACTAAATCAGTGGCAGCTTCCCATACTTTGCTCCTAAGCCACAGTGCCAGGACCACTGGTCTGGCTCACGGTACTGCTCAGGACATTTTCATTATTTCATAGCACATGAAATAGTCTATATTTCATTTTATCATCTAGTTTTCTTCATTTCACAGCATATATTCCAGCCTTTGCACAGAGCCACAACATGAACAACCACCACTACACTTTGCCATCCACAGGTGGAGGAAAAGCATTTCAGTTTTCCTTTCTCAAGCAATAGATTTCTTTTCCTCTTTCACAAATATATTTCTACCATTCTGTGGAAATGTCCCCTGGAATGTTACCCCTTAGACTCCCCAGATACTGGAGAATTTTTATAGTTGCTTGAGACAAAAGCCACAAAGATTTGCTTTTGTAGAACTGTCTTCTGTAACCCTGTTTCATAAATTGAAGAAATATATTTGTGGAGTGTTGAGATTCCAGTTTCCCCTGGGGCCAGAGCACTGGCTGACCACACACCTCGGTGTTGTGGGTGACAACAAGCACACATGATGCACACAGTAACACTGACTAAGAAAAAAGGCTCTATGCCACCTCCAAAGTCCTGACATACCAGTCCAAAACAGTAACTTAGATCTGGTTGGGGTTTGGTTTGCAAATAAAGACCCCTGATTGATACTGTCTCTTTTTTTTTTTATTTGTTTAAAAATAATGTTACCATTATTTCTAAATTTCTAGTGATTTATTTTTGCCCCTAGATGAATCCAGAGAGACAGCTCCCTTTCATACACCCCAACCACTTTTGTAAGGCTGGGGAGGTTGAAAACCATGTGAGCTGCTTCACTTCAGGTCTCTGGAGAAAAAAAATAGCATTCAAATCTTGACGGGATGGTTTTATTTGGTACTGGAAGTGTCACATGTTAAATCCTCAAAACAAACTGGTCTGTGCTGGCCAGAGCTGGGTCAGACACCAGAGGTCCTTCAGTCCTGGCAGGGTTCATGCCCAAGATAAAATTCAGACACACGAGCAGAGCCATGGAAGGCACAGCCTGAGCTCGCTCTCTGCTGTTCCACTCCCTCTTTCCCTCCCCCATTTCCCCCAGGAAAAGATGGGAGAACACAGAGGAGTTTAGCCTGCCTGAAGGATCCAGCAGAGAGGGGAAAAGAGCCCAGTGCCAGACTCCAGACTCAGCAAAGGGAACTGCTGCTTTAATTTCCAGAGGGCTTCTCCCCCCGATGCCAAAAATCTCCCATATTACATCATGGCCCTGCAGAGCTGATGTTGGGGAGTGAGAGAAGACAGGTCGATTGTCTGAGAGCACTTGGATACCTGGGCCTCAGCCCAGACTTCTGCAAGCACTCAATGAGTTACTCTGGGTTCATTATGTATTAGAGGAAACCGATGAAAAACCAAAAGAATTTTCATATTAAACCTCTCTAGTAGTCAAATCTGATGTTTCTAAACAAAGATGAGTCTTGCTCCTGCTTTATGTCTTTGAAGGAATGTATCTCAGATAACAGCTTTTGATATATATTCCTAACATACTCCTGAAAAACCATTAATTCAGGCAAATAAAGCAGGTCATAAGTGCTCACTTAAAAATAAAATCACATTTGGAATTGGTCTCAGACACGAAATAGATACATATATAGACACACACATATATATATTCATACACTAAATCTAAGGTTTGCACATCTCTGCTAAAGGGATTTAAAACTGCCACAGAGAAAAACTTGAAGGAAAAATACATTTGAAATACTAAGCTGCAATGAAACCACTTTCAGGCAGATAAGCCATTTCAAATAAAACAATCTAACCTAGCCACAGAATGAGACACACAAAGAACCAGAACTGGATCTTCCTGCAGTTAAAATTTTGGCCCAAAATTCAATTCTTTAACACAGCTTACTAATTACTGGAAATACATAAACAGTTAATTTATATAACCTATGTTTTCACTTACTTCTTACAGCAAAGAATTTTGGGTGAGGCCCAGCATTTCCTCAGCTGTCACTAAACAGGATCACTGAATATTTTGTGGGGGTTTTTATTACTGCTGATGGCATGGGTGGGATCTGAGGTACATGAGGTCCTTAAAGAACTCTCAGCCTTAAACTGAGCCACAAACACTTGATAAAAGGTAGCCCTGACCTTCCTCTAAACCAAAAAGTCTTCACAGACTCCTCCAGTCACACCAAGACTGTGGGAACGTCTCTCTGCTTTGCATGGAAAATGTCCATAAATGCCATAACAAGGAAAGCAGGCAGGCAGTGCCAGTGCAGCCGTAATTGCAGCAGGAATTCTGGAATTTTGCTGCTTAGCAGTAAAAAGCAAACCTTTCCAAATGGGATAAGGGCAGACAGCTCCTCATTGTGCACATGATTTAGCCCGTGGATGTGATCAGCTCTTTCACTTGCTGGGTTGGTGATTTTGGCTGTGGCACACACACCCCCAGGTGGCTGTCAGGATCTGTTGGGATTCTCATTTGATCAAATAGCTTTTCTTGATAAATGGGTGAAGCTATGCCTTCCTAGG
The DNA here is from genome assembly GCF_021018805.1 of Prinia subflava. NCBI lineage: Eukaryota > Metazoa > Chordata > Aves > Passeriformes > Cisticolidae > Prinia > Prinia subflava. The sequence goes on from NC_086271.1 coordinate 3,143,977, forward strand.
CACAGCCCTACAGTCTGCATTCTGCTCTGCCAAACACAGATCCACATCTGCAGCTGGGGAATTGCTGTATGTTCCTTCTGCCATTTGAATTCTTAAACAAAACCAAGAGGGGTCCTCAGACTCGCCTTGACAGTGACACGGGTGGGGAGCCCTTTCGTAAGGACACTGGAGAAGAGGGGATTCAAGGACAATCCGTCCTCCTGTGGCCCCAGGAATCCATCACTGGTGGTGTCAGATATCCTATAGCTTCAGGGAACACAGAGATGTCCTTTCTGAAGGGCGTTATCAACTGTTGTTCTTAATTTAACACATGCTGACTGAAGGACAGAGATGTCAGCACAATATTTGGCTGTAGTTTCCCTGACTGTAGGTCTATGCCTGTTTTCAATTCTCTGCCTCCTGCCTTTCACCTACATGGCTTCAAAATCTAGGGAATTATAAATCCAGTCCCCTTAAACTGCCTCTTGTTTTGACTATTATTTAACTCAACATTTGTTATGTGCTTTTGGGTTTTTTCAGAGGGGAAGGGTTGGGATGAGCATCAAATTACAAAATTGTTCACCTAACTGCACAAACCAGAATTTTAACAGGTTGAAAATGCAGTGCACTGAGAAATGTTTGAAACTATCAGCACAGACCAGGTTGGAAAGAACTGTGTGAACATCACAAAAAACAGTGATGAAAATGTGTTTCTTACACTCAGATTTTATTTTTTAGAGGTAGGGTAAACAAATATTAAGTTTTCTAAAAGCAGTATTGGCAACAAGTTCCTTCAGAAAAGCAACTACGAATAGTAAATACACATATTAATATTAAGGTTATGTAGGTATACATCTGAACAGGCTTTGTCCTTATTTCTCAGATTTGAAGCATAATTATATCATAACCAAGCCAAGTAAGAGTAAAAAAACCAGACAGTTTGAACCTTCCAATATGAAATTTATAACTAACTTTCTTGAATTTACTCTGACCTGTACCTATACACACATTTATTTCCTCAAAATCTATTTATAATTGCTTGAGCACCCTTATCAAAGCTATCCTTCAGCTGCATCCTTATTTTAGCTTTCAAGGGTGTCTTTTACCTGCTTTGCAATCACACATTTTTCTGGCACAGAGATGATCCTTGAGTGCAGAGAATAGTGAGGGGAAAGAAAGGTGGCCATGAGGGGAATGTCCAAAGAATGGTTCTGTAACAGAGCATGCTCCATTATTCCACCATATTTTGCAGCTGCACCACACATGAAGTAAACAGAAGACTTAAGGACAATTTTTCATGCTGTGGATGTGTATGGCATGACCAATGATCCAAACAAAGATCCCATCTATGTGTTTTACATGTAAATACACCCCTCAAGAACTGCTTTTGGTGCAAAAGAAGGAACATCACCACTGGCCCTCCATAAAAGAAGAATTTTCAACACCAGTTGGAAAAATATGTCTACCCTGTCTCTTTGCAAGAAACTGAGGATGTTAAAGAAAAAAAAAAAAAAAGAAGCTGCCAATAAAACCTGGGCCACGGAGCAGGGTATTCTCAGTGAATCACCTGGCAGTCACAGTGCTCACCTCAGTGTCCTCTGCTTTAATTTAGAAAAGCTCTCAGCTGGATAGAAAGGTTTTCTCCACAAACACTTAGAAGAACAGCCCAGGCTGCTCTCAGAGTAGTAATAGATACTTTTTCTTATTAGTTTCCTAAGGCTATAGAAGAGAAGTAAAGATATTTTGAAAACAACACCATAATAACAGAAGGAGAACAGGAGAACAAGGAGCAGACCTGAAGCTCACCAAAATATTTTCCTTTCACTGAAGCTATTCACATGCCTTGGCCCAAGCCAAAGGGCTCTGGGGCATCAGAGCTTTATCTTTTCCTTTGGAAGGAAAGAAAAATCTTTCCCCAGACCAAGGGCTCTGCTGAAGGGTCTGCAGTGGGAATTCCATCTTTTTTTCTCACCCCCTTGTTTGCTCCTTTGGGAAGGTGATTAGCCCCCAGGAAGCTCTGCGAAGGAAAGCAAAACCCAAGGCACCCAGCAGGTCACACTGCATGCATATATTTATATCTGGCTTTTAATGGAAACCAGCTACCTTTAAGCTATGAATTAAGACCAGCTTAATGAGCTTGAGTGGCTTCATTCTCAATTAAAATTCTCATCCTGCTGAAATGAGCCTGAATGCTGCTGCTGCCAGACAACAGAAGTGTCTTACCTGAAGAGGAGTTTTACAGGAATTTTACAGGTTTATAGGGAGGGGGCTTGGTTAGGCTTACAGGGTGTTTTAAGGTACCTGGTTTTGGTAGCTTATTCTTACTCTTTATAGCAATTAGGCATTCAGCCTTCAAAGCATTTGTTCCCCAGACACTCCAAGTGAAATAAAAACTGTCATTTATCATCCTCACTTTTACAGGACATGGAAGGGAGACAAGGAAAACAGGAGGGCATAAATCCCTCAGCAAAGGAGCCCTGTCAGCCCTGAGAGAGCCTTCTGCTTCCCAGCTGCCTTCCTCTCCTCATGGATTTCATTCCATGAGCTCCAAAGCAGCACACTGTGTGTGTGACCAAAACTCTCAGCTCAGCTTCACTCCTTCATAGCACAGCAAATTTCCACAAGCCAACTCCCAGTGTCCACACCCTCAGCAGATATCAGCTAGTGCTGATTATCCTCTTTCTCGTGGGTTTGAAAGAGAATGCATCCCTTTTCACAAGCATGCACACGGGCAGTCGGTGGGACCACTGAAGCTTGGGCACCCGAGTTTTGAGAGAGAATAAACACAAACATTTGGCTGTTCAGAGCAACCTGAGCACAGCAGTGCAATTATTTGGTTTTTGAAAAAACAGGCCTCTCTCAGGTTCCTATAAGCCTTAAAAATATTTTGTGGCCTTTCAGCTTGCTCAACAGGCCATTTAATGTTTACTTTTTCAGAAAGAAAAATGGAATAAAACTGAGATCAGAATAAATTCACAAAACCTTCAAAAGCACAAGGGGAGAGTAGACTCAGCCCCTAGCACCCAGGTCAGAACCAGATGAACTTTAGGTCCCTTCCAACCCAAACCATGCTATAATTCCACATAATTGTTTCTGGGCCTTAAGCATCCCTAATTTTAGCAGCCTAAAAGTGCCACCCAGCCCTCCCCTCCCCAGGAAGGGCCCTGGGGGCTGCTGGGCAGCCCCCACTGTGGGCACCACCACAGCCTGACCTGCCTTTCCCCAGCTGCAGCAGATGTTTTGGGGCTTGGGCCAAAGGAAACTTTGCAAGGCTTCTCCTCCCTTTCAGGGAGGAATGCCAAAGCAGCCAAGAAATGGGAAATATATCACTTTATTCAGCCTTCCAAACCAGGAGGGAAATGCTGCTGTTGGATTGTTTGGAAGGGGGTGAGGGGCCAAACTCTGCCATTGGAAAAAATGAAAGGGGAGTTGCACCTGTGTAACTCAAACATTCCTGTCTGCATAAAGGGGGAAAAATTTTCTCTTCATTTCAACAGATAATAAATAATTTTTCTAAAACTTCTTCAGACAAGCATAAAACAGCAATGTATTTTTTAAGAGTAATTCCAGAATGGAACAAGGAATATTTTCCTACACAAATCTGCTACTTTATCTTACCACACTGTGGTAATGATGTTTTAGTTGCCTTCAAAACACAGGCAGCCCAAGAGCCTTAATCAGCCAATTCTACCTTTAAATTAGATTTTAAAATTAACTGTGCCAAACTTGTCACCAACCCAAAATTTCACTTAGTTTTTAAAATTCCAGTTGGGTTAAAGTAAATAAATAGAAAAGCCTGAGAGAAGAGAAATATTCTTTATCTGCTTGCATTTGAATTTTCTGTTTGTAATTTTTCCTGCCTTGATAATGCACAAAGATGTCTTTTTGTGGAAATAATGCCAATTTTTGAATATCACTCATATGGATTATGAACAGCTTGAACACTTACATTTCTACAGACACCCTGCTTATAAACGTCTCTATAGCAAACCTAATAGAGTATTTCATCTGAGTAATTAATTATTTCACTGAGAAAGAGCTGTTCAATTTGAGATAAAACCATCACAAGAATTCTGAGAACAATCCTTGAAGGCAAAAGACTGAGCTCATCTGCTGCACCCTTGATCTACAGGATGGACTTTTCTTTGGCCCTATAGATGGATGGATGCATTAAGAAGCCACTAGGCTCCTGTTCAAACTAATCTTAAATATGAACAAGGTGATTATCGGTCATCCCACTTTCCTTTGGTGTGAGATGGTTAAAAAAAGCTGAATTTGTACTCACTCAATATTTAAGCAAGTCAATAAAACACACTCAACTCGCACTTTTTCTGGAAATCCACAGCAAGTTCCAATCATGAGAACAGCATTTTTCCTGTGAGCATGAACCTTTTAAAACTCCCAGTCCTGTAAATCTCTGAGATTGGAACACACTCAGTACTCTGTGAAGGGGTGGTGATCTGAGCTTGGAGCCCTCCACATTGCTCTGCCAGCAGGGCAGGTATTAGAATAGGCAATTATTTATTTATGGAGTCAAAACCTCGTGGAAAAAATAAGGTTCAGATGATAGATAGGGAAAGCTTTCGTTAAAATAATAATTAAAGTTGCTTAACATTATGGGTGAGATTGAAAATGTAACCAAAACCAAAATTTGGTGAACTTACACAAGCATTCAGAGAGAAAAAAAAGGAGACAAACAACACACAGGTTTCTTTAACCTGTGTGGAAGAACAGAGTGAAGCTGAGAGTGTCAAGCCACAATTTCAGTCAGTCATCTATTTCAAGGACCTGTTTCTTCTCACATTGCTCTTAAATGTGTACAACCACTACAGCTCAGGAAAGGCTCCTCAACAGATCAGTGGAATCAGAAAGTAGTCCCAGGGAAGCTAATTTATTTTATTTTACAAATTAATATCTTTACCTTTAATTATTTATTCTCTTTACCTTTAATGATTTGTTCATTAATTATGAATTAACTGAAGCCTTGTTTGTGTCAAGTTTGCTCTTCAAGCAAATTTGGGTACTCTAGATGCAAAGACAGCCTGCCTGTTGTTCTTCAATTATTTGGTACATTCTTAACTTTGCATTTTGAGGGTCTGACAGTTCAGAATAAAAGACGTTACAAATTACAACCTTTTCTCTTTATGTGAGGCTGAATTATCATCGATTAACGAAAGTGATATTGAAGGTTAGGACACCTAAAGAAACTTTTTTTCCCTCCAGCAGATTCTTTATGTCTGTATATTTTCATACTCTCATTCTCAATAAACACTAGAGCCATACCTCGTATTAACTGAGTTAAAACCACAGATGTCCAAGGGTTATGGATTCTCCAGCTTATTTACAGGTTTGTATTTGCTTAGAAAGGAGACCTAACTCACCCTAATATTTGCTGAGAATGTGTGAACATGCATGTGGAGGTCAGGAGTTCTGTAAGAATTGCGGTTCATTTCATTTGGGAGCAGCCCTACGGTGGCTAAATCCTTTCCAAGGAACACTGTTAGGAACTTGCAAGGCTTGCTGCTCCTTGGGAAAGTGTTTTCTAGAAATGATTGCTACAGGCAGGTGAAAAAGTCATTTCTTTTCCATTATACCCAGGATGCAAAGGCGAGTAGAGTGCAGATGCAGAAATATCAGTCTGAAAGGGAAGAACAAAGGCCTGGGATAATGAAAGCTCTGTATTTCAATGCACAAGAACAGCCTTTATGTTAGTGGCAACAAAACAGAATTCCTTTGTAATGGATCATCCCAACCTCACCAAAACATCTGGTCACCCTTTCCCATCTGGACTCTTTTTCTCTCTTCTATTTGGCTTTGCATGTCTTGGGACTGGTGAAGGTGAAGCAAGTGCTGGCAAAGAAAGACAGCGAGAGGGGTTTGATGGTTTGGGGCTCAGCCAGGGGGACACTGTCCAAGCTGTTCCACATTGACCCCCAAGTGCCTGAAATCTCCAGCAAAAGAGAAAAGCCTCCCATGAGACAAGTAATTCAATCTTTTTCTGGCTGGCTCAAGTCCTCTTACCAAAGGCTACGAGTTCATCACGACCTTAAATGAATTAAATGGATCTCTCTGATTCATAGCTCTTGAAACATCACCTGCAGCTTTAGCTCCCGCTTGGGAGACCTGAAATATGATAACTATTTCCAGGTACTTCCATTTTCAGAAATCCTCTGCACATAAAAAAGTAATGCCAAGGTATTCCATGGCCCTAAATACATGGCTGTTATCAGGGCAGAAGGATTAGCACCTCATCCCTTCATAAACAAACCTCACCCACTTTGTGTTCACGCTGCAAAGATCCCCTGAAAACTTGAATCTGCAGCAAAATGAACCAAAATATTTCAGATGACTGATGAAGACTCATCTATTTTTATGGGTTCATGGCTGCCTAATTTTTACTCTAACAGTGGGTATGATGTGGGTGGCCTATTCCTCTGCCCAAAAACACACTTTCATCTCTTAAAAGCATCAAAGCTGGAAGAAGTTACTCTCTGATAGGACTTCTATCTAGCAATCTTTTTCAGAGCAGAACTAATGCATGTGTTTTTAAAAAATAATGTAGGGCTTTATCTAAAACTTCTTATTTTGACAGAATAAGTCCTTTTTACCAGTAAAGGCTTGTCCTGAATGCTATGTTCAGAATTTTATTGGGCTTTGACTTTCAGTCTTATTTTTTCCTTTTTTCTTTAGCTTTATCCAGCCCCTATCTGGACATGTGCTGCAAACACTCTGTGGTGCTCTAAAACACTGTGATTTTGGGATTATCTGGTGCAAGTGAACAAATCCCAGGCAGTTTTTAATCTGTTGTGAGTGGAAATGAACCTTAGAGGTGAAAATCTTTCAAAGAAGGAAGACAAGGGACTCCTTTCTAGTCTAGTTGTATTGAAATTTGAAAGGAAAGGTGTGAAACAGGAAAGAGACAAGAGGAGCAGGAACAAAAGCAGGGGAAGGTGATCAAGGGGTCTCACACTCAGCACTTGTGAGGGTGAATCTGGAGCACTGCATCCCATCCCCACCTCCTCAGCCCCTCAGCTTTGATAAAGGTCATAACACAGGTACCAGGATAAGCAGGGGCTGCAGGATCTGTTCTAGGAGAAAAGGCTGAGGGGCTGAAGTTGGAACACTGGAGGCTGAAAATTTCAGGCTTTCTGTGCTAAAAGGCACTGACCCTTGAGCAAGCACCACATTTGACCTGAGACTGTGGAGAAGGCTTCCAAAACTGAGTGATGGCACTGGGATTGTGGGTGTGTAGTTTGAGTAGTAGTGTGTGATATCACATGGTGGAAAACTTAGATTGTAAGGATTTAGAATATAGTAATATAGATAAGGCAAGATGGAGGTTTTAGGGGTAGGCCAGTCCTTCTTTCATCTTCTCCTTCATGGGTCTGGGTGGTGTATTGTAACTGGGTAAGAAAATCCATATTGCCACAGGTGGTTGGTTATTGGGTTAAAAGTAAAAATAATCTAGGTGTCATTTCATAATTGGATAATTTATGCTTAAAGAGACCTTGGAAAGAGTTAGCAATTTTCTACCTTGTTAACTAGAACTCGCAACTCATGAGACTGTGTTATAAGTAACAATTAATAAACATCTGAGTCCAAACATGAAACTGCCTCTCCCGAGCATTTAATCCAGGCTCTAACAGAAGAAAAGAAGATAACAAACCCACAGGCTGAGGCTTGTTCAGACTGAGGAATGGGTGGCTTTGAGGTGACCCAGCAGCTGCCCCCACTGCCCACAGGGAAGTCATCCCTAGGCAGAGGCAGGCCCTTCCCAGGGGTGCACAGCAGGGTGATGGCAGGCAGTGGCAGAAGCTGAAACAAGCAATTCACACTGGAAATACAGAAAACTCCCCCCCATGAGATCAGTGAGGCAGTGGAGCAGTTCCTGCCCAGTGCAGTCTCCAGCCTTGATGTATTTCAAGATCCTGGCTGGGTCAAGCCCTGAGCAACCTGGGCTGAGCCCTGGCTGACCCCGCTCTGAGCAGGAAGCTGGATGAGAGGCTTCTCGAGCTCCCTTGCAAACCCAGTTGCCCTCTGACCCCCAGAAAATTCATGTTTTCCCCGCAGGTGTTTCTCTCATGACTTTTCCAAGCTTCAGAGAGCTTTTAAGAGAGGATTTAGAAACATTACAGTGGACTCTTGCCTGTTCCCCTATGATCCTGAAATCCTGCTGTCACCACTTAGCAATGCAAAAGAGACCGTCAGCTATCTCGTGAGATTTTCACACACATCTTGCAGTGAGAAAGTATCAAGGTACAAATTCTGTGTTAATACACCTGCAGGGACAATCAGAGACAGGAAAAAGGGAGCATTTGAAAAGGGCTAAGGAAAAGGTATTATTTATATAATAATATCCAGGCAAGCCTCATAAATACAGAGAAAGTACAGCAGCCACAGCAGCGTGTAAACCTATGATAAAAAGTATAAATATTGCAGAAATGTTGTACTAGACAAGATTTCTGTGTGATGGAGCATTTTGGGCCTCTGGGACACCTGCAAGTCTTAATTTACTGCACCAGGAGCTCTTTCTGGATCCCATCCCCATCACCCCACACTGTCCATCCAGAGTGGGGAGGGCACAGACTGCTAGGGAGCTCCAGCTCCTGACTTCTGCTGCCTTCATGGGTGCAGATTTCCTAAACAGTTCAAAGGGAGAACAATAAGGAGAAAAACACAGCATCTGTAGAAGAACTATCACACATGAACTCCTCAGACCCTAGCCCTGGAGCCGTGGATCAGAACCTGAAGCCTCTGCCACACTCACGGCCACTCGAGTAAAAGCAGAAAGTAAAAAACCAGATGTGCACTGTTGTCCAGACACTGTGCTAATCTCACCAACAAGAACATGTGTCCTCTGCAAAGTTCAAAAAGGTAAGGAAGGCATTATAGAGCAGCACATTTTCTCAGGTGCTATTATTCCCTTGGAAGACACTGTTCAATCCTTCAGCAGCTCCAGCAATCGGCGGGAAGGCAGTGCATTTGCAGAGTCCTCTGGAGCATTTTAACTGATGTCACTGCAGAAGGATGGCCAGACTACCAGGGCAGCCAGCTCAGCCTCCACTGATGCCACTGAGAAGACAAATATTCCCCAGACCTCAGCTGGATGAGCCGAGCAGTAAAGCTCAGCTCTCAGCAAGCTCCCAGCCGAGCACTGATTCTGTGTTTTAAAGTTTATGGGGTTTTGGTTTTAGCTGAGTGCAAGCACTCTGTTATCGATCCGTAATCTGGGCCATTTCACAGAGCCCTGTAGAGCAGCAGGGAAGATAAGGGTCTCTGACAAGTAATAACTCCTTTTCACCTCTATTTTTGATTCTATCTCCAGCCATCAACCTTCCAAAGGCACCTGTAATGAAAGCTGCTAGGCAAATGAAACACAGGTCTCCTCCATAAGGCACAGCTAATACACCCTTAAAAATACCTCTGAGGATTTATAGCCCCCAAAAAAGACTGCACAGAGAGCATCTTATGGGAACACCTCTGGGCCACAGAACTGGGATGATTTCATCCTTGTGAAAGATGGACTTTATTTACGTCTCTGCTATGCTCAACAACATAACTATTTTGGTTAAGGATTGCATTAAAGAAAAACCAGGTAAAATAAATTGTATCCCCCTTTTGATCTGAGAATCTCTACAGATATTTAGGAATGGGGATTTGTAGTAGTGCCCCTCTGCTCGACCTCTTTGCATTTCCCTATGACCAGCTAGGAAACCACTGAAGGCATGGATATTCTATGATGCAGGACACAGAAAATTTCATAGGTTTACAGGTTCACTGCTTCTCAATGCTGCACAGCCCTCAATGCAACTGGTTATTAGCAGAGGAGTAAAGCTTTGTTTGCCCAAGAGCCCTGGTAAGTTCTCAAATAAAGTTTGCTCAAGTACATTTGCAAAGGTGTCACTGACAATCCCCATAAAATGGTCCTTAAACTGCATTTAACAGGCTTTACTTGATTAATTGAGAAATATATTAGCTGCTATTGGTGATTAGTAGACACCTAAATGTTTTCATTTACAAGAATCTTAATAAGGAATTATTTGAGGAGAAAAAAATTAATTTAATTAAAAACAAAACCCAAAAAAAACCCCACCAAAACCACCAAGTTAAACCACACAGATTTCTTTAACACATCACCTGAGCACACCCTGTTGAACCCAGCAGCAGGAAATCAAGACCACATTAACAACTTCTGACTATTGTATGCTTACCAGCAAACGTTTGTGTTTATTAGTATTGCTTTAAAACATAAAAAGTTCTCCAAAACCAACATATATATATATTAAAAATCACTTTAACAGGATGTAATTCCTCCTTTCTGGATACAAATCTGTTAACTAATTGGAGACATAGGAATTCCTACCTTAATCCACATCCTAAAAGTTATTTTTATTGTTTATTTTCCTTCAAAGCTTTTCAGCAATACTTTGTGTCAGCTTTACTAGATCATCATTCAGGATCTACCTGACCATGTTTTCTCTACAACCAGAAAAAAATGCTGCAGTTAGGAGGTTCTATAAACTCCAAATTAAAGTATTCAGTCTTTACTGATATAGGTACAAATAAGGAATCTTTTAAAGTAATTTAATTTATCAAACTCAAGGCAATAATTTTAATTAAGACAACCAGTGAGTATATGAGAAAAGCAGAACCAAAAGTAATTATTTTATCTTTATGCAGCAATAGGAGGGTTTATCCCAGTCCTATTGATTTCAAGTGCTACAAAAGACAAAATCCTTGCCCAAACCAAATGTCCCACCAGCTTCTGTTCTATGACGAGTCCAATCTCAGATTTCCAGCAGATTTCTAGAGCTTTAGTCTGAACTGGTTTTGCACTCTGAGCAAAATAACAGATATTTCCCCAAACCTATGTGATTAAAGTTAAAAGCTGCTGTTTGAACAAGGTAATCTCAAATATGAAACACTGGGGATTAACTCGGGGAAACTGCTGAGTGTGTTGTACAATTAATAAATTATATCTTCTGAAAAGAGGAAATCCTCACACAGTATCTGGCTTCTAATTACCACTGATAAAACATCATCCGTGCTATGAGAATCACACACACTACTATAAAGGAAAATTACATCCAGAAGCCTGGATTTCTTTTCTAAAAAGTTGACACTCCAAGAAATTCCTATTTTCTCCCAAGGAAAACAATTGCTACTTTAAGAGTAAGGTGCAAAAGAAGAAAAAAAAAAAAAAAAAAAAAAAAAAAAAAAAAAAAAAAAAAAAGAGAAAATTCAGATTCAGGACAGAAAACATTCAGAACTCAGTAAAACAGAGAAAGTGTTCTTGGTAAGAGAAGAAAACTGGTTGGTTGTACTTCAGAGAGGACATGGCAGAGGCCCAGTGGAGCCAAGAGCATGAGGAGCAAACAACCCCAGAGCAGCTGATGTGCCATTCTCCAGAAGGAGATCTGGCCATGGAGCTTTCAGCAAATAAAGCAAAATTCACAAAAATGCTGCTTTACAAAAAACAAGGCAAAATTTTTCCCATCTGATTTGCAGCCTGGCTGACAAAGTTTGTCTCCTCCACACGAAGCCTCAGAATTAAGACCCCATCATATGTTCAGAACAAAAAGAATATATTCAAACATACCTCTGATTTTAAGAAAATATTCTTGAGCCTTTTATCACTTTGCAACACACTTTGGCTTGTAGAATTGCCTTGTAAAATAAGATTTAAGATATTAAATTTGCTCTAGTCTGATGAAAACATACCTATACAATTCTTAAAAGAATGTGGTTGATTTTTGTAATAATTTTCTACACGCTCTATTATATTGGTTAATATAGGAGAAAACTCTTAGAAACTTAAATAAAACAGAAGAAACCCAAAAGTAATATGGTGACTGACGTGTGGCTGCAAAGACTTTTAAAAGCAGGACAGTCTGGAGAAATTAGATTTGTAACCCATGTACCTCCAGTTTTACTTGTGCAAAGCACAGTGTTACCCCATTTTAAAGCACTGTTTCACTTCATTGTGTGCAATTTAAAAACCTACAGAGCTGTTTTATTAGTGGGGAGCAGCTGGGGAGAGGAGAATTCCTACACTGCACCTTGTCATGCAGAAACACAAGGCATTATTTTTATTAATTGTTAAGCAATTTGTCTGCTCTACCACCAAACAACTTTCCCTCATGTGCAATCCACAGGCCTGCCAAGAGAAGGCTGCCAAATCACCACTCCCTCCACCTGAAAGCCATTTTTATAAGCTCTTGTTTAAAGTAGAGACCAAATGGTTATTGTATTTTTGTTAATGTAATGCAGCTCGATTATAACAACCTGTGGCAGATACACAGGATTTGGACATTCATGCTAACAGATGTTTGAGAAGGGAACAATTCTGTTTGGGTTGTTTATATGCCAGCATATCCTGTGCTGAATCTATAAAAAAACCATCTTCCTCCCCCCTGAACACATATATATATATTAGAGAAAGGACTACATTAATCCCCAGTGTAAATCCACTGAAGCCAGCAATGTTACATCAGCAATGAATTTGACCCTTTGTGGTTAGCTGACATTTATTTTAAAGCACAGCCATGAATCCATCTTCCCCCTGTCTGCCCACCTTCCTTCAGAGAGGATGTGCTGCACCAAATAATGATGGGAATTACTTGGTGGTGGCTTTCTGACTATGAGCTGAACTCCTGCAGTTATCTAAGGATATGGTTTCATATGTTTAACTTTTGTATTTGGATAAAGGGATTACACCATGAGTAATGTCTAACAACCACTGCATATGGTTTATTTGCTTTCCAACATCTGCTGAAGCTCAAATCCAATTAAAAAACAACAAAAAAAAAATCTAGAAACTAACTTAAGTCTCAGCAATGTACCAAATTAGCAACACTGCTTTTTTGCTTGAAGAGAAATGTTCTCATGTCCAAGAGAATACAAAATGGCCTTGCCTCAAAAACCCACCCACTAGTTTAGATTGCTGGTGCCAGTAGGAAATACAACAGTGAAAAGAAAATAAACAGCAGAAGAGCAACAAGAGGAAGGAAAAGAAGGGCAGGACTGAGCAGAAATGGAGTTACCATGAGGATGTATTGCTGGGAGAGGGTGACAATCAAAAGGACAGAGGAAAGATTTTGCCAGTGAAGTAATAACACAACAGAGAGAAGTTGTGTTGGACCTTTTCAAGGTTTCCTTGAACAAATCTTCTATTTGCAAAGCCTTGGGTGGCCTGGCAGTCTCCTTCTTTATTTTCCCTGTGAACACTGACATGTGGAACACGTCTCTGAAGGTCCATTAGGAAAGTGACTCCATAACAGATGGATTTCCCTGTTTGTTAGCAGGTACAAGCTAAGGACAAACAGCACTGTGGACATCACCTTGTACTTAAATTATTTCCTTAGCAAAAGACCAGTACCTTTAATGATTCCAAGAGAAGAGAGAACAGGATCATGTTTCCAACTTGATTTCTCCTAAAGAAAAAGGTGCCTACTGTCTGTTTGTTTCAGCTTTGCTACTCATATTTTAATTTCTCTCCTTTTTTTTCTCCTCTCCTTCATTCACATCCCTAATCCTTGAGTGCTAAAATGGAGATCCTTGACCAGCAAGCATTACACTAAAGAACAAAAATCTTGGTCAAGTTTCCTCTCTCTTGGTCCTAACACAAAGCAGGAATTGAAATCTATTCTTCTTGAAAAGGGATGGTTTCAATACCAGCAGTATTTTTATGCTTATTCTTTAATATAATTAAGAAAGCAAAGCAAAGGAACAAACAGAAAAGAAAGATGCTTTACTGATGCCCAGTGGTTGGTGTGGCCCTCTTCAGGTTGTTAGAACATGGAACAAAAACTTGGACACTGAGATCGAGTGGTCATTTAAATAAGAGGAGGGGCAAGGTCAAGCAAGCTGAAAAGCCTGAGGCTGTTTGAAGCCTCTCTTGTCATTTAGAGAGAAATCATCTCACCAGCAAAGCTTGCTGGTTCTCTTCCATTTTTCCATCTAGGGAAAGATTCTAAATTGTGTAAACCCAAAAAAAGCTTGCTTAGAGTGCAGGCAATACCTGGATTTGTTATCCAAGCAGGGCAGTTTTATCTGTGTCATCATTTGGAAAGTTGTCAGTCCTGTGAGCATTTCTCTGAACTGTGAAACAAAGATCCTACTTCTCTGATCAGCAATCCTCATTTATAGCTCCTACTTTTCAGCTAAACTAGGGAATTGTAAATGGAATTTACCTTACCTTCATCTTCTAAAATACTAAAAACAAAGATGTAATTTGGAAAAAAAAACAAACCCAAAGCAACAGTTTTGATTCTGTGGCAAATTCCAAGTTAACAGAAAAAGTCTGGATTGTTTGAACAGATTTAGTCAAAGTGATATTTACTGTAATAGCCACTGCACAGTTCACTGTTCCATCCCAGAGCAACCATCAACTCAATTAAGTAAATGAGAGAATCAAGTTATTTGGGGAATGCACACCTCTAATTAGCTGGAATTATTTGTGCAGTTAATTCATTTATGGATAGATTTCTCAGCAAGCCTACGGCTTCCACCTCTTTCTCACTGCTGTACTGGACTTAATTGCCTTTCTGTTTCTCTTAAAAACCTTAATGGGTAATTGAGTGCTGGGGGGGAATGCAGGTGGGGAGAGGGAGATCAGTAAAGGACAGGCTGTCCTCAGTCACAGAGCTGGAAAAGAGCCTTTTCCTCCCTCCTGACAACTCCTGTTGCCTGACTGATGCCCAGTGGCTGGTGTAGCCCTCTTCAAGTTGTTAAAACATGAACAAAAAGTTGGATGTTAAGATGGAGTGGTCATTTAGAAAAGAGGATGGACAAGGTCAAACAAGCTGAAAAATCTGAAGCTGTTTGAGGCCTCTCTCGCATCATTTAGGGAGAAATCTAAGAAATCTTCTTGTTGGTACAAACAGGCACCAGTGTGGTGATTGCACCTTGCCAGAGAGGGAATGTCCAGCTTGAACCTCACCTGAAAACACCACTCTGCTCCTGGCCAACCCTCCTTGCTGTCTTAAGGCAACCTGACAAAGCAGTAAAGCAATGACTCCCAGCAAGTGGTGCAATCATGTCTGAGCAGAGTTGTCATTATTTAATTTCCACTGCAAATACCCACAGTCACACAAAACCCATCCAACACCTCTGTTTTCTTGCTAACCTCAAGTGATGGTCACCAGTTCAAGGGGGGGAACACAACTACAGCTGATTTTAAGAAAATTTATACAAATAATGAAGAAAAACTTATCAAATGCTGTGGCAGAGGATTTTGCTGTCTGACTATGAGGGAATGGAAGGCTGTAAATTTTTCAATTTTTTATTTTTACTGCAAAGCACTTGAGACAGATTCTCTTTTTTTCGTTTTAGTGACTCACTGCACTCTGGATGGTGAAATGGTTCTATTTAAATTAGCAGTTAGGCATCTGACCAATTCAATCATGATTAGAGCTATCCAAAAATACACGTCTGATGAGAGGACTATTTTTGACTGATTAGAACATGCAGAATTTTTATCAAACTGGATCGGTTCAAAAACTCCAAGGAAAGGATTGTAACCCCCAAGCTGATACGTATTTCCAGGGTAAATAAGTTACTGTTTTGTTACAAGAGAAAGAAAAGAAAACAGCTGCTAAAAATGGTGAGATGGAAAAAATCAGGGAGTTTTTCTTTTACAGACAACATTTGGTGCCTGTTGTGTTGCTGAACCATGGCTGCATTTCTTCCAAGGAAAAGTTCTCATCTTAGCACATAGAAGATACATGGACCACTGAAAGAAAGCAAAATACCTCGATGTGCTGTGATAAACTGGAACATGACACCCAGGTCCTGAGGCCATTTAGGACCAGAACAAACACCCTCTTGCCAGCAGCACACTCTGAGTTTGACTGATGGCTTGTCCTGCCTCCCCCAGCCCCCTGAGAGCTGCAGGCTCCCCCCGGGAGCTGAAGGATGTTCTCCTAACACCAAAGCAGAAATCATCGTCCAGTGGCTGAAATTCAAGAACTTCCTGCTGATGTTTCTTGCTTCCCTGAGGCCTGGTTTTAGACATGTCACTTCAACACCTCTCCCTGCTCTCCTGGCTGCAGCTGTTTGGGGTGCAAGGCACACAGACAGGGGTGGGAGCTGCTGGCTGGGGCAGCGCCACCGTCCCCACCTCAGTGAGGTTGCTAAGTGCTGCTGCAACACAAATAAGGAGCCAGTGCCTGGCTGCTGCCTGAAACTAATGGGCTGGAGGGGAACTGGGGGACTTTCCAAGGGTTTTGGAGAAACCTTAGGCCAGCCCCTTCCCATTCTGGATCCCAGCTTTTCCATCTGTAACAGCAGAGGGTGAGATGCTGACTTCATGTGAAAGTGCTTGGGAACCTCCCCGAAAGCCAAATGCTAAAAACATGTCCCTCTGTGAGGAGCTATATAGCCCATTTGTTTTAGTAATATTGGACAATGTGAATTACACTTAGAGGAAAACACCCTAAACTTACTTCCTTAAACATATAATCTTTGCTTGCTGCTACCTTTGCTGATGATACAACCACACAATTTTTGGATATAGGGGGTGGGCATTGATATTTGAACCATAGTTCATAGAAAAGATACATAATGCCCTACTCTAAATATCATCTGAGGGAATATTATTTATGCTCTAGAGATTAAATCTAGATCTATTGGAAAGAAATAAATGCAAGCATGAGCTGTTTGATTGATTTTTAATTAGACATTTTAAGATGTATTTATTTTAATTGGCTTCAGGGACAGATCATTATTTATTGCCACATCAGGTTTTACTGGAAACCGGAGGCACAGAGTTCATTTGCCAAACTCACTGCAGGCTGGAAGAGGGATAGACAAGTCTCAGTCTGCAACTGGGAGAATTTCAGAGAAAACCTTTGGATGGCAAAGCACTCCCAAAGAGTAAACTTAGAGGAATTATATTTTGTACTGCTGGAATACAGTAGAGCCCACAGGGATGGCAAGAGATGCTATGGCAGCCTCCAGGAAGGCAGGGACAGGGCAGCACTTTCTCCCAAAAGCCTACAGCCCACATCTCCAGTACTCATCGCCCAAACCCCTCAAAAGGCCTCCCAGACAAGAGATCCCTGCCTGAGAAGTTCCCATTACCTCCAACCCTCTTATCCCACCCCTCAAAGCCCAATATTTTCTGGAAACCACTCTCTGTGTAGGGCTCTACCCTCTGTGGCAGCAGCATCACTGGTAAAGGGGTTTCAAGCCACTGTCCCCACTGCAGATGTGGGATTACACTCCCTGGCTCCTTTCCTGGGAAAATCAGCCAAGGGATAAGGCCAGGAGTACAAAGGCTTTGAGCAGCAGAATTCTCTTCCTCCCACAATAATACACTGATTTGCTTTGCCTAGAGGGGCTCAGAGCAGAAAAAAAGAGCAATGTTTCCAGGCAGCTCTCACAGAAAAAAAAAATTACCTATTTTTTCTTTCTGGCAAACCTTCCAGAGTCTTAGCACAAGATATGAGAGCAACAAATCCCCCTTGGGCCTGGCTCTGTGGTCAAAAGGGGCAAGCTTGGGAAAACAACCCAGCTCCCTCCACTGCTCCCCAGGCACTGACCTGTATTCCCGGATAAGCAGCTCTCCAAGCTGAGTCCCTGGAGCAGAGTCCACCCTCTCAGCAATAAATCTCAGCTTCAAGTGGTGCAGAGGCACCTTGGGAACAAGGGACAAACTCTGTGTCCAGGCTGCACTGGTGCCCCTGCCAGCTGGGACCCGCAGGACACACCTGGCAGGGAGGGTGATGCTGCAGCACTGCTGCTCATTCTGCTTCTCTCCCTTTCCTTTTCACAAAGAAAAAATGATACCTTTGAAAACTTCCATGGAGAAGAAGCATACTTGAGGCCAGACAGGGAATTAAGGAGGTTCAAGATATTTATGAGGGACCACAATGAATATATGTGGGAAAAGTTGCAGTCCAGTAATTTATACTTCTCTCCAGAAGCCAACAGGTAAACACTAAAGGTGAAATGCCCCATAGCACAAAAGAAACTGGATAATTATCTAATCAAGCCAATGTTTCCCAGAAGTGATGAATTCATTCAGCCACTCTGACTGTCACTGTTTACAAGGCACTTTGAAGATGGATATCCAATGAAAGCTCTTTAAGTGTTGTGCACTGACAGCTTACTGGCATGTTCTGTTACCTGTGGACTTGTATTTCATTCTTGTCTGCCACAGGAAGGGAAAGGCTGAAATTTATAATTACCAGGGGTGCTTTTAAATGGTGTAGTTTTTCAGTAATATACAGGAAAGAAAGGGAAAAACCCAACAACCAAACAAATCTCATACTCACACAAAACACCCAATGAAAAACCCCAACCAAACAAAAAAATTTAAAGAAAGGCAAATCCAGAATTCTCTCTTTTTAGTTGAAAAGGTGCTCTCATACCTTCATAAAAAGACACAATTGGCTTTAGTGGCAAGGAATGGATGAAGAATTCATAATCAAACAATAAATGAGAGCCATTAGGCCAAAGTTTACAGAAAAGCAATCAGCCAGCTGAATTCTCCCCTATTCATGTGACCAAGTGTCCTTAAAGCTCAGGTCACCAGCAGGGACTCAGACTCAGCATGTAAATGTGGGGGAGTTTCTGAAGATTCCCCACTCCACCCATTAAAAATAAACCCCAAAGCTTTTTTCTTTTGATTATGGAGAAGTACACAGGCTTTAAAAATATTTCAACTTTTTTTCAGATTGACTCAGTGTTTTCAAAGTAGACACTAAACAAAATATTTATATGAATGAATAAAGAGCAAGTATTATAGGTCAGCAAGTCAAAAGCTCCCCCCAGTTACTGCCTTCACGCTGAGTTCATATTTGCTAACTTTTCCTATCTCACTGTTTAAAATCACACATGTGCCTCACAGTTCCAGCAGTTTTCAAAACAAAGCATCATCAGTAACTTGTTTAAGAGACAATTGTCTAGGCAGAACACTGAACTTTTATCTGGAAGCCTCTGAAGACATCCAGAGTGGGGAAACAAAAAGGAGAACCAATCTCCAACTAAAAGCACAGTCTGGAGACATCTTCATTTTTGTTACTTATATTTCAATTCAAAAGGACCCAATTACCTACAGAGGATCTGAATCTGATCTAAGCTGCTTCATAGTTTTTCCACAGTCAAAAGTGTCCCACTGTAAGGAACTCTTCCCTCATACAGCACCACACCAGATATAGGTAATGACAAAATTATTAGGAATAACTCCTAAAAGTTCCCACAAATTAAATCATGCAATGATTATTTTGGGGTGTTGGTTTCCAGAGGTCCAGGATTTAGTTTTGCTAAATCTCTCTCTCTGTCCTGTGCAGCACCACCCACACTAATGTGCCTCTCCTTTCTGCAGTGCATTTTTTTGATGTTTCTTCCAAGTCACTTATTAAAGAATTTTTGTTGTTGGTTGGTTGGGTGTTGGGTTTTTTTGGTGGTGTGTGTTTTTTGTTTTGTTTTTTGTTTTTTGTTTTTTTTTTTTCATTTATTACAACACAAGAAAAATATTTACTAAAGTAATTCACAATATATCCTTCAAGTTGTGACTTTGCCTTGAGGATTTCTAAATATAACACTTACCTCTCAAACACAGCAGTAGTTACAGTCTGGCAAGATCATTGTCCAAAGTGATGGAACACGTGGGACCAAGCTGGAGCAATGCTGTTCCTCTTGCAGATGAAAATAAAGTAATGCATTTGTGGGTCCATCTAATCCTTTCTTTGCTTTTTACAGGACAAAGGTCCTCTGGGGATCATTGCAAAGTGTTCCCAAGTGCTGCACTCCACATTTAGGGGCTGGCTCTGCTGACAGATGTGAAAACACCTAGCCAGACATTCTCCAACAAATGCACAAGAGGATGCTGAGAGCATAAGTAATAACAGATAAATTTAAGATAATGCCCATTTAGGATTTAGGCTATTTTATTCTAAGCTGAGGTTTTTGTTTGTAATGAATTTATTGTTTTACTGATCTGCTTAGAATACAGATTTGCTGTTTTCTTGCTGCAGAAAGTCACCAGATGAGACAAAATTCAAAATAAAGCAAGTGTCCACTACATGTATAAAATCTAAGTAGTTTTAGACTGAGGAAACAGGATAGTCTGGATCTCACTGGTACCATTTCAGGTCCTAAATATTTTCATTTAACATTAATTTATAACTGCATCTAACCATTTTGTGCCTCTCCTCCCAGTTCCTTCCTAACCTCATTTCTTGCATGTAGACACTGAAGCTCACAGTTATTTCCTAAAGTTAATCATGATTTTTATCATTCTGCTTTGCCTTCCTTCTCTAGCACACATCTTCACGTCCTATAATCACATGACAGGGCTTGTTTTTAACGTGTCACTCCCAGACTGAAACTTAGCACAGAATATCATTGTGTATAAACCTTAATCCAAATCCCCATGGCTGTTCCTAAATAATTTAAAAAACTAGTCACAAACTGATGGCATTTCTTTCTGGTGGTAAGAAGAGTTTAGTGTATCTCAGAAAAGCTTTCTTACACTACTATTTCTCTTCTCTAGGTGCAAATCCCTCACTAATATTCAAAATAATTTTGTTAGATTAAATTCATAACAGCAGAAGATGTTGATGAACCCTAAGTCTGACTTCTAGATGCTTTTTTCTCCTAGCCTTCCCAGCTGGATGCTTTAGTCTCAATCTCCTCAGCTGGCTTGAAAATAAATAACCCAAAGATCTTTACAAAGTCTTTTCAGATACCTGCTCCATTTCATCATGTTTCACTTCGATCTTGTTTGGCAAAGGTGATTTATATTTTGAGCCCTTGGAAATAGCAAGCTGCAGTACAGTTCACTGCCTGCTTGTGCTGCCAGGGGTTTTGGAAGCTTTGCTGAGCCAAAAGCTGCCAGTGAAAGGTGGAAGGGGCTCCCCTGTGACCAACAAGACCTGTCCAGTGGTCAGGGCATCACTCCTTGGTGATCCCTGAGGGGCTGGGCAGCAAGGACCGCTGTCCCTCCATTCCACTAATCCAGTTGGGAGGAAAATGAGCTTTTGAACCACCAGCTCAGCCAGCCATGGCCATCTAAGAGCTCTCCAACACCATTAATCAGTCTCAGAGCAGCAGCACCCAGTCAAAACAAGGGTCCAGCATCACTTCTGTTTCCCAAATAATTCCTGTCGTGTCCATCTCTTTGCAACTCAGACTTTCCGAGCCTGACTTAATAAATTGCATTTTATATCAATCTTCCTGGATGACTTTCAACAAATGAAAACTTCCACATCCTCTGGAAGTGAGGCCTGGATGTCACAGACATTGCAGCAGTGAGGAGGAGGAGGAGAGGTGACATTTCTGTGATCTTCGGAGCTACCAAGATGACAACACACATTAGTATTACGAAGGAAATAAAGTGAACTCTTTTTGAAAGACATGCATAGCACTTCAATAGTACTCAGCTCTGATCTTTATCTAGGCTTTTATTTGTTTGGGCTTGTGGGGTTTTTTGGGGTTTTTTTGTTTGTTTGTTTTTAATCACACCTATTGAACTTTGAGGCCCCAAATCAAAGGACAGGATCACTGCTGCAGTGGCCCTTCCTTGTTTCTTTAATGCTATTTATTGTCCAGGCCCTATATGCTTGCATGTACCCAGCTGTTCATCTTTTAATTATCCTCAGTCACTCACTGAAAAGTCTGTCACAAATCTTTTTGCCAAAGACACATTCAGCAATGCAGCACAACTTTACCTGCCTATTATGGAAAGGCAATTTTTTTTTTCTTTTGTCATCACTGTTTTGAAAGCTTTGGTGAGTTAAGCATGAAAAAAAAAAATCAGCTGTACTTGCTGTTACTTATTCAAGAGATAAGGATGACGAAGTTGTCAAAACAAACAAGAAACACTGATGTACTGAAAATATTTTGTCTAAAAGCTCTCAGGAATCTGTTCTTAGCATATACCACACATCTCTTCTTAACGTGGCATTACTGAACAGGGTAAGAACTGAGAAGATTTTGCTAACTCGCCACTCACAGACAGATAATCTTTTGTATAGGGGAAACTCACACTGGATTTCTCAACATGAAACTACTAAAAGCACACACAAAACACAAATGGGCTTCAACCACAAGCAAGTTTCCAGCCCACAATAGATGAATACACATTCCCTTCTCTGAATAAAAAACCCCACTGATGTCAGAAGGGCCAGAGGAGCACCTTAAATCCAGCATCTGCCTCTCCATTTTTGATCAAACACTAGAGGAAAGTGTGAGGACAGAAAAAAGTATGGTTGCTACTTGGAATAAATTAGAGTAGCACAAAACACATGAGGAACTCACTCTGTTTATTCACCACTCAACTCCCAAGGTGCTGAAACCACTTTCCTAAACCAGAGCCTGTGAATCGATCATTTCTGCCCCTTGGCCATGAAAACTTCGATGTCATAAAGGATATAAGATATTTCTAAAAGCATTGCAACACAAATATTTTGAAGTCTCTACAGCTGTCAGGTGAAGATGTGGGTTTTAAACACATCATTCACCATTTTCTGAGCAGGATCAGATGGCTCATTATGTGCCTTGAGATTCCATCTCCACTTTCCCAAAAATCACTTCAGCACATCACTGCAGTTACCTCATCTTCCCTGCTCCAGAGTATGACTGTCCTGGCCATCCTTTGGAGGAAGGGAAACCACTCCTTAGTTATTAATTTGTCCTGGCCATCCCACTTCTCTCTGCAATCCCAGGATGATTTAAATTTAAATGGTTTTTTTCTTTGGCATTCATTGCCTCTTGCAGAAGTGTTTCAAGTAAAGCCCATGTGCATTTTTTTTTCTAGTAGTACAAATCTGACATCCAGTGGGGCTTATTATTGTTATTTTATTTTAATATAATTTTTCAAGCCTTTTTCTTCCTTTGTGATGAGACCTACTGAGCCTACACAAGGTGAGGTGGACATTTTGCTCACCTCATATTCTGGAAGATGTAAAGTAAATTTACCATCACAGGCAATGTCAAACACCCAGCAGCCACCTGAAGATAGCACAGGAAGCAAAGAGAAGGAGCAATAGTTCTAATAAGGTTAAAACCTAGAGTGAAAGTAGTTAACTCCACACCAACCCCCCAACCCAGAATCAGGCTAGAAAATCCTTCACTGATAATTTATGTGTGCTAAGGAGAGAACACTGAAACCTGAGCAGTGTAGTCCAAACCCAAGGGTACAGAAAGAAGCAGTACTCAGTGAGAAAACCAAGAGTAAAGCACTATATAAGGTACTGCTGGGAGATGATCCAGGTGGGAGACTGGGAAGGGCTGTAAATTACAGTCCAGGAAGCGTTCTCAGAAGGAAAGAAATATTTTTCACCTATTCACATGGAAAACCTCCATACCAACCAAAACCTCGAAATAACTCCACAAAAATCGACAAAAGACAAACCAATTCACACCACCAAACAACCAAAAAAAAGACTTCTCATAGCTTAAGACTTATCAAGCTTATTCTCTGTTCCAGTTACAGTTTATCACAAATTAAGTAAAATAAAATTTAAAAAAATTTTTAAAAAGTCTGACAGCACAGCTAACAGCAACACCAAACCACTCCAAGCAAAAAAGCAAGCACATCCAGTTTCTGAAACACTACTAATTCAAAATCTACAAGTCAAGGTACATTAAAAATTTAATCTGACTTACAACAGCAGAAAAAAGACTTAATTAAATTAATGAATTCTGAACTTTTGGACCCTTTTTAGTCTTTTTTGTCCCTAAAGATAGTTTGTTTTGTGAAATGTGTGACAGGTTTCAGGGGCCCAGGCATAAAGATGTGGTGGTAAAATTCAAAATATTCAATGGACTCAGAGTTGGGGTTTTCCCTCCCCCTGACTTTCAATTTTGTACCTGCTTTTAGTTATGGTCACAACAAAATAGTACATAGAGGCAGAACCCCAAATCTCCATTACAGAGGAAAATGACACCTGTGGAAGTAGAAATCTTATTAAGATGAACACTAAAATCCAATCATAACCCCAATTATGATGGGAAACCTCCCATATGAGTTTTGCTGTGGCCTTCTCGAGTCATGATTTTTTATCTCTCTCATATAAAAGAATCAGGTATGAAGATATACATTGAACAGTATAGGATTTTATTTCTCCATCTTTCTTTTGCGAGAGTTTCTGAAAGTTTTGTAACTCACCACCTTGACAGGTTTGGAGAGGGATATATTAATTTCCTGACACTCTGGCAGCAACTGCTATGATAAAAATGTAATAGCAACAAGAAAAATAGGTGTCTCTTCCCTGCATTAATTCACAATATCGTTTCACATTCTTTAAATCCCTTCCTCTCCCATCAAGTCACCAGTGTAGGGCACTGGAGCAATAATGAAATTCTACTCGAGTGAAGGAGGCAAAGAAGAGGCCGTTCAGTCTGCACAATGAAATGTGAAAATTGCCATGGATATCTAAGCTGTTCCCTGAAAAGCACTCCTCCTGTAGAAGGATTGCACAGTGCCTGTCTAAAGAAATGCAACTGCTGCACTGTCAAATTATTCCCTCAAGAGGGGGCATTAAGTTGTCCCCAACAAACTCTCACCCTTCTGAAATCTACATTTCAGGGCTGGATTTCTTTGCACTCGTCAAGATTGGAGGTCAATGGTTATGCACATCTATAGTCTAGCAACAATTCATTAATCTTG
This sequence comes from Prinia subflava, assembly GCF_021018805.1. NCBI lineage: Eukaryota > Metazoa > Chordata > Aves > Passeriformes > Cisticolidae > Prinia > Prinia subflava. The sequence continues at coordinate 3,168,575 of NC_086271.1, forward strand.
AATTTATTTCTTACAACAGTACATTAAATGCCTTGAAACATCCAGGGCACAGATTCCCTTATGGAACTAATACAAAGTGAAAAGCTGTACAAGGAAGGTACTAGCACAGGACAGATACACACTAAACAAATGTTATTACGGAAAAATGGCAATTAAGATTCTCTTAATTAGCCTGTCATTTTGTATTTATCATCATAATGTTTGTTTTACAATGCTTTATTAAATCTGGCTTTATGACAAACAGTCTGCTGGCAGTGCATCCTGCTGTGCAACATATGGTGTTACACCTAATGAATATTAATGCTGTGAAGTACAAATGGTCTTCTGGGACAAGGGCTGATGGCTGGGAAACTCCTGCAGATGGCATCATTATTCAAAAAGGTTCACCCCACGTGTTTCTCATCAGGTCCCCTCCACAGTTACCTGGGATGCTGCCTCTGGGCTTTCAAGAGAAAGCCAATACATTAAAAATCTCCACAGTCCCATTCCCAGTTTTCAGGGGTTTGAGGGTGTGTGTAGGTTTCATTTTCTTTTTGTTTGGTTGGGTTTTTTTGGTTTTTTTTTTTAGCAAAAAGTTATAGCTTAGCTTCATATTACAAGTTCTTCTAGTTTTTGATTAAAACACAAAAAACCATCAAAAACTCCTGAGCTCTCTTCCGAAGCTGAACACAATCCTCATCTGGGATTTCTTACTGTACTGGACAGTGTTTGGTGTTGTTCTGCTCCTATTTCTGTTACGTGGTCCTTATAATATGGATACAGTCCCTCCCTAGACAGAAACATAGGGAGAAGAGTATTTTTCCCATTTTCCCTGGGCACTTATTTGTAGCCTTGGGGCCAGCAGAGCTGTCAGCTGGACACAAAGGGATCATGGTAAGGAATTACAAAGTGTTAAGCCTTATCTTTCCCTCTTCACTTGTGGAAGCCTTTCATTTCCCCTGGGGAGCTGACAGCAGGAGAGCACTCAGGCACATCCAGTTAACAGAGCTCAAACTCCACAACTCTTACCCCAAAAATTAAACTTGTCTAATTGGGAGACTCTTGAGGAGGCCAGATGTGTTAGTGTTACATGAATTCACTGAAGACAGAAGACCCCTCACACCAATAATGAACAGTCAGTCCTCGTCCACCCATCCCTTGAGGTGGAAGAGGTCCGTGTGTCAAGAAAAGAATTCTCTCCTTTTTTTTCTGTCTGGAAGATGATCACAACACCAGCAGAAGGAGTCCATTATGATTTCTACAGCACATCTTGTTTAGGGAGCTCCTACAATTGGACAGCTTCCTACCTGAACCAGCTTCTTATTATTTCACAGCCTCAGCTAAGTAGCTCATATCTGGCAATGAGATGACCCAAGAAGTTATTTTTGGTCCTTTAATCAAATTAAGTTTTAAAAATTTGGTTACTGAATATGAATTTTTATAAACAAAAGGTACTTGCTTTTTTTAAAAATTACTTTCTATTGTCATGAAATAAAACAAACAAAACAACCAAAAACCCAAACAAACAAAAAAAATCCCCCCCTCAAAAAAATACCCCACATTCACAAGCCCTGATTAACTTGGCTTTGACTGCTTCCCTTTGCACCGAGAAAGAAACAGGGCTGTGTCTCAATGAGCAAAGTGATTACAGCTTTTCCTGCACTAAAGACAAGCCCATTGTGTTTGTTTGAGAAATCTTCTAGATTCTTCTGGAAGCCTACAAATTAAGAGTGACAAAACAGACCCACCAGATTTACCAGATTTTCATAACAAATGACTCCCAGATTCTCCATCAAGTCTGACTATAGAAATGACAGCTGTGCTAACCAATAGTCACTTTATTTATGGTACACCAATTATGCAGCATATTCTCCTAAACAGCTGGGCAAAACATTCTTATTTGAATGCCTTCAATGCTTCAGATATGCACAGAACCACCCCAATACAGGCTTTTGGCTTCCTTCTGCTGAGAGAACTCAGTTTGACTCAGAGCAAAGAAAAAGAAATACAACACTGGCTGCCAGAATGCTCAAGATAGCCTGTTGGTTTTCCCTAGATTTATTTTGAGAATATTACGTTTATTTTAGTCTTTCAATTGCCAGTTGCTGCAGCAAATGGAAGACACAACTCTTTTATGTTCAAATATTCTGGGTAAGCACAACAGTGACAGCACTAGCTGAAACAGAAGAGGCAAATCAGCAGCTCACTGTAGGCCATAAATATCTTTATGGTTTTTGCAACATTTCCCTACACAAAAGGTTCAAGTATTACATAGAGAGGGCCCAGAAGGGTAAGAGCACATAGTGCTAAGCCAACCCCACACCCTTATAATAGAAAACCTCCTTCTGGAGGAAAGAAATGGATCTGCAGACCAACCCTCACAGGGTCAGGCAGCAGCTTCTCAGATGAAATCAGAATAACCCACACTTTCATCAAGTTTCCCAGGAACAGCAATCCCTGCACCTGCTGCTCTCCAAGCCACAACAGTTTGGTTGTTTGACGTGCACGAAGCCCCATGAATACATCTTGGGGTGTTTGAGGATATTCCCTGGACAGACAAAGTTTGGTTTCTGCTGTCAGAAGGAGCTCTGTGTCCAGCTCCCACACCAGCTCCCAGCTCCATTCCTCGTTCCCAAACAGAATCTCCAGTAGGCATATAAAGAACTAATCAGATTGATAAATTAACACCATATACTGTGGGTGAAGAGGCAGTAGAGGTTCATTTAAGTCCTGAGGATCAGAAGAGTATGAATATTACTGTGAATGAATCAGTGCAGAGATTTCCCTGTCAGCAGAGAGTTCTCCTCCAGGGCTTGAGAGAAATCACCTGGAAGCTGCCACAATTTGGGTGTGAGGCAACAGCAAGGGGAACAAATGGCAACAGCAGTCTATTTAAAAGCTGTTTCATTTATCAACCCCAAAAAAACCAAACCAAAACAAAAAACCTTGTGGAGTTTTGGCAGTCTTTGGGCACAAGGTCAGAAGCTGTCCTGCCAATGTCCTCCTCCATCCCTCTGCTTTTTCCTGATCCAAGTGGAGGTCGGACTCCCACCCTCTGCACTTGTTTTCCTGCTTGTTAAAGGCACCATCAATAACCAAGGCAGATCTCTGGGAACAAGGTTTTGTTATTCAGCTTGTGACACTTGCTGTAACTGGATCCAAAAAGTGTAAAACCTCGTAGATGTTTCTGTGCAAGCGGATAAACAGTAGCTGCCGCTTTATGGATATTTTGGCTTAGGACTGAAACAGTTCCTAAAGAGGCAAATTCTTCATTTTTCATATGGTATCTAGGGAATAGATCACACCAGATTAGACTGAATTTTAATGCAGAGGCTTAACAGGCCAAACTTAGTGTTGATATAATATATCTTGCACTTTTACATTGCTCAACACAGACAATGCTAACTCTTAGAAGTTATTTCTTCCCTTGTCTCCCTTTTAAAATAAAAGCAAAAAAGGTTTTCAGACACCAAGGATGACAGAAAGCTTACATTTTAGTCTGCTAAAGTTAATTTATTTGCCAATTTTAAGGAGCAGCCTGCTGTCAAGGACCAGGATCTCTCAAGTTATTTATAGTTTGACATCAGAATTTTCTCTTGCCCAGAGTGCTTCTCCTCAAGGCACCTACCCTCACTCTCCTGTCCTGGCAGTCCCTTCCCAGCTGAGCCTGGGCTTGGAACAGCAGGGAGGAAGGAGATGAGGAAAAACAACAAAATCTCTGTCGCTTCTCCCTTTTCCTTGCTCACTGCCCCAGGGCAGCCCAGTCCGGGGCTGACAAAACACCCGGGGTGGAACAGCCTGGAGCTCCTGGGAAGGAGAATGCCCAGGAAAGGCACTCTCTTGGCACTGCCAAATCCGAACCTACAGCAGCGGCTGAGACACCCACAGGGTCCCTCTCTGTCTGGCTTGAGGCTGTAATTTTTTACCCTGAGGCTACTCTCTTCTTTCACCTATTTACCCAAGAGGGACAATTAGCAGTTTCCCCCAGCAGAGCTATTTGAATACCACTTTATGATTGTTATTCCTGCTTGGTGGCTTAGCATGCACTTTTTTAACCTTTATCTAGTTTTCAAACTAACAGTGTTTATATTCTGATCAGTTTAAACCTGACAATTTCCACAGCAGTTGGTACTCTTGTTATCCAAATCTGAACAACTTGATTTCAACATTCAGGTCACTGACACTGAAATCTCCATCCAAATGATTGATAAGGGAACTTCATTCTTTAAAATGGGTCTCATTCTTGATAGAGGTACTACAAAGTAAACACAATTAAATATAGGTCTGAAAACTTAGCTGCTCCTCTTCCAGTTCCAGCCAGCTTTCCAGATACTGAGGTCAGCTTGTGAAATTCTGCACCAGATCCTCCTCCAACACCTTCAAACATTTCTAGGAAGTTCAAACAAGCATCTACAGAGAAGGTAAAACCCATAATGGTTTCCAAGGGTGAAGCCTGCAGCTGCACGGCTCACTGTAAGAGCAGAGTAAACTTTTCTTGGGCTGCTGATACAGCTTCAAAGACAAACACAGGCACTAAAATAACCAATCTCTCTTATCTATTGTGTGTCAAAGCTGTTTTCTCTCTTGCACAGTACACAGAGGTAAAACTTCTTGGCTGTTTGGTATCTTATGCAGCTGCTTGTCCTCTCTGAGGGGACATAATTCAATACTGAGAGCTTTTCATATCCAGACACGACTGGGAACAATAACAGATTTCTACAGCTTTTGGGGCAAAACTGGAAGAAAAGTGATTTTTAAAAAGTGACTGGGCTATGCCAGCTCAGCTGAGAGTTTTCATTACACTTCCAAGTATGTTCTCTAAGCAACAGAATAATTCATTTCATTGACACTAACCTCCAGCTGCTGGGGCTAAGGGGAGATTTTACCCTGACTCCATTCTTGCTACCAGGTTCCTGCTTTTTCTGAGCAATTCTGAATTCCAGAATGTCCAGGTTATAGCCTGTACCCAAAGCATATTTTCCCCATCACCACACCCATAAGCAGGTCGATTTAGCTGGCTGAAACGAGCACTTTTCCAGAAGATGTAAGCATCTCATCAAGTGTTCCATCCCTGAGCAAGCCAGCCAAGGTTAAAACAGCATTAACATTGATGTCCCACTCATGAATTGTTTCTCACACACAGGAGGCAAGTGGTTCACAATACTGTGCTAATTCAATAATGAGAATAGCCAGGAAGTTTGTGTTTTTAAATTAATTGGTGCTGTATCCATCTTAAATGTCAAGCGCAGAGTTCCTAAGAGCTGTGAGCAATCCATGAAAATCACAGAAATGGCAGGTATAATGCATCATATCTTATATACTAATAAAAATACTGACTGCTAGGCTTTATAAGGTCATGGCTTACTGCTGTCTCTCAACAATAAAAAGCTTAATGCAACACTGGGCTCTGCATGATCTTCATAGCCAGAATTAATGAGGAGGAATCACAATTAATGGTTTTCTACAAACCAATGGATCACAAATGACAGGGGCTTATTCACAATTTATGAAGGCTTGACTTTTTCTTTTTTCCTTGGTGGGTAGAGGGCTGGAAAATTGCAAAGAGATAATGAAAAGCAACTATTACCCAGAATATGGTAATGCAGGTTTATAATCAGAAGCCACAGAAGTGCCCATGGCAGGGAACGGGTGAGCTGCAAGCCTGCAGCTCCTACGGGGATGAAATTTAAGACACGCTGACAGAAAAGTACCTGGGGCAGCATCTGCAAGTAAATCACTGCTCCATAAAGTGACCTACAGAGGGCATCTTCCTGTAGGATTTGTGGTTTGAAACATGAATCAGAAAAGACAGAGAAAGGTACATGATGAGGGAGAGCTGAGCAAACAGGCAGCCTTTCCTCTGCTCGCTTACCACTCACAATAACACAAGCTCCTGAGCCCTCAGGACCCAGCTCTCAAACTAAGTCATATTCTGAATGCCCACAAACAAAATTTAACTTGGGGCTCTAAAGTTTCATATCTGTCTGTGGCTCAAGCTACAAGGGTTTTAGTTCCCCAGCCTCTTCTGGTTTCATCTTGAGAGTGAAAAATCCTAAAAGAGTTGATGTTTATACCTTTGGGCACATATAGAGATGTCCCAGTCCTGACAGAAGTTGGTTCCTTACTTCTTTATTAAAAAAAAAACAACAAAAAACCAAGTAAAAATACCACCACCTGACCAAAAAACTCACAAAAACTACCAAACAAAAACCATGATATAGATATTGGACTTTGTGTTTTTTTCATTTAGAAGTGAAACATTTAAATCAATAGGAGTAGACCAAAACCACTGGGTCCTAGACCAGACCTTCACTTCTTCTCTCCAAACTTTTACCAGTAGTGTTCCTCTTTAGACCACAGGGTCATTTTAGACCTCTCTGCAAGCCCCCCAGGAGACATCACAATCATACGTCAAAGCAGGACTGTCAGTGGTACAGTGCCCAGCCTTCCCAGTGCCTCAAACCCTCAGCTTCTTTGGCTCCTTAAGATCCTTCGTGGGCCACAAAAGGCAAGCAAAGTGACCTGCTTTATGTTTTGAGGGGAAAATAGCAGTATTCTGCCTGGGATGCACAGCCAGCGTGGCATTTGGGGCAGCACTGCAGAGGTTTGAACTGCGGTGCTCAATAAAACATGCTTTGGTTTCTTGCAGCTGGAGAACAAGCCCTTCTACACAGGACAGGGCAGTGCCAGAAAAAGGAATTTATTATTTGTAGTGGCAGGAAGATAAAAAAATTAAATGAGTCTGGGAGGGCTTTGCTTGCATAGAAATAATGTCAAAGTGAGCATGACTGGTTCAAGACTTCCACACCCTTTCCCCTCCCCATCTCACCCCAGAAACCCTTTTAGCACCTAAAGCTTAATGTGTTTTCCATTTTAACATTTTGGTTAAGGAAACCAACCAATTGTTTCCCCTGTCACAGCCAGTTACCAGGGAGATACAAACGAAGGCAGAGTGATGAAACCTGGCACAATAATTCCAGCTGTGACACAGACTGTGCACCCTTAGATTAATTATTGAATTGGGGTGATTGCTTACAAGGTGAGCTCCTGTTTTCCTTCTGCAGCAATGGATGCAAATCAGAGCAGGCAGATGGTGACATCAAAAGGCCTGGGCAGCACATCTGATTTTCCCCTTGCATCTGCATAACTCCACTGGCTCAGATTGATATTGGGGTGGAACAGAGAATAATCAAAGCCAGCTATCTGCGCTAGGGCACACAAATGTCAGCAGCTTTAATCTTTATAAGGAATCAATCAAGCAGGGCTTTAATGCAGCCTGGGTGCTGCACCCAAAGCTGCTGTTGCACAGTGATGGATGCATGGCAGGGAAGAGAGCTGGAAAGAGGGAAGAGATAACTGAGGTACACGTGTAAACTATTAGGCTATCACTCCCTGCGGGGCAGGCAGGGGGAGCAGCAGCAGCGGGATGGCTTCCAGGTGGAGCTTCTGGAGCCTGAAATGTCTCCAGGCCAGGAGGGGACACAGCAAGGGATCAGAAGGGAACACTGCCCCTCGATTATTGATTAAAACAAAACAAAAAAACCCTACAGATGCACACAGCACAATTACAAATAAGAGCTGTGACATGGCAGAGAGGCAGCTTTTGATTAGGATTCCTGGATTAGGAACAGAATCCTTTCCCTTAGGTGGACTGATAGTGGCAGGAGGCAGGGAGACAGAGGAAGGTGGAAGGGACTTGCAGGAACAGCATCAGCCATGCCCTGACCTGGGCTAACTACACATTACAACCTTTCAGAAAAAAAAAAAAAGCGGCTCCAAGGTGAATGTAGTCCAAAAAGCCAACACTGCACACGTTCCCCACATCCACACCCTCATCCCCCTGTGCAGAACGAGGCACAGCTGAGGCAGACAGGTCACAACCTGTGCTGGCAGCCCTGATCTGCTGGCAGAGGCTGCAGAGTGACAGTGCACAGAAACAAAGCCACCAGCAGCATTTAGGCAGGGGTCTAATGGATTCTCAATACCTGCAAGGGTGGACAGACACCTTTAAAATCCCGTGTACATCTTCTGTTCTAATATACCTGAGGATTCAGTCCCCATACTTCATTTTTACCCACACAGTTATTTTTGTCCTTGCTATGTGAGAACAGGAACTTCAGAAGTCACCCGACGCAAAGCTAAGGACACAAGCAGAGAAGTGATCCTTTTTGACATGGATTAGCTACTGGCCTAACTATTAGAAGGCAAAGAAAATGGGAGTGCATCTCTTTATACAGACATAAATGTCAGAGCTGTCCTTAGAAGTGAAAGAATAATTATTGCCAGAAATAAAGCTGAAACATTTCATGTAAACACACAGATGCACAAATGGTGAACTTGTGAAGCTGTGTGCTCATTGCAATGCCACAGAGAGTAAAAGAGCAGAGGTAATTAATCTTGGCTAGAAATGCACAAAAAGCCTGCACATTTACCCACTAGCCACAGCACACGGTGTGCCAGCAGTGGCAACTCCCCTCCCATGCTCCTGCTCACAAGGGATTTTGTTCCATCCTTCCCCCCATCCCTGGTCAGTGCCCCTAAAGCACAGAGGGGTGGCTGAACTCTTCCAAACAATCATTCCAGTTTGTAGGCAAGTTTGTTTCTGGCTTACACTCTGACTGGAAAATAGAGCTGAGTGACACCACAAGTGATGACATCAGCTTCAATAGCACCCCAAAACTTAGATTATGTATGAAACATTGCTTCAACCATTCCCCAAACCCCTGGTATTTTTCCTGGCCTCCAGTTGCAAGGTGTTAGCCAAGAAAAGATACACCTCACATGAGTTCTGGAGGTCTTTGCTCTGTTGATCTTTGCTTGGAGCTGTAGGCAGCACAATGACCTGAGCTGTGCCCTGCACACCGCTTTGATCCCCCAAAACCCCATTTCCATTCTGCACCTCCACTTTCTCCCACCACCCTGGGTCTCCAGCAACATTTAACCTGAAGATGCTCTGTATCTGGAGCATCAAAGTATTTTCCCCAGGACCTGTGCTATTTGATGTGCACGTGGTTCCCATTAGCAAGGAATGGTTTGGGCTTTATGAAGAGATTAACTCTGCTGAACTTGTTCATCGGGTGAAAAACAACTTTCAGATGCAGAGCTCCTGTGATCCTTCCCTACCCCAGGATGATTTCAAGACATGAAATAAACCAGTTGCAAAATCAGTCTTGCTCCTTGCAGACTCTGGGAGCGAGCAGCAATAAAGGGCATATCCATCAAAGGTTAGTGCTCAGAGTGAAGGAGTCCATATGGCTTCAGGCTGGAGCTGGAGGTGGGGAAGAGGCAAAGGAGGGGGGACAAGGGGGGGAAATTTCAATGAGGTCAAAAACTATGAGAGAAAATGTATATTTGAACAAGAGCATTGCATAAGGAGGCCTAAATGATATTTCCAGAGATAAGTCCAACAGACAGCAACTTTGTCAAGTGCTAAAAGAGAGAGAGTTGGGCTGGTACTGCATTTACCATGCTCACAAGAGTGGATGAGGAAGTCAGGTGACCACGCACATTAAACTATAGAAAAAATCCTTAAAGTCAAAAGAGGGAAGATTGATTTTCAGAGTCTTTTAGTCTCTTTATTTGTGTATTTTCCACAGCTATTTTTCAAGAGCTACCAGTTTGCATTGTTGCAAAACCCAGGACAATACACCATAAATGAATTCATTCCAAGCCAAAAGAGATTTATTGCCCTGGAAAGTTTCCCCAGCTATTCCAAAATCATGTAACCCATATCTTGAATAAGTGTTGAGAGCCTCCCACTACCAAATAGGGAATTAAAAAATTCTAGATATCAAAGCTGGATACCTGAAGTCAACATGAAAAAAAAAGTATTTAACTGCATAAAAATGAAGAGCACTGGAAAAATGAAAGAAATTTGTGTTGATTCAACTTAAAAATATAAAAATAACTAACCAAGAGCTTGACCCAAGTATTATGCTGCATTCTCACAGTTTAGCTGGCATTCACACCAGACCTGCCTCTGCCCCATCTATCAGAGAGGGAGGAAAAATTGCTTAAAGCCTCGGTATCATCAAGAGATTTATAAATGGTGAGGTTTAGTTACAGCAGATAGAATTCGTGTCTGCGTCTTATCAAACTGGAGCCAAATTATGGCACAGATCTCAGGCTTAAGGCGAGGCACAGGGAACAGACAAGCTATTCATTTGCACCGGGGGCACAAAAGGGAAGGGCCAGATGTGGGAGGGAAGGTGAAGTATCGTTTAACCAGAGATGCTAAACCCAGGTCTTAAAGTGTGCCAAGGGAAAAAAAACCAAAAAAGCCAACCAGCAAGTGAACAAATCCATCTGTTGTTGTTGGTTCACTCGATTACAGCCCCACCTCAGCGCTGAAGGAATTACAGTGTGCTGCACAACTTCTCACCAGGGCTGCATCCTGCACTTCCCCAGGAGTGAGGGGGAATGCTTTCTGCCACTGAAAGCTCTGAGATAGCTGAACACATTCTCTCCCTTGCCAGCACAGGCTGCATGACAGAGTTTCACTTGGCAGAACCCGCGTTCAGAGAAGCTGGAAACACCACCAGGCTTCCCACAGCTTCTTACACTCCCCCATGCTGGAGCAGAGTGGAAGTTATTCTGAAGGCTGAGAAAAATGTCAGTTTAAAATATTCCTGCATGAATTTGGCACCAGTTATCTTGCTTAGTGTCTTCACTGTAAATTAATTAGCTCTTCTGCAGACACATTTTCTATTTATAACAGTTTCCACTGTGACACTGGTGCTGACTTCTTCTGCCTAAATATTAGATGCCATCTGTGGGCTCCCTGTTGTCTCACCCACAAGTCAAACAAACAAACCACAACTGAAAGCACTGCTATCAGTGCATTCAGAAACAAGGCTGATGGTAAATTTTAACTTTGGGAATATTGAATGGACAACATACATACACAGAAAAAACACACACACACAAAAAAAACCAAAACAACAAAAATTTTATACAAATAGCTGCCCCATCCTTCTGTGAAAAGGGGATGCTGACCCACATTGCTCCCAACAATGAAGGTCTTTTTAAGCTTTGTCACTCCCTCTCTTTCTCTTATAACAACATGCAGGTGCTCTATACTACTTCCAGAGAAAAAAAACTTAAAAGACTGTGAAAAGATGATTCTAATATGCACAAGGAAGCAAAATAAATAGAGAGAAGCCACACAACAGGTTATAGACAAGCCAGGAAACTTCACATACCCAAGACCTAACTCTACTGATTTCTTCACTGTCTCTTTCTCTTTATAAGGTCTTCAACTGATCAATAAAATGCAGAAAAAATAGAAGTTATGCCAAAAAAAGAAAGAAAGAAAATACATTAAATCTCTACTTTAATCCCTAGAGGTGGAGCTGCCTGCTCGTAAAAAAATCTCTCATAATTCCCTACAGATAAATGACATTTAAATTTACACACACACCAAAATAAAAAAGGCACTTCAGCTGGGAATAGGTAGCTGGAAATTCCTGCTCCTCCTCCCTCGAGGCTGTAATTTAGAAATATGTTGAATGAGAGTTTTGTTCCCCCTTGAAGAAAAATAATCAATCCACGATTGGAAGGTGTAATACACAGCTCATGAGGGGATAGAGGGGAGCAGGTGAGGAGAAAAAGGCCAAGAAGCCTTTGGGGACAGGAAGAAGTGGCATGAAAGGAGTGCACCTGAAGAACAAACTTTGCTGGGCAGGGACTTGCAGGCCCCAGAGAGGGGAGAAGCCTGCGTGATGCATGCAGGAGATTGTTGCTCAAGCAACTGCAGAGATAAGCATTGTGCTCTGAAAAGAGAATGAAGAACCCATAGATGAAAAGCTGTTGTCAGTCAAACAATATTTTTTCCTTCTCTAGATAGAATATGATAGAAAAGGAAAACTTATTTTCTTCACAAATTCTTATCAATGTTTATGGTGTCCCTTATATATCAGGCATTAATATTTCACATATTCAAGGTGACTGAAATTGTCCCTCCTTCCCTCAGAGGTTTTCTCTGTGCACAGCAGAGATTTTTGGAGACATCCATTATCATAGACCAATTACTTATCAAATATTTCTTTTATAAAAGCTTTTCCTAAAGTTTCTTACAGGACCCACAAGTCTGTTCCACCTGGTGCTGCATTCAACCAAAACTAAAAACCAGTGCCCAGAGTCCCAGTGGTCTGAATTCTGTTCCATGAGCTCTGATCAATTTTCTTCCCCACATTCTCATCCCCACTTCTGATTCAGCTTTAGAAAGAGAAAAGACAGAGGGAAAAAAAAAATCTATGGATAAATAGATGTACACACGCACCTTGCCCAAACATCCTTGTGCACCTTGGGAAACATGTGATGTGTTTTATACCTCCCAGTGGCTTCCAACACCAATTTGCAGTTATAACCAATTTTCCATCTTGGTTATCACACCACCAAGACCACTAGCCAAGTAATGGTTGTATCTCTGTCTCTCCTTACAGAACTGGGGAGATGTCAAGCTTAGTTATAGTGTGGAATAATTCCCTGACCCTGCTTTCAGAGATTACTGCCTCCACACCAGCTAGAAGCAAAGAAATCAAAGGTCTACATCAGCAGCTTTCAGGTTCTTCACTAATGTTTTAAATAGAGATTTGGACAAAAATGAAGGCAACTGGTACCCCCTGAAAAAAATCTTCAGCCACTTAAGGCTTTGAGATTACTTATTAAATGATTATTGAGACTATAATCAATCACATTCCAGAGATATTATTGTAGAGAAAGCAATTTCTGAAAGGCTTTAAGGCTTCAGCACTCTTCCTATCTATAACAAGTGCTTAGATTCCACAGCTTTGCCTGGATTTAAACACTTCCTAATATGTTCAAGTTCATCAAACTTCTGCAGGGTCAGCACAAGAGGTTCTGGGGCAAATGCCCTCTAACCCCTGCATATCCAAGCTCCAGTAGCAATAGAAAAGGAAAGTGAGATACAGGATTTGATTGCCATTAATGATGCAGACTAATGCAATAATTAAACAAGACCCTGGTTAAAAGCTGTGAGGACTGCAGAGGATAGGAAAGGAGGGAGAAGGAAATGTGACACAAATCAAAAAGTTGATGTTTGACAGAAAAAAAAAAAAAAAAAAGAGTCAAAGGCAGAGGCATGAAAAAGCACAAGACACATAAGAGGGAATTGAAAAAAATTGAAGGAAACACAAGGAAATGAAAAATCAATTCACTTGATACAAAAAATGTTATGTACTGGGGTTTTTGTGCCTTCTATTTACACAAAGACAAGATGCAGCAGGAACCAGGGGAAAATCAAATGCTGAATTCCTCCCCAGTCACACAGAGCAGGATAAGGTTTGCATCATGACTCTCAGAATGGAATGGACATACCAAAGTTGCTCACAGATATTAATCTTGTCTTATTGTTTTAAGGTCCCTTTCCAGAGACAAGTTTCATCACTAGGACAGGCCCAGTAATTACAGGCAGGTCCCCTTCTCAGTGATGAAGTTCCAGCCATGCCCAGACAACATCAAAAAGGAAGGAGCATCCATCAGGTCTCCTGCAAGCCCTCGGATACAAAACTGGGAAAGCACCCAGCACGAATAAGAGGGAAATGATGGATCTGAGCAGCTATTCTTTTGACATTTCTGCTAAAGGGTCTTCCAGAAAGAGTTTATATCCAGGCAACCCACCCTAGCAGGGCCCATAGCTTCCTAATCAAATTAGAAAAATTGAGTCATTAGGGTCAAGTGACCAATCACAAAATGATTAAAGACAGTAATCAAGAAATTGAAACTAATTAGTACCTAAGCCTATTAAAATGGCTTCAAAATAAATCACTTCTACATGAATTCATGTCCAGAGGTTCAATTTTGAAAAGTAAAAGAAGCTTCAGGTAGAAGTTGCAGCATTCCTGAGAAAAGCAACACATTTCACTGGGACAGCAAAGCACAGAATAAAGGGCTTGGCTCCAAGTCAGCATTTTCAGGTGAACATGCAAACGTGGAAGGGTCAAGTGTCACAGGGCTTGCAGTCTGAGCTCATCTCAAGAGTCTTGCACAGAATTGATGGTTAACTCATCCACAACTGCAGCTTTAAATACCTAACTGAAGGAAATTTTACTCCTAAACATAAAAGCAATAAAAGGAATTGTTTTCAGAAGTTCTGAGAAGCTAAGGGGAGAAAACTATAAAACAAGTCATCTCTATCTATGGAAAACCTCAGAGTCTGGGATTTTTGTGTGTGTGGAGACCCAGAAGCTCGTGGTACCTTCCTGGTTACACAGAACTGGATAGGCCACCAGATTTCTAGTTTTTGCCAATGGAAATACTGCAAATGCAACCCTTAATTTAAGACATCTCAGCATTTTCATATTTATTCTGTGTTAAAACTGAGAAATGGAAATGAGCATAAAAATTAGGAGTTATAGAGAACAGAAAAACCTCATTTTTATTTTATACATCAAATTCGGTTCTGATTTCACTTAAGAAAATAATTTTGACCTGTTTTTATTAGAAACATGAATCCAGAGAGATTTATGAAGCTCCTATACAGGTTATCCTTGTGCACAGACAAAGTTCTTTCAGAGACAACACTTCCAGGAACTGTGAAATTAAGCACATTATTCTTTCCATAGCTGACGTTTTCTTGCTAGCCCAGTCCCTTCTGCAAGCTGTCAGTACATTTTAGGAAATGCATTTTCTTGCATCTCAGCTCTTACTTCAAAGCACACTCAGATTTTTCTCACTGCAACAAGGAACATAAAGAGCATAACCAACTAACCACATCATCAAGAGTAATAACACAGCATTATTTTTTAAGTTCAGAATTAATGATGTGATGATTAAAGTCAAAATAAAGCAAAATTAATAATTTTTTTTCTTTTTATATCTTGACCATAACTTTTTTACTTCTGCCCAACACATTTTCAGATGTTTCTTTGGCTGCTGTATCACCTAATTTGATAGAAAAAGGAGTTTGCTCCCCCGCCCTTTAGGAAGTTAAGTCACATATTTTAGCTTTTCAGAGAAGTTGTTATATTTCTTTTCAAATTGTCTCTCTTCTTACAGCAGTTCTTACTATTTTCGTATGTTCCCTCAATTCTTGCCTCAGCTCCTTCACTAGCTCTCTATGCCATCTTTATCCCATCCTCCCCATATAAAATCCCATGGATTCTCTCAGAGCTGTGGCTGCAGCAGTTCTCTCTTGATCTCTCTCTCACGGCCCTCCTCCAGTCATTGCCTTGTTCTAGGGCTCAGTACCAAAAAAACCCCATCTGGTACATGTTAAATGATCTTAGATGGAAAATTACTTTTTTTGTGGTTGGAACAGGCCACTCTGGCTAAAAAGCAAAGGGAAGCTGGGAACTCCAGCTGCAGAGTTTATTCAGGACCTGCAGAGGATTGCATCTGCACCACGCCCAAGGTGAGCACAGCACAGGTTCTTCTCCTGAGGCACATGGGAGAAGCTTTGGTTGGGGTAAGGATGGGAGCACATCGGGCTGAGGGGCAGGGAGGCCCTAGACTCAGCTTTGTAGGTGCCAGGTGGGTTTAAACACTGAGATCTCTTCAAATCTGCCCCAGTAAAATTTCTGCACAGGCACACAGGCCAGCAGGCAACTCTGCCTGCTGACACAGAGAGGAGTTAAAGCTAAAAATTACATGCACAGCACATTTCTGAGTGTCACACCAGATAAGCAGCATGTCTGGCAGTAATTCTGAGCCTGTTCTCTTTCGAAGGGTGTGTGTTTCTTGAGGTTTGGCTACCAAATGTTGTCCTGTAATTATCATTGCTTCCTGGAGCTCTCCAGCCCCTGAGAGGGATCCTCACTGTGCTCTTTGCAGTAGCAGCAGCTGCTGGTGTTCACCTGGATTCATTCATCAGGGCAGAGCTCCTTAACACTATTTCAATCATTTTTGCAGGAAAATCAGTGCTAAGCAACCCCAAATCTCCCCTCTGGTTCTTGCTTACATTAAGCTTTCAGCCGTTCTGAAGGTTACTGTAAAGATGAGAGCCTATTACTTGTTAGCAATAAAAACGTTAATTTGGCTCTGCTATAAAATAAACCTCATCCTAAATAAAAAAAAAATAAAATAAAAATCACATTAAAGTAGTTACAGCAAATTTCCTAGGTAATGAAGAAGGTATGGCCCTTCATTTCCACCTCTATCATTAGTTACAGATGTTGAATTTTAAAATATTTTTTCCATGATCGTGGACTGTACACCCTGGGAAAACAAATATCTGGGGGAGGGAGAGGAATTTGCTGAGGAACATTTCTCCAACAGTAGTTTTTTTCATGCTTTGATTTACAAGCCACTGATTTACAAGCTGTGAATGAATAGTAGCCTTCAACAACAGGAAGCCACGGCATTGAGAAACCCTAGAGCGTCAGGTGGAGCCTGGAGACACGGCTGTCTGCTAGCAGGGAAATTCACTCCAGGAGCCCCCTGTAATCAGAGCTGTTAGCCAGAAGGAAATGTCTTCAGCACTCTTACATGGCTCTTAATCAGATACTGACAGAGAGCCTTTGATCAGTGCATTTCCACAACGAGGGGAGCTGCAGCTCGCAGTGTGCCTACACTCATCTCACAGCCAGCTCCCAGAGCGTGCAGGCACAGGAATTACTCTGCATTCACCCTCTGCTGAAACCCTGGAAACTTAGACTTTAAGGCTTTAGTATATAATAATATATATAAAGCACTATGGAGGATTTAGGGTGTAGGCTAAGTTCTTCTTCACGGGTTTGGGTATTTTCTTTTTAATTGGATAGAAAAGTCCACATTGCAGACCATGGGTGGTCGTTTATTGGGTTAAAAGTAAAAATAATATAGGTGCCATCTCCTTATTGGATAGTTTATGCTTAAGAAGACTTTGGAAAGAGTCAAAAGGAGACATTTTTTACCCTGTTAGCTAGATCTCACAAGTCATGAGACTGTACTACAGATAACAATTAATAAATATGCAAGTCCAAACACAAAAACTGTGTCCCATGTCTTAATCCCAGCTGTAGCACAGAGAAAAGAAGAAACCCCCAACCCTCCTCTCCCCTTTTGCTGTCTCAGAGGACAGTCAGGGGCTTAGGAAGGAGCAGCATGGAGCAGCACAGATGTTAACAGCTTTGCTGGTGCCCTGCACACGGCAGGGACTCATCCCTCCCTCCTGGAATATCACAGCCTGGGGATGGAGCAGCAGCAGAGAGAACACACCTGGCCAGTTGCTCCTGGCTGGTCCAGGCTCATGGGGAGCCAAGACTGGAGAATCAGGCTCAAAGAGTCTCCCATACAAGAACTGTGGTCTAAATCAGAGTGTTCAGAAAGCATTTCTGGGGATTAACACCCTATATCCTGCCAAGCTCCCTCAGAATGGATTACATGATCCACTACTAAGCAATAGGTGTGTGATACCTTACAGGAGGTATTGCATGGAAAGCACCAGTTCCACCCAGAGTGTCAAATGCTGTGGCAGCTCAGGACAGTCCCTGTCCATGTCACTGCAGGAACACTGCAACACGAAAGCTGGCACATGCCAGGACTCATTTCTTGACTCGTAAGAGTAATTTGGGAACCCAAAAAAGGTTGCTGAGCTTTTGTCACTCGAGGAAAGGACCTCTGTTTCTAATAAGCTGAAGACCACAACAAGAGGTTCCACACATTCTATAAGTTAAGCAGTGAAAGAACAGGAGGCTACAGAGGGGGTGGGGGAAAAGATGGTTTTGGGTCCCATTCCACTAAAAGAATGTGCTGTGAGCAGAGAGATCATCAGGCAACACAGGAATATATTAATCAGGCAGTCATTCCTCATCCTCTTACATCACCTGGCTGCAGCCTGGTGCAGCAGGGGTCCAGAGCAGTGGGTGATCACACACAGCACACGCAGTGACCTGTGCAGCACAGATGGAATATGCATTGCAGAAACAGGAGATAAAAGCTCACCTGCTGTTCTGTGGCTTTCTTAATAGAGTGCCTATGCACCACCGGGTGAATTAAGAGCAGAGTAGCAGCTTTAACTCTGGATTTCCTCACCTCTGTGTTAGAACGCCTTTCTTGTTTAATTTAAGTACTTATTAAGTCATTGAGGAAATGAAGGAAATGAAGAATGTGATGTCAAGACAGAGAGTAATTTAAATGGAGCAAAGGAGCCTTCTCAATTTTATTCAGTCTTATTACGTTGTGAAAGATACTCCACAAAATAAAAGAGATCTAGGAGAGCTATTCTACAGCAGATGCACTCTGTAATAATATCATCAATAATTATATACACTTTAAAAAAAAACCCAAAAAACCCCACAAATGGCTCTCTAAGAGGAAAGAACACTGGCACTCTTGTTCACAAATATATCAAAGAACCAAACGAGATCAAACCAAACATTGAAATGCCCTAAAAAGATTTACACCTTCAGGGATAAAGACAAAAAAAATATTAGAACATTTGACACATATGTGGTGGCTCATTTAGAGTGTGAGAGTACACTTGCCTGCAATGTATAAACATTTCACTAGGCATACAAATGGTTTGGATGTTGGCAGAATAAAACACAAAATCCTGACAGCATTTTGTGACAGAAATCCCACCTGGGGCTTACTGCTTGCCCCTTTCTCCTCTGTGTGTTAAGAGACAAGATAAAGTATTTCAACAGATTCATCCAACATCAGTTTTGGTGCCACAGCAAAGACAATAATTAATCAAAAAATAAATAGTAGTTCCATATCATGATCTGGATCATATTTGAGATTTTGTGAAAATTTGAGATTTTGTTCGTTCTTATTTTTGGTATTTTCCAGGGCTTTGCCACTACTGCCTGCTATGCAATGTATGTCACATAATCCTGGTTTTCCATTAAATAAATTCTATATTCACTCTCATGCACAAAGAGACTTGATCATGGACCCAACATGCTGGTGCTTATAGCAACAATGACCTTCTAAGTGATTGTTTCCTTTTCAAGCTAATTCTGCCATCCACCTATTCTAAAATTTAATATAGAAATTCTCAGAACCAGCTTTCTACTGTTTCATGAACAACCATTTCAAGGAAAACTGAGATGAATGCAGCACAAAGCAGAATGAATCTCTTTCCTCCCTAGGGCCTTTAGGAAGTCTTTTATTTCAGCACAACTTTTGCCATCATGGAGGAAAACAACCCAAACAATGGAGAGGGAAATTTTTATTGAAGTCTTAAGGAAGCTTGTTAACCAAAGGCAGCTGATGGAAAAGGAGCAAAAAGAGGATAACAATGATCCCCAATATGGATTCAGTGAGCTAGGTTAGTCTAGAGCATCGTGCCTGTCCTGAGGACAAAGCAGAGACCCAAGTAGAAATCCTCCCTGGCTGTTGCATGCTGGATGTCAAATATTAGGATGCTGTTGTCCTTGTGGATGTTTATAGATATACATTTCTGAAGCAAAAACATAAACAAACAAGTGGAACCACCGTGCAAGCCTCAAAACAAGAGCAACCTTGTGTGCTAGCCCACAGATTGAAAGCAGATGTAGGGCTTGGTAATTAGGCCTGATTCGAGCTGCATGTAGTGCATAAAAGCAGTTGTTTTGGAAATGAAGGGAAGGACCAAGGTAATGTAAACACAATTTGTCTTTTTGCTGCACATGGCAACGGATTAAAGAAAATGAAAGAGAGTTAATCATGGAGGAAAAAAAATCTTCAGGGAGGGTACTTACATACTCTCATCCTTCAAAACTGCAATGTTTAAATGCTGCTCTTTCAGGGCTTGTATTTGCATTATGCTGATGTGCAACCTGATCAAAAAGCTCATTTATTTTATAAAGTTCTATATTTATGGAACACATGTCTCTAAAAATGCACAATCAAAGCAGTGGTGAACTCATCAGGAAGAGATTGCTGATAGCTGAGGGGTTTGGTCCCTGAGACTCCTGATTCAATGGAGCTCCTGCTTCCCAGCATTTGGATCGAGACCTTGTGCTTGGGAAAGACTGAATGCTGGCATAACCTTTTCCAGGTGATTGACACCAAAATGATGCCTGGAGAAAGTCACTGTAGATGGACCACATGATTTCATGATCTTTTCTGTTGGTTTTGGCTTTGCAGAGAATTGGAACACTTCCCACTCTGTTCCCAAAGAGCCAGAGTGTGATTGCACATCAACAGGACACAAAATACACAGGTTGCTCCAATATCCTTGCAAGGTGCTTTGGGGCCTCTGGATGTAGGATCTAACTACTCAGGCTCCCCCAGCATCCCCGCCTGAATGTGATGTGGGGATGTGACAAGGGGAGATTTCTTTGTGTATCTCACTAAATGCTGTCAGTCACACACAGGACACAAACACATTTTAGTAAACTCAGTGAAAATGCTGCATCAAACACTAAAGTTGTGTAGACTAAAATCCATTGTTTACAGTACTATCACACACATGAAAACAATCCAATTTATTTTTACTTTGGGAAAGAAGATCTGCTGTTTAATAACTGCCTGGAGCTATACTGAGGGCATCAGTGTTGTAAATATTCACTATTATTTATCTCTGCTTTGTGTTTTTCATCACATAACTCAAAATGCCGCTATTTGGATTTTAGCTCAGTTTGTCCAAAAGTCAAAGCACCACAAAAGACCTGCACTCCTCTAAGATTAAACACATACATTCCCACCCCACCTCCTTTGGTGACTCTCTGTCTCTTTAGCCTCTCCCCAGTATATTAAAAAAATTTTTTTTAATTGCAGTTTAATGCCTGATTTAAAGGCATTGCCCTAATAGGCCTTGCAAGAAGTTTTAAAATTGGAGTACAGGTATTTGAAGTAATTACAAGGACAGAAGTTTTTAGTAGGAAATTAAATTAAGGTTCCCTGCCCATATCATCAAAGTATATTTATGTATTTATATGGAATTTTACAAAAAAAAATTTTTACTGATGCACTTTAGGGCTGGGTTTTCTGAGTTTTTGAGGGGTTTGCTCTTTTTTCCTGAATATTGTGGGGTTTAACAACACGCTGAAAGGAAGTAAAAACACATCACTACAGAACAGCCAAAAGAATTTTTCCCCCTCTGGTTTCTCTATCAAAGATGTGGTAACATCAGATTCTTGCCCTGCAAAGGGTGACAGGATGTTACATTTCTCACATCTCAGAAATTCACTTTTTCTCCTAATATGGAATGTATCACAGTGGCAGCAGTGCCATTCCATTAGAATTTTGAAACAGGATAATGAGCTAAATATTCTTTTTTTATCCCAGCTAATTAGAGGGTTGAATACACTTTGAAACATTAGTGAGAGGTGTAGCTTTAGCCTGAATGATCCAGTAGGACCGAGGTCAGCAAAAATAAACCTCACAGAAGGAAGAAGCACTGAAAAGGACTTTTCAGGTGGTTTTCTTGGGGGAAGGTGATGTGAGAAAGCAGAATGCGCCTCCAGAGGCTCCTTCCACAGTCATTATCAACCTTCAACTAACTTTGGCTTCTGAACTACTTATATATTGATTTAAAGAAAGCTCATGTGTGCTACTACTCACAAAAGAAGAGACTTTTGCATTAGGATTTTTTTTTTTAAGTTCAGTGTTGTTTGCAATGTTGTTTTAGGATTTTCCTGTTTTATCATAAAGTCTGAGGCAGCACAGGCAACTCTAACCCACCACAGTTCTCAGGGCTTTGTGTTCCCCACAGTGAGAGAGACTTCTGCAGCCTCAAGGACAGGGAAGCCAAAAGCACAACTTGTTCAAGCTGATACAGAAAACATTCAAAAATCAAACTCTGAAGCTCAGAGTGGGGGGGAAGGAAAAAAAAAAGGAAGCTGTTTGTTTTGAACAGAGTGACATTAAGTTCCAATTTAAAGGCAATTCAGGAACCTCTGCAACCATTTCAAATTTGTCAGCCCAGTGGTTTATGAAAACAACATGAATTCTCTCTCAAAGCAGGGGTGCTCACTGCTCCCAACTCCCTCACACACACACACACACTTTGGACCATGCAATGCCTATTTTAAAGGAAATTCAATGCCTTTGTCACCTTTGAGAGGCTCTACTCCCAAGTTAGAGCTCCTGGGGCTGTGGTGAGGAGATCCCTTTCATGGCAGGGAGGGCCAAGAAGCCCCTTTAGTTTCCCTAGCTTTGTTTTACTAACTTGTTTCCACATTTCAGTTAAAACAACAACCACCACCACAAATTTAAAAAAAAATACCACACCAACCATCAATCAACTAAAAAAAAAAAAAATCAAAGCCAAATAAAACCAAAGAAGCCTTTGACTGATTTTCACTTTTACCATTTTGCAATGCACAAGCTCTTCTTAACTGAGAGCAGTGTAGCTATAAGATGTCTAAGGTTATGCTGAAACAGTTTCTCAATTATATTAAGCTTTTTTCCACATTCAAATACAAATTGGCACTTGTACAATTTGTATTTCTAGTTTTCTGTGTGAAGGAGTGGCTCCAGGCTGGGCAGCCACCAGCACCAGAAAGCCAATATCAGCTCCAGAAGATGCCACAATCCTGCAGAAACCTCTCAGCAGGCTGGGACCTCTGCAGCTAATGAGAAAACAGAATGAATCAAAGGAATTTGGAAATGTGTCTTCCAGCAGTTCAGCTACCAGTGAATACAGCTCCAGCATCTAGATAGGCCTTTTCTCCAATGCATGGCTAATTAATAATTTAAAATATAACATTAATTTTTGTCTCTGATCAGTTTGCATCTGCTGGGTTATGAAGTTACCCTAAAGCTCCCCTTTCCCTGTCAGGATGGATGCTGTTGTCCTAATATTTTAGTAAGGATAAAATCAGTGGTACAGTGGCAACAGCCTCCTTCAGAGACATGTTCCTGGCAGGGGGAGATGTAAACATTAATGTTTAGGCTTCTGTCTAAATACCTAAAGACCTTTAATGTCCTCAGGTATTTCTCCTCCCCCAGGATCAGTTCTCATTGCAACCAGACAATGGTAAGATTCAAAAATCAGCTGGATCATCTTTAAACTGAGCAAAGCACAAGAGAAACAGCAAAGACATTTTTTACAGAGCAAACCTGCATGGTCCTTAAGTTGAACGTAGTAGCAGCTCTCAGACACTCCTTTACTGTTTAGGTAAACAAAGTAATTCACATCCATCCCCAGGTGATTGTTTTAATATGAGTTTTTGGGGGTTTTGTAAGATTATCTTTCTTGCTCTCATAGAATACATCTCAGGAAAAAAAAATAAAGCCTTACTTCAGGATATTTGGCTGAACAATTGTTTCTATCACACTATGTCTGAGATTTTATCCTCTTTCTACTTTCCCCAATTCCACCAGCAAAAGCATTGCCAGTATCCCCTACCTTGAAGGCTTATTTGCTCTTAATAGAAAAGTTATGCATCACTGCACAGTCATCTGAAGGCCAGATGGATTATTCTTCCCTCAGCTGAGTTTTGTGTCTGTCAGTGTTACAATACATTGGGACTTGATAATTTATGACAATTGTTTACCTTGTGAGGTCTCCCAGTCACTGGAAGTGCAAAACTCAGGGAGATCTCCTTGTCCAGGAATATCAGCTCTTTTAAGTCATGTGTCTGCAAACTGCTTTCTGTCCTCAAATATATAAATATCAAATATTTATTGTATCCCCTCAGCTGCCAGTGTAATGAACTCTAAGTTTCATTGTGGCACATTAAAATAGTCCACACCATGAGACCATTTCAAATGCAATTGTTTCTGCTCAATAAAGAATTATTCTGTTGATTGTTGTGGTTGTTCAGTGGGAGTTATGAGAGATAAAAGACATATGGAAGAATAGGAAAAGGTAACCCAGCAGGATTTAAATTTCCCCCCCCTCCTCTAGCCCTCATTAAATACAGGCAACCAAGGTTTTGGGCAACTTCCCACCCACAGACCTCACCAGCTATTACTGTTTAAAATTAACTAACAACTACATAACCTGAAAAATAGAAAAGGTAAGATAAAGAGTGATATCAGCCTTCTGTCGATCTCCCTTTAATGAACTCCTTTTTTGTCTCTACCAGAACCCTAATTTTAATAATTCAGGTAATCAAAGGTTTCACTACATTTACAGAGGCAAAGAAATCAAAGTGGTTTCATGATAATATAAGCAGCTGTAGCAGACACTTCAGGCAGCTCCCAGCACCACATTTCCACTAGGGAAAATCTTCCTGTGTACTCTAGGCACTACTATAGCCCCACTTTTACTACAAAGATAAAGGAAGAAAAAAAATTAAATCCCCCCAAACCCCAAAACCCAGACCTCAGCCTGACACACTGGCACATTCCCTTTTCCTGGGAACACTTCAAGGCACACAGCAAAAACGGTTTCACATTCCTCTTTCATTCCGAGTCAATAAAAAGCTGAGCAGTCATGGATGAAGATGTGTTACTGAGACTCACAGAAATGTAAAACATTTTAAAATTGAAACTGCTGGCCTTTAAGTGGCTGTAGGTAATAGCTGAGCTGCAGCCGTGCTGCTTTTAATTTAACAGCACTGAGTGACAAATGATAGCACGGTGTGGAGAGAAATGGCCTCCCTGCAGAGTCCTGCTCTTTACCACATTTTTAGTGTGCTTACTAATCAAATATGAAAATAAGCATACTGTAAGCAGCACCTTTTAGTTTATGAAGGGGCTTGAACTAAAACCTCACAGACCTCTGAGGAGGTTGAGCTAGGAAGGTTTTCCATCTGGAAATTATCTCTTGCTGTAAATTTCTCTCTTTCACCTTTATGTTTATCAGAAAGCCAAACATAAAAGCCTAAACAGGGGATTTTTGGAAGTCTTCAGCAAGCCCTAGCACAGACTAAGACAAAAATGCTATGTAAACTATGGCTATAAAATTCCTTAACTCTATCAAGGTACTCCTCTCTAACCCTAGTGCTTGTTTCAAGACTTGTACTCAGCCTCCTCTTCCTGCCATTTTATTTACTCACAGTTTATCCCCAGTCTGGGGACAATAACTGTGCCCTCCTACTTCTGACCCAGCTCCAAGCTTTAATCTCAAGACTCCCATTATTTACCCTCTACCATCTGAGGATTTTTTTACTTTGACTTAACCATTCTGACTTACTTCACCATTCCGACCACCCCATTGCCCTAAAATTCAAACCTTGTATGAACTCAATTCCTAAACACAAGCAGTGTCCGATAACCACAGCTATGAAACAAAACACTCAATGAAATTTATACAACCAAGCCAAGGATGCTTTGCAGGGGACAGCAACTTTTGCCTCACTCCTCTCAGAAGGTGGCTTATTCAGGCATTGAAATAGGATTTAAATCAGCTGTGAAAATTCCTGCAGGGAAGTAAGTAGTGTGCCTTGGCTTCTGTTTGGTTTAGGTGAGATGGGACAGTGCTGCTGCTGTGCCTGAGAAAGGTGCAGGCTCTCAGGTGCAGCAAACCATTCTCAGGAACTGCCAGGGCAGGCCCCAAAAAACATCTGGAGAGGAGATACCACACCCAGGAGGAGAAGATAAACTCCACAGAGCAATCCCAATCCGCGGGCATCCAGGTGCCACAGGAGGACAGCAGGAGCAGTTTTTATCACCCGTTGAGCACTGCCTTTGGCCACACACAGGATCCCAATGCATGACAAATTGTTCTGTCTCCCAGGACGCACGCAGCCCTTTGTCTCCTGGTATTTTCCTCTTGTGCAAAGGATAAGTCAAAGCCCTGATTTATGTGAGGCCACAGCCACTGCTTCATTCTGTGAGAGGGTTTTTGTTGTGTGTTTTAGAGTCGGTGTTCATGTCCTGTGCATGGGACGAGCAGGAAGGTGGTGAAGTTCAAAGGAGCATAAAGAACTCGCACTCGTCTGTCACTCAGTGACAGCAGGGCTCGGGCACTTGGCTTCTGCAGAACTTGAAGTCTCTCTAAGTTAATAACTAGGTAGGCAGGCTCTTTGAAGCCAGTTTAAATATCTAACAATAACAGAGAAAAGCGAGGGACAGGGTTGGAAGAAACACGTCAGCTCAACTGACAAATTCAAGGAGCTACTGCTATTTTCTACTTTGATTTATTCAGGGGAAATAAAAAGAGCATATAGATTTGAATAACTGAATTTGCCCAATTCACACCAAAGGAAAAGCTGGCTCTTCAACAGCAGAGACTCAGCAGTGTTTCCCAGAGTCACAGATACACAGAGGTGACACAGACACAGACCAGACCTGGCATGTTCTAGGACGTATCTCTGGCAATATTTTAATTGCTGGAGCCAAGCCCTATCATGCTACCAATGCCATTGAATAAATGCTTTCATCTGAAGTAATGTTTTTACATCCTGAAATTGGTCCTGATCGACTTCACCTTCAGGTAATCAGCAGACACTCCTAAGGGATTTTGTTTCCACTGCCCAGTTTCCTTGCCCCGACTGAAATTCTGGTAAAGGAAATTTGACATGCAGAACCCAAGTCATTCAAAGCAAATGATCTTGTTAATTAAGGGCCTCCTGCCTTCAGATTTCTTCCAAAAGTCAGATTTTCCTTCAGCTCCTCCAGACCTCCCTTGTACTACTGTTTCAGCTGCTTCCACCTCAGCTCTTTACAGAGCTGCAGGGTACATCTGTACATCAAGGCTTAAAAAATGTCTTCATGTTTCACACTAAACCTCACAAGGTTCAATTAGATGAGAAACAGTCAAAACTCTGGTCAACAGAGCCTAATCAGTGTAGATGTGGCCCTCTGTCCTTCCCTGGTGCAACTGGCAGTAAAACATGCAAAAACAAGAGGAAGGACGGAGTGGAGACAGAGGTGATCACCTTAAACAGCTGACTAATCATTCGTAATAAGGATTCATGTACTTACTAAATACATCCTCTTCCTTTTCACGGGGGGCACGTGTTGACACCCACAGCAATCACTCCCACAAAGTTAACTCTGCGGCAATATTCCTGCCCAGCTTAATTGCACAAGGACCAGCCCGCGGTCCATCAGCGCTGATGAGCGCTGACATCCTCCCGTCAGCCCGGTAATGTGTTGGCAGAAAATGCCACAGACGCTTTTCTCCTCCACCTTTCAAAGCTTCTCATGCAAACGAGGGGCAGTAATTAGCGCTGACCTTTGGGTGATGCTGGCTGCCAGCCCGCAGCGCTTCCCCACTCGGCAGGGTGTGTTTGCACATCCCCATCTCCCAGCCGGGAGCACGAAATGCTCGCCCTGCTCACCAGCCAGCAAGGGATGTGTCCCCCACCACTGCTGGAGACTGCCCAGGAAGAACAGAAACCCATGGCACTCCACACCTCACAGGATTAAAGGCAAATTTTAGACCAAGGACCGAAAAAACAAACCCACAAACAGAAAGCAAAGCAAGCTGTTTTCGTTCGGGAAGCTCTCAGTGATAAAAAATGCAGGCAATGTGGGGAGCTGCAGAAATGTGGGCAAACTGAAGTCTGCTCTGGGACCTGCTGGTCTGGGGGATTCTATTTTGTGGAAAAGGTGATTTGAAGCTTCAAAAGCTAAAGTTCAAGAGTTAAAGTGACCACATAATGTTCCAGGTTTTCCTAAGCGACTTCCCCAAGACAAGGAAGGGCACAGAAGGCTGTCCAGTCCATCCCCCTAAACCTTCAGGGTTTACTCTGAGCTCCCCTGCCCCAGGCAAATTGGTTACAGTCTCATTCACTGCCAAGCAAATCCAACAGAAGATAAATCACCCGGCATTAATCTTTTGCAGTCTGCATATAATACAAAAGAGCAGTAACCTGACACTTTAATCATGGCACTGTTACAAGCTGCTGTTCCCCACCAAGCTGAAAGCTCCTTCTGCACTTGGGCCCATCATCAGGAGCCCCACCACCACAGCTGTCACAGAGTGGGAAATGCCATCTCTGCCTGTTTTCAGGAATAAAGATTAATATAGAAGCCAGGGGAAGCTGCTGGTGCCTACCAGGAGGAAGTAAATGGTGCTGGAGCACAGGTATCCAAGCAAGTCCCCACATGAGGGTTTCAGCTTGCTCTGAAGATGCAGAACTGCTGGCACGGGGATCTCCATGGTACAAAGCCAACAGGTTCTCTCTGTAGTTCAGTCTGAATCCTCAGGAAAGTAAGATTTTACCCTAGGAAGCTGTTTGTCAACAGGATACCTTCCTACCTGCCACATCTATGGAGTCTGCCGCTGCAAAAACTCTCTGCTTTTTTTCAGCATGTCTAGTTTGTCAAAGGAAATAAAAGCATTTGTGGTGTGACATGCACTGTCTTTCATGGGTGGACATAAAGAACTACTTCAGAAATCCATAACTAACCCACTAGGTCACAAGAAAACACACAACTAATTGTCTACCCATGCTTTATGATTTAAAGAAGACACATTAGCATCTGCAGTAGCAGAAGTGAGCTTTATCTGAGGAGAAGTGAAAGGATGATTTATATTAAGCTTATTAATTAATCACAAGGCCACATTCCTGAAGAAAAGGAGTTCTGCCCAAAGAATTTCCATTAGAAAACAAGGCATGACACACAGGCTATATCTAGAAGTAAAATTGAGATAAATTCTTCTAAGTCACACACATCTCTTTCTGAGTTGCTCCATAAAACAAGTCTTTCCCTTTGAACCAGAGGAAATATTCTTGGAAATTTTTCTTTAGGAGATGCTGAGCCAGAAGCTTCCTCTGCAGCCAGGGAAAACTGCAGTTTCTCAACACCTTCAAGCAGACAGAACTCCAGATATACACATATGCATGTACCACACGTACATAACACACACAGAGCTGCAGGAAGACATTTGAAACAGAGCTCCCTTTTGTATTTACTTTACAATCACCATGGGACACAACAAATTAACTGAACTAATCAACTAATAGAGGACATTAACTCTCTCACAATCTAGATGTTGTGGTTGCTGAATGCGGGAATTGATACCAGACAGCCTTTAGTCACTGACTGTGTTACTGATTATGTCCAATTATGGCAAAGAAAAAGGATTCCGAAACATTTGAGCTGGGGCAGAGAGAGAGAGAAGCATAATTTATGCCTTATGTTAGGCAGATCTTCCTCCGCTATTACAGCATTATTCAATTATTGCCCATCTATTTAGCACCAAGCAGACAATCTGGCCGTGTGCTCTGCACTGTTTACCCTTTTGCCAAGCTGTGTGATGCTCACACGTCCTCCTCACGGGGCACTGAGGGGTGACACCGAGCCAGGCTGCACTGGAGGGGCTCAAATCATGCTCAGCTCACAGCCAATTTGTCAAGGTGGGAGGTTGAGTTTCAGGCCCGGAATGTAATTCATATTTCAGTGTCCTGACAAGAGGCAGCGTCGGTGCCCTCTGCATGCAGGGAAAGCCATCCTCTGCTATCCTCCTGCACACCCTGAGCAGAGATTGCTCCTGTTGTGAGCACCACAGAGCTGCCCCTGCTGTCTGCCAGCCCCACTGACTGTGGGAGCTCTTTGCTCGTGGCTGTGCCTGGCATGCACAGCTCTGGCACACGTGGGGCACATGGCACAAACAGGGCAATGCTCCCTGCTCACAGCGGGGCTCGGGGGAAGCACTGCTTCAGGGGAGCAATGCACATCAATTCTTTTCCACCACAGTCACCTCCTTTCCCCAACCCCGAGCAGAAAAACCCAAAATAAGATAAAAGTGAATCAATCTATATCAACCTGTAAAGGAAAACATCTAAGTCGGCAAAAGATTTGCAGCTCAAAGGGCACAAAGTAGGCTGAGACTGTCACCCTCCAAGCTGAGTTTAGTCTCTTAGAGGCCTCTAAAACCTAACCTGTCCCTAAGCATGAAATTATTTCCCTCCCTCCCATCATATAACTCTTTACTTTAGCAAATAGCTTCATAGCAAATTAGCTCAGTACACATCAGGTAAGAGGAAGCCTGGAATTCAAGGCAAGAAGGCAGTTCTATTTCCACCATGCAGATAATAAATGTTACAGGGAGTTTTATCACATTGTTAAAGGCACTCACATCATCATACCTGAAAACCTTACCATTTATAACACATTTCATAAAAGCAGGAACCCTTGGGTCTAGCTAACACTAGAAAAGAGCCAAGCATCTCTCTTAAGGCATATCTGCCCTGGTGGGCAGGACACACAAGAGCAGGAGCACAAGCCAAGACTACCACCATTCCTGGTTTCACTCCACCAACTTTCACTTCTCAAGCCACAAAAAAAATCTCTGCATCACCCCAAGGCAAGGCCAAGGCACAGCAAAGCTGCCAGCCCATGCAGAATCCCCAGGTGACAAGGCCAGGCAGCCACAGCAAGGTGCTTTCCATGGAAATAGGGTCCTTCCCTATCTCAGGGCCTTGCAGGTCACCTGTAGCAGAGCAGCCACACCAGGAACCCCCTCTCAACTGCCACAGAAAACTCTTCCAAGGCAGACTGCAACCTGTGACAGTCTACAAACCAACCCAAGACAGCTCTAGGTTTACCTCAAATTCAAAAGCACCAAAAATGATCACAACAGAGGTTACTGTACCTTTTGCCAGCCAGCAGCCCTCAGGAAGTCCTGGTGTGCTTGGTCAGCAGAGCCAGACACATTCGCCCTGCCCACAGTTGCTTTAAGCACTGCTTTAAGCACACACAGCTGTGACATTTACACCCAAATAAAGAAGCCCTCTTCAGATTACACTGCATTTTGAACAGGTGCTGAGGACTATGCGTGATAAAAGGCCATTAAAAAAATAGGTGCACAAACCCCTGGGGTGGTTTGTTTGTTCCTTTATAAATGTTTTTAATTGATTCTGCAGGACAGAAAGCCAGAGTAGCCTATTAATCCCAATATAACTTTTGCCCTGAGTAAAAAGTTGGACTGGATTTACTTTTATCCAAATCTGTCCCTTGTGTAACTCTGTGAAAGACAATCAAGTTCCAGCATGGGAAAATACACACTTTTATATCTAAATGCAAGCTGTCTTTATTAACTCACTGCAGATGGACGCAGGTGCAGGTAGTTGCTACTGATCCCATTTAAAAACTCAGCTACACAGTTTCCCCTAAAGATATGTGGATGCTAAAAGGAAAAAGTTGAAGCTGCACAGGTCAAATGTTAAGCTCCTACAACAAAAAGAGAGGTTCCTGTGACAGTAGGACAAGTTTCTGGTTGCTTGCGTCTCCAGTGTTGCTCTGTGATGACCACAGGGTCCGGGAGAAGTGCACATCCTGCACCAGGGAATATCCATCTGGATGACTGGGAGAGGCATTTTGGGCCCCTGAGGATATGACATATTTCCCTCTTGCATGTCATTACATTAAACCACATCTTCTGTATCAGATGATCATTTCCTCAGCAGTTTCTGGAAGGAGCTAAATCCCTTAACTGCCTTGGAATAAATCTGCAGGTCATTAGGTATCTCGAGGGGACATGAGGCTCCAGCTGTGCCAGGCTTGGAATAGAAAGAAAGGGGACAGGCATCTCTCTATGCAAGCCTCAAAAATCCAAGATACAAGCACAGTACAGCTTAATCATCCTTCATTTTTGAGGGTTTTTTTTTGTTTGGCTGCAGCTCAGTTTTGATTAGATTGGTTGGGGTTTTTTTTCACTCTCATCAGTTAACAGGAATGAAACCAAAGGAAAGGCCCTGCTCCTTTGATCAACCCACCCAGGCAGTTTTGTAAACACGCAGTGACTCCACATGTGGTAGCACTCAGTTAGCAGAGAGGAGCTCATGCTCTCACCGTGCCCGTGCACTGCACCAGCCCCTCACAGGTAACACACAGGGTGCTCATCTTCCCCCAGAAACCCCGGCTGAGCAGGACTGGGGCAATCCAGACCACCGAGGTGCTAAACTGGGATTTCACACCTCCTTCAGAGAAACACCTGCAGGCTGAGCACACCACAGAGGGTGCTCCTGGGGGGCTTCTGCCAACCTCTGAGGCCATCCGAGGGCTACCATGCTGTAAAGGTTTTGTGGCTCCTTCATCAGAAAACTCACAGGTTCAAGGCTATATGAGAAATGTTTTGCCTCTGGACAGGTTTTATCATTTTTGTAGCTCATGAAATTCCTTATCTGGACAAAAGGAAAAGAGTCAGGGCATAACACCGATGCTTGCACAGGTGACATAGAAACCTTCACACCTTTCTGTGCAGCAAGAGGCTTTAACAAGGCCAATCTTTTTCTGCACACTGCATCCAGGAGAGAACAAAAACCTCCCTAAGATGCCCACCTAGGAAAATGGATTGGTTTTGTTGGGTTTGTTAGCTGACCTATTAGAAAGTTCTTTAAATGTATCAGTTCTCTGCTGGCTGCACCTGCACTGCTCAGGACTGCTGGCATCAGGAGAACACTTCCTAAGCAGAAAAATGCTAATTTGTGGAAATTCCAATTATCCTATGAAAAATCTGAAAATATTTATCCCCAAAGCAACCCGGTAAGCAGCTAATAAGTCTACAGATGTGCTGAGCTCAGTTTTTCTGCTGTGAGGACTGTCTCAGAGCAGAAAGCCATGGATTTGAGAGAGAACAGGAAGTCATATAAACTCCAGCTACACATCTGGCTTGAGCCTAGAAATTTCCCATTTCTTGGCAGGTGGGCATGGATATCCAGACTCTCCTCTTTTGGGCTTCTGGGAGTCATGTGTGGGGGCAGACATCCCAGAGGGTCTTTCCAAATCTTCAGCCGGATTGTAAATCCTGTTTTTTCCTGGCCTCCTCAGGATTTTATGCTCCATGGACCAGAAAACCCCCAAAGCCTTGAGAATCAGGATTGTCCAAAAGCAAATCCTCCAGGGGTAATGCTGTGGAATCCACAGCTAGATGTAATCATTCACTGAAGAATGGAAAAAAGATAAGAGGCTGGGGTTTCACCTCCCTTTGGCTTCAGCAGCACCTTTGGTGGGGTGGCTGTGCCTTCCAGCTGTGCCTCCTGCAGGGCTCTGGGTCCTGCTTGGCATCTTTCTTCCACCCACAGCCACAGGACACGTGGCTTTCTTCCAGTTTGATTGACCTGGATGGCAACTTTCAGGTTTTGGAGATGCCACCGCCTCTAATTTTCACACTCTTGGAACAGCTGCTTCAACAGCTTCTCTAAAATGGTGGTTAAAAATCATATCCTAAGAGAAGGAACATGCCTCCTGCCAGCAAGAATATAAACTATTTTATAAGGTTGTATCTACTAAAGGAGTCTTCTTTCTAACTCTGGCAAAAAAAAATCCTCCAGAAAAAAAACCCACATGGTTTATTTTTTACCTTCATGTCACTGTTTCGATCTCTGATTTATTATCAAAATCTACTCTGAGTGCCCAAATGCACACGAGGCTTTTTTTTTTTTTTCTTTTTCCAAAACAGGATAATTAAATTAAACACTTGGTTTCTTTCTCTTTATTTTAAGTGAGATTTTTTGAATGCAAGTGTCAGAAGTTCTATGAGCACATAGATACTAAGCCACTCGTGGGACTGAGCTCAATTCTGTGAGAGCACAGCAAGGTACAGAGCTCAACATGCAACACCAAAATGAGATTATAATGGGTGTTGTAACTACCTGGTTTTGAAGGAAGGGGTCTTTCAGCCCAGGGAAGGGCTGAGAGTAGAGGCAAACCAAATATTCTTCCAATTATAGGCCATTGATTACCTCCCACTGATCTACCAAGGAGTAAACACTACGTAGCTTTATACAATTTATGTCATTTTATTCATCATGCTCCCAATAAAATCAAATTCCCTTCCTGGCATCTTTTTGTTCAAAACCTTATCCCTTTTCCTTCCCTCACTGCGAGTCATTATCTTACAATAAAAATAAACTCTATTGTGACCACATGGAGTCAGTGATCTGAAGCTTTAATTGCCTTCATCATGTCCCTTAGTTAGTTAATTCAAGAAAAATAAAGGTTACAGAGAGTGAGGAGGTGAAAAGTCTTTTCTCAAGCCACAGGACTCCTTCACGCTTTTGGTCATCATTGATAGACACTGTAGTGACAAAGGTTACATTAAATGATCTTTAACAGAGTGTTCTTTAAACACAAATTCAGCAAAAAAAACCAAAACAAACAAAGCTGCACTCAGCAAACAATATAAACTCAGTGTTTTGGCACTGCCTGAAGAAATGAGAGTGAAATTATCAGGGTTGCAAAAACATTTATTTCCACTTACAGAGCAAAAACTCGCCAACAAAATCAAGTTGTTTGATTGATTTTAGTTTTTATTAAGTCATCCAGGTCTGCTACAGCCACAGTACGCATGTTAAAATCTACTGCAATTTCATTTATTAAACATAAAAAGATAAAAAAAATCATACAAGCTGATGCCATACCCCTAAATTTCTTGCAGCTTCAATTGACTTGTACCCAAATCCCCCTGTGCATCACAAAACAGAGCTGTCAAGCCCTGACAGGTCTATCACAGCTCCTGCTCCAGCCTCTGCTAGCCAGACTGCCAAAGCCCCCCTGAGCCAGGGGGAGTCACACCCAGCAGCAGAGGAGAGGAAATTGTCCTCCTGCGAGCTCTTGTCCCAGCAAACAGACTGCACAGGTTCCTCTCTTGCTGCTGAGGGCGTGTGGGAAATGTTAAAGGTAAGGAGGCTTCAGAAAGCCGTGGAAGCAGCCCCCAGAAACACAAAGAGCAGAAGAACTTGGAATTAGCTGCAGCTGTAAAGCTTGAAAGCAGAGGATACAAGGATGCAGCAAGCAAGGACACGAAGCTATAGTTTGAGGTTTTAGGCTTGGCTAGGACAGACCTTAAGACTGCAGAAAAACATGCTTAGCAAGATAGTAAAAGGTTTTAAGCTTAATAATGGAATATTGTGTATTGTTAATAGAAAGCATACAGACAAACATTGTTTGAAGCAGGTGTACATATGCATTTAGTGATTGGCCAGAACGATTGTCTGTAAGCTTTAGCAATATGTTATGGGCTGGAAAACTTTTAAAAATGCCCTGCAACTGAGAAATCTTGGGCTGCTGCTGGCAGACGAAGCTGTTGCCATCTTTCAATTGTCTCCATCCTTGTGAGGCTGATGTGGCAGTAAAGGCTGGAGGAACATCCCACAGTGGACCCCGTGCACACAGCTCCAGCACCAGGGTGGAGCAGGGCTGCAGAGCTGGGGAAAAGCCCCAGGGTGATGAGCAGCAGGACAGCCCTGTGCAGTCTGGGCTTTCCCATGTTGGAACCCTGCAGGATGAAAATTCCAGGCTTTCTGTGCCGACAGGCACTGACCCTCAAGCCAGCACTGCATCTGGCCTGAGGCTGTGGAACTGAGGCTTCTGAAATGGAGTGATGGCACCGGGGCTGTGGGTGTGTAGTTTGAATGGAATTGTGTGATCTCACAGGGTGAAAAACTCAGAATGTAAGGTTTTAGTATATAATAATATATAAGGGGCAATATGGAGGATTTAGGGTGTTCTCTAAGTCCTTCTTCTTCACCTTCTTCTTCATGGTTTTGGGTGGTTTTGCTAATTGGGTGAAGGGGTCTGCATTGCGGACCTTGGGCAGTCAATTACTGGATCAAAAGGATAAATAATCTAGGTGTCATCTCGTTATTGGGCTAATTAGCAATTAAAAGTCCTTGGAAAGAGTTAGAGGCACCTCCGTTTTCTACCTTGCTAGTTAGAGCTCACGACTCGTGAGACTGCACTTTAGATAAGAATTAACAAACGCTGAGTCTGAACACAAAACTGTGACTCCCGTGAGTTAATCCCGGCTCTAACACGAAGAAAAGAAGATAACAAACCCACATTCCCCCCTAACTCTGTGGCTCTCACAGCACATCAGGATTTTGTGACAGTAACCAGGCAGCCCAGGGGCAGAGGGACCGGGCTGGGTGGGGATCAGCCCTGGCTCAGGATTAATGTCTGCCCCAGACACAGACTGCAGGGGCTGTCATCCCTCTGAGCCCAGCACGCCTGGGAGACAGGGAGAACGGGATTTGTCTTTTAGGCCAAAGATTTTTCTGGTGTAGGGATGGGAAGAGCTGCATGGCTCCATGGGAATCATGAACTCTGAAGCTGAAAAGGCTGAGGGGTTTCTCTGCCTCAGGCCATTCCAAATTATTTCTGTGAGATGCCAGACTCAGACTTTTCAGGAGGATGTCATCCTCCTGAAAGTCTTTGGTGACAATAGTTTCAAACCTGTTTTTGCTGCTGATTTTGGAGCATAGCTAGTGTCCAAGTGAAAACTTCCAAATTATTCCACAGCTAAAGCCCTCACTGTATTTTTTTCCTCTTTGCTGTGATTTAGTCATTCCCACTGTTTTGTACAAGGCAGATTAAGAAGTTTCAGCAGAAAGGAGAACATTGCAGTTGTTAGGTTGCAAAGTAGACCTGAGATCTTCTAAAGTGCACTGACAAACCTAACAAGAACGGACAAGGCACTTAACAAAGTCAAACCTTTACCTTGGCTCTGCCCTGCTGCTGAGGCCCCACAGATACTCACAGAGAATGACACGGAATGAGTTTCCAACAAGGAGCATTTTCCTTAACGAAGTATTCCACCACCATTCACCACTGAGCCTTGCCAAACCTGAGCTCAGCAAGGGCTGGGCAGTGGCTGTGCCAGGTGCTGGTACCCCACAGGGAAGCCTGGAGCTGAGTTTTGGGGTCTCCAGGCGGAATGAAACCCCCTCCCTTCCTGCCTCCCCCCAGAGCTGCTGCCTCACACCCTCCTGCAGCTGAGAAGCAGTGCTGGAAATCACAGCACCACAGAGAAATTGTGGCCTTCAGCAGATCCCAGGGACTGTGGCACCATGGGCTGTGATGCCAGGGATGTGGTGCCAAGATCAAAGCAGAGGGAAAAAACCACCCCACACTTAACAGAACATTTCTTCATTTTTCTTTTCTTTTCTTTTTTTTTTCCTTTTTTTTTTTTTTCCTTTTACCTCTGAGGGTTGGATAAAGTGTGCATGGCCTAAAAAGAAAAATATGTGCACATTACTCTAAGCTTCTAATGGTAGCAATAAGTCTCAGGGGTGTTTCTCCGAGTTGCAGTCGGACTTTTACAATACGCAGAACCCCCTTTTAAGGCATCTCATTCTGCTTTCTCACAAATGCAAAGAGCTAGGCAATTATTGAGAGGTTGGAAGTGCCACAACCCTCAAATGACACAAGAGCCGATGTATTTTTCTTCCAAGAATCTTACACTCTTCTGTTGTGCAAAGAGATTTATAATGCACAGCTCCCATTCCACATCCAAGGCCCTGCACAGCATCCCTGGAGAGAGGGGTAACTTTAGCCCTGTGTCCAAACCCTGCTAAGGCTAAATGAAGGAAACAGGAATGCTTCCCCCGAGTCCTCTACTCCTGCCTCCAATATTACTGAGCTTGGTATTTCAGGGAACAAACCAGATCTCTTTCTTTTTTTTTTTTCCCCTCTCACTCTCCCACTGGAAAATTAATCAGCTTTTCACAAACTGTAGGTGAAATTTCTGACAAGCCTTCTGAGCTTTTTCAGATTCCTTTGTACTGGAAGATAAAGTTTTTCTCTGCATAGTAGTGGCAACCTCTCCACCAGATACAGGACTAACAGCCTAAACCATCAAGTAGATTTCATACACCTGGTGATCCAAGCCCATAAAACTTTTAATTGTTTAATATTTTAAAAATATTTCAAGAATATTTCAAAAGTTTTA
This sequence comes from Prinia subflava, assembly GCF_021018805.1. Classification (NCBI taxonomy): domain Eukaryota; kingdom Metazoa; phylum Chordata; class Aves; order Passeriformes; family Cisticolidae; genus Prinia; species Prinia subflava. The sequence continues at coordinate 3,205,941 of NC_086271.1, forward strand.
TTGCTTCAGTATCACAGTACACACAGCCAGACCTGTCATAGCAAACTCAATATATTTCACAGCGTGACAGGAACAGCTACTTGGAGAAAGAAGTCCTGTTGATAAAATGATAGAATAGTAGCAGAGAAGTTTGAAAGTTTGCCTTTTGGGAAGCCACTGAAACATTTTTGACCATTGGTTCACTTGGCCCTGTGCCCTTTGAGTCAGATGCTGCACAGACACCGAGGACACAGATGAAAGCAGGGTGCGATCTAAATTTCAGATTGTAAATTCCAAAGGATTAGGAGAAAAATATCCAAGCAGGTTGTTCCACTGGTTTCCCAAAAGATGGAAAACTTTTGCTCTGTCTTCTGAAGGAGCACTATCTACTGTGATCCATAGGATCTTCCTGTTGAGAGCAGCAAAGTATTTAATCTGTGATTTTAGCACTCTCCTAGCAGGCACTTAGCAACGAAAGGCCGTAGCCGAAATCATTGCAAGGACTCATTAAGAGGCCATTTAAGAGCCAGTGATTGCCTATACTAAAGGTAAAGACTTGGGTTTGGGAAGAAATCCTGTGAAAGAGGTTCCTCTGAAAGGGCACCGAGCCCAGTGAAAACATCGGAGCAGGCGGACTGGGGGGACAGGGTTCTTGTGGTGCTGGGCTTGTCATGGTTAAAACCACAGCAGATACACAAAAATGCAGTTCGGGCTGAATGCTTAAACCCCAGACTGCAGTAGGTGTTGTGGCAGCCAGAGAGAAAAGGCCAAGGAGCTGCTTGTGTTCCTAATGTTTATATACATTATGCCTCAAAACACACGGTGAGAGGATGCAGCCTGGTCTGCACGCTGCAGAGCTGGGTCACAATCACCCAACATTATCTTAAGCATATCCCCTTAGTGTGTGGGTGCTATTAAATATCTTTCCTTGCATTCTAAATGCACAGTTTAGCTGGCTGTGGTACTTGTTCAGCAGAGGATATATTGAACAGAAATTACAAAAGGAGGGAGAAAGAATGCACTTAGTTTTGGGTGTTAAGAGTAGCAAAGATCTCTGACCTCTTCAGCCCTGTGCATGTTTTCCTTCTGCCTTCTGTCCTTCTTCAGATGGGATCTCTCACCTTGCAGCAGGAAATTGATAAAGCTGTGTTACAGTTCTGAAGGCTGCCTGGTGCCAGGGACAGAGGTTTACTTCAACTTTATTTTGTATTTGTTGGGAGGAATGTAATGTTTCTTTGGCTTAATTACAGTTATTTATATAGTCTGTGCTGGGGAGGTGGTATGTGATATACTTTTTTTTTTTTTCCCCCCACAAAAAACCCTTATATGAAGAGGACAGCTTATATATAAGGAAGAGGTAAAAAGGGGCAGGGAAAAAAATTCTCTGTGGCCAGCTTCTCTGTCTCTAAAAACTCATATGAACAACGAGAAAAGTTGGGAACAGAAAGTAAAAAACCAAACTGAGTAATAACAATATTAAGAAAAAACCCAACCAAAACCAAGCAAAAAACTCAAGAAAATATCTATATCTAAATCTCAGAAATAGATTTTATTTGTTCATATTGTTTCCTATTTTCATTTGACTTTCTTGGCAGGTAGCCCAGTGCTCCATCAGTGAGAGGAAAGGAAGTTACAGCATCACATTTGTGTAGGGATTGAATTTTATTGCTTTGCTATTGCAATTAGGCAAGTATTAACTCAGTTAAATGAGGCACCATTTTTTTAAAGGATATACAAGCGGGAATTGTGACTTAGTCCTCAACTAAAGCCCCCCCAAAAGCTTTATGAGAGTGAAAGAAAGAGATTAAAAATAGCTAAATACTAAAAGGTGATGCAACTTTAAAGGGGCACACTAAAAATGGGAATCGTTGTTGGTGACTAGCTGACAACCAGGCTGAGGGGAAGCTGCACGTTTTAGCAGTGGTCAAAAACCTGGCAGCAAATATCCAGCTGGATCTGCAAAAAGCCACCCAGATAATGCAGAAAAGATGGGGATAATATATCTGCACTGAACGTGATTTATGGGGCAAAGAATCCCAGGCAACCCCAAATGTCTGGTGGGATTCACAGAGTTAAACGTGGACGGCGCAGCCAGGGAAAGCGCAGCCGGGCAAACAATTCACAGTGCAACCACTGAAACACTGCTTTGACTCTGAAACATCTCCTCAAGCCATCTCCCTCCTCATTCCTGGGGCTTCTGGTAGGCTGGGCTGCAGGACAGCAGATGGGGAGCCCCTGTGGGCAGCAGAGGAGGAGCGGTGAGGACGATGCTCGGCGGGGACAGCAGGGGACAGCAGGTACCAGGGAGAACCTGCAGAGGCTCTGCGACACCAACCCGCCCTGGCTTGAGCCCAATCTCAGCCTCTGTTGAGCCGCAGCAGCTCCGGGAGTAATGAAAGTGAAAAGAGCAAACCACCCCGTGAAAATATAATGCCTCAAAATGTAAACTATACCCAAGGACAATTTCCTGTTGGGTGGAGAGGGGAACGACAGGAAAACTGACATCAGAGATGCTTATTTGAATCCCTGGTCAGACCATGGTGCAAAACTACCACATCTCCACTTCTTTTTTCCCCCCATTTAAACAAATAGGGTTTAACATTTATATGGGGTTTTTTACTGGTTTCATTTCACCTCAGTGCCTTAAAATAAAATGTTTTACTCTACACTCCCATGAACACAGTGAGACTAAGCACTAATTTTTTTTGTCCTTGCAGGCCTTGAGGCAGGAGAAGGCGGCAAAAGCCTGCTTCCCTAAATCCCCCAAAATTAAGAATAAGAAGCTCTGTTTATTTCACCCTCTCTTGCAAACATACACTTCTTTAAAGGGCTGGAAGCTAAACTCAGTATTAATTACAAATCCACGATGAGTAAACACTCACTTGACTGAAGACTTAAAAAACTGAGCTAAGATTACTGGATAAAAGAGGAGTGGATAAAAGGGTATTTCTCCCCTTACATGGAGAGAAACAGAACAAACCAGAAGGTTTCTAATGCACCCACACCTCAGCTACCTTCAAAGCGATATATCAGTGATGAATTTTAGTTGTTGAATCTAATGAAAAATAATTAAATTTGCTAAGCAAATGCTCCCTTAATGATGACTCCAACTCGTTGCTGGATGGCAAAAATTCAAAGCAGAACCTGGTCGTGCACTGAAATATTTGTCTGTGTGCATTTTAATTCTGCTTCATAATTAGGAATCTTAACAGTCAAACGTAATTGATGCATTCAGGATTTCAGAGTCTCTGGGATATATTATGGCAACAAGGGACTGGTCCAAGCACCGGCTATTCTCTTGGAGAAGTCCTGGAGCCCAGGCAACTGGAGAGGAGCAAAGAGCATCCTGAGCTTTAAAGTGAGGACAAAAGCAGAGCCAGGCAATTCCAGAGCAGGTATGCTAACCTCAAATACCCAGCAAGAGATATTTATATATATAGCTATATCTATATCTCACACAATACATTTCTAAGCAGCTGGAGGACTACAAGGTCTTAAGAAACCAACTCAGATCTGTCAAGACTAAACAAATCCTGTCAAACTCATCCCATTTATTTCTGTGGCAGGATAATCTAAAAAGTAGTGGATGTGATTTATCTTGTCTTTCCTAAGACTCCTGGTGCTGTCCCCCGTGACAGTCTCATGGGCTCACATGGGCTATTATGAAATCATTTTAATGTGAAAGCAGAGTGAGCTGAAAAATCCCGTGTACTGAGTACTCTTCATTTACCAGAGGCCATCTGAGAAAGGATAATGAGGAAGCCAAGAGAACGCTCTATTTTGTGTTTTGTGCTCTTCACCTTTGCATGAGGAACCTCCATGGAGACCATGTGCCTGTTTGTATGTGTGGGAATGAATCAGAGCTGAGAGAAATATCTCTGAAATAAATATTTTTTAAATTGGGAAAGTAAAATTCATTAAGGGTTGGACCAAGGACTGAAAAAGGAACTGAGTGCACACCCATTAAACGGGGAATTACTGACCAAGCAGTGATAGCTTGGAAAGGATCTGAGGAATCAGAGCAGTTCAGAAAATGAAAGGAAGACAATAGCACAGATATCCGTATGAATGAACAGGAGTGGCACGTCTGAGGCAGCAGGAGTAAAGCTCTGATTTCACTTGGCACTGCTTGGGCTTTTATTGGTACAGGTATCCGGGTCTGGGCATCATCCTTGAGCAGACACCACTTGGGCAGCACTAACAAACCCCAACAGGCATATTGAATTTATGGAACTGATTATCGGCAATTTACCTCTCCAGAATCAATGATCCTGATGGATCCCTTCCACATCAGCATATTCTGGGATGCTCTGGTGGGGGGGAGCTGCCAGGCAGTTCTTTGTTCTGCTGTTGTTGAGTGCATCTAGCAGAACTGGCTACATTAATTAATTTAATTAATACCAATTTACAGTAAAACCAATAAAAACACCAACAGCCATCGTGCCCTCTAGGATCCAGAGCAAATATAATGTACCAGCAGTGCCCAAGGGATAGACACAAGCCAGGGTAACACAACTGCTGAGGTGAAATCTATTCACATTTGCACACTGCAGGGACTAGATCCCATCAGAGCCTCCCTGGTGCTCAAGCACAGCATCAAATCCCCCTGTTTGGAATCTAAAACGACATCATTTATCCACTACAGCATGGAGCACTCTGGGGCAGGAAGAACAAGTGGCTTCCAGTCCAGCTGTGGTCATGCAAGGACAAGTCCAGCTCTGGGTGACTTTTCTGTCATTCCCTTTCTGTTGAATGCACCAAGACAAAATGCACCCCCCACAAAAAAAAAAAAAAAAAAAGAAAAAAAAAAAGGATGCTACATCCACATTCATAAAGTTTATCAGCTTACAGACTCCAGAACAGGTATATCATTCATTGTTTTGCACCAGTAAGCAGAGTAGTATACAAAAGCATGCAAAATCAGTTATGGTACAGAAAGAACCTGTAAAATTCAAGAAACTGGCAAGCATCAAAACCATTCCTATTTTTCTAGGAAGAGGATTCCTGAGTTGTGTATGTTGGCATTTTCAAAGACCCTGTATTTGGGTGAAGCACACAGAAAAAAAACCATGGCAGGGACATAACAAAACAGGGGCAAAATATTATCTAACACAGATACTCAGAGGCAAGAAATGATCATGGGGTGAAATTACAGTACGTGGTGGGCTACTTTATTTTGTTGAAAAGTACATCTTTGACTGTATTCAACATAGTAATAAGATGAAAAGAGGTCCACTGGTGAAGGAGGAAAAAAAGCAAAAGTTTGGAAATACTTGACACAACTAAAATAAATGGCAGCTTTGTTCAATATCCCATAGGCAGGCTGTAGAAGATGGTGTTTTCCAGTATCCATGGAGAAAGTAAAGTCTTCGACTGGTGTAAGTCAGTTTTGCACAAATGCTGGTCTGCTTAGTTAAAACCTGCACTTCTTGTTTCTTTTAACAGATAATATAGGTAATATTTAGCTTTCACTCCAGACCCATGCTTTAACACTCAGAATTTATCCATATTTAATTACAATTTTATCACACTAATCAAATAAATTTACTTTGTCCTCCAAGCAATCACCTCAGTATTTCAGTATGTAAAAAATACTTTCATTATGTTTATTATAAAAATATAAATGTTTCCACTACAAATCATTTTACATTAGTAAGAGGCCATCTACAATTGCACAATGTATAATCTAAATGAGTAAGTAATGCTTTTGAAATACAAGTTAAAGTAAATACATATTGCCAATCAAATCACATCTATACATTGCTTATTGGATGCTAAGTTACAGCACAAAAACTAGATTATGTTAACAGAAATAAATAAAATGGAAACTATACTGAAAGGTACAAACCCAATAGTATGGCATGTCTTTTTATGAGCAGTTTGCATTTTGCTTGATGTCCATAACCTGTACAGGCAGATGGCCACACGACCTCTATTTCTCTACTCCACACTGAAGAATTGTACACTGCTATGTTTACATATGTACAGGGGGACAGGGAGTACAGGATGCTTGCAACAGAGGCCACTTACAGTACAAATCAACTTCTGACAGGGAGGGAAACCAAATGGGCTTTAAAAACTCTCAACTCCTCACAGCAAAGAAAGCAAAACCGAGCTGCTTTATTTTTTTTCCCCTCGGTGAGGTTGATTCTTTTATGCCGAGCATGCCTGAACAGTGGGCAAGGAACAGGACAGGACATGTGGCAGGAAGAAATTGAGGGTGCTTGATGCAAAGTTTTCAAGTGTCTGAAGCTCTAAGAGCTGGGTCTGTGTCTCCAGAAGCATTTCCCCAAGGTCAGCCCCCCACCCCAGCCCCTCACCAACACACTCCAGCAGCAGAATGAAGCTGAGGAGAAATGTCATAAAAAGCTGTCCCCACAGAGAAAGTGTTTGCCCCTGGATTTTGGTGGCTTAAATTCACTAATAGGTCTGATTTAGAGCAATCTCAGCCTGAAGAAAAGAAAGATTTTGAATGAACTAAGCAACACAAACCACAGCTTTTCTATCCAGCATGCTGCATTTCATGACAGATTGGGGCAGATACGGGCAAGTGTTCTTTACAGCTTAAGTGCTTTATTTTACCTTTCTTCCTTTTTCTTTTTTTAATTTCAATTTTAAGCCCCGTCTACTTCTCTTTCAGAAAGAATTACTAATTATTTTGCTGTGAGTGTGTTTCAAATCCAGTCCTTACAGCATGCTCACTATCAGCACTCATGAAAAAGCTTCTAACTCTGCTTCTCCTTAGCAATGTGTGGTAAATGTTGTGCCTGGACATTTTTTAAGTCCTGGATTCATACAGAACAATTTTAGCCCCACAAACACTAGAAACTAATTCTTTCCTCACTTACCTACCAAGGAGTTTCAACACCCAAGCCAACAGAAGGAAGAAAGCACAACTGGCTACCTGCTGTTGCAGGCACAGAGAAAACACAATGTGCCACTTTTTCATCTGCCTCTCACACTGTCTTGGATTTCTAGGGATTCATCACAATCAGGTTGAGATTCCAGAATGTCAAGCTGGGAGGCAGGATGGTTTCCCCTTGTGACCAAGGCCTGCTGTCTTGTGTTCCTGGCATCCCATCAGAGTGTTAAGAAGCACAAGAAGTGGCTCACACTGTGTTTTAAACCACTCATTTTCAGAGCAAAGGGTCCTGTCTGCGCAGAACTGGGACTGATGTGCTCCAGAGCAACAACTTAGGAGTTGGGAAGCTCTTAAAATGGTGGAGGATCCTCAAAATCCACCTTCCAGTCTCCTTTTTCCAGTGGGAGATGTGAATACTCTCTTAGACTTGGACTCCCTTCTGCTTTCTTTCAAGGAACAGGTACCCACTGAAGCTGTGCCAAAAATTTATGTTCCCTACAGGATGGCAGTGCCTCTACAGGGGCATTTCTAGCTCAGGCATGTGAAAACTCCCACACCAAAGCCTCACTTCACAGCTTAAGTCATCCTTTGAAACAAGGGTCACTTCCCAGGGAACTCAAAAAGCATCATCAGTTAAAGCAGGATGCAACAACCCTGGACTCCTTTCATATTTTCTTGGCAGATCTCTCACCTGAACACCACCCAAGAACAGGGCTCCTTACTGTGCTAGGAAAGCAGCCTTGGGGAAGGAAATGGGATGTGCTGTTTGGGGCAGACACTGATCAGAAGATCAATGCACACACCACTGGCAAACCCCCAGCCTGGTTGAAAATACCACTCACAGCAAATGGAAGAAATCTCATTTCCAAAAAAAGCCCAGATGCTTTTCATAGTGTCAGTGCTGGAAAAAAGACCACCTTTCTTTCCTTCTGTATTTCATGTACGATGCTATGAGTGTAAAATCATCTAGTAGCTAACCCTCAGACAATTTCTCAGGTTGAACCAATGAAGTTTGGATAACATTTGGCACTTGGCAATAATACAGCCAGGTTAAGGTATTTAAGCATAAATATAAACAATAATGGAAAAAAAAAACCAAAAAAAAACAAACCAAGAAAATAAATAAGCCTTGTAAAAATTAAGACTTGTTTCTATTTAAATGAACACAGTTAGGGAAGCTAACATAATGGTGAAAATCTTTTGTCAACTAACTCAAAGTCACTACAAACTTTATTTCTGTTCCTTCCTGAAGTTGAAATAGCATGTTACAATGACATTATAGTAAATATGGCCAGACAGGTTGTGAGGTATAGTCCTCTATTTTCCTTGCTTTTAAAGAAATAAAATACCTGTTACAGATCTCTTCTGTATAAAAATACTGCAAGTCTTTCTTTCTTCTTGTTTGCTGTATAGATCAAATACACAGCTTTTATGTCCATTTTTTTCTGTTATTCAGTCACTTAATATTCAAATGGCTCTAGGTTTTAGTAACACTGTTTTTTACTTGGAAGGATTTTTCACATATTTTTTTTTCTTTTGATATTTACTATCTGCATTAACAGTCAGTCAAGAGCACCCACCCTTTAGGATTAACAGATAGAAAACAAGTTTGCTCCTATTTTTAAGGCATTTATACTCAGTATTTGAGTGTCTTGTGGGTTTGAAATCTCAACCATTGCGTTTCCAAAGCTGCTGCAAAGAACTCCTTTAAATTCTGCCATTTATCAGCCATCACTTTTGACCTGCGGTGCAACTTTTCTCCTTTTCCTTTTCCTCTCCTGAGCAACATCCTTTTGGTACCTTACACAGGAACAGGGCTGTTCTTTGTATGAGTTTCTAGAGCTTTGATACTGCTGACAATCTTCTTTTGAGGGCCCACCACTGTAACGCCGACTTTCTTCATGTCACTGGAAAAAAAGAGAAGGTGTGGCAGTGAGGACACTGAGTTTCCTAGCACTGATCTCACATTGCTGCACTGCAGGAGCCTCCAGGTACAGGGATATTGCTGAAACACAAGCCCTGGTGCAAAAAAACTGAGAGAAACTGTCTGAAAACACAAGGGGCCTGCAAAAATTAGAGTGAAAGCTCATTTAGCCTCGTGGTGTTTGCTTACCTGGAGGAAAAGGCAATGAAACTGTTCTCCACTGATGCAGGAACTGGGGTTTGGGGGCAAGAGGGTCACTGCTGGATCAGCTGAGCCTCTCTAACACCCCCCTACCAATCTGATGGCTTTTCCTGGGCAGTGCTGACACATCTTTGCCCTCTGAAGAGTGCTCTGAACTCTGCTACCAGCACTGAGCTGATGGAGTCCATGGCCGTATTTCCAGTGTCTGCCCTTGTTTGTCCAGGATCTCCAGTCTCCCCAGTCCTTGCGCAACACAGAGGAGGTTCAACACCTGTGAAGGGCTAATTAACCAGGGCCTCACAGGAAATTGGGCATTCCTAGAGGATTTCTACACTGTCCCCAAAGGGTAATTGTTACAAAAAGACATTAGCACCCTTTTTATAGATGCAATAATACACTAATTAATGGCATTGATGTGTTTAATTGTTGGTAGCACAGCTGCTGCACACTTCTCCATAACTTGTGTATCCAGCCAGCCCAACTGGGAATTAAGATTTCCTTTGGCATTAAATTTTTAACTGTACTTGATGCCTTTTCAGGTGCAGAAAGAACATTACCCTACTCTTACTTGTCACTAGAACAAAGATGGATTGCATTTAGAATGTCATAAACTTGCCATTTGCTCCCTTCCAAGCACAGCAGGAGGGAGTTCACCCCCTGAGTAATTACCAGCATGGAGGAGGAAAACAACTACAAAGAATGTGCACCTTCACCTGGTTTGGTGGAATATGGGATGGGCAATAAAGGGAAAGATTGGCAATGTGCCAGCTGTAGAGAAACTCCCATATAAAAAGCAGAATTTAAAGAATCAACAGAGAAACTTCAGTGGAAGGAAGTGAGGCTAGTGTACCAGATGATGCATGGTGCTACTGTATTGGAAGAAATTGGGAATTTCCTTGTAGTTAGTGAAAAAAAGCTGTGGGACCATGGCCTTCACACAGTCACCAGACATAGTTTCCCTCATGGTTATTTCAACTACAACAAATAATTCCCATTTGCCTCTTTAAATGCAAGAAAATTTTAGCTAAGAATTGGCAATACCATATAAAAGCGCTGCCTCTGTGCTTTTGTTTGAACTTGTAGCTGTGATGAAAACCCAGAGCAGACTGCAACTTACTCTGTGGAAATCTTGGCTATGGTGTCACAGGAGCTGTACTCCACCCCTGTGAAAATGTCCTTGCACTGCCCTGTCCGAAAACCATTGAGCCAATCACCCGCGGAGCGAAAGGCCGACACGTCCGCGTTGCTTTGGTCCAGGAGGAGATTGGATGGCCTGAAACAAAAGAACAATGCAATGAAGTTTAGGGATCAGGGAGAAATATAGATTTATTTTGTACCTAAACCTGGCAGTGGCAGGAGCATCCAGGCTGGATGTGGCTTTCCTGTTTGTCTGTGGGAGCTCTCAGCTGCTGAGGCCACCACGGGACCGGTGCTGGCAGCTCTGACAAATGCTGTGGAATCGTCCTGCTGAAGAGCACCAGCTTCCCATGCTCATGTTTAAATCATTGCACCATTCACAAAGTGGATTGTTACCTCACAACTTAATGTGTAAAGACCAAATTAGGTTATATTTATGTGATTCACCTAGTCCCAAGCACCACACAGACGATGCACACTCCATGCTCCAAGTTGAGCGTGTGATTTGGTAGAATTTGACTGTATCAAATGCTCAGAATATTGTGGCCCACTGACAAATCCTAAATGTTGCCACTAAGTTAGAAGCTTCAACAATAAGCAAAGCACCTTATTTTTATCCTTTTATTGTAGGCTTAAAGCCAAGCATGTGCTTAGCTGTGCTGTGCCTGAGACTGAACTAGAGAATGTTCAAAGCAGTTATCTCTGCAAGTTCACAGCCTATTTTCTGCCCCATAATTCTTTTTCCCTCTAGTAACCTGCACAGGAGTCTGACTACTGCTGCTGAATCCATTTGAAGTGACTTTTGTCACTGAAAGCAGTGAGAATGAGAGGTGGCTGGACTGACAGCATAATTTAAAGGCAATGATTACACAGTGTAACAGGTAAGTGACAGCTACTGGAACTGGAGAAGTGATCTGGGCTGTAAAACACTCTCTTCACTCCAAACCCAAGTCATCTCTGTTCATCACTGGAACAAACATAAGTAGGAGGAGATTTTAAAGGCACCAAGAGAACCACATATTTAAACATAGTGATTTTAACCTCAAAAGAAGCCTAGAAAATCCAAATCCATTTCAATTCCAGTATGTCTCAAATTTCATCAAAATCAGCAGCACTACAACAGCACATCCCTGCAGTACACCCGACCTGCCCTGGAATCAGGAGATATCACATCAGTTACATAAGTAACATTAGTTACATCAAGACTTTCACCTTTCACTTTTGAAGAAAAGGATAATGATTTTTGCTATTGGCCACATCTTAAACAGCTCCTTTAACTTATGATGTTTTCCCGATTGTTATCAATCAGCTGATTTCTTTCAGGCTCAGAAAATAAATACAGTATTTTTTCCCTTCTGGGAATGCAGGGCATAATTACAGAGCTACCTGGATGGTTGAAAATCTTAACTCCAAACACACATAATCAGTTTTCACCAGGTCCCAGAGCTGTGATATCCCTGATGGGGCAGCTTTGCCTGGCTACCTTCCCTCCAAGAGCCCAGCCAGGACTGTGATCACTGGCACCAACTCCAGATTTCACATGCTGGGATCAGCCACCCATGGAAAGAAAAGCAACAGAAGACACCAGAAACCTGCTCTGCCCTCAGAACAGCAGCTCACTTCATGTACTGTTGTCACGGTCAGCCCAAATCTTAGACACCTACACAATACCCAGCTTTAAAGGCTCAGTTTGACAATGAGGCCCAAGATAGTTTTAATCAGTAGCTGTAAGGCCTGAATTTCACTGACTACTGTTTGTCCCGTGAAGAGCCAATGGTTTTTATTTATAGTTTTCGGGGTATAGTGTCTGGAATCCCAAGATATTAATTAAGAGTATTTATGAACTGTTCTTAGTGATAAAGCACAGATTTTTTTTTCTCAGCCTAGTATGCCTTTTTAACTTAAGTCTAATAAAACAAGGTCTGACTCAAGAATCACTAATGAAAGAAAAAAGTATAAACAAGTTGAAATAGAACAGGTCTTTAGGATTAGGAATTAGAATGGCCCAAAAGAGCCTTTATGTTTATTACTTGGATCAAAGTATCATCATGACAAAAAGTACGGCCTAATTTCAATGCGAGTGACCTCAGAGTAACCAGCACTGTAAAGTATCATTTTTCTTCTTGCAGGATTCCAAACAAAAAATTAGTTACTTTCCTCCTCAGAGAGGACATCTGGACTGTTTATCAATGGGCAGGAATTCGCCTCGCTGCGAAGCGCCTGCGATGTCTCCCCGTGAGCACCAGGGGAAAGCTGGCCTTGCAGAGCATCTGCACACCCTGGCAGGTTTTCCTCCCCTGACCCAGCCCCTAGACAGCAGGGCTGAGCACGAAATTTATGGTCTGGGTGATGTGTGCCATGAGCTCACACTTTAGCAGACAAATTAGGCGGGCTGCAGTCCGTGCAGCTGTAAACGACGTCCTGCAGGGCTCCACCTGATCTTTTACAGCTTTGCATAAATCAGTACCTACCACTTTCAGAGGAGAGTCATTAAAAAGAAATCATGGAAATTACATGTTTGCTCAGGGGAAGTGAAAGAGAACATTTCTCTCCATCTTTTCTTTTCTCCCCCCCGACTTTTTTTTTCTTTTAAAACTCTTTTTACTTTGCTGCTTTGACTACCTAGGATACACCCTCTCGTATCATCTTCTGACAGTCATGGCAAGATTTTCTGTTCACCCTGACTGTTGTTGTGTTTACTACACCTACAAAGTTGTATTTACTGACATGTGGTGCCCTGAAAAAAAAACCAACCAAACAAAACCCAGCAAGACTCAGTTTGGAGAGACAAATTGAACAGTGAGATGCCAGTTACAAAACATCCTGTAGCTGGAAGCTTTCTCTGGATGTGTCCATTACTTTAACAGTTGGAATTAACCTTTGAGCCATCTGCAGGGAGCAGAACTATGGTGTATTGTCATTAGCACAGCTTTTTGTCACAACACAGGGAAAATTTTGCTGCACTAACAAGAAAAACCACATAAAACATCATTAGAACCCTTCCCAATACAGCATGAAAATATCATCTCTGGTTGGCTGCTGTCTGGGGAGAAAAAAAGCCCAACTAACTTGGAAAATCCAGGAATTGAAACAAAGAAAATGAAAATGTCCTGCCACTTCTTCTGCAAATACACAGAGTAGCTGTGCACACACAATCCCAGGCTTTGTACTGTAGGAACCTCTCTCTTTCCATCCATTCCTCCAAAAAGCACAACCAGCATTCAGTCTTTTAAATCTAGACGTTCCTTTCCACAGTCCATTTCTTTTAAAGAGGAAAGCTTAAAAAAAATTAAATATATATATAAAGTAATTTCCTGTGGCAAATTTTAGGTAATTAAAAGCTGATTTTGTAAAGTGAAATTGCTCCCTATGAGCCTGGTTGGAACACAAATCCTATGGGCTTTATGATTATGGTGAGCTGAAGCACAGAATTCAAGTCTAGCAAGAATGTTTTTTCAAGAGAAAAATAACAGCAAAACCAACAGGTGGCACAGAAAGCAAATTTCAGTTTTACCTTCTACAGCAGAGTCATATGCATACATGTGTATCAACAGTAAATAAATGCCATGCCAAGAAGAAGTAGAGTTATTCTGTTTACTTGATTATTCCTGGACGTTAAAGATAAAAATCTGTGGAGTTCCAACTCTTCATGCCCATTTTCACCATGCTCCTAGCAGAAGTGTTAATTTAGTCCCTAAAATTCACCTCTTAAAGGAGGCACATTTTCTTTTCCCAAGGGCCTTCATGTGTTGTTTTCATCCTCTCCAAATAAGCAGGTTGTGGGCTGCTCCTTGGAGTGCAAGGAGAGCTGGAGAAATGAAGAGGGACAACACAACCAAAGGGAAAAGCAATGCAGTTGAGGCTGCAAAAATGGTACACCTCTAAAAGTCAATCCTTCTTGTTTTCTAGCTCCATTGTTGGAAAAAAAAAAAAACAAATCCCGCCCAAAAAAACAAACTCAAAACCCACAAAAAACAATCCAACTTACCACAGCTTCCACTAGGATAATAAACAAATTTCAACTGCCCCAAAAGTCAATCCTTCACTCTTCCCTACTCCTTTAGCTGCCCCTCAGAACATGATTTTCAATGTGCTTCTATTTCTCAGCATCTTGGTGGGATAACAAATCACATGCCTGGGTGTATCAATGCTCCTTCATTTACTTTTTCCCAACACCAAACCACTAAAGGCAAAAAAAAAAAAACCCAGCATGTTGCTGAATTCATTTTTTTTTCCTCATAGCACAGCTTAAGCTGTGCTTTTAAGGAAACACAGGCACAGGGCCATTTCCTGGGATGTGTAGCTGCCTGACATACCCTCAGTGCCAACCCCTCATTATTGTTAGGACAGTGTGTAAGCTCCTCTGAACAGGCAGAGAAAAATGCTTCATAAAGTTCTTAAAATGCTTAAAATCTACCATTTGCTGTGGAGAGCTTCCCTTTAGATCTCACTTTTGGCTGCACTGTTGTTGCCTATAATCAAAAGAGAAAAGCTCCTTGCATCAGTGTTAGAAAAAATAAAGTAAAAAGCAAACCTTTATCTGGAAGCTTCCAGGTGCCCCAGTGGTGATGGGCACTCCCAGAACCAAATTTCTGTGATTGTATAAGGTTAATTAATTAGGATATTTAACAGGTACATCCAATAATCCACCCCTGGGTCAGCCCCTTGGAGTTGGTCCAAGGAGTTCTCTGCCCCTCTTCTTATTGGAGGTCCCCTACTTGGAATGAGGATTATTTATTAATCTAAACAATAGCTCAGGGATGTGTTTAGAAGGTCAACTTATTGCTCCAAAATCTAGGGGGGAAGGGCAGAAAAAGTACTAGAGCTGTAGCCATGTATTAGCAATCTACCAAGCTACAAATATATGAAAAATGTATAAAAAAGCTTCGGCATCACTGTGAAATTCTACTTTTGTCACTTCCTTACAGCATTCCCAGTGTGGAATTGCCACCACCACTAACGAGGGCTCCCCGAGCTGAGAGCAGCAGAACAAAACCCCCCTGGAAATCTCAATAAACAGCAAAACCTCCCCTCCCCATCAGGCCACCTGCTGCATTTCTATTTAATTTATCCAGCACCCAGCCCGGCCCACGGTGAATTCCTGCCGAGTGTGCCCAGTGAAGGAGAACTAGAGGTGTGGAGGTGCAAAGAGATGTTTTCCTGTCCCTGTTAACAGCCCCAGCTCACTGCCAGCCACTCACTCGGGAGGGACAGTGGCTGAGTCGTGCCTGCCCCTCAGTGATAACGACTGCTGGGAAAATCTGGAGAAAACAGGGCTTTTCTGGGAAAATCAGGTGAAAACAGGGCTTTTCTGTCTCTAGCTGAATGATGTCCCAAAAAACCTCCTCAGTCTAACCCCAAACTATGCTTAGACACCGAGCAGCAGGACTTACTGTATTCCATTTTGTGATTTGTAGTTAAGGTTCTTTCCCCCCACCCCTCCATAAATTCACTATTTTATGTTCAGCAGGCTTCAGAGAGAGAGCTGGAGTTTTAAGTTTACATTACTTGAATTCTTTCAGAGTGAACAATCTGGGTTTAGGATGCTGATTATGTTGTTGGTGGATTTTAAAGGAGGCTTAAAATCCACATGGAATCTTGCTCTACACAGCATTTGGCCAAACTCAAACCCTGTTGTTGAGACCTGACAACATCCAAGGAAAACTGAAACCTCCTCCTCTCTTCCATCCTGGAAGTTCCTAACAGGGAGAAGCAAACAAGCAATAGTACAGCAGGTCAGCAATATATGTCAAGTGTGTGAAGCCTTCTGACCTGAATGCCAAAAAGAAAAAGAGACTTCTCAACAAAGTGTTCAGCCAATCTAAACAGTAATTTCATTGCAAATATTTTTGGAAAAACAGGGCTTGAATTATGCTGCAAAAAAGGAGCAAGTCTGATTTTTTTTATTTGCCCTGCTCACTGCTCCTTTTGGGTTTGATTTTCATAAAAACCCTGCCAAGCTAGAATGTTGAGCATTTCCACTGAACTGATGGATTTTAAATGGAAATAAACTTTGTGAGGAGCAAATGTTAAATTTTAAATTGTAAGCACTGCCCCTGGATGTCACCAGAAGAGCAGCACAGTGAGAGACAACAAAGCTAAACATGATTAGCAGTGAACCCTTGTGAACAACTACTTACAAATAACAGCTCTCCCAAAGACTGCTCGAGGAAATCACCCAACCCAATTCAAACAATAACCAAATTAAATTATTTGATAGGGTAATTCAAACAATACATCAAATTTAAGCAAATCAAGGCAGGATTGAAAACAACTTGCTAACACGTAGAAGAATATATGAGGAATTAATTCTTCATACAAGTTTTTTCATCAGGAAGAATAACTGACCCTCACCCCCTAAATTTTCTGGGCTATATGAAAAGAATTTCAGCTATGATTTTTCTGAAATATCCTGAATTCTCTTGGTGTTCTTCTCCCCTTCCTTGCAAGACAATTAATTCCTCTTCTCCTAAATATGTGCTTGCAGTATAGAAAAACAAACAACAGCAATACCTGACAATAACTTTCATGCCACCAAAAGCAAACACAGAAGCAGGTTGGGATTTTTTGGTGCAGATTCCATGTCAGTTTTGCAATCAATCAGAGGCCTGGCAGAAATCCACAATTTCTAAAAGTCATATGTTGGAATTAGAAACAATTTTCAATTTTCTTTCTAATGAGGGCTGTGCATGAACTCAGCTATTCCTGTTCCATAGGCTCATGAAGACTAAATGATTTCAGTCCCCCCTACATCATGGATGTGAACACACACAGCAAGTTTGGGAAAGGTGCCACAACGTTTGAGCTGCCTGAATCCTGTGTCACAACTCTTACACCTCAAGATCACACCATACTGTGACAGCTTTGGCACACATAAATGCTTCAAATATATTAAATTACACACTATATTTTAAATATGCTTTTTCAAATGGTAAGAGTAAGATTCAGATACATAAAATGGTAATATACATTGTAAATATATATAATATACATAAATATATAAATTCAGAATCAGAAATTTAAGAATTTAAAAAATCAGAAGTATAAATCAGTGAAAAAAGTGAAATGGATAAAAAAAAATTCATGAGTCCATTTCAGATTTGTAGTGTACACAAAGTACTTCCAGTTGCATGACTCGAGTTACATTTTTTTCCCCCACACGAATGAAACAGCTAAAGAGCCATTTCAGCCTCACCAACTTGCTTGCAGGTGAGTGAAGTGATTCTGACTCCCCAACCCAAGAGGAGAAAAGTTTCCATCTGCTTTGTATCTGTATGAAATGTTCACAAATGTGAAGTAATACACAGTGGACTGAAAAAAAAATAAGCTCAAGAGGAAAAATAATGGAATTGATCAAAACTGGAAGAACGATGAACTCACTTCCACCCTAAAGATATCCAAACAATCCAAGGACTCTGTTAGAAAAATGAACATCGTGTTCAGAAAACAGGAAAGAACAGCAAGACATAAATCAAATAAAAATATCATGAGATTGTGCTTTAGAAAACCACGTGGCTCGTACTGAGTTCTGTTCCCACTGCCCCTTACAGAGCTGGTTAACTCCAGGCAGCCTAGGGGACACAAAAACCCCACATGTCCAGAACCAGTGCAGGTCTTATTAGCAAGAGCTCAGGGCGGCCACCTGATTAAAAAGTGAATTTTGACAGGTAAGAAAGAAATCAGCCCTACTCTGTACTTCACAAGGAATAGAAATGGACTTTTCACATGAATCTGAGATAAAACACAACACCAGGAAAGGTATTATGAAACGTTTGCTGTGCTGAGGCTACAAAAACCTTTTGTCGGTGTAAGGTTCAAAGGCACGTAGAATGATCTGCAAAGCAATGATCAATGAGGATAAAAACATCCCCTCGGGTATCAAGATATTCTTAGATACCATGGAGCGGCCTGAAGGGATAGAAAACTTTAAAGGAAAGAGAATTGAAGGCTCTAACTCCTCTTCTGTGAGGTATTAGTGTGAAACGTGCCTGGGCTGTGGCCTGGAATCAGATGTTCAGCCAAGCACATCCTTCAGGGGAGGTCAGCTAACAGCAACCAGCACCCAGAGCACAGGGATATCCTATGCACCTCCAGAAATATGTTTTTTAAGTAGGATACGACAGTGCTGCGACTATTTGAAACGAACATCAGCCCTAAAATCTGTAAGAAGAGACAGGTTTTGCATCTGCAGCAGACGTAGTCAGGTTAAACATTTTACCCTGACTGAGCATATTCTGAACACCTACAAGCATCTGGTGGGCATCAGGCTTTAGCATTCCTCCAGTAGCACCACAGACACAGCTAAAAGAGAGCTGGGACCTCCATAACCTAGATTAATTGCTTATTATGGGTAGGAAGAGAGGCGGTGTGGGAGTGCTGCAGCCTCAACCACTGAGAGCAGGGACTTGAGCCAAAGGACTGCCTGCAGCCCTCGGGGCTGAGTCCCTGAGTGCTGTCCCCCTGCAGTGATGCCTGTCCCTCTCTGGCTGCTGGCAGCAGAGGAGCACTCAGGGATCCCATGTGCCCCTTCTCCAGGAGCTGCCCTGACTCACAGCCCTTCAGTACCAGTTCCATATTCCTGCACACAAGGCTAGGGCAAGGCCCCACCCCATTTTAAGTCTCACTCCTCGTTTTTCTGTCTCATTTTTCTCCGTCAGTCTGTCAGAAAGCGGTGCTGAACCTCCCTGCTCAGTCCCACAGCACCAGGGGCTGTGACCTGCCCCCAGTGCCTCTGTGCAGGACACCACGGGGGCGTGGGGCTGGCTGCAGACCTCCAGCCGTGTCTAAGGGTGGAGATCAGTGTGCTTTGGTAATGGTTCCATGGCACAGGACGGCCCAGCACGCCCCCCTTGCGTTTATACGGGGTTGTGCTGAAGGACAGCCTGGGCTGGCCCTGACAGTGAGAGATGGAGAGATCACAGATCGCACATTCCCTGAAGGAATTGGGCTCGCCCACACTGGGACCTCACAGTGCCTGCCTGACACCAGGGAGGGACGAGCTGCAGAAAGGGAGAGAGACTGCACTGCCTAGGGACGAGCAGGGATGTGACAGTGGAAGGGTAATTGGGAGGGAAGGAAGGAATAAAACCACCTTTGACGCTGCCCTCCTCAGAAATGTGCTCCATATCAAAGTGAAAGCAGCAGCAGGAGGAGCATTTCACTGAGAGCTCACCTAAAGCAGCTGTGAGAAGCTCCCCACCATGCAGGCAGCCTCCCTTCCTTGCCTCCCCACGAGCAGAGAGCCTGGCACTGTGTTAGGGATGTGCAGCCTGTGCCACCCTCTGTGCCACTAAAGCACAGAATGGAAGAGGAGCAAAGAGAGCACGAGAGAGGCAGAAAGGAACAACATGCCCCTGTGGAGCTCCTGCACAGAACCCAGCAGGTGGAAACGGTGCTCAGACTGAATTTGGTCTCCATTAGAGGGTATCAGCTTCTACTGGCTGTGAACAGGTGACTGGAAATCATGGTTCCACGTTGTTTTCACCTCTGCTGCAGTTCAAATCTCTAACTGGAAGGACCACAGACAGGGAGCATTTTGCTTCGGTTTGGAATGAAAAACATGCAGCCCTGGTTTCTGCCATCAATTCTCCAAACCCAAACAAGATAGTTATGATTTCCAACTCCCCTAGTCATCAGATGGCTGCAGCATATCCCTAGAAAATAACTCTGCACCAATCGTTTGCCACATAGTGGTGCAAGGTATTTAGAAGAAATGTACTTGGCTGAGGAAATGACGTTTAAACAGTTTGGTATTCTTCCCAAAAATGTGTTGTGTCCCTTTTTTGTTTGGTTGGTTGTTTTTTTCTGTCACCTCCTACAAATAATTGCTTCTGTAAGCACGTCGGTTTCAAATGTGTTAAAGACTCACCGAGCAAAATTATTGAAACATGATTTTGTGCGGGCCATCCTCTCTCAATATATAAATTTAAAAGCAGAGCCCATTAGTATGACTGCCTTTCTCCTCCCACCTCTTCCTTCTTTTCCCCCCTCTGGCCTGGCAGCAGGAGGTAATTAGAGTGGTCAGTCTCTAGCCGAGGATGCAGCACAAAGCCAGGGCCAGGAGGGAGGAGGCAGGGTGCATGGCAGTGGCACAGCAGGACCAATGCAGCTCTTTCCACTGCCTTTGCTCCGTTTCCCTCAGCCTTCCCCTTCAACTGCTGTGGTGGGAAGTGTGCTGCATCACAAGGAGAGCTCTGACAGGAAGGTCTGCTGTGCTCCCTTTTGAAACTTGCCTCGCGTCAGGCTCTGGTCTCCTGCCCAGTGGAATGCAGAACAGCCTCCAGGGGTGAAGCAGCAGAGTGCTCCTCTCGAGTGCTTTTCTCCCTGACTCTGCCTGCTTTGCTGACAGAGGATTTGGCACTACCATTCATGCTCGAAATAATTTTACATCTTTTACACTCCTTCAGTAAGAGTGCATTGTACAAACCGATTCTCTTTAACCCTACTTAACTAAAGCTCTTCTTTCACACCTTCATTATGCCCTTAGGTGTCAACACACTCTTCAGCTGCTCTCTCTCAATGAGATAATTCTTATCTCATCATGGTGATGATGTTCCAAAATGTGTTGAAAACCCAGGATTAAAAATGAATGTTTTCAATGCAATTAGGAACATTGCACAGGTTGATAATTAATTCCTAGTTAACACATTGACGTAAGAGGGAGTGTAAGTGCATTTTTAGGTCTGCGAGCACTACTGAAAGAAAAAAAAGAGATTATTCATATGATTAAAGTTAACTTGACTTGTCAGAGAAGAGCATAAATGTACTTGGACCCAATTCAGAAAGATACTTAGGAACATGGCTGGCTGTAACCTACGAAACACTAAGCACTTAAAACACCACCAAAGGGCAGAAGGAAAAGAAAAATCATATGATGGCCAAATCTGCCAGCTGTGTTTTTCTCACAAAACTCTGCTCAGTCTTACAGCGGGTTTCATACCCTTAGCATAAAAAATATTTCACAAGTTGGATAAATAATAGCAAATAACTACTAAAAACAACACGGCAATAATAAAAATAATAGTATTAAACCCTTCTCTCTACAAACAGCTACAGCTGAAAGGGGAAGGGGCAGTAAATGAGAGCAAAGAAATTCTAGCTGTATACAGGAGATGAAGGAATCAAAAAGCAGTATAAGCTCTACTGTGTCACCTTGCCGCCGCGTTGGTGATTATTTTCAGACTGCTGGGATTCCGGATCAGCTTATCCAGGATGCTGACAATCTGCTCAAACTTGGGTCTGTTGTTCCTGTCTTTCTGCCAGCAGTCCAGCATCAGCTGATACAAGGCAGCTGGGCAGTCCATGGGAGGCGGCAGGCGGTACCCTTCATCCACAGCCTTGATCACCTGCACAAGGAGAAAAGTTGGTGCGAACTTAGAGGCACTTCACAGCAACTCGGTTTTTATCAGCTGTGCCAACGTGAACGTGGACAATCCGTGTTTAAACAAAGGTGTTTATTCGCTAATTGTCTCGCCGTGCAATGCCTCTGGTTTATCTGCAAAGTAAACCAGGCAGCAGATTAGGCATGCGGAAAGGGGAGTTAAGATACAGTGTGTGACTTTGAAGAAGGTGAGTGTGTGGAAAGGATCTCAGAAGCTCACACCCGATTGAACTAAATCCGTAAACAAAAGCCACAGTTAGCAAGCGCTTGCTAAAGTATGCCAAACTTCAAAAGGTCTTGAATATCTCTCCTGTGATTACCCTTAGCAACACATGCTTTCCACATCCTCCAGTGGACACTGAACTCCAAAAAAACTACAGAAAAAACAGCCTTTCCACATCCTCCAGTGGACACTGAACTCCAAAAAAACTACAGAAAAAACAGCCTTTCCACATCCTCCAGTGGACACTGAACTCAAAACCCCAGGAGAAAAAAACAACCTACCCTGCCGAATATCAACCTGCCCCCTCATGCAGCCATCCTGAACCAACAGACAAAAGGTCTTGTGGATGATGTCACACAGCCACAAAATGTTTTAAAACTTACCTCATGGATAACTATACACTTTTTTCTAGGCAATGCAAGCCAAATGCCTTATTATTTGCCTGGACTGATAAAATAGATCTAGATTTTCTATAATTTTTCCAGACTGACAAACACAAAACTAAGAATACTTTAGAATTTATGCTGTCCAGAAGCTTTTAAATCCAGTCTTTTCACTAGAATCTGACACCTCTTGATCAAGCCTAAAGTATCTATTGCCCCATAAAAAAAAACCAATGTATTCAACGCAGAAAATGATAAAGCCATATTCTGTTCATCTTTCCTTTACATCTGGATCAATTAATTGAAAAGCAGAACAAACTATTCTGAATTAGCACAAGGACAAGAGAACAGTTAATGGTGTAAGCAGCCATGAAGGAGAGGCACATAAATAGGTTAATCCTTCCGTTTCTGATTTTAATGGGATATTACTAAAGGCGTTCCATTAATACATCAGTCTGCAGGATACATTAATCTCCACAAAAACATTCATTACCAACTAAAAGAAATGCATCATTTTCTGCAGTGAATTGGGTTGCAGAGGTACCCATTTAAAGGAAGTTTTCTTCTCTTTCTCTTTGTTTAACATGAAGTATTACAGAAAAATTTTTGACTAAAACGAAGTTATTGACTTATTTATTTTAATTTAAAACCAGTAACAGTATATATCAGCTCCTTGGAAAATCTATTTTTGTGAGTGTCTGCGCTCCAGAAAATTTGGTCTGTAAGAAACTCCTGAGGAATAAACCTAAAATTAATAAAAACGGCAGAAAAAGAACCCAAAATAGATAGAATAAAAATCTTTTTTGGGGAAATGTTATGCTTCTTTAAAAAATACTGGGAGAGTTCCATTAATCATTTGGATTGCAGGCTTGGACAGATTACTAATGTTACAAAGAAACCTGTATTGGAAGTCTAATCAGATCATTCTCCTTCTCTATTTTATCCATTGATTACTTCCAGAAGCATTTTGGTTTCATTAAACTCTTAGCAGACATACATTGCTTCTCTTTTTCACAAGTGCCAAGAGCAATTTATTCTGTGCATTTGACATTTACAGAAAACTTCTACAGAGCATTATACAAGTGGAACCAAAGGGGATCAACAGAAATTTAGGAGGGTTTTCTAACAACGAGCTCAGGGATGTAAAAGGCAGTGACCTCACTGCAGTGGAATTATTTGCATCATCTTACAAAAAACCACCAATGGGATAAAATTCTCTACTCTGCTCCTTCAGAGGTCCAAAACACTCTGCTATAACGATTTTTAAGTTCTAATGAACTTTTACTTGACCAGGGAGATCCGGCAATTTTCATCTCCACAACTTAGTCATCAAAAACTCAAAGCCATGTGGTCCTGGCCTCCTTTCACAGCTTATCCTTATCTGAGAACATAACTCAGCAATTTACTCACATCCTGGTTGGACATCTCCCAGTAGGGCCTCTCCCCATAAGACATCACCTCCCAGAGGACAATCCCATAGCTCCAGGCGTCACTGGCTGAGGTGAACTTCCGATAGGCAATGGCTTCTGGGGACGTCCATCGGATGGGAATCTTGCCCCCCTGGGAGCAAAACAAAACCAAAGAGTCCATTTGACTGTCCTGCAACAAAGGTGATTTGGTGTGGTTGATTATTTTGCCTCTGAGATTCTCAGTTATCAGTTGTTCTCAGTGATACTGGTGTAAAAAACCCCTCAGTGTAAGTTGGAAAACACTGCTGCCATTTGTCATAAGAGCAAAAGGGAGAGTAAAACACATTTCAGTGCAAAATCTACTGACACCCAGTAGATTTACCATACAATTATCTAGCTACAATATAGATATGTAGTACAGTACAGCATATACACTTTATGGACACACACACACACATATATTTATATATATATATATATGTTTGTGTGTGTGTGTGTAGCATGATTTCACAGATAAGAGTAAATGGTAAATCAAGCCCGGTTGATTTTCAGTTATGAAATGTTTGGAAACTGCCATGACAGTTATACAGCATTAAAGGTGAAAAACCCAGTCCAAAGTCCTTGCTTGTAACCCAGGTCCTTTTGCAGGGCACAGGAGGGCTGGATTTGGCTGATTTTAGAGCACTGAAGCGAGTTCCCTGTTGGTGTGGAACCTGCATGGCTTCACCAGGTTTTCTAGGACATTCAAGGAAAATAAAGGGCCATGATGTTGCTTCATTTCACTAAAGCCAAGCCTCCAGCTGACACAGAAAGTCAGATTGAGATGGGGTCATCTGTGCAGAGCGAAGAGTGCAAAAATGTCAGCTGGGAGAGTGGCCTTGGACATTTTTACAGTCATAAGAGAAGCAAGCCATCATTAAATGCTAAACTTGGAGAGAACTGAAGCTACCAGTGCAATGAACATGGTAGGTAGGGGAACATCTCTCTCTGGTCATGGCCATCACTTGGTGCTGTAGGTCAAGTTGATAAAATGCACACAAGGAACCTCAGGCTGAGTTTCTAAAATGTGAGAGTTAGAGGAAAGAGACAATTCCTGGTGATGCCAGCTTTGGCAGAGTTTTTTGAGTGTCACACATGAGAAAATAAAGTTCTAAAATATAGAAGTGCAAAACTTGTCCCTGAAGGCAATTCTGGAGTGAATGTGTTTTAGTACAGGAAACTGTGAGAGTTTGAAGTTATTTCCAGTTATGCAGAAGATGTACAGGATATATTCTGAAGATTTCACACCAGACCAGCTCTGTGCAGTGCTTCTGACACCCCCATCATACTCCATTCACACACCTCTCCTCACAACCACCTCTGTGGGGAAAGAGTGCTCTTACTTCCACTGAGTAACCAGCAAGAAAAAAAGATTTAAATATTTTACTGCTTTGCCTACACTCCCATAAACTGTACCTGCACTGAGGGTAGCTATAAAATCACCAGCTTTAGACTCACTAGCTTGGTTAACAATAGAAATGCAAACATCAGTGTTAATTAGAAAGCTAAATACAGTCTAACTACACTGAAGCATCTTCATTTTCATGGCTAATATTGCATGATTTAAATTAAGTAAAAACAACACAGGCAGTCCAGACTCAGACTACAATTCAGGCCTCCAAAATGTCACTAGATAAGTCTTAGAGACTTGGCAAAGGTCAGGGAGGGGATCATCTTGGCATATGCTTTCCATGGATCCCATTCTGCTTAGCAGAGATACCTATCAAAAGACAAACTTGCCTTAAAATCAGGTAAACACCGAATTTCCACATCACTTACAGACCAGCAAATAGGACACAGAAAATAAACTGGTGTGTTTGAACCCCCTGTTTTATCACTGAAGCCAGATGAAGAGCCTGATCTCTCTCCCTCTCTTGGAAATTCAATATATTAGATGATGTTCTTTAATCACAGAAAGTACTTTGTATTTTCCATGCACTATAACTTTATTCACAATTCCCAGTGCTGCTCCAGAACAGTACCAAGAACATAAAAATGACTTTGTTTTCCTCATACTCAATTAATAAGCTCCTTTTACAAGTTCCAGGGGCCCTCAGCAAGTCCAAGGCCCAGCCAAGAAACAAGGAAAGCTCTCCCCTGGCCTCGTGTTTTCACAACAAATCCACTTACAATTTTAGATGTGAGGCTGATAAAGAAATCAATCTCTCTGTTTTCTGTGCTAGAAGTGAGCCCTGGTTTTCAATAAAGAATGTCAACCCTGGGGGAAAGCCATATTCTAATTTTACATCAACAAAGACCCCACCACCACAAAGAGAATCAGACATTTTGAGACTGCTTTGTTGCAGAAAGATTAGAAACTCAATGAAAAAAATTTCTGGCTTTGCTTTACTGAAAAAGGAAGGTGCATCAGCCCCAGATTCTTATTACAAGTGTGAGTCAGTGGCTTTCAAATTTTCTTTGCTAAGTCTCAGCTGTAATCCTATGCAAACCTGCAAGTACACACAGCATAAACAAGACAAAAATATTAATTAAAATGTAGTTAAAAAAAGAAATCAACTGCCACTGATCAGAGTCTAAAAGCATAATTTTGCTCTTCTGCTCCCCAATTTGTCATAAAAATGTCATAATTATTTTTAAAAAGGAATTTTGCTGACTCTTTTTTTTGGAATAGTTTAAGAACACGAACAGCAATGTATTTACCGATTATTTTCTGAAGATAAATACAGTTTTTACATATTTTTGTCATGGTCTCCCTTTAAGGGCATGCTCATAAAGCCAAGCTCCCTGAACTTGAGCAGAAAGACAGCTTTGGTGTTAGAAATAGTAGGAGCTGGTTATTGTAGCTCAAAATCCCAGGCAGCCCAGGTCAGAGAACCTCTCAGGGTTGGAAATCAGTGAGCCAGCAGCAACTAAAAGTTTTATCTTCTGTAGATGGAGCTGCTATTCTTGAAGTATCCATCCCTCCAACATAATTCATCTAAAGTCAATGAAGTCCTCAATTTATTTCTAGCACGTCTGGCACTCCAACACAAGGCAGCTGCTTCCAGGACTTCAGAACCCATTCCAATATTCTGATTTATAATCTGTTACAGGGTGACAGCCACAGGCACCTAAGCCACAGGCCTGGGGAGGAGAGAATCAAGAAAAATTGATTCTAACTGAATTGCTGGAAGGACTTTTCAGAAAAAGCTGAAAATACAAGCCTGACATTCATTCATTATACCAGGACTTAGGAGAGTTCAGGAGATATCTTAATGGTACAGAACAAGGCAGGTTCATGTGAGTGAGATGAGCCTGTTTTACCTTCTTGCACACCTGAAATTACCTGATGCTGCTTGTCAGTCCCTTACTAATGAATGTTTTATACTGAAATCATCTCCTGCTTGAGCAGTCAGTGATGACAGAACACTCTCCTCTGCTTTGGGGAAAGAGGATTTTTTGAGTTTTGCTTCCTTTTTACCACACCCTTCAATACATTCTGACTGTATCACTGTGATTTTGCATACATAGGGAAAATACAACTGATTTCTGTCCAGCATGGGCTGCATTTACATTAAAATGCCATGAATCCTGGTGATGTACCCATGTGCTTATATAGCCAAAGTTCATCTACTGATTACCCAAATATTGTCTTTGAGAGACGTAATTACAGTCCCTCTACAACAGTGATGGCTTAAATTCACTTCCACTTCACACTGTGTCATTAGTCCACCCACTTGTCAAACAGATATCTGAAAAATAATAAGGATAAACTGGATCCATTTGACAATGACAATTTTAATACAATCTCAGTGTTTCAATTAAAAGTGAATAGATATGGAGAATGTAGATAATTACAGCACATCCCCTCGGGCACAAAGACTCTGTGAAAAAATAAAAAAATCCAAACAGTCAGTCAGCCTGATTCACATGCTGGCTTCTGCTTCTGTAAGCAGGCAGACTCCAGGCTGCCAAAGGCCTTTTGTGGTATCAAGGCAGTGACAATAATTCAGGAGGTAAAAAAATGACCCTGTCAGGTAGGAAAGTTCCTTACAACTCCTGGTTCCGTGTATTTCACACGTGCACTTGTGATCTTTGCATTGTCCTTCAGGCTTCTGGTATAATAGCATGAACATCACAGATTATGCATTGATATATAAAGGAATACATAAATTATTGATGTATTAAAGGATACATGTTCATAGCCTTTATGCAAAGCTTCAGACATTGCTTCTGAGAGCAGCACAACATAAAATTTCACCCAGGCAGTGGTGAGTATTGAAAGCCTGGCTGGGTTTCTGGGAGGTAGATCAATCCTGACTTGCAATTATGAATTTGCAGTGGAATCATTCTCAGGCTTTGACATTTACAGGTGGAAAATAGGGGTAGATAAGGAGCCTAAATAGATAAAGCATCTATCTTGGCAGCTAACTCTATAAATTTCCCTAGTACCACTGGTACTAAATGAACAACTGGGAGTAGAAAGAGATGGTGGACAGGAGAACATCAATGTAACACACACTCAGTAATGTTTGAAATTTGAGCTTTCATTTAGATTTTTGGGGTTTTTTATTGTGGTTTTTTTTTAATATCCTGTCATTCTTTAGTTTTAAAGACATGAAATAGTTCGGGAGAATGCCATTATTAGGCATGAAATAGTTTGAGATGATGTCATTATTTTAAAAAAGTGGCACTATTTTTGTCTTGGCTTTGTCCTATAATTTAGTGGTTGCAAAATGTGCTAAGACTAGGAGATGGTCCTGTGATTTGTAAAATATCCAAGCAGCAGGAACACGAATTGTTCATCTCTCTGCAAGTGGAGTGAAGCTCTGTTTCACATCTGTAGTCCCCATTTTTTTCAGCTGGGGATCAAACATCCCACCTGGAAACACTCCCTTGACATCTACATAAGACTCACTTCAAAGGAAATGTGAGCAAAAAAGGTGAATATCAATAACCTTGCTCTTCTCTCACAGCCAACATGTGGCACAGGTATATTCACAGCAACAACTCTTGAAAAAGAATTAGATTTGTCCTAAGTTGTATTTGAAGGTTTTAATTATCTGGGCATCTTGCTGCAGCAGTTTGCATACACACCATAAATGCCAGATGGAGTTTACTGAACACAGATGATTACACTTTACAAAATAGTTTCTTTCCATCGGATTTCACTACCTAATTGCAAATAGACAGGTAGACTCAGAAAGTAGGTGGCAGGAGGAGAGGAGGAGGAAATTCCCACAGGACACTGGCTGAAAACACTGACACCCTGTGCACCCTGATATGTCCAGGCCACCCACAGACACGTCACTGATGTGACAGCTTCACCCAATGCTTCATTTGCAGCTGGATTTTAACAAGACAGCAAAAAGCTACAGCAACACACTCCTGGCTGGACCACAGGCCATTCTCTATTGAGGAACTCTTGCATTCCAGGAACATTTATTTATTAATAACACCACTGAGAATTAAAACTGCTTTCTCCTACTAATGTCGCTTTCTATTAACCATGACAGATCTCTGCAGTTTTCCAAAGTGGCATATATTGCATATTTCTAACTCCATGACAAAGTTTATCAGAGGGCAAAGAAAACATTAAAAGGTCAAGTAAAGAACAGAGTCTTTGTACCTGGTAAGTTATGAGGGTATGATTGATAAATACATATTTATTAATGTATGTGTATATAATGTGTAAGAAAACTGCCATTTCTTTACTCATTTCTCACTTGTTATTTTATTTCGATCATGAAGAAGGCAGCATGCAAACTACTGAAATGATTGATTGTTCCTGTCAGTGTTCAGGAATGAAGGAAACCTTAGAAAACCCACATTAAGGTTATGGTGATACATTGAAATCTGGTTTGTACAGTGAAGATGAAGTGATTACTGTGAGCAATGCAAATTACACTTGACTAAGATACTGAAAGTTAATGTCACTTTTTGTAAAGTTAACAAAATCCACTTTAAATAGTATTAAAATGAGCAACCAGATATCCAAGTGTAATAGACATATATACATAAAGCTAAAGGCTTCCACAAAAAAATGGAAGTGTTATTCAGGGTGATAATCAAATGTGCATTTTTTTGTTTTACTCAGGTTTTCACTCAGTTAGAGGTGCAAGAGCAGGTAACAATGATACACCCTTGAAGAAGAGAGATATCAGTATGCTCCAGTCAGACATACGTCCTATCATGCTAGAAAACACACAAAAATTTAATGGGTGAGATTTTTTTTTTTACTGTGTGGGAGCTAAATCAGCAGTGTAACAAAAACTTCTCAGAGCACGCATGAGTTCTTAAGTTATTGTGTGCCAAAAGAACTCAGGCCTTAATTGTGATATTCACTGTTTTACAGATCCAGAAGAGAGAAATGGAGCCAAGAGTTTCGCATAGTCTAAGGAAAGTGATCTACCAACACAAACCATACTTTTTGTATGAACATCTTCTATTTTCTCCACAAATCATTGTGATGAGCTTCTGGTTTATTGAGTTTCTCTGGCCATACAAGACTGACTGCCCTCTGATTTCACAGCCTCAGATTTCACATTCCCATCAGATTTCAGTCATTGTCACAACCAACAAGATTTTTAAAAGGGCAGAGGAGCACAGGAACTCACCCTTGTGGTGTAGGCAGCTTCTGGGTCATCCTCCAGCACACGAGAGAGACCAAAATCAGAGACTTTGCACACCAGGTTGCTGTTGATGAGGATGTTACGAGCAGCCAGATCCCGATGGACGTAACCCATATCCGACAGGTACTTCATGCCAGATGCGATCCCTCGAAGCATGCCCACCAGCTGGATCACTGTGAACTGGGCATCATGCTTCTGGAAAACATCGGAAATGTCATCTCAGCCATGGCTCATGTTCCTCCTTGCACAGATTTTTTTTCACAAATACCCTGGAAACTCCTCAAATGAGGAGCTCGTGAGTCAGGCGTTGTGATTTAAATGCCACATGTGGAACCACGCTGATCTCCCAGTCAGCTCAGGGAAGGGGACAGATTTGCAATTCAGATAAAAATTCATGTTTCCTCTGCTTGCTGTCATCAGAATTTTAATTTCCTAGATGGGACACGTGTGAAAGCAGCACACAAATGTAAGTTGTGAGTGCTCCTGAGACTGGAGTGTCAGAACATTAGAGAAACAGATGTCCAACTTTCCTGAAAGGCCACAGGATTTTTTAGTGAAAATCCAAGCCTTCCCTGATGGCCTAATGAAAGTTTTCTATTACACAAGAATTTGATTTAGCAAAGGCAAATGCTGATCTGAGTCAGGGGCTTTCAAATTCTGTTACTATTAAACTCATTCCTTAAAATTTTCCTCAACTTCAGGAACACAAAAATTACTGAAACACATTATGACTTAGCCTAGAAACCATTAGTTGGATATATTTCTAATTACCTATTTTTGGGCATAATTTAAATCTCCCAACTCTTACTAATCCTGTTTGTTAACATCTACTTTTGATATTGATATATGGCTGTATAGACAATAGGACAGCATTTGTTGTAGTGCAGCTCTCAGATGCATTCCCCAGTGCTGTAAAAGTATCCTCACAGGCAGCTCTCCAACTCCTTGTGCTGCTGCTTCTGGAATTTTATTAAATGCAGGGGAGCTGGCTCTGCCACATGAGGTGATCTGACAGGAATCAGTCTGCCACACTGATTGCATCCACGTTTCATTTTTGATTACTGTACTTGGGGGTGATATTAGCACTGTAAACATTAGACAAATATATGGCACAGTGGATGCTTCAAGAGTCTCTCAGAATTCTCCTTCATGAAGAAATTTATTATTTTAAAAGCTCTTGTCTGTCCCTTTTTTACCAGAGCCAACACAAGGGAATTTTATATAGACTCTGGAAAAGATTTAGCTAAAAAGCAGAAGGTTTCTAACCATGAACAGAATCAGATGCTCAGAGAGCCTTTCAATGGCAATAGGGAAAGCAAACTAAGTAGTTTCTAAAGGCATTTATAAAAAGAGTTATATGGCCTGAGAGGCCTGTGATATTAATGAGTCACAAGGTTCTTATCTATGTTTCCACACAAGAGTAGTAAAAAAAATTCAGACTAAAATGAAAGAACAAGCTGAACAACTGTTCTGTGCATTCAGATATTATTCTCCTTTCCTCAGGGCACCTCTTCAAGGATTTCAAGCCTAAACAAAATATGTACAGTTCAGTACAGAGATATTTCATTCAGCTATGCTGACACATTATTTATATGTATTTCACATGCTCCAGTGAACACCATAACATATATAGTACATAGTGAAACTAAGGTTGACAATCTATCCCCTTTTGGGGTTAAATGTCTAGTTCAATGTTATGAATTTGGGGGATAATGTCGCTCAACCATGGCAGAACCAAAGCAGTCTCCCAGCCAAAGCTGAGTTTGCCCTAACAAATTAAAATTAAACCAGTGTTTCCCCTCAGATGGGATTTCATTTCTCCTTGTTTTGCCACAAGTAAATCTTGGTGACACAGGGAGCGTTCGGATTTTTTTAGGCTCACTACCAACTTTGACAGAAAACAAAGATAAATCAGGCACAGCATTAGTATGTCTAAGGTTGGAAAAAGAAAACAGGCCAGTAAACTTTGCTGGTTAAACATTTCTAACATCCTTAGGTATTGGGCTATTCTCTCAACTTTTCATTACTGATAAGATTTCCACAAATCCATTCATTTTGAAAATCTCTTGCTTAGACACAGAGGCTGCCAACCAATAAGAGTAACTGCATTACTGTCATAATTCAGCCTCCAGAAAAACAGTTCTCATTTTTGTATGCCAGAATGTTGTTTTGTTTGTTTTTAATAGATGTGAAATACTATGCAACCAAACTTGTCATCATTTTGGAGTAATGCTTGCTTCAAATGGACCAGCAGATCCCTATGTGGCTTTCTGAGCACACCATGACACTCACAAATCCAAATGAAAACAAAGAAATATCAGAGCTGCTGCTGAATCAGTGCAGAGTGGCAGTAAGCTCATAACAAGTCCAGAACAAGAGCCACTTCTGCCCCATTTAGTTTCCTGGTGCACTTACCCGTAGGAAGCTGTCCAAGGAACCATTTTCCATATATTCAGTAACAATCATAACTGGTTTACCTGAAAATAGAGCACAGGGGTCAGGATTTTCAAAGGAACACATTAGAACACAGTCAGCAAACCCAGGCATTTCAGGAATGTGTCCAAATCTTCCTAACCCTGAGGATAATTTTTACATTTGGAAAGGAAGCAAAAGATGGGTGGGCAAACTGAGGCTGGGTGCAGATAAAGTTGGAAAGTGCACAATAACACACAGGGCACTGGAAATAGATAGAAGCAGAGCTGTAAGATGGGCACTCCTCCTTCCAGGCACTCCTTCCCTCTGTGGTGGGACCCCTGACAGTACAAACTTGGACCTGAACATCCTGCACCCCCAGGGCAATGGCAAACTCTAAGGAAACAGCCCTTGAAAAGCCTTTAATATTTTCCAAAGCTCATCCAGACTTATTCAATCCAGTTTTTGAAACCGTTCTTTCCACCCTACAACATTTTCTGACACAACCAAGATTTTATATGCAGCTCTGACCTGTTGGACAGAAATTAATGCAAAAATTGATGATGGGGAAGTTTTCAGACCAAGGTCATTGCCCTGCTAATATTTTACCATCATATGGATTTTATTATTTCATAATATTTACTAATGCTTTGCTTATTTTCTCTTTGGGGTAGAGAGAAAGGTGGGTAAGAGCACGGAGTTATTTAAGGAGATGAATTATTACTGCACATAAAATACAGGAAGGCATCTGACCATAAAAGTAGGACAAAGGCCTGCATATTGTATAGTGGGCATGGTGAAATTTTAGCTTTTATAATTGAACAGCATGAGGCTTGAAAAAGGTACCCAGCTTAATTAAGAACAAGAAAGCCATTAAAAATCCAAGTGAATGGTAACAAACACTTTTTTCTGTTTGCTTTTCAAAAAAAATACAGCTTCTACCAAATAGAAATCTTAAAAGAGAAATAAGAATGAGTTTAATAGGAGAAGGACATTATGAATTAATACATTCATATATCAAATATGCTCTTTCTGTGGTACATATGATATGTTATATACTGTGGGAGTCACACTAATGAGTAACTGACCATCATTCATTGACCAGCAGGAAATATTGTATACAAAACACTAATCTTGAATGGCATAAGAGATGATGCAGATACAAGACCTAACAATGCAAAAGCTCAAACAAAAAATCTATTTATACTTAGTCTTGCTAGCCAAAACTACATAGTTAAAGTACTTAACTTGTATCTGTGTGTAACATGAATTCAAAGGGATTTCTGGTAATACAGAGAAGATGCTGTTCAAGTACAGGGCTACCCAAAACTTTCTATGATAAATCAATTTACTTTGCCCTGCTCTTTGAAGCCAGGAGACAGGTGCCTGGTTTCTGTACAAACTCAGGCAATTTTACGAGACTTTATCAGAAGAACATAAATTAGAGTAGGAAATATGTGTTCCAAATTATTACAGGAGCATCTTCCTGCCTTGATCACCTGCACTCCACTCTCATTCAGTTGGAAATGTGCCCATAACAAGAAGCACATGCTCTGAAGTTTTAAGAGAACCCTCTGCATCCATTTATCAAAGCTTTATAAATGATAACAAGTTGTGTCAACAGCATTGCCCAGGTTTATTATAATAGCAGGCTACAAATTGCTGTAAATTATTAGTAAACTAAGCAGAACATGTGTGCTGGTTATTAAGACTGCTGCCCAGGAGTGCAGGGCAGCAGCTGGGAAATGCAGGACAGAAATCCACACGGAGCGGAGCAACAATTCTGCACTGGAGGTGAGGCAGGAAGCCTGATGTGGTGATTGATTTGTTAAAAAAAAAAAAAACAAACAAAAACCCCTCAAAACCCGCAAGCTTCTTGTTCTCCTATCACCTTGCATAATGTTTAATAAAACAAATAATTATATTTATTATTAGAAATATAATTTATAATTATAAAATATTTATATTTATATATTTATATATTATATTTATAATATCATTATTTAGCTCCTTTGTGCCAGATACTTTTGCCCAGTAAAATGGAGACAAATAGCTCCAGAGCAGATTTCTCAGCTCCTGTACTGGACCTGTCTGGAGAGGGTGTTGTACCCTTGAGGCTTTTATTGGCTTAGCTGGGAATACTCAGGGTTTGCTCTGTCACACTCGGATGTGATGGGCAGCTGGCACTCCTGACTTCCTCCCTCAGCCCCCAAAGCTGGCAGCAGTGCTGTGAGCACACCTGAGTACCAAACTCACTACAAGTCACTTACAGAGAATACAGAGAGAATTAGTAATGCACATTCAAGAGCAACGCACAAGTTCCTGCACGTACAGCAATTAAATTATTGTCTCAAGTGCTCCAGGAACACAAAATGCAACAAAACAGATTTAAGCTCAGCTGTGTGCAGACTGATGCTGGCTTTTCAAGTGATTTTGTGACTGCAAATCTTATTCTGACTGTACAAAATGTGTGTCACTACAAAGCAGGAGATAAACCTCAATTTATGCAGGCAGACCTTTCCTAATAGGAACGTGAGACCTTAGATAAACAATAATTTATTTCTTATTGAAATCAGCAAAATAGACTTTCATGAATCCCACAGAGAGAAGGCATTATTATTATTATAATTATGGCTCTTCCTAATATATAGTGTTTTACATACCTTTCACTAGTGACTTTTAGACATATTCTGGTGGGGTTTTAATTTCTTATACTTTTCAGCAGTATGCTATGAAATTTTTTCATATCCGTCCCAGTGAAACTTTGAGTCACACAATTAAAAATCAGAATTTTCTTAAAACTAATAAAACCAACTACTTAAACCCAAAGTGTTTGGTATGTTTCTATCCAGTTAAACTAGAAACATCCTCAGCAAATTCCAAGCTGATCACTGAAATGGCAAAGAGCTGCTTTGCCAGCAGAGCCCTCTAGGATGAACAAGGAAATATCCTACCAATTTTTCTGCTCTCCTGAAAAATCTTGGAGCAGTCTTTTTTTTTCTTGTTTTTTCTTTTTTTTTTCTTTTTTTTAAGATTTCCTCATATAAAATCTTATTGATCTCCTACTTAATAACTAATGTAGGTAGATAAATTTGATCACTAAATGTATCACTTCATTCTGCAGTGTAAATACAGAAGGTGTGGCTGAAGAAGGTTGTTGAAATACAATAACTTTTCCAGGAAGGTACCACATGTACATGGAGGTTTCAGTTAAATTTTTTTGTCTCAAAAAGAGTAGTTGGGTTTTTTATCATAAACAAAGACCAAGATTATGGTTTAACAAAAACAAACAAACAAACGCAACAAAACCCCCAAAACAAACAAAACCCCCCACCAAAACACAGCCCAACCAAACCCATAACAAAAGCACCCAAAGGCAGATTTAGAAAAGGCATTTACGTAAATATATATATATGGACAGAGATAAAATTATTTTTACTACTGACAGATTAAATCCTCAAGACTTCTTCTTTGAGATTTTTTACCAAGATGTTTGAATTCTGAAATTCTGGAGCTTTAAAATGCCTCATGCTGATACATATTGAATATCCCATGAAATATTTCCCCTGCATGAAAACCACGTAGGAAAGAAGTTTGGCCTTATTAATAATTCACTAGAACCAGTTGTTGTACCAGGTAGGCTGTTCATTAATTAGTGCTAATGACAAATCTGATGAGTTAGTTGAAAGCAGTTAGGAAGCCTCTGCACATCAGACTCCACCACTCCTCACCAAACCATCACCCAGAGCCGCTTGGCCCTTTTGGAGCAATTTGTACCTCTGGAGTTTATTAAACCTGCCAAATTATTACTGAGCATTTTGGGGAGCATAAACCTGGCTGGCTCCATTTATAATTCACTTTTGCTCTCCTTTGACTGATCAGCAAATCAGGGAATTATTTAGGCTGGAAGGCACCTCCATGACAATTCCCATGCACGGATGTCACTTCTTACTTTTAGTGACGACTCCCTCCAGCCGGATGATGTTGGGGTGGTCGAACTGGCCCATGATGCTGGCTTCTCCCAGGAAGTCCCTCCTCTGCTTTTCTGTGTAGCCAACTTTCAGGGTTTTGATGGCCACTGAAATTTCCTTCTTAGAAGGCAGCTTCAGGCGTCCACTGCACACTTCTCCAAATTCTCCTAAAAAAGAGAGTGAAAAAGCGACATCTGCTGAAATGTGGTTATTTCACAGGGATTCAAGAAAGAATAACCAGCACTCAAAAAAGCCCCTGGAATGTGGTGTGTGCTGGTTTATCCTTGTGCACTATGCAAGAGCAGAGCACAAGGAATATCATCTTAGCATTCAAAAGAGGAAGTATTAAACATGTAGAAAACTGTTGGAAGAAGACACCTCACTTGAAAATTTTTTCCAATTAACTAATTTTTACACAAATCACATAAGGAAGTTTCCATATGTTATTATTTGAGCAGCAACTGATTTCAAAGCCCCTTTTCAGCTTTTTTCCTGATTTTTTTTTAGACAGCCAAGTTAATCAAAAAAGGCCTGAATAAATGTGTGGTAGGGCAATGACCTTTCTCTGTTGCTAACCCAGGCTAAATTTGAGTCAACAACATAGAAATGAATGAACCACCACATCTTATCACCAGATGCTTCATCCTCTAGGCAGAGAACTGTACTATCAAGATAATAACCACTAAAAGGAAGATATATCTTTATGTGTATATATATTGCTAAAAAGCACTGACATGACATCCTTTGATTCTCACACTGTTTGTATTTCAGGCTGCCAAGACAGGCAGAAGCTCAGGAGACAAATTTTAAAAGCTATTGCTACTAACTAATGGGAGTTGAGTTCTTTTCAGACTTAATTACAAGGATTCCACTTCTGCAAGCCCAAATGACCATTACACTTTACCAAGGGTTCAAACACCAACCCCAGCTCGATGCTGTCAGAGCACCACAAATGGGAAGACCAAAGCACATCTTGAAAACAGAGGGAAGGGAAAAAAAAAATGCTTGAAATAAATCTTGTAGCACCCGGCTTCCAACTCCATTTTCTTGATGTTTTAATGGTCCAAAAAGCTGTAACAAGCTAAGCTCTCAGAACTGTTTTACAGTTACTGTCAATGGAGACTTTAGCTATGATTTCAGCCAGCAGCCCAGCCATCAATCCTTCATTTTAAAGCTGGAATCATGTATCTGATATTTGTTTAACTTCTGGGAAGGAAAAGGTTATGTCCATCAACACAGTCCCATTTAGCCATGGCTGCACAATCCAGAACCTGAGTGATTAATCAGATTCCAAAAGCACCTCAAGGCCAGGTGCTGCAGGAGAATAAAAGATGGGCTCTTTCTAGCAATGAGGTTTGCTGTTGTCTATGGATATAAAGAGGGTTTACCTTCTTGGCAAATGATTTCATTGGAAAGAGCTCCCCAGGCAGCCCAACTACATTAACCTATGATTTTTTTATATCCAGGGCAGCATGGATGCTAAATACATCTATCTGGTCTACACCCATGGTGACCCAGGCAGTTACACTACAATTTTTCCTGCAAGTTATTACTGTATGATGCCAGTAAGAAATGGACTGGGCCTCACCAGACACTATTTAGGAGGAAGAAGGGCTTGTGTTGGAGTGGAAAGCCTGGCACTGACTGTAAAATATGAGCATGATGGCCTTTCATACAAAGACTTCCTGAGGTGCTTATTTTTAATTATCGCTCAGATTTGGAGAGGCACCAAAGTTCAACGTTTCATAAACCTTGGGAACATCAGCAATGTTCCAGCCTTCACTAGGACACTGCAAAGCTTCACAGTAAGTTCACAGACAGTCCCTGAATTTTGTGAATAATTTGAATAACAAGATGTTGTGCTACAAGTATATTTCAACTTTGGAAGAAAAGCATAAACATAGTTAAACCTACCCCAAATCAAG
This sequence comes from Prinia subflava, assembly GCF_021018805.1. NCBI lineage: Eukaryota > Metazoa > Chordata > Aves > Passeriformes > Cisticolidae > Prinia > Prinia subflava. The sequence continues at coordinate 3,244,358 of NC_086271.1, forward strand.
AAAGTACTTTCTGCAGTATTCTCCTACTGCCCAGTTGGATTTAAACTTCTGAAGTGGTTTGTTGAACTGAATCCATAAAAATAAGTGAGTTGTTTTAAAAGAAAAGATTACTGTAAAGAAAAATCTGAAAAAGTGGCTTCTGACCTCAATTTTCTTATGCTTAGCCTCCTGCTAAAATCCCTTGTGTTTTTCTTGAGGTTCTTTTGGATAAGAGTATTTCCTTATTGCATTTGTGTATGTTTTCAAAGCTATGTAAGCTCTGAAAGCCCTCTCTTCTCAGAGACCTCTGGCTAAAGCTGTGAAAAACTGCTTGGAGCACTTCAGAATGTCGAGGTTGCTTGCCTGACTTGAAGGTCTCATTACTTACGTCACACTCCGGGGCAGTTAAATGAATCCCTTCTTCTCAAATCCCTGTCTTTTTTTTTATAATTTCCTTCACACTTGCATTGCAAAGGACAAGGGCAGGAAGAGACCAAGCCATTCACTCAAACAAGTCATTGACTCAATAAGAGGCAGGAAATGCCTTTCTGGTTTTGGGGAGAAGTGTTCCTGAAGAAGTTGCCTCAGAGGCACTCTGAATGTAAAAGCTACCACGTGCTGAGGGTGATAGCTGTGTCAAGTGATGCCACAAACTCCTTTTGGAAGCTCCCAGCTCTCTGTGGCCCGATTTTCATCTGTTCTTCCCTGCCTGGCTCTTCCTGTTGGCACCTCAAGCAAATGCTGAGAGGAAACGTTAACTATAAATGCCTTATGTACTCCAGACTAGGTGAATTGAGTTATGGTGCCCCAAAACAAGGCGTGATTACAGCTCGAGTGCAGGTTTCAATGCAAAAAGCTTGCAGGAACCCTCTGCCACTCAGCTCAGCTGATCTGAGCAGGGTGCTGCTAGTGCCAAGGGCCTGGTTCAGTCCCTCCGGGGCCATTCACTTAAGAGCTGGACCTCACAGTCCTTGGGGGTCCCTTCCAACCCAGGATAACCTGTGATTCTCACTGCACTGCAGCAGAGAGACTTTTAAAACACCTGACTCCTTTAGGACACAGCTCTTTTTTGGAGCCTATCAAAAATTTTTCCTCTGTTTTCAGAGACTATTTTTGATAAATTTTGGCTTATTTGTTATTCTATTGTGTATCTTGACTACAAACAGATCAGAACAACCAATCTGTAAGACATGGCACAATCCTCAGGAACTCCTTTTCTAGATTCATATACTGCAGCCCAAATTTAGAAAGCTTGCATTTGTGAGGCTCCTGAAAGTCTTACAAGGAAACACACTGCTCCTGGACTTAAATTCAGAGTATTCTTCCTTCTCCATCCTCACACAAATTCCCTGCTGCATGCAGTATGCAGAGCTTTGCTGCCTTGACTGAAGATGATGGAGAACAGTGCACTCTTGTGGGGCAAAATTAAAACCAGCAAGGAACACGGATTCCACCTTTCTATAAAATAACTTCAAATTAAGAACAGTTGAGTAGCTTCAGCAGGAGGAGATGAAAAACTGTTCTTTTTTTTTGCTAGGTGATTCAGTAGATGCACTGAGTACAGTACCTTGGGTTCTACACTTTTCCCAGCTGAAAATCTTTTGCTGTGCACTCAGAGTCTGTCTCTCACATCCCATGGTTTTAATTCAAACCATATACTTAGAGAGATACCCAAAAAATCAATAAGAAAGGAACAAGTATTTTTCAATGGATTAAAAATCAATAGTACTTCTCATAAATGCTTTAATATAGGAGGAAAGGTAACACTCCATGATCTGGCTCAAAGAGAGAACCTGCCACTTCACTTCTAGGAGGAAGCACACATTCTATCAGGAACTACATGCTCCATTGCAACACCCAGTGTAATGAGAATTTCTGTAATCTGGCTCCTCTGTTACAAAAAATCTGATCATTTCACCAGCATTTTTCCTGTAAATCCAACAATCTGTGGCATCTTTATGGCTCAGACAATCAGTTATTGGACAGACAACCCTTCCTCCTAAATCAATAATTCAGATCCAAAGCAGTGACCAAAATCAATCCAACAACCAAAGGTCACTGCAGCCTGATGGATGCATGGTGACTGGTATGAAATGAGTCTGTGGTTTCACTCAAGGCACAACAGACAAGAGTCCTTTTATGGGGAAAAAGAAAAGAAAGAGAAAACATCTTCACAGTTGATAACATTTTCTGAGCTGACAGATTTTAAAGAGAAACACAGAAGTGAGGCTGAACGATCTTTTCCCTTCCAACTGTGGTGCACTCAAGTATGGGCTTGGTGTCCTTTGAAAAGCTGTCTTGCTGTCTCCTTTCTTTGCAAAAAAAAAGAATAAAATTATGTGCCCTTAACTTTGCACTGAAATCAGCTGTAAATGTGACCTCCTAATTTGAAGACTTCCTAGAACATTTTCTTTCCAGTCACAACTATGAACCTAAAAATATAAAACAGTTATACACAGCAAAAAGCTAACTTTACTTCAATATGTCTGATGCTCATTACCTGCTCCAACTACTTTATCAATGGATATATTGGAAGCATCCAGTTCCTTGGCAAATTCATGCACAGCTTGGTTGGGATCCTCGTATGTGTGTGGATCTACATAAGTTCTCAGACCTGGCAGCTTTACTGTGTAAAAAACAAATTCAGAGAGAAAATGTTATTTAGACTTGAGTAATCCTTCTAAAGAAAGCTCATGAGACAACAGAAACCAAATCAATAGAAGGAAAAGGTATTCTTCAAATCATGCTGGTTTTTGTGGGTCCCCAGAATCTTTGTACAGAGTGAACCCAAAGGTTTTGTGACAACCCATTTCAAATCTCTGCACTTGTAGTATTTAACTTTTCCAATATTAAAATACCACTCACCCCTCCCAGGCTGCTGCATTTAGATGCTGCCTTATACTGACCCATCCAAAAAAACAACAAAGGGGAAAGGAACAAAACGTGTTGCTATAGTCAACCTGAAAAGTTCTTAGGAATATATTAAGAAATCAGATTAACTCCAGCTTTTTTTTCCCCTAAGTCCATTAACAAGATGCTTAATAAGAAACTTAAACATGAAAAAATGCACCCCTGCCTCAATCCCTCTGCCAGAACACACAAGGATGGCAGATAACTGTTCTGAAGAAAGGCTGGTTCTAGAGCTTTGTTCCCCATAGACCCATGTTATTATTCAGTCCCCCTCTAGAGCTTCCTGGCTAGGGATTGCTGGAAGAGATCATTCCCAACCTTTGCCTCCAACAAAAATGCTGAAAGCAAAGCCCAGCCTCCTTTCCCCTCCCCAGCTCAAAGCCTTGCTTGTGTCTGCACCCAGTACCTTCTGTGCCTGCCTCTGTTGTACTCATTTCACAATATATATATTTTATTAACAAAAACTGAAATACCCAGTGTGAAGTTTTCTGCTTCTGACACAAACCCTGCATTCCCAGACAGGTATTCCAGCTTTCCCTAAGTGTACCAGCTGGTCTTGTAAAAGATATTAACTCCTTCAACAAACACTGCTTTAACCCACTCAGGAATACTCTTTCCAGCTTACCATTATTATACTGCAGCATTTTTTTCACTGCTAAAATAGTTAAACCTTTTTTTGCTGGGGTTGCACAGAGGGGAAAAAAATACCTTTGGACCGTGAGAGCACAAAATTGTTTTATCAAACAATGTAAACGAAGTGTACTTAAAAAAAAGGAAAAAAAAATCGATTTTAGGGGGATTTATTGGCCTCAGAATTGACAAAAATTTGATAAAACTGGGTTCCCGAGCTAATTGCCTTGAAAACAATGCAAAGTGAGAGCCCTGCTCTCAACACAGGGGCTGCGTGTGCACGGCATTAAAAGCCGACTGTGTTTCCTTCAAGAGCCTGATGATTACAGAATTACCTGCAAGTAAAACAAAAAGTAATTGGCTGTATATTGCTGTTGGTTAAAAATCTTGTAAATGCTCCTTCCCGTCCATGCTGAATGTACATTACGGGCCCCCTCACATCCCCAGTAAAAATAACAATTAAAAGCTCCTGCTCTGTGGGGTTTTTGGCTTGGGATTTTTAATGCTGACCCCAGAGGTTCCCAAGATCAGGTGATGGTGGCTGCAAGGAGAATAATCCCTTCACACCAATAATTAAGGGCAGCCTGTGTAGTAACTGGGTTCTGTCATGAAATACAGATAATAAACACGTGCACATGTGTTAAGCTGCACTACTTTACAGCTCATTCTGTGCAAACATCATAATTTACATTTTCATTTTAACAGCACAAATTGCCCTAAAGGTAGCAAAAGAATATAAAGGCCCAGCCAGAGAAGGCAAAGGGAGAGGATCTGAGGAGGTGAAATATTTTTGTTCCTTTGAAGTAATATTATAGGATTTGTAATAAGGCTGCAGGGAATAGTTCATGGCTGGAGCCTTTTTAAAAGTAATTCAGAATAAACTGACTGAAATAAACCAGCTGCTGTATTTAAGATGCTGAAAGTTTACGACAGCCATGGAAGTTACTTTGTCCTTTTTCAGTTCATAGGAGCAACTTGCTTTTACTTTGAGAAGGACTGTAATTTGGTAGATTAAAAGTTTCAGCAGCCACACACATACATACTTACAAATTCTAAGAGCTAAATATCTGCAAAATCTATAACAAGTAACTTACAAGAACTTCTGACAGACATACCAGGCCCATGATTGGCTCTGGTCTTACTGCACAGTGAATCAGCATGGCACTACTCAGAAAACAGTACATAAATATCTAAAGCCAAATTAAAAGCAATTTAATCCACAGGAATTTAACAGCACTGACATGTTTAAGAATAGTGATTGCAACTTTCCATTGTGTGGGAGTAAGGAGAGCAAATTCTGACCTGTTATTTGTCTGTGACACTTATTTTACTGGCTGCTTTTATTTTATAACCTCATTAAATTTGGATGATGAAGCATTAACTCTATGGGCCACATGTAACTGCAGAGATTTTTTTGAGAATGGTTGGTTTGCAGTTGTTGGGCTGCAGCTTGTGTATCCCCTGACAGTGCTAGGGAAGGAGACAGAAATCATGGATATTCACACTCTTGGTTCTCTGGAGATAAGGAGGGGCAGGAAACTTAAACGAATAATAATTTGAACAGTCAGAGAACAGTTATTCCATTGTCACGAGGATTGGGAAGCTGTTCTAATTTCCAGCTACTGCAGGTAAATCCCTCATTAAAGTGTTAATTCACTTATATTTGGGGAGGGGGCACCTGATTATGGTATCAGCAACTCTTTTCTTGCAAATAGCAGAGTGCCAATGTTGTGCAAAAACTCCCACATATATTAATGTTACAACAGGCTAACCAACAGAAATACATGGTTTATAAATATATAAACACCATGGTTTACACGATGTAGCAGCACACCCATCTGGAGCTGAAACAGCTTCAAACATGAACTGCTCCTTCTTATTAAACAAAGCCTCATTAGACATCAAGAATTACAGGGGTAAAAAAAAGGATTTTCTGATCTTGGTGTCCATGAGGGGCATTATCTTTGCCTGCAAGGATATAAAAATCCAAAGTACAGTGATTAAAAAAAAAAGCCAACCAAGTAATCCTCCCATTTCTCATCAGAAATTAGGCTATCACCTTCTTTTCCCCTCAGCTTCTCCTGCTCCAAAACTAGATTTTTCCTGTTTTAAAGGGTGTATGGATGGAGATTTGCCTGTGAGCCAATCTTCAGAATCCACAGCTCTGCTGTGGAAAAGTGTAACGAGTTTATGCACGTTGCAAAGAGGATCCAGGATCGGATTATTACTATTTTTGGTAGGTGAACTTTGTCAAGAAACAACTTTCATAGCAGCTTTAGCATTCATCAAGATGGGTTTAATTGATTTATATTGTGCTTTGGGAAAGAAAAATATATTTCTTGGACTTTATGTAACGAGGAAGTTGCAGTTGTACTCTGGAATTCAGGGATGCACAGCACAATCAGTAGCACAATGCCAACCACATGCATTGTTTGAACATAGGACAGTGATGTTTTCCTCATTACTATCCTGAACACAGATGAAAGAAGTTGAAACAAAGAATAATTGTTTGGGGAAAATCTCCTTACCCAGAAGAGAAGCGATAATTCTCTTCCTAATTTCACCTTGGTTTACGTGAGGTATGGCTCTTTTTTTTTTTTAATTGAAAAATATCAGTTACCTAGGTGATGAACTCAACAGATCTGGAAGCATTAAAAGGCTTCAGTAACTTACAGTGGCCATTCCCAAAATGCAGCCTTTTCTCATCAGCGCCATGCTTAGACTTCTTGTATCCACAGAATCTACAAGCAACAGAGAGAAAAAAACAATACAGAGAATTTTATGTGTCAACTGCAGGTGGAAACAGAAGAGAATGTTTTCCCTGCACAATTAAATGCCTGTTTGAAAGTTTAATGATATTTACATTCTCTGTGCCCTATAGAGGCATGTGATGTTCTCAGGGAATTTGAGGAAATTGGCTAATGAGAGGATTTGTTGATTTTTGACCCCTACAGTTTAATTTTACAATTGCCTGAGAATGTGTTTATAGCATTTTTTAACAACTGCTGCACGATTCGGGCTGCTAACGTTAGCAGGCTCATTACTGACGGTGAGGCAGTGCTTGGAGCTCCTGGGCAGCAGACAAAGGATTAAAAACCAGCCACACCATGACCTCCATGGGCCACAGTCATCAGGGCCCCTCTGGGATGTGGCAACAGGACAAAAGGTGTAAATCAGACACCAGACCCACCTCCCAATCAAGATGTAGACCACCACTGTGAGGAGGATGATGGCCACTGCTGCTGAAATGGCAATCATCACCACCTGGCTGTTCTCACTGGAGATGGAGAACGCTGCAAAGTCAACACAAAATCACATAAATAACCTCTCTCACACACACACATCTCATCGATGACACCAGAATTTACATGCGTATAGGGGACAGACACCATTATGTAGCATTTAGTCTCCTGGCAGATATTTAATCCAGGACCTAATTTTTCATCAAACAAATGAATACAAGGGAAGAAAACATAAGACTCCAGCCATCTTTGCCAATTCACAAAAGTTGTTTCTGCCTGCTACTCTCAATTTTCACTCTTGCTGATTGTAGCAACTGCTGGCAAACCGATGCTAATATATAAACACATACATAAATACATAGATGTCATGTATGCCATACATACTTTATGTCATGCTCAGTAAGAAACATTTCCTTGGCAAGAAATCCCATAATCATCACCTTCACTTCCCCTTCTGTATGATGGAAAGTGCTTTTAGGAGCTAAATTTCCCAGTTAAGCCTGACAATATCCACAGGAAGCTTGTGGAAAGCCAGGGCATGCAGGCACAGATGTCTACAGGGAAAATAAGGGCTGTTTTCTGCCTCGTTTGGGGTGTCTCCCTGTGGTCCCTAAGCATGCAACTTTGGACTGCTACACAATGACAGGATGACTTTAGGCCTTTGTTGTGAGGACCAGTCTGCAGCAGACACCTCCTCAGCTTCCCTGAGCACAGCAGAATGAAAACTCCTCAGCACTGTGCTTCAAGTCAGCTGCCCAAACTGAGGTGGGAGCTGCCACTCCTGGCCCCACAGGTCAGAGAGCCTCTGCTCAGGGCCACCTCCTTCCCATCTCTGCCTGTCACACACCCACAACTGCTCCCAGTTATGATAACTCGATAACACAGGAACACCCATGCCATTTGCTGGTCATCTGTGTAATCTGTACACTTATTATTGAGCTGTGCACCACTCCCTCCTTCTACACTTCTACTTTTTCATTTTCCCCTTCTTTTGGGAACGTTTCTTTGCAGAGAAAACTCAAAAACCTCCAAACTGTTGATTTTTTTATCCCTGCAACTGATTTTTTTCCTCCTTGCTGCAACTGTCCTGTCTTGAGTTCTGGTTTCAACAAGGATGCCAAAGCTGCAAGTCCCCATAACAGCAATTTGTAACTCTTTTTTTTTTAACGTGAAGCTTTCAGAATAACAGCTGGGCTGGAGAAGGAAGAAGTGGGGATGAAATACATAATGTATCTCAAATATAGACAGAATCAAGGTGAAAGATTTGGCCTGACACTACTCTTTGTTCTTCTATCACACTTCCTCAGCAAGAGCCAGGGTCTAGCAAGGCATCAATTCTGGCCTGAGGTAGAAGCAGGATAGGGAATGGAAGAAAACAACACCTGTGATAGTTCTGGGATACCCTTTATGGCCTGTTCCAAGTTTAATGATAAAACATAAAGTCATACAGCAATGCTACCAAGAAAGGCACATCATAAATAGTTATGAGACACATTTCCTCAGCTAGAAAAGGAGTGAAAGCAGACATTCAGATGAGTCAGGAACTGGGCAGGGTGTCAGCACAAACCATTTGAGCAAATACATACAGTCTGGGCTGGTCTCAAACTCAAACTTGCGGCTGCTTGTCCCGTAGCCAGCTGCAGTCCGGGCCCGGATTTGGAAGACATAGGTGGTGTCAGGCTTGAGGCCACTGATGGTCACGTTGGTGCCTCTGGCTCTCAGAATAGTATAGCTTGTCTCTTGCTCCTGCTTTTGAAAAAAGACGTTATCAGATTAAAACCACACCCTAAAAAATAAGAGGGGTTGGAGCTAAATTACTACAAACGTCCTGGAGAGGACTGGCACATTTTTGAATGTTTATAGCCTAACAAACGCTTGTACAAACATTAATTTTCAATCATCTTTTAACAAGTTAACTTAAATCATCAGATCTGCTATGGTATTGAGCTGTAAATCAAATACTAGACACGCTGACTTTATGACATTATATTAAATGGTTTTGCATTATTTTGTCCGTGGTCCGTAACACAACAAGAAAATCATTAAAAAATTATTTTAAAAAACATAAATCAGATTTGCCTACTGCGCTGAACTGGAAGTTGTAACAGGCCAACTTAGCCAGTTTAGGGCCCTGCAGAGCTGTTGCAGGATGCAGTTTTTACTGCCTCACATTTTACAAGACAGTGGTTACCTTTATAAGAGTCAGAAGCCAAACCCCACTTGGGCTCCTCAGCTCAGCAAAAAGGCAGATTTAGCTGGTTTTCCATTATGCTATAAAAACTATGAGATACTTGTGTCCATCCTCATTTGGACAAAAGCACACTGAACTCAATCCTGGACTGTGTTCCCTCTCTGCTTAATAACCACCTATGTCTGACATAATGTTTTTTACATAAAACAAGAGGAGGGCTGGTTTGTAATTTGGTACGTTTGGATACACTTCACACTGTGTAAAAAGCTAATCCTGATAAAAGTATGTCTCAGTCCCACTGTAAGCACATAATCTTAACATTTAAGCATGCATTTGGAGCCTGAGGTACTGCTTATTTTACTAAAGCCAACTTGTACCAAAAGAGCATTTTTGGCGTCCAAAATATGGCAGCTGGAACTGTCTCAGGAAAAAAACCTCTTGGCCAGCAGCCACACATGTGGGAAACTGTGAGAATCTCAATTGTTTAGGTTCCCCACCATGAACTTTTTTATTCTGGAGGTGGTGGGGATTTCATGTGATGTCCTTTTACTTTGAACACTGTGCAAAACACTGCAGCCATTGAATTTTGCCGGGCTGAAAGCAGAAACCGAGCGAGCGCACGTCGGATGCAGAGAATCTCACCTAATTCTCATCATGTTTTATGGCATTGCATTAGCTGGTGAAGGGCTGACTTTTTAACTCTGACAACACTGGAGTGCCAATGCACGAGCACAGGGGTTGGAAAACACCCAGCACACTCATTGCCAAGGCCATTTCACCTCCATGTGTAAAGTTCAAGTGACTGGAGTTGTTTTAGGGTGTTTGCTGTGCCGTGCTGCCTGCAGGAATGGAGTCAGGATATTCCAGGTTAGTAGGTGAACATCAGAAACTGCTCACTTTGGTGCCAAAGAAGCCTAAGTGCCCTGTTCTTGGCAGTCTTTGATACAGAGAAACAGAAACATTTACACCATAGTTAGGGGAATTGCCAGAAGCTCCACGTAATATTCAACATTGCACTCATGAGAAATCACAGTGAAAGGAAAAAAGCACGAAAAAAGAAATAAAGAAACCAGAAAAAGCAGCTAAGCCTGTGCCTAAAAGTTACCATCCAGACTCCAAACCTCAGACAGTGTGAGCTGGACCCAGTCTTCAAAGAATGACCATAAAATGTTGCCCATGGCACGTTTTCTTTGCACATTAAAAATAAAAAGGAAATCAGCGCTGGACCTCCTCAGAGTTTCCTAGTACTTCTCTAAAAAGTTCTCTGTTCTAAATTCAGGGGAGCAAATTCACAGGAAGACACTCTAAAGAGCTAACAGGCTTGTGTAGAATGATTTATTTTTGAACTAACAAAGGCCTAGTATTATAATTTGCAGGCTTTCCTTATCTCGTCATTCAGTTGGATGTAGGCAACTATTTTAATTTCAAAGACATAATAATCTTGTCTTTAAAACACAACATCTTTTGTGTATGCTGTGACTGGACATTCATTTTGATCTCGCTTCAGGCTGCTTTTATGAAATGCAAACATTTCCTTCTGGTGCAGATACATACGTGCAAGGGAAAATACAGTCATGGCCCTGTCTGTTAATAATCCACATTGGAACTTGGAAAATAAACCTTTAAAACAATGGTATGGAGGATGTAATGGTATCTCAGTTTATGGGAAGCTTTTTACACACATATTTTGTAAGTCATTTTTTATGTTACTAGTAATCAAATCAGTGCAACACCACATAAAAGCCCAAGTTTATCTTTCTCGGGGATAAAGCAAAACTTCAGAGATACAGCACTATAGCTGCCATAAGCAGAAGGAATACACAAAAAGGAGAGCCAGTCTTTGCCAAGCAGAACTTGAACCAAACACTGAGGATAAATTTGAACTTGGATGCACAAAGCAATTTCTTCCTGAATATTTCTGCATAGTTTACCAGACTCAATCTTTGCTGGAAGCAAATCCTACTCCTGCTAGTGTCTCATTTGCAAGTGACATTTTATAATTTTATACTTTGCTTTACAAAAACCATATTTTGGAGACATTTTAAATTGATAGTGGCGGTACCAGTACGGGTGAATGGTTTGCCCTTTTCCAGATAAGCACAGAAAGTGCTTATATTACAGAAGGAAAAATATTTTTTCCATCAGCTTCATGTGCACTTGAGAAGCCAAAACCTGACTACACATTTCTGGGAGGAGGCCACAGGCCTGATACTGCTTCCCTTATGGCCAGAAGGAAACTCTTCATGGATGTGACATTTCTTATGGAATATTTGTGGGTTACCTGCATTTAATGCCAGAAGCAACAAAGTGCATTTGAATATAATGCACTTTTTCAGCCTCAAAGTGCAGTTCTGTGTTGGCTGTAACCACTGATCATACAATTCCTATGATGGCAAAAGCAATCTATTTTAGCAACACGAGCATGCAGCTGAATTCCATTCATTTTTTGCAGAAGACTCCATCTTAATAAAGTGTGCATGATTTAATTGTAAGCCACTTATTTAGTCGAAGCAATTAATAGTTTATGAGTGGTATTTAAGAGATGTCTTTTTTCTGTACCTTCACACGACAAGATACTCCTTCAAGAGAACATGATTATGTGAACAAGGACAAGGGGGAAACAAAGGATAGAGCTTGTGCAAGAAAAAAACCATGGCTTTGTGGTTTATGCACTTTGATGGCTGAAACACTTAAAATTCAGCACAGCATTACATGGATGAACTAAACTGAGGTGTCACTTAGTACCATTAACTTACCATAAAATCTTATGCCTTACCATAAAATAAATACTTAAAAATTCCATATGGTCTCCCTCTGAAAGCAGACTTTGTTTCTTTTACATGTTTTGAATAAATATTGCCTGGGGCTTCATAATAAAGCTCCAAAACTTTTTGCTAAGAATACAATTCTATTTCAAACACTGCTTCTGAAAAACTGTCACTCAGTTCATCATGCTATGAGGTGTTCAAAGCCTGGCTGGATGGGACTTTGGACAACCTGGGATAGAGGAAATTATCCCTGCCTATAGCAGGGGATTATAACTGGATGATCTGAAAGAGCCCTTCCAAACCAGGCCATTCTGATTAATTCCCAAGAGTTAAAATAGCTTTCTAAAGATGTAACTACTAATTTCTTTAGACACATATAAAGCTCTGCCCTTTCAGCTACACAAAGGCAATAACTGGTAAAAAAAAACAAAACCAAAAAGTTAACCAGAAGGTTAATTAACTACCCTTGAGAAATTGAATATATTTGACATATTTTATGTCAATAATCCCTGACAAAAAACTACAAGTTATTATAATTTAGATACATGAAATTGTATTTTTTATTCCAAATCTCTTGTAATATCCTAAATTCCTTAAGACCAGCTTGGCAAAATAATGTCACAAACAAGATGTATGACAGAATTGGGCTGGCCTGCATTGCTCTATTAATGCTCTATGTTTTAATTTCTAAGCAATAACTAAAGACATACCAACTAAAAACAAGCAGGATGTAAAAGGATGGCTCAGCATAAATCATCTACCAGCAATCAGGTATGACTTGCCAGGAGAAATACCCAGATTTGCTAACTCTGAAGGGTTTATTTTCACTTAACAGCAGTGGATTTTCTGATGTGCACAACCAAGATAATTTCTGAAGCAGCAAATCAAATGGACTGGACCAGTTTGAAAAGAAACCTCTCCTTTTAAAAGAAGAAGGAAGGAAGCATGCTTAGAGATCCCAGACTGAAAAGCAGCATCTTCCAAAGGCATTTGGTGGAGGAATGAAAAGCAAAAATTTTGCATGAGCTGCTCTGGCCTCAGGTGAGTTTATCAGAGAACTAGTTTTAAACCTATTATAATTTGTAAATCCTAAAAATACATAGATTAAAGTCTCCTGACAAGAGATTTGCTTTTTAATTTTTTTCCCCTCATAAACCCTGAGGAACAGGCTTCTGACTCCCCAAGGGCCTGCAGAACACACATTAAAAACGCTGGTGCCATAAGGTTGGCTTTTTAAAAGCCTTTTGCTCTAAGTGGCCTGGCTCCCATTGTCAAGCACTTGGCTCCCTGGTTTAAGAAAACTGTCTGGTGCATATGAACTCTTGATCACAGACTTCAAAGGGGAGAAACACATGTGCAAGATCAGCCTCCCAAGACTGGTGGGTTGTCTTATAAAGCTGTCTCCTGACAACCAATTGCTCCCTGAGAGTGGATACACCCGGTGGGAATAGGAGCTGCGTGCTCTGTCTGTGCATAAAACAGCACTGGATGGCAATTTTCTTGAACAGAAAACCCCAATTTCGGTGTAGAAAGATGATCAAAACATCCCAGACACAAATAAAACTTATTGGTGATTTAATTAAAATTAACTGAATGTGCACAGCAGGGAAAAAAAAATCTCTCCCTTTGGGGCAAGTAAAACCCAAGAGACCACCTGTGCTGTTTTTGGCTGAGGCAGAATTAATTTTCTTCCCAGTATCCAGCTGTGGCTTTGGGAATTGCACTGAAAACAGACAGGTTTGATAATATAGAGATATTTTTGTTATTGCTGAGCAGTGGTTACAGTGTCATGGTCTCTTACACCTTTCCAAAGAGGAGGTGAACACAGATTTGGGAGGTGGCACAGCCAGGACAGCTGATTTCAGCTAAGCACACAGATATCCCACCCCACGTGGCACCATGTAAGGCAAAAAGAAGGAAGAGAGGAATGTTTGGAGTGATGGCATTTGTCTTCCCGAGTCCCTGCTGCATGTGATGGAGCCCTGCTTTCCTGTGGATGACTCAAATTGATCCTGTCCCAATTGAAATGAAAAAAAAAAACCAACAATGTGGAAGTCCACAGATGCTGCTCCATTAGGTGAGACTGTTTTGGATTATTTCTTTTTCTCCCATTATTACTAGCACGAGGTATGTTTAGATTTTTATCGTGGTCTTTGAAGGTTCAAATGCTCACCAAAAAAACCCTCTTCCCAAAATTAGATTACATAAATTTGGGAGAAACCTTTTCTGCATCCAGCCTTCTGACCCTCTTTCTTCATCTGAAGATCAGGCATGAACTACCAACACCACATTGTCCCACTCCAAAGCTCTACTCCAAAAAAAATTTCTAATCTAAAGATTAACTGAATATTCATGGAATATTTTTAACAGCATTACTTAGATGATATTATCACTACATCTTTTCTGGTATACATAAAATATAAGCCTGATTATTAGATATAAAGACTGTTAGAAAATGCTCAATCAAACCAGAATTCTGGCATTTTTTTCAAAGTTTGTTAACTCCAGGAGCAATATATCAAATAGAACTATCAAAGAACGGCAAATACCACACTTCTTAATCTCCATGGCAATTTCTGGTCTTTTCAATTCTACCAGTAAGACCTCCTAAAAACATTCTATTACAAAGACTTTTATTTTTTTCTAAATATAGATCTCTACAGGATGTCTAAATAAACAGTTGTAAATAAAAGAAAATGTCAATAAAATCCAGAAGGCAGATTTTCTCTCATTTGTAGTTATTTGCTTAGAATTTATGAAGAATTCAGTTATTAATAGAAAGAACTTTACAGTGCAAACCAGCCCAGTGGTCCAGCCAACATTTTCCAAATAATTTTCATGTAAGAAACGCTTGTCTCAGGGAAGTGCCACCAGCAAGTGAGTGAATGTATGGACACTGACAGCATAATAAGAAAGTTTTAGTTAAGAAAATAAAAAAAGAAAGGAGTTACATGTTGACTGCATTATTTTGTGTTTGTTCTGATGTGCTTGGGGATGAACTTGATAGATGTTGGAACCCTGGGCACTGAGAATTTCAGACTCCCTGTGCTGACAGGCACTGACCCCCAAGAAAACTCTGCATTCAACCTGAGGCTGTGGAAAAGGCTCCCAAAATTGAGTGACAGCACTGGGATTGTGGGTGTGTAGTTTGAATAGAAGTGTGTACTATCACACAGTGGAAAACTTAAGAGTTTAAGGGTTTAGAATACAGTAAAATATATAAAGCAAGATGGAGGATTTAGGGCAGAGGCCAGTCCTTCTTTTTCACCTTCTTCATGGGTTTGGGTGGTGTTTTGTAATTGGACAGAAAAATTTGCATTGCAGGCCATGGGTATTTGGTTATTGGGTTAAAAGTAAAAATAATTTAGGTGTCATTTCATAATTGGACAGTTTATCCTTGAAAAGCTTTACAGAGAGATAGAGACAGCTCCATTTTTAATTTGTTAGCTAGAAGTGCTGCAGAATTCACGGTTTGTGAAACTCAAACATAGATAATAATTAATAAACATCTGAATCTGAACAAGAAATACCATCTTGCACATTTAATCCTGACTCTGGCAGAAAAAAAAGATAAACCACAAGAGGCAGACAACACAATGACTTCACTTTGTATTTCCTGATGTTCCCAGTACCAAAAATCGAGCACGTCCAACACTTAGTGCCGTTGAGGCAGGCTGAACAAACCTGGGCATTTCTGAACCCTTTACACAGGCAAGAGGCAACTGCTGAGAGAAACCCCTCCCCTTTGATCTTCCCACCTTTTCGTAGTATTTGACCTCGTAGTCCAAGATGATCCCGTTGGGATGCTCAGGCTCCTGCCAGGAGAGGGACACGCTGTTCCTGGACGTCCTGTCCTTCCGTATGACCGTGATGGGGGACGGAGCTGCAGAGGGGGTGGGGGGAGGAGGGGAGGGAGAGAAGCAAACCAGGTTTACCTCCACTCCAGTTCCTGGCGAAGAGCGTGGTTTCCATTGCTGGAACCCTGGGCACTGAGAACTCCAGGCTTTCTGTGCTGACAGGCACTGACCCCCAAGAAAACTCTGCATTCGACCAGAACTGAGTGACAGCACTGGGATTATAGGTGTGTAGTCTAATAGAAGTATGTGATATCACAGGGTGGAAAACCTAGAGTTTAAGGTTTTAGTATAGAGTAATATATACAAAGCAAGATGGAGGATTTTGGGCACAGTTTAAGTTCCACTTCTTTCACCTTCTTCTTCATGGGTTTGGGTGATGTCCTGTGATTGGACAGAAAAATTTGCATTGTGCGCCAGGGGTGGTTGGTTATTGGGTTAAAACTAAAAATAATCTAGGTGTCATTTGATAATTGGACAGATTGTGCTTAAAAGACCTTGTAAAGAGTTAGAGACAGAGCCATTTGCTACTTTGCTAGCTAGAACTCACAACTTGTGAGACTGTAACAGAGATAAGAATTAATAAACATCTGAGTCCAAACACGAACTGGGTCCCTCTCAATTAATCCCGGCTCTAACAACAGAGAAGGAGATAACAAACCCACATTCCATTTCATCAACCCCCGAGCAAAGGTCTGGCCCCGCACCGAGGGCGAGCAGCTGGATCCCAGCCGTGGGACTCATGCCTTGGAGCACCCTGGCCCCTGGAAAACCAGATTTTCTCCTCCACTGGGGGACTGGTGGCAAGGCAGCAGATGGTTTTGATCTGCTACTACAGTGTAAGCAATGAAATATATTCAGTGCATGAAAATAACAGAGCAAAACAGCAGCACTACCTATTTGTTATAGTGCTGAGGTATTATCATTACCAGACTCTGCAGAACTCTGATCATATTTTTACAGGAAAGTCTAAAAGGGTGCTGGGATGTGTTAAGTACAAGGAGCTCCCGGTGCTCACAGCTGGGAATAACCATCAGCACAACTCAGCCTCTTTGGCATCACGGTTTGGTAAATTCTCCAGATGAAAACTGCTCCCATACACACTTTTCTTTCTTTGAAAATGAATAAAAAAAGAAAAATCTAAACTGCAAAATAACCTAATATTTTATGTGCATTGATCAGGGTTAGGCATGACAACTGCATACCACAGGTTCACCCACCACCCACAACTTGGAAATATCATCAATGTTAAACACACGCTAAAAATCGTAATTCCTTAAGATTCTTGAACATTGGTTCAGTTTTAGACCACCCAGATCCATAAGTTGTTCCAAGACCAGGTCTGGGTTTGCTAGACTCACTGAAAGCCATGCAATTTTTAAAAATTATTTTGGTTTGTTTTGTTTTCTTTGGGTTGGCTTTCCACTCCAAATGCTTCTCTTCCATGGCTTTGGCCAAAATTCATCAGATTATATTTTACAGATCACACACACTGAAGGTTGTAACTGTCATTTCAAAAAAAATCTTTTACTAATAAACAGCCTTTTATCTTAACATGTAAATAAAATCTGTTTATAAGTTCAACATTTGCTATCCTAATAAAAAGGCTCAAGAGCTGATCTCAACAATTTAGTATCAGCTGAAGCCTCTGAAGCTTTTATTGTTCATATAAAACTAGCTGCACTTTACAGGCATTTCATGTTTGCATGCTTCAGCCAATGCCCTTTCTGTTCGGGTTTTCATTTGTGCAAAAGAACTTTCAATAGCCAGGAGAAAAAAAAAAGAAAAAGAAAAAAAGAAAAAAATGAAAGGATTAAGTGAAAGAATAAAAGAACAAAAAAAAAAAAATTTGAAAATTCATTCTGCTTTTGATTTTGCTAAACTTCCAGCAAAATAGACTTTCTAGTCCCAAGTCATCATCTAAGTATTGAAATCCTCCTTTAACAGAGTGGAGGATCCACTTTTGCATATTCATTCCAGGCTGAACACATCCTCTGGACAGCATTTTCACATTTCAGATGGTTCACAAATGATTAAAAAATGGCTTTTTTTTTTTTTCTTACAGCAGGAGGAATTTATCCTGAATTTAAATTCCTAAAATCACTTTGGGAGAAGTAGACAGGATTTGTGTGCAACAAGCATCCTTCAGCAATTCCAGTTGAATTCCACAAACCAGTGCCAGAGCCAAAACACAAAGTGCTTAGCAGGCTGAACTTCCCTGCTGTAGCCAGCTCCATGGGAACTCATATATCCATACTTGCTGCTTTTATGCTCTCCTAAGTCATTTTTATGTCTTCTTTTTAAGTCAAGCTATTTATCTCTCTTTCTTTTTTTTTTTTTTTTTGTATGTGAATAGATTGTCAAGCCCAGTACCCAGCTGGTAACACTTCCCATTAAGGTAAAATTAATACTGATTTTATGAATAATTAATATATGATTAACAGAAATGGCTTTTCCCCTAATAAATGATGGTAATTTTGCTCTAACAGATTCTCAGGGCAGGCTGAAACAATCTTGCATGCTCCAATACAGATAAACTTTAAAAAAAAAAGCTTTCTTCCAACACAGTATTAATTATTTTGAGCTCATTTGCACACATCTCTGCAGATGCTACCAGTAACTTATCTCACAGCAGTTTATTAGAAAACATCTGCTCTGCAGTTATCAATAACATTATAAAACATTCATACACCTTCCCTAATCCCTAGGGTTCCCAAAGCTGCTCAGAAATGAGACATCCAGAGCGTCTGGAAGAGCCAGCATCCCCCTGCATGGGCTCAGGGAGGGGAGATAAATATTCAGGGGAACATAGTGTTTCAGCCACCCTTAATCTCACACCAAGGTGAGATAAAAAGGAAAAAAATTCCTGGCACAAAACTTTTCTTTGCTGGTCAGTGACAAGCTGGACTGTCAAAGTTTTAAATTTTAATGCAATCTCTTTGGATTTTTTTTGCTGTACCTGTTAGATAGGTGGGTTTGAAAAGTGTTAGAAGTCTTGAACCCAATTAAAGAAAATACCTCGTTCAGATAACTTCCAAGCTTATGCTTAAATCTACTGCAATCAATGAATTTAAGACACAGTAAGAGTTAAGGTAACCTGAATATGGCCCCAACCCAGGGCTGGGGTGTCATTCAGAGAAATAACTTGACATTTGGACCATTTAATTAATTTCTTTTTGTACACATGCCCAGAATACAACGTGAAACTTAATAAGCTCTGGTCTAAATACTGTCTAAACAGAAGCCAGCTTTAATTTCCATTTTGTAACATGGGAGCAGCTCTGTTACTGTATTTCACTATTTAATTGGAAGTGTCTGAAAATCCAGCAAAGAGAAAAATTGGGGTAAACCTCAATTATAAACAATTAAACAGCAAAGGCATCACCATGTGCAACAGTGCTTAGACTTTGGTCTTCTTTTTAAGGAAGAGAGAATCAAGAGTTTCCTGAAGAGAATGATCAAATTCAAAATCAGGCTACCAAAAGGAAGGGAAATACATGATATTTAGAACAGCCATTTTTCATTGAATTCCCATTATTTTTCTATCTTGAATTGAAAATCAAAAATGAAATTTCTATCTTAAATCTGCAGCTCCCACTGACAAAACCAAAGTTTGCACTCTGGGTTAGCAAATAATGAGACATTACGAAGCTTTTTAGGATTTAAAAAAATATGTGGAAGTATCAACAAGAGTGCAAAGGTTAAATTAGTTCACCATTTAGAAAACTTGCATTTAAAGGTAAAACTTAAGGACTAAGAAGATGTTTCAGTGATTTTTTCATTAATTCCATGTCTCTTATGCTGCTAGGTGTTTACATTTCCATCGATATTTTGATTAATGTATTAGTATTCAACCTCTTCACTTGAATAAGAACTGGGTTTTTATGACTAACTTTATGTTTGCATGGACACATATGAAGAGTTTTAGTCTCATGCAATGCACAGAGAGGCATTTTTACACATCACATGGTTAGAATTTGTCTGGCCCTGCAGCCTAACTGCTTTAAGCACTTAACAGGAACCTTGAAAACTCCCTGGAGTTAAGAGGGGAAATGTACTTTGAGCGCTCGGTGTTGTTAGGTAGCATTTGTGACAACTGGGAATGTGGATGTTGAAAAGGTAACAAACACAATGATTCAGGGAGCTTAGGCTCAAGTGTAAAAACCTCCTTAGTCATGACTATTAAAGGTGCAAGCAAATAACATGAAGGATCTGCAGAGACGACAATAAAACTCTGCTCAAATTGATTTCCCACTGAAACTGACCCCAGCAGATGATTTGTTTTCCTCCAGTTTAATAGCAGCTATATATAAATTTCCTTATTGACTTTTTCCTTATTCCCTGGTTATTGTTTTCACATGTGACTGGCTTACAGATGTATAAATGCACTGAAAGAAAATTCCCTGTCCTGCGACAGGGAGGACTCAGTATTAACTCTGGGAAGGCACATGTGTACAACTGCTGAAACATTTAGAGTCCTATTGTTTCTGGCTTAGGTTTCTAGGTCACAAATTAAATTTTAGGAAAGGATTTAATTCTAAAATGACTCACAGCTCACTTCCAGCTTTTGCTTGCAAACAAGAGTAAAATACGCTTTGCCTGGGGTATTCCAAACTGTGCTGAAAGATGGTGACCAAGCAGAATTGACTGTATTACTCAATTTTCAACTTCTGCCCTGCTGAACAAATGGAAGGCTTGTTCCTTTTTCTCTCTTTAGAAAATTGATGCTTTTATTATCTAATCATAATACTGTAATCTGATATAGCCTATAAATTTTCTTTAATGTCTGTGATGCCCCCAGGAGGTAATGTAGAACAAGAGCAGTAAATAAAGATCATAACCTGAAAATTAAATCTGCATTCTCTGACAGCAGGATCCACTGGGACTCAAACCTAAATCTGCCAGTCTTAGAGGACCAGCATCCAAACCACAAAACCATGATACAATCCAAAGTAGAAATACCAGTGCTTGGATGAACAAACCGATCTCTCTCTTGGAGGCAGTTTCTCTGGGACACTGGAGCCACATCCACAGTCAGGACACGAGAGAACTCACCACAGTGATGGGTCTGGCACTGCTCACAATGCTCCACACACACAATTTCATCTGTGCAAAACCGCCTAATATCCGGGTTTTTTGAGAACCAACCTTTTTCCTTTGTGTTTATGCATAGATTCCACTCTTCAGTTCCCAAGAGTCCCAAGCACTGACTCACAAATCAGGATAATGATGTCACACCTCCACGACATGTCACATTGACACGAGGTCTGTGAACAGCTGTGCTTGTACCTGGGATCTTTAACATCTCCAGCATCTATTCTGTGGATTAGTGTAGGGGGATTTATGACAGAAGCCTGCTCACAGAAAGCAGGACCTGCCCTGTTTTCAACCCTCTCTGGCTGCACTCCTATTCACTTTCTCTGTTAAGCACAATTTACAGCATTGTGCTGAAGCAAGCGAGTCCCATCCCACAGGCACATTCCAGGAAGGTCCCCAGGTGCCTCCCTGGGGGCAGGAGGAGGAGGAAACAGTCCCACTTTAACAGCTCTTCGGAAACCTGCTAAACCCTACATGCTGCTCCTCCAGATACAATTCCCCACCACTTCAAGGCACCTGCAGGCACAGCCCTTTGCCCTTTAATCTCCAGGGCACATAATGAAAGCAGCACAGTGCCTGTGTTTGTCCTCCTGCACCTCTTCCTTGAGCTGGAGCGGGTTCAATCTATTTTTATGACCTGGGCTGTGAGATGTCACCTGATTCTGTAGCATCACTGGATGACTGTCAACGTGAAGGTGACGTGCCTTCCACAAGTCCACTCATCCCACATCAGCAAAAAGCTCCTCAATCCAGCCGCAGGCTGGATCTTGGCAGGATTCCATCCTAAGGAAAGGCGTGAAAAGGCTCACAGGTTTCTGGGAGAAGGGCTATCAAGATCACATCTACACACGTCTGAACGTGGAAGGAAAGAAATAAGACAAAACTTCAAAGGCAAACACAAGCAGGCTGCCATTGGATGAAACAAAGCTGGGCAGATTTCTCCCAGGAACAGAAGAAAAAATTAAAAACTGGTTTCTTCATGGCTGTTCCAATGGATGACTGCCTGCATGATGGCAGAAGTGCCCAAATGCATCTGGGAAAGGCTCCAGGCTGTGGTTACAGGCTCCAGAGTGGCTGCAGGCATTTCACAGGTGCTGTGGAAGAAAGACTGCAGGGAACTGGAAAGGGGGAAACAAGCAGCTTCAGCAGGAATTACACCAAAAGGCAGCTGCTTGATTTCCCTCTCGAGTGCAGAGAAAGGCAACCTTCTGGGCAGCAGCTGTCACTGGCCAAGTGATTATCAGAGATCATTTCTCACTTTTACAAATAAATTCTAAATTAAAAGAAAACGTCGTTAAGTGTAGCGCAATCATGTTCTTTACTTCTCCCTCTTTTTTATTAAAAGAGATAGCAAATGCCTTCCCCAGAGCAAACAAAACATTTGATTTGCTCATATGTTTAACACATGTATAATAAGTCATGGAAATGCCATGTCCATTTGGGGAGGATCAGGCTGCACAAGGCACTCGCTTCAGAAACTGAAAATTATGGTGCTGTGGCATTCCCAGCTGTTATTTCAGAGAGGAGACAAATGCTGGATGTGCTTTCATAAGGATTCATCCCAAAGGCACTCACAACACAAATGTTGTTCTTTCTGCTCTCTGTTGAGGTGGTGATGGTGGGAGCTTTGCAATAGTTCATATTTTTCACTGAATGTGTTAAGACCCTATCAGTTTAAATAAACTGTTTTTCTTTGCCTTTCCTACCCCTTTGTTACATTACCTCAGAGGATTTTAGAGCCTCACATTTCCTGGTGTGAAGTGTTCAGAAAGAAGAATTTCTTCACTATGCTCACAACATCAACATTCAGGTGCTGAGCAGGGTTTCCCCTTCTGTGCTAATTTGATTATTTCCTCAGCCAGAGAAATCCCATGCACAATCTAACAATATAATTAGGAACTATCTCTGAAAAAAACCATTATCCAAAACTAGTGAAGACAATTGCCCTCAAATAAGCAATATATGATACAAAATATTTTCTCTGCTTTTAAGTAATCACCAAGAGCTCCTGAACTGGTCTGTCACTAAGTCTTCTCCACCTGCTCAGAAAACACTATGAAAGGAAACAACATTTCTGAAACTTCTCACCCTGTCATTTGGAGCAATTGCTTTTGTGGTGGTTCATCAGGAAAGAAGAGCCTCTAACAAAAAAGACAGGAAAGGTGCTGACATCTTTCACATGTTTTTGGATTTAGAGATTATTAATTTTTTTTGTTTAAAACATTTTTTTATATACATAGAGATACAGTTTATTAAAGGGAATGCTAAAAAGAAGACTCTTTTTGCTGTAGAAGCTGACACTTATTACATTCATAATTCCCATTGCAGGAATAGTCCCCAAACCCAAAGAAACAATTTTTCCCATCTGTCCCCAGCTTTCAAATTGCCTAGAGGGAATTGCTTCAAAAAGCAAATTGATAGCTCGGTTTACCATCAAGAGGAACACGATTTCCCTCAGTGATTACTGAGAATGCCAGCACAGATAACAGAGAGAGACAGAAGTCTAAGGTTTATTATTTAGTGGAGGACCTGCTTACCTACATTTCTTCATTTTTGTGTGTACCAAACTATGATACTAAATGAGAAAGGCTAACAGGAGCAAGCAAAGAAAACCATTACCAAGCGACTGCTGAACGAAATATCACCGTGATCTGTGGAAAAACCAACTAAAAGCTCTGAAAAACTCCCAAACTTCACCTGTGAACTTTCTGTCAGGTCAGGGGCGTTCACACGAGGACTGAGCACGCACTGAGGAGCCCAGTGTGTGTCACAGACTTTGAAGCCTTGGCAGAGCTTCCTTGACGTTCGGGGGAAAAGGGATCAAAGCCTTTGCAGGCAGAACGTCTCTAGCTAATAACAGGCTATGCATGGAGTGACATTGTTAAAACACTTCCCTTTTATATCCCTGAAGGAGTTTTATTGAGTTAAAATGATCCTTGAATAGCCTCTGGGCTGAACTGTAAAACACATTTGAAGAGCGTAAAATCTTTATTTATGCCAGGAATGTTTGAAACTCAAAAGATAAATGTCATTCAGAAAAACAAGCATGTCCTAGGTATTCAGTACGTAATGGGGCACAGCTGTAATAACAGTCAGTGAACCAGAGACTCCCTACATCATGTCATTAGCTCACTTTTAATAAGTCTATCTTCTTGTCCTTTTTATAAGGGCCATAGGGAAAGAAAGAAATATATCATCCCCCAAACATCTGTGCCTCTCTCAAATTGTCTCTCTTAGAAGACAGATCTACTTAAGGGACTTGCCTTGGGATATAGGTTGTAAAGTGCACACAACCCTCTCTAAATATGGATTTTATTTAAACAGGGAGCATCACACATCATTTGTGAGCTGCTGAAGACAGTGCAGCGCAGGCTGAGCACATAAATAGCATCAAAGTACCTGCAAATAATCAAATACATACACTGAAACAAAGCTTGGGGCTGAACTTATTCCCTGGAAGCCAGAGATTTCAGGCAAATAAAATTCCGATTCTGAAGAGGTATTAACAAGCCTTCCAAGGAACCACAAAAGTCCCTGCTTAAAACAGGACTGAAAAATTGACTGGTTCTTTCTCCATTGTAAATGGTTGTCCCCCAGAGCTGAAATTAACATATGGCTTGGAATTTTCAATGGCACAGGGAAATCAAGATACTGAAAGCAGCTACATCTGCCCTTCAACACTCTTAATGATCCTAATTTCTCTATCTAGTGGTTACTTCTGTTCTCAAGGTAATTTTTAAAATAATTTTCATCCTAGCCTCTTGTAAAAACTCGGTAGAGCCTTATTGGTTACCTTCTCCTTAAAGAAACTGATTTCCTATGGCTTTTCATGCCTGGGTTCCATGATTAAACAAGATGATTAAACAATTGCAGGGCTTGTTCTGCTTTCTGGCTTTTAGAAGTATAAAACATAAAAGCAGGAGACTCCAGATGATCAAACTACTGCTTGTCTAGGGAAGCTTGAGGTGATATAAGATAGATGTGAATTATTTATTTGTTATTATTTATAATATAAGAATATTTTGTTATTATTTATAATATAATAATAGCTTTGCATGAGATGCCTCAGTTTGGATGCACGGGTTGTTACTCTTAGCTCTCTCTAGGAAAAGTCCCTGACAGAGAAAGAAATCAACATTTTGCAGGTGCACAACTGGCCTGTGGAGAGGCCAAAACTCAGGGTTAGGCACTTTTGGGCTCTCAATTGAGAAGCATAATCACTTTCCACAGTGATTAGGAAAACACTGCCATTTGTAGCCCAGATTTAACCCACAAAAAGCCCTCTATGTTTCCTCTGCAGGGACTCCTCTTTATTCTCCAATTTATTTACTCTTTGCATCCTACCTGCACTGTGTGGAAGAGCCGTGGTGAGCTGAGGACAGAATTTGAAGTCGTCTCTGGTTACAAGGTGTCCCCTTTGTTTCTCTGCTGATGCCAGGATACCTGACAGCACAAAACCCTTTGGAACTGCTTTAGTGCTGACACTGCCTTATCGTAGCCGAATTTAGTTGCTATCACCTTTTGCAGCTGCACTCCTGAGACCTTGTGTTAAAAGGCCTTAAGTCCTTAAGAACTAAGCTCCATTTAAAGCTGTTACAGTGTGCTTGTAGTGATCAAAAGAAAACAATCTATTTTATTACCAATGAAACAAAGAACTGAGGTATTAGGGGGAAAAATAAGGAAAATATTTGGGGATTGGCATGAGTAGATGGGGAAAATACAGAAAATTTAATTATTTTCACTAAACTTTGATGTTAATAATAATTTTGCTGGAAGCATGAACACTGAACCATCAGAAATAATGGAAGGGGTAAGAGTTCAGGAAGATGCGCATGCCAAGTTGGTGTTTTGAGAAAGAATATTCAGATTGATGTGGAGCAGCTGTCAGGAAAATGATGTTGCAAAAAGAGGGTCATAGACTTGACCCCCTTGTTCCCATCTGTCCTTTACAGAGTTTTCCTTTTGCTCCTTCTGCTTGCTCTGCCCCATGGCCCCTCTGGTCTAACCCGGATTTCTGACCCCTCACGGTTACCCAGACCCATTTGGATATGGTACCTGGAAATCAAGGATAAAGCCGTAGAAAAGCTCTCTTGGGACAGCATTCTACATCTTACAGAGCTAAAAATGTGCTTCTGATATTTCCCTTCTGTGATCTGACCAGTGAGGGAACGCAAGACAAATTATAGTTTTTGTAATTATACTTTAAGAGACTGGTTGTATACATTCTTAAAGCCCAATTTTAACAACTTGCAGAGTTTCTAAGGGAATTCTAATACAGTAAACCAACTGGCATGATCAAGAGATAGCACAATTAAACCTGTACTAAACCACATCACCTAAATGTACTTAAAGAAAAAATGGGCTATGCATAAAAGTCGAAAATAAACTGCTTAAGCAGCCTGTGGGTTACAGTGAGCAGAGCTGCTATTGCTTGAAATGCTTTGACTTTACCACATTGCAGGCACTGTGTGTTCCACAACTAAATCCAAATCCACCTTTCGTGCCAAGGCAGCAGCTCTGGGCCCTGGGGAAGCAAGCAAAGCAGGAGGCCTATGAAGAAAGAACTTCCCTGCTCCTGGACAGTTTAGTTTTCTGGACTGTCCTTGGGTGATTTCTGACCACTGTGGTGATGAACAGCCTGAAAGGCAACACCTCTGAGAGAAGAAACAGAAGAGAGGGTAATCCAACAAGGATGCTCCAAGTCACTGATCCAAACATCTGAAACAATGAACTGTAACAGTAGTAAATTGAATGGACATAAAATGCAGGTTCCAGAGCTGAATCGGGTAGATTCACCTCTGTCTGCCCACTGCACAGTCAGACAGCCCCTCAGCACAATGGGAAATGTAGTGGCTGGGGTCAGGAAACAGCCTGTTCTCACATTTTCCTGCCTCCCACTACAGCTGATCTGTGATTTAAGGAGAAAACATACACCCTCTAGAGTGAAAAACATTGCAATAACACAGCCCACCGGGAGGATGCCTACTTAGAACAATGTTAGCTTGTCTGTGGTTTCAGGAAGACAGAACTGGAAGCATTTTGGGGACATGGTGTGGGATGGGAGGACGTGGGAGGAACCTTACTGAATGTTTTCTGTACAAAGCCTCCTGCAGGAAGCTGCATGGTGCACAACGACAGAAATTTCAGCATCTAGTCTCTCTCTTCACTGGCAAACATTGCTCCTAAAAATTTTACTCCTAACCCAATGCCAGGGAAGAGTCTAGAATTCCTCACAACTCTCAGGAAAGTGGAGCCATGTCGATTGGAAGCAAATGGCAGAGCAGTGCAGCGATGAGAGAGGCTCTGATCCCACAGCCAGGGCACACTGCCGTGCTCATACAGGGTCTCAGAGGCTTTAAGGAGCCCCCACGGAAGGGGAGCAGCCCTTTTGTACCCCATCAGCTGTGACACCACAATCTAACTCAGTATTCAGCTCCACACCCCCATCACGCTGGCAATAATTCAGAGCCGGGGAGACAACTTGTAAAGGAGAGGGGGGAAAAAGAAAAAGCTGTGTTTTAAACCTCTCTAATTTAATGTTAGCTTTTTACACGTCTAACATCAAAGGCTTTTTTCACTTCTATTTAATCAAAATTAATCACTAAGATTACTACAGTAATTTACGTTGGAGGTTATTGAAATGAGTGTTTTATTAAAATCTGGCTTTATTAATAAAACACATTCTGGCTAAGGAATCATGTGAGCCTGCTATTAGAGACTATTAACCAGGAACTGGGAGTTAATCATAACAGTCATGCTGCCAGCTTTCTTGACAGAAACACACACCGGGTTTGTTCCTGCTTTTTGCTTTGATGGGAATATTCGAGTCAATCAGTCACCCCAGCACAGGGTAAACTCTGCAAACGAGGGAGAGGAGGCAAAGGCAGCTCTGGAGGAGGGGAAGGCGGGCAGGAGGAGACTCACCAGCCTGGTTGGTCGTGATGCTGACAGCAGCGAACTGCCTGGGGAGGGCGCTGAGGTCGGAGACGCCGTTGAGCGCCTCGATCTCGAAGGTGTAGTTGGTGTGTGCCAGCAGGTCCACCACGGTCACCGTGGTGTTGGCCAGGCCGCTGCGCCGCGGCAGGAAGCGCACGTGGTCCCCGCACGGCTCGCAGGGCCGCGCCACGCCGCCGCACTGCTTGCACACGATGGCGAAGGTGACGTCCTTCCTGCCGCCCGTGTCCAGCGGCCAGCTCCAGTCCAGGATGACGGAGGTCTCGTTGATGTTGGAGATCACGTTCCTCGGGGCGGACGGCGGTCCTGAGAAAGGGAAACCGGGGAATGAGATTTGCTCCCCAAGGATGCTCCGAAACGGGAGTAACGAGGGCGCAGAAATACAAAAGTAAGAAAACATTAATAACCAAGCACTTCTGGTTATTTCCTGTGGAGACTCCTGAAATATTTCACTAGATTACAGCCCTAGGCTAACAAGAACCGTGTTTTCTTATAGGGAATCCCCTCAGGGTGCAGTTCAGGATTGAGGGCTGGGAGTACTGGCAGCAATATAAAAATCTCATTTCTCCTTCTCGAGCCTGACAGGGTACGAGAAGGAGAAAAACGAAAACAGAAAAGGCGCAAACCCAGCCCACCGATTTTCAGCAGCCTGTCCAACACTCGAGAAGACAGGAGAGGGAGTGGATGGCTGACTGCAGTGGGACATGAGAGGAAGCAAGCAGGCGAGCTGTGGTGGAGGTGCAGATGGAGCACGAGAATGACAGCCCCGAGCAGAATGACGCTACTCACTGGTGCAAGCCATGGATGGAGGGTCTTTCTCAGAGCGAAAGTAATTCTTTTCACACCTGCAGTTCAGAGATGCATCTTCGTAGGTGGAGCTGTGAGGGGGGCATTTGGCACACTTCACATTGCCAGCAGAGGCTTTGTAGAACCCAGCTCGACAGGCTGCAAAGTAACAGGAATAGAGTTTTAAATTCCAGGGACATCTTGATTCTAACACGTGACTACTGCCCTGGAATCTACCCATATGTGGATCACAGTTTGCAGACATTTGTGGTCTAAAATTACAGACTTTTCTCATAATGAGCACTGACAGAAATAAAACCTCTTGGTAGAATGGAGTTCATGCATCAGCTTGGATTTGCATTTGATTTTGCCTGGAAAACAAAACAGTGTATTGCACCACTAAGAAGAAACATTTTCTATGCTTCATTTTGAAAACTTCACTCCCTTTTTCTTCTCTTCTGCTTAATTTGCCAAAACCTTTGCCCTATCCTGCATAAGAAACTAACTTTATCCTCTCTCTGCTCCTAACATTTTCTCACAAGGGCACACAGATTGTAAACTACATCTCTTCAGTTCATCAGGTCAGGGGTAAGCAAGCCAAAACCAAGAAAATGACCTGAACAGAGAAAGATCTCTTCTGCTTTTGAATGATCATGTCAATGAGCTGATTCTGATACTACCAGGAACTTGCATGATCTGTATAAGAACGATATTTTGGGGGTTAGCAAAGTCATTAGATGTGCAGCCTGAGGAGGGGAAAAGGTCTGAACAAATATCCCAGCATCTTTGTAAGTGATGGAGGAGGGAGGAACTGTTATTGTCTATCACCAAAACCTAAATAAACTTCTGGGCAAGGCAGATTTGTTGGTTAGCTCCTGATGCCAAACACCCGAGCAAAATGCTCAGGCCATGGTGAGAGAACAACTACTCTGCTCTTCTCTGAAACATCTTAGTAAGGGACAGCCTCCTCCCACTGCACTGCACACAGCAGGAGGAGCACGAAGGGTTTCACAGGGAAGTGCCAATCTCAGCCACCCTTCAGCACTTCCCAGCCCTGGCAAAAGGCAGCGTTTGGCTGCAGCTGCTCCCTCCGACTTCCAGGCTACATCACAGCAGCTGGCAGAGACAGCTCCTGCTCCAAGTTCTCTCCTGCAAGCCCTGGGGAAACAATCCAGAGCCTGAGCCACGGGCCCAACAGACAATCTGTTACAGAAGAATTGCTAAAAATGACCTTGTGTGACCAGCATGGACCTGCCAGACCCAGCACAGCCCGCCCAGCAGGCATTTCTGGGGTTCCCCTCTCCTCAGAGGCTGCCAAGGGGGTTTGGGGATTCCCATTTCATTTGAGGAAATAAAGGAAGCCTAAACCCTTCTTACAGCCCTCCACTAGGAGGAAGTGCAGCAGGAAACAACTGGGTTTGCTTTGGATTTTGGTGGGGTTTTTTTGTTTGGTTGTTATTTTTGCAGCCTTTTACGACTCAAATGCCATTCTCTCCCCTGTGCTGCCCCGTGAGGTCTTTTGGGCAGGCCCTTTTGGTGGCCCTCTGGTTGAGAGAGGAACCTCCAGTGATTTACCACCTCTGCTCCCAGCCCTGGGACAACAAGCCAGGCAGAAAAGAAAGGATGCCAATCCTGTTCTTGCTGGCAATAATAACTAAGCAAACACAACAAGGAATAAATATCACACTTCATCTACCTAATTCATACACAGAACTTCTATCAAAACTTCCCATGGAAACTTGCTACCAGATATTAAACTCCAGTGGTTTTGCTTAAGGGACACTTTTACATTTATGGGCAGTCATACACGAGACAATGATGTATTTATGATTCTAAACAGTATTTTTTAATAAATATCTATGCTAGTTCAATGTAATGACCAAAAAGAAAGACCCTACCACCAGTATTTTAATAAAGCAATGAATTTAATATAAGTAAGCAAGCGTGCATTAGAAGTAGATGGATTCAGAGGGGTGAAGAAGAGGAATTGCTCCATTCATCAATGTCCCTTTCATCCCTCAGGGGAAAACTCATGGACCTCATTTAAGAAAAGGTGGTGATGGTCAGAGTGAGGGTGACAGTCAGATTCCTGCTGTCCCAATATGCCCTAGCAAGGGCATCCCAATCTCATGTCTTCCCCTCAGGCTGTCTTGCACTTTCTGTCTTTGTCTTTGTCTGTCAGTACAATTTAAGATTACTCACAACTGCAGTCCAAAGGGAAAAAAAAAAGGCATTTACACTTGAAACTGAAGCTCAGAACTGGAGGTGCCAATGAAAAATATTGTCAATGTACTTACTATAATTATTCCTTTCCTAATCATTTTTTGTAATTCTGAGAGAAATGCTGAGTATATAAGAGAGAAAGAGTTGTTACTTCAAAATGCAGTAATTTCTCTATCAGGCAAATTGGATTACATGTACTGACAAAAGAAGGTTTGGCTTTTTGAGGCAAGTACCACGGCTTTGGTTTCAGTTAGGATGAAAAAAATCACAGGAATTAGCATAGGAAGTCTTCACAGAATCTCTAATTTTAGCATGGAAACCAGCTGTGAACAGCAGTTGCTTTTTCTCAACTATTTCTTGCAAAAACTGAAAATTTCTTCTTTCTCTCACAGTGGGGAACAATGCAGGAGGAAGAAGATGCAATGAGAGAGGAAGAAAAAACTGGTTAGAACACTACAAGTGGATAAATGAAACTTTGGAAGTTTCAATATATGTGACAAACTGTACAGCAAGGCTGGCTGGTTTTGGTTTTTTAGGAAGATTTCCTGAAGCCTGTTGGCTCGGGTGACTCCTGTGGTAACTCCCAAATGCAGCATTTAAAAAGTGTGTTTAGTCTGATTTCAGTCTCTTTTATTTGAGCGGGATGCCAGGATGACTTTATTGAGTCACCTGGACTTCCAGGACTCTGGTTGTCCTTGTTGCTGTATGAACATGAATTTCCTTAAGCTCTAACTGATGAATCTGCCTCGGAGACAGAGAGCAGGGTAAGTTCATTCAGTGAGAGGAAAACAAATGTGTCTAACAGTCTGTGGTAGCTACTGATTAAAGGAAAGTGATTGTCTTTTCTACAGCAAAGTGAATTTTGCCTCAGCTTGACTAATCTGCCTGGGATGAAAGCATGCTCCTAATTAAGGGTTAAATTATTAATTTAAATTGGAATTAATTTTAAATTAAAACATAAATCTGTTAGTAAACAGGAGCACTTTAGCATTCAGGTCCCGCAGCCCCCTGCACACAGAGCAATCCCTCAAATTCCCAGCTGTAAACACCAAGGAACAAGTGGAGCCCGCGCTGGTGACGTCCCAGCCCCAGCACTCCAGGCTTGACAGGACCCATCTCCTGCACAAGGTCAGAGAAACTTCATCTGCAAACTGCCTGGCACTCCCCAGCCCTGCAGGAGCTCTGCTTTTCGTGCTTTTTAGGCAAGGCTGGAGCACCCCAACACGCTGGAAGTGGATTACACAGCCGTGGTGGTGGCTGACCAGCACACACCAATTGATTGTTTCCTCTCTTTGTTCCTCTGCTCCTCATTAAAGCAGCGCAGGGGTGAAATGCCGCGGAGACATTAAGGCCCAGCATTTACAAAGAAGGGAATTCAGTCACAAACCTGTCCAGCTCACAGATAACACATCCTCAGTGCATTAACCAGACAGATGAGAGTGACTCTGGGACAAGCCTCCTGTGCCCTGCAAGGAGGACAGGGAAGCATTCCCCATGGAAGTGGCCACTCCTAGAGGGGCTTTGCAAACTATTCCCACTGCCACGTGAGCAGCAGCAGAGTCCTAAAGCTGGGCCTGAGGTCACAGGATGACCTTTGGCTGGGCAGGTGTGTTGGGCAGGCAAACACAGAATCCATTAGGTTGGAAAAGACCTCTGAGACCATCAAGTCCAACTTATCACCTACCACCACCATGGCAATGAGACCATGCTATGTCCAGTCTTTCCTTAAAATGCTGCTGCCCACACACAGTCTTGCATCTCTGAACTGTTCTCCAGTTCCTTTTAAAGTGTTTACACAGCTTTTTGCTCCCCTGTTTTCACTATGGCACCACATTCACCAGCAAAATATTTAATGTAGGTTTCCTTCGAAATCTCTCAGAGCAATGAAACCACCTTTAGCAGCTCTCATTGTTTATTAGTATTTGGAAAGCCATAAATACTATAGCATTCTGTATGTCTGTATCATCCTCTCTTTCTCCTGAGCCTCTGTGTAACTTCTTGAATACAAACTCAGCCCAAAAAGGCTTCTAAAAATTAGACTGTATTTTTGATTTATATTTCCACTGAACTTCAGGCACACTTTCTGTCATCAGACCTGAATAAAAAGGCACCACTTAAGTGAGCAGCTCTCAAAACTAAAAGCTGTTGCTGCACATGCAGAGCAGACTTTCTCTGTGATGGGCTGTGGTGCTGGCACCTGAGGGAAGAGGGAAATAAGATTAAGAAAGGCTCTAATGAGGGATAAAAGCTCTTCTTGTGATTGGACCCAATTACCACTACTGTAAGAATATCCCCAGGAAGAGGAAAGGATATTGACTTTCTCTCCTTGCCTGTAGTATTCCATTCTGTCTGTTGAAGAAATAAAAACACACAAATGTTCTTAGTATTTGTATTCTTACATCATCCATGAGATACACATGGGGCAAGGATTCAGTGCAAGGTGACACTGAAATGTCTGTAGGAAAACACTCTTCAGAATGAGAACTTTGCATTATTTACACCTGAAGGCTGCTGTTAGCACAAAAAAAAATCAGTAGTATTTAATCTTCCTCATGAGTAAATTTCTGCTTTTTTCCCTCCCTGCTTCACATTTTATAGTCATCTGTGACCTTAACATATTTTAATCAGTTGCTTCTTAAATTGCCTTTACTCCCAGGTCAAGCCATTGAGCAGAAACAATTCCTGTTCTTTGTTTAATAACTGTTACTGGCAGACATATTAATTATATGTACATAAGAGATAGCATTGTCCTGAGGGAACAACACTGCACCTTTCAACCACAGCCTGTGCTAGCTGTGCCTTCAAGAGAGCTTCTGTATTACCTTTTGTGCAGTGCATTACAGCCAGGATTGCTGCTAGCAGCATTGTTTAAAGTGCAATTGAATTCAAAAATATGTTAAAATTGGGAAAAATAATTTCAAAATTGGGAAAAAAACAACTTTGAGGTATGAGAATGCAAGAATTTGTGGAAAATTAATGTACAGACATTCTAGTCACTGGCCATTAACTGAGCCATTTTATTTTTATTTTATCAGCATCTGGTCTATTTAGTGTTGTGAAATTGCCATTTTAAGCCTAGCTGATAACTAAGCCGCTCACTCCCTCTCCCCTCATGGGGTGTGGGAGGGAATCAAAGGAGCAAAGTGAAAAAAGCCTGTGAGGTAAGAGAAAGACAGTTTAATAGGGAAAACAAAGCAAGGAATTGATTTCCCACTCTCCGTCAGCAGGCAGGTGTTCAGCCATCCCCAGGAAAGGTGGGATGGAATATCCCTTTGGCCAGACTGGGTCAGCTATCCCAGATGAGTCCCCTCCCAAAATGTGTGAGGCATTGAGGCCTCTCTGCAGTCAGTTTTGGGGGAAAAATCTCAGTGGATCACTTGAAGAGGTATTTAAATCAGGAATTTAATACCCCCATGTTTATAAGTACTAGCTTTTGCTTTCCATAAACAAGAGGTTTTCCTAACTCAAAGCTTGGACACACTGAGATACATGATGCTATTACTTTGTCAAACAAAGCAATTTCATGTTTTGTTCTCTAAAAAAAACCCCTTAATCTGCAGACAGATGAAAAATAACTTGCTAATTCAAGCAACACTGCAATGTCAAATCTAAATTAAAGAAATGCCAGAGAAAAACCCACCAGAACCAGCTCGAACAGTAAAAAAAGAGAAGGTCGTACAAATACACACATGGAGAATTTCAAATGATCAGTTGGCAAGGATAAAAGGCAAAGAAATGCTTCTTCCCTGAGCTGAACTTACACTGTGAACTCCTCAAAGGCAAACGAGACATTGTACTGTGATGGCTTCAAAACAGTAAATTTGAAATAAAAATTAATTCAGGCTGAGAGTGCCACAAAGGGATAACTGTGGAAATGCTCGGGTTCAGCCTTTGCTCAACCTCCCCCCTCTATGTCAGAACTCTAAAGAAAATCAAAACAAGAACCACCATTCCCTCCCAGAGTAAAGCAAACAGACCTGGCAGCCCCTGTCCCACAGGCCACCAGCTCGTGATAAGGTGTTTTCCCTGCAGCCCAGTGGAAAAATCAAGATAGTGCCTGGTAATCCCTGTGGGCCAGATTTAGCTAAAGAGTAAAAAAACAACTCTCCTAGCTCGGGGATGTTTATGTAATCTCCCTGTGCCCAAAGCAGGCCACATGAGCAGGTTCAGAACAGGAAAGGTACACAAATAAAGAAGAAATCAATTTCCATGCAGATCCTTACCCAGTACCCATGTCACACCTAATGGTAAGATGACACAAAAGTGGAAGGCCAAGAGGGAATCACCATTTGCCATCCCTAATTATTTCTGCCTCACACCTACAACCCAAATAGCGTTTCAAAAACCTGGAAATGCAGGGTTACAGATATCTGTTAATTTACTTTTTTAAGAAAGATAATTATATTAATCATCATTGTACCTGTCCTTCACGTAGACTATCCCATATTTGGGGGGTTTTTGCAAATTATTGGTCTCAATGCATTCTGCTCCAGCCTAGGTAGTTGATGCGAAGTGCAAAAATTCATCTTTCCTTCAATTTACCTGCAAATTTGTTACTTTTTTTTGCCAAATCAATGTACCCTTGGTTTTTATTACATGACAGGAAGACCAGCTGCTCCTGACGTGTCCTCTCGAAGCCATTCCTCATCTTACAAAGATCTATCGTGAGCTTATCTTCTCTGTGATGAGCTAACACAAACTTTT
This sequence comes from Prinia subflava, assembly GCF_021018805.1. Lineage (NCBI taxonomy): Eukaryota > Metazoa > Chordata > Aves > Passeriformes > Cisticolidae > Prinia > Prinia subflava. The sequence continues at coordinate 3,279,696 of NC_086271.1, forward strand.
CAATCAGCTTTTACAGGAACATCTTCTGATCCTTTGATCATACCCATCTCAGTTTCTATACTGTCCTTTATCCAGTGGAGAATGTTCTTATTTTTTCCATAACACATCTGATGAAACCAATTGATTTATATATTGGAGTACAGACTATATCTTGTTCTCTGACACATTTGGGCCTTTGTTTTTTTATTTTGAGCAATGCATGAAACATCTCTCCCAGTTGTCTGTGTCAATGCACAGATCCCACGTCAAAACAGTTAATTCAGACATATAAAAGGAATAAATTTTCTCCCAGGGATGGAGAGAAGATGAGGATGCCTTTACTGAGGCTGAATATTCTTTTGCAACTTTCCACTTCTGTTAGCACGTACAGGAGCCTGGTGCTGTCCCTGTGAGAAAATTAATGCAGAGGAGGCTCCAAATCCAGTGTCACCTTCTAATCAAAATGCTGCCTGGTGGCTTGTGTGATGTTTCAGAGAGCTCAGCCCAGCTCCCTGATGACACAGGTCCACTACTGCAATTTGCATGAATTAGTACCTTTGTTAGGAGTCTCGGCAGAGCTGTCAAATTAATTGGAAAAGAAATTTAACAAACGCCTTCTCCCTCGGAGGTTTGTGCTCAGGTCAGGGCTGAGGCACTTTGCTCGAGCAGTGTGGGGGAAGCTTGTGTTCCTTACACCCTTGCTGAACTTATTTATTTTGCTGGTAAAAAAGAGAGGACTTTGGTTTCTTGTGCTGTTAATTCGGTACCTGTCACAGGCAGCCCACTGACATAAAGAAGACAGTCTATTTCTAATGCTGCTTTTGGCTGGGGTAGGAATATTTTTTTTTATAATAGCTGTTATGGGGCTGTGTTTTGGATTTGTGCTGAAAGCAGAGTTGATAATTCAACAGAGTTTTTATTTTTTGCTGCTGAGCAGCACTCACAGAATCAAGGTCTTTTCTGAGCGGGCTGGGGGTGCACAAAGATTTGGGAGGGGACACATCTGGGACAGCTGACCAGTCTGGCCAAAGGGATATTCCATCCCACCTTTCCTGGGGATGGCTGAACACCTGCCTGCTGACGGAGAGTGGGAAATCAATTCCTTGCTTTGTTTTCCTTGTGCATGGCTTTTGTTTTCCCTAATAAACTTCCTCTCAGCTCAGAGGTTTTCTCACTTTGCTCCTTTGATTCCCTGCCACACCCCATGAGAGGAGAGGGAGTGAGCGGCTTAGTTATCAGCTAGGCTTCAAGATGGCAATTTCTCAACACTAAATAGACCAGGTGCTGATAAAATAAAAATAAAATGGCTCAGTTAATGGCCAGTGACTAGAATGTCTGTACATTCATTTTCCACAAATTCTCGCTTTCTCATGCCTCAAAGTTGGTTCTATTTACCAGTTTTAACATATTTTTGAATTCAACTACTGGAGGCAAGATATGGCCAGAGGCACATAAAGTTTAGGATGCAAACACAGGAGATACTTTACTGTCCTCCCTTGCAAAACACAACCAACCAACCAAAAAAACCCCAGCCCAAAACCGAAGTCCACATTTTAGGCACTGATATGAACAGGTGCTGAAAAGCTAAAATTGAAGCTGAAATTGTGTGCTTATGCCTTATTCAGTGCTACTTTCACTGCCAGCCACTGACTTATTACTTCTTGAATTCACTGAGAGCTGGTGCTGGGAAAGGGAAGCTCTTAAGAAGAGAAATGGTGCTGCAATAGCAGGCACTTAAACCTGTAGGAAAAAATCCCTAAGGTTTAAGCCACTGTCATTAAATCTAGGATATAATTTAGAGTATCAAAAAATGGCTGTAATTTGTAGCAGTGTACAGGAAACAGACATTGCTTTGCTAGTGATGCTGTTAATGCCACTTAATGGCTGCATCTATAGAAGTGTTTTAGCCACACTTTTAAAGCAAAATCCCATTTCTCCCCCTCTTGTCATATGATTCACAACATAAAGTGTGTCCAGACCACACAAATATATATATTCCAGGTAAACTGGAAGATGTTCTCCCTGCTACAGGAAGTCTATAGGACCTGATAGAGATTTTTCTGAAGTAAAACTGAAATGCTTAAATTGTGATGGTATTGGCACAGAGTCCTTAATTCCAGCTGCTGAATGCCACTGATCCGCTCCTATTTGGCCACATTCCTTGCTAATGTAGATTTAAGCCATGAGCACCAACCTTCAAATATTTGTGCTGTCAGCACTGTTAAATTTGCTGGGGTAAATTTTTTACCATAAGAAAAAAATATGGAAAAAGACCATCTTTAGATAAAATCTTCCTCCTCTTGCCACTACCACCATGGTAGAGGCAAAGGGAGGATGACTTTCTCTAAAGCCATTAAACATATAAACAGATATTGTCATGTGCAGAGAGGTTTCAGTGATTGCTAAAGAAAAGCTTTAAACAGAAGACCCAAAACATTATGGCTTCATCATTGTCAGAACCTCCTCTTCGTGTGCCTTTGTCACCGACTGTTATTTTCATCCTTCCAGCAGAAAGCCTGAAAATTAAACAGTTAAAGCCCCTGGGGACATCTGTGAGCTGACAATCTCCTCACAGCTGAAAAGAAAGGCTTTCACCAAACTATCTGAACACTCAAGTGCATTTCTACATTGTGTGCTTTAGCTTTTGCCTCTTCTTCCTTAGTATTTTTCCTTTTTAAAAAGAAATTTCTTAATTACCTAACATGGATTTTGTATGCGTGTATTAGAAATGTCTGGGTTTGCAGGGTAAGCAATTATCTGCTGAACAAAAACCCAATTAAATGTATTTTTTTTTAAAAAAAATCACACAGTTCAGCATTTTTATGCACTTGCCTGCTACCTGTGTGAATCCAAGGGGGGCAGAATCTCAGCTGTTTAGAAAACAAAGAATCCGATGTGTTGCATTTTACAGGGTATTTGCTACAGAATGAAATCCTTCCTTGCAATCAGCAACAGAAACAAGAACTCAATATTCTCCAACAGCATTCACTTCTCAATGCAGAAAATGCAGCAGAAGGGACAGGAAACTAAGTTGGCATTGTTCTGTTCTGTGCTTTCTCTAACAAATCATATTGTTTGCTGACATCCTATGCCACATGTTCAATTAACAGTTTGCAATTCCAGTGGACTTTATGGGGAAAAGAATCAAAAAACAGCATTACAATGCCTTTCACGACTCTGCATTGTGTTACACGAAAGGTTTTACTATATAGGCATCATGCCATTTTCTGAGTGAAGGAACAATATTGCAAACACCATGGATTCAATTACAACATCGGTTTTATATTAATTTTTTCCCACGTCTTAATTTATCGGTAAAAAGCAGAAACCAAGGAGGCTGAAAGGATATCCAAAATCCTCAAAAGATGGAAGCATTTAGGGAATCCACTATGAGATTTGACATTATTTATCAGGACCAACTTATGCAGGATAGGGTGGAGATTTTCCCTACCAGGAATATTCCCAACTACTGCCACTGGAATTCTTTGGAGTTTACTAAAAGTTTTGAGCCAGTTATTTCTGCAGTTGAGCTAAAATAAGTTCTGTGCTTTATCCTGGAAATGGGGAAGTCAAAATCCATCTGGTTACTTTGTTTAGTTAAACTCTGATCACAGGTCTGTTTCTAAATGATCTATTTTACTTTTTCTGAACAAATCTCAATACAATAAAAAAGGCTTTCTTCTCTGTATGCTAAGTTTCAAGAACAAGAAAGAATCCAGAAAAAAGAATGCTGTACACATCAAACTGGTACAAATGGTACAATATAGCACATAAAACCAAGCAATTTTAAGCAATCAGGTCAAGAAAATCTGTTCTTGAAAACTAAAGTTATAACAGAAATAATTTCCTGCTTATTGATATAACTTTGACTAGGACAATTGGCTTCCAGCACTCACATCCTCAAGACCTTTTTTTTTTCCACTAAATACTACATTTTAAAAGCCAACACGGAGAGGAGAACAGGAAAAAGGGTTCTCCTTGACTAAGCGGTTACACATCTGACATTCACTACTAAGCAGGTGCGTTTCTGAGAGCCCAGGGCTGATGGATCCATCTCTACACCTGAAACAAAAGCTTTGCAGATTGGTGAGATCCCATATAAGTTTTCCAGCCACGGCTGGAGCTCCCAGCCTCCTGCTGGGATGGAACGCATCCACAGGTGGACAAGGATTCAGCTGGGGCTAACCCTGGACTAGAACATAACCCTGAAGTTGTTCCTTAAAGTGTGTCTTTCTGCAAAGCCATGGTTCAGGAGACTATGAGTCCTCATTTCCCCACCACACCCAGAGAATAAGGGTGTATATGAGCTGTGAGCATCCCATGTCCAGTTTTTCTTCTATAAAAGGCTCTGTCTGTGCTTCAGACAGGCATCCAGTTAAAGTGTAATACTAACACTGTCCATGTAAGTCACTAAAGCTTTTATACCTTTTTTTCTCTTCCTCCTCTCCTTGCTGCCTGTCCTGCATGTCAGATTAGAAATATACAACAAGTGATTATGATAGGCAAGTATAACTGTATTTTGAAGGTGCTGTCAAAATGCATTAGCAAAATTATAGCCCAAATAATCTGAAATGATCTCCCATTAACATGAATGTCATCAGGGCTGTGGCCTGCTGCCCTGCCATTGTGAGGCTGTGACAGCTTCCCACAGTCACAAAGCTGGCACTGCAGCTCAGCACCACACCACAACAGCTGATTAATCCCTCCATCCCCACCCTGTGCCAAGGAAATGGTACACACAGCCCTTCCCTTTATCCTGCTCCCTCCTTACAAATTAACTGTGCAGTGAACCTTCTCTGGGCTGCCTTCAGCTAAACAAATAAAATCCTGCTAAAGAAATCCTAAATACCCCTGTCTGGGCAAGGGAGGGGCAGGGGTGGGGCCAGGGAGCTTCCCCCAGTACCATCACCACTTCCTCTGCTGCTCCGTGCTGCTTGGACAGGAATTCTGAGCTGCTGTGTTCAGGTCCAGCTGTGAACTGGGACACTTATTTGCCCTTTCTAACTGTTCCCTAACAAGGAACACTTTCCTTCTGCATTAGGATTCCCTCTTAAAGAACATCTTCGCTCTTTTTCCACTTCTTCTCCTGGCTGCAGTGAAGACTGGGTTAAATGTGTGCACAGCAAGCATTTGAAAGAGGCAAGCAGGCTTGTTATTCTTGATGAATAATGTAACTTAAGAGCTGTAATGCTTACAATTGATTTAACAGCTGCCAACAGCCCCAGTTCAGAAAAGAGTGAGGCAATGCTTGTAAATTTGCCTTGAATCAGATTAGTCCTCCCTGTTACCCTGCAAGCGGGGAGCATTACTGCCCTGCCTGCTTGGTGGCACCCTCCTTGTGCTTTATCCCTGGCAATGGCAACTCCCTCAGAAGTTATTCAAGAAGTGACACTACTGTGATCAATTCAGTGTGAGACTCTTCCCCCAGTTTGACAGGTGTCCACTGCCAAAGTGCAGAAGTCAATTCTAACTCATGACTATGGGCATGAGGGAAGTGTAATTCCCAGAGGTACAGAGGGACACGTGAGCATTCCCTGTGCACCCTACAATTCTCTCCCTCTGAATCTGCAGGGGGCAAAATAATTATATAAATTCACCTTCACATTAAGCTGCTTAGCAGCCGGGGCAGAAATTCGAGACTTGTGGCTTTTAGGATGATTTATACCTGATAAAGACTGATGTCTTTGTATACCGGCAGTACTGCCAGCTTTGAAAAGAAAGTTGGTTTTACAGACATGACTTCTTAAAGAACTGAAACTGCTGTCAGCATTTCTTTCAACCCTCTTGAAAATATCAGGGGTTTATATCCCATTATCAAATCCTAGATTGTCATTTAATACTGAAAATCTCCTCCCACCCTCTACTCCATGCACTCTCCAAACTCTCCAGCAAGATATGGATATTTTTACTTCATTCTTATTACAGTAATTTCTGCATCTTTTACATCTGTAGCACAACAATATCAGAATAGGAGTAAGAATTACTCATCTAGTAATAAACGGCAGTGTTCTATTAAAAAACCAAACTTCTTTCTATTGACAAAACCTCCTTTCATCTACAGCTCCTGGTTTACAAAGGGATCACCTCACAAGGTCAAGGCAACACCATCACAAGGCTCTGCCACTGCTTCACAAAAGCTACAAAGCAGCAGAGGAATGAAAATAAATCTCTCAGAAATTAGGAGTGCTTATCCACGGTGGATGTCTTGTGTATAGCTAATAATCACCATTTTAAGGAAGCTGTAATGGCAGCAATCACCAAACAAACCCAACCCATTTTCCCCTTGCATCTGGAACATGGGGGAAAGGAGCCAGTGGAGCTCCCTCTCCATTTATTTTCTTCAGGTTTTTTTTTTTTTTTTTTACTGAGAAGTTTCTCTGAAAAAAGGTCTAAAAAAGAAACTCATGGCCCTTTCAATACTTTTGATTAGGTAATTCCTGCTCCAGAAAAGCTTTGTACAACCAAAACAATTTGAAAATGAAGCCTGTAAACAAATACAAGTTGAACTAACTACAGGATCGTCAAGGAAATATTTAAGGATATAAAGAAAAGAGTAATGAAACAACAATAGGAGGAGAGTATAAAAAAATTTAATTACCATTTTGTCATCTAATTTCTTCTATTTTCAAATAAGTCTACTACCTCAACATTCATTTGCCCTAAGATACCACTGTCCAAGTAAAAAGTAGAAGCTGTGTGCAATACTTAAGTAATGTCCCTCCCAATATATAGGAAAAAATTACTGTGCTATTTTCACAGCCAAATATTCCATGAACTCCAGCTCACTAAAATAACTCAGTTTCGTAAGTGCTCCTGAAACAGTTCCAGCTTAGGCAGGAGAAGAGTTGGCCTGGATGAGCAGTTCAGAGCCCATGTGATTATTCAGTCTTCATTTTTGCTAAATTTAATATTGGCTCTTTGGGGATGCACTCCCAGAGGTGAGGCAGAAAAGGGCCACTTAAACCCTGCCAAGTTCAGTGGGGAAAAACTTGGAGTGACAGCCTGGTTATCTAATTGTTACCAGCAGGCAGCAGCAGTTTTAAGTAGCAAATTAATATGTTTGGGGGTTATGCAAAACAAGAATAATTGACAACGAATTGGTATCAGGAGCAGTTTTAATCAGCCAGGATCTGAAAATCCTGGATTCCCATTAAAAGAAATCGGAATTGCATTTGCTTCTACGCAGCCTGCTTTTGGCTAAAGGAATTTTGAGTGGTGAAAAGAGATTAGCAGGAGCTTGGCTTTATCTGTACACTTTATCTCTCTAATTATATATTTGAGACTGGTAAAATGAGTATACAGAATAATGGAAAAAGTTATTAAAAAGTTGCTGTACAGGCTATTTTTGTTGCCCACATGTGGAAAACAGGACTCAACTCTGACTCCAAGAGATCCTCATCTACTGAAGCAGTGACTAAGCTCAGGGGTAAAAAGAACAGAAAATATAAAAGAAGAAATGGGGGAAATTAAAACTATCTCCTCTGGAACATTTAACGGGTTGTTTCCAGGGGTGACACCAGAGAAAGGGCGCATGATAAAATTATAAATGATAAAAAAATAACCAGGCAGCAAGAGAAAAGTGGTTAAAGGTGATCTTGCCTCTGGGGAGGGAATGGGAGTCCCCTCCAGATCCCTCCCTGCCCACTCTGCAGTAAAGTCCTTCCTTAAGGGCCACCTCAGGGGCCACGAGCTTCTTGGATGGGCCTTTAAAACCCATAAAATATTCTTTTGAATTAATAAATATTCACAAATAGAAAAGCAGATCACTGCCAACAAGCACCTGGGATTCATCACTGTCAGAAAGAGAACACAGGACTAGAAAACCACTTGTCTCCACCCTACTCCTGGTAGGATCCCCCATCTGTAGGAGACCTTACATTTCACAGAATTACACAAATATAACAAGGTAAGGTCAACTTTTATCTTTCAGCAAAATATCTCCTGTGTATTGATATTTTTCTTAGCTATACCTTCACAATTTAATCTGAAGCTCTGTATTTTTATAGTTGGCAATAAAATAAAATCACCCCTCTTTGCAGCAGCTCAAAAGGTTTCTTCTAATGCACACATAATAAGAGGATTTTTGAGCTTTTTCTTTGTTTGTTTCTTGGAGGTTTTATTTGGGATTTTGCACAGCTTTAGCTTAGCAGTCATTTCTATCAGCTTATGTTAAATAGCTGCTTCATCAATTTCAGTGAAAACCAAATTAGCCTGAAATTAAGCCAGGATCTATACAAGAGTAGCAGTAACTTAAATAAATCAATATCAAACAACGACCTCATCTGAAGCTAGACAGCTTACTGATGTGCTAAACAAGAATATAAGCACTAAATCCAAACAAGAGTTTCTTAAATCAGAATAATGTGCCCCTATGTGCTTGCAATTATCTAATAAAGCTGTTCTCACTAACAGGGACATCAGCATGTCCAAGAGAAAAACTGACACGAGCCAACATGAATTCCTGCTAAACACAGATAAAAATCTGTGCTGAAACTTGTACAGCAAAATGACTGATTCTGGCATTTCTAACATTTCTGGGGGGAAATCCTAACACACCCTGGAAAGAGGCCAAAACCACACAAATTCTACAGAAGTAGTTTGATTATTTAGTTTCTAAATTTTAGGACAGCACTGTTGAGTCCCATCTTGTCCTGTTTTTCCATTCTCGTGGTATTTCCACAGTAAAGTCCCAGGACTTCTTTATCTTTTCACTTTGCTTTCTTAGCTGAGCATTGAGTGCTCTTCTGTGACAGCTTTCCCACACTTGGTCTCTCCTACCTGAGCACATTAGAGTGCAGAATAAACCACACCAAAAAATCACATTTGTGTTCTCATTATGCTCCTCTTTTCACTTTACTTGTGCAATTATATTTCCAGAACAACTTTCTGTGATTTCCTAAAGACTTATTAACCACATATATATCTCTATATATGAAGAAATGTACAAAAATGAATAAATTAATGCACTAACATTAGTTGTGGGAATTTGTTAGGGAGAAAAATGAATGCACGTATTCCATTATTTACTGTTTTATAATCCTAAACATTAACTATGAGAAAGTTAACACAATCTTTTCCAGCATTATTCTGTTGATTTCCTTTCGCTATCTGCTGTTTAATTAAGCTAAAGAAGCAATGAAATCACTTCATTATCTTTACCACTAATTTTCTGCCTGCAATATTAAAACCCAGCACAAAAGAAAGACAGTAACATTCTCTGTTTTATTTTGCTGTTGAACTTTGGGATTCATAATGCATGAGAATATTTTTAAATAAATAAATAAATAAAAAGAGAGAGAACAAGGAACAAGAGAGACAAAGACGATCAGTTATAATAAAATTTTAAGTTGCTTCATACAACCAGAACATCTTACATTCCTTTCCAAACTTTAAAACATACCATTGTCTTAGGGATAAGATGGTGACATTTCTGGTTTTGAGTTGAATGTTGTCAGACATGTCCAATCTTTCATACAGTGGCAGAATCTGGTCCCCCTGCCCAGCACCTGGTGGTGAAGTGCATGTGCACAGTGTTTATATTAAAAATGCCACCAACTCAGTCCAGAACAGCCTCCAGAAGGTGCCACTAAGTAAAACGCTGTATCTGTGTAGAAAGTCTCAATTTTTAAAAGTGGTCTCAACAGCTACCCAGAGGAAAAACACTGCTGAAATTTAGCATGATTCGTAAGAGCCTAAGAAGCATTCATAAAAAAGTGAGGCAAGTGCAAGAGAAAAATGCCTGTAGTCAAGAAATTAAAGCTAACATCTTAAAAGATGAAAAGGAAACTTCTAAAAACAAATAGTGTAATGATTTGGCAAAGGAGATTCTGAGATCATTTCAAGCAGAGGGCTCAGGGCTGGATGTGACAAAGAACCACTGTGGCAAACCAGCAGAGCTATCATGCAATAACACAAACCGAAGTGCAAAATTACTCCAGAAGCTCTTTCTAAGCCTTTAACATCTCTGAATCTCACTTTCAACCCTTGCCATGACATGAATTTATTACAAACAGAGAAGCATAAAGCTTTGCTCCCTGTCAGCCATGGGTGTGAGCTCCGAGCCATGGTGAGGACCCACATCTTGAGCCCACGTGTTCTGGGACCTGGGGGCTCCTCTGGCAAAGGGGGCTTTCAATGGCTCAAACAGCCTTGTTCTTTCCAGCCAAAACTCAAGGGTCTTGGCAGAGTGGCTGAGAAACGCTGCTGCAGCACTTCCCTACTCTAATCCTGGCAAGAGCTGCTGTTGTTGTTAATCTTTTGCTTTCCTAAGGACTAAATTCATTATTATTTTAAATAGACGTGGCAGATGCTGAACTGGTGCTATTCACGCATCCACACAGAGACAAGGGGCCCTTCTTTTGCCCAAGTGATGCAACTCCACTGACAGTTAATATCCTTTAATTATGTCCTTTAATCCTAATATTGTCATAAATAAGATACTTTGGGTCCTTATAAAAAAGAATTAAAGTGTAGAAAAAAAGAGAACTATTTTAAAGGTAGATTTCAGATTGACCAATGCTTTAGCTCCAATCCACTATCCTTATTTTCAGAGAAGACAGTGAGATGCTTCAGTCTTAACTACCAGTATTAAATCAGAGAAAAACAAGAACAAAAAAATAACAAGAACAAAACAAATAAATGCTGTGATAGGGGAATTATAGCAGAAATATTTTATCTGTCTGTGAACAGTTAGGAGAAATTCTCTCCCTTCCTTATTTATTTTGTGTGTGTTTGGTTATCCTAAAGAAAGCTGTCAAGGTAGAAGCACAGGCAACCCCAAACCCTTTATTTAGAGCTGTATCACAAACAATCCAATCTTTACCTGTTAAATACCTTCTTTTTAATTAACCACTCTCAGTAAAGACAGAGAAAATTAATTTCCCTTTTAATGCAGTGATTCCTTATTACATTGCCATTGTACTTTAGAAAGAGGCTGCTATGATGACACTACTAGATTAGGTTTACTTTTGAACTGTGAATATATAAGAATGTTGTGTCTAATTCTCATAAACAGGAGAAGAAACAGTGTCAAAGAAAAAAAAATATAAAACCTCAACTATTCTCAAAGGAGAGAAGAGCAATCTTCAGTAATTAAATAAAAACCAATTATTAGAAAGCAGAGGATGCAATTCCCGTTTTAAAAATCCTTTTTTCCTATGAGATTATGCAGTGGGGTTTTTTGTGGCACTAAAAAATGAATGAATGTTCCATAAATTGGAGGCATTTTACTTTTGAGGTATGGGAAAAGGAACATCTTACTGTACTCACACCATGGTTATACTAAACCTTTAGAAATGGGGAGTCTGGATGTTGTACTTTCTGTCTCTATAAAGGGAATTTTTGGCAAATATTCTACAATGGGAAGGGATTTTTTTTACATTTATGAAGAGTTAGCAGGGACCTGCTGGTGATTCAGATAAACAGCCATTTTGGCACTCTGATATACCGATTTCTTCCATTAATTAGATGTTTTCTCCTAAGTGGCATCCTCTTGTGACTGCTGTTTCACAGTCTTTATGGCCTTTGGGTTGATGAAGCCACTGTTTGATGAATACCTGGCCCAAATACTCTTTTGATATTTCCTGTTTCCTGTGTCACCTTTCCCAAACTCCGACCACCATTCGGAGCCCCACCCTCCCACGCTGAGCATTATTTTAATCTAAGATCAAAGGCTTCACAGACACAGTGCTGGTCTCTGGCTTTCAAAAAGCTGTTTCCATGTACCAGGCAAGAGATATTTTGAAGGGAGACACTCACCTGCATGAAGCAGGAATGAGTTGCTGTCTATTACTTTCCAGCCTGCACAAAAACTCAGTGTGAGTGATCAGTGAGGCAGGAATACAGCTCAGCTTGCTGTGTGCAATAATAATTTGACCATTATTATATTTCAAATATAAGTCATACAGCTATTAGAAAACATGACCAAAACCATAGAAAAACTCTTCAAGTTGCAAAACTTAGTTAAAAAGTGAAGGGTAAAGTTCGTGCCTTCATGGATCCCAGCTCAGCATGCAGTGGAAGAACATCTCGTGGTGAAACACTGCGTTTCTAAGAGGCAGAAATGCTGAGGCTTTCTCTTTTTTTGTATCAGAGGTTACAATAAATACAAGGGTTAAAACTACACAGGGAAGTAGCTCTTTTTATGGGATTTCTTGTGGCAAAGAAATTAACACTACTTGGAGTGCTGACTGGTGCTGTAGGACAACCAGAGTAATTAAAACAGAAAAAAAAAAAAAAAAAAAAAGGAAAAAGGAAAATTTCTCAAGGCTTTCCTTCATATAGCTCATTAACTCAAGCACTGGCAGGTGCCAGTATTAATTCTTCAGCTCCTTCTCCTTTATTTAGTTTCAGAAACAAGCCTGACTAAACACAGTTGAAAAGAGGCAATGGTGCAGGCTGCAAAGGCTTTGTAATTAACACCAGAGAGAGACAGATGAGAAAGTGCTGACTGCATATTCCAGCATCTGAGATCACACCACACCAAAAGAGCTGCCCAGCAAGAGAAAGACAGCAAACTTTGCAACAGAAGCATTAGTGCTGAGTGAAAACGGGGCTCTGATTTATTTCTGCATGCATCAATTAAAAACCCCCATCTCCTAACAGAGCAGAGGGACCTCGAGTGACAGCAACTCTCTACATTCACCCCACCCAGGAACCAAAAAAAAAAAAGCCCAAAGCACACACAAAAAAAGACACACATTCACAAAAAACCCCCCAACCACCCCAAAACAAAATCAATCAAATGACATGGCTGTGGTTCACCTAGGATGTCAGCACATTTTTTAAGATTTCACTGCCAGCCATCTCCAATTTATCTCCACTGCCTGGGCACTGAAACTGTCACAGGGCAGGCTGTAAACCTGCTCAAAATACATCAAAGCCCTTGTGAAACAACAAGAAGTTCATCAGGAGAAGAGGTGTGTTCATGTATCATGCCAGCTGGTCACATAAATCAACCAAACTTTTAGCCATGCACAACAAAGTTTCTTTCTCTTTGCTGCCCGTAAGTGACAGAGTTATGAAGGGTAGGAAATGATCCTTCCACATCATCTCATGCAATGTTGCACTTTTAGGTCCTCAGTGGTTTAATAACAGCTCTTCAGCCTAAGTACCTAAATTGCCTAAAAGGTGTCTTCAACGTGCAGTCTTGTACTGATCTCATTATTCAAATATTCTGTGAAAAATTCTGTTGTTTCCTCCACTTTCCTCGAGGCCTGGGCTTTTTTTCAGGGCTAAAAGTGCCTTTATTAACATCTCTGAATATGCACTTAACTGTTCTACATAATTCATTCAGTGGCTTTAGAAAAATGATGATTTTTCTGCAAGTAAGGCATCCCTCGAGTGCCTTGGGAGTGCTAAAGGAAACAGTTTGTTGTGGAACTGGGATGTTTGCAAATGCTCTGTCCTTGGGGAAAGGTGAGGATTGGAGTCCCCAGAAGTGACATTAAGTGCCAATAATTGAACATTGATACACACTGCCAAAGGTATCTCCTCACAACACAGGACCTAAGGGGTTGCTTTGCTGCACCAAAAGCATTATAAACTTTACGTGGCCAGGAGTTGAACTTTGAGAAGAGTCATTTATCCTCTTATGAAACTAATTCTATTGAAACCCACTCAATCATATGCATATTCCAAAAAGATGCTGAAATACAGTTTTTAAAAATTACAGATAAAATGTATAAAATATATAAAAAAACAAGGAAGCAGGCTCACTACCACCCATTCTCCAAGAAATAACTTCAAAAATGACATGACCACTTCATTCAACTTGAGAATTCAGCTTTCCTTAGGGATAAGGCAGAGATTTTCCGTATTAAAATACAAACCTCTACCAGCAAACTCAACAAGACTCACACTTCAGCACAGGCACAGCTTTTTTATTTTTTAATGTCTTTATGAAAAGAACAGATCAGAACCCTTAAAATTCTTTCTAAGGACCTTCCTGAGATGATGGCTGTGAGCTGTCACCACATTTCTGCAAATGGTTTAAAATAAAAGAGGAGGTTAAAAGCTTTTCCCCAGTTCATAGCCAATGGTAGAAATTCCTACAGACCTCCTGACACCACATATTTTACATCTGACATCATGACAAGTTTTCTGGTGTTTTAGCTGAGGTCTTAATTTTCCATCAAGTTTTTACACCAGAAAGACCCCGTGGCTCTCTGAAGGGTCAGCCTGAGCAAAGCCACATAAAACACACATTAAAGGCTTCTGGTACATCCCATTTTTGAGGGAAGAAACATTCACAGTTTTGTCCTGGGGTGTGATACCACTCCTGTGTGTGGTTGTGGGATGTTCTGAGAGTCCACAGAGAGACCAGATTAACAACTCTCTCTCCCCTTGAAGGAGGCTGCAGAAGCAGAAACAGTGCTTTAAAAATCACCTATTGCATGGCATGCTGCTTTTTGGAAATTTATTTTCTTCATAAAAACCATCTTCCCAGGAAAAGGTGACAACCTCATGGAAAATGCATGAATGTTCCTACTAATTCTGAGCTATTAAAACAGAGTTTTCACCCAGTTAGACCACTCTGAGGGAATCCTACTGAACTGAAAACCTGAAGAATACATTCTATATTGCTGTAGTCCAGTGAGCAGATAAAATGCGCTGCACTGCCACTCCTGTACCTGTGACAGCAGCAAGGCTGCCAGTTCAATAAATCAAACAGTGGAGTGAGGTGTCAGCCTCTGACAGTGAGGGAAAAGAAAAAAGGATTAAATGCTGAAAGGCATGACAATATATATATTAAAAAAAAAAGACCACCCAAAAGTCTCTTTTTTTTTTTCTTTTTTCCCCTTAGGTCTCTATTACCACTGCAGTGCCACAGGTCTTAAAATTATACCATGCACACACACACTGACACGTACATACTCTAATACCAAAGCATCATCCTAGCTTTGTGAGATTTATAAAAAAATAGCATTTTTTCTCCATTAATGACTAACACATTTTTCATAGCCGGTCATGGAGTGAGAGGCATCTCATTCATAACATGCTTTTCATTCTGAACAGCTGCCTAAATGGATGCCAAACACAATTCTGGGCATGTTCAGTATTTAACTGATAAAATGCCTTCTGTGACAGAAATGAGGCACTGTGGTGCTGTGCCCTGTTGGCATTTACAGCCCTTTCCATGGGCCACCTTAAAAAGTTGTAGAGAAAATATGAAATGTAATGTACAGAGCAGGCAAACACAGCAATCTTTGTATGATGAGCCCCATTTTTCCATGATTTTATTCCTGAATGCCTGCACCAGCAATATTTATTCTTCAAGGAACTGGGAGACAAAACCTTGCACTTGGTGCAGTTGCAGTGGCAAAGACCGGAACAAAGCTCCAGTGTCACAAGTCTGAAGTGATGCCCCACAGTTTGCTGCTAAATACTGCTTTTGTAAGCCTCTTTGCATTCTCATGCAAGCACATGGGCATGCTGCAGTGGTTATCATCATATTTACGGTTAGAGGTGGCTTAGAAAGCTCTTTGATCCCTGGAAATTACACAGGGAAGGTCTGGCATCTTGGGCCAGCTCTTGAGTATTTATTGTCTCCTTGGTAAGGATGGGAACCTACAAAACCACGTCAGTATTGGGGGTTTTGCCCCTTGAAGCCCACAGGTTCTCTGTGGTTTCTTAGCTCAGGGAGCAAAGGGAGGGATCCTGGCACGCCCCACTCTGGTTTCTGATCAAGGTTTGAGAAAGATGTGCTCTCCTGGTGTCACAGAACTATGGTTTGGGCATGAACTCTGCATGGTTCCAGCTGGATCTCTCCAGCACATCATCCCCAGCAAGCCATCAACCCTGCTCCACACAATTAGCATGTTGTTAAAACTAGGTCCACACCAAATTATTTCATCTGAGGCATCCCTCCCTCGCCTGCAATCTGACATCTTCTGCTCATATTCATCGGGTCTAGGGAAACAAAACTGCTTAGCTGCTCCTGTCAGAGCCAAAGCATGGAAATTGTCAATTCAAGGTGCTGAAATCATCTAAGGCACACAAAAATCATCCCTGTTTGAAGCCCAGCTACCACAGGTAGAGCCTTTTAACCTCTATTAACTAGTACCAGAGTCATGCCAAACTTGCTGTAAAGAACACAGACGGTGCATCACAAATAGCACAAGCATGGTGTGGAAATCTATAATTCATCTCAGTTGCAAGTGAAAAGAATGATTTCTTGACAGTACAACAAACACTTTCACATTTTGGCTTCTGAAAATGCACTTAGCACCTGCACAAACAGAGCTTTTTCTTGAATCATGGCCATTTGGTGGAGTTATGTAAGGTAACCAGTGCCAGGACAACTGGCACATTTGCATTTCATACAAATTAGTTGTGCTAAGAATATGCTCATGCATCTAAAAAAAAAAAAACACCCACCACAAATAGAGAAAAGAAACAACTCATCAGTACAGATCACATTAAATGGCATTCAGTCACACCACTACTAATGTCCAAGCCACTGCTATCCGCCCACATAAGAGCTTGGTACCACAGTTAGGGAACTGGGAAAGAGCCAGAGAATCCGGATTCAGCCCTCCAAAGGATCCCAGGGAGCCAGAAACTGAACCACACAAAGGATTCATCCATGAGACTACTGCTTCTCACCTTTTAAAGGAAAACTAAAACGAAGGAAAAAAAAGAAAATATCCTAAAGTCATTATTAAACAGATAACCTAGATATTCATAATATTTTTTTTCCCAAAACATCACTTATGACACACTTCACATTAGAAACTTGCACTCCCCACTTCAGAGAAACAAAACACAAAAGATTTTACTCTTTGATGAGTGGAAGATACTCATCTCAACCATATTAAATTACAAAGGATGCTCATCAAGCAAGATGCCAGAACCAAATATTTCAACTGATCATAAAAACGCCTAGGGAGATGTTAAAAAACTTTCCCCAATTCAATGCATTAAGAAGTTTACAATTAGACAACAGCAAAACTTTCTGCTAAGCCTTCTCTTTTGCTCTCCTGCAGGATAACCTGGGAACTAAATTGAGAAGACTCTGGGATGTTGAAAATAAACTATATTGAGGGTTTCCATACAATCAAAAAATACTATTGTTCAACTCAATTTATTTGCAATTACAGTGGTTTAGCTATTACAAAACTAAAACCAGGACTTGATCAAAAAATAAACACCATTCTTCACTCTTCTGGAGTATCTTGTCAGTGTTATGACTCACTGATAACAGGAAAGTTTCACAAGAACCAGAGATAAAATTTCTCAACTGTTTTAAATGTTCTTGCTTACAAATGCAGTTGTAACTTTAAAAAACATTTTAATAGCATTTCAAACCATCACAGCCTGCTAAACATCACTGGAGAGGGTCCTGGAAGGAATATCTATAAAGGAGATACCCTGGGTAATCAGAAATTCCTGAGGAGCAGACTGTGGGGTAGCTCATGTCCATAACAATTCTTCTTATGTCCATGTGATTCATCTCACAGCTTTTATCTAAAGAATATAATTTGTAAAATCAAGCCTAATTAGAGATTTGGGAACAAGACACTTCCCTTTTATTGGTAATCTGGAAAATAGAACACAAAAATAACACTAAACTTGGCACACCAAGTTACAAGCCGGCCATAAAAAGCAACAATTCTGTTTCCTCTCTCTCTTTCTCCTGAGTTTTCAGTCATCAAACTTCCTCTAAGGCAGAACAACTCTGATGTAAGACAACACAAGCCAATGCAACCACTCTCTTTATATGAGGCAAAAAAAAAAATCAGACTGACATTCCATCTAGAAACATCTCTCCCAAAATGCTATATTGGATACAAAAATGGAAATTGTCCTCAAATTAAGCTTTTTAAGCTTCTAATTTTAAAATGAAGCATCAATTACTTGTCAGCCTAATTAGTTCTTCACAAGAAATTAGTGAAAATTTTATTAGGATATTGAAATCCTAATGTATCTTATTGCATAACTAAGAAATCAATTTGGAAAGAGCTTCAAATAAATAACTTATAGAAGTACTGGATTTCATGTATAATTTTGGAGTAGATATTTTTCTGTTAAAATAACCTTTTTAAAAAAAGTGTCATAATTTTGGTAGCTCCATTTGCTACTAAGTTAATCCCAGAGTGGGTCAGGTTGGAGGGGACCTCGGTGGGTCATCGGTTCCAGCCATCCCAGAGCACAGGGCACAGGATTGCACCCAGAGGGTTCTGCAATATCCCCAAGTGAGGGACTTTCCACAGCCTCTCCGGGCAACCTGTTCCAGTGTCACCTATGCTATAAATACCTTTTTCATGCTCTTCTCTTTATGTAAGAAAGATAAAACAATGTATTTCAATGCCTAAAGATCACCTTATCAGCATCTGCAACAAGAGAGTGATGTTCAGACATATGGAACTGTGGCAACACCCAGGAAACAAGGTTTGGACACTCCCAGCAGCAGCCCTGAGCATCTCCACCTCCCTGGAATCCCCACTGCTCCCTCTAAAGCACCCTGAGTTTGTGCCACGCAGGACATGCTGTAAAAGCCAACCCCACCTGTCCCTCTCCAGTCTGTGTCAACAGAGTCATCTTTATCATCAGCATTTGAAAAAGCAACAGTTCCACTGCCTCTACAGACATCTAAAGACAAGTAAATGTACCTGGAGGGCTGAGATAGAATTCCTTGAGTTGTCATTAGAGACCATCAGTGGAGAAGGGATATTTTTTGTTCCCTGTGAGCAGAGAAGAGCGAGCCCCTCATGAACACTTCAGCGCCAAAGACAATCTGCTCACCAAAGGAGCAGCAAGACTGCTTGGATGCTGACAACTGTGGGGCTGGGGTGAGGCTTTAAAACCTGCAACAAGGCCACTTGGCATTTTCTGTCACTCTTTTAGAGACATCTGTGCAAGAGGGCACTTGATTTGCTGTGCACCTGTGGTAGCTGAGGCTGCCTGGATGAAAAATGCTTTTAAGGTTATGCATCCAGTCAAAGATGGAGCAAAGGATCCAAGAAGCCTCCATTTCCACTTGCCAGCTGCGACTTCTCTTTTCACCACCTCCCACTTTTTATCACTTCTACATGCTGGAGCTAAAACTGGGTTTCTGGAGGCACTCAAAGCTGGATGCACTAACCACTGCCAGCAGCTTAGCTTCAGATGTTAGAACAGCTCACAAAAATCAGCTGGCTGCAAATAGGAAATACCCAAGGAATATTTAATACCAGGCTCCAGAAGAATCTAAATGCTTGCAGAACATCAGTATAATGAGTAAATCAGAAAAGGAATGTCTCTCCATTCTGGCTGGAATTGTAACATACTGACCTTGGAAGGAAGTAGAAAATCACCCCAAACAAACAAATCCAAAAAACCAAAACAAAACAACAAGAACAACAAAAAAACCACCACACAAAAAACAATGAAGGCTTTAGTGTCTGTGTCCTGAAGACAACATTTGCCCATCAAAATACTCATTATTAATGGCAGAGCCCACATAACTTATGAGAAGTATACTTTGACAGATTTTTGTGCAGTTTTGGCAGAGAGGCTTTGTTCAAAAATAGATTTACCATGACAGATGTCCTCACACACTTCAAAATCCAACAGTTCCTACATGCAATTCCAACGATAAGGAGTGAAGAAGAAATAGTGTCAATCAAACCCTCTGTTCCAGCTATTGTAAAACTTGCACAGCATATGAATATCAGTTTCCTAGAGATCAGTTTCCAAACTCCACACTGCAGGATCATTCCTGCCTTGTGCTGCTGGGGTCTCAGCTGGATCTCTTGTGCTCCTTGACACGTAGCTATTGAAAACAGTGCAAAATGAATGAATGCAAAGCAGTTTATAAAATATTACCAGTGTCTCTTTCCTGGGGTTTATAATGACATAAAATGCATAGCATGTGAATATCACAGCCCCACCTAGATCTCTATAGTTCCTAATATTTGCTTCCCTTTTCCCTTACCAGCACACTACAACACTCAATACTTTCCTTAGTCAAAACACCAGAAACTGAACATCAACATGGCAGGTAGTAATTCAAACATAACAAATATTAAGGCAGCAGGTAAATATTCAGTTATAGATTTCTTTTATTCTGTGAGTTAGAAGCTCACTGATGAAACTCAAGGTGAAGGCCTAGCTGCCTTTATTGTGTGCTGAAGATTTCCTACACCGAAATCTGAATCCCAATACAAATCAACTGCTTTGGAGTGCTGAGAACAGAGAACTGGTTCAATAACTTTTGGATTCAGTTGTTGTTTAACCTCCACTTTACTGAAGCTGCTTTAATTCAATTTTTATTAAAAGAAAAATCATCTGAAGCGATGTTGGTTCGGTTTAGTTAATTGGGAAAAAAAAAGTTATGCCTAAATTCCGGAAACAGCTTATTCCTGAAGGCTGATTTTCTGCAGTGCATCCTCCTTCTGGGAGAAGTTCTGGAGGAGGTCTACTCACTTATTTAAGATCTGAAAGAGTCTTTTAACTTCTGTGGAAGACCATGACAAATCAGAAAACCTTTGCTGAAAAAGCAGTGTGTGATGGAATGACCAGCCAGCACACTATTTCCAAAACCAATGCAGCTTCACTGCATCCCACCTTTAATTTTTGTCCTCAACCTGCATGTGCTGCCTTTGAGGCTAAACTCAAAACATTTGGTTCTGCTGGATGCCCATGGCATGAAGAAGAACCAAGGGGTCAGGTTCACCAACACTGCAAATACGTCTGTGGTTTCCAATAATTCCCACATAATTTTACCTGGTTCCTCTTTCAGAGTGTTGATGAAAAGGATTGGAAACACGCATCGAGCATTCCTTACTTTCACTCCTGCAAGGCAGGGAGGTATCGACCTGAACTCCAGCCATTCCCAAGGCTGCTCTGATGGGAATCCATCTGAAACCAAACCACAGATACCTGACACGCTGGCAAGCAGTCCCTGCCTCCAGGACAGCTCCCTCAGCCCAGATTGATCGGGATAGAAACGTCACTTGTCTCTGCTGAAGTGCTTTGATTTGTGTGAGCTGTACAACAGGCGGCACAGACAAGATGACAATGTGTCCCTGGTCTGCTTCACCAGGCCCTGGCAGCCTTCATATTGATCTGGAATTAAATCTGAGCAGCTCTCCCTGCTCTGCTGTTGTGAGGATGCAGACCTGCTGTCTAGTGCAACACTCAACTCTCTACAAAGGTCTCAACTTTCTAGATGTGTTTTTTGTGAAATACAATGTTGAACTGAAAGAATTTTGTGAAATACAGTGTTGAATTGAAAGAAGCATTTTCAGAGATTGAATAATAAACAGCATAAGTAACACTGTTTAATGGTGCATTTAATGCCACTTCAGATCAGGGGGATCTTTTAGATTTCTTTCTCCTGTGTGGGTATCTTATCTGGTTTCAAAAAGCTCTAACTGTAGCAGATTAAGCTAAAAATGAATGAGGACACCCAGTAGCACCTAAAAGGCATAATACACCCCTCACATATGCTGTAGAGGAGGATCCTTCTGCACATGAAACTCTGCACTTCTGCAGGACACTCCTGATGATGAATTTCCTCATTTAAGAAACGGTGGGATGTGACTTGTGATCAATTAGCAAAAATCCTATGTTACAACTGGCTGACACACCAGCTTATTTCACTGAACACTGAGCAAATTGAGCCATTCCTCTGAATTTTCAGCTCCATTTAGCCTAGGCGTTTATTAAAATATTCTCTAAGCCCTCCACCAATCATCTGTGCAGATCTTCTTAAAAGGAGAGTATAAAATGAATTAATGATGGAAAGCTCACAGCGTTTCTCTTCTAAATTAGGCATATCTGGCACTTTATCTGTAAATATTATAGTACAGCAATTGTACCTCATTGACCTTTTCCATCTTGTCCCTGAAAGACAAGCAGAGTGTAGCTGTTGTAGCAGACAGGTCTGCACAACCTTTTAAGGATAGTGCTCCCTGCTTGGAGAAGAATCTAGACCTGACTGATAACAGTTTGCTTTTTAGTCAGAAGTGGCCACTTTTATCTTAACAGAAAAGGATACATTTCATTAGGAAGAAGGTCACTCTTCCCAGTTACAAACATATAAATAAATAACAACAGAAAGCATCTTGCCCCTCGTCAAAAACCTTTTAGGCTTTGACTTTTAAGAAAGGTAAAATGGACTGAAAGCAACTCACTCCTAATGAATATTGATGCCAGATAAACATCTTCAAAGTGCCCTTGAAAGCCTGCATAAATAGTTTCGCTTAGTTTGGTTTTAGTTTTAATAGAACTGCGTATTAAAAAAAAGGAAATCTGAAAACCACACAAGGGAGCTCTTGTGGGAGGAATGACCTCTCAGACCATGTTCAGAGCCCCACAAAGGCTGCTGCCACATCCTGCAGCCCTTCCTAACCCTAAGTGACTGCAGTCACTGAGGAAAGGTTCATTTATGAATGAGGGCAGCAAACAGCAATGATAAAGTGAACAGGTACCACGTTCCAGTTCCTTGCTGACAGCAAGTGAAATTTATCTCTGTGTCTCACCTGGAAAGCTCCTCAGCTGCTCAAAATAGCAAATGACAGCAACATCTGGAGTTAGGGCATCCCTTCTTTGTCAAATCCTGAACCATATTCTGTGTTAAAAGATTACTTGATGGGGCTTAACCTTTTGGGTTAAAAATATGCCATATTTAAATGTACTGAGAGGAATATTTTAAGCGCAACTGTAATTGTTCGGTTGAGATATTCATGTAATTACATGTGATATTCAAGTCATTACATGAGATATCCATGTCATTACATGAGATACTGATATTTTATCCAAACACAAGTTTGCTGATACCCACCATGGCAAAAGACAACAGATAATACAGATACTAAACGTGACACCAACCAGAATCACAAAACAACTTTCTGGCAGAGGAAATCAATGGGGAATCTGGAATGTCCTCCTGCTGGGCCTACACATGGTAATCCACTCAGTGAATGAAAACCTGGATTGTTTCACTGGAACAAACACAGGGAGCAATGGGAAGCCAGAGCTGCAAAAGTTTTCATTTAATGAACTTGGTACACTAATCCTGTTCCCATAACTCAGCCTGACAGGCTGACTTCCCACCTGAAAGAAGGCAGCTTCTTCAACCTGAAACCACCTACAGAGCCAGCCACATGCTCACTGCTGCCTTTATTCCAGAGACAGGGCATGCCTGGATACTGCTGGGGAGCCAGCAGAGCACTGGAATAAAATCAGGCAATATGTCTTGAATCATGCTCCAGTGTGCTCGGGATTAGAAACACACCTTGAAAAAGGGAAAGGTGGTCAAGAAAAGTTACCACAAATCTGTCTTCAGGGTGATCTTCATTCAGCAGCAAAGCTGACAAAGTCCAGTTTAAAAAGGTTTCAGGGGAATTAAAGGGTGCTGTTACAAAGACACGCTACAAAAAGTGTAAACCCAGCACGAAGCTTCTAAAAGCAAAAACAAGTGCCCTTTGTGAATATTTTTGTTGCTGTTTGTACAGTGAAGCATAAACAGCTACCTAGAAAAGTAAAGTGGTGCTACTCTTCACATAAAGATTAAAAACTTTGTGAACTGAGCTGAAACTCCCAGAATATCAATGTTTGAATATCAATTGTATTTGGCTAGCAAAAAAAAAATAATGATGCTGTGAATTTCTTTCTCCAATCTGTGTTTAGATTTACCAGAAGTTCAGGTTTGTAACCTTCTCCTCAATGCCAAACCATTTTTCACTGACAAGTCACTTTCTTCCCCATTAGAAAAGGACAGACAGAAGTGTCACGCCCTAAAATCAGATCAAAGCTCTGAAAATATGAACTGGCATGACTGGTTGTGCTCTCTATAACAGATACTATTCATAGTTTTAAAAAATTCTAAATTCTCCTCTCTTTCTTGCCTGACTTCATTGCCTCCTTATTTTTCAACCTTTGTTTTATGTACTCCAGGAGCTCTTGCTTTCTACAGCTCTGATTCAGGAAGTTTAAAATACACTTTAATTTAAGCATGTACCTATATCCTAAGGGGCAAGGCATATATTTAAGTGCTATTCTAGATGGATGCCTTTTTCTCTCCTCTCTGCCATTTTTATCCCCTAGAGTGTCTTTACCAGGTAAAACACAGATCCAATTGTGTTAATCCTACTAATTTAGGGTTTATTCAGACAGGATCAAGACAATTCTAAACCCCCTGCTGCTTAAAAACTTCTGTCTTTTATCATGTTGTTACTGCGAATTAGTACTAAATGTAGATGAACTAAACAGGTATTTAATTTCTGGTCTTACACAGTTGGAAGAAAAAGGCAAACAGCACTGAACTGTTGCTGTTAAAGGAATCAAATTTAAAAGGAAGCCCCTTTTGATATTAGGCCCTTAGAATCTGCAGAAATAAAGATCCATATTTGAAATGTGAAGTGGTAAAAACTGTAAAAAGCTGACAGCTCATTACTGCAAAACAGTAAAAAGCTTGGTGTCAAAAGCTACAAGGTATGTGGAAATGCTTCCATAATTTAAAAAGAGTAAGGAGAAGGTGATAATTTTAAATGCAGCTATTTGCTAGCAATATGATCACTTTCTGAGAGGTAACCACAGTCTGGGAACCGTTATCCTGACAGGCACATTAATGCAAACACTTGCTTTGAGAAATTGTTGGCTCATACTCTTATTTCATCATCTAATCATAAACTCACTGCTAAGGAAAATACAAACCCCCAGACAAGTGCTTTGGTCCTCTGATGTGAGTTCAATGCCACTTTAAACAGCTCCTCCTGTCCCTTCTGCTGAAGCAAATGATACTCATCTACAAATGATGAGGCTCCATATTTTTAAGATCTTAATTTCTGTGTCCTTCTAAATTAAATAAGTGTTGCTTATTTGCTCAAAAATAAGCAACCTGAAACTTCAAAAAGTTTGGGGGTTTTTCTGTGTGAAAACATTACTTTCATAGCTGTCTGGAATGAAACACTGCCCAGGTTTGTGGCTCATGAATTCACCCTTGGTTTTTTTCTATCCACTTTCTTAAGAGATTATTTCCATTTTTAGCCTTCCATTCAATGACAAAAATACCTCAGCTAGAAAATCCACAGTGGGACCTTCCCTTTGACACAAGGGGCTGCTTTTCCCAGGAAGAGATGACCCTCAGCTGCCAAGCCTGCTGATATCCCGCTATACAACAAATTCCAGTCCATAAAATTCCAGAGGAAGAAAGGTCAGTTCATAGGGCAATCAGCAATCAGTTAAAAAGCATTATTGCCTTAAAAGCTGCAAGTTTCATCCTTCAATGCAACACTCACTAAATATAAGCAGGGAGAGCACACATAATGGAAAAAAAGCTGCTGTTACAGCTTTAGCCAAAACATGATCTCCTGGAATCCCTGTAACAATCCACGTTCACATTGTGCAAATTAAACGGTAACTATGAAAACAAGCTTGAAATAACATATCTTAAATCAGAGTTTCCATTTCACTGAAGTGCTTGCACTTTGTTAAACGTCAGGGACAGAGCATGGCCATTAACTGCAGCAACATCACAAGTGCACCCAGTAAAAACTCAGCTGTAATTGCTTGAGGAAAGAAATAAATTTCAGACCAAATACTTTACTTCAGATAAAAAAAAAAACAAAAGGCAAGAAACAAAGACCTGTCAGATGACAGAAGAGAAGAACAACAAGGCTTTTGAAATATTCATACTGGATGTGAACTGTAACACTTATTTGGGAAACAATACGTGGGGAAGCAACAGGAGGAGTATTTAAAGATTACAGATTAAAATTAATTGTCTTGATTGACTGTTCGGTTTAAATAAATAAGATTATTTATTGGAAAGTATTTGCCAGATAGATGTAAATCCATCTTTGGTCATTTTATTTTTCTAACAGGGAGTAAAATTACAGTGGTCTGGATTAGTACCACAGCTGCACTCCCTCAGAACATCAGTGACTTACAGATACGCCTTTTAATGCAGAATGCTCTCTTTAGTGTTGCAGAAAAAAAAGACACGATTTCCTGAATTCTGTGGGAACTTTGGCTTCCTGAGAGCACATTTAGCTTATTCTCATAAATCTTCCTACCAAACGCAGAAAGCGCAGGAAAATTCACTCTTACTTAATCAAACTTATGAAACAAGGCTTTTTCAAAACAACCTCCAAGCAGTTCAGCTGGGTGTCTACCCTTCACTGCTGCTTTCAGGTCTTGCTTTTTTTTTTCATTTACATGTGAAATTGCTGTGTCAAAAATAGAAGAGCACAAGTTACCTTTGCGTGTGTTGCTATTCAGGCTTCAACCACACGGTGTAAAAGAAATACAACAGCACTGGCAGGCAAACATTTAAAAAAAAAGAACAACAGCTCTTCCATTCATTCCCCTTTTGGCCTCCCTGTGAGCACCAGCCTGGGGCAGGTAGGGTGATCAATAATCGATCAATAATCGATCAATAATCCAGGAAGGGCAGGCGGCACGTGGCTCTGCTCAGCTGAGCCTTGTCCAAGAGCCCTGCCAGCAGCACAGGATGCTGGTGGCTGCAGGTCGGCTGGGGTCAGCATTACCATCACAAAACCCTGTTGTTCCTCACTTGTAACTCGGACAGACGAGTGGCCAGATCAAAGGGGCGCCTTTGAATTTGCAGGAGTGAGGCTGGATTAGGAAAGAAATTTATGGCAGCCAGCTCAGAGCGCTGTTCAGCAGTTCAAAAGCGCACGGCAGGGCGAGCGGGGAAAATGTGTGAGAGCCACAGAGAACTGTTCTCCTTTCAAATGGTTCACAGTGATTGTGCTCACAGCAATGACAGAGTCCATGAGCCAATGGCAGCCCCCTGAACGCGGCTCAGTGCCGCAAGAGATGCACAAGAACAAATTTCCAGGGCTACGTTTAATCCTCTCTAAATTAGGCATAAAGCAGAGTTTGTCGTCTTGCTGTGCTTCTCAAGTCCCTTCAATAAAAAGGTAATCTAGAACTCATTATGAACAATGCACAAAACAAAGAGAGGGCGGTGAAAAGAAGGAAAAAGAGACATTTCCTCCCCACGTCCAATGGTTCTCAAAGGAATTTCCATGTGACTGCATGTAAGACTATATCCCATTTACAATAGTGAAACTATCCTATTAGCCCTTGGGAAGCCCTGGTGGGACTTCAAACAGCAGATTTTGAAGTTACATGCAAGCATCACTGTGCAAAGGCTAAAGCTACCTAGAAGAATTGCCATATTCCATGATTTTCATATTATCATTTCACTTAGCATTAACTCAGTAATATCAAGGATTGGTCTGTGAAACCTGTGGAGAAAAACAGCAAGCAAATGCAATTCATTTCTTTATGTTAAACATTTGTTTATGGGTTTTTTTTTCTTCTCACTCCCAAAAAGGTTTCCTGAAAACCATGGACAGAGACAAAGCTTTCATTGTTCAGTATCAATGATTGCACAACTTTTACTTTAGAACATCATGTTCCCAAAGAAGGATCTTGATTATTTATTTCACACTTTCCCCCAATTTATACACCACGGCTCCCCCACAACAGATTACAGGTTTTAAGGAATAGAAAATGTGGCTGTGTGAACAAAGAAAATATCAGTAAGTTACTACTGACAGACAGCCACAGCCAAAGCCTTTTCATGAGCTTTGTTGATCCTTTTGAAAAACATAATTTTAGCAAGCTAACTCTTTCCAGGGGAAGGTTTACTTGTTAAAATTAAAGGGATCACCTGCAAAAATATGAAAAATAGGTTTCCTCTCTTGAATTCAAGGCCCAGGAACATTACACAGCTTTCCTCTATTATCTCAGTCATTATTAACTTATGGATAGGCTTAGCATCTAAATATTTGTAAGGGAAAAAGAAAGGGGAAAGAAGTAGCAGAAAGATATTCCATGAACCAGAGAGAGAACAGCTGCAAAAGGGACCAGTAAAAGTTATGATGCAAGGCACAGCATCCTCACTGAGAGGCCTGATAGAGCTCCTTCCTCTTTCCACCCCTATGTGAGCCCATCGTGTTTTTGGGCATCACAAAGAGAAACTAAATTGCAACCGCAGTGCTCTCACCACAATAGGGAACATTAGCTCCTTTGTGGGGATGGAATACTGAGGGCCAAAAAACAGTCACCAAAACCATCTGTAGAATATGGGAAGGGGATTTGGTAGAGTTGCTCAAACCCTTGACAATAAAGCACTTTTCTTCTGAAACAACAGCAGCTTGGCCATTAGCATTTCAGCACATGCAAAAAACGCGTAATTCCGTGCCATTCTGGGAGTGAAAGAGAGCAGGGTTTGGCAGAGCTTTTTCTGACTCAGCCTAGTTAATACCAGCAGTGGGAAGGGATTCAAGTGTTTTCCTTCCAGTGATCCTGCTGGCAGAAGTGTTGGCATTTTTGCCAAGCTCTAGATGCAGAGAAAGGCAGAGGAAGACAATTTCCTGCCTTAAAGCTGCCCCATCCCAGCCTCAGGTGTATGAACTATACAGGAACTGACTGCAAGTCAGAGCCATCAACACTGAGAAAGACAAAACAAATAGGTCTTATTTCATTTCTAGCTTAGACACTTCTAAATTTGTCATTAGAAATTTTGTGCTATGGATTTCCTTTTTTCTTTTTCCTTTTAATTGTTAGAATGACTATGAAGCGATTGAAAGTGAAATACTTAATGCCATACTGGGTCTGCTTTTGAATGGACTTCATAGCTTCATTCCATGTAGGAAATCAGTAAAATGTCCAAACAGTCTCTACAATGCATACAAACAAAATAAATTTTGAGAGTGGTTCTTCAGAAAATTCTTTGCAGAGTAAAATAAATAAATCCATTTGAAGAACATTCCTCACCTATTTTGACAAAGACGGGCTGATATTTGGAGGGTCTGGATTCAGCCCCAAGTAGCCGTGAGAAAAAAGGGGGGGTGAAATTCTTCTGTCAAAATGCAGACCACATAACTCTCAAGCCATCAGGGATTTTCTCCAACTTCATTTCTGGTTTTATTCAAGGATTTGGATCGGTCTTATAAAATACCTTGAAACTGGTGTAATCAATTACTTCATACCAGAATTATGCCCTGCGTTCACACCAACGCTCCTGCAAACCACTGAAGACTAAGAAGAGGTGCAGAATTGATGTGTATGAGCAGTGAAACCTGAACACTTTGATTTTTCACATTCCTGACCGATGAGGCTTCGGGCAATCCAGTTTATCTGTAAAAAGAAACCAGCTGGCAGCCAGAAAACCCCAGGGTTTGGCACTTAAGTCCCTCCTTCCTTATCCACAGGCACCACAGTCCAACAGGTAGCCCCGAGGCTGCCTGTGGATAGGCAGGACGCCTCCTTCTCCTTGCATCCAGAAGGCCCCCAGAGGGACAGAAAGAGGGTTGAGGATGGCTCTGGGTCCCAGAAAAGGGAGGGAGACCAAAGGCAGCCAAGGCTGAGGCAAAAGGGACCGAAAGGACAACAAACGCTCCAGCACAGCGTGGTACCTGCTTTGCTTTCCCCTCTTTTAGAGCACTCCCTGATCAGGAATGGGTACAGAACCCACATCAGAGGTCAGATCTAAGAAGCTAAAACAGGCACTAAAAATGTAAGGTTCTCATGTAAGGCCCGAGGTAACAGCAAGTGGAGTTTCACCAAAGCTGCTAAAAGATGAACCAGAGCCCATAAAAACAGGCAGAGCCAACAGACCAGGATATTCTTGCTGGACACAGATGTCAGTCCCAAAGCAGATCTTCAGGTTGTGGCACCACATCACAAGTGCAGTGTATTTCCCCATTATTTGTCACAGAAAACTTTGGCAGAGTCCTGAATTTAACCAGCCCAGGTCAATCAGCGCTGCCCTGCTGATCCCCTCCCTGTGGCTGGCACACCAAGGCCTGAGCTCAGCAGCTCCCTTATTTCCTTATTTCTAAGGAAATATTTCTTAGGACACTTATTTCCTCCTCTATCATTCCTCCTCCGTGATTTCCACTGGGAATTGCAGTGTGGTTGCTCATGGAGGATTTGCTGACTCCTCTTTTCCTTTTTTAATGTGAATACCCCTATTTCCTAGATGGAAGCTGGAACAGACCTAGGTCATCCACACCTTTGCTTCCCCTGCCTCCTTCCTTCTCCATTTGTCCAGTATGTGATTGTTTCCTACAATGTATTTCTTCCCTGCTTGCTGGCCTGGTAATGTCTGATTTATGCACAGCATGAAATCAGCACAGATAATTAATTACGTGTTCTCAATGAACGCACAGCACACTGCCTACCCAGAACTCCAGCTCCCACACCAGCAAACGGCCAACTGAATTCATTTACAAAGCAAACAATAACGCTGCTCACCAGCTCCTTAAATTACTTCTAGAGGCCTTGAAACATTTTCTGTAACTCAGAATTTGGCATTCTGAGGATAAGGTTACTTTTTCCTACTGATCCAGTTTGATTTCTACTAATTTTCTGCTACATGTTTTACTCAGTTCCATTTGTAATTTAGTTACCACAGAAAAAGAGTAGTCTTGGGGTCTGGATTGTATTGTATTTTTTTCCCCTCTTTTCCTCAGCTTCTACCAACAAACCTGGCCGTGTTATAATAGCAAGAAAGCATAAAATACATCTAAGCAATGAATAATATTTGAGGAAGAGGATGTAGGCAAGAGTTTCACCTAACTCTCATCTGGCATTTTGTTTTAAATATTTTTTTAAAGGTCAACTACTCTTGAAGGACTTTAAAGGTTGAGCAGAAAGATCTCCATATCTGAACAAAATACAATATCCATAAGTTAGTAAAGCAGTGCAAAAATGTTATGGATGGGGGAGTTTGACAAATTACAAGGTCAGTAATCATCATACTTCACTTCCTTCTTTTTTGCACTTGCTATTTACACTCCAGATCACAAAAAGCACACAAGTTTTCTCATGTTTGTGTTGCTGCTCCACGTGCAGCCTGCAGCCACCCCATACAACAGCAATACCAAAGGCACAGTGTATTTCTGTCTGCCAAAGGTACCCCCAGCTTTCTTGAAAGAGGCAACTTTTCCTCTCAAAGGTGCAACAGAACAACTGCAAAGTGAGGCAGATCAGCAAACCCCTCCCTGTGGCCTACGATTGCAGCAGGCTGTGCTCAGTGAAGGCCTTATCTGGTGACCCCACAAGACTCAAACTGCACCGATGCATTCTCCCGTGTCCAAACACATGGCCCTGCTTGTGGCCATAGAGCAGCTCTGTAGTGGTTTGGGCAATTTTCATTCCAACCTTGGGCAAACGTTCATTAGTGCTGACCTTGAGCTGTTAATAACTGCAGTTAACAGGGAACCCACAATTATCATTCCACTCCTTGTCTCTCTTCCACAATTTCCTCTGACAGTCTTTGCCTCCACACCAGTATCCAAAACCTAATTCTCAGGCAGCAGGAAAGCAAGCAGGTAAAGTGAAGGATATAAAAGAGTTTAAAGATTTAATATCCACCTCATCCTTTCCCCCATTTCAGCCTGCAGTTCATCTTCTGAGGCAATGAGGATGAACAGATGCTGGGGAAGCTCCTCATGGTCCAGGGCCCTGAGGGACTCTACAAATAACCACAACGCTCAGGAGAAGACATCTTTCATTCTCTGTCCAACATTAAACACCAATTTCTTTCATCTATGAACTCTTTAATCCCTGTGAGATAAAACTGGTGTAAAACAAGTCATAATACAACAGGGGGAAAACAACAGTAGAGTGGCTGACGGTGGGTTCAGGGACCAGCTCCTGTAATGTTGGAAAAAGGCCTCTCCTCAACATTCCTCTTAGGGTGATTCCCAAAATAAGCACCTCCTTTTGTTAGCTTGTCTGCTTTTTACAAACTGAGTCCTCTGCTGTGCCCTTCACATCTCCAAAGGATAAACAGCCAACAGTAAATTAGGGTTGGGCCCAAAACTTCCCCAAAAAGACTCACAGAAGAACAAATATTGACTGACCTATCTCTTGGTCTTATTTCTATTTTGTAGCAAGGAAAGTGCTGTGTGTATAGCTTTGTATACAGGCCCACGACATGTTAAGAAAAAATAAAAATCTTATTTACAATCACATGTACAAACTACTTTGGTACCTCAAAGATATCCTGAATGCATCTTAACCACCCTTGCATACAATCAAAAAAAATCCTCTTTTTTGCGTATTTTTTTTTGTCTTTGTTCGTGTCAATGTAATCTGTGGATAAAAGTCCCCTTACAGTTCAAATGATCATAAATTCAATTTCCCCACCTGTTAAAACCAAAGATAGACGCACCATGTGCAGACACTCTTTGAGGACAGTTTTACTTTGGAAACAACTGAGGTGCAGTGTAGGATGATAGCCACTGGGTTTTCAGTGCTACTGAAAAAGCCAGCTGAAATTCAACTATTTCTTAAAGCTACCACTATTTCCTCATTCCCTGCAAAGACAGACCAAATTTTTATGAGTTGCACTTTATGATTTTTGGAGTTTTTTTCTTCTGAGAATCTCCCTTCACTCAGCAAAGGCTTTCGAAGCCCCAAATATTTGGAAATGCAGCCTGTGCTAGGCTAATCAAGGCAAGTGCTTATTTACAACATCCCTGCTTGACTCAGTAATCTCCCCTCTTTTCTTCGTAAGCAGGACCTGAAACTGTGGGACTTTAGTTTTTAATACACCATGAAACCAGGACCTGATCTCTGCCCATTATACACGGGGTCATTTCTGACACACATTCTCTTTTTCATGAATTTAATCCATGCTACAGCTCTCAAGAGATTAACTGCTGCTACAGCACAATCACAGCAACTAAGGCTTACTTTGACTCCTGAAAAGTTTTGGGGGATTTTTTTTGCCTCTTTCTTTATTTGGGTAGGGTTTTTTCATTCCTTTCTTTGTTAAAAAAGTTGTGGGGGAAAGGAATAAGA
Organism: Prinia subflava; assembly: GCF_021018805.1. NCBI lineage: Eukaryota > Metazoa > Chordata > Aves > Passeriformes > Cisticolidae > Prinia > Prinia subflava. The sequence continues at coordinate 3,312,453 of NC_086271.1, forward strand.
AGGACTCAAGCTATTAATTGATGGTAATTGTTCTTATTTCATAAGCCTGTAAATCCTCTTTTTTTCCATATAATAAAAGCCTTTCAGATCCTCTGAGCAAAAAATGTACTGGATTAACTTCTATTATGCAGCTCAGGAATCCCCAGGCCAGAAGAGGTGACTTTAGCTTCCACAAGAAAAGTCTCACTGCAATAATTTATGGTTATTCACTAGGGGAAACTTTGCAAAACCTTCCAAAAAATGCAAGCATGGCAGCAGCTCCTGCTGGGATCAGGAGTATCACTTGCAGCACTGCTTTAACCACAGTTTCACCTCCACACTTGTCGATGCATAAATCTTTCATTATCGCTGGGAATAACTGAATGACACCTGGGAACAACACTGGAGATGAAAAAACACCCTAAAGACTCCACCATTTCCTCAAAACAGATGAATTTGAGAGGTTTAGCCAAACTATTACGGTCAGGTTCATGTTAAATATACTCATTTTGTGTTCAGAGCATTCTTGAAATGGAATAAGAGATAAAGCTGTCCCTGCCCTGCAGTTAACAACCATGGTGTTGTCATTAATATGGACTGAATATTTCACTTGTGACCATATATAGAGAAATCATTGCAAAAATCCTGGTTATTTAAATTTCTCTCACTCCTTAGCACATTTTATTTAAAATATAATACGCTTCTGTTTTCAGGAATATATGACAAATATCCAGTCAAAATTAAAGGGTGTCACAATCTAAGTGTCAGCCACCAACCTTTGGAAAGAAGGGTCCAAAATAAAAAAAGCATTATATTTTTTATGCATTTTGTTTTCAAACTGTATTTCTTAGACCATTTCTAAGATACTCTGTGAAATGTACATACTGAGTATTTAGTTCCAGTAAAATTTCAAATGCACACATTTGTATTTACCATGTTTTACTACAGCTGAATCAGTGTTTAGGGTACAACATGCTAGAAAATACTTCACACTGGTATTTTTAAAAAATGCTATTTATGGTTTTTATGCAACAGCTCTGGCAAAGGTAAAACATCTTTGTTCATAGCTTTGCTCCAACTAACCTATCTTCCTTCAACAGAAAGGAAATCCCTCAGCTGTTCTAGAGAAAATTTTTGTGTGCTTACATATAAATATTTACATACGTGCAGTCACACACACATGCAGACAAAAATCGTATTTTGGCAACCAAGAGAATTCTGAAGGGATGCTGCATGAGGCTATCCCTCTCTTTTCTCACTCTGGCCACATTCTTAAATAAATAAACAAATGCAATGTGGTGTGAGGACAGGAGAGATATTTAATAATGCATCCATTTGTTCTGAGCCTTCAAAGGCTCAGTGACCTTCAAAGCTGATCAGGTGGGGCTGTGCTTGAATTCCCACCAGCCACAGCTCCAATAATGAAAGCTCAGCATCACTGGGAGTGAGAGCTGCTCTTCCCACTTCCATCTGGATCACAAATACATTCTGCAGCTCTGTGCTGCTAGAATCACTGAGTCATTGCATTATTAAGGCTAGAAAAGGGTTAAAATTAGTCTCATATTAATAGCAATGCACTGAGGTTATTGTTTCTATCAATTTCTTCTTCTCCCTCAGGAAAAACAGAGAGAAGAACCAGTGTTTAATTTCTCCCATGTTCCCATTTGAAAGGAGCAGTTAACAGAAAATGATCTCTCTACCATATAAAAACAGATATGAAGGGGAATTTATTTTTTTTAGATAGCAGATTCAAATTTAAGCTGTATTCCTCTGCAAACACTTCAGATCCCTGAGCATTTAGGGGTCTTTTGAACTCTTGAATGAGCTGCTTTTAGTTTGTTTCCCATGAAAGAGGTTGTAGCTTGCATGGGATAGAAGTGAGCACTCCACAGCATCCCAGAGACCAAAAGGGGGTACCAAAAATTAACTCCAACAACTCACTGAGATGTCTCTGTCCCACTAACGTGTTTCAAAAGCTGTCAAACTTCTTTCCTTAACCTGCAGCACCAGGAGGAGATCCAGCTCCAAAACCCTGACCCTCTGCCCAGGTTGGGATGTTCCACACTCTAAATTAGGCTGAGCTGTTTGGAGAGGGACACCCAGGAGAGACCTATTAGCACCTCCATGGCTCAGGCCACTCTGCTTGATTACACATTCATTGAAATTTAATTAATTTTTAATTTCCCACTAACCTCAGCTATTATAAGTCAACCAGGCCAGGGAAATGTTCACTGAAATATGAAACTGTCTGTGGAAGAGGCGCCTGAGCAGAGGTTCAACTTCAGCAATCTGTCACTTGAGAGACAAGAACAAAGCAAATTACTTTGCACAGAAATTAGTGGAAAATAGTGCCTTGATTAATTATGCTGTTTCAGAAAGGGCACAAGAAGAAAAAAGATGTTATACCAGCACTGAGATCTGTAAGTCTGAATCTGGTATTCCAGCTAGTTGAATGGTCCAGTCATCTGGAAAATCCATTTCTTATTTTGTTTAACCATTCTGGGGGGTTTGTTTGTTTGTTTACAAATGAAAGAGTAAAACTCATTTTACACAATAAAAACAATGAAAAATAATACACAATATTACCATTTCTGTATCTATTAAAGCAATATCTAGGCTCCTCACAGATGTTTCTCTGACTGTCCTCAGACTTCTCTGCTGTAGCTCCAGGGAAAAGCAAATAATCTTACTTTGAGATATTGGCAGGTTTGATAAAGACTTGATATCCTCCTTCCTGTCTCTTGCAGCTTTATTAGCATCACAGTCTTTATCAAATACATTCATACAACAGGAGTAGGTTTCAGTTCCACCAAAATTATGTCTCATGCGAGATCCACAACCTCCTGTTATCAAAAAAGATGGGGATAGGAGGAGACCCCTTGGTCTCCAGTTTTTAAAGTTCAGATTTTTTACGTCGGAAGTATGAATTCACACCTGGGTTAGACCCCACTGGTGTAAATGGAAGAGTAATTCACATCATAAACCCGAGTTGATTCAATATTACCCTATTAACGTTCATATATTGGGCACCACCAGTGGACGGCATAAGAAACATGGCACTGAACAAGTAAAAAACCAGTTAATCTTAGAGACAAACTGAGGCTTTACACCTCTGGTGCTACTTTTCTTCCTCCACTCAACACCCATTTTGCATTTACATCTCCTTACTCTCAATGCCACTTGGAAGCAAAGCTATTTTTCTTCTTTAAGGATAATATTTCATAGCCAATACCCTTAAAAGTGTAAGAACTACTACAAAAAGTATTTCATATAATAAGACCAGACATCCACAGAGATTCTATTGGTTACTTGAGACTATTTTTGTTACTGCATCTTCCTCAAAAGAGTACAGCAAGAAGAAAAAGGGATTTTGATGCTTCCTCAGAATATTTCCCCACACTCCAGGTAATTGTGGTAAAAGGACTTCTGAGCCAGAGAAAGTGCCTTTGTGCTTAATAACCTTTGACAGCATTTTCAGCATCCCCAGTGTCTCAAGGCTGACAGTACTATAACTTAAAGTGCAATTAGACAATTATTCAACAGGTTTAAGTAAGGAAATAACTACAGATGCCCTCTAGAAATGCGAAGATAAAACCATTATCTCACACCCCAACATATTATGGATAATTTACATTAGTTGGTACTGTAGGAAATTGAAGGAATATATCTTTAATCCTGGTACTCTTAGGATAGAAACAGAAATGGGAGTGGAAAGGTGGGAATTTTCTCTTTTCCAGGAGATAAAACTCTTACCTCAAACTTTGTTGGCACTAGTAGCTAATTTAAAAGTTGACACCTTTACTAATGGTACCAATGATGCCAGTTTAAAACTACGATACCTTTAGGAACAGGGAAGTCATCCCTGGTTGAATTTGGCTCCCATTCCTTTCTGGATAGAGCTGGTTTCAGTAGGAGCATTCAATATTTGAACCAGGACAGGTATTTCTTTTCCAGAGCAACTTCAAAGCCTCTCAGGCATGCAAGATCAGAGCTGATTGGAAAATCCTTCACCAAACAATTTTCTGCTCAAACATACTGGTCCATCAAGAGTGAAATCCCTCCTCAAAACTGACAGGATGTGTGCATGTGCATAAATATTTGAGTGACTGAGAAAGTAAATGAATTACCTATGCTGGAGCATACAAATCCAAAAACGTCATCCTAAAAAATCAGGTTATTGGAAGCTTACCACCTGGTATTTCAAAAATATTTTTATATTATATTCCAAGAATAATTTTTGGAGTGTGTTTAAATTACCAAAAAAACCCCAACCAACCAATCAAACTAAACTCCAAATCTAGAGATAAGGAATAAACTTTCCCTATATCCTCTTTGAAAGTACTTTACAATACATGCCCTAATTTTTATTTTCAAAGTTATTTTATTTTATTCCATTTCCTCTTGACTAGCTCATTTTACTTCGTATCAAGTGTCTAAAGAGAAACCAGAATGGTTAAAGACAAAGATTATAGAAACAAAAGACAGCTGATATTGCCAAAGGAAAACACAGATACGTGAACACACTATGGTTTCTTTCAAGCAGCTATGAACCTGCCTTTAGGAAGAGAGGAAGATATTATTTCACCTCAGAATGCAATGCCCACTTGAGTAATAGAAGAGGTGAGATGAATATAAGTATTCTTAAATTCTGCATTATCAAAGCACTCTGAGGTAGATTCACCTCCAGAATGATTTCCTGATAAAGCCTGGGAGATTTGTGTGGTTGTTTTTCAAAACTTTCCACAGTCCTTTTTTTCATCTCTACTTGGTTAAAGTGGCCTGCAGAACACAGCACCTGAATTAATCACAGCACCACAGAATCGTTTAGGTTGGAAAAGATTTTTGAGAAATTTGATTTGAAACTCAATTTTCAAAACCAAAGCACAATTGATGTGTCTGCAGGAAGAAAGAATGTGAGAGCCTTCACTAAACTTTTATCTTAAGGATAATCATAAGAAATAGCATTAGATTTTTACATCAGTATTTGAGAAAATAAAAGCAATGCATCTTCTGTAAGCCACTGGGCAGATGAGTTATGAAAGTTAACACTTATTAAGTGACCTAAAGGAAAGACATTTTAGGAACAGCAAAAGTCACCTCACTTCTCTTGCAAGGGGCTTTCTCATATGATCTCATCCATAGTGATACTACATTTATTCTTTTTCATTCTAAAAGAAGAAACCAAACCAAACTCTCACTTCTGATTTCTTTCATGCTAGCTCTTTTCCTCCCCTGAGACGGTTTAAACACACATTATGAGCTTGGTCTAGCAATCATTCAAAGCAGAATTCTGACACAAGCCCACAAGAGTTTTGTCTGCATGAGGACCACAGGCTTGGCCTCTTGTGAATACTTTCATTAACACTGAAAGGCCCCTTTGTTTACTGCATGACCAGAACATGCATATGTGCCTATAAATGGGAGGCATTTATCATTCCCTAACAGTGATGAGGTGGCCACGGTTCATGAAGCAAGCAGAGAGATGAGACTCAAGAAATCTGGGTTCTGTTGCTCACTGGGTGACAGATTTATGTGGCCAAGCAACTGCATCTTTTCCTATTTTAGTACTCTATTTGTAAAATGTAGGCGATACTTTATTGTGCTGCAGAGTGCTTTCAGATTAATGAATTAAATTCCCTGATTGATCATTAAACAAAGAGACTTCTTTGCAAACATAATCATCAGCGTGATGAAATATGAATGAGACACTATCCGCTGAGATGCAGGGGAAGCAGGAAATCTCTCATTTAACAAGGCTAAAATGTTTCCACAATACAAAGCTGTGGCTTGGTCCATCTTCCCTAAAAATACATTTCCTTCAACCACCAGGTTTTGTGGACCTCAAATGGCAGGCAAATTTTACAAAACAGAGAAACAAAAGAGAAGACACAGAATTAACTTGAGCCCTTACAGGAATTTAACCTCTCAGGACCCTTTTGGGGTGCAGTGCGCACCCCTTGAGTAGCCAGGTACCCCAAACCCTTTGAGCTCACAGGTGGCTTTGCTTTGGCAGCACCTGTGCAGTGCCAGCGCTGCCTGCCCTGCCCTGTGGTCACACTGGTGTCACCACAGTCCCCAGCCCTGTCCCCAGCATGCTTGGGACTGAGACATGCTCAACTCAGAGAGGCCAGGAGGGCAGCTCATCAAAAAAGAGCTCCCCAAACTGCGAAATGACTTCTCCAGGCTGCAGCTATCAGGTGTGAAACACAATAGACTGGCTGATTCTGTAGCAGTGACACTTTCAACACACTTAAAGCAGGAACAGGGCACAGTGAAGAAGGTCAGGAAATAACAATCAATACTACTCTTAAGAGTCACCTTCCCCTAGAAAAGCCCCTGAGGGGTTTTATCAGAAATTCTAGAAGTAGTGATCGCTCTGAGTGAGGAGCATAAGCTACACCCAGACAGGTCCTGAGCTCAGCTGAATCCAGGGGATAAGAAAAGATTGTATCAAGGGTGAAGAAAAAATAGGATTGTGGGTGAGCTGTGCAACCACTGGACACCAAGAAAGAAAAAAGAGATGGGGAGTGCAGGGAGACAGCTACAAACACCACTGTAGAGCACCTCAGCTCAACAAATCTGCCAGGAAATGGCATCTGATTAAAATAACCCATAATTCAGAATTAAAGAGAGCGAGCAAGAGACTGCCACTTAAAAAGAGAACGTTTCAGCTCTCATAAAAAATACATAACACTTATGAACAAAGCTGAGACGACACAAACTATAAAGTATTAAGAAAAAAACACCCATTTAGATCATAATAATTTACTGCATTGTTTGAGTAATTACTTTTAAGCTCTAAATTAATTATGAGCTTTACTCATGGAAAACCAGCCTAAAAAAGCTAAAATTTAAGTATTCCAATCACATTTCAGCTTGAGCCCAGCAAATAAACATTTTTTGGCTACAGACACAAGAGCCTCAAGGGCTTTTACATAATTCTAATACTTTATTTCTGCACCAAGCTTTCTTTTCATTGCACATGCCTTGATAGCTTGTTCCTTAAAACAGGGTTTTAAAACAGACCTCCTACATTTAAAAGCATCAATTATTATTTCCGCCAACAAACCAATTCATCAACTAGATTAAATTCACATACGTGCCTTTTTTTTCCTTTAATACTATGTTTTTCCAGATGAAATGTGTAACTGTTATTCACTGCTTTTTGCTTCATTTTTTTATTGATTACATAACTTGCATTAGGCAGAATTCTTCTATGTTCTGGCACGTTTTGGCTCTACGGACAGTGGACTGAGAGCCAGATTTCCCTGGTCACTGAGCTGAGCTCCTGCAGGCTGCCAGCCCCAGCACGGGGTCACCCAGCCTGATCCAGCAGCTTCTGTTCAGGTTGAGGTGGAGCATCCCATGCTGGGCCAAGTGGCCTCTTCTGGCTTCACCCCCATGGTTTCCATATGTTTTCAAATAAATCTCCCTGTTCTGTGTTTTGCAAATTGCTCTCTAAAGGCATGCAAAGAGAACAGACTCTCAGTTCTTCTCTTTGTGGGATGTATCTATGCATTTACACATATATATTTATACATATATATATATCTATAAAAAGGTATGTACAGAGATACAGGTACGACAGAAAGAAAATATACATCAAGACCAAAAAAAAAGGCAGAAAAAGAAAAGTTTTCTCTTAAGGAATTGCATCGACTGATTTGAACCAGAAGCCCAGACCCAAAGCCCTCAGGCATGCTGGAAGTTCAGTCCCGTGAATGGAGTAATTTATGCAAACTTCTAAATTACAGGGAACGAGCAAACCATTTGCAAACCATTTCCATATATTGCTAATTGGAGCATTTTTCATGTGTTTAGCTGTAACGAAACTGGGACCTCGAGGACTCTGTAAAATACAAACCCAAAAGCAATAAAAACAAAGCCTTCAGGTTATCATAATTCTTCTGTAACAAAACATGTGTGGGCCACTGGTGATATTTTTTGTAACTGATAAAATAATGCTTTTTTTTTTAATAAAGCCTTGATGTAAAAGCATTGCATTAAGTTTCTCAGTGGCAGGACTGGATCCTGAAGAATGAGAGCTGTAAAAAACACCAGGGTGTACACAGCTTTCTACAGTCTAACCTAAGTTTCAGCTGGACAAAATCACATTTGAACACACAGAATTATTGCAAATACTTGTGCTGGTGAAGCTCAGCTGCTGCCTTTTTATTGTTTTGGGAGATACTATTTTTAGATTAAATATGTGCTAGAGAATCTCTTTAACTACATATTTGTTTATTAAATTGATCATTTGAAAGCTGGACTCCATGTAAAAGTAAAGTCACACAGCCAAATGCTTTTGTTTTCTAATTGGATAACATTCACTAGAATTAATAGCACACAAATGGTACATATTTCGTTGAAATATTTCAAAGTTTATGTTGATGTTAGTTATAGAGGCTGGAATGTAAAAGAATGCCACTTGATTAATATTATTAGCACACCTACTGTCAGGTACTTTAAATCACAATACAAAGAAGTAATTTTGAGTGACTGACAAAGCTAAAGACCTTCTCTTGGTAAATTAGCTAAACGATTAATTCGTAATTTTGCAAATTCCATGATCTGATTCGTATTTTGATTTTGTATTTCACACATACAAAACTTTATTCCCTAACGTATTGCACTGCTTTCCTGACTGTAGAGAGAATGTAGAGAAAGGAACAGCATTTTATCAAAAAACACACATTCTCATCTGTCCAAGGGCTAATTGTTTGAAATTCTTGGCTTCTTCCCATTAAATCAACAGGAACTTCACAACTGTGACAGCAAAAGCAACAAGCCTGACACGTGGTTAGAGACTTCGCGTCTACAATATAAAGACAAAAGCAAATACATCCTCCACCAGGCAGCCATTCCCAATGTCCCACCTTCACAGGAGGCAAAAGCCAAGCTTTGCTGATGAGGAAAGCATTCCTCGTCCTTCTGGCCCCTGCCATTTTCAGCTGACAGCCCCCAGTGTGCCCTCATCTGTCTCTGTCACTGGTTCCAGTGGCTCCCACTGCGAGCCAGCCACCAGCATCAATCCCGAGCCCCAGTGCTGTCGGCTCTGAGGAGGGAAAGCTCCTTCCCCTGCCTACCCACAGCCTCCTGCCAAAGCAGGAAGGCAGCACACAGGCAGGAGAGCAGCCTGTGCAGAGGGCTGCAGGTCCACACAGGGGGAGAGGGTGAAGGGGAAAGTTATGTTAATAAAGGGAGGAATGAATGCTCTGACTTACGGATGGCTGCTGGTGCACAGGGTGCTCCTGCTCCTCGGGGAAAAGGACTCCCAGAGCCACTGGTCATTTTTACTCATTTCCCCTTCACTGAATTCCCCCAGAATGAACACACCTTTATTTGTTAAGAAACGTTCTACTGGAAGTTCCAAAAGCCTTGCAAACTCGCTTTTGATACCTCTCCAATGAGAATGCTGAATACCTCTATCAACAGCTGTCTTCATAAATATTTTTTTCCAATATTTACACAAAATCACAGTTGTCCCATCTCTTCATGTGCTCAACTTGACATAAAGGGAACTCCTAATGGGATCTGGGGTGAATGGGTCTGGTCACATCCCAGCGTCTCCAGTACATAATAGTCAAGTACATCTCACTCCAAAAATCTTCACAATTACTAGAGGGGAAGTAAGGAAAGGAAGGAAAAATGATACATTTTCTTTTTTCCGTCCTCTAGAAACCTTCTCAAATTACTGCAGGAGGTGACTGTTATCCAAAACTAGTAAGTGTTTCTAAATTGTTTGCAGAGAGAATATATAACACTGTTTTTTAAGTTGTTTTTAAGTCAACCTTTGGAAACAGACAGATTTTCAAGTAATGGAAACATTCTATAGAAAGTCAACAAACCCATCATCAAACACCACAAAACAAAGCAGAAATGCCCCAAAGCAGATTTACAGTCTGCAAGGAAAGACCAAAAGTCTTAACTGTATCAAAACACATCACCTCTAAGATGTCAAGAGAATTTCTGAAGTCCTTACTCCCAGCAACTCTTTTCAGAGTCTCGCATATGATCCCATAAAATCAATTGAATCCCACAGCAGGGTTATGAATGCATAACCTTGCGTTCACATGTGTTTGGGCAGGGGGGTTGGGAATCTGATAGACTTGATCAAACTGATCCAGGATGAAATCCCCTTCCTGCCTTCAAACCTCAAATCCAGCAAGAAGATGAATGTAGAAGGCAGGAACACAACACAGAATCCTATATGCCTAAGAAAAATAACTTAGGGGAGCACAGGATCACTAAGGCTGGAGAAGACCTCCAACATCATGCAGTCCAACCTTTGACCAAACACCATCCAGCTCTGGGAGCTCTGGAAAGGAATTATTGCACAGAAAAACCCAACACATTCAATTCCAAAGAAGCATTTAATCCATGTTTGAATAAGCTCTTTACTAAACAGGCTTGTGCCTGAACACCTGCTTTTACCACAGGATTTGGCAGTGCTTTGTGTATTTTTCAATTAAAGACCAGTATTTAACTTCTGGGGGGAAGCAGGGCCTACTTGCTCAGGGAAGAGATTAAAAATTAAAAGGTTAGGCTGTTATCACACTGCAGATGTGAATCAGAGGTAAAACTCGAAATCCAATTGTGTGAAAACTCATGCCAGCTGTATTACTGTCATCACATTTCAGATTTGCTGTGGATTAGAACAGATCAGTAGCGTGGCTGCAGTGTGAGGGCAAACAAGGATTAACTTTTACCCAGCCCAAAAAGCTCTGCCACCCTCTTCCTCCAAGCCTCTGAGGGATCCATCACGTGATACCCTCCTCTCACCTTCTGGAAGTGGCTAAAGAAAGCAGGGAGAGGAGGACTCTGAGTTCTGCTGCACACACACCTCCTCCCTGGCCACAGCAGCTGCTTGCCCATGAATATGGCGTGAAGCAGCTGTTCCCAAAGGATGAGGATGATAAACTGCACCTCTGAGTCATCCCTACAAGGGTACACCATGGATGTGACCATGGTTTCTATGTCACATCACTGACCAGCGCTTTATTTCATGTCCCTCTACTAAGGGCACTGCAGAGCAGGGCTCAATCCACTGGACAGAAGGCTTTTCAAGCTCAAAAAACCCCCCTCTAGTCCACTAGGTTTAGAACAAGATGCAGTCTTTTGGCTTTCGAGTCAACAGAATCATAGAAATTTTTTTTTAAACTACTAACTGCAGCATTTAGGTTTCAGTGAAATAAGTATATTTTATTTCTTATGATGATTTTTTCTCTCTAGTCTCTTTCCTCTCATTCTCTTTCTTATTCTGACCCTCTTATGAAAATGCTTTTAGCTTTCTTCCACCATCTGCTGTGGTTGGTGTGAGCAGAGAAAAGACACAGAAGCTGATTCCCCTTTTACTGTTGATTTCACTCCCAGTTCATCCCCTCACACAGGGTGAGAAACAAGACTGGCATTGCTTATTAAATGCCATGCACATGTGAAAACTTCGTGTTTTCCTAGTCGCATCCTCTGCCTTCACAAATATTCATATGAGCTCGAGGTGAAGGCTCTGGACACTCGAAGTCAAAAACGTCAGAGACATTATACACTGCATAAAAGTAGCAGCTGAAGGAATGGTTTATTAATTAATGAAGATGAAGGTTCACTAACTGTGCTTTCCTGAGATTTCTAACCAGCTACTTCTTCAGCTAAAATGTCTTGGTTCCCACCCAGCCTCCTCCTCCTCCCCAGGATAACTCCGGTTTTGCAGCTGCAGCAGTGATCTCATGCTCGTGGTTAATACACCTTGACTCCACTTCAAGTCACAGTCCCTCAGCCCTGTTTCAGTTTTCTATTTTATCCTTTTGGGAGCAAAACCTGAAAATTCGTAAAACAGATTTTAAGAGTAGCTTCTTAAAATAAACTGCCCAGAGCTATCATCTCAGTATTAGGATCACATTACCAAAAACAGGGCAAAAAAAATCTTGTTAGACCTTCAAGTTGTTCTGGCATTTAAAGAGCCACATTACAGCACCTGGAGAAATCTAACTATTTTATCTAACTATATATAGAAATCTATATATTTTTGAATAATGTGCTTGTATTTCTTTTAATAATAATAATAATAAGGACTACATTATGCCATTCATTAGGAAAACAAAAGAGGAATTTTTAGTTACTGGATTATACACCATCCTAATATTAATGTGGCATTAAAAATTGCTACAGAAGATATTTATAAATAAACACTTTTCTAGGGGTGTACCTCAATCTCAAAATTACCTCTTACAGAGATAAAGAGGCTGGTCAGGTTAGGTCAAACTCTGCATAAGTGACCTCTGCATAGGGTTGCAAAACATCAAAGAACATGTTTAATATTTGGCTTTAATATGTTTGCCACACTTTAGTTCTTTTCTTAGCTCAGCTGGGTAACAGATGACCATTTCACCATATTTTACTGCTTTACCATAATCACCTCAGAGATGTTCTCTTTTCCTTTTTTTTTTCCTAAGAGAAGGAAAGACAAGTTTTTTCTTCTTTAAACAACATCTTTTTTATCCCATCATCATCATGGGGGGACGGGGAATGGGACACACCAAAACTTTGTATTTCTAGGTGGGAGTGCACTGCTGGTGGAAAGTTTTTTGTCACTTGTTTACTGGCATTTTTTAAAGGTAAGGGCTGGGCACTCTAAGTAATTTATTCTGTTATTCTCCTTACCTTAAAAAGCCCTGCCACATCAAAAAGAATCGGTGGGGCTTTTTACATAGAACTAATTATTGTGACAAATGATTCCCTTTCTCCAAAGTGGAGGACAAATGAATTCTCCATAAGATTTTGAGCTCCTGATGACCACTTTACTCCTACTGACCACTGCTGGTTAGGATGAGCACTGGGAATTACTAATTTTATGAGGTTTCACGCTATTTCACATGCTCAGTTTACTAAAATTTAAGTATGTGAACAAAAGCAGGGTCACTTAAGTGAATTACTCTGCTAAAAGCATCTGAAGTCAAGTGTGGGACACACCCTCTAAAAATACATGGTAATTTACTGGAAAATTTTGAAGCAATCATTCTATAAAACTTAGATATGCTTTTAGAGTACAGAGGGGTCTGGATATGGCTATGAATAAAATATGTATTGGTAACCCCCCGACCCTTTTCTGTCAATTAATCATCATTGTTAATAAAAAGTATTATATAAAAATAGCTAGCAAAAAGTACCTGAACGTCAGTTAAGTTATGATTCTAAAAAAGTACATGGCTTGGAAACACCAATGGCAAGTAAAATGCATTACTTCAAGTATATTGTTGAAGAGAACTGTCCTGTATCACTTCTGCAGCTATTCAGACCTGGCACAGCATCAGCTTTTACCATATGGCTTTTTCTTCCCTTGCTGAAAGTGAATCTTCCTGTCAAAGAGCAGCTGTTCTAAATTATCACATCAAATTTTAACCTTACAGTAGACAACCATTGAACCCACAGAGCCACGACAGTGAAATATTTCACCTCCTTGACCTGTGAAGGATTTGTCATTGTTTAGGTCTATCCCTGCCTCAGAACAACACCTACACTAATTGCCAGGGTATCTGATGCAGGTACTTAAAGCTGAAGCCACAAACAAATTCTAGGCAGTGAACTTTGTATTTTCTCTCCCTAAACGGGGTGTGTGAAGTCCAAGTTATTATTTTCTTGGCGTGCTACAAAGAATAACACTGCAATTTCAAACACAAGGAGACATACAAATGAACTGAACGTTATTCAGCTTGTCATCCAAGAAACGGCAAATCCTGATACTTCTCCCGCAGTCTGAGTGTTTCAATAAAGTCTGCTATCAATTGCTGGTTATTTAGATGTCTGCCAACAGCATGTTTTGACAACATCTTGTGCTTCACACTGAGAAGCAGCAGACTGAGAGTAGATTCTCCTTCTCTTGTACTCATCTTTCAAGATGGTCCTTACTCCGAGAGCATTTTCAGAGCTGTGTGTTATCAAAACTCAGCTCCTGCTGCAATTGCTCTCTGTTCAAAGCCTAGTGCCAGCTGCCAGTGGTAATGCAAACCCCTGTTAGCCTTTCTAAGTCCCACTCTGGAACTAATAAGGGATTGTCAATGGCTCTATAAACTCTGCCAGTGGCAGAGAAATCAATGGAAAAAGTTCCCTGAATTCCCACTGACAATGCAATCTTTGTGCAACTCCGAGATTGAAAAGTCACCCAGGGTACAGTGAGCGAAACCTGCTGAGGATGATACTCATTACTTAATCTTTAATCTTCTGAAAGCCTCCAAAGAAAGGAACCCATTACAGTGAAAAGGTTAAGGAAATGCCAGCGAGATCCCTCAGGATTCTCAGTGACAGACATGCAGAAGATTCCTGCAGGAAAATCCTGCACACAAATTCAGTGGTAGCGCTCTCAAACACGTGAGTGTCAGAGTATTAAGGCAAATATTTCTGTGCTGAGAAGGGCCAGTAAATGTTGCACAAACTTGTTAAATTGGAGAGAGTCTGGGTTCCAGGCAGTGGGGTGTGGTGTGTTTGAGGAGTCTTTTTGTCAGGGTTTGGAGTGAGGTGGTCATTTGGTTGCTTGAAAAGCAGGTAAGGGAGACGAGGAAAAACTTGTCAACACAACCACTAAGTGGCAGAACAAACGCTTACAAAGTGGTAACATATCTGGATTAAACAAACATACAACTGTATTAAGTTGCATTTTGTGAGTCATTAACACTTTTGCAAATATTTCCATTATTTCTGAGTGAACTTTTCCATTTCCCACCTGGTTTTAAATACAAAAATTCAGTTTTAAATTATCTAGTCCTGCCATATATTGACATTGTAGTACTGAACAACTTGGAGAGATGTATTGCTAAGTTTTCTGACAACCCTTAGCAGTAATGTTACATTCAAGCTCCTAATCATTGAATGTTAAAAACTTTGTAGCAATATTTATAATCATATTTTTAAATACTTTTATCACAGTCTCAAAAAAAAAAAAGTAAAGGCTTTTTCAAGAAACTAAAAAGGGCCGAAAGAACACTTTTCTTACATGTATGAAATAATGTGCATAGTACTGTATCAAAAAAAAAATCTCTTTCCCAATTTTTTTTTTTCCTTCAGGATGTGTAACAAAAGCGGTCAAAAAACCACAACATTGTGCCCAATACATTTTGCCTTAAAAACTTGCATTTTTATATCTACTGCTCATGATGAACAAATTGGACAATATTTTCCAAATTTGTAACAGTTACTTTTTATGTAACTTGTTACATAAAAAGTTGGCTGGGGATCTTTAGGAAGTATTAAATGCAACCTAATTCTTCTTCCATAAAAATCATCTGGACATCTTGACATAACTTTCATAAGAGTTAAATAAATTCTAAGCAGGAAGGTAAATCCTTCACTGTTGTGCTGTGTTTATGTACTTATAGAATGTAAGGTGGATAAAACCAATGAATATTTTACAAATAAAATTATTCATAATTTATAGCTGCTGTCATTTTAGTTTACCAGCTTGAAAGATTAAGAGTCCTTTTAAAAAGCATCTTGCCTGCTTTTTAAAATCAAAACAATACAAACCGAAGGAATAAAAAAAACAGACCTCTGCTTTAAAAAATTTGAATCCCCAGCTTTTTCAGATTTCATGTAAAAGGAAACTTTTTTGATAGCTCCATTATTATGTTGTATGATCCCAATATGATCAGAGCCTACATTTTACTAAATATAATTGCTCCTGTGCAGAGTCTAAGAGTTAAGGCCACACATTTGGCAGTGCAATACATCCGAGCCACTCAATTAATTCCAAAGAAAACTCTGTAGTTGCAGAAAGTATTTGTACCTTTTCTGTTTTCACTTGCACAAAATTGAATAATTTAATAAAAATTGTGTAGTTCCTCACAGTATCTTTTTCTCTTTACATGTAAAGTCATATATTTTTCCTATTGATCTAGAAAAGTAAAAATTAGATTTACTTATGCGGAAAATTGATTATTTAAAGCAAGGAGGGAAAAAAAAGAAGTCTGGATAAATGCTTTGCTTCCTTGGTATTAATGATGTTGTACATATTTTTACCTCAAGTGCAGCAGTCATTCCACTCAAAGAATTAAGCAATGTATGTGATGGTTCAGATTTAGCAGCCACAGATGGCATTCCTTTCATATCTCCAGAAACTCAGAGAGAGAAATATGACTTAGGAGATGCTCACTGCACAACCTGAAGCACTGAAAAATTTAGTGCTAGGGGAAATTTTGTGAAGTCATTTTTGCAATAACCAGGCACAGTGAGTGAACTTATCCTCTCCTTCCTTTACCCCCCAACTCCCTTTTCTCCCATTCAATCCACCTGATTAATAGCTAAAATTAAACACATAAGGAAGAACTGTTGGGTTACATTCTTTTCCCTTCTGGCTTTGTTCACTCATGGTTAAAACTTACAACTTTATAACGTAGCATTATAAAGGAAATTCACAGTTCAGACTTACTCAATTCCAGCAACTAAAATTTAGAACTATACCTTGAAACAACACCATGCAGAAAATGTTATTCTGTGCTTTTTGGGTCATTCTGTCCAGGACCACCAATTTACATTTTTCATTTGATAACCAGAGCCAGAAAATTTGGTTTTGGTCTAGGGGGTCACCTGCTAGAAGCCTGCACAACAGCATTCAAGCTCACTCATAGTCCCACATGGATAAACAAATGCCCACTGCACACTTGCTAATTAAGTATATTGTAATGAAAAACAACCTCCTCCATGGCCAACTGGTCTTTCTGAAGTGCAAGAAATAACCAAGAGAATAGACACATTGAGGATGGAAAAGATTTATTAGTCCAAACCTGCCAGTGCAGGATTTGCTTTATCATCTGGTTACTGCAATTTGTTAAAAAACAACTACTGAAATGAGGCTTCCATTATTTACCTGAGGAGCCTTCTGGATCATCACAGAACTATAGAAACATTTTCTGCCACTTATCCTACATTTTTCCATTTATTTTGCTATCAATACCCCAACTAGCCAACCTTCAGGTAGTGAGATCTATTGATCTATTTTTTCTACAGTGTTCAAAATAAAACTGAGTCAAGCTTTTCCATGTACAGATCCCTCACTGGGCAGGTGACGTGAATGCTCCTTTTTTAAACTCAATTTCTGGACTGTTCCAAACTCTAAGCCAAAACTCTAAGCCAAAACTCTAAGCCACTGGCTAATGTCTTCCTGCACTTGAAACTTAAATAATGCACACAAGACTCATTGCCTTTTCCATAAAAATCACAGAAAGGATGAGGTGTAGAGCAATCAGTCTGTCCTTTAAAAAGAAGGCACTAGTAGAGAGGAATAGTTCAGAAAAGAGGTATTAGAGATGAGATATTACACATAAAAGATATCTTGGAATTTTTCAATATGGAAGCTGAAAAGGGAGCAGTTATTTCCTCATTATAGAGCATGGAAAACTTTATCCCAGTGACTCTAAAAGAGAAGGGTTAAACACAGCAAGAACTTATGTTCTCCACACAAGGCAAGATATGGCATTCATTGCTATAAAAATTAAGAGACTAAAAATATAAATGAGTCAAAATATTGACAAATTACTAAAAGATTGGTCACTGATTTCTATTGCACATAGTCTTTCTTACAAAATCTATCTTCAAAAGTCAGCAGTGTATAGGCAGAAGCTTTACCCAGGAAAGCAGCACTTCTATTTAGTTTTTTACATTTTCCCTCAGTTGCCTTAGGAGGATGCCATTAATCACTGTCAGAGAAAGAATATTAAGACAGATCTGACCTGATCTACGCTGCCTGTTTGATTTGAAACAAATTGAAAAAATGATTTTTATCTTGTTGACTGAGGGGCAGGATGGAATTATTGGAAAGCATTAAGCTTAGTGTGTAGTTCCAGCAAGTTGGGGGGTTTTCCCCCTAATTAAAACACACTAATTCTAAGAGAGAAGATGCCACAGACATGTCTTTTGGTCAGAGTGGCAGGAAAATAAAATTTATAAAAGATGTCATGAGGAGGAAGTCCTGTTCAACCATGAAATATTAAAATAAGACTAAATAGATAGGATCATTGTGATGCTAAAAACGCTGTAATAAAAAACAGCCTACAGTGGATGATACATACCATTACAATTAACTAATATAGGTATTAATTAAGGTTAAAATGAGTATGAAAGGGTGGTTTTTTCAACTTGCTCCCCAACAGATCTTTACTTCAGACAAACCCTAATCCCTCCAAAACACTGAGCAGGAGCACAAGCCTTTGCTAGAAGAGGAATTAAATCTCAAACTGTTAACCTCAAGTGTATAATTTTGGTGAAATCTTTGCTCCACAAACACACAATAAAGAGGACAAGGATGGCCACAGTGAAATTCCTTCACTGACTGACAGGTAGATATGTTGCTGCTGTACATGTAAAAATCAGTCAACAGGATCCAGGACAGAACAATATTCCACCCAGCAGGACCCCATCAGCTGAGCTGGCTTTTCACAGCTTACATACAAATGTGTTATAAAAACACGCACCAATAACAAAAAATGGTCTGAGTTTGTGTCAACTTTTCCTGGTTATGCAGAGAAGAGAAAACAGTCAAGGACATTGGTAAAATTTGTGTTATTTGGGGGGCCATGACTGTGCCTAATTTTCCAAGTACAAAGAAAAGCTGTCCTGAATGAAATTTAAACAGGCTGATCTCATACCATTAAGGTCCTTCATTTTAATCCTCAGTAATAATCTCATGCTAATGCAAAATGACATTGTTTATGAAAACAAACAAAATCAGAAACAGTCTGAACACAGTATCAAGTAGTGATGGACACTAAGCTCTTAAGTGTTTTCAACTACTGGGAAGACAATAACCTCTGCTACTAAATACTCCTTCAGACTTCAACAGAAACTCATTTTTTCCTAAGTTATGCCTTCATTCCAACTCATGCTTGTAACACCGTTTTGGGGTTACACTGCCACAATCCAGATTCTACTGCTCTTTTGATGACAAAAAAAACCAACCAAACAAACCAATATTCTGAGTTTTCCAACTCCTGCTGTGCCATCGTTGCCAACAAACACGAGGTTTTGAGTTCCTGCTTTTAAAGAGCCACTTCAGTCACAGCACACCGAAAGAATCTGATCAATATGACTTGCAATAAAAGTCAGCAGAACACTCTATGTTAAATCAGAATAAACCAGAGAGACCTGTCGCTATTGTTAATGGCTTCATCATGCATAAGTCCTTTGATCAACAGTGAATGAGGAAGCAAAAAAAAAAAAAAAAAGGAAAAGAAAAGGTGTGGGAGAAAAAAAAAGCGAAATACAAAAATATATTCATTTTATGGTCTGATTTTCTCTGCAGAACTCAGTAGGAGATGCCTTGCCTGCTCCAAGCATTTGAAAATTAGTTTTTAATAAAAGTTTACTTTGATTTATTTAGCTTTACTTTTGCTCAGTTGTAGTCTGTCACTTTCTGAAGTGCTTGTCTCTCTGTGTTCACGTGTAACTGAAACTCTAAACCAAGTTTTCAACCATTTACAGAAACACAAGCTCTGTAGCAAGCAAATATACACAGTAGATAAAAGATTCACTCGTCTTAGCATTTCTAAGTGCAGCTATAGGGGGTCCTGGATAAAGCATTTCTGAACAATAAAATATCCTCCCCTGAATTCAGTTATTAACAAAAGAGTTTACATTGTTTTTTTATAAAAAACAGTATCTAACCCCAGAAAAGCGTCCTCAGATCTGGCTACCCAATTTATTCAAGGGCAAAAAATTATTTAAAATCTACTTAAAAGAAAAATCAAAGCAAGAACACTCTTAACCCTCCCCCCCAGATGTTTCCCTCTCATTTGCTGAGAAAAAGTCATGGCTATTGTTTGTTGGGCTCTCAGTAGCTCCCCAGGACTTACTTGGTTGACATAAGTATTGCTGTAGGACTGATTAAAAACAAGTAGGCACTGTCTCAACCAGGTTCAGAATACTTTAAATTTCTGTTCTACACATACACATACCCCTCAGTAAAGATCTCAGCTATTCTGCTTGCAACCATGGGATTTCCAGATGTTACTGTTTAATTTTTACTTATATATTTAATAGAAGACCCTTTGTCATGGCCAGCACCCTTCAAGGAATTCTGTGCAATGATTGAATCAGCACAAAACTTCAAAATGTAATTTTATAAAAAGCATAGAAATGTTACCTGCTATCATCTTGGTTGATATTAAAACTAGTAAATACAGCATGCATTTCTCTAAGATTTAAAAGACTATTTCTGTAAAAAATCCAAACCCCCAGTGTACTCTTGTTCTTTGGAGCATTCACATAACTGCAGTTTACAGAAATCAAGAGTTTGGGAAAAACTGAGTTAAAATACATGAGTATTTCTGAATAAACTTCAACCATTAATCATCCATATGTATCTGCATTTAGTAATTATGCTACAGGAGCAATACCACACATTTTTTACCAACCAACCCCAATTAGTCAACACAGCTCAATGGCAAAAGTCATGTATCAAGACACAAAGTTTAAAAGACAAAAAAGACACCGAAAAAATCACTTTTTTGACACAAACACTTAAGAAAACCATTGTAATCTGGAAGAAGGTCCAAGAGTGGTAAGAGGGGCTAGATTTGCTACACAACATGTTACTAAAAATTAGTTCTTGACTCTTACCAAATATTTTTAGCAAATTAAGTTACACAGCCTAAAGAACCCCCCATTTCCACGGCAATTGTACCACCTAACTGATTTCTCTCCAGAACGTGGAGCAAACGAGCACAGCCCAACAACAGGGAGCAGGGAGACAGAGCAATGGACACGGAGCGCAGCGTTACCTTGGCAGGCAAAGCCTCTCTCCTCGTAGCCGGCGTTGCACAAGCACTTCCCGATGGGCACCAGCCACTCCCCCTCCGTGCTGCAGTACATCTTGGGCGGCTCCTCCTCCTTGGAGTGGTTGACACAGGAGCCCCGCACCTCCACCAGCGACTGGGAGTCCATGGGCACCGTGTCCGGGAACATGGCCAGGTTCTTGACGGTGAAAGGGCACTTCTTGAAGTACACCCGCACCGACACCAGGGCGACGCAGGCGCCCACGTCCTGGAAAGCCAGGTAGAAGCCCTTCCTGCTGATGGGCCCCACCTCACGGATCTCCGTGTTCAGCTTGAGGATTCGGTCGCCCAGGTCCATCTGCGTGAAGCTCTCGTCAGCCGCGATGGTGTCGATCTTCGTGAACTGGTGCTCCTTGAACTTGACCGAGTGGTCGTCGTCAGACTCCATGTAGTAGAGGTTGAAGGTTTCCTTGCAGGTGCCCAGGACCAAGGGGATGCTGTTGCAGTCCCTCAGGGTGAACTTGAGCTCCACGTAGATCTTCTGAGCCGAGTTGCGCGGGATCCAGTTTGTCCGCAGCCAATTGTTCTGGCTGTGATCCATGACATTGCACACTTGGTAAGTTCTGATTGGAGTGTAATGCTCATCAACACCACTAATCTCTTCCCACTGGATTGAAAGAAGGAAAAAGAAAAGAAAACGTTTTAAGATTAATTATACCAACAAAAATTATACCAACAAAAATAATGTTTAGACCAAAAGCTGTGAGAAAGCAAAAGTAACTTTGCTTGGAGTATAAAAGAAACAGTAAGGTATGGTTGAACCTCCTCTTACTTTTCGCTTATTAAAAACCAGAAACATCTTAAATGGCCACAGAATTCACCATTAATAAGTCAGATTTGACCATGTTACTTCAAGGTGGATGAAAGAGATGCTACAGCTGTTTTGCATTACTAAAAACCTGTGATTTCCTGAACAATAAGCAGTGCTGTCCTTTCACGACAATTCCATGTCTTTACATCAACTACACTCACCTGAAATGGAAGACATCCTCAAGGACAACACACATTTGCACTGTCAGAACCAGTTTTATTTCTAAGATTAAACAAAAGCCAACAGCTCTAACTGAAATTCCATACAGTCACAATAATGTTACAGTTTTACATTTATTCATAGCATGACAATTGATTATCCTTGGGATATATGTACTCCAGACAAACAATAACTCTGGAAATCGGGTTGGGCTGGAGTAAGAATTACTACCAATTTACCATACCTTGATTAGTTGGTTTCTTCTGTGGACTACATAGGCTGTGACACTGGAATGGTTTTTAAAGAACACAGGGTGATGATTTTTTTTACAGCAGTTAGCAGCTGACAAACTCTCTTGACCCAAAACATGAAGAAAGGGGCTTCCAACTTGGGAATTACTCACATACCTGTCCTACCTGGTTTCCAAAGTCACACCAAAGAGGAATATTTACCAATCACAGGAAAAAATGAAAAAAATAAAATCCAAAAACACCAATACAACAAAAAACTAGACAATCAAGTAGGTTATCAGAAGTCACTGCCACTCCTGAGGAAGGGAGACAAGGAAGAATTTCTACCAGAAGAACATCTTCCCTCAAAAATTAAGTCATATCAATTTCCTGTTTAAGATCTCAGTCTAATAATTACTTGTTTTACATAAACACCTTTTGTTACAGGACTTTAGTGTAGTGCAGACAGTAGGAGAGGAAAGAACTATTTCCACTATAAAGACAAAAGTCGTGATGCAGAAGTGCTTACAGTTTCTTGAGTTTACAATGCATGAGTATCACAGACATATGCAAAAAAAGGGAAAAAAACCATGGACATACCAGAGTAGCATCTGAGAGTTCTCATTCCCAACACACTAATTTAAGGAAGTTTTGATCTGACTAAGAGCTGGTCTGCACAATGAAATTGTCCACACACCACTGAAGATGTGATTTTAAACCCCATCATTAAACCAGCAGATAAAAGCAGTGTAAATACTCTTTCCTTTAATTGAAACCAAGTTTACTGCAGTTCACTTTACAGACCTGACTATACACAAGTTTTATCTCTTCCTGACTAGTTCAACAGAGTTTAAAACACAATCTTGGATGTGTCTACAGCAGCTGATACGCTGCAGCATGCCATAACAGAATCTATTTGCAAAAAGAGCTGGCAATGACTTTTGAGTCAAAATTACCACACTGGAGCTCATGGCCAGTTGAGAGCTTGGCACTATACAAGGATGAAGAGGTAGCTGGACCCTGGCTCCCAGGCTCTGCCAGCCTCCCAAAATTAAGTAAAGGACTCTCCTCTGACAGATGTCCTTGCATAAGCAGAGGCCCTGAGTCAATGATCTAACCCTGCCTCCAAGAGCTGTAATTGCCTCCAGTGAAGCTGGATGCACTGACTTATCTGCAGCCCTTACCTGGACAAACAAATACTGACTAACAACACCTGCATGAAACTAGACAGGACTATTAAATAAAACCAGATTTTATGGACATTTTAAGCAGCTCACACTGATTCAGAAGTCATCTAGTGATTATAATTTCCATTTAATTTCTAATCAGTTCTATTTTAA
The DNA here is from genome assembly GCF_021018805.1 of Prinia subflava. Taxonomy (NCBI): domain Eukaryota; kingdom Metazoa; phylum Chordata; class Aves; order Passeriformes; family Cisticolidae; genus Prinia; species Prinia subflava. The sequence continues at coordinate 3,335,785 of NC_086271.1, forward strand.
ATGTCCAGTGGGAGATAAGAGACAAAACCAGGAACTGGCAGAGTTTAAAACATCTCCACAGCAAAATGTTCATTTTCTGAGCAAGTCTCATGGTAATATTTTTTGCCATAAGTTTCTTATCCAATATGCTTACACAGACTTTTGAATGCAGATACAGGACTTCCATACAAAGGCAGCATCACTACTATGTTCTTCATCCAGAAGTTTCAATTAATAACTTCATGCAATCATAATTTCAGTAATTTTCAATGAAGATTACATTGCCTGGAAGTCTGTGTTAGTCCAATTACATGAACAACAACATTTTAAATCTATCATTTAATGCTGAAGCATTGCTAAAGGGAAGTGCCACTCTCACAATTTGACTAAAATACTTTAACAGTTATAAAACTGTGGAGATTGCAGCTATTTCATTAGATAAAGATGAAATAAGTCAGCAAAAGTACAGGAGAGCATTCAAATCACAACATATACCAGATTCAAGTATATTTGGGAATTATTATTATTCATTCAAAGTAAAAAGCAAGCAGTACTTTTGTATTGCTCATACACTGCAAGTCTTTCCAGTAGGCCTTTGTATTGACATTTCAAAGGGATCTTAATAGTAAATAAATGAGAACATTGAGCTTTTTCTATTAAGTAAGGTTTCTCAAACACCTGTATTCATACTTGTTTTAATTTTTATTTTGCTACTTGCAATTCCCATGTCCAACTTGCTCTGTAAAGTTACAATCATTACAAAATTTCTTTAAAAAAATTTAAAAATAATAAATAGAGAGAAATTCTTATTCAAGGGATGAAATTAAGCAGGGAAAATAATTAAACAGATGGACGGGGAGAGAAAATACAACAAAAGACTTGTGGGTTGACATAAGGAGAGGGATAGATCACTCACCTGTTACTGCCACGGACAAAGCAGACCCAACCTGGGGACACTGGCCTAATTTATTATCTTTCAAATGAGAATCAAGGTAGTGCCAAATAAAAACTGAATCCTGAGTACCTGTTTCATGGAGCATTACACTGCAGAGGTGACCCAGCTGGAATTTCTTTCTTTCAATACTGTACAAAACTAATGGCTATTTATCAGTCTTGGCTATAGTTATAGAGAAAATTAATAAGCAAGTCCTGAATTCTGGAATGATGAAATGACACGACTGTCCTCCTCCAAGTCCAAGAGAAATGACAAATTCAATTTTTTTCAGGAAGTCGTCTATAAAAAAGTGTCAGGGACTCTACGACAGAAAGATGTGGGGCACAATTTCTGAATTCATATTATTGCACGGTATTTATGTCATATTCCCCTGATGCCTTCAGGCACTTTCAGTACTTTTCAAGCACGTCTAGAAGTGCCATAGCACCACTCCCTTCCCAGGGTGTAATTTGGCATTTGGAAAATGTTCTTTTGTTTGCTTTTCACTTCTAAAATCTTCTTTGGATACTGTTAATGACAGGAAACAAGAGATTGCTTTCAGTGGTGTAGAAAAATCTCCAGATCCCCAGTGAGAGGGTCTAACTCATTTCTCTGAGTGACAAAGTCGGGCCAAAAAGGGTTTTCTTCTTCAAGATCTGCCACTGTGCTGGACTCATGGCTTTGGTTTATTTTTTGCAATTTCTTTACAAAAGGAAATGTACAGAAGTGAATGTAGGATGTTTCTAGGATGTCATGAGCAGTCTCAATGAAAAGCTCCCTCTCAGTGTGGGAATCTAGGACATGAGTGATCTCAATTCTTTCATCCTGCCTGTGACATCACTTTTTGTGTCGTTTTATCCATCACAATAATAAAAAAAATCTGAATTACAATAAGAAACAGAGGGTTATTTTGTGACTTACAATACAACATATATGCAACTGTGTGATATTGTAAAAAAAACCTCAACTTTTTCTGTCAGCAGCACATTGCTAGAAAACTCTTAACTTACAAATTATAAAACTCCAACTTCAGATGAGCATTAAAATAATTCAAGTCTAAATAAAAAAAAGAACCTTCCCACATACTGTTTAAAAGCTTAACAAAATAGTAGCAGGATGCAAGAGCTCTGAAAGGTTGCTATTAACAAAAACCCTGTAATGACCATATTATAGGAGAATGCATTCCTGGGCAGCTCATCAGTATGAAAACTTTCCTCCTAACTACACCAAAGATGCTGATTCAAGGCCCATAAATACCAAGCAGATGAGATCAGAGGTCAGAAAATTATCTGATTTGGGATTTTAAGAAACTTCAAAAGTACTACGGAATTTTTTTTTCTACATTTGGCGTTCAAAAAATCTATGAAATTACCTCATGCCACTGGTTCTAGCATCAGTTTTTTAGTTCTTTCTAAGTTGTAAATGAAAGAGTAAGTCGCATTGCATGAGTTTTCTGATGAAGTTATACACACAGTGAAATTATCGTTTCCAGCACATAAACCTTCTTAAGACACAGACTTTGGTACACTCATAGCTTCAACCTAAAACTTGGGTTTCTTCATAGCCAAGCAAAACAGTTTCAAAATTACAACCAAGACAAAATATTAATACCTTGTCTGTTGAGTGCTCAAGTGAGATGAGAAACTAAGAGTATCCAGATACTAAACATTCCCCAAGAAAAACTGAGATTTGGCATTTTATCATACAACTAGCCCCAAATCTATCCCAAATTATTCAAACCAGTCAGATCTGTGTTCCATGCAGTTATGCTTCTGAGCTTTTAAAGATCTGTGAAGTAAAATAAAATATTATGATAAATACCTGTCTTACAGAAGCTAAGCACACATAAACAGTATTGAGAAAGCAAGAGCGCACATCTTATCATGGGAATACTAAATAATAATTTAACCAAATTGCAGAAAGACCAAGAAAGCCATCTTTTTTTTCCCATCTCTAATTGGCAGACAGACGAGTACTTCATCATCAAATCTGTAAGGACAGCTGATTCTCACCCTTCAGCAAGCAGAAGCCTCTTAATCACAGTGAGGTAAAAAGGTCAGCACAAGGAGGAAAACATCTGACTTCCTAATATCTGAATCCAGAATTCAAACACTCCTTCAGAGCTTGGACAAACAAAGTATTTACAGCTTCTTTTTTTTTTTCTCCTAGGCTATATATCTCCTGGACAAGCAGGTTTCAACCTTATTTATCTCACAGGTTAAGCAGATTTTCTGGGAAGTTCTCAACACAACAGTCACCATGGCTGAAATCTGTATTATCTGAACAATAATTTTTATAAAAGCACCCTTCTCCACAAGCATTGAATAGACTAGGTAAGATTCAGTCTCTAAACGTAGCTTTTTCAGACATGGAAGTTTACCCAAGATGGATCTCACACAAGGCTGTGGATGTGGCAATCTGGTGAAAAAAAACGTGTCTTCAGGTAATTATAATCAGAAGTTATTTCACACAATGTTAGACAAGACATTTAGCTCATAAAAATCAGCTCCTATAAATATTTAATAATAACACAAATAAAAAGTATCAGGATGTCCAGCACCATCCTCTGCTTCATCTAAAGCACCACCTAGAAGTGGATGTAGCCACACACGCAAACTTGTGATGGCAAACCTCTACAAAGATATAATCAGGACATAGTCAATCTAAAGTGGCAAGAATCCACTTCTCCAAACTGTTTGCTGGCTACCTAAATTTATGCCTCAGTTTTCTAACAAATAGATTAGGAACAAATTAATAGTGGGGCAATGGTTTTGTTACTATTTTAGTTATATCTTGTACCATAACAATGATGCCTTCATTTAAAAAACAACAACAACAAAAACTACAAGCAAAAAAAAGGGCAAATTATTTCAGAAGTATCAGCAAGCAGGATTTTTCAAAAAATAAAGCATTACTTAAATGGGAAAACAGCACCACAACAGAGAAAGTGAAAAACATCTGTGGCACAAGAACACTTAAAAATTCACATTTGAAAAGCCCCTGCAGTTTGTTGTTTTGTATTTGCCAGCAAAACACATAAACAAAAAAAGTATTTACATCAAAATGCACAAAACAGGTGCATAATATAGCATTTCCCCATAGCCTGTCTTTCAGGACAATGTATTTTTACACAATGGCATTTCCAAGAGAAATCCCAAACCACCCCACATTCTCCTATTGTCATTAACACAACACTCAATGTACAGTGAAATTCAGTAGTGTTGTGCTGAATGTAACTGTAAAAAGCACCAGCTGGCTGTATTAGAAATGGCATCCTTCCAGGTCTCAAATGTCTTATTTATATACAATGGAATCCTTCCAGCTGTTTAATATTTAGGGCTAATAAATATAATTGGCAGTACTACTGCACAAGGGCAAGGAACACAAATACATATAAAACTACCTCCCTACAGAAAATCTCATCTGTTCTTAGATGATTAAACCAAAGAGGGATACAGAGTTCTGAGAAGATTTTACATGGCAGACTTTTTTTTTTCCTTTAATCCAAACAATATTTGCTTGTTTTCTAAGTGCAATACTGAACAGAAAAAAAAAAAAGGAAACCAGGCATCCTTACTCCAGCTGCTCCTGGAGCAACGTGTCCTTCAACCACTGCCTTGCACAGGCCATGAATAAAGACAAATTGGCAAGGTAGAAAGACAAGGAACAGCAATGTTGGATCCAGAAAACAGTCACAGCACACCAGCCAGTCCAGAGATGAGGCTTAATCCCAATTTTGTGAAGGACAATTTTACCCCTCAGGAGCAGATTAACCCCATACTGAGCAGGAGGTGAGCACAACGCAGCTGAGAATGGAAATGTAAGAGCTGCCTTGTGGACATGCTGTAAAGCTTTTGCCCCTATTCCCAGCTTTGCAGCTGATTTGATAATGCCAAAGACACCACAGTGTTACCAAAGTGCCACTGCACAGGATCCTGCTGAATGGAGCAGTGTCCCTGCAGCTCCAGAGGATCACCAGTTCCAAGGGGCTGGGCTTCTTCACAGCCATCCTCACGGGCTCTGAGGAAAAACTCCAGGATCTCTGGCCTCCAACACAATAAAACCTTGAAGATCTCAGCACTGGATGTAATCCTGCACATAAAGGCAAGAACTGTGCCTCTGCCCCTTCTGAAAGGGCTTGATTCCATGGAAATCTTCACCTCCCTGGCACACCCCAGATGGGCAGCTAATCTAGAAATGGAAACCTTTAATTTGGGTGAGTGGCACACAGCTAACGCTTCAGAACTTCAGGTGAGGCAACAATTTAATTTGCAAACTCAACTTTCATGACAGCTGGAGCCCACAATCAATCCCATAAAAGGCTGCTCAGAGTAATTACCATAATTTAAAGGTATTTCGGTTGTTTTGGTTTTAACTTTGTTCATATGGCAATGTTCCCCTTTAACTGGGCAGTTACTCACGTATCTCCAAATATCCATTTTTAAATAATTTCTTAATAACAACTTGAAGAGACTTTCTTTTCATTCATCAGTTCATGCTTTCATTGAAAACTGCATTCATCAGCAGAGGTATTTAAATTGTGCTATGATAGTCTTCTAAGTTGTCAATAAAACACATTTCTCCTCCTGAGGTTGCATTTTTATTCCTGTAGAAGGTGACACACCTTAAAGAAAACAGCATCTGAAATCCTGTCTCAGCCATCATACCTCCCTTCTAATGAGGACAGGCTAAAAATAGTTATAAAGATACCTGAAAAACTAAATATTCATATTGTTTCCTCCAGTCCCTTGCTTGGGAAGTAGTGCAAAAAAAGGCAATAAATGAAAATAGCACACGTACTACTTTTTAAATATAGCTATTATATAGGGTCTTGAAAATTAAACACATGCTAAAATCAGACAAGAATCATTATGCTTAAAAGGCTAAGTTAAAAATACCTCCAAAAAGGTGATTATTCTTTTGTCAACTGCTGAGTCAAAAGAGAAATGGTAATTATTATATTTTTACTGTAACTCTATGGAAATTAATTTCCTCACCATACAATTAGGAAAAGTTAGTTCTGTGCACACATTTCCAGTTGTTCTAATTGAAAAATATGTTTAATACAGAAACTCATATTTCATTGACATTTCATATTTTCTAAAGATAAATTTGTTTCAGTTGAACAAGAAGAAATTAATTAGACTGGGAATTCTGGAGATAGTCCAGCTATCTTCTCGACCTCTGGCTGAGACACTTGATTTCTCAAGGCTCTAAAACATTATTAAACAATTACTTTTCCTGTGTCAGGCTAGGTATGATAGAAGAAGTCATGCCTAATTTAATACGAGATAAATAAACAGAACTCAACCAGGATTTTAACCAAAGATTTTTGAGGAGCAACGGCATTAGCTGATTTTTACAGTTCTGTAGTGTAGTAGTAAATTGGAGATATATCGTTTTCTAAAAATTCTGTTTGTTTTTTGATAAATTGTACACACTGGGAACTATTCAAAAGAGTATGCCACAAAAAGATGTAGTTTTACCTTTAGAAAGAAAGAAACAAACAAACAAAATAAACCAAAATCAACCAACCATAAAAAAAACCCCAGAGAGTTAATCATACTTTTACAGCTTTCAGGTTCATTCAATTCCATTCTTGGGTAAACAGAAGCTCATTAGATAAAACAGCTGACAAACATGAAACACTTGGAAAAAAAGTCTGATCACAGGTCATAGAAAGCCCAAACGTCTTTTGGAATAGTGGAGATCCAATATTAAAAGTTCTTGTCATATTTTAGAGAAGGCTTATAAAGAACCTCAAATTCAAATCTCATTAAATAGGTATATCTGTGTACTTGCTCTGTGGGAGGTTGAGAGATATCAACAGGAACAGAAACTCCTGAACTAAAATCCTACTCACCAAATTCCTCCATTAGGCCTTGCCTGTAAATATGAGGCTCAAATTTCATTTTCTAGCTTACTATGGTACAGTTGAGCACAAAGGGCTTCCAGAAATCCACTACACTAATTATTATCAGTGGTATCAATACCTTACTGCAGAGATTAATCATGGTTCACAGCATTACCCTAAAGAGCGTTCATTAGCTGCCAAAAATACTTCCATATATTACTTTTATTTACTTCATTTCTTTGTCATAATGTTGGATATAAACACACTCAATAGTACTGCAAGTTGTGTATTCAAACACTCAAAATTGCCTCACTTCTAGGTCTTGTGGTTAAAAAAGAAAGTTAAACTTGCACTGCTCTCAGTAAGACACTGATCACACGCACGTGAAAAGCTCAAAATGAAAATAACTACACAGGAGAGAGGTTTGTTATTTTTTAACACAAAAAACCACTAAATATAAATGGAAGCCTGCTGGGCATGTGCATCAATAAATGTGTGTGTGACTCAGTTCTCTGCTTTTGAAACTGCAGAGAGGGGAAAAAAAATCAGACAAGGATTTCAGTGTTTTATTTATTTTGCTGAATTGTGGCTCCAGAGGTGAAAGTTTACACAGAACCAGAATACAATGAGCTCCTGTATTTGCCATCCAGGTAGCCTTGCAGAAGTAACCACATGGTCTTCCAGGGTGTCCTGGCAATAATCTCCACAGGAGTGGGTGAATCACAACCCAAAGGAGGACAGACAAACCAACCTTCACCCTATCTCTGATCTTTTCCTGCCCCAAGGTCAGGGACTGTGTCATGTTTCTGATGAAGACTCGATTTCAAGACTCTGAGACAAGGCTGTTACAGCCTTTCTGGGTGAGTTAAGTCTTTGAAGTCCCAGAAACCAGAGATAAGAATTACATTTTAATATACTGGGTTAGAAAAGCTACCATGTGTATGCAACACACTTTCAGATCTTCAGCTTCAGCCCCTTGCTTCCCAGGGCCCAACTGAACAGGTTGTGAGAGTGAAATTCAAAGCCCACAAAGAACCTGAGCCACCAGGAACCCTTCCCATTGCTGGGATCAGGATTCTCCCCTAGAAGATGGATGGGACCTACTGAGAAACCCAGGACATGAAAACACTTGGAATGTGCTTCAAGCCACAGGAAACAGGAAAAATCGAGTATCACTGCTGATTTATAACCCATGAAATACAGCCAGTAACACAGATTTACTGATAGGCAATGAAGTGCAGAAGTGCATTTCAGAGTTGTTTCATATTCACATGTCCCAGAGCCAACATCTCAATGCGAGTGTTTTGGGAAATGAGAACTCCAGCTTGAACTCAACCCACGTGCCACTTACAGCAGCAGAAAAAGAGATGGAGAACACAGGAAGCCGATAACCATAACAAGAGAAGTTCCATTTTTGAAAAGATAATGAACAAAATTATTGCTGATGAACCTCAGTGGTGCTGCATCCAAAAAACAAACAAACAAACCATTAAATAAACATTATCTTTAACAACACCAAGCCTCATATTCCATATACCAAAATTCCAAATGTAAAGACTAACATTTTTGTCATGAAAACAGGAAAACAGCAGTTTGTGCCCCTAACATATCAAAAGTGTAAATTTGTTTATCCATTTCAATTGCCAGGAAAAACAAACAAACAAGCAGAACAAAAACCAAACAAAAAACACACAACACATCTTTGAACTCACAGGAGTATTTTAGGCAGTTGATGTTAAATACACACTTTATGCCCAGGAGTTTTATAATTTATGCATTAAATGTTCTGAAATATTTCAGTCTGCTAATTTTAGATGCAATATCATTTCCTGATAAATGAGAAATTGTCTACTGTAATTACACCGCACCTATTTCACTCCATAAATAAGAACACTTCCAATAGAAAAATCATTTTGTTGCCATTATTGATAAGACAGCAATTATTTACTTAAACTGAATACAAAAGGTCAGTGGAAAAGCTGAAAAATCATGTTTCACATGCCTAGATATAATTTCAACACATTTAATTCATTATATACAGAGATTTTGGAAAGAAAATAATAAAATACTATTTATATGCCTACTGATATCACAGTTTTGGAAGAAATTGCTTAGACTTAGAACTTCTGCTAAACGTAATTATGTGGGCAGAGTCCAAGAAGTTAAAAATAGAAGAACTATTTTTTAAAATAATAAGGCATCACTTTTTATTATAAAGGCAATACTCTATAAACCACATATACTTATTTTGTATTGTAATTTCTGTATTTAATGAAAGCATTTTTGATCTCTGAAAAAATTATAAATTGTTTATATTGCTCTGTCTCAAAAGGCGAGGATATTTTTCCACATAGAAAGAAAACAAGAATTCAGCTTTTAGGGAAATATAAAGCAGGAAAAAAAATAGCTTAAAGTATCAGAAATAACAGAGGGAAAGGAAAAGTGAGGACAAAATTATGTGAGACTTCCAAGACCAGCCAATAAGAGGATAGTGAGTGACAAGCAAGAACTGAAGAAAAGTGCTGCTGCAATCAGAAAAAAGAATAAAAAAATATATAAAATCCAATACAAAAGTAGTTATGATTCAGAAACTATTATGGACAACTGAGTCAAGGAAAGAAAGAAATTGAATCAAGCGAGAGACATAAATACAAAGAAACAGTGGAAAAAGCAGGCACTGTAAACATCAAGATGTGTACCAGAACTACTCCCAGACACTTGGAAATTTGGGGAAGGACCAGAAAGATCAAGGTCTGGATCAGGCAAGTAGATATAACAGAGGCCAGGGAGAGAGAGAGAGAGAGAGAGAGAGAGAGAGAGAAGCAAATTCATGCAGCTTTCCAGAAGCTAGGAAGGCAACTCCTAATTAAATCAGAAGGCTGTGAAGGTGACAGGATATAGAGAGAACGTTGCAGCCAAGCTGCAGTCTGACTACAGCAGACTGGATACCTCCACAGGCAGAGCACGACAATTTAAGTAAGAGTGACAATTTGCAATATTCAAGATGGGACGTTTTGGATGCAAGCTTATATTTCTCAAGATGGTCTAATATGATGTTCTCTAAAGCATAAATTAAAATTCGCTGCCCTTTAGAAACAACCACTGTCTGGGTAAGGCAAATTAGAACAGCACAAACAAAATACTTGGCTAAAAAACTCTTTCTCTCTGATGTGTTTTTCTTGTGAGGAGTACAGAAATGTGCATCTGACCTCTAAGCACCACACGGAAAACTGAACCTGCACAGTAAGGGAAGTCATGGCCCTACACAGTTTAACTGCTGATTCTGCTCTGTCCTATCCCCACCTTCTCCTCTGCTCCCTGCCAAGTGCCCATACTGGGAGCTGATGGGAGGAGAAACCCATCTGCAGGCTAACCTGGCAAAAACACGCCAAAAATACAGCAAAGGGATACAAACAAACCAAACCAACAGCCTGAAATAAAGACACAGAAGTGGCTGCTATGATCAACAATCATGAAGTGTTAATGCCAGTTCCTAGGCTGGGACAGGAAGAGAGGGATGCGGAGTAGGGAAACCATGAGGAACCACAGTCTGCTCAGCCTCCAACCCTGTGCAGATAATTGAAAAAGTAGCCCTGGGAGTTATTTCCAAGCACACAAAGGACAAGGAAACCATCAGGAAGGGTCAGCAGTTTCACCACTTTCTCCGGAACATGCTGACAGGGAATCTGATAAAACACAGACAAGCTGAGCAGACAGGGAGGTGAACTGAAACGCAATAGCCAAGTTCAGGAGGCTGTGATCACAAAGTCTGGCTGGAGGCACCCCAAGAGCCCAGTCCCGTTCAAAATCTTTATCAGGGCTGTGGGTGACGGGGCTGAGGGCAGCCCCAGCAGCCTGCTGGTGACACAAAGCTGGGAGGAGAGGCCAGTGTGCCAGAGGGTCGTGCTGCTGCTGGGGGGACCTGGACAGGCTGGAGAGGGGGGCTCAGAGAAACTGCAAGAGGTTCAGCAAGGCCAAGTGCCAAGTCCAGAAGCACAGGAGAAACAACATACTTAGAACAACAATTTAGGAGCAATGTACAAATACTTACAACTTTTCCTTGGCAAAACTGGGTTCCTGGGCCACATCATCAGCTCACCACGACCCAAACGAAAGATGATCACTTTGGTAAAGAGACACCTAGAGCCACATAATTGCTTTCTAGACTGTTTCCCCTCCCAGAATGGAGGGGAATCACTCAATACACTGCAGCAAGTGATGCCTTAACTTTTGGCTTTCATGTTTTTCAGATTCTGTGCCGCTTAGGTGTAGTTCTGAGCCTCACATTAAGTGCCAGTCAGCTCTTCACAGAGCAGGGAGACAAAACAAATCCTTCTCCTGCTGAGGACCAAGGACAACTTTCAGGCCCAAAAGCATAAACAATAGTAGACTAAAAGGAGGAACAAGAAGGATGGGACCTCACATCCTGAAGCTGTAATTGGACAATTAAACCCCAATATACAAATGGATCAAAACTTATTAAATATATAAGATCTTGTAACCAGTTTGCCATTTTGTGACCATTCTCAGCCCACCTTGGGTGTAGCCCTGGTCAGGCTGTGTCCTGCCCAAGGTGGATCCTGGAGGTCTTTCAATAAATCCCTGCTTTATTCTCCAGCTCTGTCCAGGCTCTGTTCCAGGCCAGCCTTCCCCAGGCACCACAAGGAGTCGGCAGCAGATCCGGCACTGCTGCTTTCCTGCATAATTTACAGCCACATAATTTACATTCACATTGTGATTCTCAGGAGGGCACCCCGTGTCTGGCACAAACCATTTGACCATGCAGGTGAAATTGTCCATCTCAGCAGCAGCAGCAGCAAGCACAGCACAAACATCAAACAGTGCAGGTGATTTAAGGTTAAATCTGGAACTCCATAGCTGCACTTGGCAGCATCTGTGCATGCACACAGGTCACAGAGTTGCTTCTTTAAATTATGATGAGAGAACTCCCATTCCAGCCAAGCATGAGAAAGCAGCGTGTGCCCTGAATACCTGTGCAAGGCCTTTTGTTCCTACATAAAAGCACTTTCCCAGACACCTTCTGTGATTCTTCAAACCCAATCAACGTGTTCTGCTCCTCAAGCCTGTACCCTACGGCCCTGCCTCCTCCATCAGCAGGGAAGGTATCCTCACTCCACAGCAGGAACAGCATTTCTGTTAACTATTTCCAGGCTATACTTAGCAGCCACTTATTTAAATAATGTTAATTCAGTCATGACAGCAATTCTGGGGTGACTGCACACGTGTGATCCAAGGAGAGATCAAACAAGCCACGCAAGTGGTTTACGATCACAAAACACAGCACTAACTTAAAACTGAATATTTAGCTAAAATTAAAATTATTTAGGATGCACTAAATGACAAATAAACTGAGATTTACACAATAAAGGCAGATTAGCTGTGGGAAAAGGAAGAGCTCTCAGAAATATCTACCCAACAAAGTAGGCCACCTGAAGAAAAAAAGAGGAAGTTTAATGTTCCTCAGAGTGAGGTAATGGCACTTTTTTTGTAACAGACAAGTTCAGGAAAGTATTTTTACTGCTACCATTATTACTTGAAAAGTGGTAGTACTGAGAAGGACCAATTCCATTGTGAAAGGCATAATAGGAATATGTAAGAATGACTCATCTCTGCCCATAAAAAGTTTTGTTTGAATGGTAGATGCTATTTTGTAACACAGATTTGAGAGAGGGCCCCATGCCTCTCCACAGTGAATTATCACAGCAGAAAGAAAACATTTCTCAGAACAGAAGTCCATATTTTATCAGATTAAACAGTATCTGTAATGTCCTGGTTTAAAATAACTACAAACCAGAACATTCAGGTGGACTTTTCTGTAGCACCAAAATACAAATGGCTGACCACACAAATGGACTGAGTCATCCTTTAATGACATTATTTTCTGAAAATAGACACCCTAGCTAAGAAAAGGGCAATCAAAACTATACAGAAATTCCAACCTTTGCCTGAAGTAGTGGAGAAAAGTTGAAACAAAGTGTCCTAAGAACATTTAGCATTGTTGGCTTTTATTGGCTAAGAAACAAAAACCAAAGAAATCTGTTGTGGAAAAAAGTAAATTTGGTAAGGTTCTGTGTCTTACACCTGGAAAGGAAAATATTAAATATAGCACAATGTTAAACATCTATACAAAAAACCCTGAGATCCAGGAAGCTATACCAGTTTTAAGTTAAACTGTTCAATTTTTCTGTTTTACTTAGCCAGAAAGTTTCTAACCATCAAAAATCTTACTCTTTTCCTGCAGAAGTACAATGCATTATTCAGCAGTCATTTAAAAAAAATTTAAAACTTATTGATCTGCCTGAAAGTAACTCTTGAGCACACCATATAGTAACATAATGCAGGAAATAGGAAAAGAAATTGCTAATTTCAAGTCAGCCCATTCTCACTATCCTGTTTATTTTCCAATGAGGAAGAATGGTTTCCTTAAAAGTAACTTCTTGTGGTATTCTTCTGTTGGGTTTATCTTTGCTTTTTTTCTGCCTGGTTGCCCTCTTTTTTAAGGCTAGGAGTGTGGGACAAGCACAACACAGGATGATGGGAACCATTTGCCTGCTCCCTTGGACAGCAAAGCCCCTTCAAGTCCACTCTGAACAAACAGACCCTAACAGAGCTGCAATTATCAGTAATTTCAATCAAGTGACCAAAGGAAAGGTTAACTTGGAGAAAAAGAAAGCACGGCAACTAATTAATGTGTCAAAGCAGCACTCTCTGTTCTGTTAATGAAGCTTTAGCAAGGACACACGAGTGATTTTTGTTGTCCAGGCTTGAGGACCAGCACGGAGTTAGATTAAATAATCCCATTTTATTAACCTGGGTGTCAACAGCAGCTGAACACCTCTGCCAGTGCCCCCTCCTGCCCAGCAGGAAACTTTGCCGTGGAAACTCAAAACAGCTGAGGATGGGGAACCCCAGAAGGAGCTCCTGGCACAGCACTGAACAGGAGGGAGACAGGGTGAATGACCTGGTTTTTCTGCTTAAAGTCATATAAAAACATTAAAAAACACCCAAAAACCTCACCCCAAAAGCCCCAAAACAAACAAAAAATACTGAAAAACCAAAACAAAACCAAACAATCCAGAAAACAAAGTAAGTAAAACCAAAACAAAATCTATTACGTAACCTCTCCACATCCCCCACCCTGTGCAAAATGCTGGAATGCACAAGATAACCTTTGAGGCAGCTATTATCATGCTCAGCCCATGGAGTGACTGTGACAGCTTCAGATACTAACAATAAATAAGTTTATCCACTTCAAAGAACATGTTCTCCTCAGAAAAGCTTCTTATTTCCATTGTGCTTCCATCTGGGAAAAACCAATACATTGTTCAATCCTGTTGCCTCAGAGAAATTATAATTTTCAGTTTGTTTTTTATGGGAAAGGAGTACACTGAAAAACAAACTAATTAAAAAAATAAAAGAAAGCAGTAACTCCAAATTACATGAAAATCTACCACAAAGTATTTTCCCATTGCAAAACAAAACCCACATGAAATACTGTTCAAAAAACATACAAAAAAAAGCCAAACAAATTTTTTTCCTCTTCTTACGCAGCATAAGAGCACTCACTTCTTTCCCTCAGAAAACATCTTTCACCCCAATTAGTTACATGAAAAAAACCAAAAAAAACGCCCCCCCAAAAACCCACATCAAATATATTGAAGTGATTTATGAAGAGGAATTTTATAGGTAAAGAGTAAATTACTCTTGTTCATATGACCACCTAAAAATCCATTTAGTTTTAGGACCACTGAAGAGTCTTTCCAGGGTAAATTATTTACTTATTTAAGTCTGGTAAGCTTCCCATTTCATTACATTGGAAATCCTACACTTTTCCAAAATGGCTGCAAAAGAGAAATAGGTCTCTCCCCTGAGCTCCGGGTTCAGTTCTTTTCTCCAGAAAGCAAATTAGACCTGTCGAGCTCTAAGCTCTCAAATCATTGCAGCATCACTGCTTCTTAAGGGAAAAAAAAACCAAAACAAAACCCCAAACCAAAGAAAGACTACTCAAGAGTGAAACCTCACTTATGTAAGTTCCATATTCACCAAGACTCACTTCTTTGGGTGGCAAGTGAGCCTGCTATGAACACATGCACAGAGGCACTTGACTATGATCAAAAATCTCTTAAATATTTCTTTTTTATGGGCTGAGGCATAGAACAGCAGAATTGAACTGCTACAAACCCAAAGCTAATAGAACAAACCATATTTTAGCAGAATGAACAGGCACTAGACAGATGGCACTGCTTTGAAGGTAAGAACCCAAAGGACATTTGTGGGCAATCTGTAGTTAGGATGTCAGGCTAGAGAAAATTTTTTATTTCTGCCACTTGTGGAACAGGCTTTGTGATTCTGTGCAAGCTTGAACAACTTACAAGAGCCCACAACCTATTTTTTAAATTCTTTTACCCCTTTCAGTTTGAAAAAGGGGCATTCCTCCAATGCTCTGATAACACCTTCAGGCAGGGAACACTGCCCTTGCCCCATCTGCCATGGAACATCCAGCACAAATGGGAAGCAGGGAGAAGTCAAGAGGCTGGGTTTACCCTACAGGTGAAAAGCTCTTGATATTGTGGAAAACAAATGTTAAGCTGATTCCAGAGCTGCAAACTCTTCACTGAAAGATTCAGAGCATCTACTGAAAGAAACCACCCCCTCCACTCCAGATTCCACCCCCCCCACAAAAAAGATGAAGAAAATGAAGAAAATAACGTCATTTGCCAGAAAGCCACTGAAATGTCAAACAACTGGATGGCCTTGGGAGTGGAAATCCAGCTCTGACTCACGCTGCACACACATGGTGATACCACCTAATTCAGTGATTATACATCTTCTTTCCTACAGGACCTCCGAGTTCAAGAGAGGGAAATCCTGATGAATAATGGCAAGATCTGCTCTGGATTCTGATGCTTCTAGACAGAGAGAGTTTTACTGTATTCCAGATTCTGGTCACAGGTCAAGGGTCTCCCCTTGATTCTGTAGAGTGGAATGCAGCACCCTCTTAGGACACCTGTTCTGCAGAGAGAACCCCTGGGGCAGCTGCAGGAGCTCAGCAGTCCTGGGAAAAGGCAGAATCCAGGATGAAGACAACAACAAGAGAGGCTCTGAGCAGTGTGACTCTGACAGCAATTCAAGACACTGTGAATTGCTCGGGCATTCGTTCATTTTGCATTTTACTTCTGGCATCTTCTGCATTTAAGATAAAAATAACCCATGCTAGTAAAATATTTTGCCTGAGTTAACAACCTGCAAGGTGCATAGGTAGTGAGTCAGCATTTAATACTTGAATTTACTTTTTTTTTAAGTTTCTGGACTACAGGCTCTGTACATACAGTTATTCCCTATGTTTTCTTTCCCCAGCCTCCTCCCACATCAATACCAAGCAGCAAATCCAGAGACCACTGAGATGAAAAAACAAATAAACAAAAAACTTCAGTGATTATAGGCAATTTGGACACAGCCCTGAGACATGTTTACAAGACAAAATATTTGATCACAGCAGAGCTTCTCTTAGGAACAGAGGTTTTTCTTGGATAGTCTAAAAGCCCCTCTAGATCCATATTCTGCCAAGGCATCCTCAACATGTTAGAGTTCTCTCAAAAGGCCAAAGAGGTGTAAGTTTCTGGTGCAATATTAGGATTGGCATTGGAAAAATCACTAGAAAAACATTAATTACATATAGAAGCAGAAGGTTAAAGACTAGCTGGAAGTTGGAAAACTTATTATATGCATATTATTATATGCATTCTGCTGAAGTTTGCATAGAGTTTAAGGTCATAAAATGCCTGTCACCAAGAAACTTCTTTAAAACACAACACATGCAGCATTAGTTGACAAGCCCAAAAATTTAAATCCTCGTTGTAACAATTTTACCTGAAGCACATGCAAAAGTGAATAAACAAATCAACTCTCAGGCTGTCAGCTCTCCCACTAAATTTATACCTTGCATTTCAGTCCGAAAAATCTTTCTTTAGAGCCACATTTGTTGCAGAGAACTTTTCTCACAATGTTATAATTTCAAGGTTGTGAGCAGAAGCCAAATAATCTCTGGATGGAGAGACTGCTGCTCACAGCTCAGTTATGGAGTCACTGACCTGAGCACTAGCTTGCACCCTGCTTTTATCAATTTATTAGGAACAAATTCAAAACTACTCAACATTTGTTCACTAGTCCAACAAGATAAAATTGTGTAGAAGTCCAGAAGATAAGGGCACAATAATTAAAATTAACTTTTTCTCCCTTCATTAAACACATCTAATTTCAAAAGAGCCTCACATTCACCTACACCTAAACCCATACAAAGTGAATTACATAGATAGAAATGAGCATTCAAGCCAGAGGAAGAAAACACCTCTGAGGACTTCAGAAGCATTAACTAAGCTACAGTGAAGGAATCTGAACACAATCTTTCTGTTTCTGCTTTAGCTTTGCTCCAATAATGACACACAGCTGTATTCACGCTGCTGAATATTGACATAAAATGTGCCTGCAGCCTGTGTAAGATAAGCAATGCATCTTGCTGGTTTAACATTAACTTTTGGCTCTGCTGACCTGAGTTTTCAAAATGTCCCACCTTAATAGCCCCTTCATTTTCCCAGCCCTGAATAGCTGCACACACAGCGTGCAGACCTGTTTCGTGTTCGCAGTGCTGGAATTCCTTGCACAGCTTTGATCACGGCCCACTGAGTGGTAATTTTCTGTGTTGAACATGTCAGTCTAAAAAAAAAAAAAAAAACAAAACCACACCAACAAGAACAAACTGTTCCCAGTCTCAGAAATCTAAAAACAAAAAATCCACAGTTGCCAAAGTTATCTGCTTCTTATCAAGATCCATGTTTGGCACCAGATGCATTTGATTCATTCATCATTGTCAGTGCACTAGCACACTAATTATTTCAAATTGTTTCCTCAGGCAGAGGTCTAGGACAAATGCAAGCAAGCCAAAAATAGCAGTTATGAATAATTATGCATAATTTACCTCAAGGCCTGGGCCAGGCTATCATTAAAACTTCTTCTTGCCACCTGTGATCCCGACTAATTGTGGACTTCAAATTAGTTCAAGATTACTTTTTTTTTCCCTAATACAATGCCCACATTTAACCTACCTATTAAAAGTTTTCTGATGCTTTAAAAATTCCCAATAAAATGTCAACAAGGTTCCTTCTTTTTTAACAATGCCTTTGTATTTCACAGCCTGACAACAAGTTTGCTAACAGGAAAAACTTCAGAGACAAGGTCAGCAACCTCATTTTAAGACACTGCTGGAAAAGGTTCTTAGAAAAGCACAATTCCTCAACCTCAAAGTAAATCCTGATGCTCTAAAACTAAAGCTGTTTCAGTCCCTAAAACTTTCCCTATTACAGTTCTGACACCTTCTTAAGGCAAGAAAACTTCCACAACACTGACTCTTCTAATAACAACCAGAAGAAATCGATAAAAACACTTGCTTCCCCAAATTCAGAAGTGTCTGTTTAATTTTACAGATAGCAAACTCATTCATTCCAATAGGATCCAAAACATAGATGGTTTTACAGAACCAGAACCTTATTCCATTCATTGTAATGGAACCTCCTATGTTCTTGTTCTGCTTTAACTATTCAAATTACAGGTTTAAAATAGAAAAAGCTGAAAAAAATAAAGGAAAAGCAACCCTGAATATTTCCATTGGAAGAAACGTGTATCTTACACCAAAAAAAAAAAAAAAAAGAAACAAAAAGGGTATGTACCACTGATAATTCCTAAGCACTCTCCAGTTCGGGAACACAGCACATGTTGCATTTTGAGACAACAGAAAATGTGTAACAGTAGCCAGAGATATTAATGAAAAATTACAAGCTCTTCCTACTCATGAAAAACCATCTACAAATTCCTCCATTCAGGCACCCAAACATCAGACCTCTCAGGGACAAAAATATTCCACTGTTCAGCAAGCAGTGCAAGACATGAAGGAACCAGACCAGCCAAGATCTGAACCCTTTGGAGCTAAGGATATGTTTATGTGATCTTCTGTGACTTTCCTTAATCAAGACAACAAAAATATCAGAGCAGAGATTAAAAAAACAAAAACAAAAACAAACCAAACAAAAAAAAAAAAAAAAAAAACCCACAACAAAAAAAAAACAACAGAAAAAAAAACCACCACGTTAAGTTAAAATGTAAGATGATATTAAAAAGAAAACACACAGAGGAAAAGATGAAGTCAAGCTGTCTTCTGGATGGCTTCTTAAAACATTAGTCACAAAACAGCTCTGCCATTAAAATCAGATGTTCTTAAAATATTAATGAATTATACACAGTGTGATCAGCTCTAAAGCTGACACACACAATTCTGCATCAGCACCAGACTTCTGGCAGAAAGCAAAGGCAGCTAACACGTCCTAAATTGGTGTTTACTAAGTGTCCTAAACAGGAGAAAAAATGACAGCAATGTGTCAGTTCTGTGTCCAACTTCCCTGTGGTCAGTTCACTGTTATGGACCTCCTACCACTGAAGTTGCTTATTTACCAGTCTGCTTGTGTTTGTTATAAAGAGTCAGGAAGTGCTTTGCATTTTGTAGAATAGATATCTCCAAAATAGATATCTCCAGAATAGATATCTCCATAAGAGTTACCTCCAGAAGAGTTACCTCCAGGTCCTTCAAGACTGAATGGCAAAATAAGTTCTGGAATTCAAGTGACCTCTTCCACTTCTATTTTTCACAAGGAGAAAACATCTTTCAGCTCTTTTCTGTCCTTCACACCCCTTTTCTGTGTGAGGTACAGACTGCTAAATGCTCCTCAAAGCAGAAGTATTTTTATTATGAACAACTCAAAAGCTTTGTTATGAGCAAAGTTCTCACAACAACTAAAACTAAGAGGTAAACAACATCCAGAGAGTGCTTAGAAACTAATGAAATCTTACCACAAAACAAATTAATATAGTGGATTATACTACAAACTGCATTGTAACATCAGTCATCTTAAATAAATTTCTCTCAGTAAATTTCGTCAAAATAAGTACACTAATTTTTCCAACTATAACTGCAGAGATACTCATGCATTATTTTTCTTCCTCAGGCCTCTACTTTCTTTTCCAGACAATGCTGCACTCAAGCAGCTTTGTTTCACATCTCTTCCATGTTACACCCTCAAATTATTTGTCATAAAACATCTGCTTTGAGCAAAACAGCATGTAGGAAAAAAAAAAAAAGATAAAATCCTATTCATTGCACTTGCAGAAGGAGGCTAAAAACCACAGGACAATGAGGTATCAGGTATTTGTGAGAAAGTGGAACAAATTCAGAGATGCTGTGAACTGCGGTGTCTATTACACAGAGAAACGCACATAATTCAGGGAGAAGAGAAACAAACAAGCAGCCCATCCCCTCACCCCAGGCGGGTGTTTTATTTCATGGCAGGACAGCAGACTGCCATCCTCTCCTCTAGGAAGGGCTGGAAAATTGCATTCCAGTTCTGCATGGCACCGGAGTGACAACAGGGCACGGGGGGAGTTCATCCTGGGCACCAAGCACAGGGGCAGGAGAGCTGGGCAAAGGGACAAAGCCCCACTCAATGCAAGATTTGTCAGTGTTTGACCTTCCACTGTTTGGGGTTTTTTATCTGCGAGCTATTTTTCCACTCTCATTTTTCTCCATGCATATTGCAGTTCCTGAGTACAGTAAATCTCTCCCTTTTTTTGGAGAGATGTATAATCTCTTTTAATATCCTGTGCTCTCTTATCACGCTGCAGTCCTCCCCTGAAATATATTGTCCATAAATTTTTCAAATGATATGAACTTTACCAGCTATGGAAATGATTGAAATACAATGTTAACTATTTTGTTCTGACAAAAATATTCTAGGGAGGCTCATGCTTGTTCTTGACACAGAAGCAGCATCTGGGTCATGAAAATTTAAAAACAGAATAAAATTATTTTAGTCTCTAAGTCATAAAACACACAGCACCAAAGAAGATTCTTTGTCTGATATCCTCTGATTTATGACATACATTGACTTGATCATTAGAGGTGCATAAGCAATTCAAGTCAAATATGTGTAATTAAAATGCTAAAACTCTAAAATGTGATGTGACATTGTTACATCTGATAAACGTATCAGCCATAAACACATCATGTGCATGGCCTATAGATCCCATGCCACAAATAAGAATTAAACTTAAATTAGGTTTTGTTGAGGTGTTACATAATAGCATTCCAAAAATCACAATAATCCTCCATCATAACATGCAGTTCTTTCTAAAATGATCCAGCTCACTGACTGAAATGTTTAATTTTTGCTCTTTTTTCCAGCTCTTTCCTCAGATAATTCCACCAAACTCTAACAATTGTATTTGCTAAACTGGAACTCTGGCTTGGGTCAGTTCCAGCTACACTTTCAGCTGCTAAAGTAGCATGGTGCCTTTTGAAAACTGCAACTTATTTTTCATGTCCCCAGCTTCCACCTGTCCCAATATTCCACTCCACACAAATTGTATGGCACACTCTTATGCAAAGCAGGCTAATGATCCCAATTTGTCACAAAACCTTAAATATGTGGATTTTTTACTGCGAGTTACCCTTTTGACAGGCCTTTGGAGAGGTCTGACAACTTATTTTACACAAAACTTTTCTGCAACTGTAGGTCCAACACCCTCTTAAATTTCCTATGCCTACAAGCATAAAAAGACAGCAGTAATATCATGAAAAACTGAGATTTCCCTCTGTGTTCATGTGCAAATGCTTTCTAAGTTCCAAAGTTTATACAGTAAATTGTATTTATGTGGTTTGATGACTTTTCAAAGAAACTGTTTGAAGCTATTCAGAGTTGTGGAATAAAGGCAACAGAGTTTAAAGAAGACACAGGAAAAAATAAAATGGTAGAAGGTAGAGGAAATTATCACCTGGACTTTAACTCTGCATACCCAGTAAAACTTTTGTACACGTAGCCTTGCATTAAATCTTATTTCGTTATGAAAACTTCAGAAGCAAGAGATTTAAGGAAGACCTAATTTCTCAAAAGAAGGAAAGTGGTCTAGGCCAAATTACCCCACGCCAGTGAAACCAAATGAGTTGCTCAAAACAGAAAGGTTGGAATTTTATTTCTTCTTATTATAAAAAATGTAGGAAGAGAAAGAGAAATAAAAGAATAACCTTTAAGAGCAATAAGAAAGTAGTCAAGTTCTGTAAGGCAGATATCACACTGCACATTCTCAATACACTGCAGTACAAAATCAATGACTATCAAATTAATTTCTTATTCACTCTTGTACCATCAATCACAAAGAACTTGGTATCAATACAATGATCTGGTTTATAGCCTTCATTTGAATTAAACTGAATTCTTTTAATACAGGCCGCTTTTTTTGGGAGTGGCAAGGCTCCTTTGATTTGTGGTGGCTGGAGTTTCTTTAACTTCCAGCAAAATAAAAATCTGATTTCCACAAGTGTTTCTCTCAGTTTACATACACTGCATTTGGCTGCTCTGATATACCAGCACTAGAAGCTCTAGTTTAATAAATGTAAGTTTCCTGTGGATGAGTTTTTTGAAATTATCATGCAAACACCAAAAAATAGCAACTTGTTTGCATGAGGAAAAGACAAGATTTATACAGCAGGACTGATAAAAAACCTTGAACTGCCAGGACCTAATGCAACTCACAGGGAATTAGTATCTACTGTAAGGCTACGAAATATGTCTTTATGCACAGCAAAGACTGCATACAGTATTAAATGTATATAAATTTGTAGAGCTCGTTGTTTTTTAACTTTATCAGGCAAGAGTGTGTGCATGGCTATAAAGATATTTGCATTTATGTGACCTTCATAGAAAAAAAAAAGACCACAGAGAACTTCTACTCTGTCCCTGAAATTGTAGGCAAAGAATTATTAGAATTTTGCTTTATACTGTAATATCTTTGACTAGGACTCTGTATTTATTTTACCCATTAAGGTATCTGCTGATACATGGAAAAAGAGACACAAAAATAAAAAAAAAAGGAATAAAAAAAAGGAGGGGGGTGGAAAATGTTGCTGTAGAAGGAATCACTGCTTCAGGAACACACAGCCCTCAGGAGAGAACAGATCAGGCTGCCCTACAGACCCCAGAGCATGAAGCAAACATGGATTCTCTTCCTGGTTTCATAAAGAAGAGGAAAAAAGATTAAGCTATAAACGATGCCTGTCACTTTCTCAGCGTGCAGCTTGTTCATACATGACTTTATATTTTAAAGATTGCATCCTTCATTTCTCTTTTTTCTCCTTCTTCCTGAATTTCCTCTTGGTCTCTTCCTCAGCTCCATCCACTTTTGCTCCTTTTTAATGTCTATTGTATTGTGATCCCTTGTTTTCCCCCTATATCCCTGTTCATTTCAGTGCACAAAATGTCAATTGGCACCAAAAACCCTAATTCTAAACTATTTTCTGTCAGTTATATGAATAACATCTTTCCTGCATTATTCTTTGTTTACACATTTTTAGTGATTTGTGGACACTGAAACCATGTTTTAACCTAATTTAGGTTTTATGCAAACTCCACATTAATCAAATTATTCTGGGTTACTTCTAAGATTCTTCACTTTTCCTTCCTTTTACTTGCCCATTCTCTCTCAGATAATACAATAAATCTTTATTATTTATTTTGACCTTTTGGCATTCTTAATTTATTATCATTTTAATAATGCCATTAGCCATTCCCTAACCTTTCCAGTTGCCTAGAATACCATATCCATTGCTCACATCAGCCATCAGTGGTTACTTATTACAATTCTGCATTCATTTTCTCTTCACAACAAAGGCATTTACAGTCACACTGAACCAATGATTCCTCTTCAGACACTCACTCCACCTCTGTCCTTTCCAGCCATGACTTTGTTCCACAATGTCTGGCACAGAACGTGATGCCAAAATATAATTTATATGCATTTCAGTTCATGCATTTACAAAACATTACTCACATTTAGGATGCCAGAGGAAGGAAAAAACCACAAAACACAAAAACTTTACATTAACTCATCTCTGTTATGTTCAGTGCAGGAGCATTACCTACATGAAGTCTTATTTTACTCTTAGTCACAATGGAAATTCAGCACAATTCCAATTTGAATATGAACAAGGCATAGACAAAGAAGTAAGACCCTGCCATAAGTTACTAAATGAACTTGATTCCTAAATACAGCACATTGCAAGTGGCCATGACAAAACCTGTTTACATTTGGTCACAGCATTGCCTTGAACTCAGCTAGGGAAGCAGGTTAAACAAACCTACATCACTTTTGGCTAGTGTTTGTAAATACCTCTACCATGCACCAGTTAAAAGGCATATGGTTTAAAAAAGTTCACTTCTAAACATGCCAGAGGCAATTAAATATACATTTTATGTTAAATATAAAATAGGGTGGCAGATACAACCCTGCAAAATTTTTGTACATCGGCATTACATGAATCCATGAACCTTCAGTTCAGATACTTCCTTGCTCCACTGTTGAATCCTCTATATTTTTCAAAGGACATAAACAATTACATATTTAATGCAAATTATATACTTAATAACAGATTATATTGCTCTTTTACACCTCCTATATAGGAACCCACCATTCTTCAGATTAAAACACAACGCTGAGTTAAGTAAAACTTTTTGTATTTTCTTTGGTCTGTCTTCAAAGTCACCACATTCCAGCCTGTATAACACAGATTGCAGACCTTTCACTTTGTGTCTCTATTAGTAGTGGTTTACCCCAGTAAATTAGCTCCATGGGTTTAATGCTGCCCTCCACCTTCTAAATCGAGACATTGCAATAGTGCAGTCACATCCAACAAGTGAATTTTCAAAATGTAGTATGCAAGGTATGTCAGTTGTCCTGAAATCTTAAGAAGGCTAACATTCAGCATTTACTATTTTCAAAATGTTTCCATTCTCTCTTCCATTTTCTTTATCAATACTTTAATACAAAAGTCCCAATCTCTTCAGGAAGCCAGTGGTGTGGCCCACAATGCACCTTCTGCTTGCCATAGCACAAAAGAGACAACGCACAATTTTCTGTTAAAACACTATTTAAATTAAAAATGTGACAGTGCTGATGTTCAGTCAGGGGTTTGGTCCTAGATCTACCTATCCCACCCCACTCTCTGTGCTTCAAAACCAACACCTGATTTTAGTATTTTTTAGATACTCCAGTTAGTTCCCAGCCTACAGGGGTAACAATTCAGGACTGCTGTGCTTCTGGCAAATCAGCCCCATGGTAAAGGGAAGGTTTCCACCTGGGCTGCACATTTACTTTATGCATTACCTCACCACCTCTGCCCGTCCTTCATCCACACAGCACTTTTCTACAAGATCTGATTAACATTCACCCTCTGGATGTTTTCATTGTAAGAGGATGTTCTAATCTGAAAACCATTTACTTCTGAATACACACGGCTGAATTACGGTGCCATCAGCAGAAGTGCAGCTCAGCTTCTCTTCTAAACATTTCTTCAGGCTAAAATACTTCTACAGAAATGCTCTGCAGTTCAAACATTTATTACCAGGTTTCAAAGCAAAATTAAATTACCATCACGGATACATTATGTTTATTAATAAAGTGTCACAGAAATATTAGTGAAAGTTAAACAGGTAACACAAGGATATCAGGGAATATAAACGCTCAAGTTCCAGTAGCAGCGCTGGCTTTGCCAGGTTACACATCCCCTAAGTCTGATGGAATGCACTGCACACGATGTATCAAACTACACAGGCAGGAAGAAAATTAACTTCTGAGGATCTGGTTGGGATTTTAATTCTTGTGAGAAGCAGAAAAGTGAGAATCCTGCTTGTTTGGACTCCGAGTGTTCACAGAGGTGCACAAAGGCAGAGTTTAGAACAGCTGACAGGCACAAATGTCACTGAATCAATCCCTGAAATATGAAGTCAGAGTCTCAGGGAAACCAGGAGTTAACCCAAGCTCTCTCCCTCTCAAAAAAGCCAAAGGGTCCTGTCTTTTCTCTGGAACATGAAGGTTGTTGTGGCATCTTTATTCCCTACTGTCACATGGGAAAGAAGCTCCAAGCCTTCCAGATGGAAGGCAGCAGAAACAGCTCCATAAGCAATTTAAATCCAGGTTGCTTTCTGGAGATTTCACTCTGCTCTTTGGCTCTTCACTCACCCTCACACCTGACATCTCTTCACACAGACCTGAATGTTTAATGTCACTATACCCAGAGCTCTCACCTTCAGTTCAGCTGCCATTATTTCCTCAGCTCTTTTTTATTTTTGTATCCTGTTTACCCACAGAAAACGTTTGAGTTTTTTTAACAAACAAACAAAACCCCCATAAACAGAAACCCTAACAAACAAACCCACCCCAACTCAAACAAACAAACCCCAAAACACTCAATTTGCAAAAAGCACTTCTATTACTGAATCCTAAAGAGACAAAATCTCCCCTCTGAGCAGAAAATACAATCTTAAGATTTTTTGTTATCACGGAAAGAGCTATTAAGATTGGAAAAGGTCTTGAAAACATTCAGATTTTAGAGAAACATGTCTTCTATTGTAAGAGCTTTTTGATCACAAGTTAGCTTAAGACCAGACTTCTCATTTTTAGGAGCTGTGAAGAAATAAGCCACACTTATGCTGTTATCTTCCTTTTCAAGAAATCCCTCCAGAACCCATTTAGCTTATACTTGTTAAATCCCCGGGTTGTAAAAGGAATGTAAACGAAACTGCAGTGTTGCTGAGAGGTGTTTCTAGACTGAAACACTCGATCAGTTACACAGATAAAGCACCTACATCCTTACTTTCATCCCATTCTTGGATATTTTTCCACCATCCTACTAGAGGTTTTCCAAATTAACCTCCCCATTAAGGAAGCCAGGATAGCAGTGAGTATGGCATCACACCTAATTGGATTGTTCAATACCAAGTTAGAGGACAAATACATTGCAGGGATTGTTCAGCCTTGTAAAAAGAAAAAAGCTAAGGAATGATCTCATTACAGACTGCAACAACTTGAAAGGGAGTTAACACAAACCTCTCCTCAGCAACAGCAGATGGTGTAAGAAGAGAAAACAGCCACAAAATGTGTCTTGAGAAATTCAGGTTAGGTATCTGGCAGAATTCTACCCACTAGAAGCACGGAAACAGGCTGCCTGGAGGGGCTGTTATATCTCCAGCATCAGACTCCACTATCCAAAACCAAAGCTGCTGCCCTGATAGAACCTTAGCAATAATCCTGCACTGAGCAGGAGACTGGATGGAGTAAACGACCTCCTGGCAACTCTCCTAAACAACATTTTAATTTGTCTCTGGTAATCTACATCTCTGAAAATAAGACCTGTTTCAGTGTAACATTTTCATGAATATTCCAAGTGAAAGGTAGATTCTGATTTATGCCATTCTGCAGCCTGACTCATAACCAACACTATCACCCTCTCCCATCAGTCATAACTTTTGCATGAATTAATTTAAACCACCTTAATTCACTATAATGCTTTTGTTGATATCAATGAAGTCTAAACAGGCACTAATTAAAGGATTAGTGGTCAAAATCTACCTTTAACATTCCAAGATAAACAACTGACACGGGATACCAATTCCTACCTTTCCACTCAGAAAGCGCAGCATATAAACCTAGACATCCAATTTAGAAACAAAGTTTCAGCTACTGCAAACGGAAACTTTCCTCTAGATGTAAGAGATTCACTTTGGGGTTAGGCTTTTATTTTATTTAAAAACACCAACACAGAGCAATTCAATTATTTTTTTCCTCTGGAGTCCAACTAAAATCAATTGTCAGGCTCTTGAGGAAGGATGGTGTTGACTGCCCCTCCCTGCCGACTGCAAGAGCACACGAACCACAGTGCAGCACAGCACTCATCCACACGCCCTCCTGCTAAAAGACAAGCAGCAACCAAAGCTGTGTGTCTCGGCTGCCCTTCGGGGCCTCTGGAAACCCAACAGCTGGAAACAAAGTTCGAGTAAGCGCAGCCAGGGCAGGAGAAACCAACCCACAGACGAAATGGCCAGATGTCACGGAGTAAAAACTCTGCGATTTCATCACCTTGTTATGTGTAAAATGGTGTCTGCACGTGGTGCCGAGAGCCCCGAGCACCACACAGCCCTCACTGAGCTCCGCCGCTGATTAAAAACAGAACAGAACAAAACGAGTTCCACCACGACACCTTCTGCTCCAAACACCGAACCGAGGGCACCGAGAACCGAAACGCCGGCTGCTGCCTGAGGTCAGCAGCTGGATGGTTTTATCCCAAGGGATCCACATGGTTCATCCCGAGGGACCCAGAGCAGCTGCCCAGATCGGAGGCGGGAGGTGCGGGACAGCATCCCGGTCCTGCCGCAGGGACATCGCCACCTGCCGGGACACGGAGCGGGGCTGCGAGGCGGGATGGGGCTTGGGGAGCGGGGATGGGAGGCGAGATGGGGCTTGGGGAGCGGGGATGGGAGGCGGGATGGGGCTTGGGGAGCGGGGATGGGAGGCGGGATGGGGCTTGGGGAGCGGGGATGGGAGGCGGGATGGGGCTTGGGGAGCGGGGATGGGAGGCGGGATGGGGCTTGGGGAGCGGGGATGGGGCTTGGGAGCAGCAGCGGGCAGGGAAGCGGGGATGCTGCATTCGGAGCCAGCCGGGCTGTGCTGTGCGGACTGAGCCTTGCCGCTCCCCGCTGGTGCGGGACACCAACACCAACATCCCCGCTGGGCACAGCGCTGTCGGGACGCTGTCCCAGCTCCCCGCCACGCCTGTCACCCTCCGGCAGGGCACCCAGGGGGGTGCGGGCGGGATGCGGGCGGGATGCGGGCGGGCTGGGAGGGGAGCAGCGAGACACTTCATGCTGCCACCACACTCCTCCTTCCTCCTCCTCATCCTCGTCACCGCACACCGCTGTGGCCGAGCCGCAGCCCGTCCCTGTGTGCCGCAGTGTCCCCATGGTGGGGGTGGCCATGCCCGGGCGGGGTGAGGGTGTCCCCAGCAGGGAGGGAAGGACAGGCCACGTCCCTCAGTCCCTGCCGGCACCGCCCGCCCAGCGCCGGGCGCTGCCCGCGCTGCTCCTGCCCCGCCCGCAGCCCGGCCCGCCGGCCGCTCCGGGCAGGGGAAAGCGGGGAAATTGGAAATTACCCACCACAGCCCTCAGGCTGCTTTCACTACCAGCTCCAAAAGACTGGGAGAGGAGGGAAATCAAGCAACGAGTGTCTCCTGCCTGGAAACGCTGCGGGTCTCGCTCCTTTACCCTGCACAGCCATCAGCGCCCTTCGTGCCCACTTCCCAATTCCTTTTAAAAGTATTGCATACCGTGGAAAACACACTTCTAGAACTACAGGCATATCACAGTGAATGCTTACAGATATTGGGGTGGGGGAAAGAAAGAAAATCCAGAATAAACTACCTACCCAAAGTATTGAGACCATAATAGAACCGCAGCAAAGCTATCAGGAGGAAACACTTATTGGCATTTTTAACCGGGGACGGGATTTGCTTGTCCTGTGGACTTGATGTTATAAAAACAGTCTTAAAACGGACTGCAGTGTGCCCCTGTGATAAATAATATTGCATTTCATGACGGTTCCTGTATTTACTCTGTTCCGTTCTGGTTCATGCAAATAAATTCAGCACAAAAGAATAGAATTATGAAGTAAGCGTTTCCTTACGAAATGAAAAATACCTCATGGCGATGAGACCATTTGAGAGAACTTCTCACAAATGGCCTGGGTTTATGCTGACAGAAATAAAATTCTGCCCATGAGGAGAATGACGTTGCTTCTAAGCTCTGAAAGTTAAAAGGGAAAATTAGAAGCTGAAGTATCTGCATTTCCAATTTTAAATAAGATCTTTATTTAACTCTTGGAACAAAAGCCAAAACTTGCTCTTTGCTTTTTTTCCTTTTTATTTGAAACCACCCCAGAAAACTGATATCCAACCTTCAGTAACCTCATTACCAGTAAATAAAACGACTGATGAGGCTAATGAAATATGGAGAGGGTGTCCATATTTCATTATAAAATATGGTCTAAGGATATTGCCCTTTTTTATACTTTTTGTTGTTATAATTATTTTTACTAGAAATCTCATGATTTGAAGTAACATAGTAGAAATGTAAGAAAAAAGAAAAGCCTCCCTCCCTTAATAATAATCACTTAAATTAGCACAGTTTCCTCTTTAGATCAACCTAAAAGCTGTTTTAAAAATGTACCAAAACACAGCACCATTATGATCACATTGAATTTTTCAGATGAATGCAATGCAGACTGCAATTATCAAAAAAACACATCTTAAGAATATTACAGTGCTCCACATTTTAAAAAGGAAGGCATTTCTCTCTGGTAGCAATTCCTAACAAGACCAGAGATGCATAAAATTCTGAAGTAAATATATTTAATTTTTTTTTCCCCAAAGCATTTCCCTTATTTCTTTAGTGAACTCCACTTAAGTTTTTTAATTTAAATTTCCCTTTTAAATGCATGCCTAATGCAAGCAGCAGAATACAGTGCAGAGTTGAAACACAAGTCAAAATCACCTAAAATACACCAAAAATACACTGTCATTGACTACTTACACACTGCTACTGAAAATATCAACAGAACTCACACTTATTCAAAATCAGTCGTGAATGTAACAATATTCACAGAATTAACATCAGAATTCAGGTACATCTCACAGCTTTATATTGCTACAAGATCTATCAGAAAGGGGAAAAAAGTACAATACAAATAATTTCTTTTTAGTAATTCAGGTTTTGTGTAAAAGCAGCACCCACAAACTGAAGAAACCACCATTGCATTCTGATTCAAAGCTTGGAGTGTGAGTGGAGAGACTCTGAAAAGTTCAAAAATCAGGCAAATTTTTAATCTGTCCCTCTCCAAAGCAAAATCATTCACTTTACAGCAGAACATTCAGAGAGTTTTATTCCGACAGGAAGAAAATAAGAAGTCTAAAAATGAGAAAGAGAACACGTTTGATTACAGAAAACTGAAGCAAAAAGAAAAACCTATGGAAGCTATTATTTTTAAAATTTTCACTATTTTGAAAAAAAGAGAATCAAGTGAAATAGATACACTTTCAGTGCATCCCAAAAGCACAATATAAAGTGAACAAAATGAGCATATTAACAAAAAAAAAATATTTTTCCACTCAGCCATTCACTGTAAGATGAAGCAAAGTCTATGAATCACAAAACCAGAATCCCAAGTGGTTCATTTGACTTGCAATCGTCACAATGGTCTGCCTGCATTTCAGACATGATACACAGACTTTGGAAGGCAGGGTAACAGTATGAGGTTGTAAGGAGATCAGAGCTCAGGCAAAACAGATAAATCTTGATTTTAACAGAACACATTGTTTTAAGAAGCACTAAGGAAATTCCACTGCTAATGGATAGGAAAAAGAAAGTATATAGCATGACATGATTGTTTTCATTTTTAAAACAAGGACTTTATTTTTTATTTTACAAAGATACCTTTAAGTTTCAGTCTTTTGTCTCGTACCACTTGTTTGATATCACTGCATTCACTTTGAAACTCATTTTCACAACCACTTAGTGATTTCAGCAACACTGCCCACTTCATATACAGTACTGCTTAGAAGTTGTCAAGTTTGGTGTCAGACAAAAAATGAACACAGGCTAAGATGTCAATCAGCATTAAAAAAACCTAAAACGAGGCGTCTGATAAATTTTTGTATTTTTGTTGGCCAATTTCAAAGTTTTTTGGCAGCTCAGCTGCCCTGAAGTTCTGCAGTGGTGTGAAAATGTGAGATTTGTGCAAAGAAGAAAAACTTTGCCCAGCTGAGGGGAAGGCTGAAGCATGACACAGGGGAACACACTGGCATTAAGGACCTACTAAAAAACAAAAACCAAAACCCCAACCCTTCCACAGAACAGGATGCAATTAACAGCAAGATACAAAGCTGCAGGAAAACAAACCGCGTGGAAATACTTATTAATCTTCAAAATTTCTTCTGCATTAACAGAGAAACTTTCCAGCCACAGTGGCCTGAGAAACTGATTCTTGAATGACATTTTTTTGAGTGCACCTTCATCAGAGCCAGGATGTACCCTGCACAAGTTCTCCTCTACCTTCACCTAGTCACAAGGGATATCCAAATGCTTATATAAGTCAGGATCTTCTGCAGTCACTCTCTCCATGATATCTCACAAAAAGAAAAGACCCAAAAGTTTTTATGGTGCCACACATTAGCCAACTCTTGAAAGCAGAACAAATGAAACCAAGGAGGCTGCCAGCAGCCTGGGTAGGCAGCAGTGCAGACTAATGTGACAAACTACTTTCAGGCTTTTGAAATATAAGAAAGGAGGCATTTTCCTCATTTTCGCTTGGATTTTTTTGATTCTATCCCAATTTTTGGTTGATGCAAAAAACTCTCATTAGTCTCAGTCACGCAGGCTCTAGCCTGCCCAGCACACCACCAGCTATTAGGGGAGCAGGGAATGTCACCCTTCTCTCATCAAATACTGATGAACCAGTTTCCATTACTGAAATGATCAACTTGAGTTGTTCAAATGACCATCAGAGTGACCACTAAGAAAAAGCCAAGTTATGCACACCAGACTTCAAACTATGTGCCCAAAAGTTTAAGGTAGTGAGTACAGCCAGCTATCAAAGAAATCTAATGTTTCTGAAAAAAATCAGGGATTTAGAAAGCTGTCAAGATCAAAGACAGAATCGCTACTTTTCCAATCAGTCTTTTAAATTTTGCCTGCATTTTACTAACTTTAGCCACGTACAGAACTCATTGAGGTTGGGTATTTTTTTATGTTAGAGTTGTTTCTGTTGGAGTTTGTTTTTCCTGACTTGGTTTGGTTTCTTCTTTTAACGATTATCTTTTACATGACAGTTAAAAAAATGCCACAACATTCCCTTCTCTAGCTACAAACAAAACAAGATAAGGGATTTCTCTGTTACTTTTCTACTGACTACATGAAAAAAAAAGACCATAAATTTCAAATCTGTAAATTTGCCTAATAAACACGTAAAGATTGAGTCACAAGCTGCATGACTGCAGAAGGATGGATTGAGATTATGTCACTAATGTATTTATTTTTTTTCAAACTTCACAAAAAAAATCCATGGAGCAGAAGCCAGATACATCTTTCTCCCTAAAAAATGATGCTGAAACCAATACAATTCCTCCCATGAATATGCAGAGCAGGGTTTAGACTGTACTCCTTTTGTCGTGTATGAATTATCCATCACATTTCTGTTGTATATTATTAAAGTGACTTGCTTTATCCTCCCAACCCCCACATCTGTGCTGCAGCAATTTATGTGAATTACGGTTAATGATCATTTGCATTATGCTTAATCAGCATATCAATAATATACTCTGCACAGAGTAAGTAGCTCTTCTTTCTTTCCCTTTTAATGAAACCTATAGAAATGGAGCCGGGGTTTGACTGATTGGCATCACAAAAAGGTTGCCTGGGCAGGTGCTGGGGATGGTGGCACAGGACAGAGGCCTTGTGGCTGCTGCCAATCATGCTCAAGCATCAGCAAAACCTGCTATTATATTTCTTAATTCTTGTGCCTTGCTATCTGGAGGGGCCAATGCTTTGTGCTGGAGGGGTTTTAATGAGCTTGACCAGATCAGTGTTCCTGGAGCCAAGGCTGTGGCTGTGTGGGATGGTTCAAGGAGAGATCACATTCTTCCAGGGTGATATTACTCACCAGAGTCTAAACCACTGCCATTACAGTGTGCTCATGTGGGACACACAAACCCCTGAATACAAATGAGCTACAAACCTAAACATGAATATTCAGGAATTTCTGGAAAGCTATTATTACATATGCCCAAGTCCTATTTAAAGGAATAAAGAAGAACCCTTGAATGCTGGAAACAAGAGCAAATCAATTGGGGTCATTCTGCCAGAAATCAATCGATCAATATCATGTATCAACACGATAAAATTATTAACCTAGTAAGAGTTTTGTTAAATACTTCAGTTAAATTATGTTTAAAAACTCTGTAAGCCATCAGCTTTGGTGTACTGACATTTAGGTGAACACTGCTGCACGCTCGAGAGGAACTGGCACAGCACCAATATTCTCATTTGTGAGTCACAGCCTCCAGTGCAGCTCTATCAGCTCTACCGTGTAAATCACTGCTCTGCTATTAGCAATCTTTCAATATGATGTGACATCTTTATTATAATCTTTTTCCACTGAAGTTTAAGTTCATATTTTAGTTAGCTCAGAGACAGACACAGCCATATTTACCAGGTTTAATTAATTGACTATAAATAAAGGGCTGAAAGGAGAAGGCGCCTCTCTCACACGATGTTCAAGTTGTCACCATTTTACAGCAAAATGCCAATTGGGATAGGATAAACACTGTTATTTCTATACTTTACATTTATATTTCAATACGTAAGCTTAAAATTTCAAGGTATTTTGAAGACTACAGTCTAGAGCCTCAGTTCTCTTCCAAAAACAGTCACAGCATATGATCTACATTAATTTACTGCCATGCGATTTTTAACTAAGAATTTCATTAACTTGTAAGAACATCAGTGAAATTCCATGATTTACTTTGGCTTCGATATCCGTGGATATGGCAGTAAATAGGAACAGCATGTACAAACACACGCAAACAACAAGTTGGGCTGGATTTACCTGACAAAAATTTGCAGAAGCCAATAAAATTGGCCTTGACAGATGTGGGGGCCCTTTTTGGTGGGGTAATGCAGCACATCTGTTTTCCTTATAGCCCCCATGATACCCTGCATCATTCCCTACCAACTGTTTTAGGCATCCAAGGCAGGAGAGACACAGCTGCAGGGAGCAGAGCAGCAGATCTGCACAGCTGCAAGGAGCTGAACAGAGCAGGAGAGCAAAGCAGAGGAGCAGCGGGAGAAAGGCTTCACCAAAAAAAAGAAGAAAAGGCAAGTGAAAACAAAACCAAAAAAAACCCTGATGAGCTAGAAATTGCTGGAGAGTTCCCTCTTGGACATCCTGTTTAGAGATGTTTCTTGTTGGGAAAAGTCAGCAGAAAAAGCCACTAGGAAGAAACCTGAACCCTCTTCCCACATCTTTCCCATGAGAATGGAACAATTTTATCCAGAGACACAGAGAGAGATCCATGCATAAACTCACAAAATGAACAAAACCTTCATCCTTAAATACTGCTAAACACCTGCATAATGCTTAATATCAAGAAGGCACAACTTAAACATTAGCAAAGGAATCTCACGAGGCAGAGATGGAAAGGCACTGTTAACACTGATTCTGTAAAAGTCATAAAGGTGAATCAACAGCTTGCCCAAAGCTACAAAAACCCCGACAGAACAGCTAAAGAACGTCTCATAGGTGCTTTCTTTCAGCAAAGACTTGATGGCTCAGCCTTCTCTGAGAGCAAGGGTGGCTCTGGACATGGGGGTTCAACTTGCCAAGGGAGGGGTTTTTTGTGTTTGGGGAAACAGAATGCAGAAATACAAGAGTCATCCTGGATATCTGCATGATGTAATGCAGAGAGTGATGGGATGTTCCTACACACAAACACACGTTCCACAGAGACATGGAGGAGGGGAGTGAACACAGATCAGTACCACTAAACAGATATGCACTATTTAGTCATCAATATTATGTTACCAAGATTTTTTTTTTAAAGGGACTGCTGGCAAAAACTACAAATGATCAAGTTAGCAAATGGGAAAGCACAGGTGCTTTAAGATTGCACTTCCAAATCTTGCCTTCATTAGATCTGGATACAAGGTAAACAAAACAATCACCAACCACCTCCAGAACATTATTTAGACGTTTCTGTAGTAGTACTTTAACTCTTAACTTGAACAGTTCAGAAACAATTCAGCACAAAAGTTACAAACACATACTTACATCAACCACTTATGTCCTCACATTTTTCACCTGCCAATACTGAACACAAGCAAGTAACACCATGAAGCAGAGCCGTGGTCTCTTTTAGAAATGCACTTTACAATAGAGAAGGAGCAGCACCTAAAGAGAACTTTTTGCTGCTGTTGTTCAGTGCACCTCTTGCTTTCAAGTTTCTCCCCTAGGAATGAGCTCTTCCTGGGGTTTACCTGCAGTGGGATGCATGTTCTAAAGAGAAGGCCCCACAGCTGTCTAAGCCATATTTTGCAAGTTCAGAGCAGATTATTTTTGAAGCTCCAAAGACCCAGCCTTGTTGCACGGTGTCCTCTGAAGAGGAAACAATAGTTAAATAGAACACTGGCCTGTAGCAGCACTTTTCCATTTCACACTCCAGTGAACTCACCCCATGTGACGGGTAGGAGATCCAGCCCAGCTCGCCTTGAATTGTTTTTGAATCCAGCAGATTAACTACAAAAGAAGACACAAGGAAGAGGAATGAGTTTCGTTTGCCTCTGCCCAGTTAACCTCAGTTCCCCATACCCAGAGCTGTGTTTATTTGAGGACCCTGTGAGCAGTGGATTTGTTCAGGTGGCCTGGCAGTGGAGCTGCACAGAAGAAAAAGACAGACAAATGAAAAGGATCGTCTTGTTTAGCTTAAAACACTATGCACAGCAGACAGGGCAACTTCTGAAAAGCAGAAAAGTGACAAAAAACAAACAATGGATCACTGGCTAAATTAATTGCAGCAGGGGGTGGGAACAGAACTCTTCTATCAGCTGCACAAACCACAGCGTTTTCCCCTCGGATGCCTCAAATTTGGGTCACTGCATCTAACTGAAATGGTGAGATCTGAATATTTAAATCATTATTCGATTAAAGGCATGTATTTGGCATCTATAATTTTCTCAGAATACAGGAATAAATAATGAAAGCTGATTAAAGTCCTTTCTGCAGTTCTTTCTTGCTTCTGATCTAATTTGTTCTCAAATTGTCTTGCAGTAGTGTTTTCTAAATGTCATGTGTAACACATTAGATACAAAAGTAATTATTTACAATGTTACAAGTTCAGACAAATCTGCTTTTAAAGAGGGCCATCAATTGATTGCTAATCTCGCTGTTACTTTTTTTTTGAGCCATGCAATAATTTTCAATGTGAAAAGAAAGATTTTATTTGTAAACAGTCTGACAGGCATTTTCCAGTCAATCATATCTCAGTGGGTTTATATCTATTTTTAGACACAACGGGCATTTAAAATAAATACATACACCCAAATTAAAGGATATTCTTCTTTGGCATTTATTTGTTTCCTACAAGTATAAAAATAAATCCTTTTCCTCATCTTGGCCATAAAGTCTCCAAGTGCTTGATCACACACTTCCATAAGTAACCACTTCTTTATCAAAATGAAGCAGAACAGGTGAATTTATACAAAATACTGTACAAAAGAAAATAGCCTCTATTTAAACTAATGAAGTATTAATACTCAGCATGGCGATACTGCAGTATTTATTACCTGCAATCTGGGCTTATTTTTGTTGGGTGTGTTCACCACCCCCCCACACCATCTTTATTTTTTTTCCCTTCAGTATGGAAATTAATGATAATGAGAAATGAAATAAATCTCAGCATATGCTTGGACATTTTAACACCTGACAATGACAGATCTATTAGAGGTGGCCACTGGAGAAACTTCATCTTCTGTTTGTCAACCTGAAGGGTTGTCATTGTCCCCAGAACCAGATGGCCTGAGCACTGGTGCTCCAAGTAAACAGAAGACTAGGAAGCAAAAAATAGTGAGGGAGAATATCTATGAATCAGCTGAGTTAAGCTTTTTGCATTATTTCATCATTCTCCTTT
Organism: Prinia subflava; assembly: GCF_021018805.1. Taxonomy (NCBI): domain Eukaryota; kingdom Metazoa; phylum Chordata; class Aves; order Passeriformes; family Cisticolidae; genus Prinia; species Prinia subflava. The sequence continues at coordinate 3,373,231 of NC_086271.1, forward strand.
TAACTGCTGTTTAATTTTGGACACCACTTAAAAAAACTCCAGAGCTCTGAGGGCATTATTTTTGCTGTTAATAGGGATGTGCAGAAGGAGACACAGGTGTACAGTATTAAAAATAAGACTGTGCTATAAAGAACCATAAATAAACATATTTTCTACATTTTTGTGCAGATGTATTTGTGTTTTGTATGGATATATGTGCACTGCTATACTGCTATGACTGAGCTGCTCTGCCATCTATCTGGGAAAATGTTTCCCCCTGCAGTTATACTCCCCTCTAAAAGAAAACAATAGCATTGTTTTATCTACATCAATAAACAAAATATCTTCACTAATCTTACAGAAAGAACTTAATCCAGTGCTACATATTTCTTAGCTCTGAATCAAGTCCTCAATCACACACACAAAGAAAAACCAGTCAGTCCTTTATTGAGCACACAGGGCCCTAGGCAGGCAGGCTGCTCTGCAGCAAGGTTTGCATCCATAAAAAGGAGACAGCAATAAAAATTCAAAAGGAAAATGCACACTTCTCGTTTTTTGTTAGCAGAAATTCCCACAGATTCTGCGTCTCCCAGGACAGGACAGATCTGTCAGCCGTGCATCTGCACTGCACGGTGCTGAGGGAAGAGTGGCTCCTGAGGAAAAAATCACTCAGCAAGAAGTGGCTGAGGCAAAGCACTCAGGAGCAAACATAAGTGATATATTTTTTCTTTCAGAACAAGCTTCTTGAAGACATGATTGCAGACACTCTGAAATTATTGAACTCAATGGAAACTCATCAGTTTCATCTGCAAAACACAACCAGGCAATGAACCCACAGCCTGGTGGGAGTTTCTCCTCTCTAGATCTGCCCAGCAGGTCCAGCTTGCCCTCACAGGCATCACAACGGGACATGGGTGCCAATTAAATATTCAGTGTCCCCACCACAGGCAGGTGCCTCTGTCGTGGGGCAACTTGACATCATCAGGATCAAATCTATGAAGTTAAGAATAATTTTTGAGCTCCTCTCCTTCATTCCACTTTCCTCATCTCCTTCAGACTGGAACCACTACTTTTCCATGCTCAAAACTGTTTCATTACATTTCAGAAGTCCTTACAAGGGGGCTTTTCACACTGGCTACAGGAGGCTTCTGGTCATCTGTGTGTTGTGCTATTCTTTAATAGTATCTAAAATGCAAAAAACACATTTCCTTTCAAGTAGCAACCTGAAAAAAACCCACCTGATAAAAGCTTCTAGGGCACTAATTTTCCCTGTGACTTGAAGAGAGTTGCACACCTCTCTAGAGAGGAAACAATAATGCAGAACTTAGAAAATGCAATCCTGGTCTCTAGACAAAAATGGCTGGGAGAAGCAATGGTACATTTTGTCATCGTATGTCCTAACACTACATATTAATCTGGAAACCAGAGGAGAAAATGGCATTTCCCTACACTAAGATTTAAGAAATACATAAAGAATGGGTTAGAAATTCATTGTCTGATTTTTTTTTTCATGGATTTGGATGGTTAGGTAAAAAGTAAAAATGCAAAACTTCACTCAAGCACTTGATTCCTATGTTAACTCACTACAACTTCTTTTAATCCTGATGAATCCTTTAATGTAACAAAATACAACACTTAGGTCCATTTTGTGAACCAATTCATGAAGTGTTTCATGAAGATGTACTCAGTCAGATCCTCACTGGCAGGCGTTTTTCAGTGTCATCCTCAATTTTTTTTTCCACAGGCTATTAAAGTTAAATGAAAGTAAATACTTAAATATCCCACAAATGCCTATAGCCATGTATTTACTAGATGAAAGAAGTTTATGAGTTTCTCACACAACTCATTTGCCCTCCTTGTACCAACTCCTCCTGCAAAACTGTGTGACCACCACTCAGCTGATTCCTACAAAAATCTCTGAGGCTGACCAGCTAGTTACCAGGGGTAACTCTTAAAAAAGCTGAACAGTTTCATTGCTACTGATAATTCTTTCCAACAGAATGCCTTGGAAAGAATTCCTGGTTGTGCTGAGGAGACACAGAGGAGCTCTCACAAAGCAACTTTAAGTAAATAAATAAAGTTCTGTCTAACTGTCTCAGTGTCCTGCATTGGTTCCCATCATGTAATTAACTTGATTAAAAGCTAGTGGTAATTCTAAAGGAGAATTTACTGGCATTAAGATGAGCAGCCATGACTTCTGACTGAAAATCAGTGATCTGGTCCTCCTGTACAACAGCCCAGCTCACCACACCACAATGCACTACTGCTCCCAATGCAGCACATCCCTAAAATGCCAAATCAGAACACGCTCTCTTTCTAGAGATTCTCTCCTGCCTGATTCTCTTGGCCCTCCCCATGCACAGCCAGAAGAGAAAGCATTATCAGCTCCCTCCATGTGAATTTCCAGGGGGTGAAACAAATCTCTTTGGAGAGCTGGACTAGGGATGTGGATGTTAAAGTCAAAGCTCCCTCACTCTCCCTCTCATAGCATCAAGCAGAAGATGAATGGAGGCTTGGGTGGAATATGACACTCGTGCTACCAGAAACTGCTTCCAGATTTGGGACTCATGGTCCAGGGCTCACTAACAGCATGTTTCATCAGGAGTGATGTCATGGAAAGAAAAGAACCCTAAAACTCACGTGATTCCTGATCACAGTTTGAAAGCAGCAGCATTTCCAGAAACATGTGGACTAATAACTGCTACTATGAACTGAATTCAGTATAAATACCTCCCACAAGAACGAAGATAAACAAACAAATCTTGTGGCAGGTAGAATCACTCTGAGATTTCCCTCACTGCTGAAGAAATGAGGAAAGCCTGCTAGGAGATACTATCCTGCAACTTGCAATAGTTAAAGAACCACCAACAAACAACTTCACCGGTGCAAAGCATTTCCAAATTGTCTTCTTTACAAAGAAAATACAGAGAAATAGCCATTGTCAAAAGATATATAAAATATTTTTTGCTTCAGCTAATTAAAATTTTCCCTTATTATTAAAAGAAAAAAAAACTTTAAAAATCTCACACCACTATGATGTCTTCTCTTGTTTGGCAACAGAGTTAAGAAATACCCTGGGTAGTTATTTAAAAAATGCTAACAAATGGGAAAAATTAAATTTGCTATGCAACCAAAACAAAAAATTTAAAAATGGTGAATATCTAATTGAAATGCCATATAATCCCAAGCAGCAAAGCAAATACACTGTGGCACAAAGTCAGCCAGAAGTTGGTTTTGGGGTGGGACAGAGCAGAGTCCACGCAAAGCCTGATGTACATTTTTGGAATGGTGAACCCTTCCTGGCAAAGGGGGCTTGCACCTGTATTTTCATCCACTTATGAACACAGATCTGAGTCATCCAAACTCTCCATTGCCCCAGCAGTGGCAGCAGAACACCTTTATATATTGGATTATTCTGGGGCTAGAACCAACATTTATAGACAGACAGGCGAACTCAGGCAAAGCCAAAGTCACACTTTGATGCAATTTTAATTTCCAGCTAGGATCAGCTGATGTTGCCAAAACAATGCTGAAACCAGCTAAGGCAGACCAAGAAACCTTTGGGAAAGGACAACAAATAAAAAAGGGTGTCCGACAGTGAAGCCTGGTTTTAAGTAGCCTGATTTGCTGCTTGCTCAATAAAAAAAGTCAAGCCTCCTGTGATTTTATGGCCCTGCATTTCCCCTCAAATATTTTAGCGGAGATGCTAGCAATTGCTCAGAAGAAAATTATCTAAAAACAGGCAGCAGAACTTTGCTGCACTTACCCAACCCACATGCCAACAGTTTGGCCCATTTACTCAAAAACATTCCCAAACCTGAGATTTCTGCTGCAGTCCTGAGAGAGGCACAGCCCTGTGAGGTCTGCACCTTCAACCCTCCTTGCCTGCGCTGTGACACTGCACAACACAAATATGACTTTGTGCAGAACACTCCAAATTTGGCAACTGTCATGTTCAATCTGTGGTCAGATTGCTGACTGAAGGACTCCACAGGGCTGGGGGCAAGGGATGAACAAGCAAACAAAAACCAAAATGAATGAAAAATCAGTTGCTGCAATACTGACCCCAGGAATCTTCAGAAAAGACTGGAAAAACCAAGGCTCCATTATTTTCATTTAAATGTACAGTAAAAACTTTTCAAAATTAAGAAATTTTGTCACAAATATCAGATGAGAAGACAAAAGCTAGCAAAATATGTCAAATTATCCTGGAGATTATTGCTTCTGCGGAACATAAAATCTTCCACCATCAATTCAGACGATTTGGCAAATTCTAATTTTATGGCAGCTTCCCGCAGTTTTTGAAGAGGAATAATTTAATTTTCCTCCTCCCAGATTTTACTTTTCTTATCAAACACAGTCCCCAAGAGTGTCTGAGGCCAGATTTAGATACCTCAGCTTTTCCTACACCTGAAAAATAAGAAGCAGCCAAAGCAGCAACCCCTCACTGCAGGTTTCTCTCCAAAGGCTGCCATGAAGGAGGAAACGCAGGACAGCCATCAGCAATGCAGGAATACCTGTAACTTAAAACATCACCTGCACTCCATGCTAAGTGGAAGCTCTCCAGTGGGCTTCTTCCTTTTGCTAAGAATGGAGCCTGCCTGTGGAAAAGGGACAACCATCCACCCATTCTCAGTGATGAACACAGGCAAAACAGATTTTTATTTCTTTTTTATTACTTTGAAACATGAGCGTTCTCTTGATATTGTTAAAGTGGCACAAAGCTCAATTTCCAAGTATGCAAAAACATATGACTGGTGGTGGGCTGGAATGCACTGTTTATCAAAGGGGCCTAATAAGGTTTCAGTTTTATTAGGCTATTTCCTGTAAGTTGATATGTGCCAGTTCTTTTCATTAAGACAAGGATATAAAAATTAAAAATGGATTAACCTAATGGGTTCCAAATTACTGTGTCGCCTTCGCCTCTTTGCATTTTTTTTTAAACAGCTCCAATTGGTCCTTTTCCAGTACCTCCTACAAAAAGCAAGAGGCAGAAAAAAGCTTCAGGCTACCTGAATTAGAGCTTAGCTGAACTCGCATTCAAACACAAATCCTGCATGTCTCATTCCATTCCACCACTCCAGCATTAAATCTGATATCACTGAGGCACCATGTTAAATATGCAAATACAAAATGGGGGCTACTGTGTTGAAAGGGAGTTTAAATTCCCTTTAAAACCCAAGGGCTTTTTCCTCCCTCTCAGAGGAAAAAAAAAATCCCAGAAACTACGGTTGAGATTGAGTTACCTAAACCCTGCCAATCCCTGCCTTTTATCAGCCCAGAATAGAAGTGGGTCTCTTGTAGGATGTGTCATATTTGTCAATCCCACCGGGTGCCCAAACCCTGAGGCACATAAAATGGCACCACATGTTATGTCTAGCCAAAACTCTACAGCAAACATTACTCAAATCATTTTAGTGAGTTCTAAAGCACTTCTCAGAAAGGTTTAACCACACTGCACATCTCTTTTTACTTCTACATTCCCTTGGAAAAAAAAAAAAAAGTAATTTCCAGTATTCACTCGTTTCACAGAACTGAGCTCTCTTGAAGGTCTGGTAGATTTGGAGCGTGACAAAGATCCCCCTCGGGAAGACTTTTAGCAGCTTAAAGGGGAAAATAAATGTTGAGTCAGTGTCCAAGTTCACTTAAGGTAAGCTGAGAAGTCCAAACTTCTATGACACGCTCAGTTTCTAGAATTCTAGACACCAAAAAGTGTCACAGAAAAGACTCTTGGGCACGCAAAACGCCCACAACTAAAAGTTCCAAGGTTCCCACAAATTTTACTGCTGTTCAAACATATTCAAGGTCCTAGAATCAACAAATCCACAGCAAATGATCAATACCCCTTTGGAGGACAGAAGTTTTTGAGACAGGGACCAGAGCATAAGTCCAGGAAATGACTATTCATTTGTTAAAAAGGTTGTGATATTCCCCAAGTGAATCAACTGGCAGCATGCCACAACCCAGGAAAAAAATTTGCTTTTAAGGAACTCCTTGCATGGGGCACAGAAAAACAAAAATAAAGAGAGTTGGGTTGGGCTTGGTTGAGTTTTGTTTTGCTAAGTTTCAAGCACAGAAGTCAAGAATTGTAAAACAATTCTGAGAATCCTGCAGCACTACATTTGGAAAGCTACATACTCAAGTGTGTCCTGATAATTTTGTCAAGCTTTTCTCCTCTACCTCCATGAATAAAGATCTCCAGCTTGCTTGGAATGCTTGGGTCCTTACATGGCTGCCCCACAGAGAAAATAAACCTACAGAGCAAATGTCTTACCACCACGGTGCAAACTGCAGGAGGAAAATGCCAGTAAGTATAAGAAATCTCAAATATCATGCTGAGAAAACCAAGATGCTGAACCCATTTTTATTTTCCAATACAGTGATGTCACCAACATATTTTCATTGTTTGCCAGGTTTTATGGAGGTAATTAATGCAGAACATGTGTGCTGAGCTATCCATATGACAAATGGAATTGCCCCAACTTCATTTGCTCCCTTTGCAACCAAAACTCCACTAACATCTTTTTTCACTATTTCCATGTGAGAAACACAAATATTTATAACAAAGGTAAATGACTAAATGACTGCTCCATTCCCACCTACCCACCAGATAGTTTCATACTCATACTTCTTATTCTTCTTCTTCCACCACCTTACCACAAAGGGCTCGGGTTTCCATTCTATTCCACAAACTAAGCATGTTCCTCACGCCTCTTCTCCAGTGTTTTGTTCCTTGGTTTGCATGGAAAACTTGTGTTTTAATTTCTTAAACACCCTCTGTCTAGATCTAGCAGGAAAAGGAATGCCATTAAACATTCAATTCAGGAAAAGCAATGCCATTAAACATTCAATTCTTCTCTTTTGTCTTTTCTTCTGGGCATCTACAGGGTCAAAGCATCCCCCATCATAAACAGCTTTTAGTAAAAAGAGGACTGGGCACACAGCCCTCAAAAATCAGAAAAAGATGATCTTTGCCTTCTATCCTTTCTGGCTGGATGTTGATTTCTGGAAGGGAAGGGACAGAAAAAATGGCACAGGCCATGAGAGGAAGGGTGGGAAGGCGGGTTGGGAATAAAGAACCTGACGAGCTTTCCCCACAGCTGGGTTTTCTTTGGAGAGTTTGGGTGAGCACAGAACATTTTCCACAGCTGGAACCACGTACTCCAGGAACACTCAACACTCAAACATTGCTAGGACATTTGTTCCCTGAGGTAAATCACGGGGAAAAAAGTTTTTGCAGGGTAAGGCCCTCATCTTCTCAGAACCTGTCTCAAGACAAAGGCCTCAAGTCAGTTTTCTCCATGACCATTAAGGCTGGGCAGATGAAAGAAGAAAAAAGAAAAGCAAGGCAAGTTACTTTTTTTTTCTTTTTTTTTCTTTTTTTTTTTTTTTTTCCTTTTTTTTTTTTCTTTTTTAAGGAAAGCACTGTCGGAGCAAGATTAACTAGAATGGTAAAAATGCCTCTACCCTTTCTTAACTGCAGCCTCTGTGGAAATTTACCACTGGTAAATCAGAGTCACAAAGCTTTGAAATGTAAACAAAGCTCAGACTTTCAGGGAGGCACGGAATTTCTTAATTTGTGCTTTGCTCACTGTTAGGACCCCTGTCAGGGCTGAATTCTGGGTTCCTAACGTCAGTATTCAGAAGAAGTTTGGAATTTTTTTAATATTCAGATCCAATTTTCTTCATCTCTGCCTACTTATTCTCTTCCTCTCCAAAATGGACCTCTCAAAAAGCCTTGTCTCTTAAAAAAAAAAAACATCAAGAACAAACCCCCTCTAGCTGCCTTCTAACTTCTCAGCAACTAAATTAAGCAATCTGATGTCCCTTGTTGTTATTTGTTACTGCACAAAGTTTGTAGGAAGCCTACCACAGATCTAAAGATATTTTAGTACTTTAATTGCACTTTATTTAAAGAGTAACTTATCACTGTAGATTTTCTACAAACCCCTCCATACTTAGGCACCAATTGAAAAGTTTCACATTTTAATTACTGACCTTTTATGTGAGGCAGCTTTAGCAGGTTTAATTATTATTTAAAAAAACAAAAAAGCCATGCAAATCTTTTTATCCAAATATAGATATAAAAACATTATGAGAAATCAGCTGGAAATTAAAAAAAAAGGACTGTTCCCGCACCGTATTACACTAAACTGCATTGACTAAACCTTAACATTCAACCTATTGTTCTCTTAATTGCTAGCAAGTTTCAACCACTGTTCGTTTGGTCTGCTATTCTTCTTTCATCAATATTTTTCCAGTAGACTAATGGGATTTTCCTCCATATTTTGCCCGAAACAGCAGGACACGGTAGTTAAATGAACACACACAAAAAAAAAAAAAAAAAAAAAAAAAAAAAAAAAAAAAAAAAAAAAAAAAAAAAAGAAAAGAGAGTGGTACAAACGTTTCTGCTTACAACGTGTCTGATTTAATAACATCTCTGCAAATTTAAGGCTTTACGCGCTGGTGTTTCACTCTGGCTCCCCGTCACTCTCGCAGAGTGGAACTTTTCTGTCACCATCCCAAGGTTTCTTTCAGGCAGGATTATCGTTATTTCTACATCTTTATTTCTTTCATACATTCACTGCAGAAATTTGAAAGGAACTTTCAGTTTAAGGGACTGAATTTTAATCTTGCATCTGTTTCACACTGCAAAATGAGAACTTGAGATTGGATTTAGCAAGCGCCTAAGAAACTAAAAAAAACACAAGACTACTGCTGGGGAATACAATCCTAAACCCACAAATTGCTACCACACTCTGTTTCCAAAATTACACTCCTGGGAGTTCATATCTAATCTTCTGAATTAACCTATTTTTGTTCAAAAGTTTTAGTTCTTGCTTAGAACAGTTTAAATTTAACTGTTTAAAAAAAAAGAAAAAAAGCTACTGCTGTAAAGTGTTTACAGAAATAAGGGTTACCCCACTGTGGTGAATTTCTAGGAAAAAAGATCATTTAAAAATAGCCAAAATCACTTTACAGTAGTAAACAAAAAAATGCTTCTACTTCACTCTACCATTTCTTATGGCAAGTCTTTTCCTCCTCGCAAATGTATTTTCAACAATGCTTCAACAAATCTAACAACACAGAAGAAAGGAAATATTTCAGAAAAAGCACTCTGGATGCTGGAATTATGTTTTAGAAAGGCAGGGGGTTAGGGAAAGCCCTCTGCCCCACCTCTGAATATTTATCCAACAACTCTGGAAACATCCAGTTTTGCACCTCAGAGTATCAAAATTACCTTCTGGGTTTCAATAGCAGCGCCACTGAACAGAGCTTTGAACTTCACCATAAGGAAAGGCATGATTATTGCTCCAGTTACTTCTTTATTTTTATTTTCTTTCACAGAAAAAAAATCAAAGAGCAGCTACAAAGCTGCAAGAGTTACAGGTATCTTATGGCACTAACTCAGGCTCTGTATAAAACTCCACAAACAGGACTGTGGTATTTGGTAACAGCTCTGTAGTGACCCTCACTGGTGATAAAATCCAGAGCTCTGAAAACGAGAAAATGAACACCTGCATCTGTATTTCTAAACTTTCATCAAGTGGGGATTACAAGAACAAGAGCAATTATACACATTTTCCTAAAGGAAAACTCGCAAGTTCTCCAACAGAATCAAAAAGTAAGTATACTAATAGCAATTTATCTAACTCCAACAGAGAATAATTTTACAAAAAATTAAAACTAATTTGTACGTCCTCCCAGCTGGGAATGAAAAACTTCAGTTCAGTCAGAATATGCTCCTGATTTGCAAACCTTTTGTGTAAACAACTGTAAACTTGGTGTGCCTATTATCAGTTTCATGCTTGCCCATCTGGTGGTGCCTTTTTGCTGAAGCTGAGGGTACAGAAGAGTTCTGACCCATTTCTCTGCCCTGAGTGCTTCACTGGGCAGCAAATACGTTGTGTCCAAATTAACTGCAATACGAATTAATTGCTGTGTCCAATTTGCACATCTCTGTGTTTCAAACACCTGCTTTAAGTTTGCTATAGCTCATGGAGAGGTTTTTTTCTTTTTGATACATTATGCTGAAATTGCAGTAAGTCATGAAAAAGCCCAGTGACAAACAGCAAAGAAAATAAATTATTCCACATGTTACAGTTTGCTATCAAAAACGTTGTCAGAAAATGATGCATTTGTCCAACTTCTCCTGGTTTTAAAACCATCATAGTAGTAATTTTAAAACAAGTTTATTATTTGTCTAACCATATTGCTTGGGATTAAGCACAGAAGCTTTGAATAAAACACAGCTGTATGAAAAACAGTCCTCTAGCCCCCCATGACTCTGAGCTTTCTGAAACTAAATTTTAAAAGGTATCACATTCAGTCTTCTGAACCTACTTTTAACTTCTTCTGCAGATGAACACTCAATTGCAAGCCAGGGGCAGCAGCAGGAATAGTGTCACAAGAAATGAAGACTTACCCTGACCTAACGATACATGACATAGAGCAAAGTGAGATTTGTAAAAAGCATTTCCCTCTTCTGATTCTGTTGAGAAGCTCCCAGTATTGTCAGCCTTTCCCAAAATCACATGCAAGACTTGGGCAAGAATTTTGTTCCATGTGCAAGCAGCACATTTTTCAAAACCACACCAAGAGCTGTCACTGCTACAAAGGCACAGTAAATTGTCTTTAGCAATTTTAAGTGTTAACAGAGACCAGCTCAGATAAAAATGGTGCACTGAATTGAGTGGTTCTGCAAAGTTCTGAGATGGTAATCAATGCTCGAAAGATGAAACTGCAGCTCCAAATCCAACACAGGCTGAAAGGAGAGGCTGATTGGAACCTTCTTACTGTAAACCCAAAACAGGCACTGCTTGAAGCCAAGTACTGTAAGCAGATTTCCCGTATTGATCTTTTGGTAACTCTGCTCACAAGAAATTAATTTTATGCTAGATTGAGAGGTTACAAGAAGTTTCCTGTCTGCACAGTCAAAATATTATTGAAGCAATTCAGGTTGTCAGTAAAAGCTTAAACAAATTTGCTGATAATCCTGTTAATGACCTAGGTCAAGTGTTAACTGTTGTGGGTTATAAAACAGTGAAATTAAGGTGGCTGGTACCCTCAGGCAGGCAATATAGTTACAGAAGAGACTGAGGAGAAATTATTAAATTAAAAAATGACAGAAGTAATTCGATTTCTTGATACCACAGGAATTATTCAAAAAGAGAATTGCATCCTTCTAAGAAAAAAGAAACACAATTCCCACCAAGCAGAGAATATCCAACAGAGTGGAACAGGAGAACCTGTGGTTTCTGTGCACCTACAAGGTTCAGTCTGCAAACTCCAAACTGGAAAAGTTGGATGTTAAATCTTCCTGCCCCACAAAAAACAGCACACACCTTTTACCAGTAAACAACACAGACAAACCTGAGAGGTTCTTCAGAGAACCTCCTTGGGCTTCTGTGATTCTGCAGGAAAAATGCAGGCAGATTTCTCACGGCAAGGAGTTTGAAAACAAACTTGGTGGAAAGTTTTACTTTTTATCCAGAAAAATCCCTAAATAAAACTTCTCTGAGATGAAGCAAATTAAGAAAATCTCAAGCTCTCCAAGAAAAAGACAAAAAAGGAATGTACTGAACACCACAAAGTGCAGTAAGCCAGCCATTTGTCTTCAGCCCCTCTTTCATCCTTTTCTCCCTTCATCCCATCCACTTCCATTGTAGCATTGCCACCAGCAGTCATCAGTTTTAATATTAATTGCAAATGTTAAGTGAAGTTGGATTTAGAACAAGAAAAATAATTATTTCAAGTCAAACAAATTCAGGAGCTATTTCTCTGATAGCTCTGCCCACACTCTTGTTACGTGCCCACTGCAACATCTACATCCCCTAGAAGTTAGACTAAGCTGTACAAACACACCAAAGATTAGTTCCATCCGTTGTTAAAACAATTTATGGGAAGAATTTCAACAGTAGCTTTAATATAAAATGCAAGGAAAAAGGTAGACTTTATCTACATGCCTACATTAACAAATGCTGTCCAAAAAACAACTTTTTTTATTCTCAGTAGTGGAAAAAGGAAACTTTTCTAGATACTCCAGAGAAATGTAGAAACATCTATCTCTAGTTTGGGGAGGAAATTTATGGGAATAATAGCAGAAATGTAAATTAAATGGTTAGAAAAAGATTATTTGATAGAGAAAACCATCATCTTCTGACATGATTTAAAGCTATATGCTAACACTTGTTCATCATATCAGTGGATCAGCAAATTATAATAATTAAGATTTCTAAACTCACACGATCAATCTATATAGTGTAAATTTAAAAAAAAAATTGCTGAGCTTTCCTAAATGGGGTTTAAAAAAATTTAAAAGCCCTTTAGAGCTGATCTCTTTTCTTAAAAGAAACTGTCAGTATTCCTGTTTTTGAAAAGCATATCAAAACATACACTTCAAAAAAAAAAAAAAAAAGCCACTCAAAAGCAGGTCACTCTCCAGTAACTGCATTTTTACTGCTGTTTTCACAACCAGTTTTGCAAATATTGCTCATCCTGTACAAGCTCTTGAAGCTGAGAAGAGAGAAGGGAGGCAGCATTTGCTGAAAGCTGACTTGGACAAGTGTACTTAGCATGCATCCCGTATGATACCCATATTTTCCCTCCTTTCTCAATTCTCAGCGCCAGCGACTCGAAACAAAGACACAAAAAGTGAGGGGTTTTTGCAAACTGGAATGCTCCAATATCTTTCTGGCATAGTCACTCTCAGATTGCAGAATGTGTCTGCCTGCCACTGCCTTGGAGGCAGAGCTGCTCCGCTGACTGACAGAACCACAACCATTCCCTAAGAGCTCTTAATAAGACAACAGTAACCCCTACCCACACTCTTGCTTTCATTTCTGAACATTATTTTTGAGAGACGACAATAATTGCAAAACAGCTTCTATGTGGAGGTTTAAAAGTGATTGTTGAAAGCACACTCCTTTAAAAAAAAATTCTATAAAGCACTGCATACAAAACAAATTTACATAAAACATACAAACAGATGACGTACTGCTCTTCTTTTATAATGGCACTGTAATTATTTCCTAGCAATGAAACCAACTGATTAAATATTACCCAGGACTTGTAAAGTTTGCATCTTTAGTTATGTATATTTTACTATATTTCTTTTTCCTTCTAGAAATCATTTAAAGTTGTTATCTCACTGCCTTATCTCACAAGCATCCAGAATATCAATAAGTACATCAGCATTATTTGTAAGGGAGAAATAATTGCTCTGACAGGTTTCAGAGCTTCTCTCCACAACCATCCAACTCAAGCAGGTGCAAGTTTTACATGGCTGTTGGGTGCTAGAAGTTCTTCACAACCTTTGCCGTCTAGATTTTATCCCTAAAGATAATTACACTGGACATCCTGGTCACACCGAGTGCCTTCAATGTGCAAACAAGCAGAAGATTTTTTTTTCTTTTTCTTTTTCTTAATAGGGAAAGGACAGGGGTCTTATAGGGTTTTTTCCCAAGTATTTAAATCACTTTCTCAGTGTCTGGTTGTCACTATTTTTTTTTCCTGAAACCTACCACGGGTTTTCAGCAAAGGTAATCTTAAAAATTAACACAGCAAAAGAAAATAAACCACTCACTCTTTATTTCCAGAAAATTACACACACTCACATACACACACACACAACTTTAACACATTGATAAACATCGGATACAAACAACACGATCCGCTACGAATCCACCAGGGAAACCAGGAGGAGGTTTTACAGGGGAATAAGCCTCATCTGAGTATTAATTAAAAGTTTTGAAAGACAGGACGACTAACGCGACCACCACCCCTGCAGACGAGAAGGGGCTCGGAGTTATCACGGCGGTGGCACCGCGGGCAGGGGCCGCTCTCCCCGGGCACCTGCCGAGGCTGGGGCTGCGGCTCCCCGGCGCTGCCCCTTCCCCTCCCCGCCGGTGCCACCTCGCCCCGGGGCTGCGGCTCCCGGCTGCCCATCACCGGCGGAGGGCCGGGGCGGCACAGGCTGCGCTGCCCTCGCCAACTCTGCCCGCGGGAGAGTAGGGTGGCTGCCCGCCCCATCCATCCATCCGTCCGTCCGTCCATCCATCCGTCCATCCATCCGTCCATCCCCCGCACCGGCGATGAGCGCCAGGGCGAGCCCCGCGCTCCCGGGGCGAGGAGCCGCTGCCGCACGGGACCACCTTAAGGGGGAACGGGGTGGTGGAGGAATAACGGGAGGCAAGAAAAAAAGATAAAAGAAAGAAGAAAAAAATAAACAGAGAAAGGGAGGAATAGCGGAAAGGAAGAACGAGGAAGAAACGGGTCACCCTGCCGTGCCGCGGCTCACCTTCGTTGCCGGGGCGGGCGCTCAGACGGCCGGCAGCGCCGAGCGCGGCGCGGAGCAGCAGCAGCAGCAGCAGCAGCAGCAGCAGCGGCGGCAGCGGCGGCGGCGGTGGCGGCAGGCGGCAGCGGCGGTCCATGTCGGCGGGGCAGAGCGCAGGCACAGCCGCATGTCTCCGCGCCGCATGCCACCGCTCCGCACCCGCTCCGCGCCGCCGCCACCGGCCCCGGCGCCGGGACCATGCCCCGCGCCCGCCTCCGCGCTGCGCCCGTGAGGGGCCGCCCCCGCCCGGCCCCGCCGCCGCCGCCGCGCAGCGCCCGCCCCGCTCCGCGCACCGCCCACCGCCCCGCCCCGCCCGGCGCTGCGGCCGGGCGCGGAGCCTGCCCTCAGAGCCCGGCCCCGAGCCCGCTCCTAGCCTCAGGAGATACCCCGAGCCCGGCCCCGGGAGATGCCCCCAGCCAGCTCGGTGAGGTGCCCCAGCCCCGGAAGATATCCCCTCACACGGAGCGGGGGCTCTGCGATAGTGGGTGACACGAGTCACGTAACTCGGGAGCCTCGGGTGGGTGTTGCAGGCAGCTACGATCCGGTCGTGTGCAGTTACCGGGCTCTCCCGGGCGGAGTGCGGCGGCAAAGTGGCGGCAAAGTAGCGGCGAAAGCTCGGGAGTTTCAGACTGCAGCCGTAGCTGGCTTGCGGGAGAAACACCAATTACATCGAGCATCCACGCCTTGGCTGCCCGCGGTGACTCTGTGCAGCCTGCGCCACAACTCCGGCCCCGAGAACAGACTGACTTTGCCATGACTAAAGCAAACTGGGGCAGGGGCCCCCACCCAAGAGCTGCTCTCCCTCCCTGTAGGAGTGTGTAGCTCTACTCTAGAAGTTGCCATGTAAAATGAGTATTTTTTAGAAGCGTTCTCTTCATGCTTGCACCTTTCCCTCAGTCCTTGCAGCCCATCAGAGGCCCCAGAGTACCTGTCAGAGCACAGAGCAGAGAAACAGGCGTGCGAGGCTGCTATTCCACTGCTCTCAGGGGGAATCACTGCAGAGCAGCGCTTCCCAAGCTTCCCCTGCTGTAGAGCGTTTTTTCACAATATGGACAACTTCCCTCCCAAGTGGCTCGTCTCGAGTCTCCAGAGCCACCCAGCGTGGTTCTGTGGAAAACGGGAAAATATCTGAATAATACTGAGGTCAAATAAATACTTCACTCCAAACCAAAGTTATGCATCCTCATAGTGCAGAGTCTAGCTCTGAGTGCATGTGCTGTCTGCACACACAGCAAGCAACAGGATGGGAGGAGAGGAGCCTTTGGCAACAGATGTGGACCTACGTGGCAGAATTAACATCAAAAATCTCTGATAGCAGAGAAACCAATCCCCAGTGTGGTAAACATCTGAACGACCTCCTTCCTGCGTGTCCTTGTGTCCTCGGGGTCACCAGTGCCAGCAGGACAGTGGGAGCTGCTGCCCGCAGCCCCTGAGCTCCAGGTTTATCAAACAATACAGAATCACCAGCTTGCTTCAGCAGCGATGCAGCTGCCCTGTCCCCAGCAGCAGAACAGGAGGTGCTGGACTGGTTGCAAGCCAGGACCCGTGCCAAGGGCTCTCCTGCACAGTATTGACACCCACAAACATCTGGTTTAACTCTGCCAGGTGTCCACGGCACAGAAGGGGTTGGAAATGTATGGAAGCCAAAGCAAAGGAGAGACAAGGCTGTGAGAAGTCATCTCAGACAGGTTCCTGTTTCAGGAGAGCATGTAAGCACTAAAAATTAACATGATGTTAAACTCCTTTCCTATTTCCAGACTTGATTATTCAATCAGCCAAGCTAGAGAATCATCAAATTTAATACCTTTTTATGTCTCCAACCCTTCCTTTCACTCATATTTACCATCTATCCCATTTCCTTTGTGGTCAAACTTCCAAAAGATGGAAAAAATATGCCCAGAGGTCTTGAGCAGGAAACCTCCAAGGGCAGAGGGAGGAGCAGGGTGGTGTGGTCATGCAGTTGACTATGTATGGCCCAGAGAAAAACATCTCCTGTCCTCCTTTGTCCTCATTTCACACCTTTCCATTCGCTGGACAAAGATGCTTTTCCACAGCAAAAAGGCCAGAAATTCACATTCCTCAAAATACAACTTTTCCTAGTAAAAAAAACTGGTTTGCTTTAGTTTGAAGGGGGTTTTTTTTGTCAACATTTTCCTCAGCTCTTTCGGAATACACAACTGTTTTCATGGAATTCTGTCATACAACAGAGATACGTCTTTAAAACCCTACTAAAGTTCTCAGGACTACTAGTTCTGGTCTCTCTGGTCTCTCTGGTCTCTCCTTCTTTCATGATTTCAGGTAAATATATATATTTTTTTTCAAGGTGTGAGAAAAAGGTGGAAGAAAAAGGGTAAAGAAAAAGGGTGAAGAAAGATAACAAATCTGGGGCTGGGGAGTAGGGAAGAATGAAGATGACAATCAGCCCAAAACCCAACAAAATTCTGCTTTCAGTTAGGAGAAAAAACATTTCTGAAGAAGGGAGTTTTTGATGTTGCTCAGAGCAATCACATTCTAAGTTTGTGAATATCTCAGAACCAGTGGAGTCATCTTATGCAGGAAGAAAAGGATATTAAACAACACAATCCATATAATGCAAATTTTTAGTATCAAACTTTTAAGAAAGAAAACCTCTGAAATGAAAAAATGAATAGCAGAAATACTTGGAAAATTTTGAAATAAAGAACACATTTTTTAAAAATTTCACCTCCAAAAAAAAAAAAAAAGGAAAAAAAAACCAAACAAAAAAACAACAAGCAAACAAAAACAAAAAACCTGGGAAAATTCTCAGCAGGAAAGGAAGATTAAATTCATTACAAATTTCTCACTAGGCTTTTTTCTCTGTGACGCACGTTGTGTTAGTTTTGTGCAAATTGCATGTTTACTCTATTAAGAGTAATTTTCTGTGAGCTTAAAGGGCACCTTTGAAGAAAGAAAATAGCCTCTAGTGGCATTTCTACATAACCAGAGTGCACATGGTAATATCTTTGCCCTAGCATCCATAAAATCCTTCTGGAGAAACACATAACTATGATTTATGATTTTCTGCCAAGCCTGGGCTTTAATTTCTTTAATATATTGGAGATCAAAATCCTTACTAAACACAAATTTTATCTCTTACATTTTTCTTTTGTAAACAGGGAGGTGACACATTCTGTGATTGTATAATGGAAAAAAGAAATCATAACACATGGGCAGAATGCTCCGGATCCCACGTTTGCATACTAAATAGGAAAACAACTTTCTGCCTAATGAAAAAATGCTACAGATTATTAGGAATAGCCACAGAAGTAATCAATCAATTTATCCAATGGACTGGGCCACAGCCTGCTTCCAAGAAGCTTTTTAATGTTTATGGTTCTTGAGTGGCGTCGTTTAATTAATTGAATGACACGAAACTTCTAATCTTAGAGATTTAAAGTATTCTTCTTAAAAACAAACAAAAAGAATTAATGACAGGTTCACTACTCATAAAGAAAGGTGGCTGGACAATCCCCCATTTATTCAGGGAGAAGCCAGAACAATAGTCCCCAAGTGATGCCTTGCCTGTGCCTCCATGGGATTGTTGGGAGGCGTGAGAACATTTCCCCCTCAATTTCTGGGATTTATTTATGCAGGTTCTTGTTTGTGATGTGGATACACCTCCCTTCACACAGACCTGCAGTGACAGAACTTTTCCACATAAATCATAACAGGGACAGCTTTTTGAAATCATTCTGTAATCAGTTAGGCCTCCAAATAACCACCTCAGTATATATCATATATATATATATATATGCATCTGTTTTAATATTACGTATTTAGTGTTCAGGTAAAAGATACTATAAATGGAAGCACTGCTGCCTGAGTTCATCCTAAGTCTGACATAGACCAGTCTTGGAGAGGGTGACCAAGAAGGAAAAACCCTCCCATGAGCCACCAAGTAGATTAATTTGGTTTAAATATTCTTTGGGAGAGGTTTTACAGCATAACTCAAAGGTCTCCTAATGCACAGTGTCGCCCTGAAAATGCAAGCAGATGAGGAAATGCAGGATGTGGAAGAGTAAAAGGCAGGATGCAATAAAAACAAATGATAATGAAGTGTGAAAAGTTACTTTGAATAAGTCATGTAAAGCTAAGCTATAGCCCTTTCCAATCAATACTTACATAATAATTATGTGAAAATCCAGACAAATGGATTAACAAGACCGCATAAAAAACTAAGCTTTGAGCAGCAACAAAGCTGAACTTGTAATTATGAAACAACTGCACACCAATCCCATAATGAAAAAAAGTATGGAGATGGAAAAGGATAGAAAAGCCAAATGCAAATGCAGTTTAGCTGCAAGTTTCCCCCATAAAGTGAATCGTTTGTTAAATATGCAATAAAAAAGGTGACAGTCCAAGCACTTAGACTGAATTTACCTATCTGTAAACAAAAATCTATAGAAGCCATAAAAGAAAAGCTTCACCAGCGTTACTGCCAGTTTTCAGAGAAAAGCAACATTTATGTGCAGGAGAGAGTATTGCTACCATGAAAGAGCTTGCCAAATTTCAGCTTTAGGATGGAGCACTTACAGTAGAAATCCATGAATTTCTGTAAAACCAGACTGTATTATGGAGACACTGGCAGACCTCCAATAAGGTGCATAATGATAAGTTTGATCAGTTTGTTTTTCTTCTTGCAGGTCACAAAGACTGCTCAGAAATTTCTGTTGTAAGGCCAAATACAAAAAAGACAACCAAGAAATGAAATTATTTATTCTCATGTATTTCAACTCACTGACTTTTTTTGTTTTCCCAGAAGAAAGCACAAGGCAGTGTTGGATAAAAAATAGGCAGACACATTTTAAAATAAAAATGACAGTACTTCTAATACCAGGGATCAACATCCAGTCTGGGGAATGCACTTGGAGAGTGCACAGGCAAAATTCCGTAATCTGGCTGAGCTGGATTGGAAGAATTCCCTTGTCTTTGCAGAGCCAGGCTTCACACTGACAGCAAAATAGGTCGTCTATTTTTGCCAGCTAAAAAACAGAGAGAAACACTCGTGGCCAACTGCAATTTTAAACAGCAGAATGCAAATACTCTGAAGAGTCTGCATTCACAACATGTGAGAACTACTCAACAGTTTCATTTCCACAGGAAACTTTTTGCATTTAACAGCTCATTATCTTACTTTGTATTTTTTTTTTCCTCAGTGAAGAATACCTGAGATTCTGCAAATGATTGAGGTACTTCTACATTTTCTGGTCATTTGCTGGTTTTTTCTCAAATCACCTCACCTCCTCCCTGGTAGTCAAAGTTTTCTCCTCTTCTGTCTCCTGGAACTGGCACCACAACATCTGTCCACATCCAAGGAAGCATCAGGGGATAGAATAAGATGGGGAAAAGACCATAGAGTGGAATTATCTTAGAATCCTTAACTTCACATCCAGCATCAAAGTATGAAATCATTTCATGCCTTTGCTTATAATGGCAAGGTGAGTGTTTGATTGTACACTGTACATGTGGTTACTAATTCCAAATTAAATGCTACCACCCAAGAGGAAAATCAGAATTCAAAAGGGGACAACCATTTTCCAAAGGCTTGTCCCCAATTCTAGTGCCTGCATGGAGACAGAGTGTTCCTGTTTGCTTCAAAAGCTGCTTTGTTCAGGATTTTGGGGAGAGATTGATCAAATTGGAAATTGAAAACAGCATAATATGTAATAATTAGGAGCTATATAAGCTCAGAATTTGTCAGGGTACACAGGCCCTTCAGAAGTTCCTCCATGGGCAGGTTCCTCACGTGCACAGCTTGTACCAACATTTCTCAGCCTCTAACCATAATACAAAAAAAAAAAAAACCCAGAAAAGCTGAGGTAGCCCTTAACTAAGCCCCCCAACCCATCCTTGCCCCAGCTGCAGTCAGCTGGGTGCAGAACACATCCTCAGCAGTCCCACCTGTGCTGCTGGATGACTTCAGCTTCTGTGAAATGTCCCCATCCTGCTGACCCATCACCCCAGCTCGCCCTGTGCGTGCTGAGAAGCTCTCTCAAGTCTTCCAGTGTTTCCTTCTTGATTATAATGAGTTAATTACTTTGCCAGAAAGCACGAGGTAGCTTTTTATTAATCTCCTTGGCCACTTGGGCAATGAAGAATTGCAGTTTCTGCAGAAGGCTAAGCTAACATTATCTAAATATTATTCTTTATAATTATTAGACAGCACATGCAATAAATAATTACACCTCATTAGTATTCTCCCAGCCCAAATGACCCATAGCAGGACAGTCTGTCAACCTTAAGTCAAGCAGCCTTTAACCATTACATTTTTGATATTTTATGATATTTTAGGCTTTCCTCCCCAATCCTGTAGCCAGTTGCAGCTCTGTAGTGAAGGATGGAGCTCCTTAACGTTTCTAACTCACCAAAGAGGGTTGGAATTGCAAACATTTCTTATTCTGAGCTGGAAATGTGCTGTCTGTGTCAGGAGAATGTATTATAAAGATTTCTTGTCTTCTTGAACATGAAAAAAATCTTTTCTCGCTGCAGTACCAGATTTGGTTTATCTGAACGAAATTTTCAATCTTTAAAACCCCTTTACTCATCAGGGTTATTTTTCATGGGCCAGACAGTTCATGGCTTAAATGTTAGCTTTAACATTTGCTTAAAGAGATTCCCTCATTTCTTTGAGCTGTCACCAAAACCTGGAAGAATGTGTGAGTTACTTTTTTGGTACCAGAAATGGAGAAAGCCTCTGTCATTTGTGTTACTAAACTAAAGTTACTGGAAAAGGTTTGCCAGCATTGAAATTAGTCACTCTCTAGAGATTTTAATGAGAGAAATAAGCCAGTGAGTACTCAGTCATTTCCTTTGGATGCATCAGGTTTGTAACTGGAAAGTAGCAGCAGGATTAAAAGAAAAAAGTAACAAATAATTTGTACATTATGGTGGGGAAAATTTATTACAAAGAGTTGCAGGATTTTCCTAAATGAATGCAATGATCTGGCTCAACAAGCAGCTGTAGAAAATGCATAGAAAAAAAATCCCATAATAAAACAGAACCAAAACAAAACAAAACAAAAAAAACAGTCCCAAAGTATTGGAAAAGCTGGAGACAATTAGCAGAAAATAGTCCCCATTCAGTTCATAAGCTGAACTTGTACTAATGGCATGCCAAGCTGCAAAACTGAAAATCAAAAACCAACTAGAATCAAAGAGCATTTCTTGAGAAAAGAGGACACTCATCAAAAGTGACATAAAATGAGAGTCTTAAATAAAATGAAAAAAAAAAAAAAAAAGATGCCTTGCAGTGGATCTGTGAAAAAAAAATCATGGACTTGTCAGATGTGTGGCGGGGAAGGTTTTACTGAGACCCAATCTGTAGAAACCCAGTGTACTCTGCTGGGTTTATGGATGTGCTGCCTTTAATGGGACTTTGTTTTAAATAATACTTTGCTTTAAGATGGCAGCCGAGTGAATTATTACCATTCCCCAGGAGAGAGCAAAACCTGCAGCATTTACAGAAGTAAGAACCCCTGAGATAAATCACAGAGAGTGGAAGGAGGAATGGAACCTCCATCTCTGCTTCAGGATGGAGAATCTTGCAAACACCTCCAGCAAAGTGCAAAAGCCTGAGCTCTGTGACCCAGAGGGGACACAAGAGAGGGTCAGATCTTTTATATTATGGGTCCTGATTGCTGAGTTGGTTGGGAGTTTTGTTTGTTTGTTTGTTGGGGTGGGGAGTTTGTGTGTTTTCGGTTTGTGTTTGTTTGTTTTGGGCTTTTAATTTTTTTTTTTTTAATTAAAATCCAAGTTATAAGATCACCTACTTCTAAAGAATTTGTTTTTATATCAGTTTCAGACCTATATATGCTGGGCTACCTGCCCTTTAGTTTTCCTGAAGAAGACTGCAAAGGATTCTTGTGAGCTCTAGAATAATAAAGACAGCATTTTGTATTATTTTTACACTGCATCAAATGTTTGTCTAGAATTAAATAACTAAGCCATGCTGATTTTACGAAGTTTTTTTTTCCTTTTTTTTTTTTTTTTTTTACTAAGCAATCTGCCCTGGATTTGTCAGATAAGCAAATATATTTATATTCCTTCCACATATGTTGTCTGATTTCATGTTAGCCTTTTTGCAAAGGAAGTAAATAGGTTTCTTGGAGACTTTAGGAGTTTAGGCTTTTGACCTCCCAGCTTTTACAAGAGAAAAGAAAAAATTGCTCACTAAAATGTTAGGAAGGGCACTCCATTTTAAAAGGATGTTATTATTTGAGCTGGAGTTGTAATGGAGCTAAGCCACACCTACTTAGAGAACAGGGCCAAACATTGCTCTTGCTTACAGCAGTTTAAATCCTTGGAGGCCTTTATTACTAAGAAAATTGAGTAAGATTTCAGTAAAATCAATTTTTAAAAGCACCAGGAGCTTGCTGTTGACCTCAGCTACAGCAATCTGTGCAGCTTTGCTAAAACCTGCTCTCTCTCTCTTAAATCTGACTGACGCCACTGATGAATTGTGCTGTAAAATTTACTGTTTCAATCCCTTAACACACAGAAGCTGCTGCTTGTGCTTCTGCAGTACCCTGTGAGATGGAAGGGAGAGGTTTTCCCAAACTGACTGCAGGGATACAGAATTCTCTTCTCTCTTGCACCACTTCCCAGCTCCTTTAGCATTTAGATTGACCCACAGCAGCACCAGAGGTGTGGAAGCCTTAAATGTAGCACTGGAGCAGTGTCCCCACCTCTGTCCCCTCACAAAGTACTGCACAGAGCTGGCAGGTCTGTACCTGTTATTTCCCTTGCTTTATACGCAGTCATCTGGTGCTTTGGAGTTTTAATTCACAATTTTTATTTATCATCATTATTATTATTGTATAATGGGGTCTTTTTACTGCAACTATAGCACCTAGAATACCTCAGGAATTCAAGCAGGAACACTTTCACACTTTCCTTCTTCTATGCACACTCAGAAGCTTTCAGACATTTTACCTGATAAATAATAAAATTTAATAATAATAGAAAAAATAAAAGCCTCAAATAAATCTGGGATTCCTGGCTTGGTAATGAGGTAATATTATTTTCATTGTCAATTTAGGTTGTTTTTCAGCTTTCTCCTCCATGAAGGATTGCCCTTGCCCTGACATCACCAGACCAAGCAGCAATACTTAATAAGAAATATTTAAGTATCTTACCCAACACACACCTATCAATAATGCATCTCTAAACTCCCACACTAGTTTCATTTTTTAACATGTCTCTGTTTGCCATCAGATCACCATGTGCACTTTGATCTTGCACACTTGACACATTTTAACAGACAGAAGGAACAGAACCATCAGTTCTTTCTGGCACCATCTGGGGTTCTTTTACAGATACTTTCTCCCTGGCTGCCTAAAGCTCATTTCAGCTATGGTTTTTTTGTTTTGGTTTGGTTTGGTTTTGCTTTTTTCCTCCACACCATCTTCCTGATCTTCTTTGCTTGGCCTCAGGTTCCTTCCCAACATCACCTTCCAAGCCTTTACCTTTGTCACACATTCCAGTGCTGCTGTAAAGCTCAGGAGAGGTTTTTTTTTCCTCCCCCTTGCTATTCTCATTCTGCTTGAAGTGCACTGCAATTACAACAGGATATGAACTATCCTGCACTGTTATAGATGTGTTCAATTTTCTCTCTTTTAGTAGAAGTCTTTTCCCATCACTTTGGCCTGACAAACATGACATTCACACATTGGTTGTATATGTCTGCTTTACACAGCATAGCTAATGACTTTCTGTTTCCCTGGCTTGAATTCCAGATTAGTTTTCTTACTGCTGAGCATCCCATTCTGTCAATAATTGGAGGACAATTATCTCATTTGCGATTTTTTTTCCTCCAAATGCCAAAAAAAAAATCCGTGAATCTTAGAGAGTATGATGCAATAAATGTAAGGTTTTAAACTAATAGTTCATTCTGGAGACTCTCCTCACTGTGTCTACCAGCCTGCAGACACCCCAATGACTTCTGCATATTCTCAGAAGGGAATTCAGTTTGTCTTCTGCATTGCCAAATATTCAGTTTCCTCTGGAAGTTGTTATGTGGTGCTGTGTCACAAGTGTTACAAAATTTGAGGCTTGATCTGAAAAGCCAGGACAGAAAATAAGATTTCTATCATAAAGCCTCGCCACTGTTTCACCTGATTCCTTTATCACTTGCCTTCATGCAAAAAATACTTTCTAAATCATGCTGTTTTCTAGAGGCAGAGGCCAATCATATCACGGAAGACTTTCCTTTTATCTCTGGGGGATCTCAGACATCATCTCCTTTGCAAGGTGTTATTTTGGACAATGAATCATGGACACAATTCACTACCTTACACAGCTCTTCATTTTGGACTTTCAATCTTGAGTGTAAATATCAAGCCTCACCGGAACTCACCTGGCCACTTCTGTTGTTTGGATTTTTTAAATTAATTTTTATAGGCTCTGAAATGAAAAAGAAAATTCTGGTATTACTGAATTGATATCAGATATCCACGAAAGATGAGAGGGAAAGATTTTTTTTCCTGATTTTTAATCTCCTCTCCCTTCCATGTTCAAAAATTATCGTAATTTCTTCCCACTAAAGAATTCTGTAAGGTCCTGAGAATTAAGAGATGCAAAGTTACCTTTGACCTGTGTTTCATTTCTGGACTTTATGCACCTTAGCCTGAACAGACAATCCAATTTAGGAAAATAATATCTTCAAATAATTTTTTCTTTTTTGGCAGCAAATCAGAACAACTGTATCAAAATAATATTGAGTTCAAGCCTCTATCAAGAAATGTAATATTTAAAGAGTTCCCTAAAGAAATGTAGGATGTCAAATTCAAGGTAGATGATGTAAAACTTGATGCCAGGAGTGTGACTTTGGCGTTTCAAACTCAGGAGACACGATGGTGGTTTTGGCTGTTGGTTTCTGCATTTCAGAAACCCTGTGGTTTTGCTTAATATATTTTCCAGTACTTCTTTCCAGTCAATTCTTTGTGCATTAAATTCAAAGTATATTGATAATGAGAAAAATATAAATCCTCTCCACCCCCTCTCCCTCAGCACTCACAGAATCATTAAGGTTGGAAAGTACCTTTAACATCACCAACTCCAATTATTTAAAAAGAGAATAAACCCAGTGAAAGACTGAGGCAACTTCAATTTACCAGACATTTCTCTACTTTGTGGTTAATAGAAAAAATAAGTTTAATGACAACGTGGCAGATGGTTTTCTTTGTGTAACAGAAAATGGGGGATAAAGAGATTTGACTGAGAGAAATCAGGGCTGTTGTCTCTCATCATGTATTTTGGGAACTGTGGGCTTTTTGGTGTAAGGTTGCCATTTAAATATTGAGGACAGAACTCTGAAGCCATTTCATGGGTCAAAAAGATGAACATGACTCCATCAGAAGCAAGGAATTTGTTACAAATCCACTACAAAAGTTAAGGGCACATTGTAAGGACGAAGGCTTAAAATAGATCTCCCAAGAAATATGAGTGTATTTCATATTTATCTCCAGTGGAGGTTGCAGAGTGACACAAACATCTCTGTGTTGTTTCTGTGTCTCACTCAGTTTTATTGCAGATCAATCACAGAATACTCTCCATGCATAAATATATTCCTGCCAGTGCTTGAAATATAGATTTTTCCATTATAATTTTTCAATTCCTTTTCTTTTTTTTTTTGTGCTACCTTGACATCGTCCTGGTCCTTTTCATTGCACTCTCAGAATTAAATTGGTGCCGTTAGGAGTTCCTGATTTCACAGGAAGGAGTAACTGCCTTTCATAACCTTTTTATCATTTCACCAAACCTCCCCATCAACACATCCCTACAGGTACAAACATGAATATAAACAGCACGTATAATCTTATCCTTTTTTCTTTTCTTTTCTTTTTTGTTTTCATCTTTGCATTATAGCAGTGTCTGGAAATACCAGCCAAGAACAATGTCCTTTAAAGCTCTGTGAGAATACAGTCCTGAGCCATAAAGTCCTTGGTATTAACCCAATAAAGTATGCAAGGAATTAAAGAGAAACAAAACCTAATGTGCAGATAGAAACTGGATCAGGAAAAATTCTTTCTCTGCCTCTTTCAGTCCAGAAAATTACTGGGTCTTTCACCCTTACTGAGAACAACCGTAAGCAGATGAAACACTTGCTCATCTCAGAAGCTCAAGTTAGGAACATTTCAATGGAAACAAAAATGCCAACATAGACAATATGAAAAGGGAAAATACTGCTTTGATAACACCTCAGAAGAAAGGAATGAGGCCCAAAGCTTTGATAGGTATCTGTGGCAGGGTCCCACAAGGTTCCACAGTTAAGCAGGGGGGGCATGGGGAGATGGCCTTGCTTGCCATGTGGTGTGTAACACCTTCCAGGTGATGACTGCCAGTGAAAGAAGCAAGGCTTTGAAATTCTGGTTGGAAATTTTACTATTTTATTATAAGATATCAGCATTCCAAGTGGGACAATGAGGGGCAAAAAACCAGCTTGATAGACAAGACTTTTACTTCTTACCATGAACTGATTTGTGGTGCTGGCAAACAACATTTGCAGCAATTGGCAGAATTGAAAATCTACTTGCAAAAGGTGATTTGCAAGAAAGACTTAATACAGAGCTGGTTGTTCCTGTGCTATTTTTCAATCCAATCTATTGCTTCTTTTACATATCACTGAACATTTTCTGGCAATCATGAGCTCTCATCCAATATCTTGTTTAAAGCTGAAGTTGGGGAAACCTGGTTCTCTGCAAAATCACACCAGTTGCAAGCTGAATGCTACAAGAAAAGGACCCTTACAAGAAGCCAAACACGACAAAGTTAAAACCTTAACCACATTATACATGGAGTTTTTATTTTACTGTAAAATTTGAGCTGTTTGGGACTTGGAAAACATCATTTAGACAAATTTTTTAACACAGAAGAATTGTTCTGAAAAAGAAAAAGAAAAGAGCTCTCACTGAAAAAAATTAAAGTCCAGGAAAAACTTGATCAGAGGAAAGGGGAAGCACAAATGAGGGAAGAGAAAGCAAAGTGAAACAATGTCAGAGGTGGGATTGTTTCTGTCAGTGCTCTTCCATCTTCCTTGTTCACTTCTCAGTGGGTCTCTCCAGCTGTCGTTCCTGCATGAGGAGCTGTAATAGAAATAACCAAATTTAGTAAATCTGGAGCAAACTAGTGTCGTACAGAAATTGTTTACCCTGGAAGAATTAGCAGATGTACCTTTAATGCTGAAATGTGGGCACTCGGGGAGAATTCCCAGCCATAGCAAAAAGGACTGGAATGTCAGCCCCTCACCACAGTTCAAAGGCATCAGGAAGCAGCCAGCTAACTCTGAGGAGACAGCTCTGGTCTGCTGACACCCTGTTTTTGGAGAAGTGGACACCTGTATCTCCATCTGATTTGCACCAGTGAATATTAGTCACTGCAGCAAAGGTAATGTCCAAAAAATCTGTACCTGGAGGCTCCGTGTTCATTCCATCCTCTGCCCCTCCAGCCCTATCAACTGGTGTGCAGATGAGACTGATCCTGTGCTTCTCTGGGGTCTCTGGGGACACAGCTGAGGGATGTCCCCCAGCCCCAAGCACGTGAGATGCTCCTCACAGGAGTAACACCTCTGGCCTTTGGACTGGCAAGAGGTTTGAGCCCATCCTGGCCACATCAGTCCTTAAAACCAATTCCTGCATCTGCATTTCTGCCAATTTGGCCACAGAAAGGTCAAATCTGCTTCAGGCTGTTGCTTCAAATACTCTTTTAATGGGCAGCTTGTGACAGCAAGGGCAACTGTCTGCAGACAATCTCAGACTGCACAGCTTTGCTGAATGAATGCCATCCTGAGTCAATACCTCCACTGTTTACCTTGAGAAGATGAAAATCAGATGAAACTCCTGAGGTTTTTGGCAGGTGGAACAATTTTCCCCGTAAGGAACAGGAACAGTGAGTTTGAATCTGTATTCCTGAAATACAACAAAGGTACTCAATTAATTTGGAGAAGTCACAATCAATTTCTAAACTTTCATTGAGATACCATAAATAATGTTTTGCAAGCTTATTAATTTAATAGCTCTGATATTCATTCCGTTTCATCATGTGTTTGCCAGGCTTTTATTCATTTTGATTTGTTTTTTCCTCCTCAAATGTTATTTTAAATAGCTCTCATGAAATAGCTGCATAATAAGTGTACCCTTTTGTTCTTCTTCAAGGAAGCTCAGCAAAAGCATAACAAATAATAAAGCTGATAAAAGGATACACGAAATGCATACCAAAATCCTGAGTTTGTCTGATGCAAGTGCCTTTTAACTTCAAGCTAAGACATCTCTCGTCTGAGAAGCTCTTGGGCAATGGATTGAAGCCAGAGCCAAGTAGTGGAATTCTGGTTTTACCCTCCTCATTTTATCCTTCTGACTGTAAGTGTGCAATATAATAATGTGTTATTTGGCCATCCAGCTCAGAGGTAAGAGGGCCCTTTCATGGCTTTCAACTTTGCTGGGTGAGCGAGAATTAAGATGAGTTGTTAACAAGAAAACAGAATACATAATGATCATGGCAGAGCCTAAAATAAATTATGACATTTATGCTCACACACTTATATTTTGGAGAGTGGATGTGACTGAACAAGGCAATTATCTCTAATTAGGAGGGGCTAGGGTCATTCCGTTAATTATGTCCATCACAGCTAGTTAACAATATTGATTAACAAGATAAGAAGCAGAATAAGCCGTTCATCCCTGAATGGGGTTGTTATAGATTTCCTAGTGAATTCCTACAATGTATTTCAAAAGGAAAATTACAGAATTGGAGGTGCCATAATTCCAACAAAGCCTGATTTCAAACAGGCTCTTCTGAAAAACATTCCTGAAACAATCTGCTTTTGTTAATATGGAATAATTATGGAGCTAAATAAACATACAAGAGCATTCCATAAGTGTGCCTGACACACACAGAGAAAACACTCTTTGATCCTTGAAGCAGAAAAAATTTCAGGCCCAAACTTCGCAAGGGCTGGAGACAAAGACAAATTAAAATGTGATTGACTGTAAGTGATTAAGAAGAATGCAGATCTGCCACAACAAGTCCTGGACAAACTTGGAAGGAGTTGCCTAAGAATGGCTCAGTGCAATCCCTGGTTTAACTCAAAAACTGTCCGCGGAATCAAATTATGAAATATTTTGTCTGTGAGATATTATGAAAGAGAAATACAGACATGTATGTTCACACTCACAGACACACTTGCTCCTCCTTCACGTTTTGCAATAAAATTCTCAATCTGTGAGATGTCCTGCTATTTTCAAAACAAAAATCAGATTTTTCTTACATTTTTCTTTTCCTTTTTTTTTGTTTATGTGCACGTGTGCTTTACTGGTTTTTTTCCTTCTGCATTCTGTCAGAACACCGTGATTGATCCCCAAGTTTGGTGGCAGGCAACCAAGTGGGTATCAAACATCCGTGGTGCTTCTGAAGCACCCGATGCCAAACTGCAAATTGGAAACGCTCTCCTGGTTGCTCCACTGACAAAAGAGATCCTTGATGTGCAATTCCATTCCTCATCCCTCTCAAGCCATTCTCAGGCAGCTGAGAGGAGACAGCAGCAGCAGCAGCAGAGGATGTGCCTGACTGCTGGCATGTCAGCCAGACGTTATTAAAAACAGTGGGGGCAAGAAGAAAGATGAGAGGGAAGGCTTTTGCTGCTTTGTTCTGATGCTGGAAAGCTTGTTTGGGAAGAAAGAGTTCCTGGATGCAGTGACATAGATATAAAGGCTTGATGCAATGAAGGCATCCAAACTTTCTCTGTGTATTTTAGATAATGAAATTTTCAGATATGTTCCATTTTGTATTAAAAGAACACATATGCTAAAGTAATCTGATTTAGAAACCTTTGTTCCTATATCTTAATATATTTATTTTCATATCTCCAGCCAAGCAACTATGCCAGAATTAACACAAAAGCAAACTTATTCTGACCCTGTGTATAAAATACAAGTTCTTGGTCAGGTTCAAAACCATCTTCTGACATTCACTGCTTCAAAATTAGGAATGCAAAAAATAATACTTTTTAGAACATAAAGCAATCACTAATTGTTAACAATAATATTTAAATTGCTCTCTAAATGAAAACATTTAAGAAGCATTTAACTACAGTACTCACAGCAAAATTAAAGCTATGGTTGGGCAGCTAATAACTACTATCCTCATTTAGCAAAGAATTAAACCCTCTCACAACACCTGCTCCAGACTAGAGATATTATCGAGTAAACACTGAAGGGAAAAAAAAACCCTTTCTACTGGAAATACACAACTTTTTTTTTTTTCCCCATAATGCTTGTTTTGGTAGACAGATGCTTTAGGAAAGTTTAACACTAGAAAAATGTGTTTTACATGTGTTTTAAATGTGTTTAACACTAGAAAAATGTGTGTAAATGTAAAATACCAAATTATGCCACCAAGAAAGAGATGCAAAGCATTTTACATGGACTGTCAGAACTTTGACTTTTTTCAAACCTTGATACCGTGGTGTTCCAGGAAATGCTGCAAGTCAAAGCCTGACAGTGAGCTCCACAGCATTCTTATTCCTTACTTATAAATGTAAAATTATCTCCCCCCCAAAAAATCAATAAAATACAGACTATCATCACTGTGCCAGTGAAATGGCATTTCTTTCACACCAGTACTTTTGACAACGATACAGACAAAGTTTCCAAATGACCTGAGAAGGTTCCAGAAGAGGTACTCCCTAGAGATGCTGCAGCATAAAGACAACTGAACAAATGAAAGCGTTACTAAACTGAACTATAAACCTCAGAATGTGGATATTTTGAGAATCAGTCATACTGGAATAAAATGTGTTCTGCATGAAAAACTAATTGGCTTTACAATTCAAACATAAAAGGCAGAAACATGGATGATTTCAAGATTACAAAATAAAAGACACCATCCCAGATCTACTTTGGGGCAATGATGATGTTGGTATCAAAAGGCTGTAGCTGAGACTGGTTCATACTAAAAAGCAGTTTCACCAGTGCAGATCTGTGATCAGGGAAATTACAACCTCTGTGGTGACTCCTTGTGAGCATCAGAGGAGAACTGAAGATTCTGGGTGCAGATGACCGAGGGGAAACTTTGCCAGAATGCTGGGAACTTCTGGAATAATTCTAGAGTTGATGGTAAAACTTGATTAAACTATGCTGCTGTTTACGGATCCTAATGCTTTCAACATTACAAAGCACAAAGCAAAACCTTTTTTTCTCATTAAGCACAGAAAACACAATTTCTAACCGCTTTTCTTGAATGCCACATGATATAAACTACAGTCTAACCACATTGTTCTTAAATTTGCAGTAAATCCCCCCTTCTTTGAATTTCCTGGGGCTGAATACTCCAGCGTGTCTTCTGTGGTTAAAGTCTATAATGTGTCTTTCTTTTTATTCACTATTTCTCCCCCTTTGCAGTCTTTGAAAGAATCTTTCTCCTCTAAACCACTGCATTTTTACAGCTACCAAGTCCTTCATGTTTCTGTCAACAGAAAGAGGCTTTGAACAGGATCAGGTATAATTACATCAAGCCTTTCTATTGTTATCACTATATTTATTAAAGAACAGCAGACTTTGTAAGAGGCTTTTTAAAAGACATTATGTTCCAGCTCTGTGGCACAAGTCTTTCTATTTCAGCTCACATTGCAGCTGTCCTGGAAAAAGTCAGGTTTGTAGAAATGAGTGTAATTTCTTCCTTGAGATCTGTTCATCAAGGACCATGAGTTGTGGCTCAGCACATACCTCAGCATCCAAAAAACCAATATTTGCCTTCATTTTGAGTTGCCAATATTACAGAAGCCACTAACTGCAAAATCTGGAAGCTTTGTAGGACCAGTGCACTTAAATCAGTGCATTCCTGTACCAACAGGAAAAGCACAACCCTAAGCTCCAAAGAGGAATGAGAAGCAAAACAAAACAGAAAATTCTGTGGCATGTCAGCCCCACTACCTGCCTCGTGATACTTCTTCACAGATTAAGTAGGAAGCATCTGCTTATCTGCAGTTGCCAGGCTCTTTCGTTTCCAGTTATCAGGTCCTCTGCTTCTTCTGCCTCTCCTTCATGTTCCTGCAGTGTCCCTCCCGTGCTTCTCTGGAGCTTGGACATTTCCCAGACAACACAGGCACCAACTGCACTTATTCTTCTGATCTGCTTCTAGGAAGAACAGCAGTTCCAAGCAGTACTAACCTCCATGTAATCAGGCAGAGTTGTCATATTTATCCTGACTTGCCGACAAACTGCTGGCCATTTAATTCCCAGTTTCATTTGATTGCAATGAAAAGCTTTCTTAGGTGAAGGGGTTGCCTGCCTTAAGCAAGTGCCAGAGCTTGGCAGTCCCAGTTCACTGTTACTGCAATGTCCACCTCCTCACCAGGTGAAAATGTGGATACGTGGAGAAAGAAGTAGCACAGAGGCCAGCACAGTGAGGTGACAAAGCTGCACAGCTCACCTTGCACAGATCCCAGATTTTCTCAGAAAGCCCAGCGGCACAAGGCCATCAGGGCTCCCAGCTTCTCCAAGCTCCAGAAAAAGCAGGAGCTGCTTGCCAGGCTTTGCAGAGGCTGTCCCAGCTTTAAAGGATGTGACTGCGAGCAGCCAGGTGATGGAGGCTGATCCTAAATATGAACCTGGGGTGCTGTGCCAGGCCTGTTCCAAGGCAGCACCGGGTCTGGGGTCTCCTCTTTCCTCTACATCTCCCCCAAGGGAAAAAAGGAATTCTCATGTTCTAAATGTGGCCATAAAGTTGGGCATCCTCTGTCTGAATGCAGATGTAATGATAACCAGGGATGTGTTATCACATTTGTCTATTAGGATACAGACATTGTCGATGAGGCACAGCAACCAGGGCTGGAAGAGAATCCATGGGATTTGTCCTCCTGGCCCTTTCAAGCAGGCAAAATCTCAAATGCACCAAGTGTCTCTAAGGGAGCTGAGGTTTGCTTTGTCACAACAGAACGTCGTGTTCCACCGTGGCGAACTTTTTTCCTTTTAAAAATAGATGTGTCGGGCACGAAATCAAGCCAGACACAAAGCACAGTCCCCAAGAGTCCCCAAGGGCAGAAGGCCGGATCGCGCCCAGGCCGTGCCGCAGTCGCTGCTCCCGCCCCGCCGCTGACGGGGCCGCGGCTCCGCCGGGACTGCGGCGCCTCCTCCCGCCGCTCCCGCGGCACGGGCTGCCGGGGAAAGGCCTCCGGAGACCGGGATTTGTCCGCTTGGTCCCTCCCACAGGTGCCTGCGACAGCCATTGCTGAGGTAAGACAAAACTAAATCGGCTCCTCAAGAGGGTGCTTTGTTTTCTGCGTCACCCAGATGGGCACCATACCTGTGAACGAGGGTGGCTCACAGGAAAGCCACCAGCCTTGTGGCCATCCCAGTGAAGGACAAACATGTCCTTAGAGCCCTTGCCATGTCCCAGCAGGACTAAAGAGCCCCGAGTGACTGAACCACCCTCATTTGCCTTTCTGCACCTCGGGATAGATCAGACAGGGCAGCCAAACAAAGTCCTGGTCCAGTTGGGTCATTTAGTCACTCAAATGCACATTTCCCCTGACCCCAAGTTCATTATACTCCTTCCACTGTGGCTCAAAATTACATTAGCAACAGCCAAAAGAGAAAATAAAAAAGCACATATGCTTAGGAGATTATAGATAATTATGTCACATATTTTACCTGTTTCACCTAGAGTCTGCCAGAGAGCCACCACATTTGTTATTAGCACTGACCTCTTCACACCATGCAGTGCATGAAGAGAGTACTTAAGGAACTTTCTTGTCCTAAAATTAACCCAAATAATACCAACAAGGAAGAGTGAAGGATTAAAATGTCAGTTTGTTCTGAGACAGAGAAATCAAACACTTTTTAATGTGTTACGACTCCACATTTTTTTGAAGCAAATTTGCAAAATTTCTTGTCTGCTTTGGGCAACTGCAAGGTTTGTTCCTCACTAAACCACAGTGACACCTTCCAAAAGTTCTACATTGTCCTTAGCTAATTTTCAAATTTTCATAAATAAATTGGAAGGTTGCCACACCTCCCTCTGGGTTTTTTAATGTCTGGAAATACAAACATGGGTTTCCAGACTTTTTCCAACAATATTTTTTTTAAAAAATATAAATTTACTTCAAGAATTTAAACTTGAGAAAATACAAAAAAACACTTGGAATTTTTGAGGGAAGTATGATAAACAGTGAATTTTGATAATCTGTGTGATTCAGTCAGAAAAACACCTGCCATGTGAGATGCAAACAATGTCTGCAGTGGTGCTATTTGCTCTGTGAATCCAAATGAGCCCGTTTGCAAAGGTTATCACAATGTTATTTAATTACTGTTTCTGATACCACAGGCCAAGCCTATCACACACAAGTCATATAGCTTAGAATAATGATGATCTAACAACACGGGTGAAGGGTTCACAGGGCGGCAAGTTTAAGTCACCCAGAGCTGATCAATAACCGATTTCAGATTTAAAATTTGTGCCCACGTCAAGACACTTTGGTCAGAAGAACAGATGAGCTGCACATTCCCACAGTGGCAGTGCTTTCTCTTCTGTGACAATCTGTTTAAAAGTAACTTTTAGTTACAGAATAAGGTCTTGGATGAAGGTCTGCAAAGCCTCAGGCAGATCTAGGTAACTGTATGCCCTGACACTGATGGTAGGGATGCGGCAAGTGTGACTTAAAATAAATTTATATAACAACATAATTATTCTGAACATAAGTAAGCTAGAACAGTGAAGTCCGAGAGACACTTGCTCAGAGAACCAGAAAAGAAAAAAAAGGGGAAAGATAAATTAAATAATGGGCACAGGAACAGGAGTGAGGCTGTGACTAATACAGTGAATATTCTGTCACGGCATACTACACCTGAAATGATTCTCAGGGAAAGGTTTCAAAACTTCTTCGTGAGCAGGCAGTGCCATCAATACCCCTAAATTATAAGTGTGAATCTCTGCCTGTCTTTTCTCTTTTGTAACTCCTCTTACCTGCAGTGAGTCAGGGTGGGCATTTCCTGCTGCCCTGAGTGGAATTACTCCGTGTTTGATGAGATTTCTTATCCACAGACTGAACTGAAAAACTTGAGCCTGCATTTTCAAATAAATCCAGAAATAAGCATGTAATTCCTCATGGGACATTACAGTGCATGATTTTTTCAAACCACTCGGTATATCCAAATCCACTTTAAGAGAGGGGGGGAAAAAAGGCAGCAATGTTCCTATTGCTTCATTATTCCTGCAAGAAATTATCTTTCCCAGCACTGATTCCATCCCCTGTGCCAGATTTAATCGGGAAGGCAGAACACAGTAAGTTTCTTTCAGAGCTGGTTTCAAGCAGCCAAAAGCAACTATATAAACAAACCAAAAATAAAGTAGGTAAGAGAATGAAAATCACCCTTATTCTTTTTGCAAAGATAAAATCTTCATTTTTGTGAGAACAAAACTTGTTTTGCCATTTGTTTTTCATTAGTACTAAAAGAACATGAAATTTTAAATCACAATTACACATAGTTAGAGCTAACCTGGGACTCTTAGTCTGGATGATGCCCTAACTTCAGAAATAAGAAATAATTAGGTTTTGCAAAGAGGAAGGTTCCATACATACTGAAAGCAACGTCTTTGCTGTTATACTCACATTTTCCCCCAAAGGCTTTTGTGAAAAACTACTAATTTTATGATCTGACCATAACAGACATTGTGATAGCATTTTCTCCTGTCTGAAAAACTTGAAGTCATGGCAAATATTGACACTCATCACCATTTGGCATGTTTTTAGTGGAAAGGAGGACAGTAAACAGTTCGTGTGACTGTGATGGGGAAAAAAGTAAATTCTAAAACTGGATACAACCTGAACTTCAAAACAAAAAGATGTGATGGAAACAGCTCTATACAATTAGGAAAAATTCCTTCATTTCTGATCATTAATAATATGTTTTATTGTTTGGGTTTTTTTCTTTTTCTTCTTTCTAAAAGAATCAAAGGAAAACTTATTTGAGGGAGCTTAACTTGAACTTTAACAAAGTTTCAGAAGTTCAGCCTTCTTGTCTGTTTACTCCACCAAGGAAATGTTTTCCACTTAAGCAGCACATTCATCTAATTAAATTAAATTAATCCATTCTATATCCCTAAGGTTGAAAGCAGCCACATTTTCATTTATTTATGTGTTATTTTCCCTAGATTCTGAAACTAGTGGCAAAAAAAAAAAAAAATGCAGTGGAATTAATTTTGGAGATGCATCTGATTTATATTATTCCTTGCAGCAAAACTATTCCCTTTCTGTGGTTAAAGCTGCTTCCCTGATACCTCCCATCTGCAAGGGAAAGTGACTACAAATTTTTCCTCTTTAAGGGAAAATGTTTCCAGCAATCTCTCACTTTCACATAATGGGATTATATAAAAAAAAGAATTGGAACTGTCATGAATAGTTCCCTTTTGAGGACTCTTACTGAGTTCTGGACATGTTTCCCTGCCTAAAAGTTCATAATGTGCTATAACTAAATTAATACTGGTGAGAATTTTCTGTTCCTCCTAGAAAAAAGACAAAATATGTGCTGAGTTACACTCTGAAACTGAGTTAACATTGTGCCAATTATAAATGCTACTGCTCTGATGTGAATAAGGGTGGTTTATTAGCATGTCTTGCTGCTTTTCCTCATATCATTTAGATAGTGCTCCCATCTCAATTTCCTCTCGTCACACATTGCCTGTAGAAAAGTGTGAAGCCAATCTAGATGTCAGATTACTCTCAGATCATAACAAAAAACAAAAAACAAAAAACAAAACAAAAAAAAAAGTCAAAATACCATGTTAAAAGTGTAGAGCTGTCCTTTTTAAGATTTCTAGCCAAGAGCACTGTTTGAAAGAAAAGGAGAAAACCTCTCTTTGTGCCTGCTATTTGTAGGTCTCTGAGAAAGTTCTAGGTTTCAACTAATTCAAAATTATTCGTGTAAAATAGCAGGGCTCAAATTCTCTGCTACATCAATCCCACCTTTAAATTCATGCACAGATTATTTGATCCTCCTAAAATCATCACCAATAATGCACATGATTTTGGTGCTGCAATTTATTACCCTTGGCCTGAAGCCTACAATGGAAACCTTTGTTGGAAAGGACTTTTTGCATGGCCCTTGCCCATGGTCAAACAGATCAGTGAAACCTGAATTGGACCAATGGCTCTGGGCATGGATTGGAAACTCAAGAACTGTCAAGATCTATGTAATCTTTTTGCAGAATGAAGAAAAATTTGCCATTAACTCACAAGTGTTTTCACTTTGGGTATATCATGTGTCTTCCTTCTCAGCTATAAACAACAGGGTTGCAGCCACATTATAATTCATGCGCAAAATATTTGCATTTTTCCATAAATGTGTTTCAAATTTCATCTCATGCACTTCGGTCTGGAGGGTATCTGTATTCTCTAGATCTCGTTATAAATTGAAAATATGCACATTTTCATTTTTATCCAGCCAAGCTTTTTGTCCACACCAATATTCATGCTCTGATCAGCTGAAGTGATTTGTCAATTTGCATCAAACCCAATGTTTGTAGTTCATTGGCTTTTTAAGGAATAGGATTGGGTTTTTTCCAAATGCTTCTTGAAAGATATATTTTTACATTGCCAATCTTATTTTTCAAGCTCTTAAATTTTTTTCACAGTAGTTCTTATCTGATGAAAAAGTGAAAATATTTCATAGATGCCATTAAATATTACATACTTCCAATGCTTTCCATGAAAAAAACGCCAACTTTTTCTGAAAATACAGTGGTTCAGTCACATCCTCACTTCCAGCCAGCTTTCCTCTCAACATGAACACTGATCACAGTTCACTTCAAACACTCTCAAACAGGAACCAACAGCAAAAATATACATTCAGATCCCACTGGAGTTAACAACAGTTTACAGCAGTGTGAAAGTTAAGGAAACCTGCAGTTTGAAACAAAGAATGCATGATTTTTCTGCCTTTTCAAAATGTGGCTTTTGATGTTAATGATTTGGTTACTGACAGTGATGCTTCTGCATCTGTAATTTAAAAAAACAGGGCTTGCTTTTAGAGAAATAACAACAGAGAAAGCCAATATCATTAAGTTTGCTGAATTTGTTTTGTATAGTTATTAGTCATTGCTAAAAAGCAACCCTTCCACTGTAAACTGACTGTTACAACACAGAAATGGAATTGAATTTTTGCCCAGTAGGTCCTGGATAATTTTATGAAATTTTTGAAAAATTGCAGGTTTTTTCTCTAATGCAGACAAATATAATCTATTCAATCATTTCCTGATTCACAGATGCACCTCACAGACACTACCTTGTCTCGCTACTGAGCTGGGAGACAATTGGCAAAGACTTCCTCTTATCAACTCCCTTGTTCAGTTGACAAAGATAGAAGCAAATGAAATTCCTTTAATTTCACTGGAGCATCACTCCAGTGCCTGCTGGAAAGAGCCACAGCAGCAGTTTCAGAGGTGTGAGCGTTAAACAAAGATGCCAAATCCATTTTGTTCTGTTGACAAGAAATAAATTAGAAATGAGAGTCCAGAGGTGTGAACCAGTACAGTTTGTACTTGGGTAACATTTTTTCTGTTAGATGCTGTATGTTAAATAGTAAGTATTTTACAGTTTTCATCAAAATCTCTGTACAAATCCCCTTAGCTATAAAAACCAAAGGAATGGGAATGTATACAGTTAAAACCCAATGTTTTTTAAGGCTGATCCAGCCTTTTTTACTCAGTTTACTCAGCTGTAAAAAAAACCAAGAGCATCAGGTGATTGTTCATTCACAAGAATCTGCAGGATCAGGACGTTTTTGATAGGCAAAGCTTTCCAAAACTCTTCCTTAGATGCATTTGCGACACCAAAATTCCACTACAGAGTAGAAGAGGATCCTGATTTGCTTTATTAAAAAGGTGTCGGTAACTAAACATGGATATCTTCAGTCATGCCATAAGTGCTTTCATTTACTTTGTGTGCTTTCTTGCTCTCAGAAAACAAATGAATTTTACCAAAGTAAAGTAAGAAAGGGCATCCAAACTATTCAGTGATGAGCAGATTCCCTCCTTCACTAAACTACACAAAAGCCCAAGACAGGAAGTTTGTTTTCCTTCCCTTCAGTTTGATATTACATTTACTTCTGAAGACAGAAGTTTAGTTAAATAAAAACTGAGGCTTTCCCACTGAAGAAGTAGACTCGGAAAAGTGGCTTTAAATGCGTGTGTGGGGTGTGAATCCTCACTAAATGTGTATCCCAGGAGTGGCAGAAAGTGTAGTTCTTGTCTTT
The DNA here is from genome assembly GCF_021018805.1 of Prinia subflava. Taxonomy (NCBI): domain Eukaryota; kingdom Metazoa; phylum Chordata; class Aves; order Passeriformes; family Cisticolidae; genus Prinia; species Prinia subflava. The sequence goes on from NC_086271.1 coordinate 3,412,807, forward strand.
CTAAAGGACTTTGAAGGCAGAATAGCAGAAATGACTGAGTTTCAGCATTTCTAGAAAGCTGCCTTCACCCTGCACAGATAAATTTGTTTTCAGAAGCACCACAAGCTTTATCACCTTTCAGTGACAAAGCTTCATCACCTTCTGCTGAAGAGTATTTCCAAAACAGAGGAAGGAAAAGGCCAAGAGCATATCAGTTTAGGTTCTTAGTCCCAAATTTAAACTAGTGTAGGCTTTCATACTCATTGATGGGGTTTAACAACCAAGAATTTCAGTTTACAAACTCCTGCCAATTGTTTACGAACATCTCAGTCAGTGCTGAGGTTTCCAGTTGACTTTGAGCAGCGTCCAGGAGAAGAGAGTTTGAAGACAATACTCAAACACCACTCCCCTGGTATGCAAAGGCTTCTTTACATTGTGCAAAGCAACCTTGAAGTGACCCAAATTCATAATTGCACCATTTCAAGGGTGCTGTACATTGCCAGAGCTCACCAGATAAAAGGGGTTATAGCAAACCCCCAGAATTCTTCAGTATTATGGCTTTACATTCCTTGTTCCTTCCATTTTTGAAATACAGCACGTATTATCATAGGTAGTTATATCTGCATATTACAAGCAATTACTGGGCAAAGTGCTTTTCTTTGTCAAAGTCATTGGCAAAACTTACATTATCTTCAGAGCAAACAAGCTGAGATCAGATCGCTGTGCGCACTGAAAGTGAGGCGTGCTGCAGGAGAAGGGAGATGGAGGCTGCATTCATTTCAAACACGCGCTCTACAAAAGAGAAGCACAGCTCAAAGACTCTTATTAATATAATGAAACCTGACTTCCCTTCAAAGAACATACAGAAAATTTTTTATTTCAACTCTCAGCATAAATATTTGGTAAAAAACTTCACTGCGGGCTTATTGTCATGTTACTGAAACATGCAGTTTTTCACTCTCTGTGGGTTTTGTATTTAAGGTATAAATTATAATTTTCAGGGGTATATCTGAATCATAAAGAGCAAAGATGACTTTATAGCTATTTCATTGTTTTGGAAACAGTGCTTCACTCAGGTTTATAGCCCATTAAGACAGTGTGTTTTTCTTGTATGATCCCCTCCTGTGCAGTACTAATTTAATTTCAACACTATGGTTTGAACACTACACATACAATTAGTTTCTATCAGGAGTGAAAGCTCTTTCACTCAAGGTCAAATTATAAAAAGTCTACTTAGCAGGATGAACTGATAATTTCAGATCAAATAAAATCAGTCAAAGCTCTATTTTTGATTTTTTCCCCTAATTTACTTGAGCCAATCTAGAAATTTTATAACTTTAAAAAAAAGATTTTTTTGCTATTCATGTTATTCCTCCACATATACTGAAATTCATTTTTTTAGCCAAGTAACAGCAGCTATCTACATAGATAATTAGAAAATATGCACTGGTTTAGAACTTCACCAATGAGCTCTCAGCTCATTAAAAATAAACAGTAGTGATATAACTAGTGTAACATAAAGCACTGTAAGAGAATATTGAACGGGTTTGGGAATTTTTTTTAATGCCCACAGAGCCAAAGTTCAGGCAAGCCCATACCTGTTGTGACAAGGGACCTCTCTGTTTTATTCCATTTGTCACTCATTTAGAGGAGGGAAGACAGCTTTCCATGAAACATTCTCATTTCTTATTCTGGAAATCACAGACCTCATAAATCACCCCTGTGGTTCTAGAAAACAGTCATTTGTGTTTACATCACCCTCCAGTGTTTAAATCTTCCTCAGTGAACTGTGTGTCATCTCTGCCTTCAGGATCTCTCATATATCACAGCTTACCTATGGCTTGGCAGGATGAAAGGCAGGATCACTGTCTTCCTCCTGATACTTGCAATTAAGTTTTAAAGATGTGTCTTTAACCTTGGTGCTATCTTCCTGAAGAGCGAGTACATGAATAAGACACAAATTATGCTGGGTAAATCCACTGCTTCAACAGATTTGAAGATAGAAGTAAAATCTTTATAAAGTTCAGAAAGTCAGGCAGGTTTGTTCTGGTTTTTAACAAACAGCAGATTCAGAGGTAAATGTAAGTCAAAGAGCCAAGACAAAGCTGAAAGAGATACAAGCTGAGACTTCACTGAGTAAAGATATTTAGTACCTGTGAAGTAGAGAACATTTTAGGGGTGTGTAAAGGAGAAGGAAAGAAGAGAGAGGGGGAAAAAAACCCAGTCAGGAACAGTTGTACCAAATATTTGCCTCTGCAGAACTTAGAAAGGCAACTAGCTAGCCCTGGATGTGTTTCTGCTTTAAAGGAAAGCTATGTAAACAAAGGGAGAGTCTCTCCAAACCCAGGAAATAAGTGATATCATCCAACACCCATCCTTAGAAAACATGCTCCTCCTAGGGGTAAAGGAGAGAGCAAGTTTTGCTGAATAGAACAGGTTTGAATCATTTCCAGTTAAGGTGGATAGGAGTGAAGAAAGCCTTTTCCAGTTCACTCCTCAAGTTCCCAGCAGCTTTGGCTGAAGGAGACCCAGCTGGGAACTACTGGAGGACATCTAAAAAAAAAAAAATAAGAATATAACTGAGCTCATTGAGACAGAGGCTTTCCCACACTTCTGGTTATATTTTAGACCATACAGTAATTCTGACTGTTGTTATTTAACTCAGAGCATTATTATTTATGTAAAACAGTGCCTTTGACACAGAAAAAAATCCAAAGATTCCTTAATTTCTGTTACAGCACAGTCAGCTGTGTCCATGCCTTGTTATCCATATTTTGAAAACCATATCAGTTGCCCAAATAAACAAGATAAAGCTGATGTAGTAAATCTCCAAGCAATGAAGGCCCTGATTAGATGTGTTTTAAAGACACACTTGCCATAATTGGAACTGAAGATCTATTTAGGGGTAAATTTTTAGTTCTGCAGCCAAATAAATGTTATGTTCGACTTTGAACACGCAAATAAAAGCGTCTTGGGATTAGGCAGAGTGGAATGCAGGTACTTGTCAGTGAATCACTAAGTGATGAATATGCTGAGCACCTCTGGGTATAAAAATTCAATTTCTGTCCCAATTACCCATTTGATGGTGCACTTTCTTATGCTGCCTCACATCAGAGGTATAGAGCTGTGGTTTCATGTATTTGGGAGAACGACTAGTGAAAAATAAATAATGAAAAGTCTTGCTCCTCTGTGATACAGACCATACATAAATCACATGAGGGCATTAGAGTGATCTGTAAAGTCCCAAATTGTGCTGTATTTTGGTGGCATCAGCTGGTTACTATTTCACATATTAAAGATAAAATATTTAAATCTTCTATGCCTTTCCAGAATGACATTTCCTTCCAACACTGAAAAGGCAGTGGATGATTCTTATTTCACCTTAAATTGTGAAGGAAATATAGCACACACATTACCCACTAGACTTCTCATCAGCAATAGGAAAATGTAACTTTTCATGAGGTGCAAAATTGCAGGTCCCATTCTACTCCTAATTAATGCACATTGTGAAGATCCTTTTCAACCCAAGTTGAATATAACTAATGCAAATTTGTTATGTGTTTTGGTAAATATACTTTAGGTATATGTGGGGGGGTTGTACATTTTCTTCCTTTAACACAGGGGTGGATTCAGCCCCTGAAAGCTGTTGTGAATTTACCCAGCCAGTCAACAAAAATGATGAAATGTGACTTACCTGATTAACCACAAGCATACACAGCAGTTTGAGTTGAGAATATTCATGATCAATCAACCCAGTCAATTGTGTCTGGGAAAAGTTGTTAATAAAAGATATTTGAAGAGATGAACTCAAGGAAATTGTGATCTGTTTGTGGTTATTCCAAAAGCAGAAAAGAGGGACTAAAATCACTCAATAGACAACTCTCAGCAGATTATTCTCTCTGCTCCACTGAACACCCGTAAGCACAGTCAACTATTAAATTAGCACTGCTAAGCTCTGCTATTTGTGTTGGCTATTTTTATACACAGCAGGCAATAATCATTACTTAATGAGAGCCTAGGCTTTAACACCAGGTGTGATTTTGTCGTCAGGGGATCTATTTTTCTACTTTTCAGAGTTGGCATCCACATCAGTTTCCATCCCCACCAGCACTACCTATTTCTCTCCTGAGGGTTGTGTGGTGAATGCTGATTCCAGGCTCAGCATGGTGCATGGGGCTTGATTTGCACTGATTGTCAGAAATTGTCACACACAGACTTCTGCAAGGATGTGCAATGAAAGTGTGATCTTTGTTACATGCCTGGCATTAGAGAGCACTTCTAATTTTCTGTTACACTTCATTCATATCCTTTGCAAAGAAAGGCAAATCTCTGTTTAAAGTGTTGGTTTCCCAAAATTCTACCTGGAATAATGAAAGAAGTGTATTCACTATCAAAACACCACACAAAGGAAGCAATATTTTTCCCCTATACTAATGAAAAATGCTCAGCATATAAAAAGCTTGATTACATGCTATAAAGGGCTGACTTTCTGCTTTGCTATTCAGCTATTCAAACAGAGAACACTGCAAAATCTTAAGAACTAAAACTAAGAAAGAAAAACCACAACTTCTGCACACTTTTGTAGAGAAACCCCAGTTTGGAGGGGGTTGCAGATGAACACAAACTCCCGCTACAGGCATTTTTGGGAAAAAGACAAATAAACAAACAAAGCTACACATTGCTCTCTTTGACAGATTTCATTTTCAGCTTAATGAACTTAAGTGCAACCAGATGAAGCAAAACCATGCATTCCTTTGTCCAAAAAACATGAGAAGATACAGTTCCTTTCATGTGAGACTTTTAGTCCAACCTGAAGCAAACACAAGGCTGAGCTCTAAGTATTCCCTTCTATAAAATCCTGTTAACGAAGACAAATATGAAGCAGCTTGGGAATATCACTCCAGTGATAGATTACAACTTTCAAACTCGTCTAGAGTAGCAATTCTGTAAAAATTACACCAGCTTTAACTGCATAAAATACATTGTTTTAAAAAATACTTCAGTAAGTCTCACATTGGAGATGTGAGAATACCCTCAGATTTACATAATTTTACTTCTTTTTGGAAGCACCAAGGGGTAACTTGGACTGTAAATGGGCAACTCCAGAAATACTGAAAATGGAATTCCAGAATACACTTATGACTTGAATGTTTGTTATTAAAAAACCCCAAATATAGTTCAAAATTGCAGCTTCTGTGCTTTTACAATCATTGGGCTGAGGATGGCTTGACTACCACAAGGTAGAGCATTCTCATTTTATATGTCCTGTGATACTCAAAAACTTTACAGAAATGCTAAAGAAAGCAGAATTAGAATTAATATTTTTATCCTCCATGGACATGCGGGGGAGGGTTTAAAATTGATTGTTTTTTGTGGTGTTGGTTACTGTTAATAACATCAGTAACTCAGTAATTCTCCTGGCCTCTTACAATTGTCTTGAGAATATTGACAAACTTAGAAATGTGAGAAAACTTACAAATAGCTTTATGGTGATTATTTTATTCAGAATTTATCAAACTGGTTAGGGTGTGTACCACTAAATATTACTGTGATTTGCTTAGTAATATTTGCAAGATGTAATGCCAGAGAAGCCCCAAGCTGGGAATTTGTATTCTTTGGTGATCATTTGGTCTCTTTTTGCTTTGTGTATTGTCCTAATCCTATGAAAATGAGATGGTTTCTGTTCTAGTGAACATCAGAATCCACACCTCAATAAGCGTTTTTCTAAGTTCACAAAAGTAAAGCAAGACAAAGTACACCCAACATGAAACCTCAGCTTTATCAATTTGATTCATCAGCTCTGCTTTACTCTCATGGAAACACTTTCCTTCATCTTTTTACTGCACACATCTCATAAGAATGATGTGAAATCAGCATCCCCGTAGCTCTTAAAACCTGTAGATGACTATTTAGAAATATAACCCACCATTTAAATGAACTCTCTTGTTCTGCAACAAAATCCCGCAGCATTCAGAAACAGCAAGTAGAAACAAGCACTTAAGCCAAGAGAGAAAAACAATCACATGATTGAAAAGTATCTGCTATGTGACATTGCAGCATCCACATTCCTATTCTATCCCTCACATTCCCATTTTTAACATCCTCAAGAAATTTCTGTAGAGGCTCTCATGCTGCATCTCTTTTGCACCAGGTGTGGAAAAAACTGACACATTTTGCTTTTTCCCAGCAGCATCAATCACTAAAATCTTAGTGCTACACTCTCAGCACGTGTTCACCCATCCAGATAAGTGAGAAAGAGGGAAGGGATCCAGCAGTGCTGCAGTATGGAACACACCCTGCTGTACTCGGCTCCTTCGGGTCTGTTCTCCAGATGAAAGGCACGAGTCAAGTCTCATTCGTTAAGGAAACGAGCCTATTTCTCTTCTATATATTGACATCTACTCTGTGCAGCCCATAGCTGTGTGTGGAAAGAATCCCTTTTGAGAAATAGCAGTTTAGTGCAAAAAGGATTACTCTCTACCAAAATTTCCCCTACTCATCCAAATTGTACCTGTGGCTTACTGACAGTGCCTTTTGCTGCTGTGCATAAATCACCCTGTGGAGAGGTGGGGTTGTGTTGAAACGATGCAGCTCTTCAGCAATGTAATATAGGTCTGCATATCTGTGAAAAATTAAACAGAATAAACAAATTACCGGTTTTAACTGTCTTTGTTCTCTCAGGTCTGCACAAAGGAGTGGCTGATGAGGAGCAGCTCATAACCTGGCTTGCGCTTGATTTATAGACAAGCTTTATTCTTCATTTTTCTGTCCAGAGAGATGTTGCAACCATCTCAGAGGTTTTTGAGCCTCAGCTAGACAAAGGCACAGCTGAGCTAATCTGCCCATTGGTGACAGTCCTGTGCTGAGCATATGGTTGGACCTCCACAGGTCCCTTCCAGCCAATGTTTCTGTGATTTCCCATTATGGAACCAGTCTCATATGTGAACTGGAAGCGAGCATCGCATTTCTTATGCTCTCTTTTCTAGAACAGCATGATTTTCCTTTCTAGATAGCCTTGCCCGGTCTAAGATCTCTCTTTGCAATAATAATTGCATCTCTTATTTCTGAATAAAAGTTATTTGTTGAGCTGCCATAAATTGCAGCATTACAAAATCAAAATCATATATGTTTAAGGAATTCTTTCTTTTTTAAAGACAACCTCATCAGGGACGTCTGTAGCAGATGTGAATGCAGAAAGCGCAGACTGGCGTGACCTTTAGAATCTCAGAGTGTTTAAGGTGTTGCAGTTGCATTGATTTCCCATGTTTCCCATACTGTATTTCCCCTGCACTGGCAAACAGGACACTGGGCTGATTCATGAGAGCCTCTATTTGCATGTAAAATTTATTGGCTTTGTCTGCCTCAGCTTCTGTCAGTAATGCTCAACAAAAATATTATCACTATGTGTTCTCCACGCGAAAGAGAAGAGACAGCAATTATAGATACCCATACAATTACCTGCTCTGCATTTACTCCGTTCTAATTTTAATGCTTTAACTATGAAAATTGGGGCAACTTAGTGCCCAAAATTTTAAGAAAAATACCTTGATTCGTGGCTGATGACTTGGCCTTGCTGTCGCACCTTTTTCTGTCAGTCTTTCTCTTCCTTGCAGGGGAGAACCAGTTCTGATTTTCTCCTTGCTTGGGGTTAATCATGGTTTATTGCACTTGCTTCTTTGCAGGACCACAGCTCTGCTAGATCTTTTTCACTTACAGCATTTTAATTATTTTACTAATTTTCAGTGTTAGTTTTCTTCACAAGCATCCTCATGTTCCTGCGTATTTGAAGTTAAATGTCTGTGTGTCTTACCTGCTCAGTGCAGAGTATCATTTCCACAGCACTAAAAATGATATCTGAAAACAGTTAAGCTTGTCTTTTTCTCAATGTGTCTGAATTTAATTTCTTGAACTACTGCTTGTATTAACATTCCCAGCAATTTACAACACCTAACTTGGTATTCTTTCTGCCACTGGAAATATCTAAGACATTACAAAGAGCTACTAAAAATTAAGAAATTTTCTACAGCAAATGAAGTGAAAGCAACTGAGTTGAATAATTAAATGCTCTACTTCATTAAGTTCTTGATAGAATTAATTTTACAATGTGAAAATTTATTCTTTCCATGAGATACAAATTGAAAGCAATAGAAATTGTAAGTATATTATGCATATGATTACAATGGTATTAAGCTGCCTAAATCTATGCATTTAATGCTGTTTCAGATCCTCCCAAGGTGTTCAAGATGTGTATTGGGACAGCACACATGGTTGAGGGCTCCACACTTCTAAAGCAGCACCTGAATGCTGCTAAAGAAATTGTGTGATTTGACAGCTGAACCACTCCCTAAAATCTACTTGGTTTTAGAAGTGTGTGTACATATAGATATATATATATATGTAATATATAATAACCAGTAACACTAAAAATTGGAAACCAATACAATATTCTACAAACATAGTTAAGACTCAAAATTTTCAACATTTTAGCCTATCTTATGACAGAAAACACTCTCAGTATTCCTTCATGGAACTGAAATCCAAATTTGGCTCTCCCTGTCACTATATTTATACTATTTTACTGCCTAAGATTAATGGAGCATAGACTGGAGGCTGAGATTCCCGTCTCTGTCATCTCTTTTTAAGTCACTCTCCTTCCAAAATGCTTAAAATTTTTGTGCTGAAACCTTCACTCATTTGACATCACAATACATAAAGATTTATGTTAATGAAAGCATCAATTAACATATTCATGGAGCTGTAGTGTGAGAGCTGTACAGAAACTTTAGAGGCTTTTAGAAGAGTACACGAATTTTTGTGATTTCTGTGTCCACAGCACGTGACTTTCCTTCATGGCAATATTAGGATTTTTTTTTAGAAATTATGGTAAGCTGTCATTACTTACTGACATTTGTGGGTTTATTCAACCATCTTAACTCAGTCTGACTGCTCAAAAAGTTGCAGACAGGAATTGATTTCAAACTTGGCTTTAAAGCTGGATGCAGATCCTTAACATAACAGGACTGCTAGTCTTGCAGTCATGGTGGCTCTTAATAGAGTTTAATTAATTGGATATAAAGATTAAAAACATTAATATTACTGATCCCCAAATAAAGGTCAACTAAGTGCTAATTATTTAAACTTTAGGTCTTCAGTTTCCCACTGAGCCAAATCATGACTTTGGATGGTATAAAAACCAAAGCAGCATTGGAGTCACTCAAGGATAAAAAGTAGGAGACCAGAATCAGATCATTTATCTAGAAATGTTAAAAAGAAATTTCCAGCTTAACAATTTCAGTTTGAGAAGTCTTCCTACTGTTCTTATTAACAAACAATTCATTACTAGAGCCAGCAATAAGACAAAAACTCTGAATCCATTCACATTTTACAGAAGAACAACTCACTACGAGCCTTGCATTAAAAAGACACCCTGCCTCTATAAAGTAAAATTTCCTTCAAGCTCATGCAAAACTCATCTGAAGGACTGAGGTATTGAAGAAGTAGATTTTATTTTAGATAAATTTGCTGTTGTTTTTAGAATGAATTCCAGTAGGTGTGCCATAACTAATGGTTACTTAATGCAAGGAACACATTACATATAAATTTTCTTCATTAACTGTTCCCAAGATATCAAAAAAGATGCAATGAATCTAGCCTATGTGTTCACTAATGTGATAAATTGCATTGTGAGTGAAAATCTCATTGTTATTTTTGATTCTTCATGTTTTAGATTAATGGGGACTCAAAGGTTGTTAAATCTTCTGCATTCATTAGGTTTTCAGTAAGTGGAAAATTCTCACTGGCATTACACTAATGAAGTACCCTTAAAGTCAGCTGGTATAAATTGTGAGTGTGGCACATAATGACTCGACTCAAATACATCAAGAGGTTTAAATTCGGGGAAAATTCCATAAGAGCCCTTTCTATGTTTTTAATCAATTTAGTCCAAAACATTTTTTCCCTTTCAATTGCCAAGTTGCAGCTTAATTAAAAAGGATCAAATTTTTGAAAATTTATCCACAAATGCGGATTTCATACAAACAAGACAAGTCTTGTGATCTTCCTTTTTTTCTTAGTAAAATTCATATTCACATTTATTTCCATCAAATAAAATTGCCAAAATACCAGCTCTGTGTTTCTCTCCTTTTGTGCACGTGAGTTCACAAACAGTAGCTTTCTTTACCAGACATCCCCACTATTTATACCCAAACAAACCTGTGCAGATTGATTTACTTCTAAAGAAAGGGCCAATTAATAAAATTGGAAATAAGTAAGGATAGAGATCAGTAAGTAGTATCATCAACAGAAAAAATCTTGCAGTCATGGAAAAAAACCAAAATGAAACCAAAAAACCCACTCAGAAATCTGATGTGTACTTGCAGTGTAATGTGATGTTTGTCAGCACACATTTTTTACAGAGATGTTTATGACTGAATGCTAAAAGAGCAGCAGCAAAATGATGAAGATAATGAAGAAAAGTAGATGTAGCCATTAGTTCCTATCCTATTTATGCCAGGAAAACTTGCCTGTTTCCCATGCAAAATGAGACACAGGCTATGTCTACACCACAGTCAGCAGCATGACTGCAGCAAATGTGTCCTTACATGGATAAATTGAAGACATTAAGCTCAGGTATTGGCAAGAGAAAAGAAAATAAAACAAACCACCACTACATAAATACACAGCCTAATTATCCTGAGTTCTGGCTGGAACCTTCTTGTTGATATCTGGACTGACTGGATTGATGCAGGACTTCAGTCTTTTCCATGTCCCATCAAAACCAGCAGGGCTACTTTAAATTAGAAGCCTGGCCTGAACTAGAAATAGCTTTTCAGTAAATATTAAAATATTCTGACCAGGTGACTTGGATTTAAATGTTGCAGCTCACTGCAAGAAAGTCAACTCAGCTGGAGGGCAGAGGCCAAGCATCAGGGCCTTGAGTTATCAGAGCCAAATTGGGAAAAAAATTATGTTCTGGGCTCATCCCAGATGCGATTCCTTCTTCCTAGAACTGCAAGGGGCAGAAAAACCCCATTGGAGCTACACATCAGATCCTAACATATGAGAATTCACCCTTGCAGCAAAGGAGATAGGACAGTATTTACACAGGCTCTCAATAAAATATTCTTGTGTGAAGGTCAGGGCTCCTCACAATAAATGGTCTTCTGATGTTTGCAAACCTGAATTTAAATATTTTTTCCTATAGAAGAAAAGAAAGGGAAAAAAAAAAAAGAAAGAAAAAGCACAGCTTTACAGCAGAAGTCTGTTTATCAGCTTAGACTCCTTTTTCACTCACTCAAGTGAATTTCACCTACAGTTTTCTGTCATACAGCTCATAAATCACTTAAGCCTGAAATATTTTATAGACTTGTGCTTGTCCTCTAAGCAGATGATCCTGGAATGCAAATACAAAGATTGGGAAATCCCTGTGGAAGACTGGTGATGAAAAATTACCTATCTCCCCACCTATTTCATTGTCCTGGGAATATTTCACCTCAGGGGAAAACTTACCTATTCTTTCTCCAAGATTTCTCCCAAATCAAAAAATCAAAAGGAGTCTTTTTGAGAAGGGTGAAAAACTTCTGCTGGCCTCTTTCAGATTAATATTTTCACCCAGAATGGGACTAATATTCTTCCTAAAGAAAGACTTACCTGACGTTCAGAACAAGAGCTTTCAAGTGGCCAGGAACTAAAATCCCACCACAAAATGACTGGGATACATGGCTGGAAACAAAAAGTGCCCCTGTTTACATAAACAGGCTTGAACTACCAGCAGGTTTTTTCAATTAATACTGTCACTTTGCCAAACACTCATGAAATTTGGCAGAAAGCATTGATTCACCAATCCCATGTGAAATCTGTCCCTGGAAAGCACAATGCATAAAAACAGTTGTGGCAGAAAAATGCTGAAGCACACAAGGGTCTACAGGAATTTTCAGCACTGATCAATGATAGCCAGAAGAAAAGAAAGCAGCAAGAGTATAAACTGTTAAGAATATTAAGCTCAAAATGAGATTACTTTGCATCTGGTGAATTTAGAGTACCCTAAGGCAGAAAGAGCATGCAGAGACACTCTGCACTGAGCTAGTCTTTCTGCTTTATCAAATTGAAACAACATCCTGTGTGTCCACCTCAGGAGCCCTCAATTTTAAAGTTAGTGGCCAATTATCAATCCCCTCACACAGCCACCCCAAAAAAGTAATTGCCAAATGAAATGTTTAGCAAATGACTGCCTTCAACCAACATTTTGACAAGGAAAAGCAGTGCCAGAAGGATGAAAGGCCCAGACAAGTGTAGGCTGACTGCAGTACATGAAACACCCCTATTATGTTCTGATAGCCAGAGCATTTTGCTCAAATAATGTTGAGAAAACAGAATTTAACAAGTGACATCCTGCAAATACATAATCAGAGAGTGCTTAAGTGACTTGGGATTTGGAAGGCAGTTACTTCAGGAATAACTTAACTGTTTATGCAGTAGAGTTAAAAATATGTTAAGAAGAGGGTGTAGAATGACTTGCTAGATGTCTTCAATAATATTTCAGCAGGTACCACACAAATAGTTTTGTTAGTATTGGCAAAACTAAATAAACCCTGAGGAGAAGTATGATTGGAAAAAGCAAACCTTGTGGTGTAAAATAAACATGCACGTCAAAATCAAGTACCAAGCTCACTCAGATTCCTGACAGAAGTCTAGAGCAATGAATTGGCAGCCCCACTGTTTATACTGCTCTAACTCCTCTGTGACTTTAAAGGCAATTTCTTCTTTAGCTAATGCTGAGACCTTGAAGCAGGAAATTCTCTGTCTTACTGACTTTCAGCTGTAGAAATGTGGCAGCTCATCCATTGTTTATCTCATCCCATCCTATATGCCAGCATCAAGGTGGTAAAGGATGATTCACCAAAGCAAGAATTTGTGGTGATTTTTTTGTGGTTGATTTGGAATATTAAAGCACAAATGGGGAAAAATACTTTGAGCACAGAGTTCAGAATTCTAATTTTAACTTATCCTAGACATATAAAAAAATTAACTCTCAGTGAGGTGAACCTGTGGATTTATATGGCAGCCTACAGAAACTAATCTACACCAAACCAGCAGGGATGACTGTGGAGAGGAGGAAATAACACATTCTTGCTATCAGCCTTAACACAAGCTTACAATTTTTGAGCCTTGTCCTGATCCAGATTTTCAAAAATCTCCTTCTGAGATGTTTGCTTCATGTTATTCAGATACTAATTACAGGCTTTGAAGGCTTTGGAGATGCTGGAGGGTTTCACTTAAAAATTACTTCAACTTCTAGGGATTTTACAATATTTTCTGGGATTCCTGAGTGAAGAGAGGCCTTAGATACAGAAATAAAATAGACAATTGTGAGAGGTTATGTGAGTGAAGACTATGTGAAGAGCAGAGTGTTTCCACTGCTTTCAGTAGAACTGGATTTAGAAAAATTAGAGAAAGGGGGGAAAAAATTCCCAAAGTCAGGCAGGCTGCCTTCTCATCTCCTGCTGTGCAGGCAGGCAAAGCCCAGTGTGACAAATAGCATCCCTCCTAACACAGTTATTATGTCTGGTAGGTGACTGGCTCTCTCTTCTAAATCATACCAGTAATGCCAGCAGGAATTATTGACTAAACCACATTTTCTGAGACTTACTTAGTTGTCAATAGTATTGAAAGGAAATGAAAGAAAGATCTCCTTGTAGCCCTTTATGGTTGTGAGGGATTTTTCTGATTTAAAATTATATATAGCTGTGGTAGGGTTTGCATCCAGGATGTGGTTTAGATGTGTCTGGAAATCTAAATTAAAAAGGCGGCCTAAGAGCACCCAGCAAAAATCGGGCACATTAAAAGTACTACAAGTTCAACAGAATGAATTCTTCCTCGTTAGTGTTATTGACTTCTCCCAGCAATAAAATCTGCCTGCGTTGCATGAATATGATTTACATTCAGAAAGTTCTGATTAGATGTGTATCTCATGTTCTCCACTAAGTTACAATTTCTCTAAAATATTTCATGGCTGCTGTGAAGAGATCCATCGTGGATATTGGACAACAGTGGAAATTGCTGCATAAAGATTACATTAATCGTGAAATCATCAGGCATTAATTCTACCAGCTACTCAAGAGGCCGATATTTCTCCTTTGTGATTAGGGAAGGACAGTGAAGGTTGCCAAGCTTATCAGAAAGTCAGAAACCAAAATAGGGCTAGAATCTGAGGTCTATGACATCCAGATAGCTGGAAATTTCCACAGGATTCAATAAGGATAGTTATATAAAAAAATCTGCGTGTCCCAGAGTCCTGACAAGAAAACAGAGCAGTAAACACTCTATCTGCCCTCCCTGTATCATCTACCTAAGGATTGATGAAGTTTCTCAATGGTGCCTGCTTTTTAACTGGGGTTCTTTGAATTTTTTCCCCCCATATTGAAATACTAGAGAATTCCATCATAAATTAATGTATTCTTGAAATGTATCAATACAAGAAAGCTTTCGCAGCAAATGCAGAAGGCTCGTTTCTTAAAGGAGGAATTTACTGTTTACCATTATGCCTCTCCATTATTGTTCAGTCTTTTATATATAAAACCATTTTGAGAGAGGAGAAGACTGCTTCAAACTACAAACATTCCTTCTTTCCTGTCTTCTTGGTGTCTTTAAGTGAAGTCCTGATACGAGCTCAGTAGAAGTGAGTATTGAGTGAAATAACTGCAGTTTATATGCAGCATAATGCCGAAGACTCATCTGAAGACAGAACAATTTTTTTTCACTCAAAACCATCTTTTTGATCCACATGGGTGATGCTTCAAGTGTTATGTTAAGCAACCATTATTCTAAGAGAGCCAGCATTAAGAATCCTGAGCTTAAACTGTCACTGCATGAGGCAGATTTATGGCTTATGACAGTAATTGCGCACACCAAAGGAGCGAGCTGGTGCTCCATCCAAGCACAAAGAGATATTGCCATTAGATGAGAGTAGGGATCTGATAATGCCTGGGGTTTACAACTAGAAAATTACCTCTTATTTAAATTTTTTTAAAACCTCAGCATACTGTACACAAACAGGCACTTGTTGATGTAAATAAACATAAATGCTTGCATTTTTGTTCACCTTTGTTTTTTATAAAGTGACTTGAATCACAGCATGGCGCACTTGTGCCTCCGTGTCTGACTTTGTGTTGCTTTAAATGAACTGGTTAAATCTTAAATTAAAGATATTTTGTGCTGCCTGAGTATCTCTGCTCATTCTAAGAGCTAAATAGGAAAAGTGAATGTAAAAGCAATGCAAAGTAAAACATCTGTGAGAAGGAAGGTAGATCTTGTGCCTGTAATTTGCTGTATTGGGATCTTTGGAAAAGGCAAAGACCAACTCTGTGCATCCAGAAAGTCAATTTTGAAATTTTAATGTGGACTATTAAAAAGAGGAAAAATAGAAAGGCTTCCTGATTATGAAGCAACATGTTAACAAAAAGAGATAAAACTAGGTCCTATCTCCATCTCTCTCAGTTTTAGGTTTAAAGATCTTTTCCTAACATTGCAATATGGCCTTCCTCAGAAAACTGAATAAGCAAAAAGTAAAACAGTTTTATAAAGTCTGCTATGTTTTCCCAGTTCTGCTCTGCCAGTAAATCTGAGCATGATCTGAATGGTAACAGCAAGTTTCTGGACATTGAATAATAGTATGACATAGCTAATTAATGCTATTTCAGTCCAGACTGTTTAAACAATCAAGCCTAATTGTGCTAAACAATGTGATGGGCTTTTATGGACAGCAGTGAATGAGCAAATCCAATGGAGACTTAAAGCTAAATCCAGACTAATTTATGCTTTATGGGTATAACAAACTCAACCCAGTACCTTCATTACTGACATCTCCTGTTGGTGCTGCTTTCTTTCCTAAAAATATCCCATAAAACCAACAACACATACACAGTAAAAGAAACAAACTCAAAAAAACCCCACAAACTCCCCCACCAAACATACTTACTATGCCTTATTGGGACAGATTTTCTGTCACTGAGTTAAAACAAACAAACAAACAAAAAAAAAAAAATAAATGCATGCCATTGATTGTATAGAGCACCTCAGCTGCTGAAGGTGCAAGGATGCTTCCTGGATATTCATGCCTCTGCTAGGCAGAAATCTTGAACCTGGGTAGGTTCTGCCTTATCACTTTGTGGCTAAGCTTGATATGGTGGAGTAAATAAATCCCCATATTCTGATTAGCCTCTGACATGATCAGACTTCTGGGTGTGTTTTAAATAAAGAGAAATCAAAATAATCAAAAGTGATCACCTACAAGCAGTCCAGTTTCATTTTGTTTACATCAAAGCAAAGAGCCAATCCTTCTGTACTCCAAGGATTCCTTGGTAATGAGGAAAGGTGTGAAAAGAGAAAGACAGAGCAAGGACACAGCTGAAAGGTACAGGACAGCCAAAAGCAGTTTTGTTGAACTCATACCCTCTGTGAATTCCTAATTTTGTCTTTCCTCCTGCCAAACCATCCAAGCTTTATTGCTACAGAAGAGGGTCATGAGTGTTCATCTTCCAATGCCAACATTTAATTTCTTCCAATTTGGCTTTGACATCACTTAAAGGTGTGGGGTGGTCCCAGCCCAACTCTCTGCACAGTGACAATTGTGACTCTCACCTGACCTTGGTTCATGCTCTTGCCAGGCAGAGCCCATCTTCTCCATCACTAAGTCAAGGGAAGTGTTGGACAGCCAAAAATATGGAGACCAACAAAATTAATAGCTAACTTTATATTAGCAAAGGAGCTATTGCTGAGTAATGCTAAATTTCAGATTTGAAACAGACATATCTATGTAATCTTCTCACACATGTCCATCTGAAGCATTACTATGAACAGATAAACCATTAAAGTACACAAAACTCCTACAAAACATTTTATTGCCCTAAGAGATTTATTCAATATTTAAAGAGACTTATTACCTTTCTCTACTTTACTTTCTTTTTAGTCAGTCAGTTTAAGCACAAATCTAGTTAAATGAACATTTCATCTTCATTATATCAAGATAAAGCTGGTAGTAATTGTCCTTCCAATCAAACCACATAACAGAGCTCTGCTGGATTTCTCTTCTGCAAGATTCAGGTTGGGCAGTAATTTATGTCACTTTTGGTACTTGGGTTCTTCTCTATAATGAGGTTTTTAAGTGTCCTACCTGACATTTACATTCCTAATGAGATTTCCACACCTCTGCTGGCGTCCATAAAGACCAATATTAATAGCTCAAGCTGTTTTACTGGATTAAAAAAGTTAGAATTTACTTTTATATTATGGCCAAGCATAATAGCACTTTCCAGTTCAAATACACTAAACACACATAACAATGAAAGTGCATCACATTTAAATACATTTAACTTGCCCGCAGTAGAAAATCACTCGTATTTGGTGACTGTTTTAGCAGTTTTTCCCTATAAGAAATAAAAAAATCTTCTCATCCCAGGTGCTCCTGGCCTTTCTTTTTATCCCACTTGGTTCTCTATCTCTTCTATTTGTTGCTCTAAGCTTCAGAGGTGGAACAAGGGAGAGTTATTCCTGCTGGCACTTAGGAAGCCAGGATGGGATTTATTTTCAGGGAAGCAAGGAAGGAAAACCCAGGCTGGCTGTTACATCTGGAGGAGGAGAGTTTAGGCATAGCCACACTTCTCTGTGCAGGGGTGAGGTTAGAGGTGGATCAAAACTGTTTGGAGGGGAAAAAGATGAGCCAGTCCTAAGCTGGGTCTGCCTCTTCTACTGCCTTCTAACACACCAGAAACTCCCCTACTGCTTCAAGGTGTCTGTGAAGAAGACGCTGCTTTAGTGTTCAGCCAGAAAGGGGAAATGCTCTGTGTGTTTGCTGTTCAGGGTTTTGTTTGCTTGTTTTGAAGAGACTGAAAAGGTGGGGTTGCTCTTCTGGTTATCTGACAGGTGAATAGCAAAAGCACAGGGAGGGGTCCTGCATGATCTGCAGTGTTTGGTCACTTAATAGCAGAGAGGGGCTTGAGAATTTTGATTTGATTGCACTTTAGTCAGTAGCAAGTGACTCCAAAGCACAGGAGTTCAGACTCCCCTAATAACTGATTTTTCAATCATCATGCTAGAAGTATATTTTAACACCCTACTCCTTGACTACAACAAAAATATACTTAAGTTACCTTGCATTTACTGCAGGATAAAATACTGAATAGTGAGTTTAACACTAGAGTAGAGAAATCACTTAAATTTTTCCAAGCAACGCCACAAGTCATGTCCACAGGTTGTATAACTGAGGAAAATTTCCTTGAAGTAGACTCCAAAACCAGCTTAAACAGGGAGATGTACTGCCTGGTTTAGCAGCCTTGGATTTGAGATACACAAAATATTTTTACCTGCTGATATCACTTGTAAGTAGGTTCTGACATGTCTAATAAATAAATACACATTAGCAGAGTAATCATCGCCCTGTGTTATAATTTCTCACCTCTAAGAAATTAATGTGCATAATTTGTTTCTGTTTACATGCAATATTGGAATGACACAACAGCTGAAGCAAATGTAGCATATTTTCTGAGTGCCAGCCAGGGGCTGGGTGCTTTCTGCAATATTAAGTATCAATCCTTCACCAGGATAAAAAGCAACCAATATTTTTTTTCTCGTGGTAGAATTGATTTTTGCAAATGGAGCCTGGTTCAAGTGGTGTAATCATCTTTCCTCCTTTTTGCAGTTGCTCAATGCACAACCTCATCCATTCAGTCACAATCAATTGGGTGATAAAGTATTTCCCTCATCAGTGAAAAAGGAGAGCTTGTACCTGTGTACTCAGTATCAGTCATTTGTTTAATTGGCTAATAAGAGATTATTCCTCCTACAAAACCAATCTGCACAAACTCCTTTACCTTTAAAAAATGTGGCAGGTCTGCTCCAGAGATTTCAATTCCCAGATTTCTATAGTATAAAAATTTTGAATGTTTACCCCTTAAATATAATTGTACAACTCTATATCAAAATTATGGCTTTGTACAAGACCTTGCTGAGAAAACTGAAGAAAGAACACACAAGAAAAACTTTCCTGATGCAGGTAGAGAATGTTCATTTCTGTAGCTTAAAGGAAGATTTAAAAATTAGGAAATTCCCAGCCTAATTTAAGAGGAATCCATTTTTCTGGAATACTTTTTTTCTGTCCCTCTAAATTATGGCAAATACCTTCTCTGTGCAGAGACTTGGAAGAAAGCATTTCTCATCTATAGGGTGAGAAATCTTTGGGATTTTCTCACCAGGCTTTGTAATCATTTATTATTTGAGGCTGAAGTGTTAAATAATGCTGTCATAGAGACTTTCATTCAAGTTATGGATATACCTGACTTAAAATTTTTAAGCATTTGCTGTTTCTTCTTTGCAGATTGTGTCTCATGTTGTTGCTTCATTTCCCCTTTCCTCTTTTCCTGAGAGGTTTCAAGACTATTTTAGAGCTTGGGGTATGACAAATGGTACTTGTGAGAATGAGCTTCCTGCCAAAACTCACAGAATATCACTCACACAAATTCCTAATTAGTAAAACTTTTAAAATTATTTATCAATTTATTTTTGAGAGGACACTGTGCAGCAGGTGATCTGTTTGCCTGGCTGAAGCAGGTATGGGAACAGCTAATTTTGGCTAAAAATAGCTGTTATTGTCCTGTAGGTGCTGATCCCTCAGTGCACACTAAACATGAATCTGAATTTGAGCTGCTTCGATGACAACACACATGCACAGTCAGCTACGTCTCATTGATTTTTTGGGAGGTGAGTGGAATGCACATCAGTTTTCCTGCAGCCATCCCCAAAACAATTGATCCAGGCCCCATTTTTCACCAGATCACTGAGTGTTAATTCAATTTGATGGGCACAGCAGGCAATAATACATCCTACAAGGAACTTACTTTCGGTGGTGTACAAAGTACATCCTTTTCATCCAGACAGGGTTTTGATGCAGATCAAATGAATTTTCATATCAAACCATTTCTGGCTGTCTCTCAGTAAATCAGCATGCTTTTCCTTTTGCTCCTTTTGTAGTTTTTCCATGAGAATCTAGAAAATAGAACAACACGAACTACCAGCACCACAGGCAGGCCTCTTTTTACACATACTACCAATTTCTGTGCTGAAAAAGCTCTGGATAAATTAATTTTAGATAAAAGTCAAATAATATATTTAGCCAAGCAGAAGATTAAAAAATAAAAATCGTTTTAAAAGTGCATTATCTCCTACAGCATTGAAAATGCAGTACAGGAGCTTCTCAAAGAGGGAATAAACTGGATTTTTTTCCACTTTAATCCTGAGGAAGTAAAAGGGGAAAAACAGAAACTGATTAAATATTAGATAGCAATTAAATATGGAGGTAGCAGTTGCAAATTGATAGAATTTTCTCTGGGCATTATTAAATTGCCAATTAAAAAAATGGAGCCTTTGGAACAAACCTGAGCAGGCGGAAAGCTGCTGTTTTAAACAGTGGTTTCTATTGACATGATCTTTGAGGAATTACCATCATCTCCATAAGGTTAGGCAAACCAGATACAAGTAATAAGGTGTTACTCTTTCTTAGTAAAAAAATTATATAAAATAAAATTTCCATAAATAGAATATGAAGATCCCAAGAAGAACAAAAACATAAATCTTTGCCAGCTATTATCTTAATTTATTTTTGTTTTCAGAAGAAAAAGAAAAACTTCTGGGGAACAAAAAGAATACATAGGAAATGGAACAAATTTTCATCTTTGGAGCACACTTGCTAAATTAAAAGAAGTTGCCTTGGCTAAATGGAAAAATCAACTTCATGTTGGTCTAGGGATATGACCTTTGGACTCCTAATGAGAACTAGTGAAATAATGAAGTATTTCCGGATAAATTCTTGCTGCTATAATCTGAGCAAAGGGAAGCTAAAAGAGTACAGGGGGATTTTGCAAGTGATCAAGTGCACATACAATTAATAGCTCATCAGGGGTTGTTAAGGACGTGATTAAAGGACAGCCAATTTACTAAAGACTTAAGAGGTTAATGGTGAAGAAAAAATAAAGTGACAACGTCCTCCCTTCCTCCCCTTCTGCTTTGATTGTGATAAATGTATGCTTTCCACACATCCACGAACACAAGATTGCAGATTTTCCCTGGGAATTTAAATAAGCACACTACCTGAGAAGACGTGCAGAAATTTATTTGGGAAGAAAAAATAGGCTGGGGATGGTAGTGGTGTAATGCAGTGGCTAAAGGAGATTTTTAACGTTTTTAGAAACCCAAAGCATTTTTAAAAATAAATTAATAATTTCTACACTGTTGTGTTGTTGAAGGCTGATAAATTAATAGTGAGAGATAAAAAATTCACTTTGCCTAGATGTGGGCAAGGTTAGCCATGCTTTGTCTATGTTATTCCCTATTCCATACACTGGAGAAAATGTGAGGGTGCATTTTAAGAGGATTTTTGCTCACTACAATAATTTCAATGCCTTTTAAGATCATTATGAGATTAATGACCTTTTTAAAAGGGCAACAATGGAAGCAAGGCTTTTCTGATTGTGCATTCTCCTTCTTGCATTTTTCAAATCATTTCAGAATATCCTCAGTCTATCTCCAGACCACTCAGATTTACCCGGGCAGTGTCAAGACACTGTCTGTAGTCACAATCATATGATTTATTTTAAACATGAATTACTGAACCTTACTTCAGCTCATACTCTGAATGGGGAGGGAAGGAATAAGAAGGAGGAATGCAATTTATTGCAAACAGGGTCATGGGATGTCTGTAAATATTGATGTTTAGGAGATGTTTATGCCACACAATACAAATCCCTAGAGGTGGCTAGGCTGCAGAGTCAGAGCTTTACTTAAGGAAGGCTCAGAATAACCCTGAAGTTGGTTCTTCATCCCCTTCTCCCTTTTCCTCTCCAGCAATGCAACAAAGTTTTCGGACCACAGGGCTGGTATGGATTTGGGACATTGCCCTTGGAAAGCTGCTGTTTTTAGGAACTTTTAGGACATTTGAGCACTCCAAGTTAAACTGACTGAATTTCATGGCTGTCTAATCTAAAAGTAACTATGAGGAAACCCCCATGGTTTGCTTCTGCTTTTCTAGCTGAAAGCCAAGGCAAAGAAAAGTTTTAATGCAAAAAGGACTTGTAAATCCTTTAATTGGCTTTGTAAAGGCACACCAAAGTCTGTTGTCATAGTAGTGAGATAAATTTGTAACATACATCTCTTCTAAACACTGCTAATCTCAGTAACTTCAGGACAGAAGCAGAGATCAAGCAAACCAGCCCAGCCGCAGCAGAAAGCAGCATTTCTGCACATGAATTTCAGTCAGCTGTGAGAAAACTTGAATATTCTTCCATTTATAAAGCTACAAAGGCAAATTTGGTAAACACAGCGAAGTGAAGATCAAGATTTCATCATGAAATTTCTCACTCCTCAGCAGATGAAGGAGGGAGGAGTGAAGATGTTTATAAGAATTTGTTTTTCCTTATCTTACTCTGCTTTGATTGGTAAAAAATGAACTCATTTCCCCAAATCAAGTCTGTTTTGTCCATGATGGGAGCCAGTGAGTGATCTCTCATGATCCTTATAGCATGATCCACAAGCATTTTGTGACATTTTCTCCCACTGTCCATCTCAGGAGGGAAGTGACAGCATGGCTTCGGTGGGCACTTGGTGCCCAGACAGGCCCATCACACCAAAAACAGCTAATTAGTAGATTTAACTTGGATAAAACTCAAATAAATCACAGTCGTGGGAAGAACTGGGTTCAGCCTGGGGGAGCATTCAGCCTTTGGAGCTAATTACAGTGATGACAAAGAGCTTTCTGCAGCCCTCTCTCTGAAGTGTGCCCAAGTGTTACTCCTATCACTTCTCTGACCCTTAAGGGAAAATATTACCAATAGTGAGGTGACCTAAGGTCTAATCCTGCATGATTCTGACTCCATAATGTCCCTGTGATGATTACTGGGCAGTTAATTCTCAGCTGTCCTATTAAAACCCCATAAGCCACCTAAGAGGGTCAGAGAGCATCTGGGGTTCTCCTTTAACTGCTATCATAAAATCAGAAGCTGAGTTTACAAAGGATGGTCACTGTGAAAAGAGCCTCTCTGGATACAATTTAACACATTTTGTTCCATGCCCTGAGGGTAGTCCCACCACCAGCAGATAAAGAAGCAATTGGGTTTTGGATGAAGGTCAGGAATATCCAAAGGAGAGCCAAAGAAATTAATCTGATGACAGCAGCATTAAAATATATAAGAGCTTATTTCCACACTACAATGGACTCAGCTCAGGTGATCCTAACCCTGTATTTCTTGAGTTTATTTCTCTCATAAAAGAGGCAACTGAGTCTTCAAAGGAATTTTTCCTTATAATACAAGCATGTGATTTTTACAAAGTTTTTACCTGGAAACACTTTGAATATTCAGTTCAATGTATTAATAATCAAGATATGTGGTAAATAGAGCTGAAGTTGTTTTTCTGTGCAAACTAAGATTCTATCTGCATTTAGTGAAAGAAGTACCCACTTCTGTTGTGTCCTGTGGATAGTTATCTAGCAGGCATTGCTTTCCCAAGCATAGCATGTTAATTTGTACAGTATAGCTTTTCCTTTTGATTAAGTCCAGTGATTACCTCGCCATCAAAGACTATATTAGAATAATTTTATTTAAAAATAAAAATTAGAGGAGAAAAGAATCTTAGAGATGGTCTATTGTTAAGAACCATGCCAGGCCACTAATTTTGATTAATTTGGATTCTTTTAACTAGAAGAAACTTTCTTACTGAAGTGTCATTCCTACATTTATCCATAGCATTCTGAGAAGTCTGAGGGCTGCTACATGATAAAACTCATGTATCCTCCATATAAAAATACACAATATTTTCATGGACCTTAACCAACCTTTCAATTAAAACAAAACAAAACACAAAACCACAAACAAACCACCCCCCTCAAAAAAAAAAAAACCCACAGCAGACAGACAAAAAAACCCCTCAAAAGCCAGAGTTATTAATTGTATCTGTCAGAAACAATGCATCTTCCTTAGCAGAATACATTTTCAGTCTCTCACTCATAACTATGTGGGCTTATAATAGAGCAGCTGCCCCACAGCAATACATGGCAGAATGACAATGAGGTCTCACACAGACACAGCCCTTTTTAGCAGCATTCTGCTGGGAGAAAACAAATAAAAGACCCAATGTTGCATTATCTACTTGGTGTAGTCACAAAGTCTAAGGAATTTCAGGCAAAGTTGTTCCAAAAAAGGTAAGGAGCATTTCACTTATGTGAAGCTCAGGACCTGAAATTCAAGTTATAAAGCATCATAATCGCTATGGATTAATACAAACCCAGCATATTGAGAGAAAAAAAAAAAAAAAGATTTAAATCTACCTACAGAGTTGCTTTACAACACTGACATTTCATTTTCCCATGCACAAAGTCTCTTTCTGCCAGAATATTTTGATTTTCAGTTCTGGTCTTTCCCATCTGAGGAACAGAAGCTTACCTGACATTTTGTCTCATCTGAAAGATTTGTTAGGCAAGTTTATTTAATTTATGATTGCAAAAACAGTCACCCAGTACAATATTTGGTTCTGTTATCATTATTATTTCTTTCCTTTGTTGTAGAAGACATTTTCTACAACATGGACACTAAACTGGCAGCATAAGATTTCTTTCATTCTTTCAAAAAAAAATACTCAGAGACCAACCACCACCACAAGTCACTATGGGACAAGAAAAAAACAATTTGACAGATAATTTTTAGTGTTCAGCTGATGATAACATTTCCTCCAAATATTTGATATATTTAAAGAATTTTCTTCAGAAAAACTAAACTACAGGACCCTTGTTTTTTTTTCCATTCCTATCAATCACAGGTAAAATAACTGTACAGCTTCTTCCAGAGTAGAACATTTATATTTGCATTATGCTGGTTATCATCCACTCCAATCTCTGCTGTGGAAATATCAGGGTACAATTATGAGAGTTATCTTTATGCTATAACCCAGACATGCACTTAAGCAGATGTTCAATTTCATGCTTATTAGTAGCCTCATTGAAGCAATGATACTGAATTCTATTATCTAACTACTTTGCTCTTTTACTCCTTTCACTTCCTGCTGTATTTTAGCATCCAGGGCAAAATGAGCATGTTTCCTACATGTGTTTTCCAAGACATGCCTGTAGCAATCCCTGTTGTAAATTTAAGCCCTGCTTTCTTCAATTGGCTGTAATTTATGATATTTAGCATGGACTGGTGCCTTTTGTGCAGCATTCTGCTCCGTATTCTTTGCAAACTGATATAATATCAGGCTAAAATCCACCTTTTAATGCCTTATTTTGGCTGCTGAGTGCCTGCAACACCAAAGGTCGTGTCCCAAAATCCACGTGTCTCATCCTGCTCTTGCATAGGTGCACCCAACCAGCACTCCAGGTGTAAACAGAATTTATTTCCCATGCCAGAAGTTAATTCTCCGTTGATACAGGAATGCACTCCTGCTTTTTTCAGCTCATCTCTCTGAGAAGAAATGCTGCATTGTTACAAGCCAGCAGCACCCACGGATACCCTCCAAATGGCTCCACAGAGAGCCTGAGCTTCCTGCAGGAGCATCTGGATTGCTGCTGAAAGGCCATCTGTGTTTCACGGGGAACAGGATTATAAAACTATCTGCCAGAGAGAACCTTAGGAGATTTTTTTTTTCTTTTTTTTTTCCCTCCTGCCCCCAAAAGTAAGCTCTAACTCTTAAGAGCAGTATCTGGAAAATGGGCCTGTAATAATGACACCTGGAATTCAGGCATTTCTCAGTGTTTAAACAAATGTTCATGAACAAACTTTGGTGCACTGTTCTTCTATTTATTTTATTTTATTTTGTCCATTCCTTCTTTCTCTCCTCTCTCTTGCCTATGGAAATCACATCTTTACTTGCAGGCTTTTTCAGTGCCCCTTTCTCCATTATTTACTATGGATCCACTAAACAGTTTTTGAGAGGAAAGAGGCCTTTGCAATTCTGTTTAAATAATTGGAGTGTGCCAGCACATCTCACTGCAGGAGATGTTCCTCTCAGCAGATTTGGTATTTAAATATGTGATTGGACAGGTTATAATGGGAAGGATGACAGAGACTTAAGTAAGAGCCAGGGCAAAATATTAGCTGACATCTGGAACAAACAGAGTATCTCAGAAGAGGGCTGATCATACAGGATCAGGTTATAATGGGCTACACATCCACCTAAAAACAGAGTACAAAGAAGCATTTTCTGACCTCAGAGTCCAGACTTGAGGGCTGAGGGAAGAAAGGAAGAGAGGGGTAGAGAAAGAAACTGCCAGTCCTGTTCTCACAATATCTTGTTTTGGCAGCAACAAATATTGTATGGAAATAAAAACAGAAAAAAAAAAAAAAAAAGATAATGAAAGCTTTTTTTGTCTGAGAATGATGCAGTGATCTAGAAGAGACAACTATCACCTGCCATTCAGAACAGTGCTGAAAAACACACACAGTTATGCCAAATAGAATTATAAAAAAATTAAATGAGTTCCAGAAAAAATAATTGGAAAAAAAAAAATTTAAAAAGCTCATTCTTGTTTAAGCCTGAGTTTCCTATGAGTTTATTCATTTGTAATAAAATGAATAAAACAATCCATTTAGATTAAGGACATTTTGATAATGGTGGTGTCATTGTGGTAGAACAAATTGTGTCAGAGCCAGGTTTGGATATGGACAGGCTGTGGCAGAGAGGAACAGCACCGAGTTGTGCCTCACAAAAGGAAATTTTCAGCTCCCCCCGATGCATGCCCACAAAAGCAGAGCTCAGCTGGGAAATATTCTGCCAAAAAGAAGTGTGAAGAGATGACATCTTGTCTTGATAAGTAGCTGAGCACTTCCTCTAAGGGTTTATAGAATAACCCTGAATGAAGCACTTGCAAATTAGCTTATTCTAAATAGAAAAAAGATGAGAATTTAGGCTTTGTTGGTATGGTCCTGAAAGGAGGAGACTAAAAATTACCCAAGCTCTGAATTCAGCTGAATCCAGGCTGGAGTAAATGAGGTCCATGAATCTCCAGGAGGATTTGGTTCTCTTTAGGGAAAGATGCTCTGTTATGAGGAATTTGTAAGGTGAGGAAGGACTGGGGAAAGATGGGAAAGATTGCAAATCTCAAGGAGAAAACTGGGAACAAACTGAGACCCTGCACAGAATGGAAGAACGTAGTTCCACAGACAGACAAAGCTGCCTTGGACCTCAAGACATGTAACAATAAAGCAAGAGGAGCCCTCATCAGTGCCAGACTGCATAAAGTAGAATATCAAGAGAAAGCAGAGCTACAGAGATACAAACTGGTAACACTATTGCTTGATGTGAACCAGAGGGACTGGAAAATATCCAGTCTAGAAGATTGGAACAAGCTGCACATGAAATTGTATGTACAGTAGCAAGGATGTTTAACTCATCTATTACAATGCATGGAGTTGCCTGTAATTAGAAATCTGCAAATGAAGTAACTTTGGAAAGGAAATGCTTTGATGACTGAACTTTTAATAACACATAAAACTCTGGCTCAGGCCCTAAAGGAGAAAGGGTAGAGTACAGCCAAATCTGAAAGAAAGAGTTTGATCCTAACTGACCTTGTATGTTTTCTTTCATAGCATACCTGGCTCCCTAGAAGGAACAGAGAACAAAGGGATCCTCTATTGGGATTTAGCAAAGCATCTTGACTTATTGGCACATCAAAGTTACTGGCTAGGCTGAAATTTAGGAGAACAAGAGGAGGATTGTGCCCCCCATGACGTTAAAGGGAAGAGCTACTGACTGGAGGGAGCTGAGGGCTGCAGCTCCTCACGGAGCAATCCGGGGACAAATTTTGCTGAGATCATTAATTACACTTTAACCGAGGGCACGGCAGCATCCCCACATTTGGAAATGCTATCTACCAGGGGCCTGCAGGAAGCACTGCATGGTCTTAAGGAAGAGAATAAAAGAAACTGCATAAAACAAAGTGAAGGGCTGTGCCTTCGGGGACCAACAAATTTGGCCATCAGCACAAAACAATGAAGACAAGCCTGTGCATGCTCCTCAATCACATAACATTATGAAGCACGAGCGTGACATGTCTGAGGAGGAATTGAAAGCAATCCTGGGGCCCAGTGAGAGATAAATCACGGCCAGCCATGCACACGGAGGGCAAAAGCTGAAGGAAAAGGCTACGGTGATTTTTATGTGAAGAGGTGAAACGGGCTGGTTTGTTCAGCTTTGTGAAAGGCTGACAGGGAATGGGGCTTCTTTCTGTCCATGTAATAAGAGCAAAGCAAGGAGCATAAAGCCAGGGTGTAAGAGGACAAAGCCAACACAAGAGCAAAGGATGTCAAGAGCATATTCAAAACAGAAATTAAAAGAAGGTATATAACCACTAGGTAATGAGGTTTGAACAGCTTTCCAAGGAAGCAAATTAGATCTGTTTCTAAGGCATCCTTTCTGAATGCAATTAAAAAATAAATTGATGTTTACTAGATTTTAATCTGCTTCCTCAGGCCTTTTTTTTTTTCCTGGTGAGACAAAAATAGGATACGGACTGTAATTGATTTAATTTCTGCTGTTTCCTTGTTTGCTTAGAAAAGTTCTGATTATTTCAACATTGGAAAAGCTTTGAGTATTTTGGGAGTTTATCTTAACATGAGTCACATATATTTTGAATTAAATGTTTTTATTGTCTCTCCATCGGGTCTTCATCAGAAATCAAGTGTAGATAGTAAAAGTTGCATTTATAAGCTTGAAGTATTTCCAGTAGCTGCCATGGAGAAATTCTGGCACTCCAGAATGATGCAAAAATAAATCCAGAATGATAAAAAAAGTAAAATCTTACAGTCCTACTGCATCCATGTTTCATTCCTTCAGATCCTGAGTCCTCCCAACCCCTGTCTGCTAAAATCTGAATGACAGATTTTCCAGCTCTCTGTTTTTTCTGTACTTGTTTATAAACCATTTGAAATATTGTATTCTGTTTCAATAGAGCCAACAGTGGTACAGAAGTAGTAATAATCTAGCACCAAAATGAGAAATGCTGACATTCATGTGCATATTTTGAAATTGTTTTTTAGAACAACAGATTTTTGACCATCAGTCATTTGGTACATGTTTCTATAGAGTATGAAGGAAATAACTTAAGGGTTATTGGTCACTTTGCAATCTATCTACTGCCTAATTTCTTTTGCCATTCCTGCTCAATATCAATTCAGTCTTTGAGACATAGGATGCAGAGCAATATTTTGACAATGCAGACCAATTCAGCCTTGCGTGATTTGCTGATGCTGTCTGGAGACCACAGTAGAAGGCCTCAGGTCAGTGGGATCTGAATTAATTGTTCTCTGCAGATTGTTAGGCCTAATCTGTTTCATCCAGTGCATTCAGCTTGCAGAGAGCACGTATGAAGTTTTCAGGAAGCCTTTCATATTCAAATCAGGTAAACATCAAGCCATATACATTGGTGAATACAGCAGTAATTACCATGCTCTGAGGACACGTCAAAATGACATTATTACTTGTCAGCAGGATACCACTGGCTGCTGTCATTGACAATTCACATTTGGCATCAATGTTAAATAGTCTGCTTATTAGTTTGTTAATGACCCCCCAAAAATCAATGATTTAAAGCACTTTAGGGTATAGAATGGTACCTTATAGGTTTGGTGGATAGCCATGAAAGCAGTGTGTATACAATAAAATATCAGTTCCAAATAATGGTCACTTAATAGGAATGGATCGCACCCACAAGAGGAAAATGAGATAATGATGAGAATAAGAACAGAAAAACAATGATATAACACTAGTCGATCCAACAATATTTGAGGGGAAGACCAGCACAGTCAAGGCTATTCCCTCACTAATGTAAGATTTCAGTTAGACAAGAAAGCATCTTACAGAACCCCAATAGTTACTTCATTATTTTATTATCCAAAATTTGTCAGATGGCTGGCCCTCCTCTTTCTGAGGTACAAAAAGCTGGAAAACAGTATTCATAAAGTAGAAAGGAGTTTTATTAAGCAAATCTCATGGCAACATTCTGTTGAAGGCTGCTTGGGGTCTTTTCTCTCTTTAATGATAGATAAATTGGTTTGCTCTTCTCCAGTGCAATAAAGGCCTAGGAGTCTTTGAATCCACTGACTTTAAATGTCTTCTATTTTTAGGAAATATTACCAGCATTTCCAATGTGTCCTGATTGCTTTGCACACTCAATTTTGACTCAGAAAAATGCAACAACAGTTTCCCACAAGTATTTTGCCCCAAACTCCATCTGCCTTGATAAACACACGCTAAATAGTATCTCTTGGGCTCTAATATGCTGAACCAGAGACTATGGTCTCTATTATATGTTCATATAAAAAAGAAACTATTTTTCAAGTTTACACTTTTAGAAGAATTTCTTCATAAATTTCTCCCAATATTGGGGAGTTTTTTCTTACAGGAGTTTGGATAGAACAGAGGACTTCAGCTCAAAGAGAGATAATTACTGATTTTTGAGTCTTGGAACAGACAAGTTGTCTCTGAGCTGCTACAGGAATAGCAAGGGGAGAATAAAAAAAGATATTTGCAGAACTTCCTCTTCACTTTTCAAAGCAGTATGAAACTGGAAATTTGAAAAATTCAACACAAAATCATTTTCTCACTTGTGCAACACAGAGACCTTCCAGGTCTGGGTAGAATTAAGAACATCTATGGTAGGTCTAGGGAACAAAAAGACTTTCAATTATCAATGATTTTCAATCATTCCAAATATATGCTGTGGAAAAAAGGACAGTGCAACTTCTAGTGTCAATAACCTGTCTGTGGGAGGGGGAATTTGTCTTCTCCAGTATTTGATGTGGCTATCACAGGGACAGATTTGACTTCATCTAATGGGTGTAACTATTTATGACTAGTGGAAGTCTCTCCAGTGAGTAAATCCTAAGTGGTTGTCACTCAAAACTAATGTATATTTTTTGTATGCATGGCCTGTTCCTTTAGAAGTGTCTGCTGTGTGCATATTAAGCAAGAGAGAGGAAAAAAAAAAAAAAGAAGAAAACAAATATGGATATAAGGTTCCCTCCATGTGTTTATTTTGGTTGACATTCAGGTTTTCCAAAGAGAACAACCAGAACTGGAAACATCAGTCATATTTTGCAATGCTTTGACCAAGGTAGTGTTAAAAATCAGAATTTGTGTATCAAGTCAGTTTCTTCCTATTTTCAGCTACCTCTAGAAAGAAAAGAAAATATGCAGGAGGTAAAAACTATGAATTCTTCAAGTTTCATCTTTATGATGTATTTTATTAGCCATCTCAGATGTGGGAGGAGAGTGGCAGGTGCAGTTAAAACCACATTAGACATTTATTATTTTTCTTTAAATTAGGAAATTGTACAGAAGGACCACGAAATTATGTAGGTAGGTGTCAAATCAAATTCAAAGAAACCAAATCTCAGAAAAAAAGGAGCCTGAAAGGCCCAGCTCATCTGCTATTAATAAAATGCCATCTGCCATTTTATGGTGCACATATAAACAGCAACAGAGAGATGCCAAGGTAATTTAGAATTTCTAACTGCAGCTAGGCCAGACCTAATTTCATTCAAGGGATAAATGAGGAAGTCTCCCTTTGCCAACTGACAAATGTAATGATTCATGATTAATGAAATCTTTTCTACTCCACAGGCCTTTCCTTTCACATGCTTCATTGTTATCAATGGAGTGAGGGAAACTGTACTTTCAGAACTGAGCACAGCAGAGAAAACAATACACCCCTGAATGACTTGGATCAAATTCTTGCTGAAAATCAAAGTATTGATTAGAGAACCAGTAGCTGTCTCTGCAGAATTCTAGCACCATGTACTCAATCAAAATATAACTAGTAAAGTTAAATCTGATTGGAGGAAATTGAAATTTATAATGTAAAGAAATGTTTTTGTGGTAGAAATTTTATTTTCATGGATTTTTTTCCCAAAAATATTTATATTTG
Organism: Prinia subflava; assembly: GCF_021018805.1. NCBI lineage: Eukaryota > Metazoa > Chordata > Aves > Passeriformes > Cisticolidae > Prinia > Prinia subflava. Next base: position 3,444,743 of record NC_086271.1, read on the forward strand.
ATGGTGAGCTTCAAGGGAATGAAAGTAATATTTATGAAAAACTCTTATTGCCCTTTTAAATTAGCATTTAAAAGGTAAGCATAGCACTTCGTTCTTTTTGTTATGAATCTACACAAACAGATAAAGCCATATCTTGACCACTGAGTATATTGTTCCCTCAAAACAAGACTTTCCTCCCTTCAGAATCCCTGCACATAAGGTGGGGGTTAGACTCTTGATGGTCTCATATTTCTTACACTGAAAAGAGATTTTGACTTCCATAGATCATAGTCTGTAACAAAATGGGCAAATATACGTGGTCACATCAGAAGATGATATTTAAATAAAGGAAGTAGAGGAGGTGTCAATGAACTGGAACCATAAACTGATTAGAAAGATTAGTATTTGTAACAATCTGAGTGATCAGAGATTGATATGATGTGTACGAGCACCTGAGCATTGAAAGATGATGTCCTAAACAAAATTTCAGAGTATTCTCCTAACTTGCACTGTTTCACAAGAACAGCAGCTGGAGGTAACTTTAAACTAAAGCCTGAAATTTGAGAAGTGGTTATCAGACCCTCCAAAAAGCTGTGAGGGGAAGGAAAACTGAGTCCTTTTGCAGTCTTGTTCCTGCTGAAAATTTAACATTGCACAGAATCCCATATAGTTTAGGCTGATGGGTTGGTGGCCAAGATTTGAACTTGCAAAGATAGTTCAGATTTTGCTGCCAAAACACCGAAGTTTCTGAATAAGCAGTGTGGATGCTGAACTCAAACAGCAGAAATTAGTCATAATAGATGGAACATAACAAGAGAGACTCAGATATTTTCTTCATAAGGAAGGTCAGATACATCAAAAGGCATATCAATGATAGAGAAATCCCTCCAAGCTTACTTATAAATGTTTATTTCTTGCAATTACTTCATGATTAAAAGCAGAGTTGCACAGTGCTCCAAATGTACAATTGCTATTGACGTGATTGTGATTCTTTTCCTGAGAAACAGAAACCTTAAAAGTGAAAAGATTATAAACAGATATGCCCAATAAACATTAGAGACACTTGCATGTCAAGTTCATTTTCCATGTGTCTATGATCATCTCTTCCAAACCTTACAGCCAGAACAGCAAGAGAAGCCAGGTCAGCAAGTGCACATCCCGGAAAGGATGTCTTGGGCTTTTCTCTAACGAACCTTTTCACAATCATCTTTAGACAGAAGTAAATTTGCATTGTTCTTGTACTAGGAAAAATCCTCATAGAAGTTCATACTCTCAAAGGTTCAGCATGTGCATTGGAAAAGACACTGAGTAACTTTTCTCATTACTGCTTGGCATGACCAAGACAGCCATTTCTATGATGTAAGGGGTCTGTAAACACTGCTTACTTCATAATCTAATTTTGGTGGCTTCTTTGGATCAAGTAGAAACTCAGAAGAGAGAAAAACTAAAACCAACAGAATAGCTGAAAAATAATTAACAGAGAAGGTCCTAATTTTATTCTGTAAGGTCATATCCAAACCCAGTAACACTTACAGGACAACAATTTTCATTGAGGCCAAATTCAGTTTTCCATCACATAAAATGTAAAAGCAATACAAAGACAACTTATGTCTCAGAGAAGAAATAATTCCGTCATTTCTCTCTATTTGATCCATTTTGGGGAGCTTGGATGTTTAAGGATAAACCTTTACCCCTTGTAAATCATTTTGTGCACTAAACATTAAATGCGTAAGACCAACTAAAATAAATGAAGAATTAACATGGACAGTGAAACGCAGTTCTACATTGGAAAAAATCCCATGGCAGCACCTCTGTGATTAATACTGCAATGGTCTGGTTTTGTAAATGGCAGGTATTTACTTCAAGTTAAAGTGTGGAACTTCATTGCCACTAAATTATAATAGTCTTGTGCCATATTCCAAATAAAACCATTTCAATACCAAGGCATAAGAGCTACTCTGAAGAGCTTAATTGCTGGAATGTTTCCAACACAGCTGTTCATTCCAAGGAGCCTTGAAACTGTTAACACTTATCTAAACAGGAAAACACCATGAAATAAAACTTTATTTACAAACTCACACTGCTGCAAAACTGAACCCTCCTTAAACTTTCAGGTTTTGGCCCAATTTCTCTAGAATATTTGGCAGAACTCATTACAGCAACGTGCAGTCCTGCAATTGTTGTTTCTCCCCATTTCAGCAAAAAGAGCCCAGAACTTCAAAGGGAAATGATTGCAAACAGTCTGCAAACTTCTGCCTACAGGAGACCTAAAGGGAATAAATCTCCTACCCAAGTCTTTGTCATCTCAGTTTAAAGTACATTCATGGAAATCCTGACAAGGATTCCAGCAGGACCAAGGCCACAAAAAATAAAGGTGCAGATATTCATCTTGAAACACTCTGCAATAAGTTGGGACGCGGCTATTTATTTAGCCCTGTGCAGGTTTCTGGCCAGCCTCAGCACAAGTCTGCCAGGAATATGGCTGGGATTGGAGCAATTCAAAAGATGAGGTAGGCAACACCCAAGAGGCCCAGGAAATTAGAACAGATTTGTCCTCTCATTTACGCTAGGGTAATTTAGGAAATCAGATCCAAGAGGTGGCTTCAATAGCCATGCAATCTCCCTTCCCTGAGATTTTAATTTCTGAAGGCAAAGGACAAATATGTCATCCTTCTTTCTGTCTACTCTATTCTCATGCAAATGGCATGGAATGCTTTCCTCTTAATTACCTACCTTCTTGCCAAAGCTGTCAAAAAAAGAGAAAAGCTAACTTTTTGGATTTATTTTATTAGACTTTTAATATTCAAATTTATGGGAGTCTTCAAGCCTAAATCCTCATTAGACCTTATCAAATAATTAATGCTCCAGAAATTAACTCACTGAAACAACATGCACAACCCTCATCCAATTAAGCAGATGGATAATCCAGAGTGGAAAAAAACCCCCAAACCCACAATCAAAAAACAGCTAGAACCCTTTGCTGCATCCATGAAGGAAAAGCATAAAAATGTAATGCACAAAGTACCTTTTGGATTCAAATATTAAGCCCAGGAAAGTCATCTGTCTACTAAAGTGCCCTGCATATGAGGGGATGTGGGCAATAGTCCCACTTTGATTGAAATATCCCATGCAGATTTACAAAACTGTTATCCTTTGAGGAAGCAGGTAAAAGTAGCCTTTTCCTTTTCCTTTCCTTTTCACTTTCCCTTTCCTTTTTCCTTTTCCCCTTTCCTCCTTTCCTTTTCACTTTCCCTTTCCTTTTTCCTTCTCCCCTTTCCTCTTCCCCTTTCCTTTTCCCCTTTCCTTTCCTTTCCTTTCCTTTCCTTTCCTTCCCTTCCCTTCCCTTCCCTTCCCTTCCCTTCCCTTCCCTTCCCTTCCCTTCCCTTCCCTTCCCTTCCCTTCCCTTCCCTTCCCTTCCCTTCCCTTCCCTTCCCTTCCCTTCCCTTCCCTTCCCTTCCCTTCCCTTCCCTTCCCTTCCCTTCCCTTCCCTTCCCTTCCCTTCCCTTCCCTTCCCTTCCCTTCCCTTCCCTTCCCTTCCCTTCCCTTCCCTTCCCTTCCCTTCCCTTCCCTTCCCTTCCCTTCCCTTCCCTTCCCTTCCCTTCCCTTCCCTTCCCTTCCCTTCCCTTTCCTTTCTGTGGCTAGCTAGTTCCAAACAAAACATTGAAACACATCCAATAAAATTCAGATTCCACTTGGGCATCATGATAAGCCTAATACATCTCATCCACTTTCCACAGTAAATCAAAATTCTGAATTTTTCAAATGAAATCTACTCTCAAGATGGTGAATAGGAATAAGCAGGACATCCTGAAAGCACTGAAAAGTCCCTCCTGCCCACCTGGAAAGCCCCACGCTGTGGAGGCTCTGACAAATGGTGGAAATTCAGAAAGACTCGGGGAATTTTTCTCTGGAAAGCTGATACTGGAAGCTCACCCCAAGATGTTCAGACTTTAAAAACTCAAGCTATTTAAATCCTCATCAGACAGGCTCTCTGAAGTTAAGTTGGCTGGAGCAGAAGATTATTACATGTGGCATTTTTCTACAACACAATTTAGACAGAAACATGCGTTAAAAACAATCCTGACAGTGCCACCAGTGGCTCTCTCTTATCTGAGGCCTCCTTTTCGTCCATATAAAGAGCTGATGAAGAGATCACAATCTCCCCTAAGCCCAGGAGAAAGACCAAACAGAATGTGGGTTTTGGCTGTCTTCCACCTAGTCAGTGACAAGAAAAGACTTGAAGCAGCAAATCTTACTATTCTGGCAAGAAACCGCTTTTTTACCTTTACACATTTCTGGCCGATTTTCCAAGGTAAAAAAAATCTTTAAAAAATTGAACAAGAAGTGTGTATAAAATCAGATTACCTGGAGATAGCTTTAATTTCTATAAAACCGTAAGAAGTTTTTATGTGACTGTTTAATCTTTTAACAGCTGCTTCTTTAAGTACTCATTTGCACTAAATATCTCACATGTCACCATACTTATGATCTTCCTGAAACAAAAGAACATCTTCCAAAATGACTATAGCTGGCAATATTAAAGCAGCACCTACTGGCATCATTATATTTAAGTATCTGAAACAGACATTACTGTCAGCAGAATTTTTTTAAACCCTTCTCCCTTCTTTTCCTTACAAGAGGTTATTAGAGTTACTTCAGTGTCCTATGTCCTGTGATAAAATGCTGGAAATGAACTCTTAAAATTGGCAATAAATACCTATAGCCCATGAATCTGAGTTTCTCAGATCATTTATGTACCTTAAAAAATTGTGTTCAAAGCACATTCTACTGACTACCTTGAAATTCTTAGCAGACTGCTGACACCGTTGTTCAAGTTTCCTGGAAAGGAAAAAAAGCCAAGGGAGAGATTCTCCCAGAACACAGCTTGAGCTCTTTACCTGCATTGACTGGGGGTTTCTTCTTCGTGGGCTTTTGTTCTTAAATGTATTAACTGATGTGGAACAAACAGTCAGCTCTAAATTTGCCAGCTTCTGTCCACAATTTTTGGTGATGGGGGAGCGTTCGAATGTTGGAATTTTTATGAACAGCAAAACCAATTCAGGCACACAGTTAAGGAATAAAATCCTAGGTTGTTTGGGAAAGATGATGTTTCAAAGGCACTGACAATCAGGTCAAAGTGAAGTTTCTGTAGGGATGCTGCTTTCCCTTTGTACCCTTCTCAGAGTCCTGTGGCTACCAAGCCCCTCAACAGAGGATATACCTATTGCATTCCTTATTTTTTCCAAACTGAACTGCTATTTTCCTCCATCAAAATATTATTCCCTCTACTTAAATAAAGAGTTGCTATTGCCCAAGATGCAAGGAAGAGGCACCAGAGTTGAGCTAGAAAGTATTTTTTGTGCATTTGCCTCTACCTTATGACCTGTTTCCACTGGCATGCCCTGCCTTACATCTAAAAAGTTGTTTGTGTTTCTCAGAACATTCTTCTTTCAATCATAATCCTACTGTCATGTAAAGATACATGAACTCACCCCAAAAATATGAGTATAGAGCCTCCTTTAAAAGGAGAGAGAAAAGTTTCTGCCCACAGCTATTTCCACTTCCCCTCTATTGCACTCCAGAGGCTACAAGTGTGTGAGATAAATTGGTTGCTCCGCAATGGTGAAGGCCTTTGTTTTGTGGATTGAGTTTAAAAAACACAGAGTGCTGTATTTCAGAAGCCAGCTGATGTGAAGGAGTGAAGCCTGAGTGGTTTGCTGAGCCTCCCCATGCTGGGGCAAGGGGCACTGCTAAAAAATACATCTGTCTGTCTCTGTTTACACATAAAGTACATTAAACATTTTAAAATAACTCGATATCCTGAAATATGAGAATATAGAGGGCTACGCTGTGTATGTTGAATGTCCTGCAAAAACAGCAGCTTTGGAAGGGTTTAGGAAATCGGAACAGCTTTGAAGCCCAGATACATCCTTCTTACACAGACACCAGCTAAAACACAAATATATCACACACACAAAAAAAGAGGATAGTCATATTCCCCACCTGCAGAATCCAAAATTAATCAGGTGCTTTTCTGAGCTGCTCAGAAAATGTAACTTTCCTAACCTGCAGCTCCATGTATGAGATTTAGCTCTGCCTTCTTGTTCCGTTTTCAGGCTCAACAATACTCAGCAGGCATCACCAGTGTATTTAGCAAGAGATCTTATCCATCACTGCTGAAAAAGTACTGGGTATTGACTGATGAATGGAAGATAAATCACAAGAGCTCTGTCCATTCAGGCAGGGCTGAGTGACACTGACAGAACCCTGCATGAAAGCTCGTTTTGTGCCTGCCTGTACAATATGTGGTTTGTAGAGAGCATTGTTCTCCAATGATATCAGTCCCTGCTCAGTGTGAAGCCCTCTCCCTTTATTCTCTTCAACAAAGGTGTCCAGTTCGTAAAACAGAAAATCCTCAAAGTTAAGAAATGTTATGATGACCTAAAATTCAAGTTCAGATGTACACTGCCTTTCTTGTTTGCCACAAACTAAACCAAGTGCAGTCATTTCTCATTTCTGACAAGATGAACTAGAAAGGGCAAAGGGACAAGAGCTGGAGGAAGAGGAATCCAGGAGGTGGGCTAAGAGTAGTACTACTTATCAAATATCTACTCCATTTCATGAAGTAGGAACCTATCAGCTACTCAATATTACCCATCCCAACAATATATTCCTTGAACTGGTCAAACCCCAGTAGTGCTCACTGATAATGATTTCTCCAAGTATCTCTAGAGATGATGAGCACAAAGGAAAATGTTCTTTTTTCCCTTTCGCATAACCAACCTGGTTCCTTCTAACAAGGCAAGTGTTTTTGATAGCCAGGACAAGCCTGTTTTGGTTATGAACTGTAAATCAAGACTTCTGTTCCTAAACAATTATTGGCCAGAAAACTACTTTAAAATTATACACCCTGTCCCTGCTCAAGTTTTAACAACAGGTACACAGGGTTAGAAACTAATAAGTGAACTTTTACCTCACCAAGGCCAGAAAAACTCCTCTAGAAATCTGCTTAGCTGAAGGTTTTATTGTTTATTCCTATGAATGCAAAAAAGCCCTTGCTGCTAAAGCAGGGTTACACTTTGAAGTCCAGGTTGCTTGAAGTCCTCAAATTGTATAACTCACTTATGGATACATAATTCATAGGTACCAGTCAGGGACAGTATACATTAGTCACATTATACCTTAATTACAATATACAATAAATATTAATAATACGCCATCAAAACATTCATTTCTATTTTCTGTCACCAAAACTATAGTTTTGCTGAAGACTAACTTTGGAGTTAACTTCACTGATTTATTATTTGGTGTAAACCAGCTGCACTACAAAGTTTATGAACACTCCCCCCAAACCTACAGTACACATCTTTTATTTTGTTTTTTCACTACAAGATTAGCAATCTTCATAGCCTGGAATGATTTGAGTAAATCATTATATATTTGTTTGCATTTATGAGAACAAAACTTCTGGCTGTACCTCTAGGAGCCATCACCAGTTGGTGTTCATACCATGATTATGAAAAAGCCTTAGTACAGACAAGAAAATCTAAACATATTTAACACATTGAAGAATAAAAGCACTGCAAAGGAGAGGATGAAAACAAAATACTCACTTTACCAGAAGTTCAGATTTCTCAGAACAGCTCCCATCTCAGACTTCAGTGTCCACCAGACAAGTTAAATCAAACTCCAGAGCGTAATACCTTTCCTGAAAAATAAAACCAAACCCACAAGACCCAAACCCATTAGCTAGAATAGTATCTGAGCCCAATTTTTTCTTCAAGGTGCTCATGTGGGGAAAGTTACAAGAGACCATTCTTTCACCCTTATCTTGTTCCTATGCACACATGAGACTTCATTGAATTAATTTAAGGGGCATCTGAATAGTATGTTTATCTACAGCAGAAATATCTCTGTGTTAGGATGAAGGTTAAGTAACTAACTCCACTGCAGAATTAAATACTAATTGCTGTTGCCAGGCAGCTCTACACTGATTCTAGGCCATTCAAGTTTATGTTGTCCTGGACAACGCTAAATGCTTCATCAAAAAATGAAAATTCATGTATTCAGCAAGTGACCAACTATTGTAAACCTGCACATTAGGGTGTATGGGTGGAAAGGAGATTAATTAGCTTTTGCATGGAGAAAACAAAAGAGGGGCCATGGATACTGTCTAGATAGACTTCAGTAAAGCTTTTGACATATCTCCCACAGCATCTTCTGAGAGCAACTGGCTGCTCATGGCTTGGACATAAAAGAAAGAGGTTTTTTAAAAAAATGTGTGATTTCTCCCAGGGTTAGCTCAGTGCAAAGCTAGCTCAGAGCATTAATGCAAGCATCAAACTCCAGCTCAGTACGCTGCACCACCTCCCAATGAACACACAGGCATTCCCTGGACTTGAGATATCAGCAAGGATAACTTACTCTGCTGCTGTACCAAAAAGAAGCCGCAGCCCTATTACTTTCCCTTTCAATGAGCACCAGGGAAAATGCTGCTTTAGTTCAAGTAAACTTGATTTATTTATTTTCCATGTAAAATTCTAAAGAAGACAGTTTTGTGGGCATAGGGCCACAGGAGAAAATACAGGCACCTTGTTAACTTCTTAGGCAGGGACACAAATAAAATAGCAATATGAATGGAGAGATAGATATTGTGCTAAGAGTTAGAAGATAAGAGTTTATAGCCAAACCCAACCGCAGCTTCATTCAAATGACCTTGAGGAGTGAGCTCTCCTCTCGGTGCATCTGGCTCCTCATCTGCATAAGCAAACAACGATGCCGGCTCCACTTCACAACGTACCGGGAGATCAAAGCTTTATTGGAAACCAATTTACCGTCTGTACCCAGGTGACACAACTCAGCTGGAATGAAATTTCCTCACGGAAGCAACTAAATTTACTGACTAAATTTACAGACTTTAAATCTAAATTTAATTAGATGACAAAACCGATTCCTCTTCTCTTAAAGTTTGAGGTGAATAAATTCAAAAATAGCAGCTGGTCAGGATGAGCTTTAGTCACACTTCTAGAAAAGGGAGGAAGAATGGTATGGAAAAGTTCAGCAGCTGTATCCACACTTTGAATGTATCACACTAACTAGATCATCAACAATTTCCTTTGGCTTTTTAAATATAAGACAGGCAGAAATAACCTGATTTACATAATTACAATTATACACAGTAATGAGATTCCATCTTGTAGATATAACAGCTTCCCCAAACACAAAGGAAAAGAGCAGATCTGCAAATCTAATCCTTAAAAGAAAACATTCTACAAAATAACAGTTAATGCTGCTATATGTACTGTAAGATTTAGAATCCTATCCAAATGCCAAATAAATACAAATATTTTATTTATTCTGCATGCTAATAATTTGGACACCCATTATATTGTTGGAATTCTCTAACAGAGCATAATTTGCATTTTTATTTAAGGAAATACCCTGCAACCTACAACTTTCTTTCCCTAATCAATGGCAAACTTGTAAAGATGCACAAGGGTGTCTGAATTCATCCAAGGTGCTTGCTGAGGAAGTGAGTGCAGCTTCACATAATTCATAAAGACCATGTGGACTGAAAGTTTCCATATGATTTTGCAGAAAAAAAAAAAAAAATCCTGAAGATTCAGCCTGCTCACTTTGGTCTGGAAAGAGTCTTTATGTACAACCCTATGATGCCAGAGTGTCAAAGTTCCTGAAGTTCAAGCCTACAAATGACAGACTGTAAACACTCTTCTTAAAACACAAACAAGGAAACAAACACATCCATGCTTAAATCAGTCAGTATTTTTTTGTAGCAACAAGATATTTTATTCCGTGGGTTACTGCTAACTCAAGGTTGTTCTCAGCAAGTTTTAGTTGCAAATTTTCACACTGTGAGTTCTCAATTATTGATTCTCTTTTGTTCTGCCCAAAGACGTAACAGGTATTCAAAGATGTCACCTCCCTGATAAGAGATTGTCACAACAGGAGAGAAGATGGGAACAATGAGCAAATTATAAAGTTAAACTTCATAGGTGTACAGAAAAGTTAGCTGGGGAACTCCTAGCCCCATCTTCTGCTCAAGCAGAAACAACTTCTAAGTTAAGTCAGGCAGCCCAGTGCCCAGTGTAACCAAGATAGTGACTTCTGGAAGGATGCAGATTCTTCAGCCTATTTGAGCTTATTTCAGGGCTTCACTTTTCTCATAGCAAAGAATTATTTTCTCCTTTCTTTTTCTCAGCTGGGGTTTCCCTTGTGGCAGTCTGTAACTGTTGTTCCTTGCAGTCTTGCCTTGCACCTCATACATCACCTCCTTTACTACTGTAATTTTTTTTAAACTGTTGCTGAAATTAACTGAAGCTCACTCAGTGTAAACACCACAGTAGAAGAGGACCTCTAGAAAAAACAGAAATAATGCAGATGAGCTGATCTTAATGCCAAGATGCCTGTACTTAGAGAATGGGGAAAAATACTTATAGCCCACTGTTGTTAAGAAATGAGGGACACTGAGGTTAAGTAGGAATTAGGTTCTATTGCTAGATAGTTTTCTTTAAATACATAGCCAGCCTGGAAACATTCCCCTTGAATTTGGGAAAATTATTTTATATACTCTAGATAAATTGCAGAGGATATTTGTGTGGTTCTCACTTTTTCATTATTACTATTTTTGCAAGAGAAATTATTTTATGTAAACGAAGCAATGCACTTGAAGAGAACAGGGAGATCCACATATGGAACCTACACCCAGGAAGGTTTGAAGAGGGTTTCAGTTGACTCAAAGTATTTTTTTAAAGAGTAAAGACAGTTGTATTTTCAGAAAACTTAGGACAATAAAATTACCGTAGAAGTATTAAAAGACAGATTGTCACTTATCTCCAGAAGAAGATGGAGTAAGTAAAGCCAGGCTTGGTTTAAACAGGAGCACATGAAGGACACAAAATATTTTTCCATTTAAAATCACTTCAGATTAGAGCATCTGGCACTATATACACTAGAAAGGACCTAAAATATTACAGCTCTATTTTCTATTTTAATGGATAATTGGTAACACTAGATTACAGGATTTGCAGGCTCCAAGTGCTGTATTTTCATAGGGAAGAGCCTCCTTTCTTTCAGGCTTAATAAGCTTGGCCTATATCAGCTTTTCTCACATCAGTCCAAGTGTCACATTTGGGTTGGGGGAAGCTTGTTAGCAGTAATTACCAGCAGTAGGTTCTATTATTTGCCAGAGTAATTTTCCCTGCTAAGTACCACCAAAACTGCCTCGAGCCTTTAATTTTTTTTTTTTTTAATTTTTTTTTTTGCCTTCCTCCGCTCCCTTTTAAGCGGGCGCATTTTCCCATGGTACCGCCCTGCCCGCAGCGGGCCGGGGCAGCGCCCGGCCCGGGTATCAATGTGATCCTGGGAGATGGGGTCAGCCCCAGCGAAAGCCCTTCACAAACACGCCCTGAACCCTATTAGAGATGCAAATCCACTCTCTGAGTGAGGATTGTTCGGCGGGATAATGGAGCCTGAGGAATTCCTGGGCAGCCCGCTTTTCAGCGCCCGGCCTTTTGTCCTCGCCTTAGCAAATTTCTGCCGCCTGTTTAAACCCCGGCCATTGTCCCCGTGGCTTCATTGATTTCTCTCCCTGCCACCGGCTCACAATGGGCTGATATGAACATCTTTGTTACTGCTTTTGTACTGTATATCAGAGTAATGTTTCAGCAGATTGAGGCCTAGCAGGAAGAATTAAACCTGTACGACACGGAGCATGATGAATTGCCGGATTTACATATCATTTCGGAGGGTATTTCTGGTGGCTCTCGCTGAATGGTGTTGTGTCTCGAAGGATGTAGTCAAGGGATGAAGTGACAGGAAAGGAAGTGATTTAGGTATTCACTGACAGCTTAATACAAGATGGGGACAAATTGTGCTGATTCTCCCACCGCATCCTTCCATGGCATTAAAGACCTAGGCGGAGGTGATGCACCCCGATGCTGTGGATGCCGTGTCAGGCTGTGCTCCGCAGCCGGCGGAAAGGAGGGCACAGGAGATTTAGCTTCCATTCAATAGCAGCTTGCTTTGAGACGCCCAAGAGGTGCCAGGGCGTGCTACCCTGATGTTTTGATCCTACTGTTCTTGGCCAAAAGATAAACTGCTGATTGAGTCAGGTCCTGACATTACACAGGCAGCAGATTTCCAGGTCCTGACATGCTGTGCTGCACACTTCTAAGGAAATAGCTGTGCTCAATGTGAAACTGCACGACTGGAATCGGCCTAATTCCACTCAAAATCTTCTGCAGCTTTAAAGCCTCCTTATAGGCTTAAGTGTTGCTCTTTTTTAAAATTTACTTCGCATCCCAAAGCCGAAAAACTGTGTTCCTATTTCTGTACCTTCTATCCCTTGAATTTTGAAATAATATCTTTAAGATTTTTTTAGCTTGTCTGCAAAAATCACTATCGTTGTACATCTATGTTGTTTATAATGGGCTTAGGAATACTTCTTAGCAGAAGTAAACTCTGCTGTTTAAACTCATAAGTCTTGACAGTGTTTACATAGTTTACAAATGCGAACCACAATCCACATATGGATCATATTTTGTGTAATTGGCACTAAAACGATGCAATAAGAAGAGATAAGTAAATAAGTCTGTAAAATGGTGGAGGTTACAGTAGAAATAATAAGCAGTAATTTCAAAGTTTTCAAATCAGAAGAAAATTTATATTGACATTAAATCAAAACAAAAAATATACATGGGAAGCAATTCTTTTCCAAGCCGGGTGGGGCTAAATTTTACCCTCAAAAATCAGGCATATAAGCTTTCCCTTCCTATCATGCAAAGTACCCCAAATTGAAACACAGTGAATAGATTTGGGGGAAAAAAATTCAATAGCAAGGGCCAAACCGGTGAGATTTTAAAGCAGCTTTTATACTACTCTTAATCATGGGCATTTCTTTATGTTAGAAATTAATATTTCCAAAGAGGAGAACTTTTGTTCATTTCTGCCATCAACATCTGGTAATAAGCAGATAGATTAAACAGAACAATCACCTGAAACAGAGTAATCATCTGTTGGAATGAGTCCAGAGGAGAGTCACTAAGTTGATCACAGGGCCGAAACACCTCTCCTATGAAGACATGGGGAGAGCTGTTCAGTCCAAGAAATAACTCTGGAGAGACCTTTTAGCAGAGTCCCAGTGCCTGAAGGGGGTTACAAAAACTGGAGAGAGTCTTTTCACACGGGCAGGACAAGTGGGAACAGCCTTAGGCTGAAGGATGACAGGTTTATTAGATAGCAGGAAGAAATTCTTTCAGCATGGTGAGGCACGAGAACAGGTTGCCCTGTTGTGGACCGTGCATTCCTGGAAGCTCACAAGACCAGGCCACATGGAGCTCTGGGTAGCCTGGTCAGGTGGGAGGCTCCCTGCCCATGGCAAAGGAATGAGATGATCTTCCTGCCAACCCAACCCATTCTATGATTCTGTGAAACTGATCCATTACAGAGACAGGTATGTACATAAGAGATTTCTTTGAAGAAAACAAAATGGCAGGAATATGAAATGTGGATCACCACTGCCAAGAGCTGCCTACTGAGGAAGCAAAGACATCCATTTGAAATGTTATTGAAGTAGTACAGGAGTCACTGTAGACAGTAAGGAATCAGGTTTGAAAGAATCAAGTGACAGGCACAATGAGCTGTTTGCACAGATATGCTCGAATAAATGCTGGAATGCTGTTATTTATCTCTGTGAGGGTCAGAAATCCATGCAAAATAGACCCCAGCAGGAGTACTACTTCAGTCTTTTCCTTAGCAAGTGACTCCATATATTAGATGGAACATTTCTACTACAAAAGATCATTAACACAAAATCCAGCACCCTTTGGCAGTTACTTAAAAGGTTAGACACTCATTCTGCCCTGATTCCTTTTCAAGAGATCCTTCATCATGAAATCTGAATTTTCGGATTAGATATCTACTGATGAATTCAAGTCATTCTTGCAGACTTTGCAGTCACGTTTGGCTCCTCTTTTCACTTGGAATAGAAAGAACATTACTGAGAGGATTTATTTACTGCAGGTAGATATCAAAGCTGGCTATTAGAGTTCAAGCAAGGCTGGCAAGGCAAGGTTGGCCAACACCAATTAAATAAGTCATCAGCCTTCCCTTGACGATCTGTTAGTCACTCCAGTCTCTCTGCAGTTATTACAAGCAGTAGGCAGTGAAAATTCAAAAACTACTCTGAAAAATAAATTGAAATTGTTCAAGCAGTTCTCTTTGCCATGTTTCTTTCATTTTTTTTCTGAACTATATGGAATAATGAACTTGAAAGCAACAACTCCTCCCGAAGCCTTTTTAAAATGGTTTTACATGCAGCTTTGGCAAAGAGATGAGCTGAGAAGCTGTATAAGTCTTTACATAGAACAGGACTGGCTCAGGCAGTTGTTATTCATTAATGCTCCATTTTGTTTTGCATTAACAATGCAAAACCTCCGTGGTGGGGGGTTTTTTGAGAACAGGCATCAGTCAGCCATAATTGAATTAAAACAAAAAACATCCCACCTGTCCCACCCCCTACAACTGCCAGTTGTAGAAGCCAACTTGGTTCATTTCCCATCTTACTGGCAGAACTACCTGGCAATCGAGCTCACAAACAAACTCTGTCACACTTGTCAGAGAGGTTAATCCTGGACGTGCTCTTTGTGAAACAGTCTCAAGTAATTTTCAGAGTACTTTTATATTTATTTGTTTATTTAGGTAAATAGGTATTCTAATCAGAGTTTGTTACTCCATTGTGCCATAAATATTTCTCTGGTGTAGTCATAAGCTGTTAAGCAACATCTATCACCAAGAAAGTCGACAGTCAGCTTGTTTCTTAACAGGACCCACTCACTGAAAACTAAATCACCTAATTACCTTCCACAGTTTAATTTCTAAATATGAGAAATATTTCTTCCAGGTAGCCTAATTCAAGTTACATTTCCTTCCTAACATATTCCTGATATCCTGTTAAAGCACCCAAATCATGATTATATAGACCCCACCACCACCATAAAATAGCTGTTCCTCCCTTCTTAGCCCATTTTTACATCTGCTATTATCACCCCAGTCCTATGCTTCCTTTTCCCCCTGCCTGTTCCAAAATGTTCTGTCTCCAGCACTATGTCCAGCACTGCAGGCTTTGACAAACTCACAGCACATTCTCCAAGGAACCTGGAATCCATATTTGTTCAACTCCCAAAGTATATATTAGAACTAAAGCTTGCACTATTTTGAGTCACTTGAAGACAAAGCAAAAATTGTCTCATGCACAATTACTATTTCTTTTCAAATTTTGTAAAAAGGACAATTGTCTGTTCCTTACAGAAAGGAAAGACTGAATTACAGGAAAGTCCATTAAACAAACAAAATTCCCAGCAAACCAGAACACTTTGGCAACGTGCAGTTTGGTAAACTGAAACTGTTTTGTGAGAGAAGAGCTTTATTGAATGACCTGACAAACCTGTAGGTGTATCTCCGTCTGTCAACTGCAGGCTCCCAGACTCTGATCTCAATTTTGTTTCTGTGACTGGAGACCTGAAGCCTCTGGGTTTTGAAGGAAGAAAGGTGAATTAAAGAAAAACTGAGCAAAATGGTTAATTCCAGTATTAACAGCTACTCTGACAATCCAGCTCAGTGTTTTGTACTTCCAGTGCTGAACTGAAAATAAACAAAGCCTGACATTCATTTTCTCCCCCAAATTTCTGGACTTCATGGATAAAGGGCCCTCTTCTCCTCTTCTTCAACCTGAACAGTCATCTCCAAGACAGATGGGAAGTGTCTTAACCTGCCACAGTTTTCTGAGCTAATGCCGTGGAGATCCTCATTCACAGGTGTTCATTTAGGTTTTTTCCTTGTGTTTTCTGGTGTATTCAGCTGCTCACTCTTGATGCTTGGTTGTCGATTTGTAATCTTCGGGATGTCATTGTTATGCAAACAGAGGCCAGGAGAACTTAATTTACCTCTGAATACCACAAGAGCTTTTCTTAAGGTGCAGCCCTTTTCCAGAGATTCAGAGAGAAGTGACAGGCACACACACGTGAAATGACAAAATATGCATCAAGGGGCAGGGAGGGATGACACAAACCCTATTTTTCCATAATTCATGGGGATCAACAGAATATAGTTATTACTCTAGGAAACAGATCCCCTTAACTATATCAGCACTTTGGACAAAGACAAGTTTTGTCTCTGAAACTTCTAGTTTATTGTGCAATCCATTCTTACAGGCTATCAACTGCTACTCTAAATAACTTTTGTTTCCCACCACTGCCCACCTGGAAAACACATCCATGCTTTCACTCACTCTTTGGTCGATTAGAACACTTTTCCAAACTTTCAGCCTCCATTTGTTCACAATCACAGGATGCATTGTTTGAAGTATCACAAGACATATATAACTGGAGAACAATAAAAAAGTGTATTAAAAAAACTCTGAAAAAGTGAAACAAAACAAAATGCAGACCACATTTTTGTGACTTGGAAACATTAGGCACTTCCTTCTAAAAACACATGTATAAACAAAACTTCTGCTGAGATTCTGTAATGAGTCAGGGATCTGCCTTCCTTGTCCTAGGAGGATAAAGAAATCGTAGGTGGGATCAATCTGGGGGAAGGAAAGGTTCAGCAGATGTGAACCTTTATACTTCTGCACATTTTCATTATTTAGTTATTAAGCAGTTCACACTTCCTCTTCCTCAGGGATATTCAGGTTTTGAATGGTTTGTTACCATCCAACATTAGCTCCTGATGGATCCTGTTGTCTCTCAGGAAAAGGAGTAATCCTCAGATGTCCATTCATATTCCTGGTTCCCTCAATAGTTGAAAGAAGTTCCTATTATTTATTCTGTCATAAAGAGTCATTCTCCAGAATATTCCATTTCTCACATGCTCTTCAAGGTGAAAATGCAGTGTTAGGAGCACTTCCAGATCTGGCAGGAAAAGTTAAACCTCCTTAGAGGTCTAACCTGTGCTCAGTCCCTTATGGCAGGGACAACCACAGCTCGATTGCTCCAAAGGTAAACATCCAATCCAAAATGCCCTTACTCTGGAATTTTCTTTCCCTTATCTGTTCTTCCCAGTCTTTCATCTTATGCTTCCACACACAACCTATCATCTGAATGAGCCTGAAAGATACAGGCTGCTGATACTGAGCTTTTCATTTGAAATAAATGGCAGCGTTGGGAGAACAGCAGCTGATTGTAGGGAGTGTGTGGCCTTCCTCCATTTTAAATTTGTTTTAATTTATCTGTGCTTTGAGAGGGGTTTTTGGGAACGGAGATGGGGTGAAGTCAGGTTAAGGGACATGGAGACAACCTGAAGTGTACCTGTTGAACACATACCTTTAGTAAACGTTACAGATAGACACAAAACCAAAAATCAACTCCAAACTCCAAACAATTCTCTTGCACTTTCAAGTTACCAGCTTTTTTCTCCAGGCACTCTTTAAAAGTTCAGTTTTGAATTTCAGCAGATATTGGAAGCTTAAGAGTGGAGACTCTGAACAACATGTAAACTAATTATTGATTGTCCCCCTTAAGACAGCAAGCTCATTCAAAGGAAAAGAGATAATCCTCTTAATGTTTTGCTCTAAGAACCTCTAGGAACACAGATAAAATAACTTTATAAATAGGTATCCATTGAGAATTTATTTGCATTTCAGTGTAACAGGGCCTGATGGAGGGTCTGAGCTCTTCCAAACCCTATTATTGCTGAAGAACTGCTGTCCATACAGTTTTAAAATGTTGCTGTATGAGCAAGATCTCACATGTTTTATGACAAACTGTTCTGTCTAGTATTTAAAACCAGTTGGTCCATTTACTTCAGTCAAGTTAATTCTAATGCCTTGAAAATGCACTTTTGTCACAGTGACACCTCATTGCTCCAGAAGTGGTTTGCTTGTAGCAGATGTTCAGCTCTGTTTACTAATCTAGGAGTGAATGTGTTTCAAGGACTGGGAGACATTCTTCCGACTTTTTTCCTTCTAAAAGCCATCTGTATTTTTTCCTACCTCACCCTACACCTTCTCTGTGTTTTCTATAACGTATATAATTATTGAAGAAATACACCCTGTGTTTACTATTGCTCAGAATCAGAGGCACTTATTCTTACATATCCTGTTCTTTCAGTCCTGATCATGAACAAAATCAATAGTTTATTACAGGAACAATTTTTTATCTGTGTCACTTTCAAATTGCACCTCATAGTACTCTAATATACAGAGATATTTCCTGCCACTTTCATTTGTTAGTGAGAGGGTCTCAAATTAGAGAGAAAAGGTTTAATGAAAGTAGTTTTCCACTTGCAAATGTCAGCTTACTTCTTATTTTCAGTGAAGTATCTCACAGGATTTGTCAAAACAAAGAACTGAAGCCTGGCCTGATGACACCACTTCATCATGATGACAATGCTTCAGATATACTGTAAACCACTGACTGTGTCATGGAAAGCACAAAGAGGGGAGAAAAACAATGAAATAAATAATTTTTAAAAAAATCCAAAAACCACAGAAAAACCCCCAGCAAAACCAACAGTTTGCAGATGGCTTAGGCTGGTTTGTTTAACACTAAATAAATCAAGTTGCAGTTGACAGTAAGACTTCATGGGTTTGCTACAAATGCAGCAGGCAGTAATTTAACATGAGATAATCAAATAATCACTGTTTCTGACTGCTGACAGCACTTCTAGCAGTCAACTAACAGGTAACGTGTATGCTGAGCTTAGATATTTTTAGCAGTATCTGAGGAATCCGTAGTAAAACCTGAGTAACATGACAGCTAAATAAACACAATTGTTGCATCTTCCTTTGCTTCTCTTGGCTTTTCAACGAGACTCCAGGAGCTATGAAACCTTTTCCCATTACCTAAATACTACAAGAGTGCAACGAGTTATTTTCCTTATAGATCTCTTGTTTAAGTTACTCTTCTGCTCCGTGATTTCAGAGGTACACCAATCCATGTCTTATTCAAATAAATGAAATTATCCACCCAGAACACCAATTCTGTTCCTTTAACAGAATATATTTTAAGCAAGAATTCTTTCAAAGGTGTAAAAAATGATACTCTGTAGAGACCAAAATGAAACAATTTTTCAAGGTGCTTGGAAAGAAAGCACCCCTCTAGCATTTTACCTTTCCTTCATGAAATAAAGACCAACCAACCAAGCTGTAATTTCTTCTCTTACACCTGAGGTGACTTTTCATCCACAATTAATTCTCCCTCTCTAATCAAGCTAGGAACTTACAATTGTTGATCTTTATGAATGAACCCTTCCATCTGCAGCCATAGAATTTTTGAGCCCACTAAATTCTTTGATTTGATTGACAGCTTGAGGGTGACATCCACTTCAAGCCCGCAAAAAATCACAGTAATATGCACAATTTGCCCAGGTTTTCATATTTGTGGCTAACAAATGTAGTCCATTTTTGTTGTTCACGGATAAATCCTGATTTCATATTGAAGATTCTACTAATACTTTATGAGACAATTGGGCAAAAAAATTCATCATTGTGAGAGTCAAGTCAAAGTTTATCCTGTCTGTAGCAGTTTTTAATAATTTCTTAATCCCTTATAAAACCTTTATTAACAAAGAGACTAAGCCAAAAGTGCATTTAATTATGTTTGCTAAGTTTGTTACGTTGGATACTGGCTGCCCATCTTACATGGTTTTAATGCCCTTTGTCAAATAATTTTTTTTCTTTTAATAGGAAAGCATCCAACATTATCAGGAAATCACATAGAACTTTTCAGCTGAATCATTGCTTATTCCCTAATTGCTTAAGGTTTGAGTATTTACAGAAAAGTTCAGGAACACTATTGTCAGAAAAATATTTAAACAATGAACTCTATGCTCTTTCCTATCAGAGGATTTCCATGTTTATGCACAGTTATTTGTAAACTACCTCTGTCTTGCCAGCTTTACATCCATTCCCCAGCAGCAATTACAGAGAGGGAAAAGAATCAGTGGCTGAGAATGGCACAAGCTCACAGGCATCTGGTAATTTATGTCATGTCTCCCCTTCTGAGCACAGTGTTTATATTATCTTTCCAATTAGTTTTGCCTGGGCTCTTAAATTCTGTGGACTATGTGGGGCTAGAGATTATTCTGCTAGACAAAGTGAGTCAATTGGAAAACAAATAAAGAAGAGAATATCAAGTTAAAAAATGCTAAGATTGAGGGAGGCAAGGTTACTGAGGCAAAAGGATGTCAAGGGAAGAATTATAGTCCCAGACAGCAGCTCCAAAGGAGTTCCTGAAACCTTCTGTCTTACTGAAAAAGTAACTGCCCACAGTTTTTAGCTCTTTAGAATGCAAAGGTGTCATGCTCAAGGCATGAAATTTATTTTCTCTGTAGGCTAAGAAGATAAAGGAGTGTATTTAAAATCTGTTTAAATACACAAGATGCGTGGGGGAAGACTATGAAGCAGAAAGTACCAGCAATTTAAGGAGCAGGGTTACCATTCCATAGAAATTTAGTGTGTGCTCAGCCCAGTGGAATTCTCATCCCAGACACAAACAGCACATTGATCATCAGATTACAAAGGTTTTCTTTCACTGTGTGTGGAACAACGTGTCAAAGATATTGCTGTAAAGAAGGCAGTAAATGAGTGAAAAAGAAACAAATTATTTGACTTATTCTGGAGTTTGCATGGCCACAACATGGAGATTTTCACTTATTACCTTTTCACAATATAACCTAGGGCATCACCTATGAAAAACAGATATCTGGACTGTTCCTACAGTTGAGTCTTGGTCTGTGCCATGCCAATTCTGTTGACTGGCATCCTGCACTGGCTGCTGCAAGGCTGAAATCTATAGCTTGTGAACAAAACCATGGCCACTCCTTGTCCAATCAAGCAGAAAATATTGCTTATTTTCAATACTGGACAACTGTTACACCTCTTATTCTATCAAACTTTCGGCTTGGATTAGAACATCTTGTTCTGTAGCATTTTGTTTGGAAAAGTCTGTTAATGCTGTTAATGCTGTTTCTAGTATTCTCTCTTTTAGTGATTTATCAAGTATCATCAACTGAGACAGAATTCATGTCCCAAAACAAATAGTTCCCCAAAATCCAGCATTTCCATTCCTTGCTGTCAGACAGTGGAATTTGCTGTCAAGTCCTGCATTTTTTGGTGCTAAATTTCCCAAATGAGGTGTGTGGCCAAAATTTGTAAAACTTCCTAGTGGTTTACATCTGACTTTGTTCAAAACAGTCTCTCCAGTGCAAAACCTGTAATATAAATATTATCCTTTTTTGTTTCCCATCTCGAGGGAAATATTGTGTGGCTAACATTTAATCCTCGTGGCATAGGTTTTGTGGCACTTTACCCCTTTCCAGGACTTCAGCCACAATGCAGATAGAGTTCATCGATGCTCACACTTTAGCCCCTCTGTGTACTTTGCCAGCCCCCCGGTGTCAGACGTTAAGGTCAGAGTTCAGCTTGTGTCTGGCTGCTGAGTGGTATTTTGTCCTCTGAACAAAACAATCGCCAGCAGGATCTCATGTTCTCTGTATCCATCATGTTAGCACTTTTCCAGCATCCTTATCTCTGCCTCCAGGAAGCCGTGTTGATGATGTTCTTTCATTATCCCAGAGCAACTGTGGTGAAAGGTGAGCGAGTCCTTGATGAGGCTGAGCACACAGCGGGGCCGCGCTGAGCTGATACGCAGGATGCTGCACAACTTGCTAAGTAGGTTTGTGTCAGGAGGCAATTATTCATTTAAAGCTGTCTGAAAACAATAACTTAAGTATATTAGGAGGCTCATGTTTTACAGCTTTGCCAGGGATGGGGTCACATAGCCAGAGACTCTTACAAAGCATTATTATTTTTGCTGGGTGGACTCTGGGCTTCCTGTCCCTTAGCGGCCTCTAAGGAATCTCACAGGTTGGCAGGACCTTACCTGGTAGAAGATTTTCCAGAGTTCTTCACATATGATTCTTCACATAAGAGGTAATTCCCCAGAATTAAACACTTGTCACCTCAGATGTATCATAATATCTGAGAACATCCTTTTTATCTTGCCATGCTAGGAAGGAGGCTGGAATCATGCCCTGAAAAGATGTTTTCTCATACTTGTGTTTGGGAGGGATTTGGAGGAGGAGGTCTCTGAAGTACCAGGACTCTCCTGGGAGGAACTGGAGCAAATGTGATAGAATCTGGTTGTTTGCTGTAACTGGTGGAAAGATCCTGTCCCTCTCTATTCACCAAAAAACTATTTTAATTTGGGCTAGGCCAATGGCAAGCATATTTTTCAGACTGAAACTTAAAGTATCCTTTCGTATGTTTTTTATCTTTGCATTTGTCAATGCCTCATCATCTCCATACATCAATCTAGTACCAACTTCAGCTTCTTTCTCATTGTAATGAACAAATTATTAAGAGGAGAAATGTATGCTATTTTAACTGGTGCACCTTTTTCCCACACACATCCATCTATTTATCTATCTCCTATATTCATCAATAGAGGGACACACAACGGTCAACATAACATCCTATAAAAAGTTTCATCATTGCAAGATACCTCTCATGGGAAAGGGATTATTACTCACCTTTGTCTAAAGAGAGAGCAGCATGGGTAGAAAAAGTGATTTTTACAGAGGACTGCTGAAGTCTGCAAATATAGAATGGTTTGAAGCATTGAATATTTTTCTCTCTGGCATTTATTTCATGCAGAATTATAATTTCACTGAATAGTGAATATAATCTGCCAGAAAAAATTACTGAATGCTTCCAGATTTTAGATGGATTTCAACTTAGAATAATTCAGTGAAAATTCCTTAAAAATTGCATGTAAACAGTGACTCTCATATATGAGACTGTTAATAGCATTCATTACCATGAGATGATAGAAATGTTATTGAAAATGTATGGAAGTAGCACTGGAAATTTAGGAGTATTTGGAACAAGTGTTTCAGTTCTAGTCCCTGTCTTCTTCTGCCTCCTTTATAATTTAGGATTTTATCAGTCTTATTTTATAAACACATGAAACTTCATCTTGTGAAAAGGGCTGGTTTCACTTCTGCTTTGAAATTCTGCCAACACCTCCCTTTTAATGCCCCTGCTAATCATCAGGTAGCACTGTGACTGTTGCTGTCACACCTTCCTCGCTTTGCAGGCGTTAAAATTTGGGAGACAGCAATCACTGGGCTGAAATGTTCAGATTAGTGCTATTCCTGTGGGAGGAGGGCCACAGTTGTTACACTGATTTTGGTAGATATGAGCCCAGCACAGAGTACAGTAGGATAACCTGCAGTACTGTCAGCTGCTAACTACACATAAATGTAAACGTCTGACATGGGCCACTCTCACTTAAATGTAGTTTGTGACAGGCATGTGTTGAGACTTTTAAGATAAAATTGTCTTCTAGCAATAGAATTCTCTGCAACTATTACGCCAACTTTTATTTTGTTTAAATAGAAAAATTAAAACACAAGGCAAATCTGAAGACAGGAAGCCAGGGCTGGGATTCAGTAATATCAAGAGACCTGTGCAAAAGTGATAGCCTTGAGCTGAAACATGCTTTGTTTTGACTTCTAGAAGGAAAGGTCTGTGCCTTATCTCTGGCAACCCTGTAGGGATCTGTAGGGATCTTCTTTGTTTTACTTTTGAACCCCCTATCACGGGCTGAAGAGGAAATTGCTTTTTCAGATCCTACAAATAAATTCTGCTCATGAAATCACTGACTGTAAAGCATCAGAAGGCAGTCCCCCTCCCAGAGGTTAAGTGAACTGCTTGTATAACATTCACAGACCTGAAAAGCCCAGTAAAGAGGTGTCTGAGACCTGGAAACTGTGCCCTCTTATATTCTATAGCTCTGCAATAGGAGGGTGGAACTTTAATAGTATAACCAAGACATAAATGAGTTACAAACCCTTTGCTCCTGCCTCTCAAAATCTCTCAAGTATCCATGATTAATTAATTGGCATATGCGTCTAGCTCTGCAGTACAGCAAGAAAGCCTAAAGCATCACAAACATTTATTTTGGAGTCTGGAGAGAAAACAGAATGATTATCATGAGGTTTGGAGGTGCATTTGAGATTATACTGAGGCTGAAGCATTCAGTTCTGGTTGCTGGTTCAGAAGAAGGAAGGGCGCTGTTGAGATTGATAAGGTCAACAAAATGATAGTAACTAATTCAAAAGCAAGATGTCAGTGACTGAAGTTATAAGGAGGGGATTAACCTACAAGCAATTTAGGTGGAATGTGTTTTTCAGTACACGAAGGGTAACTGACACACAGGATGAAATAAATTGGCAAGGTCAGTGTCAAATGAGCAGAGAAATCAAGAAGAAATGGGTAACACTCTTAAAAAAAACAAAGTAAAACAATGCCCAGCATAGGGAGAAAGATTCCTTAACAACAACAGATCTCATCCATTCTCAAAGTTGACAAACACAAAATAAAAGTACAAGTGAAAGGTACAGGGTGTCCTTGTTCTTCTGGGAAACACAAAATTACAGATTCAGATTACAAAGCCTGGTAACCAAGCATCTGTGGATTGGGATACAATTTCTAGGCAGAGCAGGTGCTGACAGATGTTAGGGTTCTTTTTATTATTCTGTATTACAGCAAAGCAGAAGATGTTCATTCTTTTTCCTTTTCCACTGCAGTGTCAGCCAGCAGTTGAGAGAAAAGGCTTGTGGAGAGAAAGAGGGAGGATGAGAAGAAGCCACTTTTGTAATACTGTGGAGAAATAGGTTTTGGTATGAGCCATAAACCTCATTTCACAGAATAGCAACCCCTTTAAATCTCAGACACCAAATAAAAGGCAGCTCTGTCACTCTCTTTGGTAGTGATTAACATGTGGCGTTGAATATAAAACACACACATTTCTATTAACAGGAGGTAAAGTGGAAAATGTTTCTAAACACTACAGACCAGTCTAAGGATGAAAGCAATTTATGGAGGTTAACTGTTAAAAAGAAAACAACAAGGATTTAGAGAAATAGAGAAAACACTCAAACTCTATTGAAAGAAACAAAATTTGTTTCGACATATTCATATTGATTTATCTAAACAAAGGATGTTGCTCCTCGTGCTACTCCAGCACTGAACTAAAAAGAACTTTAATTATTTCCAGAAAGAAATGGGATTTAAAAAAACCCCAAAACTGTGATGGCCCAAGTTTGAAAGAATAAGTTGTATTACAGTGAACAGCAAATGCCACAGGAATCACTGAAACCCAAGCCAATGCCAACATTTTGAATAAGATATAAGAATTACAATGATAACAATACTTTGGAAGGGCTTGCAAAGGAAAACAGAGGGAATGAGAACAGCAGAATCAGCCCAGAGGAATTTCTGGGAGAAGAGGCGTGTTCTACAGCATATTATTCATGCTATTTGATGTGAGGAAGCAAGACAATGTTATTAATTTTGAAGCAATCAAAGGTAAAAGGATGGAAGTCGGGATTTACTGTTGTAAGAAAATTCCTATTAAAGGTACAAACCCCAAACCTAAGTAGAAAGTTGAAAGAGGCAATATTTGTAACAAAAACAAGATCAGGGAAGAATATTTACATTATACAATATTTACAGCCAACTCCAAAAACTCTGCCCTGCCTGTTGCTTACAGGAGCTTTCTAATGGCTGCAAGGCAAAGACCAAATGAGTATTGGAAAAGATGGCTGCTGTATTTATGGCACAAATAGAAAACTTAATAAAACAGTAGAAAAACTGATAAAATTGCTACCAAGTGCAACACAGCTAAAGAGGAGAAATTCTAGAGGAGTAGCTTGAGGAGGAGTAGGAGTAGGATGGGTAGCTTGGATACCCTAGCAATTGAGGCAAACAACATAAAACTACCCATGTTCAATTCTTACTTTGAGATGATCCTTTTTCCTCAGACTACCACTTGGATTCTGATTAATATATAAAGTGTTCTGCTGAAAAATACAAAAAAAATTCCACAGCATAAATATTATGGTTTGCAGAGGGACTATAGTATGTTGCAGGAAAACAGTAGAACATAATCATCTGCAGGAAAATCCAATAGTTCTGGGTTAAAGTTAATCCCATAAAATATATATCCACATATTGGAAATGCTATTTGAGGGACAAATGTTAAGAAAAGACAAGGTGGGAATGAGGCTGTTCCAAGCATTCCTGTCCCTAGAGACAAATATAAGCAAAAATAATTTGCAAATATATACCTGAAGTGATGAAATAATCCAGTCTCTCCACAGTATGATCCTTTCTCTACAGTCTGTAATTGTAGCAAAGGTGGTTTCTACTAAAAGTGAGCAGGAATTTGTTTGGTTTATTTGCTGTTAAATTGAAAAGTGGATTTTTTTGGTTTGGGGTTTGCTTTTGTTTGGTTTCTTTTGACTTTTTTGGGGGGGCTTTTGGGGTTTGGTTTGGTGGTGGTGTTTCTTTTTTTGGTGGGGTTTTTTGTGTGTTTTTGCGGGGGGATTGTTTGTTTGGTTGGTTGGTTTGGTGTTTTGTTTGTTTGTTTGTTGTTTTTTGTTTTTGTGCTTCAGTCTGGTGGACTACCTGTATAATTGCCTAGAGCATGATCAAGAAATTTATCAGGGTATGAATGTGGGTTATGTTGCCCAAAAGTTTCAGCTGAACACAGAACACATCAAAGCTGAACAGGAGCAAAGAGAAGTGACTTTTCCAATGTCATAGGCCAGGTCAGGCACAGCAGCAGGAGTAGCATCCTGCTCTTTGAGCCTTTAACCTCACTCTCTACCTCCCACACTCTGCTGCCTCAAAGGCAGAGCTTTCTATGCCTTTCTCTCAGATATGTCCATGTGCACCTTTGTGCTCTGCTTCAGCTGAAACTCGTGGCTTTCAAGGGAAGTTCCTATTTTGAAAGAATGTGATTCTGTCAATGACGCGGTGTGCCCCACATTGCTGTGTGTGTGCCATCACTCTGTGCTCATCAAGCCTTACTGCTGCTTCAAAAAATGAAGTTGAAAAATATTGCCAGGATTGCTGCACTTTTTAAAAAAAATTTTTGAAGGAGTTAAAACAGGAAGATAAAAAAATAGTGACACAAGTGCAGTTGAATTAAAAAAAGCAAAAATAAGGACCCTGCATTATCTGTAATGAAAAAAGACATTCCTCAATAAAGAAAACCAACAACTCCTCAAGCAAATTAACAGTGTTGAATTCTTCCAAGGCTATCTGGCCCACATACATATAATACAAATGAGACACTGGAGGTACAATGAGTCATAATTCAAGATGAGTGGATTTAGTAAACTTTGGAGGGCATCTGAGGGCTAAGAAAATTGGAAGTCTAAGGGAAGATCCTGAGATGGGTGGAGTTACACTAATTGAAACCAGATAAAAATGTGATGGGAAGGAAAGCAGCTGTCAAGACAAGGGAAAGGAATCAGGCATCCATGAGAAGTAGAAATTAGTAGCTAATTGTAATAGACAAATGTTCAGGTCACTTTCTTCACTGCTCTGCAATTCAGAGATTTCCTACTTTAAAGCCAATATGAGATAATCTATTTCTTATTGAAACCAGAAAGAAGCCATGTACTTAACACAAGAGCCAGCATCAGGCATTTAAGTTCTCTTAGCTCTGCCACAGATTTTTTTCATGTGACCTTGGACAAGTCACAATCTTTCAGTTCCTTATCTCTGACTTGGGGATTATATCCCACTGCTTCACAGAGGTGCCGAGAGATAAACATTTGTTCAGATAACGGGGTGATAACATCTCAGATACAAAAATAAATTACAGCTATTATCTCCAGGGCAAGGGGAGAGACCTTGCATGCATTTGCACTGCATTTAGTCCAGCACAGGCTCAGTCCTCACCAGGGCCTTTAAACACCATTATGATACAGATAATTCAGCAGAAATAAATTGTTTCAGTACAAGCAAGTAACTAATACAGGAATAGGACAGGGATAACAGATGAAGCCCTTCACACCACAGAGAAACTCTTCACAAAATGTCAGTTTAAGCAGTAGTTGTCAAATCAGAAAGTAAAGTTAAGGCCATTACAAATGCAAGACTGAAAATTGTTACCTTCTGATAGAGTTTTATCAGGCTACTTAAAAATGCTTCAATCCCAATTCATAATCAGCAGCCTGGAAAGCCCCAAGTGTGGGAGCAAAGCTGTACTGAACCATGAACCTTTCTGGACTTGTGCAGTTATGATCCACCAAAGGGATCTGGCCAAATTCCGTCCCATCAAAGGCACCATGACAATTGGCAGGGGTTGGCACACCGTGAGGGACACCACCACAGATTATTTATCACAATAACTTCAGGCAGTCATTTATTGTCTGTTTTCAGAAGGACTCCCTGGGCTGGGTGTGGGCCCTCTCAAGAAAAATTTTCAATGACCTAGATAGATAATAACCTTAATTCCAGCACTGAGAAATACTGAATTATACACATTGGTTCATAAAACCTATAGAAAAAAAATTGCATTGACATATATGGCCATATTAGTGTCTTCTGCAATAAATTATGCAGGACTTTTGCAGAATGGGCAGTGAGAAGCTATTTTTCTGTTAATCTGGCAAGACTCATGAATGCTAAATTCACACTGCAATAAAGGACTCAGTTTACAATACCTTTGATGAATAAAATTAAAGAGGTGCTGTGAAGAACAAACCTGTTCCTATAATATAGTCACGTGCAGGACAGCTTAATGTATCTCTATAGGTAATATATTTCATTTCTTTGAGATGCCAGTCATATGTTAATATTGTCAACTTAATTTTGGCCATTCAAAAGACATGGCATCTGGATAAAAACATTCAAAGATTAAATCTTTATATTCAAGGAATCCTATAAATCACAGTATTCAACCTTTTCAAAAGTGATTATTGTCCATTCTGTCTAAGCATTGTTTTAATCTTTAAAAGACTAATATTAGTATTTCCACAACATCATAAATCAAGTCAAAACCAGAATGAGGCAGACAGCAGATATTTACTCTGATGACTGAACCTGTCATGATAAATACTAATGCCTCTTCAGCAAACAGTGCTATAAATGGGAACAAAAATTAAAGGCAAATCAGTTCTGTGCATTTAGCTGAAGACTTCAGAAAAAGGGGCTGAAACTTCAGCAAAAATGGGCTGAGGAGACCCAGGATGAGTTGAATGTCCCTATGAATTCAAAAATTCAAAAAGCTCTCTTCAGCTTTTTTGAAACGACTGTATAAACCATCTTACACAATATTCCTGTAATTTTTTTCATGAGGAAAAAAACACAAAAAAATCCAGATCCATTAGACTTTGCAACACTTTCAGAGAATATACATTTGTTTTATGCAAATGTATGATATTTGAGAGTAATTTGATTTATATTTAACCTTATACTGGCTGAATTACTGAAGTAATTCGTGGGCTGGAAAGGAGTTTAGGTCACTACGTCTTCTGCCCTAGGCTGCAGGCAGAAAAATGCTGTTTTCCACCCTTTTAAAATCAGCACTTCTAAGAACTGAGACAGGAGTTCACAGAAGCAGACACCTCTCAAACTGTGAATTAAAAATTGTCTGCAAATAGATTCTCCAGCAGAATCTTCTTCTACCTCTGTCTAGGACTTTCCCATCTCCTATCAATGAGTTCACCAGCTCTGCCAAGCTCCCACATTCCTCTGGCTGGAAAGATATGTAGGGGAAAAGGGGAAAAGAGAAAAACAAACAAATAAAAAGAAAAAAGGAATAAGATGGGTAAGCTTTAATTATTCTGAAAAGAAGTATAAGTTTTTCAAGTTAAACAAGAAATAGCTGAAATTTTAACTTATCGTGATTGCATATTTTTTAACATTTTGTCTGCATTTACAAAGTGAGCCACCTTCAGCTTTGAAATTTAAAGGCTCAGCTTCAACTTTCAAGATTTGGTCTCTGCAGCCACCAAGACTTGGACTTGTTGCTGACATTAAAGGGAAACTTTTGGGAACCTTTGGGAATTTTTGGGAACCTTTGGGAACTTTTGGGAACTTTTGGGAACCTTTGGGAACCTTTGGACTTGCTGCTGTCAGGAAAGGGAAGATGATGCACGGCCAGTGACTGAGCAGCCACAGGGAGGTGAATTCACACCCAACCCAGGATATTTGTTCAGGGAGGAACAAGCTCCCAACTCCGAGGTGGAGAGGAAGAGCCGCACAAGGGAATTGGTGATTCCTTCTGCATCTCGCTTTAGACAAAACCCTACAGCGTGCCTGCGTGACCTCACCCTTTGGTGCATCAACTCCTTTGAGCCCTCAGCTCTTGCTGTCCCCTTCCCTGCCATGACCACCCTACTGAGGGCCAGCACCCTCCTGGTGGGACAGCGTGTGGCTGCTGAGCTGTCACCTGCAGCACCCTGCCCGTGAGTGGAACCTCCACCAGCAAACCCTGCTCCTACACCGCGGCCATTCACACTCCGTCAAAATTCCT
The DNA here is from genome assembly GCF_021018805.1 of Prinia subflava. Taxonomy (NCBI): domain Eukaryota; kingdom Metazoa; phylum Chordata; class Aves; order Passeriformes; family Cisticolidae; genus Prinia; species Prinia subflava. The sequence goes on from NC_086271.1 coordinate 3,475,081, forward strand.
CTCGCACATGCAAATTTGTACTGTGGACTCCTGGGTTGGTTTAGGGGATCTCTAGGACGTCATTTACACTCCACGGTGCATTGTGGAGCTTTTTTTCATCTTCTTTATCTATTTTTTTTTAATGGATCCAATCCCTGGAGAGTAAGGTCACAAGACCCACTAACTTGTGTTTAGCAACACAAAGGCAACGCTCTGTTCTTGTAAAATTCAGCAAGAGATTTACATAGTGAAATCCCTTGGCAATAGAATTCATCAGCCTCTGGAATTATTGGAAATGAACCAGGGCATGCATTTATCAGAGTGGGCTCCTTCCTTTTTTGCCCTGACAGACTTGCTCTAGGACAGTTTAATTCTTGCTGTTAGAGGGTGTTCAGAGGGCATCAGTCCCACATCACTTAAACTGGAGCTGAGCAAAATGTGGAAAGGAGAGGCTCATTTATGACAGGGGAGGCTGCAAGTGGCCTTTGCTGTTCTGTAAGTCCTGTTTGTTACATTCAGAACTATTCACATTGACAAAGATATTCATATTTTGTGCTATTTTAGGGGTAAAGACTTGAATCACTAAAGCTTCCAAGTAACAAGTGAAGTTTTGTTAAATATTTCCCTTAGAAAATATTTCAGTGCAAAGATCTTGCAAATATTGGTGATGAAGAGGTAATTGCATTATTTCTAAATGAATACTGTAAGTTTTTAGGACTAAACATTGTTGGAAATGCATGTACCATGGTCCTATAGAGACAATTCTTCTAGAAGGAGACTAACTGCCCAAATTCTTGTTTCAGAATTTTTAGCTAATTTCAGTGATACTTTCAGGGTTCAGTAATTTTTAAGAAGGAAACAGGATTTCTTCTCAGCAGCATAGTTGGATGCCCGTGCCAGAATTCTGCAAGGTAATTTAACACAGACAGAAGGAAAATGTTATCAATGATCTCTAAGAACCAATGAAGGACTTTATTGTCATTAACATTTACATCATTGTCCAGAACACAGTTTCTTACTTAAGTTCTCATAACTGTTCTTAGATTGTTGTGTTAATTTCTTGGAAAAAATTAATGGCATAAAAAGTAATAGGATTATGTATATTGTGGAAAATAGCAATTTCTAATTCATTATCTATCTCAGATCTATTTTTATTCAAAATGCTTGGAGCCTTCTTTGGTGTCAGTCATACCTTCCTTGTCATTTGTGTACTAAGCCCATTAAAATATGGTTGAATTTCCAAGTGACTTGCTACTAGGATTAAGTTAATGTGTCTCTAAAGCTACATATCTGATTTTGAGATATACATTTCTTTAGTCTGGAATGCTCAAGATAGGAATAATTATTCTAGGTGCTTGCAGCAGAAACTTCTGGACATTTACTGGTAGAAAAATCAGGGTGAGGGGGAAGGGAGAGAGACTCTAACAGCCCTGGTTACAGCCAGCTATGTGTAATAAAGTCTTTAATTAAGTAGTGCAAGTGAACTCTGTGAGCTCTTTTGGGATGGGAAGGTGGAGAGAGTGGGATTAGAGCCCACAGCTCTAAATCAACACACACAATTACAGGCACATGTGGTGCAAGTGGAATTCAGTAGAAGTTTGAGACATCTGAGGCCGAATCAGCCTCACTGCTATAAAGTTATCCAGTTAAAGGATAGCAGCAGAGGTCATGGCAGCTTATGCCAAATATAAAAATGAGAACTAGAGGCAGGAAACTGTGTTCAGATGTTACCGAGCTTTAAACCTGTTTTATGTCTGCTTTGGGCCTTCCATTTGTCCAGACACTGCACACCAAACCTGCTCTGGCCACATCAGGTACAGCACAGCCTTGTATTTTAACAGCCCTGGAAACAGCAGTGCAGCTGTGTGCCTGTGCTGTGTGGGATACTGGAACGTGTTTGTAAAAACTAATTGGTGGGCATTAATGTATTTATAGCCCCCCTATTCCCATTCTAATTGCAAATCAATTAGAATTCTCATCTTCCATATGTAGAAACAAAATACAAACCCCTCATTTCCACAAGACAGGGTGAGACAGAAGAAACAGGACACAGTTCCCAGCTGTGCACTGCAGAAAGTTCTCTGTGCAATGAACAGTGGCTACTAGGGCAGGATGAAAAAAAACCCAGGACCTTGACTTTATCAAAGTACCTTATCAAAGTTATCTTACAGCCTGGGTTTGAAAAAGGATTCTATACTAAAAATAAAATTTTTAAAAATGCTCTCTGCCCAAGACAGAACACCTTGTCTTTGTCTAAAAGAGAGGACTACATCCATTCCTTAACTCATAAACTTCAGCCCAAAAGATCAACTGGGTCCTAAGGAGGCTGACTAAACCTTTTCTCGAAATCATCTGCTTTAAGCAGGATAAGACTTTCCACAGCCTAAGGGCAATAGGAGGTAAAAAGAGAATTGGCATCAATTTCCAACCTTCAGAAGCAAGCTTTTGACTTTCAAACACACCTTCCTCACTGAGAAAATCTTATAACTGTGTATTTCTTTTATTCATTATTATCTTTTCTAGAAACATTTTTTCTGTGGAACTTACATTTCTGTGCCATATCTGATTTATGAATAAATTCATAAAGATTACTTTTTATTAGCAAATTCCCTAAGTTTTAGAGCAAGTGATATTAAAATCACTTGTACTCCTGGGAAAACTGAGGAAATTATTATAATACAATCTTTACATATGGTATTGAGGCCACATTTGCTGCAAGATGACAGATAAGTACTTATGGACTCTGCATACTGCTAACCACTTAATATCTGCTGGTATCATCATCGTGACAGACAAACAATATTTCTGCTGGTCCCAGCAGTTCAACACTGCCTTTATCCACTGTAGAATACAATACATGTATCCAAGTACATAGATGAAAACAGAATTTTGAATCAGTGCTGTACCTGAAACCATTTATTCTTTTGATCAAGGAGTCTGCTAAGAGAAACATTATTGATCTAGGGTTCAGTGCATCATTGCTGTGTAACTATTTTATGAATATGTGGTCTGATGGTGCAGGGGATCTTGTTTCCATACTGCTGTTAGGGGAATGTGCTTCCAGGGGTTCCCTGTTTTTTCAGAGTGGTAGCTCAGGGATGGAAGGGCTCTCTAGATTAATTGAAAGCTGTCTATGAGGTGGTGGGGAGATAAGGCCATGGAAAAGGGGTGGGTTAAACCTCGTGGACTCTCCAGGTGGACACAGGCGGCAGTTTTTGCAGAGGCAGCCTGACCAAGAAGACAAACCACAGGGACAAGAGACAAGAAAAAATGAAAAGAAGTGGCAAACCAGAGGGACAACGAAGCTGGCATGGACACAGACCATTCCTTGGCTGGAGTTGTATCTGCTTCTTTTTGGTTCCCTTCTACATCCGTGTTTTACTTCATGGAGGTAGCTGAGTAGTTAGTTATCATGAATATTGTTTCTAGGGCTGCTAAGGCAGCTGTGATAAATCACAGGGAAGCCCAACCTGTGCGTGGTGGGAACAGAGTGTGAGTCAGCTGAGGGGTGATGGATTCTGGGGTTATTTATTCCACACGATGCCAGGGTGAGCTGCAAGTGCCGTTGTCCCTGTGGTGACTGCAACAAATCATCTGATTAATAAAGTTTGCGTTTTAAACCCAGCGGTCTCAAAAAGTCAATGTGTTTTGTACTCTTCCCATTTTTCTCTCCTCTTATTTAAAAAAGAAATGGCAGAATGTAAACAGATTTAGCAAGCAGGTAACAAAATGTCTCCACAAGTGGGCATCTAGTAACTAAACAAAAACTCAAATAAGTACATAGTAATTATAGTAGCTAGCTGCCTGAAACAATGTTAATAGTAACATGGAACACCTTGGATGTGGATAAATTTTCACTCAAATTTCTGCATCTAATTAAAGCTTGTTTAGTTCTCCCTATTTCTATTTCCCTTGCAAAATGAGAAGGGAAAGGGAAAAATTCCTGCTTATTTCAGACTCCAGCATCCCCCAGTGTCTGAGTCACACTTTTCCCCAGGTCCAGCAGGGTAAAAACATAATCTGATTCAATCCTCCTCATAGGTAGCTGGAGATGGCTGGGATTTTTGGAAGAGGGACTAATGCAGGGAGATAAGTTCCACATGTCCAATGCAGGGTGGCAAGTTGCTGCTGATTAGTGATCTGCTGTGATGGTAATGCAGCCCAGCCTTGAGGGGATTGCAGCTGATCTCTTTTGAAGATACACAATGTGCCCCTTCATTGACCCAGCCTCTGAGGCTGCACAGCACACTGGCAGTGGAGGGTGGGGACAACTTTGAAAAGCTGTGTTTAAAATTTAGTTTCAAGGAAGACAGTTTCCAGCTAGCACTGTTTTGTTTATTTGCTGGCTTCTAGAAGTGTTGCATTGCTGTGTCAATACTACTGAAGTTAGTAGCGTTAAGGGCAATTTTAAATCTTAAATATCTGGTTTGTTTACACCCTGGTGGTTTAGCAATCACAAGTTTTGACACTGCCTGCTTGCTCGGTTGCATCAGTTGAAGGAATCCTTTCCATGAAATCAGAGAAGTCTGCAAAATCAGACTGAGCTGTGCCATCCCTCACAGAAGTTTGTTTGAATTTACCTGCAGAATTTCACTGATGGGGACTCTGCTGACTTCCTACATATTCATTTCCACTGCTTGCTTTAACAGAGAGATTTCTGCGTCAGAAAAGGTGAACAGAGTTGACATGGATGCTCAGGGAGTAAGAGACAGAAGGACTCTTGGTTATATTTACAGAGGACATCTGTGCTGAAGTTGAACTTGGCTGCAGAGGGAAGCAGCACATTCTCCGTGTCGAGGGAAGAGGAATGCTTTGTTCTCTGTCCCGTGCCCCTCACGGAGTCTCTCAGCTCAAACCAAACAACACTGAGTGAATTAAACAAGTTCATGCTCTCCTCCTACACCAAGACAGCCTCAGCCAAAAGCAGTGGGAAGGAATCATCCTTGGGGTTCACCTGCAACATTGTCACAAATAAATGATGATCAGTGGCTAATTTAAAGTCCCATGTAGCTCCCCAGTTTGAGTTTCTCCAAAAGAGTTTCTGTTAACAAGGCACTGCTGCTACAAGTTCCATCATCACAAGCCCTGCACAGCAGCTAGATGTCAATAAAATGTCCAGAAACATTGTTTTAGTGTGACATGGAAATCACTAAACTAGATTTAAAAAGCAAAGCCTTCCAGCTCCCTACAAGTATTCTACTGTCAGGACCCAATTCAGACATTTGCTTATGAATTATAAACCACGCTAATTTTACACAGCACTTAATTATTTTTCAGAGGGAGAATGGACTGCTGACACATTTGAAACAGGGAGGTTTTACGAAGAAGTTTGGATCCAAGAGGCTGCAGATCTTGCAGGGCACAAACTATTTGTCTGTTGTGCCTATTCCTGATTGAAATCCTTTCAACCAAGCCATCGAAGCTCTGTGCTCTCACTATTCTTGGCTAGCTCAGATGAACAGAAATTTACTGAAGATGGGTTTGGCTGATCTTAGAACATCATAACAGCAGTTCCCAAAGAAGCATGTTTTTCAAGGGATTTTGGTGCTGTTTGTCCCATTGTAACTCCAAATATCTGCACCTCTCTAGGTGCTGCTGCTTTGAAGAGCTTTGTGTGTGCTGCTGTGAGTGAAGGTGATCAAACCCAGCACAAATCTGTGTGCAGGGATGCAGTTTGCCAATCACAATTCCAGCACTGAAGGGCTGTGTGCTGATGGCTGCTGTGCAGCCAACCCACCTGTCAAGAAACAGGGAGAAATTACTTAAAATGGAGAACCCCCGGTGTAAATCAAATATTGATGAAAGGAGGCCTTTAATCACCTGCCTGCAGCTCCACCAGGCACTGTGAGAGTTGATTTCAGACTTATTTACTGAGTTCCTTTCACCTTTTCCCCCTTCATTAATTTGCTGGGAAATGCTAAATGGAGAGATTGTTGCCTAAAGAACAGGTGTTGTTGCAAGCACTGTTGGTTCTGATACTCTTCCTCTCTGCTTCTCTGCTTAAAGGAGACCCTCCCACACATACACACACTGTGCACAATGCATAGATCGGTCGTGGCACTATCTACATAATATTCAACACCATGATATATTTACTCAGTGTTCTTCCAGCTGCATGTTTTAGACCTGCTCATTAGTTTTGACCCCTCTCTGGTTCTTTTTATCTTGGGAGATTTGACCATGGGTGCAGGTACAAGGACAGTTTAAAGCTCCTTTAGACAGGTGGTTTATCTTTGTCTGCTTGAACAGTTCTGGTTAGGGATGGCTGGGGGAAGAAATTGGAAAGAAGAAAGAAATTGGATACATGAAGAGATAGGGCCACAATTTTCCACACAGTTTTAGGGATCTGACTACTAGCCAGGCACACTGTTTTGGCTGGGGACAGTTGCTTTTTTATTATTATTATTTGGCGCTTTTCCTCTGTCCTGGATTAAGAAGGGTTCAAAGCCAAAAAGGAAAGAGAGAATGGAATGAAAACAGCCATGTGGGGGGCTGTGAAAAACAACATTGCTGTGAAGCTGGGATAATAAACAGTGACCCATGATGATCATTGCTGAGCAGCTACAAAAGCACTGGGAAAAAGGGAAACATCACTCAGCTGCAAGAGAGTCTTTAAGTGACTGGTCCTAGGCAGCTGAACATCCGCTCAGATGGTTGGGAAATCAGCAGGGCTTGAGGGAGCCCAGGCATTTTGCTATTAAAAACCTTGATGTCCTCTCAGCACCAATGGCAGGAACACGTCCGAAGGTGCAGAGCATCTGTTCAGCTCCCTCTCCTGAAGCTGGCTGCAGTCTCAGCACGGAGAACATTGAGCTCTTTCCCCCATGCACTTCCTGCCCGATCCAGGATGCTGTCTCCCACAGCAATAAAGGAAATGATAGCCTCCCATATACATTCAAGTAATAATAAAATAAGAAGTAGGTAATAATAACCAGAGCCATATGAAATATGCACTTCATGAACCAAAATTAAACTGGAGAAATGGCTAAGCAGGAAAGGTCAGGGCTCATAAACTGAACATAATCTCCTGTGCTTTACGCCTCCCTCCCCAAAAGCAAATTAAATTTTAATGATTTTTGGAAGCTCTGACTGCTAAATACCATTTCCAACCTTCTGTATGAAATGACAGCATAACCCTAGGGCCAGTGAAAGTGGCCAAGACCGTGTGCTTTTACACAGAGTGTGTTGGATTACTCCCTAACGTACAGAACGTGCATCCTGGTGGGGTGATGCAAGCAGTCAGGACTGAAAGTTCTGCTCAGAGCTCAGGACATGAAGGTGACTGAGAGGACACCTCTTCAATGTCCATCATGATCAGAAGTGTCAGGAGGGTGTCAGGAGCCAAGCAAGGCCAAGAGGAAAAGGCAGAAACTGGTGCACAGGAGGTTCCACCTGAATACGAGGAAGGGCCGAGCACTGGGACAGGTCACAGCACTGTGCAGTGACCGAGCACTGGGACAGGTTGCCCAGAGAGCTGAAGGTTCTCCTTCACTGGAGATATTCCAGAACTTTCTGGACACAGTCCTGTGCTGTGTGCTCTGGGATGGCCCTGATGGGGCAGATGAGCCACTGCTGTCCTTTCCAACCTGACCCGCTCTGGGATTCTGTGATCCCCACTGCTCTAATGCTGACAATGAAAAATCCCTGCTAGAGCAGAAGACAATGGTGCTGTGTTCACTTTACATAAAACTAAACATCCACACTAACTGTAATATGTTGGGAGATAGGCTTAAATTATTCAGCAAAGGTAATTTATTGATATATCTCAAAACCTGCAAATCTTTGCTTCAGAACACAAGGTGTGCTCTTTTTTTCATTTTACTTATTTTTCTCACTACTACTCTATTGATATGAGTATTTAATATTCTGAACTCTATTCAGTGTCCATAAATCAGGATGATAGAAGAAAATGAAAGCCTAAAATGGTTTCTAAGATATTTCTTCAGCTTCAGATGAATTTTTTAGTCTTTTAGTGAAATACAGGTATTAAGCTGGGAAGCGAAACAGCACAAAATTAATGTGGACCCCAGCAAGAAAATCTTTAGGACTCTGGTGTAATATGTCTGGGATAAAGAAAAGGAGCTCAGTCTGAAATACAGTAGAGGCTGTACCTAAATCAAACCACACAAACTCCTTACACCAAATATTTCCTCCACGTTAACTTCAGCTGCAAAATAAACAAACAAAATTGGCAGCAGATTTTAAAAGGGTCGTTGGTGGCTTATTCAGTTCCTTGAACTGGTTATTTGCTTTACTTATTTGTTCCAAGCTTCTTTGTTTTCAAATAAAATGAACACAAAATGCAAGCTAATAGTAGTTTTTAAATTATTTTCAGACAAAAAAAAAAAATCAAACTGGAAGAGTTAAAGCTTTCTTAAAGATATTCGGCACTGACTCAGATGTATTAAATAAATTTGCATGAAAAAAGGATGGGTTTTTTTGAGAGCTTTCTAAGCATACGAAATCATGGCATTCACATTAAAAGGCAAAACTTCAAAGTACAAGCAAACTTCAGCTTTCATGATAAACAAATATTATTTCTAGTGCCAGACTGTACATCACCATTCATTTAAAAATAATCTGCAGTGATGAATCTTTCCTGTTTTACAGAAGAAGAAACAGAAATTAGATTTCACACAGCAGAAAAGTCTGGACTAAAACTTGTTCCTAACTCATCGCACTCTGATGGTTGGACACACTGGGAATTAGAATTAGTGTTTGTACTCTGCGTTGTTCAGAAGTATGGGAAAAGTGACTGGCAGAACACAAGAAAGGCAGAGGAGATGCATGAATAAAAGAAGGAGCCTTTTCTGCTGTGAGACTGTAGTGATGACAATTGCAGAACAAACCTCTCTTTACAGGAATCAGATCATCTCCGGGTCATTATCACGCTTGCAAAACCTCTGAGCATCGCTGACTTTTCACAGCTTTTGTGCTCGCCCATCTGTCGTTGCCTCCTCGAGTTCCTCCCCCGCCAGGGCGGGGAATGGCAGGCAAGGCAGCAGGGAAATTCAGGGGGCTGCTGTGTCGGGGGGTGCGGGCAGCTCGAATTTGTTCTTTACAGACACACGGGCCAGCCGGGAGCGCTCCCGCTGCCCGCAGCTCTGCACCTGGGCAAGCACTGAACACAGCCCGGAACCCTGGGCACTGAGAATTGCAGACTTTCTGTGCTGACAAGCAGTAACCCCCCCAAAAACCACTACATTTGACCTTAGAACAGGCTTCTGAAATTGAGTGATAGCACTGGGATTGCGGGTGTGTAGTTTGAGTAGAAGTGTGTGATATCACAGAGTGGAAAACTTGGAGTTTAAGGGTTTAGAATATAGTAATACATATATAAAGCAAGATGGAGGATTTAGGGCATAGGCTAAGTTCTTATTTTTCACCACCTTCTTCATGGGTTTGGGTAGTATCTTGTAATTGAATAAGAAAGTCTGCATTATGGGCCACAAGAAACTGCTATTAGGTTAAAAGTAAAAATAATTTAGGGGTCATTTCATAATTGGACAGTCTGTGCTTAGAAGACCTTGGAAAGAAATAGAAACAGAGCCATTTTCCATTTCGTTATCTAGAACTCACAACTTGTGAGACTGTACTATAGATGAGAATGAATAAACAGCTGAGCCCCTGCCAGCCTGGCTCTGATGGGTGCTGTGGGCTGTGATCCCTGGAGCTGAGGGGGCAGAGCCCAGGGGCTGCTTGAGGGCACGGGGGAGACCTGAGGTGATTTGGGGTTCCTGAGGTCACTGCAGTCCCTGGTGGGGTTACCTGAGGGGGTTTGGGGTTCCTGAGGTCACTGCAGTCCCTGGTGGGGTTACCTGAGGGGATTTGGGGTTACCTGAGGTAATTTGGGGTTACCTGAGGTGATTTGGGGTTCCTGAGGTGATTTGGGGTTCCTGAGGTCACTGCAGTCCCTGGTGGGGTTACCTGAGGGGATTTGGGGTTACCTGAGGTCACTGCAGTCCCTGCTGGGGTCATTTGAGGAAATTTGGGGTTACCTGAGGTGATTTGGGGTTCCTGAGGTCACTGCAGTCCCTGGTGGGGGTTCCTGAGGTGATTTGGGGTTCCTGAGGTCACTGCAGTCCCTGGTGGGGGTTCCTGAGGGGATTTGGGGTTCCTGAGGTCACTGCAGTCCCTGGTGGGGTTACCTGAGGGGATTTGGGATTACCTGACGTGATTTGGGGTTCCTGAGGTCACTGCAGTCCCTGGTGGGGGTTCCTGAGGTGATTTGGGGTTCCTGAGGTCACTGCAGTCCCTGGTGGGGGTTCCTGAGGTGATTTGGGGTTCCTGAGGTCACTGCAGTCCCTGGTGGGGTTACCTGAGACCATTTGGGCTTACTTGAGGTCATTGCAGTCCCTGGGGGGGTCTGCACACACCTGAACTTGGGGGTGAAGTAGAAGGTTCAAGGGGGAATTATTCAAGGATGGCAGCTCGGGAAGGTTGTACCTTCCCCGTATCTCAGGTTCCGAGAGGGGGCAACAGGAGGCACTGGCAAAATGCCCCGGAAACGTAGAGCGGGCAGCGAGGGGTTGGATTGGGAAGGGTCGGTGGAAGGGGGAGTGGAGAAATCTGGTCCAGGCAAATGGCAGCGGGAGGTGATGTGATAAGGAAAGAACAGCGGGGACTGGGGAGTTCTCTGCCTTATCTTCAAAATCTGCAGCCTGATAGAGGGCCAGCTGCAAGTCTTGTATTGTCGGCTGCCAGGAGAGGGAAATCCGGGAGGTGTTACTGCCCCACAGGCCTCCCTGGGTCATGATGGGGCCAGGAGGGGGGACCTGGGGCTGGACAGAGCTGGAGAGGTTGGAACGGGGGCTGGGGGGGCTTTGGGGTGTGAGGGACAGGGAGAGATTGGGGTGTGAGGGATGGGGAGAGATTGGGGTGTGAGGGACAGGGAGCGCCTTTGGGGTGACATGTAAGAGACAAACCATGGCCACAGCCTGGCCTGGTACACGAAGGGATTTTGTTTGTGTCACTGGGCATACGAGTGATTTTACAGAGAATTTGGTGGCTGTGGGGCTGAGAGCCCACAGGCAGCAGGAGCAGGGGATGGAGAGGTGGCAGAGTGCCTGGGCCCCCCAGGAATGGGTTAGAAAGGACAGCAGGTGTGTGATAGGTGTGAAAGAAGGGATGAGGAAAGGCCAAGGTACAGGCCAGGATAATGGCACAGTTTTTACAGGCCCTGATGGGAAAAAGTGCAGGGAGCCCCAGGACCACAGGGCAGGGGCAGCCTCCAGGACAGTGACTGGGAAGGAATCAATGTGCCCTTTGTAAAAAAGAACATAAAACTGGATTGTTGAGGGTGTCAGGTTCTGCTGTTTGAGCAGGGCTCACCACACTGGAGCCCTTGTTGCACCAAGAAGTGTTTCCTGCTAGTCCTGGAACTTCTGTGTCTGATTTGAACTCTGTGCCAAAGGGGGAACAATCGTTCAGGTGTTCTTTTGCTCCGTGGGGAAGATGAGCAGGTGCCTTTGGTTCAGGCACTCCTGTGAATGTGTGTGTGGGAATTACCCCAGTGAGTGCAGCCACAGTGCCCCTGCCCATTCCCTTCAGACACGCTGCCCTGGGCTGCCAGAGGCCAGGAGGAGCGGGGCATGAGCTGGCCTGGGCCCACTGCCTTGCTTTGTGCTTTTGCTAACAATATTCACTGCTTTGGGTTCTTTAACCCAGTTCAGGGCTCTGCACTGGCTGTGTGCAGCTGAACTGAAGGGCCACCACGAGCCAGGGGAGCTCTGCCTGCTCAGATCCTGCTGTTGAGGAGAAGAGAGGAACGAGGGCCCAGGCTGGGAGGGAGCTGTGGAGAGGCTGCTCTGCACCCCTGCCCCAGCCTGGCTCTGATGGGTGCTGTGGGCTGTGATCCCTGGAGCTGAGGGGGCAGAGCCCAGGGGCTGCCTGAGGGCACGGGGGAGACCTGAGGGGATTTGGGGCTCCCGAGGTCACTGCAGTCCCTGGTGGGGTTACCTGAGGGGATTTGGGGTTACCTGAGGTGATTTGGGGTTCCTGAGGTCACTGCAGTCCCTGGTGGAGTTACCTGAGGGGATTTGGGGTTACCTGAGGTGATTTGGGGTTCCTGAGGTCACTGCAGTCCCTGGTGGGGTTACCTGAGGTAATTTGGGGTTACCTGAGGTAATTTGTGGTTACCTGAGGTGATTTGGGGTTCCTGAGGTCACTGCAGTCCCTGGTGGGGTTACCTGAGGTGATTTGGGGCTCCTGAGGTCACTGCAGTCCCTGGTGGGGTTACCTGAGGTGACTTGGGGTTCCTGAGGTCACTGCAGTCCCTGGTGGGGTTACCTGAGGTGATTTGGGGTTCCTGAGGTCATTGCAGTCCCTGGTGGGGTTGCCTGAGGTGATTTGGGGTCCCTGAGGTCATTGCAGTCCCTGGGAGGCTCTGTCTCTGTTAATGAGCTATCAAGTCTCTCAGCATGACTCAGAAATGACATCATCCCATTGTGAGATGCTCCGCCCAAGGGGAGGAACCAAGCACCTGCCTGGGTATAGCTGGAGGCTTTGGCACACCTGAGCATTGTTTTCTACTGGATTCTCAGAGGATGAGAGCTACAGAACTACCACTGGATGTGCAGAGGAAGACCAGGGCCTTCTACGGGATCACTGCTTCCACAGAGTCCACTTCTCTCACTTCAGGAGGACTGCAGCCACCATTTAATCACACTGCTACCACCACCCTGACCGACAGGCTGCCAGGTTGTATGCTGACTCTGACAGTGTTTCTGTATTATTGCATTTAGTTTTATTTTCCCATTAAAATGTAGTTATGAATTGGAATCTCCCACTAGTTTACTTTTCGATTAGTACATGTTTTGGGACCCAACATGGGGTGAAGTCAGAATTACAGTTCTGTGTCACAAACACCCCCTGTTCCCCACGGTGCTCCCTTGGCTCCCATGCCTTGCTCTCTCTGTTTCTCTGCACAGGGGGAACTCCCTGCCTGCTGTAATGCTCTCCTGTGAACAGGGAATGGTAAGAAAATGGCTTTATTGGTTTGTTGTGTCTGCTGCATGATAATCTCTAAGGCAGTGAACATCACTAGAAATATGTGCTCAGTTCTGTCTGCTTGTCCTGGCCTGGGCTGCTAAATCTGAGTCGTCCTCAGCAATTGCACCCAGCCCTGGGGGGAAGAAGAGCAGAGAGGGGTTTCTTCAGCCTGTCAGGCCTGGCACAGTGGTTTTTGAGAATGCTGAGTTCCCTCTGGGTGTCAAAGGTGGCACAATCCTGCTGTGAGTTGTGCTTTGTCTCCTCTGTACAGCTGCACCGTGCGCACCGTACTCAGAGACAGAGCAGAGAGGAAAAGGAACCAAAGGAACTTCCCTGTCCCTGGGATCAGGAGGATCCAGGAAGCTCTCAGCCTCTGGGGTGGCTGCTGGTGAGTGCAAGGGGTGGGTGCCTTTGTGGAGAGGCCCTCCAGGTGCCCCAGGGAGGTGGGGCACAGTGGAACCAGGTGTGCCCTGCCTGAGGGAGCTCCTGTGCTGGAGATCCTCTTCCCCAAGAGCCCTGCTGGTGTCCAGTGCCCGGCACAGAAGGGCTGGGATTGGCACAGCCTGGGCCAGAGATGTGCTCTGGTACTGGGGGAACTGCAGGGCAGGGAAGGAGGGACAGGCTGGGAGCACTCTCAGCAAACAGGAATTCACAGGGACACTGTCACTGCCCTGTCATGGCCCCATGTCTCACCCATGGAGACAGAGCTGGCTGAGCACGTCCACAGCTTGACTGGGGAAGGCACCAGGAACTGGGAAAGGAGCTCAAGGAAGGAATTTCCCACATCCCAGCAGAGCCAGCAGGAGCCGCTGCCATCAGGAGCAGATGTCTCCCAGGCAGGAGTGAGGATACATTGCACAAGGTAAGCCCTGGTTTTTCCTTCAGGAACAGGGGATGGAAAACCCAGGCAGGTGAACTGGAAAGAGGAACATCTTCCACAGGAACTCATCCACAGCCAGTTCTGTGTCATAGACAGAACTCTGGATGGCACAGGAATGATAACAGGACTGATTCTCTTGAAGGGACCCCAGGAGGGGAGCAGCGTGTACCTGACCAGCATTGGAGGGGCCCTGCCTCTGGCCAGGGGGAGGACAGGGGCACTGGGATCTTTGTGTGGATCCTTGGCCTGGACCTCTGACCACAGAGATCTGGGCTCAGCTCTGGTGGACACTGAGGCCATGCAGCTAGGTGGGAGTGGAGCCCCTTTGTGTTCCTGGGGGCAGGAGGAGCCCAGCAGCTGCAGGGGTTTAACTGGGACCAGGGGCAGGAACGCCCCACCGTGCCTGGCCCAGAGGCCCCGAGCACCCTGGGCCCAGGCTGTGCCAGAAATGGGCATTCCAAATTCCCCAGGGACACCGCTGGGCTCGTGGGGGAGCTGCTGGTGGGACAGAGGGCAGCAGACCCCTGCACACCCTGCCTGCCCTCTCAGCTGGGCCCTGTGCTGGGGCTGCTGGGAGCTGAGAACAGCAGGGACACAGGTACACAATTCTTCTCAGAACAGGAATGTGCTGAACAACACCTCAACAACGACAAAGTGCTGCGCTTTTTTTTTTGGTTTTTTTTTAATGAAAACAAAATAAAAACCTAAACAAGACTTGTCTCAGCGTGTCTCTGTGATTCCCACCCAGGAGATGATTTGGGCACTGGGCAGCCCAGGGGAGCTCAGCAGGGCTCCGGGGCAGCCCCACAGGGCAGTGCCCGAGTCCAGTGGGCAATGGGAGTGAGCACGGCCTGCCAGGGCCTGAGGGGGGTCAGGGCACCACAGAGGGCGGCAGGGAGGGTTTCACACTAGTGCAGGGTCATCTGAGGCCCTCATCAGGGGTAATCTAGGTCACAGGGGTCATTTGAAGGTAATTTTGGGGTTACTCTAGGTCATAGGGGTCATTTGAAGGTAATTTTGGGGTTACTCTAGGTCACAGGGGTCATTTGAAGGTCATTTTGGGGTTACTCTAGGTCACAGGGGTCATTTGAAGGTCATTTTGGGGTTACTCTAGGTCATGGGGTCATTTGAAGGTCATTTTGGGGTTACTCTAGGTCATAGGGGTTATTTGAGGTCACAGGGGTTACTTTAGGTCATTTGAGAATTTTTCGATTTTCAAGAGGTTACTTTAGGTCATTTGAAACTCCGATTTGGGGTCATTTGAAGGTCATTGTGGGGTTACTCTAGGTCACAGGGGTCATTTGAAGGTCATTTTGGGGTTACTCTAGGTCACAGGGGTCATTTGAGGTCACTAGTGGGGTCACTCTCGGTCTCAGGGGTTACCCGAGGCCATTTGAGCCTTTTCAGGTTGTTCCGGGGTCCCTGAGTCCATTTGGGATTGCTGGAATGGGAAGCCCAGGTGGAACCGAGGCTGCCTCTGGACTTTGGTGCCCCAAAGCTGCAGCCAGGCCTGCAGGACGAGCAGCCAGCACAGCTGGACATGGGGGACGTCACACGGGGGTCCAGGGCTCCAGAGCCCCCCACATTTGGGACCTCTCCACTGGAAGAAAAGGATGGGAGACGTGGGCCACCAGTAGCCATGGGCAAGGACTTGTAGTGATTAATGAGCTTATACAAACTGTAATTTTATTTGTCATGTTTATTTTTGTTCTCTGGATTTGCTTGCCACACTGTTTCAAATGTTCTTCAGGTTGTTTACAAGTTAATAACTAGGGTTTGTAAAGACAAAGTGAGAAATAAGAAGAGGAGAGATTGAGAGGAAAGCTCCTGTCTTTACAAAGAGTTTGAAGGGTGAAGCTGTGGGTGCTGATGTCTTTGAAGTGGGTCTTAATGTCTCTGTTGATTTCAAGCAGCAGGTTTGTTGCAGAGCCAGACAGGCTTGTACGCTGGTTGACTCTCTCCATTTATTCCAATAAAGTTTCAGGACTCCTCTGTTTCCTTTCTGGACATGAACTTCTGGCCTTTGTGGATTTTCCTGATGCTGGAAATTGCTGTACCTTCTATTCTCAACTACTTGTGGAGGCAATGGAAATACTATACCTCTTTAGAACTGCTCCTATTCGTTGATTTCTCTTGAAATATTTCACCTGTTCAAATTGTAACAGAGCCCCAAACATTTTTTTTTTAATCCATGACAAACATCTCTCAAGAGATGGAACTACTGCAGTTCAGGAAGCTGCAGGTACTCCCCTCATTCACCTCCTCTCTGCTGGCACAGACAGGAACCTGCATCCATCTCAGCAGCCTTACCTTGACATCTCTGCAGAGCCCACCAGCATCCGGAGTCACTCTGCTCCTCTGCTCTGCCACCAGCACTTAATCACCGTTGTTACAGCCCCTGCTGTGGTTATCACTGAACAGTAATTACAGCTGCAACATTCCCCTCCCAGGCAGGAGGATATTTGTCCTCTCCCCTCACCACACCTTCCACAGAAATTTCTTCTGTTTTGAGACCTGGCAGTAACGTGGGGTTTGCTGCTGAAAGTCTCAAATGTTTGTTTTCTGCTTGCTCACTTGCAATATCTGAGGTGCTGGTGCCTGGCAAAGCTGTGCCTCTGCACCATCAAGCATTCTGCAAGATGTGACAAGACAGTCTAAAAACACCCAAATTCCCACTTTTCCCAGGACTTTTAACTTGCTGCTAATCCATGTGACTCCTTTTCAATGAGATCATCAGATCTGAGAAACAAACCCTGCATTAATTTTGCATCTTATAATTCTGGCAACTTCAGCTTTTGCTACTGCTCTGAGTTGGACTTGTTTTCTCCTTTTGACTTCACAATTCTTTCTCACTTATGTCTTTGTAAAGGTACATTTATATCTACATGGATTTGCACCATGAGTTTTGCAGCACATTTCTGGGGCAATGTGCTCCATCCATGTATTATAGGCCTCAGAATCACACACTGAACTAAAAATTTATCCCAGAGACAAGATGCTGCATTTCTTGAGGCTGAGAATTGATGAGGAATGGTCCTGCATCCCTGGTTTTTACTTGTGGTTTATGGGGAAAATAAAATTTATGCTGATAGATTAGAAACATTTGAGGGTTAATTTGATTTCATTCAGAATTTAGTATAATTTTCACTTACAAGTCCAGGAGGAATATCTATCTATATTGAAGGATATGTAAAATTGATCATAACTTACTGGAGATAAAGAGGTTTGAAGAGCTCCTCCACAGTTCAGTCTTGAATCCTTGCTGGAAATTAAGGACATGGAACTTCCCTATGAAGACAGGCTGAGAAAGCTGGGAATTTTCATCAAGCAGCACTCACCATGCTTGCTTTAAGGGAGTCACTACAAAGAGAACAGGTGTTTTATTAATTTCAATTTTTTACAGAACAAATGAGGTATTTTTCCTTTTATTTGGCACTTACATGATGGATAATCCATCTTCAGACAGCTACATTTCAGGTCCATATCTTATTAATAGAGATAGACCTTAAATTCAATATTCTAAACTGCTCTAAGCAGCATTTCTGTCTCCATGTTGATTACTTGAGAGCCTGATTTTTAATCACAGACAACTTAAAGTGCATTTCAGTTCACAGTGTTAGAAATTGGGTCAAATAAATAAAACACATGACATGACTTTTCAGGATGGTTTACATGTACCATAAGAAATATAAATCTGTCTGTGATTTATGCCATAAATGCTTTTACAGTTAAATACCAGCAATGCAATGAAAGCAAATGCAAAACCTTGAGATTTGAGTCCTAAAGATTTAGAAATTATTGACTTACATTTTTCTGTACAAGTCTCCCAACCAATTATTGTAGGTCATTTTGACATTGGCCACATAAAAGAGAGCTGGAATTCCTTAGTTCCTACACAAATTATACTGATTGCATCTACCCTGACGTAATCCACAATTCCATTATTTCTTCCTTTACTGAGCTTTCCTCTCCAGCTTCTTACATTTTTTTACCATAATTTCACAATCTTTGCCTTGGGTGTTTGGATGTTTTGTTGGTTTGGGGTGGGTTTTTGTTGTTTTGGGGTTTTGGGTGGGGTTTTTTTTGAGGGGGGTTGTATGGGGCAGGGTAGCTGCTGAGCATTCTCTTCAAAGAGGTTTTTCCTACATTAAGGGCAGTTACTAAGTTATTATGCCTTTTAAGAGTGGGAAGGGCTCATAAAACACAAATACACCCATCAATATTTACCTGAGCAAGAGGGGAGGTTGGGAACGGGATGCAGTTTAACTTAAGTTTAACAGTGTTCCCAGTTGAGGCCACATCAAGCAGAAATATCCAGTGTTTGTCTCCATGGACAATCACACTGACAGTGTTTTGCAATCAAAAAAAAAGCAAGAGGTGCCAACACAACAAGCTCTGTCTCCACCTTGCCTGATACAGTCCCCTGACACCGCCCCATTTCTGTGTTCCCCCTATTAAATTGTCCTTGTCCAGGCTGCTCCTGTCACAGATCTCTGGAGCAGCTCCCATCTTTCAGAGCAGGATTACTTATCCTGTGGCCTTTCTCTCTTTCACAGATGTCTAAACCCATATACACCTGTCGGATTTCTATCAGCTCCTTCCTGGGGACACCTAATCTATCTGTCACTGGCAATCTGCACAACAGCCATGAGAGGCAGGAGCCATCCTGCTAAATGCAGCCTGTCCTGGCTACCTGCAGCCAGGATAACATTTGATTCCTGGCTAAACAAACACCTCAATCACTATTTTTACACATATGAAATGCACAGTAGTAGATAGTTCATATTTTATGGTTCTGCACGCTTCTGTTCTAGCATGGGGTGGCACACAGGCAGCAGAAAACCCGGGGGTGTCACACAGAGCACTGGTGTCTGCCCTGTGCCTTTAAAAACTGACCACACATCCCATTACAGGAATCCCGTAAATGTCAGTCAAGGCATAATTAGTGTCTGCAAAGGTACTTCCTGGCAATAATTGATTTCTCAATCCAGATCCCAATCTGCTCCACTGATATTCTTTAATGACTTTCTGAAGTCAGTGATAACAAATTGGATAAGAAAAGATGTTTTTGTCAATCTGGAGGGCTCACAGGAGACACAAAGGCGGAGTTAACGTGGTGCTGTTGCCAAGAGTGACTGAGCAAACACTGTTTGCAATTACAATTCACCTCCCTAACTTCGTTTCCAGCAAAGCAGCAGCACTTTAAGTTTAATTATGGCAGCCCCAGAGTAAAGCAGAAGGAGGGGGAAAAATTGCTTTCCATCACTTATTTGTTCTTCTGTCTTTCACACTTCTCGGCAAACTCCATCATGTAATTAAACTCTAAAGGCTGTTTGCTGACAACCTGTGGTCAAAGATGATCATGGTGCTCCAGCCAGGTCCCCTCCTTCCCACAGTGCCAGGTCCTGCCAAAGTGCTTCCTGTGCACAAATTACTGCACATCCAAACCGGGTCACTGGCAGGCAGGCTGTGATGTGAGCGTGGCTGGCAAGTTTGAAAAGCTTGCCATTACAATTGCTTAATGAGGAACTACGTTAATAGCCTGTTCCTCCCACACCTCACATCCCGAGGAAAGGGTAAATTCAGCCATTAGAGTGGCTGGAAAACACCGGTATCTCATTTCAAAATTCCACTCAAATTCACCCCTAAGAGTAATAAGCTGCTGTGGCCTCTAATTCCAATAAAAGCAGTATATAGTATGGGGAGGGAGAGCTGGGGTCCCCAAGGGAAGGGGAACTCCAGAACATTTTCAGACATCATGGGGAAAAAATTGAATTACAAAGATTTGGGAACCTTAATGCCATAAAAAGCAATCCCAAGATTGTTTTATATTGCTTTCCAGCTTATATCTGCACACTGCAATATACCAACATATAAACTGATTTTTCTTCTACTACTGAAAAATCAAATAAATGAAACAGAGACTCTTGAAGGACATTCTACAGCGATCAAAGCTTGCCAAATTTCAATCCTGTGAGTAAATTGAGACAAGGGACACAGTCCTGTCATTTGAACAGCCTTCTGGCTCTACCTGGCTGCCTCTCTGTGGCTTATCAGCCTAGAAAATGAGAACATTCTGGGTCTAAAGTGACAGGAGAAACAATTAAACACAGAGTGGGATCTAGGATGAGCCAGAGGAACCTTTGGATCCAGACAAAATCATAGTCAGCAACTCCCCCACCCACTGAGCACTTACTGTGTATGAAGAAACAGCTGGCAGAAACAAAGGCTCCAAGCTGGGAGAGATCTGGCTGCCGTTTGGATTAGGTGCAACCCCGTGGAGGAAAAAAGGGATTCTTCTCCTCACTTCCCTTTAAATACAACACCTGTGAAATTTCTGGCAGGTGTAGGGTGCTGGGGCCAGCTGCAACCAACTTGGGAGAGCCTGGTGAGGACTGGTCCGTGTCAGGGAGCAGGCAGAGAGCCAAGTGTCAGAGGTGACAAAACAAGGTGGCTTTTGCAGAGACCCACAGGGTCAGCGCAGGTGTTTGTGCAAGTCAGAAAGATGCTGAGGGCTGCTGAGGTAGAAAGTGAGCATGGAGAGGAGAAATGCCCCAGGAATTTTGGGAATATTCACTCTCCAGCTGGCTCTGCCTCACCCCAGCATCTCTGAGCTCCTGCTCTTTGAACAAGGTTTCCTTGTTCCAGTTTGGCACTTTTGTTTGCTCTAAGCATGGCTTTAAAGCTAGAAAGTGGCTGATCACTCTTGGTGAGCTCACTTTGAAGAAAAGTCTCCCACCAGGACTGCAGGGAATCACAAACACTTCTCAAACTGCCCTGGGTGTTTGCAGCAGCAGTCCCAGCTGCTCCCTGTGAGCTGTGGCAGCCTGGGGATGCCACCCCTGCAGCCCCTCTGTCCCTTGTCTCAACCTGGAAGGGGCTGAGGCACGGGGATGATGCATGATGGTGATGACTGATGGATATAACCCTTCTGCCCCTCCCAGTCCTGCATTTGGCATTTTTCTCCACCCAGGCAGGAGTAAGTGGATGATTAAGGTGTGTCCCTGTATGCCACAGGCTGATGTAGAGACCCCAGATGCAAACATCACCACTGTGGCCCTGAGGGCAGTCAGACTTTGCTTCTCTAGCTGCTTAAATCCCTGTCCACCTGATTTTTCCACCATTTATGAACCCTCCCTCTGTTCCCAGCATCTGGGTTTCAAATTCATACACATTGTGTTGCCTGTAGTTTTCTTTAGTCCTTGACATGTTAGTTAATCTAATGTCAATTAAACTGCTGGGAATGTCAGCATCTTAATTTTCTGGGAAGCTGCTTGCTTCTCAACACATTCTAATCTTGAATTTCAGCCTTTTTTCTTCCAGGCCTGGACCTTTCCTAAGTACACATAGACAAAAGCTCCAAATTATCCTGTGGTTTGGTGATTCTGAGCAAAATGTGCCCTGGGGCTTAGCCTGAGAACATCAACTCATTTTCTTTAGTGACCCGAGACAGATAACCAGAGGCTGCGTTTCCAAAGGTGAAAGGCTGCTGTCACTAAGCCACTGCAGCAACTTAATTGAATGTTTTCTCCCAGCACCAGCAGCAGAGGCTGCTTTTACTATTTGTTCAATGCTGGGATTAGGATGGAGTATTTGCCCGGCTTGTCTCCGAACAAAAACTGTAAAAGAAAAAAAAAAATGTTTGCAATTCCTTATTGAGTGCCATCCTGACATATCCAAGGGTCATTTGCACAGTTTTCCAGCCACTCTGGGTCAAAACTCATTTCTGCTTTGGTGAATCACAGTCAGGATGGCTTTGTTACATGTTATGACCTGCCCCACATCCACAGATCATCAAACATTTGAATTAAATAGCACAAACACCATAGTGCTTTTTATTTCTCTTCTTTTTTCCCACAGAGCCCTTGCATACTTGGGGTTTTTTTTCCCTCTTTTTTCCTTCCCATTCAAAGGCAGCTATAAAGGCTTAATTCATCATATTTTGTTTCCATTAGGCTTGGGATGGGATGGGGTGTTTCTCTGGGGTGGGGAGCCTGGAGAAGGAGTCTCAGGATGTTCAATAATTTCCCAGTGGGGCTGTGCAGATCAGCTCACAGCCTCAACCTGAGAACGTTCGCTGCTCTTCCCCGCCCCTTTGCACGCACACCCTGCTAATGGAGATGGAGGAGAGATAATCAGAGAGGGAACAGGCAGCTCTTCACCATTTGTGAGACTAATGAGCCCCTTCATTTAGTCTCATTATAAATATGTCACCTCTGGCACCAGCCTTTGGTTCTGTTCCTAGCTACATCAACATCAATTTCGAGGCACGCTGATGCATCACTAACACACACGACAGCCAAACCTCTCCTTTCCAGCATTTTTTTGTCATTGTAGTGTCTGAGACCTTCCCCTCCTCACTGCTCCCCCCCTCAAGAGGCAGAGAAGCCCAGATTGAAAAGTAATGAGACTATTAATTAGAGCTTCTCTAAAGGAAACCTATCCTGACTGGGTGTTGTCTCTCTCTCACTCTTTGTTCCAGCCGTGTTCTGTGAGATTAATACTTGTTTATACAGATTAATACAATAAATTAATATCTCCAGCTGGGGGTGGGGGGGGGGGGGGGAAATCAGCCTGTGTAAAAAGCCTGATTATTCCTGAGGTGGACAGTCCGGGCTCATTTTGTGGAGACACAACTATTTTGTCTTCTTTGCACCTCTTTTCTTCTTTAAAAGCCACGTTTTAGGGCAGTTGCTGGGTGCGGCAAGGAGGAGACACAGAAATGTTTCGTAGGCTGCTCATCAATTTTGGCTGTTCACACACTGTCCAGGCCATGGGGGTGGGAATCTGTTTCCTCAGCAATTTAGAGGTCTGGCTGGAGAGAGTTTGTAGCCTCCTGTCCAAGAAAATGCAACCCTCTGTCGAGATTTTATAGTTCAACCACATGCATTGAGGACTGAGCAGATAATGGCTGATTTTAGCTCAATTAATCTCTTTATTGAGAAATGTAAATGTAACCACAGTACAGATGAACAATGCAACACCAGGTTATGTTCTACTGTCATGGATCAAAGTACAAGCTGTCCAGGACATCAAGTTGTTCATTTGATTATTACTGTTTATATTGTGCCTTTTTAATCTAAAAAAACCCCCTAAATCAGAGCTGATTATATTCTTCCTGTCTGCCAAATATCTTAAGGAGACACCTGTCTGTGATATTAATGACACAATGCCTTTAACTAGCTGATCTTTTAAGAAATAAGATTTTTAACTTCTCAAGTAACAGCATATTATTTTAGTTTCCCTGTTAGCAACATCTAAAGTGAAGAGGATCTAGCTGAAGGTTAGAAAGTCAATTCCTTTAAAGCTTTTTAAAAAATCTAAATCATGAAATTTTCCCAAAATGTTAAAAGACCAATAATTTTTCTGAACAAATCGATAATTTTCCAGGCAACTTTATAGGTATCTTTGTTTCATTAAAGCATACAGCATGCACCAAAAGTTTGTTTTTTAATAAAACCAGATATCTTCAAACAGAAATAAATACAACTGCTGAAATTAGTGACATTAAAATTGTATTGTTATTAAAAACAGCAGCTAAATATTCCCAAAGCAGAATTTTCAAAATTAAAAAGAAAAAAATGGTCAGTAAAATGAATAAATTCAGAATGCCAAGATGAATCCCTGCATTCAAAAATTTGGTACATTCCCTCAGCAAGAAATTTCAGTTATTTTAATGGAGTCCTACTATTAGACTTGTGAAAGTCTCTCTTGCTTGTAAAAAATGACAAATGGTAAGTGCCAGATCTGCTTTGGCAGAAGGATTCCTCCTTTCATCTTCTAAACACAGGCTGCTCTGGCTGGATCTGAAAGCCTGGCCTGGTTGCAGCAGTCCCAGCCAAACACTGCCTCAGTATCTAAAATCTCTTTCCTGAAGGAAACCTGCAGAGAATATTGACAAATACATCTAATTGGTAACCTTCTTGTTCAGGCACAATCTGGATTTAGACCGGGATATGGATTTGAAAAATAAATATTCTTTGTGATAATGAAGAAAAGGGCTGTGCTTTCCTCTTCTCCTGGATATGTCCGACAATGTGCTGAGCTCAGTTTGCTGCTGTCTCACAGAACGGAAAAAAATGTGGTTTCTTCCTCAAAAGATGCAGCTTTCCACACCTTATTACTGATCTGGAAGAAGAAAAGATCTATTTTATTCCCTTGAGACACCTAGCTGTGGTATCCTGTCAGAAAATATCAAGACATCCAACAAATATAACCACAAATAATTAGTCCTTGGGTGAGGAGGAGCTGGCAGCTGAATGCAGCCAGAACAGAGGCAGTATTTGCAAAGTTCACAGCACTGTTGGCCAGCTCAGCTGTTGGACTCTTTCTGGTCAAAGCTTTCAGGAGAAACACCTCGTGGTGGAGCTCTCTAACACAGCTCAAATAGCCGGGGTGATGATCTCACTGTGCTCATTCCTGGTCCTCTCACCTCCTGGCTGAGCTGCATTAATGTAAGACATGTTTGAGAAATGCTTTCTGGTTTTTATTGCATCACTGCTCTGAGCAAGCACACACCAAAGCATACAGCTTGTTTTCCTAAAGGAGAATTTAAGGGTACTCTGTAGGATCTACTGCAGGGCCTACCACTTGCATTGGCTTTGGATTGAAAATCCATTTCTTTTGCTTGACATCACTACCAAACTCTCAAACTACTTTCCCATTAAAATCTAACAAGAGTAACAACAAAGGAAGAGGCTGTTTTGTTATTCCTGGTAGCCCCAAACTGTGTCTTGCTTGCTGGAATGACGAGTAACTTTCAATTCAAGGCATTCTGCTTCCTTGTCCTTCAGCAAAGCAGAGAAAAACCCCATTGTAAAAGTGACAGGTTAAAAAGATTTTAGTATCTTCCATAAGAAAATTGTTATAATTCCAGCAGCTCTGTTCATGAGTTTTATAGGCAGCTTTCTAGGCAGCAGAAATGTGTGAATCTCCTGCCCTGAGACCTCCTCTGCTTCCACCCAAATTTGAGTCTTGCACCTGCCTTTCCATCTTAATAACTGATGGAAAAATCTCACATCCTATCCCGAGGAAACATTGAGGGAATTGTTAACCACAAAAGTCTTTGCGCTTTGACCTTATTCTCTTATTTCTGTTTTTCAATTTCTTGCACCTCTTATTAAAAAAGAACCTTTGGCAACAAGAAATGTCACTGTCCTTAGCAAGTATCACAAGTGCCACAGAGAATAGGAAAGATGGCTTTGTCATAACAAAACAAGACTGAGAAATGCTTACCTCTCATTATTTTTTGCTGTTGTTGTCTTGTGACCTTTATCACCAAATGTAAATCTTCAAACCAGTTTGTCAGACATGCACTGGAGATTGGAAAGAAGCCATGTAGAAAATCTTTGTATCAAACAGAATAATACAAAGAAATCTGAAAGCAGTCCAGCTCAGAGCTCTACAGATAAAAGGAATAGTGAGAGAGGGGGATATTAGTTGGTCTGGATGAAAATAAAAGGGTTGGTTTTTTTTTAATTTCTCTAAAATCCTCTAATTCCATTTATTTAAACAGAAAAAAAAAATCTAGCCTTGTTTCTGTCCTTGGCTACTAAGCCCTAGATGTTTAGCTGTAGAACACTTTATAACATCTATTTCACCTGACAGAAGCCATAAAACTTTCCTAACTTCCTTAACAAACTTAAAACTACAATAAAATCTCCAAAACTAGAATTATTGCCAAGAAACCAATAAGGCACTTTCCTGACATTGCAGGAAAAAATTCAATAAAAGCCCCAGCTAAATCTAAGCAGCCTACTGTGTCCATACCACAGGAAAAAAGGCAAAAAAAGAGCAAAATCTAAATCCTACCAATCTGAAGGAAGAAGTCTTCTGCAGCCCCAAATTTGACAGTTATATGGTGTGAACTGGGTAAAAAAATAACAATCAGTGCCTGAAATGTTAGGGTTTGGGGAGTACTGGGATGCTCTATCCTTTTATCATCTCTCTGTAATCTTTTTCAGGGGATCAGAGCAGAACAGGCAGAGAAATATTCTGAGGATATGAGGGAGGGAGAAGGAATGAGGGAGGAAAGTGATGGAAACCTTGGAAGATGGGACATTACCAAACAAACAGCATGCAAAGAGCAAGCCCAACAGTTTCAAGTCCTTTCAACAGCAAAATTTCTTCTCCCAGTCTCAAGAACTCCAGCTCAAAATGGCTCATATTCTGCCAAAGAGAATCTCCCCTCTTCTGATTATTAGCAACTTTCTAATTTTGAGTCTAAATTTATTCATTACTCCATGCTACATAGTTATTTTTTAACTGTCTCTTCCTCCTTAGTGATAATTATCCCTCAGCTCTAGATGCATTTACCAACATCTGTTCACTCATCTTTCCTCTGGCTGTTTTCATAAGCAAGTTCTCTTTTCATAAGAGATAATAATCCATTCATTTCATCATCCCACGAAGTTTTGTTCTGTGTCCGTTTTCCCCTTCATTTTTTCGTTCTTCAGAAACCATGACCAAACTATTTGTATTCTGATTTCTTTCTATATTTTCCTATCTGTTCTACAATTACACTTATGTATCCTGAACACTGTGAAAACCACATGATTTGTCCTTGGAATTTTGCAGCTCCATTCTGCAGCTGTCATTCTCCCAATGATCAGATCAGCCAATACACTTTTTGGTCTTTGTCACCTCCAGCTGAAAAATTCTAATTAAACCTTGATTTAAGTCCACACAGAGATTTTTTTTCCACTATTTTTCACTATTTTTTCACTATTTTATTCAGTTTCTAATCTTAGTATGACCTGGTTTTGCTACTGTTACAACTTTAAATAATACATTTATGCTGTCTACAGTCAAAGATGTTTCTGCTCCAAGTGCTTGAAGAAATGACTGTCAGAAAGGGCAAACCCACTAAATACGTTGTGCCTTCTAAACAAACTCTTTAACCCTTTTTTTTAAATCTGAGATATTAATTTATTAGAGCAAGAGGATGCAGATAATTTATGTATGTGCATGTATGGGCACCTATCTCCAAATTATCCTCATTAAGCACTGAATGAGAGGATTTGGATTTTTTAATGAAAAGGGCTCTGTTCAGAGTAGAATAATTAACTGACTTAAAACTAAGTTGCTGACAATGATTTCAATTATCAGCCTCATTAACAGGGTGAGGTTATGACTGCAGGTTGGAGCAGTCAGCAAAGAGTGTCACTAGACTGAAACAATGTTTGCAAGCAGTACAGGTGTCTATATTTGCAAAGTAAGGGTCAGGGGGGCAGAAAGTGCAGCAAAAACGTGTCCTACTGCTCAGTAATAAAATTAAAGAAAGCATCTTGCTTGTGAAGAGAACATGATTTGCTATACAGATGATTCCCCCCCCCCCCCCCCCCCCATTTTTAGAACTCTCTGAAGTCCAATTATTGTGTTCTAACCTTTATCTGAAATTGCTTTGGACTTCTGAATTTCCCCCAGATTTGCTTGTAATTGCCTGGGTCTCTGCTATTCAACAGCTTGGAAATTCCATTTTCAAGAGCGAAATGGCAAAGCGTCTTGGTGCGGAAGAAAAGGCAGACTTTCAGTGCCATAAAGGAAGGTTTAGCTGCTATAAATACTGGCCTATTTCCCATTCAGCTCAACATGTCTGCAGCGTGGGATGCAGCTCTCCACAGCAGATCATTCACAAAGTGTCACAGGGGGTTCAGATTTCCTATTGGAAATTGCCAATCAAC
The DNA here is from genome assembly GCF_021018805.1 of Prinia subflava. Classification (NCBI taxonomy): domain Eukaryota; kingdom Metazoa; phylum Chordata; class Aves; order Passeriformes; family Cisticolidae; genus Prinia; species Prinia subflava. The sequence continues at coordinate 3,502,612 of NC_086271.1, forward strand.
AGATTTTTACACCCAGTTCATTTTTAGTCAGTGGCACATCATTCTGGAGTGACAAATTACAGGGAGATATTTAGGACTATGTCATAAATTCTGGTAAAAAACTCCAAAAACTCTGGGTGGGCTGAGCCAAAACTTCAATGGATACCAAATATTTTTATATTTACCCCCCAGCCCCCATAATAAGATATACATTTCTAGCTAGATCTCTACTGCACAGCACTAATAAACATGGAAATAGAAGTGATCCAGCCCCACAGAAAAAGCTCCCAAATGCACTTAGGAGGTTTGAACTTTTCAAGGGTATGATCAAAGCTGAGAGGAGTGAATGGAAAGGCTCCTGTTGACATCAATGGGCTCTGGAACAGGCTTGACGTGTTGACAGCTAGAGAGATACTCTGAAACCATCTGAAAATAAATTCAAAGTCTGATAGGCCACTGTGGCAAAGAGATACCATTGCTTCATTCTCTGCCATGTCAGGAAATTATCTCTGAGCTGTCAGAGTGGGTTTCTCATTTTAGTGTTTGTGTTTCTAGCCCATCTCTCACCAAATGGCTTTCCTTTTGTGTGTATGACAATTGATTAGTAACAAAAAGCAGCAGGGTCATAAAAGTAGCACACTTTGCATCTATAATATGAAATATTCTTGCACACAGCCAAGTATTTCAAATAATATTCACCACACCAGAAAAAGCTGAGACAAATTGCTCTCTGTTAACATGGGGCCCATGTACTTTAGCATTCCCTTACATAACATTAGTGAGAAAATTTTAACTTTCCCCTAAGCTCTAATCCACCTTAAAAGCAGCAGTCTCATTCCAATGGATTGGGTGAGATGAATGTTATTTACACTTCAGTTTGCACCTTTTTCTAAGATTTCATAAAAGAATAAATCCACACTTCCAGGGACGGCTGCGCATGAGGAAGTCGGGGGCTGTTAAGAAGAAGTGTTAGACACGTATGGGAATGTATTAGTAAGGGTCACACCTCCATCTTAAGATTTTTAAGTGACAGCAAGAGCATAAAAGACAGCAGGATGGCAAAGAGAGATTGATTGCATGTGGTTTTTTCTTCTTTATAACCAGCTTTTTTAAATCGTTAAGCATCGCTCTCCAACATCCTAGGCAGTGCAGGCTGTCTAGGTGCACCCACATAAATAAGACAAATGAAGCTTTGATGAAACAAATCCTTTCCATTTAATATATAATTTTCATGCTGTGTATGCTGAGGCCAGCAAACACCTCATAACAAATGTGTTGACAAAACGAGGTTAGTTAAAGCAAAATTGTGTTTTTCATGGTAAAAATCCCTTAGAGCAGCTAAGTGAAATGAAGAGGACTCTTCCCAAAGGTTAGAATTAGGGCTGGGAAAAAAGCTGAGAAATTTACACTAAAGTAGAACAGTGATTGTATCACATTTTAATGCTAACACTTTTCCTCCCTTTTTTCCCTGTCTTTTTTCTCATCCCAGCGTCAGTGTTTTCCCCAGCCATCAGATAAGTAACACTGAAAATGTCATTCCTGTGATCTCTCCAAACTGATTTGCTCAGGGATCCTGCAAGCAGAACCAAAGGGGTGAAGCTGTTCTCTGGGCTTCAGTTACATCTGCTGCAACACTTAAATCACATCATGTCCTTTTGCATGGCCTGATCATCCAGAGAGCTGCTGTGGAGGAGAAATCTCTTCAGACTCTGCCCCAAGGGCAGTGCTCTTCCTCCTGCTGGAGATCCCACTGCCACCTCTGTTTGGCACTGTCAGGAGGTTCCTTCAGCAGAGCTACCAGTAAGTCTTGGCTTTGCCTTGGTGACTGCAAAAGGAGGTAAATTGTCAGCACTCAACAAAGCCCCTGACTTCACTGGCAACCAAGTCATTATTTTGTTCTTATAGGTTTTTGGGGAGTGCACATAGCTGTGGTCTGCTGAGCAAAACAATCTGAAAATGTTATAAAGACCATATACCAGTGGAGTCTGTGCTTGAAACAGTTGTCTTAAAAATCAGCCTGACTCACACTCTAAACTGCAGGAACAAAAATACAGTGGTGGCCTGGTCCTTGTTTGGTACCACTGGGTTGTGTCTAGGGAAAGCTGAGGGTTTGTCATGCTGGGAAACTCTGTCCTAGTCCAGGCTGGGATGAAGGACAATATTTATCCTTGGTTTGTCTGAGTTACCAAAGCATTCAAATGCTTTTTTTTTACATCTTTAAAGACTTGAAATTATCTTCCCTAGTCAAACAGCCCCCTTCAAACCTTTCTAGAATTTTCACACCAATTCTTCCTTATTTTCATTTAGGCAAAATCAGCTTGGACTTTAAAGACTTACAACAAAGGTCAGAAGAAAGCCCAGTTCTGGATGATGGCTGATCCAACAATCTTTCCTGGAAATTTTATATATGAAGAGTTTCATTTGGGGTATGAGTTTGAAAAGAATATATTCAACAGCACAGAAATATTTCATAGGTTCTTTTTTTTCAATTAATCCTTTGTTTTAAAAAAGTTCACAAAGAATGCGAGTAGATGGGATTTCTTCTGATGGTTTTCATTTCAAGGGGGCAATTTTAAAATGGACATCATTGAAATGAAACTGTTTGTTTGTGTGCAGCATCGAAAATGCTTTTTGCTCAGAGTGAATTAAAGGTATCTTTTGATGGTTAAGGGTATTACAAGTGTTGATGTGTGTTGATGGCAATCATTCTGCAGTGGATGTAGGAGAAGCAAACAGCTTGGAAGGGGTGAAGCAAGGTCCCTCTGAGGGTTTTCTCTTGTGTGACACAAATTTCCCCCACCTTCCTTGCTACAAGTACTTCTGGCTTGATTTTTTCACCAGACTGTCCAGTAGCTCCTTTCTGCCTGTTCACACAGCATCACAAATCAAGCAGGAGCTGTCCTGTGGAAGCCAGAGCTAACAAGAGGGGACTATTTTTAGCATCAAAGTGAGTTTAACAAATGGATCATGGCTAAGGCAGCATGACAGCCCTGCTGCCTAATTAATAGAGACACCAAAGGTGATTTTGCAACAGAGCCAGAATCCCCACTATGCTGGGCCCTCAGATCAGGCAGATTCTGCAGCTCTCTTGTGTTAAGCAACCAGAAAAAGCAGCCCAAATATACCCCAAACCTGGCCCATAAATGCTCTAACTTAGCATGCTCTGAGACAGATAATAAAAGGTTTTCTTGTTTTGTTTTGGCTTCATTCTTTGTTTATCCCAGCATATAATCAGAAATCATTGTTTTCACTCCCTCTTTTTACTCATAAAAAATGACGAATACCTCTTGAGATGGACCATGGTAGGCTGGACTGAAGCTCCCAGGTAAAGAAGAAGACTGAAATTCCTTCTCTGTAGGGAAGACAGGTGACAACATTGGCACACAACTGGGACAGAAACCAAAACCAGTCAGAACTTGAGCTTTTTCTCCTATCACACCATGTGATTATGGCTAAACCCTGTTCACTCCTGTGCTCTAGGGATTTTATGGGGGTGCAGATTTTTGGCATGGATAACTGCAAATATACCAGGCTCTTTATTAATCTCCCAAACTCCCCACAGATCTTTTTTAAGAATATTGAATGCAATTCCCTGAAAGATCCTTTTAAAGCAAACAATTTTACCAACACTGAATTTTTCCACAAATGAACTTGCTGTGCCTGCAAGACAGTCCCTCCATGCTTTCCTGTCCTTTGAATTCCCATTAAATTTGGCTGAACCCACACGAGTTTAAAAAGACATTTTTCTCAGTAGGCCTTCCTGTTTCAGGAAGTCCTCAGCTCACCATGGCTAAGCTTGTCTTTGGAAATTATTATCTCAGAAGCTGCTCTCCAGGGAAATTACTGCAATCCAATCACCACAAATGTAAATTAAATCAGCATCCGATACAGCCACAGTGGTTTGTGTTCCTCCCCACTCCTTTCTCCCTTTGAGAAATCTAATTCTCCAACCACAGGAATAAATTCTGCTGCCCTCTTCCCACAAGGAAATAGCTGCAATGATCTGAGAGGAGATACAGTCTGTAGGAAATCACAGCACAAGTTGTTTGTGATGCTTATTTTGGTTCATGACTTCAGCAGCTTTCCTGCTGCTCAGCCCCTCCCCTCCAATGCATTTGTCCCATATTCTCTGGGCCAGGGACAAAACTTCCAATCTTCTCTTTTATGTGGGGCCCTGTTTCCCACATGCCACTCTGGAAGTTGTGCTTCCCTGCATGCAGGTCTGGGAACACTCCCCCTGTGAGCTGAGATGTAGAACCAGGCAGAAAAACATTCTGAGAAGTTTAGGATGTGCCTCACCTCACAGCTCTGAAAAGTTTTTCAGCTTGGAGAAGTGTAATACTATTTAAGAAAAGCATCAGGTTTCATTTAGTAGCAGCTAACAAACCAAAATAAGGAAAGGGGTAGGGGGGAAGAAGCTGAAGGAGTGATGAAGAAAGCTGAAAGCCTTTGGAAATGAATATACCAAGAACAAAAGTGGGTTAGCCAAAATTGTCACTTTCGACTCAATCCTTACTCAAGTACAAACGCAGTTCCATGTGACAGATGCTGACCAGTCTGGTAATTCAGACACAGAGCAAACAAACCAGTGAAATGCCCTCAGCTGTGCGTCCCCAGTCACCACTTGGTCTGCACTGTGTGTCTGAGGGAAGCCAGTGCTAGAAAAAAATCACCCTGAGAGCCTCTGAAAGTTGTTTAACAACTACTGGGTAGTATGTAGAACAGTGATGGCCTCTCTTCAAAATAAAAGATCAGCTGATGTCCACATAACCTGCAGTGATGAAAACTGGGCTGATTAAGAAGCGACATATTTAACATTTAAAATCTGTTCCATATAAAATTTTCATAGAAAAAATATTGTTCTGCTTGGTGTCAAAAATATTATCCTTCAAAACATGAACAATATTCAAAAAGTTGCTACAAATCTTGACAGAATCTTCCCATCAGTTACACCTCCTTATTTTGGTTTTGAATATGAAGGGTTCAAAACTCCAGTCACCAAACACAGCATGATCTCACTCTCATGCCATCTATAAACCTTTGTTTTGTTCACATGGTGTCAAAGTACATCATAACTATTATTATTAACAATATTAATAATAGCTAATCTTCAACATTTAAGCAAAAGTGATATAAAAAAACAGATACAAATTAATGTCTTCACCCTGTAAATCTAAAAATATATATTAAAATTTTGGATTGTTTTTTCTCAAATGCATACATACACACACTCTCATTTACTTCTCCTCAGCAAGACAACAAATTTCCTTCTAAATGCATATCAGCAAGGAATGGTGAGTATTGTACAAAATATATCTCTTGAGTTATAAAAAAACTCTTAGCTGAAGTTAACATGACTATTTGCCTGTGCAGGCATCATCCAGGAATTTTTATTGACAACCAGTGTTGGTGTCATAGCACAGCACAGTTGATGGATATAGAGGTTTTTATATCTTGAATGAAGATGCCATACAGCTGGACAATAAAAAACCCCTTTTGTTATAGGGGATATCCTATTAAGAAGGATAGGCTTTGAGGCATTCTGAAGCTTTAAGTTTTCTAAGTATCAGCAGTCACTAGAATGCTGCTTCTGAGCAACTTTACCCAGTCTCAAAAAGGAAAGATTCTTTGTACACAGAATTTATACATAGCTTTGTTAAACTCCCATTAAATCAGAGAAATCTGGAAATTCTGGGGGTAGAAAAAGCAAGTGAATCAGTTCAGCTGTTATAAAATTTCTGGCACGTAGTAGGGGAGGTCAGAGAAAAAAAAAAGTCAGGGACAATTCTGTCAGTTGTAAACATGGGCAGAAATGGTAAAATATAGTTAAGAAGTGCATTTAAGTATGCAGCTGTATTCCAACGGATGGCATCATCCAGGGAGTGATAGAGGCCCAGACTGGTAATGTAATGTAAGCAATTAGTTCTGGCAGCTACAAAAGAACTGGTGAAGCAGAAAAATCAGTCTCAAGAACTAATCTGTATCTGCACAATAGCAATGTCTTGATAACACATCTGAGACATGGCAGTTCAAACAGGCAGGGCAGAGGAGCTCTACGGATGCCTCAGAGAGCTGTCACCCACTAATGACTCCTAGAGCCAGGTGGAAGCATGGCATTATCATCTGGAAAAGCTGGGAGGGAATACAGGCAAGCCACCTACCACTAAAAAGAAAAAATTTGAAAAATGTGCTTCAGTGGAAAAAAAACCCCCATCATTTACATTTCAATTTTACAGAGCAGTTTTCCCAAAGAGCACTGTTTGCCATTCATCAGTAAATTTAAAGCACTGTGTGCACTCACACTGGCTCTAACCCCACAAATCACTTATATTTAAATTTTTACAGAATCACCATTCCAACATAATTGCAATTTGTCCAAACGATCATGTTTTTCTGTGTTTTTACAGTACCTACAGTTCTCACTGTGAACTCCTTTGTGAACTTGGTAAAGGTTGAGCTCGTGCTGCTTCCTGGGACATTAATAGGATCTCCCTCTTTGCTCAGCTCTTTCTCCCAGAAATAAACAGAACATCCTGGACACACCTCTTGTGACATCAGACCAGAAACTGGTCAGAGGTGCTGTAGATTTGAGGCAGAGGAGGGCAGAAGGAGGAAGAGGGTCAGAAATTTAACGCAGATAATTCTTGTTGCTTTAACAAAGCAATCTAAAAAGGGCAGGTAGTTTTACAAGTCCTCAGCAGGGGAGGATTGTACAGGTCCTGATCTACACAGTGTGAAAGCTATTTTTAAAAATCACTCATGTAAGTATCCCAATATAACTTGCACAGAATTTTTACAATATAGGAATTCTTAAAGGCCTACTAGTTTGAAATTGCTACAGAATTTGTAATTGCACAAAGTAAAAAGTAGGCCTGGGGATGGCAAAAGACTTTAGAAACCTATCTGAAATTTATCTTTCATTTACAATAGTTAAACTGGAAAGACAGAAAAAGGAAACTTCAGATTATTTGATCCAGTGGATCGCTCTTGTTTCAGAACTATCTCAGTTCAGCCTCAGGCTATGGATCTCTGAGTGGCATTTATGTAAAAACTAAAAAACTCTCTTCTCTCTTCCCTCTGCTACCAACCAGAAGGAGGAGAGTGCTTTGCATAAGATGTCAGACCAAAGCACAAAACTCCTATTAAGGTTTATTTTGAAAATTATCACAGCTTCTCTTCATTTACTTCCTACCTTTTTTGGTTTGAATATCTTAGCAAATATGCAATGAGCAACTACAGAGGACGCAATAATTTATAAACTCAGCTATGGTGAGACCTCACAGCAACATTTCCCACAGGAACTTTGGTGAGGGAAGAAAAATGTTGCTTCCCTGTGACAATGACATCCCATAGCACGTGGCAGAATATCTCAGTCACCCCGTGCCACTGCCCACACAAAGCAACCCTCTGGGGGCTGTCCAGAGCCCTCCCCCTGTGCATGGGGCAGGCACGACCTCGTGGGGGGAACAGAGGTGAGAAACAGCTCTGACCCAAGTCACCCCCTGGGATGGGTGGCACTGGGTCACCTCTGGGACGTGTGAGTCCCTCTGTCCCCTCATGAGCTTGACCGTGCACCCACCACGGGTTGTCTGCTCTGCCTCTCCCCTGTGCCTTCCCGATCCTCCTGTGACACACACAGATCTCCTGCAGAACAGCAGGAATCACCTTCAATTCTGGATGCTTTCTTTCCTCGCCTAGATTAGGAGCCTTCTTGCAAAAAGCACTTTTGTAAATGTCATGATGCGCTGGAATCAATTGCAGTGCATACCCTTTAAATAAAACAACAAAGGAATTCCTGAGAGCCGTGGTATTTCAAGACATCCAGGGTAAACAGAAAATTTTGTTGGTGCTTGGGTTTATTCTCTGGTGATCCAACAAGAGAGAAACACAAGAAAAATCTGTGGTTGTAGCAGAGACATTGCTGGGAGGGGATTTTACCATGTGTGTATTCGACTCTCCATGGAAAGAGGAGATAAAGCCAAGTGTGGTTTCCTAAAAATGTGTGACTAGTGGATTACTTCCTGCTTAATAAAACATAACTAAATGCATCTAAGTTTCTCCAGATGGATATTATTTATGAATCAGGGAAAAGATAAAATTAATAGGAACATCAAAGATGTGCTGAAAAGTTTCCTGATTAAATATTATCTGACCTCCAAATGGTCTTCCTCTGCATTTCCTGGAGCAATTTGGCTATTAGTCAACCCAGTCCTTCCACAGAAATGCAGATGACAGGTTTATAAATATCTGAATCCGAGCTGGAGTCTAAACTTCACTTTGATTTAAATGCTGTTCAGCAAGGTGACATTTTTTTCAGGGACCAGACGTCCTGGCAAAAGAGGGAGGACATGCTTTTTGCACTCGGGGTTTTTCCAGCATAGCCAAATATTTATTATCCGTGGTACCAGACAGAGGAATTGCTTGGTGTGCATGACCACAGCACACTGCTTTTGTTAGGGCAGGAGTTCTTGTGTGGATAAAAGTCTGCAGGCTGCTGTGGTGACTGAGCCATAAAAGAATTTATCATACTTAGGCTTGCTCACACTCTGCAGCTCAGAGCAGAGCCCAGGCACTGCTCAGTCCCAAAGGCAAGGGGATGCAAAGAATGCAGAATGACTTCTCCACATTCTACCTCCAACCCATACTTGAGGTACATATTACATAAACCTTGCTTTTTCAGTTTTTCCCTGCAAAGAAATCCCCAAAATACAAGGATGTCCTTGGGAGAGCTTTACTCTGCTGGTGAACTCTGAATTTCCTGCCACTTCACTAATGTCTCTCTCTCAACATACAAACGTGCTGGGAGAAGCTCGTAGCTGCAAATCCCAGGAAGCCTCTTCAGGCTCATCATTAAGAGCATCCTCTGAGCTGGCACTTCACAGAAATCAGAGGAGGGAGAGTGAGTAATAGCCTGTGTTAGACAGAATTTCATTAAAATAAAGGATCCACTCTGTGTATGTTCTGAAGGAGCTTTACGAACAAGTGTCAAAACACTTCAGAGACAATTGTGACTATTATTCCTTCTGCTGAACTGCAGCTTTTACCACTGTAAGCAGAATTCCAGGAACATACCTGCTGTTCCAGAGCTCCACACTCTACATCAAGCAGATCTGGTGGGGCAAATTTGGGATTTCTGCTGCAGGAGAGCACAGGAGCTGCAGCACATCAGGGAAAGAGCCTGAGCACACACAGAATGAAAACACACCATGAGCAGTGAGGCTTCAAACACCACCAGTGCCATCCATTGCCAAGTGCTACAAAAAAATTTACCAGCTATGGGTCTCTGAGAATGACTGCAGAGGAATCACAGCCGTGGCATACAGGGCATTCCCACTTTGAGCTGTAATCAAGGAGAAAGGGGGATCTCTGATCTGCATAGTACATCCTCTGTGTTTAGTTAAAGATTTGTCAGATATTTAATTCAGTGAATTTTTAAGGGGCCATATTATGCTCCACTGAAAGTTGAGATTAATTTACATCCCAAAGTATCTAGCTGTGTTTGCTGAGCTAACTCGATCACACAGCACTTTTCTGTGCGTTTAATCTTTACATATCCACAGAGAGAACTTCAACTTGGTGATACCCTGCAAAGCCTGTACAGTGCTCTGGGAAGCCCAGCTGCTTCAGGACATGCAGAAACTAATTAGAAATGCAAACTAATCCCATCCTGTGCCACAGGTCAGCATCAGTTTCTGCTGAATGCATCCAGAGCCCGGATATTTTTCAAAGAACACCTCAATCGGCCGTGCCTCATGCCAGGAATTCCTGCCTCATCTGCAACAGCTGAGTGATCTTCCACTGCCACCATGGGACTGAAATCCTGCCACAAATGTGCCCTGGGATGAGCTCTCCTCAATCACATTGCTCTTGTTTATGTCCACAAAGACTTCCACGCCGACAGTGCTGGGATAAATGGGATAAGTGCAATTTCTGAGGAGGATGAAGATGGGCAGTGTTGTGAGGCTGCTGCAAATGCTTAAACTCTGAAATGGGTCATGAGGCCACGCAACTCCATAGGAGCAGAGAGCCACAGTTTTTGCCTTGCATCCAATAATGCAACACAAAGGCTGGGAAAAGTGGTTGCAGTTAATCTGTTCTGCAATTGTGCCTTTTCCTCCCCCTTCCTGCTCGTGGGACAGCTCTCCATGGTTGCTTGGGCTTTGCCTTGGTGCTTTTGTTATTGTCTTTCCTCTATTTTTACAAACAGAACAGTTTTGTCGTATGCTGCCATTCTTTATTCAAGGGGTAACTGGAACAGGTTGCATCTCTGGAATTAGGATTCACTTTTCCAAATGTCTCCACTCACCATGCTGGCAGAATAAACTTTGCCAGACACATTCCAATCCAGGATTTTTTTCTGAGCAACCCATTCTACTGGAAGGTGTCCCTGCTTATTGCAGAGGGTTTGGAACTAGATTACCTTTAAAGGTCCCTTCCAACCCAGACCATTCCAGGATTCAATGATCATCCCTTTTCAGAGGTTACCTTTTACTACCCATAAGGCTTCAATGAAAATAGCATGAAAAATAATAATTTCTAATACATCTATAACAACATGCTGAGAGCAACCAGATCTAAATATCCAGGTTAATTTTTGCAGTAATTTTGTTTTCAATGGTAGTGTACATATTATTAAAATTAATTTTAAACACACTAAAATGCTTCTATCCACAACAAAATTATTTGATGGGCTGTATTCACCAGTTCTTAACACAAATCTTTCTTCTCCAGAATTCAGTCAGTCATTAGGGAAATTACATTCTCTTGCAAAAAACATTAGTTATCATCTTAGGAAAAATAGCAGTTTTCTTACCAGAAAAAATACAAATGAAAATGTCTTGAATGAGTTACTCTAGAAAGCCACTCTAAGTTTTAAAACTAAATTGCAACAAAAAGGAGGGGTTTTCATCCCTAGTTCAAATTAGAATTTGCAGAGTCAGAATTCAGTGAAATTTTAAACCTGCACGTGTGTAATACACCACCTGCACTTATTGCTAAGAGATGTTTTGCAAGATCTACATCATAACAAGCTTCAAAACTCTATTTTTGTTCCATTGGCACCTTGACCTACCACTTTATTATCAATGCTAGACAAGAAATTAACTAAGAAATATTTATCCACTATGAGAAAACTCTAATGGACTGTCTAAAGCATTTGAAATACACTCTACAGGCAGAAAAAAATGTCCTGACCTATTATGAGCATTTTATTTGTTGCTGAGTTATATGTTGAGATCACAGCAACACCAACAGCCAAGCTGGGTGCACTGCACTGCTACCACACCCATACATCATGACAAATAATGAGAGAGCAAATACTATTAATTCAGCTGCACAGCTCATTATGATGAAAAATTTATTTGTAGATACCTCCTTGATTAATGTCTCGTGCCTGGTTAGTCTAAGACATGTCCAATAGGAAAGAACCTGAAGTCAATGAGAGGTACCTGGGCACAATTTATCACTCCAGTGAACAGTCCATGGCATTGTTCACTGTGCACACAAACAGACACAAACACTTCCACAACCTCCCTGGAAGAGTGAGGTAAATGGGAAAAACCAAAAAAGGCCAGAAAACTCATGAGGCATGTAGTGCAGGTATTTGCATAGACACAAACACTTCCAGTAGACAAAGGCAGCTGTGAGGAACAAAGAGACAGGAGACATGCTGGCTGGAAAAAAAGCTGCTCTGCTCTCTTCTTCTGCACTCAGTGGCATTTTAGGAGCTGCCAAATTGTCAGTGCTTTCTGCTTCAGCACACCTACGCAATTTCCTCAAGTGTTTGGAGCTGCAGCTCACCTGGATTTGCTCCGTATGAGTACTGAGGAGCACCTTCCCTGTGTTCCTACTGCTCATATCTTAGATTTCTACTGGGCCTCTTTGGAAGAATTATAAAGGCATGATCTATCAAAAGCACTATGTTTAGCACTCTGGACTAAGCTATGTTATACTAAGTCCAGTCTTTCATAACTTTTACAAAAGTTTAACTAGTCTTGAAGCAAAGATTAGAGCTTTGGAGAGGGGTTTACATGCAACAGATCACATCAATGCCCCATCCAGTGCAGGAGAAGCAGAAAGTGCAGCCTGAAAAGAGTATGTGAGCCTGGCCCTCCTCTTGGACCACCCCACACTCCCCAGCTGGAGAAATCTCATCCACTGCCATGCAGGTGCTCAACCTTCCCTGCAAACTTAGCCTCAGATTCAGATCTAGCCCCCACATCATTTAGAGTTATGTGCATGGAACAGGCTCTCCCATCAAACACATAATGGGATGATTACACTGAGACAACTTTTCTTTTGTAATAATTCTATTAATCAAGAGTAATAATTCAATGGAGCATCCTTTCTGTAAGCACACAGTTGCCTTGAACTCTTAATGAGCTCTGGGAGCAGATGCATTTTTCTGTTCAGAACAGAAGCCAGGCCCAGAGTATTGATATCCCCCAAGGTGTCCCAGCTGTGACATTCCCCTTCTGTACCCAAAAGGGCAACCCCAGCACCCTGCCAGTGCCAAGGTTACTCCTTCCGAGGCATCCTCTGGGAGAGGGGAATGGGATGGGTAGCAGAGAGGGCAGTGCCAGGGGGCTGCCTGCAAACCCTGCCAATAACTTTCCACAGGACAAACACATCTTAAAATGTCCCAGTCCCACACTGGTGACACACAGCTCCCACTGAAGAACATCCAGCGACTGCCTTGCAAGCCCTCTGGAGAAAATCTGCCTGGAAATTCAGATTTATCAGCTGCTACTTTGCCCTAGATAGAATTCTGCTAGAATTTCATTTCTATCTCATGTCACATTTTTAAACATAACATTTAAGCTAATTAAAGGGGGAAAATTACACTATTTCAAGGTTTTCTAGAGATAGTTGAAATATCTAATTTTAAAATAACCCTGAAATTTGTTCTAGTCCTTTCAGTGGGAAAAAAAGACTTTCCTTTTTGCTATATTACCAGCCAAACATTTCTCTTATAGAAGTAAGTGATTAAAGAAAAGCAAACAGCGGAATAAATAGAAGATTTTTTTTTTTATTCTTGGGTACTTTCAAACAGATAGAGACGATGAGAATATTAATTAGAGGGAGCTTGAATAAAATTAACAAAAATGAACTAAAAATAAGGAAGAGCTTTTCAGTCCCAAATGGAGAAAGAAGAAAAGAACATGCACCTGCAGCAGCACCAGTGATCTGCAGCTTTACAAAGCACAACATCAATTACTGAGTAAAATCTATGAAGCTGTCACAAGACTCTGGTTTCTGAAGTAGCTGCCACTAAAACTCAGCAAGAATTACTAGAACAGGGAAGGAAAATTAGAAAAGTCAACATGGTGATGCCTTAAAATAAAGATTTCTTGCCAAAAAAATAAACAGGAAAAAAAGTCACCCCACTGGGAAACATAAGAAAGACTTTTTTTTATTTATAGATGTTATTTAGGAACAATAAATAGAAAGGCAAATAGAAAGCCAGCTAAAAGATAGTATACCTTGAGAGAGGAAGGAAACAAAACCTTGTGCTATTGGCAGAGTTTGAAGATTTTTGTAATGCCTAATTGGTCAGTGGTTCACTGACTTCTTAAGCCCATGGAAAAGTAAAAATCTTAGTGGTGAAAAGCCCACGAGAATTTCTATATTACAGAATGGCACAGAACATGTTGAAAACATACAGGGCTTTGGACAGACATCTGCAGTCAAGTCCATGGAAGGGCCCTGCAGGGGACAGGACCCACATTCTTCAGAAATTTGGTACATTAAAAGGCAAAATCATTTGCTTTATCCAGGACCTGACAGAACAGAATTTGGCCAGGGAGACAGAAGCTTCTCTTTGAAAGTGAACATTCATGCTATACTCCTGGAGTGTTTAGACCCAGGAGAGACCCCAGGGATAAGAGAAATTACAGTTCTAGTCCATAAAGTCTCTGAATATTCAATAATCAGAGTCTCTGACTTCCTAAAAATAAGAATTGCCTGACCCTGGATCTCCACACAAGAGCGAAATGTCAGTAACTTCCATGTTTGGAGTCTGGCACACAATTTTTAATGTTTCCTTGCCACCTTTTACAAATGACCCCTGGTTCTTTACCATTGTTCTGAGCTGCTACAGAGGCTCTGTGGAAAGGAAAGTTTAGGAATGACTAAAGAATGGGGTTTTGAAGTGGTTTGCAGACTACCTCTAGAACATTAGAGTGCTGAAAATAGTTCCTTATCTACCCTGCAGTTCACAGGGCCAGATGAGATGAACTCTTTGTAATAAAAGGCAGGAGAACCCCTAAGGATATTGGTTTGCTGGGAAATAACGATAGAGAAGAAAGAAGCTGTTAGAGTGAAAGATGGTGAACTTGAAAGGGGAGAAATGAAAGAAGAAAGAATGAAATATTTTCAGAAACCAACATGAGTGCCAAGAAGAGGGAAAGAAGGAAAGAAAACTGAAAGCTACTGAGTGACCTTTACTTTTAGCATGGAAAATAAATGTTTCCTTTTATAGTTTCTTGTTAAAATAAGACCAGTAAGGGATCATGAATCTTTATACAATTTTATGGTTTCCTTTTCAGTGAACCATTTCAGTTTTACACACAATTTTATAATGTAACTGCATGAGAAACTGAGCTTACCTTTACAATGCCATGACGACAGCCTGTGAAGCTGCAACTACATAAATGCACACATTCATTTCTGAGGAAAAAAAAAAAGAGTCTGTAACACATTTTTAATTCACAAAAAAAAAAATCTACTTTGAAATTGAACTGAAATGATATTTCCTAGACAGACTAATAATTACATCAAAAGAGAAAACAGAATACCTCCCGCAACCATACATGCACACAGCTGTAATCACTATTTTTTAGCAGACACTGTGCCTTTGATCTTTCCTGGCCCTCTTCCATCTTCTAGACAGTACAATCCCGAAGGAATCATCATCTACCAGATACTTCCCCATCCCTCCCTGGCCCTGGACTGTCTGCCTCTGCAGCAATGTCACATGGAAAACACAGCCACGTCCTGCTGAAAGCCAGGAAGTCAATACCCACAGACTCAGCATCTGACTGTTCTCCCCCTGGAGACAGACCCTGCCTTCCCAGAAGTCCCGAAGAGCTGCTGGAAAAGAGGGTGAACTCACCACAAGTGGTCTGTCCTTGCAGCTGTGCTTCAAGAATTGCATCTGTGTGCTGGTCCTGAGGAGGCTGACAGGACCTTGGAGTTCATTAAACCCTTCCTTAGACAAAGCCTGCACAGGCATTGTCTGAGTGAGCAGGACCAGTTCAGGGTAAAGCTCCTAGATAAAAAAATCCAGAATATCTGCAGATTTTTCTGGTTTCCATGCAGTTTTCTGGTGCCAAGGCCAAACTCCAGTACTTGCCCATCAGTACAGCAGATTTGAGCTGACCTTGACACTGGTCCTCCAGCCTGGCACGCAGGTCCCAGGTGTGACACCAAGGCACGTTTATTTGCTGCCCTGAAAACCCTTCCTCTGTCTTCTGGAGATGGCTGCTTTCTGCCACCTGCTTTGCAGTGAGTGAGATGGCTCAGATGCCCCTCAGCATTGATCTGGTGCTTCATCTCTGCTGTATTACGGAAATTTTCATGTCTGTGTTGGCCTTTGCACCAATCTGATATTCCTCTGCAGGCAATGAGGCACAGAGAGGGAGGAGTCATCTTCTGTCTTTACTTATGATTTCCATTATTCTGGTCTGTATCTCACATTCTTAGGGGGTTGTGTGAGCCTCCACCATGTGAGCTTGGTCTTGTTTTAAACTGGGTTTTCTCCACTCAGGTTATGATACCCAGACCAAATTACGCCTGGCTTAAAGATCAGGCCCATCAGATAATTCAGTCCTGGTAGTTCCTCAGTTCAGAATATACATTGAATATATGCATCTATTTTAAAGCTGAATCTAGACCTTCTCTATCCCTTCCATTTTATTCAACATATTCAACACACATCAGGCTGTATTCTTGAGTTTTGAACTCTAATTTTGCCAGGATCTCAGGGCAGAGAAAAATCCCTAATTAGAGAAATTTCAGTCCCCTGAAGTCAATGCCACCCAATGGGAATCCACATGATACACCAGAGATTATCAAACCTTTTGTTCTCCATGCTACACGAAATAGAGCTTTATCAATGAAGGCATCCTAGTCATAACTTCTACTAAATACATGCTAGACAGCCACTAAAAGGAGAATTAAAACACTTCTATTGATAGATACAAGGCCCCTCACACAATGTATTTCTGGACACATTATTAGGAGTGGCAGCAGCTTTTTGATATACTGGGATTCAGGGCTGGCCCTAAGAATGGGTGCACTGCCTTATAAATTACAGAGCAAGTTGAAGTATGCTCGTGACACTCTGCCCAATTTCTAGTCTGTTGATGGCTGTCCCCTAAATTAGATCCCCTCTTCTGCCTGGTGATAGAGGCTCAGCAAAAAAAAAGGAAGGATGGGCACAGCAAAAGCTGACAGGAGACATTAGGACAGGGGAAACACAAACCCAGGTGAAAGGCAGGGGATTAGCAGCAAACCCAGCTGCCTCTGTTGTGCTTTTCTGTCAGGTTTCATGAGAGAAAGGACCTTGTGGAAGGGATCTATCCTGACCTGTGTTCCATTAGATGTGTTTTCTGTCAGCACAGGCCCTCCACAAAGCTGCTCACCCTTCCCACTTATGCCAAGCCTCAGCAGCTGCCACATCCCTGTCCTGCTGGAGGAAGAGGGAGAAGTAATCCGTGGCTGAGACCTGAAACAGCAAAGCAGCAAGGCAGAAAAGCCTCAGGCTGACTTTTTGCCTTCCCTGCTGCTCTGGGTGCTGAGGCTCTGCTCTCTGACCCCACACTGGTATAAATCAGCACGATCTCCGTGACACTGACAAAGTTGTATCTATCGCTGCAGGGTCACAAAAAAGTCCTCTGGGTGTTTCCACTTCAGGATAGATTTCCCATTATTATTTCTAAATATATGGAGAGGCACATTGATAAATATGCACACACACTGGCAGGCACCATTCCTCTGCATTTAGGCACTTTGAGGGCCTGTTGATCCCCCTGAAAATAAAATAAAATAAGCAAAGGAGTTGGCAACTCCTGCAGCAAGTAGTGCTGCATGTGGTTACTTTTAATGAAAATGTCAAGTACCAGTTTTTGCTACAAAGTGATCTGAACTAAAAACCTCTTTTCTGAGTCAAGCTGAGCAGGACTCAGGGTGTGCACTTCTTCCATCACAAATTATTGCCTGAAATCAGCAAGACAAAGTAGATTCCTGATGTGCACTCTTCTGTCTCCCAGAGCTGGAGAGAAAAAAAAAATAAAAGAAAAATTTTTCTTCATTTTGTTGTCAACCTGAAAAAAACCCACACCAAACCGCTGGAAAGCACAGAAAACAGGTGCTGCTTTCCATTTGTCAGCCCTGCCTCGGTGAGTGGCCCACGAGGTCAGTAATAAACTTCTATGGTTGCTGCTGCTGCAGCTCCAATCCATCTGCTCCGTCCTGGAAATGACTCCTGTTTCTCTGGGCTCCAGAGACCCATTTTCCCTCCTCTTGCTGCTGGGTGTGCTCCCCATCATCCCAATAATCCCCTGCAGTCCTGGAGTCCCCCTCAGCAGGGTTAGGCTCAACTGCTCATTGCAGCATCTGAATGAAACCCTAATTTTGCTGGAAGAGCCCAAGTAGCTTCAATAGTTTGTTCAAAAGAGACTATTAATTTCTAATTCTTTTACCAAGCATATCTTATTAGATCTGTATTTTGCTTTATAAAAAACAAAACCCAAAACAAACAAAAATCCAACAACCCAGGTGGAGGGTTTCATCCTTCTAAAGACACACTGAGGGTTAAAACTCTTTTATCTCAGTGGAAAGACAAGCCCGGCCTGGGTAAATTGCAAATTAGCAGGAGCCTTAAACCCTGAAATCAAAAATGCACCCCCCGTTTTGGAATAACAGACTGGTGTAGGGCCAGAAGAGTCGACTGAGCAGATTTTGCTATTTTAGAAGGCATTATCAGCAAACTACTCCAAATAAAAGCAGGTCCTGCCCATATCCTGGGAGGATGAAGAGAGCCCCCCTAGGAGAGCTCACATACTTGACACAGGATGAGAAACATCATCTGGAACAAGCACAGGATAACAACAACACAGTTAAATTCAGTGACCACAAGACACACATTACAGAGGATCAGAGAATATTTTAGGTTGGAATGGACTTTCAAGATCATCAAGTCTGACCCTAAACTTAATAATTCCAAGTTTAGCCCTATGTCTGCAAGCATTGCATCTACTGCTTTTTAAATACCTCCAGGGATGTTTTCCTGACAGGGCTGCCTGTTCAAGTGCTTGACAACTCTTTTAGTGAGGAAATTTTAACCTAATATCCCATCCTGACCTCCACTAGTGCAGCTTGAGGGTGTTTCCTCTCATCCTGACACTTGTTACCTGAGAGAAGAGTCTGATCCCCACCTCACCACAACCTCCTCTCAAAGGAGGGGGTGGCAAGGTCTCCCTTGAACCTCCTTTTCTCCTGGCTGAACAATCCCAACTCACTCAGCTGCTCCTCATAAAACTCATTCCAGCACCTCGATGTCTGTCTTGTCCTGAGGGGCAAAATCAAAATTATCTCCGAGCAACACAAATATTTAAATATGTGTATACTTTTTCTATCACCAGCATTTGTGCTGCTGCACATCTGAAGCTCAGCTGTGACAGATGCAAAATATTTGTGTGTTTTTTATGAGTGAAGGGCAAGGGATTGTCACTTCCAAAGCCCATGGTGGTAAGAGAATGTTTAAACACAGCAACATGAAAGGGAGCATTGATCATTACGTTTATGGACTCACCAGTAGGTCCATCATTCACCCAGGAAAGTGTCACTGGTGTCACTCCTTGCAGGCTTGAGGAGCTCCTTGAGGCAGCCGCAGCTGAACTCAGTATTTTTGCTGGCAAAAGAACCTGAGGTGGTGTTGAACTGGAATCCAAAGGAGCTGCAGGTGGTCTGAGGAGAGATGCAGCAGGAGACCAGGTTCACTCCACGAGCACAAAGCAGTCTCAGAATGGAGAGACACTGTGAGTTTGGGGGATGTGTGAGGACAGGCAAAATCTGGGAAACCTCTAGCAGCTCCTGGCCTGGAGGATCAGGAGGTGAACAGCTGGAATACCAACACTGCAACTTAGTGATCTCTCATTTAAAGACAAAATATACTCTTCATCCACAGCCTGAAACAGAAACTTCAGGTTTGCATTCACCTTGTCAAGATATTTGCTTCCAACTCCTCTCCATTGTACCACCCCATGTTCTTTTTTCCTTTTAAGAGCATTTGGGAAAGTGAAAAGTTCATATACTAAAATGACCCCCAGTGATTCTCTGGATAGGTATGGGTCGCCTAATTCAGAAGATTCTCCTACCAAATGCTTTATTTTGCACTTCCCAGTAGAGAATTTCAATTAATCTCGAAGTATGAAAGTAATTGTTCTTGTAACTGAAATGTTCGAATTTTCAGTTTTTATCTTGTTTTGCAAACCTGACATTAATATAAAGGACAATTTCTTAGAACAGCACACTGTGGTGCCCTATAAAATTTTGCCCTCTTGTAAAACAGTGATTTATTTGTAATCTTTGTCTGTTCATACATGCTGTTAGGATCTCCCTTCTCTTGTTTGGTGACTTTTTTCATGACTGTCTCTAAATATTAAACCAGCAGAAATGGAGACTCCTAATACCTGTCAAGTTGTTTTGTACATCTGCCTGTCTTTTGGTCTTATCAAGGCACCAATATTAGGAATAAAGATTATAGGAATCCTCCTAGAGCACCAAAGCAGGATCTGTTTTTCTTTTTTAGAGTATTTTCATAGTGCTCGGTCTGAGCTCCACAGGAGTGAAGTCACTTTATATATATATATATATATATATATATATATATATATATATAATTATTATTACAATTATTTATTCTTTTAAAATATTTTTTAGATTTAGAAATAAAGCATTAATGCTGTATTTCACTGTGAGTTACTACAACTACTTTACATCAGTGACAGAGAACTTAAGAATCACCACAAAGTGCTGAGTACAAACTCCTGTAAAGAACTCTGTGTCTAAAGGCTCAGCATCATCTTCCTAAATCTGAAAACACCTAAAAAACAGCCTAACTGTATGCTCAAGTAATTTTTAATTCACCAAGAGCAAGCTGGGGAGCTGCTTGGTGTGGATCTGTTTATGTTAAATGCATTATATGCACACTGGTAATTCTCAAGGTATTTTTACTGCACTGAAAAACAATGGCAACTTGTCAACTCCCCTGCCTGTAGTAGGAAAAGCATAAAGCCTTTTAGATAAAGAACTTTTTCTTTTCTTTTTTTTTCTTTTTTACCTTAAACGACACAAAAAATTGCATTCAATAGTGGAGCTTAGCAATGCTGTAGGAGGACATGTTATGAGAAGTTTTTTACTCACAAGACACTAATTCTACACACAGGAAATAATTATATATAGCAAAGGGAGGAATGTGCAAATTCACCAAATGTTTATTATTTTGAATATATGATTGCAATCATAAATCACTCCTCACCTAAGAAATTGAGTTTCAAGCCCCAATGTTCCTTAACTAAAGCATTACCTATGGTACAGGCAACAAAAACTTGATAGCAACCACACAAAAAACTTATGATACTTATTTACACTTCTTTTCCCCATCAAAACAATCTTCCTGCTCATACCATTTGATAAGTTAGTGCAGAAAGCAATACTAGAGCTGTATGGGTGAAACTTGGGGATATTTATATATGTATATATTTATAAAGAAGAAATATTATATCATGGGTCAAAAAGAATAAGGGTACAGATAGACATTTCATGGCCATCATGACATCTGTTTTTTCATGAATTTTTGAAATTTATTCCAGTTCCTAACTGTCATATCTGTTCTCTGAAAAAAAATAGACTTTGCCGTGCACTGAACATGTCTTGGGAGACAGAGGGAAAATAAAGGACAAAAAAATTATCAGTGAGAATGAATTTTCAAAAAACTCACCTTTGTTATCCCTGCTTCCCAGAAGCTGCAATGAATCACATCCAGTTGTGTTTCCTAAAGGTAAATTTCCACAGAACCAATGTATTATTTAACATCATAAGTAAGAGGATAAAATTTGGGGATCAGTTTGTTACAAAGTTCTCTGTATTACGCCTAAGTCACAACTCCCAGTTTTATGTTTTTTAGATTTAGAACTTATTCCTGAAATATTGTTTTTTTTAGAAAAAAGTCAAACTCAGCTTTGACACATTACTGAATACCTTTTCCACATTCAGCTGATGTACAAGAGAACATTTCTGTAGCAAATCCTTGGAAAAAAGGGCAATAAAAATGCATTACAGCTCAAGCAGAGATTTACAAGTGGATAAATTGCAATCAGCTTTTAAAAGGAAAACAGGAATAACTGAAACACTACAAAGCTCACATGAACAGAGTTTATAAATTTAAGAATTATACATGAGGCAAATAAAAGTCCGTATAAATTCTCCATACATTGAGGAAGTATTTACATTAAGGAGGTTGTTCCTGGTAAGACACCCATGCAAACACAAGGAATGGAGCAGGCATTGGGGAGGTCAAGGCCAGAACTGATTCCTGGTAGGAACTCACAACTCTTAAAAATTCCATATTTAGTTTAGAAAAATAAAGCCCCATCCAGACAATGTCCAGGGAGCGGTTTTGCATATTTTTCACTCAAGCTGGTGTAGGTAAACTAATTTGAAGGCTGTGAAACCTTCTCATCACTAAATAGCTTTTGCACAAAATATCAGAGGGGTTTTTTTAAGCCACCATCCCTTCTAAAGTGGAAGAGAAAATCATCTGTGCAGCTGTAAGACAGTGCCTATATGTCTGAGATGCTCCAGAAATCCAACACTCACTGGTGTCATTATTCACAGGGAGAGAGGGGGCCTCGGTGACAACACGCTTGACAACTGGCTGAGTTGTTAACTGCAATAAAATTATTTGGAACAGAGAGGCCTGATGTTTTTATTAAGCTGGTTCACACAAAACCATGCAGCAGAGCTTTGAGAATCACTCTTTTTTTGTGCCAAACTGTGACACTCTTGAGCGTGGCAACATTGAAATACAGAACAAGAAAAGAGTGTCTGTTCTTGAATGAAAACATTTATGAGTATGAATGAGAAAATATGTGTTTGCATGTATATACACACACGTGTTCTGCACATGCAGACAAATACACGGAATTAGTTTCACATGGAGCTGCCAGCTGCAGCTCCAAAATCCTGAGTCTCAAAAGACTGAGTGGTGTTCCTTGAAAGTAAGATAAAGTAATTAATTAAATATATAAATAAATTTAAAAGTTAATTGGAAATGCAAGTTCAAAACTACTGAAAATGAAGAAAATAGTAAATTGGTAACTTCTGTCATTTCCAATGGAGTCAATGCCACTAATTGTAGGGGAACTGAAATGGGAAGTTGATAATGGGAGGAGAATCAAGTGCACCTACTGAAATCCTTGCTTCACCTTGCATAAATGATGATTTATTTTTTCCCCTGTACTCTTCATGTGCTGAATTTCTATAGTTTAATGTCAGAATACTCTGAATTACTGAACTTCCAATGGAAGCTGATTTTCCAACATGTGAATCCTGAATAAAGTCCTAAGCTGCAAAACCCCAGCACTGATGAACTTTTCCCCATGATTATTTGAATCACTGTTTGAAGGTTCCAAATCTCAGAATGACTCCGACTTTGGTGCTGGATATATCCTTTGATATAAGGAAGGAAATACGAAATACCTGCTCTTCCAAAGCCACAACAACCACATGGAATATTTTGCTAACATGCTCTGTATTCTTAGGTGGACTTTGCACTAAGTATATTGAGGATAGACCAGCCAATCTCATCCTTTCCCATTTTCACCTTCTAGATCAGAATTCCATGAGTCTGTAGATATCCCTTTCCCAGATTTAACTCAGGTTTCAGACCTCTGAAATTCTGTCAAGAGAAAAAGTGCCAGTTCCTCAAACTGTACCTGGCTCGACTGACACAGGTTGCACCACTAAATGTATTCATGGATCTTCCTGGAACTTATTCTGGTCCATTTTACAAGCTCCAAACTGACTCTACCTGCCAGCAAAGTCCGTTCTTGCCATACCGTATTTTTTTTCCATCTATTTTATAGCCATAGAACCAAAAAAAAAAATCCCACCTGGGTATCAAAAATTAGGCTCCTGTGTTCCAGTGTTGATATTTTGACAGAACTGGTCTGTTCTCAAGCTTGGTTTAGTGAATTTCCACTGGCATGGAAATTTGGAGAATTCTGAGACTGAAGGGTTTTTTCCTCAAATATTGGAATTCTGAGTCAGACAGCACTCCCCAGGCTGCACCAAGATCACCTCCCTTCTTGCTGAGCTATGTAATGACATGAGAAGCCTAATGCTCCTAAGAGAGGACAATGAATTCAGGAAGTACCAAAACACACATTCCACCATGCACTAAAAAATTTACATGTTTGTGGACACAAGCCATACCATGTTAGGCAAAACATTTAACTTTGCTCATGGGAAAAGCAGGTCTCTCTTCTCTCCCAAAATTGTTTTGTTCAGTTTGTTTTGAAAAAGGAAGTGTTAGCCAATATCTCTGTTAAAGATAAAAATGATTGAAAGTACCTTTTGCCATTTGTACACATGAATGGTGTTTCATTTTAAGCTCTTCTAGAGTTTACATCCTTCAGATTCCATGTCCAAATCTGTTACGAAAAGTCAGTCAGAGAAGCAAGACCTTATAGTTAAACTCTAATTCCTCACCACTGGTTACTATTCAAGTCTCCCTAATAATGTCTTAAAAAAAAAAAAAAGGTAGAGGGAAACTTCTTGTTTTTCTGATTTGTTTTCATTAAGGTCCATTAATTTTATTTTTTAAAATAAAATTAAGTTGAAAAAAAGAAAAGGTAATTTGGGAAGTCTGCAGACACTGATATTAAATCTTCTCTTCATTAAAGTCAGCAGATCCTCTAAGGATTTTTTTAATGCACAGAAATTATATCTAGCATAGATTGTTTGATAAAATAACACAATAAGGTCATGTTAACCACAGAAAGAAAATCAAGCTGACCACTCTCACTACTCACAGCAAGCTGGAATATGCTGAGAACACTTCTCCAAAAATGAGCCCAGAGGATTCCTCATGTCTGCAAGGATGAATTTTTAAAAATTACATCAGGATAAAACCTATATCATTGGAGGCAGCTGAGCTACCTCTTGTTGTGTTACTTTTCTCCTAAATATTGGCTGCAAAATATTTCATAAGCAGACAGAAAAAATAAAAAGAGCTGTGTTGAGTTTAATATTAAGGATCACATTTACAACAAATATTTTCTTCATAAGAGTTGGCATGCCTGTTTTAACTGACTTTTCTCTGTTTTTCAGTATTTTCTGGCTTCTGCCTACATCTGCAACAAATTTGGCACATAATGTTCACAGCTTTGTGTAAGGCTCGGGTGCCTTGTATTTGCACTGATGGAGGATATGATTGTGCACAGATGCCTGTTTTCCTTTTCCAACTAATTTTTCCTTTCCTATCCAGACTACTTCTGGCAGTGTTTAAAGTAGAAGAGGGGTGAAGCAAACGAAAAAGGGCGGGGTCTTGGGAAGAATCACATGGCGTGTATGTGAAATAAACATTTGTAAAGGCAGCAATTTGCTGTTCAGAAAGAAACTCAAACTGCCCTGTCCTATTTACACACCTGGGGAGAGTCTGTAGGATTCAGTCACCTGAGCAGCTGACAGAGCTTGGATTTCACCATGTCCTAGTGCAGGGCACTTCAGCTCCCCCTGTTAATAAATAATGTTAATTTTGACTGCACATTTATTCTGTCAGTGGGATAAAGAATTGATGAAACTCAGATGAGCACGTACAGCTGGACAGAGCACCAGTCACACCAGCTGCTGGATGGATTTGGGGCAGGAAGCAGCCAAAATCCCCACCCTGGCAGCATCCCTCTGTCACACCTCTGTGTCACACGATAACTTGTGGAAATGCTGAAAGAATGAATCATGTTATGAGTTTGGATTTAATGCCAGAGAACCTATGCTAGCAGGCAATTTTGGAGAGCAGGGTGCTGAGAGCTGCGTTGTGTTTTCAGCCTTGCAACAACTTGTCTCAGCCCCTCTACAAAAGAGGCACAAATTTTTCCACTCATCACTTTTGTTAGAACAAGGTCCTGAACAGAGAAAACGTGAAATCCCAGAACTGCAATTCTGTTTCTGGGTCCTGCCCAGTCTGGAGGTTTAGATTAATCACTCAAGCTCAAATTTCCACAGCCTCACTGTTCTGGAGTGCCCTGAATTTTAATGGATTAGATCACATGAGGATTGCCAGAACTTCAGAAGTTCCTGATGCTCTTAAAACTAAAAAACTAAAGATTTTACACAGTCTGAAACAAAACCCAAGTGGAAGAACACCAGGCAAACCCCACAAATCAGGCTTTTACCACACTGTCTGCATGTTTCCCATCTGCAAAAATGACAGCAAAATCCTATCCCAAGGCGAGATTACCATCAGATATTTACCCAAACTATGGATGAAGGAGACTGCCTTCAAACTTTTATGAAATTAGTTGTCCCAAGGAGGAAGGGAGTGACACTGTGAGATGCCCAGCTTGCTGTTTCACAAACCTCCTTGCTTTCAGAATCATTTTCCTGCTTGCATTCTCAATTTAGCTCTGTTCAGCTTTCAAGGAAAGCTGCTACCTCAGTCTATGCATGGAAAAAAATATCAGCAGTATATTTTTATTGCCTTTTTTTTCAATGTACACAAACTACACATCTGGCTGAAGCTTTCATTTCAATTATAAGGTTTCCACAGCTTCCTGTAAAGAGAAAAAAAAATTCTTATTCAGGCCAGAACTTGTCCAGCAGAGTTCAAACTGTAAAAAACAATTCCAGCCAAGGTCAAGGAATACAAAGTGAGTCTATGAAGGCAGGTTGCAAGGAAGTCAGTAGATCTGAAGGTGATGGATGACATCTATAGGTACCTGTCCTCTGGTTACTCTTGGAAGAACAAGTTTATATCGCAGTTGTCAAAGATGAAGCCTTAGTTTAAGGAGTTCATGCTAATCAGGCTGTGACTGACATTCTCCTTGGGTCTCCTTCCAGAAAAACTCCACATGAATCCCAGACACCGAGGAATCCTAAATGAGGAGAAATTTGTTTGGCGATTTTCACTGACATTTGTTCTATAACAGCTAATCTTGTGCTGATCACTTTACACCAGCAGGTCACCCCTTTGCCACGGGCCTGCTCAGACTTTGCCACTGTTTCCACAGAGAATCAGACACCCTTGGGAGCTCTCAGCTCTCCGTGGTGTCATTTCCTGGATCCCTGCTCATCTTTCCTCCTCACAGCCTTTTTCTAAAACCTGGATCTGCTCTGCAGGTGGACATGGGGTGAATGTGGATCCTTGTGGTGCATGGAGCACAGAGAAGGTGTCCTCACACCTCTCCTGTCCTACAAAATGAACAGGTTTGGCTGTCTTCGTGTCCTTCCCAGCTTTGGGAATCATGAGGTGCTTTTCCTAGACTGAATGTTCCTATTGACTGTTTCTGCAGCTCCTAGAAGTTGCTAGGAAGCCAGGAGCTCAGCTTATTGTGCTGCCCTGATTTAATCCAGATAATGTTTCCACTCATTTATGAGTTGGAAATAAAGTTCTGTTTTCAGAGATGGTGGTTTGTGGGGTTTTTTTCTTCTTGCTCTAAATACGGGTTGGGTCATCAAAATACCCCCACATTCTCACTGAATGAAATTACTTCTGATTTAGGAAGAAGTGAACACACACAAGGAAAGATACACATCTGGAAAATACAGGAAATGCAATTCAAGTGCTCTGAGTAGGTGGTTCAAGTTACTTTTCCCAGGTAATTATTCTCTTGCTCCCCTTCTACTCACAGACATTTGCTAACTGCAGCTTCAATGTCAAGCACTTCATAGACTTCCAACAGAAACAGAAGTCTTTTCAGCCTGTAAAAATTGCAAACCTTCAATTTGCTCTGTATGCTAAGAAAGGATCTCTGCTTTCATTGCAAAGGAGGGCAACTTCTACCTGGTTTGCCTGAAAACAAATTTATGTCTTCTGGTGCTGTGAGTTACATAGAGCCCAGTTTGAACAATCTGTCTCCTAAGAGTTTTCAGTCTGCCAAAGTTTCACAGCCCTTGAATTTTCACATTTTCATTGCCTTTGAATTTCTGCATCCTTAAGAAATTTACCTAATCCCTTAAAAATTTCAGTTGCAGTAGCAATGCTGCTGCAGATAGAGTAGGGTACATATGCCTGCCCTTGGTAATTTGCAGTGTAAATTGCCATTTTTCAGTAAATGCAAGTCCATTTTTGTACCAGTGAAAATATCTGCAGTCAGATTTTCAGCCTCTGCCTCTCCTGAAATACTGTGGATTAGTAGTATCTCACCCTACAGAGCTCCCAATTCCCAAGGCATGCATCAGGAAGAATCACGTTTGCCCTAAGCTTGAGTTAAATATTTCAGTTCGCTCTTAAAAATGTCAAGAAATTAGAAAGTAGTCCCAGAAATCAAACTGCATTTGAAAATAATTCAACAGTTGAGGTGTAGCAGAGGCAAAATTTTGTACCATGGAGCTTTGCTCTGCATCTTGACTTGAACCTTGAGCCTCAAACATATCCTAGAGCTGGATTGTGTGAATCTTAGTCCAGGACCCTGCAAAGGAAGCTTGTCCTTGTCAGGGAGGCCTTTCAAGCCTTGTTACAGTCATAATTCTGAAGATATGGTGATAACCCAGGGTGAATTTTTGCCTTTGCTGATTCACCAAACATCAACAGAAAATGAGGTCCTCCATCCCATTTTGCTTCCCCCCCAAATGGATCCCTAAAGCTTCTTTCACAGCCTTCCCTTCCCAAAGGCAGGGATCTCTTTCCCCTTTTCAGTAGCCTGGGAATAGCACCCTCTGCCATTCCTTTATCATTGGCAGGGAGTTGGCTCAGAAATCAGGCTGGAATTTGGCATTGTTCCCCTTTCCCCTCTCGAACCACGCTGAATTGAGTTCCCATGCTTCTGCAGGGAAGAGGGAAAACAAGAAGGGATTTTCTCTCAGTGCCCCAAGTAAACATCCGACAGGGACTCCCAGTCTCAGCATCTGGCCTTTCCAAAAGGAGCCAGCCATGAGGTCAAAACACCCCAAATCATCGCTCTCGGCAGTGCCTTCCCAGAGTGCCAGCCATGCTCATAAGGTTCACAAGCAAAGGGAACAGGCAGGATAAGAATCAACCACGGTCTCAAGCCCACGTTCATCCTGAAGCCCCAGTTTCTCATTTTTTGTTGGCCTCCTGGTTTCTGAATTTGAACTCTTGTCAATCACAATAAACAATGTGATCCTAAACAGTTCACTAGTAAGAATGAAGCTTTTTTTTTTTTTTTTTTTTTTTTTTTTTTTTTTTTTTTTTTTTTGTCTTCCTGAAGTTGCCATTGATTAAATTCAAAGCATAAATCAATGGTGCATATAACCATGCAGGATTCTTAGGATGTCATGGGAACGGGTTTCCTCTAAGCAATTTTTTTTTTTTAGGAGCTCACAGAACCCCACC
The DNA here is from genome assembly GCF_021018805.1 of Prinia subflava. Classification (NCBI taxonomy): domain Eukaryota; kingdom Metazoa; phylum Chordata; class Aves; order Passeriformes; family Cisticolidae; genus Prinia; species Prinia subflava. The sequence goes on from NC_086271.1 coordinate 3,531,170, forward strand.
AGCTCAACATCTGCTGGTCCTGCAGCTTCACAAAGGAAGCACCAACCTTATGCCAACAAAAATATCTGCTGAATCAAATACCTGGTTTAATTCACTCCACCAAGAAACAGCAGCGCTTTGCCCCTAAAATGGTTTTCTTAGTGTGAACAGGAGATCCTCAATACATTTAATGTACATTTCACTCACCAGAATATTGACAGGCAGGTCAATTTTTAACTCACAACTTCCTAAAAGGTTTCAGGAAACTGGAGAAGACTGTGATTGGTGTTTTCTTTAGCTTTCATAAATGCCAGAACACACCTAATCTTCATTCCTAATATTTGGGAAATACCTTTGCAGATTCAGCTTGGATCCATACATTGGAGGCTTTGTATTGAAAATCCTCAACTTCTTGCTATTTTAACACTGGTATATAAATGAAAGCATTAAAAAAAATTGAGAATTCTGAAAAAATCAATGCAAAAGGGTAATAACATTTAAAAATAAATTATTGAAATTGTATTACCTTTCTCAAAATCAAATCTCATTGAATGTCTGTAAAAATAGCTGCGTTTAAAGCTGACTGTGCGAGCTAAGATATTGCTGAATGCAAAGCTATTTTACTGAAGACTCCATTTGATCCAATTCATGGTCACACAGAGGCCAACACTTGAAACCCCACTCACTTCACAGGGACTAGAACTCAGCATAGTTAAAATGTCCATGTGATCCCTTAAACTTTTTATACAAATATTTTTCCAGAAATCCCTTTTAGCATTCAGCAACAAGCACTATGAGTTGTATAAAAGCAATTAACTAGAATTTTAATACTGATTTTTTTTATATCTTTTTTCTTGATTTTACCTTTTCAGTGAATGTAAGATGCCAGATTGATTTTATCTGTCTTTCCACTCTGCTCTCTGTGCACTTGCACATTTTTCTTTGGATTTTGCTGACATCTGGAATCGAGCTGCAGGAGGCTGTTTTCCCCACATGAAGCAGCAGAAATTTCTTTCCCTGCCAAAGAATCCCCAGCCACTGCTGGTGGCACTTCAGAATCTGCTGCTCAGCCTGTGCATCTTCACAGGCAAGGGCTGACTGATGTCACCCTGGGAGAGCTGCACTTGTTGATGAACTGGGAGGGCTGACCTGGAACAGAGACTGGGCAGAGCTAGACAATAAAGCAGGGATTTATTGAAAGGCCTCCAGGATCCATCTTAGGCAGGACAGAGTCTGACCAGGACTACACCCAAGGTGGGCTGAGAATGGTCACAAAAGGGCAAACCAGTCACGAGATCTTATATTTTCTATAAGTTTTGGTCCATTTGCATATTGGGGTTTAATTGCCTAGTTACAGCTTCAGGTTAAGGTCCCATCCTTCTTGTTCCTCCCTTCAGCCACCCCTGTTGTGCTGTTGGGCTGAAAGTTGTCCTTGGTGTGCAGCAGGAAAAGGATTTGTTTTGTATCCCTGCTCTGTGCAGAGAGCTGACTGGCACTCGATACTGGGATCAGAACTGCACCCCTGGGCAGCACAGAGTCTGAAATACATCAAAGCTAAAACTTAAGGCATCATTGTCATGCAGCAGCTCCTCACTCCCACTGTGACCTGCAGTCAGCCCTGTCCCATCACACCAGGCCTGTTTGCCTGTCAACAACAAACCCGAGCTGGGCTTTTCCCAACCCAGCCTTTCCTCAGCTGTCCCGGCCTCCCTTGAATTCCTGCTCCACCAGCAGTGGCCATTACCAAATGTCACTTAGTGCTCCCTGGCTCTCTGCCAAGGATAACTCCTGCTTTCTACCCTCACTGCAGATGATATTAAAGGTGCACTCTCTCATGACTCCCGTGAAAGCAATCCCTGCTGGAAGCCCCCAGTTTCCCCAGAGCTGCCAACAACCCATAATGGGAGGCACGCTGGGAGAGGGAATACACCAAAACAAAGGGGCAGCCACTGCCAGCAATTAAAACACCCCAGGCTGGGCATGGCTGGCAGGCCAAAACAAAGGCTGGCTGCCACCGTGGTGGGGCCAGGCCTGGAAAGTGCCATCCCAGAGCACAGCGTGCTTCCCTCTGTGGTTTATCTTGTGAATGGAAACCACTGTGTCTCCATCTCTCACTTGAAGAATGGGAGAAAATGGCCCCTTCTGTGGCAGACTTACTGATCTAATTGCCATTTATTAGACAGCCAAGAGACAGTCACTGATGCAGCATTAAGACATCCTGAATGTATTCCTTCCCATACCCAGCGAGGAAAGAACAACGGAAACAAAAAGTGCCAGCGAGATCATTTAATTTGCATCCCTGCTTATTGACATTTCCATAGCAACTTCATTAGGAAGTCATTCATTTTAATTCTCCTGCTTGTTTTGTTCACAAATTCCTGCTCAGTCCTCTTTCCAGTGGTGGCAATTTACAGGAAAGGGTTTTTTTTGGTGCAAGTCAAAGAAGTCACTCAGAAACAGACTGACAAGGTCTGGGGATCTACACTTTTAACTAAAAAAAAAAAAAAAAAATTTAAAATAAGGAATGTGTTTCGTTTACCTTGAGGGAATATTATGCAGATCATGATTCATGGAGGCATTTAAACACATGCTTCACTCCATCCAAGGCAGGGCTTTAACTCACTTGACTTTTACCTGAATAGGCACCAACATGAGCCAAAAAACATTCTTGAATCAGGGCCTTAAAACATCTGTCAATCATCACTTACTCTACAGGTCTATGAAGTATTAATGCACCGAGGCCAACACAATAAATAAATGAAGCCAATAATGTACAAACTGTTACGGGCAACTAAAGTAACTCAAAACATATGGATTTCCTCATGATCATAAAGTCACCCTTGGTTTTTGTGTAGTGTATACATCAAGGCCTTTCCTCTCTCCTGTTATTTGAGTGTCTTGGTAATCATCCCACCTGAAAACGTCACATAAAATCCATAAGCCTTTTTAAGCCCCTTGGGCTAAAGTCAACATTTGATCTTGGAAAGGAAACCTAAATCATCTTCTCTGGAAAGTTTTTCACTGAGATTTATAATTTTTTTTTCATCATTGTTCCAGAGAGCTAAAAAGGTATAATGGAATCACTAAAAATTTCCTATAAAGAAGAAATCATAAGGACAGCCCTGCAGAGAAATAAACAGCAATGCAACCAATGCAGTTTCTCACTTTGAATTTCTCCTACAATCTGAGGTGAGGAAACCCAAACTCTTTCCCTAAATGATTTAGCTGGGAACAGGCTCAAATTAACAGATGCCAAACTCATCACAGGAAGAAATAGATAGAAGAAGAAGTCCAGTGTGTCAAGGATAAGGAGAAAACACAAATGAAGATATTGAAATGCCCCTGCCAACCACCTACTGCATACAGCCTGGAGGAATATATGCAGACACTTATTTTATATATAAACTAACAGACACCTCATTTTACAGCAAAGTCCCATAGCTCCCATTTTAAGTCTGTCTGTCACATTTGAATATAGCTTCTCAAACCAGCTAAAAAGGAAAAGGCAACGTAAGACATTTCTTAATCTAACATAGCATGAGGATACAGAATATTGTGAGAATTATTTTGCTTTTGAGATATGCAATCAAGTAATATATGCTATAAATGTGGAGTTTTGTGCTCACCATTTTTCCACACCTCGTGCTTCCTCAAGTACAGCACATAAACAGGATGAGTTCTTAACCTAAAGTACCACAGAACTGTAAAACAAAGACTTCTGAGGAGCTGCAGTGAGATTTCTCCTGAATCAGAGGTGGCTCCAAATTGAAGGATCCAGATCCAAACCCAAACTACTCACACTAAATAAAATCTCTCTACCTATGCACAACTGTTATATTCCTCTTTCCTTTAGGTGCTGCTCCTAGGAGAAAATCCTAGGAAAAGAGATTTCTCCCAGTCCCAAGATGCACAGCACATGTTGCTTTGTGCTGAATGTGTGAACAAGGCACTGCTGAGCTCTTTTAAAGAGCACATGCTAACACCTGAGGATTTCTTGGAGCACAGCTTACACACAGAAAACTCAGAAACACCACTCCAGCAGTGTCCCCCATCTCCTCCACTTTCTCTGAAATGCTACTGTTAAAAGATTGCTTTAATATCTCTGCTTTGATTTATTTACACTCTCCCATCCCTCATAACTGCCTTGTTATGATTCATTCTGGCTTCCCAACATTTCATCAGTCACATCAGCTCGGGGTGCAGCTGTATTTCAAGCAGAGATTTGCACAGAGGGCACCAAATTTCTCCACACCAGAATGCAGGATGTGTCCCCCATGCACATTCCACTCGTGCTGCAAGGTCATCCTGAGCAGGGGCTTTGCTTCTCTAACAAAGAGGGGGAAAAAATTAGAAATCCAGGCTGCCCTGGGACAAGGCCACTTGTTTTCCCCGCTGTGACAGTCTCTGACATTTATGTGATGTCAGTATAAACTGCGTGACATTATCCTGTGACACACCATGGCACCCAGCAAGAATTTATGTGCTCGTCTGACATAATCAATGGGCTTGGTTTTAAGATCAGAAAAATAGACACTGCTGATCCTTGTTTGGATGTGATGTCTCTGGAGAAGGTATTTTCCTGCCTTGTATCACTTTTATCACTAATTATGACAGTTGCTGTTCAAAGGGCAACTTGCATTCAGAAAAATCATCACAATTGTATCTCTGATACCACGTTTTGGTCATTACCAATGAATGAAAGCTGATCTTTCTGTGGAAATCATTACCCTGGAAAAATAAGGAGAAAACAAAAAGATGAATGATCAAATGAAAATTGAAAAGAATTAATTTTGTCTCCAAGGAAGTGTAGGTGTCAGCAGTGCAAGTGAATAAAGGCTTCCAAGAACAGCCTTTTATGCAGCTTTTAGAAATTTCTGTTGCACAATGGGAAAAAAAAGGCAAAAAATTAAAAATCCACTTAGAATAAATAAAGTTTTAGCTGTTATGAAATTTAAACTTCCTTATGAAATTTTTAAGCCTTACTAAAACTACATATTATAAAAACAGTAAGAAAAAAATTGAAGAAAAGAAGTATTATAGAAATAAAAAAAAAATCTTCAAGCTTACTGGTTTTAGCCATTCTCCTGCAGAAATAAAAAGATTTATCTTAGTTAAATTTTCTGCAAAATGTTTTGCTTTTCACAAGATTTCATTTCCTAGTAGAAGGCACTTCAAATAAAAAAAAAATTAAGCACTGCTTGGAATTTATAGGGTTTGACAAACAGTATTTGTCTCCTACTTCAGCTTTCTGTGTCATCAGGAGCCACCATGACACAGATGAGCAATAAAATAAACAGTGTTACTTCAGAATTGATCTTGATTTTATAAAGATTTACAGATTGTTAGTAATTTTCCAACAAATCCATCTTTCACAGAGAAGTTTGAAATGCTGAGACTTCTAAGCGGTGCCAGCTGCTTTGAAAAATACATTTTGTGATCCTTTAAATTTAAAGGCTAATAAAATACAGATTCTGGGAGAGAGAGAACAGGCAGGGAGCTTCTGCCCTGTCTCTTAACATAGATTATTGCAAAAAAAAGTGTAGAGATGGGTCTCACAGAAGTGGGAAAGAGGAAAAAGCAAGACAGACAAACAGTTGGGACAGTGTTGGGTCAAAATCCTTGAGTGACAACCTGAAGGGACCTGGTGGCATTTCCCTGTGAGCCTGGTGCAGGATGGTGCCCTGCTGATCAGGATGTTCATTAACTAATTACTTAAAAACTGCAAGAAAAATAATTAGAGGAGTCTTTTAGGAAAAAAAAAAAGTACTGGATGTGGAAAGAAAAGTTGCAATGAGCTCTTTTATGGGGATGATCATTCGTAACTGGAACAGATTGCCAAAATCCAGGAGCAGATTTTTTCATTGTTACAAATTTTCCCACTTGAACTTGATAACTTTCAAATTTGTAAATACTCTCATTCAAACAAGATTCATTTAAGCTGTAAGATACCTGATTTTAAAACAACCCAACAAAAACAAGTAATGGCACATTGTTAATTAGCTAAATTAGTATTTTCTTTTACTTTGCCCTTCTTTCTTCTTGGAGCTGGAGAACCCAGGCCCTGGCCCACATGTTTTCCCCAAGAGCACACTGTACCAAAGCTAAAACCCCCCAAATGAAATAATGTTGTGAAGAAAAGCTGAGTATTTATTTTGATTTTCCTGGCTCCTGCTCATATGTTCTCCACACTCAGGCCTGGGAGGCAGTGCAGTCCATAGTACAGTGATGAGGTGATTCTTTATGTCATCCTGAGTGACAAGAATTTCTGTTTTCCAGGTTGGACCTTTTGATCTCACCACAGCTCTGTGTAAACCTCAGGGCTTCCTTCATGCAGACAAAATCAGAAAAACAAAATAAACCCCAGACCCATCTCTATTTTGTTTCCAGTGAACTCTATCTGTTTAAAGAAGAGATGACTGTTTTCCCAGAAAATAATAAATATTCTGCTTGGAATTTATTTACTTTTAGGTGATACTGGCAGAGAGATTTTGCCCTTCAATTGAAATTTCCATATGAAACACAGGAAAAATTAAAGAGTTTTTACCTTAACAATATTCCTACCTTGAAGTGAAGAAATGTGTCTGTAAAGTAGTAAAAATCTGAGTTAAGTACTGGAAAGGCACCAAAGTTACCTAAATACCCTCTCTTTAGATGTCTGTGCTTCTCAGACTCATCAAGCTGTTTCCTTCTGTATTTCCTGGCACACCAAGGCAGAAATTAAACTGCCTGTCTTCCACTTGGAAAGCAAAAACCCACCAAGATTTTATTTGAATAGAAACCTTGTCCCCGCTCTGCCCAAACTTCAAGGAGAAGGCCTCTGACACACGATCCAGGGCAGGATGGCCCGTGCCAGACCCTGGACTCACCACTGAGCCTCCAAAGGGAACCTGATTCCCTTTGTCCCCGGGTGCCACGGAGAGCTGATGTCATGGAATGCCTCTGAGGAGGAGTAACACCATCAGCACTGTTTATTTAATTAGTAACGAGGGTAAAACCCTCCTAATGCAGCTCAATCAAGGGTCAGCTCGAGGGGTCTCGATCTGAGTTTGGGTAGCCTTCTGTGGCTGAGGCTTAATAATAATCTCTAGACTTCAATTTCCTACTAATAAAGCGTAATATAATGTAGGGTAAGCCCTCTTATTTGTTCAGATCTTTTTAACCACTGAGGAGCTAATATGCAACAACTGAACAAACAGTGGCCACACAGGTTTCATTTTTAGAAGCACAGATGACCTCTGATGAAAGAAATGATCAGTCAAGCTCTGAGGCAGGGATGGAAAGCCAACTAGAAAATGCATTCTTTTTTTTTTTCTGTGCACCAAGAGAAAAGTTACTTTGAAATAATAATTTATGATAGCAAGCGAAAGTGCCTGAAAAAAACCCTGTCTAATTATTACACCACAAAATTATTATGGCTTTCAATGAATTTGTGTTCCAGGTTCTGATGAACACTGCAAATATATTTTACTATCTAGAATCTGTAGAAATCCCTGCAGTTGTTACATTTCATTGTGATGAGGTTGCTGAAGTCTGAACATTGTGTCTGTACAATTTTAACACCACCTAAGCTCACTGTGTTGTTTACTGCCACACACTCTACCCCAAATATCTGCTAAAGTTCAATCTGCCTCAGGAAACCTCCGCCTATGCAGCTCAAACACAGAAGATTTTTCCCACTACAGAAAAACATGACTAAAACATGACTTTGCCCTTTTTTCTTTTAACTTTTTTTTTTTAATTCTGAAGTCTAGCTACTGCAGTAGCCTCCAGATGTCAGGGCCAATTTCAGCACAAATGCAAGACAGCAGAGACATGCCCAACATACCCACCTGCTGAAGGGGGGAAAGGATTCTCTTTAATCCAGGATGTTTAAAAATGTATTCTAAACTTTTCTTCTTCTTGAAATTTGTGGGGTTTTGTTTTCATTGTGCCCACGGGTGTCTGAGTTTAGTTTGCAGTGCTTTGCTTGCCCACCATTCTCTGGATGCCACTGCCCCACCTCTCCTCTTAATTTGCCACCTTCTAATTCACCTGGGTGGTTGCTCTGACAGCTCCTCCCTCAGGGATGACCCTCAGTTCCCACTTCAGAAATTTAATCCACAGAGTCTTTTTCTTTGGGGCAGCTGGTCAATACTGAGAGTCAGATTTATGTCCCTCTAAATGTATTAGCTGTGAAATAACCATTGTTATATTATCAGGAAAGAGGTGTAATAAAACCACTGCTATTGTGTTTTTATGTCTCTGACCCAAACAAATTTGAAAACTAAGTTGTTAAAATCAAATATTGAAAATACTTGTAAATATGCTGCAGGTATTTTATCTACACAATTCTTTTTACCTGTGTACAGAAAGAAAGAGAAGCCAATTAAAGAATATGGTCTCCAGTGAACAGGAATTGTAAATCCCATTAATGCTTATAGGAATTACACCTACACATTTAAAGGGCAGTATAGAAGACCCTTAAATTGACTACCTAACAAATGGCTATAAAATGAGAATAACTTTTTTTTCAAGCACCAGAAGACTCTGTTTCAAACTCCACATTTCATGGATTTTACAGCTCCGGAAGCAGAGTTTGTAAAGGTTATAAAAAATGTGAACAATATAGAACGGTGGAAAACAGCACAAAAGCTTATTGTTTACCAAAATAACAACAATAATAATAATAATAATCACTAAACACTGTGGTTAATTCAACATCAATAAAATAGGTGACAATATAGTTGTAATCCCCAGGCAGGGGCACTGTACTGGACAAAGAAGGAAGTTCTGGTGGTAGTAAAGTAACTTAAAAGCACCTACTTAAAAGGCCAAAGAAATTAAATAGCAGCAAGGCTATGGAGCATCTCTGGGAAACCTCTGCTGGGCCATTTTGAAGGGTCCAATATTGGTGTAAACAGCAAAAATCCTGCAGCACGTGAGAGAAAGAGGGAGAAGGGCACAAAGGGGTGAAACAACAACAAATCTCTCATTTAACATAAACATGATCTGAAGGAATCTGATGAAATTCAGTGACTCTGACAACCTCATGCTTAATTTTTCCTGGAAACATCCTCTAATGGTGCAGAATTCTCAGTATTCTATCCTCATTCTCCCCTTGCAGCAACCTAAGAAAGATTATTTAGGATACTGGCAGGAGCAAATGCCTCACCAATTCCTTCCAGAAATGTTTGATTCCAATGAATTCCTACACAGTGAGAATTTAGATTATTTCAGATTAGGTTATTGGCAAGATGTTTGAGGGTGCATGCTCTCTTCAAACCTTTTGATAACACAGCAGTTTGCTTTCTCTTCATGCATTTCATAAACATTTTTCGTTATCAGCACCACCCTTCCCTCATCCCAACTCTCCTCTTTCACATCCTCTCTTCCTCCATGCCATGGATTTCTGGTCTTCATTCTGACTGGTTTCTACAAAGGCATTATCAGCATTTCTTCCTCTCATTTTAGATTGACACAGTTTCTGGTAAGTGACCTGTGGTTGGATTCCCACCCTCCAGTGCCCCTCTGATGGCAAGGAGGAAACTTTCCCCAGACAGATCCTCAGCCAGCAACGATGGAATAAAACTCTAACATCATCTCCCATCCTTCCAGAGCTCCTGAGCCCTTTCTGCTTCATTTTTCACTGTCATTGGCATGGCATAGACAGAGACTTGCTAGATTGGAAGAGGTTGCACTGCAAATTAATAACGAACTAGCAAAAGTGATTAGCTAAGGACTGATTGCATCCGATGTCCTCAAATGCTGTAATTAGCCTTCAAAAGGAGGCACAGTCACACAACATCAAATCATACCATAACTTGGGAAAAAAACCCAAAAATCTCAAATAAAATAACCCAACTGAAAGTGCCAGGCACTCTTTTCCCAAACTTGGTTAATAAAATAAGCTACAAATTTATTCCTTGACAAAAAAGCAAATCCTATGATCATCTATAAAATGGGAAAACTAAGTATTTACTTGCAACATAATACAGGATGTTTCTTACAGGTAATATTTGTACATAACAATATCATTATCATTGAGTTGTACAGCTCAAAGAGATGTCCAGGTTGAAAGGTCCTGTGCAATTTGGACTGCAAACCTCTGCTTTTGAAATTGTTGACTTTCTGCAAAGCAAAATGAAATAAACATGAAGTCTTTATCCTGTATTGCTTGCACAATCAGATCATTAGATAATTAAAACAACAAAAGACACGCAGAAATATTGGCCATAGATATAAATCAATTACTCCAGAAGCAATTACTTTGGATCTAAATTAGCCAGGGTTGTATGGGAGATATATAATATTTAATTTGCTGTATGACTGGCACAAATCCAGTCAGCAGCAGCAGCAAGCAAAAGTCACCACATCTCATTCGAGGTAAAGAACAACCCAATCACTCTCTGTTGGTGACTCCAGCTCTCAGTGCAAAGATGCAATTAGTGCTGCAACAAGTCATGGCATGGAAAGAAAATTGTCCCATCACAATTCCACTCAGAATGAAAAGAGCTGACCAGAAGGCAGAATGAGAACTGGGATCACAAACCCTTCCAGGAGAAGACAAAGTAAGGAAGGGAAGATTTCTTTCACAAGTGTTTCCTCTATTTTGAAAAACTCCATCTATTTGCTCATGGCAAAATTCACTGCAACAATCATGTTTCCTTTTTTTCCAGTCTGCACACGTGCAACCTTTCTGGGATCTGCTGCCTGGCTCCCAAACCCCTCAGTCCCTGCCCTGCTCAGGGCAAAGCCTCAGGGGCAGCTTGGATTAGGGATGCTCAGGTTCAGTATATGGTGAGATGCTTTGGGCAGGATTTTCTGTTGTTAAGGAGGACCTTAAGCAGGCTGCACTCTGGAATTTTGAGAGGAAATATTTGCATTTTCACCTGTTTACAAAACAAATGAAAAATCTCAGTCCACAGCTACACAAAAAAGTCTTTCCTTTCTCAGCCAGTCATCCAAATTTGGCTCTGGCACACAGCCCAAGAGCACAGAGAAAATCTTCACTACCACGTTCAAGTTCACTTTGCATGGAGGGAACTGCACAATGAGTGGTTTTTCTTCTCCAAATGCCAAAAAGCCCCTGGAAAACAGATGCAGCTCTCAAGTTTGGTTGATGTTGCTCCTGCCCCAGGAAGAAAGTCTCTGTGAGTGAGTTACAGCTAACCATTATCAGGGCATGTAAAATACGCTCACATTAGTTGTAGGACCTGTAGAATCTCTCACATCTCCCAAAGTGCTTCAAAAAGTTGCATAATTTCAGATAAATTAATTTTTGTGTCAGGCCAATGCAAGTCTAAAGTCACAGTCAAGCCTTTTCTTTTTGGTGGAAAGCCCAGTGGAGGCAATATGAAGTTCCATTTCAATTCCCCTCAGAGTGAGAGGAGGTGAGGAAAAGGGAAGGGTTGAGGTCTTTGGTCAGAGGGAAAGAAGGTAATAAAATCCTACAAAAGGAGAAGGGCAATAGCTGCAGCTCATCAAAAAGAAAATTGCTCAAAATACCATAAGTAGTTCTAAGAAAATCTCAAATCCCCATTAAGAACTTAAAGTAGGACAAAACTGGGGCTCGGAGTTGTTCCGAATGTCTTAGTCTGTGCTGCTAAACCAACTCTCTTTCACTGCACATTTAATCTGCCCCTCTAAAAACAAACATTGGGGTGAGTCAAGTTCAAGGACAGGGTAGGGATGCAGGAAGGTTCAGGTTGGCAGCAGCTCTCTCCAACCAGTAATTTCAAGGCAGGCTTTGGAGAGCTAGCCCCTTTTAACACACTAAATGAAATAAACTATTAATCAGGGGGACAGAAGCTTTTGTCATGCCTGTGCCTCAGCCCCCACCACCTCCTGATGGGGGAGTCTGAGCACAAAGCCCCCATCCCTGATCCTGTGCAACTGCTGGAAAAAAAATTACCAAACTAGGAATGTGAGAGAAAGAGCAATTAATTTTTTCCCTCTTTTTTTAATCAAGGACTGTTTTGCCTCAGGGGCTTGGAGGGATAGGAAATCAGGCTTTTCAAGCTTCTGCAGAGCAGGCTTTGGAAAAATATCTGTAACAGACAATCCCCGTCCTTTACAGATTGTGCTCTGCCCTTTTTTCCTTTCCCTTATGGCACACGTGTGGGGGGAGATTTGTTAGACCTTAAACTTGTCACAAATGTAGTCGCTAACCATTTGCCCCTGCGTTCAGATGCTCTCGTGATTGCTTTCTCCAGTGATTACTCAGTGGGAATGTCAGAGCAAGCTCCATAAGTTACAGCTAATCACTCTTAAGTGCTGGAAGCAGGACTGTATTTGTGCAAAGAAACAGCAATCAAATACGGTAAGCAGATGGCTGCTCCTTGTCCTGTTACCACACTGAGCACAACAGATTAAGCCATGATGGATTTATCAGCACTGATGGATACATTAACACCATAAGCTTTTATGGAATAAATAGCTCCTGACATCTCGTCATAACTTCTGATGCCCCAATTTTTCAAAATCTGGGTTGGTTTGAGGTTGGGTGGGGGTTTTTTTGAAATTAAATTATCGATGTTTCCAACAAAGCCTGTAGGTTTTTCTATGTTTTCCTTTAAAACTGCATCTCAGCACCTTATATTATGAAAGACATGATTAAAACCTCAGAAATAGTTGAAGGAATTCATAGCGTTTCTCTCAACCATAAATTCAATATTCTCCAAGCTTTGTGACAATCAATTCTTGTAACTGATAAGTGCCAGTATTTTAAACTGATGAAAGCATTAGCTCATTTGCCATATCTCGAGAATAACATTATGCAAACAGCCCTAAAACAAACATAAGTATCCAAACCCTTTTTCTTTCTGATTTACGGGTTGACCTGTAGGCTGGGGGAATGCGCTTGAAGGCTTAACTGCTATTTTGCAATCCTAGCAGAAAACATACCCTCAGATTTTTCACAGGCCCTCATCTTGTGAGATGAAGGGATAAAAAAAAAAAAAAGCAATTTTTGAGGAATGTGGGTGTCAGCTGCCCAGGGTGCTGTCAGTAAATGAACAGTGAAATGTTCAGTGGGTGCATGGGTGCCCTGACACAGCAGACACGTCAAACCAGGCTCTGAGCAGCCACAGCCACCCTGCAAAGGCTGCAGCAGGCATTCATTTGTCCTGCTGCCTCTGGAAAAGCAGAGTGCTGGCTGTTGAACCTGCACTCAAACTGATAACAAACCCACGTATTTTGTGGGGTACTTCAGGGTTCCTGTTCAGGGGCTCACAGCAGTAGAAAACAGGCAGAAGAGCCCCCTCAGTGCCAGCAGTCAGACCCAGCTGCCCGTGTGTGTGTGCACTGCTGCACCTTCTCCATTCCTCCCTTGGTGTGCTCCAGCTCCTGTCCAGGTCATCAGCCTGGAGTTTGCTAATTGCTCATCTGCAGTCTGGGTTTTAATCACCTGATCCATCAGAAGCCCTCCCTCCCGTGCCGGTATTCATCTTGTCAGTTAGTGACATTTTTTGTAATGAAAGCAGCAGATCTATTGATAGCATCCCTCAACAGAGTGGAAGGCATCCTGCATTAGCTTTGTCTTCTAAACCAGCCTGTTCTATTACAATTGACCTTCTCCTCTTGATTACCACACAAATCATAGTCCTCTCCCCACTCCTCCCCCTCTTCCCTTCCCTCCCACCCCCCAGTGTCTCAGATTATTTTTCCTGTAGCCATTCAATTGCCTGACTGCAGCTGGTAATTGGATTCATGTTTGGAGCACAGCTTTCTATGCACAAGTCTGGAATAATTCAAGGAGGACTCTGGCCCAGGGCTGAGGCCATATGTTAAATTCAGATTTGAGTCTGTAAAATCTGGACTACCCTGAAAGAGGTGTAATCCACTTAGCAGCACAAAGTCCTGTCCTGATCGAAACCTGCACTTACTCTCCTCTCTGAAAGTTAAATTCCATTTTACTCTTCTTTTAAGGGTGAGGCAGTTTTATTAGTGCGACTTGGTGAAATGTAACAGTGATGCTACTTTGGCATCTGCCTTGACTCACTGTAGGAAACAATTTGAGCAGTTTTCATGATAACACAATAATTAAACACCATAAAACAACCGTAACCCAACCTGACAGCGTTCTTTGTGTATACAGCAAACCATGGTGTCTCCAGAGTCTGAAACTCACCACTGGGACCAAGCTCAGCGTGACCAAGATGTTACACTGAAAACCCTAAGTGCAGTTAGTGGTGTCAGCTTTCCTGCCACACATATTGTATGATTTCAGCATCAATTTACTCACCTGAAGTTAAATAACAGAGAAATGAAATGCAGCCAGGTTCATCCTACTGCAGCTCTGAGGCTGTGCAGTTTCTCCCTCTGTGTCTCTCAGTGCCTCAGAGAACCAGCCCTAGATTTTGTACTGACTATTAATGAAGCTTACAGAATTCAACTTACCAGCAACATTTAAAGCTCCTGAAATCTTTAAAAAACCAAAACAAACAAAACAAAACAAAAAAGCCACAATCTCACCTTTCAGTGTTCACATCATGAGAGGGAAGTAGCTGTGGTTCTATCCATGGTATCAGTTTCCTGCAACCCAGTTCTTCAAAACACAAGAGATTTCCTAATCTCTTCCTAATCAAGACTTTAGAAAATAGGCTCTGGTGCTATTAAATCTTCTCCATTAAAGTATTTTCTTCTGAAATCAGTGCATTACTTGAATTACTCAGTATTTTCCAGTTTGAGAGTAGGCTTCCACCTTTACCACCTCTGTTTTTGCTGCCAGGGGAGCAGAGAGCTTTGAAAGCTCCTGTGCTGCCTCCCAGGTGTGTGGTTGTGCAGGTGAACACCAAAGGTGCCTTCACAGGCTGTCAATCAATCAAACAATCAGCCTGAAGCAACTCATTTTGGCCTCTACATCATCCAGAATATCAGCAAAGAAAGATGCCATCTTAAGAAAATATTTCAAAGTTTTGACATTTGACAGAGGGGTCACCTCATACCAACAGAGCAGCTTTTGATTTTCTGGTGATAAAGCACCTGCCTGCTCTGTGGAGGATCTGGGTTATGCTTCCAGCTGTTCTGGATTCAGAGCAAACTGGGAGCACACACGGACCTCTGACATCCCTGGGAAACCTGTTCTTTCTGCCCTGCCAAAATCAGCTTCACTGCTCCATTCCTGTGAGCAGCTCTTCTGTATTTAGCTCTGTATTTAGCAAGTGCACACTCTGCAAGTCCTGGTGAGCTGCATGGAGTTCAAAGCAGTGCCTTGAAACCCTCCTATGGAAAATTTAACTCTCCCTTGTTCCCATTACACTCCATGTCCATTTCCACGCCAAAATGAACTAAATTTTCTGGTCGAAAATATCACCCAAAGTGACAGATTCCTGCAGCAACATTCCTTTGGACAACTTCTTCATTTCCAAATGGCTTTTCTCCAGGGAAGAGTGGGACTGGAGCAGCACACCACCTCAGGAATCAGCCCAGATTAGCCAAAGTTCCATCAGAATAAGAGAAGAACTTGAAATTAGTTAGAATTTTCCTCTCCTCCCCTCCAAGACTCCTGCATAAATTTCATCACTGCTGCCTCTTCCGTCACACCAAAGGTCTGAACTTTAGGTCGAAAATGTTCACCTGAGTCCTTTGGCTCATGCTGTGTGTTTGCATCAAGAATGAGAAATTAAACTATTTACTAATCTTACAGAATTCAACTTATCCACAACCCTTAAGATTCCTGAAACCTTAAAAATAGAAAAAATTGCCATAATCTCCACTTTCAGTATTCCCATTGTGAGAAGGAAGTAGCTGTTGGCTCCATCCATGGTGTCAGCTTTCTACAGCCCATCTCTTCAAAACACCACAGATTTCCTAATAATTTCTGAACTGCTGATTTCTGACTCTTTTTTTCCCCCTTCTTTAGCTCTGGGACTTCATAACTAAAATCTGTCTCTGAGGTTGAAATGCTGGTGATGGCCTGATTTCTTCAACTCTGCAAACAGGAGTCAGCAATAAGCAGAATTTATCTTTTCACCTACATCTATCCCACAAATAAAAGAGGCTTTTTCTGCACTACCTGATTGAAAGTCTACTGAAACGAATTGAATCTATTGCTGACAGCACCAGCACTCTTTGTGGTGGATCTTGTGTCATTTACTTTCCCTAAAATTGCAGTGCCTAAAAGTTAGCAATGAAGTAAAAACCTCATCTTCCTCCTTCTCATTTTCACTTACCACTCACCCTGGAAATTCCTACCGCTACCTCACCCTGTAGGCCTGAAAATGTTACAGAAGTCAGCTTTAAAGCCTTTAAAATAACAGAAAAAAACCCTTTTTCTTCCCTTCCTCCTACTATTTTATAGGTTTAAACTCTTGGCAAGCTGAAATGCCCTCCAAATGGGCCTGAAAAGGGCCATTTCTGGCCATGCAGTGATGGAGAGCCTCTTCACGGGTGCTGATCAACTTTTCACCTGACAGGAGGTTGGAAAGGTCTGAAAAGGGACCAAAGAGCTCTCTCAGATTGCAGAGATTCACCTTCTCATTACAGGTAAAGTCACTTAGCCAGACATTTCCATCAGGTTTTGAGACTGAAAGAACTAAAATTCATTTCAGCTGGGGAAAAAAACCACAAACAAAAACAAACAACCCCAAGCAAAACAATAAAACCTCACCCACATAAAAGAACAAATTGATTTATGACAGATTACTTCTCTCTTGGTGGTCATGCAAACAACTGGAAAATAAAGAATACAGGTGCTACCATCTGCATTATCTTAGTTTGTGAGATTTGCCATAAATTTACATCACAGTGTCTCTACTATTGTAACTAAACCATAATTTTGTCTGTGGGAAACAAAAAAATGTCAATGCACTTATCAAAAGTGCCTTACTGCACTTATCTCAGTCAACATTTATTCTGTGAAATGTAATCAGGATGTTAAATGTTTCTGGGAGGTTTGAGATGCCATATTTTGCCATCTGTTCTAATTATTTTTGAATAATTTGGCACATCTTGCTTTTGTTGCTGAACTACAGAAGAATATTTTACCAGTCTGAATTTATTTAAAAAAATAAGAAACAAACACCACAAAAAAAGAGATGGTATTTACTTTAAAACTTCAACTTTAAGGGTTACATACCAGTAGGATGAAGCAGAAGTCCAGAACATCCTGGAGAGAGATAAAGTAGAGGTAAGTCTTCAGTTCTCTGCGGGGTGACAAAAAAGTGAGGAAAAAATAGCAGACATAGACAGGTGCTGTCATTATATTATGCAGTACATTCTTCATTTCCTGGTTTATTTTCCTTGAAGAACTCTAAATGAATTTTTTGACTTACTCACCTCTTGATCAGAGCACCCAAGACCCTCACCCAGGACCTCAACAGGAGAGAATCATCACTGACCTTTTTTAAATATGGAGAAACAAGAGAGGAGAAAATAAATTACTTCCCTGAGGTCACACAGGACATCTGAGGGAAAGCTGAAAGCAGCACCCAGGGCTGTCCAGACCCAAACTGGAATGTCTGGAGTTGTCATGGGATCTTTTTTGGAACAGTCACTACAAATGGAGCTGCACTGTTCTAGGACATGGACAACCCACGGAAACGTTTGGTTACAAAGTCCTACTGCAGCATAAAGGCTAAATACACAATATTGGGCTACTGGAAAAATCAAGGAGCAGGATGACCCAATGTGAACTGGTATTGAGTAGTGCACAGCAGATTGCACCATCTGTAGTTATTTATTTCAGAGATAACTCAGTCACTTCAACCTACTTCATCCAAAACCCCTCAGATTTTGAAGGAGAAAAACAGACCAAAACAAAAACAGTCCCCAAAGCCCCGCTGGCATTTAAGAGCCATGAGCTCTGATGCAGTTTCTGACACTGCTGGGCACATGACCTTCAGCAGGTCCTTTCCCACCCTGCCTCATTTTCCCATCTGTGAAAGAGTCCAGAACTTCCTCCCTCTGGTTTCCAGCAGTGATGCTGTGAGAACCGGTGGATATTTGCACAGATTTCTGAATGTAACAAAGGCCAGGAAGAAACAAAGCATTGTCTGAAGGCTGGCCATGCCAGGGTTATGATGACTCCCACGTGTAATAAATTTTATGGCAACAGCAAAGAGCAGCTTGAGTGACAGCACCAGTAAGGCTGCACCGACGTTTGCATCATGTGTATGTAAATGTGCTTGTGCTCGAACCAGAGACAGAAGGGAGGAGTGCACAGGGTTGCTGGGTTTGGGTTTTTCTCCTCAGGGTGTCTCTCTGTGCCAGTGCTGGTTCATGGTCAAACCAGGCTCAGACCAGGCTGAGGTGCAGCGTGCTCTGGCTCAGCTCTCCCTGCACAGCCTGAGCGGTGCCCTGCAGCCGGAGCAGCCAGCAAACACCGGCCCCAGGAGCGCTCCCTGTCCATCAGCTGAGGAAATAATCACATCCATTATGTTATAACACCCCACAGTGAACACGCCCAAGCGGCTCGGGAGCAGCAGCACCGCTGTTTTTTGTCACCAGAGCCAGGTGTGGTGTAGGCAGGAAGGACGAGGTGCCCTCCCCTCCTGACTCTGCTCTGCCACCACCAGCAGGGCTTGACACCCAATTCCTCATCTGAGAGGATCCTCCCGCTGCCAGCTCACCAGATAATTGCCATTATTTCATTGATACCACCTCAGGGATCAAAACGAACAAAATCCTTCCTCATTTCAAACTTCCCGACAGATTTTAGATGCAATATTGTCAAAGACTGCTCTTTGTTTGGGGTGTACAATGTGAGGTCTGGCAGGGTCAATGAATCACTGTTAAAAGCAGAAGTACAGGAGCAGGACATGATTTACATGAGTTTCTGTGACATGTTTCTGTAGGAAAACCAAAATCAGTCTGTGGTAAGCAAGACACACTACTCTCATTCATTGTGATAGCACATAACATAATACTGACATCTAAATTGTGCAGAAACTTCTTTCAGCACCATAAAAACACATACAAACAAGGTATTTTAGTGTTTGAGACCACATTCATATGACTTCTGTAATTAAAAAAAAAATTCGACTAATGTAGATTTTTTTTTATTCGTGCCAGTCTCAACAAAATGCTAAAAAAAATCCCAACATTTGCTTGCAGTCTCTCACAGAGAAAATGGGAACGTTCCTACAACGTTCAATGGAAGCATTTTTAGACACTTGCTTTTTCTGAAACATTCCAAATGAAAAAATTTGATTTTCTAATCAGCTGTAATGGTAATTGCAGTGCTAAAGCAGAATTCACTCCAGACACAAAGAACATGCAGAAATAAGCAGCATGTTTGGATCAGTCAGCAGATGAAATTCAGGGCTGTGGTGTAAGCAAGAGCTGCTTAATTTTACTGAGAAAGGAACCAGAAGATAGCAGGGAAAGAAAGACAAATAAAATGAGAACTCAGAAGGACATGGCAGATTGCCAATAAGAGAGGGAGTACAAATTCGAGTTTACATAAGGGCAAAAAAAAATGAATGAAGATCAAAAGGAAGAATTCCCCCAAGCTGTCCTAAAGGTGAGATACTGAAAAGTTTCCCTTGTTTTAACACAAAATAACAACAACCACAATTTTCCTCTAGGAAACACAGAACTAGCATTAAGAAAACCTGGGGGAAAACAGAAAGACTTAAATATTTAAATTAAATATTTCTTGATTTAGAACCTCATAAACCAAACAATAAAGAATGTAATTAGGATAATTTCACTCTTCATACCTACTGCTTACAAAGCTGCTGGGCCAAGTGCATCTCCTGTGCAAATGGGCATAACCCTCACTCAGTTATCAATTACACAGCTAATACACATAAAGAAATATAACTTACAGAGAATCATGGGCATGAGAGGGCAGCTTGGGAAGCAACTGCCTGAGAGAGGCTGGGGCATCTGGGTCCTCTCCTGAGCCTCATGCAGGTCTCAGGGTGTGAGGGACTCCAGGCTCACCAGGCACCTGCGGGTCCAGGCTTCAGCCTGCACCCTACAAATCCGTTTGGTTCCTTTTCAATCTGATTCTCTTGAAGCATCTCCTCTCCCCCACACTCAGCAGCCAATTCAGTCAGCACGTTCAGTTTGCCAGTCAGATCTGGGTTTTTTGAAAAAAGGTGACATTTTCTGCCAAGTGTGGCAATCCCTGCTCCCATCAAGCACAAGTGCAGCTCAGCTCCCACCACCCCCTTGCCATTCCGAGGTTGGGAAGAGGCAACATTTTTGTTTTGCTTTCCATCCACCTCAGTAAAGAAAGATTAGAAGTAGAACTGTTCCTTTGAGGTTAGAAGTCCATGAGGCATAGTCCTGTACCCCCCAGAGAAGTCAGGACCTAACTCTGAACACAAATACTAGCTGTCTCTGAAATACCTCCTTTACATCAAGCCCATCAACTTTCAAATACCTTGAAAAATTTTTATGTTCAGCATCTTGAAATCCAGGCCTTCTTTAACAAAAAAATATTCTTATCTACTCTTTATACACCAGTCATCGGGGGAAACTCAGCTGTGCATCCCTTTCCTCCTAAACATGCAACACTGCATCAACTGAACTCTCATCTCAGAGATGTTTGAAGATAAAATAACATCAAGAAAGTATTACAACATGACAGGGAAATGGATACACACAATTACATCATTACTTGAAAATATGCCTACAGAGAAAGACTAAAAATCTTTAGCCTTGACTGTGGAATAAACCCCAAGTAGATCAATTTTTGTCTCTCAGATTCCAAGAATTATATGGCTTGGAAATTGTATCTAATAAAATGTATAACTCAGCTAATTAATATCACTGCTCATAAATTCTCTCAGAACTCACTCAGCAATCACAGTAAGTGCTGTAAGTGTAGGGTAAACAGTCGTTCTATAAATCCGTATCTGCCAAATTGGGTTAAAATATTTTAAAGTGAAAATTTTAAGTGAGGAACTATTGCATAGTTTATATGTA
The DNA here is from genome assembly GCF_021018805.1 of Prinia subflava. NCBI lineage: Eukaryota > Metazoa > Chordata > Aves > Passeriformes > Cisticolidae > Prinia > Prinia subflava. The sequence goes on from NC_086271.1 coordinate 3,552,005, forward strand.
ACACATGTAAGAAATGTATTCCCAGAAGAACACTCTCATATTGCCTCATCACAGACTGTAAGGTTCTGTGCTGTGTTTATTTGCAGGAGGAAAACACAAAATGCCTACAGGAAATTCCACATCCAAGGGGGGAAAATGCATATTTAACAGAGAAATTCTGCATCCTCAAATTACAGCTCAATCCAGTACTATGATACATTCTTCAAGAACCTATTTTTTTTTCAAGCAGCTGTACATAAAACCCTCAAATAGAATACTGGAAAGCCTGAGACTGCTCAAATTGTGTAGCACAGAAGATTGTGAACACTTGCTGTTGACATTGTGCCAAGCACACAGCCATGAAAGCTGAAATTAAGCATGTCTTGGCCTGCTCAGATTAGCTATTTATTTATTTTTAATTTTTTTATAGTTTATATTTGAAGCCCTGTTTAATATGGAGCTTGAGAAAGGATGCCTTTGTACAACCTTCAGTAAGGAAATATCCACATCAGAGACAAAATTGTAATTGAGCTCCTTTCTAGTAATAAGAGGCAGAGGTCTAAAGGAAAACACAGATCAAATGTCTTAGAAGTGGAAAATAACTGTGGACAAAAACAAAATCAAAAGAGACTACAAAGTTAGGTGAACATAGAAGTGTAATAAAAATTTGTGATGAATATATGGCTTATGAATAAAATAATGATTTATTAGAGCTTGAATACTTCTTTAGGTTCTTTTTTTTCATTGTGTTTTTCTAGATCATCCACACTTTCCTTATCTCATACTCTGGATGTTACACGGGTTCAAATATTAACTACCACATACACCAGAGAAGTTTTCCAGTTTTTTCTGTTTTGAAGAACAGCCCAAGAAGGAAGGGTCTTCAATAAACCCACATCTTACTGATCAGGTTCAGAGAGAGAGAGAGCCTTGAAATTTCTATGGAAACTACGAAAAATTTAGATTTAATACATAGTTGAGCACATTATGATAAGGAAAACAAAAATACCCAGCTCCAGGAGACAGATTAATCCGACCCCACACTCCATCACCACTATGCAGAAGCACCACCAAGTCCCTGCCTTAGAGATGACCAGAAAAACCTTCTCCTTTGTCCTGATCAACCTGCAAACTCAGTCTGAGCCTTGCAACTGAACCAGGCATGAAAAACTATGTGGGGACAACTTTTGGTGGGAACTGAACTCATTTAAAGACGTCAGTTGGCTTAGCATGAACATTTAATTTTGGGAAGGGCTCAGTCTGTTCCCACACTCAGATGAGTTGGTGACACAGGAGAAATGGAGAGAACAAGAGTGGTAGGCAATGGAATAATGGGTGGGAGCTTCCCCGGGCAAGCCTGAGCACCTCTGTGTCAGATTTATGCTCTCCAGAGGGCTGTAGCGAGCACCAGGGCCCACAGCCAGCTCTTACTCCCACTAATGACATTTTTAGAGGGTGAAGACCTCATTGAATCCATTGATGTTGACCCACAGGGCTCCATTTTCTTTATGCTGCTCAGTGAATTAGGCAGGCAAGTGCTATTAATGAGAACAGGAGATGTGTGTATCCAGTTTCTGACTCTCAGGGTTGCTAACACACCCCATAATTTGAGAGAATTATGTCCTAAAGGCTATGCTATGATAGGGAAATCACTCGTGATGAAACAATGTTCAAGTGGTGGAAAAAGCTTTGTTCTCATGTTGAATGAATTCCTCTAACATGGAGGTTCAAGAAAGTTTTGGATGAAAATCTCACTCTTGGAAATACCTAATTTAAAATAAGAGCTTGTATCTCAGGTGTGGTGGAATGCAGAAATGAGGAGGCCAGTTCCTGTGAAGTATCTGTCTCAATTCTTTCTGTCTGGAATGTGCTGCCCTAGTTAATAAAATAAAAAACAACCCTAAGACATAGACTTTTAGGGTTTTTAAGTGATTATAATGATTAAGAGTAGGATTTCTGAGCTGCTTTTTGCAAGAATAGGTGGGTTCCCATAAAGATCCAAGTGACCTACCACCAATGCCATTATTTTAACTGACATCTGTGAGCATATTTTCTTAGGCTGCATCAAGACAGATGAGAGCCCTTTGTGGCCTTCTGACAGTGATGGCAATCATTAAAGATTTACCAGGGTCATTAAAGTGAGAAACAGCAGTAATGCAGAGCTGGATGTCACCATCCCATGTGGATTCCACTGAAGTGCAAAGAAAGCCAGCACAGAATAAGCAGAGATCCTGCCCTGCCACCTTAACCTCATTTTACAGAAGAAAAAGAAAAGGGAAAAAATAATATCACCAGCTTGTCTGAAACACATGAGAGAAACACATTTCGCTTGTAGGGAGGCAGTGCCAGTAAAGGATCTAACATTTCCCTCCTTGTTAAAGGAGGTGAGAGCTGAGGGGGACCCGGCGTCCCTGCATTGATGCCAGCCCAGGAAATGTCTGTGTCACATTCTCCTAGGGCTCCTGGAGGTGGCTCCTGAGCCACTCCTGCACGGAGACCTTGAGGTGGAGCTGCCAGGCACAGCCCAGCCACCTTTGCTGGATGAGAGTGAGCAAAACAACTCCTGAGTCAGGAGGTTGCACCTGAGAGCCCAGCCAAGCATGGGGACTCTTCCCACAGCCCCTGCCTTCCCCTTACTGCTCTTTCCTCTGAGCACAAACCAGGTTTTTGCTGTTCATTACTGGCTGTTCAAATCCAATGTTGAAGCATCATCCCACCATACCTTTGAAATGTAGTCCTGATGGAGGCACTGGGGTTATTTTTAACAAAGATCAAAAGAATGCAAAGAAACAAACAGGTGCAGATTTAATCAGCTTTAACATGTTTAACTACAAGCCTGATGACTCAGAAGGCGCACACCTTGCCAGAGCAGCTATATGCAAGTTATTCTAAGGTTTAAAAAAGGAAATTTTCTATAATTATTATTGCACATGTGTTCCATTATTGTAATACCTTGTGAACTAACATCACAAAAATTGCTGGGAAAAAAAAAAGGGTACACGGGGCTTCTAACCTTGCTTTGATTCTCCTGTTCGTTCTATCAAATGAAACAGCAAAGCCATCTCCTACGGAAATCAGTCACTGCTCTTGTTTTAATCCCCCACCTTTGATTTCCTGAGCAGCTCAGATTAAAGCTAGACCTTTCTCCTGTGTGTGATGTGTGCCTGGCTGCGGGGCTGTGGGCAGGAGCAGCACAAAGCCCTTTGTCTGCCAGGGCTGTGCTGAGCAGCCAAGCCTCATCCCAGGGACAGTGCCAGGCTGCTCTGTGCTGCTGGAAAAATGTTCCCTGTCAGTCACCTGAAAAATGAAACAGCTCACAGCACCGGGCAGGGGGCAAAAACAATCATGGGTTAAAAATAAACACTGCAGAGATCACCCTGGGCATGCAAACATGCACTCATGCACACCTACATTTGTAAAAAAAGGAATAATACACAGCAGCTCTGAATGCTCCACTTGAGCCAATTACATGTGAGCACTCTCCTGCATTATGGATGTTGGGTTTGTTGAAGCTGTGGCACTCTGCAGCTCAAGTCCCTTTCAAGATAACTTTTGCCAGTCATGCATATCCCAGTGAAAACAAAAAAAACCCAAACCCAAACACTTCATGCTCCTATCTCCTCACACCTGACATTGGCCCTTCAAAGTCAGACATAATTATCACATGATGCACAAGGCTGAACATGTTTTAAACACATGTTTGACACGGTGCAATCAAGCCCAGTGCAGCTGATAGCTCTGATAGTTGGTGTGCACTGGCAATGCCCCCCCGGCTCGTGCAGTGCTGAGATAAACGCGTTTCCCAGGTCACTGGAGGCACTCACTCCACCTCCTGCCTCACGATACTTCCAAGGAGCGTGTTATCTCAGGGTAACACATGCCTGCTGCTACCTGGCTCTTTAATTACTGTACACAAAGCTCCCAATCAGAGTAATTGGCATCTCGAGGCATCGCCGTGCGCTGAGGGGTCCTCTCGATGTAAGAGAGCGACTGATGCAGGAACCAGAATGACCTTGATAGAGATTTCTCCCCAAAACTGATGGCATCTCATGACTTTCAAGCATAACCTGATGAAGAAAACAACATCAACATTGTAATTACGTTTTAAGATCAAAAATTCACAATGGTTTGCAATTTTTTTAAACTTGTATATAAATCTTTAATATCTCTATACAAAAGATTTTTTTTTGGGAAATGCACATCTCTCGAAATACTTTTTTAGGTAATTTCTTAGCCACAATTAATTCTCAGTCATTCTTAATTATAGCTTTGCACTTTATATAAACAAACACACACGTTCACACTACACTTGGGGTAGGGGAGACCCAGTCCTGAGTCTTGAGTGGAACCAGCACACACGGACACAAGTTTGCACCTGAATATCTGCTGTCTTGGTTTGAACTTTGAAAACACTGAGCATCTGCAGGAGAGCATCTTGCTGCAGACACCCAACTGACTGTACATTCCTTTTAGGGGGAAACCTGCTCTTAGGGTTGAGATGCATTTCCTCCTGACCAAGCCCAACAAGGAATAGGATCCCTGGCCATTTGCTGTTATCCATCATTCCAGAAAGAAGCAAGGAGCAATCACATCATTATCCAAATAGCTTCTTCCACGTAGCTCAGAAAAAAATTCAGTAATTCAGACATATCAGATTTTCAATTTTATTTTTAAACATTCAAATACTGGGAAACACCCAGACACATTTATTTACTATAAATCAGGAACTTTAAGAGTAAATGAGGAGCTTCATAGAAACAGAAGACTTCATATAATCTCTGTGTTGTTCTGAACTGTGGCTGCACCAACAGTTCTGTTCTGACCCCAAGAGCAATTGGACCTGACTTGTCATGGGATGAAAATCCATCACTTGGGTTGCTTGACATTTGGGATGGCAATCCATTATCCAGGCTGCTCACAGACAATATCTTACCATAGCTCACTAAAGGAAGAGATGGAAGAAAAAAAAGGTATAAATAAATAAATAAATAAATAAAAATTTACAGAGAGCCCTACAGAATCAATACAGAATCAAGTTGCAGTCTCCAACTCAAGAGCATGTTCATTAATACCTAACCCCATCCTAAGATGTTTGTGCAACCCATTCTTTTACATAATCAAAAATACCTTAGCATAAATGAGGAGCCAAGACACAGTGACATTTATAACTAGATAAAGGGACAAAAAGGTTTAGAAAGTGCCAACATCAATTAGCTCTTAAAAAGCAATAGTCACAATATTTTTTTATATTTTAATAGAATCAGGTTATCTTCTAGAGGCACATAAGCTATTCTAATCAATTATTTATGAACACATGCACCTCAAATTCTGATTTTTTTCTTACTTGGACAGTGTCTTTCAAGAAATCTAAACCAACAAGGACCAAAAATGCTCTTCTCTTAAATCCTTCCTTTTAAAAAAAAAGATATCTCCTTACGTAATAAAAAGTAATTTATGAAGATTCTTAGTCCTACAAACTGGAATTTATTTAGTGTCTACCTACTTTTAAAAGTCCAACTACCTAAAAGGGAAAGATTTTTTTTTTGACAATCAAGGCTGAGACAAACTAAAATGGCTGAATCAAAACTAAATTGTGTCCTCACAATTTTCTTGTGCAAACCAATGTTTCTGAGGTTCTCCTGTCTATGCTGAAGGCATTTTAGGGGTTTTCCTTTGACCTACAGTCTGGCTGCCTGAACATCCCCACTGTTCCTGTGGCACTGAGATGGTTTAAAATGCAATTACACTAATTTCTAATTTCCAAGGAGCAGTTAATTTCCCCCCTTGAAAGGAAGGTAGTTCACATGTAATAAAAAGGCTGTTTGTAGGATCACACTCACCCGCACAAAAAAAGAGCCAACCCAACAACCCCAAACACACAAGCAAAAAGCCATCAAACCCACATCCTTTTCTCTCTTGGATGGATATTTTTCAGCTCTAGAAGGTGTTGCCACAACCCTTGCCCACCTGTGATTTTTCAGTGTCACTTTCCATTATGATCCTTCTCAGCTGCAAGAAAGGAGAAGAATTATGAGCTCTTTCACAAAGGATTTAGTTTTCTTTTACTCAGGATGAGAAATTAAGGATGCCCTGACTGACAGCATGTGGTTTCTATTTCTGTTTATAAGCAGCCTTGCAATAGTAGGTCAAAAGGATTAGAGGAAGGTCAGTGTTACTGTTTCTAGAGGAAACCAGGAATTGTAGGTTCCCTTCAATCCCTGCTTTCCAAAGAAAGTGGAAATCTTTCTATGACAGGGTTTTTCAAACACCTGCTCTTATTCATTTTTTCTTTAGTAATTGAAGTAAAGCAGAGAGCTGTGGGATTATTTACTCTTTTTTCCACTTTCATCTATTACAAAATAAGCATTGTACATAGAGGAAAAAAGTTAATTTGCTGTCTGATATAGGCCTTGAATTTTTTTGTAACTACAAAAGAAAGAAACAATAATACCAGTAGAACACATACTATTTAAGGCATGGAGAAGCTATAATACCTCTAAGCAACATCAAAAATACCATAAAAGAACAGAAAATTCTCTGCAGTTCAGTGGTTTCATTTTCCAGCCTCTCACAACAGCCTGATCTTGCTGTTGAGCAGCACCATAGGTGAAAAAACCTGCTCAATTCATGTGCTTTCACATCAATTATTCATTTATCAACAACTTGCAAATAATTGGCAATCTTTGACCCATCTATGCAGATCAATTCCAACAACAGAGCAGGTGAAACCAGTATTTCGGGCAATTGAGAAACGTTAATTTGTGCTCACAAACATCCAGGATTCGCGGTGCTCTGTCATTTCTTTTCGAGCTGAGGCCTTTTTCCAAAGTTTCCCTGCAATTCCCTGGGTTTTGTTTCATTCAGCTGGTGGTTGACTCCCTGTTTAGCATGATGGGGGTTTGATGTGAGTGGGGGAAGTGCATCCTCTGCACAGCAGAGCAAATGGGGCCCATTGGAATTTTCTGAATTGCACAGTGCAAGCCTCGCTCTATTAGGAGCTATTTCTCGAAACTTCCAGAAAAAAAAAATACTGTAATGCTCCAGTTGCTTTTAATGGTTGAAAAATCAGATTCCCCTAGGTGAGAAGATAAGCTGAGAGGATTTTTAATTAAAGCTCACTCTTCCTCACCTTTATCCCAAAAGTCTGTTTCATGCTATAAGCCAATCACTCCCTGATACCCCAGACGTCCTGCAGGCTACCTGGGTGCTCTCTTTCATAAAAAACAATGTTGCACAGCCCAGACACCTCCTGAATTCAGCTAATCAAACACATTTGTGCCAACCAGCCTGCAAAATGACACTGCTCCTCTGCTGCATGAGATGGATGCAGCACACTTCAGACTGATCCAGCCAAAAACCCTTCCAAGCAGGGACATTCCAGCTGGGAAGGGCTCAAGTCCGGAGTGCCCCTATGATGCCAAGCAGCAACAATTCTTCCAGCAGGCTCCAAAATATCAGGTACACATCCTCTAGTTCTTCGCCCTGGGATGATTTGACCCTGGAAGTGAAGATTTGCAGGAGGAAGGGATGAAATTAAAGAGAATAATTGAGTGGGAATAAATTTATGGACACATCATAGCAACACAAACCACCTAAAGAATCAGGGCTTGTCCAGAGACTTCACAGAAGTGGCTCAAGGCATGGAATTTATCCCAAATCTCAGGAATATCACTGGCCAGAACGAAACCAAAATTAACAACAAGCAGGTAGAAACCAGTGCCAATTAATCCAACATTGACCCAATCCCAAAACTCTGCTTCCAGAGGCAAAGGTGCCCTGTTCCTCAGTGAAAGCTGCACTATCTTTTTTGCAGGGATTCCATGGATGCACTTGGCTGTGCTCACAAAAAAGCGGGCAGAAGTCTTGAGAAAATCTAGAAGCTCACTTATTGCCTTTAATGGCACTGTGCAGTATGCAAATAACCTACTTATGTAGGTTTTCTACAAAAAATAACTGCAGAAGCAACAAAAGAGTATAAAAATAACCAGCTAAAGCCTAGACAAAGAAGAGCTGTATATTTAAGCAGAATACTTAAATATGGTGAACTGAGCTTTTTTAATTTGCCTTTTCCTCAGTCTGTGTTTACGTCATGGGGTTTTTGAAGGTGAGGAAGGTACTAAGGCACTGAGGACACAATTTTCACTGCTTTTCTCCCTCTCCCTTTTTTAACATATGTTTTGTTTAGATAACATTTTGTTTAAATGGACTGAGGTTTTTAATTATTATTTTTACCACAACCTTGTTTATGCTGCAATTTTCATGATTTTGCCCTGAACTCCTCTGATTACTCATCATATTTTTATGACTTCCATTTGCAGCACTGTTTTCTTTTGATCTTCTGCTGTTTTCCCGTATGTTTAAAGATTTCCAAACTAATTAAGACAATTAACGAAAAAAGACTAATTGCATTCATAAATGAGACGTGGCACTTCTGATTAGCAGGTGGCTCCTTTCTGGTTTGGATACATAAAGGCAGATGGAAAAGTGGCAGACTTAGTTATATTTAATGTGCCCACTTCCTTACAGACTGCTCCTCTTTCCAGCTAATGACAATATAATCTATAAAATCTTCTATATAATCTATAAAAGATTACTCTTTTTTTTTTTCCATTTCTCATTTGAAATCCTAGCCATTCTTGACTAAGAGTTTCCAAACTGATTTTCATTGATGTTTTGTCATTTCTATGTGCAGGCTTTAAGGTGCCTGGAAAAACAAGAGGATCAGAAATACTCAAAAAAAAGAAATTTGCTCCTCAGTTTGATATGCAATCAATGATATAAATAATTTTTAGTGATATTTTTAAATAAAATATGCTGAAAAAGACGGCTTCTGTTCTTATTTTTTGCTATAAAAGCAGACATTTATCAGTGCTGTTCCTATATCCAAGATTTTTTTTATTGTTATCAAGTATTTTCTCCAGTGTCCCAAAATCACTTTTCATAATGCTTAATTAATTCTTAACCAAATGCATTGGGAACGTAAAGAAGCAATTTCTTTGTTGCCCTGACAATCTATGACAATTTTAGCACTGCAGAAGTGAAAAAAAAGCCACAATAAAAATAACAATACAACCACATGGCAGTGTGGAAATTACCAGTTATGGACGTCTGAGGAACGTTAGTAACTTTTAAATTTTCTATCTAAAATAAATACACTGCATTGAAGTTCAGGAAAACCATTTCACAGTTTTAGTGTGTTTGGAGAAAAGAAGTTTAACGTGAATCCAACATTGACCACTCTAAGTTTTAGCACTTATGTATAAAACTCTTTTCTATACACTTATATGAGAGCAGGTCTGCAAAAGATTATCTGGGATTTATGGAAGTAAATTTTGCTTCTATTGGCCCAAACGATCTGCTTGACACTAACTTTTGTATGGTGCAGCACTTTTAAGTGGAGATATTTCAGGGCAAGTGAGAGGAGCAAAAAAAAAAAAAGAGACCACAGAGACTAAATTATGTTGAAGCAAAAAAACTGAAGTTCTTCCCTACCAAATTCTCTTGCTGTGCTTGTCTTCAAAATATCTGACCATAAAATTTTTATGTAAAAATATAAGAAAGCAGTGAAAATTTTGCGATATCTGGTGCCTGGCAGCTTCACTTTTGTTGTATCATGGAACCAAAAGCTGGCTAGAGGATAATACAGACAGAATGGGACACAGCATCTGTTGTTTGGAGTAACATGAAAAAAAGAAAGAAAAAACTCAGCTGATAAACATGACAAGGTGGCAATGGTCCAGATTTTCACCTGCATCCAAGAGCAAGAAGGATTCCCCTCCCTAACTCTGGGTCCCTTTTATCTCAGTTCTCCTCCATCAGGAGACACTCTAAACAATAGGGCTGAAATGTGGAGATGTGCAGCTTCCCAGATAGCAGCAATTAGAAAGTGCCCCAAGATCTAACCACAAATTAAAAGGACTGCCACGGCATTCAGATTAGAAAAATGTAACACCAGGGGATTTCCTGAATTCAGAGTTTTTAATATATCCAGGAAATTGTTGCGAATAACAGTATGCTAGGATTCTAAAATAACTTCAGGTTGCCTTGTCTTTAATTCCTATTCAAGATATCTGTCTCCAGCAAAATGTTTAGATGCATAAGGACTTGAGGATTTCGTGAGTGCAGCTCCATAAAAATACCTATTTGCTGTTCAATAAACAAAACCTGAAAGTTATGCTGGCCAATAAATCTGAGTAAGTGCTCTTAGGGCAGATGCTATTGAGCACCAGCATCCTGCATCAGCTGTTTCGAGCCCTGCTGTAAGGAACAGGGTGACTCAGGGAATTGGTAATGGGATCCAGAGCCTTTCACCCCGGGTCAATAGTTATAATCTGAACCAGACCAGGAGTCAGCGCCGTGTCAGCCCCGTCTCCTGCCTGCAGCCAAATCAGTCTGTGTCCTCCAGAGAATTCCTGCACAAGGAACACTGCAACCACTACAGGCAGGACAGAAACCCCTGGCACTGATATCTGGCAGCAGCAAAAGAATGGGAAAGCCAAGCAGCTGTCTGGGGAAATTCGTGGTGCTTCTAAAATACGTAAGGGAAAGTGTGTCAATAAATAAGGGGAAAAGGTTTGCAGCAAGTTTTCATCTTTCTGTGGTGGTGGCATCTCTTGTGGGCTTGAAGCGACTTGAAATTTCAAGTGCTCACCACTCCCACAGAATATCAGACCATGCAAATTTTGTGTCCCATAAATACTGGGCAGAATCCACAAGCTGCACACACGGACACACTCCGTGATGTCACCCCTGTAACTACACACAACCTTCAGCTGCTCTGACACAGCTCAAACCTGCAGAGAGATGTGTGTCACCATCACAATACCAGGCATTCAGACTTATTCTCAGACCTGTTAACAGCTTTCTTTGAGGGTAGCAGGTATTTGCTCCATTTTCTGATCTGTGTGCCATTGTGCAGCCTCAGCCTGCTGCTCCATCACATCCACCTCCACTCCCAAGGCAACAAACTGCCCTGCACAGTCTTTGCAGAGTTTATATTCCAAAATACTGAACACCACTGCTCATGCAGCAACAGACTTTCTACTATGAAGAGGCTAATAATGAATAAATATCAAAAATATGAAGGGAAAAAGGAACAGTTCAGTCATTCTGTACGGATTTGAAACATGTTTAACTTCACCAGCACCAAGAATATCAGAGAAAAAGACATCAAGATTACCTTTAACTGGGACACAGGGTACTGATGGGCAGCAGGTCTTTTCTGGAAAGAGGATCTGGATTAATTTATTCTGGTGTTTGTTGTTAAATTCCAAGAACAAGCACTGAGAGCCCTGTTAATCTTTAACTGTGATGACACTGACAAATCTATAAACCTGAAAAATACTCCCGTGTCTCAGATCATCATGCAAAATGTTGTTAATCACCAGAGGAAACGTATCAGATCATCAGAAACTTCCCTACAATATCATGGACAGACTTTTATTATTACACTTACCAGTACCCTGAGTGAACCGGTACAATTTCTTTAGATGTTCTGTACCTTTTAAATCTATAAAAGTTCAGATATGTTACACAGGAATCATGAATTTTCAAGATAAGTTATTTTCCTTTCATAAAACCTGCATTATTTACCTCGATCACCAAATGACAAGGCTCAGCTAACAGAAATGAAGCATGTTGGTCCCCTCTAACCTCCACAGCATTTTTATTTTTGAGTGCTTCCTTAAAGTAAGATGATGTAAGTAGTAACCATTGTTAATATTTTTCTCCACATCCATGGAAGTTTTTTTCACTCCTCAGTTGTGACTCGTTTCTTGTGAATTATTTGTGTGAGTAAAATGTATGGAAATGTTTTTGTTTAGTGGAGATTAAGCTTTGACTATCTGTTCTTCATCCACTCTTTGAATGTAAAAATATTCTTTTGATGATGAAAAATAAAGTTCATTACTTAATTTTCAAGATTTTCTCCTAGTTTATGCTAATACCTATGAAGACTGACAGGTTCTGTACCTAGAAATAGTTTTAATTAGAACATTAAGAAAATTAATTTTTTGGTTAACTAGTGTGTTTTTTTAAAATTCCCTTTAAAATGAAATTTTAAAAAAGACAAGAATATAACTTCAAAATGAAAAACATTAAAAAAATTTCTAAAGTGGGTTTCTTCTCCCTATCCCCACCATTCATTTTGGAGTAGGCAAAGACAAAAAGACATAAGGAACAAAAAAACCACTTTGAAACTGGTGTGACAGTGCCAGTCAGCTGAAGAGGCATTTGTCTTTCTCCACTCTCTCTGGAGATTTTTGGTGCAGGCAGATTTACGAGGTCAGCCACAGGAATTTGGCACCTGTTTTCCCACCAGCTTTTTAATGAGAGTTGAGCATCCAAATCCTCTCCCGACAGCTTTCAAAACAGCAGCCCCGTTTCTTCATTAAGTTTTTTGGGGGACACAGAGGTGGCCAATTCCAGCTCCCAGGGCCATGAGGATGCTCCAGGGTGGGGCAGCCACGGGACAAGCACAGGGGGAGAGGCACAAACCAGAGGGGGGCTGTCCCTGAGCCCCTGCTCTGCTGGAGGGACCCTCACCCTCCAAAGGATCCCCAGCACCACCCGGAATTAGGAATACCCATGCTGGCAGCAAGCTCTTGGTAGGCAAAACACAGCCAAACACATCCCCTCAAAAACCCCCTCCCAGCCCTGAATCACCTTTGTACCCCTGGAAATGCATCCCACTTCCCAAGGCATTTACTTAGGTCATCCCTCTAACCTCACCCCTTTCTTCTATATTTTAAGTTTCAATAGGTACCTATAAAGGAAAAGGATGCCCTGCTACTTAAAGTGTTCAGTTTTCTGAATTTGTCTATTAATGTTTGATGTTTAGCTGTTGCACATGCACCTTACACCTTTGCAAGAGCCTTTTCCTGCAGCTGCCATGCAAATAAACTGTATATTTCAGATGGCTGAGATCACACCTAACTGGGTTTCCAAACTGGCTTCAATCTGGCCAAGAGGTGAGCTGGTTTCCCCCACCACCATGCTGCTTCCTCAGCCTGAGAGCCTATTTCCTGGCCTGTGACAACATGGGGAAAGGAAAAGGGGCAGAAAAGAGGAAATCAGACAGGTATCTGGCTCTCTCCCACAACCAATGCCTCCTTGCTGAGCTGGGGGACATCATCCCCAGAGACCAGCACCAATATATTTCTCACATGCATTTGCTTAAATCAAATTATCAGCTGCTTGTTGGGTTGTTTTTTCAAGCAGTCCCTTTTGCTATTCCTAATCTCCACGAGGATAATCCATGGCATTTTGTGCAGCTTTTTCAGCGTGTGGAGCAGAGCTGGCTGAACTCCTTGCAGGACGTGCTGGATTAAATGCAGGTAAGGGTTAGGAATGGTGAGCTGTAATTTACTGACTGCAGCAGGGAGGAGACCGAGGGCACGGTGTGGTTTCCAAGGCATGAATTAGAGTTCTCTGGTGAAATGAGGGTGCTTTGAGCTGATTAAATTAGAAGAAATGTGCACCTGGGCCACATAAAGATCTGACATCCTCTCCCTGGAGTCTGACTGATAATATAAGTGACACACGTCATAATTTCTGCATCATCTGAAAGTTTAATACGTGTAATTGTGAGCTGCTTGTCCCCTCTGAAATTGCAAACACAGCAAAATTGCAGGCTTGGTGCCACTGATGAGTCACTGTTGGCCTGCTGGATCTGTATTACAATGGCCATACACAAAGAGAACCAAGACACCCCAGTTTAGCATCATTATCTGTTTCCTTTTCAGTTGTTTCCACAGCTGAGCAGCTCAGACAGAGCCTGGGTCAAGTAGCAGGGGGGGAGTTGTTGAAATAGTAGCTTTTAAGGGAGATGAGTTGGGTATGATCTCAGCCATCTAAAATACACAGTTATTTGCATGGCAGCTGCAGAAAAAGGCCCTTACAAATGGATAAGGTACATGTGCAACAGCAAAAGATCCAACATTAATAGAAAAATGCAGAAAAATGAGTGCTTTAAGTAGCAGGGCATCATTTTCCTCTATATGTACCTCTTGAAATTTAGACTACAATACAGAATAGAATTTAGCCTATTTTGCTAAAATGGCAGCTAAAGATATTTTAATATCCACCGAAAAGAGTCAGCAGTTCAGTGAACTGAAAGCAGTTAATTCTTGAAGCACTCCATTGCCAATGATTCCTTCTTTAATCTTGTTTTCATCACAGCTCCAGAAGCCTAGAATGTAAATGTAGACACATTATTCTTCTCTGACACTCCGAATCTGAATTCAAAAATCCCAAATGTTCTAAACTGGAGATTAACAGTGCTTATTAAACAGTAGAAGGCAAATCAGATACCAAAAGAATGTATTCTTGCTTTAGAATTAAAGTGGGGAGAGCTGAAGAGAAAGAGCCCTACTTCCTAGATCAAAGAGAGTAATACTCATATTTTTTAACACTATAAACCAGAAATATTTTGGGGGAAAAAAAAAGCCTATGAAAGGACAATCTGCAGTGTATAGTATATACTTGCATTAAAAGGTCAAACCTGATGGGCACTATCACCTTGGAGAGAATGAACTCCTTGAATCAGGTGCCTACTCCCTCTTTTAATCCTGAAAAAAACCACATTCCTCCAAATCCAAGCCCTGGGGAAACCATCACACAGCATCCCTGGGATACACAGCAAGGCCTGGACTGGGTTCATTGGTTACACAGCCCCTGCACATGGTCAGGGGAGTATTTCTCACAAGTTGTTGGACATTGAAACCTCACCTGGATAGATCTGCCATCCCTCTTGCAAAGAGGAGATATCAGTACAATGCATAATAGCAGACAAATTTTTATATTTTTCTGACAAGGGGCAACCATTGTTACTGGCTTCACAAAAGAAAAAGGGAAACAGGCACAGACTTTGTTCCCAGTTTTGCTGATGTAACAGTAAACCCTCTTTGGTTAAAAGCGAAATTTTCTTCTCTAATGGATGAAACCTTCAAGATGAGGAATTTATTTTAACATAACTTCATCCTAATTAGAAAAGGAATCCAATCAGCCCCTGGTCCAGGGGCTTACCATAATTTCTTCTCCAAATAAAACTGAAAGCCATTATTTTCTCCATGAGATGAAGTAAAAATAAGAGAACCTGTACAAGTTAGATTTAAGGTACAAGCAATAGCAGCTCTTATGCTGTAAGCACTCATCATTTGTCTTCAGTGACTGATACAAAGAGACAAGTCCAGTTTAGAGTCATCAGGTGGAAAATCCCTGGACAAGTGTTGTGACTAGAGAGAAAATAATTGTACATTGCATTATTTTTCTTCAGACCACAGAACCAAGTGAGAGACAAGATATTGGTTTTGGAGTCTGGCCTTTTTTTTTTTTCCCTGAACTAGACAGATAGGTATATTAAATCAATGTGCATGAATAAGAGCTAACTAAATTTTAAAATTATTTCAGGCAGAGGACACTTCCATGATCTAAAATAAGAAATTGAGGCCAGGCAATATATGGTTGTGACATAAAAAAAAAAAAAAAAAAAAAAAAAAAAAAAAAAAAAAAAAAAAAAAAAAAAAAAAAAAAAAAAAAAAAAAAAAAAAAAAGTCTTACTGTCACTCAGTAAATAAACATTTTCAGTCATCCCTAGCAATGACAGCAGTCTGGACAACATCACTACACTCCAGCTGGTGCTTCAGCAGCCTTTTTTTTTTTCTTCCAGATTATGAAAAATAAAAGGACAAAATAAGCAAAGGAGCAAATGTACATGTAAAGTGTTGAAATTAGGCTGGTCCTGGGAACAAATCGTTAACTGGACATAAAGAACACTGAGCCATAAATGAACAAAGAAGGACACAACTGCTTATTTATTAAACAATGCTCTCACTTTCAGTCCACAGTATCCTAAAACTGCCTCATTGGGACCATTACCAGAGCAAATTACTGCTCAACATGAATAAATGTGGAGAAGTCTGCGTCTAAGCTTTTAAGTGGTTTGGGTTTTGGTGGGGGTTTTTAACGTTTTAATGCGTTTTAAATTGTTTTTATTATTATGCACAGCTACATCATAGGGGCAATTCTCTACAGAGGAGGCTGAGCTGAGCTCTCTGTTGAAAGGTCAAGGCTTGCAAGTGTTACTAATTAGGGACACAGGCACAGAGTGAGTTATGTTTCCTCAGATAAGGAAAAGGAAAGAGAACCTAGCTGTTGTTTAACATTACATGAAATCACTTGTGCTTCTCCACGGCTAGAGTTTAAAATATCATGTAACAGACATCCTGGTTCTGAAGCTGCCCTACCCCATAGGTGCAGAATCACAAAAAAAAAAAAAAAAAAAAAAAAAAAAAAAAAAAAAAAATTAAAAAGGCAGATACGCACTAGGCTGTTTCAAACTTCAGAAGAAAGCTTATCTATCACAAAGGTTTTGTCAGACTCCCAAGAAGAGGGGCTAATGGGGGATTTCTCTATCAGAATGCAGCTCGATGAATCAAATGTCAGCGTGGAGGAGGAGGTGATGAGAATGCACCGTGAACAGGGAAAGCAGGAGGTGCTACACAAGAGCTGCAAAGTCTATTTTGAGAGGTCAGAGAGGTGACAGTCGAGACCACTGAATCAGAATGATCTTTTCAGGCTGCAATTCTCATCACGGTGAGGGATGCTCCCTTTGAAGGAAAAAAATGTTGCAACTATTACATGGTACAGCTGGTACTCAAGTGTAACTGGAAATGAGAACACAAGTTCACCACTGCTGGCACCAGCTTGCCTTACAATATCAGAAATACCTGTGAATATTTGGAATTTGGGAACTGATGGCCTATGATGGCCATCCACAGCCTAGTTAGACAAAGGGGAATGCCTGCTACTCAACTTGTTACATTTGCTATGGACTCACACTTTCACTTGGTACCGCTTTCAAGCAGATCAGCTACTGACAAAGTGAAACAAAGCTTATTAAAAAGACAATGTTAAAAATACCCCCTGGCTTACTAGAGAATGGAAGTTGTTTCCATCCAAATCACAAGTTAACCCAGCAGGTTGAGATTCACCTCCAAGACAAACACCCACACCTGGGTTCCTGTCGCTGAGGTGAGGGAGACTGTGACAATTTACAGAAGTGAATGCAGAGGTTGCACTCCTGACAGCTTTAGATTGCTTTGTCTAAATTAATAACAACTCTGAATAAAAGCCATCAAGTCGTGCCGTACAGTCTCACACTTAACTTTTCCATTAGTGTCACTGGCCTCCCAGGGGTCTCTTCTTGTACTCTGTATGTTTATGGACAAGGCATAAATGACCCTGTACGCATCAGCTGGTCTCAGTGAGCATCTCCGTCCCTCCCCTCCCCTGCTATCCATCAAAACTCTTCCCTGTGATTACATCACACGCCAGAAACACAGTCATACCTTGAAATGCTAAATGCAAGGGCTACCAGCTCATCTGGGGATGCTCATTCCTGCAGGCTCGGGGTGGAGCAGGGCCACTGCAGCTGATGAGGCCGCTGCACCCGCGTGCGCGAGCGGCACAAGCACCCCTTGCAGAGAGATCCCTCCCGCTTTCCACTCAGCTTTTCCTTTCTCCTGCTCAGCAGGCAGGGAGTTTATGAGAAATAGGGGGTGTGCCTGATGAGGGCACACACAGAATGTGTGAAATAATAAAGCTCTCACCTCCACTCGAGGCACAGATAGGCACAGCTCCTGTTGTGAGGCTCTGGATGCAGCGCCCAGCTCCGACTCAAGGATTCTTGCTCAGCCCAGGATGGGGTCACCTGGGGAACACAGGCAACACTGGAATTAAAATCACATCTGATAACCTCTCTTTATTCTTATGGATTGATTTATTTTGTCACTGAGACTCAAAAGATCAAATAATAAATCAAGACCTGTTGCCAAATGGGAGTTTCCTGAATATATTAAAACGCTCAAATTTAGAGCTGCATTTGGGTCCTTAAAGGAGTTTCAGGAAGGTCTCTGGGAAAAAAAGTGTTTTTCAAATGGGCCTAAAATTCAGGACAAACTGATTTTGTCTGCTTTCAGTCACAATTCTGCTCAGAGACAAGAATGCCTCTTCACAATGCTGCCTGCTAATCTGGTTAGCAGCTTTTCTGTGGCATTTACTGTTAACTGCATCGTGTGGCCTGATGGGTTTATGATGTGGAGAGACAAGCCCTAAAGAGTAAAAGATGCCCATAGAAACCCATTCCCAGGGTGACCTATGGCAGGATTAAAGTGAGGTCTCCAAAGGTGAAAGGGAAGTGTATCCATCACCTGCTCCATGTAAGCACCCCTCAGCCACGGAGCTCATATCCAATACAATTAATTGCCAAATCAGCTCCTGGACACAAGATAATGAAATAGTATTTACTAATTTGCATTTTCATTGAAAGGGAGGAAAAAAAGCCAATCAAGCTGGCTTGGTGTGGAAATTTCAAAGCATTTGTCTCACATATAGATAATAGAGTGAGGTTTTATTGACACTATAATAAAATCTTGCAGCCCATAAATATTAGGCTTTCTCCTTTCTACCAAAGGAGAGAAATTTCAGCACAAATTTTAGCATGTGTTACAAATTCTGAAATGATCCTCCCTGCACACTTATTCCAGATTTCAGAGTGCCAGTTCATTTTGTATTGTGACACAAGAGGCTTAAACTAAATTGAAATAAAAGGCAGTATCAACTTAAAATGAAACACACCCCATGTTAACAGAGTCAAAATACCTGTCTGCACTGAAGGAGGCCTTTCAGGCAGAAAAATCTTCAGATGAAAAGTTTTGGTGAATGGTCTAACTATGGGTTAAAACAACTCTAAAACAAATATTGGAAATATACCAAAAATCATCATTATTAAAATTCAGCTTATTAAAATCTCTTCATAAAAAGAAAACTTCAGAAAAAAAATCAAAATAACAGCATTATATAAAACAGCTTAATGGTCTGTCTTCTAATATAAATATAACTGTTTGCCAATATAATTATGCAAACAGACCTTGGCTTTTATTGAAAATTCAGCAGTAGCAGGAAAATGCCAGAAAGAGGCAAACTCTCAGCACCATACTCACAAAACTTTTGGCCACGCTCCTCATTCTGTTTGGAGATATCAACAAACACTGTAAAAGTTTCTAGAAATTTTTCCTCTTGTGTAAAAGAGGTTTAAGAAAAAAAAAAATTAAAGCACCTTCAGAATATTCAAGGCAGTAACAAAAACCAGGATGGGATTAGCCCAGCGAAAACTTTCACACAACCAGGACATCTCACTATTTGTCTGGGATTTAACAATTAAATATTTTTCTCTTTTTTCTCTAAGATTTGCAATGCTTTTATCAGGCACAATATTGCTTGATGCATTTTAGATTCATGGCTCATGCACTGATTCTGCAGAAGCTGTACAAATACCCTGAAGTTTAGAGACACCCCCAAGTCTCTGACTTCAATGCAAATTAAACCTGTTTTTGAATGGGTACTGCATAAAATAGGTTATCATTGTGAATATTTGGAATTCGAAACTCACTTCCCATTTTTGTCCCACAGAATTAGCATAACATTTATTGCTCCAGTGAATATTCCCTTTATATTCCTCAGAATATTCATGGAAATTAAATGGAAGAGAGGTACAATCAGCTTCATTGAAAATTCAAATGAATGTTTTCTATTTTTGGCAACACTCCTCACACATCATTAAAAACCAAAACAGTTATTCCATGCAAAATGCAAATATAAATAAACAAACAAAAAATGCCCTGGGACTCCCTTTCCTTGCCACTCAAACTATCCCCTCCTGCCCCCCTAGCTCCTCATTCCCTGGTGACACAGGAGCCACATCCTTTTGGGACTTGCTCCTCCTGAGGGATTTGGTTGATGCGGGCCTCATCCAGGAGAAGAAAAAAGGGTTGAGGATACAAAATGATTGAGTAAAACAAGCTGATGGAAAAGAACCACAACCTACTCCTCCCCTTATTCGTTTCCCTCTCCCTGTCAGCTGCGTGTCATGTACAATGGGCAGGTGCCTAAAAATGGCAAAAAGAAATTTAAACAATGAGTTTTATGATGGGCTGATCCTCTCCAAAAGGAGAGTTGCAAAATAAGTGGTTGTATAAAGCTACTCAACAGCTTTGTAATTTAATTTTTTCCAACTTCTGCTACTTAAAAACTGGACACCACTTTTCATAGTAACATCAAAACTATCTTTACACATTGAAACTTGAAATCCCTGCCACTATAAATAGACTGAACTCAATAATGAGGTCCAGGGAAGTGGCACATTTGGGTTCCAAGGGAGGGGAAAAATTGTGCAGCACCTAATCCTGGCCAAAATCAAGTCAGAAACACGAGGCAAAAAGATCACCAGCTCAACCCATTAGACACACAACTGATGCCTTGGGAAGGCACAAACAGACTGGGCAGAGCCGGAGAATAAAACGGGGATTTATTGAAAGGCCTCCAAGATCCACCTTGGGCAGGACAGAGTCTGACCAGGACTACACCCAAGGTGGCCTGAGAATGGTCACAAAATGGCAAACTGGTCACCAGTTCTTATATTTTCATAAGTTTTGGTCCATTTGCATATTGGGGTTTAATTGCCTAGTTACAGCTTCAGGTTGTGAGGTCCCATCCTTCTTGTTCCTCCCTTCAGCCATCCCTGTTTGTGCTGTTGGGCTGAAAGTTGTCCTTGGTGTGCAGCAGGAAAAGGATTTGTTTTGTGTCCCTGCTCTGTGAAGAGAGCTGACTGGCACTCGATACTGGGATCAGAACCACACCCCTGGGAAGCACAGAGTCTGAAAAACATGAAAACTAAAACTTAAGGCATCACAACCTGCTGAAAACACTGAAAATCAGCTCCCACCCTGTCCAGAGTGAGAGGAGCACACGGCCTGAGGACACCTCTGTATGCCAGGGTGTGCAGCAGGGAGCTGCTCCCTTAAACCAGCAGGACATTCTCCACAGACAAATCACCCCCTCTACCTGCAGGCCCACCTTTCCTAAACCTCAGTGCACACAAATCACCTTTAATTACTTCTCCCTGAATGTTTATTTTGGCTTAAAATATGAAATGTTGAGAGGACACCTCACACAACAACGTGTTTTTTACAAGGCAGCTCAGTGGAGGCCACTCTGTCAAAGCCCAGCTTGGCACCAGTAGCCATGAAAGGCTGCCAGTGATCCATCTGAAATGTCAATATATCATTTCAAATGTTCTCACTCAGAGCTGCTTGAAGCATCCAAAGGCAGCAAAATCAAATGGAATGCTCTCCCTTTTTCAGGGGGAAAAAAAAAGGAGTGAAAATAGAAAGGCAATTAAGTTTTCCCCTAGAAGCAGCCCCTTCACATTAAAAGGGTGATACTTCAAAAGACAGTGAAGAGGGAGACAGTGTGTGTTTCAGACAAGTTAAGTGAGGAATCCAGGACAGAGTGATAGGCCTGTCATGCAGGAAATCCAGCATTTCAAATAAGAGTTAGAAATCAGAAATGAGCTAGAAGCCAAATTCGTTCTCTTTGCACAGAGCCCACCTAAGAGAAGAGCGCCCCAAAAGCACAACACTGGCAAAGGCACTCTCATACTCCTCTCCTGAGGGATCATCTACAGAGCTTTGGGTCTCATCAAAATACTAATTGTGAGAAAAACTGATAGCCCAGCCAGGACATGCAGCTGAGGCTGGCCTAGAAACCAGATTGAAAGTAAATAAAATTCAGTCCATGGGGACTGATTTCTTCAGGCATCTCTCCTGGCCCCAGGCAGAGAGCGAAGCTCTTGCATTTCCACCCTGCCATGGTGGTACCATCACAACTGGTGGCACCAGAGGCTGGCATGGGAGGAGCTCCATAATTCTGAGATATTCCCCGCATGTTCCCTTCCTCTCTTCCATGAGAGCCCCTCTTTTTCAGGCCTCTTTCATCTTCTTTTCCCTAAAAAGCCAGTCAGGAGCACAGCTGGGATGCAGGGGCTGAGTCTCTTTGGGCTTTCCACCCTTCCTCCCTCTTTGAAAGCCCCAGGGCTGTTGTGATGCCAAATCGTCAGAGACAAGGACAGGAAATCTGTACCCTTCAACCAGGCCAGCCAGCTCCACTTTAAAGAGAAAGCCCTTGGGAAATAGAAAATTCTGCACAGAATAAATATCCAGAAAATCAAACAACAGTTCCCTTTGGTTTTGTTGGTTTTTTGGTTTTTTTTCTTTTTTCCCCCTGGTTTCTGTGTACTTGCACAAAGCTTGATACCACTGAAATTCATGTGGTGTTTGGGAAGGGTGCAAAAATCAGCATTGAGGAACCAAATACCATGCAAAGTCTCTATTTCTGGTAAGGCTGTTCTTAGTTTATATTGCCTGTCATTTTTATCATCTGTGTAGGAAATTATCTATATCTTTAATGTGAGATTAATGGAGTTGAGCACATCTGAATCATTGGCACTGGCTACTGTGCTGTATAGATATTTTTGTAATGAAATTATTTTAAATCAACAATAAGGCCTCAATTTAGCATGAATTTCACAAGCACTTTTGAAAAAAAGAAGTAAACCTCATAGAATTAAATAGAAGTTCAACCATTAAAAAAAATATTTGAGGAGTGGGGGAGAAAAAACAATATTTACATTGAATATACATACCCATACGCTGAGCATGTATTCTTTGATGTTACTGAAGGCTTATAATCTAGGAATAATGTGACTTCTTTTAAATTTCTTCCAACAGTCTTAAGCACAAAAGTAATTTTATTCCTGCTTGCTCTTTGTGTGTTTGTCATTTTTACCCATCATGAGCATGTCTATTATCCCACACTATTAAAAGTTTCTAATAGTTGCTTATTTTTCTTTTGAGTAAAGAAACTACCAGTAAATATAAGAGACTTTTTAAAAGTGAACTTTTCACTTATTACTGACCATTTCTGAACAACTTAATCATATTTCAATTAATCCAAAGAAAACCCTTTTTATCAAATACACTATTCTCTTAAAATAATACTTCCAAATATTACTCAAAACCTTCAGCTTTTTTTCTCCATTTTCCTAAGGTTTGAGGTAAGGACTCCCAGAGATGAATGGCATCTCAAGGTAAGAAGACAATGGCCACAGAGCACACAGTACTGAAAGGCAGATGAATGTCTAAGGGCTTTTATCACAGCTTTATTTGCTGCTTTCATCCTCAGGCTTCTCTTCCAAAGTTCCCTCATAGCAAAAAGTGACAAAATTAAAAGGATGGTTCATTCTAAAAAATGCACTCTGAAGTGCTTTTCATGGGTTGAGGACCCATCCTGAAACTGTCCCTACCTCTGTAAATGCAGGAATAAATGTCAACTGCTGGAATATTGCAGGAATTTCAATACAGTGCAACGCCACCACTGCACTGACACCAGTAGGAAACACGATGAACTGCCAATGGATTTGAAAATTGATGGTCTTATTAAAGCTCCTGGTGCTGGTGGGATCAGCCAATGGGGTTTAACTCAAAGGATATTTTAAAGATTTTCTTTTTAAGCTGCAGATTCACACAGCTTTCAGGCTTTTTTTCAAAGACTTATTGATGTCTTTGGGGCTTATTTTACATCTCGTTTTCTTTCTCTTTTATTTTCTTCTTTCTGCTACCAAATTCAATAATGATATCAAGCTACATTTTGGTTTTCCCCTTTCTGAATTTTGTCTGCTATTTTTTTCCTGAAATAATCTTTCCTGCAATTTTCTAAAAAGCAACTCATACAATCCATCATTTCTCACAATAAGGGACTAAGATTGCCATTTCATGAAAGTGTGATTTAAAACGTGGCTCTTTTCCCCAAAAACTCCAGCAGTCATTTTTGTGCTGCATCAGTCCCTTAGGCCCCAGTTGGGCTGGAGTTAAAATCTGTGCAAACACACAAATGCAGGGGCTTCATCTTTGAAGTGGTCACTCAGCATCACCCAATAAAGGACTATCAAAAAGGAAAAGTGCTTTGGAATATTTCCTCATTTCCATGTGGTGCAGAAGCACACCAGCTTTTGCTTAATATTAAGACACCCTTCAAAGCTGCAAAAGTTAAAACATTTCTTAATGCTGTATACACTGAGACAATTGGACAGTACTTCAAAGCTTTTGGGTTTAAAGCTTTTGGTATCACTACCATTCAAGTAAAAAGTATTTATACAACATTGTCAAACAAAAGTTATTTTGCAGCTAATCTGACATAGTTTTGGAACAGAAGATAATAAAAATCTATTGCATCCTGTTTATTTTCTGAAAAGGGTGAAATGTGATCAGATGGGGCATTTTAGCTCTGAAAAACCTTAAAAACACTGACATGGTTTACATGATTTCAGTATCGAGTATTTATCAGCTCTAAACCAGGAAAGGTGCAGAATAAAATCCAACAAGCCTTCCAAAAGAGTGCAGGAAAGGATCAGATAAGGGAATATTTATCAAGCTCTGAGACTCTGGAGCCACTCCTGATGGGGCATGTGAACCAGAAACACTAAGATGTATTCCTCTAGAAATCCAACTGATTGAGAAACACTCCAAAAAATTAAGATCATGTTCTGCCCAGCAGCCTCTCACTAATAGCAGGGAACTTATTGCTGCCTATTGCTTGGCTGGGAGCTGGAAATCCTTTTATTAATGCATTCAGCTACTACTGAGAAGTTTGTGTGAGCATTTTCCATGAGCTTGGGAAGTGTTTAATCATCAGCTTTTTTACATTCATTTCTTTCTAATTCAGCTGCTTTAGAAAGAGAGGTAAATGCACCCATGCCCGTACATGTTCAGCCTTTCCTTTCCTGCATCACCTCCCACTCCTGTAACAGCCCAAGACTGATGGAACAGTCCACACAGCAGCCTGAAAAATAACATAAAACCCACCACCATCTCCCTCTCCCTGCTGCTTATGCTGCTTATTTGCTGTTTGCAAATATCACTGCCCATTTCTTTTATTTTTCATTTTAATTCCATAGGGGTTTATTAATCCATGTTTTAGAAATCTAATAATTCACTTTTTCTGGGCATATCATTAGTTTAACAAAGTAAAATAATTCACTTCACTCTATGTGATGCAGTAGATATTTAAATAAGCCATTAACCAGATGAACCAGGGAATTGGGCAGGATATTGGGTGAACACACACAAAACTCAAAAACCTGAGTTTTCAATTCAATCAACAACAAAAGTGTTGCCCTCCCAAACAGCTTTTCAAGCTTTCCTTCAACAGTCACTTCCTCACAAAAACCAGAGATATTTACCTTGAATCTGATGTGTTTGTCAAACTGTTTGACACTGGAAATACACCTAGAAAAAGAAGACTTTAGCACTAATTTTTAGAGCTGGATATTTACCCTCAGACAGAAGCAGACAGGTGCTGGAGGTCTTGACAATGCCTTGACCAGCTCCAGTTGAGGAGGACAAGAACTTCTCAGGGCTGAGACTGAGCCCCTGCGCTGGCTATGGGGCCATGCAGCCCCCCAGGTTTCTGAACTCCCCCTCTCTGTGGTCAGCATTGGTCTAGGTCTCAGCAAGAGAAAATATT
Source organism: Prinia subflava (assembly GCF_021018805.1). Lineage (NCBI taxonomy): Eukaryota > Metazoa > Chordata > Aves > Passeriformes > Cisticolidae > Prinia > Prinia subflava. Next base: position 3,577,403 of record NC_086271.1, read on the forward strand.
TATTTTGTTTATAGGCAAAAGAGAACTGTCAGGCACTGTGGAATACCAGGCACCAACACTGCTCCGCATCTTAGGTGAAATAGGAAATCAAATTCTCAGTTTAACTTAAAGATATCCATAAATAGAAGGCGCTCTGCAGCTCTGAATAGCCCATGGCATTGCAAAATTAATTTTAAAACTGAAAACCTGCCCCATCCTAAGCATGATTTTTCCTGAGTTTATATTTCTCCATTTTTCCATAATAAAGACTGCTTCATTCACGTTCCTGAAATTAAAAAAAAAAAGAAATCATAAAAATTTGTTGCACATATTTGATGCAGTCTTCTTTGGATTGCAAGGAAATGTAATGAAACACAACAAAAATGTCATGACAGTTCAACACTTGGGTTCAGCCCCACATCCAAACATATTCAACGTAGTTTTACAAGGGAATTTGGAAAGTATGCCTTTCTTTAGAGGCACACAATTTCCACTGGACAGCACGTATATTCCACAGTTCTCTGAATACTAATTCCTATTTTAATCAGTAATTTACTCTCTCATTTAGATTTCAAAAATCAAATGCAACACTTACAAAGATAATTTTTCTGAGCAGAAACTATAGAAGCAGAAAAAAACTTCTGCTTTTTAGTTCCATTTTCTGCTTCCCAAGTGAGTTAAGCAGATCCTAAGTGTCACTGAAAGTTACTTTTGAAACCCATACAAGAATGTCAGCAACTCTACTGCTTGTATATAATTTTCTACATCCTGAAAACAGTAATTTACGTGGAAGCGGGACTGAAATGTCATGACACAACAGAATTACAATTGCTTGGATGTTTAAACTGGGCTTTTCCTGTTTTTGAAAGTATTTTGGTTCTCTTAAAGATGAGATTATATCCTAAATTCCTGAGGTTTATGAAAATTACTTTTAGTAGAATTGCTAAAATTCTTGTCTTTTTTAGCAACAAAAGTTTAACAATTACGTCATCAAGAATATCAAGACAAGACAAACCCTAAGCTTAATTCCAGCTTCACTTCTGGAACAAAGGCAAACAGTATGATTTTCCTTTCACTTATAAATTGCAAGTGGGAATCAGTAGAAGAATCAGAGAATCACCAAGGTTAGAAGAGACCTTGAGATCATCCAGTCCAGTTGTCCACCCAGGACTGCCCCTGTAGCAAAATATCTAAACAGTGAAAAAATTTTGTCTAACATCTAATCTGAATTTCCCCTGTCTCATTTTAAGGCCATTTCATCACCTTCTCTCACTGCAGGCATGGCAAAAAAGAAGAAAATCTCCTTTAATATAGTCAAAATATAATTTTAAAAACCTCAGCTCAGGATAACCTGTATTTTAAAGGGGCAGAAATAATGAAAACAGCAAGAAGAGTAGCAAACTTCTCCAGATATTACTCTGGCTAATGAAGTGAGAGGTGAAACTAAACTGTCTGAAATCTATTTTGCCATAAAGTTCTGTCCTGGAACAATCTCCTGCCAAACGAGAAGATAACAACAGGGGCCCTGAAGGATTTGTTACTGTGACTGGGTTTGTTTAACGGGTTCACACAAATTGCTTGGAAAAATGAAAGTGGCTGTAGCTTGTCAAGAACTGCAGATTTATTAAGAAGAGCAATAATAGATGGAACCCTATCGGGGTAGGAGATAAACAAGAGGAATCTGAATAGGGTAGGACAATGGGGATTGAGAGATCATGTGCAGCGCCAGGAGATATGATATAATGCCTTTAGGGAGGCCCAGCAAAGGATTAAAAATAACTCAAGTTTGACAAGTCCCAGAGAAGATGAATCATGGCTAATGACAAAAAGAAGCAGCACGCAGACAGGATCACACAATTTGTGTCACGCAGCAGTAAGGAAGTCAAAAGGTCAGTGAAGAATTGGGAAGTGATTCAGGCAGTTGTGCCGTGGATTCTCATCAAATAAACAGCTCTCAACTTTTAGGAGAGCATTTACAGACTTTGTGAGCTTTTTAAAGGGAGCAGTGAGATTCCCTTACAAAAAAAGTAGAGTAGAGTAGCGTAACGTAGACTAGAGTGGAGCAGAGTGGAGTAAAGTGGAGTAGATTAGAGCAGAGTGGAGCACAGTGGAGTAAAGTGGAGCACAGTAGAGCAGAGTGGAGCACAGTAGAGCAGAGTGGAGCACAGTAGAGCAGAGTGGAGCACAGTAGAGCAGAGTGGAGCACAGTAGAGCAGAGTGGAGCACAGTAGAGCAGAGTGGAGCGGAGCAGAGCGGAGCACAGTAGAGAAGAGTGGAGTAGAGTGGAGCACAGTAGAGAAGAGTGGAGTAGAGTGGAGCACAGTAGAGAAGAGTGGAGTAGAGTGGAGCACAGTAGAGAAGAGTGGAGTAAAGTGGAATAAAGTGGAGCAGAGTGGAGCACAGTAGAGTAGAGTAGAGTGGAGCACAGTGGAGCACAGTAGAGTAGAGTAGGGTGGAGCACAGTGGAGCACAGCAGAGTAAAGTGGGGTGGAGCAGAGTGGAGCACAGCAGAGTAAAGTGGGGTGGAGTAGAGTGGAGTAGAGTGGAGTAGAGTGGAGTAGAGTGGAGCAGAGTGGAGCAGAGTGGAGCAGAGTGGAGCAGAGTGGAGCAGAGTGGAGCAGAGTGGAGTTAAATAAATAAATAAATATTAAAATTCCTCTTCAGTCTAGCCAAGATTTTTGTCCTTTTTATTATCAGGGCTGTTGTTTCCAATACAAGAAAACAAGAGTTGGAATAAACACTTAAAACAAGAACTTGGCCGGTGATTAGTGTGATGTACAGACCAGGGGCAAGGGAAGTGCAGTGAAATTCCTCTTCTCTTGTTTGGCAGATTATCGATTTAAGGGATTGTTTTACAAAATGTTTGCTCTGTTGTAGTCAATTCCTTTGGGAATGGTCTGGTTTCTTATGGCAGGGAAAAGGGGGAAAGGAAGAGGGGAAAGCAACGCTCACAAATCACTGAAAATGGAAATATTGCCACAACAGCAGAGCTACCAACACGCTCTGAGAATTTCACAGTTAGACAAGAAAAATGCTCCATCCAGTGAGATTTTAGGACTCTCATATTTTCAAAACCATGCACAAAAGTAAGTACTGATGCCCTCTTCAAAATCAAAATTTTTTTCAGACCTCTTACCATTCTCTACAGTGCTCACCCTCAGGGCTTCGTCCTGTAATTCACTATAGTAATTCTCAATAAATACATGTTATAAAGTCATGTTTATGCCACAGATTGAACTATTTGTACTTACTGTACCAGTTAGATATATCTTTAGTGGTGAAATCATATTAAAAAAATACTATCAACCAGATTTTTCAACTGTCAGATAATGGTTCGAAGTAAATATATTTTCCTCAGAAAAGCAAGATTTTCTTGTTTTTTTCCTTAAAAGATATGCACTAGCCATGTAAATTGCACAGTTTTTAAGTAAAGCAACTTCTGTCTGAAGGCAGAAATATTAAATATTAGTTTTATGCAAAGAATTATAAGTTTTATTTATGTTACTTACATAATAAATACATTAATTTTTTACTTTATTTCCAACTGGTGGGATTTACTGACATTTTGGGTGTATGCAGAAAATGAAATTACAGTTCCAGGCTTGGTTCCAGGGCAGGCTACTTCAAAAATCACAAAACCAACCTATTAATGATGGAAAAAAGAGCTTTGGATTTAATGTATGCATAGACTGAATTCATGCAAGTCACTTTTGAACCTCCATGTAAAAGTGAGTAATCAGAAACAGATTTGCCAATAAAACCAAATTATTAGAGAAACTTCTAAATACACTTTTTCTTATTTCTTATCTTACTGTGAAAGTGACCAGACTATGTTGTATTAGCAATTTTTTTCTAGGCAAAATTGAGACTAAAATAGTTTAAATTAGAAAAAACTCCAAAACTTCAGTTCTCCATCCTTATAGGTAGAGTGATAACCCCACAACACTTGCACATATTAAGGTCATTTACCATCTCTCCCAGAACTTCCAAGGACATTCCTGTGGTATAGAATATTTATTTTAATAAGTAATCATTTAAATCTTTCACATAATAAAAAAAAAAAAAAATCTCATAACACTCCTAAGGATTCCAGTATTGTAAAATATGCTAAGGAAAAAAAGTCAATTAATTTAAAAATAAGACACTAGACAGTGAAAGTAGACGTTTCCTCCTGTGAGCCCTGCATTCCAGTAGAGCACCTTGATTCATTGACAAAGCAGTTTTCTAACAGAAACAAACATTAAAGTGCACAATACACAGGAACACAGCAGTAATTTCAAGTTCAGCTACTATTTCTAGGGAGCTACAGCTACCAACACCGAAATTAGGATTATAATTCAAGCAAGGGAAAACCAGCCGGGGAGGTGGCCCTGCACACACTCTTGGGTCCATTCAGAGCTCTAAATTCTTTGGTGATACAAAAATCATCAATAAACCTCCTATGCCTATGAATTTTGTCTTGAACAGGGTTCAAGCAGATATTCCTTTTAAAGCCCAATCAAAAATAACTTCTTTAATTCCTCTGCTCTGGAGTTAAAGCTTGGATCTTTACCCAGAGTGAAAAGACTTGTTGCAAAGTAGCTAAAAGCTATCATAATATTTCTTTAATGAATGCAAACCTTACTGAAAAATAAAACACAATATGAATCAATTTGTGCCTGTTCTGACTGCAAATTTCAGCGTTAATGTTGTACAGGATAAGCCTAAGCAGAACTTGGGGATAATTTGTGCTTTTAATTTGTTTTTTTTTTGCGCAGTCTAGGGGTCAGGTTCTATTTTTGTTTCAATTCACAGCACAGCAGACCTGGGTAACTCAATAATTTTTTATATATTTACTTATTTGCTTTCCAAATCTGGCAGAGAGCAGACCCTGGCTTCTCTTCACAGAAGTATTTCCCCAGAACCTTTTCAGTTATGCCCACTATACCCACCTACATGAGACCCCATGAACCAAAATTAGGAAAGTCAGCAAGGAAACAGTGGGAAGAAGTTGGTTTTTCAGACTTGTCCTGCAGTACACCTCAGCTCTAAATGTAAAGCTGTCTCCGTGAGTCCCACCTGACCGGAAATTCTCATTAACACCTGGCAATTTGAACAACTGCAGTGGTAATTTCACAGGAAGGTTTGGCATTAACAAGAGAGCAAGAAATAAATAAAGGAAATTGAAAAGTTTTTTTTATCCCTGCTTCTTTTAGGTTTGGGGTTTTTTTTTTCTCACTGTTTAATGCCACCTTCTACTGTACACATTCAGTTGTGCCCCAGCCTTGCCCAGGATGGTTACAACTACACAAGTGCCTAAAACTGAACACACACATCTACTCATAGGACAACTGCCAAGAGAAGTTTCTGTACTTATTCAGAGCCTCTTATTGTCCTGAAAAACTTGAATTTTAGCCCTTTTGGAGGGCTATAATTATGGCCCAGATTATGGCACTATGTTTAAACAATTTGTCCCAATTACCTAGAAAATTGTGTTTAAGAATTTATTGAAAGTACTGGGCAGGAGGGAAAGGCAACGGTTATGATTGTTAAATTCTACTTCATATCAAGAGACTTTGGCTGCACAGTCCTGTCATTTGTACAAACAAAAGAGAGGATGCAACAACTAAAGACCAGTCCTGTGAGAATTACTGGAATGACCTTGAAGAGAACAAAACTGGCACAGGATGAAAAATAAGCCTCAACTTTAATGCTACATCTAAGGTATATTAAATATTGGTCCCCTTTCACTGTCACCATCCAAGCTGTTGAAAGCATTACCACTTAATGTGCAAGGAATCAGGTGCCCCTCTGTCCCAGTGGATGCAAAGGAGAATGATTGAAATCTGATGACAACAAGCAGATGAAGTGAGATGCTCTCAGCTCAACACTGGCTGTGACAGGCATCTGTACAAGAAATTGATGATGGGTGAAATCAGCCTTACATACTTTCAGATGAGCCTCAGCCCATACCAATACCAAATCCTCTTTTTGCCTTTTTTTCCCCCATTGTACTTGGAAAAAAAAAAATCACTTGTTAGGCTAACATATCTTTATTATCTACTGTCTAACTTTTTCAAGAGGTTGTTTTCCTCAGCTGTTAGACAAACCCTGCTCATGCAAAAAATAAAATATGTACTTTATAAAACTTTTTCTTTCTTTTAATCTATTAAATGCATATTTTAAAAGAGCTGATGCCTCCCTTTCCCATTAGAGCTGGCCAAATTCTGTGCAACTGATTGCTTTATTGTGGAGTCCAACTTTTGGCTCCCTGGTGCCAAAAGGCATAATAGATAAACAGCTGGAGCATTCTCTTCACTTGGAGATTACATTTGCCAAGAATGCTTTTGACTGTGAAAGCAAACACACACAGAGACACGCACAGACAGGCACACCAGGGAGAGGCTGAGAAAATCATCTCTGCAAAGCTGTAAACACCGTTCATTCCTTCTTTTGGGAGGTTCTGTTATGATTAGGGCTAGGCTGTGGAAGCACTCATAGTGCAGGAGGAAAACCACGCACAGAGGTGGAAAATGAATTCCCTAAGATCATAAAGAGCAGCTACAACACAGACAGGAATGGAAGGCAACAACATCCATACTCTGATTTCCACACCATTCATTCATTCTCTCCCTGTTCCTGGGAAATTTGGATTGCACATTTAGCTCCCCATGGATTCTGCCTCTGTTTCAGTGCATATTTACTATTGTGTATGTCTCCACGCATGTAGGCTGTGAAAAAGGACTTATTTTAGAAAACATCCTACACGTGCTACAAGCTGAAATCCTTAAGAAAGGAGAAGCAATGATACAAAGAAGAAAGGGAGTTAATGCAACCAGTGTGAGGCAAGATTATTTTAGCACTTCAAACCAGCCAAGCGTAGATGCAGCAATCAAGGAAAAGATGGGAAGATGGGACTGCTTGGATTTAGGATCCTGAGAGCAAGGTCTGGAGAGCATTTCTGTGTGGTCAAAGATGACATGCAAGCCACACGTCTCAGTCACTGAAAGGTGATCTCCAGCAGAAAAGGGTGGGGGACAGGTGGAGCCAAAATGAAGGTGCCACCCTAAAACCTGCACTGAGGAAACTTGCAGTGGTGGCAGGCAGGAAAACTGCAGGGAAGCACATGGGAAAGGATGGCTTGGGGAGAATTTGAGAGGAACTTGAAAGGCAGGAGCTACAGACAGCACACACAGAGACGTCATGAAGGAATTCAGAGGTGAGGAAGGAAGTGGGTAGTTTTAAGAGATGGAAACTCAAGATCAAGTTTACAATTACTGTTGTTGGATGGGGCTCTGAGCAACCTGAGCTGGTTGCAAGATGCTCCCCGCAAGGGGAGGTTCCACCCTCAAAAATCCCTTCCAACCCAAGCTATCCTGTGATTCCATGGCAGATTTTGACAGAGTGGGCTTTTCCTGGGAAAAGAAGAAAGTTGATCAGAAGAGGTTTGTTAGGATGTGCACAGGGATGAGGGAGGTGGGCTCTGGACTAAGCTGATTGGGAGGTTTGAGGACAGGCATTAAGGGCATCTGCCCCAAAGAACTTACACTTTCCACAGGCCAAGTTCTGCCCAGCCTGAGACTTTGCAGAGTTCTGCAGCCTTTGTTAATACATGGATCAAACTCACACACGAGCTCTGAGTGTGAAATATCCCATCCGGCCTGCAGCGCTCACCAGCCCTGAGACAGAAATAATAATAATGTGGTGAAATGGGATATGGCACACACCATCTGGCAGCTGTGCAAACAAGAAGAAGAACCCTATGAAGAACATTATTACACGTTTGGGGACCTGCTGATTACATTGCATGTCTAAGGTTAGACATTTTGGTGTGTAAAATTTGAGAACACAGTCTAAATTGTGGATAATTTAATAGGCTGCACATGGACTTCACCTCCAGTTTATTAATTCTTTTTTACTCAACAGTACATCCCTTTTGAAAAGACTCTTGTTTTTATGATGAGCTGCTTAAGCTATAGTTTCAAACACATGAAGCTGAAAAAAATAATTAGTTTTCTGTAACAGTAGGAATATGTAAAATGGTAAGGCCCTACCAAAGTGTTCAGCACTGACACAGAGCTGCGAGATCATATTTCAAATTAATCTATCACCTGCACAGACAGCAAATCCTCTTCCCTTCAGAAAGACCAAGGGGGGTTTTAGTCAAACCTTTTTACCTTTCTCTTCCCTCCTCATGAAGGAGAACAACAGAAAGTGATTAAAGAGAGTGTGTTAATAAAAAAGCTCTTTAAATCAACAAGCTTATGGATTTTGAAGGACTGCCAGGAGAGTCATTAACAGAAAAATATTCAAAAGGCACTTAAACGTGTTCTGTGACTCCAATAGATTTGTTTCTGTCACCTCACAAGCAAACAGAACAACAGAGCTCAGCCTCATCCCCTGGCTGGTTCTGTGTGCTCAGCAGCGCATTTCAATTACCCACTCAAGCCTGCCTGTGCTGCCAGAATTCCCTCTCTTCATCCCTTCTCCATCCAAGAAACCCTCCTCTTTCCTTCTCCTACCTCACATGGACTATTTCTGGTGCTTGAAGCTCTGACCTCCCACTTCCTTAAGCCATCTCTATTTACCAGGGCAGGGTTATTTCATCACACAAGACTTGTACGTGGTTCCCTACGCATTCCTGCATCCTTTTTTCAATCTCCTCTCCTCTCACCACCCCATGCCAAATTCCTCATCTCTCTGAAATGCAGTGATGTGCATATCAGTCTGGTGCAGCAGCAGACAGTGCTTGGGAGAACAGAGATCAAGTTCACAAATAAAATGGATCAATTTGAAATTGCAGATGATTAAGCTTTCCAGTTGTGGAGGAGTTGTTTGAATCAGATGCCACAGTAACTTGGAAACAGACCTCAAGCATCTTGAACCCATGGTGCTACAAGTAATTGGCCTTAGCATCACCAAGAAAAAGGTTTTTTTCCTCTCAGTTCCCCTAAAAATGCAGGAACATTATCAGCTATTATTGATTCCCCTACTCTTTCATGCTGTCTCAGGATTTAAAAGCATTGCTGCAGAACGCAAAGCTGTAGAAAATTTGTTTTGAATGGAGTTGTGTTTCCTCAGGTCTTCTGTCACCCCCACCACAATACCTCTACACCTTTTATATAGCTCCTAGAATAACCCTATGGTTTTCTGCCTCATCCTTTCTTTGATTGTCATAACTCCAGCTCCCTCCCTTCTGGTTTTTCCTCTTCAATACTCATCTTTTTTTCCACTACTGAATATAAAAGTTTGGTTTTGTTGTCTCCCTGGGCAAGGAACAGAATGTGCTGTGACCAGTCCAGCTCTGTGCATCCTGATGACCACTGCCTTTCTTCTGCCTAGCATCAACATGAACTTAGTCTCTCTTCTGATCCCACATGCTGACTTCCACAAAATTCTGTCAAATTTGGCATGTGGAGTGACTGCTTAAGCCTCATTTCCTTAGGAAACCAGCTAAAACATTTCACTTCCTTTCTCTAAACTGGATTAAATGACTGCAAGCTGGATGGTGCAGCAGCAGGACAAACATGACCTGGTCAGGAACGGCGCCAGGGCTCACAGGTGCTCCTCTCCAAGCCTAAGGAAAACAGCTCACGGTGTGGACTCATCTTTCAGCCCTCAGATTCTCTTAATTGCCCAGTGAATTGTTCACCCCAGCTTGCTCTTCCCTCCCCTCACACCTACTTTGTCCTGAATTTGTGTTCAACACCTTCCCCCGGAGCACCAACAACTACAAATGAAAATGTTTGCTCCCATTTCCACAGTACCAAGGACAGACTCTTCTGAGGGTTGGCTGCAACACCTGGAAGACAAGGCAGAGAAACACTCCAGTCCTGGAGGATGAGTGAGCACATTGTAATGATCAGGGTACAACTGCAATTCATCAAATATCCTGCAGGGGAACGATGGGCCTGTTCTGATGCTAAGAGCTAAAGAAGAACTAAGGTTGTTCAATATTTGTGACAAAATACAAAAGGAGGATGGACCAGCAGGAAAGCACAAGCTGACACAGCACTGTGCTCATCAGCCCTTCATTTAACTGGGAAAACCACTCTCTTTTTTGCTGTACAATACATTCCCTTAAACACACGGATCATGTAGCACCACAGCTTTTCTCCCACTGAATTCAGCAAAATAAATTGCATTTGAAGTTACCTTCTCAGGAGCACTCAAAGCCTAACAAAATATGCAGACAGAATATTAAAATCAAGGATGTAAGCTGCTTGAACCAGTCTAAAGGGTGCAAGAAATACTCAATTAAGTGCTGGCTATAATATCCTGTTTTTTAAACAGCAGAGTTTGTATGTGCAAGGCTGGAAAACACAGCAGCTTTGCCTCCCCAGATCCTGTCAGCAAAATATCTCAGAGAGGTTACAAATCTTAATTGGGCACAGCACCACATGTCAGGAAAGGTAAGCAGTGTCACTTGTGTGCCAAGGAGGAGGAAAGGAGGACAATGGCAAAGAGCAGGAGGTCAAGCCTGGGGAGCAGGACAGCCTGGATTAACAGCCAGGCACTGCTGGGTCTCAATCCAAGCTTGAAAATCACAGCTTCGACAACAAACAAAAAAATTGGTGGTCAAATGTGATTGAATTTGAGAGACTGCTCTATAATCAATCATGACAAGGTTAATTCTCCTAAACTCTCACTAGCAGATGCTAATCTACCCTGGAGTTCATCCATGATTCCACAATAATTATGAATGCAAGTCTCCAAAAGCAGTTTCTAAGCAAAGAACTGCGCACAGCTTTCTTTTTTATTATTCCTCTGCTCTGCCTCCCAAAATAATGAAGGACACACAAACAAAACCTTTAGCAAACACCTCACAATAAAACTAAAACATAAATAGCAGCACTCCTAGGAGAGGTGATGACTATACAGATGGATTTAAAAAACAATTGAGCTCAACAAATTTTGAACAAACTTTTGTACTGCCAGAGGGAGGGGAAAAAAAAAAGGCAAATCAAAACACAAAAAAGGACATCCCAGAAACCAAATCAACACACAAATAACATGCTCCCTATAAGGCTTCTACCAATGTTTGGAGAAATAATACTGTGATTACACAGTCAAAATCCTAGTGTCAAAGTCCTGCAAGAAAGATAAATGAAAGAGGAAATTGATACAGAAATTAACAAGAATCAGAAATTCTGGAAGGAAAAAACCCACAAAATTTGAATTATGGAATTAAATGAGAAGGGAAGACATGGAGTCACAAGCTGTTATCTCCTGCTGATGGACTGGTGTCAGTGAAACACCTTTCCAAGTGGAAAAAACTCAGTATTTGTTTTCCCTAAAATGCAAGTGATTTGCTGCCTGCTCTGGAGGGATCACCCTCGCACTCTGTTCAGTCCATTCTCTTTCAACTAAAGCATAATTTGAGGTATTTTCTCTCATCCCTGGACATCTCTTGGGAAAGTTACTGAACTTTGAGAACCTTTGAGACTTCAGCTTCATTGTCAAATTAATTTAAAGCAGGGGAATGAATTTCAAAATAGTTTGGGAGGGAAGAAGAGAGAAAGGATGGGACTGAGAAAACACCTAATCAAACTGTGTTTCCTTAGCACATGAGCCTAAAAAAGCATTTCTTGGGAAGCTGGCTTTAAAACACAAGGTTAGAGTTTGGGCTCTGTGGCAGGCAGCATCAGCTCAAGAAACAAACTGAACCTAACAACTAAAAACTCAGTTATTCCTAAAAACACTTGGAGAATTACAAGAAAACAAATAAGAAAAAATAGTGGGAAAAACCCTACAACACCCAAACAAAATCCACCACTGCACAGTTATTCAGTCTTCAAACAGAAGCAAGGCTCTCCAAAGGTCCCTGTAGTTTCACCTGTGCTTTCTCAAAGTATCTTGAGCTTTCTGAGTGATTTCTTTGTCAGAATTCAAGGGAAGAGAGAAAATGTGCACAGATTTGAGAGGCAGGAAAACAGGCAGAGAATGAAGAACTGGATCCCTGGAGCTGACTAAAGCAGCATCTACCCAAGCATGGTTATAATATTGTTATTTCTGCAGTCAAACACAAGAGTTGCCTGGCATCAAAGAGAACTACTTGATGAATGGAGAGGTGTGAAGTTGCTGAGATTTCTTTCCCCAGAAGTTAAATAATTTCATTTCAATGGCAGTGAGGTCAGTAAAGCATAAATCCAAGAATACATCTCTGTAGTGGCACAATCTCTAATTAAGTGATAAAGCTAATTGGATCTGAGTTTATTTCCTGATTAGAGCCTGCACTGCTAAGATAAATGCCAAAGAAAATCTGAGGGAAAGATTTCTCTTCTTTAAACTCCTGAGGGGCAAACTATGATTTGATCACAACATTCTTTTTAACGTTTAAGATGCCTTGAAACAGAGATGACATTACTTTCATCAGTTAAAGAGATGTAAAAAGCAAGTGAGCTGATACATGACCATCACTTGATTCACGAGCTCTGAGGTTTTTGTATTACAAAATCAGAATGAATGTGGGCCTGTTGAAAAACAAAGAGATGCTGTGCTTGCTGTATATTAAAAAAAAAAAAAAAATGAACATTTTTATGATTAAAAAATAGGGAAAAAAATCAAAACCACCACAAATAAACAAACAAACCTTCCACAACCCAAAACCCACAAAACTTTCTGGTATTAACTAGAGTCAAACAAATAGCTTAAGTACCTTTCTCAAACAGACACAGACTCCTGTGGAAAATCTAATTTAATCTTACTCAGGAAGAAAGAAGCAAAAAGCCAGTGAGGAAGCTGATCCAGTTAATAATTTGCTTATGGACACATTTCCCTTCAAGTGCAAAAACAGTGTTATTGACTTTGATATTACAGCATCTCACTGGATTGCATCAAAGTGCTAAATTCATTGCAGAATCGAGCCCTAAATCTCCAGGTGTAAGAGTAGGAAAGGAAACATGGATGTGAAATCACAGAAGGGCAGCAGAAGTGTCTGCCCAAGTCTAAAGGGTTGGCTCTGAGAAGTGGAATTCTCGCAGAGGTCTCAGTAAGGGGTTAACTCAGATGCCAAGCAAATATAATTTAGATGTCAACGTTGTTAATTATTTAATTGCTCATAAAAGCACAATTGCTGCAGACTCTGTTATGAATAACGTTCCCAAGACAAAGCTGGGGGGAAGGGAGGTTTGCTTTGGGAAATATCTCCGTTTGTATTGCCCCTACATCCCCTCACTCTCACGGCTGCTGGAGACAGCTTTCCCAAACCCCCAACAGCGGGGATTCTTCCCATAAAAACCCCTTGGAGATCCCATGGGGTCACCCACTCCCACAGAAGGGCTCAGGAGTGTGATAAGCTCTGCTTCTTGCCCAGGAGGATACCAAAGCCATCAAACACCATTTTTGTGTTATATATTTTGTGTTTTGTCTGGTCAGCACAAATTAGACATTTCTTAGAGTACTTACTCATCCTCACAGATCTACCATTCTGAATTTATCTTTCTGTGCTCATGCTGAATGTGGTATATTGTTCTGTCAGACCTCTTGTGTGGTCTGATTTTTAACCACAACACCTCTAAGCTGAATTTAAAAAAAAAACCATTCCACACTGGCAGAAACTGTTTTTCACAAATAATTTTGTTCTTAACTGAAACAGAAATTTTCACAAGAGGATTTCTTGGGAAAAATATTTCCATTAAAATGGCACCTGGATATGTATATGGAAATACTTAATCTTCAGGAAAAGTGAAAGACAAAGTGAAAAAATTACTTTTTCTCTTCTATGATATTAATGAGTCTTTCTCTCTTGGAAAATCCAGGCTGGGAGAAAGAGCCTGGGTATCTGCTATAGCTATTTGCCACACATGCATAGCTCTGAAATTTGTTTTATTCTGGAAATCAGACCTGCTTTTGTGCCTATAGATTTACTCCACACCTAACAGGACGTGTTAATAGACTTCTCAAAGAAACCCAAACTAAACTACAAAACAACAAAACCTGCGGTTGTTAAATTGATTTAAAATCATGTATGATTTCCAGTTGAACTGTATAAGTTGCCACTTCGGAATGAAATAATTAGGAATTTCAAACCACAATTTTTAAATTTCAATTGAAATGGCATAAAACCAGAAAAAAATGTAGAATAATGTTCAGTATGCTACACAGATAAACTCCCTCTCCACATATTTCTGTACCACCAAGACCCTACAGGAATCCGACTTGTTCTGCTTTATACACTGTGACCTAAAGAATGCAATTAGACTTGAATAAAACATACCCAGCCCCACCAAAAATCCCAGCAGTTCCCTATTTTAATCAGTTCACAGATTTGTGATCTATTCATATTTCTCCTCAAGAGATTGGGATTGTTTCCAAATTACTGGGTAGCCTGATAAAATTTGGGCATTACAGGTAGAAACCACATGCCAAAAGTGTTTTGGTGGAAGGATTTCTTTGAGAAGTAAATTTTTACTGCAGATAAGCTTTTGTGAATACCTCCAATTATTCCATTAGCATGTTTTCTGACCTCTGCATTTGGAAATCTCTTGCACAGTCTGGATTCCTAATCTCATTTAAACCCATATTTAAATGCAGAATAACTGATTAGCCAACATCCTTTGTGCTACATAAACACATTTCATGCTTTGATAATTAAAATTGTCATCCATTCCTTTTTATTTCTCTAACCTTGCACTGGAAAAAGCCACAAGAGGGTAATACTTTATGTCTTTTTCGTGCAGATTCAAGGATTTGGGTTTTTTCACAAGTAAAACAGAATTAAAACCACACTTGCCTCCAAAGATATTTGCTAGGTTATAGAGTAACATTTCATACTTCTTTTATAGGTGAACTGTATTCAGAGTTGAAGTTTTGTCTATAAACCTCGTTTCTTTAAATTATGATGGTTGCTAATGTGTACTGCATGTACAGATGTCACAGCTCTTCCAAAACATTTTCAAGTAACACAGATATTACAAGATCACAAATTCATGTTTCTTTGTATTCTGTGAAATGAGATTCAACCTCTACTTCCAATATTCTATTCACCATAATTCAAAAAAATGAGATCATTTGAGTTAGGAGATACATTTTTCCCTCTCAAATCTCAGAAACATTAAATATTTTATATTTCAGATTAGATCTCACCACACAGCTTGAATATTGTAAGGGGCTCGCAAAGTATTTCTAAAGTGAAACATATTTAGAAAGACTTATGAATTGCTTCCCTTACTCTCTACTTCTTTTGTTTCTTATTTTGAATCATAGGACATGCATTTTTCATTCTTTCAAAGCCACGAGTACATAATTTAAATTTCCATGGTGAAAGCAATGCTGGGAGAGTGACATTAAAACCAGTTTCATATGGGAAATTATCAAAATTGTCTCTACTTGCTTCCATTGCTTTACAGATCACTTGCTGCAATCATTATGACTATTTTTTTGGTTTTACTAAATCAAGGAAAACTAAGCACAAGTGCCTTTTTTAATTCTCTCAACTTAGTTTTTGTATTGTTTATGCAATTAACAATTACATCTAAGAAAAATCTATCATAATCCAACTTTTTTTCTAAAATGAAAATTAAATAAAGGTAATTTAATGTAAATTAGCATATCCATTAACAAATGAAAATATGTATGTATTTCTACTAAAACAGTATATTTAATACTATAAACTACACCTTGGTGTAGATGTTAATTCAGAGCAGGCTTTGAGAAATGCAACTCTTTATTTCACACTGAGTCTCACCAGGGATATCCTTTAAAGGGTACATGCTGATTATCACTGCACAGGTTTATGATTCAATTTGTGACCTCCATGTCAGAATTAAAGCTGTGGACTGAGATAGCTCAATTAACCTCATCTGCAAATAATTTACAACACAGAACACCACGAGTGTGATACCAATCCCTAAATGTCTGGGTTTTTTCCTGTATCAAAGTACACACGTTATTAACTGCCATTAATGATGCTGGTGTCTAAAATGGGATTAAGGATTTCACACTGGGGAGAGAAAAAAGGCCAAAGACACTTCTCCTTTAATTCTGTTCCATTCGTTTGAAAAAGAAAAATAAGGTTATTTAAACTGAAAACAAGGACCAGAGAATCATCAGAAGGAGGAATCTCTTTTTTTATCCAACTTGAGGCTACACAACTTGAGTTGTGCAGCAGAATATTCCTGTTTCCTGACACATTCAGCTGATCCCTTTTTCTCTCATTGCACTACTGAAGCTGCTCCGGGGGAAGAAGATGGGAGCTACCAGGGTTATGAAACAAAATAGGTACAGCACATTTTTAATTACTTTTATATAAGAGTTTGAATTTCACTAGAAATACAATTTAAGGAGCAGAGCAGCAAATGTACAATGAAGAGCTAATTGAGTGATGCCACTTGGTATCACTGTCAATTTTCCCAGCTTTCCTAGGGAAATAAACCTAGTTTTCAATTTTGTCAAATATAAACACGAAATTTTAATCAACTGATGCCTCATAAATTACTTGTGGTTTTGCTTGAATGTTAATTCTAGTTTTGTTCTTTTTTTTTTTCTTTGCCTGCTCCTGGCAGTGGTTCTCAGCACAGTTCTGACTTCCATGTGCCCGCCTTCACAATTTCCTGGAGTGGAAAGGAACTTTGTGCCTTTAAGCCCAACTCCTTGTGCGTGTTAAGAGGCAAAAATTCCACAGGCACACGATTTCTAAAACTGCATACTCAGCCTGGCAACTTTTCCTCCCCAAACGCAGAACATGTGACAAGTGAGAAGCTTTGGTGAAGGGAAAAAAAAAAAAAAATAGGAGAAGAGAAAAGAAAAAAACGCAAGGGGAAGAGATCCCCAGCCTTCTCTGGTTGCGTGATCAAAACAGCAAGGAAGAGCACGACAGATAATCCCTGAATACCCAGCCTTTAAATATGCAGGAGCCTCAGGCACGCAGCAGCACGTAGGTAAACCTCCATCCACACTGGAGGGGTGCAGGCAGCAGACAGCAAAGCCCCCGGCCTCAGGCAGCTCCCAGCTCCTCTGCTACGGGCAAAAATGGAACAAATTAAAGGGTGAGGGACAACTCAGCAAAGTTCACGTACCATGTGTGGCCGTAACAAAGCTGTCAGTTTTCATGTTTATCTAATGAGCAGTTGACTTGCAAAGACCATCAGGTACGTGCCCATCTCCTCTGTTTGCACCTATCACCCTTGTGACAGTGTTTTAAAGACAGAAAAGAGGAAGTAATCATTATTTGGTTCATCTATATTAAACCTATGTTTGTCCAGCTGCCAGACAAAACTTACTTAATGCATATACTGCACCTACTAAATTATTGTTACATCGCAGTTACGAAACTTGTAAAGAAATGAATTCCTCACTTAAGTATAAAACCCAAGAGTGTTGTCAGAAGGAGATGCACTCTGCAAAATGCATGGGATAGAAAGCAGTATTTACCAAACTCACACAACCATTCAGAGTTCAGCACATGGGGCTGAAAAACAATTTGAAATGTAGGAAAACCAGCACGCTCCTGCACCATTCCCACAGCAATCTCCCTGCACAGCCTCTTGGAGCACCTGATAAGAAATACAACATATTCAGCATGGCTTCCATCTGCAGAACCAGAAATATGCTCTTACATGCAGGTGATTTCCTAAGCAATGAGTAGCGAAAGATGACTTTCTACTGCTGGATTTCTCAAGGGAGCAGGCTAAAAACATGACTGAGAGCTCTCCAAGCTCCAAAACAGTGTCCCAGATTCCCTTCTCTTCCCCCCATTCCCTGCTGGAATACCAGGTCAAATCCCACCTGTCTCCCCAGACCCTGCCTTGTCCATGCCAGATATTTAATTTTTTTAAAAAGAAGGAGTTTTTAACATTATATTGTGATGGAGAAAACTTTAGCTGTAAATACAAGGGCTATTAGACAATAGGGGGAAGCAAATATCATCAGCAGACAGCATCAAGATTGTACAGAGTGAAAAAGAAACACCAGCATAAAACATTAACACGGTTATGATTAATCAGAATGATAGCAAAATCCACTTCATGATTTTCACAGTGGTTTGGCTACCATTAACTAAAAATGACTTGACTAAAAAGAGATTTCCCATCACCTAAGGAAATAATCCCATGTTTCACAGCTGCTACAAAGCAAATTCCCCTCAGTTCCTTAGCTAGCAGTAAAGCTAAATGAGCTACAAAGGACTCAGCTTCTAATTGTTAGTGAAGCGAATAAACCAGAGCTAAAAATACAGTCTCGGTCACAATATTTCATTTTATGGCGTTATAAAAGCCAGGTATAACTAATCATCCCAGCAATTAGATGAAATCACACTTAAGTGAATAGTTAAATATAATGAAATTCACTCCTCCTCCACTTGCCCCCACAAACCAGGGAAAGAAAGCACGAACCTACTTCAGTGTGTTAACTGCAAAAACATCAATTTAAATCAATCTATTTAAACAGTTTATTAAAAATATAAAACCCAGAAACAAACAAAATTTTAATGATAATTACAGAGCCCATGGATTATGGGCAACCAAAGCAATACAAGGTATTTCCCTTCACAGCATCACAGAATAAGATTTATTTTCCTTCAACGTTTGTACAGAAAGCTGCAGAAGAAACGCACCAGGGGACAAACTCCAAACCCTACTGAAACAAATTATCCTGATGTGCTGCTCCTAATCAGGACTAACACATCAAGAGAATACTCAGACTAGTGCTTCCTGTAGCTTTGATCTTGGCAACCTCTCTTAGAGGGGTAAAAATTAGGGCTAGAACCAGAAATACGCAGGAAAAATTGCAACTTCGTTCACATCGTCCTAAATCCTGCTGAGGCTTTCATCCCAGCTTGGCATCCCTACACATAATTTTTGTGACATTGCTGCTGTTTGGGGTTTTTTTAACATAAGATTTTATTTTAGTATTAATCATGCCGCTATTTGCATACAAAGGCTTTAAAAATGGGTAGCAATGGATTCCATTCCACCTTCCCAGAGCCAGGATAAATCCAGGAGATTACTAAAGAAGATATTATTCAAAACACAAATAGCATTATTTTATTGTGGGCTGATAAATTCTGATATAACAAAGTGGAGTAAATGTTGAGTCACTTTAACATTAGAAACAGAGAAGAAAATGCTTCCTTTAATTCTCTGCCAGTTTATTCCACTTATCAGCTTATACCCACAACAAAACAAAATCACACTTGTCAGTATTTTCTATTAAGTTTCTCACAAGCAGTTAATAAAGCAGTTACTATTTCTATTTCCTCAAATATATATATTTTTAAAAAATAGTTTGAATTCTTGGATTTCTCTTTGTGCAAGTGCATAATTCTTTTTAGAACAGGAGCAAACTATTGTTCCTGACCCTTCTATGCCTTATAATAGCATTAATCATGCTAAATTCTTTTGGTGCTCATGTGGATATAATGTAATTATAACAAATTCCTGAAGATAATTTCTTATTCCCCCTTGGTCTTCTGGACAAATCTAAAATACACTGAATTTGTATAAAGGAAAGCATGCCAGAAAATTATAAAATAGAGGCTATATATTAAATAATAAACAGCAACAAGGAAGAGTAAAAATTATTAAAATAAATTGCTTTATGGTCCAAACCAAAGAATATTTGGAGAACTAGATTCTGTATCAGTAGTTTATAATTTTAAGAGCTCTCCTTTCCTTCTTTTTGTATAACACAAACCCCCCCATATGAGATAGGACCTCATTTAGGACATATTCCTTTTAAAATGCAGGGAAAACAATTGGGCACTGAACTTTTACACTCGCAAACAACAAAGCCTAGCAAATGCACAAATTTAAGATACAAATAAAAGAAAAAATATGCAAAAAAAGGAAATATTCATTGCTATTATGGAAGTTTAACACAGTCTATTTAGAAAGGAAACTTGTACTAAGACTTCAATATGAAATGTGTACCCAGTGAGATTTACAATTAAAACCCCCCTTTCTGCAGCATTTCTCAATAAAAATAAATACTAGATACCAGAATTTTTACATAACTATATATTTTTTGTATTTTAAAATATAGTCCTATATATTTTATATATCCTAAGTATATATTTTAAAATATAGTCCTAAACCAGTGTATTCTTTGAAATAAGTGTAGTTTACGAGAAAATGATAAAGTAATTGTGGCAGTTAATCCATAAAGGAAAAAACTTAACGAGTTTTTATAGCTCAAAAAAAAAATTTAATTACAACTTGCAGCGTCAATTGCCCAGAAAAGTAGACTTCGGAATTTCACATAAAACACAAAATGCTGCTCTCTACATAGCTTTTAATAGGATTCTCTTCCTCTTAGATGTCAAATAAGGTTCTACTGGAGATCATCAGTAACAGAGGGAATTTTCGGACCAGAACAAGAGTGATTTCAGAGCAGTAAAACACACAAAATAATTATCTAAATACATTTCACACAGTGGAGGTCCAACATTGCCCAGTTATAGCAATCTAACACAAATTATTTAATTTTTTGTGTTGCACAGTGTCCATGAAAATGAAACATCTTTGAGTTCCTAAGCAGCATCTTCTCATGACGTTTGAAAATCCTGCCCCTGATCCCTTCATTTTGCACCCTTTCATATTGTCCCACATTATCTCACATCCCACAAAGAGGAATCCTACATTTTAAAACTTAACTGGCTGATGCAATGCATGTATTTAAGTTTTCATGGGAAAAAAAATTCCCTGCTGGAGAAAAGGCTGATTATTGCTTAGATTTCGGATGAAAGAACAAAAAAAAAACAGGGTTTAAGGCTATAAACTTCCCAGTAGCCAGAAGTATGATTTCCTCTGTTTACACGACTCGAAGCAGAGAGGGTGCCCCTTCCTGCTCACACCCTGTGGATGTTGCTGCAGCAGAGTAAATAATTATAAACACTTCCCTTTGTACAGTCTGACTTTGTTGATAACAGCAACTCCAGCGAGCCCCTTGCTCAGAAATCAAATAGCGCGCGGCACTCGAGGATTTATTTTTCCAAGATGCAACTGGAAAAGCTGTGGATGTGTGAGCAGGCTCTGATGTGTCAATACCACTTCATTTGCACCTTTGGGCACCACTAAAATAGATGCTGCTCTCCAAGGTTTCCACAATATCGCGTGCAGCGCGGGGCAGGCTGAGGCCAAGTGACAGAACCCGCCCCTCGTGTTCTCACAGACTGAAAACAAACTGAGCCCAGGCATCTCCAAGGAAAACCCAGATACACACACGCACAAGGAAACAGGGAGGTGCTTAAGGCAACCCCCCCCCAAAAAAAATAAACCAAAATAAAAATCAGATTGTCTGTGTACTGAACAGTGAATCTGCAAACTGCTTTCCACCAGTCAGAGGTTAGCCTCTGTAACACAAACATCTTTGCAAAGGAGAGGTAAGTGACAGAAAGAACCACTCAATAAATCCCTGCTTCCTTCCCAGCTCTCTGCAAATCAAGCACTGGAATTCCCTCCATTGACCCCTTTATTTGGGAGAAGCTGAAGAACAAAACTGAGGAATGAAGCCTGGAGCTTCCCTTCTCCCCGACCTCTCCAGCCCAGTTCCCGCTTCCGACACATTTCCAGTTACTCCAAAGGGAAAGCTACACAAACCTCAGCAATGCATTCCCAACTCCTCATTCTACAATTCTTTATTCCTGCCTGGGTCCACACCTCTCTGCTATTTAGTTCAGCTCCTACCTGTGGCTGTGTGTGGGCAGGCAGAGGAAGGTAACTCTGAGTTCCCAGACCTCCTTAAACTGCTCAGAGCAGCATGGCTAATCTGACCACGCATCATTCAGAACAAGTGCTTGTACAGAGAACCTTCCCCTTTGTTTAAAAAAAGCAAAACAAACCAGAAAACCCTTCCCCCTCCCAGCCACCTTGCCTGTGCATTAAAAGCAAATTTTTTTCCATGCCGTGGCTTTTTCTCCCCTCCACCCCCATCTCCATCTGCCTCCCCAACAGCCTCTTTTGGGGGGCCTGAAGCAGCTGGTGTTTTTGCACATACAAATAACACCCCAAGATTGTCATCTTCCTGCTTATAACAAGAGTCTTCACGTGAGGAACGTGCTTGAGGTGCCCTTCACAAGGAGATTAAAAAGGAAAACTAAAAATAAAAAATGTAAAAAGAAAAAAAAAAGTGGTTTTTGGCTTTTAGATGCTTGTGGTTGAATTCATGGCCACACTTGGTGTGGTGTTATCAGCTTCTCTCCTCTGCAGCAGATTCTGCTGCCATTCCATCAGGCTTCACTCCTAAGTGGCTTCCAAAATACCAAAAGCAGCAGTGTGAGAGAAACTCAGCTGCCACGGAGGGCAGTGCAGACCATGTGCTGCATTTGCCTTTCCCTTTACACCCAGTGTCATGTTCTGTGCCACATCCTGGCTGCCTCAGAAAGGGAATATTTTAACATCACACAAAAAGTGAGCACTTCACATAATTGTCACTATTTTTCCTTCCCAATGCCTGAGTGATATTAAAAAAAAAAAAAAAAAGGGAGGGGAGAGCATGGGTTCTTTACAGGGAATGAAAAGGAAGCACCATTTCATTTCTGTCTGGGGGTTTTGCTTAACACCCGCTTGTTCACACAATCCTGCTTGCAAAAAAATATTTGTTTGATATAAAAGACATTGAATAATTTATGCAATATTTAATAATGCAGTAAACCAGGGAGAGTTCAGCAAGGCAGGCATGGCACTCTGCATTATTTGCCTTGCCCGTCTTACTTTTCCAAATAAACCCCCACCCTTAAACACCGTTAGCACATGCAATATAACAAAAAAAAAATAGAAATGCTGCCTAATTTGGAAATTAAACAACGCATCTGCTATTAGTTCAGAGACTACAGCTCCAATTTTCCATGTCATGTATTTTTTGATTAAAAAAAATAAAGAAGGGGCTACAAGAACAAGATGAAAATGAATGGAACAGGATTTATATCAGCCTCCAAATCACTCCATGTGGGTCCAGAAGCCATAGTAACCAAGTCACAGCAGAGCATTAGTGTGGTAATAAATGACTGATGGCTCTCCAGCATGCTGCACGGGGTATCCTGAAAGCAAATATATTTTAGAACACCAATAACTGCATCAAGCCAAGTCCAAAGCTTTCACAGCGTGTTAAGGGGCTCCTGATTTTCATTCTCTAAACAGCCATAATATACATGAGCAATAGATCAACTTCCAGGGCAATTTATTTTGTGGCTTTTTTAAAAGCATTTAATATACCTTTTACTCCTTCCTCAAGTCCAAGTTGTTTTCCTGTTTTGGCATCTCCAATCCAGTTTCCAAGATGTTATTTTTCTGAGTAAGAACAGCAGGAAGAGCTCCATCTATAGAAAAACGTTTAGAATATTATGCAACATAATAAAGATAATCTCAATTTCTTCCTCCTATTTTCACATTTCTTAAATATTTTGGTGAGCCATACACCAAGGCCTGATTTTTAAACAGTAGAGAGATAATTAGGGCTTAAAATCTTTGGATTTTATAAGTCTAGTACTTTTGTGTCATCCAAATTATGACTCAATGCTTTGTTTGTTGAATTAACTCCATTGATTATAGGTTTTCTTTTGGGATTTTCCATTTTGCTGTCCAAGAACAAAATGTGGTTTATTGAAACTAACATGACCTTGCAGTGGTCCTAAATTTATTATTAAGATTTTGGGGTTTCTCCCTTAAAAAGACTCAACCATTCACATAATAAATGGGCTAGAGTCTTTAAATTGTATTATTTTTACTGAATAAAAGGCAAAATATTACTTATTTCCTACCAAAAAAAGTCACTGTCCTTATATTCCATCTTTCTTTTTTTAAACATTGGCTTCAAAGATAAAATATATGTATATATATTGGAAGTTTACAACTTTGCATTCAGCACTAGCCTCAGGATGTAAGAATATGGTTTTTACTTGGGCCACACTCACTTCAAAAAGTAAAAATTAAAATCAATCCTTATGATCTCTCACCTGAGCTAAAGCAAGTTGTTCTGTCTGTCACTGTTCTTGTTTGCATGAGAATTCCTAATGCAAGTTATGTTTCATTGCAAACCATAAAACACATTGATAGCGCTTCAAACCAGAATTTTCTCATGGATCAATTTGTTTCCAAATTCAATTTTCCCTGACAGATTTATTGTTTTGATGAGTTTGGAAAGAGTTCATTGCTTCAATGGCTTAAGTGTCCTCTCAAGCCACGGGATGGTGACCTCAGGCAACTTTAAAATCTCCCTTCTGTTGAAGCAGAAGCTTTTGTCAGCCTCTACTTGAGCTCTCCCAGAACTCTTGTGGACTCTCTAAGCAAAGTAACAACCTCACAACACTCATAACAAGAGGCAAATAATAACAATTAATAATAAGCTCCAGACTCTACCAAGGAGAGATCACCAAAGATTAATCACTGCAGTAATTAACCTGTTAGCATTGTAGAAAACACCAAAGCAAATGCAATGCCTTTTCATTATTGTATCTAAATGTTTTATGCAGTTCATGTTCATCAATGTAGTCATAAGCCACTAAAGAGTAAGGGAGATGAAAGAGCACATCAAGTTCGATTCCTGCAAAATAAACAAGGATGTGGAGCTGTTTAATGATTGTGTTTGTATCTAGAAAAGCTTTATCATGACAATGCACTCTGCTATTTACAGAGGAGATAAATCCCACTGGTTCCAACTGAGAAAAGCCCAGTCATTAGGCTAAATTTCATGTTTGTCTCTCTAGTTCCACATTTGCCATTTTGCAATTCACCCATTTAAACCCAAGCAGGGCATGCAGAGTAAGAAATGAAGGGCAGGAGGGCAGAGAAGGATTTTTTCCAGGTCTGAAAGCAAGATCCTTTTGCAGAAAGACAAGCACGCATATCACCTTTTCCCCACCCCAGAATCCAAGCCTGAAAAGCAAGCTAAAACCTGCAGATGGCCCCTTCCATTTCCAGCAAGAGGCAGGGGAGGAGGGAGATGCAGAGTGGGCAGCTGCTGAGGCAGAGCTAATCCGAGAGGACAGTTCCTGCTTATTATAGAGCCGCTGCTGATAATAAAACCCGAATCAAGCCGCCGACTGCAGCCCAGCGGAGACTCCCCGCTTCTTTAATTTTTAAACTTGTGGAAGCTCTTGACACTGAGGTGGATCAAATATCCCTAGTTAGCGTGCAAATACTTACTTAAGCAGCCCAGCAGGCCCCAATCTATGCAAAAATTTCAGGTGAGCACCGTGAAACAGCCCCTAATTATGATGTTCCATTACCCCTCTTGCGAGCGCCACAATTGGCCCTAAGTGGTCACGGCCGATTTATTTCAATTAGTTTTTCACGGGCTCGGAGTTATGACAAATTCATGTTTTGGCTGCAGGGAATTGGTGGCAATCACGAAACCACCAAAACATCAAAACATCAGGGAGGTGGCTCAAATCCCTGGGCTGGCAGCAGGGAGGAGAGCCTGACAGAAGGTGGGGAGAGCATCACCCCAGCTCCTCCTGGGTGTTTCCTGCCCTTTTAAAGGCTGGGAAAAATAAAAAATGCCTCCTTTTAGCTGGCACCAGGAAAAGAAGGTTGTGTTCCAGTGCTCCAGCAGAGTACAGCTCTTCGGATGCAGAATATTTTATCTGTTTTGTTGCCTTTTCATCTCTGTTCATACAGCGGCTGGACATAAAAAAGCAGTTGTAGAAACTGTAAACAGTTTGTATGGGTTATATCTAAAATAATTATATTAGAAATTGCATCTGAAAAAGCAGGGATTGGAAACACAACCAGCAAATTCCACTTATGTCAGTACAAGAAATAAAAGAATCACTTTTCAGTCTACTCACAGATTCAAGTGCAATGTCAAATTCTGATGTAAGCAAATTTGTTTCTGAAATCAAAGGAGTTGAATTTGACTCCTTGTCTTCTAAAATAACACCTTTGTTGTAAAAAAAGGCATCAGATTCACACTCTTTAATGTAAGCATTAATTTTAACAGCCTGAAATGTTTTCATGGAGTCATTAATTTCAACAGCCTGTCAGGTAAATTCTAGTGATTGAAATTCAATCTACAGATCAAAATACCTCACTTCTTTCCCAAAGTCAACTTAAATCCATAACTCTTCTGCTTGGTAATTCTTTCCTTTCTTAGTTCTCCCTTTCTATACACCATGGAGGGAAGAAAACCTGACAGCACCAAAGAAAAATGTTGTGATATTAAATGGTAGTAATCTATGAAATCTATTATGATGCAGTCTCATGGCATGATTAGATTGATTTTCTGTAGGATATGCAAGTGCCTGCAGCATAAATATTGCCATAAATTAAGCTACAGGAGGATAATTTTCATTGTAGTACAAAGAAATTCAAACTGTGTGGAAACTTTGTTACATCCAGGAAAAGGACAGGTAAAAGTATGGTTTGGGTTTTAAATACTGGGGGCAACAAAGTACCCACACACCTCAAATTACTTCAACAGCTCACTGTTATAATTTACCTTACAGAAGAAAATCTGTTTTCTCAAAATATTGCATTTGTGTCTGGTAGGAAAACTGGTTGACTATCTTCTGAAACAAACAAACAAACAAACCCCCCAGTTTTCCATTTTAAAAACACGAGCTCTTCATACGATGAGGCACCTATCAGGAATGTGACTATTCTGAAGAAAATTTTCACTGAAATAAAAAAAAAACCCTTTATTTCTTTATATTTTAGTCCTTCATTGAGTGATATATGTGTATATAGGAAGAGTATGAAAACAAATGTTTCATTTACAGATTAGAAAGCATGAAAATCAGTGTTCCACTACAAAAAAAACCCCATGTTTCAGAAATTGGTCATGTTGGTTCTTACAGAAAAGCAGTTCTTATCACTCTATTTGTAGTAACATTGGAATAAAAAGACTAAATTTGTAGAGAAAAAATTATACCTATAGTATCAAAAAATTCCTTTTGAGTGAAAAATAATCCCTGAAATAAAGTGACTGCATGTCTTTGATTTTCAGTAAGCATATATTTAATTTTACCAAGTTTAGTCAATATTTTTTTACTCATCCTTCAGCTTCAACTGAATTAATATTAGTAATAAATTATCAGTAATAAACTTGATGTGAATTTACTAAACCTGCCAGCATCCCATGATTAGAACTATGGCAGAAGTGGTAATTAAAACCATACTTAACTTTATTCCAGCAAGATTTGCCAATGGGAAGACAGCCTAATGCAGTTTGAGAGAAAATAATTAGTTATTTGTTCATTTCCAGTCAAACTCTTAATCCGTCAGCTCCATGAGAAATACGGATTTTCACAATGGTCATGTATGACACTTCATTTGGGAGTTGTTGAAATATTGCTTAAATATACATTTTCTTCTAGGAAGGAATATTTTCCAAGAGTTTCAAGAAACTGCCAGGAAAATCTTTAAACCTAGAACAATAAATAATTTAATTTTCTAAGGATCTAAAAGAGCTGTATGATTCCACAGTAGCACAAGAGGGAGGTTCCTCAAAACAAAAGTCCAGATTCACACTCCAGAGTCCCTCTATTTATAAAGCAGTGTAATTGCATTTTATGTTCTTTGCCTTTAAATGTAAATTAAACATTTGGCCAAAAGGTATTTCTAATAAGTTTTTCCTGTAACTTAACCCTTCAAGAAGATACAGACATTCAGGAAAAAATACATCACACTGCCCAAATTTGAAGAGCATCACAAAAACACATTGTTTGGATTTCAAGGAATTTTTAAAAAGTACTTTGCTGATGAAAATACATCTATAGCATTTGAATCACTATCATCCAAAAAATGTTAAAATATAACTGGGTAGAGTTTCTAATAGCTGGAAAACATTTCCAGATCTTCCGGCATGCAGGTACGTGAAACAACTGCCTTGTGAGGGCATACCTCAGCATTGTCACGTGTTGAAAGTTGACAAAATAACATTTTCTGCTCTATAGAAACTGATTTTGTGGGTGAGAAAAAAAAAAGACTGAAAACTTTCATTACACAGCCTTCAAATCAAGTGTTGACTTATACATAGTACACTTTAGAGCACATGCAACATATGAATCAGGCAATCAGCTCAAGTAGATGCCCTTTCCATTAAAAAAAAATAAAAACACCACACAGAAAGCACCAACACAAAAAACATCTGAGTTCCAGTATCCACACAGCTAAAATGAGAAATTTCATTTTTGAAGGGGTCTTCCAGGTGAACCTGGCTGGAAGTTGTCTAATTTCTTGTCACAGGCAAGTGATGTTCAGGACTGGCTTTAAACAGAGTGCACTGTGTTACCTCTGCAGCAGCCCCTTTGTCAGGCTCTGTATTTTGACAGAGGATTCTCATTACAGTCACTGCCCTGATGAATGTGAGGGTACAGCTCAGCCAACTTCAGATCCACCAGCAAAAACTGGAAAACCCTCAGTACATGTAATCTGCATGTGCTCCCTGTTAAGCAGAAGCCAAAGACAAGGAAACAGTATTTAACCTTTAAGTAGAAGCACAAAACATGACCTTTGAACACCAAAACTTGAGGACAAGAGCAATTAAAAAAAAATTGTTTGGTTTTTCAGGTTTTTTTAGTGAAGTTCCTCTTTTAGATACACCAAATTATTGTGTGTTTACATCTTCATGTTATTTCGTGTTCCACTGGCTGTGGAAGTTGCTTCTAAAGCAATTCAAGATACTTTGGGTTTTAGGAGTGCTGCAGGCATGCAAATTGCTGTTCTGGCTCAGGGACATAAAACAGCCTGCAGCAAAGAAATGTCCAGCCCAGACCCTCAGAAATCCCCTGGGAAAAGGTATTCACAATATTTTTCTATTGTTCCTGTTTTTTTCTCTGTTCTGGCCTGCTCTCTTCAAACTTGGAGCAGTTTCAGTATAAGACCTAAAAAGTATCCATCTCTCTCAGGTTTCCATTGTTTTTTTGTTGTTACTTGAGTCTTCAGCTTTCAGAATTCACTTTCAGAATTTCCAAGCAATCCTCCTCTATTTTTTTTCTCCAGTGTTACTGTTCTTATAGAGTCTCTTCCCCAGCTCAGAACTTATCTAAAGCAAGGAACAGCATAAGCCCACAGAGAATGGAATTTTCTGCTTTTATGGGCTGCTGGTCTTCAATGAAAATTTCTAATATGATCTGTTAAAGTTTCTGCTGAAGAACTTCAGAGTCTGCCAGAACCTGACTACCTCCATGCTTGAAAAGCTTTTGCAGCACACATTCCTTCCTCAATCTTTGCAATAAAATATTCTGTTCCCTTTATAGCTTTTTTTTTTTTAAATTCTGTTTGCACAGTCATTAATGACCCTTCCCAGACACTTGATCCATTTTCCATATGACCCATTTGCTCATCTGTTTCTCCAAATGCAAAACCAGAGGTCAGGAATATAATATGCTTGAACAGGAAGTCTCTAACTTTCCAGTCCCAAACATTAGCAAAGTTACACCCAGGGTTTTTAATTCGAGGCAGCCTTACCAAAACACAAAAGTGAAATCATTTAAGGCAGTCTTCAGAAAATAAAAAAAAAAAAAAATTGGAAACAAATAGAGCAATGCAATGAGTTTTATTAAAATACTGGGTTTCTTCAGGCTGAGTTCTACACTGAAACCACAGCTTTAATCAACCCTTAATTACATAACTTAATGCACGCCAGAAGTTAAATTCAGCCATCCAATTAAGAGGAAGTATAAGTAAACACAGATTCATTTCTAAGAAGAAAAACATCACAGGGAGGCCATCACTCAATTCAGTCGCCTCCCAGACCTCATGAAAATGAAAATATTTTGCCAGGGTTGTTTTGCTTTCTGGTGAGAGAACTAAGCTTTGAGTTTCAACATTGTTACCTGTGACTATCATGCCAGGTCTATTGGGAGGACAGAAAATTCCTAAGAGGTCAGATAAACAACCCAAGAAGATCCACTCCACGAAATGAAGAGGATAAACCTGTAGGATATCAATTCAGCACAAAATGCTGAGGTGTTCTTGCAGAAGAGGCTGTGAATGACAGGATTTGTTAAATCCAAAGAACACCCTGAAAAGGCATGTGCTGTCACTGAGTAGATCAGCCAACTTCTTGGGGGATTTCATACATTGATTTCAAGAGGGCAGGAGGTCCAGAAAAAGTGAAATCTATGGTTTTCTTTGACATCCTTTTCAGGAAGAAAAGATTAACATGAATTTTCAGACAAGTGCAAGATATCCAAGGTACTCCAAATACAAACTCAATAATCATTAAAATAAGTCAGACTGAGATCTCCAAGTCTGTCCAGAAGTTCGCAGTTCACCTTCATTACAGAGACTGACATCAGTGTAAATAGTTATTCCCTTCAACACTTACACCATCACTGAAAACTGTCTTGACTCTACAAGTGCTGAGTGAAGAATTGAAAATCATACATTCTGCTTTCCAGAGAGGGGGAGCAGGGGAGGGAGAGAAAGGTCAGCAGCCTGGTGAGTGACTCAGGGAGCCAAGTTGCTCCCTGGAATGCGGTTGGTATCTTCTCCCAGGTAACAAATAACAGGCTGAAAGGAAATGTCCTCATGTTGTGACAGAGGAGGTTTAGATTGCATATTAGGAAAAAAAGGTATTTCATGAAAAAGGTGGTCAAGCCCTGGAACAGACTGCCAGAGAAGAGATGGAGTCAAAACTTGTTTCCCTTTGGAGAATCTCTGTGAAGACTATAAATAAGAGTGAAATTTTGTCTGGACATGATATCTTTGTCATCTCAGATAGTTTTTTGAAAGGTCTAGATCACCATTTCAACCCACATAAATTTGTGACAATAAGAGAAAAAGTGGTTTGTCATTACCTGAAGTTTTCTCTGGATATTTCAGTTTCGTATAGAAAGACATATTTTTAATTTCCCCCCCACCCTCATTCTAAGGAAATCACCTGAGTATTTTTCCTAAACAAGGATATTTGAAAAGTTGGAATTAAATTAACACAGGGCATCTTACAATAATTCATCCACAGCAGACTCTTGTGTGGAAAAAGCAATACAATGGTAAATTTGAGGTAGGAAACTACCATTGGACAGCAACTTATTGATTTTGTGACAATGAATTCCCATCATAGCTTGGCACAAAGTTGAGTATGTGGGGCAGACAGAATCTGTCCTAGTGGTGTTTTGATTGTGTTTATGACATAGCTGGGGCTGGAAGGGAGCTCATGAGATCTTTACGTCCAACCATGGTGTCCTGAAACCCTCCAGGGCTGGAGATTGCTCTGAGAAACTGTTCCAGTGTCTCTGTGTGCCCAAGGGGAAAAAACTCCTCCTTATATCCAATCCAAGCAGGTTTATTTCAATATCTGCCTGTTGTATCTCCTCCTTCTAATGTGTACCACTATGAAGAGCCTGGTTTCGAACTACTGTAACTGTATTTTCCATATATCCTTAAATGCACAGGATTTAAGACCAATTCCTGCTTTCTAAATAGGGATTAATATCACTCATAAACAATACATGCAAATAAGCAAATAATATCATCTGCCCAAATCCATACTCAGGGCTTAAAAACCCCCTTTGGAATCATTTTACCCTTAGAACAAGGTTTGAACCCAACTGTTTGGCTGCTGAAGGGCCAGTGAAACGCCCACACTCCCAAGGTATGAAGGCAGCATGCACAAAGCGTAATTGTGAAATATTTACAAAGCCTATAGTTACACAGGCTAGGCAGAATGAATGATTAATGCCAGAAGACATTATTAAATAGAAAATCAAGGTAAAAACAGCAAAAATCCCTTCTAAGCCACAATATAACTTTCTGAGTCTGTTCTAGCATGAGACTGGCAGCTCTTTATTTGCTTCCTTCATCTCTAGCTGACACTTGCTCAAACCTCTCAAACAATATTCTCCTCCAGCTGGGAGAATTATTTGGTTTATTGCTTCCACTATCACACAGGCCATGAGATTTCAGGCTGTTGATTTCTGCCAGGGCACTGCACAGAGCATACAAGGAAACACAGAGACTTCAGATGTTCTCCAAGTCACAGAAGGGCAGGAAAGCTCTAGGCAATACTGAGACCACCAAAAAAAAATGATCCTGCTGGTCAGGAGCAGCCAAAAAAAATAAATTCTTCCCTCTCCTCACAGTACCAGTAATTTGGAGTATATGCAGGCTGTAGTCCCTTGGGACCATGGATGCACTTTGTTTTCAGAAACATCCCTGAAGTTCCTACAGGAATAAATATTTGGGGAGAAGCCCGTGCTGCAAAGATGAACCAGAAATCATCACAAAACCGGAGAAGAAGAGGCTGGGGAAGCCCATCTAATTCTGTCTGGTAACAATCTGTACCCATTTTCAGTAATAAGAAAAATTAAAGCTGTGCAAGACAATTTATTCTACAAATCATGAGCTCATGGCAATGGCTAAACCTGACCACACAGCCACCAGCAAGACAGCTGTGGAAACTCCTGAAACATATGATCTTGTTTAGCTGCAAATTCAGAGCATCAATGCAGGAATTCCTAGGTGATGTTTCATCACCTAAATTACATCAGGAAATCAAATTGGGCCCCAGCATCGCCTTCATGCCATACAAAAACCCAGCTATGTTCAGCTATTACTGATCAATAGCATTAATTCTGTAGCAGTGACTGCAACACTTGTCTTTGCTGAGACCAATAATCCCATGATACAGTACATGAGCCTTCCAATAAAACACAAGGTAAACCTGTCTGTAAATGAAGAAAATATATTGTCATTTAGAAAACTAAGTGCCCTAAAATAATTGTGTGGTACGAGCCTGGGCTCATCAGTGAGTATTCAGAGGTGATTCTCTCTCTGATCAAATTACAGAGCTTTTCAATAATGGTTTTATGACTTCCATTACACTAAATGCCACAGTGCCTTTATCAACAAGAAAAACAGTACCTGCAGTGCC
The DNA here is from genome assembly GCF_021018805.1 of Prinia subflava. Classification (NCBI taxonomy): domain Eukaryota; kingdom Metazoa; phylum Chordata; class Aves; order Passeriformes; family Cisticolidae; genus Prinia; species Prinia subflava. The sequence goes on from NC_086271.1 coordinate 3,610,115, forward strand.
AAGTGCTAAATTTATCAGGCAGCACCCCCGAAGGAAGAGTGCACTGCTGGGTGCTGATGCTTTTCCAAACACAGGAATAAATTAAGGTTACTGGGTTATAAGCAGATCATGAAAAGGTTGGCTGGAGGCATTATTCACCATCCTGTGTCTCATGTCCCTGGGGGTGCAGCATGGCACAGAGCTGCTTTCAGGGAGGGTCCTCCCTGGGTTAATCCCGTGAGGCTGACAACAATTACTGAACAGCAATCACATGGCAGCAGCCTTTGTGAGCAGCCCGGGACAAGTCTCTGGGCACATGTTTGAGGGCAGACATGCCCTGATATCGAACAGACACCCCAACACCCAGCACTGCTCGCAGGCAATACATCAGATTAAACCACCACCCGTAAGTTCATCAAAAGCCTGGAGCTAAAGAAAGGCTTGTATGCCAAGCTCCAGATCAAACCTGCTTGAAAAGAAGATATAAATATGCCTCAATCTTTTAACCAAATTGCTGCATCCACTTAAGCATGTGTAGAACAGGAGCAATGATAATGATCTCCTTGTAAGATAAGCAACGACTGCAGAATATTTTAAAAAAACCCTTTGATGTTGCTCTGCTACAAGAAGATGCTATCATTCCTATTGTCAGCCTGGGACACTCGAGGCTCTCTAAAAATTATATACAACTCTGACAAATGAAGGAAGCAGGCTGAAATCAGCCAAAGGACAAAAGCTGAGATGTGAAAGCACTTACAAACAAGGAGCTGAATAAACTCGATTTTTGGCTGAAAAGCATGTCTGAGCCCAGAAGTGAGAATTGTCAGCATCGCCCCTATTGGCAAAATTGTCTTGGGATTTCATCTCAGAGCACATTGACAAATTTCCTCAAGATAGCAGGGAGGAATTTAAGTAGTTGATTTTGGAAGCATAACCTCTAGCATCGAACTTTTCAAGCAGAATTTGATGGTGTGAATAGGGCATCCAAAAATTGTGACAACTTTAACTGTGATGGACAGATTCTTGGCTGGAATCCCCAGAAAAGTCCTTAAGGAGGTAGGGACTACAGTTTCAGCATCTCACATTTGAGGGATCTAAACTTCTTCATGTAAAGGTAATTTAAATTTTATGCTGTCCTGAAATAGTCTCAAGTAGACCAATGTAAATAATTTGTTTTTCCAGTCATGAGTGCTAACTTGAACAGCAACAAGTTCACTCAGAATTAAATACTTTGCTTCATAGGAAACAATTATTTTTTGATGCTTAAGTTTCAACCCATTTTGGAAAGCAAACAACAGTTTAAACACAAAAAAAAGCAAACAGTTGTCTGCAAAGATAACAGTACTTTAAAAAATTATTTCTTGAATTAGGTAGAAAATAAAAGGGTTTGTCTATTTTTCCCTCCTAGCAATAAACTACATGGTAGGAAATAAACAGACCAGGTCCTTGGGAGTGACTGTGACTGCATCAAAGCTGGGACATGTCGTGTTCATCTACAGCTCACCACATTAACCAGCACTGGATGGTTAAAATGTCACCCCACATGTTCTTTCCTTGTTATTATTCCAACTGCAGGAATTGTAATGGACAGGGGAACATCTGGTAGCTTGAGATATTGACATCTGTCTTTTCATGAAGTCAGACTAACACAACAGGGAGACTTTGGACAATATTTGCCAAAACAGCATTTTTCATCTCAAACAAACACACACCAACCAGATTTCTGGTAAAACTGGGGGGAGAGGCACTTGGAGAAGCTTCTTCTTTCACCTATTTTTGTTTTTCCCATTTCGTTTCACTTTCTTTTTCCTCCCTCCTTTCTCTGATGCCCTGTTCCAGAAAAGCAGCAGCTAGGAAAATTATTTTCTACATTATTTGATTCCTATTTCAACTTAGTAGAACTCAGCCCCATGCCATCATTTGGACACAGCAGTTTCACATATAATTAAGAAGGGCTCCTGCTCCATGCCTAGGAGTGACACTGGGCCAGGAAGCCACAGGGTCACTTTTGTCTGCCCTGAAAAGTTCTTTGGACTGGGCACCCTGAATCACACGACTTTGCCGCATAACGAATTCATCTCACCTTTTTTCTGTGGGACAGAAAAATTTACTTTCCTCTTCCCTCCCAAGGCTTAAATCCTTCTGATGAAGGATTAAATCCTCCTGATGAAGTACAACCAAGGCAGCTGTTTGCTCCCTACCAGGCTGCAGAGGTGACTGAGTGCCTGGAGACATGATGGGATTGTCCATTTGGCCAAAAAGAGGAACAACCAGATTTTAAACATAGCCCAGAAAACACATGGTATCAGCATCTTGCCCACATCTGTTAGGCTTCTCCAAATCCTGATATATAATACCTCAAATCTCAGGAGTATTTAATCCCAAAAGGAGTTGAAATAAAATTATTTTTATTGTCATCTGCTTTACTGTTTATCAAGTTAAAGATACTCCCTACAGGTACTGCTAGGACTTGATTCATGCCTTCAAAATATCACAGAGAAGGGGCATGAGAGAAGGTTTTGAGAGAATGTACAACGCTTTCTTCTTGGACAGTTCCTTATACCTTAGGGTTTAAAAATACTTTAACCTGTTACATCTCTGCCAAGCAGTATTACCTCAGCTGTAAATGTAAATTGGAGTGTAAAGCACTGAAATTACCTGGGCAGAGGTGTGCAGAGTCATTCAAGAGAAGAGTTTGGGGTTGTGGTTACCAGGTGTCCCACAACAATCCTCCTCTTACAAACCCAAATCATTTTTTTACGTGGAAAACCAGACAGCATTAGCACATTTTCATTGAGAAACAGAAGCCAATAAACTTCGTACATGCTGCTTAAACACTCAGAACATCAACTGCACTGCAGCACCATAATTATTGTTTACTAAGACATAAGGGCAGGGAGAACCACAGAATATCCTGAGATGGAAGACACCTGCAAGAACTGAGTCCAGCTCCTGACCCTGCATGCGACAACCCAAAAATCACACAGGAGGTGCATGAGAGCACTGCCCAAACACTTTTTGAGCTCTACCAGTCCGGTGCTCTTCCCACTCCAGGCTGGGAGGCCTCGTCCATGCCCTTCCAGCCTCTGGGGGAAGAACCTTTCCCTGATAGCCAAGCTAAACCCCCTGACACATTCAATTATTGAAAGTGAAGAGAAAGGACACAGGTATCTTTTCATTATGGTTTGGCACCCTTTCCTCGGCCACAGCCTCCAGTTAAAAATCGTTTCCTTGCAGCTGTGACCAAAGCTGGCACTCGATGATAAACGCTCAGAATTTCAGCCTCTCCGGAGTTTTAAGAGACAGATATTGACCTCTCCAGAGATAATTGAAACTTGTCTTCCCTTTTTAAAATGAGTCACTTCCCTTTGTAGCCTTCAAATCCATCAGAAGAAGCAACCGAGTTTCTTGGAGGCAGGACATGAACCATCATCAAAAAACTTGAAAGCTGATGCTAAATCATTAAGTGCCAAGTGCCTTTCTTGCTCTGATTCAATAAACCAATCCCACAGTGAAAACAAGTGCAAGGACCATCCATTTCAGCGTTCCTTAGAGAGTGGAAACACGGGGAAATTAGGAGTGTGTCTTTCTGCCTGCCAGCTGCAGACAAAAGGTGAAGGCAAGATCTGCTAATGAGGTAAAAAGGAGTTGAACATGTTCTGGTTCCAGAGTAAGTATCATCCTCAAAAAACACAATTGAAAAGCATCTTTTTTTTTTTTTCATTTTCTCACTCTGGAGAATTGAGAACTGGAATAAAAATACACACAGGGCCCTGTGCATCAGCTACCCACAGGCAGATGTAACTTAATAGTGATTTGGCACCTGCAAATTCAAAATGTAACCATGTTGCATTTTTAAATCTGGAGATCCCTAGGGCAAAAAAAATTGCAGGTTTGGAAGATAATTATCTATTAGAATAAGGCATGGAAACAAAAACCCCCAGATTCCTGGGAAATAGAGCAACCTGCACTGACCAGTTTTGTGACACCAAGATATTTAAGAAATTTTTGTGTAAGCATTCAATCAAACGTCAAAGTGAAGTGGCACCCTATTTAATCATATTGATTAAATGGAGTTAAGGTGTATATTCTAAATATGTCCTTTTTTTAATACATATGTATCTATGTTGCATTGAGCTTTACCCAAAAGTCATTCAAGGCTCTTTTCCTTAGCTCTTCTTTTAAGGATGGCACAGGAGATTGTGTCATTCCCAAACAGTTTAGTTTGCTAAAATGGTAAGGACATGAATTAACAGCAAACAACCAATGAAATAAACCTAAACAAAGCAAACAAATGATAAAAAAAACCCAAAAAAACCCCACATAACTAAAAGAAAACCCCAATCACCAGCCACATTGACATGAAAAAAACCATTCCAACCATACACAGAAAGAGTCCTTCTTCAAAAGATAAAAAAACCCAGCTCCCAAAAAAACCTACCCATGTAGAGTAAGAAAGAAAATCCCAGATGTTTTTAGCTACAGAAGCTCAGATCCACAACATAACTCTACTATACAAGAGAGATAACTATCACAAACACTTTTCTGTGGATAAAAAAAAAGCATTTTGCACTGGTCTGTCTACCAAACATAAGTAAATCCTTAGTTTTATAATTTCAGGTTACAACAGGCAGGTAGCAACAGATTGTTGAACAGAGAGATCTGGAGTTTTCTGCTGACAGCCCCTCATTTATCAATCCAAGGTCAACAGAGCTGTGCCAGTTTCACCCTTCACACTCCACAGAAGAAACCTTCTCTCACACCACACATGTGGATACACTTATTATACACACACATAATGATTCCATATTAACCTTTAATCCAAAGTTTTTGTCTCCATGGAAACAGCAGCAAGCAACTCTGTCAAAGTCCTGATACTTTCTTCATGAGCATGAAAAGGATGAGCATCTGCTGGAAACACAGATTACAAAGGACTGACAATGGGAATGCAAATACTTTCCCTAACTTTAGGTTTTGATACCCTTTCCTTCAAGAAATATCTATGGGAAAGTTCAAACAAATCTCTGAATTAAACTAAAATCCATCCAAGCACGCTTTTTTGAGGAATGAGGATCTGGAGAAAAAAAGCTTAGTTAAGAAGTGCTTACCCAAAATTATTTTGCACAGATCTACAATGCAGAACTGGAATGTTTGATAAGAATCTAAAAATTCCATTTCCCAAGTGTGGACTGTCACTTTTTGGATACATTTTGGGTGATCCCAATCAGTGGGATTGCTGACAGGATCAGAACTGGGAGCTAAACAGGTCTCAACTAAAAACATCAAACAAAAAACCCTTGATAAATATTGGAACACTTGCCATATCACAAGGATCTTTAACAAAACTGTTTCTCTGAGTAGGAACCAATAAACACACCTCAATACTTTGCCAGATTTCTGGTCCAAGTCAACAATTAGTAGAAGAGAAGTGAAGATATTTTCTAAAAATTAAGCCTAAAAACTGCAGCGAAACATATCCATGCTGGATGTTTCATCCTTCAGACACTTCTGATGCTAACACTGGTACCTACCACCAGCAGTCTCAAGTGTTAGCAAGAGTTTTTTGGGGAAAGCAGCAGGAACACTTGGTATTTATAAAACTCTCCCAAAGTCCACACATTCCTTTTTAATATTTCCATATTTATACACTCTGTAACCTAATATGCAAAACTTTAGTAGCTTCAAGCATCATCCAAAGCAAACATGTTTGGAAGAAAGAGCCCACCTAACACGTTCCCTGAACCTATTAGCACACAAAACATCATGTTTCAAACAGGAAAACGGATGTTAAAAATATTGATGTTAAATCCAATTAATACAGATAAAAAAAAGTCAGCAGACTTGGGAAAATATTTGAAAATAATTATTTTATCATCTTACAGACTATTTCTGCTACATGCCAGCCTTTAAAATAATAATAATGTTACACGAGAAGCAGCCTTTAATCCAAAGCTCTGCATGTGTGAACTGCAGACTCGGAGCACTTGCACTCTTTTTGTGGCTATGAAAGGGTGATATGTGGGCTTTGATCTTTTAATAACTCTGCTTAAGAGGGTTTAACTGTATGAATTAATCGTCGAGGCTTCTGAAAAGCATTAATTAATTCCACTCTGGATATTATTAATATTATATAACCACATTACATAAGCCAGGGCATCCAAACTTTGCATTCATCTGGTGACTCCCGTGGAAATCCTGCGAGCTGCTCTGCATGACAAGGAGCAGAAAGCCCTGCACAATACGGTTGGACACGTAACAAGTGGAACGCCCAAATCGCATTACCGCCAAAGTAACAATTCAGGGGGACGCCCTCAAAAATTTAGTGGGAGTAATTAAAGCAAACTGAAATATGACTCTTTTTCATTTTCTTTGAACTAAGTGAGTTAGCACGATATCCTTTGTGTTTTTCAGACAGTATTAATTTTCAGGACTGCGAGGGGGGAAGGCCTGCAGGGCAAACTTGAAAAAGATTAGTCTAATTCAAGTCCTGTGTACAGAAGAGAGAGTTTTATCTGTCAGTTTGAAAGAGAACTTTAAAGAGGTTGTGATATGGAGTGGAATTATCACCACTATTAATTGCACAGGCATATTAAAAAGACCCTGGAAAGTGACCTCCTCTAATACAGAGAATGCACAGAGAAAAATATGTCTTAATCTTCTTTTCTGCGCCGAGATAAATGTCAAGTGTATCTATCACCTCAATTAACCATAGGAAAAAAGCTGTCAAAATCTAATTCTTTTTTTTGACAAGGCGTTTATTCCGAAACCAGCAGAGGGAGAAACAGGCACTTGTATTAGAAAGAGATGAGTGTCAAAGGGTTCTGAAACACATGGTGAGTTTTCCATGTGCGAAATGCTGATTAGAACCATGGTAAATCAGTGCTAGCGTGTTCCGGGTTTGTTGCCTGAGCTACAGGAAAACCGAGGGCTTTGTGGCACGGTTCACTTCAGCACCGAGGGTACATTAACAAAGGAATGTTTCTCAGCTACAGCACCATGCAAAATGCAAAAGCCCTGGTGAAATGAAAGGACCTGAACTTCAGGAACATTTAAGGCTATTTTACAGAATATTGTCAAACATATTTGTTGTGATAGTTTATTTGCTCTTTGATTTTTTTTTCCTTTAAATGGAACGAAACCTTTTTGTGCCTTTCCCTGTTACATCCATGTGATCTCCTCAGGGAGATTAGGGTGGATTCACTTCTCATTAGCTTGAGTCACACAAAGTTTTCTTCTGCTACCCTTGAATTTTGCAGAAGACCAATAGAAGGCATTGCAGAAAAAATGATATTTACACACCTTTCCTAACTGAGCCTGGAAAGCAAAATGACTGACCTACTAATAAAACTTTCATATTAACAGCAGCTTGAAAGAATTCTGCCACGTAATTGGTACAACCAAACATTGCTTCAGTGAGAAACCATGCAGAAGAGGAAAGCTGCCTCTTTAAAGCAGTGCATTTCGAAAGAGCAATGTGGGATCATGAGACTGCCTTAAAATCATCCACATTCCTTTATTTTCAGAACTTGATATGTGCCTACGTATCTGTGTGTGCATTCAGGTGTTTGAGACTCCTGCCTGAAAGAAGAGAGTTGGAATTTTTTTTTAGAGCGACAGTAAAGCTTTTGTGCCAAATATTAATTTTAAGGAAGGAGAGGAATGACTGTAAGAATTGAGATGGAATCGCAGTAAAGGTCTGGGATTTTCCAGCCTCCAGTGCTAGATCCTAGCATGTTTATCAGGAGGAGATGAGTCTTGGGGCAGTGTATGATGTCCTTTGCCACCACCCTTTTTCCAGGAACAAACAGCAAAGCTGGATCCGCACACTGGAAACGTACGTGACCTACGGTGTTTGTCACAAGACAGGGGTGCACTCAAGGATTAAATCAATTGCATCTCACCAAAAGGACAGGCTTCCCTAGGGAAACCTCTGGGATTGCTTGTCAGCTGTAGCACAACTGAAAAACAACAGATCAGTCCTCTGCTTGTTTATGTTGTCACATGCTTCTGAATTCAGTGGCACTTTGTCATCTTGTGTCACAACTGGCTCCCTCTTTCCATAAGAGTCATGCAAATAACAGATCATAAAAGTGTAATAATACAAATAGGAGTCCTCACCCAGGTGGCTACTCCACTTTTTCTTTTTTTTTTTTTCCTTTTTGCTCCTGTTTTAAATATTAGTCCAAAATAAAACTTGGCCAAGTCAGAATCATCTCAAATGTGTTTGTTTTCCAAATATTCTGTTAATATGAACGGTGGATAAGCCACATAGTCCTGCTGGCCACATGCAGCATGCATATGTCTGCTAATATAAAATGATTCAAAAATAAAAATAACAAATATTTCTGAAAATATAGATTCTGCGACTTGAATTATTTCTAGAAAGTACAACAAAGCAAACAACCCTTGTGTAAATATGAATTGTGAAGTAGAGGATTTTAGGCAATAAGCAGATTTGAGAACTAAGAAATTTTCTCACTGCTCTTTTTTCAACTCAGCCAAAGGAATTTAGATAGAAGTCTTGGTTTAGTGGATAATTATATGAATAAATATAATCATATTATATTTATCAAAGCACATATAAAAATGTGTTTACTCTTGATTAATAATTCAATTCAACATTGTCTCCTATTTTCTAAGCTGCAAACACTCTGGAGTCCTCAGTTAAAACCAGCAGCAGCAGAGATTCACTTTCCCATTTCCCACACACTGCATCAGCTGTGCCAAGAATAAAACAACACAAAACCTAACCAAACCTGGAATTCTCTTTGAATTCCAAGAAAGAAAAGTGCTAGGCAATGAAGCTTCAGTAACACATTGTACATTAGCTCTAAGCACACAAGCAAAGGTCCAGAGCACTGACTGAGCCTCAGCAGCAAGGTGAGATTGTTCAAATTTGTTATATCCTGCTTTGGATTGCAGACTAACCTTCCTTTAAAGGCATCTCTTGTGAGGTCAGAACGTGCACTGAGTTCACCTGGCTCGCCCAATGCACCACAGTTTGTGGCTCACAGCATTTCTGCGCGTATCAGGACGAGGGGCTTGTCCTCCAAGGAAAACAGAAGCTGCAGGAGGCATCTGGGTGTTTCTAAAAGTCAAACCATTGAGGTGTTCAGCAGGCACAGATCGGACATGGCTGGTAGAGACAGCACAGATTGCTGCCCTGAGAGAAGGAGAAGAGTGAGAAATACAGAAATACCATCCCACCAGGACTGCTGGCACAAGCCAAAGCCCTCCTCTCTCTCGAGGCCTCGTGTGACCCTGCACATGATGGTGGAGAAACAGGGGTGGGCCACACAACAGGGAGGTTCCCCTGCAGGTCTGAGGAGGCAGCTCCTGTCTGCTCAACACATTCTGGACCAGCAACAAGAACTTGAGGCACGGCAGCTCTTCGGTTCTGGTGCAAGTGCTGACTATTCATCCAAAACCAGCTCAAAATCCCACCCAGCCACAAGAAAATATGACTTTGAACCAGCTAGGATCCTGATCCTCTCTGATTCCTGCTACTGTGTTTTTCTTTGCCCTTTCTACACCTTTTTTCCTGTATTTACCCTTAAGAAGATTCTTAGGAAATAAGTTTCCATTATCAATTCAGGGCACATACTCAGCTCCACTCATTGCTCACCATATCACAGATCATTGTGTAACAGCTCCACTGGCACTGGCACTCATTTGAAGGCAGCAAGAGAAACACTGGACAATTCAGTCACTGCTCCTGTGTCCCTGCCTGAGCTACAGCCCGTATCTGGCAGGCCACCAAACAGCTTGTCTTGGGCTGCAGTTTCTCACCCACTCCATCACCCAGTTTTGCTGAAGTTAATACTCATTCCTGACACAGGCTTTACCCAGCTATGCACTGCCTGAGCAGAACAGAGCAAGACCTCTGTATTCTGTCTGATTTGAGGCACCTGAGGCACTGACAGGATTTAATTCACATGTGAATAGTGGCATCATAATACAGGACTGACTCATTCCAAACTCTTTTGAACAGAATTTCATAAAACTCACTTGCATTTAAATCCTGAAGCTTTCCTCTTGTTTTAAAAAAAAAAAGTTTACTCTTACAGACAATTTCATAATGTTGTGGTGTTTGGACCTCTACATCCTGGGAAAAAGATAACGTCTCAGAATTTAAGAACAGTATCCATATGGCTAAATGAGTTCAGGGAACTGGAACAGATATGAAGGTGCTTTGAGGGGATTCTTTGGGGAAGAGATCATTAAGAAGCAGTGTATTTGCTTTAATCACAACTGTAAAAGCCTGCTCAAAGCACTCGGCTACTTCATGCATTTTAAAATTATGAGAACAAGGGCCCTTAACTGCAAGGGCCAGAGCAGAGTGTGCATTTCTGCAACCTGGCTTGCACCCTGCCTTCCAAATATCCAAACACTCTGAAGAGTGTTCATTGTGGAGGAGCTTGAACACTACAATGAACAATTCTTAGCTAGAAAAACCTGCTTGAACTGCCACCAGCGCACCTCTGTCATAGCCCAGGTTTAATATGACACAGAAAAAAAATAGACTTAACTAGACATTTTGACTCAAATACCTCTAATCAGTTTCTAGTTAAAACTAGTAAATATTAGGCAATTGTTTTCTTTCACTGAAGATAAAACAAAATTAAAATTCTATCTGAAATGTGCAGTGTTTACCTTCCTCATTTTTGCTTTTGTGTCCTGAATTGGAAGATTTAAGGGGGTGGTAGAGATACTACCAGGATTAGCAACCCAATAAAATTTTAAGCATGAAGATTTGTATAAATATTTGCAGAAACTGAAAAGAGCAGATGCACAGTCAAATAAACCAGAGGATGTGTGTACACTTGCCTTTAAAAGAAAACATTTTTGTCCCAACCTTAAAAAATAAAGAGACAAAGAAAATGCTTTCATCCACTGGACAGCTCCAAAATCCTTCTGCAGTCTGAGCTTGTTGCCAAAATAAAAATTATTAGGGAAAATATCTTTGTGGAAAGAATATTCTTGTCAGAGTAGACTTGAAGGTGTCAGTTTGTCTAAAGAGATAATATAGCCTGCATTGATAAATACTTACATAACACAGCCCTAAAAAGAATCTATATTGAACCAAAAAAGCTGAAAAATCAGGTGAAATTGTACTGATATCATTTCACATGTCCACACTGACACCAGCTCTGTTCCCTGAAAGTCTGGGCCCCGCCTCAAGCAGACATCCCCAATTCATGTGTCTGCATCACTCCTGTTTTCCCTCTAATATGGTTCTGCAGAGCCGTGCCAGTTCCTACTGAGTGTGAGAAGATTCACAGAGTGTGAAATCTTGCAAACTAAATGAGCCATAGGAACAGTTTGCACAAACCCCATATGATCAGCGTGGTAACCCAGTCCCCATGTATGTTATTTCCATTATTAGCAGTAGCAATTATTCAGGCAAAGAAATGACAGAATAAACCCCTCACTCCGAGTGTTTGCACAGCGCCGGCTCTGAAGAAAAGGATTATTATGTTTTTCCACGCACAAAGGACAACTGTATGCTAATGTCCCCCCTTTCCTCCACTAAGCTGCAGGGAAAGAGGCTTGTCAGGCTCCTGGACAGCTCACACTAATGCAAGGAGGGCCTCCCGAGCAGGCAGGCTGCAGAAAATGAGCTGAGGCATCTTGAGTGCCACAGACTTGTGACAGCAGCTGGAAGGGAGGAACCTGTCAGTCAGGGGAAGCCCCCGGGCTGGGGCTCAGTGCTGAGGAAAGGGGTTCACTGGGAGCTTCCTGCCTCTCCTTGCTGCCCAAAGAAGGTCCAAATTTGCTCTCCAGCATGGGGAATATTGGAACTGCGCCCCCACTTTCCCCAAAAAAGGCACCAGAGCAACCACAAAACCTCAATTTATGTTTTCTGTGCCCCTGACCCCAGAAAATTCGGGCATTGCCACCTGAAGCTTTGCTGTGCTAGAAAGGAAATCAGTATTTCCAAGTGATGATCACACAGAAAAACCTCACAGGAGACACTCATTAAAATACACATCATAATAAAAGAATTTACCTAGAGGAAGACAAAAGAATGGAAAGCAGTTAATAAAAAGGGTCCTATTCCTGAAGAAACTAACAGGTGAGAAATTGCGTTTTCACAAATGAGGCGACTGTTTCTTGACAAACATGTTGAAACAGGTTTAGTTCTACTTCATTTATAGCTGCCTTCAGATAGAGTACTATGTGTAGTTAACAAGCACAAGTTGCTTTGAAGGCTTTGCTTTTGGATTCTGGTTTTTTAAGGGGTTGGGGGTTTTCTGTATTAAGGATTTTGAAGGCTCATCTTTGTTGGCATTCTTCTAAGAACTGTAGTTTGGATTTGGTTTTGGTTTTTTTTTTTTAATTAAGCTAAACATTATGTCTTGTTAATTTTTCTCCAATAAATTTAGGAGTGGAAGAAAAGAAAACCACAGCCCAATCTAACATTGAAACGTTTGTCTGCCCGAATAGGCATTCATTTGGCTAAGTAAAGATGTGCTGTTTGCAATCAAAATCAGAGATGACAATGACAAGAGAAGTGGAAGGTGTAGGACAGGAAACCTTTGACAATCCATCACCATCTGCTCAAATTTCACCACGAAAATAAAAAATCTGTGCAACTGAACCTTGAGGAGACAGTATGAGAAGACTTTCAGATGCTTTAGAACAAAGATAAAAACACTGATTAAAATTCATTTTGAGTCCCTGTACACTCATTTTCAACCCACCAGTTTAAGCAAGTTTTGCAGAAACACTTGGCACAAAACCTTTTAACCTGCTACAGATCAAGTGTGAGAAAAAGTGTGGGGTTATGCCTGAAGCTGAGAATTCAAACAGTTCCATCCCAGGTGAGTGCAGTAACACTATGTAAGATGAGCTTTATCAAGATCACTTCAAGATTTACTTCTTTTTAGGTAGCATCTAAATATTAAAAGAAAATAAGCAGTACTGCAGCAGTGATTATTTTGGGTTTCCTTCCCTGCCTGTGTGTAACATCCCTTTGGCACTAAAGCATCCCTTCCCTATTTAATTACGGATACTCTATTGCAGACACACCACAGATTAATGACTGGGGAGGAGTCCTTGTGAATCATGCCACGTACAAGTGAGCTCCTCTTTCTTCCACTCTCAATGCCTACCTCTAATGCCTGCTCAATTAGGTTTCCCTGTCAATACCCCAAGACAATGTGATGCACAGACTGAAGGTGATCTCAGTGAGGGCATCAATACTTTCAATATAATGAATATGACAATGAACTACTCTAAAATTAATGTCAGTTTTCTGGGACTGTCTGTGCTTTTTTTTTCCCCCCAAACTTTCTTCTCTCTTTTTGTATGCATAAAGTTTGGGGGCCAGCAGTTATTTCTTTCTTTTCTGATTCATGCAAGGCTCAGCTGGGACAGGGGCAGGGTTACAGGACTGGCACAAAGGACCTGACCCAGGAAGGACCAAGCACACACACACAGATCTGAGGGGAAATCCCACAGCTGCATTCAGTCTGGGGAGATCTCTCCCTGTTTCCAGCTCTGGCAGCATCCAAAGACCCACATTCACCTCTGGGAAGGGACTGGAGCACAAAGGGCAGAGCAAGAATCAAGCTGCAGATCCCACCACCCCAAAACAGCCTCGAAACCACAGCTGTGACAGAAGTCCCTTTGCTACACCATTGAATTTTATAGGATCTCGAGTACTGCTCCATTATATGTCCTAGATAGAGCTCTAATACTGAGATATCTTGATTCATCTTTTATATCTGGACACGATCATGCATTGCTTTTTAACTAGCCTTGCAAACTAGCCCCATCTAAATAAAGAGCATCAGAAAGATCAAAGAAAGAGCAGAGTTTTTTGGTGGTTGAAAAAGAAATAGACAAATAATATGCTTCTAAACAGTTTTGGAAGAGGCTCAAAAGCTTTCCTGTATTTCAAAACCAGTAATTATACAGACATTCAGGAGAGATAAAACTTATCTTTCAACAGAAGACTTAATCAAGATGCAAGATTTAACTTTCTCCCTAAAAGAGGTGCTGTGCTGCAGTCACCATTCACTGGGCATGGTAAAAAAAGTTATCAAATCCAACTGCCTTTTAGATCAAGATGAAGTAAACCAGCTGAAAGTGTTCCTTTCCTGCTTTCATATCTATATCTCCAAAACCTAGAAGCTTTTACTTCGTTCACTTGGAATCAAATTATCAGGAAGCAATTAGCCTTCTTAAAATGGAAAAAGACTACATCACGTTCACTTATTTTTAATACCTCTTATCACATACAACAGGGAATAGTCAGGATAAAGGGAGAGAAAGATCACTGCTCACAAAGAAAAGCATTCATTAGGCAGATACACAATACACCTCAGAGAAACCCACTGCTACTGCCACCTCATATTGCTGAGCTCTGAATTTATATACACTGTCAAAAGGGGTTTTTTTTGGAAATTGGTGCCCTGCTCGTCTCCTTATAGCCTTGAGGTCTCCCAGAGCACAAAGGACTATAACTGGATTACTCTACATCTTATTTTATACAGAGATGCCTTTGCAAGGCAGGACCTTTTCATCCTCGGCATGACAAACACAAAATAAAGGAGACACACAGATACTCAGAGATGGGACAACTAACACTGGCCTCTGGTGGCCTATGCAGAAACTGGCCGGGCTCTGGAAATGGCAATTTCTGTGTCAGGACCATGCCTTCCTCTGAGAAGAGCCTACCCAGAGCGCCTGGGGCTGCGGTGTTAATTAACCTTCTGGCACCCAGGATTGAACAGCCCAGAAACCCTGAGCTGCAGCTGGTTTTCCCAGGCCAGCCAAGTCCCAGGTACTGTTTAACCTCACACCTTCCCCAGCCTCTCTCCCCACTCTGATTTGCAGCAGACACAGCCTGTTCCCTCCAGCTCTAAGGTATCAGGTGTACTTTTGCTCACAGAGCTGAGACACCTCACTCTGAATCAGGCAGTTCTGCTACAAAACACTATAGGGCTGGGCTTTGGGGTGCAATCTGCCATTTTCCTCTGCGATCTGAAATGCAGGGATGCAGCAGCAGGGATCCTGAGTGTCCCTGCCCCCAGCAGTTGGATCCCTTTTCCAGGTGCCTCCCTGCCAGCTCACAAGGATGACCCTCCTCCTTCCCCAGGAGGCTGGGAACAGCATTGCCAACCCCTGTAGCACCAGGACAGCCTCAGAGAACAACAGCAAATCCTTACCCAGCTTTAACATCTAATTTTAGGTGGAGGGAGATTTTGCACCAGCAATTCATCCACAGAAAGCTGGGAAAAGTTTTTGGAACTCATCCGAGTGCTCTGGAACAACTGCTGGGAATGCAGCCTGTTATCTGACACTTCTGAATGGAAATGTCTTTGTCCTGGGCATGGTTTCTAACTCCCCTTTGCAAGGCCCAGATAAGCAGGCTTGCCTTGCTATTTTCATTGGGTCCATCTGGTGCTGTTGCAGATCCCCCAGACCCCTATTGTATCAGGGGAACGAGAAGTCCCCATAAGCTGCCTCCTGCTAACCAGAGAGGAAGAGATCAGCCAAGGGTCCTGGTAAGCAATGCCCCAGGTAATTCATGCTGCCCACAGCTTTGCAGGAGGTCAAATTCACTGTATCTTTTTGTGCACAGCAATGGCCAACGCCCTTGCTCAGCTTCCCAACAGCTGGGGAAGGATTAGTCTCACAAGTCACTGTTTACTTCAGCCATGCATCCCTTTAAAATAAGAGGCAGGTTCCTCTTTTGCAAAGATCAGGTGAGAACACAGTCAGACAGCTGGGGCTGGCAGGGACAGAGCCCCAGACCACCGGAGAGGTTCTCCTGGTGCATCTCAGACCAGCCACGTTCCCCTCATCCCCTCACTGCTGCAGGCACGGCTCAGCACCAGCGCAGCCACCCGGCAGCTCACAGCAGACGAGCCGGGAGGGCTCCCGGCGAGGCCAGACCCAGCACATGGGCTCACCAGGCACAGCTTGGATCGGGGCATCCATCCTTCTGCTGCACTGACAGCACCCAGCGGACAGCCACACTGCATCCCCGCTGCTCATCCGGGAGGAAAAACAACCTCACAGCGGCCACAGAAGGAAAAAATCCGTATGGGCACGCAGGGCGCGCTTTGTCTGGGCAGCGGCACTGCCAAGGAAGAGGTGGCACTGGGCCAGAAAGCCTCAGCACAGCAAGGGACACGCTGAGGGCTCAGTTACGGGCTGGCAGAACCGGCCGCGGGTGGCAGCGCAGGAGCGCGGCGATGGATACACACAGGAACGGCCTCATCCGTCTGCCACGGGCCTGGGGACACGGCTGGGGACAGGCAGAGCTGGCCAGAGTGACAGAGCTGGCCTCCAGCACCCCGTCAGAGCTGCTCCCACAACTGCACCGCACCGCAGGAGTTACACAGACGTTTCCAAAGGACAGCATTGAGGGAGCTCTGTGAATCGCTGGAACAGCTCCACCCAAGCGTGAGGGACTCGGCAGGGGATAAAGCACGAAGGCAAAAATATAAGAAGCAGGTGATGGAAATAAATCCCTTCTCCTCGTACCAAGGAGATCTCATCCTGAATTTCCAAGGAGATACCAAGTAGCTGAAGTGAGGGGCTGCTGACAGCAGAGGAACCTGTGCATGGGGCATGGGGCTATGGGACTTGTTTAGGTCACTGGGAGTGCCCATATGGTGCTCCCAGTGAAAACCACTGGATTTTAACACTTCTTGTAGCCCTTAGTATCAAAGGAAAAATTCTGGATTGAGGGGAGAAATTCAGCCTGCACAGGTGCCTCATATTTGTGGGCTGCTAAAGTTGCCTTTACAAAAAGGCCCAGAGGCTTTGTTCTCCCACATTCCAAATCCTTCCTCCAACTGCATTTGGAGACATTCCCAGCCTTCCTCCTTCCCCTTGCCTTGCATTCCCAGTGAGTGAACCCTGATCTTTGCCTGAGCTACACCACAGGCAAGTGCCTAGGCAGGACTTGTGCCTTTCTGACCCTGACTCACTGCATCCACTGCATTTTCTGGGATCATCTGGGAGGAGCACACCCACGGCCCAAAGCAGCTCCGTGTCACTGCAGCCCTGCAGGTCCCAGTGACAGCACTGCCCTGCCTGCACCCTGGCCAGGTCCACCTGCGTGTCACCTCTGATGGCACAACAAAATCCAGAGCTTGGGTCCCATGGATGGACAGCATGCATTGGATGAGGAACAAAACCATGTTAATGCCCTGGGAATACTCACAGCACAAACAAATAAAATAATAATAAAAATTAAGAAGTCAAGCCACAGACCACTGTTTTCTGTATTGTCTAGGAAGCCAAATGCAGTGGCTGCAGCCATAAACCCCTTCCCTGCACTCCCCGTGAGGAATGGGCTGGTACAGCTGACACTTCATTAGTCATCCATTAAATACTTTCTACTGTTACAGCCCAAGGTGAGCCAGAGCCAGTGATCTAGAGTTTAGCAGATTAAAAGCACTCACAGTTCCTGTAACCATTCTGTCCTGCAGTAGTTTAATTCCTCTAGGCTATCATCAACACATAAACCATTTTTGTAATCATATTTGGTCCTTCTATTTTCTATATGCAAGCTTTCATTTAAGTCTTGCTTTCATTCTCTTGACCATATCTTTTTCATACTATTTTTTTTTCTTTTGCTGCATCTACTGAAGGAAAAACCTTATGCAGGTGTATAACCAGCAACCCATAAATTTTCCATGCAAATGCACTTTATAATGTGAGTAATAAAAAACCAGCCCTGGTCATGTCTAGCTGCTTTAGAGTTGTAAATGGATCAAAGTATTAAAACACTTACATGAACTTGAATATGTAAGGCTAGCCAAAATATCCAGTGAAAGAAAGCTTTTTCTGATAAATATTAGTTTCAGTTGGGATTATAGGTTGGGGTCTTTTTTCCTACAAGTCTTGTCAAGAAGTGCCTGCCTAGCTGTCTCTTCTGATTGAGGTTTTAATCCTCTTGAAATTCATGTACTGCTTCTGAAGGTAATTCAGCACCTGAGACTGCTCCACTGCTTCTCAGGGGAAAACAGGAGCCAGTCACTCCATGACACCTTTCACAAAACATGTAATATTTACTTGCAGCAAAAAGACTTCAAAGTAAACATCTGTGTGTTCGTGTGTGTACACACACTATGGATATAAATATATGCAAATATATACAAAAATTAAAAATATCTCGTGAATAAATTCAAAGTCAAAACTAAAGGTCACCCTAAGAGTCTTGGTAGCTGAGGTTTAAGATAATCTGCACTCAGATCGAGTATATCACACAGTCCTAAAGGGTCTGTGCTTCCTGGTGGCAAAAAACTGAGCTTTCAGACAATTTGAATAACAAGAATTACTGCTTATGTGAGGAAAAAGTGCTCCAGAGCTGCCACTCACTGTAAGGACATGCAGAGAGGATTTAATATGCAGGAACACTAAGGTGTGAAGCCAGGAATACACTGCCTTGCCAGCCCATCATGATAGTTTTAACCACACAAAAAAAAAACCCAAAAACCTGGAGATTTTGGACATCTGGAGGCATCACCTCAGCCATGGGATGAGTGCCCTCACAGGGCAGAAACCCAGAGCTGCTCAAGTTGCTGCATGAGGACTGCAATGAGAGACTGACAAAGTGGTGTGCAGTCCCTTGACTCCTCCCACCCACATTTCAGCCCTTTCCAGAATAATTCTTCAACCAGTCTGTCTAAATGGAAACCTAAAACAAAGATGGAGGAGGAGAGCAGAATGCACAAATCCGCCTTACAGAGAGGAAATTAACTGAGAGTAAGGAGCACTTAAGGGACCTGCCCCATCAGCAGAACTTGTCTATGAAAGGCCATTCTCTTATTGAGACAGCCAAAATTCCTCTTAAGGAGAATGATAGATTTTCTGAACAGAAGCTTAACTCAGACATTTCAATGTATTAGGTTAGTTCTGAACACCAGGGCGGTATGATTAGATCCTTCCTAATGAGAATTTAAATGTTCAGAAAAGTAAAATAAGTTTTCTTAAAAAGTACAGTGGTATTCAATTCAAAGCAGATACAACAAAAAATGTTTTAGACATCTAAAGCTCCCCTTGTGATGGGCACTGGTGAGGCTTCGCCTTCCTTTTATTTTTCATAAGCATTTGTGGAGTCTTTATCAAGCTGGACAAAGTTCCTAACCTCTAAACTGACAGGATTTTGTGCATTTGAATCAATCAACAAACATTAGCTGAAATTCTTTGGGGGGGACAGAATGCCATAGAATTAAGTTTATTGTTGTATAAGCACACATTTAAGGAAAACATTGTTATTATTTTGTATCTCACAGAAACCTTTGTTACATTTCCTTTCTTCAGTTTTATCACCTAACTCCAAAATTGGTAGACAATTCCCTAATGTGGTTCTCATGTGAACTAGTAAGGGGAAAAACTTTACAACAGCATTTAAAAGATAATCCAATTTTAAGCATTAACTCGGCCAATCTATCATATAACTTTCAGATTAATTGATACCAATTTACATATTAGTGTTTAATTTTGGCTTGATGGCCTCCAGGGATGTTTCAGAATCTTGCCATGCTTCATTGATCACTTACTGATATCAGTGAATATAATCAGAATGAGTGTATAAACTTAGAATAGCAAAGCTGTGGCGTGGCAGGCAAACAGAAGTTGTTATAGACAGTTTGTACCAATTAAAAAAGTTCAGCCAGTTAACTAAATACCTGAGGCAATCTTTCAGCCTTCAAAGTTGGAGAAAAGGTCTGTTTCAGCACCAAAGAGTAATTATATCCAGCCTGTGAGTGGCAGCTGAGTTTACAGAAAGGTTATGAAAGCCCTATAGGTCAGCATGGCCAAATAACACCGAGGTGCCTGCGCTGAGATAGCTTAGGAGGAAACAGTAATTGAGGAGCAGAAATGTCAGCACCTCATCATAGTCCTTACCATTTTTACTGGGCTGGAGAAAACATCTGATGCCCAGCTCCCACGTAGCCCTTGCAAAACGGTACCAACTGTTTGGAAGTGATCTGGATGCTCCATTTTCCTGGGGAGTCTGCTTCTGACTGCAGCAGCCACAGCACAAATTATTGAGCATGGAAAACTTGTGCAGCAAAGAGTTATTTCCCTGAATCCTCCACATTTTTTGGGCCCTAATAACAACTAAAAGCAGTTCTTGGAAGTCCTTAAGAAAATGGTGGAGAGTTTAAAAAAATATGGCTGGAGACCACAGGAATACTATTTATTACTCCAGATCAAACCAATGTCATATCATTGTCTCCTTGCTTTACACCAAAGGAAAAGGCCACACACCCACACAAGATTTCAGAAAGAAGGGCTGTCCCACTGAGCAGGCGACAAAACCACAGTTCCAGCCCCAGGATATTGCTGCCATCCCATCCAAGAGGAAGCAGTGGCTGGAGAAGAAAGGCAGCCACAGTAACTTAGACATTTGTCCTAACATTGCTCAGTGAGTGAATCACAGCATGAAATATTCACTCTCCCCTCTCATTACTTTTCTGTTCACAAAAGGACAACTCTTGCTAGATAACCCTGCTGTCCCACACAGGGCAAAAGGGGAGAAGCGTGGAGTGACTTAAAGCACAGCTTATGGCAGAATGAAAATGAAGAAACAGACTCTTTTGGCTGAAACAGCAGCAGTCAACCTGAAAATCTTCAACATGCTCTCTGCACCAAGATGGCCACAGACTCCCAGCTCCTTCCTGAGCTCATGGGGTGCTTTCAGCCTCAGAAAAAAACAAACCAAAAAGGAAAGGAAAATGTTACCATATCATTGTGAGAATTTAAGGACCTCTGTAGCACTGTCTGGAACAGAGAGCTCAACTGATTTACTGCTCTCAAAGCAGGCAGGGGAGAAGGCACCCTCATGTTAGATGAAGACAATAAGTGAGGAAATTACTCTTATAGGAGTGAATTAATTTTCATTGATCTAATTTCCTGACAGACATACCAGCAGTGAGGCATTTAGTAACTGTGGGTTCCTCCTTTGTCAGGTATCCTCTCCTTATGCTTTTACTGCAGAAGCAGAAAAATAGAACTAAGGAATGGAGGAAATACTTAACATTTCTCTCAAATCACCAATTAGTGTTCCTCTGGGGTAAAAGCTGTCTCATGCTGTTCAGCCTTTAGAAAAAGCTTTGCTGAATGCAAGAACAAGGATGGCACAATACAGAAATGCTGCTAGATTCAATTCCTTGGACAAAATATTGCATTTCTTTCTTTTTTTTTTTTATTGGTCCTCTTAATATGCTTTGAGGGTAGCCCAATGAGTTTTACTTCATTATTTAGCTGCAAAAGTAGACAGTAATGGTAAGTATAAGACTTCATGATCTTTACCACTTCTTACCTAAGGCAAATTTGTATCACCTTTTTGCCCAAATGACAGAAATAGTTCTTTCCTGGCTATACATCCAGATGCAAAAAAATGGAGTTTGGGCAGAAATCAGCAGCTTTATTTAATAGATATAAACTTCACATGTGATATCGTGACCTCAAATAAGGTTGATATTCAATAGCAAACTTCTAAATTGCTATTTCCAGCTAGGATCAGGTCTCCAACCGGAGTATAGCAGAACTTGATTTGAATAGAAATATTTAAAGCAAAGATCCAGCTCTCCTAACAAACAACCTTTAAATATAGCCCAAACTCACTGCGCATAAGCAAAAGAAAAACATGCCTTCACTTTTAGGTTTTACACCCATTGCTGCTGAGACACAACATCAGAACAGAGGTTTATTTTAATTCCCTTGTCTTGGGAGTTAAAAATAAATAAAATAATCAGAAGACTGGCTTGTTTATTTATTGCATTTCTAGCTACCTTTTTTTAAAAGCAAATATGTAAAATCTAGCTCAGGTACACACTCAATATTAAGATACTAAAGGTTAATAAAACGACATCCTAGATTTTATTTTATATTACCATTTTTGAATGGCCATCCTTTAGTGGAGACACAAGGCTTGATCTTGGTTAAAAGCTTGGGTCTTGCTGAGCTTTCATTTTTTCCAGCCCTCTATAAATTTTTGATATGAAATCTTAATTGACTTAATTTCACAGAGTCATGGACTCGTTTAGGTTTGAACAGACTTCTGATATGATCGGGTGCAGCCGGGAACCT
The DNA here is from genome assembly GCF_021018805.1 of Prinia subflava. NCBI lineage: Eukaryota > Metazoa > Chordata > Aves > Passeriformes > Cisticolidae > Prinia > Prinia subflava. The sequence continues at coordinate 3,632,162 of NC_086271.1, forward strand.
CCCGCTGCCCAGGCCAGCACTAAACCCTTCCCTGAGCACCACATCCACAACCCTGCAATCCCCCCAGCATGGGCACTCAGCCACTGCCCTGGGCAGCCCCCCAGGGCTTGACAAGCTTCTCAGTGATGGAGTTTTCCCTAATCACCAATCTAAACATCCCCTAGAACAACCTTGAAGCGATTTCACTTGTTGTTTGTTAATCTGGAGAAGACACCAACATACACCTCACCACAATTTGCTTCCAGGTAGTCAGTCATAAGGTTCTTCTAAGCCTACTTTGCCTCAAAGAGCAACACAAAAGCAGCAGGTTGTTTGGGCATTGTGAGATATATTAAATACATCTGTGGATATTATTTTTATTTAAATGAGATGTATGAAGTGCAGCTATGGAGCCCATTTATCCATGTGGAAGGATGACGTGACAACAATAATTTAGCACCGCTGTGGCTATATGAAAACTTCAAAAAACAGCTTGCACTGTCTGTGAGGTACTGATGGAAAAATCTGCATTAGCTGAAATGGGAACTGTTGTACTTTCTGCACTTCCTCTCTGTGAGGCTGAACACTCCTGGTAGTCCATTACTCCCCTCAGCCTTAGTCATTTCCATGCCCTGGCACAAGCAGTGCTGTCTGTCATAACCTCTCATTTATCTGCAAATCCAGACAGAATCTGGTCCCTACAAGTCCATTTCTGATTGTAATAATAGTCAAAATAAAGGTGCAAAGCTTTAGCAGCAGTGTCATCCACTGTCTTGTGCTCACAGGACGTGCAACGACAAGAAATGCCCTGTCTGTGTGGGCAGTTCTGCTGCTGCCAGTGAAACAGGGCCACCAGGAAATTTCAGAAAAGAGAAATATTCCTGTGAGGAAAAAAATCATGCTTCATATAAATAATACCTGAGCTTTCTACAAGTTGAGAAATATCTAAAGAGTTAAGGTTATTCACAAAACAGAGCGACCTGTTGCCAGGGCACAAAAGGACTTCTGAGGCTCTGGTTACTATCACAGTTTAAATCTGCATTCTCACAGGTCAGCTGAAGGGAGCCCTGCACCACAAAAGAAAATATAACAGAGATTCAGCACTGAGAAGAAATCAAATACATGCCCACCATGGCTGTTCCCCATCCATGAAAAATAAACCATTTTTTTCTAATTTATTCCTGTGATACAACGATTAAAAGTTAATCTCTCTTCCTCACAGCACATGGATCTGACAATAATTTATTCATGCTGTTTTGTATATGAGTGTGCAAGCCATTTTAAATACTGTCAGATCACTTTCTATTCCCAATATTAGATGAACTTATGATATTTATCGTGCTCCCTCTTCCTAGCTGTGCCAATTAAAACAAATCAGGACCTCTCCATTAGCCAGCAGCTCCAAGTCAGCCAATCACAGGACAAGAGTGACTCTCGAGGCACAGCTCCCTTCTCATTAACTCCCAGTCACAGAAAATACCAAACTGCAGCACGTGGTGGGAAACAGAGGCATCCTTTTCAGCACACCCTTAAACCAAGAAATCCAGATAGTAGGGAATGGTATTTGGGAAAATTAAGTCTTGTAAATCTCTATCCTTTGAAAAGAAAGCACTGTGTGTCGTGGGCTCCAGAACACATCACCTCCATATATCAAATAATATCTGAGACACAAACATCAACAAGGCTCATGACAACTGCAAGAAGAAAGAAGAGAGAAAACAAATGGCCTTGTCAGGTCCAGAGGGTGTTTTGGGGACTGAAGAACTTGGTGATTCCCTTCTAATTTAAGCAGGATGGGTAGAGAGCTATCTCACTGCTTTTCTTTGTGCTTACCTCAGGTACCAAAGCAAAGTTTGAAGTGACCCACACAAAATATGTGGGGTCTGTTCATTGCAGGAGTTGTATTTGCAATTCAGTCATCGGTATTTCACATGAACTTGAAAAATAGATCACATTTTTCTGTAACCAAGCATTTTTTATGCGGGGACTTGCTGAAATTCCACACATTTTCCTCTATATTAGTCTAAAAATTGAAGTTTTCCCTCGTGAATACTTCTGAAAGCAACTTGCTGTTTGGAAAAATAATTAATGGAAATCCAAGTCCCCAAGAAGTGTGGAAAGATGTTCACAGAATTCAGCACTGGAAAATCTTCCCAAGGCTGCTCCCTATTTTCACCTCTCTAACAACAGCAAACAAAGAATACTTGACTGGCCAGAAGGAAATCAGGAGTGTTGAATTATCACCTACTCACACACCACATTGTACAGCAATAAAACAAATTAGGGTTGGTAAACAAAGACTCCTGTGAGCACAACAAGCATCTCAAAAAATGGCTTCATTCAGCATTAACTGGGACTCCATCCCTACACCAGAAAATAAACATACACTTGAAGAATGTCTGATTTCAGTGTCCTAAGAACCCTTCATAACAAATTGGCTAAAATGGCCACATCTATCCTTACTATGAGATGCACGAGGAAATTATTTTACTGCTTTAACTCATCTCAAAACACAGAAAGCAAAAAAGAATAATAATAGGCATGCCACGTAGCAGATTAACTTGGGCATTAACTGCAGCCCTTTGAGAAGAGAATGAGTAATTATGCTTAACTCAGTGGTGATAACTCTGGTCTCCAGCTCTCCACTGCCCTCAATCAAGAGCAATTCTGTTCAAGTTAGTCAAATGGACTGAGTAGAGGTTGGTCTGAGATCAATATCGAGTTCAGGAACTAATGAAACCTAGGAGAGAGTTTTTTTAGAGTCCTTCATTTTCAAGGAAGAAGGTCATAAGGGGAGAAGTGGTTTATTGTCAGCATTTAAAGCTTGGCTCAGGTTCAGTCCTTCTTTCCCCATAAAATACCAGTAGGACAACTGAAGTCTCCAAGTACCACCAGTTTGCCAGTGTTGTTACAGGGTCCTTGCTGAAATTTTGTTATTTTTTGTTAGGGGGAAATGGTTGTGCAGTTATTTTTAGTAGAAACTCCAGAATTTCACATTTTAGAATTAAAAAAAAAGACATTTTAAGAAAATGTTGTCCCAGCCTGAAGATTTAAATACAGTTATTCACAAAGCTTTTATTGTATAGCATTGTCTTCAAGATTTACTTCACTTCTTATTATCCCACTCTGATTTTTTTAGTGATAAATTCAATTAACATCCCCAGGTTGAGTCTGCTTTGCCTGTAATGGTGTTTGGTGAGTGATGTCTCTTTGTCCTTAACCCATGAGGTTATATTTTGTTATATTTTCTTTCCCTTGTCCAGTTTGAGAGGGGAGGGACAGAGTGTGTTGTTTCTCTTTTTTGGGGAGGGTGTCTTTTTTGTTTTGGTTTTTAGTTTAAGTGACTAGCTTGTTACAATAGACACCTGAATTTTAAAACCCCACATGAGCATACATTTACTCCTCAGAATCCTGACACCTGCTAACAAATTTCCAGGCTGACATTTCCAGAGAATACTTGTGCATGTTAAAACCAGCCCTCGAAGAACCTGAAACTTCAAACAGGCTAGAAAGTTTTTGTTTGCTTTTTCAATAAAACTCAGTTTTAGCAAAAATACATTTGCACTTATCACAGAGGTATCACACAAATGTTACCCTTTGCCTACAAACATTATGGGCTCCACTGTCCTCCTCTGCATGGAACTGTATTGAGGCCTAGTTTGCATCTCTTGCCCTTGCACAGAGTGGGATACCCAGGGCATTTTTACTTTCAAGGGAATTCCATCCCATAGCTTCTGAAAGACAAATCTTGGACTAATACAGGCACACACAACTTATTTGAAGTGTACATACATAGTTATTTTCACAGTCATATACATGGTATCTAAAAAAAAAAATTAAAAAAAAAATCAACACCCTTGTTCCTTCCTTTCCCATAAAAGAAAACACTGTACTCTCAACATCACAATTCCCCATATGGGATTTTTTTGCTGGGCTCCTACTTCCAAGGCAATGGTGCCTGTACTAAGGTATATTCTTCAAAACTAGGAGGCAACACTGGGAAAAGAAGGCAGAGAACAAAACTGTTTGTCTATTGAACCATTCCTGCATTCTTTTTGGTGTTCACAAGTCATAAAAGCCATCATGACATTTTGAGCAAAAGTTTCTCAACAAAGAGGTATGCAAAGATTTATTTTTTTGAAGAAAATGTGGTTTATTGCTGTGTTTTATTGGCATTTTAAACAGGAAGAGAAGTGGACTTTTTCTCCTGTAATAGCAATAGGAGGTTTTACTTGTTGTTAATGGGAAGCATTATCTTACCAGAGAGCTGAGTCTTCTCATTTTCATTTATATAGGAGATTGATTAACACTTAGCCAATTGGCACATGCAAATAAGGATTAGCTGCATTTGTTTTTCTTCACAGCTCAACGACTATAATTTAGATACTTATTTAGATTAAAATCTGTTATTTTTTGAAGGTAATTATCTGCCTGTTGTCAAAAATAATGCAGCAAAATATATTACTAATTGTATTTTACACGTGTTTCAGAAAATAGTTAATTAACTTTACTAAAAAAAGTAAGCACAAAAAAGCGAAGCTTCGCTTCCCAATATTGGAACCAGGTGTTCTAATGAGAGAATAAAGAATTTTTTTCAAGTGAAGTGAGGTCAAATAAGTAGAGAATAACTTCAGATGCAGTCACATCTGAAACCAGGAAGATTTCTAGCAGAAAGCATCTGCAATATAACTAGAAATAGGTGAGAATGCAGAGTGACTTTTGAATCCCTACTCTAAATAAAAGCTAATTTTTCCAGCACTGATTTATAAGGAAGAAAGATCTCCAGGTTGTTTGGCTCCCCACTCACCTGCCCTTCCATATTATTTTAGAGAACAGCTCGAGGATGACTGTGTGCTTGCATGGGACAGGGCAGTTGTTTCTGAGGCATTTTTTGTGGTTTGAATTTCATTTTTGGATGGTTTGGGCTGAGAGAGAACAGGTGGTCAGATGTGGGTGTTCAGCAAAGCAGCAGTGCCAGAGCAGAGACCTCACAGCAGCAACTGCGTGTGGCTCAGCTTGTTTTATGGCTTAGGAAACAATGCAGCCTGACACAGGAACTCTTCCAAAAAATCCCTCTCTCTTTGCTCCCTTCCTGCAGTGCTACTGGAGGAGCTCATATGCACGTAAATAATCAGTTTCAGTACTTACTATCTCCCACAACCAAAGCAGCTAAATCATGTACATGACACTACAAAGATCTGAAGTTCTGTTATCATCTTCCAAGGTTTATCCTATCTTATATATTGAAACATTTTAGTAGAGCTTCTCACGAAGCACGAAGCAATAGAACAAAGCCAAGAGCTTCCAAGACTGTATTTAGAATTCAGAACCAGCACAGTAAAGCTGCAGTGACCCAGAGGGCAGCAGCTGGAACTGTGAAATACAGCCCCTGGTATATGATTTGAATGTTTCAGTGAGGTGTAGTTACTATCTCTCCAATTTTTCCCCACAAGAAGTTCAGTGTACTGCAGCCCCAAAATTTATTAAGGTGGCTGAGTTTATCCACCAGACAGCAAGTGGTGACCATAATGAAACAATTACAGAACTTGACTCAGCTTATTTCCTTCACACTTAATTCAGCCCTCCATTCCTGCCTCAAATCCCAGAAAGTGGCATATCCTCTATAATTAATCTGCACAGATTGCCTCTTTGGGTAGCAGGATCAGGGTTCCAGGGAGCTTCCATGGGCACGTTTCAGGCACAGACACAGCAGCTGGAAGTGCGTTCTCCATGGTCAGTGCTCACACTCTGCACATCACCCAACAGAGCCGTCCCCACACACAGCAGCATCACCTTCATCTGCCCAGGGTTCCTTCCTCACCCTCGCTGCCTCGAGGTGGAGGCTCCTCAGAAAGCAAAAAGGGAGAAAGCACCCTGTGGATGCTCTCTGGGATGTTCTGCTGCTTTGGATCCCATCTGGATAGCTTCATTATTTTTCTCCTTAACAGACAAGGTAAAGAAGGGGATTATTGTGTCCCACTTCATGTGAAATAGCCCGTCCAGAGCTAGCTGGGGAGCCTCTCTCTCCTTTCTCTACCCTCTGAAGGCTGGGAGGGATGACATCAGGTTGTCCCCTCCCTGGTGGCACTCTGGATACCAAAAATGTGTGCCCAGAAATGTCTGAGGTGCACCAAGGAGGAATCAGCCTGGCTGTAGCCACACAGACTTTACTGACCACTTCCTCTGCAGTCCATGCAGCCTCTGTAGCATACAGCCTGCATTTAGTGCTCATATTATTGGTATTCCATTGGGGTACTCCAGGTACCTTTCCAACACCCTCCTAAGATCAGGTTTAAGCACAACAGCACCAAGATTACCAGCTTGAAGTTCCTCTCAGGCCCAAGCACATCATTGACACCTTGCATCTAATTGAAGAAAACCTCATTGAACTTCCTGAAACAGCTTCTGTATTTTCTCCAGAGCTCAGCATAATCACTCCCTACATGGCTATTCCCACAGTTTAAAGGAACTGTGATCATGTCACGAGATGGTGTTACCTCCAAACACCTTCACACAACAGAATATTAAAACTGGGGGGCACATGCTCTAGAGCAGAGAACTTCCCACTCAACCTCTGCACAGAATCAACCACTGCCCAAGTTAAATTTCAAATTTCTAAGTTACAAGTGTACAGGGCAGATCAGAAAAATCAAGCAAGCTCCACACCAAACAACTTGAAAAGTTTGCCAGGAACGCAGAAAAAATATGCACATTCTCCTTAAAGTCTAAAATAATTTAGAAGCTTTAACTAAAATGTCAGCATGTGTCAAGAAATATTAACTTACATAATACTGCACCATTTTGCTTGCCAGATAATATTAAAGAAACTTGGCACTCTAAATGCTTCATGCTTTTCTAAGTGTTCTTACATGGCTACAATAACTCAGCATGATTGAAACAGCAGTAAATTTTCCCCTGTTTAATTTTCACTTTCCATTTTATTCCACGACTGCTACGAGCACAGTTGTGTTTGGTTACAATATCAAAACGATAATGACTCAGATTAAGGGTTCCTGTTTTCAAATACCCAGGCTAAACCGGTCTTTAAGGGGTTGAACATTCAGCACCCATTTAATCAAATAGCTCATAATTCTACACCACTAACTTCTATATATATAATCTTATATAAACCTCTGCATCCCTGTATGCCTTGAAAAATAAACATTCACTCAAACATCTTTTTGAGGGTCTGAGCCCACAAGGACCTCGCTTTGACAAACACCTATTAGCACATCTAAGTTTTCAAAGGAACCAGCCCCAAGACCCTACAACATTTTTGGTGATTACTACAAGAATATTAAGACAGATTAGCATCCAGCATAAAGACAAGCCTGAGCCATCTGGACCTAAAAACCTGGCAAAGAGTGGACAGAATTATATTTAGATTTAAGAAAGATGTTCCATAACACTAGGAATTTGTGAACTAGCTTTGATCTAGGCGAATAGAACATAACAAAGCTGTTTGTTTGGTTTGCCTTTTTTTTTTTTTTTTTTTTTGATTTTCCACACACCACATAGAGGTGTCTGCAGTTCTATACCAGACAGCAAGAATGCCATACAGAATTATCCCTCCCATTTGCAAACATACACTGCATTTTGAAGTGCACTTCACATGTTCCTCTCAACGCCAGCACTGAAATCTTTCCCTGTCTTGGAGATGAGGGGCAACTGGCAGAACAGCAATGAAGACTAAAAGAAACCTCTGTCCTAGAAGGCAGAACTGGATTACCACAAATATCTGTGGTACAGACACCAAACTCCTGGTGGCTCACCAGGATGATCACTGGATACATCATGCTCTTTAAGCTTATTCATCATTTATGTCTGTTTTTCCGGGATCCTGAATCCTGTGCCTGCATTTTATCTCACATTAACTGCTATAAATTAAATTAATAAATGAATAGTTAAATAACTTGCTGGGAAACCCTTAGGACCACTAACCAGATATCAGGGTTTGTAACCTTTCCTAAGCCGCTGGGAGCAGAATACTAAATAACATTTTTATTATCTCTTGGTTGCTAGATATTTATTCAGCTTTAAAACAGTGACATTCTAAAGAGCGATACCCAGCCAAAAAAGCACAGCCACAGACAGCTGCATTCAATCCATATTTCAAAAATACACAGACCTAAATCCAATTGATTTTTTAAAGTATTTTTAATCTTCCTTCCAAAATGTACCACATAATTAGATATTGTATATTTGGTTTTTTAAAAGGAAACACAGTGAATTGATAGATAGCCTGACACAGAAATCAATATATTGTTATCTGAATTTTGCTTTCAAGCTACCAACACACAAGGGAAGACTGGAGATTAGGAAGGCAGAATTTCTTGGTGACAGTGTTTTATTTACTGGTAGAGGCAAGGACAAGAAATTAGGGCTGACAATTCCAGCAATGGGGTTAGCTAGGGCTGGGCAGGCTGCTCCAAACCTATGGAAGCATCCTACATCCATCACAACATTTGATTCTACCAGAAACCAATGGAATTAAATGTTCTCTAAGCTCCCTTCCAATCCAAACCATTGTAAAATAAATAACTAATAAAAAGAAATGGAGTGGGATGGTGGAAAACCTGATGAAAACAGATCTTTTTTCACCCTTGTTCTCCCCAGTTAAAAAACATGATTGTACAGTCCTGTAACTTTTCAATTCAAAAACAAAAAAGGGGGTTTGAGCCAATCTGTTGTAAATATCACACCTGACTTTTTGCTACATACACCAGCCAGAATATTCCAGCTCATCAGCCTAGGTGTGAGTGCAGTCACAACTGGACTCACCCACACTGGTTAATCCCAGGGATTCAAATCCCACCCCACCAACACTCCTGACACCAGCTGTAGAGAGCCACAACCCTCACCCGGCACAACCAGCACATCTTCACCAACATGAGCTCTCATTTCAAAGATTCCACACCATCACCCAGAATGAAAACATCACCAGACATGAACAACTCCAGGAAAAATCCACTCATCTAAAACGTGACATTTTTGGTCATGTACTGACCAGGTAAGTAGATCACACTGTATTGGAACACCTGCTTGAAACCATAAGCAGGTTTTACAACCATATTTGTTTCAAATTTGCTTTGGATGAAGATATCTGCGCCAAATTTCAATTCAGGAAAAGCTTCCAAAGCTGAGATATCATCTAGGTAGGAAGAGCGGAAGGGAAAAAAAACCACCCCACACACTGTTAGAAAAAACCAAACTTGAATTTAAAGCACACACAGCAAAAAAACTCCAACCAACTAAACCTAAAAAACTAGCCACACACAAAACCCCCCACCTCACACACGGGAAAACAAAAATAAAGACACAAGATGGTCACACAAAGATTTAATGCTGTCTCATAACCAGACACCACACAAGTCCAGAGCAGAGACTGAAGATGCTGGAATGCAGATTTCTCCCTGTGAGACTTGCATGTGAGTTCTGAATTTGAAAGCCAAGCTGAATTGTCTTCACAGAAAATTGTGTTCAAATAATATCAGCCCTCTGTACTTTTTACTTTTAGCTAATACACAAGAAAAAGCAAAATATTCCTACCAGAACCAATATAAAGAAAGACTGGGAGGGAACCCACAAAAAATAGCTGCCCAAATATAATTTTGGTTTGTCTCTTAAGTAAAAGTTGCAGAGAAATAAGGAAAATCCAAGTAGCTTGCTAGAACACCATCACAAGAAAGGGGAGGCGTGAATATAAAATACAATTTGCAAGAAAGAAAAAATCACAGGGAAAAAAACAGACAAGTTTCATATTCATGATTTTGAGAAGTCACAGCTACATTCCTTTGTGCAGAGATGAGTAAGAACCAAGTGTGACAAAGCAGCATCTCAGCAAACCTTTCTCTGTAGTGTTCAAATATGAAGGGTGGAGGAATTTGGATCTCAGCACACTTGGAGGCAGCTCTGGATTCGTGGTGCTGAGTGAGGAGACTCAGCCTGGAGACCTCTTGCCTTGATCTTGGTCCTGTTTCTACTCAGCTCACCACATGGACAGGCTGCTGGTGTTCCTGCTGCTTTCACCCTGAATGGCAGGGAGACCCTTCCACCCTGCTCTCCTCATTGCTATTCCACCACAAACAGAATGTTTCTTGCATTCATAAAATGTATCTCCATGCACTGATGATGTCTAGCACACAGCAACAAGCAGATTACCTTAAAAAAATCACCTAATGTTGATTTTCATATTCTGCAGTTCATCCTCCACACTGTTGTCAAACCCCAATGTCAAAGAAGCACCAGGCAGATCTACCTGAAATTCTGCACTCAACTGAAAATGCAATTTCTTTTCTTTTTTATTTCTCTTGGTTGTGTTGTTCCAGGGAAAAACCTGAAAAACATGATCTGGAACAGTGCTAGAAACCCACTCAGAGGATAAACAGAAATTCAAGAGTCTCCTGGACGCCAAACCCAGAACTGCTGGACCAGACTTCTGTTTGCTTACGTCTGCCCAGCAGTGATTTCATTTTTAAATTATTATTTTACTTAATTTCTTATCTTAAATTAAACCTGTTCCTGAACAGAATGAGAACTGCAGTGGCAGCCCAGGAGGATGCCTGTGTGAGGCTAAGGCAGCGGCAAAGCTGAGCCAACACTGCTCACAAGAGCTGCTGAGGAGATGCTGACAGCAGCCTGCTGAACCTGCACCCTTACAAGCCACGACACATTTCCCTGGGCCAGTGGATCTCCTGCAAGAAAGATGTGTGGGTGTAAATAGTTAAGAGGTCATTATCTACCATTATAGCTTTTCTTAAAGGCAGCCCATTTAACAATAATAAAAACATGCAAACACAGCACATGAGAAAACGCCTGAAGAGGATCCAATTCACATTAAAGACAGATGTTCTGACCCAGCGCATATTGTCTACCTAAGGATCTTTTTTGTTTTAGTGTGTCAAGGCTACCTGTGCATTTCACAAAGTAAATAAAGAAATTTTTAAAAATCTGGGTTACATTTTATTTCTTCTGCATGAAAGAAAAGGTGACTCTAAGGAGCTCAACAGACTTCAGCTGAAGTTGGATGATTCAAAGTTGTTGTTTTGAATGTGAAGACAATGAGAACACTGCCACAACAACAAATTCCACCTGCTCATTTTCATAGGGAATTTTATTCCACTTATTTTTATTACCTACTTCTTTCACCCAAATAAAAGGTTTGATATGCAAAACCATTCAAATTCAAACATTTAGTTCCAGACATATCTGGGGAGCCAGAGGGCAGGTCATTGGTTTTGCAAGGCCTTTATTTACATTTTAGCCAAATAACAGGTTTGGATGGGGTCTTTTGGTCCAGTATCATCATTTTGTATCATCCCTGCCACGACACCACACAGAGGGGAGGGAGCATTGGTGTGTTCCCATGAAAGGCAGCTTGTGGCAGGCACTGAAACCAGGAATGTGGCAGATTCTGGATGCTCCCCCTTCCCCACCCCCAGCAGGGATCTGCCCTTAGATATGTTAGAGCACAAATGGGGCGAGCAGCTGCTCCTGGTGGCATTCCCAGGTGGGAGCTCCTTCTCCTGCTCCTTTCCTCCTCACAGCCCTTCACTCCAACCTGGGTGTTGGGCAACCTGCTGCTGGAGCCCTCCCCTCTGTCTCTGTTCCTACAAAGACAGATTTCCCACAAAACTTTCCCTCACACTTCCTTTGAGTCTCTAACTGTGGCTCCTCTCTTGCCCCTTTCCCACTCACAGCACTCTGTAGCTGTAAGTGGAACGTGCCCTCAACACAGCAAAACCACCCTCTGTTCACTACCTCGCCCTCAAAAAAAAGTCCAGATAATTAACGATAAAATAAATGCTTTTTCGGGCTAAAAATGTGTCACAGCCCTCCGCACACAGAGGCTATGCTTTGGGCTCTAGCACAACCAAAGGTTGGATATATGTGGTCTGAAGTTTTGTTTTTGGAGGGGAAAAAAGAGAAGGGTTTTTATCCCTCTGAGTGTACAACATAGCTCATGCCCCTGGGAGGCAGCCCCAAGGAAATGCATGGTCCCAAAGAGAGATCCAGTGAATCCTATGGACATTAATCCTATTTTGCCCCATTTTAAGTAAGCTGACTGCACAGGAACTTGGCTCTGGTATCCTTCATGCACTGTATTTTTAATTCCTGCATGGATTACCAGATAAAGTTTGCTCCTAAGTTATTTTTCCTTACAGAAAGACAAAGAATGTCATAAAAAGTTTCAGCTTTCACTCCTTAAAACAAGTTAGCAGAAAATAATGTTATCTGGATATGTTTTGTGATGAAGTCTCCAACATCTTTTCAGATAAAAGGGGTTTATCACTTCACACTTTAATAACAGCTGAGAGCACAAGCCTAAAGCTAAAGAAGCTGTCATCATGCCAACAAGAAAATGATCCAGAACCATCTTAGACAAATATCTTAATAAGGAAAGCAAAACTTTTTCCCTCTCACTTCAGAAACAGAGATACACTAAATTACTCAGATCCTCATTAAAGATTTACTTGGTTGGAAGGAGGGGAAGAAAAGAACCAAGGCAAAAACTTGCAGTAATTTTTCAAGGAAACTTCCAGCAGCAGATCAAAGCCTAAGGAACATCAGCCTTCTCTCCCATCTGTAACACAGAAGTGCTGGTTCTGGGCTTGCATTTCACAGGTGACAAAGGACCACACACAATTCCACAGGCTTTATCAGGGATTCACCTGAGCCTAAACACTTCTGGTAGGGGACAAGCACTCATTGCCCTGACCTAAACCAAGAGCAAGTCTTAAATTTGCTGTAAATACACACGACAAATTTATACATGCTAAGTACTTAGAAAGTTCTTTAGGTGAGGGAATGTAAATTAAAATAGAAGGGGGAACGTCTGAAATCTGCAAGTGATGGTTGTTCGAAGCACAAGAAGGTCAGAAAACTCTGATAGCATGACAGAGTCTGCTTGATTAGGAGCCTGTCAGTGGAGAGGAAGCAGAAATATTTCAGCTATTATTTTGCTCTTGGTAAACTTGTTTCCAAGAGCTGAAATGTTGTTAATTCCAGCTGTGGAATCCCTCCCTCAAAAACATCCCCTCAGCCCGTTTCAAGTTTTGTTTAACAAACCAGCCTTATAGACAGCATATAGCAAGTGTTCCTAATGCCATTCATGTTCCATTATTAATTTTTTTTAATCCCTGCCGAAGCCCTGTGTCATACTTTGCACAGGCCGAGGAGAACTCCATATGAAACATATGCAGTTACATAAACTGTGGTCAAAGACTTCCTGACATGGAGATCTATGAGGCTGTGGGGTTTTCTCCCAAAGGAAGTGGAGGAGACTCTAACAAGTGAGACCCTTAAAACATGTCCTAGCAGGAGGATGGCAGATATTAACTCTGTAGTAACTGCAGGAATCTTGCTTAGAGTAGCTACTCCCAGAATTTCAAGTTTGTCATGGTTACTCTCAATAGAAAGGCCAATTAAATGTTGTAAAATGCAACAAAAGACCATATAAATCTATTTGCATGGTTTCCTCAATCTTTAATAGGTTTTTGCAGCACAGGAACCAGATGTACTTTTATTGAACTGGGACCTTAAATATGGTGTAATCCATATGGCCAAAATAACTAAGTAATAACAGTGCATTTACTAGGGGACCATAATAATTATAGGAAATTTCTCTTTATGACGTATAAGCAAAAGTTAACCACAAATGTAATTTATAAACTATTAATTTCATATATGAAATAAGCTACAGAGTAAGTGGCAGTGGGACTGCACTAAAAAAAAAAGACAACTCAGGAAGAAAAGACATTGAGTACAACCATAGCTGGATCCTGTTTATCTCCCAGCTGAATAGTAAGGAAGAGACCCCCCTGCAAGCACAGATCCCCTTCCCATCCAGAGGGAGGAGAAGAAATCCTCACCTCCCAGCATCACCCCTCCCCAAGGCTGGACCTACAGGAACCACTGCTGGAGATCTGGAGCCCAAGTGCTTCCAGGTTTCAGCTCGAGGACTGGGAACTCCTGGCCACATCCAGGAAAGCCACACGCAGAGCTGCAGCCCTGGACTGTTTAACAGAGCCCTGAAAACTTCCCCTGACTCTCACATCGTCAGTGCAGACTGCAGCCTTGCAGGCAGTTGGTGTTCAGCCTCTCATTCCTTCACGTATTTAATAAAAAATATTCCCAGCCATGCCTGCCTTGTTCCTCTCTGGACTCTTTTCCTTGCAGCTGCCCCAAATAGATGTTTCCAGAAAAAGGAAAAAAAAAAAAAAAAAAAAAAAATCCCAATCCTGACTGCCATCCGCTGCCCTCTGTATTTATTGTGCAAAGGATTGGTTGAGTAAATACCACCCACGATTCTCTTGATTGCTCCAGCAAACATGACCCTTCAAGAAAACTTCCAATACAAATTTTCTAATATCCAGAAGTAACAGCACAATGTTTAAGCCTAATTGCTCTATTCTTTTATTTTGATGTAGACCAGAGCATAATACAAGAGCATTTCTCAATAAGAAGTAAAACTTTTACTAATGTTTTTGTACTAGAGTACAAAATGCTGGGACAGAGTTTCAACATTTGCAAATTTAACCTCCTTCTTCATGGGATAACCCTTCACTCAGCATAGATTGTCTCGTGCTTCCCAGAATCCACACCAACTCATCAAGATTTTCTGTTTGCTTTCCAAATTATCACTAATAGCTTTTAGAGTTGGGGTTGTTTTGTCACTTTGGGGGTTTTCGATTTTTTTGCCTTTCATGAAATTCAGCAGCAGGGTATGTACATTTCTAGCATCAGATATTTTTTCTTTAAGTTCCATTCAGAAAAGCACACCTGAGAAATACTTTGACAACTCTCAGTGAATTCATATTGTAATAATAAAAACAGCAAGTTAAGTTTCTCATCTGCACTTGAAACAAGATCTTGGAAATATCTCAGGCTCTTTCTCCCAAGAGTTCAGGCAGCCAGATCAGCCCAACAGCCACAGTAAGACAAACCTTTTAACTTCTTGTGAGTGTGTCATCCATGCAAAAAATTGTATTAAATTGTTTGTGATGCTTTCAGATGTAGTGATAGCCTAAAATATTTTACTCTTCACAGAGAGCAACATTAACAGGAAACAAACATTTTTGCATTGTAGAGAGGAGAATAATGGGAAACATTTTCTGTTATTTCATTTTAGTTTCCTTAATTCAAATTATCAAATGAATAATTTAAAAAAAACCTTTGCAGTACTAACAACTTCTAAGGTGATCAGCTTCTAACAAGTCTCTTCCAGTGAATTAGCACTATTCCCTTCTGACAAGCTCAATTTAAAGCACATATAGCTGTCATAAAAGGGAGTAAATTATGTTAACTCCTTGATTTAACCCCAGAGCAGAGGAGGTGGCATACAGACCAGCACAAAAACCTTGTGGCACACTGTGTGTCCAGCCCTTGAGGCAAAGCTGAGAGCCCAAGCAGAGTCCTACTCTGTGCTCCACCACAAATTTTCAGACACAGCTCCACACGCACCACACAGGAGCTGTGCTGGCTCCCAACCCGTCCAGCAGCAGCAGCTCCACGGGCTCAGCAACTGGTCTGACTTTGGGGGAACCCTGGGCAGTGAGGATTTCAGGCTTTCTGTGCTCACAGGCACTGACCCTCAAGCAAACACTACATTGACCTGAGGGTGTGGAACAGGCTTCCGAAATTGAGTGATGGCACTGGGACTGGGGCTGTGTAGTTTGAATACAAGTGTGTGATATCACAGGGTGGAAAACTTAAGAGTTTAAGGCTTTAGTATATAGCAATATATATGAAGTAAGATAGAGGATTTAGAGCATAGGCCAGTCCTTCTTTTTCACCTTCTTCTTCATGGGTCTGAGTGGTGTTTTGTAATTGGACAGAAAAACCATTGTGGGCCATGGGTGGTTGGTTATTGGGTTAAGAGTAAAAATCTGTCATTTCATAACTGGACGGTTTGTGCTTAAAAGGCCTTGGGAAGAGTTAGAGCCATTTTCTACTTTGTTAGCTCCAACTCACTGAACTTGTGAGGCTGTAACACAGATAAGAATTAATAAATATCTGAGTCCAAACACAAACTGCATCTCCTAAGCATTTAATCCCAACTCTAACAACAGGAAAAAAAAATGATAACAAACCCACCTGACTTCAGCCTGAGCAAGTGGCTGCAGGTGAAAGGCTCTGCACTCCATCACCCATCACACACCACCTGCTCCTGCCAGCATCCAGACATTCACTGTGCAGCATTCCAAACAAGAGCCTGCTTCTCTGCCACCGTTCAAAATCAATCCTGCGAAGAGCAACCAGACCTCATAAAGAACAGCTAATAATTAATTACACTCCAATGGTCTTCCAGCTAGCTCCCATACATCACGGGCTGTTGGATGCTTTTAATCAAAGTGCTTCATTATCATATAGCCATGTATCACTTTTATATTTTTTTTTAATAAAGGATGACATTTTTATAGCAGTAACCTTAAACTTTCCAGCCACACATCTTACTAGCAAAGAAATGCCAAGAACAACTACAAACATTACAGCAAAATATTCTTCCCTTTAGTAAATGGCACTTGGGGGTTGTGGGGAGAGAGAAACAACGGGTACAATATCATTTCAACAGAACAAATGTGTACAGAAGCAACTTCAAAAACACCTTCCTCCTGCCCCCAGCCAGCCAGATTAGATCTCTGTTCTGTCAGCAGGGGAGGTGCTGCTGAGGTCCCTGGTGCAAAGCTACAAACCAGTTGCTATTTGCCATCACTCCCCATTCACCCATCTCATTCAATCCTGGGCAAAAGTGGTCAAAGTTTTCACATTCCTGCCAAGTGTTTTCCTGAGGGGACACAGTACAGGGGAGAACACAAGAGAGGAAAAGCAACTTGCAAATTCAGATTGTGAGACAGCCACCAGTGATGAGGTAAAAATCCTGCCTGCTCACCTCAGCCATTTAGTTCTCCATTTTTTTAATGAAAAAACCCAGAGTCCTCCCCCCACGTGTTCATTATGGGTACCAACAACTCTCTGAAATACACAACAAATGCTGTTTGAATAAAGTCCCTCCTAAACCATTCCCAGCAGTGGGCTTTCACCCTTCCCTGCCTGGGCAAATATCTGTCTCTTATCAAAGAGTTGGCCTCAAAAAATGTATCACAGACTAATTTAGGTTGGGAAAGACCTCCAAGACTCTTCCCTGCACACACTCCAGCCCTTCAATGTCAGTTCTGCTGTGAGAGGCCCAGAACTGGACACAGGATTCAAGGTGTGCCCTCATCAGTGCTCAACACAGGTGACAACCACTGCCCTGGTCTTGCTGGCCACACTATTCCTGATCCAAGCCCAATACTCTTGGCCTTCTTGGCCACCAGCACCCCCAGCTCCTTTCCCTCTGGGCAACTTGCCACAAAAATCTTTGTGGTGATGATTTTTCCCCATTTATTTCTGCCCCGTTCTTAATCTATTGGTAGTTAATACATATTTTTATAGGAATTATACATATTATGGAAACTTCATGTGTTTTGAAGCATAGGAAGAATCTGCTAACACTCTCCTGGAAATTAATCACACACAAGGAAATATCTCTAGCCTCTCTGTTCAGAAGTCAAGGGTAAATGGCAAGCAGAATTCATATTCCAAGATCACACCACCAGTTTCATGTTCATCACACACTTCCAAATTTGTTTGGGCTCCTAAGGACAACACTTTCTTACTGGAAAAGTTATGTGAAATACAGCTTTAAAGATCCCAAACACAGTGGGAAGTAAAACAGATCTCAGGCTAGACAGATAAATTTATTAAAATAAAGTAAGTGACGTAGAAATCATTCAACTGTTGTGCCACAGGACCTCCCCCACTTCTTTTCCATGGAGACAAAAGACACATTTTTCTACACAGGACACTGCATGGTTTAAAAACTATGCTCTGAAGGTCAGGTTTTTACCAAAGTGATGCACAGCTTCAAACCTTTTCCTAGGGCACATTGCCTTTGTAGCATGGTCAGTGCTCCTGCAACAAGGGGGGCTCAGAGCTGCCAAGGAACTGAAAATTGAGATATTGTCTCTGCCAGTTCCCATAATTTCATATATGTTAGACCACATCAAGGAGAAACCCTTTCACCAAAGATTTGCATGGGAATGGATGGTTTCCTTCAATGAGGAATGCCTCACAAGGAAAAGCAAACAATTCTGAGCTCCAAAGTACTTGAAATACTCTAAGTTAAGATGCCTTTCTTCACATAATGCTCCTCTGGGGCTGAGCGGGCAGAGGATGGAACTTTCTGTAGCACCATCCACTCTTGCTGGCACTTGGCCTCAATTCTTGGCTACTTGTGATGGGAAAAATGGGCATTCATAGTGTTCAGGAGCAATCAAGATGTAGAATAAAGAGAAGTATTATAAGGAAGCTTTCTGGTCTCTTCTGTCCACCATGAAATGATTTTTAAATTGCCCCTTTAGTAAACAAATTATTTTTACATACATGGGAATAGAAAGGTAAGGAAAAAATAGGCTAATGCTGAAACTAAAATTAATGTCCTGAAAACACACACATTTTCACCTTTCATCTTAACAAGAAATAGTATTAGCATACAAACCAACTGGACAATCTGGGCTATCTTCTATTAGATCAACCACATTTCTTGTTTTACAGCTAATTGTTATCTGGGTTCTGATAGCATTTGATAATCAGACCTATGTTTCTGGAATGTTTACAAAGTCCAGCTTTCCTACAGCCATTCACAAATTTGTTTTGAGATATATCCAGGTAACAATGACCAACTAAGCTCAAACTCCTTGAGCTGCAGTGTCCAAATGCTGGCGAACTGGAATATGGTGCAGTTGGATGAGACAAACCTTGTAGATCCCTTCTAAACTGAAAATATTCTGGTTTTAAACAGCATCCATGCCCTCCAACAGCAGGATGGGCTGCAGGGAGTGCTGTCCATGGTCACAATTGGCTCTTGGGAAATAATGACAGGAGTTCTCTCCCTGCAAACCCAGGGCCATGGAGAGCAGCCTTTCCCTAGGCACACACAATTCTCATCCAGCAGTGAAACACTGAACTGCCTCGTGAGCTGCCATTGCTCACCACAGTGACTCCAGCTGATGGTGCCAAGCACACCAAGGAGGTGAGGGGCTCCTTTTCCTCTTAAGAAACAAGAAACAAACCCTCGCCCTCTGATGTGGGCTCCTCGACAGCTGTGCCCCCTCCACACTGCCAGAAATAGAGAGAAATGTTTACTTCCTGTCACACAAGCACAATTACGTGACAAAGCAGCTGGCAAGAGATGGCTCATGTGAAGAGAGACTCATGACAGGCTAAAGCCCCGAGTTTTGGTTGCTGGAAGCCACCTCCAGACATGCTTCACATCTCCCAGCTCACACAGTCGATGCCTGTCCCCTGATGCACAGATTGTGCCTGTGCAAGAGGCTCCACATTTGGGATTTAACTCTTGTCATGGTTACTTCACTGACAGCCCTGAAAAACCTGGATTTCAAGCAGCACTTGGCAACCCTTGAAACACCATAAGTACCTTCAGGTCCTCTCATTACAAATATTTAAAAGCTAAAAAATGTTTAGACAGTGTCCTGGGGCATGCTCAGAGTGAAATGGCAACCTGGGCAATTCCAAGAGTGCTCACAGCAGCCCGAGTTCATTTACTGACAGGCTCTCACTCCTTTCCACCCCAGGCAGAAGTGTCCATGGGGCATAACTCACCTCCTAAAAATTCCTTCCTTCAGATCTGCTATCTGCCAATTGAGAGATGTCATTATTCAAAACAACAAGCCTAAAGAGGTAGAAGGCAGGGGAATAATTCTGAATCAGGAGTATGAAGTTACTGCCACAAATGAAAGGTCATTTCACCAATTATCTCCTGCACATATTTTATATTAAATCCTGCATTATGAGGTTCACCAGGCTTTCCTTTTATTGCTATAAGGAGAACTGAATATTTATGTAGAGCAAAAGGTTAAATAATAAGTCATTGAAAAACTATGATGATGGATTTTAGTTTAATAAGCAGTGACATAAAAAATAGAATATATATGCATATATATAAAGTAAATATACTGTGCTTAATTGATTGAAATAACCTGCTTTCCTACTCTAGGTGATCTCCCACCCCTGAAAGGAAAGCAGCACCAGGAAGGGTTTCAGATTAAGCACTATTCCCTGCAGTGATTACGCCCTCCACAGCAAGGCAGTTCAAAAGAGTTTAATTTCCTTTATGATGTAACGTTCTGATTGATAAGCCTTTTCTAATTCCACCATGTTAACACAAAACCGCCTCCATTTCCAAATTTTGATACAGAACAGAAGGCACATTTGAAGCAAGCTTTTGTTTGGTGTTTTTCCTGTCCCCTTGCCCCTTTCCCTGGGAGCAGGTCCCTGATTTTGCAGAGGAGCAGGAGGGCACCAGGCCCCCCTCACCTGTGAGTGATGGGGCTGGGCGGGGGCCAGGCTGGAGCCGGGCACAGAGCCCGTGGGCTGGCAGGGACAGGGACAGATGCCTCTCTGTAGCTGTGCAGATGGCACCAGCAAGGCAGCTCTGGCTCCTCCAACCAAGGGATGTTATCCCACGAAGAAGTGTCTCTGAGCAGAGATAAGAGGAGCAGGGGGGAAGCATCAGCTTGCCTATCGAGTGGGAGAGATCCGGAGGCAGATTGAGCAGCAGAGGATAACAAAATTCGAGCGTTCCAAAGGCAACGATCTGGCCCAGGGGGCTGAAATCTGGGGAAGTGATAAGGAGCTGTAAGAGTCTATCAGAAGGAGCAGCAGCCTGACACTCAGGAAAACTCACTTAGATATCTATACAGCAACCCCAGGAGCAGGGGAGAGAGGGAGGAACAAACGGGAGCTCGAATACTTGAACCAGCACTAGAAGAGATTTTCCTGGGCAAACTCTACAGCTGAGCATCAGTCACTCTGTAGGAAGAGCACACAAATTTATCATATTAAATTCCAAGTGTGATTCAATATGAAATTAGAAAAAATGACAAAAAAAACCCCACCCCAAGGGTGATGTCACTATTTAATATCACCAGATCTAAAGCAGCCCAGAAAAGAAGCCACTGATGCATATTGCAGAGAACTTCACCTAGGGATGTTAATAAAGCAGCACAGAGCCACACTGACCACTTGGAATTCAATGGGACAACCTCTAGATAAACTCCCCTAACCAACCCAAACTACCAAAAAAAAAAAAATTAGTGAAAGTACTAGAGGGGAGTCATTTCTGAGCCAGTCCTGACTAACAGGAGAACAGAAGAGAAGCAATTGAGAATTTGACATATGGGAGTAATAAATAACACTGTGGATTAAAGCAGTCAAAAAAAAAAAAAGCATGTGTATATACATACATAATTATTTTAAGCAAAACAGCTTTTCTTCTGATAGAGAGGAACAGAATGCATAGCAAGACCATCACTGCTGTGCCAGAAAGAGGCACTTGAAAAGAGAAAGAAACATAAATCATATGTCAAAAACAAGTTTACATGGCTGAGGAATACAAAAGAACCAACATTAATCACAGTGCATTAAAGACAAGACACAAAGCTAACTAGAAAGGGACAAAATGCATCAGGAACAAATTGGTTCACATATAACAAGAAGAAACAAAGGAAAACAAGACTTTGTTCCTCAAGAGAAGATGATGCATTTACTCCCTTGTGCCAAGGAGTTCACCAAAAGGGGAAGAGTCCCCATCCTCCTGGGGTAGCTAATGGGAGAGCCCAAGGGCTTCCTTTTCCTCCCCCAGAAGGTCTTTGAAAGGATCAATAGACAGGTACTTCTCTGCAGTCCTTCAGTGCCTCCTTGATCTCCATGGGAAGTTCTCCATTGATAGGGGATAATTAGGGAATTGCACACTGCCAGGGCCAGTGGGAGTGCACAGCACTGTGTGTAGTGGTTACAAAGTGGTGGGTTGGCTCCAATGAAGCCTAAATTAGGGCAGCATTCCCCTGTCATTATCTCTGACTTCTCTGGGAAACCAAATAACAGAGAGGGAACATGGAGCTGTCCTCTCCAATCCAGCTGTGTTCGCACAACTGACAAGGACACAGAGCCTCAGAAACTCACAGAATGGGCACATCTGGAAAAGAAGGAAATTTTGAACAGGGCTGGGAGCTACAGTACAACCAGTAACAGATCTTGAAAACAAGCTGGTCCTACAGGACTTGTGAGAAAGCACATTTTGAGACAGTAGAAGCTGCTTTTCATCTTGTATCTCACTGATGTGTTGTGTGGATACACTGTTGTGTTGATACTATAAACATTACAGGAGGATTTCTGAAAATGCTCCTTAAATTTTAAACAAACAAACTCTTTGGAAAACTAAACCGATGGGGGAATTCCCTATTATTAGCACTGGCTTAAATCAGTTTTCACAGGAGAAGTACACTAGGAAATACTAAACTGATTTTGTTTTCAGAATGCTTAACAGTGCTCACCGCATGAGCAATGCCATGAATGTGCCAGAACCAAGTTTTGAACCATTCACAGTGCAATAAATGTTACATTTTAAATGGTTGTTATTGAAATGGTAGCTGTAGTCTTCACATGAAATGAATCTTCTATTTTGTGGCGGCGGGGGGGGGGGATAAGCTACTTCATTAGAGCTGTATCTCACAAACCCCAACTCCAAAAGCTTACAACTGAAAAAGGCTTAATACCCTCTGATCAGAAGTAGTTGTGGAAGGAGAGGACTTTGGCTCAATGCAAGAGGATGTAGACAGGAGCCAGGTGATTTCTACCTTGCTACAGGGCAATTGGTGCACACATTAAAGGGCAGAGAAGCTTTCATTTGCATCCAAAGCCATAAAAACACATCTTGGGAAGGAACAGCACAGAAAACGAAGCAGCTGCCAAGGATCAGGTCAGTCAGACATCCATCACAAATTACTTCAGTGTACTCAGTGGCTCTCTGATGCACTACTGCTTTTTCAAGTTTCCTCTGCCTTTGTAGTTTGATCGATCTTATCTCAAGATCTCCTAGAAATCAAGCAGGAGATGCTGCTGCTGTAAGCCACAATCAGGCACCAGAGTGGCGACGTGGGGGAATTTGCTGTCATTATTTGATCTCAAATGATCTTCAATACTGCTTTGCTGTGGCAATAATTTGCATTCTTATTAAGATGAATTAAGATCATCATGTTGTATCACAACATAGCCCATCAATACAAAGCAGCTTTGGAGCTTTATCAGTGATATTCATTTTCCCCAAAAGCCCAACATCCTTGCACTAAAAAGCTTTTAATGTTGTTACCTTTCTGCTGCATGAACACAACAAATCCTTTCTATGGCTTCCCTATGTATTATAAAAGCATTTCATGTACATTCTGCTCAGCATATATTGGAAGCACAAGTGTTGTGTCAATATTGCCCTTGTGCTGTTCCTGGCTTTCATATCCAGAGATAACACACTCCAGTGGATTTAGTTTTACAGCTGAGCAATGAAAAGATAACCATTTATAAAAGTAGATATGACGCTGGATCCATTTGGACCAGGACCAGTTATAGATGCTTTGTGTGATGGGGAACAGGAGACTTTACCCCCACACACTCTCATTTTGACTTGGGAACATGATATACTTTTAAATACACTCTCTTCAAGCAGCGTGGTGGAGAAATTTCCTCTCTAAAAAGCAGGAAGCTATTTTTCAAAGGCTACCTTTTAATTTTGAAAGGGACTGTATTCAAGCCAGAAGATCAGCTACCAATATTTTTTAAGTGATCTAAAGCATGACAAGCTTAGCCAGCAATAGAAAACCCATACAATCTATCCACTATTGTCTGAGGGTTAATATAGTTATACCAAGCCTATTACTTCTGAGCCTCCTAATGAAAAATGTTCTATTTAACAAAGTGAACATCAACATCCTGAAGAGGTTCTTCTGCTATCTGTCTTCTACCTTTAATTTTAATTAAGAAAACAAATGGACAGTAAATTTGAAGCAAAGAATCAACATTAATCTCTAAATCAAAACGATTTACATTGAGATTACAATTAATCATATGCATGAAATATCTTATTTAATAGGGTGATGCCCTCAGTTACTCTGTTTAATCACTAAAACAATTCAATTTCCAAAATTAGAATTTGGAACCATTCCAAACATAACCCATTAAGATTATCAATCCAGCAAGAACAGTGACACTAAACCTCTGAAAAATAAACTCTTCAAAACTTTTTTATTCCTACATTTAAGAATGTAAAGTGGGCCCAGACAGAGCGAACCTCAGTTAAAAACAGGGAGGGGTAATGCAACATCTAAACAAGGAGACAACCCCAGGGCATTTGCCCTTAAACTTGCTGGTGACATTACTCAATCCCCATTCAAATAAAGACCCCTAGGGCAGATTTTAACCTTGAATAAACAAATCAGCTTTACAAACTGACTGGATTTACCTCCAGTTACCGTGGGCGTGGGTTTGGTTAATTAATAAAGGCAAGACTCTGCCAGCATTGCTACTAAACAGCAGAGAGGACACAACCTTAGCTCTGCAGCTGGGATCAGCAGCTGGCACAGGGGACAGGCCACAGAGATCAGGTCCTGGCCCACATGTGCACACAGGCTGTCACCAAAATGTACCAGGGTACACGGGTGATGGCTTCTACAGCTGGCTAAGCCTTTGATTCAGGTTAAACATTTAAAAATGTCTCTTCAGCCACCTTAAACAGCATGGTTCACACCCTCCTGTTGTTATGGGGAATTGCAGGTCCCTCACAACCATCTCCTGTTGTCCTCAAAAACACGTGGAGGCAGGACTGGAGCAGCAAACCAAAGCAGCCAGCTTGGATTTAGCCTGGCCATAATGTTTCAGGCAGCACATCAAAACATGGCTGGAACACTTCATGAAAACAAGAATTTACACACACACATACACATCTTTTCCTCCAGCCAAACTCCATAAGTCTTGAGACATTGCGCCTCAGCAAGATTAACACAAGACTATTCATTATGGGATCAATAAGCCTGTCCTCTCAGGGGCTCTTTTCCTCTTGCCCCACTTAGCTTTCCACTCTGCAGCAGGGTGGATTTATTTAAAGGATGAAAGTCTTCTTAACTGAACACTGCCCAATGATTTCTGTTCTCATCTTGTATTCTAGCACAGCGTCTCCAAAATTCAAAAAAAAAAAAAAAAAAAAAAAAAAGAAGAAAAAAACTGAGTAGGGAAGGGAATCAAGATGAAACTGGGTCATTGTTCTCTGGACACCCCTAAGTGTGTTTGTATGTCTCCATGTCACATCTTAATAGAGAAGAGCAGTCACATTCAGCCTTCTCACTTAAATGACACTTCTCATCTGAAAATTCATTTTTCAAGTAGATTTTCCTCGCTTTGCATGCTCAGAGTCACCCTGCCAGCAGAGGAGAACAAGTCCTTCTGGCTCCCTGCCTCCTCCACGTGCCAAATCTCCTCCGGTGGCACCTCAGCCACCTTCTCCTTTTCTGCCTCACACGGCTCCAGCCTCTCCCTGCTCTGCAAAAACCCGTCAGAAGAGCCAGCAAAGCAAAAGGTACCCCCGGCTCCAGAGCCAGAGCTGGCACTGAGACCCACCCCAGCACATCCCCACCTCCACACAGGCCACCGAGACCCCTGCTACGAGACACTGATCCACCCCGGCCAGGACAACCCCAGTCACAAAAAACAATAGAAATCATTGTTATTCTCCAAACCATCAGCCCACAAAGGATGAGCAATGCCCCTCCATCCTGTCACCCTCTGGAAAACACAAGTTTGCCCATTACAGCAAGGTTCTTCATCCTAAAAGCTTCTTGAGGTAAAAATGTACTTTTATGCCACACAATTCCCTCTGGCAGTTCCTTTTGGGAAGATGACACATGCCACATGGCTGGTTAGGGAACAGCCTTAACTCTAACCTTTATTTCTCACTTGCTGAAAAACATTATTTTGTTACCTCCAGGGACCTGTAGGCTTGCATTTGTCTGGATTGCTGATTTGTGTGGAGGAAGCACCTGCAGTTAATGCTACAATGGGACAAGCTACTGGAAAGAGCACCATTTTATTTGATAAACAAATAAATAAATAAAATAAGTTCTTCTCAACTTGTCCTCTTGACGTATCAACTCCTGTGTTGCCTTCTGGCAAGCAATAAAGAATATTAACCAACAAATCAAGCAAACACATTTTGTGTGCTGTTTTCAGAGTGCAACCTGATAACGGGTTTCCTAAATAATTCTCACTTTTGCCAGTGCCAAACCCAAAGAAGGATAAACACAGCAGCAGCCCATCTCACCTCTTCTGAGCACACACAGGGATTGAAAGGGAGTCAGGAGCAAAGTAGTGGACTGCTCTGTTCCACAAAACCCAGGGTGAACGATTCAACAGGACAACTGAAACACCTGAAACCGAGCGTGGTGACAACAAGGTGACACTTCATGAACCTGGCTGTTGCTCCAGCAGGAGCACTTCTTCCCAGGAGTCCTCGTCCCCCTGGAAGCTGTGCCAGCTGCAGCTCCTCGGGGTGAGGACGAGGCCCTGCCACGGAGCCCGTGCTCAGCTGGAGGGGACCCAGGCAGCCACGGCCACCCCACACAGCTTCCTCGGATCCCATTAATGGGGAAATGGAACACCTCGTGCTGGGGAACCCGATCCTCCTCGCTGGAGCAGAGAGTGATTAATGCACAAGAATTGATCCTCCCAGTCCTTGTCAGGCAGCCAACTGCTGCCCCAGACAAAGAGGTCTATGTGGAATGCTACCAGGCAGCCACTCAAATCATGCCACAGCTTATAATGCCTCCCCATACCTTCCCCCTTCCTTTTTAGCAGCTACTTATGGTGCTAAACAACCTCTTTTTCTATACGTTCTGAAGACTGACAGCGGAATAACATCCCTGAGGTGCGGCAGTCTTATTCACCCAGCTGCCCCTAGATCATGTCCCACTTTCAGAAACAAGGCCACAAAAGTTTTCAGAAAAATTCAGAGGAGGCCAGGCCAAAGAAACTCTTCCAAAGAATAGAGACAGATGAGGGGACATTTTGTGAAAATTCCTTGTCGAGACAGCCAATAGGTAAGGAAGGAACAGGAGGGAGGATGTGCAGAGCTTTCAGGGCTGAAGTGTGCTCTGTCAAAACCCAGTTTGGACTAGACACAAGGAAGAATCATCGCTGCCTTTTCCCAGTATGCACCACATCCCTAAATTTTTTTTTCTAATCTTGATACATTTTTTTCCCCCTGAATTACTTCTGTGACATGGTGAGGCAGGAGAGCAGCATCAATCCCTCCTTGAGGGGCAGGAGCACTCCTCTCCTTCAGGTTCGACCCCCAAATCTCATTAATTGCAGCAGCCTCCTCAGGGCCCGATGTTTGCACACGACATTCCCGAAAGGAGGAGGGAGGGAGAGGAGCCGAGCACACTCCACAGAGCAGACGGCTGTCTGCTCGCTCTGGCTCCCCTCCACCCTCTGCCTCGGAGTCCCCAGGGCACAGCTCTGCTAACAAAGAGGGGCTTTGCAAATACCACGCGAGATAAGCGCGGTAGCGCACGCAGCTCCTGGCATCTGTTTATCATTAAAGATAACCTCACCTGGACGGCTGGGGAAATGGCCCACCTGCTCTTTAAAGATAGGTTTCATCTCTTCTCTCACAGCAATCTGCCTGTGCTGAGTGATGCTTTAAAAATATACCAAGACATGGTGCTAACACTGAAGCATTTCCTTACGCAGCCGGGCAGGGATAAGATCTGCATCTCACAAAAGGCCAACATATGGTGCTGATAGCTCCCTGATTATGTCAACATTTATTAGTTAAGTAAAATTCACCAGCCTTCTTAAAAGGAAAGAGCCCAGATGCCTGCAATTAATATTTCTCCACTCCACCGAAGAAACTGTAATGCAACTCCTAATGTCTCTACTTGAGAAGGCTCAAAACTCACAAATTATGTCATTAGAAACTGCAACGGGGTAACGAGAGGTTCGGTATAATGTATTTTCATTAGCCGAGGCTAATTGGAGCCAAATGAGTAAAACAATGCAGGGAGGGCGAAGCAACAGAAATCCTCGGGTCTTTAGGAGCCGAAATAAATGAGGGTAATCAGCGGTGTGTGCAGAGTACAGCATGTTCAATTAATACAAACGGGGGAGCAGCCAGCTGCGGCGGGAGCTGGTGGGCAGCAAAACACCAGCGGGAGGGCAGCCTGGGACTGGGAGGATGCCCGGCTCCCAGGGACCCCAAAACAACAGGATGAGGGGGAGAAAACCCCCACGAGGGGGACAACTGAGCAGGGAAAGCAGACCCGGGGAGGAGATAGCTGCCTGTTTGTGGGGACGCCCGAAAACACAGAACCAGGGTTGAAAACCCCCACAAATTACCACAAGAGGGATATCTGAGCAGGGAAAGCAGCACAGACCTTAGGATGAGATGGAAAAGGGGAGGAGACAGACAGGGACACCCAAAAACCAGGACTGGAGGTTAAAACCCCAAAAATTGCCAGAGGAGGGGAAGCTGAGCAGATAAACCAGCATGGGTCATCGGAGGAGATGGAGAAAGGAGAGGAGATGGCTGCCTAAGGGAGTGACACCTTAAAACAAGAACAAGGGGGGTAAAACCCCCAAAATACACCACAGGAGGGAAATCTGAGCAGGGAAAGCAGCACAGACCTTGGGAGGAGATGGAAAAGGGGAGGAGACAGACACCTGTTTGAGGGACACCCAAAAACCAGGACTGGGGGTTAAAACCCCAAAAATTGCCAGAGGAGAGGAAGCTGAGCAGATAAACCAGCATGGGTCATCGGAGGAGATGGAGAAAGGAGAGGAGATGGCTGCCTAAGGGAGTGACACCCTAAAACCAGAATAAGGGGGCTAAAACCCCCCAAAAACACCACAGGAGGGAAATCTGAGCAGGGAAAGCAGCACAGACCTTGGGAGGAGATGGAAAAGGGGAGGAGATGGCCGCCTGTCACAGCAGAGGAAAGGCAGTCGTGGCAGCTCTACCCTTGGCAGCTCCAACACTTGCCACCTGCGCACACAGATATTCTGTGGGGGTGGATTCCCTGATCCATCCTCCTCCTCCATCTTTTCATCATGTCAGTTTAATTGTTACAGTAACCACAGTAAATTGATTTTGCAATTTAGCTTTCAGACCCTTCTGAAGCGAGAACAAGCAACCTTGTCTTTCGTTTCAATCTTCTTCTCAGTAAGATCAAGGCTGCTGTCCTTCAATTTGCTCTTATTTTAGAAGAGAGAATAATGATGAGCTCCCTCTTCAGCATTTGCTTCTGGTCCAATCTGTGGCAGAGCAAGATTTTTTTTTTTAAATTCCCATTGGGAAAATCCCCCTTTTAAATATTATGCTTGGGAACTTAAGGCTTTAGAGATGATGTTATTTTGTAGCTCAAAAGTCACAAAATGCCTATGCTTTTTCAATGTACTGGCATTTTTATGCAATTGTTGATACATTTTTTTTTCTTTCCTGGAGAGGAATTGCAAATAAATCTACCAATGTTCTCCAAAAACAAAGCTAAGAGGCACACATACCTGTAAACACTGAATTTTACTGTACAAATCCTACTGAAATTAAGCAAATTATATGAAAGCTTAGCAAGCTATCCATCACTCACAGCCACAGACACCCTGCCTCTTTTTCATATTCTGGAAAACAACAATAAGGTTCTGCATCCATTAATAAAATTGCAATTTCATGATCAAGTCTGAACTGACTAACCTTGTCTTTCATCACTTCCCATCAATAAATGATGCTCTGTGACTTAAGCACTGTATGATAAACGTGTTTTCAGTCAAAGACCAATTTAATCTTAAAGAAATTAATTCATTTTTGTTTTAGCATTTAGTACACAGATTTAGATAGGGGCTTGGTCTTAATCCCCAAATTCCCCTCCCTCCTTATTCTCCCCCAGAAAAACATTGCTTTCACACTAAAGAAATTTGAGGGAAAAGACAGAAATTAAATACTAGGAAGGTCAAAAAGCTTTATCATTGTGAAAGTGAAGATGAGGCAGCAATTTCTTTTTGTGCCCTACTACACTGATTGTGTCTGAAGATTAGGACAGACAGCAAATTACACAGGAGCTGCTCATGCAATACAGACAGAATTAAAAAATAGCCAAACATACAAGATGGCACACCAGGAGTGGTTCAGGAAATACTTAAATAGAGAGGCAAAGAGTTAAAGCAATTTTATGGGTCCTAAGTCCTGGAAAATTACTGATGAGCAGCTGAACATTCATATACAGGAGCTGTTAAAATATGTTCCAAGTTCCTGAAGTTTGCCTGGACATTTTTCTCTTAGCTTGGTTTGTGGGTCCCAGAAATCCATCTATGTATATCAAAATAAAAAAACCCAAAGATTTCCTCCAGCAAAATCAAACAGCCCTCACCCTGCAACAAATTTTTCAAAGAGGCCTGAGGTTGCATCATCCTTTAAAACCCAAGTAGAGGCCAACTTTAGACCCTGCTAAGGCTGAATCCAGAATAAGTACATGAAATTAAAAAAAAAAAAAAAAGCTGAAAAAATTCACCCAAGTAATCCAAGTTTAAGAGGTAGTAATTGCTGATATTATTTTATTTATTCTGCACCAGCCCGATTGTGCTGAAAGAAATGAATTTTTTGCTGTCCTGCGTAATTGAAATAGGATGAGTTATAAGGCAGACCAGGCAAATAACCTGAAATAAGTGAAACTACAGGTCTGGGCTGACCAAGGTTGTTGGCAGTGCAGACAGACAATGATCAGCTCCTTGGATCCCTTACAGATGCTACAAGAGAAGTTTAACTTTGGTTAAATTTTTTTTTTCAGAGAAAAATGCATTCCAGGGATATTGAAATACCGAAGAGAAAAAAAAAAATAAAAAACCCCAATAGATTACTGGTATCCATGCAAATTTTTTTAAGTCCTAAAATTCTGATCCAAAATAATTCTGCTTCCCTTCCTCCTTCAGTGATGTATGATGAGAAGAAAAGAAGAATCTACAGCTCCAAGAGAAGATTTAATAACTGTTTTCAAACAGTTTTAAACAGAAGAATCTGTGAGGATAGGACAAAAATCACAACACTTATTTGAGATTAAATCCTGGTCTCTATTAAGACAGTGAGGAAATCTGCAAGAAGTCTATAGATTTGCCTCTTCTGCTTTAATATATTCCTTCCTCCATTTTTATGTAACTAAACATCATGAAGGTTAAAAGAAAAAAATCCTGAAGCATTCCTGTAAAACAGCCCTCCCCAAAAGTAAAAAACCTCAAACCCATACTCAATTACAATAGTATTTCCTCCGACATAATATGAATGTGTAAAGCAACAGTTGAAAATATCTGTGTGAGTACTTCAATGTGGAGAAACTCTGGTGACATTTATTTCCATTTTAGAAATTAATCATGATGATTATTTCTATTAATATATATTTTGAGGTAAGAATAATTTTCTATAAGATGGAAGGAAAAAATACAAGTCTAAAGGTGTTATTTGCAAGCACAGCATCCAAAACCACCTTCCAAGTCAAATCCTACAGATTTTACTATTAACAGCAATTTATTTTCACATAAAAGAGTGGGAGAAAGGACAGGGGGATGTTCAGTGAAAATAAGCTGCACATTTTTCAGCACCTGTTTGTAAACACATGATTTCAAAATATCTCTGTTAAGTCCCTGCTAGGAAAGCCCTAAAGGATCTGCTGAAGCTCAGGAGCCAGGTAGATTTTCAGCTCCAGGAAGCCACAGAAGCAACTGGCACAAACAGAACACAAACAACTCAGGTTTTCCAGACAAACAGAACTTGGTGAAGAGTCTGTTTTCCACATGATGGAGAAAAGTGTGTTCTGTGTAAAACCTGGTTCAGCTCCTCCTATGTAGGTCAGAGTATGTAGGGCAGGCAACTTGCGGGACACCAGAGGTGCCACTACACAGTCTACCTGCAGCAACTCATTTTTCAGCAGCCAGCCCATCCCAAAGGCTTCTCTGATAGATTGCTGAGGCTCAGCTCCTGCACCCCAACTCACCTTGATGTTCATGCATGGGCATCAGTGGCCAAATGCTCCCTGTTCCCCACCAGCCCAGCAGCCTTGGTTTTGTCCTTGCCCTATATTGTCTTCGGTATGGAGGGAACAGGAAATAGCAGCCTTCAAAGACACTAACAGGAGAAGGCACAGTATTTGAAAATTACTCTCTCAGCCTTGGATATCAGCCACAGAAACAAGAGCTAACCCAGTAACCTTCCCATCAACAGCAGCTAGAACAGGGGTCTTGTATTATTATTTTGTTCCTTGAAAAGTTAAAGCTCAAAACACTGCTGCTAAACCCACAGAGCCCTGTGTCACTGTATAACAGATGAGTATTTTATGTTGCATTTTACAACATGAGCACTTCAAGGGGACAAACCATCCATGAGCACTTCCACTGCACCACAGACAGAGCAAAGCACTGGACACTTCCCAGCTTTATCTCGCAGCCAAACGAAATTAAGACGGTTCAGCTGATGTTTGTTTGCCAGACTCACAGCTGAGGGTTCCCTCTGCAGTGCCCAGCTGAACAGATCAGCAGGACACCAGTGAGTGTTTCTCTGCAGGTTTGTTTGCCAAGCAGCAGCTGCAGCAGGGGAAGGCCTTTCTGCCATGGCAGGATATCCCAGGCTTTTGGGACCCCTCACATGCCCTTCTTTGCCAGTGGACATAGACCTGAGGGCTGTTCCCTAGCAAGGAGGCTTAGGAGGTTCCAAATATCCTTGTTCCGGTTATCACTCAAGAGTCCTGCATCTGTTATTTCCAAAAAAAAAAAAATATTTATTCCTTCACTCCCTGAAAATTACATCAATCCTTCACCTTTACACACCCCAAAAGATAAACAGCTCTGCCACATCCCTTCTGAAAACGATGTTATCCACAGTTCACTGCTTTGCTTTGACATATTTAGGATTTTCCCCCTGAGAAGAAAGTTTTCTTCGGGGGCAGAGGGAGAATCTCAATCGCCAGGATATCCCAAACACACACCTTTCCTTTCACAGCTCCTTGGGATCAGACCAGAAGCAATACTGCTGGCATCACAGGCATGAAAAAAGCCTGAACAGAAAGTCACAGACAGGAGCAAAGGCTGGGTTTTTCTCTCCCCTCATTGCCACTCAAGTGCTGATCAAGTTGCACATCGTCCCTTGTGCTTTAAACACTAAAGTGGCAGGTAAAGGTCAGCATGGTTCCTAACTGCCCCCTCAGCATGCAAATCTCAACCCTGATGTCTCTTTTAAAACTAGAAGTGATTCTCTGTCCTGCCCGTGTTTAAAAAGGAGATTGATTTGCTCTTGAGCAATACCACTTGTAATTACAGTTACACAGAGAGTAGATAAACCAAGGTATGGGAGCAGGAGAGAGAAGAAAGCACCGGGACTTTTTGAAGACACTTATCAGAGACCAGACAGAAGGCACGGAGGTTTTCCAGAAGGGCCATCACCTGTGTTAAAGCACTAACACAAACAGAGGCTATACTCATTTCCAAGAAAAGGCAGATAACCAAAAAAGGCCTCATACTGACCAACACTAAACAATTTCAGAATACCTTAGCTTATTCCCACAAGCCTCCCATAGACACAGGGAGAACAAAAACTGCTACAGATACTGTGATTGCCAGGTCTCTTCTGAGAGAACTTTCACCATGACCATGAAGACCAAGCCAGCAAGGAGTAACTCCATCCAACAGCAGCACCAGCTTTTAATTTCTGCTCCAATAGCCCACCACAAACTTACAAACTAGTTCTAAAAATGACCAAACAGGCTTCTTCTAGTAATAATCTCTCTCCTCTCCCTGCCCATTACTGCCATTATCCTGTCAGTTCTGAATACCAAACCCAGCTGGACATATGAAAGACCAGCACCCACAAACTCGGGGGGTGGCCATGGGGTGACACAAAAATGTTCTCATCACCTGCTGCTTTCCCCAGGCTCCGCATTCAATTCACACAAACCATGTGGGAAGAGATTTTTACACCATCTGAAGTGAGACATGTGCCACGAGCCAGGGTTGTTTGAGGGTGCATGCAATGCCATTTTTCTTTGTTATTCCGTCTGATAATTGCTATAAAATGTTACAGAAATTAGAGGAACTTTCTCTGCACCAGGGCAGGGGGCACACCAGGGTCAGCCACGGGGTCCTGCTGCTGCGGGAAGGGCTCACTCCACTCAAACTGGGAATTTTCTAGAAGTT
Source organism: Prinia subflava (assembly GCF_021018805.1). Taxonomy (NCBI): domain Eukaryota; kingdom Metazoa; phylum Chordata; class Aves; order Passeriformes; family Cisticolidae; genus Prinia; species Prinia subflava. Next base: position 3,666,251 of record NC_086271.1, read on the forward strand.
CCTCAAAGTAAAATCCCTTTCTGCTCCAGAAGAGAGAAACAAAGCCAAAGCGACCTTACTGCGTAGTTTTTATATTACGCTTCCGTCAGCCCTTGCTGTAGACAGGTCAGCTGTGATCAGTTACCCATGATCTATGGACCAGGACACTCCACAGAACACCCATTAGTAGTTTAGCATATAGAGGTGGCTTTGCCACCTCAGCAGCACTTTACAAACATCAACTAATCAGGGTTTCTTAATCTGCCTTTAATGTCTCTCACCTGGCTCCCTCCTCTTCCCCCTCTTCTTGCTTGCTTGCAGGGAAGCTCCTTCCTCTCCCAGCTGTGAAAAATCTGTATTCTGCCCTACCCACACCTTACTCGCTCCCTCGTCTTCTCTTTTCCTCTTTCCACCCTCAGGCATCGTTGTTCCAATTAAAAACCCCAGATAGAGCAGCTGGAAGATGCCTAAATATCCTAATGAACAGTGAGATGCAGCAAAAGAGATATTTAAGACTTCACAAGGAGGTGAGCAGCACAGAGGGAAGAAAATGTGAGTGACAGAAATAGGGTAAGGCATGTTTGCCTAAAAATGAGGATAGCAGAGAGCTCCAGAAAGCAGAGAATAAGCAGAAAGGAGGAAAAGAACCAAGCCCATTAACATTTGTCTTTCCTTATCAAGAAGGTTTCAGGTGTGGTGAGTTCTCTTGTTGCAAGCTGCCCGTGGAGACACGGCACCATGTAAGCCTGTAGGAAAGAGCAGAAGCTGATGCTGACAGATATTTAAAATGCACTGAAATTCAATAGCTTTGGTTTCATTCCCCATAAATTTCCAGATATCCACAGAACTGAAGTGAGATGTGAATAAAATCCACTTTGTATTCCAGAAAGAAGACAGAAAAATGATACAATAAATACCAAGGTTTCAAAATAAGTCTTCCTATTTTTGTTCAGGAGGACTTAGGAAAAATATAAAATTACAATAGAAATTTCAAGGAGAGAATAAATAATTTCAATTGAAGTCAATGTATGCACAAAATCTCTTTGTAATAACTTCATGAAATCATGGAATGGTTTGGGTAAACCTTAAGGTTCACCCAGTCCTCCCCCACACCATGTTCAGGGACACCTTCCACTGTCTCAGGCTGCTCCCAGCCCCGGTGTCCAGCCTGGCCTTGGACAGTGCCAGGGATCCAGGGGCAGCCACAGCTGCTGTGGGCACCCTGTGCCAGGGCCTGCCCACCCTCACAGCCAAGAATTTTTTTCTAATATCCCACTTAAATATCTCCTATTTTAGTTTAAAACCATTTCCCCTTGACCTACCACTGTCTGCCCATGCAAAAGCCAATCTCCCTTTTTTATACAAGCCCTCTTTAGGCACTGCAAGGGGCCCTGAGTTCCTCATGTCTGCATTTTCCAAAGCTCAGGGACAGCACTTTGCACTTCTTTATCACCTTCACTACTTAATGAATAAATTTTAAAGCAACCATTTAAAAGTTTCTAAGAAAACAGGGGTTCTCAAAAGGCCTTTCAAGCAAGATGATGAGGAAACTGTGCTGCAATAGCTCCAGCCTGATAACCTGATGGAAATGGCTGTACAACAAAGTACAGAGATCCACAGAGAAAAGGAAGTTCAGCTGGTGATACTGGATCCCCAGAATCTCTGAGCGGGTTCAGAAGGGGTGAATCACTCTTAGTTTTACCCTTGCTCATGCTGCAATTGTTCTGCTCTGTCAGGTGCACTGTGAGAGTCCACCACAGACTGGATTTCTTCCCTTGAGACATAACTTGCCTTTTCCAAGGAAATTTCATGGTTCCTGTGAGATGTTGCAGACACCAGACACCTCAGGTGGGAATTTGCAATATGCTTTTGGTACTCAGTTCCTGACTGTCTGGTTTGGGGTGAGAAAGGTGAGACCAAGTGGTGCCTTTCAGTCTTTAACTTTCTTTCACAAAAGTATGACTTGATTTCCTAGAAAAATCTGGGAATTTGCCATAGGCCAACCTTCAAAGACAGCCACAATGTAGACAGGGACTTGCAGACACCTGCCTTGTTTGCACAGTGCAACGCTGATTAAAAACCACCGTGTAGGATGGTCATGCTAGGAGTTACTCTTGTTTTGCTAGTGATGGGGAACAAAAAAAAGCATTGTGGTAAAAGTGGCTCCATAAATTACGTGCAGCAGAGTTAATGCAGGTGTGCTTTCTTGGCCATGGAGCAGGCAAAGGACTCAAGAAGTGACTCCGAGGCAGGGAAATTTGAGACCAGTGGTGCTGCCTTCAGCAGAAAACTGATTATTTGGAATTAATGTTAATAAATCTAGCTCTCTTTTCCTATACCCGCTCCCCCTTCTCCCAGCCCTGCCCCAGACTCCCTGCACGCTGCTGGCCGATTACAGTATCCAGCACAAAGCAATCCCCTTCCCCTCCCTTTGTGTCACGTATTTCCACTGATACAGAACCTTTGTGCCTCTTGCCTGACATGCCAGGCAGAGCCAGCAATCTTCACTTGGCAGGAATTTCCATGTGAAAGGGATATTTTGAAGAAAGCCTGTGGGCCGGAGCCAAGGTGAAAGCTCCTCACTCTCTCCGGCTGCTTTTCCAGTGTGAAAGTATTGAGCCACTGCCCTCCACACCACTGTTCCCATGGATTTGTCCCAGGTTGGAGCCTGTCATCGTCACAGCAGGAGTAGGAAGAGGGTTTTTCAGTGGGATGGGGATCGCCAACAGCACAGACATTGTTTCTTCACAAAGGAAACAAACTTGAGCCCGAGGTTTTGGCCGGCAACACATCCCTAATGCAAACAGCCCTGGCTCTATTGCTCTGGGAGGGTGACTGGGCCTAGCAGGGAGAGGAATAACCCCAGGCAGGGGCTGACAGCTAAATCCAGGTCACTGAAAATGAGAAGCAAAGCACACATTTTTAACAGCTACCCCCTGAAATGAACTGCCAGGGGGTGAAGCTGGGCAGTTTAGGTTTTGTTTAAATTTTTCAGCTCAAGATTAGGGTGCCCTCCCTGCATCAGAGGCTATTGCAGACCTCAGCAAGATTTCCTGAGCTGCAAACACCCTTGCACGGAGCGAGCACTGCAAAAGAAGGAAGCTTTGTAGGGCCGAGGTTTCAGCGAGAATGAAATGACCCATACTGGTACTGCTGCTCCTTCAACTCGAGCCGTGAGCTGGATTTGGTCCTGCCCACAGCGTCCCCCAGGAGGAGAGGCGGGCACTGGTGTCGGGAATGTCTTCACGCTGCAACTTTACCGCGATCCCCAGCCCTTCGCAGCCACCTCAGCATCCCAGCTCCTCTCTTGGCTTTCATCACAGCGGGCCACGAGCGTCACCCTCAGCTTTCCTGCCGCCTCCCCGGTGTGCCCCACACGAGGCTGTACCCCAGGGAATCCCCATCCAGGAGTTTCCCCCCGACTCTAGGCCACATCGGTGGGGTTTCACTCGGTAAATCTGCCTGGTGCAGCCACCCGCTCCTTGCAGGACCGCAGTGCCTCCCTGCTTTACGTGAAGCGAGGCAGGAGAGGGGGGCAGTGCTCCCGCAGGCTCCGCGATGCTCAACCAGCCCGGCACGGCTTTAGGGGACAGGGACACAGCGCCAGGCGCCGCCGCGCCGGCCCAGGGGCTGGAGCCCGCACGGAAGATGCGCCGGGATCGCTCCCGTGCGGGCGGAGGAGAGCGCCGTATCCACGACTCATCCCGTGGCGCTTGCCTGTGGAGCTCATCCCCTCTGGCCGTGGCACTGGGCGGGCTCTCTTTCCTGTCTTTTCCCCGTCTTTTTCCCGTGGATGCGCGGCGGCCGCGCCGCCACCGCGGGGCAAGAGCTCCGCAGCGCGGCGGCTGCGCGCACTGCGGCCGGAGCGGGGCCGGGGCTCTGCCCGCTCCTCCCGATCCCTCCCGAGGGGAAACTCGCGGCTCTGACCGCGTGAACGGCTCAGGTTTTATGGCTCGGGTCACTAAACCCCGGGTAAGCATCACCCCGAGCGGAGGGGACGGCTCCCTTCTCCATCCCGCTCTGTCTGAGCCAGCCCTCGCTTTTTCATTCCCACTGAAGTTCCTTAGCCCAGCTTCAACGCTACCACCCAAGTTTTGTAGTCCTGCTTGCTTTACTTCAATTGAACTAGAAGACTCTCCTCTAGAGACTCCTGACTGTAAAAGAAATGATTGTCACAAGCGTTCTGCGGACTGTTACTTTTCCTGTCCTCCAAGTGAATGTCTGTCAGTGCTCTGTGCTGGCGCTCAGGAGCTGTGGGTGGCAGAGCACTGGCCCTGAAGGAGTTTCTCAGTTTTCTGTTATGTGTGTCATTTCGAGCTGTCTCCATACTGTCTCCATAACTGTGGGAAAAACAAAAACTTTCCAACATCATGTTTAGTGCTGGAGAGTCAAGGCATTACTTTATGCTGGCCAGGATGCTGCTCTGAACAGGATGTGCAACAGAAATCATTCCTGGGCCTGGGCTATGCAGAGGAAATCATTCCATCACACATCAATTTTATTAGATTTTTTGCATACTTATAGAGTCAAAACTCATAAAAATTCACTGAGTCAATGTTCATTGGCCCCAAGTCACACAGTTCTTAGTATTTGGCTTCTTTTTGGTTATCAATGTCTTTGATGTTAATTAGGTTCTCATTCCTTAGTTCTCTTATCAGGTTTTTCTGGACCAGGTGTCTCCGACCATTCCAGGAGTGTTGTTTGGAGCTGATGGTCATTGATGGTTCTCACCCTTTGTGTTATCTTCTGTGCTACTCCCAGTCTGTTGAGACGTTCAGCTCATCAGGCCTTGAGTGCTGAAACAGTCCTTTAAAAAGAAACTTAAAATTCCCTTCCCCCGAGGCAAAGGCGAATAAAACCCCTGACGAAAGTCATATAAAATATTTTCAACTCGGTATCATTTCCAACACTACCACTTAACACTAAGGGCCTCTTGCTTGTAAGATTTTTCCTTACTGACAGGCTGGAGCACAGAGTATCCCACGTGAAACACTGCTAGTACATCACACACACGGGGGTTTGCGCCGGCATTAAATCTGCCAGGTGGGAAGCATTGTCACAAATGCTCTGCACACCACTCAGGGACTACACATTCCATGGAGAAAGGCAGATTTCCCCACCGTGACCTATTCCTGCTCTGCACCCTGTACCTCCACCCTCAACCCCCAGCCCCTCAGCTCCTCTTGACCCCGGCAGCCCCGGTGATCACAGAGGTCCCCTTATCTCTGTGGTGATCTCTGGAAATGCCTTTTGTCTCCAACAGCTCATCGCCCTGCCCCTCAACTGCTGAGATCAGCTGCTTTCCTACTGGGAAAAAAGAATAAAAAATGAACCCTGGGAATAATGAGGAGTTCTGAGAGCTTTCAAGTCCCAAAAATAAATAAATAAAGAGAAGGAGGAAGGGAGAACTGCATGCTTCTTTTGATTAATTCCCTTTCTTCCCACCCCCAAAGACCATGCAGTAAATAAAGTGAGGTCCAGTCCTGACAGACACAAACCTTGACTGTGTTTATAGATGGTGTGAGTGCCAATATTCCAGCGGGACTGTGCAGAACGAATCTGTCAGGGAATCAGAGCACATGTTACAGAGTGTGAAGGTACATGCTTCACATTAAAAACAAATCCTTCAGAAAGTGCAGAATACCCTAAATCTACATCTGCCACGCTGGTTATTCCTGTTGCGTTCTTAAAATTCATCCTGAACTTTATTTTCCACATCTTGCAAGTGTTAGATCTGCAAAACAGCATTATAAGTGCAGCTGCTATGAAGTTTAGCTCTGAATAGCTATGCAGCTGAATGCTGGCTGGAATTCTGATTTTTACCTCTGAATATTTTCCCGTCTCTTGGAAGCTGCCCAGTTTGAGAAACCATCTCTCCTGCCTATGATCACTGATACCATCACATTTCAAGGTGATGTGAAGGTGCCATTTTTGCACATCTGACTCAAGCCAGCTCTAGCACCACCTTTTCCTAATTGCCTCAATTCCCCAGCACCAACTCCCTGTGCAGCTGCTTTTGCTTCTGTATTGCCATTACTGCGTCCCCAAGAGCCACATTCAGTGCCACTGATGTCATTGAAAACAATGTCAAGGAGCAGAAAGAAGCCCAGTAAATGACTGATTTATTTTTATTTTTTTAATCCTTTGTTGCCATCACCACCTCCTGACAAAGGAAGCAGACTTGAGAAGGGTCTGTGCTGTGCAGCAATTTGCAGCGTAAACTTTGAGCAAGGTCTTTGATCACACTGGAATTCAGTCATCTGTATTACCAGGTAAATACAACACAGAAACCTGCCCAGTTCTGAGACATGGTTTAGTATCAGCTGATGACCCTATTGATTTATTTTGTATTTTTCATAATGAGTTATAGCTACATTATAGAGTTGCCTGCATTGGATTGCAGTTTGATTTTCCAAGTGCCATTTCTCAGACGTGAGGTTTTTATAAAAGCTTTCCTCACAACAAAAGCCACACACTTATCATCTTAACAGAGCAGTTTGTATCTACAGTTCAACAACAAATTAAAACCTTTTTATTTTCATCTACACACCCGTGAGGAGAGGCTGGAGCACAGCAGAACAGCCCAGTGTGCTCCCTCTGATCCCGTTTTTCCTTGGAGGTGGAGAAGAATACTGACTATTTCTCCTCTGCTCCTACACATCAACACTGCTGGAAGCTATCACCTCTCTCTGGCTGGACTTTGCCAATAAAAATAGAATAAAACATTTTAGCTCAGCATTCCTAACTCACAGCTCTTCCTACAGGACTTAGCCTGAAAAATCTGTTTCTTCAGCAAAGAGTTCATCCCCTTCCCATGCTCCAGCTGGAGCTAACACCAGCCAAAGGCATCACCACGACGTTGCCAGGTCCGAGTTGTGTCTCTGCAGACTGTACAATGTCCTGGCACAAAACAAAGCCTCAAAAAAGTGAAAAAAAAAAAATAAAAACAAAACAATCCATGAAAAAAAAACCCCTACCATGCTCCTCCCACATGTTATGGACTCCAAACCTTGGCTCACGTGTCAATTCAAAAGTATGAAAAAAGCCACAGGGAAGGAAGAGCTGGAAAATATTCTTTTCTCTGATTTCTCAAAATCAAGGTCTCAAGTGCTTGCTGGAGATTTTATATGATTGCATGTTCTCCTCATGTGTCTGTCTGTCTGTCACCAGCAGACCAAACTCCCTGGCGCCTGCAGTTCTCCAGGGCTCAGAGCAGAGGGGCCATCCCCTCGCCCTCGGGGAGTCACTGTCCCCTCACAATTATTCTGCCACTTTGTTTCCTTCAGGACATTCAGAGTGACCAACACACTCAACAAGCAACCTGTCCCGGGTGCAAATAGAAAACATCCCTTCTTCTGCTCAGGAATAGGAACAGAGCTTCTTGTTCCATCCCAAATCCTTCCCTCAAGGAAATACAGAGCTAACAGTGCTGTCAGAGATGAATCACCAGCCCCCAGACAAAGGTTTGTGAATAACTTTTTGGGGATGGCACAGAATTAGAAAGAGACCTGATCAATGTGAAATGTTGTTTCAGCTGAGAAGGAGAAGGGACACTTATCTCTGTACATTAAATAGGAGAACAAATGCACACAGGTCAACATTTGCCACAAGCGAGGCAGCAATGCCCAGCACTGATCCAAGAGACAACTTCCCTCCCCTTCTACTCACCTCGGGTTTTGGGATACACAACAGGACTTAAAATGGGAAAAAAAAGAGAAAAAAAAGGAGGAAAGAAGGACCCTAAAAAGCCTGGAATATTCAACCTGGCATTGTTCCTTGAGGATATTTCCTAGTGTGCACTCAGTAGTTGAGAAAACACCAACAAGATATTCTCTCAAGAGCTCAAAACATCTTTACTGGCACCTTAGAAAAATCAAGGAAGTTTGGCAAAGGTCTACCACAACATCCAGTCTCCATAAAACACTTCTCAGAGCATTAACTTGGCCCATTCAACTAAGCAAACTTTAAGCCCATTTGATGCTAAGTTACCCAAAATGCTCCAAGAAGGGGGAATTTTAAGAGGAAGAAAGAGAGAGACACGAAGACAGAAAAGACATAGAAAAGCACATAGGCCACATAGACATTCACAGAATGCAAAATTTGAAATTAAAACATCCTGAATACCATTCTGGAGCACACAATTCTTCAGATAACTTTTACCTGTAGAGATCAAGCTACATCACAAAAAAAGTAGTTACAAACAGAAATCCAGTCCAGCAGCCCTTCACTTTTGACCTGGGATCTGTAGCCATACTTTTCTGGTTTAATTTTACTTCTGTTTAAAATCTAGAGTACTACAAAAAGCGTATCTACAGACAGTAGATCCAGGACTTCCCAGGTTAAAAATAGACATTGAAGGTGTTTTGGTTAAACTTTTTTTGGTTAAACTTTTGTTTAAACAATCACTGGGACTGGGAGAAGGGGAATGACCTTCCAGCAGCACCATTTCCCTTTTGCACACTGAAAATGTTAGGGGTTTTCCAATAAGGACTGTGTTACTATCTTGTGGGGACACTGAAAGCAGAAGGAATCTGTAAGTGAAGTGAGGAGCTCAAAATTTCAAAGTGAAAAGGGTGAAAACTAAAAGATAAAAGAAGTGAAACTAATTTTAAGCCCATTTCCTAATTTGCAATGCTCTAGTTGCTGTGAGCAGATATGGAAACACAAAGTCTTTGATTCTCTCCAGCCCTGCCCAGGATGCAGGAGGCCAGGGGAAGCACACAGGGAGGTAGAACATGTGCCTTCTGATGAAAAGTGCACATTTAGGGCACTCCAAGTGAATCAGACACAAGGAACTGTCCCAGGTAACCCCACCACCTCCATGCAACTGAAACATGGCATAGCTGCTAACTAAACTTACACATTTATAGAATGCTTACGGCTTCCAGGACATGAGAAATCACAGCTGACATCATGCAAGCAAGAGGCAGGACACTTTTGCTCAGCAACTTCCCACATGTGGAGTCACAAGTCCCAGAAACACATTTTAGGATAATCAGACGTTTTTCTCTCTTCCCAGGTCCCGTGGAGGACAGGCTGGGTGGTCTTTTCCACAGGGCTGCAGAGCTGTCTCCTTGTGCCACAGGAGCACTGCAAGGGCTCATCCACACACCAGCTTCTCCCCACGGAGCCCAAAGCCAGATATTTTCCACGGCAGGGTTTAAAAAAACCCTATCCATCATGCTTAGCAGTGTCAGCCTGCTGCCAAAGTTTGTCAGCTATAGCCTGGAAGCATCCAACTTTTTTAGGTTGGAATCCAAGCCCTCTGTTCCATATGTAAGAGCTTTAGGGCAAACACAGTGTTTTGCACTCGAAGTGCAAAATTTCGTGTGGGTGGTTTTCTCCCCGATACAAAAACTCTTAACAGTGTTTGAATTGGAATGTTTTCAAGATGTTAATTTCATGACCTAGTGGTTTTGTTGTCACCACTGACACTGCTGATGTTTCCCAGCCAGCTGTAAGGGGTGGCATCCTGGGCTGAAGCAGGAGCTGCCTTGCCAGTGACAAACCAGCCCTCCTGGGCTCCTACAAAACCTGGCAGATCCATAACACACCCCCAGTCTGGGTCAATCGCATGGGAGACCAACCAGCACTGAAGCTCAGCTCACCCGGGGAGGGATTTGCCCTTCTGTTGCTCTGGAAGCCTTTGTCCTTGCTGTTAACCCCTCCCTGAGCTCCAAACAAACGGTGTGATGTTCTCCTGCCTCCAGCAGAGTCCTTGCCTGCTACATGTGGGGAAAGCAGCTGCTGGAGACAGCTGCAAGGAGACTTTTGTGATTATTACAGGAGCTGCAAAGTCATCTCTGTCGTGGTAGCACTCGGATATTTACCAGTTTTCTGTCACCAACACAAGTTTTAATGTGGAAATGGGTCTGCAGGCAGCCAGGGGAACCCACAGCACCCCAGCCCAGCCACATTCCAAGAGAGAGGCAGCTGCAAGGGGCTGGCAACCCCCTGGAAGATGCAGGAGACACTGCTGGGAGCTCATGGTTTGGTCACTGTCAGGATGCCACAGATGTGACAAAATGGAAAATTGAATCGTAAACTGAAAACATTGAGATCCTTTTAGTGTCATGAGATGGATTTCTAATGGTGGCATTTAAAGAGTTTGTGTCTCATAAGATGATGTTTCTAATTTCAGAGAACAAAAATGACTGCTCATCTGAGCCTTTCAGATGCACATCAGCCAGCAAGTAATTGAAGACAAAGTGGTTTTCTGTAATAAACCTTCATAATGAAGCACCAGAGGAAAATCCTAAAGTTCAACTCAATACATCACGCTAATCTGCAGAATGGGATTTTCCTGCCACTAATCTTGTTAGAGCTGGGGCACTGTACAAATATATCTAAACACATAATTACTGGAGAGATATTAAACGGATCAATTTATTTCAATAAAAAATGCAAACTTTGAGGAGAATTCATTAATACTCAAAATCCAGCCAGGCAATAAATAACACTAATGAACTGAGAGAAAGGAATAGATGAACAAGTACTGACATGATGTCTTACACTTATTGCTGTTAAAGAGGAGCTGACAATTACTCCATTTGAAATATAAATCCTGCAAGGGAAATGCTAGAAAGTGAGTGAAAGACTTGTCAAAAATATGTATGTACATATATATACACACATTTTAAGAAGGCATTAGGATGAAAAGTAATTTAATTTCATCCTAAGGAGGCTGTATTACCATTTTCATCACCCTTAAGCTGTGTTTACATTAGCAAACAGTGCTGTGCAACAGGAGCACGAAACAGCTGTTGCTGAGATGCTGCCAGCGCAGCATCTCTGAACGTGTTGGGGGTTTGCTGCCAGCCAGCTCCAGGGTGGTCCTGCAGCCTGAGTGCTCACAGAGAGCAGGGCACCCTGGCCACAGGGCTGCAGGATCTCCCTTCTGTCCCAAGGGAACTGCAGGGTGAACGCTCTGACTATGGGTGTGGCAGCAAACACAGCACTTTCCCCAAAAGCAGCCTCCTGACTGGCACTAAAGCGTCTCCTGCAGCAGAGGCACTCCCGGCACTTTAAAGAGCTCCCTCCAGGACAAAAGAGCCAGACACAGCAGAGGCCTCAGTGCAACGCTCACCCACACAACCCAAATGACCCACAGACACCCAGGGGAATCTAAAACAGCCTGTTCAGGAAGGGCTGCGAGAGCTTGTCAAGACAGAGCCCAAGAACACGTTTTTCCTTGTGCTTGGGAGGTTTGCAACTTGCCAAGAGGAAAAATCAAAACATTTGCTTTGGTATTTTGGAATTATAACGTGGTATTTAAACAGCACACTTGGGAGTTACCCAGGCTGCTTCAGAAGACACTTGCAGTGATTTTCTACAGGCTCCTGAAACAGAGGGAAGACATTGAGGGGCTGAGGTGTGTCCAGAGGAAGGGACTGGGGGAGAGGTCTGATGTGGACCAGCTGGGGGATCTGGGGTTGTTTAGGCAGAAGGCAGCTCAGGGGGGCATTATCACTCTACAGCCACCCTAAAGGAGGGCGTAGTGAGGTCAGGGAACACGCTCTTTTCCAGGGGAAAAGGACAGGAAGAGAGGAAATGGCCTCAAGCTGTGCCAGGGGAGGCTTAGATTGGATATTGTGAAGAATTTCCTCACTGCAAGGCTGGTCAGGCATTGGAACAGGCTGCTCAGGGAACTGATGGAATTGCCAGCCCTGGAAGTGTCCAACAAAGTGTGGATGTGGCACCTGCAAGTTTTACTCAACCCCACAGTTCTTACGGCAAAGGAGGTGCTGCCACCTCTGCTGGTGGAAGATCCCCAGTTTATTCACTCATTCCTTACCTGAAAGCTGCTCCTGTCCATTATTTGGGACAAGAGACCTCAGCAGCTGAGGAGGAAGCAAGCTCAGATATCCAAGATGAGCCTGTTTTGTTAAATCGCAGTCAGGTTATTAAAATCACCATTTCCTTTCAATAGTCTTATGTGGAAAATGTTGGCAAGGTACCCAAACCTCATCTAGATGAGCAACTCAGGCTTTTAGTGGTTATAAAATAAGTGATTTATGGCAGCATGTACAACATGATGTTATTTCCCTTGCAATTTATGCTCTCAGAGGGCAGAGAAGAGGAATTACACATCCCCTGCTCCTTCCAGCAGATGTCTCTCTGCACAAACACCACTTTCACAAAAATCTCTGCTTTGTTCTAACCCATATCTCTAAAGACTTCCTGTAAGGGCGATTACTACTGGCAACAAGGCAAATAAATGTTGTATTTTTGTCATTTCTTTAAGTTTATGCTGGAAAGATAGGAGGTTTCTTAGTTTCCCTTCTTCTGAGGGATCCCCTTCAAGCTTTCCTTTAGATCAAGGCAAGGGGGACCCTGGCATTTGCAGGGCATTTTGTTGCCAGCAAGGAGTGGGATAAAGCAGCCTGCTCTGCACGGTCTCCTCAGCTGTGCAGCTCCAGGCAAGCGATCAATCTGCCACCAGATGTCACCCAGAGGCCACTCCTGTCACCTGCTGAGGCTCCAGCAAGGCCCTGCACTTCCTGCAGGCAGCAGGGATGGTCACAGCACTGTCATCACTCCTCCAGTTACACCCACATTTAACTTCACATTCCTACTCCGTACCCTGGAAAAAAAGGAAACTTTCAAGCCACAGGGAGTCTTCAGAATGCTTTGAAAACTGAAGTCCACTGCATGAGCTAAAAGCAAAACGCCATGGTTGTTGATATCTTTACTGGAGGCCTGTGTTTCTCCTTTTACAGAATTTTATCACCTTGCAGAGTTTACCCTTATCTAACTCTTAGGGGAAAAAGAACAAGCTACTGAGACAGATAATGGATTGCAAGAAAACAGCAAGCAAGGCAGAAAGAGCAGAAGCACCTTGTGACAAGGGAACATGAATGATTTCCTGTCATAATAAAGACAATTAGAACAGGAAAAAAAACAGCAGAACAAAAAATGATAAAGTCTAAACAGATGAAGACTATTAGACACCTTTTACAAGTTCCTGAATAGACTTAAAACCTTCGTTTCATGGGGAGCATCCAAAGAAAGGACAGAAGGACATCATTTCCACTGTTTAACGCTCAGAAAGTTCCACATGCTTTGCTACACATCAGAATTTTGCTTTTTATCGACTTACCAGGGACAGACCTAGAAAGCACAAATTCAGCATTGCAGCTCCAGTGGTAGTGACAGACATCAGAAACTGTTATTGAAAATACTTGTTGTGATAGGAAACAGGGGGAAATGGATGATAACAGTTTTGAAGAGATTTTACTTAATTTTTTCAATCTCCTAAATACAACTAAAATGTCTGGTGCTTCCAAGGGTAAATCAACAATTAATCACTTCCAGCTCTGAACAGCAGCATCTAAAAAGAGGAACGAAACTACTCCTGTAAATATTTCAGCTTTTTGTAACTTGCCCAGCCCCATTTAAACAAGTCCAGAAACAATTTCAGCTCCATTTTGAACAAATCCTAACTTTTCCCTTAAAGTCAAGGTTAAGCTAAAAGTACCTTCTCAAAAGTGCCCACAGTTAATGTTTTTCTACTCTTGAAAAACTCTGCCTGTGACAATGATTTGAAAATTAAATTTGGAACTCTCAGTAAGGATATTTATTCTAAACAACAGAAAAATAAGAAACCAGCTGTTTATTGAGAAAGAACACCCCAATACAGTATCTGAACTTTTGCTTAAAAATTACTTTAAGGGGAAAGCAACATTCAGACTGTTCATAAAAATCAGTTCTGTGCATACCTGAACCTTCTTGTTTCCTCTCACCCAGACACACTTCACCATGACAAACCTGGAAACAGTTCTTTTGGTTCTGTTAGGCTAAGGGGAATGTTTATGTTTTCAGAACTTTAAACAGTGAAGCCAGAAAATTAAAACAAAACTCCCACACAATCCAAACAAGATGCAGGGAAAAGAAGTTTTCACCTCATTTCACCTCTGATGTCCTATAAATAAATAGAGTAAAAAAATCAAGTTTTACACTGGCAATAATTTCAGTTATTAAGCAGCAGCTTTCTTAGCATGACCTATCATTGTACCACCCAGTGGTAACAAATGGACTTTCAGTACGTGTAATAAAGCAGCTCAGAGTAAACAAAATACTTATTTTGAGAAAACATACAAAAATCATAACTATTATATTAAGAACTCTGTTGTAACTATATACAAAATAACTATGAGAGCATTTGGTTCATACAGTGCTGCTGCAAGTTTTGCAATCAAGTTCTTGATCCAAGATAGTCAGTGCTAGAAATGGGCAGATCATCTCAAGCTTGGCTGCTTGGAGACACAGACAGAACCATTTGTGTGTATTCACGACAAAGCTGGAACCATAAGGTAAAAAGACAGGAAGGAATTAATGCAAGGAAGTTAAAAAAATACATCAGCCATGCCAAGTTCCCTGCACTGTCCCATTAAACCACGTTTAGAACACCCACAGCAGCTTGCCTCCATTCACAGTGTTTTGTTTTGGGTTTTCTATTGGTTTGCCTGGGACTCAGATGTCCAATTTAAACACTTACTCCTCTCAAATATCACAAGCCAAATGCAATGACTTCCTGCTACAGCTCAGGTAAGAGTTTCAACTGGTGTCCTGAAGAGAATTTGCAGTTTGTGAACCCCTCTCTACACACTGCTGCCAATCCATATTTAGATGTAACCACGAATAACCAAACTCCACTCTAATGACAGTACAAAACCTGAAGGAATACCCATGAGATATATGTTAGGTCTTGGAAAGTGCCCACAAGCTGTGTTAACATCCTGTATCTCAGCTTGCCACTCAGCAAATCTTACTCTAAGAAGAGAAAGGGTATGGCAGCAACAACCCAGCCCCTCACCCAGCTGTGACAAAATGCTCAAAACTTCGGAGGCTCAAACACTCTTAGCTCATTCCCATCGTAGAACTCTCTCAGTTGGTTTGACTCATATTTTATGGAAGGTTCCTCAATTTGCATCCCGGGCTCCAGAGCGTTTTGTCCCACTATTTTAAGGTTCACCAGTTTTATTTTCCAGGTGTTGTTCCTCACGGGGCAGCTGATGAGCCCGAAGATTTGCTCAAAGACACCCAGGCAGGCGTTGTCCCTGTGCACTGTGCCAGCCACCGCCACCAGCACCAGTCCATGAGGGGACATGGCACACTTCAGGCCACTGGAATGCAAATTTGGGTTGAAGAGGAGACACTCCTCTTTCACCAAGGACAGCAGGCGCAGGCTCACCATGTCTGCACCCACATACTGTTCCACGTTTTTCTCCAGAGTGCTGTAACAGAACTTCAGTTTGGCATCCTCCCAGAAATGCTGTGGTCCCCACGTCTCTTCAGATTTTACTCCCAAAGGGTGTTGAGAGTTCAGGAGTTCAAAGTACCACTGGCAGAATTCTCCTCCTAGACCACCAACATCATCCTGTGGTGACTTCTGTCCGTTTCCATGACTCTGCAGTCAACCAAATTTTTTTCTTAGAACCGTTTAGCAAGATTATCACTTAGAAAAGCATCAAATCATGCACATACTTATATTAAACCTTTTAAGTGTTCTGACCCAGAGTGCCTGAAGAGAAACGCCAAAGTAAAATCTCACTTATTTTTACAAACATGATTATCTAATGCAGAGAATCAGGACAGGATCCTTGAATTATACCTAGAAAGTGCTCCAGTGTCTTGGGCTCTTTACACACAAAGAGGAAAATCCTAGTTCTACTGGAAAAAGGCAGGGGAAGGATGTAAAGTGACATTTTTTGGAGCTAAACATACCGTTACTTTGTAGGACTTCTCAGTATTTACGACTTGACAGTGAGACTTTTTTTAGAAGTAAATCAAATGTCAAGTTTGCTAACACTAAAGTCTAGTAAGTATTAAATTGTGTTATAAGCATTAAGTAATTAAGTGTGAAAAGTTTGGAGAATTCTGTATAGAAATGCTGTATTTGCTTCACCACAAGCTGAAATAAATTTCCAATTCTGTTACATAATTTCAGGTTTCCCATTTCTTCAAAGTGAAGAAAGAATAGACAAGAATTAAGAGAAAACAAATTCAAAGAAAGGTGCATGTCAAATAAATCAACTGACTTTCTTTTAAATTTATGAATGTGTTTTAACTACTTAATTTATGTGCTGTCAACCACAGAACTTTGCAAAGAGAAACCTTTTCTTTTCTCGAATTACGCACAATTATGTTTTGAAAACAATCCTCAGCTAAATCCTGACTGACATCAGTTAATCCCTGAGTGAAAGCTCAGTGCAATAGGTGCTCAACAGGGACAGAGCTCTCACAGCCCAGGAGGTGGGGCTGCTGCCCATGAGGGCTCTCAACTACAGCACGGTGGCCAATTAGAACCACAAATAAACCCCTTAAAGTTCATTACACCACGAGGATTTGCTAAATGGCAAAGATTTTGACTTCAAAATAACCTGTTATTGCCAAAACGCATTTCTTATGCTGCATTAAGCATTATAAATACCAAGGGAAAACAAATGGCACCAACCTGGCACTGCTGGAAACTGCACATTTTATCAACATATAAACTCACTAAAATCTGGCAGGACTTCTGTGCCATTCGTTCTGTTTTCAGTTGTCCCTAAAGCCACAAAACTATTTGTGAATGTCTTCTATTTTAGTTTATAGGACAATTTAAAAATTCCAAGCATGGAGAAGACCCCACACATCAGAGGTTCAAATACTGCGGCAAACAGAGCAGAGACCTTCAGACGCTGCAATTTAAAAACCAACCAAACAAATCCAAGTGAAATCAAGGAAGAGTTAAAAATATTTGGGACCTTCCTACGGGTGCAGAGCCACATTTGCAGCGGTCACCCCCCTGAGGATGCCCAGCAGCAGCGCTCACCTGTGCAGGAGGTCTCCCGTGCCCCGGCTGCCCGGCCCAGAGCTGCCTCACACGCTCGATGAGGAGGTGCTTCTCCGAGGACGGGGGCACTGCAACCCCCTGCGCCGCCAAGTACTTAAAGATGATTTCTCTGTAGACCTTCCTGCGCCTCAGGAGCTCTTCCACGTTCGTGCTGTACACCAGGATGGCATGGATGGCCTCTGCAGAGACAGAAACTGAAGTTACAGGTACCGTCTTTCATGGTAAAACCCCAAACCTAAGCCACTTCTTAAACTCCTGACCTCCAAACACAGCACAAGACAAGGTGACAGGACATGAAGAGACTGAAAGTTTGTCTGTAAACTGAAATCTGGCCTCATCATAGCACACAATACACCCACAGGCTTGCAATTATGCTTCTTGGACAAGAACTCTGGTGAAGTGTTTCAGCAATGCACAGTAGTTTGTGAAAGTGAGGTTCCACCTCCTTCCTGAAGCCTGCTAGAAATGGAATTAAATCTGTTTTATTTCCACACTAATGCGATTACAACTCCCGTGTTCATAAGAAAATGCATCCTGGCACAACAACAGTGCATTGAATGGCAACAATGAACAAAATTCAGCTACGAGGCTCTGTGGCAGAATGAGGAAACATGACAAACTTAAATTCACTTTTAAAGCACTCACAGCAGACAGTTCCCTCCTGAACTGAGACTAGTACCTAACACTGGACCTATAAAAACCCCAAATCTAACCAGAAACTAACTGCTAAAATAAAAGACAAAAAACCTTTTAATACAACCTGCAAACACTGCAAAAAGTAGGGGAAAAAGGTAAGGGAAAAAAGAAAACTACAGGCAAAAGACTTTTTAAAGAAATGCGTTGGGCAAGTATTACAGGATTTAGTTACATCACATGAAACATACTCAAGGCTTTAGAATGAGCATACATCACGGCAACAAACCCAGTAGCCGCATGAAACTCACATAAAATAGTTAAATCTTATGAAACAAAACTCAACAAAGTGATGGGGCACGGTCACAACTGGAAGCGTCCTGCAAAAAAAGCAAGTTCAAGGCAGATTCGTATTTTACCCTTTCAAAACCTGAAAGCAAACGTGACTGACGCCCACAGCGAGAGACTCTTGAGCTTTCAATACTTTTAACCACTAAGGGCACAGCCGTGCAGGCAGCTCACTGCAGGGGTCTGAGAGGAAAAAGATGCCGCAGAGCTGAAGATCTGCTTGCTACCAGCCCGTCGCCACCGCGACTTCCTCGGCCTCAACAACCCCCAGCTCCGGGCAGCCAAGCCCCGGAGCTGCCGGGCAGTCAGGAGAAGGCTCCCGGCAGCGATGCCCGCCCGGCCGAGCCCTGCGAGCCCCGGCCCGCCGCGGCCGCCGCGCCCGGGGAAGCGAACGCGGGGCTCGGGGCGGGCCCGGCCCCGCTCGCAGGCCCCGGCCGGCGCTGCCCGCGCACCTTGGCGGCTCTCCGGGTGCACCAGGCGGTTGGTGACGGTGTCGGTGAGCGCCAGCAGCTCGTCGGTGTGCAGGAGCTCCAGCAGGTCCCGGCAGCCCGCCCGCTCCCGCTCGCTCAGCCCCGGGCCCGCCATGACCGCCCCGCGCCGTGCAGCGCCGGGCGCCGGCTGGAAAGAGCGGCGGGCAGCGAGGTTCCGCAGCACAGACGGCCCGGGGAGCGCAGCCGCGGCCGCAAGGAGGCAGGCTGCGGTGTGCAGGGTGTTAGACACGGCGAGAGCTTGGACTGAGGGGAGCCTGCCCTTCCTGGAGCTGTGCTGAGCTCTGGGGAGATGCTGGGGAGCGGCGCCACGGAAAGGGATGCGTGGCCATGGATAGGAGCCAGCAGTGCCCGGGACGCGGGGGCGACATCCCTGTCCTGGGGACATCAGGGACAACATGGCCAGCCAGGGGTGACATCCCTGTCCTGGGGACATCAGGGACAACATGGCCAGCCAGGGGTGACATCCCTGTCCTGGGGACATCAGGGACAACATGGCCAGCCAGGGGTGACATCCCTGTCCTGGGGACATCAGGGACAGCATGGCCAGCCAGGGGTGACATCCCTGTCCTGGGGACATCAGGGACAACATGGCCAGCCAGGGGTGACATCCCTGTCCTGGGGACATCAGGGACAACATGGCCAGCCAGGGATGACATCCCTGTCCTGGGGACATCAGGGACAGCAAGGCCAGCCAGGGGTGACATCCCTGTCCTGGGGACATCAGGGAGAGCATGGCCAGCCAGGGGTGACATCCCTGTCCTGGGGACATCAGGGAGAGCATGGCCAGCCAGGGGTGACATCCCTGTCCTGGGGACATCAGGGAGAGCATGGCCAGCCAGGGGTGACATCCCTGTCCTGGGGACATCAGGGAGAGCATGGCCAGCCAGGACAGTGAGGGGGTTGTCCCGCTGTGCTCTGGGCTGGGGCAGCTTTGGGCACCACCCTGTCAGAAGGTTATCAAGCCCCTGAGAGTGTCCAAGGGAGGGCAACAAAGATGGGGAAGGGCCTTGAGGAGAAGCCCTATGAGAGGGCCTTGGTCTCTTCAGAGGGACAAGAGGAGGCCTTGCTGCTGTTACAACATCCTCCTGAGGAGAGGAGGGGGACAGGCACTGATCTCTCTGCGGTGACAGTGACAGGGCCCCAGGGAATGACCTGAAGTGTCAGGGAAGGTTTAGGGTGGCTATTAGAAAAAGGTTCTTCTGCCCAGCACCAGGCTGGCTAAGTTAAAGCAGCATCTTGGCAATGCTCTTAGCACAGGGTGTGACTCTCAGGGGGTCCTGTGCAGGGCCAGGAATTGGACTCTATGACCCTTTGTGGGTCCCATCCACATAAGGGTAGTCTCTAATTTCTATGATAGTCTCTGATATAATTCTATGATTTCTACCACTGCTCACCTCATCTGGACCAAGCCCTCTCTGAAGGCCTGAGCTGCAGCCCCTGTGGGCAGCAGCAAGTCATCCACTTGTGACTGAGGCAAGAACTGCACGTTCCCAAGCGACGCACAGCCCCAGGACTGGGGAATCCAACAGCACAGCACCTGTTCAAGGAAACAAAGTCCTATGAGCTAAAGATGCTTTTTTGTACTAAATGCAAACTGTCAACCTCGTGTTGCTCTTCCACTTTGGCACTATTTTCTCTGTCAGGGGAAGAGCAGCCAGTGATGGACAGTTCATGAAAGAGAGAAAAGAGGAAAGATGAACAGAAAAAGGGAATAGAAGGCAGCAGAAGCTTCAGCTGAGCTATGCATCAGAAGCTAGGGGCCAAGAAAAAGCTGCAACAAGTGCTTGAAAAAACCAACAGTCTCCACCACCCCATGCTTAAGGAGACCATCTTTTTGTGTTAAAGCTGCCTGTGATATCAAACCCAGGAAGACCCAGATCCTGTAAAGACACACAGAAGAGTCAGGTTCAAATTACTGATGATGCTTTTGCACAAATAGCTGAACTCATCATTATGGTGGGCTGTGTTCAGAGCTGTAACAAGGAATGCCTGCCCTCGAGATCTGGTAAACCCACAACAGAACACTGATGGGAACAGAGAACACACCCCTTACCTCTGTATTTTAGATGATTGTTTCCTCTTTGAGATCTAAAAAAAGTCCATGCAGAGCTCCCAGGTTGATCAGAAGGAAAACCAACACACATTCAGCTGAGTAAGAGCTGTTCTCTTGAGCTGCAGCAATGAATTCCATATAAGCCAGAAACAAAATTTGCCCATGAATTTTAAGTTTAACATTCAGATAAAAATTCAGTCAGGAAGTATCTGGAAAATTTTAACATAATAATGCTTATTGTCTGCTATGCCAAACTTCCCCTCACTTCTACATTGATTTAATATTCTTCATTAGTATCAATCCTGCAAACTACAATTTAGACAATGCATCTGAGAAATTTAAATTACCTTTGCTTCATTTTGCTTGTTTCAATAAACCTTTTGGATTTCCAGCCTTCAGGGAATACCTATCCAAATCTTCTGGAATTCAGGGGAAAAAAACAATCAGCCATCAAGATGCCATTTTGAAAATTAGATTGAGATGTTTGCTGTGTTTTCAGTAAGAAATGAGGGGGTGAGAGGGCAAGGGAGGGGCAGGTTGCCTCAGAATGGTTACCCTTCCATTAATCCTTAGAGAGGAAAAGTACACTGGCATCAGGGAGAATGGAGAGACTTTTCAATATCCAGGACTGATGTCTCCCCACAGCTCTTTTCTTGTTCTAAACCAAGACCAGCCCTTTCAGCAGGATTTATAATTATTTATAATATATTTATATATAATTTTACTTTGTAAGTGCTTCCCCTTTGGAGGTGATGGGGGTGGAAAGGGGATAATTTCAGAAGTAGGTTTTATTTTTCTCTCTTTCTCATAACTCGGAATTCCCTTTACAGTTTTTACTCAAACTTTTAATTGACTTGAGCATTGAGCAGGAACTGGCATTCCCAAACGGGAAGAAACAGGAAAATTATTAGACTATATAAACCAAAAGGTGGACAGTATTCTTGTAACAATAAATTGCTGTCATAATTCAAGGCATTACTAGAAGGGCTTTTGTTGTATTTCTCTCCTGTCCATCTGAGGAGGGGCAAAAAAGTTGACATTTGGTGTTAATATATTTAACAATGAATTTATAAAATGGCCATTTCGATAAATATTTTTGGTGGCAAAAGGTACCTGAGGCCCCTTACCCTTATATCCATGCTTAACTTCCCCAGGCAAGGACCTTGTCAAAATTGTCCAAAGTAGAAAATAAAGATAAGTTTCAAGTTATACACACACAAAAAATTACCATCCAAAATTTTCTAGAAGACAATCAGAAATCTGCAGTCAAACAACCCTAGGAAATTACAGGGCTGTGAATAATAAATCTGAATTATCCAGTAATTTCAGATGGCATTATTGAACTTTCAGAAGCCAAAGAAAAAAGCAGCTACAATGTCTTTCTGTCTGAACCAACCAGAAGCAGAGATATTGTAAAACAGCTGCACCCAGACTTGTCTGTGGTCCCAAATTTGGATTTTGAGCCCTAGGAATTAACTGCTGGCCCATGTTGAAGCTTGGTCTGTTCAAATCCAAATATCCACACACCTGGAACATCGAGACCTGGCACCTTCACACAGGTGCCACACAACCATCACGTACCAAACATAACACAGTGGCTCTGAACATCACAGCACCATTTCCAGAGTGACTCTCCAAAAGACAAGCTCAGTTTCTATCAACAACAAAGACAATGTTTTATTGAACAAATCTATGTACAGTACAAAAGGTTTTTAAAATGAAACACTACTGTAGATTTATTGCAGTTTGATGGCTCAGTTTTAATTTGTACTCTTATATAAAATGCAAAGTAAAATAATTTAACATTCAACAAGGAAGCACAAATTTCCTTTCTTGCTGAACCTGTAACAGCTTTTACAAATTAAGAGTCCCAAAATGCATACACTGCATTTAATCAGAAAGGTGTTATACAGTACCAAATAAATTAAGAAAATAGTAACACTACCACCCCCTTTGGGTCTTTTGTCCATAGCACTGGTGTTAAACAATAAAAGAAATGAGTACAGCTGAACCTTCCGTGTGATATTAAAATCACAAAGTTTAATGTTATAAATTATCCAAACTATACAATTCATATAATTTTAATGAATATGGCTAAATAACCAAAGTACCAGTGACCTTGCCCCACAGACATGACCACTTGCCACCTACTTTCAGTATTCCTTTTTTTGTGAAAGGTGCCTACACCAAGCGGCAGCTTTTTGAAATTAGAAATTACATGACCTTTACAGAGAAATACGATGGGGTTAGAGGAGAACACTCTTAAAAGCAAAGTTCAAATCCAACCGGAGGAATGTTATTAAATACAATTATGAGCACTGAATTGCACCAACTTGGATCCACAAGGCTCCTAAGCTCATGTATAACTTCAGGCAGCTTTAGGGCAGCTGGAGGCTTACATTACACACGTACTTCAGGATTTCTTCAATCAAAGTGATACATCCTCAAGGGTTTCCAATTATATCACACAATGCTTAATGCCTGGGGAAAAAAAATCAACCAAAAAACCTCCAACTTTTGAGACTTGTAACCTGTTCTCAGCCTTAGAAGTTGCAGGCTTAGTATGGGCTATTATCTTGAGTATTACTCAAGATAATAAAGACTCCTTAAAAAGCATGGAGAATTATTCCACACATGATCCAAGTGTCTTTTTGCCTCTGATTCAAGTTGCTTAATACTGCAACTATCTGAGAATAACAACAGGTATCAGAGAGTAGCTCAGAGAAAATGCAATGACTTTTGAAGTGAAAATAATTATTTTAGAATGTTACCACCCACTTGCTACTTTAAGTCAATTTAACAGATTCCTGATAATTGTTAGGTGATCCTCATCTTCACCTAGGTAAGAATTTATATTTCCTGTTCTCCAGAGTGTACACACTGAATACATGAGAGAAACAAATGGTGGTGTCCCAGAAAAGCATTTTTTGAACAAAAAATTACTTTAATGCAGGTACAAAAAATTATGGTCACAGTTTATGCATGTACACAGATGCATTTATCTATACACTTAAACCAAAGATAATACAAATCTCAATCATGTTTTTAAAGCATCTTCAAACATATGGAGCTCCAGGGAAAAGGCAAAAAAGCACCAAAGATTAAAAGGTACATTAAAAACATTTTACACAAACATCTTTCTTGTATCTTTGTTGACTCGGGTTTTAGATTTTCAGAACTGTAATACTTAAAATGAACCTTTTTTTTTCCCCCCAAATATATTTAAGCAATGTCAAGCAAAGAAGGGGGAGCCTGGGCACATTCAACACAGTACCCAGGTCCTTAAAAATTAGTTGGTATCTTGAAAGTAAAAAATGTGAAAGTGCATTTGTCTGATAAGGACCCTATTAACTTTATGTTTAAAACTTTTAATGTATTTATACATGTAAACCTATGTATAGTGTGTATATACGTATATATAATGAATGATGCAGTTAAATCAGGCTTTTTGCAACTGCAAAAAAATTCTTTGGTGCCTCAAAGATAATACAAATCTCCGGAAGTGGGCCATAACTGGGATTCATGTAATGCACACATACCTGTGATCATAATTTTATAACCTTCTATGTTAATCCAACTCAAAGTTAAGGCAAAACTCTTCTAGAACTCAACAGCATGATTTTGAAATTGCATTCTTTTTACCTTGCAGGAAGGGGAAAAAAAGCAGAATTAACGCAAATTTCTGTTTACTTCCACAGAGGATTATTAACAGAGGCATTAGTTTGAGTTTGTGTTCCAGACCTACTTCACTGCCAATCTTACAGAGAAACCCTTGGGTCTGCAAGTGTGAGCCACTGCTACAATGAACAGGGGGTTTTATGCACCCCCTGATTTTTCAGACGTGAATTTTCACCCACCTGTTGATTTAAGCCCTGCGCACACTGTGACAAACTCTTCAGTGACAGCTGAGCAGAGCAGTTGCTCTGTGCTGTCCTACATTTCTGGAATGACTCAACATCAGTTTTCACCCCTGTGCCTCCCCTGCCTGCAATCCCACTACAATTTTCATAGAACAGGATCCCAAATAAAAAAATATATGTGGCAAGACAGTGTGAGATAAATTAGAGGACAAATTAGCACAGTAATTGGACAACGTGCATGTTTGCCACACCTCTGCCTTAGGGTAGGAAGACCAACAATTACAAGGGCATCTTTTTGGTTTCAAAATCCTCTATATTTCAGTTTACCATATAGAATTGAAGGACTCCTATTTCCTGTCTTCACACTGTGGTTGTTTCTGTGAACAATGAATTGTGAATAAAGTGCTTAACATTTAAGTAACTCCTTCATCAGCCTCTGGGAAAGGCTCTCCTTTTAAGGGGTGCTACTAAATAGAACTGCAATGTGCCTTCAGGACTGAGGATCCCTCTTTTCTCCTTCCTAGACAGTAAATAGTGACAACACTGAGTTGTGGCCCACCACCATTAAGCAACACCACAGATGTGAAACAGGTTCTTCCTGACCTTTTGGTTCACCCCAGCCTGATGTGCTGTGCTTTTGTTTGCCTTCTCAAGTTCTTGCCAGTCCTACCAACAGCTGAGGGACCTCTGTATTTGCAGAATATTGGTTTAACTCTGCTTTGCAATGCAAGCTTAACCCTCCCAGCATTCTGGATTTGCTTCCATCAGCTGCTGTAAATTTCCACACAATCTACCACTTGTGTTGGTCTTCCCACACCTACAGCAGATGTTTTACAGGACACTTTTACCTCAGCCTTGGAAAGGGCTTCTCTTGCATGCCTCTGATTTCCACCTTGTGCAAATCTCACACAATACCACATCAACTCACTTTTTCCTGCTTGTTCTGTATTTCAAGTTTTTGGCTATTCCAGCTTCCCATCTAGCTCAAGATTTCCTTCCACATTCCTCTTTGGATTCTGAGTAGAAGTTTATGAAACAAGCTCCATGCTTTTGAGCACATAATGGACTCACACATTCAAACTTGGAAAAAAAAAAAGAATGCATGGATTCTTTATGCATCCACAAGGTGACTGTAACACCTCCTTGAATGATTCCTTCTCAGCTGTGTGGACAGATACCCATTAACCACATCAACGAAAGCAGCTTTCAGAACTGGCTGGTTGGATTTCCACAAGGCAATGAACACCTCTGCTTCCTCTGCCTGCTCACCTCTATGCCTCATTGTCCTTCAACTTTCATGCTAGAAAAGCTGTGCCATTAAGCTTCAATCATACATTTGGAATGAACATGGCTTTTTTGGATAACTGGTACTTTGGGGGTTTTGTAGCAACTTTTCTGGACTCAAGACCTGCAGAGCTCCTATTACTCCTCTGTGAGTTTTGTCTAGAAAATGTGCTTTGTCTTTTCAAGGTCATGTTTTTCTAGAGGAATTTGAGACTGCTTCATGATTAAGGCCAACAGGGAAACAAACGGATGCTGCTTCACGTAGTGTTTCCTTACACCACTCCTCATCTGATACTTTCCTCTACAACACTGAATCAGGCACCTGTAAAACACAAAAGATCAGAATGTAAATCATTCCTTAATCTAGAACACTGCTCATGTTTTTCACCATGTTTAGTTTCAAACATGCAAGGAAAGACAGATTGATTGAATTACCCCATTCTGTTTTATCAGAAGTCTTTTCCATTCGTTTGCTACAAATTCTCACCACCTCTTTCTTGTTCTGAACAGCATGCCCAATTTCAACTCCCAATTTAGCAGAGTACTGTGATTTAGTTAGTGTCTGTCTTGCATATTCCTGTTTTCAAAGACCATTTTCTGATTGCTACTGACCGCCAAAGAAACCAACACAGAAGGACTGCAGGACTTACTTTCATCATCTGAATCGAATCCAAAGAGCGTCTGACACTTCTTTTGTGCAAGGTGAGCCTCAAGTGCTTCTGAATTACAGTAGATGGTCAAGCAGTTGCCACATCTGAATCTTTCCGTTGATTTGCTACAAATTTTGTCTTGTTCAGAATAAGCATCTACTTCATCAGCCAAAAGTTTTCTCCGTTTTGGCATGCTAATGTAACGTTCATCAAGGTAACTCGGAGGCAATGGTCTCACGTAGGGTTTTGTTAAGATGACACCGTATGAAGTAGTCTCTGTTGTCTGATTTGGTTTAGAAGGTACTTGTGAGGCCACAGGAGCATTATTTTGTGGTGCATCGTGACAATTCTGTAAAACTGGTAACACTGACCCATTTTCTGTCCTTGTTTCATCTGCTACTCTGTCCAAAGGTATCTGGGCTGCCTTGGATGATGCCTGATCTGGGTCACTGTGCCCATTCACCAGTTGGTCACTAACAACATTACAGTTTTCAGGATTTGGCTGTAACACAGGTGTCTTTTGGTCTACTGAACTTAAAACTGGAGCACTACCCTCAGATGAGCTTTCATTTCCATTGTGAATTACATTATTTGCTTTCTTCTCCACACTTTGAATATATGTCTTTGGTTCTGCAGAATCCTTCCTTGACTTCCAGGTTGGAATTGGTAAATCCACAGTTTCTTTTTCATTAACGGATTCATCATCATCTTGGTAACTACAGAGTTCTGACGGATCATCTGAGGAATCTTTTTCACTTGCATCTTCTGAACATTCTGGGGTTTTATTTAAATAATGCTGAGCCTCGTGTTCATACAGCAAAGGGAGCTCCTCAAATAGCTCACAGCAGTTTGAGAAATTGCACTGAGCTTTAAACACACTGTGACTTTTTGTGTGTTCTGCAAGCTCAGTCGACAGTTTAAACCTCTGATTACAATTAAAGTGTAAACAAAAGTAAACATTTGGATACACGTGTCTCTTCAGGTGGTCTACAAAATGTTGGGAATCAGCAAATTTCCTCTGGCAGAACCGGCATTTTCCTTTATTCCATTTCATTATATGCTGCTGCACCTTCAGATCAGTTGGATGAGTTTTTCTGGCATGTTTGTTGAGGAATCTTATTTTTTTGAACACTCTAGCACAACCATTAGCAGGGCACTTGAAGGTTCCTTCCTCATCCAAAGCATCAATGTCTTTTTGAGGGCAAAACACTCCATTCACTTTATGCAGAATGGGTGACTCTTTACTGGAGCTCTCATCATCCTCAGGCAAACTCTCTGTACTTAAAGCATCAGGAACATTATTAAAACAGCTGTCACTGCTGTTTTCAGTAGCATCATCCTGGTCACTTAGGTGGTTTTCCACTGCATCTGTAACTTGTTTTGCATTCTCAACCTCCTCTTGGACCTGATCAGAACTGGGAGCTACTGTAGCCTCTGGTTCAGTGTCTTTGGAACTCTCAGAATTCCCGTTCTCAAGAGACACAGAAACACCAGAACATTGCACTTCATGAAGAGCAGGAGCCTCCTGCCCAGCCTCAAGAGCTGCAGCGAGATGTTGCCTTTCTATCTTCCTGACATGATTCCTTAAGTGCTTCAGCATGAGTCCCTTCTGCCTGAACTTCCTGGTGCAGAGCACACAGGAGAAGCTGCCCTTTTTTTGGTGAGCTTGTGCGTGTTTCACTATGTGATCCCCAAGGAACTCCTTGTCGCAGATCACACAGCGGTGCCGTGGTTCAGTCTGATCCAACGTTTTGGGTGCCTCAAGAGTCTGGTGGTTCTTTCTGGCACTCCCTTTGGAGCGGGCTCCAGAGCAGTTCCCAGGGTCAAGCTCCCCATTACTGACATTTGTTAAGCAGCCTCGTTCCTCACCCAGAGCCCTGTACTCTGCTGTTTTCTCTGTGCTTGCAGGAGAGTTTTCCAGTGTACTTTCACTCAAGCCATCCAAGGCTTTATCCCCCAATAACGCTAAACAATTCTGCTTGATCATCAAGAAATTCCAGAACTCGGGGTCGAAAAACAATCCTTTCTTCAGGATGGGCAGCAGCTCAAACCGCACGCGGTTCTGAACAGAACTAGTGCACTCATTGTACTCCTCATCTGCACATTTGTACAAGTGTTCAACAGTGTAGTAAGATTCCAAGGTGCGCTCCAGGAAAAAGATGGAGAGAGCACAAATTCTGAGGATCTCCAAGTCGTTTGGCAGAAAATGAGCGATTGCTTTATAAATAAGACTTTTCATGTTGGGATCTTCACGGAGGTCCAGCTGTAGGGCACATCCACAGATCTCAACACAGATCTGAAGGCCGTCTTCACCAACCTGCAGGAAGGAAATCATAGTGTGCATAAACCATTCCCAAACATGCCATGTATTTATAGTCATCTATTGGAAAAAGGGAGTTCGGAAAGCATCCCCCTACTGAACCTCACCCAAGGGCATGAACATTTTAAAATGTTGCTCACACAAGGCTATAAATACAGACACAAAAATGGTTTGCACTGAAAGCTGTACAGCTACAAACCTTCAGCGCTGCCCCATGCACTTCTGTAGTTCAAGACAATTATTTGGGGACATCAACCAAAACTGCAAGAGATCATAGCTGACCTATCAGTATCTTCTGCCTGCCTCTTCATTGCCCAGGCTGTTTCACACTATAATTGGACAGTTCCCCTATATTTTGGCTGTTCTGATGTCTTCAGCTTGAATTACATAAAACCCATGGTATTACTGCTCATAGTTTTGAACAACCAGCAGAAGAACCAGAACAATCCATGGCCAAGAATTCTAAAAGGCTTCATTTTCCAACACTGATGACCCATCCTTCCAATGAGCCAATCTTCTTCCTACTCCACCCTCAAGCTGGGGGCCCTGTCATGAACGTGGAACTCAGAGGAATGATCAGAAATACACTGCACAACAGGCAGCAGAATTAAGTCAAACGAGGTACAGAAAATTTAGAAATAATTAATACCTCCTATATTTGGGTTTTAACAAATACAGACAACGCTCCGTAAGCAGGGGGTTATTAAAAAAACAAGACTATTCAGATGCAAATAGAATTATTAATATCACCACAAGCATTTTAGAATACTTACCCTTGAACAGCAGCAAATTATTGCATTTAGATCTGACAAAATAACCTAGAAGTCATTTAGGGCATAAAATATGAAGGAGCTCTGTTAAGTCAGGTCAATGATAAATAACATTTGTGGGGTAACAACTCACGGGCCTGTGTGCAAAGCATTGCATGTGACATCTTTTGCAGATGAGGCAGAACAAAACTGAGATCTGAAGCCTGAAATATAGCACAATTTTCTGCAGCAAAATAATGTCTTCTGTATAATTCTGCCTTTTTCTTTATGTTATATTAAGAATTTTTTTCCAAATTTAGGTAAAAGGATTCAGAATTTAACAAGGATGAAGGGTACATACAATTACACAGACCCTATTTCTTTAAGAGGTCAGCCTGATAAAGAAAAACCCAACCCAACCAATAAATCATTCACATTTATTCCATGGACTTATTCCTCAAACTTGCTGCACAAACAGAAAAACTCAGAATTCAGTAAAAAAAATAAAATCTTAAAACCACAGAAGCGATTATAATATTGAAGCCCATTCTGGAACCTGACAAAATTTTCAAGATAATATTGTGTCCTTCCCTAACCTCTCTTTTTAAACTTTCCACTAAAAGTGGTCATTACACAATATAAACATCATTTCTCTTTACTTTAACTGGTTAGCAAAAGAGTGGTGGATGAGGTAAAAACAAACAGAACTTACTTCATCCTTAATGACTTTCATGAAAGGGAAAATTACTCTGACATTTGTAGCAATTCTTAGAAGCTGGTAGCACTGGTCCACAAATACTTGTTTTGATGGGTTAGATTTGAGCTGCAGTTTACTCCAAATGAAGATCAGGTCCCTATTAGGTAGAGAATAAAATATGCCAGTTACATTGAGCTTTAGAACTCTCTCACTAAGCACAATGCATTAATAAAGACAATTATTTGCATATTCTGTGACTAAAATCATATTTGCGGGTGTAATACTGATCTAATTAACACCATGACTGCACACAATGTGCACAATGGAAAATGCAACTTAATTACTTTGTTAAAGCATTCAGGCTATCTCCTATCACCAGCCAATTAAATATTCAACAAAACCTTCATGTATTCAGCTCAGTTTCAGAGAAGTGCTCAATAAAATCAGATGGAACAGCACCTAGCCCTCAACACCACAGGCAATAAACATCTGTGTGCTCTTGGAATTAAGTCACTTCCAGTACAAGGATGAAGAGTCCTTCAGGAAAAGAAGCTTTTGAATGTGAAAAATGGAAGCAGCACAGGAAGCTCCTGATGTGGCAGGAAATAGTGATGTTCTCTAGTTATTACACCACAATTTTCTGCCGAGAGCAGTTATGCCAAAGTTTCAGGCTCTACAGCTATCCTACATCTCCATGATCTGCAGCCAAATAACATTCCTGCCTGAGAAAAGCAAATCTAAGTACAGATCAGTGCTAAACCCTGCACAAATGTTAACCTATAAAACAGAGCTAATTGAAGTTTACAGTGTAAAAGTTCTGTGCACTTTAATTCAGAGACTTAGGAAGGCAACTGAGCTAACTTCTAGTCACAAGAAGATCTGCCAGCCTAAAGGTCTCCCACAGGGTTAGCTCTAGTTAGGACTCAGGAGAAATCCCACCACATGACAATGAAAGCAGGACCCATTGGCTTTCATTTTCTGAGGGAAGACACTTTTCTACTCCAGCAGTCTCCTCCCTCAGAAAACAAACCTGGTTACTGATAAAATATTTGGCTGATTTCCATAATCAGACACTTTTGAGATTAAGCTTCTCCCAGTGCGCTCAGAGACTGAATGAAGGGAAGTGACAGAAGTGCCTATGACAAAACCAACTCCACTTTTAAGTTCAGGATAGCTCTAGAATCCTGCTTGACATTGAGAACTTGATTGTTTTCTTTCATTCAGAACCCAAGAGAACTAAAGTTGAAAGAAAGATCCAGCTTATGGGGAAAACTGGAAAGGGAGACCTATAAGCAGCTCTATACACAAAAAATTAGTCTTTCTGGTTCTCTAAAGATACAAGCTGCTCACCTCTGCCTTTACCAGGCTGGAAACCTGAATTCTACATATTTGCAAACTTCTTATGCAAGTTTGAAATCAGTGTCTTCATGCACTAAACCATTATTAGCAACTCTGCAGAAGGCTCAGCCTGAAGTACAGAAGTAAGAACTGAGTATTTTTGCTGTTGTATGTTACATTTCAATAATCCATCTCATTCTCTGCTTGGCCTCACACCATTTCAGAGTGAGCCATTTCAATACTAATCCCAGAGAACGTGAGAAAAATCAAATTATTCTTCTGAGAGATTAAAGGGGCTTGCTGTGTGTTCAGACACGTGCTAGGCTGGCACAAGGAAAGAGCTGAAAAAGGAGAGCAGAAAACTGGAATAAGGAAGAGCTGCATGGGTGAAGAACAAGGGGTTACCCTCCATTTACCTAGACCCTGACATGAAACAGTATTTTAGTGTTTGAGTTTTCTTTTTCTGTGTCAATACAATGGCTTCTCCTTTTCAAGTCCATTTCTGACTTGGTTGGGACAATTTAAATTGTTATTGGGAGATCACAGAACTCAGCACCTCTTTACCAGAGGCATTCCAGCCTCGTAACTACCTCCAAAAAACACCAAAACCACACTACACCTCCACCAGCAAGATGAAATGATGGTTAAACCCTCCCTAACTTAGGTGGATCTACACCCTTTGCTACTCTTAAGTGGGGAACACGCTCTGCCAAAAGACTGATCAAACCTGTGGTAAAAATTCTTTGACTTACTGAATTTACTGCCTAGGAATCACCTGAAAACAGCCAAAAGGGCGTTTAAAAATCATCTCTCAGAGAAGGAAGGCCATCTATGCCTGCTCCATCAAAATATTGTGTGTCTTCCTTAGGCGACAACACTTCGACAGAAAGTATTAGGAATTGATTTCTTACCAGTACTTCGCACAAAAATATTTTTAGAATGGTCAAGCACATCTTGCTTGATGATTTCATTCCAGAAAAAGAATTTGTTCATCTGAATCTAGAATTTATTCTTCACATCAGAGAAAATTTGAGTTTTGTGACCAAGCTGCCTAAAGCTCATCTTCCTCCAAGATGACAGCTAATGGTTTTAGCTTGAAGATTTCATACAGGCTGTAGCAAATGCCTGCTACTTACAGCTTTCTAATCTGTTTTGCTGTTTTATCTTGGCTTGTAGTGTTAGCAGCTAGATCTCTGTTAGATCTGCAAGGCCCTCAGTTCCAGACAAGGTGAGATGATTTATACTGTGCTGGAGACATTAAAATCTTCCCTGGGGAAAAACACACTCTGTAGATTAATTTCACCTGGCTCCTACTTCTTCAAAAAGTTGGATTACAGTACAGTCATGCCTTCACAAGCTTTGCTGCAGCTTCCATGATCTATTAAGTATTACACAGAGTTCTTGCTGGGAACACAATTGTTAAGGCTCAGCATCTGTGAGGAATGAAACATCTGTTTGAGCTGCAGACATAACTGCTCTGAACTCTCTACCAAAGATCCTCAAGTTCTGTATTTTGGATAAATTAAAATACTGAGAGATGCCAAGACTGTTTCCCTGAAAACTAGGTATCAAACAGTACTCAAGCCTCTACAGGATTTTCATCTTTGACATCTGCTTTGCCAGAACATATAGAAGATAAAAAGAGATACATCTTGCTTTGAACAGCAATTTCAAAAATGGATGATGCAAAACTCAACGATCAGCTGGATAAGAGCAAGGTCAACATGTTACTACAGCAAAAGGAGTTTTAATTACAGTATTAAAAATGCATTTCTTCCAAATCTGAATGCCCCAAACAGAAAGCATTAATCCATGGAGATTATGCCTGTCATTTCCCAGTAAAAATAGGGAGACGCAGCTTTTGGGCAGGAGAAAGCAAAGATGGATTCAATTCCCACTGAGCTCACACAAACTCAACCTTTTTGGTTGAACTTCATCTTTCCTATGGGGACAGTCCTGTCCATCTTTTCCTGGACAGACTGGATGAGAAATGCCAGTAGCTATTGCCAACACATAAATGGATGTCATTATCAGAATCTCAATAGGTTTGACTGAGCAATTACTCATCCAGCAGTCCAGTAGACAAGGAAAAATATTCATATCAAACCAACCATTATCATATCTAGCTTTCATTAGTTCCTTGAGACAACAAAGCTCTTTGATTTCCTGGAATCTGGGAACACAGAAATACAAGGTAGCTTCTGAACTCAATATTAAAATTAGTTAGATTGATAATTCCATGTCTATCAAATCCTTGCTAGGATGTTTTGTTTTAACTACATAAATAATACATGCATAAACAAACAAACAATTTTTTATCAAGGAATGCATAAGTTCATTGCCTTTAGGTACAGAAATTATACAGGCTCAACAGGATTATATTCCTTAGCCATCTTTCAGTCCTCAGAATGATCAAATTTGTTGACAACTCTCTAGAAAACTCTTCTTAGCCCTTGAAACAAGTCCAGGTATCAAGATGATTGAACGTGTGTGAAGACATCTTCAGTGCTTTCTAGAGAACCCCATCTAGATGATAATTTCCATAATTAACAGCACATTTCCAGCACCATACATTCTCCTTTTAGGAACATTTGTGACACACTACTCTTATAGAGAAAAATATTTATATGGCCAAAGCCTACAGACTGCATTTTGCCAGTAATAAATGCTACATTTCTAGGTAAGGCATGTACAGGTTCATTTTTCTGTTACTTTCAAACAGTAAATAAAAGTTATGAACTATTAGACTACCCTGTATATGACTGTGTGTAAAAGGGCAAAAAGGCACAACAGAAGCACCAAGAACATTTAAAAATCTTTTTTATCTGGTATTTTTAAGTTAGGTGAGTTTCCTTTTGGCAATAAGCATGTACTTTCTGCTCAGCTGCTTCCCCAGAAATAAAGTATTTACCATATACAATACATGTCCCCATTTTGGAGCTGTGGGACTAGGAAGGATTCACAAAGCTGTAAGGCTAAGGTAGTCTTCCCTTCTTTTTCAGTGTTGCAGATGATCTCAATTCCACTCTTGCAATCAGTCCTCAACAAGTGCTATACAATTAAAATAAAATCGGTTTAGATGAGTTTGCTGACATGAAATCAAAACCAATCAGACCTTGCACTACTAAAGACTTCAGGAATTGCTATTAACACAGGATGTCTTTAGAATGGCTTTTGTGTACATCTGTAAGTAAAGATTTTGGAGGTATTTTGAGCTCTTTCATATTTCTTGGAGTAATGACCATCAGAATAATTGTCTGAGAAATTAAAATGCTACACAAAAGCACTTTTTTGCTTGTTCTTGCCACCTTTAGGTGGCTTGCTCTTAGAACAAGGTTAAAAAAAGAACTGTCACATACTAAGTGCTATCAGTGATAAATTAGGGCCACATTCAGCTCAAGTGTCATTTTACATATTGGGGCATTATTAAAAATTTAACAAAACGATATAATGTATGATTAACATCAATCAGGCTGAAGTGCTAAAATAGACAATAGTAAAATAGTCAATACACTGAAATTACAAAATATTTAGGGAATAAATCTACAAGAATACTTGACCAAAAAACTGCATTTAGGTCAACAAGATTTGTAGGCACTTCACATTCAACTTTTCCAAGTTTAAGCCAGTACTAAGTTTAGCAACACCAGTGTGGCTGTCTGATTTTTATGAGAGTTGGTCCCACAAAATCAGAGTTCCACACGGTCCCCTTGACAACTTGTACACAGCAAGTAAAAAGCAGCACTTCATTTTAAAAAAAGAAATGTATACTGACAAACAATACCTCCTGGAATAGCTGATCTTCTAATGGTGACATATAAAGACAGGTGAAAAGAGCTTGATGGAAATACAGATCTTTACTGATATCTGGATGATTTATGCAAGATTTGATAAGAGCCATTGCCTCAGGGATGCGTTCACAGGCAATAAGGTATCTGGCACGGAGTTCAAAGAACAGTGGATTTTCAGAGCTTAAATATTTGTTAACTGCACAGAAAAGAAAGATTTAAAGGCAATTAGAATATGAAGTCCAAACAACAAATATATCTAAAAGTAATGTTGTTTAAAATAACAAATAATATTAAGGAAAAATAAAGCCTCTGCTAAAAAAGTCTATCAAATATTAAATTAAATACCATAAGGAATCTGTCCTTCTGCTTGGAAACAAATTGTTATTTTTCTTAAACCAGTAATCTAATTCAGTATTTTGTTTCTATCAAGTTAACAAAAGGTGCTGCAAAAGGATTAGTAAAATTTATATTATATAGAAGCAGATGTGAGCATTTTAAAGAGAAAAAATTCTCAACTTTCTCAGCAGTGGAATCCATGTGACTGTCAGAAGTATAGGATGGACATCGCTTCCAAAGCTGTAATTACATGTATTTAAAAAAACCTCAAGATACTCATTACCCATTAAAATGTAAGACCTCAAAGTGGTGAAAAAAGTTAATGGCAATTCACATGCTATAGCCTTCAGAAGCTTTGAATGCCTTGATTTTGCTTAGTTGGAAAACATTTTCCTCTGAAAGTGCTACTGCACACAATTCCTGTCTAAATACCTTTAAATTCTTGTTCCTAATTTCTGGAAAGCTGTTTTTCAGCTCTAAAAGATAATCTTAATCTTCAACTGAGATACTGAAAATACTCAACATTGAAGTAACTGGAAATTCAGAAATAGCTAGAAGACATGCTTTACAGCTTTACTAAAAAAGATCATGCAGATTGTAGTATCTCCTTGGATTAAGAGTTCAAATATCACTCAGGGCTACAACTGTAGCATTTTAGTGCTTCATGTTTTAAAGAAAGGAAGAATGAGATTGTCAATTTAAAGTCAGCGAAGGCTGAAAGATCATCCCTTAGAAGGAATCTATATTAATTACAAGCAAGTTAATGTGATAATTAAGAAATGGTAACAAAAACCACAATCTGAACAAAGATTCTTTTCCCCAAAACAATGAAGAGATTACTTGTACAGTAACCTTTCAGTTAAAGGTTTTTTTTTTGAGGATTGAAATAATTCGTTACACTCAAACCCAAGATTTCTCTAGCATCTTGATTTTTATACAAGCTAGGAGTGTTCCATGCTAATGAACATTTAAGCAGTATTATTCAGGGTGTCAGGTTTCAATTTGATTTGTTAATAGATGCACTGCAAGAAAGAAACATCTCATTATTCCCACTATCCCACTATTCCTGCTACTAGCACTTCTGAGAACAAACTCAGAAAACAAGAGGACTAAAAGGAAAGCCAGTGTCTGATGGTGGTGATGAACTGCAATTATTAGTTTCATATTTATATTTACCATATAATGCATTATATGGTAAAGTTTTTAGAATCAAGTAAAGGCCTCTCCTTTTCTGAATTACCACCCTTAGGATAATAAACTACACCCTCTGTTTTGTATGCAAGCATTACCCAACAGATGACTGAAAAATAATGCTGGAAATACTCAGCTTTGGTAAGGGCTAAGGAAATGCTGCCCATCTAACAAGTGTCAGTAACATCCTTTTCCCTTAAAGCAGGGAGAACTGCACTCCACAGCGCAGCTTACCCTGTTCTACCATTCCCACTCGGTGTGGGGAACTCTCAGGTCCCTTCTGCTCCAGAAGTGAGGCTCTGACAGCCTCCTCTCCCAGGGAAGGACATCTCCATACCCCACACCACTGCCAGCAGGAGCTCCCAAGAGTGGGGGTCCTACAGCCCTCTTGTGTTTTCAAACAGTTTCACTGATGCTGCTGGCAGGGCAGTGCTCCCTCCCTGTCCTGGAATGTCCTATTTTCCCAGGGCAGCACACAGAGCTCTCCCAACCTCCCAAGCCAAAGACACTGCCAGCTTCAGCAGCATTTGGCCAAGCCTGTGATCCACTAAGAAACAACATTTCTTCTTACCCAGTGCTTTGCTTTAGAGCAGCAGACATCAACCACCACCTCAGCAACTCATTAACTGCTCCGTCTGACTGCAGCTCTGTAATGTTCTCTTCTAGATGCTCACCTTATTCTCCCTAGTCCATTTGAAGTTGATTGTTCCTACGTTTCAACCCTACTACTTTTCTTTCAACTCAATGACTGCTTTGTCTTCAGCCATCTCCAAACAGACTGTGACATCTCAAAGGTTACTACAGCCCGTGTAAAGACAGACACAGAGAGGTTTGTCTTGGCCTAAGCTTCTCCATGGAGTTAATGAATCCTGGACAGGATTATGTAGTTCACACAAACTGAGTTTTGCAAGGAATGGTCGGTGATTCAGCAATAATAGGCAGTTTTTCCTATTTAAAATAACCCCTGAGGGAGCTAACATGGCCAAGTTTCAAAATACACACTAAACACTGCTAGCCTATAAAGGAGCCTATAGGATGTTTGCTTTGTGTAAGACTTCACAAGAATCACATTTTAGAGGAAGTGAGAGGAAGAAAGAACAAGCTTTCAAAATGTGTCTAAAATAAAATGTTTGTCAGCACAGACGAGATGTGTCAAGGGTCTGTCAAGGGGATATGAGAAGATAAAAAGAGAGAAAATCTCTCAGCAGAGGGAAAGGAGATGCAGCCTGAAACAAAAGGGAACAAAGTGCTCATCTAGTGACAGGTCTCATTCCTGCTCTGCCAGGTTAAAAACAAACATCCTCAGACTGTTACCCATCAGAGAGAGGATTCATGACGATCAAGAGAATCATTATAGCAAAAGACTAAACTAATTCTTTGCTGGAGAGATTGAGATCGAGATCTAATTCCACATCATGATCACCAAGATGATGTGATGCAAAACAAAATAAGGTTCATCTTGGTTTTCATTCTGTTCCTGTATGTATTTGAGCACAACTTTGTGAGATATCTAATAAAAATCATGGGTAAATCTGTTGCTCAAGCAGTTGCTTCACTAAAGAGACAGAACAACAAAGGCATAATCACATTAATTTGCAATCAAACCCCTTGTTCTGGATTAAAGGGACAGCTCACTGAGCTATCCTGACTTTAGTGCTCTCTCAATAAACACACTGCCACAAATACAGCAATGAGTTTGTATCAGGCACTATACCGTAGTAACTAGAGAGGAACTGGCATTTTCCATCACAATCAAATAAAAAGCAACTTTTAAGAGCTCCCCTGTGAATACTGTTGCTTAACATGTCAGTAAAACCTTTACTATAGCTTGCGTATTTTTCCTCTTAGGAACTTTCATTAACATTCCAGTGATCTTGTTCCCATGCACTGCACCTTTCCCAGCTCCAGGAATTACATATCCATAAACAGAAAGCAGCTGTCACATGTAGCCATGGGCATCATTGGAAACAGAACCAAGAAAAGCCACAAGACCAAGTATTTACAACTGAAGACAAAAACTAAATGAGTCAGAGAGTGCCAAGAGACAAATACACATCAGATCCTCTCCAATCATGTTATTTCAGGAGTCTAACTGAAGTCAAGTTGGTCTCCATGCTTTAAGTGTACACTTGGATTTGGGGAATCCACCCTGTGAATTTTATGAACTACAGCTGCCTATGTCTGACCAATCTTATCTCTATAAAAGCAGACTTAAATTAGGAAAGGAATTCAGCTTTCTTTCAAACAAAAAAGGGACCAGCACATTTTACTACAGAAAAATAGTTAAAACACTGTGAAATGCCAGCAGAAAACACCTGAGCTCACCTATTTTAAAAAACACATTTTTCAGTACTCTAGAAAATTATTGTGATAAATGAAGTACCTAATTCCTGTGACACAGGCTTTGCTTTAAGAATTGCTTGTAGTACTGGATCCTCCCATGGTCCACCATCTCGAATGATTCGAGTCACTAGTTCCAGGTTCAGATTCCTGTATTTATTTAGAAGATTCTGACATTCCTAAGTGAAAAAAGAGAAACAATTAGAAAGAATAAAAAGATGTTCTCTAAAAATAGTTAGGCTATCCCAAAGATACAAACCAAGAAACCCATGCATGGCTGAGTATTTCCTCAGTCAGTAATTTGAGCTACAAAGTCTTTCACTGACCATACGGAAAGCCCTAAAGCAACAACTGATGTTATCTAAAAGCAGCAATACAGAACTGCTGAAGGTCAAATCCATGGCTTCACAGCCCTCAGAAAGAGCCTTCCACTTGTAGAACAAGGCAAAACAAACTTGGAGTGGAGATACCACTGGCACACACTGAGACAGGCCTTCACCTCATGGCAGCCTGCACAGATTTCGACATGTTGAGCTGGATTTGGGATTTCTGAGGGAAAAACTGAATTAAGCCATGAGTCAGCAGCCCTCGAGCAACCATTTTTCTCCAAATTTCTACGTAACAGGAATTATGTTTGCCTGTAATATCATGGAATGCTTCAGCTCACCATGATTTTCACATATCAACTTCCCTCTCATCCCTGCACCTTATTTGCTGTAAAAGTGTCAACAACACCATAAATCAACAGAAAAATTTTAGTAATGAAAAAGTTATCTAACATTGAAACAAAAAATGCAGCAGAAGAATGGCTTCCATCCACACACAATTACCTGCTTTTCACTGCCAGTTTGATTACACAACTGATGCAGAAACAGTGCTGGAACATGAATTTGTAGAAGTGGTAATGGACAGGTATCAACATAAAAATAGCAAAGGAAGAGCTTTTTCCCAAACTGCAGTTCCATGAGCAGTATTAATAGAGACACAACCCTGGTTTCACCCTTTTCATCCTTTCTTTCCCTACAAAGTTTCCTCTCATGGTGGCACAACCCTAAAAATCCGTTCAGGTATTAAAAAAACTCAAACAAACCAAACCCCACGCTTACCTGGCAAAACAAATTTTTC
This sequence comes from Prinia subflava, assembly GCF_021018805.1. Taxonomy (NCBI): domain Eukaryota; kingdom Metazoa; phylum Chordata; class Aves; order Passeriformes; family Cisticolidae; genus Prinia; species Prinia subflava. The sequence goes on from NC_086271.1 coordinate 3,706,273, forward strand.
ATCCAGGGTCATTAATCTTATGTAGTTGTACATAAGACACAGAAAACTCTGTCTTAATCTACCCAAGAACAGAACAATTTAAACTCTCCATGTTTATGCTGACTTGAAGACTTCATTGAGATGAAGCTTCAATTTGAAATTTACTGTTGAAAACCAGAGGGCAAACATGAGACTTCATGTCATGAACTGAATGACATTAAGCTTTAAGTAGACAAGCAGATTTTCTTTCACTATAATGGCACATTTCCTCCAGCTTATATATTCACAAAAACTCTCTTTACATCTATCAAAATAATATTAAAAGTTTTTATGAAAGTAGGCAACATTACCTGGATTGAACCTAAAATATCTTTCAAAGGGTCTTCATAGAACTCATCCTTTCCAAAGAACAGCAGCAATTCAAAGAAGCTCCTAAAAAACAGAAGCAGTGACAAGTCAAACTAAAAACATTGATTCAAAAAATGAAACTACTTTAAGTCTCTTACTTTTAGCACACTCAAACCAAAATTAGGAATTCTGTGAATTCTAGACTTGTGCCCATATGGAGTCACTCAAAGGTTTTTGGTGGCCAACAATTCATGTTTTCAGGTGCTCTCTACAAACACTTTATTTCATTTCAGCTGTCTTGCCATAACTGAAGTCTCTCTGTGAAGATGTTGGTCTGAAGGTAGTAATTATTTTGCCTTTAAAAAAAAGCTTTGAAGATTATTTAGAAAGGGACAGCTTCTGTGCAAATATGCAAACAAAACTACGTTCACCTTTCTGTGTGGCGTTCAAATTCATACAACTTGAATTCTACCACCACCAAGTTTTTAGGCAGATCAGGTCTCTGTCCAGCAAGATGAATTAGTAAGTGTTATCCCAAAAAGAGGTAGCAGAAAGGGGTGAAGAAAGGACTAACACTCTCAATAGCTGCTTAGATTCAAACTGATCTGTGGCCTCCATGGTTTTTATTATCTTAAAACACTGATCTAGCATTTTATTTCTCTTCAGTCTTGTTACAGAATCAGAGGCTGGGAAAAAGCAGCTTTCCAGATCTCCTTTCAATTTAGGTTTTCGTTTATTAAAGTCTCCTTCCAGATAATGCAGTTGAGTCAATTCAATCAAAAACTTGGCAGTTGGAGCTCAGGGATCTGCAACTGTGACTGTTCTGCCTGAAGATTCTCAGAAATTTCATTTCTACTTGGAAAAAGTACCAGGCAGCACTGCACTAATGAGCTGCAATTGCTGATTGAGAAAGTCAAGAGCAGCAGGCAAGAACTGAGGAACTCTCAGAGGGACAGGCAGGACTTCAAAAAACTCTTGTGCTAATTAAAGGCGCTTTTTTTCTCCTCAGGAACACTTTCAGGAATAATGTGCATTTAAAAAGTCTTAATACTCACAGACAAAATTAAATTTTTTATAGGAATAATGGAAAAGTACCATAAAATTAGATTTCCAATAGATTATGCTGAAGTAATTTTTTTTTCTAATCAATGATTAACTATGCCAAAAACAGGCTTAGAGAAATAGAAACTTATTACATTCAGTGACAGAATTTCTCTCAAGGCTAGGTCTTTGAATCTCAATTCAAATATACAATGGAAAAACAATCCCTACCCAAGTAAGTACTTGGTTCTGAAAAAAACATTATTTCATGTTAAAAAAAATTTTGCAGCATACTTGACTCTCAGGAAAGGTCAGCCATGAGTCATGTCATGATCTGGCAAGCAACCAAACTGGAACTTAAATAATAAGACAAAACTAGTTAGAGCAAGTGATGCATGCTTGCATTTAAATTTGCTTTGACTGATTTAAAAAGAGGAGGATCCTGAAAAAAAAAATGGAAATCAGTAGTGAACCAGAGTAAACTATGATTTTTCTGCTTTATCAATGCACCTGCTCATGGTCTAATAAAGGAAGTTATCAAAATATTTTTATTTCCTCATCACCAGTCTCCAGTTAAAATTACTACAGTCAGTTCTACCTTTATCTCAAAACTGTCTGCAGCACTGCATATCCACATTTATACCCATCTAGATTGATCACATCACTGCTCTGGCACCAGAAGACGGCCTAAAATCACCAGTGTGGCACCATTATAACCCCCCCTGATATTAATGCAGATGCTGCTTCATTTGATAGGAATAGCAAGGTTATGAAGTACAGGGAATAAAGCAGTTGCTCCTGTTAGCAGTTTATTGTCTGGTTACCAAGGAAATCTTACTCAAGGATGACAATACAGTCAGGCAGAGTTTTGCTCTCCAAGAACTAAGACCTAATATGCACTGAATTTTCAAAGGAGATTCGAGCCAGGTTGCCCAGGTAACTGCAGCTACTGAGCCCTGGGATCCCTTTATATCACATCACATGCAAAACTGTGCCAGCCAGGCAGAGGAATGAAGGATCTGACAGCCCAGAATGGAAGCAAATCTCATGGAGTAAACCAAGCCTCAAAAATCAAAACAAACAGGAGTGACAGGAACTCAGTGACCAATTTACTTCTTACTTATCAGAATGTATCCATCCAAAAAATACCCAAATTTCCACCTTTTTACCTCCCCAGCTTTGCTATTTAAAAGTACATATAAACATAGTTTGAACTTCGAAGTTTTTCCCTTAAAACTAGTTTAAAAACCCACAGCAACAGATGTCACCATGTTTTGATATAACTTCGAAAATTGTGGTCTTATGATACTATTAATAGTCCTCTGTCAAACAGTTTCACACACACAAAAAAGGAAATGTCCCCAGTGAAGCTTCACAAACATTTAAAGACAGCATTTATTTTTCTTTATGTACCTATTATCCTGACACTTCAGACTTCATGTGGGAAAATGATCAATGCATCAAGAAAATTAAAATTAGAGCAAAATTTATGGCACAACATCCTGCAATTCTTGAAGCTGAATGTGACTTTGGGTCAGTTAACTATATGACAAGTAATTCCCATAAGCCTTTTGATAACTCAAATATAAAAAAATCCATACAATTTTGAAGTAATTGACTTCTTTCTTAAGAAATTTATCTTAAGAAGTACTTAGCTTATTACATCACTGGAAGTACAGAAGTAAAAATTAGAGATAAATGATTTACAGTTATCCACTGGCAAAGGCTGGTCTTCAAATACTCCAAAATAAGGTTATGATGATAACTCATTTCTTAAATTATTTTGCTAGACATCCCTTATGACAAAACATTGCCATAGCCAACTCAAATATTTAACAAAGATACAAAAAAGACAAAACTAAATTCTAGTTAGCGATTCTTGGTCCTGTGTAGCTACACCAGCTGTAAAGCCCCTCTTGGGAGCTGTGAGGATCTGAAAGCCTTTTGCTGTGCTATTGCAAAGGAAGGAAGAACAGAAATGAAGAAGTACTCACAAAGCAAGGCTGCTCAGCACATACTGCACGTGCTCACACTCGGCTGGGAAGGACACGCAGGCAGAGGTGAAGCAGCACAGCGCCGTCTGCAGCACCTGCAGCTGAGGCAGAGGGACCTGCCACCTCCCAGCATAGTCCTCAACGACCTGGGCAGAAACAGGGAAATACAGATTATTATCCAGGACATTCTCCTCGGTCAGAAAGAGGAAGCAGTTAACACTACACCTGCTTTAGCTCCCCTCCTTCTGTCTCAGGAGCAGAGTTTGTGACCTAAAAACTTGGACTGTTTGCTGGTTCATATCTGGATCTACATCATGAAAGGAGTACCACAAGGGACCTTCAGCTATTCTTGTCAGAGGATAAGACAGGAAATACTTTCTTCTTATGCTGTACCACAGTAGATATTGCACTCTTCATTTAAACACAAGTTTTTATTTTGCAACGGGATGCAAGTTAGAGAGTCTGTAACAACATCCAGACGTTCTAGTCTAAAACCTTTCCAAGAAGGGAAAGAGTAACCTGCACTCTTCCAGCCTTTATGTCAGCAGTCACAAACATTCCACTTTTCCTTATCAGATCTAATGAGTAAATCTGGCTTTATTTAGACACAGGATGGATCTAAGGCAACAGCAGCTGAGATGGATTCATACTTTGTATGTGGACTCTAAGTTTTCCAAACTTATTGTCATAATTTGTTTGAAAAACTGTTAGCTTAATGCAGCAAATATCTAGGTCAACTGAAGATGAATTAGCAGACTTGTAGATAAATACTCTTCCTCTTAAGAAGACTAAACATTTTATAAGATAGTCCTGCCTCACAGATCTATTAAGAGTTCCCTGAAATAGTTTCCGCCAAGTCCTTTTTATAGAAAACCACAAAAGCCTTAGAAAAAACAAGTAGACAGAAAGAGAAAACACCCTTTAGAGGTGTGAGCCCGCGAAAAGTCAAAGGTGGAAATAAAGCATCACCTCCCACCAGATGTTTCACAATGCTTGCACCTGATGGACACAGACACGTTCATAAATGATTTCAAGCAATAAAACAACATTCTGTGTCCTACTGTACAACCCCCACTGCAACCCCAGCACTCATGTGAACCCAATATGAGCTCAACTAGGAATTAAGGGGCAGGGAACATCCTCTCCCCCAAAAAAACCCGTCAGTCCCAGTCTGCATCAGCTCCTCTGCCACCCAAACACCAGAGCCAGCAGAGAAAGGGACACAACAGCAACATCACCTTGGCCTGGCAGCTGGTCTGTAACTCAAATGTACCGACACAGACGGACAACAACAGTCCCCCCATCCCAAACTGCTCAGGAAAAACAGGAACAGCAAACATTTTCCTGAATGTAGGTAACCTGAAACCATGAATTCATCCGTCACAGGGAAAGAGAAGTCTAACTGGTCAATTCCCAAAAGACTTGCAACCATCAGGAAAAGATGGGGCTGTGGGGAGCGTGCAGGCAAAAAGCTAAACTAAATATAAAATAAATTCCAAACTACACTTCACACACATTCCATACATAAGGAGGAGCAGAGAATAATGTATGTGCTTCTATGTCTGTTTTTAAGTACTCTCATGGAACAACTTTTCCTGTAATAGAAACCAAGCTCCTTTTTCGTACAAAATTCTTATGACACGATGATTTGAAACAGGACTGCAAAGCAGAACATAAGTAAAAGTTTATCAGCACATTTTGAACAGGCACACTAATTTCAATATAACGAAGTCAACCCCCCCAAAAAAGAACATAACATTGCCAAAGCACAGGGGCCTGTTCCTTGTCCAATTCACAGGAGAGAAAACCAGAAGGGGAGCAACCTCTCTTATGTGACTTTCTGCACCAGTTGCTTTCTAAGTCTCTGTTAGGGTGCAATTTTTAATATCCTTAAAGCATCACCCCCCAGTCTGTACCTGCCAGTGCTCATAACCATGAAGGGACTGGGCCTTTCTGTTTTCCCTCTCTCATGCAGAGCAGATAAAGGTACTGAAAGGAGGCTGAAGCACCTTCCTGACACCAAACCCTGCATTGAGCTCCCCCTTTCTCCTACACCAATACAATTCTCCCCTCCTTCAATAGGTTTTAACAACTCAGAGGAAAATCCAAGACTCAGACGTGTCCCATTAAAACAAAATCAAGACCAGACTTAGCAAAAATTTCTGAGCACACAGCTAAGGCAGCTAACCCCCAAAACAACAAGGTAGGAATTAAAAACCTGGACTAGTGAAACAATAGCTTTCCTCGGAATACTACATTTTAACAGATTAATTACACACGTATATTTTAGGTGATTAAATATGCATATATATACAGTTATTTGGCTGTATTTCAAAGACTTAAGAGAAACAGCATTACAAGTAATTAGATTTGCAAATACACAGGACACAAACCCCAAATGTTTTATGCAGTGCTAGGCCAGAAGTTGCTACAGCTTCTCCTATTCTTCCACACAACAAAAAAGGAGCTACAAATCCCACCGATTTGAAAAGTTACTCCCTTAGCTTCTTGTGAGATTTAACAGTAAAGTCATCACAGGATTAAAACCACAAGAATTCTGTGAGTTTTTCTAGTTTTCAGACACAGAAAGCTTCTTGGCAAATATAGTGGTCATTCACTATAATAAACATATTTAGGGGTTATCACATGAGAGGACAAACCCAAAAGGGCAAGCTTAGGAAAATCAAAGTTTCCTGAAAATTAAAATCCATAATTCAAAGCAACACCTACCACAGTTGCCTGATCAGCAGAAATACCAGAGCAGCTTCGATACCAAAGTTCAGCTCTAGAACTTGAGTAATACTACATTTACTCTTCCTAGAAACATCACAAGAAATAGTCACAGCTTTCTAACTGTCTTTTGAACTTTTTCAGTAGATGAAGAGCATTTATTTTGTTTCTAAACAGAAAAAAGCCAACCACGTCCTTACAAATAAGGATTTTACTATCCAAATAGAGAGTAGGAAAAGCCTTATGATTTTAAGGTAATATGAAATATTACTTAATATGCAAAAGTTTAAAATGGCTTTATAATAAAATATGTCAGCAATGGCTTTACTGCAATTCACATGTGAATATTGCATAAGGAGTAACCAAACATAATCACATTTCTGGCAAAAGCAAACACATCACCCAGCAACAGCATGATGCATCCTTCAAGATAGGTTTCTACCCTTAAAGCTAAAAGCTTCCTACTCTTAATCACCAAAATCTGATCCATCTCCTCAGCTTGCTTGAGGCAAGAACAATTCCCAAGACTGGGTGCCATATGCCCATTGCATTTAGCAAGCCAAAAAGTCGTGTATGTTTGTAGTCTGTCACTCGCACAACAGCGAAAACTATGCATTAATTCCAGGAAAGTACTTGGGGCAGATTGGAGCGCTGTACTAAGTGTTCCTATGTATTATTTATGGCTGAGAGATAAACATATATACTGAAAAGTAGAAATATTCCTCATCGTTTGATTAGCACTTCACCCCCAAAACGAAAGTCAGCTCATGAAAGGAATTGTTTTGCTCACACATGAAAGTGAGAACTGCCCATCTTGTGAACACACAAACGCTCACATCCACATCATTGGTAACCAGTAAAACACAATTTATTAGGTGTATCAGTGAAAAAGTACAGTTACTTCTTTTCCTCTTCTAAACGAAAGGACGTGACTTTTGGATTTTTGCATTACCTCCTGCACAAAGTGTGCCTTCTCTAAATTGAACAAGCCCATGCAGCAAAACTATCAAACAGACAAGTATCACTCAATGGAGTTCCTTTAGGTACAAAAATCTGCAACTCCTTTTCAAGTTATAATCCTGACACATTTTTCCAAGGAGAAATCACCAGCTCATTTTCATACAAAAGCTACACTTAATAAAAAGGCATTAAAACCTGGAGAAGCAGCAATACCCAGAAGTTTGCAAGTGTCAAAGAGGAAAGTTTCAGAGAAGTAAAAAAGATCAAGAAAAGTCTACAACGTGTTGCACAAATGTTTCTTCTGGAAAATAGCAACTCCTTAATCTCACTTGTAAAACAGGGAGATCATTTCCTAGGGTAAAGCTAAAAGGACAGCAGGCACAAAAGCTGACTAGAACCACCCTGAGTATGTGAATAAGACAAGATTTTATGATGTTAATGACAAGAGCACCGAGGACTGGAAGCCTGGAGGAGGTCAATCTTCAGATAAAGAGGTTGCAAATCAACTGCTGTTGTGAATTCTCTGAGCTGCCTGAGGAGCCGAGTGCACTTCACCCATGACAGCCCCGCTTTGCATGACAGACCCTTATCATTTTCCACCAAGTGTCAGAGCAAGGAGTGGCACCACCTCAGCCAGGCCAAGGACACCCTTCTGCACACACAGGCAAATCCTCACCTCAACTGGAAGCTTGCCTTGGCATCCAGCTTGGCAGTAAACACCACGTGGTTTTGCCACATCTATTTCATAAGAATTTCCTTTTAAACGTGAATTCACCTGAATCTCAAGCAGCACAATATTAAACTACCAATAAGTAAACTGAACACTCGGGTTTCCACCAGGACCACAAGTAAAAAACACTACGACTGGTTAATTTTTAAATTGTTTCAAGTAGCTATGGTACTCTGAAATTCAGTTACTGGAATGTATGATTGACCCTTTGCAAGCTTTCAAGTAACAAGCAGTATCAATATTCAAAACCATGAAAAAGTCAAATACAACTTACAACAGTGCTCTTAAAAGTTGAGCCATCTACAAGGATAAAGCATATTTGTCCAGGATGGTACAAAACCCTCAAAACATCAATACTACCAATTATTACATGAGCAAATAGGTGGTGACAAACCACAGATTCTGCCTTTTCAGAGAAATAAGCTTCAAGGATGTTGAAGAAATCACTTTTCATTACCAATATTCATGTGAGCAAGAGTGGGGTAGCTGAGCCTTAAAATGCTGTATATAAATCAAATATGTATCCCAAAGGTCCAAAATTGGATAAAACAAAATCTGGCATAACCTACAGGTTTAGGGAGCTTGTCTTTGCAGTTGTTCTGGTTTTGTTTAGTTTTGTTTTTTTTTTAATATACAAACAACTTAAACATTATTGATTTGAAGTCTAGAGTAAGAGACAAAAGCAAATACTTTCAAATTTAGGCACAAAAGATGTGAAATGATATTAACCCCAAAGTCAGAAGAACAAATGTCTAAAGTTGTATATTTTTTTACTTCCATCACCACAAAGCAAGACAAACAACAGTTGAGTCACACACCCCTCCCTGCCTTTTTTTTTGCCTGCTAAAATAAATCCAGGAAACACTATCTTCTCTAGTGTGTTACTATATTTTACTACTTGACTTTTTTATAAGCCCAAGAATTGTTTTTCCACCAGTTAATGTAAGCAAAGGAGGCAATCTTCCTTTCAGGAGTGGGATCATCCTGGAAGGCTGTAAGCTGATGCCACAGGAAGGACAGATCAGGGAGTGTTTACCCCTGGCAGCATCACCTTGTTACTTGAGATGAGCTCACCTGGTGTTTATTCCAGTCAGTATCAACAACACAAAATAACATCTGGTACAGTCATGGAGCCCTGAGGACAACTACGGAAATGCTGCAAGCAACTTGTAATATTTTGATAGTATTTAATGTTATGAGAAAATATCCCAGAAAAGAAATTAATTTCTTTTTCTAGTTAATGAAACTGTACCCACTTCCAGTGCAATGAAGGAAGCTCTGTCCGTTTTCCAGCTCGCCATCAAAGTTTGTTTTTAAGCCAAGTAAAATTGGAAATTCATCCTTCCAGTTAGAAAAGTATTTCCCCTAACCCTCATACCAAAAAAGTCACCGTCTATGCTGTTTTCACTGCCCTTCACCATTTGCATCTTAGTCTCACAGGAACCTCCCAATGGCCATGGTTCCTCAGAAACCTCATGAAAGAATTTTAAATTCTGCATACAAACACAGGCTGAAACTCTTCCAAATGTTTAGGCTGAGGGAGTTTCTTCTAGGTACCACCTTTCAAATGTCTTGAACTCACAAAGTAGTTACAGATGCTCTTTTGCCTGCCAAAGCTGGGAACAGCAGATTTGCTTTTCCCACCATCCAAGTGGGTTTGGAACTCCACAAATAAGAAGAAAAGCCACATCAGCAAACTGTAGAAAGTAACACAGCAACAGCTGGCGAGATGCATAAGCTGGGCACTTGACTCATCTTCCAACTGTCTTTTTTCCCTTCCAGTCACAGAAAGCTTGATTTTCACTTTGCCCATGTCATCAATCTCAAATAACATTCCAAGAAAGCATTTTATTCCATTTTGCCTTGAAAGATTGAGGCTGTAACGAGTCTCTATGGCCACAAACACCTACAAGACACAGATTCCAAAACTACAAATGGGCTTCAAGATGCCCCGTTCCAACTGCATGTTGTATCACTAAACTGTGTTTACCCACCAATTTATGGAAAATGCTCTAATAATCCTGACAGCTCATCTTTTTTACTGGTATTTAATCGATCCAAAAGTGAAGTTTAGCTACAATACTCCAGGCCTCAAGAGAACTGAGTCTGGCTGTCTACAGCAGGGTTTTTACCTTTCTAACATCATTCAAGGATGAAAAATGTGCACACCAATGCATTTCAAACTCTAAGCCACTCTCTTAAAGATCAGTGGGATTTTCTGTGCACAGAAAACAGATCTACACACCAAAGAAGGCTTTATTTACAGCTTGCTTCATTTCTCCTGTAGTTCTTACTGAAAGATGCTCACAGACTTCATCAGCTTAACTACAAGCAATCTAAGCAACATTATTCAGGTGACAGCAAGCTTCAGCACCGTGTCTGAAGCACAGCCTCATGTTTTGATAGGTCATTATCCTGAAAATAACAATGATTCTTTTGGGGAGTCCAAACTCACTGCACCATCACTAAGCACTTATTTCTACAACTCCTCTTCCACCTCTGACACAAACCCAGGAGCACAGGAGGCAAAGCAGGACCTTCAGAAGGGCCAAATGAGTATTAAGACAGCAAAACTGTGTTATCAGTGCAAAGGGGAGTGAGGTGGAAAGGCTCAGTCTGCACTGCAGCCAAATAGGTCCTTCAGAAGACCTGGACAGAAAAGTACAAATATGTATTACATGTATAATACACACTCTCAATCCCGTGAGGGAAAACGAGCTCATGTGGAGCACATACAACTTGATCTGTTGTCAATCCATGAATGTCACACAGCTACAGGCTTTTCACACCAGCACACCCCTAGGATCTTGTGTTTGAGTAGTTAAATCAGTAGAAAAACCCATTACTAAAAAACATGCTTAAACAAAACACTGATTACCTTGAGAGAGCACATGACTGCTGTTCACACCAGGCCAAATTTACACAAAACAAGGAAAAAAAAAAAAGAAACCCTGAGGACAAACTGTTAATATATTAACTTACTCTCATCAGGATTATTTAAAGGATTTAAGGATTATTTAAACTGTGCATTGTTAAAAAGAAAGTTTAAGAGAAAAGGAGAAGAGCCCTTTACATACTCAGAAAGCACTGGCTGCTTTTCTTTCTGAAGAGTTCATCAACTCAAAGCAGGGGAGAGGGTTTGACAACCTCCCTACACAAAAAAAAACTTGCAGCAGAAGTCAACACTAGATACATAATACATAAAATACTTGTGATGCCACTGTCTGCACTTCCTCAACACAATAAAATCAACAGTAAGCAGAGAGAGAAAAATTTAAGATAAAACTCTCAGGGGTTGAGAAAAAGGCAATGTCCTTCTATCCACCTAACATAATCAAATATGGTTGTCATTCCTTACAGTTGCAGAAAATGCCACTTTCAAAAACATGCTTCTCCTTTTACTGGCTCCACAATTTATGAGAGGTCATGAAACAGAAGAGAAAATGAAAGGATCAAGAGCCCCAAAGAGCACCCGATGGGCTTTGTGAGCAGAATGTCCCCCAAAATCATCGTAAGCACGTAGAACAGTAAATAATATTTCAGACAGGATGTTTCACTGAACGATGAAACAAGAACAAAGTGACAACATGGCAGCACATTTCTTCAGATGGCAGAAGACGATTGTAATGGTGAGGCAGGCCAAAAAGTTGATAAAATGAAGCAATCCTATATAAAATGACCTCTGGGCTGAGTTTGGGGAAGCAAGAAACGGTGTGGCTGGAATACACCAAAGTAACTCATGTTCCGTCCACACCTGCTGATGAAAGCGACCAGGAGAAGCAACCTGTTGGCGCTTGTTACTTTGCAAGGCACACCTAAAGGGCTTGCGAGAATTCCGGGCCCTCATCAAGAAAACGCTGCTTTTCAAAGGACAAAACCCTAAAAATCATAAAACCCCCTGGTCTAATTCGGTCAGCGAGACGAGAGATGTTCCGGAGGCCCTTCTTGCCTCTCTGCCTCCCTCCGCCACGCAGGCGAGGCCACCCGGGATCGCTCTGTCCGCAGCACCGGCAGCACCACGCGTGTCCCCGCAGCCGCCCCCGGCTCTCCCTGCCCGCTCCCGCTCCGGCCCCGCACCGGGAGCCGCCTTCCCTTCCCTTCCCTTCCCTTCCTCCCCGCAGGAGCCTCTCTCACGCCCGGCCCGGCCCCCGCTCCCCGGGCCGCGCCCCGCACCCCGCTCCTCACGGCCCGGCAGCGCGGCGGGCCCGGCGCGGCTCCCTCCGCCGCTGACCCCCGCGTCGCTCACCTGGCAGAAGCGGCGGCAGTAGTACTGGCTGCGGAGGAGCGCGGGCAGCCCGGCCGGGAGCCCCGGCGCCGCCAGCGCCTCCAGCTCCTCGCTGAGCCGCTCCGACTCCTGGTCGCTCTCGTCTTCCGCCATGGCGGCCCCGCCGCCCCGCGCGTACCGAGCGCCCCCGCCCCGCCCCGCCGCGCCGGAAGAGCCGCCCCCGCCGCGCCGCCGAGCGTCCGGCCACGCCCCCGCCGCGCCGCGCTCCCATTGGTCCGCCCGCCCTGCCCATCAGCGCGCCGCTCACCTCTAGCTCCGCCCCTTCCCCGGAGCGCGCTGCGATTGATGGAAAGTCTCGGCCTTACTTCAGCCCCGCCTTTCCATTGGCCGCCCGCCCCGCCTGTCACGCCCCTCTCCGCCGCCGCCTGCCCGAGCCCCCGTCCGCCGCGCGCCGCCACCCGCGCTCTGACTGGCCGGCGCACGCCTCTATCAACGCGCCCACCCCTGCCCCCCGTTCTTAATTGGGCGCAAGTCACGCCCATCTCACCGGCGAACCAATCAACGAGCGACTTCCGGCGGCGGGGCGGGCCGGCGGCGTGGGCGTGGCCGAGCGGCTGCGGCGGAGCGGCGCGTCCGGCCCGGCCCGGCGGGGCCCAGCGCGGAGCGGCGGCGGCGGAGCCCCGGGGCGGCCCCGGGCGCGGGCGGGCGGCGCGGCCGCTGCGGGTAACGGTGCCCGGCTCGGGGCCGGCGCGGATCGGCGCGTGGGGAGGAGGCCGCGGGTCCGGGCGGGGAAACAGCCGCGCTGCGGGGAAGGGCCGCAGCCGCGGGGCCTGGGGTGCGGCCTGCGAACCCGCCCGGTGCTTGGGGACCCAGACTCGCTGTACTCCTCGCCCCAGCGGCTCCGGGGCTGGCAGCGGGTCCGGGTGCGGTGACAGCGGTCGCAGCCGCGGCCGCCGCCTCGCCGGAGAGCGGATCCGTGTGCGCCGGGCACCCCGAGGTGGGGAGGCAGCAGCTCTCGGCGAGGAAATCACACCAAAACTCGACATTCGCACCCCGCCCAAAAAAACAGGCTTACCGAAATTCCCGTGTTCTGCTGCTCTCACAATCCCGAGAGATTTTAAACAATTCGTTTGGTGGGGATTTTTTTTTTTTTTTTTTTTTTTTTTTTTTTTTTTTTTTTTTTTTTTTTTTTTTTTTTTTTTTTTTTTGGTCTTCCAGAAGCCAAAGCAACAAGTTTGTGTTGAGTTAGGACTTGCTTTCTGCTTGATTTCAGGAAATAGTTTCTTAGGAAACTCGTCTATAAAGCAGCAAAAACAATGAAAAAGTTTACATTGATGAAAGATAAAGATTGTTTATCTTTGTATCAGTTTAAGACTGACAGTTCTGCAAAGCCGCAGTGAGAGCAAAATAAAGTCACTAGGAAAGTAGCTAATACCAATATCTTTGTTTCCTTCATCTGTAATCTCTTCAGGTAGCAATGGCTTAAGATAAAAAGACAATGTTGAAGACAGAATTGTCTATTCCTTTTGTTCCAGGGCAGGCAAAAACCATTCTGGAGAGCAGAAACGGTATTCAACCTTTTTTTTTTTTTTTTTTTAATGTCACAACAGCAAACTGAGTAACAAATGAAAACAAGTACAGAGAAGTGCATCTGGAGGCGTCTGGATGCTTAGAAGAAACATTGTTGCCTTTTGGGGTTTTTTGTTTGGGTGGTTTGAGGAAATGGGTAGTTAATGGGTAGACCATTAATTTTGCTCAGAAAACCTCCACCCTGAGCAGAGCTATTACTTGACTTCAACTTTACTTTAAAAAGGAGTTAAACCATCTTTAGTTGAGATTTGCAGTAGCTATTCCGTACCTCAACAACAAAAAGGACACAGGTCCTGTTTGATTTCAGAGCACTTAACTGGGTTACTGCCTGCTTTGGTGACATGGTCCAGTTTAGACTGGTGTTAAACCTCTTTGAAAATACAGCTTCTTATTCTGCATTGCAATATATGCAATTCTATGTTCCCATTAGGCTGTTCCAGCAGCCGTTGCAGTGACAAAATTACTTGCTCTAAGCTCCAAGTTCAGGTTCAATCTAACAGCTGTGGTTTAAAAACCAGGGCTGTTTCCAAACTGCTGCCAAACCTTTGGTTTGGTTCTGGTTTGGGGTTGTTTTTTGTTGGGGGTTACTGGCTTTTAAAAGTGACACTAATGGTTTTCTTGCTTGCGATGGACAAAGTACACAGAAAAATTACTTGCTCTGCATAATTAAGAAACTGTCAAATACATTGAAAACGTATTGCTGAGAGGAAAGTACCCTTTGTCCTAAAGTGTAAAGGATAGAAAAGAGTCTTCAAGAAACGCAACAAGTGTTTTTGATTGACTTTAGGTGATTAACAGATTGGGTTTTGAGGGTTGTGTTGTGAAACTAAGAAGTGTTTTACTCTGCTCCACAAGGACCTTCATTCTCCTGAAATCTTTGGACTTGCAGATGAAGAGTCTTTCAATAGTAGTGTCACAAACGTGTCCTGTGTGTAGCTAGTTGTTGCATTCCCCTGGGGAATGGTTTGTCCCCCCTCAGAGACCCCTAGAGCCTGTAACCGTGTAGTTTGACCCTTCCTCCCCTTTCTGACCCTACTGGCCGTGTCCCAATTACCCCTCCTTGGCAGAAGCTAGATAAGACCCTCTTCTTCCGCACTCGCCCTCTTTCCCCTCTGGTAACCACCCGGAATAAACGTCTTGAACTGCAGCTGGGGGTCAGAGCCTCTTTTGGGTCCTTTGTCCTGTCCCTGAAATATTCCTCCGAAGCCCTCTAAGGTCTGAGCTAGCCTGGAACACTGGAGGGGCTGCAGGGGGGTTTATTCTGCTGCCAGGCCGGGTACTGACTGCCCTCTTGTTTGGTTCCCCAGCTGTGCCGGGCCGCGGGCAGCGATGGAGCGCTTCGGGGTGAAGTCGGCGCCGTCGCGGAACCGCTCCAAGACGGCGCTGTACGTGACGCCCCAGGACCGCGTGACCGAGTTCGGCAGCGAGCTGCACGAGGACGGCGGGAAGCTCTTCTGCACCTCCTGCAACGTGGTGCTCAACCACGTGCGCAAGTCCGCCATCAACGACCACCTCAAGTCCAAAACGCACACCAAGAGGAAGGCGGAGTTCGAGGAGCAGAACGTCAGGAAGAAGCAGAGGACTCTGACTGCCTCCCTGCAGTGCAACAGCGCTGCCCAGACAGAGAAAAGCAGCGTGATCCAGGACTTTGTGAAAATGTGCCTGGAGGCCAACATCCCCCTGGAGAAGGCTGACCACCCCTCTGTGCGAGCCTTCCTGTCCCGCTACGTTAAGAACGGCAGCTCCATACCCAAGTCGGAGCAGCTGAGGAAAGCCTATCTGCCCGATGGCTATGACAATGAGAACCAGCTCATCAACACTGAAGACCGCTGAGAACTGTTTGCGTCCTCGTTGTGAAGTTCTACATATTGATGGTGTGGTTTATTTTTATATTCATGCATATATACAGTGTTACATATTGATTTTACAAGCTATTTTGTATTCTGGTAGAAATGACAATCTACTCCCGACCTTAGTGGTGTGCCACAGATTGTTGCTAACCCTGCTGTGGATTTCAGAGCTACGCTGATGGAGAGCTCATGAGGAATGTAGGGAGCATCCCTGGCGTACACCTGATCTCTGTTCAGTCCAGCTGCCACTGAGGCTGAGAAAAAGGCACTTGATTGGAGGACTGCGCTCCACACCATCTAAGAAGATGGTGTGGTAGGGACTGCTACTCATGGCAGTGGATTGCTTTGTCCAGTGTCCTGTCCCTGAGTGACCAAGAAGAGGTGCTGCACCTTTGAAATGCAAGAAGCTCTAGGATGGTTAGTTAAAATATCACTGCTCTGTTGGGGGAGGACTACTGCAACTTTCTATTCAAGCTTGGTTTACGTTTTGAAACAGGAAACATTTTTCTTCTAGAACTCTCTCTTATGCTGTTTGGTGCAACTGTGGATGTATTCATTATCCAGCTTAACCTGCCAGTCTCTTGTACTGACCTCTGAACTCCACTACTCTCACAAGGCTGGGAGTTCTGCAGGTTTGCCATATCTGCTTTTCTAAAATCAGTTCCTTTGCCTTGGTTTCACATGCCCCCTTCCATTTGAGTGCCAATATTTGAAAGCTGAGTAGACAAACCAGTAACCGAGTGTGGTTTGCAGTGCAGCTACTGTCAAGTGGAACTTGTGCTGGACCAAGTTTTTAGCAGAGAAGATTAATGCCTTTTTGCTACTAGCAGGACTAAGTTAAATCTAGATTGGGGATGGCAGAGGCACGAAACTGGGCAGTGGGGAAGGTTTTTTCATTGTGCACAGAAGAGGCTGCTCAGTCTTTCCCTGAAGGTCCTTTACACCTCTGGCCTTGTCATCAGCCTTTCAGTCAAGGGAGGTGAAGTGATTCAAATAGTTGTTAGAGCAGTTACTGCAAAGGCTCTTCAGTACTTGTAAACCCAAGTAGGAAGGCACAAACACTCTGAACTTATACTGGAATTACAGACCTGGGCTGTGTTTCTTACTCTGTGCCATGGCCGCATCTGTTGGACTGGCAAAAAGCAAAATGGGAAATGGAAAAATTTCAATAATGTTACTCTCTTCAAAATCTAATCTGTTACTAAGCTGTTCCAAATGATAATGCCAAATAGTTCACAAGTATTCTATAAAGGTTTTAAAGGAAATGAGGGAGTACTTGCAAAGTGCTGAAATACAACTGACCTCTGCCTGCTCTAGATCTCCTCGAGATGCTCTGGGTTCAGAGGTGCCAAGCATCTCCTGGAAGCACAGGAATCCTCCCTCTCCGTGGGTACAGGGGCATAAGGATGCTTTAACTCCCAAGGGTGGAGCCAGTTGTCCAGCTTCCTTTCCCCAGCAGAGTTTCACAGCAGTTTATTTACAGCAATATCAAGGAATTGCTGAAAAAAGATAAAATAACCAGATTATTTTGGGTTTGGAGCTATTTCCCCAGCTGTATCTAGAGCAGTCTCCTTTGCTGGGCTGAGACTCACTTACATACTTACTAACAGCTGGGGTTTTGTGCAGTTAGCCTGCAGAAATGCAGTTGTGTTCCGTGTCATGCCATGAAACCTGCTGGAATCAATGGACAAAGCTAAAAAGCAGAAGGTTTCTTACCCGTGTGCATCAGTCCAGGGGTGCTCAGCCCACTGCTGGTCTAGGGCTTCAGACAGAAATAACAGTAGCAACTTTTTAATCTAATCCTAGAGATCAAGAGATGCCTTCCTAAATACCATTTTTTATTGCACAAGCTTGGGTTTAGCTTAAAATCCTTAACTGCCTTGGGCTAGAACTGTTAAATAAATCTTCTGAAGCCAAGTGAAAGGTAAACCACCAATAGCCTTTTCTGTCCTGACAAGAATTGAAAGTATTTTCTCATAGCTGCTGTTTCCTTACAGTGAAACAACATCCTTGCTTTAATTTTTAATTTTTTCTGAAACCTCAGCAATGCTGCATTAGGATTGAAGCAAATGGAGACTAATGGGATATAGAGAAAACAAAAGCAGCTAGAGAAATGGGATAGTCAAAAGGTAGGAATTTGGGCTAGTTCACTCAGTTTTTGCTAAAATGGGATTTCCCAGGCTGCACCCCATAACAGTTTTACATAGGATTAGGTGCTGTATGTGCTTCCCTTGACTGACAGACTGACAGACACTTTGAAATGCTTCATGGGAACATTAAATAGGCTCTTGCATAACTGGAAAAAAAAAAGAAAAAAACAAGTTGCTTTCAAAGTTACTGTTTTACATAAAAATTAAAAACTTGGCAAGTGTAATGAATTTAATTTGCAGGACACTGCTGTCTTAATAATAAGATATTTTTGTTTAAAAATAAAGCCACAATACTTTCCAAGCTTTTTGAAAATCAAGACATCGATCCATTGCTAGAAGCATTAACAATGGAATAAAACTATGAGAAATAAAGCACTTCCAGGTAATCTAGAAAGAATGAATAAGTTTAGAATCATGAACATAACCCAAATCATCAAGACATTTTTAGAGAATACATGAATAAATGGTTGCAGTCTGTCATGGAACAGAGTCCTGCAAACACTCAAGTTCAGAACATAATTTTGCCAGTATGGCTGCAGTTGGATAAAACATAACTTTCTTTTAATTGCTGTTGATCTCAGGGAAGATTTACAGCAGAAGTTTTCTAATCTATCTAAACCTAAGGAGTAAGTAAATCCTAGTTTTGAGGCTGTGATGAAATTGTTTGAACAGCACCATGGAAGTTTAATTTCTTATGCAAGAATGTATTTCCTGTAAAGAAGAAAACTCAAAAGTAAAGGGAGGATGGTAGCAATGTCAGCTTTTCACTTTACATCCAAATGGAGGGATAAGCTCTAAGGGATACTTTCTGCTTGGTGGTCTTAGGAATAGATCTGAACCCTAAATGTAATAGAAAAATAATTAAAAGAAGAAATATTTTTTTCTCTGACCAATACTTCAACTAATTTAGCCAAATTAGCTAAAATTACTCCCAAGTGTTTGTCTTAAAACAATACTTGCAAAGAATAAAATACAAACAGGAGCATTCTCTGTTGTGTGACTCCTTACATGGACACACAATGACAGTCTCAGCTTGCATGTTCTTGAAAAAATATGAGCAAGCTTCAAAACTGTTAATCATTTTGAAGCCTGAAATTTGGCAGGTCCCATGGGAAGGTGAAGCATTCAGCACAATGAAAGGGAAATTTGTTTTTCAGCAGAGAGAGAAACTTGTTCTGCAAAGTATGGGATGTTCTCATGATAGAAAGGCTGGGTTTAGCCAGAGCCCCTTTTAGCAATTCTGTGGAACTGAAGAGTGAGATGCTCCCTGTTAGGTTTTGCAGCATGATGAGCTGGTTTTCAGGAAAAAAAAAAAAAAAAGCTGGAAGTTTAGCAAGGATAATCTCTATTTCTATTTACATATAAACAGAGGCAAGGCTCACTGTTGTTGCATTCACATTGTACTCATTGCTACTTTGTGTGAGTGCTCGTTGTCTTTGTACAATTTTAAAGTCGTGTCTAACTTTCAAAGTATTTTTATTTTAACAAAGCTTCTCACTGTAATAGTGCTGTTACAGTTTAGTCTCTTTTGGTCTAATGAAGATGCTTTATTTTGGTTTGGTGGTAGGGATGTTTTGTTGATGGTGAGTGGCCACAGAAATGGTTTTATTTAAAAAAAAAAAGTCATAAACTTATGATGAAATACTAGAGTGAGGCTGAAGATACCTGGGTCCTGCAGTGCCACAAGACTTCCTGTAGGAACAGTAAGACCAGAGTAAGTGATTTAAGTTTTTATATTAAAACAATACTGAAGAGAAATACTTTACATTGTAAAGTTTTCACTTGGTAATGAAAAAACGGTCTCTTTAAAAAGAAAAATAAAGGTATTCCTTTTTTATAGAACTTATGCATGATCTCTTATTTTACCAATGGAGTGGATTAAGAACACGTGGTAGTTCTCATAGGGTGGTGTAATGTAAGACAGAAGAAATGGATGGGGCCAGGAAAAATTAAGGAGCTGCTGCTGTAGCTTAAGGTAACATCAGATATGGAAGCAGTTGGTTGATTTATCTGTGCAGTGACACTGAAGTCTGTCTCAGGAGTGGTTATACAAACCCTCTGCTTCCTGTCAGTTCCTGATTTTCTTCATGGTGACAGAAATTCCCTCATGATGCCTTCTGCTCCAAGTGAATACGGGGTGGAATGATGGTTGTGCATTTTGACACTGCAGTAAATGATTTGTAGTTACAGCATCTTGCAGCTGTCCAAGGCCTCAGATCTTTTCAGGAAGGGCTTCTGCAATGTGGAAGAATCCAAAAAGGTCACAGTTTGACCCCCCTCCCTTGGGGACTTAATGACAATTGAGCAAATAACATCAACCTATCAAAAACTATCAACTGTGGGTTTGATTGTTTACACATTTCTTTTCCTGAATTCTGACCTGTCTTGACATCTCAGGATGGATCAATGATAAATTCAGGCAATCTCTTGACTGATGAATTTATGAACCATTGTTTTCTCATTTTCAGTCATTTCCAGGTCACAGCACATTAAGATCAAGTGCTTTTTGTTGTGAAATGGAAAAGCAGAAACAGAAATAAACATACTCTTTGTAAAATTTTCTTGTGTGGACAATTAGTGTGTGAAACAGCACCTGCACACTTCCAAAATCAATGTATCAGCCAGGATTTGTGTGGAAGCTGATGCAGAACCAGGTGAAGCAAATATTTAAAGTTTAGTAATTAGGCCATGCAGAATTCTGATGGTGGGTGACATTTTACCTTTTGAACTGAATCGAGGCAGTTCAATCCATATTCAGGATGCAGCAGGATCAAGTACACACAACTTTCAGGCCACAGTGATAGTGATAATTAGGTTTGACATTTGTTACTTGCATAGGCTGGAGGAGAGACAATCAGTGGCAGTTCTGCCTTTTTTTTTTTTTCTTTCCCATCCCACAACTTTTTTTACAAGGGGTTTGGAATTTGTGGCTCATGTGGTGGTAGAAGCCACCTCTTTCATATCCAAAAGCACATCTCAGGCAGAAGCAGAAAGTGCAGGATGAGAGTTGGGATACAGAGAGCTACTGCAGCTCAGTTGAAGAGATTGTTCCGTAGTTGTGTTCAGAGCTGGAAGAAAAGTATTTAGGGACCTTAGAGGTTCTCAGGAGGGGTTTGTATATTGGTTTGCCTCAAGTGGTTTTTTTAATCCTCCAGTGTACAAAATAGCTCAAATTCAGCATTGGATTTCGCTGCAGTAATTGACACCTTCTCACCTTAATTCTTCTATAATTAGCTTTAAATTGCTTCCTGCCTTCCCTTATTTCTGAAGCCTGTCATTACCTCAAGACAAATCCAACAGCTACAATACCCACGGCTGCACTTAGGGAAATGTTTTACAGACAGCAAACCCCCGAGTGGAGCTTGAACCAGCTCTGGACTGAATGAACTGAGGCCCCTTGTTAGAGCACCCAAGCTCAGCCTACAATTGAGAACCTGGCTCAAGATGTGTGGTTTGGTTTAACAAGGCTCACCTCATCTCCTGAAACTGAAATTCCTCAGGGAAAAGTGGAGAGATGCAAGGAGTCTCATGTTGTGAAGGACTTCCATCAAAATGAAGGAGCTGATCCCTCCTTTAACAGGGAATCACAGGAGTGAAGCTGCAGGGCCCACCCTGGCTGGGGCAGCAGCAAACCCTGAGCTCTGTGATCACCAGTGCCAGGCTAGGAGCTGATGGGACAATGGAACATTGCTGTTCCTTTAAGGCACTGAAACCTCCTTCAGGCAATGGTAAAAGGTAATTTTCAGCAGACTTCCTGGAGCCCACTCTCAGAGTGCTGTGTCCCACTCTGTGGTTTCCTGCAAACAGGAAAAATGCAGCCCCAAAATAGAACGTTGGTCTTGTCAGAACTAAAACTGAGGTGGGACAGAAAGAACATTGCATAGATTATGGCTGGGTTTTTCTTTTCACTTGCATTCAGTAAAGCAGCTACAGCCCTGACTAAGGTAAAGTTTCTATTTACAGCAATCCTCAGGTCTGAATTTCACCCCACATTTTTGGAGCCTCTTCCCCCAAAATAATCGTATCCAGCACAGAGAACTGTGCTAGCTGTGTTTAAATTGAATTAGTTCTTTGAATTCAATTGCACTGAATGAAGGTCTTTAAATACCTGACGTCTGCTATGATTCAGCAAAGAAGTTAATACAGACACTGCTGGTGACATCTTTTTTTGCCATCTCCCTTTCCTAATTATACAGTTTAGGATTAGGACTCTTATTCCTTACTTTAACAAATACTTACTTTATATTTGTTTAGCATTTACTATCCCTTGAAACATGCTTTTAAAGAACAACGGGACTCTTGCAGTGTCTCAAATCCATGGAGGGAATTAAAAAAATTAAATTACCATTTAGAGATCGAAAAGATCTCATTTATATCTTAATGATATCATAAAAATAGAATGGCTCAAGATGGCAATTAAGTCTCAACAAGAAAAAAACTTCCCTGAATAACCAATTTTTCTCTCAGAGCTGGCTATGGATGCAGCCACTGCAGAACCACAAGGTGTCTTCAGTGCACAAAAACACAATTTGTGGTAGGAGTGTTTTGGCTCAAGTGAAGCCCTGCTGTGTGTGCACTTACACTCAAGGAGTTTTCTTCCATAAATACTTTCCATTTAGGCTGGATTGGAGTTTTTGTCAGGCTTTTTCAGTTCCTCACAAACTTATCAGCAGGATTCTCCTAATCATCACACACTCCATCCAAACACAAAATCCAAACATAATTGTTCACAAAGTTGTTCCATTATTTTCTCCAAAATATTACTCTGGGAAGAAAATCCTGGTAATTTAGACTTTGGTATGCATTTCCATCATAAGCAGAGGTAACAATTGCCATATACAAAATTCCTGTTTACCTTCAATTTGGTTCTAACTTAATGAAGAAACTTTGCATGGGCAGAAGTTTCTGGGAAGGTTCAGCTAAGTGCTTCAATGTCCTAAAGACACTTAGGGGGAAAAATATCTTAAAGACATGCTGAGAAAGGAACACACAAAATCCCAACTACTTGTCCTTATGAAGATGCTGAGAACAAGCAGAAGAAACAATCATCCCTTACAGTGCAGATGGTTGTGTGAATAGTGAATTTGTCAACTTCTTGGCTGATGTTGAATTAGAGTCATGCAGAAGCACTGAACAAGTCCAAAATCCTGCTTTGCATCCCTCCTCTCTGCCATATCACTTCTTGTAAAATCAAAGCCTCACTTGCAGGAGTATCTTTCAAAAAACCAAAAACCTGCAGCTTTGTTCATTGGTCTGTGAGGGGAGCCAGGAGCCAGAGAAGGAGACATGTTTCTAGACCCTCAGGATCACCTTCTCTTTCCAATGCCCAGACAATAAAGGTTCCTCCAGTCATGGTGATAAAAGGATATTCCTGTGCATTCTTCAGGTAATGCTGGCTCAGAGCATTTATCAAGTTTACTATAAGATGTGGCCTCATAATTAAACCTGTCTGTAGCTGTTAAACTTTACAGGTGGAGAACAGAAACCAAAGCAGTGCTCAGTGCACCCTGGAGATAATGAGTCTTATTTTACTACCACAGCAGAGCCTCCTAAGTTAATTGAAAAGGATGATAATGATAATAACTGAGAAATATTCAGTAACTGGCTAGGTAAGAACTCCAGCACCTGAGGACAAAGCACTTTTGAACCACAGCCAAAGGTTTCGGTAGCATTCAACCCTGAGCTTAAAATCTGGAAATCCTCTAGGTCCAGTCTGCAGTCGAATTATCCTTAATTTGACAGTGTTATCTGTAATTATTTAACGTAACCACATTTAATTATCATCCCACTTTGAATGGCCACAGCTTTTAGTAACAGGCTCTGCTAACTTGGACTGATGTGAGAACTACACTGTGCTCAGTGTCCTCCTGTGATAAAGCACAGCTAAAATGACACTAATTACTACAAGTATCAAAATAATGCTTTTGGAGCATTACACAAACAAAAGTCTTGCAAGTCAGTCTCTATAGAACCATGATGGAAATATTTTTTTAATGCACTTCCATCTTACCCCTTCTAAACTTGCTTGGTTTTTATTTTGACCAAAAGTAAGCTGGGAGTCGAAGCCAAGTTATTTAAGCGTTGTATGCTGCAAAACTATCCACAGACAAAACAATGAGAACCCCAGCAAACCCTCCAGTGTACACCAGAAAAACCTCATTAGTGTTCCTTTAAAATGGGGGGGGGGAAAAAGTGAGAAGGACTAAAATTCAATTTGTATTTTTAAAATTGCATTCCTCAAAAAAAAATCCCAATGGCAATATAAATACGTACAATTACTAAAATAAAATCTTCCATCATTCCCTGAGAAGCCTTCTCTGAAGCTTGGGGAAGGTGTTTGATGAGGTGCAGAACTGTTCTGCTCTTTACAAGGGATTGAAGAATTGGAGAATCCTCCTTATCTTTGCTGGAACATCTTCACATGCTGGAAGAGATGAGAAGCTCAGTACCCTGAGCAGTAGAGCAGCAAAACATTTACCAGGTGTGTGAGAACAAGTGAAACAACTCCTAACTCTGCCTTCACATTTTGCGTTGTATAAAGTGCCACTGTATTTCCACTTGTGCACTCATCCAAACTTCCTCCAAATGCTTTTGTGGTGAACTCTGAGCATGTGAATTTCAACCAGGCTCTTTCTTCTTCTCTGAAGGTCAAGAGACATGGGAAGACTCAGGTCCTTAATCCTGGGAAAGAACTTTTTAAGCAAACAGAAGGATATCTTAATACTGCTGCTTGTAAACTTGCAGTTTGTTGTGAATGCTGATGGTGTAAAATGATCCTGCTGCTGACCAATGACAACTGAAGACTACAAATGGAAAGTGATGCATGTGTATGGCTTGTAGAAGTGAGACCCTCTGGTGTGTGGCACTGTAATGCCAGAGGATATTATGAACCCATTGATATTTTGTTCATTAGTTCAGTTTTTGGGCTCTTTTCTTTCTTCATGTTTTGCTTGTGTAAGTAAGTTCCTGCCATTAACAGAGGGCAGATTGCATTCACTTCAATGTTTACCAACTGACAACTCTGTGTTCAATTTTCTTCATCCTACTACCTGGTGGGTGAAGAGAAGTTATCAAGACTTCCTAAATCTGAGGATTGTCAGCATCTCTTGTCCTGCTTGCCTGGAAAGTACTTGTGTGCCTTTCAAGCCACTTCTCTTCATTGTTTCCACAATTTCATCTGTAATGGAAAGTGCAGTGTTTACAAATGAGTTGAAATTGGTTACAGAAGATAGTTCTAAGGTATCTGTCCAGCTGTAAAGCAAAGTTTATAAACTCTGTCCTCCCACTCTTTCAGACAGGAATTTTTATGCAAAATAATCTCCCACCAAGCACAAATAAAGCTCACAGTTTACAAACTGAAGTTCAGTATTTTGATAGAATTCTGTAGGAAGCTAAACTGCAGAAGAGAGTGAAATTTGTAGCACCTGCTCACAAAAGCTGCCTAATAAATCATGTGTGAAGAATAATCTTGACATTATATCATCATTTATGGCCATTAGGGATTAGATCAGAAGGAACAAGTCCAAATCTCTTCTCTACACCTGTAAAATGAAAGACATTACATTTCCCACTAAGCCTTTTAAGTTACCACCACTATTCTCTTCCATAAGCAAGAATTGGCCTGGCATCATTAATTAATTCAGACTTCATTAATCCACCTTTGAGACTTGCAACTGAACTCCTGCAGAGCTCCTGAGGTCCCACATACTTCCACTTTCCAAATTAGCTTGGGGAGTTCTTAGTTTTGATAAATTTGCTTCCATTTTTGGTCTAGCTGTGATCAACATTTTGATTTATACCACGTTAAACCCAGTTTGGCACATTTGGATGTCCAAGGACAGTGATCACCTGGATTATTTTCTTTAATTGTGACCAAGTAGAATAATCCTCCTGGTGAAAGCAGGTCTGGTACTGATGGGAAAACTCTATCCATTACTTCTCTGCCCTGTTTGCCCCCAGCCCAGGATGCCTCTATTCCGTGGCTTTTCACCTAGGAAGAAGGAAAGCAAAGATTGTCACAATACACAATGACAGAACGGTCACAACAACAGGCAGTAGCAATACTGTTTTTACTGTGTATTTCAAAATTTTCCTACCTCTTCAGAAGGTGTTACCACATATGGTGGGTTAAACAGCAGCAGATCAACCTTCCCATTTAATCTTGGGGACAATCCTTTGACCTGTAGGTGAAGTTGATGATTGTGTGGGGTTTCTTTTTCGGAACATGAAGAATGCAAATGTTTTCTAAAAATACAGTTACACAGTGCAGTTGTTCAGCCATTTTAAATCCCATTTATTGAGGCCTACCAACATCATCTTTTATAGACATATAAAAGGGTTAAAGAGATGAGAAAAATTAGCTTTTCTCCATATCAAATTTTGTAAGAAACTAATGGTAACAACAGACACAAGTTCTAATTAAATCAGAAAAGGCTGCAAACCAAGAACTGCATAACTTTAGAAAAAGGGCTATGACAGTGTCAGGCCACTATAGAATTCCTTGTCCAGCACTTTCCAAACTATATCTACAGATTTTATTTTTTAATAAAATGAATTTTTAGAGCTTAATTTTGAATTTTAGAGCTTAAGTAGTTGGTTGGGGTTTTTTTGGCAGGGGGTGATGTCCAGAGGTCCCTTCCAACCCTAACTGTTGTGTGACTCCATGATCTTCTGTAAGTATTAAAAAATTACACAAGCTATGAAGGAGATACTACTGAAACCTCTCTCTTACCAAGTCAGTAATGACAGGCTGCAGGTGAACATTGTTAAGCAGAGCTGTCTCCTGGGTACAGTAAGCTGCCATGGGGTTGATATCTGTGCATCTAAAAGGGAAATATTACAAAGTGTAAGTTATAGGCTGCTGTACCTGGAAGCTTAACCCTATGAACCACAAGCTAGTTTATAGAATCATAGAATATTCTGAGTTAAAAAGGACCCTACAAGAATTAAACCCAGCAAACACAAGCATAGGCTTAGCAATTTGTCTGAGAAATGGGAAAATGGATTTCTGGTCACAGCACTACTCATTTGTTACAGAACCTGAAGTAAATAATTCAGCCTGCACCATAAGCTCAGAAATGCTCTTTGCTTTGCCTTATATATCTGTAGAATTGAGGAAAAAAAATTTTTAAAATGTGAAAATGAGAAGTATGAGAGGGCTAAGCCTCCTGGGCTAAGCATCCTTTATTATTGCATGCAACAGTTTAGGCGCTGTTACACTTACATGTACAGTGCACTGGGTCCAAGGATGGAAGAAGCCAGAAATGTTGAAACCACACCAGATCCAGATCCTATTTCAAGGCAGATCTCGATTCTAAGGAGAGAGCAAACACTCTGGATGACTTTTGCTTGTTATAGACACAGAATTGGTCAAGATAGTGTTATAGAACACGCTGTCCTCCCAAACACATTGAAGTTCAGAATCACAGAACATCCTGAGCTGGAAGGGACTCACAAGGATCATCCAGTTCAACCTCTGGCCCTGCACAGACACCCCAACAATCTCAAATCCACCCTGTGCATCCCTGGCAGCGTTGTCCAAAAACTTTCTGAGCTCTGCCAGGCTGTGACCATTCCCTGGGGAGCCTTTTCCAGTGCCCTGCCAGCCTCTGGGAGAAGAACCTTTTCCTGACATCCACCCCAACCCTTCCGGACACAGCTTCAGGCCATTCCCTCCGGTCACGGAGAGCAGGATCAGCGCTGGCCCCTGCTCTGCCTCTCCTGAGAAAGCCGCACACAGCGACGAGGCTTCCTCTTCTCCAGGCTGAAGAAGCCAAGCGCGCTCAGCCCCTCCGGGCACGGCTTCCCCGCGGGTCCTTCCCCGTCTCCGCAGCCCCCCTGGGCGCTCTCTGATGGCTTTAACACGCGATGTCCCCTCGGCTCGGCCCCGCCGTACCGAGCCTCCCGCAGCCTGCCCGCGTCCCGCTCCAGCGCATCGAGCAGCAGGAAGGTGTCCTCGGCCGGCTCGTACACGTCCCCAAAGCGGCCCCGCGGGCCCAGGTGCTCGTAGCGCGGCGTGGGCAGCGCCATCCCGGCCCGCATCCGGGGGAAGGGGAGGGGCCAGGGGAGGAGCGGGGCGGGACCCGCTGGGCATGGATCGGTGGCGGCGGGGTGTCCTCGCCCCGGTATTCCAGCGGTATTCCAGCGGTATTCCGCGGTGTGATGGGCCCGCTGCGACGCGGAGCGCCCGCGGTGTCAGCGCGCAGGCCGCGCCCGCCGCCGCCGCCCTGAGGGCCGGCAGGGAGGGCGCTGCGCCTCCCGCTCCTCGTTCCGGGTCGGCTTCACCAACTGCGTTCGCATCACGAGAACCACCACAGGGAGTCAGCACGAACCCGAGGGAAACGGCTGCTGAGGAACGTTTCTGAAACGGATGGAGAAAACCGAAACCCTTTCTTTTTTATTTTTTTTTAATATATATATCCAAAAAAACCTCTATTTTTAGTAATAAAAAAGCGATATATTTCTGTTATTCTTAACCAGCAACGCTAGACAGCATCCTTATGTACCAAGCATCTGAACTTGGGAGTGACAGAAACACAGATTGGGTTGGGTTGGAAGGGACCTTAGAATTTATCTCACTCCATGCCCCCATGGCAGGGACACCTCCCACTGTCCCAGGCTGCTCCAAGCCCATCCAGCCTGGCCTTGGGCACTGCCAGGAATCCAGGGGCTTCTCTGGGCACCCTGTGCCAGGGCTTCCCCACCCTCACTCAGCAAAAGAATTTCTTCCTAATATTCACTGTAAACTTACTCCCTATCCATTTGAAGCCATTCCTCACCGTTCTGTCACTCCAGCCCCTTGTAAATAGCCTCTCTCCATCTTCCTTGCAGGCTCCCTTCGGGTACTGGAAGGCTGCAATTAGATCATCCTGAAGCCTTTTCCTGGCTGAACAATCCCAATTCTTTCAGCCTTTCCTCCCAGCAGAGCTGCTCCATCCTTCTCATCATGCTGGTGCCTCCTCTGAACTCTCTCCAACAGCTCCAGCTCCTTCCTGTACTGTAATAGAAATGAGGCTCTGCAAAATTAAGAATTGAGGAAAATTTTCAGGCCACAGATCAGATTAATAATTTTCTCCACTCAACAAAACCCAAAGACATTCTAATGAAAAGCAGAAGAAAGAGCTGAACAGATTCTAATTCCCATTAAATGTCTATGTTGTATTATTAATACCCTGAACACTCAAATTCTGAGTGAGGCGACTGTCTAGGTCAGTGAAGGAAAAAGGTGATGTTAACAAAGTCAGTGCAATCAGATATCCAGAGATTAATAGTCACAGATCCAAAGATGAGGTTTTGACTCAAGGATTGTTTTTGTCCTGTCATGGAAATGAAACCACCAAGCTTTATCTTAAAATAGGCTTCTTGCTCCAGTACCTTTAAACAAAGCCATTCTAGAATCTCAGAAGTTCAGAAAATTTTAATTTCCAGAGTAAATTTATTAATGGACCTGATCTTGTACTAATAATACCTTTTAATTTAAAATGTTACTTTCTCTTGAGGAGACAATAACAGCTTTTTTTGGCTCCAAAGGAAATGTAGTAGATGGTCCTTCATTTCATCTGCCTTCCCAAAGATCTGCTGCTGTGCCAGAGAAACAAGCACTTGTAAAACATATTAAGTTTGCATGAAATTCCATTCCTTTGGCCAGATGAAGTCATGCTAAGAGACAGAACTTTGCACTGTGCCCATATTAGGAAAATTAATTCTTTGGATGTATTTTTTTAATCTCTCCAGGTGGTCAAGCTTTGGAGTGCAGTAGGAGAAGTGACTTCACCTCCTTTAGCTGTATTGGTTATTATTTTTGGCTGTTTCATACTTCATGAAATCTGGTTAATTATTATTGGGGTTTTTTTTTAATACTCCTAAGTCCTTGTGGGTGAATTTTATAAAACATTTATTTTTACTGCTTATATAACTACCTACCTAAAATGTTTTTCTTGGTAGACAACCGTACTGTTTTTGCCAAAACAGATTCTATTTCAATTTTGGGAAATTGTTGGAAAGCTGATATTTCAGCGGTGCTTGTGCCATGTTATTAAACTGGGCTTTATGGAGATGAAAAATTGATCTTGACAGGAATCATAAGCATTTGTTTACACTAAGCTGTATGGCTTCATCCCATCTGGAATTCAGTGCCATGCCTCTCACACAGATTCCTTAACCTATGATTTCCTGTCAGCCCCCAAAGGCTTCCTCTGTAAAATTCTCAAACATTTCACAGATGCATCTCCTGGAAGAGACCTAGGCCTGGGCTGGACCTGGGAGTTCTCCTGTTTTGCTGCATTTGAGGAAGCAGAGCCACCAGGATAACTGCAAAGGCAGAACTGCTAAGAGAAGGCTGGAAAAAACCTCATAATTTCTGTCTTCAACTGGACAAGTATCTTCC
The DNA here is from genome assembly GCF_021018805.1 of Prinia subflava. Taxonomy (NCBI): domain Eukaryota; kingdom Metazoa; phylum Chordata; class Aves; order Passeriformes; family Cisticolidae; genus Prinia; species Prinia subflava. The sequence goes on from NC_086271.1 coordinate 3,736,255, forward strand.
TAAAAGTAGATAATTTTCTTTCCATCAGTATTTCTAGTTAAAAGATAACACTTCAGTGCTCTAATAATTAGAAACCTTGTAGATCCTGGTCTAAATACTGAGGGGATAGGATTTATACTCACTCTTCCGGCAAGAATGTAAACTTAAGCAATTCTTTGCACAGTTTTTCTTGGTGTATTTGTAGACAAAGAGAAGTTCTCATCAGCCCTTGTTCTAAATAAAACATACTATTAAAAGTTTCCTGTCACATTATTTTCATTTCTCTTACCACACTTCTAGACTTTCTGCATATGGATTCAAGTCTGACTTCCCCCTGAATGTGACTGGCACAAACCATTACAGATAATGCCTTACTGATGCTTTGAAGGAAAGGGAGTACTAAGGTAAAAGGGAATAAATCTGAAGTATCCTCACTGTGCAGGTAACAAGCCTTTTGAACTATCTCTTTGAAATGTAATACCCTGAGCAGATATTCAGTCAAACAAATATTTAGAGAGAGATGTAAGTAAGCCCTGGTATTTAGAATTTGGGAAAGGAATATAAACCTGTAAATAGATACACAAATAAGTTCAGTCTTTAATAGGTCCACAGCAAATGCCCATGGAAGAAAAATGTTATGAATCCTTTCTGACATATGTTAAAGAAAGCAAAACTAATCAATCACTGGGAGATGGGCTGGTGGTCTAATTAGTTAATGTAATTCTCCCAAGTCAATTTTTTTTAAAGTATGCTAGATGTTACCACAAAACCTATCAAATAAAAATTCCTACAGCCAGCTTAAAATAACAATACTGACCTTGGCATGAAATATTTTCTTGAGATTATTGACCAGTTTGGGTGAAAGATCCTTGGCTGTGCTGCTGACCTCCATCCCCTCCGAGCCAGGCATTTATCCTCAGGAAATTTACTGCACCTTGTTATTGCTCACACATGTACAAGCCTCAGGAGCTGGGGCTAACATGTGAGTTCTACATTGCATCAAGAACTCTTACTGCAAAAACCAAAGCAAGAACAGCTTTGAAACTTCAATAAATCAGAAAGGCAAATCATCTGATTTTGATCAAAGAATTAGTAACAGCCTTCGCTGTGCACTGTTCTCTCTGTATGAGTCTTGGAGCAATTATTGAGGAGTATTACAGAATACAAACAATGTAGCCCTTGGCATTAACTATCAGTCAGTCATTTCTGAAACTGCTATCAACTTTGAATTTAAATGCCAAATACAATATTTTGCCTCGATGCAATTCTTCCAAGTACCATCCATCCTCCTTTTGCTGGAAATGGTGCAAATCAGAATAATGCTTTTATGAAGGTATGAAACAAATGGGAAGGCTTTGGCTCATCAAGCCTTTTTCACCACCCACCCATCACATAATTAATTCTTGCACTTAGCTACAGCTTGCAGAGGGTTTGCACAAGACCTTACAAAAAGCTATATGTAGAGTTATAATTCGAAAATGGGATGTTTCTAGTTAATACTGATGTTGGTGTTCATTCCTGAAGACCTTTTTTCTTCTCTGTGCTAAGGATGTGATGTTTATATACCCAATGATGGTGCTACCTTTTCGAGCACCAAGAATTTCATCAGAGCTCAGATACAGAAACAAATAGGAAGAAAGATAAGTTATATGATCCTCCTTCCTACAGTTGTTTGAACTGGCAGTTCTGGGGGGGAAAAAAATTACACAAACTTCATGGCTGAAATCAGACATAAATGCTTCACTGTATCAGAGGTCTTAGTGTTAAATTTGGATCTAACTAAACTCCTTCTTCCTTCTGAAAATGAACGAACAAGAAGTTTGAGTACAAAGACATCCTTTAGCCATGTCAGTTAATGCCTGTAGGATTTATTTAAGCAAAGACACTTTTCCTTGAAAATTAATGGCTTTAAAGGCCTTGACAGATTCATCTTGTTCCATTTTTGTGACTTTCTTGTCCCATTTCTTTACCAGCCTAGGTTCTGCATTGCCTCCCATCAGTGTTCTGGCTAGGGGAAATTGTATGAAAACCTTGGAAGTGTTGTATTTTAACCAACTGCTCAGATAACCCCTGAAAAGTGTCAGGAATTTATTTCCCCCACAAACAATTAATCACAATGTCTTCCCAGTATCCCCATGTCTGCCAGTCTGAGAGGCAAAATACCTGAGGGGCAGGAATAAAACATCTCCTAAATGTTTGATTTCCAAGGCAATTTCTGTGCAGATGTGGAGCAAGTGAAAGAATGGTTTTCTCAAGAGAATAAAAACAATCAAAATACTTTTTAAGGACTTCATGAAGACTGTTGGGCATTTTTTAATGACAATAAGTAGAGTCATCTTTCTTCCCACACTAAATATGACTTTGTAAATCTTCCATCAGAACTATTTGCATGTAACATAAGCTGCATCCAAAAATCCAGTAAAGTCTTTACAAAGTGAACATTTTATGGATTGTTTCCCATACTACATTTTCGTACCACAAAAGTACAAACAATTTGATGTTTCTCTAGTTCTGAGAAGATTTCACTGAGATAAAATGAGAAGTGCAGCAGTTGTTCAAAACTCTACTTTAGTGTAAATTTAGTATCTTGCAGTGCAGGGAAGGAAGAAGGAAGATGTTCTGGGAGACTGAAAGAACTTAATATGAAAACAACAGAACTTTATTGTTTCGTTCAATCCATTTCATGAACCGAAATGTTTTGTTCTCCAAATATCTTACAGCATTTCACTAACGTGAAGTTTTCTAATTTTCAAATATTTGTTCTAGTATCACCCTGACATTGGAATATGAGTGATAGTTTTAGAAACAGCAGTGCAGGTAATAAACATTAATGATTTAACCAAGAGTAAAAAATTTTGCATGGCTCATCACTCTACACTATTCCAGCTCTGTCTCTATTACACATCAATACTTTTCTTAAAATTAGGAAGGGCTTTTCAAAAAGTCCTATCCCTAACAGCTCTTTTCAGTTCAAGCCCGGGACTCCTCGTTTCCACCAAAGAGATAACTCCTTGCAGTGTGTCCTGCACTGAAAGATTGTTGTCATGACTGCCACTTCGGGCACTGTGGTGTTTAACACCGGCTGGAAATTGGATTCCAAATAAGCTCTTGCCCTTCCTCCTTGCTCCCTTTGGTTAGAGAGGGACAAAGGCAGAGACTGAGGATTGAGATAATTTACTGAAAGCAAACAGCAATGGGGTGAGGAAATGCACAGCAGCAGCAGAGACCTGTTTGAATAGATCAAGATTAAACACAATCACACCTGATTCGCTCTATATGTGCCAGAACAAGAGGAAAACAATCAGTCCTTCTCTCTATTCACATCACATTTGCTGTGCAGGAAAAGTTCCTTTCTTCATGCAGGATCATTTTTTTTTCAAAGGGTTTCTTTTTTTCTCTCTAGCCCTGCCAACATTCCTTTCACATGAGGAAACTTGAACAGATTTAAACCCTTGTTCAGAGCACGGTTTGCAGTACAAACATGCTACAGTTATCAACTCACAATACCCAAACACACGGGGGCAAAACCAGACTGAGCTCCCACAACTTAATTTTAGAAAGTGGTACAAAAAATAGCTGTTCTAAAAGCAGATCACTATTTTGTCATCTATTCATGAAAAGTGTCAAAACTAATGTTGTCTACAAGATTTAAGATATACACTCAACAATTAAAATGTTCAGTATAAATACAATGGTACAAAATAAAATACCGTTTACCTCAGCACACTTTTGCTTCATCTGCTTGGATTCCTTAAAGGTTAGCTTTATAACACAGCCAAGGAGACAAGAGTTATTGAAATTCCACCTGTCCCCACTGGTATGTACCCAAAACTGAGGCCAAGTCTAGCATGATGTCAAAATGGATCCACTCACACAAGAACAGAATTAGCCTAACTGCAAGCACTTGATGTTATCCAGACACTCTTAGAAAAAGGAGAAAAGCTAAACTGGGCTGAATTTTTGCTAGGGAAAACATGCAAAAACAAGGTGCTAAGATTCCTGCTGAGTATTCTCTGAAAATTATTTTTTTAGCCTTCTCTAGAGTGGGACACCGCTAAGCAAGGGGATAACAGCAGTATGTACACATCTTGCATCCTAGCTGGACAACAGGAAAAATTCCAAGTGCTTATGCATGTGGTTAGAGCTGAAATTCATGGATCAGCTCAGGGAAGCCTTATCTTGTGAGATGATGGAATAAACCCACAATTGTTGAGATGTATTGCAGTGCCAGTCCCAAGGGGGTCTTTCTAAGAGAACAGAAATCTCTGTTTACATGTGGCCACTCATTAATTTTTAAGCTGAGTTTTTTTGGAGGCTGTTTTTTTGCATAGCACGTCTGAAATAGGAACTGTTTGGAACAGAGTACTGGGTTAGATTTTTCAAGATTGCTTAGATTTATCTTTAAAAAAAAAGAAAAGAAAAGGAGTAGGCTATTTACAAATAAGCTGACAGAGAAGGAGATTTGAACCCACAATACACTGGGATTTTTGGTTGCAATGGTTCCATTGGTTCCATTAGTGAAGAACTAGGCCACTAAGACAAAAAAGATTGTCACCACTAAATGATTTAATGGATGATTTCTATTTCTCTCCATTCAATTGCTGAGTCATCCCTTTTAGTGTCCATAATGTTTGCTAAGGTCAGAGCTTCTTTTTGGTATCATGTTGCAACTGAATTGATTCGTGTAATAGTTAACAAGAAACCCATGCATGGCTATTTTTCCCCTGAAAGAGATATTTAAGTGAGGACACTCAGTCTTAATTTGGGCAGATTTATCCAGAGTATAGGACCACAGGAAAAAAAAAAGGAGAAGGGAAAATAAAGGAAGGAGAAGTTCCAGTATTCCCTGGCAGATAGATCTGTAATGACAAACTGTATCTGATGGTTGTAGAAGCATTTTGCCAAACAAAGCTTGTAGTTCCTGTAGTGTATAATTTGGCAGGACACTGTTGTTCCTTGAGAACATGGAATTCAAATGCCTCAGTGTTGGAAACATACTGTAATTAAAATTGCTGCTTTATTAATGGGTGGCTTGTGAACTATGTGATCCTCCACTCCACCAAATTGGAAATAGTCCTAACAGTTATGCCTGAACTGAAATAAAACCTAAGTGGTTATTTCTAACTGAAATAAAACCTAAATTCAACTTAAGTGCAGGGAAAGGGCAGGGATAACATATGCATGGGTCACAGAGTATAAGCATGGAAATATATAGGATTTGAATTGATGCCCGAAAAATAGTTTTAAAAACACAAGTAGTCCGAAATCTGCATGATTTCCTTTGCCAGGCCACACATGAGATCATCCTTTAACATTTCTAGGAGGGCACCGATGAGTTCAGAGGGAGCTGTGTTAAGCTGCAGCACTCCTAACAATGCCACAGCGCAGGCAGTAGAAGGTGCTCTTGTAACAGCAAACAGCGGTGCTTGAATTGACCAGCCAGAGCTCACAATCCTCCTGCCCCTCGTGCATCCTGTGTTCCAAAAGCCGCGGAGCCAGAGGATTGCACAACCTGATTGTTTTTAATCAAGCAAGGCCGGCTTTAGCCACACTGAAGTGGATAAAGAGAGAATTCCTTCATGATATAGGGACTCACCCCTTTGCTTTTGTTCCCTCTCTCTACAGTACCAGGCTTATCCCACACCCCTGGAAGTTCTGACAGCTCTGATGGTGCAGAATATTCCTCTAATTAAATAGGTGAGAAAAGTCAATTTCTACTAAAGATGGTTTACCTACATAACAATTAGCATAGGTGAGTGTGAAACAAATTTTACTGCTTCACAGTGTCCGATATTGGGAATCCTATTCCTGCAGTCTTCAGGAAAGGGAGCTGGGCTTTTTCCAGAGCAGATGTTAATGGTGAATGGGAGAAAACTCAAGAGTTTTTCAGTTGTTCTAACATTCCTGTCTGTTTTCATCTGAGCATCACACCTACAAGAGAACTAGCACTTTCCAAGCCCTTTCAAATGCCCAGGTAAAACAGAGCATGAAATGGTAAAAAAGGATCTCGTGACTGGACAGTTGCTGATGGTTCTGGTTCCCACTGTTGGGACATGGATCTCAGCACTCACAGAATGAGGTCTGTCATAGGGAAACAGATAAGTAACACATGTTAACTCAGCTAGAACATTTGAAAAAAATGTTAACATTTTTCTTTAGACATTAATGGATGCATTTCAGTTTGTCCCTTCAAGACATAAAACAACTTACAGCTGTTACTTGCTAGAGGAACGCATATTGTAATTCTCACTGTGCCCTGGAAATGACTGTGTCTTTTCACTCACATCTTAGTATCAGTAAACCAATACAACTAGAATTATTCTTTAAATAAGTCTCTTCTGTGGATTTTTATAGTTCATGGTGATTCCCTGTCTGAAGAAGAGTAAGTGCTAGTGAGGTTTTTCCTGAAATTTAAAGGAAGAAATTATCTTTGGTATTTTTTACAGTAGTGTTTCCTGATTAATGACAATATTAATAGTGAGAGAAACCAAAAGGGTACATGCCTAAAGAAGCCTCAAGCATCACACATATTGATTAATACATAAGAACTTGTTAATACTAAGAAGAAAAAAGGAAACTGATGTTTTGAGGTCACAAGAACAAGTTTGTTTCCTTTTATGTCTTAAATAAAAGACGTATTCTTTTATTCTGTGATTCTTTATTTACAGCCCACTGCAGTTATGCTCATTAGCGATGACTGAAAAGCTGTGCCAACAAGTTTCCATAAAGAAATTCAGAATAAAAAGTAGAAAATAAGCAATGGAGAATTACATGATCACAGACCTAGCTGGTTGTTTCTGAAGCAAAAATTGGTGCGTTGCAAGGCACAGTTTTCCAGATTCAACAGGTACTTCCCTAAAGGAGCTGTCCTGTTCTCCTGCACCATATATAGAGATTATCCCTTTAATAGTTATGGCCTTTAAGCTGGCATAGTGACCCACACATCCTCTATGAACTATACCACCAGACAGCCTGATGCTTTGTTTGGCAGAACATTTGAACAGAAGGTACAGGTAAAAGTGGTGGATTACCCAGAGAATCATCCCTGTCTCTTAAAACACAACGGCACTTGTTATAAGCCTAGTCACTGCAATTGTATCTTCTGGTGGTTGAAGTTATCATACAATAAAATCACAGGATGGTCTGGGCTGGAAAAAACCTTAAATATAATCTATTTCCAGCCCCTCTGCCATGGGCAGGGGTGCCTTCCAGTAGATTATGTTGATGCTTAAAGTACCAAGAATTTGTGGAAATGATGCACTGCCCTGATAGGGCACTGCCTCTGCTGCCTCAGAGGCAGGACCAGTAGGAACCAGTGTGCCCCCACAGTCAGCAGTTTCCACTGGCTTTTCCCTGTGTGTATTCCTCTCACAATTCACTCCTTAAATGGCTCTGATGTTCCCCCAGCCACCTCCCTCCCCACATCCCGTCAGAGAACCGATCCTCACCAAGGCAAAAGAGCCAGGCTGGGTTTTTTTCTTAGATGGATTTTTGGCAAATGGGCAGACAGTTTTGAGCACAAATGTTATCCATTGCAGTTGCCAAGTCACAAGGCGTTTTCCTGATCTTGCTCCTCTCAGCTCTGTCTGATACAGAGATTTGGGTGCAGCTACTTCGTGATGCTGCATTCCCTAGGGACACATTGCTCGCTGTCACCTTTGCCAGCTGCTATTTGAGCCTTGTGCTTCCTTTTCATCATCCCGGTGCCTGGGAAACCAGTGTGGTTGTGCATCCTGTCCTAGCAGCAGACAGAGGAGTTTCAGCAAGATTCATTGGCCTTTTTGAGCCACACTTGATGTTTTTTAGGAGCAGACGTAAACTCACCGATCAGAGGCAGACAGGAGCCAGGAGAACGCAAGCACTGTGCAAACACCCCACACATTTCTGTCATGGATCCTGATGTCCAGCACCCTCTTCGACCTCATATTCCACCTCCTTATCAACACAAGCTGCCAGCCGTGCTCCACCAGGCAGTGTTTTTGCAGTGGGACCTCTGAGGCATTGATTACATCATTAAGATATCTCAAAAAAGCAGGCAGGCTTTGCATCTTCACCTCTGGAGCCTCTAGATTTGTGCTTGAAAGCCCCCTGATGTCTCCCAGAAATGCAAGTTTACTGTCTCCCCTTTCTTTTTTCCAAATTTGACTTTCAAATGAGCAGAGCAGTGGGGATTTTATGTTGTGCTGGGTCTGGGTATGTCCAGTTCAGCACTTGGTAATTAGTTAGCTGATTTCACAGAATGCTGCATGTGGCATGCAGAAAGTGATTGCAAAATGAGTTATAAATTAATCCATACAAAATGCAAAGCTTTGGCCCATGATGGATTTCCAAACAAAAGCCTTGGATGCGGAATGTTATTTTGATTTTTAACACCTGTAAGAAATTGAGATTTATTTCTCCACCACGCTCCTGGCCTGAAGATTTATTTTGCACGTATTACAATCAGGCTTATCTGGGGTTTAAGGTCTAACTTCTAGTTAAGCTTCCAGATGCAATTATTGTTTTCAGATGGGTGGTTGTATCTGTTCCAGGGATGCTGTGCTGCTTCAGCAGATTTTTAATTCTCATGCATACATTTATTTTGTAGTTTGTCTTGGCCTTACAGGAGACATTCATCATGAATCTCCTGAAATCCCAGCAGCCCTTACCTTTATAGCGCTTTTACATGCATTCTTATAGGAAAGAATTCCTGACAGGCTGTAAGAAGCCCGATAATTTTATTTCTGATCTGGACATTTGGGTTGTGCAAGTGTGCTGTAAGAGGCTCTTCCTTATTTTCCTATTCCTTTTTACCCAATTGCCTCAGTGAGCTTGCAGTAATTACCACATGTGACATCTGAATTTAGGACTCCCCTGGTACCAGCAGAGAGTGAATTGATGTCACTACAATATTACAGTAGATTCTTTTGTGTGCAAGATATTAAAACATGCTTTTTATTTTAATATATTTTTGTTCTCCTCTTGCGTTCAAACTATTCCCAGCAATTAGAGGAGAACATTGTAAATTCGCTTCTGATTTATGGAGCTTGAAATCATTTTCTCCAGTGGAAATAATCCTGCTGGTTGTATGGTCAGCACATGTTAAACACTTACTCTGTAAAAGCACTGCTAAGCTCATTAAACTCAGGAGAAAACCCCCAAGAATTTAAGAGAAGCTAAAGTAACAACGCTAATATAAAATAAATGAAGGGTTCACTCTGTTTTAAAGTGGGGAACTTAAAAATATCTGCAGGTGGATGAGAAGCTGGATATGCCCTGGCTGTGTGCTCTGGGAGCCCAGAACCCCACTCCATGATTCCATTTTAATTGCTGCATTTATTTAAAGTAGGAACTTTCTTCTCCATGACTGGGCCTTCTTCTGCTTTTTAACAAAAGAGTATCTGTGCTTTTCTTCATTTTTATTTTAAAATGCTGTTTGGATTTGCTAACAGTTGATTGCATATCTTGGAAAACAAGATTAAAAAAAATATCCAAAACAAAATGGTTTTGTGCAACGCTTTAAAGTGAGGGGAGTGACCTGTAGTCTTTAATTAATAGGCACAGTTTGCTATTTATTGACTTGTAGATTTAATTGGTAGTGCTGTAGGAATTCCAGGAGTAACTGAAGATTTAAATTCCTCCAACAATATGTTGCCAAGTCATCCTGCCTCAAATTTGCAGGAATGTTTTTGTTTATTCAGCCTTTGGAGTTGTTCATCCACATATTTTTAAGTAGAGCTGATCTGGGTTTTTGCTGAGGGAAAAGGTTCTCTCCAGCATCTATCAGGGCCAAACCACACATGTTTGTGTGCAGATGGACATCCAGGAGGCAAATCACAGTCTCCAGAGGCAAGGAGGGAGCACTGATGCTGCTTGTTTCAGGTGGGGTGTGAACTTGCCTCCTGAGTGCTGTACAAAGAGGAGATCTGGCTTTTTTCTACCAGGTTCATTCCGTGGCTAAAGGGATCGTACTGGAGTGTCCAGTTCAGTAAAAAAGTGAAAACTCAGAAGCCAGCATGGCTCGAGTTGAATTGAACATGAAGTTCTGTCGTTTGTTTTCCAACCTGAAAAAGCCCCTGAAGGTTTTTTTTGTAGAAATTTCAGCAGAATTGCAGCACAGTGTTCCTACCTGGATCACCTCTAGTAGGAACCATGGAAACAAAGGAGTCAGCTTGTAGAACTTGTGGAGATGGACCTGTTGGCAGTGCTGGTGCCACCTCCCTTTCATCCAGGCACTAATGGGGGCCTCAGCATAGGTGGCTGTGATTTGTGCCTCCTGTGTTGCTTTGCTTGCTGATTTCTGCAGTCACATGTGCATACCCAGCCTGTCCGAGTGACCTTTCTCCTAATTTTTTACCCCTGCTCTTCCCTCTCTGCTTCATCCTTTGTTCTTGTCAAGCAAGACAAGAGATTGACAAGCCCTGAAGAGCAGCCCATAAAATCACAACAGAATTTGCAGAATAGGACTTTCCAACAAAAAGTGCTTTTACTTGTTCTGGGGTTGAGTTCTGTCTTGTGGGAAAGATTGTACTTGCATTTGTGTTTTTTCAGTTATTCCTTTTCCTGTCTTTGGAGAGCTGCCTGCTCTTCTCGTCATTCCAACACTGCTTTTCTCCCTGTTTCTTTCTATACATTGCACTGCTTTCTCAGAGTGCTGTGATATCTGTGCACTGTCATGAGCTGGAGTGGGATACTTCATAACAAAAGACAAAGTTGTGTAGGGTTTTCTTGGCCAGACATGGTTTCAGGATTGGTGAGAGAAACAAATTTGAAACCAGGATGTATCTAGGTGGGTCTAGAATGAAGAGCTGCTGAACAAGCAGGAATTTCTGCAGGGATACAAGAAAGAAGTTTATATTTCACATTTCTTATGAAAATGGCAAAAATTCCAAATCAACTGAACAAGCTCCCTAAAGCAATTCCTGACATTTATAAAAATCCTAAGGCATCAAGTTGCAGAATTAAGCACCTGGTTTAGGAAGTGCCAGTCATAAGATTTTTCTGGCCAATCTCAGTACCTCTGAATTATGATTCTGTTCTGCAAGAATTCTGGCCCATGTCTCATTTGCATGTGGAACACTGCAAAGTTCCATATTTCACTTATATGTGCGAAAAGAAGAGCGTTTGTTTTTGCAAATGAAGTGTTCATCTCACACTGGTTGAAGAAAACTGCAGATGTGGAGTCCTAGACCTTGCCTGCAGTTTATTGTCTCCTGCTGAAGAGAGAGCTTATTCCCCATCCAAACTGAGCAGCTTTACCTTGGGTTGCACAGAGAAACCTTCAGCAAATTCATATTAACCACGTGCAAAAGTCTTTTTGCTCAGCTGGGGTCTTGCAAATGTTGCCTATGGAATCCCAGGATGGCTCAGGCTGGAAGGGGCAGCTGGTGACATCCCCCTGCTCAGGCAGGGCCATCCCAGGGCACAGCAGAGTGTCCAGACGTTCTGGAATATTCCCAGGGAGGAGATCCACAGCCTCTCTGGGCTCTGCCCAGGGCAGGAGCTCTGCCTCCTGTGAGGGGGAATTGCTGGGATCAGCCCCTGCCTGTTCCTCTGGTGCCATTGCTGGGGCCTGGAACAGAGCCTGGCCCTGCTCTGCCCCTCCCTGCACCCAGGGACACCCAGGGACACCCAGGGACACCCAGGGACAGACAGGGACACCCAGGGACACCCAGGGACACCCAGGGACACTCAGGGACACCCAGGGACAGAAGGGACACCCAGGGCTGGGGTTCCCTGTGCGTACAATATCCCCCCTACCATCACAGGGCTTCCTCGGAGCGAGCTGTGACACTGGACCAGTCCTGGATCACCAACATCCAGGGACATCCTGAGGACTCCTGCGCTGGCTGCTGACTGTGTTTGGCTCTGTGTAGTTTGTCCAAGCTGAAATCCTGATCTCTCGTGGCTGGAGCAGATCAGTAACATTCTGCACTGCTTTACTGGTGCCTCCTCCAATTTGGAACTGTGCCCAGCTGTATCGAGTCCCCAGGACTTTTTGTTCAAACTGGCAGGGGTTTTGCCTTTTTTAACCATTAATCACTAAATTGTGCAAAGTGGAGAGTGGGAGACAGGGCATTGTATAGCCCCAGACATAATAAATAGTTTACCAAGGATATTGCGTGAAGTCACATGGAGAATTCTTTAGTTATTTATCTTTACTACTCACCAGCTGAGAGCAGACTGGAGTGCATTCGCTGACAAGATTTGTGTGCCATCAGGAAAACATTTTATGGACCTACCACAATAGTCCAGATATTATGCTGAGAATGACAGCACTAACATAGTACCTGAAGAACTCCTTCTAGCCAGAAGATGCTTTTGGGTGCACAGATGGAAAGATAACAAATTCGCCTCATCAGGAAAAATTTGAAAGCCAATTAAAATATTTTTCCTTTGCAAAGACTGTGATTTGGCAGCTGATTTTATAAATGTTCTTTAACTCAAACAAAACTGTTTTCCATTTAAAAAACCCTTATTCTTTTGCTCTTGAGTTGCGTAAGACAAGCCTGAGACAGACGTTTTATTGCTGAAGTCTGTTTAAATTTATCTTATGACTAATTGGGCTTTGATTAAAGTATAATAAAACATTAAGTGTCTGTAGGCTGAGTCCAAAAACTACTTTTCCTTTTTTGCAAAAGATGATTTTTGAGCGTGTGTGACTCAATATTTCAGTGTTCCTCAGTCTAAGGAACTCCTGGTACTGTAAGTACTTGCAAATGGCTCTTACAATTTGTGGTTACTCGTAGTGTGTAGCAATTTGTGGTTACTTGCAGAAGAAAACCTCCACATAATTTATCATGCTGCTGTGCTATCTTTCTAAAAAATTACCATGGTTTGATTAGCTTGTAAAAAACAGCAGATCTTTACTCTCAGGGTGGGAGCTGAGAACTCCACATCTCCAGGACTGAGAAGGATTTGAAATGTCTCTTGCTCTGAGCATCTGCCATAAAATCTCCTGACTAAGCCCCTAACTCGATGTTTATTGCCATTTATAGTCTGCCTGCAGTTGCCATAAGCTGAAGGGTGTCTATTCTGGTTTCCTACTGTTTTCATAAAGAAAGAAAGGGATGTAAATAATCCAAATAAATATTTATTTCTTTCACCCCTCCCCTGCCCTCACTGAAATAAAACTGAAGTGTCCCTAATGGAGGAGCTGGCCTCAGAGTCAATACAGTCTTTGGGATAATGCTTGACCTCTCTTCTATTATTTTTGCATCTTTTATTAACACTCTGGTTTATTTTTCTGACTTTCTCATGGGGATGATGTTGTGCCAGTTGTAGGCTATACATGACCCATTCAAATGCAGTTTTCCATGCTGGTATCCATCTGCAGTGGGTTTTCAGATGTGCTACTGTCCTAAAAGCTCAACCATGCAGAACAAAAATCTCTGCCCCAAGACCTGCAACTGTGAAAGTGTAAATTTCTTCCCTTACATTGAAGGAGCAATTAAAAATTTAGATGCACAATCGGAATTTTTCTTCCTCTCTTCTCTAGAGTTTTTTTACCAGGAGGGAAAACAAAATAAATACAAAATACGTGCTGAAAGGCCTTCTACATTACTGACTCATACTCTGAACAACAGCACAGAAAATATGGCGTGATACAGTTTCATGCCTATGTAACAGCAGTTTTTATGGCATTTTGTTGAGTCCACAAGATACATTTATCCATCTTCCAGCTCTGCAGGTTTCAGATCTTCTCGAAATTCAAGCTGCAATCCCCTGGACTTCTTGTCACGATAACTTCCCACCAGCCAAACCGTGTCTTGTATTGCATTTATGCAGGCACACATTCTTCAGATTCTGTTTCTGGTTAATCTTTTTCATTCCTTGTCTTGCAGAGGCTGTCTGGAGAGACAGGATTATGGCCTTGGATTTAGAACATATTGATACGTGATGCAGAACAGAAATCCATTAACTCACAATGCAGAAGAGCAGAACATATGGAAGCATGATGCAGAGCAGAACTCATTGTTCCTCAATGGATGTGGCTTTGCAGTACTCACACGGGGCATAAATAAGAATAAATATCTACTTCAGGAAGAAAAAAGTGTTATGACCCTTAATATCAGCAGGAATATATGATTTTTTCTGATCTGCTTGCCAGAGCACAAGTGCTGCTCTTGTCACATGTTAGAGTTGCACTCACATGTAATTTAGAGGCTAAGGTTGGGTGGTCCAAAGAATGGGATCACAATAACTAAGTTTGCTCATCTCTTTATACACCTCTATAATGCCAAATAACCTTTATTCTGTTGGGTTTCCCAAAAGAGCTGTTAAAAGCATGATGATGATCATGCAGAAATTGCAAAACTCGTGTTTCAAAGGTGGTTTTCCTGGAAGTGTTCCCTTCCAGGCAGCAAGTTGGTCTGTGAGATATTGGGGTTTTTCTTGACCTGCAGGATGTTGCTCCTCAAAACCCAGAGATTATTCTGGTCTGTGTACAGGAAGTTCCACTTGCTGGCCCATTGAAGGCAAGGGACATTGCACAGCATTTTAAGTGTATGTTTCCTGCCTCCTCTGGCTTTTGCAAATCCCAGGATCACAGGTGGGAAAAGACCTTTGAAAATCGTCTAGTCCAGCCTCTCTGCTAAAGGAGTCTGCCTTCACTGGCTGCTGACTTCCACAATGATGCCCTTAAACCTTGTGCCAGCATTTGCAGGAATATTTAACATGTATGGAGATGGATTCTGCAGCTTTTCGTCGGGGGACATACTTTTTCCTCAGCGTCACAGAGTAGTCTGTAAGGAAAATGGGATGTGCTGAGTGTCACCTTGCTGGCTGTCCCCTGCAGTTTGCAGCCCCACAAAAAATGTGACATCATCTTGCTCCTCATTGCTCAGTGTCTGAAATCTCTTGATACGACCAACACTTTCGTAGGCTTGGTTTCCTTGTTGGAGTCACCCCTTGAAGCTGAGGAGTTTGAAGCGTGACAAGTGCTGAGGTATCACTGTTCAAAATTCATGCAGTCTCCCTTTTCCCTGGTTTCTCCTGACTTAATAATGGAGACAGGGAAGAGTCTGGTGAGTGCAGGTCTGTGGCCTGCAGAGTCCCTCAGACAAGGCAGGCTGAACTCTCCTGTTAGAGGTGTCTGTGAAAACAATTTATGGGGGCATAGCAAAGTGCTAAGGAAGGGGAAACCAAGCTGAATCAAGAAAGTGGAGGGAGAAAGAGCAGTCCTGAAAGCAGTATGGGATTTTGGACTTGCAAAAGTACGAAAGTTGGCAGTAGAGAGAAAAAGCTTTGCAGGTGTGAAGAGCTGGGTGGCTCTGAATGCCTGGGGTCATAACAGAGAGGTCTCGGAGAGGCAGCAAGCACAGAAGGAAAGCAGTGAGCAGACAGACACAAGAGGATAAAAAAATGAAGAAAAAAGGGCGAGAGAACTAGGAAAAGGGAGCAACACAAACACTAAAGAGAGAAATTAAGAGGTTCAGTGGATGAAATTGAAAGTGATAAGGCAGCACTTGAGAGTCACCAGATGAAAAGGACTGATGAAATAAAAAAAAAAGTGGTATGTCCCAGCTGCACACTTAAGGTGTCATTTAAGTGTTCTACTGGTTTACCATAGTGCAATATTATCATATTGTTCTGAGAAAAGTTAGACACTTGGAATTTTTCCTTGGTATTTCTGAAGATTTTCTTTTGGCACTCAACCTTTGTCATGCTCCAATGACAAACGAAGCATCTTGCCACATAAATGCACACATTTATCATCAAGCCCTCCTTTCAAGTCCCCTGCATTTTCCATATTGTAACAAAAGCTAGAATTTGAAGCTGGAGCCCACAGTACTGCTGGTGTAAAACATAACAGGGTGTGACCAGAGATTTTTGGCTCTCACTGAATCCATTGGAAGATTTACTGTTGACGTCAATGGGAGGAGAATTGGGCCCACAGTAAGAACTACAGTAGTAAAAACAATACTTTTGACTTATTTAGCTGTATCTCTGCTTGCCAGTGGCCCTTTGGGCACTGCATCTAAATGAAGACAAAACAATAAGAGATAAAATGTCTCTGGTTCCAGCAGATTTAGAACAGACAAACAGTGGATAATCAAAGTAGGCAGTGGTGCAAACTGTGTCATCACAGTGTTTATGGCAGGCCATCCCACACGCCCATGAAACCACTGCCTGCATAGGGTTTTGCTAGCATACAAATCAGCACAAAAGGTGGATATTGATAAAAGAGAATATTTTTAGGCTTGCAAATCAGACAGAGTCAGTCAAATTCTTGGCCCCAGCAATGTGCTGCTGAGCAGTGTCAGATGGTTACACATACACAAATTGACATTTACAAGGCACGCTGTGCCTAGTGCCAAGTTCAGAAATAAATTGCTTCTTTTTGTAGGTTCACCAGAGCCTCCCAAGTACACTAGAGCCTCCTAAGATTCATTTATTGTTTGCTACTGGAGGGATTGGAAAGCTCCTGGGCGGAGAGTGAAAATGCATTCAGGGTAGCATAAGGGAAACTGCACAAAATGAAGTGCAATAACTGCAAAGCTGCAGTTTCATGGGGTAATGTTTGAGGTGTGCTGCACGTGGAGGATTAGGTTTGACTGTAACTAACAGCAGTGTGGGCTGCATAATTAACTCCACGTGAAAGCTGCTGGGAACCAAGTAAAATAAATACCAGCAGCACTTACCTGGGGAGTGTAGAGTAGGCTGGGTCTGACTCCTGAGGCTTTGCTTGTAAAGAATTCAGCCCTGAAAGAATTTCCCTCAGCTGCACAGAGCTGCTGACTGCTGGTGGATCTCTCCAATAACACAAAGTGTTTTGGTGTTGAAGGAAGCTGAAGATCCTCATTTTGCCTCTTCACTTGTCCATGCCCAATGTGATATTAAGTTCTGTGAGTCTGCTGGGGTGGCTGCTCTGGGTTTTAGAAAGTTCCGAGATCTCCAAACACTGCCCACTACCTCACAATAGTGATAGCTGAATCTCTCAGTCTTTAGAAAATGCTTGTGTTTTAAGGGCTTGTTATAAAGACAAATGGGAAATGAGAAATGGAGCTAGTGCTCTCCCTTGTTCATGGCTGTGGAAAAAGGAGTGCTTTGGGAACAGAGGGCAGAGCTGGGAGAGCTCATGCAGGCAGGTACGCCCTCACCCACACAGCCCTCCAACTCTGCTTTAAATATTCTGCTTTTAAATATATGCCCCCTTTTGGAGCCAGAATTTTGAATTATCTGGTGGGAAAAAGAAGGGAATATGTTGAGGGACGTGTTTTCCCCCCCTTCACCCTTCCTGTGCGAGGACTGGAGGTTTGGTAGACACAGTTTGTTCAAAATGCAAAGAAGCTGAGAAATGGCTTGGGAGCAGAGTTGGGAAGGATGTGAACAACCTGGAGATCAGAGATGAGAACACCAAGTCCTGCCTATGGGTGCCTCAGTAACTGTAACTAAATAGCTCCCAGTCCACTTTAATCAGCAAGTTTTATGTGTTTAGGGATAGACATTAAACTGCAGTTTGGTGTGAATGCCAGGTGTTGATGAAGAGCAGATCCCAGCTGGGACAGCAAGGACATTTCATCCAGGCTGTGCTGGAGGTGCAGGAGTGGAGCTGTGTGGGAGACTCTTGGCTGAGTTCATTGCTCCAGGCCAGCTCGAGCTGCTGATCCCCTGTAACTTCAGCCGGAGTAATTTGATGTGCTTGGGCATGTGGCTCCAATCTGCCCTCAGAAACACCTCTCTCAGCATGGTGACCTTAATTCCTCCCTTTCTATTCTCTCGGGGTAAAAATAAGGAGGGAAGAAATCCAGCTTCTATTGGCAGAGTGTTCTGCTTGTGGCACTTGTCCTCGGGGGACGACGCCCACACTGAGCTCCCAGTGCCTGGGACCAACATTTGCCCAGGTATCAGGATTACAAGGTGTTCAAGGACTGTTGGCACATTTGCCCCTTGGCTTGGGTCGGCCCAAGCGTCCTGGGTTAGGAGACAGGTCTCTCTCCTTCTTCATCCTCCACGGAGAGAGGCAGAGATGATGACTTTGGACACTTCCCAGCTTTAGGTGTGCTCTTGCTCAGAATGGTTCTCTGGAAGCGTGCACAGCATTTATGGCATTGGCAACTGTGGCCTGTTCATAGGAGGAGCCGCAGTTTGTCTCCATTTCTGTAAGAATTCACACGGCAAGTGCAGGAGACAGGCAGTGCCCTCAGGGCACGGGATGTGACCCTTGGGGTGTCTGTGCAGGGCCAGGAGTTGGACTCAGAGATCCTTGATGGTCCCTTCCAACTCAGGGTATTCTGTGATTCTACAATTCCAAATTTCCTGGCTGCAAGCAATGATACAGTGAGGAGTCTCACTGTTCCGGTGA
The DNA here is from genome assembly GCF_021018805.1 of Prinia subflava. NCBI lineage: Eukaryota > Metazoa > Chordata > Aves > Passeriformes > Cisticolidae > Prinia > Prinia subflava. The sequence continues at coordinate 3,754,520 of NC_086271.1, forward strand.
AAGAAAAGTGTGCAACTTTACAATGCTCTAACAAAGTACAATTCACCTCAGATGCACGTCCTGCACAAACCACAAGATGGCAGTCTGGCTACACGAAAAGTCAAGCACAGTCCTGCCCAGGTTCCAGCAGTATTTTAAACTCCAATATCTCTGGTAACACAATCTCTTCATTTACCACTATAATTTGTCCTGCCATATAGCCATAAATCTTCTTTTCCTTTGCAGTGACTCTTTCACATAGGGCAAAATATTTAAGATAAAAAATGATGTCGGTGAAAGTAATTTACTTCTTGTTAAAAATACTTTTTTAAAACTGAAGTGTCCTTGATCTTTATGTTCTGGCTCTGGTTTCGCTGTGCTAACACTTGCAAGGACACACATTGGCAGGTGGGATTAGTTGTACTCTTACAAACCATTTCCTTGAAGCACTTTGTGCAAAAAGCACTTTAGGTATTAAACAAGTCACGGGTCACCTTCTCTCCATGTTTCCCTATTTGACTGATCCCTGTGCTTCACTTTAAATGCCCACATGCATTCCCTCAGGCCTTTGCTCTGGCAATTAAATGCAGCAAGTCCAAGGGAGGCCATAAAGATGATCCAAGGCCTGGAGCATCTCTCCAGTGAAGATCAGTTGAGACTGAGTTGGGATTGTTCAGCCTGGAGACGAGATGGAGCTCATATTGGAGCACCTTCCAGTGCCTGAAGGGGCTCCAGGAGAGCTGGTGAGGGATTTGGGTCAAGGGATGGAGGGACAGGACAAGGGGGAATGGCTCTAAACTTAGAGAGAGTAGGTTTGAGTGGAATATTAGGAAGAAATTTTTCCCTGTGAGAGTAGTGAAGCTCTGGCACAGGGTGCCCAGAGATGCTGTGGTTGCCCCTGCATCCTGGAAATGTCCAAGGCCAGGCTGGGCACTGGGGCTTGAAGCAACCTGGGACAGTGGAAGGTGTCCCATGGATGACAGGGGGTTGAAACTAAATGATCTCTAAGGTCCCATCCAACTAAAACCATTCTATGATTTCCTCCCCACCTCTTTTGTTTTTGTGTCACTGATGTCTGGAGAACTGCAAATGCTCAGTTCAGGGTGGTCAACTTCATCAGCTATGGGGCTGGATCCTCATTTTGAAATCCTTGTTGATTTCCTCCATGTGACATTCTTTCCTGGCCATGTGCCTGTGTAAGATTTGCCTTGGCCATGCACTGGGAGAAGCCTTTGTCCCTTCGGGTAAAGCCATTCCCCCTTTGCATCACGGGGCTGAAGGCAGGACCTGGCCCATGTCCTGCTAATGAGACAGAAACCTTTCAGAACATGACAGTCACTCTGAATAGATTTCTTGGGAATTTGGATCTTTTTAGGCTCATTCTTTATTTCAGACCAAATCCTACCAAACCTATTTATATTTCTTTGGTGATGGATGTTAGGGGATATATTCAATTAAACCCCAGTTTTAATGCTGTAAGTTACACTGTATTTAAATGAATTTAAAACAATTTCTATGTGTAGTTAAGACATCCTGCACAACTTATAAAGGGTCTTATTTCTCAGTGTATTACAAATCTTCTAGGTTAATAAATATGTTTAACTTTGACATTCAATTTCAATTGGCAAAGACAGTGGAGTAGTGAGATAAAGCAGAAAGTTAAAAAAAGAAGCTGGAGAAAGAACAAACACAATCTTGAAAAAGAGGACTATTTTGGTTCTTTTAGCACGACTAGATTTGTGGAAAAAAAAAGTCTGCCTGCCACTGAACACTCCTAATGTTTACAGGGAGAATGTTGCTGCCAATGTCGATGTGAGCCTGCTGGTGGAGAAGTCCTGCAGATGGCAGTGCAGGACCGTGGACGGAGAGAGGGCAGCCCTCGGGAGCTGGGGCTGGTCCAGTTTTGTAGCTAAACTTTCTCCTAGGTACTATGATGAAACCCCGATCCAGGCCTGCTGCCGGTGCTGCTCACACTGCTGAGGGGATTGCAGGTGATTTTCCCTCGTGGGACAGTATAACAAACGATAACAGCTGAAAAGAGTGATAGGCTTCGGTAAAGGATGTAAAAAGAAATTTATGTATTTTTCATTGTGGCTACCACTGATCCATACATTCATATTTCTGACTATTTTCACTCATTTTCTCAGGGGGTAACAAGGTGTTGTTTTAACAGAGCATGTTGGGAGACTGAAAAGAGGACAGGGCAGGTATCTGCCCAAGCTTTGGCACACCTTTAGGTTTCGTCCTAAAAACCTTTTGAGATGTGGCTTAGGGGTTCACAAGATAAATATCTTCTTATAAGAACTTCTGAAAACAAACCTAGGCCTCAATCTTGCAGCCATGTGTTTTAGCAGTCTGACTTCAGACCCTGCGTAGGATCAGTCACATGCAGAAAGTATTTATGGAACTGATGCCCATGATGGAATACAAAAACCAGAAGGCCCTGCTTCCAGATAATAAAATAAGATGCATAACATTTTTGTTTCATGGGATAAATTAATTATAGAATCGTAATAAATTTGGTGAGTGAGAGAGCTGGATTTGAATTCTTTCGCAGACTTCCTCCGGTGACCTTTGAGCAGGGCAGTGAGGTGTAACAGAAGGCAAGGCTCTTGGAGAGAGTCCCTGCAGCCTGGAATACTGATTATTTGGAGTACTGATTATTTGGAGTACTGATTATTTGGAGTACTGATTATTTGTTTCTAACGAGACTGGCAAGGGGAGATAAATTCCCTTTCTGCCCGAGGATCTGTGTGTGTCACCTCTGATGTTTCGCCACTGCAAGCAGGGAGAGGCCTCATAGCTGCCACGTTTGACCCAAAAGGGTAAAAAGCTGCAGGGAGAGCCCCACACAGGCTGTGAAAGGTTTTGTGCTCTGTGTGTGTCCCCCTCAGCCAGTGCAGTGACATCACTGGTGCCGGGTGCTCTCCCTTTCCCAAAGTGCTTCCCGTGGGAGCTGGGAAGGCCAGGAAGGCACCAGGCCCAGCCGAGCCTTTGGCGGTGCCTCCACCTACGAGAAACCACAATTTGTGACTGGAACTGGTGCTTGGAGAAGCCTCACTTCTGCTGGACCAGGAGATTTTTGTGAAGTCAGAGCCAGGGTCGTGTGGTTTGGAAGAGGCTTTTTGGAGATTAGCAGCAGATCAGTAGATTTCTCAGCTGCCTCTGACAGAGGGAAAACAGCCTGGGGTTTAGGAGAGTCAGGGTTATGTCCCTTGATCTTCCACTTTCTGCTCTGTGACCCTGGGGCATGGGATTGGGGCCCAGGTGAAGATCCAACAACCAGATCCTGGGAGGAGAGCAGAGGAAGGAGATAAAAGCTGTCATCAGGCCAGTTTCAGTGCAGATGTTACAGTGGTGGCTTCACCCCCAGACCTCAAAGGTGTTTTTGGTCAGCCTCTGCACAGTTGAAATCCCTGGGCAGCCAAGTTTCCCATATCCTTAGAATGGGAACAGGTTAAACTGTGTGCCTGTTTGGTTATTTTAATCTAAATCAGAAGCCAAGGTAGAGTTACACTCAGCACTGGGATAGCACTGGAGACTGTACTGTGGGTGGGTTGTGAGTGTCCTTTTAAACTCACCCTGATCACTATGAGAGATAATGGGGAATGGCTGGGTAGACATGGTAAAAATAATTCAAATACTGACACAGGCTGCCACAGCTGAACAAATGCCTGAAGGTGAGAAGATCCAAACTTCAAGGTTGTGAGGGCAAAGTTCTCTGTTTATCCACAGAACAGGTCCTGCAATTGAGCAGCTCCTGGTGTCTCCTCAGCCACGTGCCATCACTTTGTCCTTTGGGTACCACTGGTGAGCAATACCTGACCAGGGCCCGGCATGTGGCCATTAATTCATGGCACATGGATTTCTAAATAGCTGTTGAACAGGAAATGTCCAAGGCCAGCTTGGATGGGGCTTGGAACAACCTGGAATAGTGGAAGGTGTCCCTGCCCATGGCAGGGGATTGGAACTGGATGGTCTTTAAGGTCCCTTCCAACACAAATCATGCTGGGATTCAACGAAATGGGTGTTTTGTTTTGGTTTATTTCTTGTTTAAGAAACAGCTCGTGAAATTGTGGTTGGCAAGATATTGGTGGTGTTTATGTAGGAAGGAACTTACAGTCAAAATATGCAGATAGAATTTGGGAAATAATCTTATATATAAACTATGTAGTACGTGAAAGTAATAGGTGAACTACAAGCAGATAGTCCAAGTGATAGAGCATACCAAGAAAAATATTTGTCTGGGCTGATTGCAGAGACCTTTGATTTTCTTTAAGTCTACAAACTCACTATAATTATCAGCTGAAACTGGAAAGAAGCTTTAATTGGTAAAAAGTGTTCTTCTCTCCCCTCTGCCTGTAAAGGTTAGAACAGAACAGTTTTCCAGTTCCACCCATGTCTTGGAAAACTTGGAGTATTCAAAACTACACTTCATTAAAACACCTCATCTAATCTCTGTAAGGGCACATTGTGTGTTTGAAAATGCCCTGTTCACTTTTCCCAAAACATTTTCCTTTCTTGTATAAGATACTTGTTTAATTTTTAGTCCAAATTGTCACTGTAAACTTTTTTTGAGACCTTGATGGCCATGAACAACTGACTTTCTTCCATCTCATTATGACACTACAGCAGCTTTAAAGGCAGGACCCCTTTCAGCTGGTTTGTTGAAGAAGCTGGGCTGATTTAACAAACAGAAATGATTTAGAAAAGAACTATAAAATACCTGACCTCCTTGACCTGAGGCTGGTGGATATGAGCTGCATGTGGAGTCTGGCAGCTGAGAGGAGGAAACAGGCAGAGTTTGCTGGGAAGTTGTGTTAGAATTGTTCTGCTTAGTCATGACCTTCAAAACTGTAATTCAAACAAGGGACCTGTGGAATTAAGAACAGACAGCTCAGATCTTGATGTCTCCTCTACCAATGCCATTTTTCCCATGTATACTAAATTAAAAATAATGAAATGGCTTTCCAGTGGTGATAACTTTATTGAACTCACATCCTAAATCACTTTTAAATGAGAACAAGTGACTATGATTCTCTTTTGCAGTACTCTGTAATATTTATGATGATTAAAATATGATCTGAATCAATTCACAAAATTATAATGCTCCATCCGAGCTCTGTCATGAATATTTGAAAAGGTCCTAAATATCAGAGTATTTTATGGCTCTAAGAAGTTTTTAGAGTCACATGACAGCTGCCAATCAAGACACCTCCATTGGCATGCTTGCATTTTCCATTGTGAATTTAATTATAATATAGCAAAATTCACCGTTGAACTATTTTCCGTGAATTCCTGTAGTGGAACAACAATATATTCACTCCCACAATCATGCAGCATTTCACAACCCTAATTTCCTTTTTAAAGACTGGAGATATCCTGCTAATAGCATTAAACCATCCTCAGGCAATCAAAACCAACAACAATAACTTCTGCAAGTACATAATTGTGTTAGGGTGGAAAATGATCTGCTACTTATACAACTTAGCTGAGACAAATAACCAAATAACAGCTGCTGTCCTCTTTGGCTCAGGTCTTACAGACTTAGTTCTGAGTTCTTTTTGCCCTTTTCCAGCTGCTGCTTTGGATGTTTGTGGTGCCCAATAGTGTGAGCACCACAGAGAGGCACAGGCTGCTTTTTGGAATGATAAATGTTAAAGGTGAAAAGTGGAGTACATAATGCTACATGCTTTAGCTTTGAATTTCCTAGCTGTTCTGAGATATTCTACATCTGAATCGTCCTGTGAAATACCTCATTGTTTTTGTTCAGAGGGTGTTTTTCAGCTGGGAGAACAAGAAATCTAATTTCATAATGACACAGGAACAGTGGATTAAAATTATCCAATGTTAACCAAGCTCATTCTTGCTCCAGACCTTTACCACTTATTAAATTTTGTACAGGGTTTTAAATAGATTTTTCAGTTCACAGTAAAAAAATTGAATCTTCATGAACATATTTCATTTGGAGCTGTAAATTCTAAACATGTCTGAGAACTTTATATAGAGAAATCAAGTAAAAATGATAAAGAAATCTCAGGGTCACTGCAGGGATGCAGCAGCAACCCACATAGTGGTGACTCTTTCTATTTCATCTGTCTCTCTCTCTTATTCTCCTCTCTACCTCTCTCTACCTCACATTTGCTGTTCAATAAAATCCATATTATTTACTTTGGCCTATGGTTTCACTTTGCACCTTAATTTGGGCAGATGCATCTTTTAATAATCAGATCCTACCAGGTCCTGGCTTGGGACTGCAGTCAGTGCTGAGTTTGCAGTTGATTTGGTGATTTAGCACAGTGATAGTAGGCTTGGGGTTTTTTTGTTTGTGTTATTGGCTTTGATTTGGGGTTGGTTTTTTTTCTAATTTTATATGGCTTTTTTAAGGTAAATGGCCAGAAAAAAGACTCCTGATAAGGAAGCAGGCATGAGACATTCAGTCATGCTGACTTTCAGCTTTTTTTTTTTGGGTAAAAAGAAAGACATTTGCTGACATCTTGCATTGCCATGTGACTGCTTTCAGTGCTTTCCATGACTTTTTTCCTGGAGCAGGTTTGTTTATAAGTGATGTATTTCCTAGCCAGGAATTTTAGCTGTGCTCTCCCCATCCCAGTCCAGAGGCACATTGCAAGATTCCGTCAGAGCAGCTTGAGCTCTCCGAGAGCTCCTTGGCTGGAGTGCACTTCAGGCACATATGGAGAAGATATCAGCTGCAGAGATTGCACAGGCCCTCAAAATTTCTCCTTTTTTTTTCACCCGAGGCCTGTTTGAAAACACCCATCAATTTTGTTTTGAAATGTATTTATGGAAATGGCCTAAATCCCCTACACATCGGTTGGGTTTGCATCCCGAGGCTGCAGCAGATCATTTACGGGTTAGTTACACTCCTTGAGACTGAAAAACTCGTAAAGAGTCACAGCCAGGCCTGGAAATCTAATTATTAGTTGCTTACAGCTTCCAAGGGTGAAACCTTGCTCTCAGGTCCTTACCACAAACTGCTGATTTTTAACAATAATTTATGTGGGTGTGGGGTTTGTTGGGTTTTTTTGGTCAAGAACACACTTTCTGTCTGATCTGGACAGTTTTAGCTGGGGACTGATGCAGTCAAGTGCTTCTTTTTGTGGGGAATATTTGCAGCAGATCCAAGGACTGGACACCTAAGACAGGAAAGCCTTGGTTTGATGGATTTTTTTTGCTCAGCATTTCAGTCACTTCCTGATATTGGAGCATGGGAGCATCACTCATGGGCACAGCAGTGATCTGCATTTTGTGGGACAAAAGCAGCAGCGTATTTTTCAAGTTGGTGGTCATTTCTTTTCACTCAGAGTTCAGGCCCTACCAAGATGAAAGCTGTCGTGCCATGTAATTAATAATTCAATAAGCTTTGGGTTATCTCTGATGTCAGCAGGAAATAAACAAGCAAATCTTATCCATGACTGGCTCTCAGCAAAGAGCCAACTCCAAGTTATAGAGAAAAGGCAGCCTTTGAGCAACCTGAAATTACTTTCACACTTTACTTGCAGAACTCCAAGGCAGGCAGTGAGAAGATTTGGGCAGAAAAATCCATCTCCACAAGTGATCTCCCAGATATGTGTGAGCACATGGCTCAGACAGTGTTTTGTTTAGGGAGCAAACACTGTTAGTGTAAAGACTTCTCATAGGTTTGATCCAACATCATTGAATTAAAGGGTATCTTGCTGTTTGAATTTAAAATAAGAATCAAGAGAAGTCTTGATAAAAAAAAAAAAATCTTCCTCCTTATTAAACTTTACTATCCCAGCCAGAAAACATTTTTTAATCCATTAGAAGAAAATATCCCCTTGCAAAATAATAATTTCCTATGGATGATGATGATAGCACAGATAAGAAGTAGGAGGCTGGATCTCTCTTTTAAACTGTTTGAAATCACTCAAACATATTTTTATATTTTTATAGTGAGCCAGGGACAATTGAGAGATAATGTAAGAAGCTCCTGAAACTTGCTATGTATTTTACATCCACTCAGGGAAAGCCACTGTAATTCCAGTCCATAGATGCTGAAAACTCCTCACTCAGCAGTATTACCTGTTCCTTGTACTATAAGAATTCATACTCAGTACTAATTTATCAGTGGAACACGATGAATAAAGATTTATAGGTGAAATTATTCCCCTGGAAGGAGCCAGAGGTGACTCTGGGCACTACTTAAATATCACCCTGCTCCTGCTTCATAAAATCCAGTAGCTTTTAAATGGTGGCCAGGCTTCTGACAGACATTCTCCATATGGAAGAGTTTCATGGAGGATGAAAGAAAAGGGACATCTGTCTTTGGAATTGGTTTCCATCCCCCTGCATGCAAATCTAACCACCAGAAAGGTTTAATCAAGAGAGAATTAAAACCAAGAAGAAATTGCCCACTCAATAAAATTCAAAACCTGTGACTGCCAACTCTTCAGAAAATCATAGAATTCCAGAATAAAGATAGAGAAAAGGGATGGGAGATTTCAGCAAACTTAACAGACAAATAATACATATGCCTGTAATTATGTACAAATATATTTGTAGACGTAATATTTATTTTAGTCGCTCAGCTGAAGTCTATAGTTTATTGAGAACAGATTGAAAATCATCACTTATTGCCATTAGCACATGTAATTGTGCAATGAGATGCTTCTCCAAATGAGCAGAGAAACCGCATAACACTGGCTTTGTGTTGTCAAACATTATTTTTTACTTATTCCTCTTCTATCACACCACCTGTACATTGCTGTACTTCAAGTCAAAGGCCAGACCAGAAAGAAAGACTGCCCCAAAAGCTAAGTGGTGATTTTCTTGGCCTTATGTTAAAGAACAGAAAACAATCTTGAGTTTTTGAGGGAAAACCTGCAACGAATTTTAAGTAGATGGCTTTTTCTACTGCAGGATATGAGTAACTTCTCTTCACGCAAATGGGAGTTATTTATGTGCGAGGTCTTGGGAGGTCTGCATAATTAATAGATGCAATAAGACCCTATTATAGAGAATAAATGAAAAAACCAAGAGCAGTACACTGTATTTGCTACATGCAGGGAGTCTAGTTTAATTTATTTAGTATTTCTTATTCATCTTTTGGAGGCATCTCTGAAAATACTGTTTCTGAAGTGAAGTGCAATTATAGGAGCAGAAAGTAATGTTTATATTCACATGTGAACAAACACAGTTCAAAAAAGCTCTCGTATGTTAGAGATCATGTGAAAATCAGAGCTGGATCTTAATGTATCCCAAGAGATGATTAGAACAACATTTGTTTCTTCACAAAGGCAGTTACTAAAAAAACCCTAAATGGGTGAGTTTTGGAGCACAGTGGTTTAGTTATTCAGTGTCAGGGTTGCCAGACAGCTGAGCCTCTGGAAGAGGGTAGAAAAGACAATGCATTTACTCCCATGTTCAAAGAAAAGAGACTCCTTTGAAGGCCAAGGGTAGTTTTACCAATTGCAAGATGAATACAAAAGGACAAAATAGTATTCTTTTACATGCAGCAATTTTTTTCTGGAAAGGGCTGAGCTGTGTCAAATCTGTGCTGAGAAACCTTTCTGGATCTAGAGATCATTAGAGGTACACAACAGACATCTGAACAAAGTCTGCAAGGTGCCCTCTGGATCTCACAGCTCATATTTGCACTATTTCAGATATTTTTGGCCCCTGTTTGTGCGGTGTAGTGGACTATAATGTTAGGATTGCATAAACTCCAATGTTTTCCTTGGAATTGGTGGGGATTTCACGAGGCCTATGGATTTGCTTTAAATATACAAACATCTCCTCAGCCATGAGGCCGGAGGGAAATTCAGCCCTTGGTGTCTGAGCTCTTCTGCTTTGCAGCCTGTGAGAAATTCCAATCAGCTGAGGGCGTTTGTTTAAGAGTAGCTCAGCTCGGAACTGGGATTATTCCATAGGGATGCTCAGTAGCTGGCCATGTTTGAGCTGTTTCTGCTTCTATTATGTCCATAAAACTCCCCTCAGTTTCAGTGAAGACAATGTGCTCATGCCAGTCTGCTGAGAAAAAGAGGGAAAAACACGAAGGAAGGAAAGAAGAAGGGAGGAAAAACAAGGAAAAAGAAGAGGAGGAAGAAGAAGAAAAAGAAGAAAAGGATAGAGAATTCCTCCCCTCATCCACCAAGAAGAAAGAAGGCCTAACCAAAGTGTTCTTTGCTGCTGAGCTGTAATATCTTATTTTAGCTTCTCATCCGAAATCCTTTGACGTCAATGAACTTTCTTTGACTTTAATGTGCTCTGGCTCAAGCTCGTCATGTGGATCTCAGACTTGCTGTCTGTGAATTAATACGAATCTGTGGATTGGTTTTCCAGAACAAACAAATAGCTTTACAAGGTAATTAGGCTGGTATTTCAGCATTAGCTGGCTCCAATACCCAGGTCCCCGAACAGATATGTCGGGTGATGGGTTTGAAGGGTGCAGGATGAGGTAATTTCTCAGCACTGTGCTTTCTTGGGGGGGCTAACAGAATTTAGGTTAATGGAAAACATGCCTGCCTTGCACAGTGTTTCCACCAGAAATGCTGGAGTCTGAACAAAAACCTTCCCCTATTCTGAAAAATGTGTAGCTGCAATAATGTGCTTTTTTCCCTTTTATGTGTACACCTATATAACTGAGCATATCCATGTCATTATATGGTGTACATGCAGCAGCTCACATTATATAAATACATTAAAATGTAGCCACAGCTACCTTACACATTTATAATAAATACCACCTATTATTCCAGAATAATGATTTCTTGAGCTCTGCACACTTGAAGTGAAATATTAAAATAAAATCTTAACTGAGAATCTTTGTTCTCAATGCTTTTATCCATATCTTGGTTTTGCTTTAAAGGAGTGTTTTCTGACTCAGCAAAATCATTAAACTCTTTTTAAGATCCTAATGCCACTCAAGGAGAGATTTAATTTTAATATAGTTTATTTTATGGAAATGGTAGTGGATGAACATGTTTGTGTGCATATAAAGTGAATAAAGAATTCTTTTGTTAACCTACTAGTACTAATTTTACATGGTTGATATTCTGTATTATATTTAAATGTGGAACTGCCTATTTTAAACCATTTACTTTTTATTATTTTGTCTGATCAGTGTCCCAAATGTTGCCATTTCACGTGGCCAGATCATATTATACTGCAATTTCTAAATTGTGCACACTTAAAGGTTCTGCCAAAGTATGCAATTTAGTACACAGAAATTAATGGTTGAGGGAAAATATATGTAACAGTTAGCATACTGCATGTCATTTCTATGGATTTTATGCTTGAATATTTTGGCAGAAGCAACTAGAGGGAGACCAAAATGACACTATTGAGTAGGAATGAATTCCAAAGTCTCTGTGTTGTTATTACATGTCATTTAAACTGAAACAGAGTAGCTTAGATGGGATATTGGGAAGAAATTCTTCCCTGTGAGGGTGGGCAGGCCCTGGCACAGGGTGCCCAGAGCAGCTGTGGCTGTCCCTGCATCCCTGGCAGTGCCCAAGACCAGCTTGGATGGGGCTTGGAGCACCCTGGGACAGTGGAAGGTGTCCCTGCCCATGGCCAAGGTGAAATGTAATGAGCTTTGTTTTGAGGTTGTCCAGAGCCTATTCAAATTGTACCCTTCAAATTCCATCCCCATTATACCCACGTAGATTTTATTTAGTCCCACTCAAAGAGAGAACCAAAACACAGCAATATAGTTTTATCCCCATATTTGGAGGCAAAAAATCTGTATCTAGTTCAGGGCAGCACCAGAATTTGTCCATATGCTGGGCATTGTTAATTCTTTTTCCTGTCCCTCTTTGCTGCACTCTGGTCAGAAAAACCATCCTGCAAGGCTGGAGGCCACTAAGGCTCGGCCGCAAGCCACATTCCCCTTTCCATGCATGTATGCATTTGTGGTGGATAATTAAAAAGAAATGGGAATGTTTTATTCAAACAGAAGCTAATCCATGTCCATGCAACAGTGTAACAGGGAGCCATCAGGGAAAAAAAAAATAAAACCAATAAAAGCAAGAAGCTGTGTTCTGAGGTTGAAAGGGAATAAGTGGTTGGTGTGTTTAAAACAAAGGCTCATTTTCTCACTGCACGCTCCTGCACAGGCACCAGGGACCACAATTGAAAACTCCTTGCCTGGGTGATGTAACAATGCTGACCTGAGCCTACTGTTCGGATGGTTTCTCCTTGCAGAGGTCAATCACAGTTGCTCTGTTTCTGTGGCTTTTCCTCAGGGCAGCCTGACTCCTTGCTGAGCTCTGTGACCCAATGTCACCGTCACTGTCACAATGATCTCCTAAAACATTCATGGCCTGCCTCCAGTGGCCTTTGAGACACCCTGAACAGGACCAGGGTCTGGCTGCTGGACCCAGGAGCAGAACTCAATCCTGTTGATTTTATTACAGTTTCTAATCTTTTTCTTAATTTGCTTAACCAGCAAAACCTAACTCATGCTCAGAGCTGCTAGAGTAATATATGTATTTATATCTAAAAGATACCCTGTATGTATATGGCTGTGTCTGCAGTTACCATTCAAGTTTCAACTTTGTGTTGGGTTTGGCTGGGGCAGAGTTAATTTTTTTAAATGGGAAATGAGAAGAGAAGGAGACAGGGAAGCACCTGGCTTGTACAGGGGACATCTGTTTTTACTGGGTTTTACATGGTAGGGAGGGGAGGGAGGAATAATTTCACACAAGACAAGAGGACAAAGAATTGACAGAATTTTATCTGGATATAGAGGAAGAAAGAAAAAAGAGAGAAAAGCCTAAAACATGAACAATTTCTAAATATGAACACTCAAATTTTTCAGTAACTGAATAACAGATTTTGAATAACTAAAAAACGTAAGAGGTTTTTTTTTTCTGTTGCTCCAAAGTGTCTGAAACATCTGGGTTCTTTTGTTGTTGTTGTTGTTTTATCTTGTTCCAAATGAAGTGGGCTGTCTTTTAAATCAGATATCCTTATAATCTTTCAATTGCGAAAAAAGGATTTCACACAAAATTAAAAATGATGCTATTATAAAAGCATTTTCCATTAAACATTTAATTCAACATTTTCAGATTTCCTGCCTTCAAAACGGTTTGAAAATCAGAAGCCAAATTAAAGAGGGGACTTGGGGACTGTGGCAGAAAATAAGTGAAGGGAGGAATTTGGAAAGATTGGTGAAATATTGTCCAGCAAGACAACACTGTTGAACACTTTGGTGTTACTTGGATACTTGTTACTGAGTATGAGCTTGTCTTTAGGACAGTAAATACAATTCATATTGGACAAAATGATTGCTCTTTATACTCTCAGAGAGACAAGAATAAAAAGCATCTTACTGGAGAAACAATGGGAAATAAAGGAAGGACTAAACCATTTCTTAAAGGGAAGTTCCCGAGCAGCCTCCATCTTCCATGAAGTCTGGCTTTAGCTCACGAGGCTGCACTTCAGCAACTGAATTTGCTGAAAACAAAGCTGAGACATGGAGAAAGGGCACAGATTTCTAGATTTTGACCACTAGGGCAAAGTGGTAGAAAAAGGACCTGAATGGCAGAGCTGAAGGAGAAAAACTGAACCACACAGCTTGTTATATCTGCTCTAAAATATGCTTCTGTGTACAGATTTATTACAAGGAACTCAAAGGACACAAGTGTCCACCCCTTGGATTCTTCATGGAAACATCATGGATTTTCAGCAGTAATCATTATATTAACATTTTACATAGGAGAATCCCAAAGTTCTATAGGAGAACCTATCTAGTATGAAATACTGCATAACTGTAGGTGATGTAATCAATTCTTTTAAGTGGCGCAGAATTCTTCAGGATTTTCACTTTAACTGCAAATTAAATCAAAGTAGAACAGCAGAAGTGAGAGAGACCCTCTTAAAACAGAATTAAAATCTGCTTTTGACTTCTACTGCCTGCCATTTTACTGACGCCAGATTTTGTGCCCAGTGTCCTCCTTCACCAGCACACTGGTGGCCATTTCACCTGCCCAGTCTGACCTGTGACCAGGTGTGCACAGGTTTTATTCCCTTTCTAGAGGGTTTTTGTTTCCTTTCCAGGTGGTCCAAGCCCCACTGGACCAAAGTGCATTCAGCCATTGTGGCACAGAGCTTCGGTACCATTGTCATTGGTAGATGTGTTAAAAAACTTACTTTGGGTAAGAACAATGATCAGAAAAGAAGACAAGGAGGGGTCAGAAGGCCATTGCACTGTATTTTGATTTGGGATCATTTGGCTGGGATAAATTCAGTGGGTGCCCCTCTGAGGGCTTTGCACATGCTTATATTGGGTCTGAATTTAGCCTAATTGGCACCAGGCACACGGCACCATCAGCAGACAGCACTTCTGAGAATCTAATTACAGCAGCAGTGTGTCAGAGCTCCCCAAACAGGAGCAGAAGCTTTCAGGGTAATAACATTCATAGCCCCAAATCTCCTGTTTATCCATATTATTTATCTGTGAGGAAGGAACAGCATTAGGGACAAGGATGTGTTTATCACTAATGACAAATATCTGCCTCTTAGGACAGGCCCAAGATAGAACTGGGCATTTACATTACATTTACATTACACCTGGTGCTAAGAAATTTCAGGATAATTTCTAGGCCCTGCCAGAACAAGTGGCAGAATTCCCATGGGGTTTGGTGTATCTGGAATGTTCTCAGGTGTTGTCAGGCTGCTTGTGATGTCACTGGAAGCTGCTGACAGAGATGCTGTGTGGGACAGACTGGGCTGTTTTCTGAGTGGAAGACTTTGGGACAGGAGAAGCTTTGGGATGAAAAACAGCAACCTTATTAAATGGGGAATTTCTCTTCTCTTTCTCTTTTCTTTTCATGCAGCTAGCATGGAGCTTGTCTGAAGTATCCTAAAAATGGGCAAGTACTGGTAACCTATCCCAGCCCCACAGAATTTCAAACCCCTCTTTCTCTGCTTTTTGAAGAATATAAACAATGAAGTGATAGATAATAATTTGTCTCCTTTCTCCTCTTGCCTCGACTTTTCACTTGGGCAGTCACAAAGTCCCTCTGTTTTGGCATGAACAGATTGTTTCTTTCTCTGTTCCTGTCTCTTTTAGTCTGCATTACAAATGTGTCTTCCTGAAAATAGAAGCCTTTGCTTGCACATTGGCTGTGCTCTCTGTGTTTTGAATTGCTCATCCTTTACCCCTGACTTGGCCTATTGGAGATGCAATCAACAAATCACAGTATTTCCAGTCATTTTTCTTGCAGAGCTAATCTGGGAATAGTTCTTTCCAAACTGAATGTCTGGGACCTGCTACTGGATTATTTCCTCTCCCTTTTATACCTTGATAAACAAATAATAGCAAGCGTAAGAATAGAAAGGTCCTGCAGCAAAATTAACTTAAAAATTACCTGTAGTATTCTCTGCTGAGAGGGCCAATTATAAGAGAGATGCTGAATTTCTCTTCTCTGCAGGATAATTAAAAATTATTAACAAGTGCTTATTTCTGTTTTTTTCCATACAGAACTACATTCAAAATTTGAAATGGGTGCTGCTATTCCTCAGCAGTACCTGTTAATTTAGCACAAATTGTCTCATTGGATCCATTTTAGTCACCAGTTCTAAAATTGCAAAAAAGAATAATTTATAAGAGCACTGACAGGAATCTGTGTTAGATGGAGTCAAGGAGGATAATAAAGACTGTATCTATGGAAAAAAAAGGGCCATTCTGGGAAAAATTGCCAGACTTGACTCATTCTAAGCACAAAAGCTTGGAAAAGATATGAAAATTCAAGTATGGAAAACAAAGAGAGGAAATTACTTTGCAGGACAGTAGCCAGTGAATTATTTATTTCTTTGTAGGATTGAAATACAAAGCAGCTTTAGTTATGGGACTTGGAGAAGACTGAGGCTTCATTTTCAGCCATAACTACCTAAATCCATCAGATGTACTTCAGGCTTTAACCTCCTCTATTTTTAAGCTTTTTGCTTTTTTCCCAGATATCTATAAATCTTTGGGTATTTAATCAAGACATATTATAGCACTGTGAAAAGTTATGTTCTGAATAAGGTTTTGATGCTTACTTTCAAGTTCAGTTTGATATGTGTTAATGTGCTGGAAAAAAAAGGCATTTTTGCATATGAGAGACAAGCAGATACATAGAAAATTATACATGTGGCTGAGTTTTTGGGATTTTTTTCCCCCCAGTATGTCAAAGCCAGTGACAATATCCTGACTATTAATGGGATGAAAAAGAAAAGGAAAAAAGTAAGAGTATTCTGGGACTCTGGTGTACCTCAAATAGAAATTCAGGGGAGAAAGGAAAAAATGTCATTTGAAGATTAGGTCTCTGAAAACAACCAAGATAGAAACACAGGCCTTGTGAAGGCCATGACATTTTCTGGCCCAAGGTAATGTTTGGTGTTCACCATGGAGATAATTTAACAGGGAGGATTAGGTGGTGTCTTCAGCTGGACACCTTGGGGCAGACACTCAGGGAGAAGGAACAAAACTGAATCCCAGGTTATGCTCCAGCTGGGAAAGCACAAAAGAAACCAAGAGAGAGCAGCCAGGTCCTTGGCTCATGGTTTAGTTAGAATATTTTGCTGCTACTGATGGCTTTTCTTCGCATCCAGCAGCCTCTTAGAGCTGCAAAATTGCTCATGACACTATTCAACATCATCTGGGCCCAGAGATAAAACCCCTCTGTTGCTGCCCTGCCACGGGCAGTGGGGAATGGTGACTGATAAAATCATGAGAGTGTTTTTCTCCTGCTCCACCTAGTATTTGCTTCTCCTGTAATTTCAGCTCGTTCCTTCAGGATTTTAGCGTTATTCTGTGTGATTTTTAGTTGGTTTTGAATTAAAGGGCAAATATCTACCCATCCCTCAGAATTCCTGCTGTATTTTCCAAAACAGGGTCAGAGGACGTGACATTTTCATTTGTGCAAATCAGGGTCTATTGACACCACAGGTAATTATTAATCAGGTGTTTCCAATGCAGAACAAACCTTGAGTGCTGCACTTGGCACCTGGAATTGATATGACTGTGAGTTTACAAAAATACAGAAGTAATTTAGCGATTGTCTGGTTCACAACCAGGTTAGAATCTAGAAACAGGTGGAAAGAATTGAGTGAACTGAGAATGGTTATCCATAAACATAACAATATTTCTATTCTAACTTGGCAACATACATTGAAATTTTATATATATATATAGCTATTGAAACCCTTCATGCTAGCATAAGCTTCCTTCAACAAGACCTTTACTGGCCCATTCAACTGGGAATTTTGTTGGGGGACAAATCTAATGAATTTATAACTGTGCAAATTTGCCAGGCTCTCTATAAGCACCAGGAGGAAGTGGCAGTACCTTGCAAATGCTGTCTCTGTCAATGCCACTTTAGCTTTCCTTCAGCTCTTGAAAAGCTTGCTAACAGGCTGGTAATTAATGTGCACTTAATTACTGAACGCCTGTTTCTAATCCTTGCAATAATTAACATTAACGAGAGTACTGCTGACAAGGAGGGCGATTTGCAGCCGCAGTGTGATGGTTTGACTGAGTTTGGCATTAGGCTGTGGGAGTTAGAGAACACCTGAATTTTGTCCTGCTCTGTGAATCCTTTGGTCTTGGGCTTGGCTGGCCTTGGGCTTATTCCCTGAAATAGAGTTGCCAGCTGGGAGCAGCAGGGGCAGGCTGATCCCTGCAGAGGATTGCTGGGCAGCTCCTTCGCTCTCCTTTGCCTGGGCTGTTGTCTCCTCCTTGCTGGAGTTGTTTCTCCAGGAAAGGGCTTCCTTGCTTCGTTTAGGCTACCAGTCTGTGAGCCCACCAGAGGGGACAGCGAACATCTGGCTCTCCCGGGGAATCTCATTGCCTGAGGGGTTCATTGCATCCTCCAGTAAAAGACCCCAAGGGCTCCTCTGTTCCTCTTTTGCTTCTTTGGTCCCTGAGCACAATGCATAGGATTGAATTCAGAGCAGCACGATGTTCCCGTGATCGCTGCAATTTTCTGACACACGAGCTGCTGGGACAGCTCACTCTGGGAAAGCTCTGGCTTGGTTACAAGTGGGACACAATTTGTGAAAGAGCCACCTCCTTGGCTGTTTTCACCAGACTCTGTCCTCTTCAACAGCTCACTCCAACATCCTTGATTTATGCAGGTATTGGATGGAAAGAAGACAACATACAGGACTACTGATAGCTTTGATTTTCTTAGATAATGAGGACATTAATACAAATTTTTGATGTATAGGGTTATTCAGAGTTTTTTGCCAAGAGGTATCAGGAATTAGCAATGAGAGAAATTAATAATTCCAGACAAAAAAAGATAAGTTTCATGAGAAATTTGTTGTCTGGTTCACCTCATTGAATTTCTGACTCATTGGCTCACCTGTTTTAGTTGTTGTATTACCCATGGCTCTCTTAGAGGCTGCTTTACTGCATTATTTCCTGAGGGATGTGGCAATCAGAGGTGATTTTGTGTATAGAAAGTCCACACCTCTAAAGTGTGTGTTTTCATTTTCTCCCAAAGGATAGGTTGGATTTAATATGCACCAGTCCCAAGTGTCAACTCTACATCCTTGAGTGAAAAAAAGAGGATGTGTTTGGGAAAAGCCAAATATAAGAGAGCATTGAATGTAATAATAGGATCTCACAGGTAAACAAAATAGCACTGTGCTTTTTCTTGCTGGATAGATTTTTATTTTTTTTTTAACTTTTTTTAACCTGTCTTTTTGTTCATAAACATGTCAAGTTCTTTTAAGGAAGCATGGAGCTGGTGCAATGGTGGGCAGGTTTCTGAGGCTGCAGCCCTTAAAAGGGGACGTGCAAATCTTCCGAGGGACAGAGGGTAGAGGGTGATGCAAATCAGAAATCTGCTGATCTGCTACCTGGAAGCAAAATACCTGCAATGGAAGAGGAAAAGCTGCGTATAAATCCTTCTAATTTCTATTCCTTTTCCCATAGGCACTTTGTATTTCCTCTGTTTAAAAACTTCAGTGTTCCAGTCTTCTCGGATGTTTTGAGTTTTAAAGGGTTTTGGTTTTCTTTGGTTTTCTTTCTTTTCTTTTCGTTATAAAAGCAAGGTCTAAGCACATCCATCACAAGGTTGTGGCTGAGTCCCTGGGCCATTACCTCACCCCGTTTCCTCTGAAGGAGTCATCCAAAGGGAGACCTTTGAAGGTGCAGATGTCCTTTGAGATCCTGGCTCTCACCAGTGCTCTGCGGATTGAAAATCTGCTTCTTGTGTCTGAAGGAACGACCTGAAAAGTGTCTGCTTGTGTTGCAGTGCTTCGAGCGAGCCAAGGGCCTTGCACTGACATTTAGTGCCCTTTTAACACAACATTTTAACCTCGATTTCTATGGCAGTGGCTGCAGAACCTCTGCAGCTGAAAGCCTAAGGAGTTTCCTGGCTGTGAAGATAAACTCTGTGTATGACACACAGTTTGGAAGTGGGAACACTCTGGGGCAGATCTTGTTTGTTCAATCAGACTTGAATCCAGTCCCATTGGCTCGACAATTTCCCAATGCTGTGTTACCTCTGCTTTGCAGAAATTGAAGGGAATTTCTGTCTTGGCTGTGAGATGGGGATTTTCAGTGTCCTTTTACAGGTGAGGAACTGAAGCACTGGAAGACCTGTTCAAGCATTTACAAAATCTACTGCCAGGACAAAACTGAATTTAATTATCCCAGTCCAGTCCCTGAATTAAATTTCCCTTCTATGAGTTTGTCTGCTTGACAAAGAGAGTGTTTTGTTGTTGATATCTTTTTGATTGAAGAGAGATTTATTGTAATGACTGACAGGTTTTGGTTTTTTATGATTTCAACGCCTTATGTCAAATATAAATGATACCTGCATAAATGTACTGTCCAGTACAGATATATATATGTGTGGTCTCACCTGAGAAGGACAGAGGGGCAGATTCCCCTCTCCCTTGCTACCCACGGGGCTTTGGGGGGCATTTTGGGGTGAGGCTTGTGCAGCTCTCACCCACCAGCACCCCCAGATCCTTCTCCCCAGGGCTGCTCTGGATCTGTTCATCCCTAGCCTGGGGATTTTCCCAATCCAGGTGCAGAATCTTTCACTCATTAAGACATCCTGCTCAGCTGAATGAGTGTCTTTGTCCCCATTTGACACACCTCTGGAGATAAAACATGAGCTGACGACACCTGCTTTATATGTGCAGCTTTGGGCACTGCTATCAGCAGCGTGTTTCATTTGGAGGCACAATTACAAATATTTTTCCATTTAATGGGCTTGCATGACCTTTTGACTGAAATCCCCTTTGAATTGGGATTCCTGTCCTCTCCAGTGCTGCTGCTCAGGTCCCTGCCAAGGAACTGGACAGGGTTTGTTGCTTTTTAGTCCCCTTAGTTTCTGTGTCTGGAAGCAATGGTCATGAATTTGTCCAACTCCTCTTTGAACCTGCTGATAATAATTCAGTTTCCCGAGACAGTAATTCCCAGGGGTTCACTGTGTGCTGTGTAAAGCAGTTTTTCAAATCTACTTAAATATCCTACTAGATTTGTCAGGAGAATTCTAGTTTTTGAATTTGGTTAATAATCTTTGGGTTTGTACCTGTGTGTCTCTCTGCCTGGCAAACTGGAACAGCTCTTGAGGTGGAATTGGAATTTTTGACCTGTTTGTTGAAATCTGAAATTATCTAAAAGACAATAACCTTTCTTCCTTCCCTCCTGAGCTATGTCTCAAAATATCTGCTGTGAATTTCAGGGCCTGATAAAAGTGGAAAGAAGCAAAGATATATTTAAAAGAAGTATCTTTCTGTTTGTTGCTTCTGTGCACGATAATGATCCATATTGGTTCTGAAATCATGGCAGAAAAAGGGATTTTTATCTGAAAATCATCCAGACAGGTTGTGATGTGAACAAGTGAGAGACTTGATTTCATTGCATTCAGAAGTGGTAAGAAAATAGTAATATAATGTTGTAAAATAACTGTGCAGAGAGAAAATCTTACACATTTTCAGTGTCTCCAAGCTGTTTATGACTTTTCTTTTCCGGTGTCATAATTCACCCATGATATACATATATGCTACCAGTAACTCTGGAAACGTTTTTTATGCTGCTTAGAGCCTTTTTTCATAGTTTTGAGAGCTAAAGATTAGAAAAAGCACAAATTAATGAATCAAGTGAGATACTTTGCAACAATGTGAATATACTCTGTAAATAAAATCTCAGTGCAATTGAAAGCTGTTTTGTCAGCTTCATATTTGGATGTCCAGGACAGCTATTTCAATAATACATTTAAATTTTCATTCCATTTTCTGTGGTTACTGAAGCTTATAGCGAAAATATTATTAGCATGATCTAGGAAACTACTTAAGGTTATTTAAAATTAATGACATGTAACAAGTTTTTTTGAAAATAACCAAGATATTTGATTTTCTTTTTGTTTCTTTTAGGCTTGTTGGTTTTTTCTTTTTTTTTTTTTTTTTTTTTTTTTTTTCTTTTTTTTCTTTTTTTTCTTTTTTTTCTTTTTTTTTTTTTTTTTGCTTGTTTGGGGAGTTTTTTGGGTTGTTGGGGGGGTGGGTAGGGGTTGTTTCAGGGGTTTTGGTCAAACTGAGGCTCAGTTTTGGAAGACATTAGAAGAATTTGGACCTTCTGCCAGCAATCATCTGAATTCACTGACTCTCGGTGGAATTTAAGTAAAAAAGTGTAAGGAAGCCAAACATTTTATTGACACAAGCTAAATTTCAAAATAGACGCCCTTCACTTTCAGCTGTGCAAGCCACATTCTTCACTCAGTCTCACGCTTCTTCAAGTAATTTGGGCTCCTGCCTTTGAGATTTTCAGGGCTGTAGCCCAGCAGCTGCATTGTTTTTGCAAAGAGAGCTGAGCAGTGAGTGCCCTGTGCAGTCAAACTGCTGCAGAGGTTGGATGCTGTGGCTCTTGGAGGCAGGCTGGAGGTGACCTGTTCCAAGGAACTCGTAGCAGCACAGCCTCAGGAATGAAGCAAGCATCCAGGCTCTGAGTGTGGGTGAAATGTGAGGAATTGCTCCTTGGACCCCCTCCAGAACCCCAGTCCGTGCCACAGTAATTTGTGATTTGGGAGGGCTGTGGATTCTGTAAGGGCAACACATCATGTGCAACATGTGTTCTTTGTGTTTGGGGAATCTGGGGGGTTCTGCACGAGCATTTTCTGTGGATGAAATCAGTGTGATTTGGTTTCTAAAAGAATAAATTCCCCTCAACTCTTCGCTTTGCTCTTTGTCTTCAGTTAAAGTGAATGAGCTTAACGTGGGTGAAATAACCTGTTTGATAAATGTGTCAGACTACTGTAAGAGTATGCAAAAAAAAAAAAAAATCAAAACCACCAAAGTCTTGTGGTGCCTGGGATCTTTGAGGTAATTAAGAGCATTTATTGGTGGGTAAATCAGATATACACCCACATTTCTGCACGTGGGAGCTTAATTCCTGCACTGTCACAGGCACTGTCCATGGGTGGTTTCAGAATATCCCAGTGGGGCATGAAGCCCTTTAGAGAAAGGTTTGACAAGTGTGTCCAGAAAAGTAGTGAAATACCTCCAACAACATGATTTCTATTTTCTATGCCTCTAGATTTGAAGAGTGACAGCAGCAGGGAGTCAGTGGGAGGATGTGAGGAACAAGCTGGCAACTCTACAGGGACTTGCTTGGGGCCATAGTTGTACCTTCAGAAGAGTATTTTTCCTCTAAAATCTGCTTAGGAGTGGGACTTTCTGCTGCAAGGTCTTGGGTTGCTGGCAAAGAACATCATGAGAGCCAGGAGACAAGGTGGGCTGTTGCCTCAGTGCTACCCCCATTCTGTGTTAATCAGATTTTGTAGTCACAGCAGCAGACAATGCTCTCAGATGTTGCTAACATGGTAAATATAAATATTGTGTGGCTGTGTCTAGAATGGTGTTTTTCCACAGAGCAGCAGCAGCTCATCCTGAACACATGTCATGTTTACAGAAGTTTCCATGATTTATCATCCAAAAGACACAAAGAGCTCATGGAAAGGAAAATTGTGGCTAAGCATCAACCAATGACAAAAATTACCACCTCTCTGTAGGATAAAGCATAGTAGAGAGGGAAAGCATAAAAATCAAAAGAAACTTATCTAGTCTTATAAGTATTTATCCATATGGCTTCTTTCTGTGCACCTCTCCCATGAAATCATAATCTTGCCACAGCGAGGACTCAGCAGCAAAGTGGAAGCGACTCCATAGCTGCTTGAGAAGGAGAGGCTGTTCTGGCATTCCAGAAAAATTCCCTGACTGTGCACATGATCTGATCTATTCCTTAGGAGGTGTGTGCTATGGTGTATTAGTGTATTACAGAATCAATTGAAATGGGATGGAAGTAAAGGAATGCTTCCCAATGTCCAGTGTGAACCTGCACTGGCACAGCTTGGAACCATTCCCACGTCCCTGCCACTGGATCCCAGGGAGAAGAGCCCAGAACTTCCCTATTCACTTCCCCATCTCAGGAACTGGGAGAGTTCTGCCTTTCTAGTGGACATAGAGCCTGCTGCAGGATGGCTGCTTTGTTCTGTAATTCTTTGTGTACTGTTTAAACTTGTCCAAAACTTCCTACCAGTGGAATCTGCTACACTGGGAATCATGCTGCTGGTGGCATTATCTTCCAGTTCCACCTCATGCCAGAGCAAACCATGGGCCAAATGTCCTCATTCCCAGCAAAGAACCAGTAGGTTTTGTCATCCTCTTCCACCTGCACATCTCAGCTACAACATGACTTTCCCAAAAAATTATTTCCTGCTGGCACTTCTCTGTGTTTCTCTGTTCTCCATCTCTCCTCCAGCCTGGCGATGCTTTAGAATATTTGTTCCGGCCCCAAGGTAAAGACAGCAAATTTTCTGAGTGCTAACAAATCAGCCTTCACATTTCTCTTACTGACAGAGAGTTTATATTATCCTATTGTCCTGGGGGTGTTTCATTTCAGTATCAGATAATGGTTACCTGATACATGTAATTACTTTTCCTGCATGTAAAAGCAAGACCTAAATTTAAACACAGGCTGTGTATCCATTTTCTGAAAGCTTTTTTTAATCAGCAGTTAATGAAACAACCTGTCATCAGCAAGCTGTGCTGCTGAAGTTACACGAAAAGCAAAGGCACAAGTAAATTTGTTTGTAGGCTCCCACCTAAGTTTGGAGCTGGTGATTTGTTGTTTTTTCTGCAGTTTAACCTTGTTTGGTCTAGCTGGAGATGTGGCACTGGTGATGTCAGTATTTGCCAAGTGCTATACTTTTACAGGAAACGGTAATGGACGTAATTCAAGGTCTTGACAAGATTTCACACAGCATAGCAGGGCAGTCCAGCCCAAATTCATCATCATTCCATGCCCATTCTGGGTGATGTGCTCATAAAGCCACATATGTGGCCCATGTGTAGCTGAATGAAACTATTCAGTCGTTGCTTTGCCTGAAATGCTGGAATGCTGTGACAAATGTCTATTAAAATGCTTTGCTGCTAATGTGGATTTAGAGACATTAAAACATCAACACTCTGTGATACAGCATAGCTTGAGGTCACAAGAAATTAGAAAGCACAGATTCAACTATCATCATTTTCACACTATTTTTTTGTTTTCTGTGCTGTTGTGTCCCCTCCAAGCATTCTCATTTTATTTGTTTTCTTCCTTTCAGGGACTTTTGTGGCAAATGGCCAGCAGATGTGTACCCTGAAAAAGAAAACAAAAATTCTTATAATCCCCTCCCCACTTGGTCTTTACATTGTTTGGCTTTTAAAGTGAGGCTGGTTTATTGTTGTTGGTTTTGTGAATGTGTGTTTGGAATACTTAGGGGTTTTTTG
This sequence comes from Prinia subflava, assembly GCF_021018805.1. Classification (NCBI taxonomy): domain Eukaryota; kingdom Metazoa; phylum Chordata; class Aves; order Passeriformes; family Cisticolidae; genus Prinia; species Prinia subflava. Next base: position 3,779,258 of record NC_086271.1, read on the forward strand.
TGTCAGCTGAACTTGAATTATTGAGATCAATGGTCTTCCCTTTTCAGATCGCTGGGTAATATCCTGTAGCTTCTGGTCAGCAGGAGAAATCATTAGAGAGTCACAAGCCTAAAATCTATCACAGAATGGCTTACATTGGAAGGGACCTTAAATTCCTCCAGTTCCAACATCCTGTCAATGGCAGGGACACCTTCCACTGTCCCAGGCTGCTCCAAGCCCCATCCAGCCTGGCCTTGGACACTGCCAGGGATCCAGGGGCAGCCACAGCTTCTCTGGACACCCTGTGCCAGGGCCTGCCATCCTCACAGGGAAGAATTTCTTCCCAATATCCCATTTAATGGTCCCCTCTTTCAGCTGCCCCTTGTCCTGTCCCTCCAGGCTCTTGTAAATGGTGTCTCTCCATCTCTCTTCAGGTGCTGGAAGCCTTCTCTCTCCAGGCTGAACAATCCCAGCTCTCCCAGCCTTTCCTCCCAGCAGAGCTGCTCCATCCCTAGGATCATCCTGGTGCCTCCTGTGGACTCTTCCCAGCAGCTCCAGCTCCTTGCTGTGCTGGCCCCAGGCCTGGGGCAGCTCTGCAGGTGGGCTCTCACCTGAGCAGGGCAGAGGGGCAGAGTCCCCCCTGCCCTGCTGCCCACGGGGCTTGGATGCAGCCCAGGGGGGTTTCTGGGCTCCCAGAGCTCATGGCTGGGCCAGATCCACATGACAAATAGCATCCCCTCCAATTCAAAGGCTTCTCTACTTCATACATTTCCTTTTTTTTTTTTGTCTTTACTCCCTATATGACAGTGCTATAGGAAAGGGATTGCTGCAAATATTTTCTTATTTTATATCACAAATCCACTGCACTTGCATTAAAACTGAGTTGCTGCAGCTTTGTGAGGATGACCTTGCAACCAGAACATTTTGCTGACAGTGATTTTTTTAGGCAACCAAATTTGCTAAATGTACAAAATGCAGGCCAATCACTCTTCAAAAGTCTTGACCTACTTTCCCCTTGAACCTGATCCAAAATAATAATAATAAAAAATAACCACGGAGAGATCAGATTACACAGCTCTATAATTTCACTGATGGGAATGTGAATGCCATTAAAGCAAAAGTGCTTCCTGCTGGCAGCCCAAGTCTGTATTTGTGTGGTTGTAACTCCTCAATGCTCATTCAGACTTTGGGAGAGAGACAAGGCCAGAGAAGGACACTTATGCTGACTTAAACATGGTCTTTTCTACTCAGTGGGCCTTTTTATTGGATTTATCTTAATTTATCTGTGTAAAAATGCACAGAATGGAATCCAGAGGTTTGGGGGTTTTTTTGAGAAGAATCCACTTTTCATTTTCACATGGTTTAAGCTAAGTTTGAAGAGACTTTTTCTTCTAAGAGTTTGCAACTCTAATTCATTATTGAGTCATTGCTGCTTAACTTGTATATTTTCATACAGATATCTTCCTCGATAGTCTGATTTTTGATGCTTTAAAAAAAAGTAAAATGCAGCAACATAACTCATGTGGATTTCTCCCTTTGTTCTGCCTTTTCCATGTTACAGTACTTCCTTATCTTTGGGGAAGGGGGGAGAGGGAATGTGTTCTTGTGCTCAAAGGTGTGTTTAAAAGCAGATCTGGAGCCTTGTGTTTTTCAAACCCCATGTGAGATAGAGACAGGATGACTGTGTCAGCTCTGAAAGCATTTGAGAACTGCTTTACTGGCAAAGGTATTAATGGGCTTTAAAAAGGGGCAAGGGAGTTGACAGGAAGAATTTATCCCTCCCAATCCTAAACAAAACTCCAGAAATGCTGCATTTCCTTCCTCCCAGCATCATACAAATTGTACAGTTTCAGTGTCCCACCCTTGCTTTGACCTCCCCCAGCTCCTCAGGAGAGTTATTCTGTAATTTCCAGGAGGGAGATGATTTGCATGAACCAGTTCCTTTTCATGATTAGATTCAGGAAATCAGCATTATAATCTGATGCTGGTTTGCTTTTGTCCTGGAAGTTGTTAAACTGAGTCATCTGGCAAAATCCAATCCCGTTTCTAACCATATACGGACATGTGGGACAGAGGATGAGGCCGTGTGGTTTGGTATTGGTGGAGTTGACAATTTCAACAGCCAGATTCTTTCTAGGATTTTAATTTTGCGAAGTACTTAGGCACTGAAAAGTAATTGCATACACTGTCTCAGTAGGCTCTGTGTGAGCAAGGAATTGTCCTACAAGCATGATGATATGAACAGGAGTTCAAGAGGGTTTAAAAATTGATTTATGGAAGGAAGACACATGCTGTAGCGTGGTAGTTCTCCCCCTGAATCTGTTTTTCATAGGTTATATTCTCCTCCAGATCTTTGCTCCAAAGAATTCTCTACTCACACAAATAGTCAGTTTTGCCTTTTATTATCATAAATCCTGGCTATAAATTGAAGAAATGCCTGCTGCCAGCTTGAGAGGGCAATCTGCTCAAAGCAAGCCCACACACTGCTGGACCTTTTTTCTCTCTTTCCCTCATCTTGAATCATAGAACCACAGAATGCTTTGGGTTGGAAATGACCTTAAAGATCATCCAGTCCCATCTTCCACTATCCCAGGTTGCTCAGAGCATGATCCACTCTGGATTTAAATGCTTCCAGGGGTGGGGCAGCCTCAGCTTCTCTGGACAACCTGTGCTAGGGCCTCACCAACCTCAGAGGAAGGAATTTCCTGCTACTATCTCACCTAAACCTACTCTTTCAATTTTGAAGCCATTCCCTCTTGTCCTGTCCCTTGCAAAGAGTCCCTCTTCACCTTTCTTGTAGGCTCATGATATTTGAAAAGTCCTGGCAGTCAGATGAAGCCCCAGGTGTCTGGAAAAGGGAAATATCTTTTGAAAGGGCATAAAGGAGGAGACCCCAGGAACTGCTGAGCTGTCAGCCTCAGCTTTGTTCCTGGGAAGATCACAGAGACCCTCCTTATAACAGAGGCCTCAATTTAAGCATCTGCCATAGAAAAACTCTGGGTTATGGCCAAATAATGTGGATTGGGAGAGCTCTGTCTTGGCCATACAAACCAAAGCTCCTCCCTCCAAGCTCATCCCTTCCCTCAGACTGTCCCTCCTGCAGCCACCCCCTGTCCCTGTCCCCATCCCCAGCACAGGCAGAGCAGTGAGGCCATGGGGCTGGCACCTGCTCCTGGGGTGCAGGGAGGGCAGGGGTGGTTAACTTGTCTGCATCCCAAGCCAAAAGTCAGGAAATGATGACATTCCAAGTGGGAACAAAGTCCCTGGACCATCCTGATTTCTTGTCAGCTCAGTGATGCGGGTGGCATGCAGGGAAACCACCCTTCCCAATCTGTAGGTTCTTTATTCCCACCCCAATGGGTCCTGACAGCTTGGGAAGGCATTGAGGCAAAACTAAACTAAGGCTTGGCACAAAAACCTCGCTGAGCAGTGGGGTAGGAGCAGATGAGCTGTTATTTTTCATTGTTCCAAGATGTTTGAATGCAGTTTGTAGTAGAAAACTTGTTATGGTAAGCACTGCAGTGTTAAATCTCAGATAAATCTCCCAGCTGCTGTGAACCAAAGCCAAACGGTGCATTTCTGGCTGACCCTCTAGATCTGAGGACCCACAGCTTGTTCTGTGGAGTCACTTTCAAATAGATGGGTGTTCTCTGGGGAAGGGGATACCTGCTGCTCTGTGGGTGTCACATTGCTGCTGTCTTGATCTTTAAATCCTTGCTTAACAGACAGGAGTCAGGTGAACTTTTGATCCCCGTGCTCAGCACTGAAATTCTCACCCTGCTTTTGGCATTCTGTTCATCTCCCAGCACCACGGATCAGGATGTGGACAACGACTGCACAGAAAGGGATGCTCTGGGTTTCAAGAAACTTTTGATTATCTTCTCTACAGTGCTAGGCTTCAGCATTTAAAGCCACAACAGAATTGACATGATCACGTTTGTCTCCATCCTCTGCAATTTGTTTGACATTTTTAAAACTCCATGTTGGCAAACTTGGCCAGGAGATGGCAACTAATGTGCTGGTGTGGAATAGTGTTTTAAAAACCCCAGCTCACGGTGTTTATAAAACCTTGTAAGTGCCCAAATGCCTCAAACAGATCACGCGTTTTTAACATCTTTACAAGGTCCAACTTCCATTTGTCTCTCAGTGGCACCAGAAGTGTTTAGCCCATGTAAATCAAAGGTGATCTGTGGGGAATGTCTCCAGTGCTGGCCTGGCATCGTCTTTACATTTTTCACACTGTAATAGGGTTTGCTGTTCAGATGCACTGAAGGGTACAAGTTGTATTTAAACAGCTAAAAAAACCCCAGAAAACCTCCCTCCCACAAATTGCCTATGAGGAGATAACATTTTGTCACTGATTCTTCCAATTAGATGCCCTATACCTTTAAGAAACAAGCCTAATTATTTTCAGCCAGTGGGACAGAATTCTGGAATTTTCTCTTTTATTTCAAGGAAACAATTCTCACGAGAACAAAAAGAACTCTACCTGTGAGATACAATTCACATATTCTGCCTTCTAAATGTCACTTTCTTCTTGTAATGGATTTGGTAGGAAACTCTGCCCTTTCCTTTGAGTGACTCATGATGTAATGTCCTCACAGATTAGAAACACAATTTGAGCAATGCACTCGTGGCATTAAGGGAGGTTTTGCTCATTCTGTCACGTTTATCCTGGTGGAAACCTAACACTACATCACTTGTGCTAATATTGGTGTGTTTAGGTCATTAGTGCAGAAAATTTTGCTGAAATTCATGTGTGGATATGCTTTCCCTTCATGTTAACAATGTGCTTTTTCATGTCAAAACTCTGAACTCTTACACTTGTAAATGGCATTGCTTAAACCTGAGCATGAGAAGCACTTTATTAATGCCTCATTTGTATCTGTCAGAGATGTCCAAATGACATACAAGTGCACATTTATTTTAATACAAAAAAAGCTCTTACCTGGCTGATCTGGAATTCAATATTCATAATATTTGCAGAATTGAACAAGACTCCTAATAAGCTTGGTGAATAAAGGAGCTCTGCCATTGGACAGAAGTATGAATGTCCCATTTGTTTCTGCTTTGCATACTCTGTTTTTTCTTTTAAGCCATAAAGAGAGCATTTAAATGGTATTTTATTTCAGAGGAGTGTTTCATATTTTGGGCTTCTGGTGCCCTGCCAGCGTCAGAAAGGAAGGATGAAGTCACAGGCCTGATGCCTGTAGAAGTGACAGCCTGCTCAGATATGAGGTCATCATTTTCACAGATGGATTCTGTTTGCTAGTGCCAAGGGCATGGGACAGGTTGAGGAGATGTGGCCACTGCAGGAGTGTTGGGAACAGCTAACCCTGGCTCAGCCATGTGCCAATTTCCCTCAATAACTGTGGGATACTGAAGCAGTTAATGGCTCAAACATTGTTAAAATCACTGAAGGAATTGGCACATTGTAGAAAACTGTGTAAAGAAGCAACATAAATCGTCAAATATCCCCAAAGCTGCCCCAGACCTTTTCCTGGAGCCTTCCACCAAGGTAAAACTCCCCCCTAGGGAGATACCTGGGCATTCCCATGGATACCTGAACATCCATTGAATTCTGTTTTTCTTGGGACTGCCCTGGCACTGCCTTAAGTGAGAGACATTACCCTGTAAGATTAAAAGTGGATCTCTGGCAACTCCAACACCAAAGACTTCAAAGGAGCAGACTTCAAACAAAATTTTGAACTGTTTCAGTTGACATTCTCATGGGGTTTGTTGGCTTTTTTTTTCTCCTATTGTAGCAATACCCAAAGAGGGAACTTTATCTTTCCTGTAATCTGTATCAAAGTGAAATTTCAGAGTTCATTGGCACAATCCAGTTCCCAAATGCCTGATGCCACTTGAGAGGCTCTGGGGACCAAGCTGGCTCCAGCTGCCAGGTCAGAAGGGTCTCCTGGAGGTCTTGTCTCACACCTGCCACCCTCTTGGTAATATTTTAGATCCTCTGGACACCTCAAATGACACCCGGTGCTTCTGTCAGGGGAGCTGAACTGAGCTAATTTTATATGTTAATAGATACAAACCTCAATAAACGTCTTCCCTAATAACACGTGGAATAATTTGAGTATGGATTTGAGCTTGTGCAATAAAATCATCTTGAAAATCCATACACTGTTTTTTTCCTTAATGCTTTAAAAGCTGATTTTTTTAGAATGTGTGATTCAAAATCTCTTCATTCATAGATTTCTCTTTTTTACCCATTTATCTATTTATCTTTTCAGATTTGCCACAAACCAGGTGTTATTTATATACTTTGTCTACAGTTCCAAAATGCATAAACAGCCAAAATTTTGATTGGCTCACTTGAGTACATTTATTTATGTCTTGGCAAGTATTTACTTGGAATATTGATACATAATTGCATGTAAACAGCTGTTCTTTTCAAAGCAAATATAATACCTTTTCTGCACAAAATACATATTTTTTAAAAGGCTCAAAGTGACAGAAGCCAAAAGGATGACACCAAAATGCTTTTACTTACAGAGTCATCCAGTGGAAGCACTGACAGGAGAAAGACACTTATGAGGCTTAAATTTACTACTTTTCCTGGATTAATGATTGAAGCAAATGTTTGACATGTTGATAATTGTTCTGCTGTGGGAAGGACAGCTTTGAGCTTCCTCCTTAAAGCACAAAAGAATTGCTATTAAGAAGTGTTAAACAGCTGCTGTGTGGATGCAAGTTTTTCTTTGGTGAAGTCAAAATGCATATATTTTTATTTGCTTAAACTTGAGATGAAGCAAGAAGGAAATATTTCCTACAAAGGAAAAGATTTTATCTGAAAATATTTTCCCTCAATGTCTAGCCTCAGTACACCTTCACATCTTTCACTGATATAATTTTTTTTTTCATATTAATACTAACTTTTGGGGGGGGTATGTTAAAATTCTGGCAACAAGTGCTGACCACTCCTTAACTGTTTGTCTGAAGTGCCTACCTTTTTACTTTGAAAGATAGAAAAAAAAGATTCTAAAGCATTATATTGCAGCTTTTCTTTTCAAAAGTCATATATTTCTTACAGGTCGTTTCTCTTAACCTGGCAAGCCTTTTGAGTGTTGCTTGCTTCTTTGCTTGGCTCTATTTTTGGGTTGAATTACCAGCAAAAGTATCAGAAAAAGCAGGTTTAATATAAATGCGAAAGTATGACAAAGTTTGTTGGCAAGATTCACTCTACCACTTATAATGTGATTAAGCATAGAGGGAAAAGCAAACTAAAATCTAAAATCAACCAATCCAAACCCAAAATCATCCCCAAAATTACCTGTGTGGAGGCTGTTGGGGGAAAAGAATGGGGATAGGAGAGGGTAAAGATGAAAAGGAAAAAGGAAGATGCTCCAGTTCAGTCACAAGATTTGGAATGAACCCCCTTACCAAACTGAGCTCTGGACTTGAAAAGTGGTTTGGGTGTAGAGATTTATCATCACTTAATTGATAACTAAGTTGATTCAGCAAGAACTCATATAGAACTTCCCATAAGCACAACAGTCACTTACAGGCCTGAACTTGCTTAAAAATCTAAAGTGCTTAAGCTTCTAAGAGAGCAACACTCACCTTTGCTTGCTCTGCCTGTGCACTGCAAGGGCTTTGTCTCTGTGCAGGGAGTTCTCCAAGACTGGGAGCTGGAAGGCCAAATTCTCTGCCAATGGAAAGCTGCACTTTTCCACGGATTCTACCTCATCTTCAAGTCTACCTCATCTTCATCACTGTTAGAAAAAACAAAAGAGCACGGAGAGTTTGGTGAAAAAACCCAGAGGAATCAATTACTGTCAAATTTGGTGATGTTCAGACCTGCTGGAGGCTGCAGTGTGTGCAAAACCCCTGGATTGGATATGGCATTCATATTGAACATATTGAACCTTTCAGTTATGAGGCATTGCAATGAGATCCCAAACCATATTCAAGTATTTCCTCATCCAGCCAGCCTGGCTTGGACAAGGAAATCCTAAAGAAATGAGTCCCAAAATGCACAAGTCCCTCCTCCTGGTTTGTTTTTGGTTTTTTGAAGCTTTTTTTTGTTGTGGGTGTTTGTTTGTTTGTTTGTCTGTTTGTTTTTCCCCTGGGTAGATCAGAAGAAAATGAAGCAGTGAGTGCCAAAAGCAACATTTTGTATCAGATACACATGCACAGCAATTGAAGCCTTTCCAAACAGTGAAATGGGCATGAAGCAACAATCTTCTCCAACCGACCTCCTTGAAACCAATGTGCTTTCTCCTTTATATCCCTTTGTTCTCATCCCCTTTTCCAAGTTCTGCCACTCCATGGTGCAGATGGGATTGTTCCTGTCTTGCCTTCCTTTTCAGCCCTTCATTTATATCTTGATTTCCTTTCATTCCTCTCTTCTTGATCTCCCCACCATTTCTTTTTACCCACTCATGGAGAGTGTCTCACCCTCAGCTTCTGCCCATGCCCTCATCCAGACCTGGTTTCAAATGTTCCTTTTCTCTCTGGTGAGGGCACAGAAAACCTCTAGGAATAGATTTGTCTGTTCCTTTTTCCAATAGCATCCAATTTTTGGCTGTCCCCAGCCCTTTTCAAGCTGTCAGGGGGTGGTTGTGTGTCACACTCTTTGGCAGAATCACAAAATCACCGAATTGTGTAGGCTGGAAAAGACCTCTGGAGATCTTTTAGTCCAACCCCCTTGCCAAGGCAGGGCCACCTACAGCACTTTGAGAAATTAAATTTCACCCAATATTTCTTAAAAACACCATTTTTCACTGCCAAGCAAATAAGATTTGAATTCCAAAGCAGGTCTTCCAGGATCTGACCTTTCCTCAACACTGAGGAGCAGCCATAAAAATGTGGGGAAGTTACCCAGTTTGGACCAGAGCTCCTCATGAGCTTCAGAAAAAGGAATCTGGAAGAAGTACTGCCCATTTAACATGAGGCCCACAATGTTTCCCGAGTTAAAAAATGAAAAGTATTTTGGCTATGCATCTGAATGAAGGTGGGAGGAAGATTGTGTTTCAAGAGAAGGGGGTTGTTTTTATTTCTTTATTTCTCTGTCTGTGTTATAGCTATTAAACCCTGATAAACTGATCTCGTTTGCACTGATTTAGGTTCTTAGCTTAACCAGTTCAACAGATTTGGTTTTGGCAGCAGCCATTATAATTCCCAGAAAGAAGGATCTGAAACAAAGCCCTATGTGTAATAATTTCAACTGTTTTAAGAAAATCCAACCTCCTTTCTAATCTATAAACCAGAATCTTCATGACTTTTTTTTTAATACAACTGAAGTTCCCTTGCTTTGATAAAGGAGTAAATTACCTTTTCCACCTTGAAATAGAAACTAGCATGAAATAGTGGGTTTATTTTAGGCAAGCAAAGTCTAATTTCTGTGCATGTACTTAATCTCTCTGCCAAACATGCAAAGATAAGACAGTGGAAGCCTCTTTTCAGCTCCAGGTCCATTTCCACCTCTGTCTCACATTCCCACAGCCTTTAAAGGCAATTTTTTCCTCCTAGCGTAGGCAAATTCCAGCTCTGTGCAGGAAGCTCACCTAAGGCCAGTCATGCTGCCTAAATTCTGCTTAAATCCACGTTGTGGACAGGGAATTTTTTAATAGGCCTTTTGTTTGCCCAGTGAATTTTGCCTCGAGTTGATATTTTTTGCCTGGGGCTGAGTATTGATCAAAGTGTTTAATGGGCTGAAATCTTGTGTTCCATTTGCAGTCTGCTGCAGCCAAGCACATAAAAATCCAAATCATATTTTTATAGTATTTGCAGTATTTTGGCTTATTTTTCCTGTAAAGTATTGAGAATTGAGAGGGAAAAAAGGGAAAATCATGTAGCTGTTTCAACCCCAGTCCATGTAGATTATTAAAAATGCATTGAAAGTAATTTTGAGGATTTGTGTGATAATCTCATGATGGCATTTTTTAACAGATTTAAGATGGTTTCATATATAAAGAAGATTTTTACTTAAATACACCTTGTTTCCTGTGTAATTTAAGGTTAATTCTTCTCATATACATGATACCTTTCTCATTTTGACAGATAACTAAGCATTACATTAATGGGACTGCTCACACCAGATTTAATCAAGAGTACCAAACTTTCAGGCTTAAAGCTTAATGAGGTATCTCATTTTCAACATCTAAAGGATGGCAATGTTAATTATCAATTATGTCCCTTGCAAATAAGCTGTTTCTGACAAGCCATGTTCATGAAGTGCTTGGAGATATTTTTATGGGACATTATCATATGTTCTACTTCAACCCCACAGTCTTGCACAGAAAACTTCTGTGAACTCATTTTTAATGAGTTTATAATGAAAAATAAATGTACATATAGTAGAGGCCACTACTTGGCCCATTTAGCAATCAGGGGGTTTGTTCTGGGCTTTATTTATTCTTTTGGCCTCTGGTATTTTTGCTGCTCCAGCCTATTTTTTATTTTTACTATATTTAAGTCTCCAGTGCACCGGAATACAAACTCTGCAGATTCATTAGGTTCTAGTGGATGGCCAAGGATGATTAATGTCATGTGTTAGCTTTGGAGGGGTTTGGGATGCAGATACAGTGCAGACTGTGGTGTTTTGTGGAATTTCAGTTCGAAGCGCAGCCTGTCTGCGTCCTCCACACGTTGTTTGATGCTTGTCACTGATTAATCACATCTATTGCAGCTGCCACATTTCTCCTTTTATTTCCCGTTTTGTAGCGCTATAGAACAAAAAATACACTTGAACAAAATGTTCGTTCTGTCCCTTATGTGCTTTTGAAATGTAATGTTAATTGGCTGTGTTTGCTATCAGTAGATTTGAAGTTGGACGAGTTTATTAATTAAGCTAATTCTGTAGGCTTCACCTGGTAAAGGCAAAGTCTGCAACCCTCATTTCCTTATGGATCTTTATTTATGTTTATGGAGATATTGGTGCAGCTGAAGGAAACATATTTTCCAGAGATATGAAATCCTTCAGCTCCTATTGACACACGTGGCACCATGGAGAGCTTATCAAAATTAACAGGGGCCTACTTTTGTGTGTGGGGTACAGGAACCCAATTGTAGACATACTTTTAAAACTCAGAGTCCATGATGTTGATCATTTGGAACAATCATTATTGGAGAATGGAGATAAGAGACTTCATCAAACAACAAACTTTTTACATCTCGTAGAGGGGTGTATGACTGCTGTGATTTTTTTCATATAAATGGTTTTCACCTTATATAAATTAATTAAAAACAACTTTTCTGGAGTAAGATTAGGCACAGAACAAATTTGGTCCAATGAATGTATTTAAGTCACAGAGTTTATTACTAATTTGCAGAAGAAAACGAAAGGAGAACTTTTATGATTTGAGATATTCCTGTGATATCTTCTGGGATATATTTTTTGTCCCAGGGGAGGCACCTGAATTTACAATCTCAATTTAATGTATAATTAATAGTTTGTCCAAGGCCTTGTGTTTCTGTATTGATCTGAAGAGGATCTGTTCATGCACAGACACCTTTTGGTCTTGAATCCCAGGATTCTTGTTGTCCAAAGAACACGATACAAAAATGCATTGTGAGCAAAATGTTTTCCCCTGTTCCTTAAATTCTTCTCTGCATTCCTAGTCTGTTCCTTGAATAATATATTAAGATCTTTCTGACATAGCTTGTTGTTCCCATAATCCCATTTTGGTTTTGGACCTCAGCACTGCTGAAGTTTCAGCACAGTCATCCCAAGTAACATCAGCAGCATGTGGTAAGTATTGTTCTATATTCAAGTAAAATCACATTTTTAAGATTTTTCCCTTTAAGTATTTTAGGTATTTCTATTTTATGAACAAAAAGTGATTGATTATATTAGAATTGGAATGAAATGTTGTCCTCATGGAGTCTGGCTTTACGGTCTCTTAATTTATATCCATTATTTTGAAAAGAATGATGAATGGTAGAGGCCATATTTGCTGATCTACCACAGATTTTTTAACAACCTTGGCTTCAGTTACAATTTGTGAAATTAAACTTTAATGGGTTTTCAGATTCAAAGGGATATTGGAAAAGAAGAGATTATTTGTATTGGAGGAAGATTATGCTTGGTTTCTGGGAAACATCCCCTCACCATTGTGCTCCAGCCCTGGATAAACCAATTTTTCTTTTCTTTCCTGTTTTATGAACCACCTCCCACACTTTAATGGTATGCCTATGCTTTTCTACCATGTGGGTGTTATAAAACCCCCTAAGCTTGCTCTGGGTCAGGGGCTGCCTTAAGGGACAACATTTTTGAATGAGGTATTTCTTAGATGCCAACATCCAGATGTGGGCAGGGATGTCAATAAATTACCACTTTCTATAGGATGCTCAGCATTTTACTTGGTTATTGACTTGACCATATGGACCAGAACATATTCCACTCGATTGGAATATACAAACACTTGCAAAATCTGGTTGCACTGTTTTGATTCTGTATGCCCTGTCTGACAAACACTGGAGGCCCTTGATTTTCAGAAATAAAAGGGTTTTCTTAAAGTGTTTCAGAAGGACGTGCAAGGTCCCTTACCAGCATAGAAATTAGTGAGGATTATTTCAAACTATCAGTTATAAGTGCCAGTGAGTGCTGTGATGTCTGTGAAAATATTTATTGCCACAAAGAAAAATCATGTATATTGCAGATGCTCTTGCAAATGGATGCAACTCTCCTTTTACCTTCGCCATGAAAACCACATTTCCTGTGCGTAAGATGTGTTTGTAATCAAGGTGAAAAACAAAGGACACCACCAGTCATAGCCTACAGTATAAAATGAGCAAATTATCTCTGAAGAAATAACCTAAATTATTTGATTTTTGATTTTCTCTGATGAAAATCATGCAGAGTCAGAAAAATTGGCTGCATTGACTAAGACTGAGACTACATTTAGGTTTGTCTTTGTCTATGAACATGGGCATGAAGAAAGGCCATTGTTTATTGCCATATTTTTACTGAATGCTGGATTGTTAAGATGTTGGAAGATGTCAGTGTTTAGCTAAGATCCCAAAGATTAGCAGGGAGAAATGGGGGTTGTATTTTTCATGTTTCTGCACAGTGTAGTTGGAGTCAATTGCCAGTGGCCTGGCCTCATCCTTTTGGGATTTTTGATTTATTTCCAAACCCACTGCACAGCCTCTCAGTCTCTGAATTATGCCAGGCCCCAGACAGTTTCAACTCCTCCTTCTGAGCAGCAAAGTTGGTATTGGATGAGAACCCTTTGCAGTCTGCACAAAAGCACCTTCTAAGTCCTAAAAAGCAGGAGATACTTTGATAAAGTGAGGAAAATACAATAAAGCTTTAAATCAACCAGGAATTGCTGGAAACCTTCTGTGTGTGCAAATTGTAAAGCCCATTATACCTTACAGAAATGACAGCACACATTGGAATTGCTTTCTGTAAACTCAGGACTCTTGTTTATCCTTTAAATTCATCTGATGTGACCAAACAAGGACTGGTGTTGCTGTTTCAGATTTTTTGGGACTGAATTATCTTTTGGCAACACTGAGATTTATTAGGACTCTTGGGTCTCATTTACTTGAGGACTTGCTTAGCACATACCTTTGTTCTTTTCTTTCTCTCTGTGTTTCTTATTAAGCTGTCAACAGTTATCTCCAGGAGATATCTGAAGGCCAGGACTTTTTTTCCTTACCAGCATAATATTTCAGGGGAAAATAAAACTCTACCTCTGTTTATGATTCCTTTTTTTTTCCCCACAATCAGCATTAATAGCCCCTGTAATTCCAGAAAGGAAAACTGTGAGAGGTTTGAAAAGTCATGCTGTGACTCAGTAGCAATATTGTTGGGGTTTAAATAAATGCACAGGCATCCTTAGGTTGGGACTGCTTGGGAAATTCCAGCGAAGGAGGGTTTTGGGTGAAAGGGGGATATGTCTTGACCAATTAATCAGGAAAACCAGTTGATGTCTAGTTTTGCAGCTGGTATTGAAAAAGGTAGATTGCTGAGATGTGGAGAGGTGAGGTAAAGATGAGAAAATAAATTTTAAAAGAGACCAAATACATAAAAGAACATGAGGTACAGAGAATGCGCTTTTACAAAATAAAGTGGGGATGTACATCAAAATAATGTTATATAAACCCGTTCACCTTTCTCTTTCTCCCTCTCTAAACTGAGTAGTGTCAAGTGCATCTGAATATCAGGAGAATTCTCTTTTCAAAGCCATGTTCAAATAGGTCTCTTTCCACTGCTGTGGTGTTCCCACTGTCATGTGTCGCTAACTATACTTCAGAAAAGGATGTGGGACACACCGGGGAGAACATAAAGGAGTATATAAGGAAGTAAGTGATTTTACATGACCTTTAATGACATAAACTCAGTAGGCACTACACGTAGGGGGTGTCTTTACTCCAGGGGTTACTCTCCTCACACAAACAGTGAAATTCTGAGCAGCTGAGTCATCGAGGAAACGGGGCAGGTTTTGAAGACGGATCCTTAGCCATTGACGTAGATGTGAGAATGGAAACATTTGTGTTTTACGGGAAGAGAACATCCTAAGGAGAGGGCTGGGAAGGAAATCCAGCCCAACCAGAAGCACACATCACGTTCATCTCTGGCCTGGCTGGCCCAGGAGCTCAGGGCATGCCAGATATTTTAACTATAACCCAGGCAGGCCATTCAGCCTGGGTTCTGTTACCTGGTGAGAATGGGATGTTCTGACACGCACCCCTCCCACTTTCTTCTGTAATTCCAACAGCAAAATTAGGTCACTGAAAAGCAAAGACACCCACCCACAGCCTGCCTGTGAAAAACCTGGGAGACTGCACTTCTGCCAGCTGAGGGATTTGCATTTCCCTGAAGGCATAAACAGATTTTTTGGGGGAGGAGATAGCAATACCCACAGCAGTGAATGGAATAACCAGCATGACTTAGAAATATTAATATTGGTCCTTACAAATACGCATTCCACTTTCACTATGTACCTGCAGCAAAAGGGAAAAAATAGCAAAAGGCTTTTCGCAAAGTCACTGGGAGTATTGAACAGTTCAGAGTTTTAACCCCTGTTCTGCATTCGAACACAAGTGTTAAGCTCAGATTTTTGGAGGAGGTAACTGGGAATGGTTGCATTTCTTTGCCCACTCCTGGTCAGTCCTTTCAAAAGCACCACATTCCCACTCACAGGAGTGCAGGAACGATGTTCAGCTTCCCCAGCTGAAAACTGCCTGAGAGTTTTGTGCCAGCACTTGCAGCAGCAGCAGCAGTGTTTGTGTGCTGAATTGCCACTGGATGAAAGACAGAGAAGAAAAAGTTTAGACTGGCAAAATCCTGCCTTCAATATGCAAGTTAAGATAAAATATGTTTTTTACAAGAACAGTTAGGCAAAGAATAAGAGAGGAATCAGATACTCTGCATTGATTTGTTTAATTGCTTCAGACAATGGGCCTCCTTTGTGCCTTTCTGTTTTCCAGTGGCCAAACAAATTGTAAAGCTTTTAAAACAATTAGAGAACTTTCAGGGATTTTATTTTTCATATAATAGTGGGAAAAAATGACCAAAATGTCTCAGTCTATAGAATGAGACAGGCTGAGACTATTGAAAATACTTTCCAGAAGAAAAAAAAATCCTTTTTTTTTTCTTTTGCTTCCTTTTATCTTTTGCAGAAATATTTTTTTAATCTCACCCCTATTCTCTGTGAGGCAGCATCTAATTTTTGGATTAAGTCTCATAAAAACAGTTATCTATTCCTGATGCTTTTGCCCAAGTTTGTGCAAGGCAAATTTTTTGTCCTTTAGCTGCTCTAAAATACAACTCAGGTGCTAAGTGAAGAAGCCAGGGGTGCAGTCCCAGTTTGTTTTTGATGTGGAACACACACAGCCAATGGAAAATGGAGATTGCAATTGTGTTTTCCTGAGGCTGGTGGTTCTTAGGAGGGTTTCAAATCTTCTGTCACTTTGCAGATGGGCTGTCCCCTTTCCCTCAGGCAGATGAGCAGTGCCCCTCTTCCCCTGCATGGAAATTATCCTGGCCCTGCAGCTCCAGGAGAGGATCTGGCAGCCTTGCCTGCCAAATTTTTGCATCCAGGCATAGCAAGGTATTAAAATAAAATTTTAAAAAATAACCTTTTTAGGCAACAGAACAGGATGGAATTAAATCTATTTAGCTACTGCAGGACACAGGCAGTGATGCTGGTACACACATGTTAAATGATTCATTGACTTCTTGCTGTGACCCCACTGACATTTGCAGCTCTAAAACAATGATTTCTCATACTGATATTCAGAATGAATTTGCCAGAGTAACCCAGCCCATTTGTTGGCTTTAATGTCACCAGTTCAGGAAAAACTGAACTCTTTATTCTGCTCTGAGAGCTTCATTCAGAGTCCATGGAAGCAGTTCCTCTGCAGGAAAGACCACTAAAAAAAAAGATATTCCCTTAGTTTCACCTTTTCCTCACTTTTTTTCTGTTTGGTCTTGGCCTACAAGTTGTTCAAGTTCTTTTTAGAGGAAGAGAACTGTTCTATAGAATGTGTGGATAAATCAGCAGCCTGTGTTAAATCTTACTTTTGATCTCATGGTAGTGTGAATCTTCACAGTGGATGAAAACTCCTAATGTGTTGAAAGATGGACACCAACTGTCCACAGGCTGAAACAATGCACTGAGGGAACAGAAGGTTTCCCAGAATTAATTTTTAGTGGTATTAAGCATTTCTGAGGAGAACTGAAAAAAAGAAACCACCCAAAACTACCTTGGCCTTGCAGTTGTTGCATCTTCCTGTAGGCCTTTCATATTGAACAGTTCTACAGCAGTGGGAGTAAAAAATTATTTATAACCTAAAGACTCCTTGAAAAAATTGTTTTCTCTTGAGATGGCTATGATAATTTTATTTCACTGCTCCACTCATTCCAATGGTATCTCACAAAAAGGATTCCTGCCTTACCACGGTATTTACACACCCAGTGTTGTGTTTTGTTCACAAATGCAAAATCCTTCCTTCCCTACAGCGGGCAGGGAGTTTTTACCTGCTTTTCCAGCCAAGATTCCTGAGCCCTCAGCAGATGTTGGTGCTGTGGTTGGGTTTGTAAAAAATGCACAGAGCTTTGTGCTGGATGCCCGGGGTGAGTGAGGTGAACTGGGGCAGCAGTGGCCATCCAAGGATGCTGGATTTGGGGTGTTGCTGCTGCCAGTGGGGTGCTGCACCGAGCAGCAGAGGTGCTCACAGCTGGCACAGCTGCAGCTGTGTCTTGTGGGTACAGAAAGGAATTGTTGCCATTTGTTCTGGCCTCCCAAAATGCAGAAAAGAAAATTTAATTACTTGTAGTTCAAGCATCCTGAGCTCTCCTGAGGCTTCCAGAATTTGCTTTTTCGTCTGGATACTTTCCCCTTTAAAGCTCCTTTTCCCCTGATAGTATACACATTTTTCAACAGCTAATATTTTCCTTTGCATAGCTATATATACCCCCTCTCCCCACGTGCTAGAGAAACATGTGCCCAAAGTGAAACCACACACACCATTTCACTCAAAATCCTCTCCATGTGCATCTGCTTCTCATTAGATTTTCCCTCTGCTGTATACACAGACTTTCCTTTAAGAAGTGTCATTACATTAGTTTGTGTTACAGGATTATTTTTCACTCAGCTGGGCACCAGTGAGGTGACCAAACACTTCCTTTGGAGTTTCATGTGGGGTTGTGAAGACAGAATTGGGCCATTTCCTTTGTCAACAGCACACAGACCAGTATATTCACACATCAAAGAGAGCAGCATTTTTAACCCACGTTTTATGCAAATGTTGGGGTCCCATTTCCTAAATATAATGGATGTGTGATGTGGTTTGTACCTGTGTTTTCTCAGCATGCAAAAAGCTTCTCTGTGTGAGTACACATGTGAAGGAGACAAGTACAGTGTCTTCAGCTGTGCCTGCCTGAGCTCTGCACCTGTCCCCACGTTCCCCTTCACTGAAATGTATTTAATGCACAACTCTGGTTGGGAAGCTTTTCTTCACTCTCACCAGTTTTATAATTGTCTGAAAACCCAAATGATTTATCTGTAATGCAAAATAAAATTTCCTGCATAACAACAATCAGGTTAAGGGTGTCCAAGGGACCAGCTGGACTAATAAAATCAGTTTACTATATTGAAAAATACTGTAAATATTAAAATATACTTAGATTATCAATGCCATGATATTGATTGGAGCTTGCAGGCCTTATTTTAAAAAAACAGAACAAAACAAAACACAAACAAACAACAACATCAAAAAATCCACACACAAAAAAACCCCACCAAAAAACAAAAGTGTATTTTAAATTTATATTTGTACATTTTAACATATAGGCATTTCTATGGATGGATGGAAGTTGTGCTGCCTGAGCAAAGCCAGAAGAGTGGAGAAGGCAAAAATAAACCTTGATTTGCACATTCATTAAAAATAAAATATGGCAAAGAGCAGTGTCAGAATGCACAATGCTGCTTTGGGATTAAATTCAGCGATCATTGGACCATCAGCAAAATTCATCATTGCCTTGCTGCTTGTAAATAGAAGGGGGAGAAAAGAAAACAAAAAAACTTTAGAATTTTTTTCTTTAAGGTAATTCTTTAGGCTTTTTATGAATACTAATATTTTCCTTAAATCTGCTGAATGTACACATCACAGTTATTGGAGGGTTTCCCTCAAAATTGTTAATTGGCTAGGAAATAACAGACCTTATCAACACAATTGAATTTTAAAAATAATGTTTCGTGTTCACTATGTCTTTCTTTAATAAAACAGATATTTCTTAAAAATAATTGCAGTAAATTTAGGATGCACTTCCCAGTGGTTTTGAGGTGATTTCTAATCTCTGCCTTCTGCAGAAAGGTGTTGCATATGAAGGTCAGCATATAAAAATTCAAAGCTGGATGTTTTTCATTCATCCGAAGAATGAAAACTAAATGAAGTTTTTATAATGACTGGACAGGACAAAATGTTGGAGCTCAAACTTAAATATTAACCTTTGTTTATAAAAATTGCCACAGTCTACACTTTGAAACTACATGTGAAACAGCAAGGTTATTTCAAGCTAACTCTTGAGCTGGTTTGCATAATTTTAACATTTCTAATATCTAATATTTCAGTAGGTGGTGCCATAAATCCATGTACAGTTTTGCTAAGGCAAAATTCAGTGTAGTGAAAAGAAATTACCTATAATTTCAGGAATGGGCACATTCAATCCAAATTTATTATGCTCACAAAAAAGCAAGTCCACAGAGCCCATTTTCAGAGCTTTGAGTGAATTCTTGACATAAAGAAAGTGCAGAATCTTGTAGAGAACTGGCCCTTAGTCTGAAGTTTTACATAGAGGTTTCAGAATTGTGCTGACTGTGCCTGGAAGTGCTCATTTGCTGAGTAAAGTCATGAGCCCTCAGCAGATTCAGCATTTCCTTTATAAGTGCTGACTCAGAAGTCTAAAAGGCTTTGAACAAAGAACATTCCACATTGCAAAATACGTGCAGGGAAACCACATGGTATTTTACACATGGAAATAGAAGAAAATGGTAGGATGGCGCTGCTGAAGAAGTAATAAAACTGTATTTAAAAGGCTCTGAAAATCAACAGGGGAAGGGGATAAGCTCAGGGTTCTCAGAAACTACAGAAAAAACAAGATGAATGCAGGACAAATGCAGTACCTGGATTTTCTTGGACATACTGTCAAAAGCTTTGGAGATTAGAAGTTTGCTGGGTGCTGGGTACCTTTGAAAAGAGAACTTCAGATGCAAAACCAGTGCTATTTCTATGGCTCAATTAATCCTGGAATTTTTTATCGTGAATTTTACTAAATCCATCTGCCTACATATCTCGCTATAGGTATGAGCAGGAGTATATATAGAAATATATAGAGATGGATGGATGGATGGATGGACGGACGGATGGATGGATGGATGGATGGATGGATGGATGGATGGATGGATGATGGAGGATGGATGGATGGATGGATGGATGGATGGATGGATGGATGGATGATGGAGGATGGATGGATGGATGGATGGATGGATGGATGGATGGATGGATGATGGAGGATGGATGGATGGATGGATGGATGGATGGATGGATGGATGGATGGATGGATGGATGGATGGATGGATGGATGGACGGATGGAGGGATGGATGGATGGATGGATGGATGGATGGATGGGCGGATGGATGGATGGATGGATGGATGGATACACTCAGAAGTTGTTTTTGAGCTGCAAAACATCTTTCTCATGTTGAAGAAGCTGCTTCAGCCTCCTCCTGGGCCAGTGCTCCCATGCTGGAGGAGAGTCTGAGTCAGTGTCTGGAAGGGGTTTCTGAACTCAGGATTTTAGGGCCAGCTCCCCAACAAGCACCACTTAGTGGGATTTGTACATGTGGCCCAAAAGAGCATCAATGAGAGCACAAAATGAAGGTGTTAAGAGATTTCTACTCTACACTTTGGCCTTTCAAGCTGACCCTTGGGGTCTGTGAGGAAAATCTGTGGGTTTTGCTTTGGCTTTGTTTAGTTAACTGCAGGTTACAGTGAAGGTCTCACTAGTTCAGTCCCCTGAGGAGGTGGGTGGAGAGTATGCAAGTACCTTTCCTGCAGATTTGTTCTCATCTTCCTCAGAGGCTAAATCTGCTGGGAAAGATCTGAATCCCATTTTCATGCATGTTTTTGTAGGTCCTCTGGCCATGATAGGCACTCAAGCAGAGCTCCTGTGTGTTCCTGTGTATATTTGGGGGATGGAGGGGAGGTGAAATAATTTACATGGACTCTGGCAAATAAATGTAAAAGCTGTGCAAGGACAAGTATCCAGGTGCTGGCTGCCAGGGAAAGGGATGTAGGACATCAGAGACTTCTTGAAATCTCTTTGATTTTCTTTTGAAACGATTATTTCATTACAAAATATCTAGAACCTTGATTTAAGCGAGAAGTCAATTTTGAAATTGCCAGGATGAAAATTAACTGGTTTTTTTTCAATCCAGAAGTACTAAAAGAGTCCTTTCCTTAGAAAAATTGAAAACTCTGATGTTGGTCCAACTGAAAAGTATTTTCTTTCTGTTTGCTGAGAACTGCCAGTGAATCCAGTACACGTGTCAGAGCTTTGGATTTTTAAACTGTGGATACATGCCTGAAACAGAAACAAACTTAGGAGCTAATAAGATTACACAGAAATAAAAATGGCAAAATAGTAAAATTCAGCCACAGCCTGAGGCCGTTCCCTCTCCTCCTGTCCCTGTTCCCTGGGAGCAGAGCCCGACCCCCCTGGCTGTCCCCTCCTGTCAGGAGTTGTGCAGAGCCACAAGGTCCCCCCCGAGCCTCCTTTTCTCCAGGCTGAGCCCCTTCCCAGCTCCCTCAGCCTCTCCTGGTGCTCCAGAACCTTCCCAGCTCTGCTCCCTGCCCTGGACACGCTCCAGCCCCTCCATGTCCTTTTTTGGAGTCAGGTGCACACAACTGGACACAACACTCCAGGTGTGGCCTCAGCATGTGGGGATGAGAGAAGAAGGTTCAGCAAGAGCTTCAGAAAAAAATCTTCCTGCTGGAGAATTAATGATAACTGAAGAGAAAGAACTCTCTAATGACTTTGCCCTTGTGTTGCTGTTTGCCTTTAACTCTCTTAGCCTGAAATAGGACGAACACCCTCTCTGAAGCACAACGAGGCTGGTCCTGGCTGTGGCTGTAACCAAATTTGTCTCTGCCAGTGCTCACTGAGGCTGTGCCGGTGTGATGGCAGCCTGTTGTCCTTTCTCTAATGTGATCTGTACATGGGCATTTTATTAGATATGGTGAAAATATGCATTTTTCTGTCCTAGCAGGTGTAAAATCCACATTTTAAGAGTGCTAACAGTAAACTGCTTGGATTTGACCAGGCATGTGTCTCTGGCTCAGTCCAAACATGGACAGTGACAAAGCTGTAATCGTTTGCAGGCTTCACTTCTGAGCAGGGGAAATCCCACTCCTTTGACTGAAATGTGATTGCATTGGACTCCAGAGCTCAGAGACAAAATGCTCCTGGTTCTAAGGGTGTTGAGCTGGAAAAAGCCTGTACCTGTGTGCTGGTTTGACAGGGAAAAGAGCTGCTCCTTTGCATGGAGAATTCAGGCTGCTGCGCACATGAATGCTCCTTAGCAGCTCTTTGTTGGTAGAAAAACAATCATTAATTAATTAAACAAATATAGTTTACACCAATATATCTAACTCTTCCTTTCCCAAGGGGAAAAAAACCCTGAATCATATATATTGTTTCCATCCTGACACTGAAAGAAGAGTGGTAAATTTTAGGTATTAAGTGTAAGGAACAAACATTATTTTTAGGAATGTTGATGCAACCTGCTTGTGCAGTCCTGTTGTTATCCACATGTCTGGTATCTGTTTATGAAATATTTTCATTTTCTGGGCAAGCATACGAAGCAAAATTCAAATTTTTAAGGATGAAAAGTGGATGATTGATAACTTCTGTGCTCCAATAGCTGCTGTGAGCACATTTGATAGCTGGGATTTCATCACAGCTTGAGATCAAAGTATTGCTGTCATTTTCTGTATATCTAAACTATGTGAACATCAGTTATTTAGCCTTTTTTCTAACATGAAGAATTATTACACTAAAAATATCGAAATCTAGTAAATTTTGGGAACCATCTCTGAGTCAGCTTTCACAGCGAGGCATCAACCAACTCAGGAAGGCCATAACATCTAATTTTTAATACTCTGAGAAGTTTTGCTTACAAATAACTTGGGTAATATGTTCATAAGCCACTATCTACTGGTAATTCTGTGACTGTGGGCTAGGATTTTAAAAAAATAATATATATAAGAAACTTTGCCTCGTGTTCAACCAGAGTGGAAGTTAGGCAGCAGGATAGTTTGTTCCCATCGGAAAGCTGTGGGATAATGCAGTGTTCAAATGTCTCTGAGTCACTATTTTCACATCCAGTGCTGTGTTATAATAGAAATTAATGTGTCAATATTCTTCCTGGCTCAGAAAGCTTCCTGGAAAATGTGGTTAAATTGTCTCCTTTTGGTTTTTTGCCCATTGAGTTGTTGATCCAGGTGTTTTCTTTTTTTCTCTTCCATACGTTTAATTAAAGAAAATTATCTCTTAAAAAGGAGGGGGGTGGGTAAAAGGGTGGGCAGCAAGAATTTGGCAAAGCTGGATTTTAACTGGGAACTCCAACAAGTGGTAGAGAAACAGGACACATTTTTCCAGCAGTCTGGAGGGGCATGGCCATGACCTGGAGGTTATTTTATACATCTCATGTCAGCTTGGGGGATGGGAGAGTGGTCCCTGACAGGCTGCGTAATGAATGTTCCGCATTTAAGAAATTTATTGCTGTTGGTACTCTAAATTTTTAAGCTTTCATGTCCACACCTTGAGAAAGAAAAAGAACAGAAAGGAAGATTTTCTGTGACTATAAATTGTGAGTGGCAGAATTAGTAGAGTCTCAATGTGCCTTTAGAAATCAGAAAAATTGAAATCTATGCCCAGAACTCAGGAAATTTTTGTTTCCTGGTCCCAGAAGGGTCAAGATTCATCTCATTTGACCTTGGCTGTTTACCAAGTAGAGTCAACATCCTAACCAGGAATCCCAGGCTCATTTAACTGTCAGAGGAGAGCATGAGGATATTTTAGGATTTCCCTGACCTGTTCTAGATTTTTACTACAGGATGAGATGTGTAGTGGCCTCTATTCCATTGACTGGGTGAAGTCAGGGTGAATCAAACTACCTTCCCTTTAAACCTGCTGAGCAGGGCAGGGCATGACACAGCGAGATTGAACTAAAAATAAAATAACATTATTTGCTGAATTTACTGATCTCATCTGGAAGCAAGAAATCTGCAGATGGCGCTGGTGATAGCCAGATATTATTGGTTCAATATGAAGGGGTCAAGCCTTTGATTTTCACCTGTGTCACCAACAAAACAAGAGTGCCTTTTGAAAAGTTACACGCATGATTGAGAGACTCAAGCTGCCTGCAACGAGTGAGGCTGTGGCACTGAAGCAGAGTTCAGGGTGCCTGCAGAGGGACATCGGGATCCTGAGCCATGCAGGGCCAGGGAAAGAGTAAAAAAGTGCTGTCATTTTGCATAACTGCCACACCCACTAATTCTGGTAGAAGGACAGCAACCCGTGAGTTAAAACAAGTTTGGCCTCAGGGAAGAAAATCTCAGTACACCAATTTGTGTGTAATACCTCTGCATGGATATATTGTTTTTAAACATGTACATAAACTCTGTTTTCAACAGAGTATTACGGACACCCCTGTAATGCACTCATGCATTGATTTTGTTTCACCTCAGTTTATTAGTGAGCTGAGACACAGCAGAACATAGGGGAGTGAAAACACTTCTGACCAAGCAGTACCTTGGTATTTGTTGTTCTCTGTAAGTTGCATTTATTGCATACCATTGGACTCCTATTTTTTCTTTTTAAGTATGTGTCTTTTTTAGAGGAATAGCAGTAAACTTGGTTTTTTCCACTTATACTTTAAAGCTCTCTGTGTTTAATAAGAAATGGTCACTAATTCTTCTCTGACTAACACTGTGGTCCCTGGACTTCCTGTAAAGTGCAAAAAAACCCCTCAGGCCAAATGGTAAAGTATTTAATTTCATTGGAGACATCATTTTAGTGTTACTCAGGGCAAGAGTTAGTCTGTTGAAAGAGTAAACCTCTGGTTTTTTGTTCTCTGACTGCCCTGGTTTCAAAGCCATGACTTGTAGTTCCTGTGAGAGCTGAGTTGAGTTGCTCTCGTGTCAGGGACTGAAGTCACACAGAGTTTTCTCAGTCCTTTATCCCTTTCCAAGGGAGAACACACTAACTTGGATAGTTATGAAGGAGTTTTTACTGACCATAATATTTCAGTACCCACTAACTTGGATTAGCTGTTAGTAGCATTGCTGATATCAGAGAAGGAGCTGAGGGAAAGCCACAGGTTTTTAAAAAGTGTTGCTGACCTTTGATGTTCCAGTAAACTCACAGGGATTTTTCCATTTGAAGTGCCACCTATATGCTAAGCTAAGCTGTAAATTGTAGTTACTTTACATTTACAAATTAAATATGTTTTAAGTTGCTCTTTCCTTCTTAGAGCTGATGTGTTTCTGTGAGGAGCATGTGTACACAAGGAAAGAGACATGAAATAATATTTGTACACACTTTTAAAAAACCAAAGCAAAACAAACCAAGTTAAGCCAACCCAAATAAATGGATAACTTACTTTAAATTAAGCATTAGGATGTAATCTTTACTCTGACGAAGTTTCATCAGATGGCAGGCCCTCTTAGCTCACGAACAGGTCATTGTATAGACAGTTGCTAAGAGTATTTCTATCTTGTGTTCCTGGTTCATTTCCAAAGGAAGTGGATGTTTACAGTCTGGCATGAAAGGATTATTGTCACTTTTAACCCTTTTCTCTGTAATGGCATTGCTCTATTGTATGAACAGAGAAGGTAAAATATAAGTTGGAAAATTCTTGCTTCTTGGCTTTTCTTTTTGTTTCTCACATCACTCCTGTTCCCTTTATCTTTCCGATCTCTCAACTTCTTTTTCAGCTGTCTCATGTCAGCCTGTCAGCTCAGGACAAAATGAAAACTGCGGTCGGTCCCACCCACACTCTCCCATCCCTCTGGGCTGTGAGCATCTCCCCAGGGTGGCACCTTCCATGGGGGGACAGCTCTGCTGCAAGCCCTGTAAAGTTCTGTTCCCCAGTCCCTGCAGATTCCCACAGATCCCCACAGACTCCAGTGTTTCCTGCTTGCCCCTGAGTGTGAGCACACCCCACAGTTACACTGGTGCAACTGAAACCTGATTTTCTCTGCTGTCTCCTGAGAAGGCTCCTACCCTGAAATAATTGCATTGCCTATGAGAGCGCTATTCCTAAATGTTTACATCTATGTATAAATAATAAAGAACATGCTAGATCATGTGCAGACTTCTCTACTATCAGCTGGAAAACTTTGTAGTGAATATTAATGGGTAGAAACTGCTTTTTCAATCGGTGTTGTTTTTTTCTTTTACATTAATAAGACGTTTCTGTAAATATTGACACAAAATAAAGGACATTATTAACATTTGGTTTTACCCACATAAATCTGTCTTACTGTTTTCCCCAAAATGGACAGCTTCTTAAATTATTCCCAAGAACCAAATACACTTGATGTAAAAAGTCATTAAGTGTGACACAGACTATGCATTAACAGAAAACTTGCAAGGAGCATTTGGCACCCAACTTATGTCTCAAAATAATCAAAGGACTGGCGAGGGAGAGACACTTCCTTGCCCCAAAGAGCAGCAATGACCAATGTGAAACCCCTACCGCCATGCTGAAATATTTCAGTTTAACTCAAGGACTTGTGCTTTGGAGGTCACTCTGTTTCAATTCACTCTGCATTTCCTAGATATAAAGTAAAAGCACAACTGAGCTATTTGCTTCCCTTGAAAGATCCTGGGAAGGCACATGGCAGAGTATAATGGAGTTATATTTGGAGTCATTCTTGCAGGCATCATGAATTAATTCAGCATCTAGGTTTGACTTGTGACAGTTTGAAAATACAAAATGGAAGCAATTTATATAGACTTTGAATGGCATTCAACTATTTTGATCACACTGAAGTAAGGAATATTCCTTTTCTGCTCTTCCTTTATTTTCACTGGAACAGTGCAGAAGGGTGATGGAAGATTTTGCAATACTTTTTTAATAATAATTGTTCCCACTAAGAGGTTCCCAGCTGATAGGAAATGTTTATTAGCTATTGGCATTTTGTGTGCAGGCAAAGGAAAAAAAACCCAACTCACAAACTTCATTAATGACCTTATATTTTAAGAAAAAAATGTATTCATCGCTCCAGCTGATATCCATATTTCAGGAGAGTGACAGCCACGGATACTGGAAGTGGGAGCATCTGCAGGTGAATCTATTATACCAGCCAGCACTGATAATGAAGCTTTGGTTTCTCTGATCTCCTCTGCAGCACCCAGATGAATCCACAACCCACAATCTGCAGATGGAGAGGAGAACTGGCTTGACAAAGTCTGCCTGATGAACAATAGTTTTGGCACCTCTGCTGAGAGAACTCACCATTTCCCTCCAGCCCATCCTCTCAATTAAAGAAGCTTAGCAAAAGCTTAAAAAATATCTGAGCTCTCTTTTTTTACATGAAGCCAGGCTCAGGAAGCCAAGCTTTAAGGAGAAGAAAGGATCCCTAAGTAACTCTGCAGAGTCTACTCTGCACCCAGCAGCCAAGAAGCTCAGGGATCACAAAGTGCTCATACTTTGAACATCTGCAATGGCTGGGAACTTCACAGGGGTTGAGTTTGCAAGGATAGTTTGCATTTTTCCTTTCTAGCCTGATTGCTGATCAAACTGTGCTGTTGTCTGCCTTGTTGCTTCCAGCAATGAAAATTTTCCACGGATCCAAAAGGAAGATGAGCAGCTCTGTGGCTGTGACAGGCTTGAGTCAGAGCTCAGGAAAACAAATGCAAAGTGCTTCATTAGCAGCAGCAGGCCTTAGATCAAACCCACTGTCTACTTATTCAATTATGCAGTGTGATTAGGAGAAAAATTGTTTCCTGGACTCCCATGAAGGTAAAATTTAAGCATGAGGCTTTAGTCTCCCGTTTTACCATAGTCTGCATAGCTTGCATTACCTTTTATTATTGTTTTCCAAGCATTCCAATCCAGCTCTTCAAAACCCCTGCTTAAATAGTAGTGTCCCTGAACCAGCGGCTTCCAGGTTATGCAGTGCACAAAATAATTTTTATTTCATTGGAGCACATTTGCCAGGTGCTTTTTTGTTCTGATTCCAGAAATTAAAAAAAAAAAAGGAAGAACATTTCTAATTATTCTGTTGTTCTACATAATTCAAAATTGGAAAAAAAAATGTCTCTAACTAATTCACTTGCCTGAATTTATATGAATTTTTAAATTAACTTCTATGAAGATTAATCTGCCAGGTTAAGGAAGCCACGTGACAGGGTTACATGACATTGCATGTGAGAATGTACAGGATTTTTAAGTGATGTCATTGCCAGTCAATTTACAGGAAAAAAAGCCCTTAGGCAAAACTAAACAAACAAAAGAAAAAAGTATGTGGGATGTGTACCTCATACTGCAAACCTTCCATCTTAAAATAATCAGTTTATGGTTTTCTTTCCTGTTGCTCATTTGCCTATAGCCAGTTCTTTTTTCAAATAGCATCCTCATGGAAACTGCACATACGATGAACATCTCTTATGATCAATTCCATTAAAATAATGCTGTGTATAAAAGGATTCTTATTTTCCCCCTCCCCCTTTTATGCCCCTCTGCATAGATTTTAATAGCACTGTGATAGTTTCTAAATAGCCAGATGAGAGGAAATCTTCTCTTCAGCTATGGGCCACTTGGCATTTACTTTTTGGCTTTCAGTGTGGTCCATTGGGCTGTGGAAAAGATAAACCAATTGAGAGTAAGTATTTCAAAGACACTGACGGCTTTGGGTGTCCCTGTCTGTCCCTCTCTCACAGGCCCATTAACTGCTGCAGTCAGCGTGAGTTCTTCTGAGCACAAAGGAGACGGGGCAGTGGTTACAAGGATGAGATGGAGACAGACACAAGGATGTGCCTGAAGAGGGCAGGAGAGCTGAGGAAGGTCCGTGAAGGGAGGTCTCTCCAAGGGTTATTGTCTGCTGTAGCCACCAGCTTGTCCTTGTCCCAGCACCCTCATGACTGTACAAGGCAAACAGGAACAGTGTGGAGGAGGAAGGTGGACAGGCAGAAGCTTTTTCTCACTTCAGCTGATCCTTATTTTTCACTGATAGGTCTGGAAAAATAATTTCTGGCCCACATACAGCATGAGCCACAGAGGTATCAGCTGTAACACGTCCCCAGTCAGGCCTGGTGCACTGATGACAGCTCCTTGGCACCTCAGGAGACCCCACAGAAACTTGCATTGGCAGCTCATGGTTTGTGTTGCTCCCATCCTTGGTTTCCCATGGTTTGCAAGTGCTTTTAAAACCTCTCAGCAGAGTATTGCACTGCTGTGATGTAGAACATCTCGTTTATTATTCTGGAAGAATTGAAGAGCTCAATCAGCCAGCACTATGTATAATTTCTAATTTCCCTAAAATACATGAATACCAATTAATTTTTTGGTTGTTGTTAGTGGATTCATCTTCAAAAAGAACAAAGGAATTCTGCCTGTTTCCTTGTGGACTATCTCACCATGGGTTTTACTCTCTCCCTATACTCACATTTCTTCACACTCTCATGGAAAGTTTTTTCCAAGGCAGCATGGTTTGCTGCTTAGCACTACTATCAGATAAAGCATGGTAGCAAAAAATTAAAACTAAAAATAAAATAATAAAGAGCTAAAGGAATAAAATAGAGATTTAGCTTTGAAAATATTTGCCTTCCCTTAGAGATATGAGTGAAATCAGACTTCTGTGTGCAGCTCACAGAAGTGACTCAAAATATGGAGTGGATCAATATGGTGACCAAAGTAGTAGTGAAAGGATAGAATTATAAATAATTTCAAGAACAAAATAAATCAAATCAATTTAGGGCATGTGTATTTTTTCACACTTAAGTACACCAAATATATTACAGAAGTTAAAAAATCTCAGACCTAATTCTTGTCAAAATGAGAGCTTATTAAGATATTTTAGTGCAGTAAAAGATTCTTAAACTGGAAATTAATTATGAGTATGTCCATCTTCTATTTGACCTGAAGTGTACGTAAGAGCTCAGGTATGTATGTGACAAAATACTGTGAAATAAAGGTTGCACATTTCAGATAGTGTTTGCTAATTTTAAATAACATTGCAGAGAACTCAGTGCTACTTTGGCCTGAGGCCTCTGAAAAACCTGTCAGGAACAAATTTATAGTAAACTCAAATGTGTATTGGCAGCCTTGGTTCCATTTAAAAATGTCAGATGCTTTTCCAGAACAGGTGGCACTAAAAAAAAAAGGAGTATGGAAAATGAAAACTGCTTACAAGGAAAATATCCACTTTCACAGATTGGGAATAAAAACCATTGCACAGCTGATCTGTGAACTCGTGGTGCTTTTAATGTGTTTTCCTTAAAATTGCTTTGAGAAGTTCATGGCCAAACCTTCCGCTGTTACTGTTTGGTTTTAGGTTTCTTTTATTCCATAGTTCAGTGTAGTGAAGCTTAGCAAGTGAGACCTGAGCCATTAAAGAGTCTTTATGTATGATCCTGGCACTTGGATCAGTGATGGGAACACTTGACTGCTGCTGTTACCTCATAAATAACAAAGGACTCAGTGTGTCTTCAGACTGGAACAAACACAGTCAGGACAGGGTCTGCAGTCATGCAGCACTCGCAACAAATTATTTGCTTGGTGGTTCCCATCACACATCTCCCCTGGGCTTGTTCTTCCCACTATTTTGTGCGAGCAGTGTATGAACAGTAAAGGACTGATCACTGAGTTTTATTCAACCCCTTCTCCAGCAACAGTGGTTTGCCTTTAAACAGAATAAGGTAAGTCATGCCCTCAGATTTCATCACTGTTTTATTTTTACTGGCAATTTACCGACATGGCACTGTGTTGCTAAAGTCAGAGAAGTGCTGTGTCCCCAGCATGCCTCAGCTGATGGCACAGCCCCCGTTTTTAGGTTCTCCAGGCTGTGTAGCACAAAATGTACTTCAGAGCACACAGGTGAATAAAACAGAAAGAAGCACACGAAAACAATAAATGAGAAAACCATTAACTGTTTTTCCATTTTTTGGTACTGCTATGGAATATTTGAGTTGTGCTTCCCTAGCAAGGCACAGCTGCCCAGCCAAGATGAGCCTGCCTTCCTGTGAGTGAAAAAATGACAGCAGGTTTACAAGAGTCCTCAGTGTATTAATTCCTGAAAAACTGACCACACATTTCCCTGGCAGAACAGGCCTGTTGTATCTCTCCAACCCAGAATCCCTCACTCCCTTGGCTTTTGGGGACATTGCTGCTGGTACAAACAAGAAATTATGGTATCAGAACTGATTGTGGTTGTTTTTCTAGCATCCCAACATTTCCCTTATGAATTAGAGGTGCCTTTCCGAAGATGAGTGGCCAGGAATTAAGAGAGGATAACTCCTAGGATAGTTTCTCTATCCCATCCCCAAATTTCTCATTGGAATAGTATTTAGTACCAGAGCACGTGACTCACACAGAGCACCAAAAATTTATTGGTGATATATGTAGTTACTTTTGTAGAGTGAAGCAGGAGGACTTCTAAATGTTTAGATATTTAAATTGCTGTTCTCCTCTCTCTTTCTTACCTGGCAAAAAAAATTCTCCAGTTCATTCAGCTTTTTTCACTTGTCACAGCAATTAGAGGGTGGCTCAGAGTTACAGGCAAAGCACATTGCTCGTGCTTTGCTCGTTCCACACGGCTGGCAAGGAGCCTTGCTAATTGAAACAGAACCGTGTAGGCAGCTTGGCACCTTCCTTTCCTTCCTTCCTCCGTGTCCTCTGAGGGGGATATGACATCTGGGGCGTGGGCTCTGTCACTGCTGGCACCGTGCTACAATCTACAGGGTTTAACCTTTATCAGGTGCCATGCTCGATAAAAAACAATAAAAAATAGGAGCACTGGGGAAGCGTGTACAAAATCGACCTCAAAACACCCACCGTGGGCAAAGCTCAGGAAATGCCTGACCTTAAAAATGTGCTTCTCAGCTTCATGTAAAGAAAGTAAAGGCATAAATATCAAGATTATTAAATTTAAGAGTAGACTGGGCTCTTTCCTTGCATTCAGTTGCCTTTGTTGAGCAGTGATGTATTCTGGTTCCTAGCAGCACACAAGTGTTTACGCTGGTTACTAAAGGAATAAATTGTTCTGAGGATGCAGATGTCCAGGCAGTTAACATTACAGCCTCCAGATATTGCCAGGGAAGTAGGAAAACCTGAGTTACTCTCCTGCAGAACCACTTTGTTAGCTATGTTTCTAACTCATGTCATCCCTAGCTCTCTCCCTTTACGCAACATCCCCGGGTGATGTCGGTGGGTGCAGAGCCCTGCGCCCAGAGGTCACAGCTGGTGACACAGATTTTGTGAGTCTAGAATGTGAGCAGAAGTGGTGATGCCTGTAGAGGCCTCCACTTTGATTTGCCCACCTTCAACACCCTAAAACCAGCCAGATTTTAAGTCTAGGTCTGCCTGAGCACCCAGAGCAGCACTTCTGTTGAAAATCACTGAAGGCCACATAAAAATATGTCTGAAATTACATCTCATGAAGCTCACCCCTCTATTTCAATGCTTTATTTATAGGCTTCTGGCCTCAATAATTATATATATATTAAAGCTGATAATATCTGGTATTTCTTTGTCTTTTAAACTTTTCCAGTGAATAATGTTGTTGTTGTTTATAGAAATAGGCACATTGTTAACAAACATACCAAAAAGAGATTCCAGTTGACTTCAGAGGGTATTTCACTGACTTCTTAGGAAGTTTGGGGAATAACAGTTGAAAGGAGATGCAATATATTGACACCATCTAGATTTTTCCCATATTAACTCATCTGGCTAAGAACAACTATTAGTTGTTGCTAATTAAAAAGTATCTGCTCTAATTTTTGTAATTTTTCCTTTTAACATGAAAACTTCCAAGGAGTTTGTGGAAACCTTTGTATTTTTATTCTATACATTACATATTTTTGTAATATATATAGGTGTATATATAAAACACAAGGTATTTTAGCTGAAGTTTTGTCTGGTACAAAATACTGGAAAGGCAGGAAATTTAAAGTTGAGTCTAAAGTTATATAAACAATCAAAAAGTGAATACATGTTTGGGTCTCTGTGAAGTCTATGCCCCGTTAGAAATGAGGTATGTGAGGAGATTTGATTCTTTTCATTTTCATACCATCACAACCAGAAATGGTCTTGGTGTTACACTGGCAGTGAAACAGGAAAATGGAATGAAAACATTTCTAATGTTTTATTATTTAAATTATTTATTACTTAATTCTAAAATTGAGACTCTTCACCAGGGATCAGGACAGGGAGAGAAAACTGAGTGTCCTCAGTGCCCTCCCTGCTGTGGCGTGCTCCTGGTTGGCTTTCCTTTCCTGTGGAAAACTGAAGTGACTCTGTGCCACTTTTTGGATTCCCCTTTTCTCCGGGGCTCCTCGCAAGATCAGGAGGGAAGAAGACAAAGCTCCAGAGTGCCCCGTTGAGCATTTGACCACCAGCTCAAGCACCCACCTGCATTCTGTCTGTCACCATCTACGACCCCTGGCAATCTGAACTCAGCAGATTCTATTTAGGAGTCCAGAAATTCCCCAGAGAGCTGGAAATCTTTCCCCAAGAGATCTTTTCTGGGTGTATAAAGACAAATTCTTTTCTGATTTAAGCAAAAGATGCTAATTTTGGCACTCTCATGATTTCTTTTAAACTGAGGCTACCATTTTAATAACAGGGAGTGTCTACTTGAGCTCAGGTCCTGTCATTGAGGTTTCTAGGTCCAGTGACAAGACACACAAAAAGCTTGTCCTACTTGAAAACTACTTTTGGGGTAAAATTTAAAAGGAAATATTGACTGAACTGGCATGAGAGTTTCCCTCCCTCACTAATAGCAATAACCTGTGGGAGAAGGAAAAGTCTCCATGTCTGGCCCACGGAATGTCTTAATCCCCTGCTGGTGTTGATAGCTCATGACGTCCACAGAAATTTTTCTCTAAGTTCATGGATAGTTCCTTCCATTCCCATTTCAGAAGATTGAGCTGTTTTGCTTGCAAATAACTTTGCTGCTACTCACAGGACCAAGTAATTGCTGAAAACAATGATTTGGAAAGCTGCTTGTAAAAACCCGGTTGTGGTGCTGCCAGATGCCTGCTCAGACAGATTGTGCATCCTTTCTGCAGTGAGTCGGGAGGCATGCAGTGCTCCTGAAATTATCTAGCCCTGATTTATCTAGCCCTTCCAACCAGGGCCGGGGCAGCTGCAAACAGCTCTGTGCTTTATCACTTTTTGCCTGAATTTTCTGTAGGTCTATCTCCCAGGTCTGTAGGGAAGAGTAGGCTATTATTTCCCTGTTATTTCTGTTGTTTCATCTCACACCTAGAAAAAGGTCCTTTGAGAAAATGAAGGCTGCCTGCCATAGTAGCTGGTTTTGCTGGCTTGGATCAAAATGCTCACTCTCCTTTCTGTTCCTGCTCTAGGTCAAGGGCTTCTTTAGCACTGGGGTCATCACTCATTGATGTACAATTAAGGTTCAGATGAGGTTTTAGGAGGAAATTTTTTACTCTGAGGTTGGGCGCAAGGTGCCCAGAGCAGCTGTGGCTGCCCCTGGATCCCTGAAAGTGTCCAAGGCCAGGCTGGGCAGGGCTTGGAGTGACTGGGATACTGAAAATTGTCCCTGTCCCTGGCTTTGGTTACAATGCCAGCTCAGCTCACTGACTTCAGCTCAAAGCAGCCATTTTCTTGTCTTTTATTGCTTTGGAGGTAGAATTACTCCATGCAGACCACATGCTGAGAGAACTAATTTCCAAGGGCCTCTTCTGCCCTGAGCAGCTGAAATATGAAGATGCAAGGCTTCAAGCCAGGCTTTGATTTCTGTTGAGCTGGCATGAATGGAACCACTCCAGTTTTAACGAGCAAAACTAGAGCTGGGGAGTACTTGGGCCTCCTCAGAGCAAATTTCTGAGAGTCATGCTGGAAAACAAAGGTCTGTCACACAGCTCCCTGTCACCTTCTGGGTTTGAATGGCTCAAACAGTGTTTTGAAAACTTGCAATTTTTGAAATCAGGAAAAATGAGTTTGTTTCTAGACCTTGCAAATATAGGGGAGATTTACTGCAGTGAAAAATAAAAAGCTTTATGGTCTAACAGCTTCACTTGAAGTGCTCAGAGCAATGATGGAGGTGATAAATCACACTTTTTAGGGAAATAACATTACCTCGTGGGCTAATTTAATTAAAACCAGCAATACTGTTGCATATCTTACTTGGGGAAATGAGAAGGACACTGTCTAGCTTTCACCACCAATTTCTGTCATACCTCCTGATGTGGACAGCTGGTCTTGAGTTCATCATCACAAAGCAGCAGGCTCAGACTCGAGGGTGTCCCAGAAGGGAAATCAGCCCATAACTTCATGGCATAATGTATGGGCTGTTGAGAAAGCTGACAGAACAGAGCTTGGATTTTTCACAGGTCATTTCCCCATAAGGGAAGGTTTTGGAGCTGTGACTGTTATTTCAGAACCTTTCTTCCTGGTCATGCTCAATGCAGAGCTCATTTTTGGGGGGGGTCGTGCATTGGTTGGCACAGTATATTTTGGCGCAAATGCTGTTTCCAAAGTGGAGGTCATGATCTTGGAAGTGCAAGTGGAAATGGGGTCATGGGAAAAGCTGAGAATTGTTGGGATGTGGTGAAAGCAAAGTAATCTATAGATGTTTATGTTGACAGCAGCCACAAAAAGGTTCCTTGAGGAATTCAGATGGAGTTATCACAGGGAGTAATGGCTGGCAAGACTGAACTGACATAAATAGCTCAAGGTTTGGGCTTGCTGTGCTTATAAAAACTTTATAAGTTTTATATATAAGGTAGTTCAGCTCTCTTAAAGCTAAACCATAGGCTGTGATACTCTTTTAGTCACAGAAATCAGGCTTTGTGGGGAAGTTTCCTTTAAATGCACAAGCAGGATCCCTGCTTTCTGGCAAACAAGAAGCTTCCTCTCCTGATAGTGAGAACATTTTCACATGTCATGTGTCGTAGTCATCAAAGATTTTCACCTTCATTTTGTAGTAAATATTTCCATATATGCCTATGTTTGTTTAATTTTTCAGCAAAGGGCTCTTCCTGCCCTCCAAGGTGGGAAGACTAAAACTAGAGGGGTGTTGGTTTTCAGAAGAGAAATTGTGGGTTTGCCTACTATGTACAAATCCTTAGACCAGCAGAATTCTTTTTCAATGAGCAGATTTTTCTAGAAATTTACATCACTACAAAGCTGTGTCTGTGTTCCTGCAGAATGTAGGTGGCTGAGTTGTATGATTGCCTCAAATAATTTGAGCTCAGTTTAATGTTCTCTTCCCCACATATGGCAGCTTGTTCATCCCACTGAGTAACAGACTCCCTGTTTAATAGCATTTCAGTAGATATCATGCTTGAATATTATTGAGAGGTAATCATTTAATACATAGTAAAAGAATTCCAGATGCAGCACACAATCCTGAAAACAAGCTCAAGCTTGTTGAGTGTGTGTCCTTTTGCACTGCTTTTTGTGAGATGAAATTATTGTATAATTCAGTGAAAGACTGTTTCTCATTAAAATTATAACCCAAATGTCTAATAAAATGGCAGTCTTATAGAAAATAAAAGTTCAATCCTTGGTGTTGCTATTTTAAAAATGTCTTTGTTTTACTTTTGATGGTATTAGGCATCTAACATAAACCCCCCCCCTTTTCTCTTGTATTTCCATTTGACATAATGATGTCCACAACAGACAAAAAGATCCATATTTCCTCTTTAAAACATTTATAAAAATTCTAGAGTGACGGACTGAAAAACCATCAGGAAGTCAAAAGTGCCTGCTTTAATCAAGTTACCTTGTATTTTGTGGAACTGGCAAATACACACAGGGCACTGTGTAAGCTGTAACCTTTTCTGCAGATTCAGCCATGCAAACCCAACGGGGAATTAAACAACTGAAATCCAAATCTAACACCCACAAGCCCCAGGAAGTCACATAAGTGAAGTATCAGAGTGATTTTCACAGATAACATTGCCCTTGCCAAGGCAGGGGCTGTATTTCAGTTTTAAGCTGGCCAGCATGTGCAGTGGTCTGGAAAACAAGTAATAATATAGTAATATAAGCAACATGTAAATTCCAAACTCTGGTACTAGCCCTAGGAGGAAATTCAACCAGTGTTGTCAAGAGTTGTCAGCAGTGGGTTTCCATAAATGAGAATATCTGGCCTGTGCCTGTGACATCTTCCTATCTCGCATGCCCAAGTACTGGAATTTCACCAGAGTATGCCTGTATTAAAGACAGAAAATTTTTGCATTCTCTGTTCCTTTTCCATGCATCAGTCAGGAAGACAAGGGAAGAAGTGGCTACCATTCCTCAGGAAGATCAAACATTGCTCCTTACTGTTACAAACACTGTCATATGTCAAAACAGGCAGGATTTTCTCCCCTCACAAAGCCCCAGTACTCATTCCACAATCTGCACTGTCCGCAGATATCTGTTCCTGCCTGCACCAAACCAAGCAAGGCTGCACTCAGCGAGGGGAAAGCCAACAATGACTTTTGTATCTTAAACACAATAGCAATGTGACTGCTCCTGCCTGCTGCTCGTAGCTCAGTGAGGGTGACAGGAGGGGTGACACCAGCTGTGGTTTCCAGCTGTGGAGGTCCATTCTGTGGGATGCAGCCACGCCTGTGTCCACCCGGCATGAACTGAGGTGGCCTGACACCTGCACCAAGGCCAAGAGGCAGTGTCCACACAGTCCCAGACCAAACAATACACTGAAACCCAACCACAATTTAACTGTGATAAACCCAGCTCTAAACACAAAGCACGGGCCTACCTGCCGGCCTGTCACTGGTGGTGTCCCCAGGGTTCGGCTCTGGGCCCGATGGCTGAAGGCCGAAGTCTCCTCACGAGTTCACCAAGGACACAGATCTGGCAGCAGTGGCTGATACCCCTGAGGGCTGAGCAGCCCCTCAGAGAGACCTGGACAGGCTGGAGAGGTGTGAGGAGAGGAACTGTCTGAAGTTCAGCAAAGACAAATGTGGAGTCCTGCACCAGGCACCAGCACAAGCTGGGGTGACCTGTGGGAGCAGCTCTGTGGAGAAGGACCTGGGGACAATGAGCTGTCCCTGAGCCAGCAGTGCCCTGCGGGCAAGGAGGACAGTGGGACCCTGAGGTGCTCTGCCCAGCCCCGGAGGCTCCTATGGAGTGCTGTGTCCAGCCCTGCATCCTCAGCACTGCAGGGACAGGGAGAGGGGCCAGGAGGCTGCAGAGCTGAGGCCTGTGGAGGCCTGTGAGGCCTGGAGCAACTCCCAGGAAGGCCTGAGGGAGCTGGGGCTGCTCAGCCTGGAGAGCAGACCCAGGTGAGAGGGGCCCTCAGCCCTGGGTGTCCCTGGGTGTCCCTGGGTGTCCCTGGGTGTCCCTGTGTGTCCCTGTCTGTCCGTGGGTGTCCCTGGGTGTCCCTGTCTGTCCCTGGGTGTCCCTGGGTGTCCCTGTCTGTCCCCGGGTGTCCCTGGGTGTCCCTGGGTGTCCCTGTCTGTCCCTGGGTGTCCCTGTCTGTCCGTGGGTGTCCCTGTCTGTCCATGGGTGTCCCTGGGTGTCCCTGTCTGTCCCTGGGTGTCCCTGTCTGTCCCCATGTGTCCCTGGGTGTCCCTGTCTGTCCCCATGTGTCCCTGGGTGTCCCTGGGTGTCCCTGAGTGTCCCTGTCTGTCCCTGGGTGTCCCTGGGTGTCCCTGGGTGTCCCTGTCTGTCCCTGGGTGTCCCTGTCTGTCCGTGGGTGTCCCTGGGTGTCCCTGTCTGTCCCCATGTGTCCCTGGGTGTCCCTGGGTGTCCCTGGGTGTCCCTGTCTGTCCCTGGGTGTCCCTGGGTGTCCCTGGGTGTCCCTGTCTGTCCCTGGGTGTCCCTGGGTGTCCCTGTCTGTCCCTGCGTGTCCCTGGGTGTCCCTGTCTGTCCCCATGTGTCCCTGGGTGTCCCTGGGTGTCCCTGTCTGTCCCTGGGTGTCCCTGTCTGTCCCTGGGTGTCCCTGTGTGCAGGGAGGGGCAGAGCAGGGCCAGGCTCTGTTCCAGGCCCCAGCAATGGCACCAGAGGAACAGGCAGGAGCTGATCCCAGCAATTCCCCCTCACAGGAGGCAGAGCTCCTGCCCTGGGCAGTGCCCAGAGAGGCTGTGGATCTCCTCCCCGGGGATATTCCAGAACATCTGGACACTCTGCTGTGCCCTGGGATGGCCCTGCCTGAGCAGAGGGATGTCACCAGTGACCCACTGTGGTCCCTTCCAGCCTGAGCCAGACTGGGATTCTGTGGCTCTGTGACTTCACCATGTGGAGAAGGAAGTCCTGCAGGTAGGTAAGAGAAGATCTCTCCACTTTATTTCTTGGATCCAAACCCACATAACCATGACATGTATTCTCGGAAAACTCACATTTAAAGGTCAGAAAATACCTGAATGCTTTTTTCTTCCTGAAATTAGTGCCCCCTTTTTTATTAGTGAGTATTTTAAGGCTTATCTCTGTACTTTGCTGACTTTGACCTTTCAGTGAGTGATTACATAATTAGTCTTTGAACTTGTATATCACTTCACAGCTTCTCACTTTCCCACAAAGGCACTGGTACTCTGTGGTATTTCCACCTCTTCCTACTTTTGTATGCACATTTGTGCCTCCTGTGAATACATAAGGAATTCAGCCAACACAAACATACTTTATACCAGCTGATTAGGCTTTAGGTTGAGGCTGAGGAAGTACTTTGATGCAAAGCCCTGATTTCCATCATTTTTAAAATATTTTGTGGGAAAAAAAAAGTCTTTGACAGTTTTCCAGTTATGCTTTGTAAAACAAAGAAGAATAGCTTAAACTCCTAAGGTATTCCACTTAAAGCATGTTTCTTGTTGAATAGAGTACAAAATAATTCATTCTTAATTGACTTCAGATTGGGTATTGTGACAAAGAACACTAACCTGGATACTTTATACAGCCTTTTTTTGGAAAATATTTCAGAAGAGATTGCTGTGAATCTTTGTGAAAAAGGTATATTATACACAGAAACCATTTCCTCTGATTTCTATGGAAAATACAAGGGTAGCAGAACCATACTGAGACAGAGACTCAAAATCCTGAGCATCCAGAAAGGTCTAACACAGGTATCTGCAAAACAAATCATGATATATAAAAGGCATGTGAGAAAATGTCCTCCCCTCTCTTCTGCAACCCATATTTATCTCTTAGATCAAGAACACGGAGCTACAACCCTTCTCAAAAAGGTTTGAGAGGTCACATGGCAACAGGCAAAGGAAAAGAGAATTGGTTGAAAAGCGCATTATTCACAGGATGCCCACATCAGGAAAGGTTTTCAAAATTGCTGTTCAGGAAAATTTTAACCATATGTACATAGCTGAAAGGGGCCACATGAAAAAGGGAAGTCAACAAGGGGTTTTTTTTTAAAATGCTTTCAGATCTTGCCTAATCACAGATTCTGCAGGACAGGGGTTGTTGCTGTCTTGTGCTTTGCAGCTCTCCTGTCTGCATGCCCTAACAGGGCAACATCCTTTAGATACCACAGAAGAGTTGTTCTGTGTTTCTAGGACAGGAGAAGACATTCTGTTGAATTTCAGACTTAAACCCATCTGTGGGGTTTGCCTTGGGGGTTGA
The DNA here is from genome assembly GCF_021018805.1 of Prinia subflava. NCBI lineage: Eukaryota > Metazoa > Chordata > Aves > Passeriformes > Cisticolidae > Prinia > Prinia subflava. Next base: position 3,819,479 of record NC_086271.1, read on the forward strand.
TTGTGTTTTAATGGAGGAGTGGCAGTGTGTATTATTATTATGGCATATAAAGTATTACAAATCTTGACAACATACCAAAGATGGATGCCATGGTGATCAAGCTGGGACATTTTGCACCAGAAACTGTTTTCTGTGAGTGTTTCATCAATGCTACCTTTGGAAAAATCTATTTAGGCCCAGCAAGAGTGGCATGAGGGGATAAAAAGGCACTCTGGGACAGGTCATGTGGGAATGGTTCAGTCCTGTAAATTTTTAGAAAATATGTCTAAACTGCTATTAGCTATTAAATCTTTATGAATTGTTTTCAGGGAAACCTGGTTTTGCAGTCGTCTCAGAATTATGCATATCTAAGAGAGCAGGAATTGAAGATCATTAATAAAAGTGCATATGCACTATTAATAAGATAAAGAGAAATATTTTGTTCTGTTTCCTTCTTCTAATAGGGCACCTGGTGATAGAAACAGATCAATAGAGACAGAATTACTGAGTTTGGATCATAAATCCCACAACTGCTTATTGCTTTATCTCTGGATTTTTGGGCCACTTCCTCATGCTTTTTCTGTTATTAAGAAGGGTATCTGCATTTTTATGAATAAGCTGTAAAACTCATGGCATGTACTGGACTTCTTTGTACAAGCAAAAAACAGTATTTTGTATTTTCTAGCCTATGCCAATGAAAATTCTTTGACATTGGTAGCTAAAGCCATACTTAAGGTATATGTGGCTTGCCTTTGTGCAAGAGAACAGTTTCTGATTTATGGTTTTTGGAGGGGTTTTTTTTTGTAGTTGTAATTGCTCCATTATAAATATGTTTATTTAAACAAACCAAGGCATTTCCTGCCAAACTGGCAAATTCTGTATTTTATTACTATAATAGCCCACATTTTCAGACTTGGGGTCTCAAATAGCTTTTAAGGTATGCAACAATTTTTGATATGCTGACCCAGCTGATATTTTGATTTATATGCGTCTTTCCATCATCATAGATCTTAAAAAAAGCCACTTAATTAAGTCCTAAAATGTAGAATAAAGATTCTAATTTTAAGAATAAACACACTTGTCCTTCAAGAGGTCTGACTCAGGAGCAGATTTAGGTCAGTCAGTACTTACATATTTAATTCCAAAGCATTGTGTGGCTGAAAAGGAAGTAATGAGAATTTTCAAAGTACCTTTCATTCTAGTTAGCATCAGAATGAGGGGGTGGGTGTGTGTTTGTTTGTTTGTTTGTTTGTTTGTTTGTAGTTTGGCCTTCTGAACCAAAAAAAAGTCTCAACATTTCCACGGTGCTTCACTGATTTCACTGCCTATTGCTGTGTTTCCTTTGTGTCTCTGTAACTAAGTCATTTATTAATTCCTGTGTCAGAACTCAGGAATAAATCGTGTTTGTGAGAAGGCAAGTCAAAGATATCTGTGGAATGGCTGCAATGACAGTGTGTTATTTGCAGTTTATGGTTCACCACTCCATATTTCCATGCTCTGGGGGATCTCAAGGTACGTGGAAGCTCATTTGCCACCACAGCTGGGTTTGGGGTTTTTGTTAGGTTTGGCTTTTTTTTTTATTATTACTGTTTCCTGTTTACTGTTCTATATATAGAACATTTGATACATGAACATTTCCTGTCCTGTTAACAATTCATACCAATTTAGCATTCCTTTATGAGCACACATGTTGAAACCTGGGCTCCAGTTCAGCAAGGTATTCAAATGCATGTCTCAGTTTGGGAATCAAATAACCTCAGAGCTGAGCTACATTAATTAATCAAGACAGATAGAAAGCATAGAGGGAGTCAGAAATATGAGAATATCCTTTAAGTAAAAGAAAGATTAGGTTTTCATTGGAAGCTACTGCACCTCATGACAATTTCTGCAGATTGTTGGCAGTCATTCAAAGTCTATAAGAGCCAGTGAATTTTCAGTAATGGAATTTTACTTTGGAACACTTTACCTTAAATTAGCCATATCCCTATCAATAACAGTAAGCAATCTGCAGGCAGGACTCCAGGCTCTTTGGCATGTTTGAGAGCTACGTGCAATGCCTTCTTCCCACTTGCTATTGCTCTCTTGTGGTTGTTCAGATTCTGCATTGACTCAAACAAGTGAGGCGGAACATTCTTATTTCATTAGCAGCAAGTGGCCTGCAGGCAAAGTTCAAGCTGTAGCTTTCATGTATACAAAATGTCTATAGAGGTCTTCAAAAGCTCCTTATCTAAGTCCTACTTTTTGACCTTATTTGTTGATTAAGAATAAAAACCCCCTTAAATATATTTTAATGGATATACGTCTTGTGGTGGATGTCTAAAACAAAAGGTATATGAAAATGTTCCTGCATAAATCCCACACATTGGTAGTGTAGCATAGATAAGGGGTGTGTGCCTATATAATTTTTTATTTCTAATCAATTTGGAATCAGTATATAGAATTCTCATCTTCAAGCAACATCCAGTGCTAACTTACAGAATCCATATCTATGGGATTATATACAACTATATCACACCACAGAAAAAGATTTAAGATGCACTTTGGTAAAGTGAGTGCCTCATCAGGGAGCAACGTTCTGAGAAAAGCATTGTCCCTTTAATCACTGTAGATAGGCTTGGGATGGAGAGAAATAAGTATTAAGACTTCCATTAAGGAAACACTAAGCCTGTGCTTAATTTTAAGCAGATAAACATGTTCTAAATGAACTTGTGTCTAGTTACAAAGTACCTACAAGTTAAAAACTACCTACACTGACAAATTCCTTTTTATTTTTTTTTTATTCTCTTAAACATATAATTAGCTTTTTACCAAGTTCCATCAACTTTTTTCTTCACCTCTTACCCATGTTAAAATACTGTACATCTTTCGACTCTGGAACAGATCTAGCTGGAAACATTGCTCCCAATTTCTCCACGTTTTTTTCCCAGTGTTTAAAGGGCGACACTTTAAATGAAAACCTAGGTTGTATTCAGCCAATTCTATTTTTCTGAAGATTTTTAAATTCCTTTGTGGCCCTCTGAACATGGTTTTATTAGAAAGAACAATTGATGATGAATTGCAGTGGGCCTAAATCTACTGTGCATTATGCTGGGGGAGATTAACTAGAGTGTTTTAAGAGCAGTGTAAAGCCACCCCTGCATGATCATGGTTTCTGTGAAGGTGAAACTAGAGCCACATTAAAAAGCTGTCTGTGACTTTCCCCAATGGTTCATACTACCTGAGGCTGCTCATTATTTCACCTTGCGTGGCCTGTTAATACGAGCTTGTATTAACAGCAAGCAAACAGAAATTTCTCTTCTCCCCTCTCTCTGCTTTCTTCCTTATTACTGGAGTCGGGGTTTATTTTTAACTTTACATAAAAATAAATTAATCTTCCATATGAATAGATTGATCACCTACAACAGGGATGTGTGACTGCCCATTCCCAGAAAGTGTGTGGGGACTTCTGGAGTGCCTTATGGATAAAGTCCTGTCCGTGTTTCTGTCTTCCTCTCATAAATCAGGGAGCCGGGCCCCCCCTCCATATGAAAAGGTCACTGCCAAAAAGAAAAGCAGGGGATCTCCTCAATACTTGCTGAAAAGCATCCAGAAAGGCTGAAGAGAGTGATGAAATAGCCAGCCTGGTAACTGTTTCTGTCAATATGGCATTTTCGTTGTAATTAACTGCTTTTACTTTCTTTTCCCTCACACACATTTTCTCTCCCTCTTTAATTTGTTGGTATCTCCCACAAGGGAAGCAATATCTCTGTTACATTCTGGGGACTGAGGTGGCTTCTGTGGCAGTTCAGCCTCATTTCAACTTCTGGTAGACCTCTGAATGTGTGCTAATCATGATAAAATTGTACAGAGGCTGAAATAATTTATACTCAGTGCAATAACTCATCACAAACAATATCCAGTCTCCTTTATGGATTTATACCTAGAATGAATCACATTTCCACTGTTCCACCAAAATTATATAAGTATTAGAGTTTGGGGGCAAGAGGGAGAAAAGGATTTTCTTTATGTTTTGTTTTCTTTGATAAAAATACCAACAGGAGTATTTCTTCCTGCTCCCCTGCAGGGGATTCTAATTGAGTGGCAGTTTTAAAGTCTGCCATGGACTGCAGACATGAATTTATGACTTGAATTCATCATTTGAAAGACTACTTCAACAGAAACTGTAAATGTCACCATGTGCCTTGAATAGACAGTTCTAAGGCTCGAGGAACATCAGGTTGCTGAACATTGGTTTTTAAACATTTTGAAAGAATTTAACATTTATTTCTCATGTTAGAGCATCTCAATAAATATTTTCAAGTCAGCCACAAAGAGATAAGTGGGTGAGCAAGATCAGAGGTCACACAAAACTAGTTATAACTAGGGGAAACAAAGTGTTTTTTTCCTAAAATGTAGGGTGTTTAATAAGTTTAGATCACATCAGCCATAAATCTCCAGAAGAAACTTGCAAGTGGTTATAGTGCTGGTTTGGGGTACAGGTTCTAATTAGAAATGAAGCTTCATGTTTTTCAACATCCACAAAAAAATATTGATTTTTATCAGCTTTCAAGTTCTATGTAAATCCACTAACACTAAATCGCAAGAAGATAAAAGCATTTTAATTTTGTAGCACTTTTCATATGCTTTTAGAATAGGCTTGGGATTTTTAGGTTTGCTAATATACCTTTGTTTGTAATGGACTCTGTAACCAAGGAAAAACATCCCCAAAGAAAATCCCACTGCAAACCCAATGAAAAATATTTCCCCAGCAAGTGAATAATTAGTGATTATTGTATTTAGAAATTCCTTTTCCATCCTTTCACTACCAAAACCAAAAAGTAATGGACCTGCTGCTGCCTGACCCTGCTGTTGGTGAATGACAGGGGTCCTATAAGGTCCATGAAATAACTCTGTAGGAAAGTACTTAATGAAATGCTAATTAGGTACTTAACTGCAATGCAATCTGTACATTTTCACATGATTTTTCAGTATCCCACGTATTTGCCAGAATCAAAGACAAAATCTAAAGCAAAACAGGAACTGATAACGTGTTTATTTACCATGTTACATCATTTCGGGGATGGCCATAAACCACTGGAACAAATTGTTCAGAAAAATTGGATTGTCCATTGACTGCAGTCTTTTGAATCCAGGCCAGATGCCATTCTGGAAAAAAAACTTGTTATGCAAAAAGAAGATATCAAGCTTAAATCAGGTAGTGCCTAAGGAATGTTTCTGAGCTGGGTTAAACAAGCATCGGACATGCTGAGCTCACAGTCTCCTTGGATTTAATAATCTAAACCCCAGGATTAATTCACTCCCATCTAGACATCAACACTGCAGAATTCCATGCTGAAGATGGTTGTCCAGGATTCCTTTATAACTTGGGAAATGAATAAACACCTCTAGGTCATGATTCATCTCACCCTAACATAGACATCTGAAATGATGCTTATTTTTCTCCTCCGAGGAGTCTAGACAGGTTGTTTAGCCATAAATGGTACATTATATACATCTGAACTGAGGCAAAATGAAATGGAACCATAAATCCAGATGTCCTGTCTGTACAGCACATATACTTTACTCCCATATTATAGTATATATACGACATACATACATACATACATACATACATATATATATATATATGTGCAGTGTATGTGTATTTCTCCCGCTGTTTCCAGGAAAGGTAGGCAGCTTCCAGGCCAGTGGAATCCTCGTGATAACCTGTGGTCACCAAAAATCCTGTCAAACTAACCAGGGACTTTGGGTGAAAGGAGGTTTCATCATTTGCCCCGGACGCTAGATGGCAGCATTGCACTTTCTAAACACTTGAGTGGGAATACGGACAATGACAGCGCTCCGAAGATCTGAGGAGCAGAATGCTGTCAGTAGTGAAACTTCAGATAGACTAAATTGTCATATAATTAAAATATTACGTTTATCAAGGGGTTTCCTGGAACAGAAGGTGCATTGTACTTTCTTCTTTCCTGCTTACGTAACAGCTGAGAACAGCACTGCTCCTCTTTTATATTTACATTATTAATATTCAGGATTAGGCCCCTGATATGTCACTTTCTTGTGATTTATAGCACTGAGGAGGAGCAGTGATTTTCCAAACGGGGTGAACCCAACCCCACTGACACAAGGATTTAAATCTTGCATGGTTTTATCACAGCTGAACAAGGCAGACTTGGTTGTCTCAGTTCAGGTATTAGTGGATGAGCATCCACCTCACAGGGTTCTTAACCCAGAAAAGTTACTTCATTGAGCAAATTGACCCTGAAAAAGAACCTGAGTTCTGCAGTGGGCCTGCCTTGCCTAATCCCCAAGTCATGGGGCTCAGGCAGTCATAGCACCCTCTACCATTGGTTTCAAAATTATGAAGGAAAGCAGTGGTAGAAAAGAAGAACTCAAGCAAAAGAAAAATATTTTGGCACAGTTGGGAATAGAAAAATGAGCTGGTTGATAGCTTGGGGGTAGGCAACTCAGTGTGTCCAGCTGGAGAGTGGTGTTAAGTGATAGTTTTGTACCCTGATCCCAGCCCCAGGCACTGGGAAGCTGCACATCTGCCTAAACCAACAGAAGGGGTGTTCAAAAGGAGCTGAGAGATGCCAAGAGGGTAGGAAATCAATGCAAGATCAAAGTCTCAGGATGGAAGGAGGCTGAATTTTGTTACTTTGAAGGAAGACAGCGGGGGAGTTGCTGTATGTATCGATCAGATTTTACTGCAGCATTCTGGAGGGGATGTATTCTGACAAGAGGTTGAGAGGTGAAGCATCCCTGTCCTGCAGAGAACAGAAGTTCTCTTGCTGGAGCACAAGGAGGTGTGCCTGGGATGGTGATGTCAGAAGGATGTGGAAACTGAGACTGCAATCACTCTTAGCAGGCTGATTTCCATGGCAAGTGTGGCTCCTCTGAATATTCAGTGGAAAAATGTGAGGGGAATCATAACTCCTTTAGGTTAAAATAGACGATGAACTGATTCTGTTCCATCTTGGGAGCTTTTATTTAGTGTGTGTAATGACTTAATTTGTGCTGTAGGGTTTTTTCAAGGCTTTATTGTCTTGTGGCAGCACACACAGGTAAACACAGACTTCAGCTGCAAGTAAAGGTCAAACATACATAAAATAGGAAAACTCACCTGAGTACAGGTTATTTTTCTAACAACAAGACTGTAAAATCAGGCCTAAATGTCAAATGGGTTTTAGAGCTCAGTCATCCACTGTGACTCCTCCAGAGACAGTGACTTCATGTTATTCAAGTCAGACTCTAATCCTGTGACTGGAATGATGTTTCTGTACCTGGCTCTGCTATGAATTATTAGGGAATTAAACCTGTAGCCTGACTGGAAAACTGTTATTCCGTTTGTCACCAGGTTTAGCATCAAATAAGACTTGAGCAGTTTCTTAGACTCATTGCAGCAGGTTTATAAGGCGAAACTGCATGTAAGTCTTGTGCAGATCTCACTTTTGGAATGGTTTAATCTCTGATGGCGTCAAGTGATCAAATTGGTCATACATTGTTTGGTCTGGCTTTATTTTAGTTTTTCTTTTTCCCCTACCATGGAATATTTTGAGATTTGTTGAAACTCCCCAACTTCCAACTTTCCATTTGGAAGTTAATTGAAGCAACATAGTTTATTTTCAGTAGAAACTGAATTTATGTATGTCAGACTGATGTTTCAGGGCTGCTCTGATGCCTCTTAGGGCTTACCCTTCTGATAACCTCCTCTCTCAATCTTCATTTGAGCAAAACCATGCTGAAGACTGCAGTTTCTGGGACTAATGTCCTTCCTGTTGTAGGAATCATAGAAAAGAATGCCAGAGTGGTTTGGGTTGGAAGTGACCTTAGAAATTTATTTCACTCCCCTGCCATGGGCAGGGACACCTTCCACTCTCCCAGGTTGCTCCAAGCCCAGTTAAACCTGGCCTTGGACACTTCCAGGGCTCCACAATCTGGGATCCTGTGTCAGGATCTGGGCAACCTATGTCAGGGCATTACCACACTCACAGTAAAGATTTTCTTTCTAAATGAATACTGTGTGGTTTTTTCAAGGCACAGAGGGACAGCTGTGATCACTGAAAACTCAGTTAAAAATACCTAATTTTTTTCCTTTAAACCAGACCTAAACCTGTCACATGGTTAATATTCATTAATCCTCCACCACATGGCTCTGAAATAGATATGTCTCTATTGTAGCTCATGTATTTCTAGTAGAGTCCAAGCAATTTTCTCTTGGGTTCTATGGAGGGAGAATATCAGCAAAGACATTTTTATTGTGAGGTTGACTCAGCACTGGCACAGGTTGTTGAAGGACGCTGTGGAGTCTCTCTCCTTGGAGATGATAAAAAGCTGTCTGGATGTGGTCATGGGCAGCCTGCTCCAGGTGACTCTGCTTGAGCAGGACAGCCACAAAGAATGACCCCAGAGATCCCCTTGAACCTCAGCCAGTCCCTGGCTCTGTTACCCTTATATGTAAGGATAGTCCAGGGAGGGAAGAGCTTAGCAGGCAAAGCAAAAGCTGCCACTCAAGAAAAGCAAAGCAACAAATTCAGCACTTCAGCACCAATCCAAAACACAGCCCCACACCAGCAGCTGAGAAGTAAACTGACTCTGCCCAGACAAAACCAGCACAAAGAGATGATGGGAAATATTTTAAAAATCCATTAGCCTTTTCAAGTATTCTGATAGTTTTCTGATAGTAAAACCTAGCTAGCAAAGTAGTGTAATAATGCTTAGTGATGTGAAATACGGGACTATTGGGTGTGTGCTAACAGTAGTAAAAGCCAATTTTCCCAGTTGGACAAATTGAAGATGAACTGCCTTGGGGCCTCTGTAGGAGAACTCCTATCAGTGGACTTTCCAGTGCTAAGATAGTTTCTCCAAGATTTCTAAGGCTTACCCAAATCCTGTGACTCTTCTGTTTCCCTATAAACACTACTTTCCATCTAGGATTTTATTTTTGGCGAGGGGAGAAAAGCTGTCTAAATGTTTTCTCTGCCTTCCCGCACGATTCTTCTTTTCCTTTCAAGAAATCAATGGCATGACTCATTTCCCACCCTGTGACTTGTTCCCTTGGGCTGAAGCTCCAGGAGCCTGGCCACTGTGTCCTACAGCTTCCTCCCAGCTTGCTTGCTCAGGTTTCCTCCTCACAGGAGATGGACATGGTGAGCAACTCTTTCTCACTGCCATAGGGACAGCGATGAGATCAGAGCCTGAACTTGGGCAGGGGAATCTGTGAAACCCTCTGCAGCCACAGCTGGATCCTGAAATGTTCAGTCCCTTCTTCCTGCAATAGTTCAGAGCTCAGATTTCTGTGGACAATTCCTCTATCCCTATGCTGACACTTGGGTCAGAAAAGTCCATTTTGCGTGTTCTTGATCATCACAGGGAGCAAGGTGGCTCCCAAAGCCTTCTCTCTCTTATAGCATGATATCACCAGATAGAGCTGTAACACAATTCAGAATTGAAACTGGATGCACCATTGCTAACTTGTCAACTGTCAGCACCTTATCTAGTTATTTTGTTTACTTTGAGGGGGATGCCTTTGGGATATATTTAAAACAGAGAGTCCTGACTGTTGTTTAATAAAAATTTTAGTCGTCTTTAAAGTATGAAGAATTCCTCACCCTGAGCTAAGTTACTGTGGGGAATACAAGAGACCTTTTCCAGTTTTTGAGAAAAATTTTGTTTGGTATTGAGAAAATCTGGAGTGTGGTTCCACTGTTCTCCTCCCAGAACCCTGTTTTTCCTTAATTAAGAAAAGCATTATTTTTATTTTATAAAACACTTGTCACAGTATCATTTAATCAGACATTAAAAACCAAAATTAAATGAGACTGGAGTATTCTTTTCCCTCTTCTTCCCCCAGAACATTTTCTGGCAAATAAGACTTCTAGTGTGACTTCAATGTGACTTTTATATTAAAATGATGGAATGATCCTGTATGGTACTGACCCCTGACTATTTTATTTGCACAGCTAGGGTGCCCTATTATCTAATTTATATTTTTAATTGATTGAGTTTGCAATTTCTGTAAAGATAACCACACAATCTTATTTCTTCTGGATCTTGGGCCAATAATCTGATTTTGGCACTGCAGCTGTTTAACAAAATGCTACTTAGTTCACCCACCTTCCAACTTTTGGCTTTGCTTTCTTGTCTGAGAAGCACAAGGCACTTAAATCCTCATCTTTGCAATTTATTTGAGCCTATTTGTTCAATTATTTTCCCCAGCTAGAAGGATGCTCTGAATTAAAATTTCAGTGCTAGCTGATATCAGTTTCATTGTAGATGTTTTGATTTTATTTTTTTTTCCTTTTTTCCCTGCTGTTCATCTTGCCCTGCTGGGGATGTTTCTCTCCATTCTGTGTCTGTAATGCCTGCCCCTGACACACCAGAAGAGGGCAGTTGGGATAACCTCATGGCTAAAGCATATGGAACACGCTCTGGAAAAACAGGGAAAATGCAGCTGTGGAGCTCAAGCCCCACCTGAGGCCAGTGGTGCTTTGTGTACACTGTACAAACTGGGAGAGAGCACACAACACGGGGATGGAGAGCTGCATCAGCACCTCCTGCAGTCTCCAGGCAGATGTTCAGCTCCGTGTGCCCTGTCAGCTCTGCACCAGGTCACGACCAGTAACGGGATGAGGCCTTGCTGCAGCCAAACGCGTTGAAAACAAAGTCAATTTAATAGGAGCTGAAGCAAGGAGGCAGGAGAAACAGGTTAGCCAACTTTGACTTTCCAGTGTAATCACTCAGGGAAGGTTTCAAGCTGTGCAGAAGTGCAGCCAGCAGGTTTAGTTTGATATCAGGAGGAAATCCTTGCCTGTGAGGGTGGGCAGGCCCTGGCACAGGGTGCCCAGAGCAGCTGTGGCTGCCCCTGGATCCCTGGCAGTGCCCAAGGCCAGGTTGGACAGGGCTTGGAGCAGCCTGGGATAGTGGAAGGTGTCCCTGCCCATGGCAGGGGTGGCACTGGATGATCTTTAAGGTCCCTCCCAAACCAAGCCATTCCATGACACTTTGACACATAGTGAGCATTGCTGCAGCCCACTTATGGCTGCAAGGCTGCCAGACTGGTGCAGGAAGGTCAGTAAGGGAACAGGGACTCCTTCAAAAGAAAGCATGACTGCCACGGTACATTGGTGTTTTAGAACAGGGCAAGGTCTGGAGAGGAAGTGTTGTGAGGAGCAGCTGAGGTCACCTGCCCTATTCAGCCTGGAGGAGACATTGTGGTCTTCAGCATCCTCAGGAGGGACAGTGGAGGGGCAGGCACTGATCTCTGCTCTCTGGGACTGTGACACAACCTGAGGGAATGGCTGGAGCTGTGCCAGGGGAGGTTTAGGCTGGTATCAGGAAAAGGTTCTTCCCCTGGAGGGAGGTCAGGCACTGAACAGGTTCCCCTGGGAATGGGCACAGCACCAGCCTGACAGAGCTCAGGAAATGTCTGGACAACACTCTCGGGCACAGGGTGTGACTCTTGGGGTGTTCTGTGCAAGGCCAGCAGTTGGACTGGATGACCCTGATGGGCCCTTCCAACTCAGCATATTATGTGATTCCATGAAAACAGAGCAAAATATCTGTACAGACTGAGGAATGAAGGGATTGAGAGAACCTCTGTGAAAAAGAATGTGAAAACAGGGTAAAAGATAATGTCAGGAAAGGTACATAATTTGACAAGTGACTTTTAGATAAAATGTTTCTTTTTGGAAAATATATCTTTTTTCCACTAACAAAAAAAGAGGAGACATTGTGGATTTTTTTTTTTTTTTCCTTCTAATGTTCCTGCAGTCCCTGTAACCCAGTGTTAGGTCCAGTTTGGCTATTTTACAAGCACAACTTAATTTACAAGTACAGCCTTTTTTCTGCCTCCTGAGACTGAGAAGTTCACCTGAGGTTCTTCACATTATCAACTATAAAAATATTCCACAAGCAAAATTAATTGATAAAAAATTAATTGATTGATACCAGGACCAGAAATGAGCCCAGAGAGTTTGGGGCTTTAGGTAGGCATCACTGCAAAGGTACTTTATTTCAAGTATTTGTGCTTTTGGCTCACAAAGAAATGTAAATATAGTTGGATATTCAGATTCTATGTTGTAACTTGTAGAGCAGGTATTATTTAAGCACGTAGGAAAAGGGCTAAACCATAAAGAGTCTAAATAGACATCAATCAACAAATCTCCTGCAACTCTTGCTTGCAAGAGATTTAAGAAACAGCACAACTTTGCATGGCAGGTTTGTTTTTTCTAATGTTTTGCAAAGTCCACGTCAACAATCATGCGGGTTTGCTTTCTTATAAAATCTTTATTGTGCTTTAGCTCCAGTTTCAGTACTGTTCTTGGACTGGAAGTGTGCACCGGCTCATCAGCCAGAATGCCTTTCTCTGGAACACATTTTTTCAATTTCCCAGCAGAAACAGCAGTAACCTTTTTTTTTTGTTGCAGGTCTGTCTTCATCTTTGTTATCAGATTTTGTTGCACAGCCACATTCTAGAATGCACACTCGGTGATGTCAATAGAGTTTTGCTTTAGACATGTTGTTACAAGCAAAAAATGATTAGATGTGTTGGAGTCCAAATAGTTCTCAGTTCATGCATCCTCAATCCATCAATACTGTGTGTTTTAAACAACTCATTTGGGAGGGAGCCCAGCATGCTGACTTTATCAGGAGTATTACGTGCATATTTAGACTCAGGCACATACAGTCCTTATGCACAGAAGAAAAATCCTCCTGCACAGCCAAGATCATCTTCTGTGTTACAGCAGCACTGTCTGGAGCAGCTGTGTTGGAAATCTGAATGTGTGCTGCTTGTGCCTGGGTGTCTCTTGAAGGAAGAATCAAAGTTTGCTGTATCCACAGTGAACGTGGCTGTGGGGGGCACTTACATATGAACAGTTTTTAAAGGTGATCCAATATCCTTGTGTTCATTGGCTCATGGAATGGCCTGGGTTGGAAGGGGCTTAAAGCCCATCCAGTGCCACCTCCTGCCACAGGCAGGGACAACTTCCACTACTCCAGGTTGCTCCAAGCCCTGTCCAGCCTGGCCTTGGACACTTCCACAGATCCAGGGGCAGCCACAGCTGCTCTGGCCACCCTGTGCCAGGGCTTTTTGGGCTGCATGAATTACCTTAAAGCAAATTTGTGCATTGAGGATGTGTGAGTGTCATCAGATGACAATGATTTGAGGAGATAAACTTTGACCTGAAGTGGGCATGACAATTCTTACCCCCTAACTTGCTCTCAGTTTAGGCCCTTTGTGCAGTAAATATGGCTTAGATTAAATTACCTTAGGCTCTGTGCACCTGAAGAAACCAATGGTATCTGTTTGTGTCACAGTGCTTCCATCTTCTGAGTGAAAAAACAAGGCAAGAAACAAGTTTGTTTTCATTTGTATGTTTGTTTGCTTTTTTTCTCTGAATTGTGATTCACTCCTGAGATATTTGTGCTGTTTGCAACCAATGTGACTGCGGTTGTTCATGAGGAAGCAATCAGGTAAAAATGTGCAATTTGAAAAGGAAGACAAAGGTTCCTCAGAAGAAAACACTGCTTTTGATGATGCTGACCCTTCTGATGGCCAAATAGCATTTGCTTGGCTGATGGTAAATGGCAGTTTTCTGATTTTGAATATACAGAAGAAAAATGTTTTATTTTCAGTGTTAAAGAGTGGCTGTTTAAAAAGTAACAGTACATCATATAATCTATATTTTTTCAACTATAGAGAGATTTATGATAGGCCAAAGGACCCTATATAAATCTTTTCTTGAACGGAGTCCAAACCTTTTTCTCACTGAAGCCTGTGGACACAAGTGTTGGAACAATGCTGTGTCCTGTGTGCATTTGTGTTCAGAGTTAGATAAGGATTTTTATTCACCAAGATTGTACTTTGAAGTGGTCCCAGCACCATGAGTTATCTCATTAAAATTGCCTTACTGGGTTTTATATGGCAAACACTTGAAATTTCCTGTCATTCCAGATTAACATGCTGCTCTCTGCTCCAGTAGTGTCTGATGATCTCACAGGGGAGAGAATTTTGCAGAACTGAACCTTGAGTCTGTTTTTGTTTCACTGACAAGTTATTGTACATTGCGCTTCAAAATTCAGAAAGAAAAACCACTTTGGATTTGAAAAGCCTTTGTGGAAAATGTCATTGAACTGTCTACACAATACAGAAACCTTAAACTTAAACCTGTTTGGTTTGGGTTTGGTTTTTTTCTGTTTACAGTTATACCTTTTTTTCTTTCAGGGTTTTCATAAAAGTACTGGTGAATATTCTGACGAAATCTAGTTCCTGATATGATGGAGAAGGTTGTACTCAGAAGCAGGGAAGTTGCAGTCCAACAGTGCAGCCATTTGTTTAGTAATATTCCAGCAGAATTTCCAGCAAAATATTTTGAAATAATAGAGATTATGATCCAAAACTGGCCAAGAATCAGAGTCTTGCATAACCAAGAGTGTCTTTTATTTTTAAAGGGTTTTTTTCCCTATTTTTTGTCATGTACCAAAAGAAGAGACATAATGATCCCTTCTCTGTTCTGAAGCATCCTTCACTGGAAATGTCAGGAACTGTGTCTGCTCTTCAGTGATCTTGCATGAACTTTAAAATCCATTTTAGAGATAATAGTAAACTTTGAAAAGGGAAATTAGGATGAGTTTTCCTTGACAGGTGCTCTGCTGGAAGGAGAGGGTATCCCTTGGGTATTTTCTGTGCAGAAATTACCTCAGTTGTTCTAGAACAGATTCACTGTGTTCATTTACATCAAAAATCGTCTCATTTAAGAGAAAGTTTATGTGTCCTTAGTGCATCCCAGCTGGGGATGTTTATGATCTCTTAATCAGGGCAGGATGACCTGCAGTGCTTCTTGTCTGGACTCATGTCCTCCACAGTATCCCATAATATATCTACGAGATCCAGCATCTGCATTGTGGCCATTCTGGAGTATTGAATAAAGCAACAATCTGAGATACTGAGCAGGCAGAGGGAAGGGCTGAAGGAAATCCTAGATATTTTAATTTATAAGGAACACTGAGTCCATATAAGAACACTTGAAATGCTGATGTATTGATGCCAGAAGGGGCTCCCAGCTCTTCTATCAATACATTTTTGTAAGGATGACCTATTCAGCATGTTGAGATTTGTTCAAAACTTCTAGAATAAAGACTAAATCCACTGAAAAACACATTGGAGAGAAGGGGAAATATAAATTTGTGTCTGAAAAATAGCAAAGAATAGGATTTGGAGTCCAGCCTCATTTTGTAGTGTATGTATGCCATTTTTTGTGTGATGTACCTTTTTTGGGATTTGGTTTTTTGTAGTTTTGTTTGTGTGATTGTTTGTTTGTTTGTGTGATTGTTTGTTTGTTTGTTTGTGTGGAGGAGTAGTAGTAGTAGTAGTAGTAGTGGTAGTAGTAGTAGTAGTAGTTCCTTAGGAGGTGATCTGACATTCAATTCTTGAGATTCTGAAAGTGTAAAACACTGAAATCACAGCAAAAAATACCATTTAATTTCCCTTTAATCTGGGTAAAACTGAACTATTGCCTTTCTTTTTCTCTCTCTCTCTCTTTCTCTCTTTTTTTTTTTTTTAAATTATGAGAAATATAAACTAGTCCATTTGAATGAAATAAGATGAAATAAGTTGCTGCTTTGAATACCCTTTATGCAACCTTGAGTCAATGCTGTTTTGAGCAGCAGTAAGGTGGGCAGATCTTTGCCAGATGTTTCCCACAGCCTTCCTCTTTTCCATCCCATGAGCCCTGAGGGAAGGAGGGCAGGACAGAATCCCAGTTTTCTGGCAGTGTGAGGAGAAGGCACGAAGGAGATTTCTTGGTGGCCCTTTGAAAGATGGGAAAAGCAGCTGAGGGTCCTGCAAGGCAAAACACAGCAAGGAGAAACGGAAGCAGAGGGGAAGCCATCAACCCACTCACCTCCTGGGAAGGGCATGGAGATAATCAGGGACTGTTTGGGGGAGGACGTTGCTTTTGGGAGGAGAAATCACAGCTGAAGGAGAGATGAAAAGATCCATTTGTTGACACTGAGCACAAATGATGACTCTCCCTGCAGATCCATCTGAAATCAGAGAGGGATTTCTGTGTGGGTGGGAAGCAGGAATTTATAGTCATCAAGGTTTTGTGCGTGCTGGATGAGCAGGGAAATGGCCAGCACTTTACTCATACTACTCAAATAAAGGTGAAAAATCATCCAGCAGCTCATGGGCTGAGCTCCAGCACTGGATTGTCGATGTAATTGTGAGGGAAGCCCTGTGATATTACCTAGTTAGGTACTATTAATTAGTATTAATTTTGAACACAGAGTCATAGAATTGCCTGGGTTGGAAAGGACCTTGGGATCATTTAGCTCCAACCTCCTTATCCTAATATTCAGCTTTTTCTTCCTTGGCTATGTTGTGTGTGGTGTCCCCTACATGCACACCCAGTGTAAAACATCAAGAGGCAAGCAATTAAATATTGTGACCTTGAGCCTAAAATTAGATTAAGTCAGTAAATCTCACTCAAATGGCAATTTTTTGGATCCTATGTTGCTGTTAGTCTAGTTAGGGAAGGATTTTTACGAACAGATAAGCTCACCTGTTGGATCACATAATCAAACAAATTACCTGCTACAAGTGTTTTCTTTCCTTCATGAAAGTGCTTAAGTGCTGCAATGGATTTCCCTGAGAGACTGTAGGATTGTCACTGCTGGGAATCTCCAGAAAAATCATTGTAAAGTTATATGGGAAGAAGGAGGAGGAAGGGAGAAGTGAATTGAAAATCTTTTTCATAAGAACATTTGAGAATATCCATACATTTTTGTACAATGATCTTGTAACTCTGTGATTATTTCCCGTTCTCTTTCCCACTCAAATGACTGTATCATGTCATCTGTTTGCTAAATTCCTTTACCTTTCTTGTTTTAAGTTTTTGCAGTAACTATCTTCACAATTACTCTAAATTAACTGTATTTAAAGCTATTTTTTTTTAATATCACTAGGGGCCAGAAAAAACCACTTTAAATTAATGTGACACAGCCTCTCGTCCCATGTGTTTTTCCTTGCTCATGTGGTTCACACATGGGACATCTTGGCAAAGGACCTTGTTGCAAGCACTGGAGACTTCTACATTAAAAAGCTTTTTTATATCTTACATTCCCTAATGTAAGATATTTTTACATTTATATCATACATTCCCTTACATTTGAATTTTAACCCACTCTTTAAATTTTAATGTTGTCTGTGTGAATAATGTACTTCTCTGGAAAGAAAAAATTGGAATCACAGAATGGTTTGGGTTGGAAGGCACCTTAAAGGTCATCTTGTTCCAACACCCCTGCAGGGAACACCTGGGCAGGGACACCTTCCACTGTCCCAGGGTGCTCCAAACCCCAAAAAGCCTGGCCTTGGACACTTCCAGGGATGCAGTGTTTAATTTCTGCAGGATCTACAAGAAACAATCACATTCAGTATCAACTGTTTCAGGAAGTGTGTGAGAAGCCAGGTCTCGAGTACCAGCACTCTGTGTGTGGTTGTTAACATTTCTCTGTTGGAAACCGAGTCACAAAGGGATTTGAGACACATGACAAATGGATTTGAATCAACACTTCTTTGAAAGGCTTCTTTGAAAAGAAAAAGAAATTTAAAGAAGAGAGGTGTAAAAGTCTAAACTGAAAAATAACAACTTTTCCCTGCATGTGTTTGTATTGGTGCTAATGGAACATTGAAATGTGCCATATTACATTGTCCTGATGACACAACTTTTCCCCATAAGTTCTACAAATGCAGATGCAATCTTTCTTTGCCAAAAGGTTTCTTTCTTGCCAAGTACATTGAACCATTCCCAACCTACTGGATGAATCCATATGTAAATACAATTATTTTCAGACTAACTAAGGATCAAACAAAGTTGATAAACTTATCACATTTCGGTTTAAACCGAATGCATTATATCTCAATGAATCCTCCCAAATTCATCACTTCTGTCAAGGTATTGCACACATAATTACTATGAAATTTGGTATAGAATTACACTTAAGGTTGCCAAACAGGCAGAAGTGGTGATATTTTACTCTTAGAACTGAATAATTAGGCAAATCACTATTTTTATGGTCATGCTAAAAAGCCAGAATGAGTGTAGTCTAAGGTACACAACATAATCTTTTCACAATGCAGTGTCTTTATCTGGAAGTCCATCCTTCAAACAACGGGAATTCCAGACGTCTTGGAAAGCAAAAGTTGTACTTCTAGCTAGAGATCTTGAAAGAATTAGATATTTACTGCACTGAAATAAGGGCTAGAGGAAGGGGGAGCTCATTTGCTTTTGTTTTCTGAAAAATACGTTGTAAAATACACAATATTGCTCAGTATCCAGTTTCATAAAACCTTTCTAGAACTGGTGCTTGAAAGGTATGAAACACAGCCCTGGTCATAACTTGTCCTTTTTTCCCCTTTCAAATTTGTGCTGGGATTGACCAAATAGAGCTCTCCAGAATTAATCTCAGATTTGGAAAGAGAAATACATAATTCTTCACATCAATGTGGAAACTTGAACGGCTGTAGGAAGCTTTGTATGCCACAGAGAATTGAATCTGCTGGAAGAATGAGATCATGTACATTTGAAGTCGGAGGTCTTAAAGAATCCTGAAAAGGTGTGTTATGGACTGGGAAAATGCATTACAGAGACAAAATACTCCTGGTGAAAGTTCATCCACAGGATTGGCAATGAGTAGTCCTAATTCTGGATTTGCCACATACATGGGTAACTCGTTTCAACAAAGACACAAAAATATATGAATGCAAAACTGTGTATGAAGGAGGGAGGAATTTTCAGGGAGTGGAAAGGTCGTTCTGTCCTGAGAGTGAATCCAATTAAATTCTGTGCTGAGGCCAAGGAAACTGATTGGCACGTAGATTAAAGCCAAGCTCAAGTCATGAATTCAGAGAGTTTCAGGCAATGAATTTTCCAAATTGTGTTGGAGGACTTCAAATGAAAAAGCTAAAAGTTGTAGAATAAGAAAGAACGAAGAAGAGGAAAAAAGAAAAAAGAAAAAAGAAAAAAGAAAAAAGAAAAAAGAAAAAAGAAAAAAGAAAAAAGAAAAAAGAAAAAAGAAAAAAGAAAAAAGAAAAAAGAAAAAAGAAAAAAGAAAAAAGAAAAAAGAAAAAAGAAAAAAGAAAAAAGAAAAAAGAAAAAAGACTCATGTGGAGAGCCTTTCCTGACACTCTAATTGACAAAGCAACAACAAAAAAATCCCATTCCTCATCATAAATCAATAAAAACCATCTTTCCATAACATTTTTATTATTCTGATAACAACAGTTTGACATTTTTGCTTTGGCTCAGTTAGGTTTTTCCTATCTATTGCCTGCCAGGAGAAAAAAAGTTCCATAATTTCCATCTACTGGAAAGTGTTTCTTTCTGATTATTAATGAATATGTACACAGGACGATTTTACATTGTCTATTCTGAATTTTGCTGGATAAAACAGGATAATGAAAAGCAGATAATGAAAATAAATGGTAAGTTATGACAACAACATCAATAATAACAATAATAACAATAACAATAATAATGGTTTATTCTCCCTTTTTATTACGGAATTGATTGATTTTTATTATAAAGTTTTTGATTTTGAAATGTGACAATGGTGCATGAGAATTTTTAGAAGGTATCTACAGTATTCAGCACAGGCAACAATCCATTCAGACTCTCACCATAAAAATTCTGCTGGTGACCTGCTGGAGAGGACAAATCCTCCTATCGCCCTGTCCTTTGCATCTCACACAAATCCAACCATGGCATTTTAGATCTTGTACTAATTGTGATTATGTGCATGTAGTGCCCTGGCAAGTTTATTTTAATGATTAAATATCTTTTTCTTCAGACTGGAAAATGGCCTTCAGCCTAATGCGTGCGCAGGTTTATCTCTAATCTCACATGCCTGCTATTTTCACGTGCTCCAAATACTTCTGCAAGGAAACAAGAAAATTGATGTATTTCATAGTGATTGCCATCTATTTAAATCAGGTTTTGTTTAAATCTGATTAACTCTAGGTTTACTTATTTTATATGTCCAAGTGAGAGTTGGACTTACTTTTTCTTCTCTTCAAAAACACTATAACTCACCAAACAATGAGGAAAAAAAGGTTTATTTTGAACCACTTCTGTTGTGTTTTGCCATGGATGTTTGTACCAGCACAAGAGAAGGCTGGGACTGCATTTTTCATTCCTGATGCTGGTTTAAATTGATCAGATTTTTCTCTCAGGCACTGACAAGTCCATACACACACCCCCTAAATATTAAATGTTGAGTTGTGGGGAAAGACTCAGGGAAGCAGGGATGGGTCAGAAATTTCCCTGCATTGAAGCCATCATAAAACATAAACCAGGAAGAAAGTGAGCTATGTTAGGCCTGGTGCTTCAGAGGAATTTGCAGACATAAAGGATATTTTAGGTTCATTTAGAGGGTCCATGGAAGTTCTTGCATTATTTAATTGGTTTGTTTACTCCAAATAATCATGTTGGTCCCTTTTTGTGTGTAACATATACCACAGATATGTCATGGTGATACTTTTGTGCCAACAGTGACTTCAGTGCTTGTGGGGTTTGGTTGTTTTTTGGTTGGTTGGTTTTTAGCATTGTAAAAGTTGATTTTTAATGACTTGGATTAGAAAACCAGTTAATTCAAAACACCAAAGCAAAACTTGGGAGTTCACATAGTAGGTTTGGATTGTTCTCTCTCAATTAAATGCATGAAGGAAGGTGGTCATGGTTTTGCAGATTATTTTAGAGGGAGTAGTAGGACTACAAGGCACAGAATTAAGCCAGAGGTAATTGGGGTCAAAGTTCTTTCTGCAAACCATAAGAGTTTTGGGAAGTGAGCCTGGAAAATTAATAAAGACCACATGGCCCTTATCTCAAATCTGTGAGACTTGCAATATCTCCTGCAGTAAATGGGAAAGAACAATATTATTTGTTTTCTGGGCAAACATGAGATGCAGCCTCAATACAATAAACCTGTGAGTTGGTTCAAAATGCCATCACTTTTTAAGTGTTTGTTCTTGGTCTGATTATAAAAGTGTCTTTTCTAGCAGTGTTGCAAGGTGAGAGGAGTTCAAACTGGCCAGATTTCCTTACCTCAAATGTCCATTTAATGGCTTAAACTGGGGCTATTCAAGGTTACATAGGAAAGGCGCAGATTCAAACTTGCACAGCCCAAGGGGTTTAGGAAAATGGTTCCTGCACTTTCCAGAGAAGTGGCATTTTAATCAAGTTAGATGAACACAGCCACTGGAAAACAGACGTGTCTCACATCCCCTGTCTCCAGCTGTGCAGCCCAACCTCCTCCTACCTTGAGTGAGCCAGTTCTGTTCCCTGAATCACCTGAAAAGCCATGAGGACATATATAGGAAGAGAAATTAATTCAGTGTTTGGACTCTGAGGCATGAGATGATGATGTGATGTAAGCACTTCCATCTCTCCTTCCCTGTTTTCCACAGGTTTCAGTCTCTGTTTTTCAGTAAGATGACTGTATAATAAAATACAAATAGGGGAGGTTGTGTCTGAGTTGTTTGCTTGAGTAAAAGTCCATATGCAGCAGGAAACTGGTTCTCTTGGCTGGTTATGCCTAAAATTTAATATTTTTTTTGTTGCTGTTGTTTGTTTTGTTGTTGGGTTTTTGTTTGTTTATTTTTGGTTTGGTTTTGGCTTTGGCTTGGTTTGTTGGGTTTTTTGGCATGAGCTGCACTGCTTTTGTCACCCTTGTTCACCAAATGATTTGGTGCCAGCTTTAGCACAGGATGTCCTGTCAGGTAAAGACAGAACAGAAGAGATCACTGTTTCTACGTGATGGTTTGACCTGGTTGTTTTCTAAGACTTTTCCCTTCTAAATGATTCTATGATTCTATTCCTGAATATCGGGGGAAGGTTTCCTTCAGTTATTACCTTCTCCCCCTTCTTCTCCTTCATGTAGTCTGCTTTCAGAAGGGTAATTTTGCAGATGGAGAGAGCTGAGTGTAGATCCTGCGCTGTTAACCGCAGCCCTGCAAACATCTGTCAGCTACTCCATCTACTTTCCTCCAGTAAAAAACTGTTTTTAAACATGGGGATACCTTTACTTTTCCTTCTTTGTAATTGTATTTAATTTTTCTTCTTTGTAAGACGTACTTCCAAGGGTTTTCTGTAATTCTGAGGTTTGGTACCCTCTCAAAAATGAAAGGTGATATTCTCAAGTAAAGCATATTTCTTCAGAAAAGGAACAGGAGAAGTCTCTCCACTCCTCCAGCTCCACACATTCCCTTTCATGCTGTTAAGCTCATAATAATAAGCAGTGATATTAAGCATAGCTTAAAATCACACCATAATTTTGTGCTGTAGACTTAAATTAAGGCTTGGGAGATTTTCCCTCTCTGTGTTCTTTTATCCTTTCTGACTTTAAGCAGTATTTGAATTATTTTTTTAAATGTCGATCACACACTGTGATTAGATACTGATCACTTCTCTTTGGGCCTCTCCAGTTGCTTTCACAAAGTGATTTCACACAAACCAGTGGGCAGGGATAGCTTAGGAGTGCCTTTAGAGAAATATATTTCCATAAAAGCCTTGATAACCTCATACCCTCTCTTGTCAATATTTCCATTACAATTTATTTATTACTAGAGGCTCAGGTCTAAGGAAGCAATACTTTATTCTTACCCCTTGGAAGAAGTTGGTAAATGAATACAGAATTTTGATAGCAACATTTTTTTAGAATGACAGTTAGCAAAAATTATTCAGTTTTTTTCAGATTACTTGAATTGGCAAAGAGACAGATCTTTCTCCATCCCTGGATTGAAACAAGGGACTTTTTTTCAAACAGTTCTGCTGTAGAAATATATAATTATGTGTGGGTAGAACTTGGCGTGGATCTCTTCCCCTTTAGGGATTTGAAGAAAACAAGCCTTTTCAAATACCCTTAATAACATACAGGTAAATAATGAGTTCAGACCAAATAACTGCTAAATATGAGAAAAACAGCATAATTCTACTCCTACTGCAAGCCAGAAAAAGATCAGTGATTACCCATATCCTGACAGTGATATTTTACACAGACCTCTCCACTGTTTTCAAGTGGGAGATCTGTGCCTAGGCTGATGGCAGGATGTGGACCTTATAAAGTATTTCCTGCTGAAAAGAGCACTTTGGATTATTACACAGGCTAAGATATCATTTAATGAGCTGGATTATGAAAGGTGGACTCCTACACACGCAGGACTAAGTGTAAACTGACATAAGAGTCCTGATCTAGCAGAAAAAACCACCCTGATCAGGGGTATCCCCAGGTCAGTAAGAAATCTCATTAAATTCCAGTGAGATCTTCATACAGACAGAGGCTGTGGCAGCAGTGACTTGGCTCAAAAGGGCAGTGTCTTAATGGCCAAGCCTCAATTGTTTATTTTCCTGTGGGAATCCCAACTGTGAAGACAAGACAAGAAAGCTGGGGCTGCCCAGCCTGGAGGTGAGAAGGTTGTGTGGAGACCTCAGAGCACTTCAGTATCCAAAGGGGTCTGTAAGGAAGCTGAAGAGACTCTTCATCAGCAACTGTAGTGACAGGACAAGGGGGAATGGCTTCAAACAAAAAGGGGAAATTTAGGTTACATGTGCAGATTAAACTCTTCCCTGTGAGGGGGAAGAGACCCGTGGCACAGCTGTGGCTGCCTCGTCCTGGAAGTGCCCAAGGCCAGGTTGGACGGGGTTTTTAGCATCCTGGTCTAGCTGAATATGTTCTCAGTCATAGCAAACATATTCAGCTAGACTAGACAACCTTTAAAAGGTCTCTTCTAACTCAAATATTCTGTGGTGCTATGATTCTATGCTCTTTGTAGCTCATAGAGTGCTGCATAGGCCTCATTGTAATACCACATGATAGCTATTCCTTGTTGTTAATTCCTAGTAGTAATTATTAATTCATGGTTAGTAATTCAAAGTAATAACTTTCAGTTTGGAAGATGGCACAAAATTTAGTTTTTAAGACTTTTCCATTTAGTAAGGTATAAATATTTTAAAATTTCTCCATAGTGTTATAGTGTCTGTAGATGTAGAAGCTTTGTCTGGGCTTTCTTTTTTTCCTGGCCTGTGTTGAGATGTACTATATATTAATAATTGCACCAAGTCTGTGGGGAGAACAGGGGAAGGATGATTTTCCCCAGCTTTTCACCCTCTTTCCCTCCTTCAGGCCTGTGGCAACAGCTCTTGGGAATTCTGAATTCCCTCTGGATGTTAAGGAAAGCCTGTTCTTTTTGCTTTGTCTGCTATGTCTCCTCAGTGTGGTCCCACACCATGTTTAGAGCCAGTAGGATTTACACCATGTTCCTTTCAATGGTTTGTGGGAGTATTTATGTCAAAAAGAACTCCCAGATTGGCCTAAATTCATTAGGAACATTATCCTCCCCAGTCATTATCAAATTAAGCTCTGTACTGCAGCTTTCAGAATTACTTTGTACATCTTCTTTGTAGACAAAGTGTCCTCTGACCCAGCAACTCTCGTTTCATCACGCAAATTGGTGGAGTATCAGTAACCTTTTATTGTGCGAACACAAAGCACTCTGCCTGAGATAAATTTGGCCCAGTAAGGCCATAAAACTCCCACAATATTTGTGTATAAAGGAGATTTATACATTTCTTGAGTGTTTTGCCAAGAAAAACCCACAGCAAGGACAGGCAGACTAAAGCAATGAGCAGGAAATGTATCATTAAAGTTATGGAAGAGGCTGTTCCCTGCATCAAGGGCAGAGGGACATGTTTGGGACTAAACTGAGGGGCAGTCACAGTTCCCACCAAATAAGGACAACCAAATCTGCTTAGAAGAGTCTCTGTTGGTCAGTTTGTGCATTTTGAGTAAACTTTGGATTTGTGGGAAACTTATTAAAGAAGTAAGATGTGTTGATTCCTAGAAAAGAAACTATTTATTCCTTCCTTATCCTAGCAGTGGCCAACACTCCTTCCCTGTGCACATCCCCTTTGTCCTTACACCGGCATTACCATGGAAAAACAGAGCAACCTGTGGTGGCAGAAAGGCAGAACAGGAGGGGAGAATGAGCATACAATCAGAGAATGCATGGTGATGCTAAGAGATCTGCTTGTATCTGAAGGATTTGCCTCACTAGGAATTGCTTGCTCTGCATGATTGTCAGGGATTCTTCTTGTGAGAAACAGCCAGCGAGGAGCTGGCTTCCTGCTCCAAAGGGAGAGATATTGCATTTCTCCCTTTCGTGAAGCTGCAAATGCTTTAGGACAGTGAGGTAATGCTGGCTGGCTGTGTGGAGAATGTACTTGTGCACCCACACACTAAACAGGCAAAGATTCAGCGGCACGGACCCGCCTTAGTGTGATTAAAAAATTGGTACGAAATTGGAGTTAGATGGGGAAACTGATGAACTTGTGCAGCTGCGGCTCCTGGATTTGGGAGCTGCTGAGGCACCCCTGTCCTGCAGGAAGGCTGTGTGTTATCAGGTGTGGTATTTCCCTCTCCCATAACATGTAGGCAATTTTTTCCCCCATGATATGGGAGCAGCTCTCTCTGCCTCCAGCTTTCACTAGTCCAGGGCTCCAAGAGCGGTTCCATCAAGAGAACACTTGCCATGTGCAGGAAGGGTTTGGACAACGCTCCCAGGCACAGGGTGGGATCCAGGAGCTGTGCCAGATGATCCTTGTGGATCCCTTCCAGCTCAGGATATTCTGTGATTCTGTATAAATAACCTCGTCCTCCTCCAGCTTCCTCCCCCTTCCTTCCTCTTCAGTGCCCTGTCACAAGGCCCTGGCTCACGCTGGAAAATCCAAGCGCTTTGTGGTTGTCACCATCTTTCCTTCCCAAGATGGTGACAACCACATCTTCCTGGCACAGAGGGAGCCTGGCCCTGCCACAACACAGCACCAAAGGCCAAAACCAACATTTGCAGCATTTATTCTCACCCCTGTTACTTTTCTAAAGATCTTCTAATGGATCAATGATATTCCATTTTTGCCTATATATTGCATAGACTTACAGCAATATTAGGGTAAATTTTTCATAGACTGTACTAGCAAACATAGTTGTCCATGATATCTATGTGGATTTCTTTGTGCGTAGCTACATTAACACAGGATTTCTTGTATTTAATTTTTTTTTCTGTTCCATTCTGTACCCTTTTTCTGTTTAAGGGTAAACTCAAGTATCTGAGTATTAGTTAGCATTAGGCACAAAAACCTGATCAAGAATAAGCAGACATTTCTCTGGAGAGAAACTGATTTATTTTGGGGCTAGCTTTCTTGGGAAAGAATACAGGCAAAATCTTCAAGTCTCCAGTCCTGCAGATGTTTTTACACAAATACAATTGTTTGCAGGGCAAAGATTTCTTAGGCCCTAAAACCATAAAAGCCTTTACTTCAGTAACTCTATAAACACTACCCAAAAAGAAATTAAAAATCATCTATAAAATTATGACCCTTCACAAAAGATCAAGAGCTAAGCAAACAACTTGTTGGGTGACATCTCTCAGATTAATGATTGGTAATAAAAGGAAAACAAGTTTAAAAGTTTACAGCTCCTGGATGTTTTCCACATAATTTTCCTTTTACACATGCTAAGTAGAGGCAGATTCACTGCTTTAATATCTGCTGGTGACACTGTGTTTAAATTAAAATTGTGTACATAATCTGGAGCAAAATGGCTGTTCTGTCAGGCAAACCTACCTTGGGATGGCAACAAAACTGAAAGGTCTGTGGTGGAAACTTCAAGAAAGGTTTGCTTTGTCTCAGCATCAGTTATAGCAAAGTGTTCCTGATGTGCAGGAACAAACATTTTGTTATTAAATGTTGGATTAGTGGACTTTGACTTGCTGTCATCTCTTTTTCATAGTGAGTGCTGCAGTGAGGGTAGTGTGGACTGTGAAAAACAGAGGACATCTTCCCTGTTATTGCATTAAGTTTCTGGTTTGCCATCTAATTTTATTACCAAAAGCCCTGTCTCCAGACTAATACTAATGTAAATGTTGGTCATTTCTCTGCAGCAAATGCTGAAGGCAGATTATTTTTCCATGCTAAGAATATTCTTTTTAATTTTTGGTGTAGGATTACAAGGTATTTGTGACATTATTTTACAAAAGCAGAAAATCAAGGCTTCTGTAAAGATGCCTGTTCTGATCAAAGCTCTAGGCATTTCAATTCTTTGAACTCTGACATGGAATTCTGCTGCCTCTCAGAAAATGTTTCTGAGTAAATGAGATACCAGCTTCAAATGTAGTGCTGTGAGTGATATACTACTTCCATATTTCTAGGGAAAAGTGGATGAGAGCTTCTGGAGAAGTTACTGTTTATTATACATCCAGGAAGAAAAAAAACCAACAATACCAGTTCTTATTTTATCCTCTAGCATTTTGCACCCTGGGACCACATCCCTAAAAACTGCATCTTGGCATCATTCCCCTGGCTCTGGAGAGTGACAGCAGCTGAGATGCTGGCAGCGCTCTCCAATTGTACATTGTATTTCCAGTGGCACGTTATCCCAGCGCCGGGGTTTTATCACTCCTGTGGAATCCCTTTGTGCACGGAGCACAGGGAATTCTCTTCCCCATGTGGAAATAAACAAGCAGCACGGAGTGCTCGCTGCCAATCACTGTAAATAGTTACCTCAGGTTTATTTTCTCCCCAAATCTGCTGGTTGCTGGAAGATTGGGCACTTTATGCGCACAGAGAACAGACACTGTGTCGCCGTCGCGCTGAGTACGTGAGCAACAAAGAAACTTATTTTTAACAGCTAAACAATGTGCTAAATTTAGACACAAGCAGCAAGGGGATACAGATTTAGCCCTATTAAAATGCTGCAGATGATCTCGAGATGACCACAGAACTCATTTTTTTGTTATGCTTAGCATAGTTATTCTGGCAA
Organism: Prinia subflava; assembly: GCF_021018805.1. NCBI lineage: Eukaryota > Metazoa > Chordata > Aves > Passeriformes > Cisticolidae > Prinia > Prinia subflava. Next base: position 3,847,328 of record NC_086271.1, read on the forward strand.
TTTAAGGTTCATAAGAAAATCATTGAAGAAAACCAGAAAATCCTCTTATTCCTTATGTTTCCAGCTAATTATAAACTTTAAAGCAGGAACATAAGAGAAACCTGAACAAGATTGGTTTAATTAATCTGAATGTGATTTTTAGTTGTCCAGCTTGATACTTCCCCAGGACGTAATAATGCTGATTTTCTGGTTGAGATGGTATTTCAGGCTCATTTATGTTAAGATTGGCTTCTTCCCCAACATGCCCCAGGCTTTTGATCACGATCATATCTCGGCCCAAGGAAAATGGCTGATGCCTTCTTTTGGGATAGATTCTAGAAAAATAAATCCCTTTTAGCCTGACTAAAAATACCTGATAAAAAATGTCAAGTAATCAGCTTTCCATTGTTTATGAAGGAAACTTTTTATTTGAGTTTGTTAACTCTGCTGGGATAAGAAGACAATTAAAACAAGAGTCATCTTAAGAGGGAAAAACCAAAGGCCTCAAGGATTTGGCTTTGTTGTTATTTTTGTTGTTGAGACTGGGAAATATTGTACTGAACAAAGGCTGGAAGTTTGCAAGACTTCACAGAAAGTTTTAAAATACTTTAATCATCTTTAATATGACTTAAAAGCTTTATAGGTTTTTTTTAATGGTAGTGGTATTGTTAAGGTTTTTATGATAGTTTTCAGAAATATTTTTAAAGACTTTGAATTGCAATGTGTTTAGAACTCAAGTGTCATTTTGAGTCAAATGTAACATTTTCTCTCACTTGATGGATAATTTACGCTTTTGACTTGATTATATAAGAGGCTAAATTATAAATCCTCATTATCTTTGCTGCAATTCTCAACATTTTCTTAAAATAGGAAAAGCAATGGCTTTTATTTAAGATTTTAACTTCAGTTTTCAGTAAGATGATTGAGCATTGTTATAAAAACAGTTTTCTTCCCAGTTTCATCAAATAAAGTTTCTACAATTGTCAACACATACCTAAAACTGGCAGCTGATAGGAAATGCATGGAGGAAGACACAGGTTATGGACAGATCCTTGTTATATACATCTGTGATTTTAGCTTTACTCTTTTTGTGTAGAACATATTACATAAATGATTTTTTTTCCTGTTTACAATAACAGCATTTCCAAATGGAATTATATACAGCTTTTTAAAGATTATTCTTTTTTTTTTTTTTTAATTTGTGGTGAATTTAAGACTCCTAGAACCTCACTTGCAGAATTGAACCTTTGGTGGGTTTATTTTTCTATCAAACTAAATGCTGCCTTTTTCTGTACTCATTATTGCATTCCAACACCTTTTTCCCTAACCCCACATTCCTGACTGATAATTAGTTGCACACAACCTCTTTTTAAATATATTGTTTGGCACTCTAGACTGTAACATGATAACATCCATCTACTAAAAGTGTTTTGGAATATTTTTCACTGCCAAGGGCCCCAGTCAGACACGTGCTGAATGAGCACTGAGTGATCAACTCGCCAAGATTGGGACTTCCTCAGATAAACTCTGCAGTACCAGACCTGGTGGGTTAATCTGAAGTTAATCTGAAGTTCCAGAAGAAGGTGGCCACTTCTCTTGCCGTTTTCTGGTCCGTGCAGTTCCTGTCCATGGAGCTCATCTGTCCTCTTAGAGGAGACTCAGATGAAGAGAGAGATATAAATATGTGGAACACACCATTTACAGTTAAGGTGCTATGATCTGTAGACATTAACTTTATTTTCTGTTTATTGTTTAAATGCTTTCTTAGAGCTCCCAGCTCCAAAATATATTGAGACCAGTGAACCGCACTCTCTTATGTCTGTTGACAGATACAACACCAAGGTTTAATCTGGTTTCTTAAAACCTGGAATTTTAACTGAAGAATGAAGGACAGTAGTCCAGAAGCGTAGAAAAGTCAATTAAAATTCCCAAACCCAAAGAGGACATGATTTACCTGCTTAAACACAGTCCTGTTGCTGTTCAAGTGAAGTCATTTGAGGGAAATGGACTTTGTCTTCAGTCCTTACCCTTAACCTTGGACACCATCTAACAATAGGATGCGTAGACAGTGCTTATTTCTGGCTTTCAGGTCTCCTCTCCCAGAGGACCCATCTTTGTTCTTTTTGGGAAGGAATTCAGTCATCAAAAAAAATTCTAATAATGAGAAGTTATTTGGAAAATATCCACCAGCTTGTTTAGTTTTCTTGTTAACAGATCAAAGAAAACTTATTTAATTTTTATATAACATTCATGTATGCATACTTCCTCTCTCAGCAAAAGCAGTAACTTTACCTTGCCATAGTTTCTATTTGTTTTGTTTTATTTTAATACTATTGTGTTTAAGACCCTGTTGTTCCAGCTGGGCTTTCTAAATCTGCTCTGGTTACCCAGTCTGCCCTCACATTAACATGAAAATGTTTCTAATCTTGACTTCTAAGCTTGGCTTATGTACAAACATCAATTTTGACATTACAATGACCAGTATAATTTTGATGGTCAGATCTGTTTCAAACCTCCTCGTGAGGAATGGGATTTTTGCCCCAGATTGCCATTTTTTTTCAGTTATGTTCCTAAGTTTTACTGAAGTCTTTAAAACTGAAGTGATACACAATCTCTCCTTTTGGTTAAATTCAAATATTTAACAGCACTAAAACTACAGTATGCATTTTAACATGTACATTTTCACTTACCCTGGCTAATTTAAAGAGCTGAGGGTATGGTTAGGAAGACCAATGTTCTAATTGTCTTCTTACCCCATCAGAGTTAACAAATTTGAATTAGAAGTTTCTTTCATAAACATGAAACATCCCCCACCCTGTAGCTGCCCTTCAGAATATTTTCTAAAGATCATGAAATTCAATTTGTGCATGTTCCTTTTCACTGCTTTACTTTAAGGCCTGGGCTCTTCCTCACGTTCTGCATCACTAATTTATATTTAAATTTCTCTATTTTATTTACACATTCTAGTTTGAATCTGTCACAATGGAAAGCAATGCACCTACAAGTAATGAAAAACAGGTATCCTGTTTATCACTAGACACAGTGTTTTACAAAGAACAGAGAGATCTCTGTCCCCTTATGATAAAAGCCTGAATCACAACCAAATGTAAAAGTGGAAATGCGAACTTCAAGTCAACATAGCATCAGATCAGATTATTTGAATATTATGCACCATTAACTTTTATTCAATATAAATATTTGCCTTGTTTGAGAAATTCCTAATGAGTTGGGATGTGCTGAAAATGCTGCCAAGATTATATTTCTTGTAGAATTGCTGTCCTTCCTGTGCTAACATGTCAGAAACGAGCAACCACTGGGAAATTATGAAAAACATTTTTCTAAGCCAAATCCTTCACCAAGACTGTTCAGCTATGTAGTAAAAGCAATCAAATAAAACACCCCAAACCACATCCTTCAGGTTATGGATGCCTGCACAATCTGATCCATATTGATGAATTTTCTGCAGGTTCAGCTGTCACAAAGAAAAAGCCAAAATATTGTGGGCAGGGAACACATGATCAGATGATCAGATTTTTAGGAGAGGTCTGCCACTCATCAAGTTGTTGTCTGGTTGTCGCAGTGAGTATAAGTAACTTTCAATTCTATTGGACCATCATGGAATAATTTGGTAAATTCACACTGGCTGTGATAATGCACATTTCACTTTGGATTTTTTCCATCTGAAGCAGAAGGATCTCCATAAGCTACCAGTGAAACCCTTCTTTTGAATTAGGGGAACAAAAAACTTGCAGGGTTTGAAGTCCTACAGATCTGTGTAGCTCTCAAGGGTAAAGGATTAGAAAGAGGGAAAGAGGAGCAGAGCCCTCTATTGCTCACAGATATAGAAGCTCAAGGCAAAGGTGTTTTTTCTGAAAACCATTTATGATTAACAGCCAAGAGGGTGTTCTTAACCTCTAGTGTGTGGAGGCAATGAAAACGGTGCTGCTGGCTGGCAGATTCTGCTGAACTTGTGTTTGTACTGAGCATGTGAATTTGCAGCAGCTGAGGATCTAGACCATAACAATCTGCCAGCCCAGTGACTTAATCTGACCCTCTGGAAGTCAGTGGCAGTGTTTCCACTGGCTTCAGGAGGTGTTGTGGCAAAGCTCAGTGATGAGCTTGCAGCGCTTTCCAGAGCACTGAAGTGTGGAAAAGAGGATAATTTGCTCCCTGAATCACCAGTTGTGTTGCTAAGGAGCAGAAGTTCCTAACAGAGGGTGACAAAAGCACAGGAAAAGTTTGAGTTGAACACAGCAACACGATTGTCGTGAGGAATTCAAAGATTCAGTCTGACTTGGACAAAATCCTGAGCCTACAATCCTTCCTTGTGCTGATAACTTTGGTGTTGCCATTGCTGGGAACACCTGTGACTCCCATTAGCTTGGGGGAGATTTGTGTGTGCTTAGCACTTCCCAGAACTTGGACCCTGACGCTTACACACATCTCATGCATTGGATTTGCAGAGTCACTAATCTGGAAAAATAAAACCATTGACTCTTTTGGTCCTTTTGGGTTTTGCTCAGGCCAGGCATACTGAAAGAGTGGCTTTTCCCGTAATAATTCATCACTTCAACTGTTATTGCCATTCAGCAGCGGGGAACTCCACAGCACATGAAAATGAAAACCAATCTTTTAGAACTTATCCTGTCATTTAACCCTAGCTCAGATCTGTTCTGCCTTTCTGTGGCTCTGAATGCCCAGGAGTGGATTGCTGCTCCTGGGCTGCTGTTCAAATGCCACTAACTTTCATCCAAGAAATTATTTTTTTAACATCTTTGCATGGCAAAACTAAAGATTTAAGCTGAAGCTTGGTTCCTGTCTGTGTTAGTTCCTCCCTCTGAAAATCCCCCTGAAAATTCATCCTCTTTGCCTTTGCCAGTCCAGCACAGGGATAATTCTGTAGGCTGAAACAGCACTGCCTACCAAGGAATCCTAACATTTTTTAGGCTGTAATTCTTTGGAAGCATGTGGATAACCAAAATGGAACAGGTGGGAGAAGGAAGTATTACTCCTGGTGAGAAGGAGAGCCCAGAGCATCAATAGTTTTTTCCCATCTGCACAAGAAGTTCATAAAAAAAATCCAAATTCCTCAAATTAATGCTGTAAGCACAGAGTCATCTTGGTCTTGGGTGAGTGTGTGGGGCCATGCAATGACTTCAGCACATTTGAAGCACCATTATTCAAACACTTCTCTGTGTTTCTAGTAAAAATCTCCACACACACGCTAATTCAGAAGAACTGCCCAAGAAAAATACCCAATGCCCTGCTAATGGACATCGAGCCCATTACCAAAAATTACAAGCCTACCCTCTATAGAGAGTTTAAAGAACATAATATAACTTTGATTATGTATCTTGTAATGCCAAATTTCCTCAGAGGAGCCATGGTTCTAATTTAACCTTATTGAAAAGCAAACTGCAAGGAAAACCACAGAATTCCATGAACCCCAGGGATGCACCCCAGGTGGTGGTTGGCATATTTCATGAAACCTATTTCATTTTCAGTCCTGTTCCACTATGAAATATTAGCATTTACAGCCTGTAGATCCTGCTGGAACGCTGTGATAACCTCATGGATGGCTGGGAAACTTGCCCCGTTTCCCTGAAATTTTCTGGAGTCCCCACAGAATTATACAGTTGTTATCTCTGATGCAGAAAAGGTTAAATCTGTTTCTTTCAATACTGGAGGCCTAGAAAACATTACATTCAAGGAAGCCAAATGTCAGTTGTGTGGAACTTCTATACATACCAGTAGAAGATTATTCTATTTGCCATTAGACTCCAGCTTGGCAAAATTAAAATGAATATAAAATGTTTTTGTTTGTTTTTATTGGGTTGGGGTTTTGGACAAATGCCTTGATAAACAATGTGTGTAGTATCTTCCCAATGTTAAATCCTTTTCTGGATAGAAACTAAATGAGAAGTCAGATTGGTTTTAATAAGGTTTTCTTTTAATGATGAACTGAGCTAACTATTTTAGTTTAATCAATAATTTCATACATCAAAGGTAAAATTTAAGATGGGCGGGTTACATTCATTTCTGTTGTTTCATTGCAGATCCCTGGAATTCATTCAGTCAAATTGCATGGCAGCAGAAATGACACTTTGTCTCTTGTGTTACAAAGATCTTTACTTTTGTGGATGTGATCTGAATGGCAGTTTTGAAAAGCAAGGTTTGGTTGTTATGGATAATGGTGCAGCTCTTCCTTGCACCTAATTGTCCTTCAGTAGCCAGACTTGGGGTGGGAAGGATGCTTGCTTTCTCTTCCTAATCTCAGCATTCATCTTAAGAGGCTTGAAAGGTGCAGAAAGTTCTTCATTTTCTCCTTTCTTCAAAGAGACGTGTTGTCTCCCTCCATTTAGGGCACGTTGGCTGATATTCTGGAACATGTGGATTTTATGGTTTGCATAATCCACACAAGTCTTCCTGTGAGCACAGGGCAGAATGATAAATTTTAATTTGTCCATTTGAAAACTAACCAGTGCTGAAACAGAGATGGAGGACTCAGCTTTGTTCCTATCTTGTGTAATCACATTTTTATTAACTTTACTGAACAGTCACTGCTGGCTTTGTGCCAGGGGAGCTTTCTCAGTTCATCCCAAATAGATTTTATTTTCCTTTAAAAGGAGAAAGTAATAGTTAAAAAAAACAAAACAAAAAGAAAACCACAAAAAAAACAACAAATAAAAGAAACAAAATAAAGCAGTCTTTTAATATCATTTGTACAAACCAAAGCACCCCAAAACTATTCACAGCAGATTATCTGTTAGAAGTTGAGTAATTTGGAATGCTTGTTCTAGATTATTATCCACCAATTCAAGTTTCCTAAATGTATTTTAGGTTCTCTAGTGCAGATTTCCTATATCTTCCCATAAGTTTCTCTGAGCAATCTCTTAATATTAGTGTAGACTAGCACATAAACTCTAGTATACATGTTTCAAAACAATTATTTTGTTCCAGTGCTCCCACAGTATTTGAAGCAATTTGAAGCAACATTTTCCATAGCATTTAACAATATTAAAATGCTTCTCTGTCTTTTCCTCTGAGATCTTTAAAAAACAGCTCTTCCTTCTTGTGGATTGGCATCAATTAGATAAAAACCCACATTTTTTTAGGGACGGACTCCTCTTTTTTGCTGTGGTTGGTTTCTCATTACCAACTCCCTAAGACCTCGCACCAGAGGCAAGATGTCTCCGTGGATACATTGAATCCTAGGATAAAAGGAGGAGGTCCTTGAAGGTGAGGAGGAAAAGCACACCAAACTCCCTCTTGTCTGAATCACACTTGTTAACAGACTTCCTTGGTCAGCAAAATATTGGCAAAAGTTGAGGGCAAAGCAAGAGGAAAGAGCTCTGTGTAGATGAGACACTGCATGGAAAGGTTACGTTTATCAGGGGGTAAAATTTCAAAGCATTGATGAGATTTCCATGGTGAAGCATTTCTGAAAAGCAATTAGAAAGGTGATACTATAGGAGATTTTTGTTGTCTTATATATTGTTATTTGTTTTGCTATTTTTGTGTTATAATAAGATAGCCTCAAGTAAACTTACTGGTCATAAATAGGAATAATAATAAATTATTTGTTTAGATGCTGCATTGACTCTTCTTAAAATGTTCACAGAAATGTCTGGAACTCTTGTGCTTGGATATTGCAGCAGAGGACCTGAGAAATAAGTTTTTGGGGTTGTATTAAAAATCTAAAGTGGTTGTCACGGGCAAAAAGCACTGAAACCTTTAAAAGCATTAAAAAAGGAAAGTATATTGATATTTCTGAAGAAATTACAGAGGTGATCCCTTCTTAAATCCACACTGCATTGCAAAAGCAGCAAGATAAGAAAGGCTTAAGCACAACATCACGAGGACTTGTTGCCAGGTCCAGCTGTTGAAGTTAGAAAAGGATGGAATTACCTGGGATTTCTCTTTTCATGTGCAATTTGCATATCCTAACTAAACATAGGGAGGGAGAGTGAGGGGACAACAAAGGGAACAGTAAGGATTTTGTCTGAGGCCAGGTCAACACTCGCCCTAGAAAACGGTTGATGTCTGAATTGCCTAGAGTGGGTTCCCTCACAGCACAGGCTGGTTTTCATCATGGTGATAAAGGAAAACATTTCACACAATAACCATTGAGCCCCTTGTTATGACTTGAAAGCTGCACAACTGCTTTTTATTCAGGAGAATATGACTGAAAAATCATCTTAAGAACACGGCAATCCTTTGGTATTGTATACATTACATTCACTAATGTGTATAATAACACATGAAGCCAGGGTGGGAAGATATTGTACCCCTTTTAGTACGAAACTTAAACCTGTGAATAAAACTTGTTTAGCATAACTACATAGAATTTCCTTGACTGGGTTGATTTTGGCTCCTCCACTGTCACAGATGTTCATTATTACAGAGAGAAAACACTGTAAACTCAGTAGGGACTTTAAAGGAGGAAAGAGGGAAATCTGAATAAAATCTGAAGGTTTTTTTGTTTGTGTGACCTGATCGTCAGCTCCAGAAAGCGTGTGAGCAACCTGCTGGGGTCTGGTTTCCTCTGGGGAAAGCAGTGACGTGAATCCACTTACCCCTCACAGGAGCTGTGGAGATTAGGGACTGATTTGGCTGAGGTCAGATGAAAGGGAACACAAGAACGTGAGGGGGAAAAAAAGCTTTCAAAGGTTGTTTTCAGGTTTGAAGGAGATAAGATGGGTTTTGTGGCTCTTTTATCACTTTCTCATGCCAGGGTACCTCAGATGTGCCTGGAGGAATTTGGCCCTTGCAGTGGCAGTCGCTGAATTCACACGGGAATTTCAGCTGACCTTGTCAGCTCTGGGAGCAGCGCCTTAGACAGCGCAGAGACCCTTCCTGGGCTCTGAGATCTCTATTAATAGATCTGTGGCACCCAGCCCAGCTCCAGGGCTGGAGGTGTGAGCTTTTTCACTCTTCTAAGGTTTTGCTTGCATGTGTTAGCACTGTACAAAGCCGCCTTGCATCTTGAGATAAGGGAGGCAAAACCCCCAGCTCTCTAACAGCATCTGGCTCTGCTTCTGCCTCAGAAACCTCACAGGTTCCACAGCATTTTCATGATCAGGGCTTCTTTTCTAAGGTGTCCCAGTGGTGCTGGAAATTAAAAATCAAATTATAAACCAGTTTTATGAATTCTCACAGCTTTGCACGCTTGTGCTTACATGGATGTCTCATGAGGACTGCTCCGCTTTCAATCCATTGTGCATCATCAGGGCATTTTCTTGCTAATTGGCATTTTCAGTCTAAATAGACTTATTACTCTTCAGAAATGAGAAGGACTGGATTTTTCATTCAGTCCTGTAGCTGTGTTGCTGAGTGATCTCAGCAGCTCAAAATAAGCTGCTGGTTTGGAAGTTCTGAGAAGAAAAGTCCTGTCCCACATAGGTTTAAATGCATGCAGCAGACACAGAATCCTTTATACTGTAGGAAAAACAGCTCTTCCAGTTCAATTCCCATCTAATTTACCTATAGCTCATGGCCTAATGTAATTTAGCTTACTAACAGAGCAAGGAAAAATGCTTTAGCTGTAAAATGGGTCATAAGCACTTTATGTCCTCAAGGATTTTGAGAAAGGGAAAGAAAAATAAAATCATGTTGTGAAGGAAAGACAACTATTTCCCAGAAAAACATGGAAACCTCTTTCTTTTAGTAATAATGCTTCCTTTGAAAACACACTTTCTTTTTTTTGGAAGGCAAACAGAATGAAGTCTGAAATCATAGCAAAGGTCATAAAAAGGATTCAGCCATAAAAAGACATATATGTATTAGCAAGTGGCTTCTTCAAACAGCAGGGAAGTTTGAAATAATGCCTACAAGTCCCTAGCATACAGGAAAATTATTCCATAACTTCATTATTTGTTCCTTTCATTCTTTTGGCATACCTAAATTTACCTATTGATTTTTACGTTCTGCAAATGTATTTGTTAATGGTTTAATCAGAAAATAGTCATGCAGATTTTCATTGTGGTATGGTATTAGAAGTTAAAATTCTTTGAACTTGCAAAGTTCATGTCTAGCAGACCTTAGAAATTCTTTGGACTTCTCAGTGAGGAGAAGAAGAAGGTGAAATATGTGAGGGCAGAGGTTGTACAGCAACCAGGAGGATGAAAGGAGGAGCCAAATAACTCTGCTCCTTGACAGAAGAGAATTGGCAGAATCCACACATCACAAAATCATTTTTAATTCAAATTAAAAAAAAAAAAAATGGGGCTTTGTTTGATGCTTGGAAATAGTAAAATTTGCATTTATACATGCAGTGCCATAAATTTTACATTTTTTTTCATAATTATTACTTTGGTTTTGTATCATTTATATCAAAAAAGATCTGTTCTTCTAGTGACCATCACAGTGGCTTCACCACAATGATCATAATGAAAAGAATTATATAATCTCCTCATGGGAATCAAGAAAAATGCAAGAGAAGGAAAGGAAAAGTTCCAGAAATACTTTCCCTTGGGGACTTCTAGACCATTTGCACAAATTTTTGGGCTTTATTTCTTTGTAAAAAAAAAGAAAAATAAGCAGGTGGAGTAAATTTAAGCTACTAAATCAAAGCAAATGTCCCACAGCAGGTGGTCAACTTTTGCAAACATTGAGAGCTGGAAGAAGAACAAAAGATTCCATTTTCTATTTAAAAGGTGCCTTGGATTAGACATCTAGAAGAGAAATGTGGGAAGCCAAAGGAGCTCTCTCTAATGAAATTTAGAACTCATGTGTTAATACCACCTCTGAAATGTGACATCCAGCAGTCCTGATTGTATTGGGCATTTTGTAAAGGAACCAAAACCCCCCTAAAAATTATTTCTGTAACATATTACACATCAATATCAACATAGTGAAGGGAAAGAAATTCACCAATTACAGAATTCCAGACTGGGTCAGGCTGGAAGGGACTGCAGGGGGGACTCAGGCAGGGCCATCCCAGAGCACAGGCCACAGGACTGCATCCAGATAGTTCTGGAATATCCCCAGGGAGGAGATCCACAGCCTCTCTGGGCTCTGCCCAGGGCAGGGCACTGTCCAGGGCAGGAGCTCTGCCTCCTGTGAGAGGGAATTGCTGGGATCAGCTCCTGCCTGTTCCTCTGGGGCCATTGCTGGGGCCTGGAACAGAGCCTGGCCCTGCTCTGCCCCTCCCTGCACCCAGGGACACCCAGGGACACCCAGGGACACCCAGGGACAGACAGGGACACCCAGGGACACCCAGGGACACCTAGAGACAGACAGGGACAGACAGGGACACCCAGGGACAGACAGGGACACATGAGGACACCCAGGGACACCCAGGGACAGACAGGGACACGTGGGGACACCCAGGGACACCCAGGGTGAGGGCCCCTCTCAGGTGGGGCTCCTCTCCAGGCTGTCTCTCAGCCCTTCCTGGGCACGGAGATGCTCCAGGCCCTTCAGCATCCGAGAGAGAATCATGTGGCGGTGACAGGTCAGCCCATCCCATGGGAAGATAAATACTGTGGGAGATGAGTCACCTCTGGAGATGCTTCTCCCTTTCTCCTGCTGGAAAGGGGCCTGGATGGTGCCCACCACCAACATCTGGAGTGCAACACGAGGTGTGATGGACCCTGCCAGAGGGGGACACGCAGAGGGACAAACAAGAGGCGGTTTAGGCCAACAGGAGCTTCCAGAGCAAGCAGCACATCCCAGCTAAGCTGGAATTCCTTGGTTGGGCCACAACTCCCTGGGTAAGCTCCGTAATAACAACAGCCACTGACCAGACAATGCCTAGCAGGTCCCCCTGGCTTTTCCACCAACACAAGCACAAAACACGCTCTGATAAAAATCCTTGAGAATATTCAGTAGTCTCACTTACCACCTGTCTTTCCCTTTTCTCCACTGAGGTCTATCAATTTTAAACACTTTTTAAGGACTTAAGATATTTTGAGTGCTGTTTTCTCAGTTTTTCTTAAAAATGAAAAAAGATTTAGAAGAGTCATATCAGCAGATTTGGTGACTTCTGGACACAATTACATGGATATAATTCATCTGAAGTTAAGGGAGAACTATTTACATTTATGCCCTCTCCTATTCCAAGTTGATTCTCTGCCTCTCTGTCTGTTTTGCCTTTTTTTTTTGATGCGGGTATTTATTTACCTCACTGAAAATTCATACAATAATAATAATTGTCTATTTAAATGTCTATTTTTCTCCACTGAAAGCTGCATTTATTCTTGATGTATGCTTGGTAAAGGCAATGGCACATATTTCTTCTTGTTTTATATGTTATTCCAAAGAAGCTCCATGACATAAAGAGATTAAAGTATTTTATTTTCATCATTAGGATTAAATGCATTTTCTGCATGTCAAGCTACGGTCACTGGCAGTGATTGATTCATTTATTTGCAGAAAGCAAAAACTGGAAAAAAAGTCAATTAGGACACAAAATACATGGAAGAGAAACCTGCAAAACAAGGTGTTACATCCATTTTCCTGGCTGTTGTTTCAATATATTTGAGACTGCACATCAAGGGAGTGCCCTCCTTTTTTGTTTTGTTTCGTTTTTCCATCTATTTATAAAGATTGATGTATTTTTGTGGTAGGGATGAAATCCTGGATAGACTTGTGGGTTTCTAGGCTTCTGTAGGTGTATACAAGAAATTCAATATGCCTTTGTACTCAAGGATGAAAAAGATTTGGCAGCTTAGGGAAGCATAAAACACAGTTTAAAATTCTGGTTGACTGGAACAGGCTGAAGTAGTTAATGCTGTATTGCACAGCGTGTTATTCCTGTTCATCTTTGTTTACCTTTCTTCAGCTGTTAACAGCTCAGGGGAGCATAATAAATTAACCCTATTGCTTGGACTAATGAGCTGTCATTCTCTGCTTTTTATTCAGTTTTTGCTTGGTGTTATCATCCAAATTCTTACCGGCTGCCCAGGAAAGTGGGGAAGTTACTGTGTATCAGTTTATTAAAGACTATGCTGGCCAGGGCATATCTGAAACACACTACATAAAAAAACCAAAAAACCAAAAAACCCCACAAACAAACAAAAAAAAACAACAAACAAACAAACAAACAAAAACCAGAAAGAAACTGTACTTTTATAAAAACGTGTACTGATTGCCATTGTGGGTTTTTGGTTTGGGTTTTTTTGGTACTGTTGTGACAGGTTTCAGCTGTGTGCCCAGAGAACTTCCACCTAAAGGCACACAGAAGTGTGGAATAGGTGGGTCTCGTTGTGCTTGTGCTCTCATTACCCACTGCTATCCTTCCAAGCAATTCCCTGAAGGATCACATTCCCTGCAAGTGTTCAAATGTTATCAGGAAGAATTTATTTAAACCAGTGGCAACCTGTGGTTCCCATGTGGCTTGTGAGCAGTTTGAAGTGTGGCTCTCCCTGCAGGACTGTGAGACTGAAACATCCCCCCAAAACTGTGGGGAGCAATCTGGGTTCCTGGCTGTGGAAGGCAGGGAACCTGCAGATGTGGCTGAAGGGGACAGTGACAAACGGCCTCAGGTCTCTGCTGCAACACCTTCAGTGATGGAACTTGCAGGGTTTCCTGCAGAGAGCCACACTCACAGCAAGTTACCCTCAGTTCTTTAAAAAAATATCCATTTATTGTAGATACTCCTCCGGTTTGGAGAGCCCTTCTGGGCTCTTGGCTTGTAGCAGTTTTATTTTTTACATCTTGCACTCTGGTGAAAAACAGAATTATCTGAGTCAGAAAATGTTGCACCAGAATTGCTGAGAAGTTGGAGTTCCTGAAAATTGTGTGGCCAGGGCCAGGTCAGTGCCCAGTGATCAGTGCATTAGGCAACACGCAGCTCTTAGTCCAAGTAAATGATGTTCTGATCATTATCTGGGATATAATCATCTATACCATGTTATAATTAACTTAAAAAACAATATCAAACAAACCTACCTGACTAATTTTAGTGTATGGGAACTACTTTAAACATTAAATTTACGTCTACTATGATTTGAAGCATTGGCTTCTCTGTCTTTTTGGAATGAGTTCCTGTATGAAAGAAATCTCTTTTGCTTCTCAGGGAGAAAATTTTGAGAAAATATTGTGACAACTGGAAATATAATTGCTTTCATTTTGTACCACTCTACAGAGTTTTTTCCAGTGCTGGATAGACTTGGCTGTGATAGGAACTGTAGAAGGAATGACAGCTTTGTTTCCATAATGCTGGAAGGAGTCAGATGTTCAAAGTTCATTAAATCTCCTCTTCTCTTTGGAGCTTCACTGGTTTGCAGTGTGCAGGCAGGATTTTGTTCTTAGGCTCTGCAGAACTCGCTTTCTTTCTGTTTTATCCTATATTGCTGAATGTGTAATCACATTTAAACCAGGGGTCTTTGGGGTGAAAGCTCTTGTGTCAGAGTAGTCTGGATTGGGCTGGGAAGGACAAACCTTAGGCAGTTATCCCTGGAGCATAACTTGGAGAACTTGTTCTTCTTCCTGCCTGTCATGGCCCAGCTGTAAAGTTTGCTAGATCATAAGACAAGAGGAAAGTAAGGTAGGGAAAAGGTGGCTCATTTTTGACTGAGAGCAGTTCACAACTTGGCAGTGGCCAGCTTATCCCATTTTTAATGGGAAGGGCACAGAGCCTAAGCGACTCTTAAATGTCCTTGAAACACTATCTGACAGTGTCCGAAGTGACAATTCAGTGATCACTGTGAGTCACCAAACCCAGGGAATCTCCATCCTGGCCTTTGAATGTCTCCTTGATGCTGCTCCTGGAGGAACAGGAGGACAGAGGTGGGAGGGAAAGTGCAGCTCCCAGGTCTTTGTGAACTGAAGAGAGCAATGCTGCTGCTGGCAGCCCAGCAGCAGGAGGAGAGTGGGAAACTGTGGTAGTTTGTTCCGCTCATTATGCCCAGTTCTTTCCAGTCAGCTGCTTATCCATTAGCTTAGGAAGTACAAGAATCACCTAGAGCTATCCCAGCTTTTTTACTGCACATTTACAGCATCCATCTCCCTCTTGCCTTTGTGGCTCTCCTCCCACTTGTCATCTTTCTCATTTAAGGAGAGATTCCTTGCCAGCCAATCTGCCAGAGAGTGTTCTAGGCTGGGAGGAGTAGCTGCACTGCCCACAAAGTCCCAGACCTCTCCAAGGAGTAAGTGTGTTAAAAGTGATGATGTGCAATAAACTGGAAGTGCAATAAAAGCCTCGTGCAGATGTTATTGAGTAGAAGCAAAATGTGTAACAACAACAAAAAAAAACAAAACCCCCTAAATAGCTACTGGAACTTCACAGGTCATCAATATTTTTCTGCAGACACCCCTATGGTGCAGTGACACCTTGTGCATTACATTAATTTCTTGCCAAATAAACCAAATCTTTCAGAGAGCTCCTGTGCAATACCTTCAAGACCTTTTTCTCTGAATTCCTTTTTCTCATCATTCATTTAACTTGAATGGAAGAAGGAAAACTCTTCCTTCTCCCTGAGGTGACAATCTCAGGCCTTTACTTCAGAAAGCACCTATGTATATTCCCAAGCCTGCCTTTATTTCATTAGTAAATGAGACCAAGAATATGTTTAAGCAGATATTTTGTACTAATGGGCTTGTGAACTAATGATTAATATTACTGAGTAATATTCAGGATGTGCTGAAGGGCTGTCGTGATCTGAGGACCAGCAAGTTCCAGGTGAACCAGGATGCACAGAGAGCCCTGGATCTGTTGGAAATGAGAAGGAGGGGAGAGGATGGGGGAAGTGCCTGGTACTTTTGGATAGCCTCACCTTGCAATGTGTTGTGCTCACAATTCAGAGCTGCCATAAATTAGCAGTGCTGTCTCGTTTTATTAAACATGGAGAATCTGAAATCCCCTTTGCTCAGTCTGTGCTAACCCTTTAGTCATCGTCCCATATATTTGGAGAGTACAAATCCCCGCAGCTGGAACATGTAGTATTGGCTGTGGATTTTTGTCCAACAAAGGCTGAAGGAACACAGAGTTCAAATGAATACATGTTTTGTTAAATTTCTGGCAGCTTTGCATGAACAGACTAGAAAGAATGACAGGCAGTGTAAGTCAGTGTAACACAATGTGTGTATGTGATGTACAGTGGTTCTGAAAGTGGGAACAGTGTCCTAGAGAGAGACAAAAAGCTGTATTTGGGGTGTTTCCTTTCTCTTTGTTGATACTCTGCTTCCCTGGTGTGTGTTTTGGTTGTCAGTAGGATCCAGTCTAGGAATACACTTTATCAGTGAAATGATGATGATTAGCAATAGAAATGCTATTAATATCAATGTCTTACAAACAAACATTTCTCGATAATAATTTTTTCTGTGATTTTTCTTTGGGTTAAACAAAGGATAAGGAACATGACCCTAATGTCAGTGTAACAATAAAAGCCTAGTCAGCGATCCCAAGCTCCTTTAATTTAAACTATTATCATGATCTGATTATTTCTTGCAACACTCAAAAGTTTTATACTTCAGCACCATATCTTCTTCCCCTAACATGTAATTTACCAGTCATCTATTTCATGATGATGTGAGCATGTATCTTACCAACATAGGTTCTGGCCAACAATAGCATTTTTATTTTCATAAGTAGGAGGAAAAGTATTTTAAAAATAGCTTTAGATAACCAAAAAGACAATATAAGTTTGATTGTTTACAGAAATATGCAGTAGAGAAAAATGGTTTCTTCTAAGCATGTTCTTTGTCAATACCAAGGAATAAATTCATTTTAATTTCTCTACAGTGATGGCTGGTGCTTTTACAAGAAGGGACTGTAAAGCTCATCCAGTCCCACCCCTGCCATGGGCAGGGACAATTTCCACTACCCCAGCTTGCACCAGCCAGGCCTTGGACACCTCCAGGGATGGGGCAATCATCAGTTTCTCTGGGCAATCTGTTTTTCTCACATGAAAAATTTGTACATCTTGGTCTCCTTGTGGATCAATTCCCATTTCTAGAAGAGGAGCAAGCTACTGCTTTTCCTGTCCTCTGTCACCACACCAGACTGAACTTCCTCTGTATAATAACCAGCAAAACTGTAAAGTCTGATCTGGGGCCTCCAGTTTTTCTAAAAATAGAGCTAATAATAAAAATTGCCGATAATAAAACTGCTGATGTTGACTCTTGACTTTTTTGGGGTTAATACTGCATTAGTCATTTTTGTCTGTGACTATTTGTCACTGCTTTAAAGCAATACTTTGTTCGCTGCAACATTATTCTGAAATGCGGAGAGTTTCAGGTTTCAATCCCATGAACACTCCTTGGAGGCTACAAAGCACATACTGGTCCTTATTCTCTGATTTGCTGCCAAAATGTAATCATCTGTTGTTTTTCAGTGTGCTGGTGGCAGTTTAGAGTAAAAAAGGAGAATTTGGTACTCCCAAGAACAAGTTTACTGTAAGGAATTCACCTATTGCCCAAAAAAGCTGCAAATGTGTCTTATATCTTGAATTTTTGTATCATCTTAAGGGACAGACTGTGATTTGCCTTAATCAACAAAACCCAAACCACTGAATGCAACGTTTTCCTTTCACTGGGGACTCCTGAGGGTGATCTGCTGGAAAAGAAAGTCACAGATTCCCACTGGAGTGAATGAGGTAAATGTGATGCTCACGTGTGAAGTGTGGCAGGAATTTCACAATAGGGCTGTAAGAACGCCTAAAACTGCTCTGTCAATGTGACTTTCTGGTGAAAACACTCAGCAAATTCAGGACATCTTTGCTGTGTTGGAATCACAGTTGTTTACAGCTCAAGAATACCTCTTGGGTTTCTCAGTGCAAAGCAAAATTAAATTTTAGAAGAAATGTGATTCAGGAGGTTTTACGTTAACTCTGCCTCATGTGCTTTTTCATTTCCTCCTCGTTTCTTTCCCGTCACTGTCACCACATGTTTGTGTGAAGCATTATGTTTTCAACTCTGGGTGATTAAAACTGGAATTTAGGTCTCAACTAGAAAGCCACGGGGTTTAAGTGCTTTGTGCAGTCCATAAGTCAAATAGAAAAGTGTAACTGTTTATACATTGAAAGTGAGAAAATCTGATTTATTCCAAAGTAGATCCAATCAAAGTTTCATGCTGGTTTCTGTCTTTCTGTCTTTAAGTCACTGAAAAAAATCATCAACAAGGGATAAATTCTGATCACTTGCACTTCCCTTAAATGTCCTCTTAGCAAAGTGCAGCCTTCTTCAAGAGCTTTTATATAAGAAAAACTCAAGCATTTTGGCACAGAGTGTGCTATGAACATGAACAACCACCCCAAAAATGCTTTTTTCCAAAATCTGTGCTTTATGATGCAGTTGCACGGGCAGTTGTTCATGCACCTTGCTGCACGAATGAATATATTACAAGTTCCTGTTATTGTTGCACTTAAAAAAAGCAGCACCACTCAAAAAGCAATTTATCATCATAGTTCAATACACTGATTTATCTGTACACAGCATCTGAGAAAACACACTTAAAATGCTTTGAACTTGTGAAGGAAGACATCTGGAACCCCTTGTGGCTGCATTATATTCTACATTGTTTCCATCTTATTTTCCTGATGTGCGAGCCCTTGACAGATGAAGTTGTGGAGAGTGATGCTCCTTGTCCAGAGAAGAGAAAATAGGGGGAAAAAAATCAATCAAAAGTTTGCACATGCTCAGCAATTATTTAAATTGAAATTACAGCCTGTACTCCCAAACTGAGTGCCACTTGGCAGCTGCACGTTGATGAGGTGCAGCAATTAGTTAGTTGTTGGATAGGCCATGGAAATCAACAACTGTGTGCTCATCCTTTGCCTGTTCCATGTGGAATAGGATGTTTGATATCATTTGCATCTGAAGAAAGAAGAACTGCTCACCTGGTTATTTATCAAGCTTTGGTCTTTTTAAACCAGGGTTCTGGTTTAAAAAGAGAGGGAGTGCTCAATTTTCGTACCACTGCCTGTGTGCAAAGCTCAGCTACAAAGTCCTGCTTTCCATGGAATGCTGAAGCCCTGCATTTGTTTAAAATCTGGCCTTGTGCTCAGGGATGTTTATACTGAAATCAAACAGAGAAGATGACACCATTCCCGTCCCAAAGAGCTCCCTAAAATCAAAAGCACAACAGTGTAAAATAAAACCAGTGGTTGTTTCTGGCTCTAAATTTTAACCAGAGCAGGTCTAGTAGTTCTAAAACATTGTCCTATATATAGTGTAATACAATCCAAGTTAGACTGTTCTTTATCAGTGGTGTCAACTAGGACTAGAAAACCTTTTTTTTTACTAAAATATTCAACAGATTTGTGTGTGTATATATACACAGTATATTTTTCCTGCATATTATGTATATGTATATTTATATAGAGAGATCTATGTAATTAGGCCTGTATGGACACACCCACAAATGCACCATGCATGTCAGGAACTCAGATATTAATAAGACAATAAATTGCCATTGCAGCTGGTAAAGGTTGAGCATTTTCCCACTTCACTGTTGAAATGAGTAGGTTGTGTTCACTGGAATTATCTGGGCTGTATTGTCACCATCCAGCTGGGAGTCCCTGAAATCTTCTGAGCTTCTCAGCAGAAATCGTGTGTAAGGCTTTTCATCTGCTCTTTGAATTTATGGGTGCTGAGGGACTGCAGCTTTTTGCACTTGCCCAGATTACCTCAGGTACTTTTGGAAACAAGTCTGCTTGGAAAAAATTACCAGGTCAGGTTAAAGATAGAAGTGAGTGAAACATGAAAAGTCACTGCATTTTGCATTTAAAAATGTCTAAGTGAACCTTGGAAAATACAGGTTGGCTTTCCCCTTGACCCCAAATCTTCATTAATCTGACTGTACCACTGATAGTGGTATAGAGAGTTGCAATTTAGGTGCATCATGACATTGTTTTTACACTGGATTTGGGCACTCCTTTTCTTGCCTGATGCCTGATTTTGGAATGCTGATCATGCAGAATTTTGAAATGTAAAAGTGGCAGAATAGGAGAGAGACATCCTTGTTCCTTTGGATCAGCTCCTATGCTCATAACCTGTCACTAGAACATGTCTTTCTCCAAAAAACAGATGTGAGGCATTTAAAAGATTCACAGTTTATTTCTACTCTAAAATGGAAAGGACAAAAAACCCTTTCAATATTTTAGTACTAAAGAGAGAAAGGGAGGGTACAGTCAGTGGAGACAGAGAAGTTTTTTCAAAAGTAGAGGTATTATAGGATTGTATTTTATTGTCTAGTGACAATAAAAGAAGCTTAGAGACAAGATATTTTTAAAGCACTTTAGCCACTTTAAAACTCTCTCTTCACAATGAAGGATGTTATTAATGGAATTTTTTTACAGTACACATATAATACAGATTATCTATAGGTTGCATAGGTTTTAAAAGCAATGTTTATGGATTTGGGTAGAAAGGGAATACAGCCTTGAGTGTGCAAAGCACCAAGCCTGAGAGGAAGAGAAGAACTTCTGTGTTAAAACGCTTAGAAAACAACATGGTTTGCAGGTTTTGCTCACTGAGCAGAAATTGTAGCCAGAGAAGCCCCACTCCCTTCAAATACAAAGGTGAGGGATCATTTATCCTAAGAAAATTCATGGAAAAAGAGAAAAATAAATCAATGCAGGAGCAAAGCCTGGGCTCCAGCAGAATGCTTGGCTATGGAGAGGAACAGGTACAGTAAATATCTGCCTTGCATAGCCCAAAATGGAGCATTGCTTGCTGAAACTTGCAGCCTCTGGGGCTGGAGCTGCTTTTTCTGGATGACAGGGAGCTTGCACAAACAGGACACATTCCCCAAGGAACTGGAAAGGTGCCAACGAGCCACAGTTTGGGTAGGATTTTGCTGACTGTGGTGAGGAGATGAGATTGGGAAGGACAGTGGGCTCACAAGCGTCTGTGTGCGTCAGAAAGACGCCCTCGGTGGAGTGGGGAGCCAGGAAATGTTGGGTTTAGTGAACCACGGCATCTGAGCAGAGTGTGTTGACTTTTTAATCCACTCCAAGTGAGGTTTTGTTTGCTGTTTTGTAAACTGGGACAGCAAAAACACCACGTTCTACTCAGGGAGTAAAGCCTGACAAGAGTTGTCCTGTCCACTCCACAGTTGTGCCACTTGTGTTACAAAGAAAGCAGAGACTCAGGTGGCTTTTCCAAGTTATATCCTACGTAACTATTTCCTAAATATTTAATTTATTAATTGATAAAACAGGTAAGTAAGCAGGCTTCCAATAGTATTCCCAAATAGATGTTAGTGCTGCAAAAGCTGTCATTTGGAATTGCCTCCCAGTTGCTTCAAGAATCTTGGTCATTTAAATCAAAATTATAATTTGATCAGGATATAATTCAAAAGGAAGGAAAGGAAAGAGAGGGAGGAAGGAGGAAGGAGGAAGGAGGAAGGAGGAAGGAGAAGGAGAAGGAGAAGGAGAAGGAGAAGGAGAAGGAGAAGGAGAAGGAGAAGGAGAAGGAGAAGGAGAAGGAGAAGGAGAAGGAGAAGGAGAAGGAGAAGGAGAAGGAGAAAAGGAGGGAAGAAGGAAGGAAGGAAGGAAGGAAGGAAGGAAGGAAGGAAGGAAGGAAGGAAGGAAGGAAGGAAGGAAGGAAGGAAGGAAGGAAGGAAGGAAGGAAGGAAGGAAGGAAGGAAGGAAGGAAGGAAGGAAGGAAGGAAGGAAGGAAGGAAGGAAGGAAGGAAGGAAGGAAGGAAGGAAGGAAGGAAGGAAGGAAGGAAGGAAGGAAGGAAGGAAGGAAGGAAGGAAGGAAGGAAGGAAGGAAGGAAGGAAGGAAGGAAGGAAGGAAGGAAGGAAGGAAGGGTGTTAAAACACTTTTAAATTCAACATAATTTCATAGTTGAGATGCAAAAGGAAAATTTGGGGTAGCCTTTATATCCATGAAAGGGAGGAATTATTTTGCAATGAAACAATTGTAATCAGAAAAAGAAAACCAAGCACATCCTAAGAGTTCTAATAAACATTTCTCAGTCATCCAAAATAGTTCTCACATAAATAATTAGACAGCTGTTAAAATAGATTCAATTATTGTTTACATTTAGTAAATTCATTGGTTCAAAAGCTGAACCAATCAATCATCTTAGAAATAGAGTTAAAATGGCTGTTGTAAGATAATTTTTGGTTTCACTTCTAGATAAAAATGTCTTTCACAAAATAAATACTTTCTTGAGAAAAAAATAAAAAGACAGATTGTAAGGAAAGTGTCCAAAATGACCTGAATGCCTGAGACAGAAATAGAAAATACATAGATAAATATAAAATAATTTCTGGCTTCAGGAGTCAAAATTGAAATATAGTTTCATCATTGTTAATTCTAAAACCTCAGTGTGAATATATTCATTAAGTTTTAATGTTACTTTGGAAAGCAAGTTAAATAAAGCATGTTCATAATTTTGCTAAGCCCAGGCAGTTTATCCACATCAATTTTCTCAGTAGCACAAAGAATTGTGGAATCACTGTTTTATTTTGAAATCTGAACTGAGACCAGATAGGAATTAAATTTAGCCGTGCTCGTTGGCTAAATGAATAATATCTGTCAGGTAGACTCCCAGGATGAATTAGATAGTAATCTCTGCAATAATTACCTGCAATTACTCCATGACCTTAGGGAACTAGAAAGATAAAAGCCCGTGAAAGCATAAATTGTGTGCTACAGATTGTTGTAGGCCATCCCCTGCTGATTTACACTACACACACTGAGAGCGAGTTCCAGCTTGAGCTCTCCCTCACAGCTCTGGGCGACAGGAGTTTGGACAGGAAGCCAGTCCTGCCTTGCTCCTGTGCCTGGATATCCTGGGGGAGATCAGATTTCCCCTGGGAATGGGGTGTTGCACCCCAGCTGTCCTGGCGGCTGGGCATGTCAGGCATGGTACATGTTGGAATTGTCTGTCTGTCCCCCGGGATTGGGGAGAGCAGGGCTCCCCTTGCCCTGGGCTCTGAGCAGGGCTGGGACACGGATGCCCCTCTCTGGACAGACACCAGTTATGGGATGCTGGAAGTGGATCCCATCAACAGCTGCCTCACTACTGTGGATGTCCCAGCCCTGGAAGTGTTCAGGAACAGGCTAGATGGGGCTTGGATCAACCTGGTGTAGTGGGAAGCGGCCCAGCTCAGAGGGGTTGGAAGATCTTTAAGGCCTTTTTGAATCCAAACCACTCTGTGATTCCACGATTCTGTGCTTCCCCAGACTCAGGTTTAAGATTATACCTGGAATCCATTTCTTCTCAGTGCTGAAGACATGCAGAGCTCTGGAGGGGCAAACCTTAAAAGCAACCCCTCCTCCTGCACTCCATGTCCTCATCCTCCATCTAATGCAGAGCAGCAGATCACTGACACAGCTTTATAAAAATAATTAACAGATGCAGGGAAAGGCTCCTCTTTGGGTCAGAACTCTGCCTTGAGTGCTTTTGCCTATTACAGCCTCAGTAAAAATGTCTTGCCCATCTTCAGCAACCAACCTCAGCTACCATTCTGTGTCTCTCTCAAAACCTATCTCTTCCTTTCTATTTCTAAAAGTGCAAAGTTGCACAAAATGCATGACAACTATTAAAGGATGGGAAATTACTTGTTATATGACAAAAAAAAAGTGCATTCTCACAGTCCTTTTGGTTAATTAAATATTCAGTGTTTCACTTCAACCAACACCAGAGATAAGTGTACCAAACCAAACTGACAGCTCTGCATATGATAAAACTGGAATTCACTGCATTTGGGACAAGTCTTGTTGTATTTTTTAGTTAATGACCAAGCTATCATATCTGTCAAACTGACATCAAAATTATTAGATATGTAAATGGAATTAAAAAAGCAGTAGATTAAGTGGACACAGATAAGGGAGGGGGCCGTGTCTGTGAAATAACAGCACTCTGTCAGATGTTTCCGTGCCAAGCCAGATGGAAGCTGCAGTATTATTTATTTTTTTAGCAGAATGCAGAGTCTAAGTTGGAAGATGTATTACTGTAATCATAAAGACACTTGTGACCCATTTTTTAAAATCAACTGGTCTGATTGCCAACAATAGTATGATCATGGCAAGCGTGGCCATCAGCTGCCCAGGACTTTTCCAGAAGGGCTCAGAGCATGGCCCATGGTGGTTAATAAGTGGCAGGTTAATCCAACCTTGTCCACACCTTCCTCTCTGGTACTCACATTTCAGCAATGAAAGGTGAAGGTTTCCTTATCTAACGTCATGAGAGATGCCCACATTAAAAGCAGGGGGATTAATTAGAGTCACTTTTCAGTGTGAAAGAACTGTATCGCCTGAGAATTTATTTGAGTCCCATTTGTACAGCTGGGGGAGTCTTATGTTTTCTCAGGGGTCAGTGACAATTACAATGTATATTTGCTCCACACAATCATGTATGGGAGGTAAAAAAGTGCAGGAGAGCCTTAATTAGCACTGAATTAGTGTTTCCTCCTACATTTTGACCCCGCTAGCCTGACCCGAGGCCCCTGTGTGTATCATGCAGCTGCCCAGCTGGGCCAGCTTTTCTCTTATGACCAGTTTCTCCCTTTCCTGGAATTCCTCTTAAAATTTCCACGGAGGGGAATACTTTTCCTCTTAGAAGCTCTGGCTGCAGTCTGTCTCTAGGTCTGTTTTGTTGGCTGATGCTGGGGTTTGTGCTTCAGCCACGCTCCCTTGCTCAGCTACATCTTCTGTATTTCTGGCTTGAATTTTCTAGGCTGTCAAGGCAGAAGTGTCCAGAGAATATTGCTAAATATTTTGTCAGGGCTGGATTAGATGCAGGCACAGCTCTGTGTAAGTGTTCATGCCCAACAACAGTGGCTCAGCCACCTGAGGGTTTTTTGTGGCATTTCTGGTTCAACTTGGTCAATGTGAAGCCGTTCCCCCTTGTCCTGTCGCTCCAGGCCCTTGTAAAATGTCTCTCCATTTTTATTATTTCTCATATAAACAGATTATTTTCACTTGAAGCAGGGCAGATTTACCCTGTTTTCTCCTGGAACCATTTACAGATGCAAACAAAAGGGAGATACTGTGGAGGAAATTAGGAACAGGCACTTGTGTGACTTCAGTGTCAAGAGACAAGCTGCACAAAGGGTTACAAATTAAAGAGGCTCACCCTTTGACAGGTAGGAGAAGTATGAAAGCAGTGTAATCTGAAAGCCATGGCAAAAAATAATAACTGGAGATCCCTGCAAAAGTCCTGAAAAAAATTACTATCAGCCACTGCTGCTTCCATTAAAAAAAGAAAGGAAATGTAAATATGTAAGGTTCTTTTGTTCTTTTCCAGGAGTGTGGTTTTTTTCTTATCTTGTGGCTACAGCTTTCTCTAAGATAAAGTAATGCCAAGCATAAGGTCAGTATTCTGACATCACAAACTGTATCATGAGAGCTATCTTAAAAGTCTGTCCAGGGGATTTGGCTCTGAAAAATTTAATTAGCAAAACCTGCTCATTTTCTTTAAAGCAGCTGTTTTTGAAAAGGATTTAAGGATAGCTTTGATTTTGCCTAAAATATTTGCTACTTGCAGAAAATTATTTTTCTTAACTTTATTTAAAGACAAATATAATAGCTTCATAGCCCTAGTTTTCTAATTTGAGGTCTTCTGAACTCTGTATTGAAGAATAATGGAAATATTGTCCTTTCTTTTCCTGTCCTATAATAATTTTGATCATTTCTAAGCAACATAATCTCCCTGCATGACAAAAATATTCTCAGAATGATATTTTACTACAGAATTTGCTGAAATATGGAGACACAGCAGGAGCCATGTAGCAGGCAATGCCTGCCTGGTAGCAGGCAATTCATTTTTAGCCTGAGCCTTTCGTCCCTTGCCCTGAGTTTTGTGTGGAACCACTTTTCATGTCCGACCCCAGGAGACTGGTATTCCTTCCAGACACTTTGGGGAAACTCTGGTTAGACATTCAAACCATGCTGTTGATGGGTTGGTGAAAGATAATAAGCCTCATTTTGTCTGCAAATGTTACAAGTTGTCCCTTGCCGATCCTTTCCGTGTCTTTGATCTTTTAAGGCAACTTTGGCTTAATAAAGAGGCCAGTTAAAATGGTCTTCCAACAGCAAATCTGCTCTTTTGAACAAGCAGGATTTTTTGTGAGAGGTGTCTGCAGAAAACACTGACATGAAAATATTGTGTCACAGCTTACAGCAGCTGAGCTGAGTGTCATAGATCGGTGACATTCCTTTGGGTCAGGTTTTTTTGTGTGGACTCAGTTTGGTGATACCCTACCCAGAGAATATTTCTAGTAACATTTTATAAAGCAGACACACCTGTTTTCCTGCAAACACTCCACAAACAGACCGTGGTAAAATAAGAAAGGTTTTCGGTATCACTTTTTAGTAGTGAAAGAAGCCTTAAATTTATTTTCTTTGCAAATCAGTCCTCAAGGCAGGTTTCCCTGGGCTAGGTTACCCCAGTGGAAAGTGTGAGCAGCACAAGTGCAGCCTTCCAGACGTCTGAAAGTTTGCTGTTCTGTGGAACTTAAACACTTCGCAAGTAACTCTCAAAAGGTCTCAGTGAAACAGGGCCACATCAGAGGGGCTCGGCCAGCATTGTCATGTTAAAAGCCTTTCCAAAGCACTCCACTGAGAGCCCAGGTGCCTCTCACACCCACAATGAGCTTTTGATGTCATCAGAGGTTTCCATTTCCGTAGGAATCTCTGTAGATCGTGAGGCTGCCAACAAGGATTCAGTCTGGGTAGCAAATGATGAATGGGAAGCTGCTGCTTCCACGTTTTCTGCTGCTTGAGACACATTTCAAGGCAAAATGACAGCTCTAGAATCACACTCTGTTCCTCTCGCATCTCAGAGAAAAACAAGATGAAAACAAGAACCTCTGTCTCAGTCCCCTGCCAGACATGGAAATATTCTCTCAAAAGAGCAGCCTCTGCTGTTGTGAGGGCCAAATACCAGGTACCAGCAGGCTGAGTGGGTGGGGATGGCTGAAGGACGCTGCACCCAGACATCAATCAGGAAGCAGCAGGGCTGTTGCAGTATTGCTCCTGATGCTTTGTGAGCTGAGACTCCCATTTGAGGTTCAGAGCCAGGAGGAAACCTGTGACCCACCATCACTGAGATCCTCAAAAAACTGAAGGCAAGGTGCCCCTCACCTGTCTCCCTAGCAGTTTGGTGTCAAGGTACCTGGATAAAACCCTTGGAAATTTCAGAGTGATGGGAAGACACTCATGCAAAATATTTGTGTTTTCTTACTTTTCATTCTCTTTCCCAGAGTCATCTGAGGCTATGTAGAACATGTACAGCTATAAGAGGAACTCCTGGAAATATGTTTTCTTATTATTGCATGGTCAAATTGCACCTTGCAGGGCAATAATAGATATAATATTTTTTGTGCACAGTGTTTTATAAAGGCACTGCTGGGAGATCATGATCTTGAGCTCCCTTGGACTTGATGAAGCAGGGAGTTCCTCTCTGAAAAGACAGAAATCCAATTGCAGTGCACGTGGCCAGCTTAAGCTTTTGCCAGGAGAAGGGTGCTGTAATTATAGCCAAGATACTGTAGAACAAATTATTTTGGGAAAAATAATCATGCTAACAGAGCAAAGAGACTCAAGGAAGAAAACGCAGTGGTTATGACTGCAATTACAGGGGCAACCAATAGCTACTTTCCAGCATTACAAAAGCCATATATATCCAAGATTCCAGATGCTCAAAGCCATCAAAAACCACTGGGTTCTATATGTCAGTGTCATGTAAATGACATTTTCCTTGACAGACACAATGGAGCTACACACTCTCCATAATTCTGAAGTACCAGGGAAGAAAGTAATTTAAAGCAGTTGCATTTGGGACATCCTGGATCAATATTAGAAAATATAAACCAGTCCAGAAGTAGCAGTTAGTCACTAGATATCACATAATTAATGAGCTTGAAATGAGGGAGGCTGGGCACTCTGTTACACCACCAGACTGATTTAGAAGGCAGAATGAGGCTATATTGTTTTTTCATGTCATAAAAGCTGCAGACTTGGATAATGAAATGTCACAGCAACTCTGCTCTTATAGCTCAGCTGTTTCTTGAAGCCCTGCTTTTATTTTCAGATTTGCTGTTAATTCCACTGAAATTTGACCCAGAGGAATTTTGTGCTACTATTTCAGTAATATGAAGATCTTGAGTGGATTGCAAAATTGTTCTAGGATATTGCCTCTTTTCAACAATGTTTCTTCCCTATAACAACTCAAAAGCAAACAAAATGAAGAGATAAATCTATGAAACATAAAGCTGGGAGTGCCCCATGGAATGAAATTATATGACAAGACCTCAATTCCCTGTGCCAGCCATTGGAAGAGAGAGTGCCAAGTGAAGAATGAATGGTGGAAAATTGGCTTTTAAATAATTGTAAAGGAAAACAGAGATTGCAAGAGACTATCATTAAAACGTGGGCTTTTAAAAATCAAAAGCTGGTTGCAATTTTGACAATTCTAAGTTGGCAGGTGGCTGCAGACAAAATTATACTTTTCATCTTCTCTGGAAATAGTAGTTAATAACTCCTAGGCATTTCTTGCCTGTGGGACTCCAAAAACAAACCAGTGTGCCCAGATGAGATAGCAATGGGTGGTTCATGAACACTGGTGCCAGTATGAACCAACTCAGAGCAATGTGGTAACAAAAACTATACGTTGTATAAAATTGTTTGTAGATGAAGGACACCGTGGAGGAAGTGAGAGGGAGAACAGGGGAACATGGTGAGATCTATTTAGTTGGCATTGGGATAAATGGTTTCTGAAGAAGTACAGTTTTTTGTAAGATGCACTTCTGTCTCTTCTTCACTTGGAAAAAAATTAAAAGGGGGAGAAAAAAACTAGACTTGGGAAGTCTGCTTGCCAGCTGTAATTCCATATATTGCCAGTCTGGGGAAGAGAGAGAGCTCTGGGCAGTACCATGAGCTGTAGATCTCCCATGAATGCAAGGCAAGACCCTCAATTTCTTCTGTGTATCCTGGGGGACAAAAGTCACAGCTGTGCCACCTTTTCCTGTGTGGCAGGCACTGCTGTCCCTGCCTACAGGGGTGGTTTCAATTCCAGGGATCCAAGACCTTCAGCTGACAACAACAGACCACCCTGGTCCATGTGACACGAGAGCTAGAAAGTCATTCCTGCCCTGGCCCTTGTGGTTTTGCCATTCTTATGACTGCAGCCTCTCTGAGTTCTGAATAAGTCATGTATGATTTCAAAGGCTACAGGTTTTGGGGAAGGGGGAAATAGCGGTGCTTTGTGACTACATATTTTGTTTTCTTTCTGAGTCTTTGCTTGGAAAGCTTGATAACAGGAGTAACATATAAAGAATGCTGTGGAAAATGTGGAAGGAAAGCAGCTTTACCTTGTTCTTGGATGAAATGGAGCTGATGAATCAGTAAAGTATCTTATTCCCCTTGTTCTGTTCAGCTAAACATTCTCAGTTAAAAACCCCAGAGATTTTGCCCAGACTCTGACTTCAGATCTTGCCCAATGCAGACCTGCTCACTCAGTGAACAAAACTTTTGTTTTGTCTCAGAATAAAAGCTCATCTTTAGTTAGTGCATGTTTCAAAGGAAAGAATCCAGGCACAGCAAATATCATGCATGCACTCAGTGAATTCATGAGGAACAGATGTCATTTGCAGTCAGAGACAAGGGGAGGCACTTACGTTTTGAATTATTTAAGCATATGTGTGCAAAGAACAACCAAAAGATAAAAAAGAAAGTATTTTTGCTGTGTTAGTCCAAATTGTACATACTCACAGTCACTCAAAATCCTGCTAGGAAAGATTGATAATCAGCTATTGTTGGCAGTTCTTTACTTGGAAGACCCTAAGCAAGGTCAGAGTGCTCCTGTGCTGGGCTATTTGAGGAGATCAGGTGAGAAGCAGGTCCACAGAAATCTGTGATTCCAAAGCACACAATGGAATGATTATTCACACTAGGGATTGTTTACAGGACTTGTATCCTGACTTGCCCACTGTATCGTTTTCTGCTTTTCTGAAGGTGACATCTCAGGAAATATCTCACGTCCTGTTGCTCTGTTCAAGGCAGAAAGGGTTCTTCCAATGCTCAAGATGTCCTGTTCAGTGGGACACTGGAGCTGTGTGAGGATTCTGTAGGGCCACAGAGGTGATAGAGACTGGAGCATCTGTCCTATGGAGACAGGCTGAGCAAATTTGGGCTGTTCAGCCTAGGGATGAGAAGGTTGTGTGGAGACCTCCCAGCACCTTCCAGCATCTGAAGGGCAACAGGGAAGCCAGAGAGGGAACGGCAGTGACAGAACAAGGGGGAATAACTTCAAACTGAGAGTGGGTTTCAATTAGATATTGGGAAGAAATTCTTCCCTGTGAGGAAGCCCAGATTGCCCAGAGCAGCTGTGGCTGCCCCTGGATCCCTGGCAGTGCCCAAGGCCAGGCTGGACAGGGCTTGGAGCAGCCTGGGACAGTGGAAGGTGGCCCTGCCCACACGTCCTGTTCCACTGTGGGGAACTGCAGCAAACTGTGAAGAGGTCTTTTAAAAATAGATGGTCAGGAAGGAAATTAAGTCAAAGGAGACAAATACTGTATCTGAGAAGCGTTTATTGGTAATGAAAAAAAGAACACAAACAAAAACAAAACAAAAGAAAAAACAAAAACAACAAAAAAACCACCGTCACAAAACAAAAACAACAACAACAAAACAAACAAAAAACCCCCAAACAAAACCCAAAAAACCCCAACAACAACAAAGAAACACAACAAAAAACCCCACCAAAATCAACAGGGCTTACCCTGCTGAAGAGGGCTAGAGCGAGAGAGGGAGCGGAGGCACGCAGGACACGCAGAGGGGCTCGGGGAGCGCCGCCCGTGTCCCCAGGCAGGGTGACACCAGGGGAGGGGCGAGCGGGCAGGAGGGCCGGGGGCCGGGGCAGGGTCACGGCGGGGATCACCGTGGTGGGACAGGCTCGGAGTGGGCAGGGTCGGACACAGGTGGCTCCGGCAGGGCCGCACGCAGGGACACGGGCAGGCAGGACAGACGCGAGGGCGAGCAGGAGCCACGGGAGCCCAAAGGTAAGCTGGGGCCAGGGCGAAAAAGCTTAAGACTCAAAGACTCAAAAGGAAGTTTTGAAAAGCAAGTCTCCAAAAGCACGTTTCTGAAAGCCCCGAAAGACACAAAGCGCAGTCCCCAAGGGCAGAAGGCCGGATCGCCCCCAGGCCGTGCCGCAGTCGCTGCTCCCGCCCCGCCAGGGGAGCGGCTCCGCCGGGACTGCGGCGCCTCCTCCCGCCGCTCCCGCGGCACGGGCTGCCGGGGAAAGGCCTCCGGAGACCGGGATTTGTCTGCTTGATCCCTCCCACAGGTGCCTGCGACAGCCATTGCTGAGGTAAGACAAAACTAAACCGGCTCCTCGCACCATGGCAGGGTCTTGGAGGACCCTTCCAACCCAAACCATTCCACGTACCTGTGATTAACAGCACTGACTGCAAAATGAGTCAGGATAAAATTTTAAGGCCAAAAGAAATCACCTCTCCAAACCCCCTCTCCAAACCCATCACAGCAAACATGACATTGCACAAGAATAACTTCTCACTTTTCCTTTGCCTTTCACCCCCAATATTTTCAAGGAAAGTGTTTCAGACCGTGATTAATTCTGAAAAGCAGACAAATGCAATAGGCACGCATCTGATCCTATAAAAATCAAATGGGATATTTTCCTCTTGGTAACAGGGTTTTTATAAAAATCCTGATAGTTCTTAACAGGGATTAGGTTTAAGTAGGAAGGTTTTTAATATTGGAAATCAGATTATTTTTGTGGTCTTTTTTTGCTATGATTTTTAGTCCCAAAATACACATTGTGTTAAAAGTAATAGTTTTTATAATGATCTAGAAAATTGTTAAACTCACCAGAGTTAGGAAGGCCAGAAATGAAATTAATACACTAAATAATTACGCTTCTCCAAGATGAAACTTTGCCCAACTAAGTGGAAAAACATCAGTTACTGCACACCTATGCCTAACACAGCTCTAGTGACTGCAAAGGAAATTTTGCCACATCTTATAACTTAAGTTATTGAAACTCTGGGAGTGTAAACTATTCACAGCACTGTATTCAAAAAGGGATTATTTATATCTTTAGTTTCGTGTGCAAGATATGTGCAGTTAAAAGTTAAACTGAGAGTTAAAATCATAAATAAAATTACAGGTGAGAGGTGCAAAGGAGGAGTCCATTTCAGAAGCACAGTACATCTGTAAATCAGCATTAATGAAGTACTTTGAAGATCCATTGGTCAACCCTTGCCTAAATTAAAATAAATCTCATTATCATGGAAGCATGATAATGGTACTTATAGAGCTAGTGCATATTTTGGGCTGAGCTATAAGCAGCAATTAATTTATGTCTTTAGAACACAATCTATTGAACACAATCTATTGTGTCTGTTTTCATGAATTCTGTAGCCAGTTCTATTTAGTTATTAATGAAACCAAGGATAATTATTGCAGTACAGCAAACACCAAAATCCACCTCCTTGTGTTAGCACACTCAGTATCCAGTCACCAAGGAAAAGTAGCTCTGCAGCACTTCAGGAACCAAACTTGTACAGAGAAGTCAAAATGGAGATGTGGGAAATTAAAATTGATTTTTTCCTCCCCGGTGAGAGTCTGTTATAGAATGTTAACATTCTTCACTAAACCAACTCCTAACAGTTGGCATTTTTAAAACAGTGCTGGAATGTTTTTCCTGTGTGAAAAAGCCCAAACTGATACTTTCAGTTTTTGTCCTGATTTGATATCAGGACAAAGTGTTTCAATGAAGGAATTTCCTGTGTGATGAAAACCCTGAGTATCTGTCAGTTCTTTTTAGAAAATCTGAAGAATTTCACAAAATAATTCATGTAAGCAAATGTTGGTGAAGAAAATCCAGCTGTGCTGCTTGCACCAGCAGGAAGCTCAGCCTGAGGGCTCCAAACTTCCCTTTTAGTGCAGACTAGACATAGAAGAACACATTTTTAATGCAGTGCTCAGTCTCAGGAGCCAGAACAGATTTTTTTTCAAGACACTGATTAATATCTTAGAGGATATTTCCAGTAGACCCTTGGTTTTTAATCTGCACTCTGTTTCTTGAATTTCCTTTCTTTGCACAGCTTCCACTTCAGCACTCCACTGAAACATTCATTGGTTAATGATTTGATAACTAATGATTTGCAAATTTGTTTTATCATTTTCAAGAACTTGTGTGTCTTTGGAGGAGAACTTCTGAACTGTGAAATGATATAATTGTGATCTTATATTACTAATTTGACAATATTCTGACTGGAAATAAAACATAACACTGAGTAATAAAGACTTTCAACTCATGTAAAATGTTGATTTGCAAGT
Source organism: Prinia subflava (assembly GCF_021018805.1). Taxonomy (NCBI): domain Eukaryota; kingdom Metazoa; phylum Chordata; class Aves; order Passeriformes; family Cisticolidae; genus Prinia; species Prinia subflava. The sequence continues at coordinate 3,880,517 of NC_086271.1, forward strand.
CACTTGAACTTAATCAGAGGAAAAGCTGAAGAATACCAGAAAGAGACTTATAAAGTTAAATATCTCTTTTCCATGTTTTCCTAACAGTAAGGTGTCACAGCATCACAGAACGGTTTGGGTTGAAAGAGGCCTTAAAGATGATCTCACTCCAACCCTGTGCCGTGAGGGGTTGCTGTGTCACTTGATTTTACTTCATTTCAGCCAGTAAAAAGTTGGATTTAGCCAACCATTCACTGCCCATGAAGCGCTGTGCTAAATTAAAAGAATATTTTGCAGTTGTAGCCTAAAAATTCCCTCACAGGCTTGTTTGCTGGAGAAATGCTCCCTGATTTCTCCACAGTGCGCAGCTGATTTTACACACCGGTGACTTTTGTGTATTGGGGGGTGATCTGAGAAAATATGGCCAAATAAAATAAAGGCAATGGGAGTGCAGAATGGCTACTGTGATTAAGTGTGCAAAGGAAAACTGAGAGGAAGAATCAACTGCAGTGATTGTGCCCTTTTGCAATCAGAAGCAAGAGCCGATATAAATATTTGTCTTTTTTCTTGGAATAAGGGCTTTGTTGATTTATTTTTGTCAGGATAAAATAAGGATTTTTCAGTGCTGGCTCATCATACATGAAACCTTTTAACAGTACTGATGGCAGTTAATGATAGATTTTGTATAGGCAGTGTCAAAAGCCTGGGCCATTTGCATTAAAACCAACCAGCTCCTGTGTGATCTTCTATTTTCTTCAATATCTGACTTTAATTGCAATTATGGTCTCCAGATTTATCCTGTGCTCATCTGTGGAAACCCTTTCACCTTCTTTCAGAGATTTTCTGCCTACCATGAAATGGGCAGAGGGAAAAAATGGATCTACTCAGTGAAAATTCCTGGCCTGGAGAGCAAAAAGGGCCACCCCATAGCCTGGGGATTCTCAGAGATGTTCAGTGGGGTTGTACTGAGCCGTTTGTGACGTGACACCCTCAGGAGCTCCATCCTGGGGAGAAGGAGACATTGGCTGTCCTAGAGACATGAACTCTGCAGGGAGTGAATGCAGCTGCTCTGCAGGTGGCTGATCACAGCCTGTTCTTCCCCTGTCCAAGTCAGGTCCTTGTGTGCATCAGGTTGTTCTGATCCACGCTCTGTTTTTAAAGCCATCCTTACTAACCCTTAGGATTGCTGGTTTGTCCACTGACTGTGCTCAAGCACTTCCACTTATGCCTTCCACAACATTCTGGAGCATGGAAGGTTCTACTGACTTCGGCTTTCCCTTACAAACCTCAGGAAAATCTCTACCCATCATTTAGGTGAGGGAGGTGGCAAATAAAATGGAAAAAATTCAAATAGCCAAGTTAGGAATAGTCTGATGATGATCTGAGCAGGATATTAATGTAGGGAAAATATGATATGATATCTCACTTTAGGTGAGTTTGCAGTGGAAGATGAAGTGACTTGAGTGTTTGTGACTACTGTGAATTGCTATTAAATTCTCTTCTTAGCATTTGGCAGAATGGACTGGAAGATTAAGATCGGGTAGTAAGAGATATTTTGCTGGTTTTGCTCCAGCCAGTATTGACATTTTACAATGAGAATGGAGACAGACCTTCAAAATGTTCAATGCAAACCATAAAAAGCTTTTGACACCTTTGCAGTTAATAAAATATTGAACTAGAAGCATTACTGTGCCATAAAGTGTTGTAAATGAGTGGGGCTTAGGGTTTTCTCAAAGATTATGCTTTCCTTTTTGACTGGTCAAATTCCTTCTGGAAATTAGATTAATTAAAAGTGGCATCTAATATAGTTTTAGCCCCCCTTTTTAATGTTTTCAAAACAGCCCTGAAATAACAACATATCTTAATACACCTCTTTCCTGTGCATGAAGTCATCTTATTTGCAAAAGCCAGGTTAGATTTTAATAAATGCCTTCTCCTGTTAATAAATAGCACATGTTCTTTTGTGTATGTGCTCAGTATGTGAAAGGAGTTTTCACCTCCTTTTTCATACAAGCTCAGAAGTGTCTGGTAGAAAATTTAAGTCAGTAAACTCCGATTTTTTTCAGGAATATGTGAGAACTCTTTGGATCATTAAAATATTGAAAGTTTGATATCTAGCACTTAAGTAAGTTTTATACTTCTAGTCACTATGTAGACATAAACATTTAAAAAAATTTATTAATATATTAAAACGAATGCATTTTTAAATGGCAATAGTCTGTGTTCAAATTCATCATTACCACTGCAAAGGGAAGTACGTGAAAGCCAGGAAGACACCAGCAGCAGGGATGCCTGTTTGGATGGCTGCATTAAGGTACAGCTTAATGTAGGAGATAGTGGAATCACCAAAAAATCCAAGGAAATCATTAGCTTGACACCAGGATTCGGTTTATATCCGTTGTCTCCACTTCTTGTGAGAAGTGCCAGCCAGCAATGGAAGGCAAACCATAAACTATCTAGTTCAGCATGTTAAAATTTGCAAGCTTCTTTTTCTCTTCCTGGAAAGTTTATGTTTTCACAGAGCTTTTTGGATATTGAATTCCTCTTTACTGTGTTTTAATTTTGTGAGGGTGCCTGGCCTAAAAAAAAAAAATAAATTAAAATGTGCTTTGAGGTCAGCAGGAAGTGTGAAAGGCTGTTAACATTAATATTAAATGAATGATTTGTTTTCTAGAATCTGAGCATTGCTCTGGCTTTCTCCTCAAACATTTTAATTTGCATCCCATGAGGAGAATTGGAGTGGCCCATCATTTAAATTAATGCAATTATTCTTGATAGGTTAACTTAAATATTGAATGAGTATTTACTATCCTATTCCTCCTAGCTAGCAAAATCTGATTATTAACACACAGCTGCTGCATTTTAAGGTGTGACCTCACTAACTTCCAGAGTTTTTCCAATAAAAGTTTAACTGAAAGAGAAAGATGAAATCTCCAATTGATAAGCATTGAATTTTATTTCCATAAATGTTACTGAAGAAAGATTTGCACTTTCTTTTGGAAGACTCAATCCTCAGCTGCAGTGACCCTGACTCCTTGAATTTAGATGTTCCAGGAGGAAAACTCTGCTACAAATCTCAGTGGTTTGAGAAGAGAGTCCCAGGTTTTCATCTATTTGTCTCTTTGAGGTTATATCTTTGCATTTGTTTTCTGTTTTTGAATAGATTACACTAATAACAGAAGTGTTTCTGAGAATAATATTCTAAGAATTAAAGAAGAATATAGAAAACCCAGTGCTTCTAAGTAAGAAAATGTGTCTTTAGAAAAATATGTGCTTGAATTACTCTTTACACTGAATTAACTAAATATGATCCCAATCTTCTGTGTGACACGACACCTTTCTGCTGACATGTGCAATAACAGAGCAGGGAATGCTATAAGCCCAACATTTATGTCAAAAAAGCTTTGGATAATCTTCCAAAAAAGCAGGTGTGCACCAACCCTGATATTTGGGAAGTAAAAGAATTGCACAAGCTGAAGACAGGTAATAGGGCATGAAAGCAAAAGTTTGCATCAGCTCAAATCAGCAGTGCAAGGAATTCCTGCTTAAACTTTTGGGAATGAAAAATTATGTTCTTTCCTCTATTAGGACAAGGCTTGTAGGCCTCAAACCTCACTGTGATGGATGGGAGGACCTACCACAGTATGAAATACATTTTAATTGCAAACATATTTTCTCCCACTATTCCCTGCTCCATGGCATGTATAATATGTGAAAACCATGAGAATGAAAAAGTAAGGATTTTCCACCTGCTGATATTAATGTTTTCTTCCCTCTTTTTATGGCCTGTAATTTTTCAAACAAATGTTTATTGATTTTCCAAGAACTGCAGTTACTGGTGAAACCTTTATAGTTTAAATATTGACTAACTTTCCTGTTAGAAGCACTGACTTCTGGAAGAAGTCGCCTCCCTTTTAGGTCAACCTATAATGGTCAAAAAAATGGCTTTTTGCGTGGGGCTTGAAGCCATAAAATCTCTTGAATGTCATAATCAAGGCATGTATCTCATGATAAGGAATTTCTCATGCATAGCATAAGGGAGATGCTGTGGCATTTGGTATTTTGTAGTCCTGATGCAAGAGCACTGCTCTTCACTGCTGCTCTCTGTGAGTCAGGGCCTCAACCAGATTCTCATCCATCCCAAGCCAGTGACCTCATCTTCAGGCTACAGTGTGTGAGCACACTTTCCCTCTCAGCTCTCCCAACAAAAACCTTGTGGAAGCAGATATGTCTCTGAAAAATGTTGTTTTGGCTTGGATGAAGCAGCGTATTTCAATGAAATTTCATTTAGCTGAGAATGTTCCGACCTGCTCTAATTACAGGCCTGTGTTTTAAGCTGGTTATGGCTTTGCCAAACATTAATGGGTTGGGCTGAAACTTTCCATGATTGTTCTCTGCCTTAGGCTGACTCTTTTGAAGGCCAAGGTTTAACCATTTTGTAGGCCACAAAAGCTGGGGCTGTTCCACAAATGTGCAAGAATCACTGTCATATCTCTGGATAGTGGATATCTCTGACAGTTTGGAGGAGGGCCTTCAGATATGTCAGGGAGAAGATCTGATGCACTGAAATTTCTTTTGAGGTTCTCAAGGAAATCCTTTTGAGTTTAGCCCTTGACATTGTGCATGTGTAAAGCAGCAAAACTTGTAGAACTCTTAGCTGGTAATTTTGTGCAGTTGCCTTGGCACCGATCAAACTCGGCCTCCACAGAACTGCCTCATGGGTGGAGTGCAAAGGATGATGCTTTGCCCCCTTTTTCTGGGAGGTCAGGAAATGAGGACTTCCATCACTCCCTTTCACTGAATGGTATAGGAAGAAATTTCTCATCCAAGTTCTGAAAATAGAAATTCAATTGAAATTGAGCTGTCGTGGCTCATGGACGAGGAATTCTCCAGAGAGCCATTGTTTTGTCAGTAGAGCACTGTCTCAGGGTAAGGGGCTTTTTCTTCCTTGTCTGGTTTCTGCTGTGACCACAGCTCAGTGTCCTGTGGTGGATTGAGTCATCCCAGCCTGTACTATAAGTATCAATAAAGTAAGATTGCAGCGCACTTTGTGCAACAAGATTTTAATCTTCTGCCCTCTTCACCCCTTCCGTTAAGATTATGAAAGGGTTTTAATGAGGAAATGTTTGACATTTAAAATTACTCAGCCGAATACAAGAAGAAAAAAGTTACTGATGTGTCTTCTATATCTACTATAACAAGTGACTTTTGTTCACGAGCGCAGGATCAGGAAGCTGCATTTAGTAAAATGTTTAACTAACATTTTTAACATGACCATGAACGATGTAATTCATTCACAGAAAGTGAAAGAACATTCAGATCTCCCTGGGGCACTGCTTTACCAGAATAAAGGGTAATCTATTACTTCCGTAAGTTATATTTTGGTGTGTTCTCCTCCAGTTAGGACTTCCGAGAATCCACTTACCAAAGGCAGTGTTTCACCTGCAGCTCTGAGATCCTGCCAGAAGAGCCCCCAGTTCCTCATTTCCCAGAACCCCAGTAAAATCTTTCTGAGGTAATGACTCACAAAATGCCTTACACCAGTCTCAGCAATGACCTGATTTTTTCACTTGCTGTGGCCATTCATTTCAGCTTCACAAAACATCTTTATTTTTTGCACTTTGCACAGGACTGCCTCATCCAGTTATGTCAGGGAGCTCTAGGCAGGAAAAATCCCTGCTGGCAGCAGGCCACAGTGCTGGAGAAGGCTGGTTGTGGCTCTGGCTGCACCAGGATTTTGCCAGGCTGGCCTTTTACGTGAGGGGAACCAGGAAAGGCTGGCGTGGTGATGGAGACTGAGGCTGATCTGCTGCAGCCTCATTCTTGCATGGATGAAGGACCAGCTTGGGGTCAGGCACGCAAATAAATTCATTTAATTGGGTCATGGAGTCACAGAATCATGGAGTGGTATGGATTGAAAGGGACCTTAAAGATTCTTTAGTTCCACCCCCTGCCATGGGCCACTATCCCAGGTTGCTCCAAGCCCTGTCCAGCCTGGCCTTGGATACTTGCAGGGATCCAGGGGCAGCCACAGCTGCTCTGGGCACCCTGTGCCAGGGCCTGCCCACCCTGAAACTAGAGCAAATCTGATATTTTCCATACACTTTTCCTCACTGAGCATCTAGCATCTCTGACATTGTCTTTTTATGTCTGAAAATTTCAATTTTTTTTTTCTGTTCTCCAGTGGAAAAATTGAAAAACAGCTAATATTTTGGATTGACTGGTTGGGCTGGAATTGGTTCAGTCTGACATCAGTCTGCATTACCTGCTGTACTGTATGATGATAGCTAAGAATAAAAGTCTCTACTATTTCTCCCTGAGGAGTGGGAAAAATAGTAGAGACTATTCCATCTAGTCCATCTTCTGCTTTTTTTTTTTTTTTGTCCCTTGTGAGTTTTGACACCTTTTCATGCCAGCATTTCTCCTCTGGACTCTGGAAGCTGCTAACTATCAGGATTTCAACAACTGCCCTCTCTGTCTAGGCTTTCACTGTGCTTATCTTGCCCAGCTCTGGTTCTTGTATGTTCTCACACCTTAGCACAATTTTCACAGCGAAGCTGTGCCAAGATCACACATCTGTGTTGAACCAAGCAGCACTTTGGACTGCAGGCTGCTAAAAGTCTGGGTATAATTCACCCAAAGTACAGTTCCCCTGAGAGATGTGGTCCTGCACGGGGTTTCTGTGTTAAAATTGTCAAAAAAGTTTCAGGCACAAAAAAAATATTTATCCATCTGTTCTGGTTTGGAATGAAAAGCTGACTGGCCTATGCAAGAATGAGAGTTTAGAATTTTCATTCACCTCTTTTTTAAAACAGTGTGAAATATTTGTCACTTGTCTTTTAAGATTTTATAGATCATGCACTGAGAACAATAAAAGGTGCATATTTGTTACTCTCTCCCACAAGTGAAACATGTTTTCAAGTTATGATTTATCTCCTTAGAAAGGTGCCCCTGCATGACTGATCCTGAGTAAGGTGGGGAACGCGCTGACACAGGATTTGGAAAAGGCTGAATTCCTTCTTCACAGAGGTTTTTACTACCAGCATTGGAATTCATCAATCCCAGGCCCTAAAGACCAGGGGATTATGTGTAGGAAGGAAAATTTACCTCTGGTGGAAGATGACCAGGTCAGGGCACACTTAAGGAAGCTGGACAAATGTAAATCCATGGGCCCTGATGGGATGTACCCATAAATACTGGGGGACCTCACTGATCTCGCTCTTGGCAATCTGGGAATGATTGTGGTGACTGGAAGAACTGGAGCAGAGCCAGTGTCACTCTGCCTTCACTGAGGGCAGGGAGGGAACAGCAGGTCAGCATCACCTCAGTCCCTGCAAGGGTGATGGAGTAATTCATCCTGGAAACCATTTGCAGGCACGGGAAGGACAGGAAAGTCATGAGTGGTCAGCATGAATTCACCACGGAGATGTCACGCCTGACAAACCTGATAATCTTCCATGACAAAATGCCTGGCTTGCTGTTTCCTCCTCCCTTCTGCCCTCTGCTTCCATTTCCTTCCGTGCCTAGATATTTTTCATGCTCACTGTATCCCCTGAATCACTTTTTCTCCTACCCTGTCTCCCAGTTAGCTCCATTCCTCCAAAGCCAAGTAATTACTTTGTGCCATATTCTTCATTTTTCCCCACAGCATCGGAATATGCAATCCAAGCTATTCCTTGGCTCTTATTGAACAAATGGAGACTTCTTATTCATTCCAATTTGTTCCTACTAATCATTCCTTTTAACAGCCTTTTGACAATAAATCCAGCAAAAAATAATAAAAGCTGCTTTAATCTTTGTACTCCACAAAATATCCCCCTATTCTATGGCCATTGCAAGGCTGAGGGAGCTGGGGCCTCAGCCTGGAGATAAGGAGGCTCGGGGGGGACCTTCTCCCTCTCCACAACTCCTGACAGGAGGGTGCAGCCAGGGAAGGGTCATATCACTTCACAAAGATGCAGCTCCACACTGAACTTGTGGGAAAAAAATTGCATTTTTTTAATAGTCAAAATATGAGAGAATTTCTATTTACATTAAAAACAGAGAAAAGTGTGGGGTGGGGAGTGAGCTCGTGCTGTTCCACTGCAATAATTGTCAAAATGATGTAATCCTTTACAGGGTGGAAATTCCCTTCTTTTTTATGGGACAGCTCCTTCTGAAAATCTGGTGTTAACTTTAGTGATGGATACTTACTTCCAGGTCCTGAAGTGGAATCATAATATTGCATAACTTCCACTTCTGTGGTCCTGCAGAGATAACCCAATTATTTCCTTTATAAAATGTGAAGTTATTAACAAGAACAAGAAAACCTTTTAAGGTAATTACAGGAGCAGCAGATTAATCCCTCAGGTTTCTACAAATGTAACCTTCCCAAATCAAAGTGGTTGAACAGAGTAGATTGGTGAGGGTGATGTGATGTAACTTCATACAAATCTTTAGGTCAGTGTTGGTTTACAATGGACAAATATCTGATCCTCATTATTTTTTGCTAATTCTATTCTTTTTCCATGCTTATTTTCTTTCTCTTTTTGCAATTCCTCATTAGCTGGTTAATCCATTTAAAATTTTGTGGTGACAGAACATGAACTGTTATCATTGTGAAGAAAACATACATATCCTCCTTGCTGTACTCTTAAACTTTGCAGTTCTCAGATGTGTCATGGAAACCCTGATTTAAGTTGGGATGTAAGAATTTTGCATGGCTCATGATGGCTTTTTGAGCCAGGGTTAATTTTTCCCATTTTCAATATTTCATAGCCCTATTTTGCCTTTGTAGGACCGGAAGAGGGTTGATGTGGAGCTGACAGAGTGATAGGGCTGAAATGTGAAGCTGTGTTTTCGGCTGAGCCTCCTCATCAGGCAGCTCTTTGCCCCCTGCTATTATCTCATATTGTACCAACACCACAAGTTACTGCGCAGTAGCAATTGTGGCTTCCAGAGCATCCATCATGGATTTACCACACACTTAGCACAAAACTGCACGCTGGGTTCTGTGGTGATCCCGTGAGTAAATCACCCTGCCAGGCTGTGCAGAAAGTGAGCGCCGTGTCCCACAAGCAGAGAGCGCCTTTGTGTGGGAAACAGACACTCTGGGGAGTTCCATACTCCTCCAGGATGGTTCTTGTCTCTTTTTGCATCCTTCTTCACTTTAGCTACCCAGAAACTTCCTGGAGGGGAGGTCCATCATCTCTACTTCTCGCCCAACAACCCTCTGAGCCAGTTTGCTGTCAGTGCAGCACATGTCTGAGTTTTAATGCTTTCTCTAAAACTGATATGGAACAGCTGTTCCAACGCAAATTTAGGTATTTGCTTTCAGCCAGAAAATGCAAATATTTTTAATTTTATAGCACAGCAGTAGAGATGTTCTCTAAAAGGCTGGGGATCAAGATCCAGACTCTCCTGGGCCAAATCTGAGTTTATCTGGTAGGATATGTTTGGTTCTAAAGTGAAGTTCTAGCTCATGTCTCAGGAAGCTCAGGGGATTTAATGGGAACTGCTGGGGATTGATGTAGGGTCTTTTCACACAGCTCTTTCAGGGGACTCCAGCAGCTACCTGAGTTCACAGTGGTTAAATTCACACCTATAAACATTTATAAACACCACACTGGCACCAGGATGCAGCCATTACCAACTGTCACCTCATCTTCTAAGAATTATGACAAAACAACAACAAGATTATTTGAGTTACCATCACAATATCTCATTTTTACAAATATATTGCCCCAAATTCTGGTTACAGATAGTGCAGCCAAGGGGATTTTGTGTCTGTTTTGGAGAGAGGGTTTAGATCCACTATGTAAAAGTAAACTGATAGCTTCAATTATTAAATGCAAGTACTTGGCCAGGCCTTTGTGAAGGAGGCCATTAAAGTTTCTGAGCGATTTTTTATTTTGGTTACCAAATCCTGTTTCCAAGAGCCAGTGTCTGAATCCTGTTAAAGCAGGACTTTCCATCATTTTCCATTAAAGAAAAAAAGCCTGGATTGGGAAGTATTACCACTGCATCAGGCTTGTGCCAAAGCCTCTGCTTGGACTGCACAGCACAGCTGCCTTTAAGATGTTTGAAAAGCCAGTCCTTCCCTGCTCTATCTGAAATCGCTCCCTTTCCAAATAAGGCTCCTTTTCCTTTTGGAAAGGTAGCAGGAGAACTGCTAAATAAGGCTAGGCTGTAGGACCAGCTATAGTACATTATTAGAACACCTTTCATGGGGGTTTAGTGAGGTAAATTTAAGGTTCTGGAGTACAATATCAAAATGCCACTTCCTCCACTCCAAGTCCTCTGTTTTGAGCCCTGCCCTCCTTCTTGGGCTCCAAGGTGGCTCCTCCCTCCCCACAGGTTTGGGCCATGGCACAAAAAGGGACGAGGATGTGAGGGGGGACAGGGTTGAGAAGTGTTAGTCTGTCCTTTATTGTAGCACCACCCTTAGGACACCCCTTGGGAGACTCAACTGATGTCAGCACCAAAAATATGAAAATCAAACCACACTCCCAGCACCTCAAGAGACAGCAGGGGTGGTTGGAATCCTCTTTGAAACCTCACTGGGAAATAAAACATAGGTGATTGCTTGGTAGAAAGCTGTGAGATGAAACAAATGGATAATGCTGGAAAAGGGCAGCAACAGAAGCCACTCAGCTCTGCTCAAGCTTTTCTATTACATTTTGCAAAGACACTTCAGACAAATGCCTTTTTTCTAAGCACATGGTGGTGAGTGTAACCCTATCAGAGATAGCAGAGGAGGCCCACAGGTCTGATTGCAAACTGAATTATTTTTTCTTTTTTATTTTCCAGAGTCGCTTGGTTTGCCCAGCTAAACACAGAACATATTTTATAGCTGATGGATTTGTTTCAGCTGGCATTTTGTTGATAACTCAGAGATCCCAGCGTGATTACTGTGTAAAATATTGAAATAAAGTGCTGATGGGATATGAGAAAATAGGTTCTGTATCTAAAACACTTCAGGCAATAAAAAAGAAGAAAATTATTAAAATTACACATTTATAATTTTGCCTCTCCTTATCCACCCTGCCTGACTTGAGTTTTTCAGGATTTTTTCCTGGACTGTGATTTACTCTTTTTTCATTTGTGGTACAGCAGAAAAGACAGTGATGATGATATCTGTACCCACACTGAGCTAAACCCTCAGCTGCAAGTGAGGCCTCCAACACAGCCTAATGCTGCCTTTTCTGAAATTACATCTTTGCAATATATATAATCTGCTCTTTTATCCTGCATTTATCTTTCCTAATGCTTCCCTTTTGACACCAAGATGATCACTCTCACAATGCTCTTAATGCAACCTAAAATTAGGTTTTCATTTTATATTATGGCTACTAAAAGAAATGGTTTGCTATTCCAGAGTGTGACATGGCCAGGAAACATTTTTGGGATTTGTAGATACTTAGGATCTTTGAAGAATTACTCATCTTAAATGAGGAATCAAAGCCTGGTTTTTCCCCCTAAAGCATGACCCTTTACTGTGTAGAACAGATGTCCTAAAGATTATTTTTATATTAATATTACTCACTTTTAGCTAAACCTCACTGTCAGGTTTCCTGTGTGAGCTGAATGTAAACTTGGCTAGTCAGGAAATATTCACACCCTCAGAGTACAGCATGTGTTGCTAAAAGATCTCCATTAAAATCTTCAGTTTATTAAAGTGAAAAAGGGCAGGAAACTTTCACACCTCGAAAGTTATGATATAATTTAATTTCAAAATAACCCCATCAAGATCTTGTATTTCTTAATGTGAAATTGTCCATGTGTCATTGTCACCTCAGTGCCAATAATTCAGTTGTAATTTTATTGTTTAGGTAATTCCACTCCTGTTTTAATTCCGTAAATTTAATTCACTCTGCTGGGGACCCTCTCTGTTGAGGGCGACAGAAGCATCACATCTTTGAAAACAATTTAGAATTGTATATTTGAGATTAATGTGAAAAAGAAACTTTTTGGGGAATTTGAAGGTGAAATATTTCAGCCAAGGAAAATTATTTACTTTTGAATATATCTCCCTGTGGTTTTTAGCATCCTGGTGGGTTTAGGGGTAATCTGGTGTGTCCATCTGCAACATGAAGACACGAAATTCAGAGTTAACTTGAGAGTTAGTGCTTTGATTGACAAACTTGCTAAAGATGCTGCTTGGGAAGTATCTGCCACTGCTCAGCTTTACTTCTTCACTTTCTAAAGGAGTAGAACTGAAATAAATTCATCAAGTTAAAAAAAAAACCCAAAACCTGAGTGTTTTAAGGACAGTAATGTAATTCATTGCCTTCCTAGGAGTAAGTACTTTTTTCCAGTGTATAACTTTGAGAAAATGAAGTACAAAATCAGGTATTAACTAAAGGAAAGAAGATACTTGTTCAGTGCTGTTGATGGCTTTGCTCTGGGTTTCACAGAGTCTTCACCCCATTTCTACTCATTTATTTGTGCAGGTACCTGTTCCCTGATTTCCAGGTGTATCTCTAGTGGCTGTTCTTTGAAAATATCTTGTGTCTCGCAGCTATTTGACCCTGTAATTGTGTGTTAAAGCTTGGATCCAGTGCTGATGCTGGCAGTATTTTATTGCTCACTAAAGAGCACTTTGTGGCTATGTTTTGATAGCCAGGTTTGTGTTCTGGAAATGTTCAGGGATTCCAGGAGGCCATCAGAGCAGGAATATTATTGCATTTTTGCAATGAAAAAGAGAAACGTACTAGAGACCAGTGAAACAAGTGAGGCATCCATAGGTAACAATCATCAATAATAAAAGAATGTCTCTGGAATAAAACTCATAGAGTAAAATGGTGTTGGTTTTCATTTACTTTCATCAGCTAGAAGAAACAGATGAAAGTACACAACTCCCATTATGACATTAAGCAAGAAACCCCACATTTTTTAATTCTAGAACACCCACAATATGATTAGTGTCATACATTTGTTTCTCTTGCAATGCTGCAGGGAGCCCACCTGCTCTGGATGAGAAACAGAGATTTAAACAGAGCTCTGCTCATTTTGTCACTATAGATGTCAAGATGAATTTGCATCTCAAGACTTGTGGGGAAAAAAGCTTCACACTTGCACTCCAGTTGACAAATACTGGAATGTGTTTTAAAAGTCTAGCTTATTTAACATTCAGACATCATACATACCAAAATAACTGATTTATTCTGATAATGATACAGTTCTTTATGAACTTTCTTATGAAATTATTTATCTGGAGCACCAGGTCATTAATAATGAGTACACATATCTCTAGAATTTAATTTTACAGAGAGTGCATGAAACGATGTGTGGGGAAGGCAGAGGAACTCAGACTGTCTGAAGGTTTCTAAGCTGTCACAGAGCTTCAGCTTAAGGTTCTGTTACTCTGCTGAGTGCTCCCTTCTGGGATGCAGCAGGAGTGTCTTACCCTTTTCTTGTTACAAGGTTTTGTATTTAATATCCTTTAAATTGCTGAAGGCTGCAAATCCTTCATTCCCACCCAATTTATGCATCTTCTACCCTCATTTGTGCACTGCTCTCATCACTGTGGTACCGAAGCCTTTCCCAAATGATTTTTAGTAGTTACCACCTATCCCCTTAAAGGGAGGATATGCGTGCAGCAGAGTGATTATTTTGTTTTAATTATGGATGATTAATCTCTCCTAATTGTTTTCTGAACTCTACAGATATTTTACATAAGCAAATCTATTTTAAAAAGAAATTAACTTAAAATATGGATATAATTTTGGTTTGGTTTTGTAATCTTTTTTTTCAGTACAGATTTCACTTCACAGGCTTTGAGGAAATTTCAGAACCTACGTTTCATGCATATGGAACCTGCCTCCTTCCACGTGACTGTTTCTGATATTTTAAGTTAGACTACACTTAGCTATTCAGGAAGGTATTTCGGCATTGCGTTGACTGGTTCCAGTTTAAAATAAAACACTGGTTTTCAGGACTTGTATTTTCCACCTTTAGAGCATAAATATTAAAATCAAATTCTTGTTTTCTTAAACAATATTTTATAAGCAAATATATAGAAATACCATCTTAGATTACTGGCACTGCTTTTATTGAGGGTGAAACATGGGTCTTTTTTTAGAAGATTTAATGTAGAACAGATCAATACAGATGGCATTAATTAGATAATATTTAAAGCTTTTTTCCTAGAGTTATTCCATAAGTTCCCAACTAATTTCCATCCTCTTTGTCAATACCTCCCTTAGGTAAAGCACTGCTTTGACTTGACATTGCCCAGTGGCTTGAGAGCTTTTCTGCTTTGGCTTTGCTCTAAGGAAGCTCTGCTGGGGTCTGAATGATTCCTACTCCTTTCACTGTTCTCTGTTTTTCCTGCCTCTCCCTCCTCACGCCATCTCCCAAAAGCCTCCCCCGGCAGGTGTAGCTTGGGCCATCCTTGAATTCCTCTCTTCCCATCTTTGTTGGGTGTTACCACCCACCACTGGTTCAGCCTTCTCTGCTTGTCCACCTGTCTTGGTTGTGAACTGCAGGTGACTTGTTGGATATTCCTGCATTCCTGAATTGATTCCTCTCACATGCTCCTACCCTTGTCCCTCGTGCCTCATCCCCACACACTCCCAGGTTTTGAAAATCTGGAGTGAGTGTGTTACACCGTGTGATCTTATAGCAGAATCCAATCCCTTCCCTCTCCGTGGTTCCTGGCTGTACCCTCATAATAACAACTTATTCAATGCTTTAGACAGCTAAGCAATCTGTTTTGGCTATCTCAGATCCGTGTTTCAGTGGTTTTGTTTCCACCCCCTCACGTGTGCCCGTTTGTTTGTCTTGCTCTGTTTCCTGAACTCTGCCATTCTCACTCTTTCCCCAGCACTGAAAGCCTTTCCATGCCCTCCACACTTCTGGAATTCTTTCCAGATTTACCTCAGGGGACACAGAGCTGCTCAGCTCAGAGATCCCACACGAGGCTGCAGAGGTGCTGTGGTGTGCACAGCCCACAACTGGGATCTCTTTCTTGGGTTATTCCCTCAGGGGTGTCAAATACAGGACTGAATTCCCTGGCTGCTGTCAGGTTTTCTAGTCAGGAGCTGACCCCTCAGAGTCACTGCAGAGGTTTCCTCTTAGAAGGGTAACTGACTTTGCAAGGCATGTCCTACAATGGAAAGTTTACTGGAATAGGGATTTACTTTACAAAGAAATGTGATTTTTTAAAATTGTTTTTAAAAGAAATAACTTGGACCAGCAGACAGGCTATGGTAGGTGGAATGGTATCACTAAAATGTGCTGATGTTGGAGATTGGGCTCAAATGCTGCTTCCTCCTGTGAGGCAGAAGTGGTTTTTTAGATTTTAACCCATAAAGTTTCTTGATGAACCATTCCGTACTGGCAACTATAAAAAATTCTAGAGATGTGAGCATTTTTTCCAAGATGGTGTAAAACCAATAAATATAGGACCTTGTAATGTCATGATTATTGATATTTTTTGAGACAGGGACTTAACTGACCAGCTTTGTGCCTTCAGCCATTTTCTGAGGAATTACTTCTGAAGTGGCATTCCAGCCTTTCTGCTGTCCATACTGTGTATTTAAAGCAAGACATATTTGCAAAAATTCTACTTGTAAAATGGAACAGAGTTTAAAATGTGACTGCTTGCAGAAGCCCTGCAGGCTCCTCAGGAGGATTGTCAGGTTAGCACAACGTGGTGGAGAGAGCCCAGGCCAGGGAGGATATTCCAGCTCCTCAAAAAAGGGGAGAATTCTTGGTGGGGATAGTCATTACCTAAGGAATGCAATGACAGAACAGCACAGTGTTCCAGGCTAGTACTGGACATTTTGCAGGATCATAAAAATCTTGGCTTCCATTCACGAGGGCCTTTGAGCAGCTGAATGATCCAGCTACTTTCAAATGCTTTGCAGAACAAGTGCTTTCTTAGTGTTACATTAGGGTTTGGACATCTAGCAAGCAAAACTAGGTGAAGTTCATTAAAATGAAAAAGAAAGTATTATATTTCTTTTTATTTGGGTAGAGAGCTGTGTTCCTCCGTAAATGAGAGAGTGATCAGGGACTTTAAAACTGTGCAAATACTTTCTGGCTTCATAGAAAGTCATTATTGTAATTCATAGTTTTAACAGGGGTGACTCAGGAAAGATCTGGAGATTGCTGGATTATAAAAATCAGTTGTTTGGAGTTTGTTTTTGTGGGTTTTTTTTGGTTGTTGTTTTTTGTTTTGGTTTTTTGTTTTGTTTTGTAATTGAGTGGAAGACAGTTCTTGTTTTCATTCACATTGAAAAAGATTCATGTGATTGTTCCAGTTACATTACCTTGCATCTTTTAAAGGTTGAGATGGGTCATTCATCTTGCTCACAGCAAATCTCTTGTACAGTAGTAGAATCACTTAGAAAAGCTGATCTTGATTTTAAATGCTCATTGCTCTAATGTGGCCATTAGCTGGTCCTGCAAACACTTGAGTTATAGCACAACTGAGGCTTTTTTTGGGCAATTACTCCACATTTTTTAGGCAGGCCTTGATAACAGTTTGGCTGGACCAGCCTGCCAGTCAATTATGGAAAACTCCTCCATTTACCATGAAGTGTAGAGAAATAAATGTGTGGTGGGGCTTTTATTCATATTAGGGTGTTGGACAAGCAGGATGGATTTCATGATGACAAACCAGAAGACGAGAGTTCGGGTCTGCACGTGCAATGTTCCTCCCTGATTTGACTTTTGAGGGCTCGTTCTGAAACTCTCGGATTTGTTGATGTCAGTTCGTCCAAAGTGGGGGAAGGGTCAGCAAGGTATGAACTGGAGGTATTTACATTTGAACACTAAGCAATTTCTGAAGAATGAGGTAGGAACTAGTTATTGCAAGAGCTGTTATTTAGCTTAATTGATCCCAGCTGGGCCTGGAGGAGGTTGCAGCCAAAAGCCTGGGGCTGCTTGCCAGGAGCCTGTCACATTTGATAGCTCACACTGCTCTGAACTTGGCTGAGAGGGGTCAGGCACACAGCACAAACCGAGCTCTCCTCCGCCGTATCCAGGCCCGCGCAAAAATGCGGAGATGCTGCCAGCTGACTCGCAAGCCTCTCTCCCTCCAGCCTCGTTTGAAGAGGCCCCGGGGTTCTTGGAAGTGAGGGAGCCCAGCGCTGGGAAGGCACGGGAAGATGTTCCGCACATGGGAAGATCCTGCGGGCATCTGCTCCCATCGGAGCCTCCCGGGCGCCTCTGAGCTGGCAGCTGCAGGCAGCCCGTGTTCCCGGGAAGGTGCGCAGTGTGTGCAGCACTGCTCATCCATCGCTGCTTTCAAATGGCCCTGTGCCACAAATACCACCTTCTTTTTAGCGCACCTCCCCCCCGGCTTTTTGTAGCTTTGGTCAAGATTAGGAGAGTCTGTGCGGCGTAATTTAGCGCAAACCATCACAGCAAATATGCCCTGTTCATCACAGGAGCAGGCACCTTAAATCTGATGGATTTCACGGTGCTTTCCTTCCTTGATAACTACCTGAATGACAGCATAAACCAACAATTTTAAAGGAATAGTAAACATGTAGTTAAAGACAATGAATTTGCTACTGAATTGCATCTTTCCTTGTAAACTCACATGGGGAGTATAACTATTTATGTTGTTTGAAAGAGCAAAGGAGGCACCTCTTTTCCCCAGAGATCCCTTGGGTTTTCTTTGTCCATTTTCTCTTCTTTTCTCTTTTCTGTCCATAATGGGAGAACTCTCTCAGCCTCTCCAGAAGAGCATTTCCACCTTGCCTAAATAATTAAATATTCCTTGGACCAGAGAACCTCTACAAAGGGCTTATTTTTTTCCCCTTTTTCTTTATTCTTTGTTTCCCTGGTACCCAGTGAATACTTAATTACAAGCTGGAAAAGTCCAACTGGAGAGATGAAATCAGGGAAGATCCTCTAGGTCAGGGGAATTGGCTTTCAAACAGCAGTGTCCCACTGGAGTGAAACAAAATTATCCTTCCACAGCTGAAGATCTGGCTCATTTAATCCAAAGCCCTTCTCCTTTTCATAATAAAGATATTCAGAGAACACAAATCAAACTGTCTGAACCTAATTACTAAACTTCAAAATGAATGTTGCACAGGTTCATTATTATTGAACTTAGCAAGTAATATATAGAAATAAAGTATAAAGGGAGAGGTTTACCTGTCCTGGGGGACAAGGAATGGGGTATGGACATTCAGAAAAGAACGCCAGGGATGTGATCATCCAGACCTCTGTCTCGTTGCAATCAAAGCTTGCTACTAGTGCAATTTAGTGCTTGCTAAGTTCAAAGATAAGCTGTAAATCTTCTTCCTGCTCGTGTGAACATAAATATGCAGCATCTTAGTCATTTTTAGATATATTTTCATCAGAGAGGCAGCGGCAGGGAATGCATTGTCTTCTCCTGTATTTCTATTTAACAGCATCTACCTAGGTACAGGGAATGTATTTCAGATGTGATCTGCACAGAGACAAAAATCAAGAACAGATTACTCGGCCACTTTATTGTGTAAGCAGAGAGAAACACCGTGAAGGAAACACTGAGGGCAAAGTTCAACACTGGGTATGCAAATAGAGTTCTTTTGGCAGTCAGGTACTAGAAATGGATATTTAGATGCCAGATGTGTGTGTTTATACTTGAACTGAGTTCCACCACTTTAGAGTGCAGCACCTCTTTTCATTTGGTCAGGTGTGAAAATTGTTTACAACAAAGAGAGGCAAAGCTGTCCTAAGTCTTTGATTCTGATGGCGTGAGGTGGATGGCTGGGCAGAATCAGGCAGAGATGCCTCATGGATTATTTTGTGTTGTCATACATTGCAAAGGTTGAAATTCTGCCTAATTTAGCCCAGTTCAAGCTTTTAATAAGCTGGGTACCTGAGTATTTGCCCATTTCTGGACTGAGAGCATGCAAGTCAGTGTGGGTCCAGCTGAGGCACATGAGCAGAAGTCTGTGAGGTTGCAGGACATTTTTCCTGGTGTTCATTTTAGGAATTCAGCTGCCTGATATCTGCTGCCATTAGCAGCACTCACAGTTGCTTCAGGCTACACCAGTCCCATCTTCTCTGAGGCACCAGGTGAAAAATCCAGTGTACTGTAGGTACTTGACCCCAATCGTGTTTAACTTGAGCAGTTCTCTTGTGGCATTCCTGCTTTGGCTCATAGTCTTGGTTGTAGCAGGACTGCAAGTGGTTTTCATGCTTCGCTCTTGCTTCAGTGGTCACTGTTCACCACCAGCAGGGTGTAAATAGAGCAGCCCATCATGCCTGGGATGCCTTCTGCAATATCGGTTTATATTTCATTAAAAGAATGATGTGGTCTATCCAAGTGACCTTGTGGATTATAGTCTGACCCTCTGTTTTACATAGCATCAGTGTTGTCAATTATAGATTATTTCCCCCTCATTTTCCCCTTCCCTGAGCTCCAGGGCAATATTTTAAAGTACTGTAGAGGGATTGTTGAGGTTTAGGAATGGTGTTCTCCAGTTTAGTGTTTCCACTGAAACACCCCACACCCTTTCCTGGCTAAAAGGGGCAGACAGGGTTTTCTTTACTGCTTCTATTCACTTCATAGTTTTTATTTTCCCTTTCTCCTTTCTTTACAAGTTTTGTTTGGCCTATTTTTTCCTCTTCTGTTACTCAGTGTTTAACTTTTCCACTGGCCCTTGAAAGATACTGAATTTCAATAATGTTAATCATGGGTTTAAAGTGCACCTTAATTGTAGGTATCTCTACTTAATTCCTTTTTAGTTTTTACTTCTTAAATTTTTTTTATTGATAAATAGTGGACAACTTTCATTTCAAATCTTGGGTTACATACTTTTTGGTATATTCTAATGCTTTTATTTCAAGCTCTTTATTTTAAAGCTAATTGCACATTTCATCTGAAGTCTAGATACCTCCTTAGCAATCAGGAGCATTTTGCAAACCATTTTTTTTCCTGTTTTTGACCAGGAAGGGAAAACTGACCTTTATTTGTAGCAGCACTAGGTTGTAGTACAGTAAAACTAAAAGCAAAGCCCTGCCAATTCTTCCAGCTGGAATTTCCCCCTTCAGCTGTATTCATCCTACTTTCTGTTCCTTTGGATAATTAGTGATGTTCCCGAGTGCTTCTTTTATCAGCAGGGATAATCTCTGTACGTCAGCCTTGCAGCTTTCCATGCGCTCCAGGACATGTTTGCCTCAAATATAAACAAATCTTGCAGCACACTTTGTCCACCCCAAATGGCAGCACTTTTTGGGAGGGTGCAGCCCCACTGCAGCCCAGCACTGCCAGGACCAGACTTTCCTCAATGTTTTTAACCCCCTCTCTTGAAGGTTTAGTTATTGTTCAGTATTTGTGTTGTCACTTCAAAGTCCTCATACTGCACGGACATATCTCAAATTTTTGCATAATTTGTCTTATCCAAAAAAGGAAAAATAGATTTATGCTGCTCAAGAGCAGCCTGTGGGAGATAGTTCAGCTGCTGGCAACTCAGCAGCTCATGAGAAGTTCTGCAATTCTGATGAAGCATTAGTGAGAAAAGTATATAGAGACTCATCAGGATAAAAAAGGGCAAAGTCTTTTATTAGTTTCGGTATTGCATCAATGTCATGCGTGATGAGAGTTTAGTAATGTCCATAATTATTTAATAAAATTATAAAACTCAAGGATAACTGAATCATGTGTGACTCAGTTTTGTCTTTACTCACACTTGGATTGGGAATTTAATAATAAAGATATAAAACCTATTTGCTTCATACCACAAAATTTTGGTGCAAATATTTGTTACTATTTTCACATCATCTTAAAGAAAAATTTACAGTGTAATGTCGTCCTGCAATGTAACAAATTCCTAGACATTGCCAAGAGTCCTCAAGCTTCCACCTACTCGACTTTCTCTGATGAGACTTTTATCTAACTTTTAGCTCTAGTTCCTAATGTTTCTTTTGTCTAGAAAACAAATCCAACCTCACAAACAAAAATCCCACAAACAAAACACCTCCAGTTAGTTCCTATAGAGTAAAAACCAAACAAATAAATAAGAAAACTGAAAAACCCCTCAACATGTGGTGGTATTTGGTCAGGGACACTCGTAGTGAAAGAGCACAGTGATGACAAGGAGGGGGAATGCTGGAATTAAAAAGACTCGCAGGCAGGAACAAAGGTAGAAGCCTTTGCTTTGAACCTGGGAGCCTCCCCAGCGTGTCCCAGGTGTGGGCCACATGAGCTGGGGAAGGAATGTGGCTCTGAGGGGTGATGACAGCTCCCAGTCTGTGCTGCCTCAGTCCCAACATGCACCAGTCCAGCTGTTGTGCATTTCCAAAGGATTTGCCTTTTTCTTGCTTTCTCTTCCCTTTGGTAAATTATTTAAACGATTTAAGTAAAAATGGAAACCATTATTCTGAACAGAAGCACAGGAACTCTCTAAAAGAAGATGTCTTCTGTGAAGACAGGCTGAGAGAGTTGGGATTGTTCACCCTAGGGAAGAGAAGGCTCAGTGGAATTCTTACAGGATTTTCCAATACCTGAAAGGAACCTACAAGAGAGCTGAGAGGGAATTTTTAGGATAGGACAAGGGGTAAACTCAGTCTCACCTATCAGGCCCTAACCACTAGAGCCAGACTGAAAAGATAAATGTTGAGACCTATGTAAAAGGTTATGTGCTCCGTCCATTTTAATCAGTCAAGAAATGTGGCTGGTTTTATTAAAAGAGAATAGTATACAACATAATTCGATTCTGATACCGTGCTCAATTTGCAAGCTATCAGCCAGTCATCAGTGGGCCTGGATCCTGGCTCAGAATGTTACTGTGTTTAAGAGAAAACGCTACGTGGTATAAAAACCATAAAATCATTTAGGTTGAAAAGACCTTTAAGGCCATCGAGTCCAACTGTAAACTCCATAAAACAATTCCATTAATGATTTGTTCAACTTACTGTGAACACTATTAAATAATAGAAGCAGGACTGTAGGATACAGTGAGAAAGATGAAGAAATAGGAAAGAGAACAAAGCTTGCTTGGATTTTGTTGTGAATTTTATTGCAGAGAGTCCAGTTATTGCACAGAAATCGAGAGCTATGACCTCAAATGGTTGACAAAACCATCTTTCAGAATTGCTGATAGGTGTTAAAGTTTCTGCAGTTTTAGAAGGAAACAAACAAACCAAGCAACCCTCCGAACTCTAGGGCTCAGTCAGACACCTGCAGAGGCCCAGGGGAGGGCTGGCTGTGCAGCTGGCTGAGGGAGGATTATCTGTGACCTCCCTGCTCCCTCTCATATCCACTATGCAGGCCACTAGGGGCGTTTGTGTTGTCCCCAGAGCTGGACTATAAATCTGGTGTAGAAAACAGGAGGTCCTGAACTCACTTTGGCAAGTTTTTAATTTCTTTATGATTTTCAAAAATCCCTGCAGCCAAGCAGAGAGGGACAAAGTTGAGGTCTGTGCAATTGCCAGTATTGAGCCCTTGCCTTATATACCAGGACTGAAGGGAATCATCTGCTCCTCAGATGTTTTTATTTATTATTTTTGTGCAACAAGAGCCAGTCTGCAGTAATAACAAAGATTTATTATAAATGTAATAAACTGCTTTTAAAACTCCGAGTGTCTGTGGAGTGGCTTTGGTTCAATGAACCAGTGGAGGTTTCTGGACTTTGAGCATCCCTGGTGAAGGCAGAAGCTTCGGAATTCAGGATTACACTAAAGCAAAAGGAAAACCAAGAAATAAACACACGCAGGAGAAGATCTCAGGCAGGGTGGTCCTCAGTCTTGTTGGTCTCAGTGTTTCTGTTTTGCTGAGGAGAGCAAGGGAGGCAATGTGAGACACTGCCCCAGATGTGGGGCCTTCACATGGCCACCAGCCAGGAGAAAGCAGAGAGGAGGAACAGTTTCTAGGGTGAGATAGGAGAGGGGGAAGGAGGGGGAAAGAGCAGCACTCAGCTGAGCCAGGCAGCAGTGCAGGTCTTTGTCTTGCTGCTTTTATTGTGGCTTTGAAATGCACAGTATTGCTGCTCTTTTGAGGAAAGCTGTGGAGATCACCCCATTTCTCAATTCTTAGGGTAGAGCCTGAGCCTTCAGTTCCTCTTGACCCACAACTCCCAGAAAATCAGGTCCATAACTGAGATCTCTCCTCTGCCGTTCCCTACTCTGTCTCTACCATGACCATGGTTGTGGCAAAAAGCCATAAGAACTGGGGACGTGTCCCACAGTCCTCTCATTTGCAACTGTTGTGAGTAATCTGACTGGATCTGTAGTTTTTTTCAGGTAACAAAAGCAAAGCAGCTGGTAAAAAGACAAGGTAATTTGACCCTAAAATTCATAATGTGAGCTCTGTCTCAAAATATTTAGGATGGAGTTTTCATAAACTAATTTCCTACTTGTTGAGAAGTGGAGATCAAACAAAGCACTTCTTGACTTTTGGTTAAAAAAAACACAAACAACTTCAACATCAAACTGAAACCTCAGACTCTACTGAGGTGAAAATTTTTATCTATCTTCTCTTCTCCATCCTTTCTCTCCATAACCTGGAATTATTCAGAGTTCCCATTCTGTACTGGATACCTTTTTTCATGTGCTTAAAAAGAAATCGGAGTCTTTTTGCTTAGGAAAGGCAGAATTAAGTGCCCTTCTAAAAGTATCATTGTAGATTTTCCTAAAGCATCTACCTCCTCCATTAGGATGATTAAATTCATTTTAATGTAGTGCCAGCCGGGTGGGATTGCTGCCTCCCATCAGAGAACCACTGTAACCAGATAGCCTCCTTTATTTATATTATTCTCATACAGAAGGCTGGTTTCTGTCACTGGACCTGATAAATCCTTGGGGGTATGGCAGCTCTTTCATCTTTTCCCTGAGCTGGTTTTAGAATGGCATTCAGTGTGGCTGTGGATGTGGTAGGATTTGTTGCACAAGTGATAAGGTTATCAACTTTTGAGTCCTTCTCCATGCAGTAGTTTAATTTCCTCTTGTTAAGTCAAGTTGCCTTTAGGGTTTTTTCTGCTCTCTTTTCCCCCTTCTGTGATAGTGGCCAAAACAAGGAGTTCTTAATATCCTTACAGGTCTGAACAGGACCTTAAAAACTGGTACCAAAAAATCGTGACACCATGTCCTGTGAGATTAATCCCATCTTCTTGACAGTACTGGGCCTTTCAGAAAATCACATTTCCCAGATGATTCCACTCCCATCACTTCCTTCACTTGTCAGACAGGACTGGATTTAAATACACCTCAGCCCTAGAACGATACATGCATTTTCTATAGTTTTGCCATCCTTATTTGTTAAGGAACAGACTTTCTTATCTCATCATGAATTTTCAACCTTTATCTGTAGTGGGTTTATAACTAATTTGCTCTTTTCCTGTTATGATCATATTTTTCCATTGAAATCGATTCTAATTGGATTGAATCTTAGCAAGAAAGGCCAAATTATTTATATGTTGCCAGAGCAAATGTGCTCTAGTCAGTAAATCTTGTGGTTGCACACAGATGACATTACTGAAATAGATAATCCTCTACAGATGCATTAATTTCATAATCTAAAAATGCTCTCTAAAATATTTTACAGGAACAAGTAAAGGCCAGCTAGATGACACAGCTGACAAGGGCAGTGGTAAATAAATAATTGCTAACGCAAGTCTGCAATTTAAAAAAATGTTTAAAACCAGCATCTCCCACTCGGTGAAAATTTGTAACACTACTTTTCCCCCAGAATTCCTCTGTAAACACCATATTTATAAACTCTGTTATTTTACAGAAATAGGTGATCAAAGCTCAGAAGAACCTGCAGCAAATCCTGTTGTTTGCTTGACACTTGGAGCAGTTGGCACCCAGCCTGGTGTCCCGAGGTTGTGCTGCCAAGGGAAAATACACGACATGCATCCTTGTAAAACTTGTGCTGCTTTCTTTGGCACTCCCCTCTCGGGGCCCATGTCCATGTGGTAGTTCTGCTTTGTTTTTTCTCATTACTGGCAGCTGTCCAGGGGAAAGCTCTTGGAACAGCTCTAACAGGTGTCCCAAGGCCAAAGTTTCTGTGCAGCACAGGTGTAAAATGAGATGTTTGCTGCACCTGACCCACTATTGATCAAATGGAACAAGCACTGGACAAGAGAATACAAGCCTGTTTTCCTAAATAGCTGCATTGTCCAAGGCGCTGCGCTGAAAGAGGTGTGAAAGATTGCTCACTTTCCTTTAACAACTCTATTCTCTGTCTTTTCCAAAGGCTTTCAACAAATGGGTTGGAATCTCTTATCTGTCATGGGCATTTCCAACATGCTGGAAGTGTTTCAGTACTCTGGAGAACATGTGTGCTTTTCCTGAAATGCATCCTTTTGTTGGCTCTTCAGATATTCCTGGGATCATGGACATGGGCAGCTTTAACTGAGGTTCCTGAAAACTACTTATAAACCTTTTTCCCTTGGAAAATGTTACATTAACAGCACTTGTTATGCAATGTTTGGAAACAATTGAAATGTTTATAACAGATGTAAAGAAATAGAAAATATATTCTGCACTTCTACTGCAGTCAGTAACACCTGTGTGAAGCTGAGGTTATTTTTTGTACTTTGCTATGAGCAAGGTCTTGTACAATCAGGTTTTATTTTCGCTTTATTTCTTTTAAGTTACTCATAAAGTCCCACATGTAAATTTTAGTACCTGCAGTTAAGTCCAGTCTGTTGGGTCTTAGTGCATCCAAGGGGTGTTCCAGGCCATGTGTGAGCAGTATTTTCACAACTGGGTGTTTTTTATGGATGGAGTGACCTCGATATGACTCTTTGAGCCCTAAATTTTTATTGTCTTTGTAGTGGAAACGTTTATCCTGCTCCCTGCAGCAAGTGCTGGTGTGGTACCTGCTCTTGGTGTGAGTCTGGAGTCCCTCTCCCCCTCAGAGTAAGATGCAGGGGACTGGGGTTGTTTTGTCCCTTTGTAAAGAATCACTGATGATTTGGGGCAAAAGGTATGGAGAATGTTGCAGAAAAAATCAGTACAAAAATAGGGTATGGAGTCTCTGAGTGATGGGAAAGGACTGCCTTTCCCATGCTTATATATATTTGTGCATATAGTCATGTTCACAGCTGTGTGCTTTAGAGCTGTTGTGACTGAGCCTGAAAATGGAGATGTGCCATAAACTGGACTAAATTTCAGCAAGAAACAGTAATTTCACTGAAAATATTGCGATGAGTCCTGCCCTGTTATGTCAGCCCCCATCTCAAGCTGCAGGTGCTCTGCACTTGGCAGTTTCTGTGGGGTCTGGAGGATTTTTGTGTGGAAGCTCTCTGCCATGTGGCTGACCAGGGACCTGGGCTTTTGTCTAGCAGGATGATGCCCCGTCCCTGACTGAGTGTGGTTTACTGCTAACACAGTCCCTGCTGCTGTGGCAGCTGCTATTAAATTCATCCAACTCTTATTAATACTAAACCAAAATATCCACATAGAAATCACTGTGGAGGTTCTCTCCACAAAGCACCAGTGATGGCACGAGAGGAGCAGGCCCAGGAACTGGTGCCCAGGAATTCCCCTGCACAGGAGGCAGAGCCTCTTCCCTGGGCACTGCCTGAGCTCTGCACAGATGGTCCAGAGAGGGTGTGCAGCTCTTAAATTAGTGCTAATGTAGCCAAAAACAATGAGAGAAGCCTCAAAACAAAGAAGGAGAGACCCAGAAGAGCAAAAAATACTGGCCTGTAGACAGAATTTCGAGTGTTCTGGCAAAGATGAACACAAAAATGACTCTACAGGGAATGAAAAAAATCAGGGAACATTTGGAAGAGAAAGCACAATAAATGGGGAAAATTGGCAACAAAGAGCAATCTTAAATTAACTGCAACCTTGTGTTAAGTCTTCTGCTTTGTTGATTCTCACTTCAGATTTATGTGACACCTGATATGTTTCATAGCTTCTCAGTAAAGCATATTATTGCATTAAAATAATGTAAAGTGGAAAAAAATTATTAAGACAAAACTAGTTATCTAGGCATCTGCACTGTGTTTATGTGTATTTCTTTTCATGGTGTAATGACTTAACTACTGCAAACTCTTAAGCAGAAAACCCTGTGCTCTGCTTTATAATGTGCAAAACCCCCAAGCGACTAAAAAATATATGAATAGATGTAAGAAGTAATCAAGTAGCTAATAAGGAGTAATGTTTTTTGAAGATTTGTGTATTTCAAATAACAGAAGTAGGAAAGGCAGAAAGTGCTGGCCTCAAGGTCTATGGCTTTCTTTTCACTTTTGAACAAAAATTGAGTGAGCAGGAGGAAGTACTGTTCCCATTTGGGGTTTCACCCTTTTTTTTTTTTTGTCTCATGAAAGGAAAGATAGTGAACACTTGCCTCAGAAGTGGCTTTAGTAAACTCTTCCCTTGTCCTCTTTTCCTCAGGTTGTAGGAAATCAGAATTTTATCTGATCTCTGTTTAAGACCCTTAACACCATTCATACTTAGATGAAATCAGGTCGGGGGGAAGATTCCTCCATACCTGAACACACACTGACCTCAAGTGCAGTCATTTCTTACAGATTAGGGTGAACTTTTGTCCCAGGTCACTTCTGCTCATGGAAGCTTGGGAAGGCTGATGTACCTCACTGTCATCTCCTTTATTGTGCCAGACTTTCTGCCTTTCTTTTAACATTTGACCTCCTTGTCACAACACCAATTCCTTTCTGGGTGTAGCAATCTGAGTTTTGTGCTTGTTTATCTTCACGGTGCACCAGCCCTTTAACAGGTAGTGGGGAAAAGCTGAAAATTCTTCACTGGACTGCGTCCTTTACCATGGGCATTGTTTTGAGCAGGCTTTGGAAATCTGTTTTATCAGAGTTATTTAATGATCATGTCAGCAGTGAAAGTTCTGTGATCATCTGCTAGATTCTAAATCCTGCAGAATTTCTGTTTAATTCCAGGCCATCTGTGATTCTTCTGTTGCTGTCAAACATTTGTTTCAGTTGTGCTACTAAAAACCCAGCAGTACCTTCAAGCCTCTAATTGTTGTTATTGATCTCTCAGCACATAGAAGAGTCCTCCAAGCCCGTATCTGACTTCTCTTTGGTGTATTGAAATTATGTGGGGGGTAAAATGGCCTTTTTCCCCTTTTCTCTAATGAAACAAACCTACTGGCAAGCACACTGAATTAATACTTTCACATAAGACATGTTTTCTGTGAAGACCTGACATGTTTGTTTCATATGAAGAGAATCGCACTTTCTCATTTTGTTCACTCAAATGCAGGAAATGTCTGATCATCCCTCCTAAGCTTTCCTCCCACACCACTCCCTTTGAAAAGCTTGTGCTTTTGCAGTTGGAAGGAAAGCATTGATAACTGATTAAATTCTTGCTCTTCAAATGCTGCATACACACAAATACAGCATTTACACATAGAAATAATTATTTGGGTTAGACAGCCTTGCCTGTAATTTATGCTAAAATACCTGAATACTATGAGATTTTGTGAGTTTACTTTGGGGGTTTGGAAGTATTTTAATCTCTGTTATAGTAGACCCACATATTCTGAGTTGTGGTGAGTTTTCCAGCCTTGATGATGCTATGAAACTATAGATCCCAGGAGAAAATCCTGCAGGAATTCCACTGGTAATTCGCCTTCAACCAGGGTGAAAGAAATATTCCCAGCTTTTCCCAAATGCCGAGACCCATGTATATCTCTGTTAGAACTTAGTGGATTTTCCAAGACCTAAATGTTCCTATAACTCCCAGCAGAACTTGCTTGTGACTCCCTGAGCACCTAGAGTTTGTAACCTGGCTTTTCTTGTAGAAGTCACTTCTTGCTCTATTACTCTTCTTACTTAGAAGATTTTCAGTCCTGTAGACTGCGAGCTGCAGTCATCTCGGATTCTGTGATAAAGGCTAACACAGCAGGGATTATGTCTCAAGTGCTCCCTATGCAATGGAATGTCTTCCGCCATCAGCAAAATCGAATTTCAGGTTGCTGAGTTAAAATGGTGTCAGGAATTCGCTGCTTCTTTTGGAAAGTTCAGGGGTGGCAGCTGAAGTACCTAACACCCACATTACAGCTTACACTGGAATAATGAAAGCCCTCAGAAACAAATTACCAAGCTCACTGATTATTGCACTGACTTTGGCATCCTGTGGCCCACATTTTTTTTTTTTCCAGCATTTCATCTGCTGGGCAGCTGAAGAGTGTGCACCACCAGGACGTTCCTCCACACAACTTACAAATGTTTATGTAGATAGCCTGAAATGTTATGCAAATAAAAATTAACTCCACAGCCTTATCATGATTTATAAAACCGACAGTGGGATTTGGAAGCCTGTTTTGCAGCTTTGTGTGGCTGCACAGTTTGCAGTGGAACACGAAATGGAGCCTGGTTTGTGTGAGGAGAGAGGCACCAGTAAAGTGAGATGGAACCAAGCTCTTCAGTCACAAACCTTGTTTCCTGCAGCACCCCATCTCTTTTCTTGGTAGTCTCCTGCTCCTGTCCAAAACAGGAACATGGCAGAGGAGGGGCAGGTTTCCCTCCAAGCATCCTCAATTTCCTACCCCAGTCTAAACGGGAAAAGCAAAGCCAACCCTTAGGAGCATTATCCTGCTACTCAGCTCTATGTAGTGTGAGGCACATGTTAAACCTGTTACTGTCCTATATCCCCCAGGATCAGGTAAATTTAAACACTTCATCCCACTGGCGAAAAAGCTAGGCTGGCATTCACAGGAATATTCAAAGGAACATCCACAGGAACCTGTGAGCATTCCTTCAGAACGTCTGGACTACAAATTCTGTCACAAATCATTCTGGTGTGACCTCACTGTGACCTCATGCACAGCCAGGATTTAGCCAGCACGTGTCTTGTTGGATTTCCCTCTGGAGAGCTCACACTGTGACTTGATGCTCTGACCATTTGAATGCTGATTTTTTTTTCTCCCGCCCTTCGCAAATTGCATGCAGTAGTTTTTGAATTTTGCAGTGGTTGTGAGAAAATAAATGTAATCAAAGGGCCAGATCTGTCAGGAACTGGCAGAGCTCCCTGGACTTGCTAAGGTTGTACTGCCCCAGCATTCATAGAGGTCAGATGGTTACAGACTCGTGAGAGCAACATGACATTTAGGGCTTTGGCCACATTCCAAATCGGTGTGGCCAGTCTTGCTTTTCTTCAGAATTCGGGGCTTATTAACTTATATCTACTTCCCCTGTGTAAATATGCACAATAATCTTTCTAACGTGGCCTGTATAGCAAACCAGGCTTGCCAAAATGTGCCTGTGCTTTCTCTTACAGCACCGTGACGTCCTCCCTCCGTGATTTTGCACATCTGCAGCTTTTGTGGTGTGCTGTGGTTGTGGTGCAAACCTCACAAGCAGGTGACAAGAGTGGTAGCTCCAGCTCAAATTCTCAGCCACGGTTCTGAGGCTGCGGATGAGGATTTTTCTCCAGACAGAAACAGGGAGGAGTTAGGATGTTGTGACTTATTCTGTAGGGTAGCAGTACCTCTCTTATGGACCTCACTTTTGTGAAGATGAGAACAAAATAATTTTAGATTAAATTAGGCTTGTTAGAACTGTCAGAGTGCCCCGCTCTTCCACAATTTCATTCCTCTTCCTGAGGAAAGAAGCCTTTGGATCCAGCAGCTGACAGGAAACAAGAACTAATGATGATTATTTGTATAATCTAGAAGTACTTTCTCTTCCTTTCATTTGGGAACACTTGCACTCTCTCCCTGTGTCCCTGAGGTCAGCTGAACAGCAGCCAAACTGCATCGCTCAGTTATTTCATTAGTCTTTTAGGAAGGGCAGGACAAGCAAGTGAGCAAGGCTGAAGTAAGAAGGGCAGAAAGGCTTCGTTTCAGAGTGGGAAAAGGATTTCTCTGTGTGCTGAGATTGAGTTGGAAAACCTGGATTTTTAAGAAACACAAGAAAAAGTATTTAATAATACTGACTGTAGGATGAGCAGGAGCAAAAGAAGAAAAAAATGATGAGTAGAATTCTTTAAGTTTATTAATACCTTTGGAGGAAGATTTGGTGTAAAATGGCATCTGAATTCTTGCAAGCCTGAGAAACTGTAACAGAGCTTCTGAGCCCTAAATTACATCAAATGCTGAAGAAAAAGTGTAAGTGGGAAATCAAATTTTGTATCAGTTCATTGGTCATTCTTTTCATAGACTCACAGTGTCACAGGATGGTTTGGGTTGGAAGGGACCTTAAAGCTCATCTCCATTCAGTCCATGCCATGGGCAGGGACACCTTCCACTGCCCCAGGGTGCTCCAAGCCCTGTCCAGCCTGGCCTTGGGCACTGCCAGGGATCCAGGGGCAGCCACAGCTGCTCTGGGCACCCTGTGCCAGGGCCTGCCCACCCTCCCAGCCAAGAATTTCTTCACAATATCTAATCTAGACCTGCCCTCTTTCAGTTTAAAACCATTCCCCCTTGTCCTCTCACTCCAGACCCTTGTGAACAGTCCCTCTCCATCTCTTCTGTAGACTCCCTTCAGGTACTGGAAGGCTGCTGGAGGTCACCCTGAAGCCTTCTCCAGGCTGAATAATCCCAATTTTCTCAGCCTTTCCACTCATCTGTATATTGTAGTTTGGCAAGAAAGGCAGGAAGAAACATCTCAGCAGAGATTTTCCATAGGAATTCGTGTTTGATGTCATTGGGAACACTTTTATTTCCATTTCTGATGTAACAGGAGATTTTCAGCACCTACAGCATTCTCCATTTGGAGTTTAAGGAAAGCTGATTTCTGTGATCTTTATTCTGGAAAGACACACAAAGTTTAAGTAAAAGGTAAGTTTAAGTAATAGAATGCATTAGTAAGGGAGCAAAGTGTTTGCACTATTTGCATTATAAATCAGTGTTCTTGTTACTTCACTGTCCAAAGAAAATTGTGAGTAGCTGTGCCTGAGGGCATCGTGTGGGAAGTGCAAAGCAGTTTTTGCTGGTCTACAGTTCATTAAAATAAAAAAGAGGCAACTTGCCATTAGTGGGTTCATCCAATGGTGTAACTGTGTGCTGGTCCCCAGCTTCCAGGTAGGTTTTACAATAAAGTGTGTTTGTTTCTGGGGGTTTTCCATTTGAATTTTGAAGAACTCTTTATCTGTACTCTTTCTTAGCGACATGCTTTGTGCACACCTATTATTCAAGTCTTCTGTGCTTCCAGGAGGCTTTCCCAGTGTTCCTTTTGCCAGAGTGTTTCACTACAGATGTGTTTTGGCATGGAGATGACATCCACACTTTTCCTTTGCAGTCTGGCAGGGCTGTGAGTGGCAGCCATGACCTCACTGTGCAGAAAACATAATTATGGTGTAGTTCTCTGAGATCTCTGTATTTTGTGCAGTGGTGCCTTCATGCAGACAGCAGGATTTCAGGGAGGATTGTTTTTATCCCCTGTCCATTCCTCCCCTGTTTAGTAGGATACCTGTTACCAGTCCTGCCTGCCAGGTACCTCTGCCCAGAGGAAAAGCAAATGTCCCCTGTGCCTGGCCATGGCTGAGGGAACAGCGTGCAGAGGGAAATTTTCAGCTGCTTGTTTATCAGAGGCTTGGAACTGAGCTGGAAATCAGAGTAAGTCCGATTTGCCTGTTAGCATCCAGCTCTGTTTAATATCACAGACAGCTGTGATGCTTGCACAAGGCAGAGCCTTAGCTGATCAGCTGTCTCAGTTTACTGTGCAGGAAAAGGCCAGAGAAAGCTTCCATTTTAATGGAAAAGTGGTTCTGCAATACATAAACAAAGTTTATTCAGAAATCCTGAATGACAACCATGCTGTCAGTCTTCTCTTTGTTTTGGTTTCAGGGTTTCTGGTGTCCTTTCCAGTGGAGGGGTTGTTAATGTCTGGTGCTGTGGGCCAAGAAGAGAAGGAACGAGCCTGAAAAACCCCACATCCTCTTGTAGGACCAGATCCTTTCTTTGGACGTGGTTCCTACTGAGTGCACCAGATATTGCCCAAGTGGAGCTAAGCACAGAGCTTGACCTGCTGATTTTGCAAGCCCCAGTTTAAGTTTCATGTGTGCTTTTGTCCAGATAAGCAAACAACTGTTTCTCCTGTGAGATAAACGCCTCCTCTGAGATGTCTCCAGGCGATGTTTGGCTGCTCTGTCTTTTCTCCTGCTTCTCCCAAACCCCCTCCCTGTCTGACCACTAGGTGTCAGTAAAAGACTGCGAAGTGATTTTCTGTGGTTAAATGTACACGAGTTCCTCTCAGGCTCTGTGGGTGTTCCTTACTTAAGGTGGCCAAGGCAAATTTGAGAATACAACTCACACACACACACCAGGAGTGTGGAATAATTAACAAAAGCAACTCAGATCAGCACGTTTTTCCTGAATCACGTCACTATGCTGTTTGAATTAATTCATACAATCAGGAAACTAAACAAAATAAAGAAAAATAGTTTATCCTGGGGGTTTTTTTGTTTGGTTTTTTTTTTTTTTTTGAAGCAAAACCACTACTCCCAACATAATCACGAGGTACAAAGCTATTATATTTCACTATATTCATATTTCTTGTGCATTAGCCAATATGTGACTGGAGGTCTCAGTCCTGAAAGGTGCTGTCCTCATGCAAGGTCACCTGTAGGAAAATTCCCTTACAAATGTATGAGAGGAGTATTGAGGGAGTTCCGCACCATAATAAAGAAAAATCAATTTTCAAGGCTCTGCCTCCTCCCACCAATGTGGCAAGATTCTGCTCTGGATTCTTTGGCAGAATGGACTCAAAAGAAGTGAATATCTCACCTGAGACAGGAGCTGAAAAGTCAGTGACAACTGAAAAAGAGTTTATTTGAATGGAATGGGTAATTCTGTGTATGCACATAATTGCTCCTGTATTTACATGTCACATTTATTATATGTTGAATTTTATTCCACTTTTCAGTATGTTGAAGGTGTAACAGCATTGGAAGAAACCTGAAGAGTTTTGGACACTTGTCAGGAAACAAGTGGCCCTGGGAGCTGGGCAGGTGTCACAAATATTTGGGGTTATGTAATAGGCATGTTAATTGTATAGCGCTGCAAAAATGATCTGCTGTCAAAAAAATGAGAGTTTCCTTCACTTGTGTCCTACCTCTTTATGCTGCAGACTTCTTTGACCACTAAAATAAGTTAAGCAGTCAAATTACTGTGGTTTGCTGCTCCATCATGCTGTCACGTTCAGGAGGGTACTGCTGCCTTTGCTCAAACTCTACTCAGACTTGAAATCTGAAAAATTAAACCATGTAAATACTTACTTTAAAATAACCTATTTTGGTGGTCATTTCTTAGAAGAAAACAAACAAAAAAAACCCCTGCAGCAGACTCTTGGGCTGTACAAATAAAATACACATTGGACTCCTGTTCAGAGTATAAATAGAACAAAACAAGGTTGGTGCCAGAAGTTTTCTTTGGCATACACAAAACTGAATACTGAATTCCCCTCTAGGTGTTCTTTCTCTTTCCAGAGTGGATGGTAAAAGTCACAGGTATTTGAGACTTGCCATACTACACAGTTGTGGTGTGGAGCAAGGAGCAAGGGTTTATCTAAACTGAATCTGTGTCAAAAACCTCTTAATACTGTGATTTGTAGGTGTACACAACCTGTGTGTCTAAATCAGGGGGAAATAACAGCTGAACGCTGCTCAATTCCCATATTTTCCCTGCCTCAGTGCCACTAGAGGCACTTTTGTGCTGCAGACACTTCACAGCCCCTGCCCCTACGTTGTGCCGGGAGGAAAAGAGCTGCAAAGTTTTCACCGCTGTCAGTAATGTAAGAGCAGGCCTGGAGGTCAAGGACAAAATTTCTAGGCAGCCAAAATCAAGAATTAGCATTATTCTCCCTGTATTGTCAAATCAAAAAAATGCATTTTTGCTTTACTCTAAAGCTGAAGTCCTCAACCTGTACCTTCCTAAGTGTCCTAGTGAACCACACCACTTGTTCTAATCATAAGAATTTCAGTTATATTGAAACAGTGATGGTAGAATTTTTTTTTAAGAATTTTTTATTTCACCTATGGAACAGAAGACTTAACTGTTCTGTTGTCATTTATAGTGCTTGGAACATGAAATACTTTCTGTTTTAACAGGATCTAGTACTGACAGTGTTCTGTGTGTAACATGCTCTTAAATAGTTCAGATCAAAGCCTATAAAACTTAATGTCTTTCAGCATTAATGAGAACAGATAAGCTGGAGCCACTCTGCTTTTACAAACTTGATTTTATTACATAAACAGATCACATCCCAAATTAGATTTGTGCAGTGGCAGAGAACCAGCACATACGTTGAATTTGCAGACCAGAAATCTAAGATTTTTTTAAAAAAATAGGTAGATACTTTAGGAAAATGTTTCTTCATCTATGTAAGCCATGATTAATTTCAAAGTTTCTCAGTAGCAATGTAATAATTTATTATTACATTGCCTCACCATTTTAACTACAGTGATTTCAGAGAGGAGTGAAAGTGCAATAAAGAAAGGCTCAAACATCCCAGAATTGTGTTTTTTGGGAAATTTGAGTAGGAATCTAGCTGGGAGCTTTAGGATGATTATCAGGAGGGTGTTTGCTGGACCTGGTCCTGTTCCTGCTAAGCTGTAATGGAGAATCCTGCTAAATTATATCTCATTTTTTTTCAGGAAGAACTCCCTTTTTCCAGAGTGTTTCCAGAGGAATCACCTCAAGCTGTTTTAGACCTCCAGGCATGAGGACTTTTATTCTACATTTTAGACTGAGGTCAAATGCAGCAAAAAATGAGTCAGCAGCGAGTGATGGCAATCCATCACTGCACTACCCTCACATGAGTTGTGGTGGCTTTCTCACCACACTAGCATTTCCTATCAAAGTCTAATATTTTATAAAAGAGAATCATTAATTTGGGAATGTCCTGTGATCTGTGCTGTACAGGAGATCAGCCTCAGTTACTACTGTTGTCACTTCTGGCCTTACAATTTATGACTGTGTTGCTTCAGCAGTTATTTCAAATGTTCAATATTTGCAATTTTGGTGTTTTCATTCATAAAGCTAAACCTCTTGTGTCGGTGGCACAATTCGTGTTTCCCAAAAGCAAACAGGATAGAAAAAACTACTGCCTTTGGCTGGTTTGAGACTAAACAAAAAAGTATTTTAATTAAATCTAAGGGATTAGTGAATGTAAAAAGGAATGAGAACAAACATACAAGTAATTTAAGAGATCAGTAATACAGCCAGCCAACTTCAAGACAGACAAAAAATGGCTTGAGTTTTAAAAGTGCATGTCAAACAAAACAACAAAATAGCTCCTACAGCTTCCCCCTGTATAATTAAACATGTTAAATGACGCCATCAAATTTGGGGAATGCTAAACTGTGATTCAAATAAAATGACTTCAAATATTTCACTTTGTTTTTTAATAGAAGTAGTGATGATTTAAATGCAGTTTGATATAAATTTAAACATGAGTATACATATAAGTGTATGTACACATGGAAAATCACTTTAGAACAAATAAGATCTATCTCCTAGAAGGCAATCTGATAATTTCCAAGATGAACTCCCTTTGAAGTGTGGCTGTACCCCTGAGAGCTCCCTGCCACTGGTGCTGGCCCAAAGTCACCTCCTGGGAGGGTTTTAGGCAGAAAATGCCCACCAGGCTTGGACTGGAGCTGGTGTGGGCTGGGAAAGGACAGGGAGAAGTGATTTTCTGCCTGCCTGGGTTCTGCCTCTCACCCCAGAGCACTCCACACCTTTCTGGGACGTTTCTGAACGTCTCCCACCCTTGCAGTGAAGGAAGCTTTTGGCAGTGCTGTGGGTCACGCTCCAAAGCTCTCCTCAGGGGCTCAGCATCCTGCCTTAATGGAACAGATTAAGGACGCTGCAGTTCATTCTTCTCCGTTTGCTGATGAGGTGTGGAGTGATAGGGACATAGGGGAGCTGTGTTTTCCACCTTCCCTTGCTTCTTTGCTATCTCTCCATCATTTACTTTCAATTAAAAGATTAGCGCTGCTTTACTTCAACCACTGTGGTATGAACTCCTGCTTCTCTAATTGCAGTTGAGGAGGGAGGAAGGATAAAGAAATAATCATGTAGGCTTGGAGAAGGAAAGAAGAAAGAGCTCTCTCCTAGCAAGCAATCCTTGCCCTGAACTCTGCCGTGGCCACTGAAATCTGCTATTAAATGTAGATACAATAATTTTTATTTGTATCTCAGTATAACCTGCTGGAGTATTTTGCATTTTAAGGGTTTAATTGAAGCTCATTTGTTGCCAATGTATACAATTATTTATTTCAGCTGAAATAACCCTCTTTAAGTGAATATTTGGGCAGTTATGCAGTCTTGTTTCTGAGGGCAAATCCTCTGAATGAGCTGTAGATCACAACAGGCAAGGATTTACAAACAGAAGGGTTATTTCTTGGCTTTTTTTTTCTTTTTCTTTTTTTACCTTTTTAATCCTCTTATTCTTTTCTTTGCAGAATAGTGGGGCTTTTTTACAGTTACAGAATGGCCCTTTCATTATGGATTACATGACTGTGCCTGGAAAAAGGATGTTATGCCTGCAAGTCATCCAGGTCAGTTTATGTGTAATGGTGGGTAATGTCTGTTTAAAGCCTGATTTGGTAAATTTAGCCTTGCCATGCCACCTGAAATTGGGCTCTTGGAACAGTTTCCACAGCCTTATCCCCAACAATGGGGCTGCTGCTCCCCTCTGATGAGGTATTTTGCAGAGGTCTGAAGGGATCCAGGGCTCAGCTGTACTCCTTTGTTCAGTCCTGCAGGTGGAGAGACAAAGGGAAAGGTTTTCACTAAATTTCTCCAAGTGCGGGATAGGAGGCCTGGTCACATGAGGTAAATTTAACATGCCAGTTGTAGTTCTAATTTTCTCAGTGGCAGGCAATTGAAGCATTCCTTTCAGTGTTTGGAATTATCACTTATTGCCTTTGTTACTCAAATGTATCCACCCTCAGGCTGCTCCTGTTGGTTCATGGGAAGCTGAGCCACTGAATTCTTTGTGGGGATACAGGTGGCATTCGGGTACCTGAACACCAGAATGACTTCAGGACATGTTAAATTTATCTAAAAGGTCATTTATGGGAGAAAACCAAGTAAATAATGAAACCACAGAGCAATATCGTCACTCAGGCCTCATCTCAGTGTAACTGAGCGTGTTGCATGGCAGAGGGGTCAGAGTTCTGTGGGAACCACACAGGACCCATCGGGAAATAAATTAATGATGCCCTGTTTTAAAGTGTTTTTTTTTTCTTGGAGTGCACTTATGGGTCAACTCATCAGGTCAGAAAATAATAAAAGGAGAAGGCAAGATGAAAGCCAGAGCTGGTTTACAGAATACCCTAAATTCACATTTTAGCTGACACTTCTCATTTTTGTCCCTCACCTTTGTACATTAACTCCTCTGGGCAGTCATTCATGCTCATTTAAAGGCTGAAGGACAATGTCTGCATGTTTCCTGATTTAACAGCAATCCATATTGTCTTATTCAAAGAGCCCTTTTCAGCAGAGATTAGCAATTGCCTTGCTGCATTTAAAATTAAATTCATTTGGACAGTGTTTGGTTCTACAGCAGTGATATCATGAAACTCTAGACTGTATCCTGAACAGCTCATTGCACGTGTTCTTTCTTCTTTCAAATGCATAAATGCTTGTATTATTTTAAATATCCTCTAGTTCTTGTAGTACTTCTGTGTTGTTGTACACCTGAGAGTCCACTAGACTCTCTCTCATTAAGCCATTAAACCTGAGTCCTCTTTATTCCTATCAAGTGAAATGAGATCTGTCAGCTTCAGCTCACAAACTCCTTATGAAAATCCATTCAGGAAGTGTTCTCAGTA
The DNA here is from genome assembly GCF_021018805.1 of Prinia subflava. Taxonomy (NCBI): domain Eukaryota; kingdom Metazoa; phylum Chordata; class Aves; order Passeriformes; family Cisticolidae; genus Prinia; species Prinia subflava. The sequence continues at coordinate 3,919,142 of NC_086271.1, forward strand.
ATTTCATAAATGAACTAGCCCAAGTCTCCCCCACAAAGATGGAGCTGGGAGAAACCACCAGTGCTAAAATTCTCCACAAAGATATGGAAATTATTAATTGCTGAATGCAACTGATAGAATACCCCGAAGGCAGGTTTGCTTTCTACTTCATTGTGGCTGATGCCCATCAAAATCAGTGTTAGGAGAAAGCAGGTAGGGTTTAAGGTGGAGAACAGCGCTCTTCCCCTAAGAAATCAGCAGTTGCCTCACCCTGCTGCAGCTGAAATTCTGTCCTAAATTGAAGGTGCTGATCCCAGTGCAGGCCCAGAGAGGGGTACCCTCCAATACAGTTTATTTATTCAGGGCAAAACTCAGATCAGCCTATTTAAACTAGAATAAAAATAATAATAAAGATAAAAGTCTTGTTCTATTCCTTCATCCTTCTCCACTGATATTGCAGCATCTTTTGATCATCACACACTTTCTCATTAAAAAAATGGATTGCTAAAGAGTTTCTGTTAGTTTTGTATCAGTAATCACTGTGGAGTTTTGTCTTTATTAGTAAAAAAGACAAAAGCACTTAGTCATGCTCCCATATACTACTTTGTAATCTGGAAGTAGGAAACTTTAAATATGTGTGGAGCAGTGTTAACCTTGCAAACTCATCTGGGAAAGTGTTGCACCCAGCTCTGTTTATTCTAAAAATACTTTTTTTTTTCAAAGGGATTAAAGTTCTGTGAGTGCCATCCTCCCCTGCCAAAGCAAACCCATCAAAAGAGATGCCAAGGAATTGGACATTTCTCACTGATATCCTCTCTCAGCACATTTTCTTTGACAATGGCAGGAATTTTTGCCTTCCTCAGATGGAGCAGCAGAGCCCCCTGAATGCGTTCACTGTTGCTGCTCACTCTCACAAACTCTGCCTTAAAACCCCCCAGTGGATCTGAGCCCCGGCAGATGGTCCCAGGCTGAGTGCAGGGTGTTTATCTGGGCTTGAAGCATGAAGTCGTGTGTGTGGTGGATCTTCACTGCTCCTTGCTCCCCTTTAAACAGCAGCTTATTGACTGAAAAATGACGTAGAGAATGGAATTTGCCCGGGTTTTCTCATGAAAAATTGTGTTCTGTTTGCAATTCACGCATCTCTTTTCTTTTCTTTTTGTGCGTTGCTGTGTTCTGAGCTCAGAGATTCTTTTAAAATGCAAAAAGGAGCCCCCAGACGATGTTTAGGTCTCGAGAGTGTATGGCAGCCTGTCAGAAATTTGTGCAGCCCCTTGCTGCTGTTTATATCTGCTGAAGGTCTGGATTCCTGCTTTGCTGAAAGGTGGGATACTGAGGAAACCCACAGCTGCATTTTAAATACATTTCCTTAACTTGTACTCTATGAACTGTCATATCGGGGCATCAACAGAGCACGAAATAAGGCTGCCAGAAAAAAAAGAAAAGAAAAGGAGCTGCTTTTTATTAACCACTTACAGGGTGATTGCCAACAACAGAAGTCATAATCACATGAGAGAACTTCAGGTCTCCTTTTTAAAAGTGATAGTGATTTTCTTTCTAGGCTGTTTTTTTCTCTGTGGGTTTGAAGCAGAAGTTTCCACACCTCTGTGGTGGTGTTTGCCATACGATAGAACGTCTTGAAGGAGAAAAGAGAAGAAACTCCACTTCTGAGAGAGGACTTGGAATGCTCTGGCCCGTCCACATCCTTTGCCTTGCAAATGATTGATGTCACTGTGGTTTCACGCAGTGACATCGTCACTTAGGGAAATGGTTTCAGTCTGAAGGAGCACTGCCCAGAACGATCAGGGTGTAAATAGCACCGTGTTTACTGGGAAAAGGTCACGTTATGCAAAGATTTACTGTAAATTGGTGGAGAGCAGGATGGCTTTGGATTTACAGCTGGATTGCTCAACAAGGCTTGGGAAAGCCAAGGTGGGAAGCCACCCGTGGGATGCACAGGTGAGGAGTGGCACGGAACAGAATTCCTTCTGATCAGGGAAGTTTATGTAAAAGCAAGATTTCTTGAGAAAAACTGGGTGTTACGGTCTCATTTTCTTCAGCAGTGAAGTCACTGTTACGAGGATTGACTATAAAAGACTGGTGTGTTTTGGGGTGGGTTTTTTTTTGCACCAGCAATAAGATAATTGCCTTGAGAGTCTTGGTAGTTTTTATGAGAACCTGTAGTTCCAGGTGACCTGTCACTGTGCAGAACTGCAGAGAAAAAAACTATACCTGCATTCTGAATAGATGGATAAATTGCCTCTATAAACAGTCACTCTTCAAACTCTCACCCAAGTAGCTCTGAATTTATCAAAATCTGTGTAACTGTGGTGAATAGAACAAGGTGAAAAGTGCCTTCACCAGTATTTATAAATTTGCCCCTTAATAGATTTTTGTAGTAAATTGGAGATTTGGTGCATTGGAAATACTAAAACCAGGGAATATCCAGCTCATTAGAGACACTCAGCTCTTATAGGACCAGAGTGCTCTTACACACAGTTCAGAAGCCACTGCCAAATTCAGTTTAAAACATATTAGTTCTCAAAATATTAATGCTCCCAGTGGTTTTGGAAATAGCTGGGAAATAGAGTCTTCAGGCTGTTTACCCTGCAAAAAGGGGGATTAAGGCCAGAAAAACTGAATTTGGGAAGCATATCTGATCCAAAATCCACTCGAGTTAATTACGATGTACATCATCTTCAGTAGCTGTGCGATCAGCGCTACAGCACAGTGAGAGTCAGTTGCTTAAGGAGTGTAATACAGGAAAAAGGTTAATTGTTCCACAAGTTTAGCCCTCAAATTATAAAATTGCAGAAGTCCACAGTGACTGTTCAATGACCATCACTATTCCAGTTTTTACCACCAGAGTTTGTTGTGATTCTTTTAAATGACTGCACGGCACTTTAGGTGACGCTTTCTAGGAACTGTTTTTAAGGATTCAGCTGGAATGCAAGCTTCTGCTGCTGCAGAATGCCAGCCCCAAAACCAATGGGAAATCAGGAACCCAGTGTAGACTCTGTGAGACACTTCAGTGGTATTTCCTATTTAACAAGTCTTTGCTCCTGATCCAACGTGTTCAGGTTTGACTGTGAAAATTCACTTTTACTTTAAAAAATCAAGCTCTTTTCCTCGATAATTTTTCCACATATTTCACAGAATATTCTGAATGGGAAAGGACCCACAAGGATTACCAAATGCAACTTTTTAATGGATGTCCCATAAGAGGATGGAACCCATGACCTTGGTGTTACCAGCACTGTGCTCTGACCAACTGTGCTAATCTCAGGTTTTCCTCAGGGTTTGTGGTTCTCAGGAATATTTTGGTCAGTCAAGACCTTCTTTGGTGGAAAAGACTTTCTGATGGAAGGGGCTGTGTATTAAAAAAACTCAAACTCTTTTTTTTTCAGCAAACTCACTAAAATATTTGGTTTAATAATGACATGAATTTCCCATATTTTATATTCGCCTGTAACACTTAGACAAAACGGTACATATTTCCATGCTGTCAGGTTTTATGAAATCACTTATTTGGCCTAGCAGAGCTTTAATGCACAACTTTAAGGTTTTCCAGCTTTCATGGATAAGAGATCATTACAAATTCTTTTCCATTGATTTGGAAAACATTTTGTTGTTAATAATAATAATCTTAATGTGGCAATAGTTAAAACGATAAAGATTTGGGGGGGGGTTAACTGTGAAATCTCTCTACTCTTTTCTCACCTTTGTTAAACTTCATGGAATCATAGAATGGTTTGGGTTAGAAGGGACCTTAAAGCTCATCCAGTGCCATGGGCAGGGACAATTTCCACCGTCCCAGGCTGCTCCAAGCCCTGTCCAGCCTGGCCTTGGGCACTGCCAGGGATGCAGGGGCAGCCACAGCTGCTCTGGGCACTCTGTGCCAGGACCTCACAACCCTCAAAGAGAAGATTGTTTTGTTTTTTCAGCAAGTGTGAGGTTTTGCCCACATCTTTTTACAGAATATCCTGGACAAGAGTGCAACCAAGAGAAGCTTTTAAAATTGAATGTGCTTTCTTTTTCCATGGACTTTTCTAGGTTTTGGATGAGTATCCACTGAAAAGCATCTCATAAATTGTAGAATAATTGATAGTTGATGACAAGAGTCTCAAATGCAGGCTTGCCACTGCCTTGGGGTGATAGAAGTTACATAAATCAGGGAATAATGAAATAATCTATTTTTTCCACAGACAAATGGGTTCCAGAATTGAAGCTGTGATACCACATCTGACGTTAGACAAAGGGAATATTAACATATGTATGTTCCCAGCTTTGGGAGCATTTCTTCAGATATGTGTTCTCCTATTCTTGCCTTCCTGACAGCTTTTTCCAAGTCCAGGTTTTCCAGGTAAAGCAGTGCACAGCACAGGTGAGAAAAGCAGGTGTAAATATCAGGCCTTGGCTGATGTCATGTGTCTCTCTCAAATCCACTGATCTCAGGGCAGGATACAGATGCAGTGTTGTTAATGCTGCTTTATTCATCAACCTTTGTGATTCTGAGTAGTTTGAAAATATTAAACAACAAAATGTTAAGGATACACTTTTGCATCAGATTTGATAGACCAGATATGTTACTTTGATCTTGAAAGGACTGCTTATATTCCCAAAATATATTTGACCAGTTCCCACCTTGTCCCCAGCCCAGAGCACTGAGTGCCACGTCCAGGCCTTTCTTGGACACCTCCAGGGATGGGCACTCCAAACCTCCCTGGGCAGTTCCAAGGCCTGGCCACTCTTTCCATGGGGAAATTCCTGCTGCTGTCCACCCTGAGCCTGCCCTGGCCCAGCCTGAGGCCGTTCCCTCTCCTGTCCTTGTCCCTGGGAGCAGAGCCCGACCCCCCTGGCTGTCCCCTCCTGTCAGGAGCTGTGCAGAGCCACAGGGTCCCCCCTGAGCCTCCTTTTCTCCAGGCTGAGCCCCTTTCCAGCTCCCTCAGCCTCTCCTGGTGCTCCAGCCCCTTCCCAGCTCCATTCCCTGCCCTGGACATGCTTCAGCCCCTCCGTGTCCTTCTTGCAGTGAGGGACCCAAAACTGGACACAGGATTGGAGGTGTGGCCTCAGCAGTGGGTGACAATCCCTTCCTCATCAATCCTTCATAGTAACCACTTGATATGCATCAAAAAAGCTTGACATTAATTCATGTCACTGAATGCATTCAATTCACTGGTTTAGCTCCTTTGCATGAGCTGTAAATTTGATTTTTATGTAAAATACAGTCTAATTGCCCTAAAGTCCTTCAGAAGGAGACTAAATCTACCCATAACTGTAAATCCTCTTGTGGATTTTACTCAGACCCTACAATACATGTGACTGTCCATTATTTTATATACTATATGATCATTATAGATTGCTAGAAGAGACCCATATTTAAGAACATTTGAAATAAATGGATAGGTTATTTTCAAAGGTGGTGGCAGACATTCAAAATTTGCTTGTAAATGAGAGTATTTTTAAAATCAAATACAAAGAATCCCTTTAAGTATATGTTTTCTTACCTTGAGGCTCAGACTGAAGTTTTTGTGTACGATTTGTTGATACAAAAGTTAGATCTGGCTTCAAAAATGGCAAAGTATCTTTACGTAAAGCCCAAATACGTCAGTGCTCACACAGTGCAGCTTTCTAAGACCCTGCAGAACCCAAATCAAAATGTTTATTTAAACCTGTTCCCTCCTCCCAGAAAGCCAAAAAAAGAAATACAACAAAATTCAAACTGCAGCACCTCAGTTGGATCCTTTTTCCATGACGGTCGGTCCAGAAAGAAGCTGTTTCCAACACACTTTTTACAAGAACACAGAATTCTCAACTTATCTTGGTACACAGCGTATTTCCACAGAAAACTGCAGCCCCTGTGAGTTTGGGGTTGTATATGTGCTCTCTGTTTGCCTGTGTGGTTGGAAGATGTGTGCAGCTCTTGGGTTATGGTCACCATGCTGGGGTTCAGTTGTTTCAGAGAATCCCGGAATGAGCTGGGTTGGAAGTGACCTTAGGGATCATCCCATCCCACCCCTTCCACTGTCCCAGGCTGCTCCAAACCCGATCCAGCCTGGCCTTGGACACTGCCAGGGCAGCCAGAGCTTCTCTGGAACATCTGCCAGGCCCTCCCCATCCTCACAGGGATGAATCTTTTATCTTTAAGAAAAATTGCCTAGCTGATGAAAATTTTTCACAATTCCCCTTTTCAAAGCAAAAGGAAAAAAAGCTTGCCTAGGAAATTAAAAAGTCTTCTTGAAAATGTATCCATATATATATATACTTTCTGAGTTAATGTAGCATCTGTGATAATGCCACACTTCTTTTCACAAAGGACTTGTTTTAATTTTTAGGGAAATCTCCTTAAAATAAATAGAAAATTAGATAACAAAAAATGCAGTTACAAATCAATGATTCTACCTAAAAATTATATGAGAAGCTATGAAATAATAAAATTGAACATCATTCTATATTCATTAATCCCAAACAAGTTAGCCAATAGAAACTATCTAACCCCACCTCAGAGCTCTGCCAGGAGGAATGTCCATTCTTCAAAGCTGTGCTGCAATCCAGAACTGTCCACATGGTGTAACTCAACTCAGAGGTAATAACAACCTGGTTTTATCTATCTTCAAAAAAAGAGACCTTTTTTTTGTGAGGCTGTGGTGGAGTTTGGGTTTTTTCTGAAGAGATTTTTTTTTTTATATTTATTATGGATGTTGATTCTCATTTCTTCTGAAGAAAAAAATCCATATTCTAAGTCTAGAATTCACATTTAGATCTCAAAGTAATGAACAAAGGTCGATTCTGCTTTCATTTGGACCTGGCTTTATCTGTTATTTTCAAGGAGTGCAAAGTGTTTCTGCTTTTAGGTTTTTGCTAACTCATTCCAGAGCTGATTTATGTAAATAACTTTTATCTCTCCTTCCCTGGCATTCCTGCCTGCCTCTGTTCTGCTGCTGGTTTTAATTCAGGGTGTAAACTCTTCAGTTCAGGCCCTGCTTTCTTGAGAGTCACTAAGTCTCCCAGTGAAGGAATTCACTGATAAATGTGAGTAAAGTAATAATTTGGGATCTTGGGTTCTTTAAATGGCTAATACATAGTCCCAGATATGACATCCTGAAACACCGTGTTTCTGAGCGTGAATTCCTCTTGTTCCTTGCACTTGATGAGATTGAAATTTGTTCCTTGCATTTGTTGGGCCTTTGAAAAGGCAGGATAAACTCCTAAGGTGGGCGCAGTGTAATTGTTTTCCAAATCAGCTCCTCTGACTTCAAACAGATGAGATTTGTCATTTTCCCAAGCTCAGCTAAAGCTGTTCAATAACTGCTGCTACTCCAGCGGGCTCTGGGAGTGCAGGGATTGCTCACATCTTCCAGGGGGACAGCAAAGGCCAAAAATGACACTGGCTCCATCCCCTGAGGAAATTCAAGTCTAGATCCCTCTGACACCCAATGGTGTAACTCCTCTGCTTATACAAAATGTCTGTAAAAGTCAGCACATTTTGCCCATCATGAAATTTATCCTGCTTTTCCACAAAATGTGATTATTTACCAAACCAGGCTGTCCTCACGTTGGATTTTTTGAGCCTCTGTGCCATAAGTTCTGAAGTATGTGGAGTTTATTTTACTGAAAAGAATACTTATGGTGTATAGTGAAAGCATTTGGCTTCTGACTGCTGGCTCTGGTTCCACCAGTTCAATCATGAGGTGGTTAAGGGTTATTTATAGCTCTTAGACATTCTTTAGGGATGAACACACGGACTGAAAAAACAAACAGCCACGGTGCTCCTGGGTAATTTATAGCAATTTTTAAGTTAGGAGAAGCCTGTGAGCTCATACTACAGGCTGAAAACCTGTCCATTCATTACTGCACGGCGATGGAATTTGGTTGGGACGCTGACACACTCGGAGGAAACTGAGCTCCACAGCATGCAGGTACCCTGAGCTGGGAAGGGCTCAGTTCCGTGTCCTAAGGAATGACCTAACTTCTCCTCTCATCCTCTGTTAGCACAGGCACAGAGTCAGGAAGAAGTTTTTTTTCCCAGCACACTCCACTTGTTCTTTAATTTAATTTAAAAAATGAATCCCACCAGTGTTGGAATACATCATTTGCAGAAAGCAGAAACTCAGGGTTTATTTTCAACAAGATGTTTTTAAATTCTAAATAATATGTTTAAAACAGAAGGTTTTTTTTGTTTTTATATATATACCACACTTCATTGCCTGCGATTTAAATGCACATTTACATCACAATGAAATCCAGCCTGGGTGTGAAGTGACTACAAGACAAAGAACCCATCACCTGTCCTGTGAAGTTGTGTCACTGCTGAGATGTTTCCTGGCCTCAGGATCGGTGCTGGATTCTCTACACATCTACTAATTTTAAATAACACCTTTCCTCACATAACACTGAATCCTGCCACTGTGGGTTACGTAGAGGATGGCAGTGCACCTCTGTGAGCAGCCTGTCTGGCTCTAAATGTGAACTGCTGTGCCATGCAAGAGCCATAGATTTGCAGGGGAGGGAAAGGAAATACCTTTATGACCTCATGCTATCCATTTATACTCTGAGTCATTAAAATGATTGCTTCTTATAAAAGTTATCTTTGCTAGCAGAGGAATATGTGGGCAACTGCTCCCTCTGACAATCAGTGTGCTTTGGATCGGACTCAAAACACACATATTATTCAAACTTAACTTTCCTTCACTCCTACTGAATGATTTGCCCCCAAAAGAAAACATCTGACTCTCCATAAAACTGCAGGCGATGGCGAAATTCCTGTCAAGCACTGGAGGTCCAGTGTGCTCCTCAGGTTAATTGTAAATTACTCTGGAACCTGCTGCGCAAAAACGAGATTTTGTTCCACCTGTGGCCCACCAGTGAATGTGGAATAAGAGTCTGTTGTCAGTAGACCAGATTTATTGCACAGTGTTCTTTCCATCAATGGAAAAATTTAGGGGATCTATAAATAATAAAAAAAAATAAATTGAACACTCTCCACTGTGTCCAAACATTCCACTTCTAAACAACTTGCCTCTCAGTTTGTCAGTTTTAGTTACAGAATAACGTATAGTTGATTTCTGTGACTGTTAAAGGACTTACTGAAGGAAAATGAAGAGCAGTGGAGGGGCAGGATGAAGGACAGATGAATTTCATAAAGCTGTGGTTCAGTTCACACACACATGTTTAGGTTTGCTTTCAGTGGAAATGAAGTTACAGGAGGGGGATGATTCAGACCAGATCTCACTCTGATGTGGCAGCGAGGACTGAAGTCCCTGATCAAGGAAGTAGGAATTGCTCCCAGGTCCTGCCGTTTAAATTAGAAGAAAATATATCTTGCTGTAGCAGTTAGGACAGCAAACTCCACCAGTTCATCCAGTTAAATCCACTTTTGCTCAAGCACTCTGCAGGATAATGCAGTTCAGACCCTGTGTCATTCCATTTCTCAATCTTTTCATTTCACTTAACCACACTTTGCTAGTCACTATTTGTTTTTGCAACCATAGTGATGAAATATGTTTTTTGGCGACATAAGCAGGTGCCTGGCTTTGTCAAATTTCAATAATCCAGAACATCTCCTGTCCATAATACTAATAATTGACATTTAAACAGTTTTTGTTCTGGTATCAAATCACCTCTAAATTTGGGATTGGCTAAGAAGATACGAGACATTATCCACAGTTCAATATTTCTGCCAGTATCTTGCTAGTAATTTTGTCTGATTTTTTAGGTTATTGTCATTTCGTAACTGCAGCTCATATTTCTGTTGAATTTGTGTCTTCTCCTGTAGGACAATTACAAGTGTAATCTGTTATGATATTGTTATGACAGTGACGTTGGATACGTATTGCACTGAAAATTGATATTTAGAATATACTGTTGGCTAATTTTTAAACTGGCATTTTCCTTCAGTGCTGTTGGATATATCCTTATAACCAAAGAATTCTCATGTTCAGAGAAAGTTGCTTTTATTACAAAATCCAATTATTCTCTATCTTTTGTTATAGGAGACATCAAATCTTATTTGGCTTTTATTTTCTGAGTTTCAAAATTTTTTTCATCATTCTTTGATAACAGTTTTTTAAATAACCTTCAGTTTTTTGCAAGTAATCACAGACTCATAAAAATTCACTAAATTTTACATTTGTGTCAGCTATTTCAGTATTGCAAAATGCTGTATAAAATATACTCTTTAAAACCCTGATAAAGAACTTTAATATTTTTAAACAGTGTTGCAGAGGAGAGAACATTTTATCCTCTGTTCTTCATACAACTTAATCACCTTTTCACCCATAACAGTGTCCCACCCCATGGCTAGAAATGACTTGAACTGCCTCAAGGGAAGATTTCCACATGGTCAAAGTGCAAAATATCTAAAATCAATAGAATTATGATGATAGAAATTTATCCAGGTATAGACATTGAATTATCAGAAGGAAGTCTGTATTAAAAAGGAAGAAGCTTTGCTGATATATTTATATATTGATATAATTTTTATACGTCATCAGTCTCAAAATGCCACCATACAAAGCACATGTTTGAAAAGAAAGATGTGCGTGATCACGTCAATATTAACATGACTGGTTCATTATTTGGTATGGCTGAATATTCATCCATAGAAATGACACAGTGGAAATTGAAATAGCAATAATTTGTAGCACTGAGATGTAAGCGGCAAAAGGAAGATTTTTAACCAGGCGGGAAGAAGTGAGAGGTAATCTCTGGTTTTTGTCTAAATATTTGTGCAGTGGGTGCCCACAGCTGGCACTTGGGATTCTGGTCCTTCACCTTCCTCCCTCCAGCTCTGTTTGCTGCTGTGTTATTTATCCTTTCCTAAGGAGATACTGAAATGGAGCTAGGCTTGGAACACGAGTTGATTTTAATTTCAGCTTGGTTTCATTTTTTGGCAGCTGAACCTCATGACTTCTGGAAACCTTGAAAAATATATATGCAAGGGAGGCTACTGAAGCCATTAGGAATTGGGAAACATCCCCCTTTCCCAGCCACACAGAGTGGAATAATGAATAACATGGACAAAAGTATCAGTGATGTCAATTGTTGTCACTGCATCGAAGTTGATGATGAGACAATAACTCAGATTTATGATCTGAACTCTTGCTCCTCTCCATTTCCCATAAGTAAATGTATTAAAAGTCTTATTAGAGGACATAGAATTTAAAACAGGAATGACATGTGTCCATGGAATCGACTGAAGCATATTGAAGGAACTCCATTTGTTATTAAAATTTAATTGGAAAGATAAGATGCCAGCAAAATGACTGGAAAAATGTCATTTTCCTTCTCCCCAGAAATATTATTAAATACTTGCAGCATAACAGTCCACGTGGTAGATTCCTAAAGGACAATTTCCTTTCTCTGCTGCTCTATAGCTCCTTCCATTCCAAGTACTGCATGTTTCTTTTATTTATTTTCCTTTTATACCATAAAACTCCCCTGTCACTTGCTGTATTTTGTTAGGATACAAAACAGCCCACTCAGCAATTGTTTTGCATTCACACCTTGCATTTGAAAAGAGGAAAAAAAAGCTGCAGTAGAAAGTGCAGCTGAGGACAGGCAACATAATCTGTCTTACTTGTGTTTCACTCTATGGAAAATAACTGGCACTATTAATGAACTCAGCTGCACTTCATCCTAAGCAAAGATGGCAGAGCTCAAGTGCCTCTAAGGGAGAGAGATGTGAAACCGGGTAGATTTTAATTGTGAACACAGGAAGAGGCTAAAGAGGGTTTTTTCCCTCTAGTGCTGAAAAATGTTTAGCCTGGAAGATACAAAAGACACATGATTTCCTATCTCAGGGAGTGCCACCCTTACGGTTTTTATGTGCCTGGATCATAAAGGTGTCATTGTATATAAGAATATTTCAGTTCAGACATCAAAACTGAGGAGATTGGCATCGTCCCTATGTACTGCTTATCTAAAACATCTCCCCTTTATCTAAAGCAAAGTCTTACACACTTTTTTCATTTTCTCCTGATCAGTTACCCAGAAATCATTTATCAGATTGATCTAAAGGAGTAACAGTGATGTGTTTATAGTCAGGTTCCTACTGACTGTTACCTGTTCCCTGAAACCACTGCCCTTTGCAGGTGAAAACACAAAGTGTAGATATGGAAGAAGTTGATGGGGCGTGCAGGACGCTGATTATTGATGGGGGGATGTAGAACACTGCCCACCTGTGATTCCATAACTCCCAGAACCTCTGAGGAGCCACCGGAGAGCCTGAATTAGTGCTGAAGTGACACACCCAGGTTCCCCTGGTGGAGATGCCCAGAAGTGCTCTGTTCTGCTTCCCCATATGACTCTCCTATAATTCTTTATGGGAATTCTTCTTTTCATAGCATTCTGTGCTTCATCCTTGAGCACAGAATGCTCTGTAAATTCCTCCTTTATGTTTGGAGCATCTTCCATCCCTCCTGCTCTGAGCTGCAGCATTTGGCATTGATTAAAATGATACCAATCTACTTTTGGCAGGACCAGCTGTTTATCACATAGAGGGGAGTAGCAATTCAAATGGTTAATCTGTCACTGATGTGTAGCTTAGTTTTAGAGGTGCTTCGTTCACCTCATCAGTTCACTACCTCCTAATTAATTTGCTCAAACCATCACCAAAGGATATCCTTTATTAATAATCTCACAGGTGAGATTTACGGGCAGTGATGCTATCACAGCCATGGAGATAAAGGGTAAATCTGTCTTCTATGGATATTTAGTTTGCCCCATCCACTTTATTTTTCCCAGTGTTTTTTGTTCCTTACATTTTATATAATTAATTCAGTATTGACAATGAAACTCAGATTGCAGTAACTAGTAGAGTATCCACAATTAAAATCTAAACACTACATTAAAATACATACAAATAATGAAGGAAAAGAGGCTTGAAACAGAGGGTGGATTGGAAATAATGTATTCTTATGTCAGCCTCAGGAGATCTTCCCAGTGTGGAAGGCCCTGCACTTTAAATGCCAGATTTGTTTTATGCATTGTGACTAAGTATTTTGAAAACTTAAGTAAAATAACAGCTTCAGTCACAGATCAGAATTCATGAAGTCCCACTCCTGTGCTTGGTCCCTTTCCCTCTGGCATCTCTTGGCCTGTGTGGATTTAAATGAGGTGGTGCAAAATTGGAGCTTGCCTGGGAAACCAGACCTGACTCAGCTGTGCTTTAATAATGTTGATATTTTAAAAAGTGGTATTTTTTCAACGTTGAACAACGGTTTAGAGAACCATTTGGTAACATTTTCTTTTTCAACAATGTGTTAGGAATCATTGCAAGGGAGAAAGGCAGTCTGGTTAATGGATGATGATGGAATTGTAGTTTCTCTCTTCTGCGGTGGCAAATATGAGGTGAGTGGTAACTATTGAAAACAGAGTTTGTTAATGGGAATAAAAACACAAAAAGCACAGGAGAAACTGAGGTCATAAATTTCCTGCAATTTCCAGACTTATCAGGCAGCTGATCTACTTGTGTGTGGACTGATCATTGGTTTTTCATCACTCAAATTTGAGAGAGTAAAGGAAAGCACTGAGTGTTTATAAATATTATTATTTACAGTAGCTGATGTGCTTACATGACAACAAGGTAATGACCTGCTACTGGGTTTTACTGGATTAAGAGATTGGCAAATAGTTCATTGTTTGCAGAAACATCTTTATCAGCTGAGAAAAAAAATGCACATTCTTCTTGTGAAAAGTTACAGGGCAAAAAGCCATATATAGGTTGCTTGTAAACATCAGGCACTTTGGAATTCCACAGCACTGTGCTTGTTCAGACCTGGGAATGGCAGTCGGACATGGATTAGCAGGTTTAGAAATTTGTATTATGTAAATTCATAAAAAACATGGGGGAAAATGCTCTATAATATTTGCTGTCATACAGTTTTCTTGTCAAGTTTATCAGTGTTAAAGCTGCTCTGAAATTTCAGAAATCATATAATCACCTCTTTCTCCCCCCTTCCCACCGCAAAATCCTATGGGTTGAGGGAAAAAATAACAGCGTGTCAAAATGTTGAAGAAATAGGGTGGGGAAAGGACTCTCAGATGGAGGCAGCCATTCCGAGTAGATGTTTTGCCCAAACATGGGATCCTTCATGGCAGAAAGAGAGGTCACACAGCCTTCCTCAGGCATGGAGTGCTCTCTGCAAGACAGGATTTATGGTTGTGTTGCCTGTTCCCCTGATAAGATAATTCCTGTCAATATAGCAAGGATGTGGGTGAAGGAAGATCCCAGATGAAACATTCTGCTCTTGTGCCAGAGCTGATCCTGGGTTCTCTGCAAGAGATGTGCACGTACATCCTGCTCCAGGCAAGGCAGCCTCAGGGCAAACCCTGGCCGGTGGCAAGGGCAGTGTCCTCTATTTTGGATAAACAAATCCATAAACACTCAGTAACAATCTCATTATGCAAAACTCCTACAGCAACAAGAAATCCTCCTGGTCCAGTCTCAGGGAGGCTGCTGCCAAAAGTGAGAACCATGGAATTACAGAAACACAGGATATCCTGAGGGGGAAGGAACCCATAAGCATCATTGAATCTGGTTCCTGACCCTTCCCAGACACCCCACCAATCCACCCTGTGCATCCCTGGAGTGTTGTCCAAACACTTCTTGAGCTCTGTCAAGCTCACAGCTGTCTGAGCTCTTGGTGCTGTGACCATTCCCTGGGGAGCCTGTCCCAGTGCTCAACCACGCCGTCAGTGAAGAAACTTCTCCTAAAGTCACAGCTGGTGATTCCCAGCCCTCTCGTTTGTCTGGGTCTCTGCAAGGAGTCTGCCTTGGAGCGAGTCAGCGTCTCCCAGTTCAGCAACTTCTTCTCTCCTGTAATTGCACAGTTCATTCCTCTTGAGGCTGTTACTCCAGATAACGCTCACTGTGCCTGCTGAAGCTGTTTCTGGTCCCTGCCCTCCTTTGCTGAAGGTTGATTGCCTCCACTGTAAAGGCTGCAGTTGAAAACACGAGGTAGATCATTTGCATCACAAATGAGCCCAGGCTTTAGTGAAGTAGCTGTGAAGCGCAGAGGTTGAAATGCAGGAACTTGGTCTCTCCCATCAGTTCGCTCACCGAGGCTGTTGCCACTGGTCATTTAGTAAAGTGTGGTGGGAGGATGGGCTCTCACTTGGTTGGACCGGGGCTGGATTGGAGCCGCTGTCCAGGTGAGAGGCCAGCACCAACTGGGAGAACACCTGCCCCTTCCTAGCTGGAACAGCGGGCAGGACAGCATCCTCTGCCAGGACAGCCAGGGCTGGAGCAGCACAGCTCATCGCATCCCTGGCTCGATCTTTTTTGGCGGGCATCAGTCAGAACAGCCTTTTCAAACCTTTCTCATATGCAAAAAAACCAAACCCAAACAACAAAACCAAAAATACCAACAGAAAGACTTTGTAAAGATTAAAACATTTTAAAAAGCCAACAAATCCCAGATTTTTATATATATATATATATATGCATGTGTTTATGCAGATGTATTATTCACCTTCTGAAGCTTTTTTGCATGTGTGCTTGTTTTGGCTGAAGTCATTTTCTTCCCAGTGGCTGGTGTGGGGCTGCGTTTTGGATTTGTGCTGAGTACAGCGTTGATGATACAGAAACGTTTTTGTTATTGCTGAGCAGGGCTCACACAGAGCCAGGTCCCTTCCTGCTTTTTTTGCTGTCACACTGGGGAGGAGGTTGCACTTCAGCAACAGGTAAAAGGAGGTGTTGAATAGATGTTTTCTGCTCCTGAGTAAAATCCCCAGACTAAATTTTGTGAGGAGATCCTGGAGTTCATGATCTGTAACCCTTTCTTTAAGACTGTTGTGTTGAAGCTGATCTTGTCATATTAATCCTTTAAAAAGAAAACCGTAGAGAACAGATTTTTGAACTTGCAGTCTAATGTCTTTATCTTTACTCGCAGTTTGTGTTCCTGTTGTAACTTGTGCTTCCTAAGAATCTTAGCTACCCAGGACATGCAATAAATTTACTGGTTTTAGAATTCTGTAAGAGGATTTTTCATGTCCTTATTCCTACAGAAAAATTCTGTAGAATTTGGATTGTCTGGTGCTTGTTAATTGCATCCTTATATGTAGCAAGTTTTCTAATTGTTTCACCACGTACCAATAAGAGAAAGACATTTGGCTGGTTTGAATAAATGTGGTGTACTTAAAAAGAAAATACCAGGACTTCAGAACTGCCCCGTGTCCTTGTGAGTTGGCTACAAATAGGACACTTGGAAATGAAGCATCCCGGTTGGATGGGGTGGTCTCAAAGGATGCCTTGGCCACTTTGCTCCTCCCAGTGCACTGACATCAAAGGAATCCCATTTCTCCTGGAGAGTTTGTGTTCTCCAGGGACTCTGTGGCCTGGAACGGGATTGCACACTCAGATGATAGCTCATAGCAGTGAGCGATGAAAACATTTTACATAACTTGAAACCAAACTGAATTGCAGAAGGATATGGACAAGTGATGCAGAGGAGGAGGAGAGGGTGGAGGAAAGAAAATTGTGTAAACAGATATGAAAACTTACGTAAGAGCTCAATACTGGGTCAGACTGAAGTGTCAGATCTTCTGTCTCAGCTGGTACTCGGTTCTTAAAAGGAATTCGTGTAAACCGGCCACGCTGAGAAAAGTTCCCTGGTTTTATTCTTCTCCCTGCACTTTGACTGCGAGGTGAGAAGAGTGGTGTTAACGGCGCTATGTTCATGCTGCAGTCTGCTCTCAGACGCTTCTGATAAAAGCATTAAAACACACTGCTGAGCTGAAGCACTGCTTTCCTACATTAAAATCTTTGCCTCAGCTACCTGAAGACCTGGGAGGAGCAGGCAAATATCCATGAAGGAGCTGGGAAAAATTTAATTTTTCCCAGTTGTTCTTGCCTGTGATGGTAACTGGTAATCTCCCTGCCCCAATCTCAGCCCAATAACTTTTCCCAATTTATTGTCTCCCTTTTTCATGGGTGAGGAAGGGCACGGAGACAGAGTGGCTCAGAGGGAGGCACAGGGTCTGGAAGGATTGTTCCAAATCCTTCTTGGGGTGGTGTAAAAATGCAGAATTATAAATCAGGGAGTCCTGGTTGCAGCCAGGAGAGGTTTAATTTTTGCAGTAACCACAAGGGTTCATGGTCAGGACCTAGAATTTATTCTGTGCCACCCCAAACCATTCCTGGCAACAGGGTAAGGGGTCCTTGGGAAGGACCCAAAGGGCATTGTTGGAGTTTTGGGAGAGCTGCTGTGGAGACAGAGGGAGTTAAAGAGCTGAATCCCAAGGAATTATCCAGATGGTAACATTATACTCTTTCACAGCTGACTTGGAAGTTTAGAAAGCACCTCTCACTGAAAGCAAGCAGGATAGAACTTAAAAAAAATATTTTGACATCTTTCTTGCATGATTTTAATAAGTAATCTACTACACACTCAAAATTGATTAAAATGTGAGCTAAACTTCTGAAAATTTCAGAATGTTTTCTTTCATTCAGACACATTAATCTTTCCACATTTGTTTTAAGAAGTTTCTTCCCGGTTCCCTTAAGAAGCTTTTACTATCAGCAAAAGAGCAAATTGTGTCATGATGTGCAGAGGTGTTCCTTTAGAGGCACTGCAGGTATGGGATGAACAGCGTTAGGTTCAAGGGTAATGATAATAGTGTAAGGCAAAGAATGGGGAAAACTGGCAGAAAATGGACTACACCAGGTCCCACAATGGCACGCAGACACAAGGAACAGAGAAATCCTGCCTAGTTCTTTGTCTTTTCTGGCCTTGTTTTCTTTGCCAAGTTACAAGGTCTCTGTGCCTAATTGTGGATCAAGGTCTTCCCCTTCCCCAGGAAGAACAGGGCTGTGCAGCCCGTGGGTCACATCACTCCTGTATTTGCCTCTTGTTTCACCCTCCCCACACTGGAATATCCGAGTGCTGGGAATTCCACTTTTTGGCTGTGCTAAAAAACCCTTGGGAGAGATATAATACGGTCAATTCAACAGGAAGTGCACCACAACAGATTAGAAACACTCAGAAACTCCCCCAAAAAACAACCAAAACATCCAAACCGGCTGAATTTCATGCATGATTAGATAAAGAATGCTTGGATGTAGCATCAAAACCCAATTTTATGCAGTTCCTTAGCTAATAGCATTTGGAGAAAGTAAAGGGTGAACAGAGTTTATAAGACATCCAGACATTAAAAAAAATCTTAGAAAAAGCAAGCAGACAGTAGATGGGGAAAAAATACCACAGATGCCTGAACAAAATCAGCAATTCTAAAGTAAATAAGGTCTGAATAAGATTGGCAATTATAAGGTATAATAATATATTATAAAACATTAGCAAACGCCTTTGCCTTACTGCATACAGTTCAGCTGGTTTCTTTGCATCTGTTTAAGAAGAAAGTAAAAATGGTTTTAATTCTAGTGATGTGAAGTCTTAAAATACCTCAAATCCGTGCTTGGTGTATGAAAATGGTAATTCCAGTCCTCTCCCAAACAGTGGGACTGAAAACCATCTCAGAAAATCAGTTTTTGTGATATTGCCAGGCCCTCTTTCCAGACCAACAATATGTTTATATTCTAGAGTTAGGATAAGATTCAGATAAGAGCCCATTTTCAATTATTTGTTCTAACAGAAGTGATAGGTTTTGCAGTTTGCCGTTTGGTAAATGCTTTATATGAAGATCAAAAAAGAAATGTTTCCTTTGTGTGAGGGGGAAGTATTTCTGTGTGAATATTTGGGACTTCTTTTCTCATATAAAATGATATTTTCTAAAAATGGAGTTTCTAGAACTCACTTCTGGATGAACCAATATCTGCTGTATTTTTTAAATGTTTCTGAAATGGAAGATAAGCCAGGCTGTTATGCTGGCTCTGTGTTTGCCCTCTGTTTATAAACAGTGTTGAGGATCATCCATCATCTGCCCTGGACTTCAAAATGATGACATCTGGATTTCATCCTCTCAATACTGTAGCACTGACACTTCAAACAAACTCAGAAAATGCTAAAAAAAGAGCACAACTCACAACCTTTCCACAAGCACAAGATGTGTGTGCAAACAAAAGGCTAGAAGACTCATTTGGCTGGAAACAATTAAGGGTTGGGGGGGTGGTGGTGGTCTTGGTTTGGGTTTTTTTCCCCTCTCTTCCCCTTTCCTGGCTTTAACTTATTGAACTTTTTAGTTAAGGCAGCCTGAAGGCATGAAATTACAGATGGTGCTCACTCATCCTAAAATTGAAAACTTCCTCTTTCCAAAGGTAATTGTTTCCAGTTGACACTTGCCACTTGAAGGGGATAAGTCACTCATTTCTAGAAGGAAAATAGCTCTGTTATTCTTGAGAAGGGAAACTCCCTGAAAAGATCTGTGTCCTCAGAAAAGGGATTACATCTTCTTTCCTTCACCTGTGATCTGATTTTAGGTGTCAAACCCCCACACAAAAACTTGGGCAGAAACAGCTAAAGTAGGAAGAGTTCCTTGATATTTCTAGTCTATGAATGCAAAAATGTAAGTGGGAAAAGCAGATCATATATTTGGAAAATATCAATCTATTTCAAATCAATATGTTTGAAAATATTTTAAAACTTTCTTACGAAGGCTGGTCTTAGACATCTAGAGCTTGTAGCCTTTTTGAAATTTGGAGCATTTTGAACAGCAGATCATGGAACAACTGCAAGAGTATGTAAAGAGAATATGCCATTTTCAGTGTGCTTGATTTATGTTTCTAACCTACATTGAAAACACAAAAAAAGTCCTGAATAATAGCATCTATTTACATAAACATTGTTACAGTCAGAAATATAAGTTAGGTTCTTTCTGTGACTTTTGATAGGCTTCTTGAGGGCATGCTGCTTAATAAGGATGTTCTAATTATTTAGCAGCTCCAGACTGGGAGTAGGAATCTTCGGTTTTTGTCTTCACTGCTCAGCAAAGATGCTAGCCCAGACCTTGGAGGGAAATGAACTGTGGCTCATTTTCTCACTGGGTTTAATAGATCTATGCAGACAGTAAAGACCTGCTGAGTGTTAGGCCTCCTGCATTTATTTCAGCTCTGAAGAGTATCTCCTTTAGGGTTACAAATTCCTTTTCCTCTGCACATTCTCCTTCTCAGTTTCCTCTCATTCCCTTTTGCTCCCAGCTGTTCTCTCCGACCCTTATCCCAGGCTTGTATTATCCCTGTTTGCCCTCTTGGAAACAAACAAACAAACAATTGACAGCGTCTAGCTGTGTCTTTCAAACACAAATTTGACAGCTTTTATTTGTGTCTTTGAGCTATTTCTGACCTGTTTCTGTCTTCGGGGAAGCAGAAAAAGCTGCCTTGAGTCCATACTTCCAAAAGATACAAGCAGCCTTGCATGCAAGCTCTCAGAAAATTTCTGTGACTGAGATCTGAACATCAAGTCATAAATCCGGTGTTTAATTTGAATCATCCCAGTGAGCTGGATTCAATCAATGGCTGCCTTTGCTTTATTCAGGAACAAACACTCCAGGTTATTCCTGTTCCTGTCAAAACAAGGCTATTTCCTACTGTCTGTTTGCACCTTCATTGACTTTAGCTCAACCTGATAAGGGTTGCATTTTAGGACATGTCAAATTAGCAGCAGCTACCTAATATTTGTGTTCTCTCAGGGAAACCAGGTGCTTCTATGTCCCATTTAGGACTCACTTTTTCAAGGGGAGCAAGGAGGAATGAGGCCCAAAGCACAGCTTTGTAAAATTATTGTAAAAACTTTAAGGGAAGGCATAAAAGCTGAATTTCTGGTAAAAGAGAGGGGGGGGGGGGGGGAAGGGAAAAGAAAAAAAAAAAAAAAGAAAGAAAGAAAGGAAGAAAGAAAAGGAACTGTAGAACCTGCTCCAGTAAATGGGAGAGAAGGACTTCACACAGAACACCTCCAGGTCCATGGAACACCCTGGGGCTCCTGAGGTATTGCAAGATCTGTCTCAATGCCTGACTTAACAAAATTCAACTGAAAAACTCCTTGTGCTTTTCAGTACTCCTGTTTTGGAACCGAAGAAGGGTTTGCAGGCTGGAAAGCTTGTCCATGTTTTTTTTCTCCTGCTGTGCCAACTGCTCTAGGAAAAGTTATCTCCTGCAAATCTTTCTCCTCAGGGAAAAAAAAAAAAAAAAAAAAAAAAAAAAAGGAAAAAGGAAAAGAAAAGGTGTATTTATGCTGTTTGTTTAGGTTAGGTTTTTGTTGTTGTTGTTTTGTTGGGGTTTTTTTTCACTTTCAGGATTGATTCACACAAGTTAAAAACCTCAATTCTGTTTTAAGAGAACTCCAAGGAATATAAAACCACTTGCAAATCCCTCTACTTTCTCAAAAAGGAGTTAAGGGCTAACAAAGTTAAAGAGGCCACTTTAAAAAGAAAATAAAAGATAAAGCTCAGCATGTGCCTAAGTATTTGCTGACTATGATGAAATTAGGCATATTCTTGAGTGAAATGGGGCCAAAACATCCCTGTTTTCCCTGCTGGAAGGTTGAGGGGGATGGGAGCGCCAAGGGAAGAGTTTTAAACAAAGCTGTGTTAAGTGAGTAATTCCAGTTTCCAGGCACAGTCTGTTTATGAGAGAGGGAGGCTGGCCCACGACAAACACACTGCAGAGGAACTCTTTGGAATTATTTCATGCTTCCATTTCAAACTTTGTGAAAAATATCAAACCCATGAACATTAAGAAATTACACATAGCTGTTGTATATCTTCACAATATAATTTAAATTGTTCTTTTAATTGAGGTTTCTGGATGCTGAAACTAAAAGCATAATGTTCAACATAATTTAAGTTCAAAACTGAAGACAAAAACCTGAGAGTTTTACCATTTATGCCTCCAGTTCTCCTCTCCATCCCATCCTGGGGAGGAGGGAGTGGTTTTACTGGGAGAATTAAATTAGAGAGTACCATTCCCAAACCATTACACGACCCTCTAAAAAAGTGATGACTGCAATTTTGCTTTATCTGTCTGTAATTAATGAAGTAGTTAATGCAGAACTGCATGAACTGGGCAGGGATTGCTTGTTCTTTGTGAAAATGGTGGTTTCAGAAGCAGACAGGTACTAGATAAGTAGCATGATCAAGCAATATATAGAAAATGTGAATCACATGAATCACGTAATATTTGCAGAAATATTGAAAATCAGTTTCAAACAGCCCAATTTAAAAACTTGTGGTAATGAGCACCTTGGCACTCAGCACCAGTGGAAGGCAGGTCTTTCTCATCACTTTTTTTTTCTCCCAAACATGCTTATGAAAAAGAATGCTTAGAGAGAAGCAAAACAGCTCAGAGAGAAGCAATTACACCTCAGTTTTCTTTGTTGTTTTAAGTTCCAAGATGCCTTCAGAAACTGATAATTTGGCAAGGCACAAAAGTTAAACTTTAAAAGCGTTGCTCTTACGCTGAGAAAATGTATAATAATAGATGGCCCTAGAAACCAGTCTGGTAGCTTGAAAAAGCAGCCCAGGTCATGTCACTGAGGGTAGTGAGTGGAGAGGAGAGAAGTGATCTCATTAACGAAACAAAGCCTGGAGTGTCTTTGCAGAAGGACGGATGATGTTGACAATCAAGTGAAGGATGCACTTGAAAAGCAAAGGTGCCGCTGGGATATTTGAGCGTGGTGCTCTGAGACAAAGCTTGATTAAAAAGCGGAGAGAGCAGTCAATCCTCCATAAAAGCAGGATTGTGTCCTGCTGCTCCCCACACAATGGCTCCTTTATGGGCTGCCTCCTGCTCTCTGTGCTGAGCCCCAGCTCTGACAGGACAGGTAGGACTTGGACCCTTGAAGATTGTTAATGTTGGGTGGTTTTGTTGTTTTTCTTTTTTTAAACACACTTCAGATCTCCTGAGGAACACAAAGGCTTAATTTGTTCTGAACCCAGGATTTTAAAATTCCCCTCAAGTATAAAGAGGAAAAATTAGTACTTTACTACCTGAAATACACATAAAGCATCCTTTGACTACAATTATTGAACCCTGGCAAAATATTATTTTAAGCTGGGTAATCTGATGCTATTTGCATGCTAAACAGCACTCACTGGCTGAAGCAGGGGGTGTGTGAGGGGGAATTACTGCTCATGATAAAAGCAAAGGAATGCAGTTAAGCAGCAAGAAAGGAAAACATGAAATTAATGCATTTCCTTGTTGTTCTAAACATGCCTGTTTAGTGTGGAAGAAGAAAGGTCTTCAGACTAGGAAATCTCACTTCTGGATTAGGAAAAGGCCTCCATCACAACCACCAGCTTTTAACAGGATATTTAGTTATATTTTACCATATTTCGCCTGAACTTTTCTGCTATGAAAGAGCTGCTGTCATAGGTGAAAAAATACTGCAATATTTCAGTTTCCAACATACAGAAGTTTTATTGTTTCTGTGAAACCGTTGCTTTGGTCTCTGCCAGCCAGTTGAGTTGTCTGAACACCTGATGCCTGCCCTCGCAGTGTCTCGCCCTGCACAGACCTGGCGGAGGTCCCTCATCATCTGGAGCCACCAGAGTTCCACGCTGATGCAAGAGGAGCATCTCTGCCTCTGGAGTGTGAGCTCTGCTCGCCGTGCATCTGATGAAAATTGCCCTTTCCATGCGTTTTGTCGAGTCAGCTGAAAGCACAAAGTGCTTGTTAGTTTTCCCATCCAGCGTTGGACGTCACTCAACAAATAATGAATCGTGGGTGTGTTGTGCTTCTATCCTCTTTCACCTTTACCACTTGCTAATTTTGGAACTTGCAGTTTATAATTACAGCTCTGAGCCAAGGCTCTTGGCTTGGGAAATGAGAATGTTTTAAAGGGAAGCTTAATAGCTGCATCTTGGTTGAATACACCATGAAGAGCTGAGTCTGACCTACATTAAAAGCTGAGAGAACTTTTCATTCTACAAATGAATAGAGGGCCCTAACACTGAGGGGAAAGCACATATTAATTTCTCTCTAAACCACTGGCATCCACAGAAACAGAAATGGAAGGGGTTTTGTGGGATCTTTCAGTGCTTGTTTCAGGATGTTGTGTGGCAGTGCACTTTGCCAGAGTTTGAGTCAGTGCCTGCTGCAGTAACCTGCTGTAAACTGGACGAAGCAGACAATTGGATTTGCCCTAAAACATCTCCGGGATGCCAGCAAATAAAAGGCCACTTTTATATTATCTGTTTAATTAGTTGTTAAGTAACAAAAGAACAGCTGATTCCATTATTTGCAAGATTTTTCTGATGCTACATCAGAGAGTTCTGTCTTTTAAGCAGAAGACATCCCTGGTTCAGAGTCTGTATCTGTTCTACTCTTGTCATGAAGAAGGGAAGCTTGTGATAAGGGGGAAGACAATTTGAGAATAATTTCCTTTCCTGAGGCTGCACCTACAGTCAGAGGAGGAGATCAACTGTTGCAAAACCCCGAGCATGGGGACTTTTACTCCAGAGGAAGTCAGTGATCAGGGTTCTTCTCTCTTTTTCTTGGTTTATTAAATACTCTCTCAGAGTAAACCATCTGTCTGATTTTCCACTGACTGATACTTAGCTCTGGGAAAGGACATACTCATTTTGCCAAAACTTCCTCTGGACTAGGATGCTGCATACGCCATTGCTAGGGACATGGCCCAGTGCAGAAAACACTACAATTCAATTATATTGTTGAATGCAATATTATTTGTGAAATAAAATTGCCTTATTAGGCTATTTAGCCTTCTTGGATCTTTAGAGAATCATTAAACAACGTTAATTCCCTATTACCTCAGCAAAAAGGAATTAATGGAAGAGTAGTTACCAGAAAGGTCTGAAAGGAAATGATTATGAGGTATCCTGATGTCAGCAGAGAGTTCAAAACCATTTACATTTGACATCTGGCTTGTCAACTTTGATAAGTTCTTTCTTTACTCTCTCTGCTTTGCTTATTTCATCCATGGCATCCCCTTCAATGTCTCTATCTTCCTCACATGTGCTTATTCCTCCCAAGAACAAAGCAGGAAATTGATGTTTCTGACTATTTTCTAAACTGAAAAATAAAACTCTGTGTTCAACTGGAATAATAATAATATTTTGGTCCTTCATCTAAAAGGGCTAAAAACAGAAGCCAAAAAATCCCCAATATATTTTTTTGTCTTAACACTACTTGTCAATCCATTGTACATGATACTTTGTGGGATTTTATTTTATTTTATTTTATTTTATTTTATTTGTAATTCCATTTCATTTTCCCTTAAAGAGTAGGTAATTAGTAAAACAAAATGTTAAAACTATGAAACCTACAAGAACATTTCCTTTTGAAATTCTTTTGTATTTTGATGTTTTATAATGGAATTCTTCCTTGAAAAAATATTGGCCATAATAGGACTTCAAATACTTTTCAGTGGAACATGAATTCATGAAAATATGAAGTTTTCAGTTAACTTACTGTCCATAGAAAATTTGTGGCCATGCCTACATAGAAACAATGAGTAACAATATATTATTACTCCTACTGATGTTGTATGCTTTGGCCTAAAATCTACACTGTCTTGTTAAAACAATTTCAAAATACATTCTGATTTCAGTAAATGCCCCTAGTGCCTCTGATGAACAGTGCATTGTCTGCAATTAGCTTTGAAATGTGAAGCCTTTGGATTTAACAGGGACATTCAAATTAATTCAATGTTAGATTTATCTATACAACTCATACAAATACCTTCCATCTCTTGAAATTTCGAATCTAAAGACTATAAAATGACAAAGAACGTAGTATTGCAAGATCTTTGCCCTACTGAATAGGAGAAATACTTCCAGCCTGCTTGCTCTCTTGAGAGTTTGTTTCATGGCAGGTTTCAGGCTCAGCTCAAATTTGCCCCTGAACATAAATGCTGTTCACCACTGGGCTGTACACCTAGGTTTTATTTCTCTGAGTTCTGATGGTGCAACACCTCTCATTGTTTCAGAGGAGTTAAAACAGCACCTGGATGCATCTAGCTTGTGCATTTCTGCTGCTTGTCAAGGAAACCACCCCAGGATTCCTGGCACCAGACTACATCTCAATGGGAAATGGAAACACCACAGGTACTGGCCAGTCAGGCACCTCCCAGCGGGTGCTATTTTGGGACCTGGTCAATGGATCAGACTCTCCTCTCCCAGCAGCTCTGAAGCTGTGGGAAGGTGTGCAGTGTGCCTTCGTCTCCAGGGGGCTCGGCTCTCTGGCAGTTCCTCTGGCCAAGAGCCATCCTGGAGGTGAGGCTGTTGAACATTGCTCTCGAGGTACGAAAAAGCCTTCAAAGCACTATGGTAGACCTGTCTCTAACTTTCCTGAAGTCTGGAGAGAAGGCTAAAAATTATCACTGGGAAGAAGGTGGTAGCCTTTGTTTCATATCGACACTGCTTCTGTTCATGTACCAAAACTGTACAGAAGTGTTTACATTTACAGACTTCAACAAAAAATAATATCTGCACACTTGTAGTGGATTTGTAATTTAGTCATTAAATGTCCTGAAGATGTTGACTGAGATCTCCAGTCCTGGGAATGGCAGGACACTGTGGTTATGGTTCTGGTGTCACCTGTGAGTGCAACAGGCAGTCACACAGACTGAGGGTGAAAGTGCCCCTGCTCCCAGCCTGTTCCCAAATGGAGTTTGTCCAGAAAGCATCCAAAAGGGTCAGGTGCTTTATTTCCATGAGGGGGAAAGTAAAGCTTTGGGTGTCATTGGGGATGTTCATAGGAAATGACAGAGCAAGCTGGAAGAAGGTTACTTGAATGCTGAGGGGAGAAAATAGGACAGGATAATAAGGAAGACAGATGGTTGGAAGAGAAGTGAAACTGTGATGCACAGCTGGAATGGATATGTAAAAAAAGGGACTGGAAACCTGTGGGGTGAGAATGAAAGAACTGTAAGAAATGTCACACTGGGGAAAAATGGTTGTGGATAACTGGAAAACCGAGAACAGGGCATTTATGGTAAAGAGTGGATGGGCCTGCATGGTCACAGGACTGCACGGTGTCTCAGTTTGTGAGGGCAAATGCTGAGGTAGCTCAGAGGGGACAGCAGGAACTTGGGAGGGGAGGAACGCTTGAATCCCCAGGCATCACCTGTAGGCATGGAGTGAACATTTGGGGGGTAAAGCTGAGGAGTTTTATTTCCATTGGACTGTGGGAATAAAAGCTGCAATACTCTGTGGAGGACATACAGCAGAGGCTTTTGGCGGGAAAATCTGAGGGGATCTCTCAGGCAGAAAGCTGGTCTGAGGAAAGGCAGGAGAAGTCTGAGGTAATTTGGAGAGGTCAGGCGGAGAAAATTGTGTGAAAAAAACTGAGGTAATTTTAAAGGGACAGAAAGAACATTTTAAAAGTAGAATCTCAAGTAATCTACAGGGGACTAAATGAATATTTTGGAGGCCAAATCTGAGGTAATTTGTACGGGAAAAATAGAGAACATTAGTGTGGGAAAATATGAGGTGAATCAGTAGGGGGAAAAAAGGACATTTTGGAGATAAAATCTGACCTAATCATTAGGTGGCATTTTGGGGCTTAAATCAGAGGTAACATACAGATGCAGATGGGGACATTATGAAAGAAAAATCTTATGTCATCTCAATGGAATAAAACATTTTGGAAGGAAAATCTGAGGTAATCTATAAGGACCAGAGAGAACACTGAGAGAGAGGTGCGTGGCCCTAGTGATGCTGAGGGTATAGAGTGTCACTGAGGGGACATGTGTCCCTCCCAAAGGGGTAATAGGGCACTGAAGGAATGGCTGATGGCCCGTGTGCTGCTGAGGGGCCACGAGTGTCACTGGCGGGAGGTAGATGCCATTTGTGTTGCTGATTGGGAACCGCAGGGCAGTGATTCCTCCCCGGGTGCGGCGTCCTCGCCCCACAGAGCCCTCAGGCGCAGAGGCGGGAACTCGAGGCGGCGCCGTGAGCGCTCTCCGTGCCGCAGCCTCGCACCGCGCTCTCCTCAGGGGCGGCGGCGGTAACTCGAAGCCGCGGTGTCCGCCGCTCCCGCCGAGGCGCCGGGCGGGGTTCCGTGCCCCGTCCGCGATGTGCCCCGGGGCAGCCCCTGAGGTGAAAGACGAAGGAGGAGTGGACGGCGGCCGTGATGGGACTGCACGGGACTTCAGCTGGCGAGAGGAAGAGATGAGGTAAGTCAAAGGGGACAGGGAGAACAACATGGGAGAGGAATGTGTCAATTCCCAGGCGTCACCTGTGGGGCAAGGAATGAACATATTGGGCTGAAATTGAGCACTGTGGGAACAACAGCTGGGCTAATGTGTGGAGGACAATGCAGCGAACATTTTTGGCGGGCAAGAGGTGATCTCTAGGGGAGAAAGTAGATTTTGGGGAAAAGTCTGAGGTAAATTGGGGAGGATGGGCAGACAAAATTTTGGGATAAAATCTGATGTAATTATAAAGGCCCAGAGGGAACACTTTCTGGGGGTGAAATCTAAGGTAATCTGCAGAGGACTGAATGAATGTTTTGGAAGGAAAATGTGAGGTAATCTGTAAGGCTCAGAATAAACAGTGATGGAGAGGTTGGTGACCCTACTGATGCTCAGGGTATGTGAGGGTCACTGAGGGGACATGTTTCCCTGAGGGAGTGGCAGGTGTCCCACGTGTCACCAAGGGAATAAGAGGTCACTGAAGGAATGGCTGATTGCCTGTGTGCTGCTGAGGGGCCATGAGTGTCACTGAGGGGAGATAGATGTGAAGCCCAAAACTGGGCAAGAAAACAGAAGTCTATAGTCAGGCGGCTACAGAGCAGGAATTTGTTTCTTCAGAGCTGGGACTGAGGTGGATCTGTCCACCAAACCTCACTCAGTTTTCTTTAGCCTTCACTTGCATTTTAAAAGTCCTCTCATTCAAGGTCATGGTTACAATGTGTCATGTTTGTATAAATCTTTATTATGGTTTAATAAGAGTCTGTTGGTTTTGTGCATGTGTGGGTTCCTTCTGTGGTGGTGTTCAGTCTTCTGGTGGTCTTTTGATGTAGACTTGTGTAGTCTTTATCACGTTTGAACTTTTTACCTCCAGCTTCAGCACATGCCTGGTGCTGCTTGCTTTTTTTCAGTCTGACTTGTTTTGAGCTAATTTTGCAGTTTGCCAGTTCCATTAAAACTTGCTATTTGGCTCTTGATGGTGCTTATTAGCTCCCTGGCTTTGCTGTCTTGCTTGTTTTACCTGCACAGCTTGGTGCAATGCTGCCTTGGTACAATACAATACTGCACTGCTTTGCTACAATGCAATACCGCTTTGGAAGGCTACAATACTGTCTTGGTACAATACTATACTGCACTGCTTTGCTACAATGCAATACCGCTTTGGTGGGGTACAATACTGTCTTGGTACAATACTATACTGCACTGCTTTGGTATGGTACAATACTGCCATGGTACATTGAAATACTGCCTTAATACAATACTGCTTTGGTAAAATACAGTAGTGCTTTTGTACTATACTATACTGCTTTGGTACCATACTGCTTGCAACCTTTTGTTAACATACCATTTAGGATTCAGATGCCACTTGTGTTCCTCTGAGGGGGACTATGTGGATCATTTGAGGGCAGGCAGGTGCCTCGTGCTCCTCTGCGGGGACAGGAGGGTCACTGCAGGGGTGGCAAATGCCCTGTGGGTTGCTGCGAGGGCATGCGGGTGAGTGAAGGAATGGTGTGTGCCCTTCGTGTTGCTAAGGGGACACCAAGGTCCTGTGAGGGGGAGGCAGGTGCCTCGAGTGTTGCTGAGGAAGGGTGAGGGTCTCTGAGAGGTGTACGGACCACCGTGCATGTCTAACTTGGGCAGTGTCACCTTTGGCATACAGGATGAACCTTTTTGGCTGAAATTAATCAGTGTGGGATCAAATGCTGCACTAATGTGTGGAAGACAATGCAGCGGACATTTTTGGCTGGAAAACGTGAGGTGATGTCTAGGGGAGAAAATAGTTTTTGGGGAAAAGTGTGAGGTAAATTGGGGAGGATGGGCAGACAAAATTTTGTGAATAAATCGGAGATAATTTTAAAGGTCCAGAAGGAACAATTTTTGGGGGTGAAATCTCAGGTAATCTTCAGGGGAATGAATGAAAGTAAAATTTAATGTAATCTCTAAGTAATAGGACATTTTAGAATCAATATCTGACTTGAGTGGTAGGAGATGTTTTGGAGGGAAAATCTGAAGAATTGTGTGGGGCAGAGAACAAACGTTTTTGGCATAAAATCTTAGGTGACATATAGGACACAGCTAAAGGGGCATTTTGGAGGAAAAATCAGATGTTGTCTTTCAGAATGGCTGAAGTAATTTTCTTTTCAGAAAACCTCGGGTAATTTATATGAAACAAAAATTTGCACCTTTTTGACAGGTGAATTTGGGGTAATTAAGAGAGGAAAAATTAGCACATTGAGGGAAAGTCTGCTGCAACACAGCAGTCAAAAGCATATCTTTGACAGAAAATCTGGGAAAACTTAAAAGGGAAAGAGGTGACATTTTTAGGTGAAGACCTGGGATACTTTAGAAGGGTGTTGTTGTGGGCAGAGTGGAAGCTGCAGACAAAATCTGTTAGAAAAGCCTTCCTGATGAGTCATGGTGTGCAAAAATAACACCCTTGCTTTCTAAACTCCTGAGAGAAGAATCTGTGTTTGCTATAATTCAATTGTAGCCCAAGAATTAGTCAATGGATTTTGAATAAAACATTTTTTAGATGTAACTGAACCTTTCTAGAATTTTCTCCTTGAGGATAAAGGATTCCAGACAACATATATTCATATAAAATGATGTAATTTGTGTAGGTATAATCACAAATGATTATTTGTGATAATACGTAAAAAAACTACATTAATGAGAATATTTCCTAAACAGTATAGGTGCTATAAAAACCAGTGTAATACAATGCACTCTTTTCAGCCAAAAGTGATAAAATTGCAGCTAGAAAATAAACCTATTCAAGAAATATCAATGTAATACAGTCATGCCAAAAAAGGTGGCAATCCCTTCTACATATCTTTGAGAAAGAACTGAGGAGAGTCTAGAACCAGGGAGGGATCCTTACCAAATTGAACAAAGGAAAACCTTGAAAGACCTGATTTTAATATTTGGGACTGGGTGGCTCAAAAGGCTCTGTAAGTGGGGCTGTCGGGGGGCGGTTGCCTTCAGGCCCAGGAGCTTCTCAGTCCTGAGCGTGTCACCGTCCATTGGCAGAAAGCGTGGGACGGCGAGGCAAGAGCGGCAGCGGCGTGGAGCGGCGAGGCAAGAGCTTGGAGCAGAAGAGGGGCCACGAGAGGCCCTCTGGGCAAATGGCCTTTGTGGCAAGGCCAGGGTACCTTGACGGTGCTGCGGCCGGCTTTGCGCTGGGCGACCCCCCTGCGTGCAGGGCTGGGTCTTTGGTGTGCTTGGCCTTTTGCCATTGTGCTCCTTTGGCTGCCTGGAGAGAGGGGCAACCCTGTAAGGAGGGTGAGAGACCCTGTCTCCGCACCTGAGGGGGGAAATGGAGCTCTCCCGGCCCCCGGCCCAGCCACCCTGTAAGCAGGGCAGGGCTTTTCCCCAGCCCCTGGCCCGCGTGACCCCCTGTACCCGGGGCGCGTCACAGCCTTTGTCCCGGTGCCAGCCCTGAAGCGCCTCGGCGCCTCCAGGCCCCTGTGACCTGGGCGCAGTGCAGTGCTGATGCCTGCAGAAGCCACGGAGAACAAAGGCTTGGCAGCGCTGAAGGACTGTGACAGTTTTGTCACAGTGCACTGGGAGGAGAACTCGCCAACGCTTTAACTGAAGTTGCGAGTTCTATAGTAATGTGGTAGGGGAATTGGCCAAAGAGGGCAGCTAAAAGTTGAGGCGTCAGTGCAGGGGCAGGTCTGCTGCTTTGCCACTCAGCCGTAGGTAGGAATGGCTCCCTAGCAGAGCAGGTTGGCTGCACAGAGCTCGCTCCCTCTTCTGGGACTGTCTTGCCCTCCCTCCCCTGTCTTGCCCTCCCTCCCTGGCCTGTCTTCCCTCAGTTGGTGTGAGTGAGGCAGTGTGGCTGTGCTTTAGCCCCCCTTTAGAAACAGAGTAGTGTAGCTTGGACTTCCCAGGAGAGAAAGAGGAGCTGTGTGCAGCCACAGGCAGGGCCCCAAAAGGCACGGGTGGAGAAAGCATCAGGCCTTGCCCCTGCCTGCTGGGGGCGGCGTGAAGCCGCTTAGCGCTAGCGTGGGCCCCGTCACCCGCCTGTAACCAGGGCCTGGGTGCGGGCCTGCGCTGCCGGGCGTGCTGGTGA
Organism: Prinia subflava; assembly: GCF_021018805.1. Classification (NCBI taxonomy): domain Eukaryota; kingdom Metazoa; phylum Chordata; class Aves; order Passeriformes; family Cisticolidae; genus Prinia; species Prinia subflava. The sequence continues at coordinate 3,951,236 of NC_086271.1, forward strand.
GCTGCCAGCGTGCGGGCCCTGTACTCGGGGCACGTGTCAGGCCCTCTGTCCCCAGGAGCAGCCCCAGGTCCCTGTAAGCAGGGCTGCGGAGGCTGCTTTAGGCAGGTGACAGGAACCAGTGGTGGTGGGCCCTGGCCATGGCACGGGCTGAAGCCGTGCAGTGCGGCAGGGCGCTTTTGGTGCCGCCTTTGGTGCCGCTTTGGGACGGTGCCTTGTGGAGGAGGCTCCCGGGGCTGGCGCAGACGGCTGTGGTGCCGTGCTGTGCCGCATCCGGCCCCTGGCCGCCCCCTAAGTGGGGCCTGTGCCGAGCGGTGCTTGTTGGGGGTGCTGGGCTGCAGGGGGCGGCCCCGTAAGCGGGGTTGTGTGCGTCCCCTGGCCTCGGCGGGCGGTTGGAGGGACCCCCTGTAATCAGGCGGGTATCCCTGGCCCCGGCCTTTCAGAGGCGTGGGGCCAGGAGTGCTGGGCCGGGCGTGTGCCCTCCCTGTCCTCGGGGCTGGGCTTGCGGCCCCTGGGGCCCCTGGGCTTTAGGCCGTGGGCTCCAGTGCGTGAGTGTAGTCTGGTTCCTGTTGCCGTGGGGGCAGGCAGAGCTCCGTGGCTCCCCGGGTGTGGACCGGCCTGTAAGCAGGCTGTGGGTCTGGGAGCCTTTGTGCTCCCTTCAGCTGGCAGCCTGCGTAGGGCGCCCACCCCGTTAGTGGGGAGCGCTGCGCAAGTGGAGACAAGGAGCCTCCGTAGGCCTTGGGGACCAGGGCCGCCCTGTAAGTCAGGGCCAGTGCTCTGGAGTCCCGGGGACTTTTCAAGGCAGGCAGCGGCCTGAGCCCCCTGTAAGCAGGGCTGCAGCCTCTTGGCCGCTGCTTTGAGTGCCCAGCTTCATTTGCCCAGAGGGCCTGGCTCACAGCATGGCGTGGGACTGCGCCGGACGTCGCCGTGGTGAGTCAAGAGAACTTGGAGGCTTTTGGTGATGCCTCTTGAAACACAGCCTAGAACTGAGACTGAACAGGGCTGTTAGGAAAGTGTAAGATTTTGCTATGATTTTGAGGGTTTGCCTTATGGTGCACAGGAGCCTGAACAGGACTACACCAAAGTTGGTGGTCATAAAATTGCCAGCCTGTCACAAGGTCTTACACTGGTATAAGTTTTGACTCACTTTCTTAATTGGGTTTAATTATGCAATTACAGTTTCAGGGTTTAAATTTTGTATATTTTTTTTGTCTTTTTAGTTCACTTTTGTTTATACTTTTGGGCCTGGAGCTTGTACTCGTTGTCCTTCATCTTCAGCAGGAAAAATATTTGTTATGTCTACCTGCTGTGTTAAGAGAGCTTACTAAGCCCTAATACGAGCTTCAGAACTACACCCTTGGTGAGCTCTGATTCTGAAAATCATGAGAGTTAAAACTTAAGGTATCATTTCGGAGCTGGGAGAGGTCTGTCAGTGGTGGTTTGAGGATCTCGTGGTGGGGCTAATTGGGTCAGGGGTACTTTCTGGAGCTGCACTTTCTGAGGCCTGATTGTGTCGTCGTGTATTGGCAGAAGCTCTGGAAGAATGAGGTAAGAGAACAACAGTTATGTGATTTTAATTTTTGGCTGATTAAAATCCTGTGCATTGGCAACTGATAATCGGTAATCAGAACTGATGAGGAATTATTTACACAGAACAGGGGATTTTTGCTTTATTGGTTTGTTTTTTAGGGGTCCTTTAGCTGGTTTTAGAGTTCAGCACTCTGGAAAAAACAAAGGGATTGTCTTACATGGTGTTCTTTCTTGCCAAAATAGTCAAGAATCACATTAGACTGCCTAGCTACTGTTTCCAGATTTGGAGGATCATGTTCATGAACAAAAGAGAAGATTTCCTTGATGCCAGGCTATGTACAGGATTTCCCAGTTTCTAAATTGTTCTCAGTTTTGGGCACAAAAGTCTAGCTTCCATATGCAAAGCACAGAAGTTTCAGGAAGTTCAAACGTACTGCAAGTGGACAAATACTCTTTTTTTTGTTTGTTCAAGCCTACATCATGACAGCACCTCTTTCTGTCACATGAGAGACCCAAGTATTATTACTGTTTAGTGCCTTTTTTGTCTCATTAATGACTCATATCTTGTTGGATCAAATTCCTGTGTTTCCTTTATGCCGAAGAGTCTCCTCCTCCTATGTGTGTTTTCTTTTCTTGTCCTGTTAGAAATACTCAAATTGCAATAGGTTGTTTTCCACAAGGTCTAAGTCTCAGAGGTGAAGGTCTGAGTTCTCACGTTCAGACACGGACACTGTGTGAGCTCTCCTCACTCGCGAGGTGCCCTGAGTGCCAGACAGAATTTAAAATGGTAACTAGAGCCACTGCAAAAGCAAATGCACTGGCACTTCATGTGGATCAAAGTTAAGGTGTTTAAAGGTAGGCACAAGTGCACTCTGCTCCACGCAAAAGAAGTCTTCCCCCTCCCTTTCTCTCTCTCCCTTTTCAGTTCAATTTCCTTTCTTTTTGGAAACCGTGTTTGGAAGCGTACAGCACTGTGTGAACACTTTTCCTTGTTTAACACAGAAGTTCTGTGATAACATTTCAATGCTGGATCAGTAAGTCAGAAATAAGATAATTCCAATTTCTTAAAACCATGCAAGTCCTTTTGCCTTAATTAAAAGGTCTAAACCTCAATCACTATTTTTTTGTCATCTTTTGCATGATATGTTCAGTTTGCTGCATGTAGCGTCAGTGCTGCATTGTTTGAAGAAGAAAGATGTTTTTTTACATGTATCAATGCATGGAAAGTTTTCCATGACACACTTAGAGGAAAGCACAGTGGAAAAGCAAGATGGCTTTTTAACATTTAATGTCCCAGGGACTTGGGATCTTTTTCCCCCAGTCTTGGACATAAGAGTGGAATCCCCAGGGCACCAACTTCTCTTGATTTACAGTTGCCCTGCAGGCCTGACTCGGCAAATGAATTATTAGAAACCTTTAGTGTACAGTTCTGTATCAGTGGGATTTAAGAAGAACTGCCCGTTGATTTTTTCAAGATTGAGGATCAGTTTAGAAAACTCTCAAAACTGAGGAGATGTTTGCTCTCATGTGTGTTCTCTTAGCACAGCAAATATAAATAAAAGCCTCTTTAGAATAGTGGACACAGAAGCATAATTCAAAAATATCACAACACAAAATATTTGCATATAGTAAATGTCAGTTTGAAACATGGAGTGTATATGGAAATGATTTGTGAGTGTAGCATGAAAGCAATTACTTTCTTGCTTCAGAAAAATTGCATCAGGTTCAGAAATAGCGTTATTTTCACAAGGCTTCAATGGATGTAACCCAAGCAGCAAAAAGCAACAGAGCAACTAGTACTATACAGTGAAAAACGAATGTTCCCCCGTTTAAGTGCAGTCCGTATCACAGCCGTATTGTTTTTATTGAAACTACATCTTCGTCCTAGAGACCACTTGCAGGAGGGTATGACCAAAACAATAATAAAACATCTACTTCATGTAGTTTGTGCGCGCTGCGTGCCGATGTTTGTGTCTGTCGCTGTTGCCGTACGGAGGGCTGAGGCAGGAGCGGCGGTGCCGCTGTGGAGCTCTCCCAGCGCCGGCGCTGCCGCAGGGCCCTGCAGAGCGCCCCCCGTCCCTGCCCGGGAGCGCGGGCTGTCCCGGCACTGTCCCGGACACCCGGACACCTTCACTCGGGACACGAACACGGACTGCGAGGTGCTCCAGGATCGGGCTGAGGCCACACGGTTACACACGAGACCCACGGGGCGCACCTGAGGGCCGATAGGGGCAGAGGGAAGCGGTGCAGAGGGGTAAAAGGGAACCGGGGGAACCAAACGGGTGACGGGGGTGGAGCACTGCGGCAAAGTTAAGCCAATGGGCGTTAAAGGAGAGAAGAACAATCTGGAAAGGGAACGTACAAGGTGGACAGGGGTTGTACAGGATTGAGATCAACTAACTAATAATGGAGCAGAACTTAAAAGATGTTATCATGTGGCTGCAAAGGCCCAGGAAGGGAGGCTTTTCTCACTCTAAGGCAGAGGGGTGTTTCTGTGTGTTTGCATCAGCCCCTCCATGGTTGAGGCACAGCTTCTGGGCCTGCACATAAAACCAAACCTGTTTCAATATCGTGGAGGTTGGCTGGAATTTGTCTGAGGGGCAGTGGGCTGCAACCAGCTGATCAACTTGTTTGGGTCGATCCAGTCAAATTCCATGTGGCAGAAAATGTGAGGTGGGAGGACAAAACTGAACACTCCCTTCAGCATCCTGGCATCCTCTGCCCCTAGGTACTTAGGTATAGCCTGCTCTAGTTTCCATCCAGCTCCCAGATCCCCCCTTCAAGCCCCTTTTTTTCACTTTAATATCAGCTGGCAAACTGCAAACATGGTAATTTTAGGGGTGAAGCTGGAGAGAAGCTCCTTGGTAGAACACTGAATTGCTAGAGACTCTCCCAAAATGAGGGAAGTTTCAGGCACTACCCAAGCCGTGTTTGCTGGAGCGTCTTTGTGCTTCCAGCTTGGCACACAGCAGCGTCCCTGAAGGATGCCAGGGCTGGAGCCTTTCCCTGGCTTGCCTGTGCACTGCAAACAAGGGCACAGTGTTTACTCCACTGGCTGCTGGTCCCCGCAGGGAGAGTTAAACACAGAAAGTGCCAGATCTGCTGGGTTCCACATAAAACAGCGGGGAAGGGATGGGAGGCTGCAGGGGAAGCAGCAGTCGGAAGTGGGATGGCCCAGAGCAGCCCAGATAAAGCTTCCTGAGGTGGAGTCACTCAGTGATACCCAAGGGCAGCAGCACCCCACCTCTGACTTCCTCTGCAAGAAGACATTTTTTTGCACTGATGGGCTGATAAATCCTGTTAACTCTTAGAGGCTTATGATTTTTCCTTACTTTGAAGCCTTCTAAAATCTTTGACACATTTCGTAGTTAAAAAGATTCAGCTATGTTAATTCATTAATTACTGAATTTCTGTGAGCCCTGTTGGGGGCTGACGTTACTGAACAGAAATCCAAGTAGGTTCTAGTCTGCATCTAGGAAATCTGCATGCTTCAGGCTTCTATTCCTTTCTTTGTTTAAAATTATAAATCAGGCACAACAGACAAGAAAAGTTTTTCTTAACTGCATGAGCCTTTTAAATTTGATTCTGTTCTGGTTTAGGATAGTTTTAATTTTTTTGGGGAACTGAATTTGAATTTGTGTCAAACCTTAGCGTCAAATTCTTGCCAGGGTATCTATGTCCAGCTGGCACCCATTAAAATATTAGTCTTGCAATGCAAGGGAAGCAGAGAGAGCAAAATTAATTAGTTTCACTTCAGAGTGTTGCATTTCCTGGCCTGATGTACAAAGTTAAGATACTGAACGGGTCTACCCACGCCAGTGCTTTCTCAGGAAAAGAAGAAAATATTTTGGTGCCTGAATTCTCCAAGGGGATTTTCAAAATTATTTCTCCTTGCCCAAGCATAGTTGCAGAACTATGTCCTTCAAAGGGAACTTCAGTTTAACTTTTTGAAGATTTTTTCAAGTTATTGTCTTCCCCTCTCCCCCTTATAACCAGGGTTTTGGTCACTTGCTTAGCTGGAGGCGTGAGTTACAAATTTGTTTTCTCAGACCGATGCTTTCCAGGGATCTGTGTCAACTCTCTTGTCCATTTTTTCAGAGAGGTTCAGAGAGAATTTCATGAACAAAAATACCAACATAATTTGAGCTTTTGTCCTGGGTACCTGCTTAGCCTCCCACCATGGGTTCAGATCAGAATTTCCCCTTTTATCACTTCTGGATGAATTCGTGCCAAATAAATGCTTCTAGATCTGGGGAAGTGCTCAGGGCCAGCACAGCAATGCAAGGTGCCTCTAATTTTCCTTGTAAACACCTCATCATATGTTCCAGCAGCTGTCCTGGAATGCCCTGACCGTGTAGATAATAGTTTTATCAGAGGGAGGACATGGTTCCATCTGCTTCTCTCAGGCTGATTTACTGGAAATGCTTCTGTTCTTCCATTTTTCCTCTCAGTGAGTACCACACCTATTAATGAAATGTATGTTTTTGGGCAATTTTCATCCGTTGTTCAAAGGTAATGAAATAGCAGGAAATCAAAATTGCTCTGTTGTGTGTCCTACTCTGTGCCTCTCCTAAGAGTTATGATGGTAAATTACTGTTAAAAATTGTGCAACACTGGCAATGAGAATTTAGAATTTTGTATAGAAAAATAATAGGTTGGCCATGCAAATCTACCTATAAAACACTAGATAAAGTACCAGTCAAATTCAGAATTCCCTCTGTCATGTGTTTTTTATGTTCTGTTAAATGTCTTCTGTCACCTGTGAATCCAATCTTTGAATGCAAGATATCCTCAAGGTGTACCAGGGGAGGTTCAGGCTGGACATGAGTGAGATTTTCTTCACTGAAAGGGTGGTCAAGCGTCAGAAGGGGCTGCCAGGGGAGTGGAGTCACATCGCTAGAAGGGAGTCACAAACCTTGGATGTAGCACTCAGTGCTCTGGTTTGGTTGATATGGTTTTGTCTGGTCAAAGGTTGGACCTGATGATCCTAAAGGTCTTTTTCTATCTGAATTGTTCCATGGTAGGTGTTTCTCCTGCTCTCAGTGTTAGTTACTATTTATTAATGTCCCTTTTGAAATATTGCTGATTTTTGAAACCAAAAGAAACCACTTATTCTATTATGACTGAAGGTACTAAAGTAGACCCAGACCCGTGCTTGGAAAAAGTGTCTTTGGCTGTGGCTGATGTCATCAGCTCTCCTAGATCACTGTAATTTTACTGAAAATACATCTCTCTGCATTTCTGTGAACTCTTTGTTCTACATACAGGTATTTTTTACCAAGGTCCATGGTCATGGTAAAACATTTACACATTTATCATCACCCAAGTTGAGAAGTCCAACTACGTTGTTTTTACTACCTGTTTTCACTACCAGAATTTACTTCTGATGTAACATGTAGTCACACCCTTATCACTGCTTGTCCCTCTGTTATCCCCTGGGAATGTCTTTAGGAGAATGGGCTGGCAAACCCTTAATAAAGTCTGTCTTTGTAGGCATGGGATACACATTGATGGAGAAAAAATGCTGCACACAGAGAGGTATTACAGTCATGTTAAGGGGAGCTAAAACATATTTAACTGTATTTTGTCTCCTCTTCAATGCTGCTCTGAAGAGACCATTTTCAAAGGCAGGAAACTACTACAGGGAATGGATTTTGCTGTGAAAAATTGGGCAGGGGTACAATATGTATTAATCCACCATTTACTATTTTCTGGTTATGTCCTGAAGCATTTCTATGATTGGTCCCTTTCTTCTCCCTTTCTGTGAAGCATTCAGAGAGTTCTGATATTGGCAAAATAATCTAGATGTGATGGGCCACAGTTATGTCCCATTATGGGCTGTGCTCCATAGTGGAGATTAATCTGCAGTGGGAAGATGCCTGGTGTGAACTCATTAGATTCTCTCTGCTAGCTGGGAATGGAATTCAAATAAAAATAACAATAACTCTCCTTTGCCCCCTCCCCCAGTCCACTGCAGTGCTCATTGAATAGCTCTCTAAGGGTATCTGCGTTTCCCTGGGTTTCACTGTGTTAAGAAGCATTAAACCAGCTTTTTTTGAAGATTCCTTATGGAATGGGAGTGCCGCAAAGAGAGGTAAAATACAAAAAAAAAGAAGAATTATCAATATGACAACAGCTCTCACAGTTGCACGTTTGCTTTGCTTTTGTTTGATTACGTGTTCTGTTAAAGGTGGATTTTATGCAAAAGGGAGCTGGGGGAGGTGAATCCAGCTATTCAAATGTATTGAAGAAAAAAGTCACATTTCTGGATTAGGGGACTTGGTTAGTCATGCCTTGTGCTGTACCCACTGAAACATTCTCTGCTTCATTCTATTTGAGAAGTGTAGATGAACTACCCTTCAACACCCAGAAATCCCAGTAAGTGTTCAGCTGATGTCATGCTTTTATAAACTAAGTAAGGGAATCTAAAAATCCAGTATCAGAGGTATTATTTTGGATATAAACTTTCAGCTGGGTACATTCCCCTTAACTTCCCTGAAATAATTCAGGCTGCTTCCAAACCTATTTATAAGGCAACTGTTTCAGCTATGAAGTGCAATAGTTTTTCACTGCTTATTTCAACTGGGAATACTGGATTTTGTTAAAGAAAAAACCACTAAAAATCCACCAAGCCGCCCCTTAAAGCTGTGCTCTTCTGCTGTCTTTGGTTTTGTGGAAGATCGCTGTTGTAAGAGACACCAGGTTCAAAAAGGCAAAGAGATTGTTTTTCATCAGGGTCGTGACAGTTGTTAGGAAAAAGAAAAAACCCAGAGGGGAGATTTATGGAAAAGAAGAGAAGGCCAATGTTATCAGTGGATTTTGTTTACAGGCTGATAAACAGAGCTGCTATCTGGCCACTGGAATCTCTGCCTGGGCTGGGGGGATTGAGCACATTTCCAGTGCCTGCTGCAGGTCCTGGAGGGCTGCACGTCAGCGGGGTCACGTACACAGGGAACACTCCTGCTTCTCCCTCAGCCACGGAGCCTGAGGCTGACACAGAGCTGTGAAGGCAGAAGGCAAACTCCAAGGCTGCAAACTGCATCAGCCCTGGCTCTGTCAACACACCTCATCTCAAAGTGTAACATAATTCCTCTTCCATGGTGGAGTACCACACAGCTTTGAAAAATATTAACAAAATTATTCAGACCACTTGGAAGAAAACACTCCCTGTGTGTAGCATTGAGCTCCTTTTTGATTTTGTTTTGCCTAGGGTTTTTGTGCTTCCCAGCAATTGTCTCTTTTCCAGGTTCCATTTAAAGTTGCACTCAAGTTTGTGTCGTAGCTGATTCTCTCACTGTGTCTTTGTTATCTAAGTGCCCTGCACAGCAGCAGCAAAGGCAGCAGTGAGTGATACATTCCAGGTGTGCTCTCTGGATAAGAATAAATGGGAATCTGCTCAGTGAAGAGGAGCTGTTCCCTTTCTGGGTTTTAATTTAAATGTGTTCAATAAGCACAAACTGGGAAAAAATTAATTGGGGATATACCTTTTTAGGTATCCTCAGAGATTTTAATATAATGTAGCTGTATAAAAGTATTTCAAGTGTTTTGTGCGTGGAAAGCCTTTGCATCATCAGGCATGGAGAGATAAAACAGCAGCACCAGGAAAATTTAGTGTCAACAGCAGCCACTTGTAACATTTTCACTCATGTTAGGATTGTACTCAGTGCGTACTTGGTGTCACTGGTTAAAATCACTCTGTGCTTTGTGGTGTATCTTTTTTTCTTTTTGATCTTGGGTTTTGCTGGCATTAATGAGAGCCTTGTCTTTTGAGCTAGTGTGCAAGTAGTGTTTATGGTGGTGCAAGGAATCCTTAATCCTTTTTTTTCCCAAGTTCCTTTTTAACCCTGTTTACTAAGGTGCCTTCCTGATCCTTTCAAATAAAGCTTTTTCTCATCAGCCTTTTCTCTTCTCCTCACATGTAGCAAGTCTTGTGTATACACATTTAGAAATATGTAAATAAGTATCTACATGATCATGAAAGCGTCACTGAAGAAGCAAGAGAATCAAGACCTCTCACATCCATACCTGGTTTGTATGAAGTATGTAAAGAATTATCAGAAACTTTTAAATTCCTCTGATACTTATCATTCCCCTTCTGAGTTCAGTTCCTTTTCTAATGGGGTAAACACGTATTGGTGCTTAGGCTTGACCTCAGATTTGGTTTTCAGGATATTCCCAAGCACTGAAAGAAGTCTGTATTTACTAAATTGAAGTTTGAATGACAAGAATTTTATGATGTCATTATCCTACAATGCATCAACAGTAATATGCACTGAGCATTAAAAACCTGCAGAGAATCAGGATGTGTGACCTTTTTGTGAAATAACAACTAATGTCCTGTGTTTGCCACGTTATTGGTTTTGACAGTGTAACTCTTAGTTATTTTTTATCGTTGAAAAGCAAGTGGTCAAATGTTAGAAACTGTTTTTCCTTGGATGTGCACACACCTTGAGACTCTTCTTCTTCACCCTCCACATCTCCTCCAGCTTTTTTTTCCCCTAAAATTCATTCTCCGGTGTGTAAGGACTAATAATCATTTCTGCTTGGATCTAGCAATCGAAGTAAATGCAAAAGCAAGGTTTTAGGTGTTAGTCTTATAAGGAAGTGCCTTTTTTGGGGCTCAAAACAAGAATGCTTTACCTAAGGTACTAAAAAGTTCCCCTACAAAAAGAATCCAAATCAGAGCACTTTGCAGTCGGACAAGAAGAGTAACCTTGCAGATATAAGTGTTGAATATGAAGAGAATTTCCTGCAGGAATCACATTATTATATGTGTTAGGCTGCTGCAGCTGCAATCAACAATTTGCAGAAACCATCAGTGATTATTTTTTGTCCTTGATTTCCATTTCCAGCAGGTGGCTTCTTCAGGTAATGGTGAGGGGCTCCTGAAGGACAGAGTGGAAAGAGTGAGGTTATAAAAGACCCCCAGATCTCTTAAAATTGGACAGACATTCCTGAAGCTTAAAATAACCCTGAAGTGTGCATTTACAATTTTATTTAAAAGTTGAGGCTTCTCATAAGGGACTCTTTTGGAACAATTAGATGGCCAAGCTAATATGCTAATTAATGATGATTCGAGTCTCGATGGAGATTGGCTTTTTTGGTCATAAAACCAATAGAATTTCATCAAATATCTGTTTGATAGCCCACAACATACAATGGGTGTGTATTTCCCACTCCTTAAGATACTGTACTTTCTCTAGGAGAGCACAGAGGCAAAGTATCTGATTAAAACTGAGTAAAAAAATAGCAAACTCACATCATCCCCCCAACAAGGCCCTCAGCCATGAAAACTTTAGGCCTGGCCTGACAAATGCAACATCCAGGGCAAGCATATGGAAGAAAACCCAAAGATTTCAGGGCAGGTCATGGGAAATGTCGCCTATCTTGGCCTTGATTATAATCATTAAGTATTGTTACAAGGCTCATGTTGTTTTTAAGGAATGCAGTAATAAAATTTCGGCTCCCTGGAAATGGAACCAGATATTGCATTTCGTGTGAGAAGGCGCTTTCCTTGGAGACTGTGCTGCTTGCATAGTAAATAGGGCTTCTCATCTTTGCTTTCTGCTCTAAACATGATTGGCATGCTTAATATTGTTACTAAATAGAACATAAAAGTAACTTTCTTCTTGAGAAACAAAAAAAAGGAACTTGATTATATAATAGGTTTCCTCTTCTTTTTAAGGAAGTAATTTTATTTTTTCTTGTTGCTTTATGTAATCATTATTTTGAATGTTGTCAAGTTTTACAATTTGAAGCACCCAAAATACCTTTGAATGGTTGTGGCATTCAGCTGGGAATAGGACCATGGCATGTGACAGCCAGCAGGAAATCTTCCAAACACACTGTCCTTGCTATACCAGGCTAAATCTAAACTCCAGTGAGTTCTTTTGAGACCTCCAAAATGCCTGTGAATGCTGTTTTACTGAACTAGGATCTTAAAGTTTCTTTTCAAAGTCCTCCCGTACTGGGTAATTAGAGTGGTAGATGGGTGTGCAGAATCCTGTGTAATGAGGGCTCAGAAAATCTCTATATTCTTTTAAGTCCTAGAAATAAAAGGCTTATACCGAATGATGCATCTCTACTGTAGAATTTATCAGTGGAAGTGAAATACCCTAGAAGGGTGATCAATCCCTTACAGCTTCTACATATGGTTTTTCCACTAGCAAGTATAGCTGGGACTGTTTTTCTGTAGGCAGAATGCACCTGTGCATTTCTCTGTTGCTCATCATCACGTCCCAGAGAAGAAGTGATTACCTGATTTGTGTCATTCTCCAACTTTTAACCTGGGTCTTAACTTCCAGTCCCAGCTTGAATTCCAGTTTCCCATGCCATGAGCTCTCATGGCATACAACTCTCTTCCCCAACAGAGTGAAAGACTGGTGGTCAGAGGTCAAAATTCTCTTTATAACAAAGAATAGATTTGCATTTGATTTTAGAGGCCTTTCCCAGCCTAATTCTGAGATTTTTCCAATCTGATGCTATGATTGTATCACTCATTCAAAAAATGGTTTATGAGGAACAATAAATAGCAAACCAGATTTCTCCAAGGCTGAGCCTTCCTGGATGCAGGGAGGCCTATGGAGACAGCCCACAATTCCAAAATAAATGCACCTCTTACTGTCTCTGTCTCACACATCATAATCTGCCTTAATTTCTGAGGGAGGGTTCTCTTCTGCTTTTGAGAAATTTCTGACAGGTCATTACTGGACACACTCCTTTCTTTGAAACTGGGATTCCCGCGTCCTAAAGCCCACGGATCTGTTCCATATTTCAAGTGCAACTTGCTATCGTGTCCAGGGATCTTCCTTTTTGTGTGTGTCTCTGTCATGTTTTTGTTTGGTTGTTTGCTTTGGTCTGTGGTTTCGGTTTGGTTTGTTTTTTCCATGCCATAGCGAGGCAGCACTGCCATTTTTGTAACCTTTGTAAATGTTTCCCTTTATAAATGTTTCCATTTATAAATACCATCTCTGTTGTAGCACAGAGAAGTGATTTCAAACCAATCCAAGTCACTGCATGATATCCAGACACTTTAGAGATAAACACAAGGCCCTGAGAACTTCTGTTGCAGCTCAAAAGTAGCACAGCTGAGTATCAGCATGATCTGAGTGTTGACACAAGGCTTTTTTTTCCCTTTTTTTTCTTTACATGCCCTGGAATTTACTTCTTGAGGGCTTCTGCAACTGAATTACATTAAAGCCTCCCACCTCCACTTCTACTCACTGATAAAAAATCGGCTGTTGAGCATTTCTGGGGGGAGATGAAATGGAAATGTTGTTTTTGATTTATGTCTACTGTCTTCATTTACTTGGCTGTGTTAGATTGAAGAGTTGTTTATTGGTCCCTGGGTTCCATTAATCAGCATTCCTCCTTCTCACACCCGTGGAGGGCCCTGTGCTCACAAAGCCCTTGATTTAAATTTTGCAACTCAGGGGGCCTCAGGAGAATCATAAAACCATCCCAGTTGTGATTCTCTCCAGAAGGAAGGCCAAAGCACAACTGTCATTTGTGTCTAGGTCATCAGAAACCAAAAGTGGCATTTTCTGTATTTTTATTGTGGTACCCATCTGTATTTATTTTCCAATACAGACCTTTAGGAGTAGTATTTGCAAATTCAAGGATTCTCTTGGAAACAATGGCACGGACAACATTTTACCTGTTCCAAATGTCCTGGAAGAGGGGAATCTGTCAAGGAAAAACTGTCCTTCAGCTGTGAAGCCATGAGCTTATGGCATTAATTTTCAATTACCAATACATAGATTGGCATGAAAGTCATGACCCCACCCTTTTTTTTGCAGTTTTCCCTGGTTGAGTGTCTCTTGCATAGTGTGGGGGCTGGAGATGCTCATGGCAGAGACCTCCTGAGCCTGGTTTGCTCCTGTTCAAATCAGCTCAGACAAGGGGAGGCAGTCAGGATGAGGGATGCAGAGGAGTCATCGCTGCTGCCAAAAGATTCCTAAGGAGCCAAGAGGAAAGCTGGGTGGCAAAGGGCTTCGTGAGCTGGAGAAAGATGACTTTAACCTCACATCCATTTGTCATGGCTCATAAAAGTGGGATCAGCGCTGAGAATCTGCTACTGGCAAGGAGAAGGCAAAGGGATGAGATTTTAATTACAAACATATTTATTAATGGGTGCAGGGACATGATGGGGAGAAAAAGAGTTTTCATTTCTAACACATGTGCGTTATTAATCATGAATGATCCTGAGGTTACAAATGGGAATCCGCCTGCAGGCAGAGGGCAAAAGAGATGATTTTTATTAAATATTTTGAGCCAATTTCTGATTTCTGTCCTCTGACATAACCACACAGATTCCCTGAAACTCCATGGGAGGCCTGCTCTTGCATTACAAGGCATAATTTTAATCCATACTCATTAATCATAAGTAAGATTTCAGTTCAAGTACAGGCTGAGGAATATGTGGTTGAGATGGGATTAGGGCCAAGGTAATCTGCTTTATCAGTATGCATTTCCCAAGGTACCTCATAAGCTGCCTCCTAATAAAAAATTAGAGTGTTCAATTTAGTTATATTTTCAATCCTGAAAGGATGATATGAACAGGCTCAACCTCAATTCCAAAGTGTTCGACATCTGCAATCTAAATATGCTTAGGAACCTTAAATGTGCATGTTTGAAACATTTCATACAGATGCAATGATTTCATCATTTCAAGTGAAAGCATTTTTGATGGTAGGGGTGCAACATGTCTGAGTCATCTATGAGATTTCAGACCTAATAGAGGCTCTTCATAAAAGTTTCACTAAGAAAATCTCAGGAGGTGGTGGTGCTAATATATACATATATTTTGAATGTGTTGCTGTTTGTGCTCTTTATTACCTTCACAGACTCATAAATTGAAGACAGAAATATTTAGGATAATCTGTTTTGAAAACTGAAACCAGTTTGAAAGGTTGGACATCAGAAAAATGTCTCTATTGCAAGGAGCATTAAGCATTGGAAGGGGCTGCCCAGGGAGACTTGGAGTCCCCATCCCTGGAGGTGTCCAGGGAAAGACTGGACTTGGCATTTATTGCCATGGTTTACTGACGAGGTGGGGATCAGCCACAGGTTGTACTCGATGATTTTGGAGTTCTTTTCCAAGCTGGGTGATTCTGTGAAGACCTGGAGAAGAGCTCCTAACTGTTAAAAAACCAGATGAATTCAGGACTCACCACGTGGAAATTAGACTGGAATGAATTGATCTGAATTCTCTTTAAGGCAAAGGTTTAGATGAGATTACAATAAACAGTTAAAAATGGTGGAAGTTTAATTTAATAAACAATATTATTATTAACAATTATCATTGAAGAACATTGCATATTTCCACCAAGTCACACACTCCAACCCACCCTGACTCAAATCTGACTCTGTGTCTGATACATAATTAACACCTAAAGAATTATTCCAAAAAGTTTTTCTTTGGAAGCAGAAGGATATACAGGGACACTTGTTGATGTATTTGAATGTCAGCAAAGGTGGGTTCTGATGCTGTAAGTATTTATTGTTTAACTTCATTGGTGTTATGCTGAGCAAACCTGGGGGTTTAAATCTGGACAAACTCCTGCCTGTGTGGTGAGCACAGTCCAGCAATGCAAAGGCAGAAGCAGAAATGTATAAAATTGAAAATGGAAATAAAGTGGAAAATGTGCTATAGGAACTACTAATGGCTAAATGAAGCAAGAGGAGACTTTTTAAAGAAGCTGATGATAAAAAGGAAGTGGGTGGAGGAAAAATGCATTTACTGGGTATGCACAGAGAGGTCCCTGACCATAACAACATTACAAATCACAAAACTCATCCTTATATTCAGGAAGGTAAAACAAAGTCACATAAATTTTTTAATCTTGTCCCTTCTTCAGATTTTCATGCTCATACCTTTACCATTCTGTCTAAAAATCATAGTCACACCCTTTCCATCCCATTAATAAATCACTGTATTCGAATCAAGGGACTGGGTATGACCAGGAAAAAAAGGTGACTGGGCCAGTTTATTTTTCCAGTAGTTCACTGCTAAGTGAGTGTGGCTGTGGCAGAGAGAGGAGGGAAAGTTTGTCAGCTGAAATCTTTTTGAGAATCCACCCCCATCAGTGCTTCTATTAAAGAAATTACTAAACAGATTAAAAAATTTAAATAGGGGTGCCAGGTAATTGTGCGTAAGGGTTAGGGTTAGGGTTAGGGTTAGGGTTAGGGTTAGTTAGGGTTAGGGTTAGGGTTAGGGTTAGGGTTAGTTAGGGTTAGGGTTAGTTAGGGTTAGGGTTAGGGTTAGGGTTAGGGTTAGGGTTAGGGTTAGGGTTAGGGTTAGGGTTAGGGTTAGGGTTAGTGTTAGGGTTAGTGTGGCAGCTTTATTTTCAACTTCTTTATGCCTGCATTTTTAATACCACATTTGGAGTTGGAATCTTTAGTCTGTTAGAATTTTTCTTTCCTGATCTTTTTGCACGGTTTTCTTTTACTCCCGTGACATGTGTTTTCACTTCCTCTTTGAATTTTGCCTTCACCGTTCTGAGCAGGACGAATGATCACACAGAAAATCCTGCCAGGCTTACCATGATGGCTGAGGAGTAGGAAGACTCAACAGTACCTATTAATTTTAATTGTTTTTAACAAATTCAAGGGTACTTGTAGGGTATATAAAACTACTCCTTAATGCAGGTGGGAAGCAGACATCCACACCTTCAGATTTCAAATAAAAGCTAAAAATAAATAATCTCTCATTAATTAGAATTATTTCAAGCTATTTCTAATAAAAGAAGAAGAGCCCTGGGATTAATGAGTCCAAACTGCTAAAGAGCATTTTCTGTGTCTTACATGACCTAGTCCTAAACCCGCTAATCTTTAAAATGCCCAAGTCAGGGACTTTATCTAAATAATTTATACTAATGAGGCAATGCGAAAGATTAAAATCTCCCCTTTTGTCACTAATTTATCCCAGTATACAGAATAGGCAGACCACTTAAATTCATAATTTCTAAAAGCTGTTTTTCTTAATCTGTATACATGGGATGCTGCAAAATAATTCAGTAAGACAATTACAGTTCTTCTTCTGTCATCCTGTGTGAATACAGCTTTTGGACACGTTGTCACAGAATAATCTGATATTTAGAAAAGAACCTGAATTAGAATAGCATCACATGCAGAGCTCTTTTTAGAGACAGTTTAAGTGAATTTTTCTCTTCTTCCACTTCTCTGCAGTGTAAAAAAAAAATAAAATATATCTTCAATTTTGTCAGTGTGACTACTGGTCTGCCTTAAAATATCTATTTTCCAAATTTTCTGTCAAAAATAAGGATGCTTAAGAAATCCTTTTTTTTTTCCTTCCTGGGCCTTCTATTTAGATTTCAGCCATTACATATAATTAAAAATCTACTACCCTCAGATTATTTCTGTATTTAGAATAAACATGGAAGGCATAATATGGATAGTAAAGAGAAATTTTTAATACATTTTTATATTTTTTTTTGTTACTGCATTGGTCTGGATAACAGTAGTTGGACTATATTTCACTGGAAATGGAATGAATTTATTATCTTTTAAAATCAGATAATTTTTTGTTATTATTGTTATGATAAATAAAGCAAGCAAAATTGCATTAAAGTGTTTATTTTTTGCTGAGAATACAATGTGCAGACAATAAAATCAGTGGCCACAGCAAACCTCTTCAATTGTAGATGATCTGTAAGGTCAATGTAAATTATTGGAACTAAGAGGACTTAGCATATGAAATATAAAGGGTAAATATCCACAGTTACAATAAAAATATCCAAGGAAGTTTTTTAAAAATAATGTTATTTCCTACACCATCTACAAATTACACGTTACTGACTTGTAGTTCAAAACTGAGGGGGTTGTTTACTTTTTAAGCTGTTAATTGGTTAAATATCCTTCTATTTCCAGGCTAGGGGCAGGGGGGGGAAAACAAAACTGTTTTCTGTGGGAACCGAGAATATTAAATTCCAAAAGAAGAAAGGTGAAAGATGAAGAAAGGCAGGAGTGAGGGCAGTGATTTGCCATGCTTTGCTGGTGTCTGGGAAACCTGATTTGAAAGCAGGTGCTGACTCACCACCCTGATATTTGTTAATCACAGCATCCATCACCAAATATCAGGGACCTCATTACAGGCTGACACTGGGAGACAAGGTTTGCTTTGTTCACTCTGGGGTTTGAAACTTGGCTTTGGACTGCACCTAAAAAAGCCCTGAACCAACAGCTGGGGGGTTGGTGATTTTTTTCATGTCCTTGTCTGCCTTAACTGCAGTTTCAGCCACCAATTTTGCATGTCCAAAGTCCTGTTCCTGCTGCCAGTGCAGAGAAACTTCACCTTCCACAGATGCCAGTAATGGGGCTTTCCTCTCATACTGATAATTAAATTTTAGTGGAGTAGGAGCAGTCAGTTTGCACAAAGTGAAATTCATTCATTTATCAGTCTTTACAACTGTTGCTTTGCTTATCTGGAGAAAATTTTTAAAGATCTATGAATATATCGTCGTATATATCGTATTTTGTATGGAGGACTGAGGTTGTTAGGCCACTCCTAAAAATTACATCAAAGTGCCCAGAGCTGTAAAATACAACCTTGAAAAAATAGCTCTTTTTACCATAAAGTTTTAAATCACAAGTGATTTGTTATTTATACAAACTTTACTTTTATATACAATAAGTTTTATAATATATACAACCCCCATCAGAGTTTTCCTTTCAGCTTATATGTATATTAAGATGGCAAAAATCCAAGGAGCAAGACATTTTCTTTTGCCAGTGGCATTCCACTTCTTTCCTTCTGTGAGGTTGTAACACTCCTAAACTACTCAACAACTTTAAAAACAAAGAGCCAGAGGTGGGAGTTGTGCCAAACTCCTCAAAATTTATTAGTTTGCTTTCTTCCCTGTATATTTACCTTTTTTTGGTGAAAAACAGACTTGTGGGTGGCTGAATGTGCGCAATATTATGCCTTACAAACAATCGCCTTTTTGACAAAATTAGGGTAATTTTAATTTTTTTTTTTTTTTAGAATAAAGTAGATTTCACACTTGGAAGACTCAATGAAAGCTGTAGGGTTTGATTTTTTTTTTTCCTGGCCTGGTTTCAATAGGTAAAGGGTGTGGTGCTCTCATTGAAGTTTCCATTGAGTGTGTCCAGTTCTCTCTGGGATCATAAACTGCAAGTTAAAACTGGATTTATTTGTACTTAGGAATATAAATTTTATATCTATAGCTGCCTGTATTTGCTGTCTTTTTTCTTCCTAAATCTTCACCTAAACCCTTAAAAAGTCCGATTTATCCAGCATTTTAATCTGTTGGTCTTGGATTCCTTTATTTTCATTAATTAACCCTTACTCAATAATTTTCCTGTGTATCCTTAACTTCTTAGAATTTTAGGGTTTTTTCCTAAATCATTGTAAAAACTTCATAGAAAAGAATCTAAAACAATCTCTGTGGCATTTCAAGGGATTTTTTTGTACACTGATAATTACTTACCTACGATTTGAATTTTGAAACCTAATACATAAACAGTGGTAATTCCCTTTGAAATTTGCACTTGAGTTCCCAAAAATGTAAATAGATACATTTTTTTCTTTTAGTTGCAGAATGCTTGAACTCCAGATTTTTTCTAAATAGAACTTCATATTCAGCTCTATCGCTGCAAACCCAAATTCTGTGTGTTTTTTAAGAAAAGCAGATATCATGTAACCAGCTCATAAATTAAATTTACTTACAACAACAGAAAACAACCTCAAATCCAAATCCTTTGGATCTTATTAACAACATGGAATTTTTTGACAAGGAGGCACTGGGAGAGAGGCATCAATAATTTATAAAAGTAATTTTTACATCAATGAGAAGTGGTAATAATCAGTGAAGCATAGAAGGCTGATATGGATAATTCAGAAATCCTCGTCTACATGAGAGAATCAGGAAGCAGCACAGTCACAGAAGGAGGACGTGATAGGTGTTGATAAGAATGCAATATAATGGTAATTACTCATTTTGGAAACAAAGCAGTGCTGGGAGACCCTACAAGTACCCTTGAATTTGTTAAAAACAATTAAAATTAATAAGTACTGTTGAGTCTTCCTACTCCTCAGCCATCATGGTCAGCCTGGCATTGTCACAGACAGAAATTTCCAATGGCTTCCCTCCACAGAAAAATTCCTCCGGAATGCTCCACAGTTCTGATTCCCACTTATCATCCAGGGAAAATTCATCTTGCACTGTGGTTGTGTCAGGTGGTCTACAGGCAGCAAATGGCAGCGGCCCTGCTCTGAATTTTGTGTCTTCTAGCAGTTAATTACAGAAATGAATTAATAAAACCTCCCTTAAGTATTTGAAGCCTAAAAGGTGGCTCAGAATGGTTTGGAGCCTGTGTTTTGGAAGCTCAGGGCCTCTCTCCCTGACCGTGCTCTCTAAGAACTCTCTGTTCCAGGTCAAACGGGAGCTTTTTTCCATTCCTTCAGCATCAACTCCTCCACAGCAACAGCAGTTTCTTTTCTTGCCTTCTCTTTTTAAAGAGGAGCAGCTACAATTGAATTTTGTCCTGAATCCTGAGGGCCTCACTTAGACCTGTTCTAGGAGAGTGAAGCCTTGGGAGGAGAAATCCTGGGCTCTTGTAGTTCAGGTTTGGACACAATGGGTTGTTCACAAGGAGTTTTCCAGCAAATGAGCATCAAAGAAATTCTCCTCCTTGTCAAAACACTGTAGAGTTTGGACCCTGTAAATTTTGACTTTAAATCTGACTGGCCCCAGGTATCATCACAATGAATTCCATTTTGAAAGGGTGTTTCTAGGAGCTTTTTAGGGAACAATTAGGGGTTCATATGTTTTTAAATAAAATATGCATCAAACTCCCTGTCACGTGAGATGGGGATGGAACATCAACTTTTTCATAAAATAATAGATATATACTGAAGTTTTCTAGAAGCTTATTACTGGTTTGTCACAAAATCATGTAGAAATTGAGGAAATGAAAACCTTAAATTATTTTTTCGTTGTTGTGGCAAAACATAAACTGTCACTCCATTATATATATATTTTTCTCCTGCAAGGGGAAAAAAATTATTGCTTCTCTTATTACTGCTGATGGAATTTCCTCAGTGTCTTGTTTGTGGTTGCATGAAGACTGAATTACTGTGGTGATCTGAACATACACAGGCAGGCTCTCTGCTTTTAACATTTCTATTTTTCTTATTATATATTTTTCATATGTTTAATATGCATGAATGGCAAATTACAAATTTCCTTCCTAGTGTTCCTATGACAAGGAGTAAGGAAAAAAAAATCCATGAGAAATTACCAGTGTTCAAAGAGATCTCTAAGCAACTTGTGGGGCCCTTGGTGGTTTTGAAAACACCTCTGATTTTTCTTGGTTGTCATAGCCTAATTTGGTTATAATTTTTTTTTAATATAATAATGCAGAGAGAAGTTATAAATAGGCACTTTTAAAATGAGCAAAATATTCTGAGTAGGGAGCAAAGCAGCACTGCCTGGTTTCCTGTTGAGCAGTTACTTCCATTCATCAGCACTGAAAAATCAGTCTAGACAAAGCTCCATTTAATTTTTGGAGTATTACTGATTTTCTGCTTGGGTCAGAGAGTACACACTGAATTTTGGGACACACTTGTCACATTTGAAGAGAACCTGGCCAATCTATTGTTCTAGGTGGTGATAGCAGGAATCCTGAGCGCTCTTGATTTACAGCTGCGTGAAATTTTGGCAGTCTTAGCTACATTTACTGCGAATCTTGGGACTTACTCAAGCCAGAACTCAAATTTAAATGCAGAACTTATGAATTTTTATGAAAACAGACTGAGAAAATATCAGAGAAGGTCCTGGTGCCTTGGGATGGCACGTCAGAGACAGCAAGGCTCATTATTCATTTCCTCTTTTCTCTGTTCCACACTCAGTACAAACGCACCAGGAGACAGCTGCAGTAACTCAAGTTTTGCATAATGAGGAGAGCTGAGTCAAACTTTTAGGTTGGTTGACATAGCCACGAAGCTGATATGAAAAACCCCAACTAATTTACTAAATAATTATTATTTCCAGGTCCTAGATATTTTTCCTTTCTCATTTCCACCTAATTTTTCTTTTTTGTCTCTTCTTCGCTTTTCTTTGTGACTTCTGAAGTAACAGAAGGAAAAAGGAAAAGAGGAAGATACTCATATCTAGAAAATCTAGTTATAAAGTGTTTTATTCAGCTGTTTCAGTCAGCTTCAGTTTTCACTTGTCACATAATTGTCAAATCTCTTGAAGGGCTGGCAAACATAAGGGAATAGAACTTCCAAGGTAATGATATTTTGAAAAGGCCAATGTAAGAAAGAGTTTATAGTGAACCTGCAGCATCACGGAGGCATGGGGACAGAAATTTTGAGCCAAATAATAGAGGATGAAATATGTATTGTAGGTTTCCAAGGCATAATAGAAATGTTCCTCTGTTTCATGAAATTTGTGGATAGATGGCCTTAAAGAATAGAGCAACCTGAAATACAGCAGTTGAAAATATGAGCTTTTCTCAATGTTTTTCTTGGTGGCAGTTAGAAAAGGTGGTAAATTTACTGACATTGAGTGGATTTCTCTTCTCAACAGGTTTCTTTGGTTTCTGGGTGTTGAAATAAAATAGCATGAGGGTAAGATTAGGCTGGGTCAGAGAACTTTGCTTTGTTTTTGTGGGCTTTCAACCAGAGAATTTCTGAGTCTCAGCTTCCCTGGAGAGGTGTATGGATGTCCCAGCTGTGGTACCTGCTCCTGTGGGCATCAGCTGTGGGTTGAAAGCCAGTCTCGGCTAAGAGGAGAGATTCCATGAGATGAAAGGAGTCACTGGGGCTGATACCCCTCTGACATCACAGCCCAGGCCTGACAGCCTCGCTCTTGCAGCAGTTCCAGCTGAACTCCTGCCCTGCAAAGCCCCCTGGGGCCTGCTGCTCTGAACTCCCCTGTCAGAGCACACTGTGCAGGCAGCAGGGCCTTGTCCCAGGGAGAGCTGCCAGTCCAAACACTCCACACCTCTGCTCACCAGGGAGAAGGCCTTCGCAGGGCTCTGAAAAGAGCTGACTGTGGAGAGGCAGCGATACAGGGCTCTGCTGGGGGGCCCTGCTCAGTACCTGCCTGGGAGCTGACGCCTGAACTGGGAGAACAGAGAGCCTGAACTGATGAAATAAAGCAGTGCAGAAGGGAAGAGCTGAACTGTCTCAGGAATGACACAACCCGTGTGCTTCCCAGTGCAAGGAACGCTCTCATCTCTCTCTCTGTGAGTGGCCTTTTCAGACACCAGCAAGTCAAAGTGTGCAGAGGATGCACATCAAAGCATCAGTGGAGTGCCATAAGGAGCTGGTTACCTTTTGGGTGGTGTTACACATGTGGAAAAGCTCACATGGCCACAGGTTTGTCAGGAGAAGCAGCACCTGGTTAAGGTTCAGAATTCATCTTTACCATTGTCTTACAGCTTTAGGTACTCTCTTGGCTTTCTCCAATTTCCTCATGACTATGACAACTGTGCGTAGCTAGAGTAATTATAACAAAAGTTGTTGTAGTGTTCTCAGTATTACAGCAGAGAAGATGATGAAAAATCTGATCTAAATTAAAAAAAAATCACATACCTGCTTTATAACAGGAAATAAATCCTAGATCTCCCACTTTTATCCAGTTACTAATGCAATCAGTATCTATAGTGGTCATATCCTTGGTATGGATATGTATATGCATATATATACTGTGGTATTTTAGCATAGGTGAGGTAGAAGGAAAGCAGAATCAAGGCTGTAATATCTGTACTGTTCGGCTGTTTGATCAGTGCAGGCAAACAGAAATTATATTCACTTGTCTTAACCTAAAACTAGAAAGATTGGTCAGGTACATCCATTGGCACTTTATAACTTGAACCTTCACAAGTGCTCCTTTCCCTTTTGTATTCTTCCATGCAATTTTTTTCATCCTTTCCCAGAAAAGTCTACCCACAGAAGTTGTAATAATTATAATGACACTAAAAGTTAATTGGTAAAATTGATGGAAAGAGAAATTTTTTACAAACTTTTTCAGTATGCATTCAAACCTTGGATGAGAAGGCATAAGAAAATCTTGACAGAGATCTACCTGTTGTAGGACTCACAGCAAGGTTTATATTTCACCTTGCTTTAATTTGTGGGAAATGGAGGGAGGGCAGGAAAAGGAAGAGAGCAGACTTGACACCTTGGGTCAGTTTTGGTTTCTTCAGGGCTGGCCTAACAAAGCAATAAATGTTGACATTTTCAGTGGGGAAGAAGTAGTCTTCTGTGTAAGTGGAGGACAAGTGGGAGGAAATGAAAGCTAAAAAAAAAAAAAAATACTTGGAATACTCTCATGGGACTGAAGGAATGGAAAGAAGCTGTTCAGGTGGCTGATGTTGTGGATTTAGAGGAGCTCCCTTCTGTTTGTGATCTCTTACCTGACTACAAACCTGCTAAAGAAAACAAAATAAAAATTAATATTGAATAAAAACTCAAGTTTCCACATAATAGGCACATCACAAGCAATGTGAGCTTTTACAGACCAAAAAGAGTATGAAGTATAATAAAGCTACACATCTGTGGGAAATAACAGATCATCTGAGAGGGATCAGCCTGTTCAACCATAAAATGAGAGAACACCCATTTAATTCTCAGAAATACTTTGGGTTTATAAAATTGTATTCATCACCTGTTTATCCCTAGATTTTCAGTTTTCAGTCGTCCTTTATACCAAATATTCCATTTCAAAACACATGGGTAGCAAGTAGGACATAATCATTTGTGTCTCTGGGAGTGTCTCCCAGCAGCAGCCTGAGTCTGGGCCCCTCAGAGCTGCCGTGTCACCCTCTCCTCACAGCCCTGAAGTGGCGCTGCTGGTTCCGTGTCCCCTCTCAGCTGAGGGCTCTGCTCAGGAAGCTCTTGCAGCTAACAGAAGTTTAAGCAGGTGCCTGCATCTCTTATTCACTTGCTAATCAGATGCGAGCTGACAGCAATAGCCTGGCAGAAGACATGGCAGCTGAGCACTCTCCCACCTCCTGAGCAGAGGAATGACAGGGCTGGAGTTACATGAGAAATGTCAGGCTCCAGAGGCAAATTATAAAATCTGTTCCTACCGAACATCTATTTTCGTGAAACTGTTTTTTGATATTTACTGTGGCACTGGAACGCACAAGGTCAGATGAGGTTTGGGGTGAAGAGAAGACAGGTTTGAAGCTGAATCTGACTTTTGGAATTGGTGGTTGATGTCGGGGGAGGCCTCCTTGTGCTGTGCTGCTTTTCATGACTCAGCTGTCATTTATAATTTCAGTAGTTTGCTATTTGTGTCCATGCAGCCTTCCTGCCAAACTCCGTTCTGGAATTTCCCTCTTCCTTAGGGAAGGGCGCTGAGGACCTATCAGGTGTCCCAGTCACTGGTGCTCCAAAGCACAGGAGTTAAATTGCATCTCCTGAGATTGGGTGGCTTGAATCAACCTTGTCTTCAGTCAGCAGAGGAATGTCACTGACTTTAATATCCACTGGAACCGTTCCTTCTCCCAGTTTGGGCTTCGAAACAAATAAATGCAGTTGGAGCACTGGGTTTGCTTTAAGCTGTAAAATCGGCGTTAAATACATTTGAGGTTAACCATCTGTTAATGACATTAAATGAAAGATTGAGCAAGTCAAATAAATGTAAGTGATAGCTCTTGGAAGCCTTTCACCTGCCTGTAACCATGACAAGAAAGTGAAAATTCTCAAGACCTTTTTTTTGTTTCTGCATAAGAATTAGTTGGCTTTAATTGAAATCCTTCAGAGCCTGAATTTAGCATAGCTCCCTGCTTTTACCTTGAGTTTATTAAAGTTTTATGTGTCCCATATTCTATGCATTTAGTTTTCCAGTAAATGGCCACAGTGCAGTGGTTTCCCAGCAGTGAGGTAATCCTACAGAAATAGTCCAAGCTGAGTATGCCTCGAAGGATTACATTTTTGCCTTTGTTTCTTGCTTTTTTCTTTTTTTACTCCTGCAGAAAATGGTTCCAGACTGTTTAAAGTTTTTATAATAGGAAATGTATACAGAGCTTTGCTGTTTATAAACAGCACTCACTGTGCCACTGATCCAGTGCCTCACTTACCGAGTGCAGAACCACCCTGCAGATTTTTAATATAATCAGCCTGTTGGACTAAGATTTTTTGCCTGGTCTTCATTTTAAGTGAAGGCCTAGATCAAAGCTAATTGTTTGAAACTCCCTTATAAGACAAAAGCCAGTGCACTTACATCTTTCTGATCAAAAAAGAATCCACTGAGGAGGCTCAAGGCTTTCTGTTTGCAAAGTGGCAGGAAAACACTTGTGGAGATGCTTAGTGCAGGGCTCTGTTGATGAATTAAGCTGGAGGAATAACACATCTTTATTTTTAACTGTTCTAGTTGACTTTATGTTGGACTCTGAAGGACAGCAGTTATCAGCTCTATCTATCAATACAACAGAATTATCTCAGTATTTTAAGGAGCAAGGAGCTTTGCTGCCTGTGTTCATCCCTCCTTCTCTCAGAGCCACCTGACTTCTCTACCTCTTCTAATTCTTTTTGCAAAGGATTGAGTAAATAGTTAATTCATTTATAGTGTAAAATTGTAAACTGAGTGCTGTTTATGGTCCCGTTCTCTGGGATGGGCAGGGACAGCCCTACCCAATGCCAAGAAAATGCCTTCTTTGGCTCCAGGCTTTATTGGGAGCCATTCTGGAGCCAAGGACATTTTGAGGCCTGGATCCAAGTCTGTATGGAGATGGCAGTGTGTAATATTTTGTGAAAGATGGAAACTTAACAGTTGAATTCATTTAATAATTATTCAGCGCACACACCTTGTCAATGTATTAGGCCTCATTTTCATTTTAAAATTACCCCAACAGAAGACAGAGGCAAGCATTGGAAATATTGCAACTGACCTTAAATTCAATTCCTGAAAAAAGGTATTTGTGATGCCATTTACCAGCTTTTGCCCTTTTTATTGTAATTCTGCTTTGCCCAGCGCTTTTCTCATTTTCCAAATGTGTTTGAATTCCAAAAAAAATGCCAAATTTCACCAAAAAAAAAGAAGTAAAAGATCTCTTTGCTGACTCTGCTGGTAATGATGCATCATGCTGTAAAGCAACTTTCCTGTAGTTTTATTTTTTTAATTTTTTTCTTGAAATAATGTATTTAGAATAGAAGCAGACTTGTTTCATTTTTGTACATATATATATATATGTATTTAATAGAGAAACCAAATATATGTAATAAGAAAAGAGCTGACAGGCATATCTCAGTATTAGGTGAGTCTCTTCATGACAAGTAAAAAGATTTTAATAATTGCTTTTCTGCAGTGCTGTTTTCTGCATTATTGTGAGTTTAAATTTAGGGTAAATTTTGAGCATTGTTCCATGAAATGGGATGAAAATCTCTCTGTGTTTCTCCCTGGCAGTCAAAGAGCCTTGGTTTTGGTGTGCCTAATCCAAAGCAGAAGTAACAAAAAGGACTTCTGGATTGAATTTATTTGCTAAACTTCCTTATTTGTAACTGATAATAATTCAGATCTGGCAATCTGGTCCTGACTCGCCCATCTGGCTTTTCATTTGTAGAAATATAGGTCAGTACAGTTCTAACACAGTGAATCATGAAAGCATTTTTATCTGCAAGAATAAACCATCTATACATTACATATTATTCCCAGGGCTCGTTTCCTGCTTCTGGGATTTGGGGAGGGGAATGCTGTGTGTTTGCATTCCTGTGTTTGAATCTTGTCATCTCCCAGCCTGGACTTTTCTGCAGGTGTTCCAGTAGATTTTGTGTTCCTGTTAGTCAGGTGCACCTGGGAGTGCATCCACTCCCTGAAGGAGGGAAAACATCCATGTAAAAAAAAAAAAATTACAAAATCCTAAAATATTCCCTGTCTGTCTTCGAGATAAACACCACATATACTTCAAAATTCAGCTGATGGAATGAAAGTAACACCTCCCTCATGCTGAACCCTACTCCCTTTTCCATTGTATGTTTAATTTATCTTAGGAAGTTTCTGAGCCTTTCAGCAACATTGTGTCACTTAGTGAGGTATCCTGACATCTGCCCTAAGGGTGGTTGAAACCCCCATCGCAGGGGGACACCACTGGTGTGAAGCCAGTGTTAACCCAGCAGAACAAGTCGTGGTTTTCATCTTCTCTTTGCATTTCCTTTCCCTCCCCTCTCTGGCTGGAAAGAAAGTTAATGCAGTAGGTCATGCTCAGTCTGCTTTACTTCCTTTTGTGCCCAACGAGGTTGGAATGTTACTTTTTACTGTCCAAATCAATATGTTCTAAAATAACCTTACTTTTATTTAGATTTTCCTATTATGTATATGGTACGTATTGGATCATAGGAAATGGTGCATTTTTTCTTATATATTGAGATGAAAAATGGTATAAATATTCTAAGAGGATTTTCAGATCAGCTCCCTTCATCTTAAATGTGCTTTCACAGTTTTTCAGTTGAAAGCAAATTTTGAAGAAAAAGAAAAATTTTGCAGTTAAGAATCCACAAACCACCATTTCATTTGTAATTTGGTTCTTTTCTTCAGAGTATTCATACAAGTTTTTGCCAAATTAGTAGAGAGAAAGTATTTGTGTTTCATGACATTTAGAGAGTACATCTAGACGTTCATTTTAACCTTGTTACTTTTTGTACTTTACTAGGGCAAGCAGAGTATTTGTTCTCAGAAACAGCAACACAACTCTACCTTTAGGACACAATAAAAATATCTTTATCCTCAGCTCCAAAAGTTACCTCCCTTTGAATGGGAGCATTTCTTCCTCCAGTGTTGGTGATGAGCAGCCACCACAAAAGGAAGAGACGAATCTCCAGCAAACCCACAGGACACCCTCTCCTGCAAACAGCAGAAGCCGCATTTAGAAGGGTAAATAACACATATTAGAGAGTGCACAGTGGTGTGATTTCAACACCCATCCCCGTGTTTAATGTCTTGCTGTGACATGTGTTCCAGTCTCTAAACAACAAGAACACATTCTAATGCCACACAGCAAAAGGACAGCATGGATTCTTCGCTGTGACGCTGCCAGATAAAAGCAATCATGATAAATCACCTGAGGAAAGAATCCTGGAGTGAACTGCTGGCCCTGGCCTCAGCCCGTGGCAGGACTCCCATTGACGTCAGCAGGGAGTTCTTTTACCTCTGGTTCTGGCCTGCCTGATGGGAGGAGGGAGCATCCCCAGATGCAACTTGCAGTTGTCATATCAGATGTCCCTTAAGAGCTGTGCAAGGAGTGCTGTGTCCTGTGGGACTCTTCCCACAGATCCATGGGCATGTGGAGCGCTCGGAGCTCTCCTCCTGCCCAGCAAGCGTTTCCCTTGGGTGAGAGATTTCTTTGCTCCACCTTTTCTGGAAGAAACACCTGCCTCCAAATTCTTTTGTCCACATTCCGGCCCTTTTGCCAGACTCATGGTTTGTTTGGGATTTGTGAGAGTAGGAATGCTGAAGGATGTGGGAGCTGCTGCCTCCTGCTCCGAGCTCCCGCTCACCTGCTGAGCTCAGGCCCCCATTGCCTGCTGAGGCACACAGGGCTCTGTCTCTTCCAGAGAAAGCAGGGAACTGCCAGCCACAAAAGCAGCTTTTTAAAGGAGTTGTCAAGGCAGTCTGTGTGAAAGATTTTGGGAAGATCTTTTACATAGTTCCTCTTCACTAGTCTCTCATATTTTTCCCTTTTGAATCTCAAACTTTTCATTTGTAGACATTCTTTTTATGAGCTCCATTTTCATTGCTACTTACTGTATGTTTTTGTATTTATCTTTATGTCTTTAATATAATTATTTAATTTCCCTCTTTTTTTTGGTTTCTGGTTGACCTGCCTCAGCCCAGTGACACATTCAAAGCCTAGGAAAGCTTCAAATAAGGAAACTGACTGGAATAGCTCAGAAACAAAACATTTCTATTTTCTTTTGATGTCCAGCTCCTTTAACCTGTCAACTTTAAGAGGAGCAATTTTATCTAAAAAGCAGAAAGAATTCTTTTAATAGCTACAAGCAAAAATAAAATATTTCCTTACGGAAGTAGGATATGCACATTGGGTCAATGCCTGATTTTAATAAGGACTTCAAAAGGCAATGTGATTATTTTAAATTATGATTTATGCCTTTGATGTCAAAATGAAAGACGATTACATTTTATTTGGCAAAACAAACTTTGCAGGGATTTATTTTTACTTTCATTTTATGCCTGTGATAATGCTGTGTGTCGTCACTGAACTGTTTTGGCTTGTGGAGGATTTATTCACACTCTGAGATATCTGTTTGGTCCTGGTCAAATTTATCATTAGATATTACAAGTTGTTATATCCTGGTGTCTTTTACAGAAAACAGTGAAGCCCCACAAAATTATTCTGTTAGTCCAGTGAGCTCTCTTGGCTTGCTTCTCCTCATCACTAATTCCTGTTAGTTTTGAGGATGAATTTTAAATTAAAGCGTTAAAAGATAAAACCTCTGGACCAACGTGTTGCTAAGAACACGAGTTATTTGGAATAAGAGAGGACACATTCTGTATTTCCCAGCTCTTGGAGCAGGGGCTGCATTCTGCATGCAAATCTCCCACACAGGCAGTGAATGACCCAGAGGAACAGGGTCAAAACACAACATTGCTTTAATCAAAAATGTTTGCTAAATAAGAATCAAAACATACCAAAGATACTTTCTATTTTAAGGGGGGAGAAAAAACCTCACCAACAAGCAAACAACAAACAAACCAGTGGAGATTTTGTAACAGAAAACATATTTTCCTACCTTCCTTCTAGGTTTTTTTTTCAAATGATAGCTTCACCTTCAGCACTTTCACGTGTTGGCAGTCACAGCTCGAAGGGAATCTCCCTCCAGTTGATTCCCATTTCAGGGCTGAAAATAAAACCATGGATTTTTAGGAGGAAGGCAAGGGTGACCCAGTTAATGTAGATCCCTTGGGGCAGATTAGAGTGAAACAACCCTGAATGGCTGGTTTTTATAAATAAATAAGTTTATGTCAATCAACATTTCAGTCTCTCACAACTTCACCTCTCCTCTTTGCAGTCTCACATTGTGTAGAGAATTTGAAACTTTATCCTGTCCTATCCTATCCTATCCTATCCTATCCTATCCTATCCTATCCTATCCTATCCCATCCTATCCCATCCTATCCCATCCTATCCTATCCTATTAAAATTTGGTTTGTTTGTTTAAATAGGGAATTGGCTTTTTTGTTGTTATGTTTGTTTGTTTGTTTTTGCAGAAAAGAATTCACATCAGTAAATGTGCTTCCATCGGTTTGTATCCAGGTTATCTAAGCTTCAAATCCATGTCCATGAGCATAAAACACAGGCATAGTGTTATTGTTTAAATTGTGTTATTTTATTCAGTAAAAAAAAATATTCTAGGAAAAACTTAACATAAAAAGAACTGTGTTCCTGTACACCGGGAAAATAACTGGCAGGGAGAAAATTGCAGGCTGACATTTGAATAATTTGTGCGAGTTCATAAAAAAAAAAACCCAACTGATTTTTATAAAGATGCCAAATTGTCAAAAAAAGAAGTAGTTCTACTCAAATACTGTTATGTCAGCATTTCCATTTTGTCTTTCTGGGTTTTGTAGGTCAGATGCAAAGGCTCACTTTACTAAATTGAGTTTAGGCTCTTTATCACATATAATGAACAGGAATTGTCTTTGGTTCAGGCTGTTTTAAGGCATCCTACCCTAAATATCACTTCAAGTTCAAAATGAATCCCAAAGGAAATCTGTTCTTTTGATTTGTAAAAAATGATACTTAATTCTTTGTAATAGGGATATAATCTCTTACACTGTCAGTGCAGACCTAAATACACACAGAACTGAAAAGTTTCATTCATGGGCTTCTCAAAAGCATTAGAAAGATTGAGTTTTGGGTCTGCCTCTTCCCTTGGAATTAATTTTCTGATGTAGATTCTGAGGGGTTTTCCCTTGGCCAACATTCCAGCCGATTACTGGCAGTTAAGGAATTAACAGAGATGAGTCTCCTTTTGTTACACTTGTGAGAATTCCTGCTCTTTGGAAAATCTGGCATGCTGCCAGAATGAAGTTTGCTCTCTCTAAGAACATTTGTTGGGTATAATCTGCCAAACAGGTAAACCTGGAGAATTCAAATCTTCCAGGAAATCTTCCAGGAAATCTTCCAGGAATGGAAACTTTTTTTTTTTTTTTCAGTATAACACAAGTCTAGAAGTTTGAGCTTGGTGGCTTCCAGCTTTTCATGAGCCTGTGTGACACAGACACAAGAGCCTAGAAATTGCAAAATTCCAGTTGAGGCAGGAGCTTTGGAGCTCCAGACTGGGAGACCTATCAACTGCAAACTTGGGAATATTGGAAAAATACCGACCTCTGAGTAGGTTCCTAAGTGTTGGTCTCCAAACAGCAAAGCCTTCTGAGCTCACAGGGAAATTCTCATCCTCCTCCCTGGGTGACTCAAATCCAAACTCTAGAGAATGTGTGTCCTTCTTTACCCTAAAAGTTCCCAGTCTTTTACAAGATTATCTCTCATTTCTGCAAAATAAAAAGAAAATTACCTGTATTCAGTAGTACTGGGTAAGGCTGCAAGAAATGGGATTGAAGCTGATGGAAACATCTGGGGTGGGAATTCCAGTAAGTCTGAGCAGTATTATTAGGATAGTGGTAATATTTCATTTTTTGGAAAAAGGTAATTTTTATAAAGAAATACTTATGTTAGACAGTTTTTCCACCTTCATCTAGGTTTAATATCCTAAGATAATGAAAGTTCATTTGCAATAATCTCTTAAGCAGATTGGTCACCTGATAGATATTCGACATCATGCAGCTCCTCTGACAATGGCACAGTAGGTTCAGTTTTGCACTCATGTAAACTTAAATCTGTATTATTATTATTATTATTTCATTATTATTTTTATCATTGTTATTATTATTTTATCATTATTAATTGCATTGAAAAAGTCTGTAATTCCACAGCATTAGAGGAAAAAAAAGCACAAGGACTGGGCATTTTTGGTATCTTAGGCAAGTAAAACAGGCACTTTTTTTCACATCATATTTAGATATTGCCTTTATCTTTAGTGTCTAAATTTCTATGGCCAGCAGACCTCAAATGTGAAAAAAACCCGAATCCTGTTTTCTTATCTGTCAGGAAGACAGAAACCCCAGAAAAATGCCACATCCTTAGAATGACAGTTTTTGTCCCAAAGGCAGCAAACACCTGTGACACCTCTTCCAGTCCGGTTGCCAGGCGGGCCCTGGAGAGCCAGGGAAGGTGGGATTGACAGGGCCCCAGCTATTTTCTGCACACAGTAGTTTGGTCCTTTAAATCCTGAGTTATGGACAGCAGTTCTTTCTCCTGGAAAATCTCTCAGGGAAAGGGAAAGTATTCCAACAGCAACAGGAGTGTGAATTTATGTGGGGGATGAGAGGACTGAGAAGGATTCGCTGAGGTTTTATTATCAGGAGTGTCCGTAGGGAGGGAAGCACCTCATCAGAATGCTCCTGAATCTTGGCACGGGGCTGGGAAGTTCCACTCTTTATCCTCTTCTGGATGCCACGTTTCTGCTGCGGCTCCCCTCTCCTGTCACTGCTCCCTTCAGGTTTGGCTCCTCCCAAACAGATCCAGAGCAGTGGCTCAGTGTGAGTAATACCTTAGTGTGTAGTAGTATCCCACTAAAATACACCAGCTAGGGAGGAAAAAATACGTAGGGAGATTAATGCCAGGGTTTGTCCAAGAAAACGTCTAAAACACAGAGGAAGAATTAAAGCAGCCGTGTTTCCACTAATACTGAGGTCAATGTGCCAATTCCACCGTCTACTCAGCATTTGGTCTCATTCTCTCCTAGACTCAGCTTGCCCCAGCAAACTCCTCTGGAGTGCTAAACCAAGGAGGGTTGCTGCTGATTGTCTCATCTGCTCCTGTTCGGAGGCTGCAGGCCTTTCTGTGGAGTTATCCCATCCTTTATTCTTCTTCCAGAGGGAGCTGAGAGTGTCGCCTGTGCAAATCCGAGATAAAGCCTGGGACAGAGGAGCACAGTGCTCCAGTTCCTGGTAGAGATGTAAGGGAGGAACTGAATAATTGGGTAAAAATAATTCGCTAGCTTCAGAATCAGCAAAGAATTCTGACTGCAGTGGTGAGGAGAGCAACCAAGTCCATCTGGCTTTCAGAGGAGTGGAAAGTGTCCTTTTATGCCAGAGCTAGTCCATAAATGTCTGGCTCAGATCCCAACATTGTTGGCTCATTATAAGCACTTTTATTTGACCTTTTTATTAATGTCAGCGTTCCAAGCACACACATGTCTTAGATTCTCAAACAGCAAGAAAATTATGAGAGATGGTTTCGAAAAAATTAAATATACAGCAGGTATCACTGTCCTGAAGTCTTTGTCAGAAGCCAGTGAGAAGAGAGGTCACTTCGTGTGTCATCTGTGGATTTTTTACTTGAGTGCCAGAGAGAAAATTAATAGATAAAAAAAAAAGGGTTGTGGCCCATTTAAAGTATTATAAGAAATCCCATCATATGATGTAAATATAAAATCATACTTTGGAATTATTTATGCCTGTGTAATAGCTTGTTTAAACAGGAAGTTTTGTTGTTTCTGGTAGTTCTATATCTGTCCTTGAAAATAACAAACCTATTGTGTTTCTTGGAAATTACTGTACATAAAGTTCTATGTCCTAAAAATAGGAAAATTAATTTAGTTTTAAAAATTGGACCTTTTAGGAAGTTTTTTATATTCATGATGAGAAATTGACCTATAAAGGTGAGTGTAGATGTATTTAGATGAGCAGATAAATTCAATCTGAAATTTCTTGATACCTCTATGGCCCAAATTGAAAATTTGAAATCCATTATGAAGTGTCGTCATGGTTTAATCCCAGCCAGCAGTCCAGGTCCACACAGCCCCTCACTCACTCCCCCATCAGTGGGATCAGGGGGAGAACTGGAAGGGTAAATGCTGGAAAACTCGTGGGTGGAGATAAAGACAGTTCAATGGGGAAAGCAAAACCTGCACACAAGCAGAGCAAAACAAGGAATTCATTCACTTTCTGCCATGGGCAGGTGCTCAGCATCCCCAGGAGAGCAGGGATGCTCTCACCTAACAGAGATTTGAGAACACAAAACCCATCACTTCAAATGTCCCCTCTCCCTCCTTCTTCTCCACACTCTGTATCCTGAGCAGGATGTCACTGGGATGTCCCTTTGGTCACTTGGGGTCTCCTGTCCTGGCTGTGTCCCCCTGCGCCCCCATCCTCCTCCCCAGGAGCACGAAGAGCAGGAAAGGCCTTGGCTCTGTGTGAGCCCTGCTCAGCAACAACAAAACCATCTCTGCATTATCAGACCCAAAACACAGCCCCACATCAGCCACACACCAAGAAAAATAAGTCCATCCCAGCTGAAACCAGCACAGGTGTGCATGGCTTAAAGGACATTGTGATGCATAAAACATTCTATTTGTTTAATTTTTCGTCTAGGTCCAAGCCTTAAATACATGGGCAAACAAGAACTGGACCTCTGGCTTGGAATTTTTTTTTTTTAATTGCAGAGCAGGGTGACTCAGGAATTTGTAGTGGATAGAGTTCAAGCCATTTACCCAAATCTGGCCCAGGCTGGTGGTGATTGCAGGGCAGTGGTGGCTGCTGTGTGTGTTTGAGGGCAGGGAGATGGGAACACCAAACCACACATACTTAATGTAAAGTAACCTCACACAACCCACTGCTGGCACTGTCAGCCCACAGGCCAAACATAGAACGGGCGCTGAGACACAGCTAAACTTTCCAGCCTGTGTAGCAGTGGCTCCAAACACCCTTTTCAGCAGGGCGGGTAGTGAGAGCACGGCTTTATTGCGCCGAGTCTGTGGAAAAACTGAAGAGTGGAGCTTCCAGCAGTGCCAGCCTGGGACTCCCTGTAAACCCTTCCACATCCCACCATTGTGCTGGGATCCTGCTGGAAAACGTGAGTCACCTCCACGGGCTTGCACCTCCACCATGGCTGACGGGTTCTCCTCAGAGCACGGCTTTGCAATCCATTTCCTGAGGTTCCAGCTGAAAGCTGCTCAGGATGGGGTGGCACTGCTCAGAGGAGGGATTCAATCAACACTGTTTTATTCAGTGCCTTTTAATTGGCCTGCTAATTACCCAGATAAAGGAGGTTGTCATGGAGGAGGGCTGGAGAGAGACAAGGCTGGAATGGGCCCAGGACGGTGACAAGAGCTGGTCACAGACCCCAGGCCTGGCCAGGAAGCCCCTGGAGCAAGGACAGGGTCAGGTACAGAGACACTGCTGCATTGAGAGTACAGGAATTTGGCAGAAAAAAACCTTCTTTCCACCTCAGAAATTAAAGTGCTGCGTGCATCTGGGCTGAATTTCTGATAATA
Source organism: Prinia subflava (assembly GCF_021018805.1). NCBI lineage: Eukaryota > Metazoa > Chordata > Aves > Passeriformes > Cisticolidae > Prinia > Prinia subflava. Next base: position 3,987,117 of record NC_086271.1, read on the forward strand.
ACCAACTTGGCTATGGATGCAATATGGTCCCAGAATAAGGTCCCAGAAGCAACCAATAGTGTGGGTTACACCCTAATTTAGGTCTCATCCATGATCAGTGTCACCAGCACCGTGATTTACCAACCCAACCCCATAACTCTGGTTGAATTCAGTAACTTTTACCCACAGATTCACCAAGAGTACAACAGGTTTAATTTTTTAGATTTATTTAGTATTTATTGAAGCAACTGGGTTTCGATTCTGTTAGATTGCCACTGATATCTGTACTAGCTCTACAAAATCCATGTGTAACACTGCGTACAAGTGTTCCTGGGTACTCCAACAGGGTTGGAGGCATAAATTGTACCAAAGAGCTGTTCCTTATTTGTGAGGGAGAGAGGACCAAGCCTGTCAAGTTGTCTGCAAGATGGTCCAATTATCATCCTCTAACCCTGAGGATTTCAAATGCCAGTTTGTACTTTGGAGAGAAGTAGAGGCAAGACTGGAATCGAATACTCTGGTATCGATGTCATGGTGGGGGCAGCCATTTTATAAATAGTGAGGGATGTCTGAGTTACAAAGGGAGAGATTACAGAGGATGTGGGACTTTGGCAGGGATGTAACAGAAACATGAGGCTTTAATATCTCTCCCACTTCTACCTGGCTGAGGCAGCAGTAAGAGTCAGCCAGCCTCCCCCTGCTAAGCTCTCACTCCTCAGCGTGTCGCCATTCCCACGCATGTCATGCCATATCCCACAAGAATCCCTTCACCACATCCCACCTTGCATCTCATGGCCTTGGGCCTCATTCCTATAGAGGGTCAGCAACATCACCCAGACTCCCAGGGAAAGGCTGCTTCCAAACTGACCCTGAGCTCAGGAAACCAAAACCTGGAGGCAGCCAGGGTCCTGTCACAGCTGTGGGACTCTTCGTGAAACAAACAACTAGGAGCAGTCAAACAAGTTCTCTTCTGGCCTTTTGTGTTTCGTGGATGCAAATTGTTACAGGCGGTGAGATCATCTTAAAAGGACTTTGGCTTTTTCAGATGTTCCCAGGAGGGACCTCTGCTCCACAAACAACGCTGCTATACATGTCAGATCAGGATGCAGAATGTACAAAAGCAGTTGGAATTCCTCATTTCGCTTTGGTCCTGGCCAGCACCACCCATAGCATTTTGTGGTAAACAGCAACCTATGATTTACACCTTCAATAACACAATTCTTGGGACATTTTAATGACGCAAATTCCCTTGGCCCAGAGGTTCTGGGATATATAATGCTCTGGTCAAAATCAGGATCCAAATGGGAAGAGCTTTGTTGTGTAGTTCAGAACTCAGTGATCCAGATGGAGATAGTTAGGAAACAACATTACTGAGAGTTTGGTCTGCATAATATATGCAGCTCAATGGCAACTTTTCAGGCAGACTGGCATAGATTTCCTCTTTTTACTTTTTTTTTTTCCTGTAATTTAAGGGTCTCTGGCCCAACACAGAGGACACAAATTGGTCAGTCATGCCTCCAGCAAAATTTTTGGTTTTCTATTGACCATGACTGATAACTTCAAAATGGATTTTTTTTCCTTTTTAACAGAAGTGTCTCCAAGATTGCCAAAGCTTACTGCAAATTACAGCTGAAAGCCAGCTGACCTTATCTTCAGACACCAGCACCATGCTTTTTCTCCTATGGCCCCTCTGAACTCCCCACTAAAGCTTTCCTCTCCTTCCATAGATTGCAAAAAGAAATCTTTTTTCCTGAATGAATCCTATAATAATAAGAAAGTATTTCATTCAAATGTATTCCAGTGTTAGTTATGTTTAACATACAGAGCTGCTTCTCTTTTCCAACATTTTGCATTGGTTTTCATAAAAAAAAAAACACAAAGGAGACATTACACGACAAACAAGAAGTAATGAAAGAGTTACACAATGTGGGAATGATAGCTAAGCCTCAAAGTACACAAAGTTTAATTTGGCTTGGATTAGCACCCCAAAGCTCTGGTCCCTATTAAAATCTGCATTTTAGACAAGAAATTGGACCATGTATCTTTCAATAGAGTGTCTGGTTAGAATTACAGCCTGTCCTGGTTCTTGTCACACTGAAAATGTCACAGGATTAGTTTTCCACACGGAGAACTCCTCCTCCCAGCCCCAGTGTGATCTGTGTAGGATAACAGGATGCTGACTGAGGTTAGATGGCAGTGGCTGTGTGTGCACGAGACAGGCAAGCGTACAGCCTGTGAGCAAATGGCAATGGACAACTGAAAAGTAAATTAAATGTCATGGATTTGTGTCTTTGCACACCCTGAGAGCAAAGGTCATCTCATCGTTTCAGGGCAAAGGCAAAGTAGTGGTCCAGGAGAGGTAAAACTGATGAAATTTCAGGCTTAGGTGTCCATAAAAATGTTTTGAGAGACTGTAGTATTTAAATGTCAGATGTGTAACACACGTCACAGTGTAACCAGAACAGCTTTTTGAGACCAAACGTAGCAAGTAGCACCCACTCCTCATGAGGCACCACAGAGAACACCAAGCTGCTCAGTTTTAGAATCACAGAGTTTCCTGAAGTGGCAGCAATCCACAAGGAGTCCAGTTCCTGGCTCTTCACAGGACAGCACCAAAAATACATTCTCTTTGCCCTCTGATGAAAATACCTGCCTCTGAGCACCCCAGACCTCATGGCCACGCCACTTCATGCCTCTTTCCACATTTTCCCATGCTCCTCTCCTGTCTGGGGTAAACAGGGGAAGGAAAGGCATCTTTCTCCTTCCACTCATCCCTGGAAAGGATTCACAGGGAAGATGTGGTGTTGTGTAACAAAGGCTGACAGATTTGTGACTTGGCTGAACAATATTTTGGGGACTGGAGGGGCACTTTTCTCCCTCTCCTGCTTCTTTGTCCTGCCCATTCCCTACTGCCTCACTGGATGTTGTAGAGGAAAAGAGGCAGGTGATTCCTGCCAAAAGCTCCCCACGTCTCTCCCTTGCCGCTGTCCTGGCTGCTGAAACAGGAAATGCCAAACTAATCTCCAGGTCTGAGGCTGGAAGAGGACAAGTGGTTTTTATCAGTGGCCCAGGGCAGTAGGCCATGCCCTTCCCTGAGCTGTAACTCCACCACAGCAAATACCCTCCTCACCTTTAGGGAAAACATGGAATAGAGCCCCTCTCCATTGCCAGACAGCTGCCTCACCTGGGACAGCTCACCCCTGTTTCAAGGGAGACCAATAATCCCGAGCTTCATGTCATTTTGGGACACAGCCCGATCTTCAACAGCTGGAGCTGGAATTTCCCTGGCAGGACACTGAGGGCATGAGCCAAGGCAAGTGGAAGAAGGCTGAGCCATCCAAAAAGCTGGCATGGGCCTGTTGTGGTGCATGAGGGGTTGGGGTGAACCTCGCTCCTGCCAGGGAAGGATCCTTGAGATAACCAGTGGCCCTCTTTGACTTCTTTTCCAAGTAAATGTTTCCTGGATGTACCTGAGTGCAATCTCAAATCATATTTTTAACACAGTAGCATTTATGCTGCAGCAGGCATGAGTTGATCTTAGCCATAATCCACTTCTTCCGTTCAAACTCTGAAGTTACCATGAGGCTTCTAGACTGTTCAATCCTTTTGAGTGGGGTTTTTTCCTCACGCACATAACTTTGCTCAGGATTCGGTCCCTGAGGATCTTTGCTCATCTCAGGTATCACAGTGATAGTTACAAAGACCTGTCAAACATTTTCTGGTTTTGCTGCGTGCAATAATTTACCCTCAAACCCTGTGTAATTTTCTAGAAAGTCTAGAAATGGAATGTCTGGAAACCTGCAGTCATCACAGGACTTAGTCTCCCAAATTACACGAGACTCTTACAGTGTTTCCATTTATTTCTAATAGTTGCATCGTGGTAATTTGTTTGCTAAGTGAATTCTTCATCAGAATTCTTCAGGAGGGTAAATTTTTCTTGTCTCAGCTCATGGAAATGGCACAAGATGTGAACACAGAACTTTTCAAATCGGAACAGGGTTTATAGTTCACATTATTTGTGTATTAACACTTAGACCAGCAGGTACCAAGCTGTACACACTATTAAGTGCACAAAAAAAAAAAAAAAAAGAAATTTCCTTCAATTACTTGTTGCATGCAAAGACTCAGAAGACAGCCCAAATTTTTCATTCTTTATTAAACAGTGAGAAATGGAAGCTTCTCATGCATTAAAGGAAGGAGAAAGTGTGCCTTATATATGTAGAATTTAAGGGAAGGAAAAAGGAGTAGCCAAAACTCAGATGAAACTCCTGTGGGGCTTTTTTCTTGGTTTGGATTTTTTTTATTTATATTGGGGTTTTTTAAAAAAAGTAATTGTATGTCATATTATCAAGGTTATCCCTGAAAAGTGAGTCATACAATAACATCTGATTTGTCTTGGGAAGGTGCGGCCTTCCTGTTGGAGCTGAGAACTTCCTCCTGCTCAAACAAAAGGGAGTGGAGCATCCCGAGCCAAAAAGTGAGACAGGAAGGGTCTGCTGAGATAGGATGAAACCATAAATGGAAGATAACCTAGACCCTGAAAGAAGAGGTGGTGTTATTATGTAGGCTTTGGCAAAGAAATGTAAAGATTTTAGTAAACTTCAGATTTGTTAACTGATTTTTATAAAAATTCACTCTTAAAATATTTGATGTACTTTATTCTAGTTGTAAATGATAACCAGCTCCATATTTCCTTTTCTTAAATGTGCATCAGACCAAAATGTATCTCCTTCAGTTGAAATTCAGCTGTGAGCTTCTCCAAGGAGATATAAATCCATTATTTCACTCATATAATGAGTACTTCATACATGATTTAAAGCTTGGGTGAAGTAACCAAAACTAATTTGTTTTACACAAAGTCAACAGTCTTTTTTTTTTAAGTTTGCCCTTTTTTTTAGAACTCTTCATAACCCGTTTTTCAAGCCTTTCTATTTTATAGCATAAAAAGGAAACTCTTCTACACTCTTTTGTTGAAGTTTTCTCTGCTGTAAAGCAAACAAAAAGTAACTCCAAACCATGACATCATTTTTTGCTGTATCTAAGAGTAATCAGTAAATAGTGTTCAGCCAATATTTGAACTAACATAGTCTGGCTGTTCTATAGTGAAAATTGCAGGTTTCGTAAGACATGAAAGTGTTCATTTCCCACCTTATCTGTGGACACATTTCAGTCCAAGAGCTCCTTCCTTGCCAGGTAAACTTCAAACATGTCATTGCTCAGGGCCCTTTCTCCTTTCGGAAGAATGTGGATTGGGAAATGCTGAGAGAGGAAGATCAGTCAAGCAGAAAGTTCTGGGTTGATTAAATGAATCCTCTTTCCCAGAACAAATTAAGAATATGGAATAGATAAGTCTCCCTTTCCATATTTTCAGTGATAACAGACATGTTCTTACATAACCTTGGAACCACGTGCTCTGATCCATGCCCTTACAGAGGGAGCAAGTTAGGAAGGTGTATCCTGAACCATAAAAAAGGAGGAGTGAAGTGTTTAAGAGTGAATTTGTCTTTTTTGATAGTAAAATCCAGGGCTGTCCAGCTTGTAGTGCACAGGCTGGACCTAACCACTGGTACCCAGTGAACCACAAACCCCTCTGACCTCAGGAGTGGGGAAGAGCAGCCCTGGAGCAGTGTGTAGTCGTGATCTGGGAGGTGAATTGGGCAGTGCACAGCAAACCCTGCTGCTGGGTAAAGCTGGGCACAGAAGGGATTGTGTCCCAGCAGGAACAAATGTGTGCTTTGGGTTTGAGTCACCCTCGGAGCTGCTTGAGGCTGCTGGGGTGAGGGTAGGATCGGGAAGGGAGGCTAACTCTTGGTAAACCTGGGAGGAAGGATTAAACAGGGCTGTAGAAGGAAAGGGCTTGAAGATCAGATGGGTTTTGCTCCTAACTCTTTTTCTTGCTCAGTGCTGCCACAGGACTTCCCTGCTAATTTCCCTTTATCTCATGTGCGGGCAGTGCAGCTCTGTCTGGCCAACATGTCTTTGGGAGAGAAGGAAACAAGAAATTATGATGTTATCTTTATGGGCTGGTTAGATCCCAGAAGATCTTTTTCTGTCCCCTACTTCTTTTTTTTTTTTTTTTTTTACAATGGACTTGGTCAGTAAAAACCAGGAGCTTTTGGTGGCCCAAACTCCTCTCCCCTGGGCACAGGGGCTGTGCCAGCCAGGGAATGGAATCCAAGAAACTTCACGAAGAGTCCTAAGTCCTATTTGTGATCTGCTGTGAAATGTTTAGTTGTTAAACCCTAAATAATTGTGTTATTACCCATTTTTCCAGCACGAGTTGTGTTTGTTATATTGTGGAGTGAGAGGAGTTTGTTATATTGTGGATGATACAAACATAGGGGCAATTAGAAATCCAGCTCTCCAACTCAACAGGAGTTGAGTTTGCCTAATTGTGCTTCAGGCCACTGAACAAATCCCTCTAAATATTTGTTAATTACTAAATTGTTCTGCTCGTTGAGACAGTAGACTGCAGAGACACAACAAAAGCTCTCTTGTTACTGTACAGAAATTTCTATGATTTCTACAGTACCTCCCTTCAAACTGATGGAGAAGGATGGAAAATGTTTACTAAGGAGCTGTACAATTCTGTGCAAATCCTTCTGAAGTGTCAAATATGCCAACACAGAAATGACATTTTTATTCTAAAGAATGGAGGTCTGCAGGTGAGGAAATTAGTTTGGAAGATACGGATGAAGATTTTGATTGTTTTTCCTTGGTTGCTGCAATGCTCAGCCTGGCACAGGAACTTGGACAGACGGTTGGAAGCTGTTGCTGTTATTACCCTGAGCTGTGAAGTGAGAGATGGCTGAGGAGCAAGTCTGTATCTCCCTTTGCCCCAGGATGACAGTGACCTCTGGCAGAAATGTGAGAGAGATGCATCAATCACTTCATCAAGCAGTGCCAAAGTTCATTTGCTCGTGCCTGAGGGCCTGTCTTCAGTTTGGGTATCATCTGTCACATAATTTACAAACACAGAAAACCAGACAGCCTCTGTCTTGAATAGATTATGATTTTAAATAGATGGGACAAAAAGCAAGAAGAAATATTACATGTGGGCACAACAATGGTAATTTTATTTTGGTCTTTCCAGGGGTGGGGGAATGAATAAATTGAGTGATGTGTGGGAGTGGTTAGAGCAAGTAATCAAACAGCAGGAAGGAGATAACATCTAACAAAACCTGTACAAAATGCTGATGAAAACATTCTCCACATGTCTCTGCTTTGGCTGCTCCAACTTGAAACCGTGTCTGGCTCCACTGCAAAATTACCGAACGTGGTTCTTTGAAAGGTATGAAGGAAAATCTGAATTTCAAAATATTTCTTCCAGATAAGACTTCTGCAAACTCTGTTTCAAAACTCTGAGGGCAGCCAGGGCCCAACAAATTCATCAGCTCCTGATGCAAAGACCCCAAAAATGGTGATCACAGCTGACTTCTCTGACATCAGCACGGTTACATCACGAGATGGGGAAGCACAACATGTGGAGGCACTTCTCAAATGGTCTTTTATGGTCACTTGGCTTTGTGAGGTGTGATCATTTATTGAGGTACAAATCTTCTCCTTGAGGCACTGAGTTAAACCTTTACTTGAAGCAGTGCAGCTCCCAGACTGCATATTTAAAGCTGATGAGGTCAGCTTGTGAGCACGTAGATAGAAAAAGAAAGAAGCAGTTTTATGAAGTCAGTGAATAAACATTAATGATTTCACATGCAGAGTTTGCACGATTGGTGTGTGAGGAGGCAGAAGTCATTGGCAGACACTTAATGCTCAGGTGGTTTGCTGCTACAATATCATTATTTCCAGTTATGTCAGCAAATAGTGCTGGAGAATCACTGCAACTCTTTTGCTAGAGTCAGAGCCTGTTAGGAGTTTGAAAATGGAGGGAAAGAATTCTGAAATGCCTAGCTCTTGATCCTGTGTCAATTTTTTAGTTTAAAATCTACCAGTTACACTGGAATGTTATGTATTAAAAAGTTGAGCTGCTATATTACTTGTGACCCGAGCTGTGAACTTTGTTGTCACAAAAATCCAACTTGTGTAAATAAAGGTTGTGATTTTTCTGTGATGGCAGCACCTAATAACAGGTCAGTCTGTTTACACATCTTGCTGTATCTGCATACCTCAGTAAGTTCATTTCTCTTCGGATTGGGCATCCCAGCTGTTCCTGCTCCCTTTCCTGTAGGTAAGGCACGGTTAGTGTTTATTGTTAGCAGACTGTTAATGAAGGATGGTCCGGAGGCCGTGGTGGAGGATGGTGTCACCAGGGTGTCACAGGTGGAGAGCAGAGCTCACCCACCCTTGAAGGTGCCTGTACTAAATACCTGAGGCCCTGCAGATGGAAAATGTAGGATTGTGATGCTGTGGAGTCCTTACACAGGTTTGGTGCTAAAAAAGTGGTGGCAAAGAATTTAGAAAAAGAGCTAAACAGCAGCCACAAGAATCTGATGTGCTTGCATTGCCTCTGTTTTCTTCCCTACAAGTAAGAAGGCTGTAGAGGAGCACTGGAAATGAGCAGGTTTCCCTTCTCCCCCTGCTTGCTGAGCTGCAGCATCAGGCTTTCTCTCCCCACCACAAGCACCGTGTGCACAGACACTGCCCTTTTCTTCCTGTGGAAAAAAGGAGCTCCTGTTTTCTGGTGGCCTGGAGGCTGCCAGGGCTGCTCCTCCAGTGCTTCCAGCAATCAGCCTGGCTCCAGGGAGAGGCACGGAGGCCGAGCCCTGCCTCCCCTCTGTTTCACTGCCCCTCTCCTCACTAACCTGAGCACAGCACCAGCACAGAAATGTCTGGACAGAACCACCTGCCCAGGCTCAGCTTCTCTCTTGCAGCCTTTGCTTCACTTTCCCTCTCAGCTGCTGGGAAAATGTCAGGAGTGGGTGAATCACGTGGCAGATCAGATCTGTAAGAGCTTTTTTCACTTGGTGTATCAACTAGTGCTGATCCCAATGCTTAATCAGAAAGAGGGTTTAATATTTCCACAGATTTTGGAGCATTGTCAGCTGACATAAAAATAGCATCACAATATCACGGAAACTGTTAATAAAACCTTTTTTAAAAAATTTATTTTGTATATCAGCACCAAACAGACCAAATTAAACTGTCACAAGAAAGACTGGGATTCTTGGCTATTTCAGATCTTAGTTTAACTTTTAACCTTTTTGGTTTTGGTGCAATCAGGCACTAATGCACTTGAAAAAATATTTGACAAGATGAGACTTGCAGGCTGTTTCGGGCAGTAAGTTCCAGGTGGGCCTTGGGGAGTTGCTGATTAGCTTTTATCAGTAACTGTTTCTCATGCCTCGGCCACATCTCCTTGCACCAAGCTGCTGCTTCCTCTGTCAGTTCACTTCTGTGCCAGATCCTGCTCCATGTTAGGGCCAAGTGTTCAAACACAAGGGGTGAACACTGATGCCCTGACTCTGGTTTGCTCCTCTCTGATCAGCCACTGAGACTCACCTCTCATCAGGAGTTTCCACACTGTTCCAGATTTTTATATTTTATCCCTTTGCAAGACAGGTGAAATTGTGGGAAGTCTTGGCTGTTGTATTTAAGGGTCATGGCGTCTGCATTTGGAATGAGATATTAACAGTTATGAAGAGATATTAACATGTAATAATCATAAAGATGGCACTTGCAAAAAGATTGTAAAACCCTCTTGCCATTTCCATCCAAAAATTACTGCATAATAGTGACAGGAACAGATTTAGAAATCTCCTCTAGCTACCTAAGCCCCAAAATCAAACCAGGTAGCTGCTGAAATGTAAAGAACATTCTGTCTTGACAGTTTTTTTCTGTGAGTGGACTGAGAGCTATTCTGTGTCTGTCACTTGTTGAGCTGGAGGTGCCATGCTGGCAGACCTGAACTGCTGCACTGTGAGGAGGGAGAAAGGTTTTCAAGTAGCTGCATGTGTTATTTTTCGTATACACTGAAGGCCTTTTCATTTTCCAGACCTCCCCAGAATTAAATCCCATTCAATTCCCTATTCAAGCTTCCATGTAGTACTTGAGGATTAATTATTGAATATGCTCCATTTATTCAGATTGGAGTTTTAGCTGTTTTCTGGCCTCAGGAGCACATCTCATATGCAAGAAAATATCCTGAGGAAGCAACAGTGAGAGGTGTAACTCTAAAAGATATGCAAATGTGGAAAGGTATCAACAACATCAACATAGTCTTTCTGTCTGTAGCACAAAACTCTGACCCAAAGAATCGTGCTGGAGAAAGGATTTCAGCACAATATTTTGGCTATTTATAAAAATGTGATAAATCTTCTCCATCCTTTTCTTGTCTTCTTGTTGTAATGTGGAGCAGCAGCACAGCCTAAATCCCCAACGATAGAGTCAGTTCTGCAAGTTATTACCTGGGTGTACCAAATTCTGATGGCCCTACAAAGATGTCCCCAATTCACTGATAGAGCTATGATCAAAAACTGTATCTTCCATTTTCACTTCCCATATTATCATTTTTATCCTCATTTCTCCCTCTCTCCTCAATGCCAATATGAAACAAGGTGGGGCAAACATCAGACCTCATACAGAGCAGGTTCCTTTCAGAAGCTCTAAACCTGGAGATGCTTTTCTCATGAATATTAAGAAGTGAAGGGTTCATATTTTGAACTGAACTTTTTTTCAATACTTTTTTTTTCTTTGTGAAAACGTCCTAAAACACATTAGCTGGTTTTCAACCATCTATTATGTTTGTGGTCTATTCAATAAAGACAGAGAGCAGAAATATTTTTTATCCTCTTCTCCTCTCCTCCCTCTAAAAGAGAGGATTAAGTTTTCAGGTTTCTTTACAAATAAGAGTACTTTTCTTCTCCAGTATTTCTCATTTGGGCACCTCTAATTCGGATCTGATTGTGTTTATTTCCTTGCTTCCTTCTGTACCAGATTCTGTCACCTGTCCTGAGTTCCTGTCCTGATACCTCTGTGCCTTTGTGCTTCTGCCTCTGTTATGTGGTGAAGTCTGGACTGGCTTGTTTAATACCATGTAAACCTAGAGGGACTGACTGGAATTCACGGCTTTGGGTTAATCCCTCTGCTTTTCACCTTCCTTTCTGGGTAATATTCATGGCATCCTGTGGCATACGTGCCTGATCCCTTGGTGTTTAGGTTAGCAGCGGTGGGATCCTGCAGTGTCCTTGCAGCCTCAGCTGTTCTGCTCTGCTAATTGTGCATACACTTTCTGCCTGCTGTTTTGATCCCGCTGTTGCTATTGTTTGTTGGAGACCCACGCTGCCTCCGTGCCCAGCCTAAATTCCACTGTACCCACCCCACGGGCCTTTTGTGCAATGCCAAGCCAGCAGAAATCCTGGCACCCAGCTCCTTTGTTGCCCGAGGGAGGAATGTGGGAAAGGCAGCTCGGCACTCACTGGGGACAGGGACTTGGCACACGCTGCCCAGCACTTTCCACTACACGTCCCTTGGGCTGAGACAGTTTTGCTTCAGGTGCTCCTACATTCGTTTTCTGTGTTTGCCATCGAGTTGTGTGTGCCAGAACAGCAGAGGAATGCAGCTGCTGGGATTTTATACCCTGGTTTTCACACTTCCCAGCAGCATGTCCTACTAATGTGTTATTTGTATTACAGGAGTCCCCATAGGCCTTGCTCCACATCTGAATCCTATTGTTCTGGCGGTGTAAAAACAGAGGCAGGAACGGTCCCCAGCACAGAAAAACTTAGAGCAATTTACTATGACTAAAGGAGGATTTAGGACTAAAGGAGGATTTAGGAAGACTTTAGCGTCCAAGTCTCTGAGAATGTCTGAGATCTTTCAATTCTGAAGCACCACCATAGTCTTGAAAAAGGACTGGCAGCAGGCAGAGGTCACAAAGGGTTATCTAAAATAAACAGAACCCACCCTGTGTTGAACCCTGTGCTCCTGCACAGGCTCAGAAATACCCTGAACGAACAAGCAGGAGAAAGCCAGACTAGTCCAGGAGGATGAGAGGAGAGGTAGGGTTAATTTTGCTGGGAGAGGCTGGGGGAAGCCCCCAGAAGAAGCAGAGATGGCAGCTCAAAAAGGGCAGCAGCCCTTGGTACTTGCAGGGACTGTAAATTTCCAGTGTCTGCACTGGGAATGTTTTGTGTTACTCTGCTCTCCACTATTAATATCAATGACATTTTTCTGTGTGACGGTTTCTCTTCCTGACTCACACAAAAGAAGACAGGCCACACAGGATGTCTTCAGTTGGGGATTTGGCTGTTTTGTAGCTTTCTTTCCCTTTCTTCTGTTTTCCCAGTTTTTATCATTGGCTTTAGCAGGCCATTAAAGGCTGATGATTTTTTTTCTAGAGAACAGGTTGTAAATAACCAAGGGCTTCCTAAGTACAGGACCAGGTCCTTCAGATGGCTGCTGATGTGCTGGTAGTCTTGGTCCCTGCTTTTCCTGACCCACGCCTCTATTAGCAAATCTCTGTGGAGCTCCAGGACTTTCCATTTTACACTTAGAATGTTGTCATGCTGTTGTCAAACAGAGAAAGAAAACCCTGTTTTCCCACTTTGATTTAGAGATATTAACAATGGGGCATGGCTCTATCCAGAGTTCATTTTCTTTCCTGTCCGTGGATTTTAAGAGCCTTGGTCTGGCCAGTGTGAGACCAAGCCTGTCACACAGCTGGAAGGTAAAGATGTGCTCCCTCAACTTCGAAAAAAACATTCCTGTTTTTCTTTTCTGCGATGTTATTTTTTTGTAGAAGTTTCTCTCCAGTCATTATTTACTGCTGGGCCGTGTTGTCCATTAACTCCTGATGAGGGCAGGGCTGGAGCCTGGAGCCCGCTGACAGGCTCCTCATCTCAGGAACATTCTGTTGGCCCCGGGGATGCTCCGGCGCTGCCAGAACGAAAGGCAAGGCGACTCTATCGGAGATAGGTCACACAGTGTGTTTTGGATGCGATTCCCTCCATCTGTTTGCCATAACCATCCCCTCCTGCTCCAGGAAAGAGCTTTTTCTGGAGCGTGTCGTCCCGCTTGGATCGCCCCGAGGCGCTCCTCGGCCGGCAGCCGCGGCTGCTGCGGGCCCGTGTGAGCTCAGCGCCCGGGAAGGGAGGGACGCGTTCCAAAGCAGAGCACGGCGCTGGAGACGTGTGAAGGGCTCACATGCAGCTGCCTGCGCTGGGGCTTGTGGACGGGGAGCTCTGAGGTGTTCCTTTGTCTTCTTTCTGTTTTGTGTTTTTTTAAGGTGTTCTAAATGGTCTTAAGGCTAGGAAAAGGAATATTGCAGAATATCTTCATCCTTTGATATCAGTGGCCTATTTGATCCCCGTTTGTCTGATATTCTGTTTGTTTTTCCCTCCCCCAGCCAGAGGTATCATTTAATCTTTTGGCCTTCCGTGTGAAGTTAGTGACCTAATCAGGTTTTTTCATGTACTTGCAAGACCAGGTAGCAGATAAAATTAGTGACCGTGCAGAATGTGTCAGTCCTACACACCACAATAAAAATGTGGCTGAAATAGAAGCAAAGGCATTTGGTTGAACAAAGTATTTAAGAGGAGTTTGCAATTAGAGCCTTTTTTGCAAGGAAGGCTCAGCTAGATAAAAGGTGAGTTTGTTTGCTGGGTTTTTTCATCCATTTCACCATTATATAAATTGCACAATAAAAACAAAAATCAGCACAATAAAAACGAAACAGTTCAATAAAACCTGTCATGGGAAATTCTATGGAAGCTTGGTTTTGTGTTGCAAGATGCGCTTGAGGATAGATGACACTGGAATGATACTACTGAGGAGAAAGTCTAGAAAAAACATAGAAAATCACGTGGGTTGATCCTGATCTCCTCTGTGTAATTTTATCTCGATTTCAGATGTGAGTCCCCTCTGAGAAGTGAAGGTCTGCATGTGGTTTATGTTCCATATCTCCCTGAAGATTTAAAATGCTTTGCAGAGCAGTGAATGCTCCTTAAACTCTGTAAAAATCTGCTGCCTGGCACAATCCAGGGCAACAGTCATAGGGACTGTTTATTTTTGTTTTATTCTAAGGCATAGTAATTGTTTGGCTTCCTGTTGCAAGACACCTGCAGACATTGTGCTGTGCTCCTGACTCAAGGCTGGGCTCTGAAGAGGCTGTTCCTGCCTGCTTATGTTTCCACTTCCCTGGGCATGTGTCTGTGTTGGTATATCTTCCTCCCTATTGATTTTTTCCACTAATTTCTCTGCTTTTGTTTTTCCAGAGCTGAATCACCAAAGTTTACATAGTCTAGAAAAATAGATTTCTAACTCAGACCTTCCTGCCTACTAGTTTGCTGTCTTGTGTTTCCTTTTTTTTTCTCTTCCCCCATCTGGCAATGCCTCAAAATCCATGTGCCAAGCATTGTATAAATAGGAGAAGTCATGGTGGTGCCCTGAGCAACTCACAGTTTAATTAAAGACAGGAAAAGAAGAACTAAGTGTAAAACAATAGGAAAGAGACTGAGGGCAACAGTAAATATGTCATGGATTTAAAATAGGCTCGATGTGCTCAGTTGGTGCAAAGCTGGAAATCAGAAGTGCAAAGGCTTTGGCACAAGCTTTCCATGCAACCAAGAGATCCCTCAGCATTTCCTGTGCCTTTCCTTCTCCCCTTGGCGTCTTGTGGAGAAGCTGCTCTGCTGTTTGCCCTCACAGTGCTCTGCCCCCATGCAGATTAGAGCACAAAAATGAATTATAGCAGCTGCAGGTAGGAGTGACTTTCCTGAGGTATTGGCCCTGCTGTAAGCTTCAGGTTTTTTGAGTAAAGGGTATCTTCAGCTCTTGCATCCCTTGCTATGCAGCTCAAGCTCACCCACTGTGAATGCCTCATATGGAACAATCATAACCAAAATTTACAGGGTTCCTTTTTTTGCAGATGAGTGGGCAGAAGGTGGAGCTGTCCTGGCAAGGCCTCTCTCTTCTCACAGCCACTCTGCAATGGCTCAGCAGCTTTCTGACAAGTTAAAGCTGCTGTCTTTGGAGGGGCTACAGGGAGATACCAACATTTTCCAGCACAACTCGGCTGCTGATGTCGTGTTACCTGTGTGATTCCAGCCAGACTGAGGCACAAACTCAGGGTTCCCTGTTTCAGCAAAGGATTGGGGTCTGCACAGGGAGTACGGGGGCTCGGAGGGGAAAAAGAGGGGAAGGCAGGGCAGAGGAAATACTGAGCCTCCTTTTCTCCAGGCTGTGCCCCTTCCCCAACTCCGTTCCCTTCTCTGGACACGCTCCAGCCCCTCCATGTCCTTCTTGCCATCAGGGCCCAAAACCAGACCCCAGGTTTAAAGGTGTGGCCTCACCCGTGCCCAGCACAGGGGACAGTCACAGATCCTGCTGCCACACCAGAGTGTGCCCAGGTGCCCTCGGCTTTCTTGCCCACCTGGGCACACCTGGGCTCAATTTCCAATATTGGGGAAAAATAAATTCTAAAAAATCACTTATTCTAGTCTCTTGAGAATGGATTTTTCAAGCTTCAGTCTTACTTTTGAGATCTGACAGATTTGCTTCGTCAGCATCAGTATCCTAAAGAAAGCAAGGGTAACAATCTTCTACTGCAAAATCCAAAATCTTGCCTGATGTCTTTTTTATAAAACACCACATTATTTAGATACATTAAAAGTTTCCATGTTAAAGGATGGCATTAGTTATTGCAGAGCCTTCTCAGATCCCAAGTCCTAGTTTCAGCTGAAACAGAGTTTATTTTCTTCCTGGTAGCTGACACAGTGCTGTGTTTTGGATTTGATAGGAGAATAATGCTGATACCACACTGGTGGTTTAGTTATTGCTAAATAGTTCTCAGCCTAAACACCAAAGTCCTCCAGATGGAAATTCTACTGTGCTTATCTGACACATGGAGAGCAAATGATGACATAATCGAAAATACACAAGAGACTTGGAGTAAAAGAAATCCAAAGCCAGCTGAAGTCTGTTCTCTGTGAAGCAGTTACTCTGCTGTGGGCAGTTGATTTCTATTAGAAGACATTTGGGATATTGGCATGATTAGAACTAGAATTACAATTAGAATTTTTTAGGATTAGAATTAATTCTGCTTTGCATTGAGTACTATCACGGAATAATAAATGCTTTGAGTTGGAAGGGAAATTTTACAGCACTGTTCCACAGGTGTAGGTTGTTAAACTGTTGGAAAATGGAACCATTTAAAAATTGGAAGTAAAACTAAAAAAGACAATAACCTACTGCCCCTGAGACATTTCTCCCCTTTATTACACTTGAGGGTTTTTACTGTAGTTGTCTTTGTCAAAGATCTGATTTGTTTTAGAAAGTTATACTGGAATTGCTATTTATGTTTGGGTTCATAAATCCATTTCCTTGAAGTAGTAATGCATGGTATTTGATGATGTTTTGAGCACTGAAGAGCTAAATTGGTTTGGTTTTTTATCAAGGAGGACAAAAAAGCCATCTCTGTGTGGCAAATGAACTGCATAACCTGTGCTTGCCTCAACTAGATTTTAGGCTATTATTTATATTTTATTCCATGGGGTTTTTTTTAATTTCTTCTTGTCTTTCCATCTGCAGAAACACTGCTGTACATAGCTAGCTGACATCTGGATTTAAGAACAAAATATTTGAATGCCAATGTATTGACTCATAGGTCTTTGCTTCTTAATATAATTAATATTTTCATTTTGTGAAGCTAAAGAAGTAAGTCTCACTCATAGAACAGATTGGATTTTCTGGAAGGACATAGAGATATCAAAAAGTGGGAAAAAAAGAATGTAGATGGAGAGGATCTTAAAAAATAGGTGTCAATGAAATGTTCACAATAAATAAATTACAATCTGGCTCAATAGGTATTTGAATATTTTTTGTGATGAAAAGATGGATGAAGAGAGAGGACAGCCCAAGTGACAATATTTGTTGAAAGCAATCAAGAAGTAGATCAATTACTCAGTGTTGTAAACAAACTGAGCTGTGCTCATCCTTTCTGTTTGAGTTGGATTTTTCTGCCTGGAGATTGGAGAAAAGGCAGATTCCTGGATTAGAGCAGGGAGTTTTTTTATAATATTATTTCACAGCTTTTTCAGAAGTAAAAATAATACAATAAATAATTTCTTTTCAACTCTGAAAGGTTTTGAAATAGGAACCAGTTCATTTCACAATACACTTGTACAACTGAGAGCAAAATGGAGGCAAATAAGAACTGAGAATTATAATTCCAAATTCACAGCTACTTGTCTCAGATATTACTAATGATTTAGAATGAGTAGATTATTGTTTGAAATGATGAGATTAGTAATAACCTTGATAAAGTTTCATGATTTAATGGGATTTATTTATTACATCCAAACTACAGTTGTTGTTACAATTATAATTTTTACTTAATATTGATGCCTATTTATATATACACATCAATATTAAGTAAATTATGTAGAACCCCTTGCATAGAAATTTTATTTTCTAATATCTGGAAATATCTAGAAATAAAAGATTTGATTTCTGATATAAAATGCACTAGAATACTAGGTTGGAAGGGATCTCATGGATCACCAGGTTCAGCCTTTCCTGGCAACAGCACAGTCTGGACAAGACGTTTTTAAAAATAAATATTAAAATGTAAAGCTGCTTATAACCTTTTTATTTGTTTTCTAGAGCAGAGAACAGTTGGAACTGAATAAAATGCACGCCAACTGGCCTTAAAAACATCTCACATAGAGAAATTACTTTCTCTGTTCTCTTAGCTTTTTCTCTCTGAATGTAACCAACTGCCCTGTAAACAGCTTTTTCCTTGTCTGCTCTCACTACCAAGGTTTATTACAGCGATAAAGCAGAGGTCCAGACACCAAAATCTGACTTTTGTTCCCAGATCAACCACAGTCTTTCATGTGACCTTGGACCACTCATTTATCTCAACTTCAAAGGCAATAGGGAGGATAAAATTAATCATTGTGGTGCCCTCAGCTGCTGTAATGGAAGGGTCACTCTCTGCTACCAACGACAGTTTTTAGGGGAAAAACCAGACTAGGAGTATGCTGACATAAATTAAAATTCAGTATCCCCTCCTTTGTCCTGCCCTTGCCATCTGTAGGGTTGCCACCCAAAGCACAGCAAAAAAAAATGGATTTATATAGTCTTTTCCATTGAAGATGTTACTAGATTTTAGTGATCTAGAAGGATGACCTCTTCCTGGAAATCCTAATGGCAGAGGCTGTTAGATACTGTAGAAAACTAAAAATTTCCATGAAACTGTGCCTGGGTTCCATCTGTTTGTTCTGTGTTTGTTTTTACCTGGCTGTGGCCCTGTGCTAGCTCCAGTTCACAGGATGGAAAAGGAATCTCCAAATCTCACCTCAATTTTTCACTGGCAGCCTTTCCTCAAACACAAGAAAACTACATCTTTATTTCAACCATATTTACAAAGGCAAGAGCTTCTTATGCAAGGCATTTGTGTAGCTTCTTGTCTGTAATACAGCCTTCGAGTTGGAAAATAAAAGCACTGAGGTGTTTTCAATGTATCTTGAAGACAATCTTGATTGAAACCCGGACCTCTTCTAAAAAGAGCAGGTTTCAAGGTGATTTTTTGGCTATGCTGCCTAGTGATGACAATAGAATTTCTTTTAAGCAACTTTTCTAGCTGAGAAGGGAATGAATACTTTTCTTTTTTCAGTTGTGTGCCATCTTGACTTACCTAAATACCTCTTAAAGGAGACACAGTTCAATGCTTTCGGCATTAAAAACTGCTGAGCTTCTGTGGTCTGCATTTTGCAAGAAGGGCTTGCTAAATCAAGGATCTTCAAATCACTAAAGCTGTGTTGCAGCCTTATTAAATCTGAAGCCTTTTATGGTTCGTTCTGAACAGAATGGGAGGCAGGGATGTGTTTTGTGATGTGCCACAAGTGAAGTGTCGTGGAGGGAGAGGGGAGCAGAGATTGAGCCTGTAATTACTGATCTCTAGGCTTTGTTCTGAAATACATGAAAGGAGCCCTTGGAGGGCTCTTAACCGAATTCATATCATGATCACCACAGAATTATCACAGAACGGTTTGGGGTTGAAAGGACATTAAAGATCAGGTGATTCCAACCCCCTGCCATGTGCAGGACACCTTCCACCATCCCAGCTTGCTCCAAGCCCTGTCCAGCCTGGCCTTGGACACTGCCAGGGATCCAGGGACAGCCACAGCTGCTCTGTGCCAGGGCCTCATCACCCTGACAGGGAAAAATCCCTTCCCAATATCCAAACCTCCTCTCTGTCAGTCTGAAGGCCCTTCCCCTTGTCCTGTCACTCCATGCTCCATGTTTGTCTCTCCATCTTTGCTGTAGGCTCCCTCATTCTTTATAAAAAGTCTGGTTGTGCATTAGCAGGGATGTTTGCCCACTGACTTTGATTATTGAGGCATCTTTTGTGAGTGCACGCCCACCACCCATCTCTGTGCCGTACCCAGCTGAGGAGCTGTCCCTTCACCGAGGTGACACCCAGTTTTCCTGTCCTTTCCTTGTTCCCTGGAATGAAAGGGAGCAGTGGGGAGGGAGCTGTCACTGCAGCCACAGCTGGACCATGATGAAGTGACTGCATTGTCCACTGTCACAGGAGAAGGTACTTGCAGACAGAAAGTGACACTTTGCTGATCAGTGTGACAGGAGTGTTGGAGCTCAGAGAGCAGAAGCCTCTGTGCCAGGGCTATTTCATGCTCCCCTGCCTCTACACTGATTCTGCTGACTCAAAAACTGCTGAAATTTTCCATTGAAAAGGGATGACTGAGCTTTTAATACTCTGATGAAATTATGTGAAAGTATACCAAGACTACACAATTGAATAGATGGCTTCTTTCCCGAGACTTTACATTTTGGTGGAGGTCTCAGTCCATATCCAAAGAGAGATCAATTGTTGCCTGACCCTTGCTGCTCATTTCTCTCACCTGTCATTGCTGTGGCCAGCACAAAACCTTTTGCCTTTTACTTACTGAGACTTTTTTCCCCCCAAGTTTGATATTTCAGGCATTTTTATGAACATAATTACCGTGCTGTCTGATGAACCACATGAACACTAGCAAGCTCCTAAAATTCAGATATTGTGGCAGGATTCACAATGCTATCTCTTGCCAATAATTTGGTTGTTCATTCCTAGATTTTTGATGCATGAACAGACTTGCTATGAACATTTCTTCTTAGATTCAAGGGTGTAAAATTATTTTGATAAATAATGACTGGACTTGTGTCTGCACTGATCAGAGGTGTAAAATGCTTCCCCAACTGTTGTTAGAGCTTCTGTACACTGAATATAATGGGGGACAAAGCTATTAAACATATAAACAGGCAGAAATATTCAACAGAGTTCCATCACAATGCCAATCATTACTTTGTAACATCTGTAAATTATGTATAAAATAATTAAGAATCTCAATTAAAGAGTGAGAGATGCTCACAGGATCTGTACCAATGAAAGCACCTATGAAAGCCCCTTTTCACTTTACAGAGGACCTAACAAGGGAGCTGATGTAGTGTTTGGTCAGGTTTAGCTCCTAGAAATTAAATTGAAAAGAAACTACAGAAGTTGGCTGTCTGAAGAGATGTCAGCATTTGCCAGACACCAGTGTGACACCATCTTGATTAAATTGCAGCTACACAGTTCTTTGATTCACTCTTTTCTCTAAATATTTTTTCCACATTACTTTAAACTCCAGTGTCTGATATCCATCTAATGCTTGCACGCATGAAGAGTCTGAAATGTTTATTTTAATCCCTTACAGGACACCACATTTCTAAAAGCGATTTATGCAGCTCCTTCAATGCTCCGTGGGGCCATCACCCTGACTTTTCAAGCCACGAAAATGCTCCAAAATAAGATTTAAAGCAATGCAGTTGTCTTTTAGCAGCGTAGCAGGGAACGTGTTAAGTGCAGCCTGTGCACCAGACCCAGTAACCCCATGGTCTGTGTGTTTATAGGCATCAGCTTTAATGGCCCGTTGTGATAGATGGGAGGTATTAAAATCGTACAGTCACTGCCCGGTCATTTACAGTCAGCAGAGGGCTCCAAGGGAAAGGTCAGGCCTAGGAGAGCTGGAAAATCTGCTAAGCAAACTCTGGAGCAGGGAATGGGCTGCTCCAGGGGCTGCAGGCCTCGGCTGGTTTTTCTGCTGTTGTTGTTGTTCCTGGCCTGGGGTAAGGTTCTGCACAGCCCAAAGCATTCAAGATGAAATATTCCCCTTCCTTCATGTCAAAATAAATGTGCACATGATCCACTAGAGGGTTTCTTTAGTTGAATACATTTACCTGGTATGTTTACTAGAGAAAGAGACTTGTTTTGTTTGATCAGCCCTTTCCAGATGCGCTGTACAATGTGAGGGAACAATTTCCAAACTGGTTACTTCCCAACGTGCTGAAGCTCCTGTTACCCTAAAATACATTTTAGCTCTGGGTCCTGCCACTGCCAAGCAAGTGCTGCTGCCCTTGGGGATCAGCTCAGGTGCTGGCTCTGAAAAATGGAACATATCCAAAACAAGAATCCAGAAGGAGCACAGTCAGCAGGGCCTGCAGCAGAATCACTGATGAGCAAATATTTATGCTGCACAGGAGTGTCTATTTTATTTCTTAGTGCCCTGAATAAGGCTGTGTCTCTAAACCCAATCTGTTTATTTAAACAGTGAAAGTCCAGGAGCAGCTGAGGCATGAGGAAGACCCCAGCTCCCCTTTCCCAGCACTCTTATGTAAAGATGAAAATGATGGCTCAGGTTGCTTTAAGCTCCTTTTCCATACTTTGTCGTGGGATCTGGCTCAGTCTCAGCCGACTCCCACTGTGTCACGGGAGTGGGGCCTCCTGTGACATCACTGATGCTTTCTGTATCTCTCTGCCCCTCATTCTCATTGGTGGCTGAGAATGTGGGAACAGCACAGCTTTCCCTGGTTAGAGAGCTGATAGGGGTTCCTGTGAGAGCTGGGGAACACTGCTGAGACATCCCTTTCCACGAGCTATATCTCTTTCGGAGGGGGCTGGGAGCTGATTACACCCCTTTAAGGTCTCTTTACTCTCGTGGGATGGCATGTAGAAACCCTGGAATAACTGGGAAGAGAGCAGGATGCCACAGGAATAACTACTGACTGAACTTTTGGTTGTGCCTTCGAAGATACTGTTTCAGTGTATCCTTTGTGACTGAGGGACAGAAACGTTCTTTAACTGTTTAGAATGTTTAGATTAGTACAAAACTGTGGTGCTGGGGATATGTTTGCTCTTTTATATTCATGCACAAGCTGGTTCCTGCTCTTTTTCATCGCTGGGCTTTTGTGTTGGTTGTGAAACTCCAAGTGCAGCAGCCCCAGCCACTGCCTTACATAAACCCTGTGCCTGTGCAATGGACTGCTGCCACTGTCCTGTTTGGAGCAGCAAGATTTCCTTTCTGACCTACTTTTCTGGTCAATGCCTCGAGCCAGGCCATCAGGAGCATTATTAGAACATTTTTTATCCTTCCTGTGCCACAAAGCTGCCCTGACACCACCCTGAGCAGCCAAGCAACGATCCTGTCAGCCCAGAGGGATCCACGAGCTACCAAACAGCTCCCTGGTCTTCTTTTCCTGCTGCAGCCAGCCCAGCAGATGGGTTCAGTGTGCTCTGGAGCAGACAGGAGCTCCTCAGGTGCACAGGAATGACCAGAAATGGCACTCAAGGCTTTGCAGGTTTATGCTGAGCATATCCTGGCTAGAATTGCCTGGGATAAATGGATATCGAGGGGAGTGGCGCCAGTGAAGACAGCGTGGGCAGAGTTGTTTAGGTTGGGAAAGGCCTTCAAGATCGCTGAATCCAGTCTGTGCCTGATCCCCTCCTTGTCCCCAGCCCAGAGCGCTGAGTGCCACGTCCAGGCCTTCCCTGGACACCTCCAGGGATGGGCACTCCAAACCTCTGTGGGGAAAACCCTGCCAAGGCCTGAGCACTCTTTCCATGGGGAAATTCCTGCTGCTGTCCAACGAGACCCTCCCCTGGCCCAGCCTGAGGCCGTTCCCTCTCATCCTGTCCCTGTTCCCTGGGAGCAGAGACCACTCCCCACCTCACCACAACCTCTTCTCATGCGGAAATTGAAGGAATAATCTGGGAGATAATGAAACAAAATGGAATTTCATAAACTTTCCAATAATTGTGGAATATGAAACGTGAAGCCTTTGATTACACAGATCTCCTTTTAAGAGCTGGATAGGGCACTGCTATAAACAAATTTGTGTCTGTGAAGGTTTTCATGGAGTAAAAAGGGTAAGGATGGGAAAGGCCCAGTTGTAGGTCTGTATCTCAGTCTAGGTAGGTATCGAGGATGGCAGAGGGCTGAGATCAATCCTTCCCCCTCTGAGAGCTGTGAAGTCAGTGCCTCTTTTTGTCTCCCTCTCAAAGTTGTTCCAGAGAGCACAGGTACCCAAATCTGAGTCATCCTAATGGTATTTAATAGAAAACATCAATTCTGTGCTGTCATTTCCTACCCATAGCTTCTACTCTGTAATATTACTCTTTTACAGCCATCAGATTAAATTACCCTCATATTTACAGGAGACTAAACTTCATGCTCTGTTCTGCTCAGTTCCTTGCAGGATGGCTGACAGTGGGAGGGAAAAGCAGTTTCAGCAGGCTCCTCTGCACAGGAGGAGAGAGCAGAGGATGGGAACTCTCCCAACAGAGAATCACAGGGACGTGTCATTCCTTGCTGAGGGAGTCCTGTTAGGCTGAGAGGAAGAAAACAACAGCAGGGGAGAGGCTCTCAGCCAAAGGCACACTTGAGGGCAGCTGATCTCCAGCACATCCTGCAGTGACGAAAGAAGCATGGCAAGGAAAGCTTGCAGGTGATCCATCGTGTTTTGCCTCCAGCTCCTTCATGAGTCCTGTTCAGCTCAAAGAGTGCCTGGGTTAAGAAAACCTCCTGTAACACTCCCCATATGTGCTTTTGCATTCCCCGAGCTGCTGAGGAGTGTCCAAAAAGCTGGAATTTGGCAAAAAGAGGCAGTCTCCTCGGGTGGCTGAGCAGGGTTTCACTGCCCAGAGTGATCTGTTATCCCTTTCCTGACAAATGCCCTCAAGAGTCCATGCCTCAGGGATCAAAGAATAGACAATTTTGCAACAGAGGTTTGAAGAGGTCAGAGCCCCACTGTGGTATGAACTAAACCTGAGGCCTCTCAGTTCACCATGCTGTGATCCTGGCCATGGAAGCAACGTGGCCTGGCTGTTTTTATCCTGGCACATGTATGTGAGTTTGGGTCTGATTTAGGTGTTATGATCAGACAGGCTTAATGCAAAAATAAAAATAATTAGTTAAAATCAGACATGCAAGGCTCTGGTGAAAAAAGTTAACAAGATTCATGCACCTGGAAGCTTGAAAACGTTGGCATTTCTGACAAAACACTTTCTTTCTGGGACTTTTTATCTGCTCAGAACTCTGAGGGATGCTTTGTTTTGCCTGTGTAATATTTTTGAACGGTTTATATCTCAGTACATCAAAACTTCCACATGCAAAGCTGTCATCATAATTCCTGGTCATGATTTGACACTGCTAATTTGAAAAGCCAGGTAGATTCTGCTGTTGCCATCCTAAGTGTCCCAAATATTTCTGTAACAGCTTGCTGTGCCTTCCTGAGACCCCTGCTGAAGGTAATCCCAAAGATCCCCGAATCCCTGGGCCCACAGGCAGGTGTGTGGTGCTCCTAGAACTGTTCCTATTGCCTGAAAAAACATGGAATGTGATTACAGGGACCTTCTCCCAGCTGCCTGCAGCACAGTTTACCACCCACACATTTGTTTGTGGGGGTGCAGTGCAAACAAATTCAGTGGAATAATTAGCACTGGAAAAAAGACAGCACCCACTCCCTGTTTCCCAATTAATTTTTATTGTGAATTAGGTGTATATGCACGTGTAGGTTTTTTCCTTCCCTCAAATTGGTGCATTTCGGCAATCTGGGTGACAGGGCGAGCTCGGATGTTAGGAGGGGTGTTAAAGTTCAGCAGGGCAGGAATGAGCAGATGCTGGAGGGGAGGGGATAGGAAACATCACAGAGTGCTTTTGTCATGAGAGGAACTCTCATGTGACAGCTTTTCCATGATTTCTCTGAAGTGTCTGCTCACAGAGGGTGCCTTGTTCAGGGGGGAGAAGGCAACCACAACTGGTGATGACCATTAGCTCCTAAATCTTGAAATCTCTTTTCCCTCCAGCATCTGGTGGTGCCCCTGGAACTTCCCAACCCCACCTTGTGCTGTTTGTCAGACAAGCTGCTGCCGCTGTTCCAGGCAGCAAAGGAGGGCATTGTGTGGGAGGAGGACAAGCTCTGTGCCCCTGCCTGGGGCTGGGTGATCATTATACTGATGCTTAATTGCCTCAATACAAAGGGCTTTGAGAACTATTCAAGGGCATCAAGTACTCTCTGTTTCCTAATTCCTTTCGAGCCGACTTGTAAAGACAACATTGGCCATCCACTTCTAACCTGGAGCTTTGCTCAATCTCAGACCCTATTACAAAGGAAGGGACCTGAGGGAGTGAAGCTGACAACATTTGTCCATAAATAATGGTGGTTTTGACAGCTGAATGCAGTTCATGTTGCTGGTTGTGTTTGCCAAAGAATATGTACAAACTTGAGTCTTGGAGACTGAATGCAAAGTTATGTTTTTATACAAAAGTAACTTTAGTCACTGTTACATATTTAAACATGTGCTAGTCTGGTACCAGGTGTAAGGGAGACAGTTCAAATACTGCCTAAAACAAGTTTAGGTAATCTGAAAGACGTTTCATAATTCTTCATCTTTCTCCTTTTTCCTCTTCTCCTGAGGTAAACCGTGTGGTTGTTTCCTACACCATTTCACTTCTTTCCCTGTTCTCTGATTGGGAGCCGTTGTGGTTTGACACTGGCCCCATGCCTGGCACCCACGAGAGCTGCTTGCTCAGCCTCCCCTGCCACAGCTGAGCAGAGGAGAGCAAAAATAATTAACAAATTCTTCACCATGGTCTTCATCGCGGCCTGCAGAGGAATCTCAGCTCTGGAACCTGGAGCACTTCCTCCCCCGACCTTGGTGCTCCCACGTTGTTTTCCCTCTGTGACCAGAAGCAAAGCTGGGTGATTTTATTTTGGTTTAATTCCGCACTGTGCCATCCCAGAGGCGGTTCCAGCCTGTCTCACTGGCCCGCCTTGGCCAGCAGCCTGTCCATCTTCAGAGCCAGCAGGGACTGCACATGGAGGAAGCTTCCAGCAGCTCCGTGGCCCCCCTGCCACCAAAAACCAGGGCCTGCAAAAGCGGGAACCCTTCCTGTTCAGATTTCACGAGCTCATGGAGCACTTCAGAAGGGCCGGGATCAGTAACTCAAGGCAAGGGGTGCGAGCAGGGATTGCTTAGGCCTCTGGCAAAAAAAAAATCCTGTAGTGGGAGATTAGGGAGGGCACTCAGATGCTCCTGGGGAAGGAGGCTGCCACAAAAATGAAGTTTTCTTCTTTCTCTGTCTCTTGCCTTAAATCTTATTGATTAATCTGTGCCCAGGAAAACTGCAGTGTAAATAAAACTGCAGAGAGCTCCCCAGTTCAGTTTGGAAAGCAGTGGCATTACAATCTATTAATTAATGTTCCTTTGTTTCACCTACCTGGATTTGTGTGAGGTCACCCCCAACATCCCTCGCTGCTAAATTGGAAAGATGTGGATTTGATGGGTGGAGTGTGACATGGATGAGGAATTGTGTGGATGGCTGATTTCAGCAGCCAGCAGCTCAGTGTCCAAGGGGAAACCAGTAACTAGTTGTGTCCCCCAAGGGTCCATACTGGGATCAGCATTATTTATTTATCACCAATTTTTTTGTATAGAGAAAGAGATTTTTTTTTTTTTTTTTTACTAAATCCTGGAGTGGCTGAACAAGAAATTAATTTTTTTTTTTAAGGCAGGTTTAATTTTTATTTTTAATAATAAGGCTACTGAGACTCGGAAGAAAGCCCTGAGTTAGCCCTTACTGCAAATCTGCTTCTTTTGGAAACCTGAGAACAAAACCTTATGCTCTAATTGAAGGTTCTAATTATTTTTATCATTCACCAGATAAACAAAAATAAATAATAAAACAGCAGCAACTTTTTCAATAATAGAATGATGAGAAAAACATTTCAATGGACAAAACACATTGCATATTTCCATTTACATATACTATTTTAAGCTTGATATCAAGCTGAGAAGCATTTATTTCTCTCAAAATTACTACCCTTTATTTACAGATCCAGAAAGGAATACAAAATGGATGTTTTTTTTTTTTTTTAAAAAAAAAACCCTTTATTTGTAAGCAGAACAAAGCGATACTTTCACTACATAAATTAGCACTGTAGGGGACTGGTTTTGAAATGGGGAATGTGTATCATAAAAGCTACTAACCCATGCCCTTGGCTAGAGTGAAATGTCTGTAGAAAGTTCATTTCTTTTTGATCTGGATAAAAAAGTTGTTTAAATTGGGTAAAACTGTTATGGGGTCTTATGAAAATAAACGAATAAAGAAAATTCTGGCTGCACTGCTATGGAAAAAAAAAGAAGGAACAAACAGAAGTTGGGACTTTGGAGGTGCAGAGCTCTTCACCTTTGCTCTTTGAGTTGCTTTTTAGTATTTTGGAGAGGTTTTTTGTGTGTTGCATCTGAGCTTCTGTGAAATAATTACTCTGATGGTTCTGGTTTCTAATGTAGAGCACAGAAATCTGCAAAAGCCATCGGGTAAATTCTGCTGAGTCTTTCACCTCAGATCAGCAGCTCTCAGGTCATTAATCATGCTTTATAAGCTTTAATAGACTAAGTGTTTTAAAGACATCTGCTGAGTCTCAAAGAATAGAGTGCAGACTCTGCTTTTCTGGGATTTCTGTGTCAGAGCAGCAATATTGGTAGGGAGACAAAAAATGACCCAACATAAAAAAGCTTGGCCTCTCCCTTTGGTTCCTGCCATGCTGCAGCAGAGGATGATCACACAAGTCATTTATAATTGGAGACTGAGGAAATTAAGCTCACCAGGTATTAAATATTTCCATGGATAAATGCCTTGTCACCATCATCACTTGCTCTGGCAGTGAGCATGTAAAGAAAGAATATACAGAAAGGAGTACTTTGCATTAATTGATGTGTGAATAAAACAGAGTTTTGTCCTGCACATCATGCATGCCTGGAAATCACTGCAGGTGACTGGCCTTTTGCTTATTTATTCCTTTTTTCTGATTCGGTCTCTCAAACACATATTTTGGTGAAGGCTGCTTGCACAAAATGACATTAATTTGGTCTGCTTTGTCTCACATTTTGAGTGATGCCATGCCAGGCTTGGAAGCTGATTCTGAGCTGTGTTAGTAGGTTAGAAATATCCCTCTGTAAATACACCATGGCACTTGTTACCTGTTCACTTGTAGTTATTTTTTTCCAGATATTTTCTAGATATTTTACTGTGGAGTGGCAGCTCCTCAGTACCACAGAACACTTCCACAAGGGAAAGGAAGGACAGAGGTGGAAAAGGAGCAAGCTCTTGGTTATGGATACAGGTTTGTTCCCAAACAAACAATGGAGCAGGAAACACTTGTGGGATGGTTTTTGCCCATATTTGTGTTGACTGTCCCCTTTCATTCAGTGTTGTGTCGTTATTTTGATTTTTGTGAGGGGAATTTTTGGTTTGTTTGGTTGATTTGGGGATGTGAGTGGAGGTTGTGCGCTGAATTTGGATTTTAATGATAATTCCTAAATGAAGCATCATTTCTAGAGCTAAATGCTTGTTCTCTACCCCCATGTACTCTTCAGCACGGAAGGTGTGCTCAGGAAGCTGTTTGAAACTGTTTTACCTAAAATGTGTGAAATGAGGGTGAATTCTGCCTTCTCCCACACTTTCCTGGGGATCCCCCCATTCCCAGGCTGGCTGCAGTCAGAGCTGTCTCTCCATTTTCCAAGCACAGCAAAGCAGGGGCTGACAGTGGGATGTCCTCCCCATGATTTGAGGAGCCACTTTCCTTCAGTCCAGCTGATATTTATGGTCATCAACCCCCCCTCCAGGCTGTGTTAATGGGGCAAAATGCCCAGGTTTGAGGTGGGACACCCAGCTGTAGCTCTGCTCTCCTGGTGCTCCTGTGGGAGAGTGCTGCTCCACGGGTGTGGGGGAAACATCAGCTGCCAGGCTTGCTGCTCATTTCCGATATTTTTCTTACAATACTTGAACAAAGTGCCTTATGCTGAGTCAGATTTTTTGTCTGAGATGATTTTTCTTCCTGGCTTTTTCTACTGGTTAGGGAAAAAAAATAAATAATATGAGAAATTTGCACGTAATCCAGAGCAATTTCCCCTTTCCTTTCCTCCCGGTGTTTGTCAGTTTGGTATTGAAGACATTGATTTCTCTTCCAGCCCTTGGAGGCCTGGAATAAAGCCAAGAAATTGAATGAGAAGGTAAACAGCGGCAAAGGAAAATAGATATATGGTCAGAGACACAAAGCAGGTTCCTGGCAGAATGTGAAACTCTTGCTTTCTGCAGAATCCAAGCTTCCCTTAAAAGGGAAGCTGAAGGAAATAGGTCAACTCAAATAACATTAAATCATGCTGGTCGAAAATGTGTCCCACTCCTCTCTGAGCTGCAGGATGACACAGAGCTGTAAAACTCCATTTGCTGATGAGCATCTGGGATGTCCAAGGAGGCTCTCTGGGATCTGAGCAGCGTCCCTTGCTTGGTGTGACAGTTTCCCTAACAACTTTCTCACTCTGCTGTCAGCTGTTCTGGGTTTTTTTAAAGGAAACTTGAGTCATTGCCACTTTTAATCCTTTCCTTTTGCTGCCTTAATGGGATCTTCCTTCACTTCCTGCTTTATTTTTTTCCTCTTTCCATTTTATGAGAATTTTATTCTCCTCTTTGTATAATTTCAATACTTCTTACCTTTTCTCTCATAGTAAAATAAGGAAAGCCTTATGCTAAATCATTCTGAAATAAAACTCCAGAGTAACACTCTTGTTTGAGCTTGAGAAAGAAGGCAATAAATTTTTAAAATTTATTTTATTTATATTTCATTAGTTGTTTATGGTCCTGCTCTCAAGTTCAGAGTTCTGACATCATGCAGGGTACCCTCCAAAAAGATTAGCTTCAAATTCTTTGCTGAATATTTAATAAAGGGCAAAAACATTTCTTAATGGATTTCATGCAAGAACATCTTTTACAGAATGAGTCCTAGGAAAGGTGGCAGAGTTCAGGATGAATGACAGAAAGGAGAGAGGGAATAGTATTTGTCCTTACATAAATGATCAGGAAAGGGAGCTGGAAAATGGAATTGGATGCTACTATTTACTTCTTGAAACCAGTCTGTAGGCAAATATGTGATAGACTCTCAAAAAAACTCTAACTTCAATGCAGACAGATGAAAAGTCTTTTTTTCCCCATTTCTTTTGGCTTTGTCCATTTATGAATGTAATTTGTCCTCATCAATGGGCTATAATAGATCAGAGTGTACTATTAACAATGGAATAGAAAACAGAAAACAGCACTGAATATTCCTAGAAATCTGAAGTTGAGAATGCCTGGTTAAAGCTAGTTCTGAGGATTACTGTAATATGATACTGCTTGTTGCTGATTATTGACTATCATCCTGTTCATCTCCCTGCACTGGCTTAATTTGCATTTTACTATTTAGGCCACACCTGCTAAAGATAAACAACCTTGCTCTAAAGATTTCCATAGCTGATAAATCCCAGCCTCATTTGACCTTCCTCAAATCCCAGGATCTGAGCAGGTGCCTGAACAGAATATGAATTTTAATTTCTACAAGGTTTAGCAGAAGGGATTGAGTCCATATTCCCTGTCCATTGTGTTTCCTGGAAGCAGATTGTGGATTTTATTATTTCTTGCACGTTCCCAGAGCCCTCAGCTTCCTTAGCCCCCACCTCCCATTGCTCCTGCCTGGGATGAGCATCTCAGAGAGACAGTGCCCTCTCAGGAGGGACAGAGACACTGTGACAGTGCCAAAAGCCTAACCCTGTGTTAAATCCATCAGTCAAACTCTGTAAATCTGATCCTAATCTAACCCAGGCAATAAACAGAAGTAGCAGCAGTAATAATGGTTCTTTTTCTGCCTGTGAAAAATAATACTGGCACAGATGGTGGAGGTGTTTCCAGGAAAACTTTAGATAATACGGTGTGGAGCTCAGGAGAGAGGAGCCCTGCAATTCTTTCAGGCTCGTTTGAGTTCTGTTGTCTTATTCTGAGAGCCCTTTTGTCATTTGGTGCTGAGCCTCTCCTTGCATGAGGAGCTGTTTGATGGCTGTGCTGTGAGAGCTGCAGTTCAGGTTTGTTCCTGTGACAGCAGTGAGGTAGAGTGGCCTGGGGCTAGAGATTCCTTAAGTGGAAAGTATATTGATCATTTTCTTTGTGAGATGGGAATTCGGGATAAATTTTATCCCGCAACACTGACTAGGAGATCACTTTCCAGTGAATATTCTGTGCTTGTTGCATTTATTCAGAATAAACTCCAGTTCTGAAAAGCGCTCAGGGAGGGCGCTGGAATGAAGGGCTGCAGCTCTGGAGATGGGCAGCAGGTGGCACCCACGGACCGTGGAAATTCCTGCCTTGCTGCATCCAGCCAGGCTTCTAAATCCCTCTGGGACCCAGTTTAATACACATTTACCTTTCCCGAGTTACAAATTTGGTGTTTGGAACAAAACAAACGGGATTTATCCTCTCTAGCAGCGTTTGCAGTATAAAATGTGCCCACAAAACTTGTGTGCTGCCTTAATATCTGTATTAAACACTTTCTTCTGAGGTATGGTGCATAGATTAACAAGTCAAACAATGGAGTGGAAAAACAATTAGAGTGGAAGTGTGTTTCAGAGGCTTCCAGCTTGCCCAACCACCTGCCCCTTATCCTTGGAAAAAAGCCCCAAACTCCCAAGCTGGGGAGGAATGCATACCTCTGGCTGGTTTTAAAAAATACATAAATACATTCTGGAAATGAGAAGTTAAGGGGGACAGCTTTTCCCCCAGTTGCCACATAATCCTTTATCATTCACAGTCTTTCTTAATCACCTCCTCACCTTGTTTGTGTTTTGTTTGTTTGTGTTGTTTGGTTGTGGGTTTGGGGTTTTTTCCTGCAGCGGAAATAACTTCTTTTTTACACACAGATAGTTTTATGTTCTGTTTTGATGATGTTAGTAAAGATTTTAAAAGGAGATTAGTCCCCAATGTACATTCTGGTATTTTAGAGTTTTCTAAGCTTTCTCACAGTGTGTTGGTGGCCTAAAAAAAATACATCTTAATGAAAAAATACATCTTAATAAAAAAAAATAGATTTTGATTTGTGGAATTCATGTGCACTAGTGTGTACTTTTAAATGTGTAAAAAGTGTCTCTATAGCGACACTCTGTGACACTTTATCATATCAGTGATATGTACAAATATGCTCAGGGACTGGTTTGTAGTAATTGCTCTTTCCAGGTTGTTTCTCTGCAGCAGGGCCATTCTTTATACAAATGCATAACTTGAATCGTGGAATGGTTGGAGTTGGAAAGAACCCTAAAGAATGTCTGGTTCCAACCCCCTGCCATGCACCTTTCACCACACCAAGCTGCTCCACCAACCCGGCCTTAGGCACTCCCAGAGCTGGGGCAGCCATGGCTTCTTTGAGGTAACTTCCCCCCACCCCTTTCTCCTCATTTTGCCTTCTTTCTTAAAGATTTTGGGAGAGCAACATAAAAATATCACTCAGGTCTCACAACGTATTTGCATTCTTGGCCCTCGCTCCTGATGTCAAACCTGAACAGTCATAAAGATCTCACTCAACAGGCGTGGTGTGAACTGCAGATATTCTTTATTATTTATTCCTTCTGATCCATGGAAAATGTTACGTGCACTGATTTCTTGGTAGTGTTTCAATAGTCAGTAGAAGGAAGAGGTTTTATTCCTGGATATTTCATAACATGGTTTGCATAGGGGATGACATTTTTTCGTCATGCCATTAGATCCCCACACTGCTCATGTAAGTCTGGCAGCTGTTGGGGTTAATATGGGTACTGCTTGTTTCTAGTCTTCAAGGCTGGATTATCTATTAGGATTTTTGTTTTCAAACATTCATTGTACTTTACTGAGTTTACATGAAGCAATGGTAATTAAACATTTGTGTGTCTGGCAAAGCAATTTGTTGCTGGCAAACACCTAATTTACTGGCAGGCAGAGATTTATCTGGTTTCATGGTTGAATTATTATCATCTCTGAATGCATTTGAGGAAGTCAAGCTTAAATTTGGACCAGGGATTGAAACACCCTAAGCAGTTTCATCATGTTTTTAGGAATACAACATCTTGTGGCATTACATCCTCTCATGGTGGTGAGAGGATGTGGCTTGCTCTGAGTAATTCTGTTCAGGAAAGCTGGGAACAGGATTTTCTGCTTGTATAACCCTAAGGTTTTCCCAGCAGAACACCTTGTGAATCAAAATACGGTTTGTGAAACACAGAGAGCATCATGAATGATGTACCATAAAACCTGGGCTGTGCTCTGCTAATGTCTTCACAAGAGGGTGGCAAAATGTTCAGCACGGGAGACTGTGAGGCTTCCCCGGGCTGGCAGAAACTGCTGGAGTGGGAGGCTCACTCTGCTTCCCTCCAGTGGGGGCTGATACAACTCACACTGAAAACATTGGCAACATCCACACATTTTCTGTTGTGTGGGCTGGACGGGCACATCTTTTGGGGCTGCATCTGACATCACGGGTTAGATACCATGCCACCCAGAAGCAGATGTCCTGAGGAACTGGTTTCCTACTATGTGTAAGAAAGTTTGAAAATTACAAATGAAAAACTGGGAAAAAATTGTGTTCACTGTAAAATTCCTGCCTGTGAATATTTGCCTTCAAATGTTCTTTATAAAATTTTGTGTCTGAGTAAATTACTCCTCTCAACACATCAAACTAACCCGAACTCTTTCTTCAAGTCCTTTTTCCTCTCTTTGGTTCATCCCTTATATATATATATAAGGATATAACTCCTTTCATGAATCATTCCTCTGAATAGCTCCTTCCAACTGAGCCACCATCATTATGACTTATTTAGGATTTCTTCTCTTGTGTTTTTTATCACTTTTGCTTTCCAGTGCTCCAATTCCAGTCCTCCTTGGTTTTGTTGCTGCTTTCCTCTTGCCATGCCTTGCTTGCATTAAAGGCTTGCTGAGCGATTTTGGATTCACTCTGTCTTGAGTGTGCCCTTGTTTTTTGTTCATTCAGCTCTGGACTGATGGTTTCTATTGGTTATGAACATCTTTGCAAAATAAATATTAACCAAGAGCATGGCGCAGGAAGAAGATGTGAGAGTGGGGAGGCCCTGGCACAGTCTGCCCAGAGGAGCTGTGGCTGCCCCTGCATTCCTGGAACTGTCCCAGGAGAACACAACTCAGGATATTCTGTGATTCTATGATTCTGTAATTCTACTCAGCACAACTTGCTTTAAGCTAATTATCCGTGGCAGTGCCAGGGGTAAAAAGTTGAATCAAGGTGCCAAGTAATTAATTTTAATTTAGATATTATTTTAAAACAAGGGGAGACCATGAGGCTGCCAGATGTAACAGGGCCAAGGATTAAAACATATGCCTTGGCACATTTTTGGGGTGTCAGGAGAAGAAGCTGGTTTTCTTTTTCCTTACGTTGAGATATAACTCTACAGAGAGGATAATTCAGGGTTTTTTTTTTTAAAAAAAGGGGCCTAACATATGGAACTTCAATTACAATGAGCTTTAGGGAAGTCAAATAATCTTTTGTAAATAAAGCTGGAGGAAATGCTGTTTGAAATGGTTCTAGATGCTTTCCTTCTGCAAAGATGACAAATAGGAATGTTGTTTGTGGAAACACTCAGCTGTTTCCAGGAGTGTTACTGATGTGCAGGAACAAAAAAGGCCTTGCTAGAATTCCTTGGACTACACACAGCACCTTATTTAGGCAAATTCTGGCTAGCCAATCATACCTTGAGTGTGGAATGTGTGAACAAAAGTGTGCATCCCTTACCTGATGTAAGGAAAAAGTCAGACAGGTTTTATTCAGTTCCACCTTCTCCCTTCAATCAGCCCATAACTATATTTTTCCATGGTGAGATATGCGTATTTTATTTATGACTCACTGGAGGATTCACCTTTTTGAAAAAACTGTAGCTGTATCTAAGCTTAAAGACTTCTGTAGTTTCAGACCGAATTTCAAAACTATTTAAGGCGATACAGATGTGTAATAAAAATTTTGTGTTTTACTCAGAGGAGCACACACCAATGTCATTATGGTCACTATAGTCATCAGGGAATCTACATATATTTAGAATTTATCCTTTCTACTGAACTACTTGGTGCTAATTAGAAGGAGAAGTTTGCTACAGAATACAACTGAGCCACAGTCAATTTGTTAAAAAAAAAAGTAAAGAAAAATTAAAGAACTATGAGATATGGCAGCATTTTAAGGCTTTGAATATTTCCTCTTTCAGGTGGAATGTTCATACAGCTACGTTTAAAAGAAGGAAGTGAAAGATTCTACATGGTAAGTTGCTGATAACCTGGTGTGACTTGGCACTGGTCTCGGGCAGTCGTTTGCTCTTTGCAGTCAGGCAGGCAGGGTTCTCTGTCCCTCAGACTGACAAAAATCTGCTTGGTGATAAAGTTGTTACACGAGCATAAAGAGTTGACTCATGAAGCCAATGAAAACTCTGATTTAAAGAGTGAACAGGTCTCTGACACGGCCCCTAGAAAAGCTTTATCTGAAAGAAGAGGGAAAAGTCCTTTTGGAAAAGCTGAGGGGTTTGTTCTTGAGGCAGCAGCATCGCCACTTCCATATTGCCAGGTCCTTGTCCTCACTCCTCAGCCTGTATTTGGGTAAGGAATCCCAATGAACAGCTCTGTCAAGTGATATCAGAGGATTGAAACATCAAGATTTGATGGATTAAAACCAGGGAAAGACATCAATTAAAAGTTCAAGATCCAATTAATCTTACTTATTTATTGTCTGGAACAGATTTAGCAAAAAAAGCCCCAAACATGAGCTTGAAATACCATTTTGGCAGCAGCTCTTTGTTATGCCAAAGAAAGAAAATAAACTTTGAAACTCACATTCCTTCTCTAACTATTTAAACCTGAAGTAGTTCTTTCTGTAGGTGTATAAATTGCCCAGTCTGATAATGATAAGGAGCTGGTGTTGCTTACAGTTTTCATTTCCCACTCATGCACTGATAGACAAGGAATATTGCAATTTATGTGAAAAGTATGAATCAGTTTGGTTTTTTTTTCAAAGCAACTTTGTATTATTTGAACAATGGAGGACCATCATTTCCTTCACTGCTGGCAAAATTTACTTACAGTGAACCAGGCTGTGATTTGAGATCCAGAAACTTGTGCTTTTGGTAAAAATAGTTTTTATGTTGGGGAATCTGGAGATAAACATAGATACAGTTTGTGTGTGGGTATACTTATAAATTAGATCCTCTAGTTGGTGCCCTATATCAGGATATTAATGATAGTGAATGAAAATACCGGGAAATAATTAATTCTGTAAGATTTGTACTTTTTCTGCTTGAAAAACAAAACAGACAAAAAACCACCCAGTTAATAACCAGAGTTTGTAGTACAAATTATTAATTCCCATTTATAGGAAACTACCAACTAGAGCTACCAAAACCCCCGAAATGTCCATTTTCATCCTCCATAAAACCTAAATGGGGTTTCCCAACCAGTTCCTTAAGAGAAAGCCAATCCCTTCCCGAATGGGATCACTCACAAATTTCTCAAGGCAAATTTGTTTTCAGGCTTGCTCTTTTCCAGGGAATTAAATTGGTTTAAATACTGGAAGGACTCCTTGGAAGTTTCCAAGTCTCTCCTAACACCATGAGTCAGATGTCTCCAGGTTGTGCTGTGCCAGATTTGATGTCAAATGATAATCCAGTGGGGTTTTCCACTAGACTTCCTAATGGAGATTCAATGGGATTTTACCATGTAAAATAACGGGATTTTTTCTGAATCACCAAAGCCAATGCAAAAAATCTGGTCCTGCTAAAGGGATTGTTAGAACACATTTTTACAGATTTTAAAATGTTGAGGAAAAGAAGTAAAATTTTAATGTCCGTACAGTGATACCAATTTTGAGTGTTAATTAATTAATGAGCATGTTAGTGCAGCACAAAGTCCCTGTTGTGGGTAGTATTGATGGCGACAGCAAATTCCAATTAGTGCTGGTTTCCAAAGGATCCCTGCTCTCCAAGACCAGGACGTGCTTTCGCAAGCACGGTTGTTGCTGCTCGCTGGAAATTTTCTGGGGAAGAAAGGAAGTGTTGCCTCATGGCTGGGTTTGGCAGGTCCTCCCTGAAATTCGGGAGCTGTTGGTCACGGGTGGCCTGGTGACATCTGCATCACTTGGTGACCTCCGTGGCTGAATGAAACTTCTCCTTCTGGACTGACAAAAGATCCAAAGAGTTTCCAGCTCTTGAGGATTTGGGGGTTTGCTGTGTTTATTTTTTCTTTGTATTTTTTGTCCTATTTGGGCTGATACCAATTCCAAGAACTCTCATTTTCCCACAGACTGGGAATCCAGCTTCTTTGGCGAGCTGCAATTGTTCTGCAGCCTGTCTCCCACACTGCTGCGCATTCCTGAGCAGAACTGTTGTCTTCATCTGAAAGTGAAAAAATTGAAGTGTGGATGCGTGAATTTGGCCTTGGCACACTCCTCTTGTTGCCCTTTCTTAAGTAAATAATAATTTCAAACACATGGCATTCAGTTTAGGAAGAACACATGAAGTCCATGGTTCAAGTGAAACAATGGAAGCAGAAGCCCTGCACACATTATTCAAAGATCTTTAAGAGCAGGCTCAGAAAACTGTCCAAAGAAGAATAAAGGCAGAATTAGACTCCCAAATGACAACTGAATAGATGACAAATGCTACTTCCAGCCCAGTCCTGTGGAAAACAGCAAAATAATGGGAATATGGATTTTTAAGCCATGGTTAATAGAATGTCACCTGTACAACATGAAGCTTGATTTTACATGAGGGGTGTAGATAGTGTCTCAGTTGGGAGCCAGGGGAAATTCATAGGTGCTGTCTTTTTTATAAATTTTTGTAAAAATAATCTCCATTTCTATTACATGTTGCTGTGTATTTTATAGGGACAAATCTGGGGCAGGTCTCAGTGACTTCTGCTCATCTCTGGCACCCTCAATGCCCAGATAGATAAAGGAGTAGTGCTTATGTTGCTATCAACTTCTTTTTTCCAGATAAGGAGAAGTCACCCTATATTCCTACCTATTTTTGGCAGCTGGTAGTTGAGAATTGTTCATAAAAGAAAGTTGAAATGGTCCAGGGGATTACTGGCTGGAGAAATTTCCAATGTCTGCCTTAGCAACTCACTGTCTCCCTCCTTTTTTTTTTTTTTTTTAATAAACACCTTAATTATAAACAACATCAATAGATCCATTGTCTCGTAGCACCCGCAGTTGCAAGGCAAACACAGAGGAGTTTGTCCTCGCCAACAGCGAGGTGAAGTCAGTGAGATTGTTGATGGCGTGAGCCTTGTTGGGTTTGGCTGGCTCCCAGACGCTCCTACGAGCAGAGAATCTCTCACCTGACGAGGACTAATGGTGCTGGAATGCGTGGCAGCAGGAGGAGATGCAGAGGAGCAGTTTGCTGTAAACCAAGTGTGTTTTCATGTGGTTCTGGTTTGTTTTGGTGTGAGTCAGACTGGCAGCGCTCCGGTGAGGTAATCTGGGGAAGGGTGAGATGTGACATTCCTCTCTCCCTCCGTGCTCCCTCCTGAGCAGTCACTGGGTAAAAGATGGGCACAGCATGAACTGATGGGGCTGCCTGTGGAGCTGTGTTCCTAGAAAGGAGCAGGGTGGGTGCAGGCCCGGCTTGTCAATTGGCCCAGAGCAGTGTTAGATGCAGACACTGATAAGAGCTGTATTTAGGGAAATGAGGACAGCTGCACCTCGTGCAGGTGTTCACCCAGCTCCTGTGCTTGGTGTGTGCCTGTCTGCCTCTCCTTGTCCCACTGCTAGAGTGAGGACAGGCAGCAGCTTTCATGTGACTGAAGGGACCAAGACATCCCAGAACACCCAGAACAGTGGCACTGTCTGTCACAGGCTTCCCAGGGTCACTGGACAAGGGAAATGGCTTCAAATTGAAAAAGAAAAAAGGTTTAGATTAGGTATCAGGAAGAAATTCTTCACAGTGAGCTTGGTGAGACACTGGAAAAAGTTACTGGGAGAAGCTGTGGCTGTCCCTGGATCACTGGAAATGTCCAAGGCCAGGCTGGATGGGGTTTGAAGCAACCTGGGACGCTGGAAGGTGTCCCTGGCATGGCAGGGGGTGAAATTGGAGGATCTTTAAGACTCCTTCCAACCCAGTCCATCCTGTGATAATACCTAAGTAAAGAGATAGTGATCACAGAACCATATATAAGTGCTGACTCTTCCATCATGTTTTTGGCCAATGTTTTAATTTGGTACTATTATGCCCCTCTAGCAGGCACAAAGGAAGTTTTAGGAAATAGAAAACATGCCTATTGCTGTTCATTTATCTCATTTTCACAACTTCAGTGCTGTTCTTGTAGAAAATTGGAAGTTCTACCAGATTGCTGGGATTCTAAAATGGTTCTTGTAGTCTTAGCCTTGCCTTTTTTATGGAATGAGAGGGGAAATGGGCACGCAGTGTGGCCACATGAGTCACAAACATCTGTCTTTGTGGGTGTCCTATTTGATTAATTAAAGTTTACAGCTATTTCAGCTTTCTTCACACCAGGCCCCCAAACAGCACGTGAGTAATTTTGTACTTCAGGGCTTGCTTGGAGGTGACAGATTTTCCCAACTTTTTCTGTATTCGAAGGTGTTTGTCTTTCAGGCATGAAATTCAGAATGTGGAGGTTTTGTTTTTGGCTTGCAGATGTCATTAAAGCCTGCCCCTTGCTGGTGGTAAATGTGGTCTTAAAAACCTGTGAGGATAATAGAAATAGGAGCATAGGAGAAAAGCTCA
The DNA here is from genome assembly GCF_021018805.1 of Prinia subflava. Classification (NCBI taxonomy): domain Eukaryota; kingdom Metazoa; phylum Chordata; class Aves; order Passeriformes; family Cisticolidae; genus Prinia; species Prinia subflava. Next base: position 4,026,952 of record NC_086271.1, read on the forward strand.
GTCTTGAGCTTGACACATTTTCCACATGGTTTAGTCATAAATTCTAAAAACAAATTGCAGCTCTTCTCTGTTGGGATGGCCGAAAATCAGTAGCAGACGCCTTTAATTCTCCCATATTCCAGGTAACAGGACTTTTCCAGGAATGGCTTTGCTTGGTTCAGAGACTGTTCCTGATGTGCCAGACTGTAAATGTCAGGCTTGGGCAGGGTGATGATTGCTCTGCTGTGTCCTCCTGAACTGTCAGCAGTGTGAAATGAGTAAGGATGTTTTGGCTCTTGCTGTAGTTCTGATTAGCTGAGCAGTTTTATGGTGGGGTTTTTTTTCCTTTTTAAACCATTTCCATCCAGCATAGCACAGACAGGTTCAGTTTCCCTGCTGAAATCCCCAGCATTTTATTCCCTGAATGTGCCTCCCTTTTTTCCCTGTGCTCTATGGCCAGCTGTCTTGATTTGGAAATGGTGCACCTCAATTTAGTGCTGTCACTGAGATGCTCCAAACCTTAATGATTTCTCTGGATGACATCTGAAAATCTGTCTCACAGTCTGGTACCTCGTGAATTTTTTTTTCCCTCTATTAAGATGGGGAAAAAAACAACCTTACAGCCTATCCATAAATCAAAGAGTTTAGAATTTCTACATCAATAGAAATTGATATATTAAATTAAATATATTAAATATATATTATATTATATATATATTATATATATATAATATATATTATATATTAATATTATATATATAATATATATATATATAATATATATAATATATATATTTAATATATATATTATAAATATATATATAATTAAATATATTAAATACCAAGGAGCTTGCTTTCCTGTATGTTTCCAGAATGGATAACTTAACACCATCAGATATCCTGTGTTCTCCTTCACTTGGAAGTAGCACAGCTGAAATACAAAGTCAAGTTTATTTGCACAGAGAAACCTGTTAATGACTGTCCCCATTAGTCACCACTTCATGTAGAAGGAGTTGGTGTGGAAAGAGAAAGCAAATATAATGGGGAATGAGATATTTCCAGTCATTTACACAGGTGGCCTAAGCCTTGAGTACTTCTAAGTGCCTATTTCACTGCACTTTGTTTGAACTTAGGCTCAAATTTTACTTTTTGTTTCCCACACATTGTTACAACATTGCCAAGGAAACATTTGCTTTAATGCAGCCCTGTTTAATTCTCTAGATCCTGACTAGAGGAAATTAAGGAACCCAATTTTCTACCCAGCTCTAGTGATCAGTGCCATGTGCAGCTTTGTCTATCTGATTTCTACTCAGGTACTCAAATATCTTCTCCTCAGCTCCCCCCAGATAAACACTAAATCAGACCAGCAATCATTTCCAGTTGCACTCTCAGGAAAAACTGAAAACAATTTTGTTAACAGACTTCTCAACAAATGCTTGGGAAACGCTGGGAAGCATCACCTCATTTTCCAAAATGTAAACTGCTTTTCCAGCAGTGTTCTGTCAATTAACTGGCAAAGGCCTCATCCATCAAATATCCTCAGTGACTAGCTGGAATTTGCTGAAAAATAAACATTTTGAACTCTGAGGCAGGAGTAAAGGTTTGGCCATTGATCCAACATGTGATTGGGTTATAACCAAGCACATGCTCCCAGCAAAATTTCACTTTTTTAGGGAACACAAACCAATGTTTGCTTGAGTAGGAGCCTCTAATTTTTCCAGGCACCAAAACTAAAAAATAAGGGCTGCTACTTTTGATACTTTTCTTGGTTTTGCTCCAAATTTTCAAGAGGAATTCACTGAGGTCCTGAAGACCCGTGGTAGACATCCAGTCTGTTACCAGTGCTGATATCCAGTGGGGGAATTGAGCCAAAATGGCTTGCCAGAAAATAGTTTCTGTAAATCACTCAAAGGTGAAGGAAATTTCTCCCTCTCCCCTTCATGAAATATCAGTATTTATTTAATAGCTTTCCATTTCTTTCAATTTCTGCTGATTTCTTTGATTTACTACAAAACACAGCCAGACGTGGTCCTGAAACAACTGAATTTTCGCAGTGAGAAAAAACAAGGTAGAAAAAGGATTGAAAATAAAAAATTACATTTTTAACTTTTTAATAGTAATGGCAACCGTGTCAAAACTATTTCATAGTTGGTGTGCATTTATAAAAGGGCTTATTTTTGGCAATGTGAGACATTTGAGATGTGTTTATATCCTCTTTTTCTACCCAAATTTGAGTTGGATATTCTTGCATCAAGTGCATGTATCATCTTCACTGGGTGCATGTTGTCTTATATTTAGAGAGGCTGCTGAAGATCAGGTCTTTTGACTCCATGAGGGTATCCAAAAACCCCTTCTGGAGGTGTTGAAGGTGAGTGTGGTTAGAGCAACATTGTTTAATTGTAAAAATGAATTGTAAAAATTGCAAAGGCTGAAGGTGGCAAGTTGGAGCTTTTTTCTCAGCCTGTCAAACGCAGCGCAGGCTTTGGGAGACAGCTCTGGCTGGACACTTCTCCCAGGATCTTTGGCTGCTCCTGGGCTTGGCTTGGTGCATGCAGAGCTTTGTTGTTCCTCGCTGTGCTGCCAGGACACACACAGCAGCTCACGTGTTCTCTGCCTGGCTGCTCCTTGCTCACCCTCCCTTTCTCCCAAACAGCCCCTCGCTGGGATTCCTGCCTCAGAGCTGCTCCTCTTTTGCCCTTGGTGCTGGCCAGATGTGCCTCTGACAGGCAGGAGCTCACCCTTTTCCCTGAGAACAGGTTTAGGTCCTTGCTGAGCCCCTTCCTCACCTCTCTCAGCCACCCCAAAACATCCTCTGAGAGATTTTCAGATTTATTTTAGTGCCATGTGCAGACTCCAGGTGATACTTGCATTGAGAGCATGTTTATTGTAGGCTCAAATTAATGTTCCGCAGCTAAAAATCCTTGTAGCACACAGATCCCTCTGCAGGTTGATGTCTTGGCCACAGGATCAGTGAGGGCACCATTAGCATAAAGATTTTCTGAAGTCAACCTGTCCTCTGTTATTTCCCTGATGAAGAAGATAAAAGTCAAGGATGTTGAAAGGAATGCAGAGGTGTAAGAGAATCCCTGGCTTTTTATTGCTTGAATTCAGATTCTTTGGGTGTATTTCGCTTCCTTTAGGCATCAGCTGCACTGCTGGGGACAAGAGCTTTTTCTCATGACCCTGCAGTAAAACAGAGAAAAGAAAATGAGTTCTTAAATTTAAGATTTTAATCACATTTCTGACATTTCCCAGCCCAAGGCTCAGTGAATCTGAATCCGTGCTTGCTTGTTGAAATCAGAGATATCAGAAAAATCAGAAAAATATTGTCCTTTGAAATGTCATATGAACTTAGGTCTGCAAGTTAATAACTTTGTCATGGGTTGTAACGCTTTCTATTGGATCATTACTTTTTCTTTCTGTTTTCTGTGTTGCTTTCTTTGAATTTGGTCATGAAATGAAATGAAAAATATGCATTTTTCCAGGGTGTTAGAGGAAAGCAGGTGGCACCTGATTTTTATGTTCTATGAGAAGCTGACATATCCAATAGACTGCAAACACCCCACTTTTGAGGTTTCCAGTGGTCTGGCTGGAAGTGTAGGTGGGTAAAAATAATAGGACAATGTAAAAGAATCTAGTTTTTCCCTTCTCTGGCCAATATTCCTGCAGCAGTTCTCATTTCAGAGATGCAATCTCACAAGTAAAACTTTCACTTTAGAGGTGCATTATTTGATGGTCTAGACAGACTATATCCTGTGTCTGTAACTAGAATCAAAGCCACATTTTTTGCTGTTGTATATTTGGCCACCACAGACGTGCAGGTTAATTACACTGAGTGCACCATTTATTTAAAAAATTGAATTAATTTCTTATGTGAATGCATTGGCTTACCTAGGACCATGGAAATAAAGAGGGGGAAAAGCTTTAGGAGCATTACCTTTTGTGTGGTAGTAGAAACATAACTCTAATTTACATTATTACAAGTTTCTTAATTCATTTTCAGTCAAAATATTGGCTCTGCCATTGGCTACACTTATATATGTGCATTATTCCTTGTCCTCTTTTTATGTCCAGGCAAGCTGTCAGAGACAAATCTTTATCTTTGGCAGATAAAACCACACTCAAATGATTCAGATCGTGTGGACTGCTCATACCAACCAACATCTGCTTGCTTGGGGTTTTAAAAATCTTCCTGGAGAAGAAACTGTTCAGTCTGCCACAATTTTATGTGACAAAGAAATAATAATAAAGTCTGGAAGTGATGGCAACAGAGTCACTCTTTGGGTGAGCGGTGGGGAACATTTGTGGCAGTTCTGAAGTATTTTTATCTGAATCAAAAGTATGCCCAGTTTTTAATTCCTTGGACTCAGATTTTCAAGTGTTATGTAACCAATTATTCCTCAGAAAATCACTTCCCAGTTAATAAATACTGACATTTGGAAAAATGGGTGACACAAATGACTTGTTTAGGGATCTGTACAGAGGCAGCCCAAGTTCCACTGAAATCTCCTCTCTACTTCCATGGCTGAGGTTTAAAAAATGGTTCTGGGCCTCCATATGTGCTAAAAGCCCTTTTCACGTTGTTCTGGATAAAGCTATCTCACCTTTCTCGCTGTAAGCATTAATAATGGTTAAAAACCAAATATATCCTTGAGAAACAGTGGTCCTTGCCTTAATGAAATAATGATCAGAGAGCCAAAGCTGTGGTGTTTTGCCTTTTTGAAATACCGTAAAATTATATTACTTGGAATTAATTTTGTGAAATATTTTCTTTGCTTCTTTACATTATCTGTTTGCAAAAATAGTCCCTGTTTTCCTTTTTATTCACTTATTTTTCCTATGTCTTTTCCCTGACTGCAACCACAAGTTATGACTTTGAAAAAAGCTTGTGCATGGCTCTCCTTCTGGCTGGAATTTTAGGAAAATTCCAAGAAGATGCCCAGTAGCTGGGAGATGACACTTTCTTCTGGTTACAAGTAGCCTTGGAACCAACATTCTGTAACCCTGACATGACTTTATTTATCTAAGGGGAGCATTTACAGTTTTTACATAATTCCAGGAAGAAAGAAATGTCATCACTGCACTCCAGAGAGCAGCTGGGGCTAAAAGCACTCCTGGCTCCCAGCAGAAAGATGAGGGAGGGAGAATCAGGCAGCAACAGGAACAAGACAAAGCTTTAGTGGGTTGTTTTCCAGCTGTTTCCTGCAACATTTAACAGTATAAACCAGTTCTGTTTGGAGACTGCTTTAATTTGCACTTGCCAGAAGGGTGGCTACTGCCTGGGAAGCTTCATCCCATTAACAGAGCAGACCTGAGGCGCAGATCCTGTCCTCCCTGCAGGGTTCCAGAGCAGCAGCTCAGGCTGAGCATTTCCTTAGCAAGGGGCCTGTCCAAAGCCGCAGACTGGGAGCAGGGAGGAGTTCCCCTCGCTCTGGAGGACAAGCAGCACTTGACAAGGAAACCCAGGCCAAAGCAGACCATAATGTTTCCAGAGATTGTAACCTCATGGTGTCTTGACCACTTCCACATTTTCACTTCCCTCCAAGATAACACTGACAGAATTCCCAATTCTCTCTCTCTCTTTATTTTTTTCTTCTTTTTCTGACGTTTGTGTTCCTTAGCCTTTTCCCAGAATACAGTTGTTGATTTCTCTTTTACCACACTATTTTCTATTATCTTTTTATCCAGTCCATGGCTGACTACAGGCAGTATGAACTACTTTTTCCCTTAACTCTTTTCCATTATCCTCTGTCCACACCACACACATGGTACTTAATGATCAGGCCTGGGGCCTGCAGGTGCTTTTTGTATGACAAAGCACGAGTGAAATTCCATAAAAATTGTCCTAACCAAAATTTTTCCATCACAAATAATTTTAAGATATTTTGCATCTTTTGATTTAGTTAATATTTTTATTCCTGTGTGGTTTGATTTTGTTTCTTTTATTTTTACATCTGGTTTCAATTTTTACTTCTTTTAAGGTTGATATGCTTTATAGATACTAAAATAATTCTGCGCTGCAATGAGGCAAGACTAGGAAAAGTAGATCTGAAAGCATTTTACTGACATGATTTATAGTTTAAAAAAATCCCAAATAAAATGTCTTCACAGCAGCCACTGAACTGAAATCTCCACACCTACAAAGAAAGAGGTAAGAGATATATGGAGATTGAAATCTTCAACCTACAAAGAAACAGATAAGAGATATTTGGAGATTGAAGTCTTCACCCTGTTCCATTCCTGCTCTGAAATCTTTAAGCAGCTTTAAGTAGTAAGAAGTGCAGGTAGGAAGGAATTGCAGAATCTCCAGTGTCAGCCTAGTAGGATCTGATCAGCCCTGGCAGGCGTTCTGTGCTCCCGGTGGAATCGGGAAGAACCAGCCCAGGCAGGCTGAAAATAGCAATCATCGTTGCCTTTTATCCAAACCTGCCTCTCTCATCATCCTCTCCTCACTGGAAACACACAGTTGTGGGTGTGCAGCTAAAGCCAGGCCCAGCAAGGCCCTTCACCCACAGGGCAAGGAGAAAACCTGAGTTTGGGGTGAGGAGTCCATCTCTCCACAGGGCAAGGAGAAAACCTGAGTTTGGGGTGAGGAGTCCATCTCTCCACAGGGCAAGGAGAAAACCTGAGTTTGGGGTGAGGAGTCCATCTCTCCACAGGGCAAGGAGAAAACCTGAGTTTGGGGTGAGGAGTCCATCTCTCCACAGGGCAAGGAGAAAACCTGAGTTTGGGGTGAGGAGTCCATCTCTCCACAGGGCAAGGAGAAAACCTGAGTTTGGGGTGAGGAGTCCATCTCTCCACAGGGCAAGGAGAAAACCTGAGTTTGGGGTGAGGAGTCCATCTCTCCACAGGGCAAGGAGAAAACCTGAGTTTGGGGTGAGGAGTCCATCTCTCCACAGGAAGTTCTGGCTGTAGCTGTGCTGGAGTGACAAAGCAGGAGATGAGGGGTGTCCAGAAGAATCCTTTGGGAAAACTGATGGGAAAAGTAAAGCAGCTCTGTCCTCAGGTGCTGGGCAGTGGAACTGGAGTGGAGTCAAAAAAGGAGAAGTGTTCTCTTCATTCCACGCACTCTGCTGAAAAGCTAAATCAAATACATGATCCAGCTTACAAATGTCAAAGTTTATCTTGGCACGTGTTTAATCATTTAGGAACTGGTCTTGTTTGAGAAAGCCTCTAAGTACCCACTTACAACAAAGCAGATATTTAAGGGCTTCATTGAATAAGTGTTTAAAATTAGGAGGTGCACTTCTTAGTGTAAAAAAAAAAAACAACAAAAAGACCCAAACCAAACCTTAATTACAATTGAAACAAGTACTAAATGGTAATAAGCTCTCCAGCCAAAGAGCTGCTCTGAACTTTCTAAATATCTAATTAAAAAAAAGATATTCAACCAGTATCTGTGTAATCATGTTTACAGGAGGTATGAGAGCATGCAAGACCTACCTGAAAGCTGCTGTTGCTCTCTTTTTTTATTTTGGAAACCTTTCAAAAAGTTTCCAAAGTTTTTGACAGGTCTTGAAGAGTTCTCCTCCTGGAGAGGCTGAGGTATTGAAGCACACCCTTACATAATGTCCTTTATTTGGCAGAAAATAAAAGAGGAAAATTGTGGAGGTATCTGATGGCCAGAGATTTTTCTTGTTTTGCTCCTGCTTTAATGTGTTTTAGTGATATTTATCTCTCCTGAACTTTTTACTGAGAGGGAAAAGAAATGGAGGTATTAGGTGAGATAGGAAACAGCAGTTTTGATTCTGCTTTTAGAATACAGATTCTGTGAGGGAACTTTGTCTAAATGAGGATTTTAAAAGGGTGCAGGATTGTCAAAACCAGCCCTAATATTCTGCACAGTTCATAGACAGATCCTTAATGGAAAATTGTCTAAACATGATGGAAATCTGAAATTGTTTTATTTCTGTGGAAAACTAGTTAATTTAACCACTATATGTGAAGAAACACAAGCTCCTAAGTATAGCAGTGAATTCTGGAAGGGCAGGACTTAAACTTCGTAATTAAAATGAATTCTGTGTAGACTGAGTATATCAAAAACTGTACAGACTGAGGAGAGGAGCTCTGATTCACCACTGTTTATTTTAGCCTTTTGAAAACTCCCACTGACAAAAGGGGAATTTTTGGGAGGTGTATGAACAGGGCATCCATAATCTCAGAACTGGGTAAAGCAGTAGAATCATTTCTGAAACAACTGTTGTCCATCATTAATAAATAAAGGGAAAGCAGTTGAGATCTTTTTAGATGTAAATCATCAAAAGCAGGAAGGAGATAATTTAAAAACAGTTATTAAGAGAAAACTAAAAATATTCATCACTGTAGCCAAGACTGATCATCAGTGAATTACTCAGCTTCTCCACCCTATTTTTCTATAGATAAAAGCCTATTTTGCTTCCACTTGCAAGTTGGGAATTGAGCACTGGGATCTTTACGTAGAGAGGAATAAGAATGTCTAGCTACTAAATTGGGATTCTTGGGTGTTTCTCCCTTTGAGCAGCAGTGATCCAGTCAGGAGCATTGGTTCCACAGGAATACCAAGAATTAAAATAACCTTATGTCTTGGTTTGAAAGACAGATATCTGCTAGGAAGGGGCAGGACTTCTTTAGAGATGGAGAATTCAAATCTCCTCCCTCCAAATTATTCCAATTAAAAGGAAAATTAAAGGAGCTTTCAGGCAGAGGTATGGGGGTAGGAATAACAGTTCTTTACTAGTATATATGACAAAACGACAAATAAACAACAACTACAGCATCAATAATAAACAGAACCAAGAACCTTGAGGGCTTTCTTTTACAAAAGCCCAGAGCAGTTTGATCTGGATGCCCCTGCAGGACTCCGAGAGGCCGAACTGGAAGGAAGGAAAAGTCCCGGGCTGGTGGATGAGATGAGGAGCTCTGCGCTGGCAGCTGGAACAGCAGGGGTGTCCCGGCAGGGCTGGGCAGTGCAGGGCTACAGAGTAGCAGGAGAGCCTCAAAGGTCCGAAGAAGCAGCGGCGGTGGGGGGAGAGGCTGGAGAAAGCGAGTTCAGGATTCCCGGGTACACAGCAGATGACGATAGATTTCCTAGGACGAGGCAGAGGCAGAGGGCAGCCTGACCGTCCTCCTCGGCGCTGAGAGCAAGAGTGCCTCCCCCTCCCCCAGATCTGTCTTTTTGCCTTTCCCCAAAGCTAATCATTTCTCCCCTCTGAGGGACACTCTCAGGGACTCAAAAACAATAGGTGTAGCTTCGTGCTGCTATATCCCTCAAGCACTCTTTTTGTTCTGACTAAGTAGTCATTAAGGCTTCTTGGAAACTTATGGGAAAAAATTCTGTGAGAAGAGGAAAAAAAAACAAAACCAAATCTAACCCCCAACACCTTATCAGGAACAGGAGCTGCTTCCAACAGAATTATTGCCATAGTGAAAAGAGTTACCTGAAGTGTTCAGTTCTGGTCCTCCCAGCACAGGTGGGCTTAGAGGAGTGAGCCTAGAAAAGAGCCACAAATGATACATGCTATAAACATGGGAATAAACATGAGGGAGTGAGACCTCAGCCCTCCAGAGACAGGGATAAACGAGGCAATGAATGCAAATTAAAGCACAGAAATCCCCTCTGAACACAGCCAAGCACCTTTTTCCTGTAAGAGAGGACAGTCTCTCAGGGGGATTCCCCAGAGAGCTACTGGAGCTTGCATTTGTGGAGGTATTAAAAGGCAAATGGGCAACAGGCCTGGAGAATCTTTTCTGGTCAGAGAAGATCTCCAGAGGTGCCTTTAAACCTCCTCCAGTCTGAGATGCTGGGAAAGGAAAGGGCAAAAACTGAAAAACCTTCAGAAGAGTCCAATGTGTTTACTAATACCAATTCAAAAGGAAAAGAATCAGAGGCATAAACCAAAGCTGAATTCTCCAAGGGAAATGCAGCTCAAGGATTTTTATAATGTTCCTGGATTAGTGCTGTGAGGTTTCAGAAAGGCTGTGCCATTTGGACTTCAGCAAGAGTTATGTACATATAATGTGAATACCTCTTAATATGAATCCAAAGCTCTGAGTGAAACCATAACGTTCTGATTTTGTGATCTGCCCACGTGAGGACACTGTGAATCACTTCATAAATTCTGTCGCTGTCCAAATGTCCAATTCAATTGCTGTTCAACCTTCAGATTCAGTCCCTTGGGGTTTATGGTTATTTGGTCTGTCCAGTGAGGGGGATCAGTGGGGGGATCAGTTTATTCATCAAAGCAACAGACTGGAAATAATAATAATAAGTATCTACAGGGGTGACTTTGAACCTGTGTGGAAGTTTGAAAGAATAAGGAATAAAATAGAGTTAGTATTTAGTAGAATTTCTGTATATTAAAGGTACAAAGAGACAAATGTGTTGTATCCATACAGATATTAAAAGGTCAAAAATTGCATGGATGATAAGAGAGAGAATCTTAAAGACAACAATGTTAACACAGAGTTTTCTTTAAAAACCCAATCAGCTCCTAGGTCTGTGCCTGGCCTTTAGGAAGTCTGTTCATACCAGCAATATCAAAAAGGGACACCTCTGCATTTTCCATTCCTTCATGGCTTGCAGCCAGGAGTAATAAGTCACAGCTACAGCAAAAAAACCCAACATAATAGTCCAAAAAAATTGAATATAACAGCAGTGATGAAACCATGAGGGCATCTAAAATCAGAAAGAAGTGGGAGAGGACCACAACAGAGCATTGCAACTCTGGAGCTCTCCACTATTAACTGGGGAGACACAAGTCTTAACTATGGCAATAAAAAGATTATTGGCTTATGAATGAGGTTCCTGCATCCATCTGGTTTGAGATAGAATTTTTGGCTGTAAGAGCTGCATTGTGCTCTCCAGTTTTCACCTTATAAATCTGTTTGTCCGTAGAGTTCTTGGAAGATGTTCCTGGATTAATCTAATATTATTTAAATGGCCATTTTTTAAAAATCCTTATTCTTAAACTCATGTGAGATGGATAATGAACGTTCCGTCCATGTTTACAAGATATCTCATGGCAGGAGTTTTAAGTAAATATTGCTTATCATAAATAATACTATATGAGAAGGACAGCGGGAGTAATGAAAAAGGCAATTAAGAAAGAGCTATTAAATTAACTGGTTCAACACTCCAGAACTGGTTGGAGGATCATAAAAATAGCCAATGTGATTTTTAATATTTAGTTAGAGGAATCACTCTCCCAACAAAGCTCTCCCCAGAAGCAGCAAAACCAATAATCCTCCAGGAGACACACAGGCTGCTGAAAATTGTGAAATGAGGCAGCAGAACACCAGAAGTGTAAGGGGAATTCAGCTTTGAATGAGTGAAATGTCATCAATGTCTTGTAGTGATATGACTAAATTTGAGCAGTGCAGAAACTTGGATTAGAAAGGCTTGGACACTGGAATACAATGTACCCTGATAGGAAATAAGATAAATTGTGAGAATGTTAGATGATTAATCAAGTAATAAACTATAAAATGTAACTGTATTTGTGATACTCGCCTAGTAAAAAATAAGTTATCATGATCAAGATGTGATAGTCGTGCTGCTACTCACCAGCTGTTAACTAAATAGAGGCAACCCTCTGGATTTCACGGGGATTTCATTCTCACTTTAAAGACATTCTTTATTTTTGCCTTGTGAAGGGGGGACAGAGGGACTCTCAGAGCACATATCTGCCAAGATTGAAAGGGTGGCACTGGTAAAATCAGAGTGTGGAAAGCAAGAGGGGAAATTGAGCAGAGTAGCTCCCTTCTCCAGCCTCCCTCCTTCCAGAATCCACTTTGCCTTGTTACAAAGGGAGAGAGTTGCATGTTTTCTGTGGCTGTTGAACTTTCTGGCACCAATTCCTTTTTCATCAAACAAAGTTTCAGGTGGCCTTGTTGATTCTTCACTATGAATTTTCATTTTTCAGCCCTTTGGAAAGGCATCAAAATTCTTTAAATAGTCTTTGCTGTTCAGAAATAAATTCCACTTGCCTGGTAAATTTGGCAGGTTTCTCTATTAGTTTATTAAAGCCCAAAATGCCTGCTGTATATCTGTTCTTATGCACAATTTTCCAAAAGTGTACTCTGTCCCCTCTGTTGTACTGAGTTCTAATTTGAAATTATTAAAATTCAAAAGTAATGGTATAGGATATACAGATTAAATACAGGATTAAAGCATTTAATTGGGGTGCTCCTGTCATTGCTCCTCAGCACTTCCAATAGCAACTTTAGCATTGGACATTTTCTAGGCATTTTTTTCCTGATACAAGTGAAATTAGGATTGCAGACACTGGATCCTGATGTGTACATGCTCTGTACATTCTTGTGCAAAGGATATCTTTACCTACCATTCCTAAATTGCCATAGAAGCTGCCAAACTTAAAAATTTTGTGTGGTTCTAAAGCTGAGTGAGGCTCAGTGTGCTGTCCTGCAAGTCCACTCCTCATAGGTGCTGCATGGGAATGTGATCTTGTGCAGCTCCCTGGATAACTGCCCTTGATAACAAATTCATATTTTCCCTATTACTCCTCCTAATATTCCCTGTGGAGAGATGTCCAGCTCCTCCAAGGCAGCAGGTTAGAGTTTAGTTAAGGAAAAGTCTCCTTATGCTCTCTAGTTCTTTCTAACTCACAATAAATTGTCACTGTCTGAAATTCTGGGGATGCAGAATAGACTGATGCAGATTTTTACACATCCTTCACCCAATACCTTTGTGTTTTGTAGACTTGAGATAATCTGAGAAATATTACACTATGGTAAACCTGCATTCTTTTTTATTTTGTTTTATGAAAGGCAGCACATCTGGTGTGTGAGATCAGCAGGTGCATAAGGTATTTCTTAGATTATTATTGTTATTTGCCTTTGCTGCACTAAAACAAATATCTCTGCTGTCACTCCTATGAAGGGTTTAAATTATCTACGTCTGACTGCCATTACAATTAACATCATCAAACAGAAAACCACGTTTCTTTTTCAGAAGCACACCTCTTGATTTTCAGTTCTTACTAGATTTGTCTCTTTTAATCTGTTTGCAGAGTCTGTGCATAATTTAAACTTTCTGCACAGCCCAAAGGCAGTGGCACTGAAGGGAAGGGAGGACAATCCATTGACCATAGTGACAATAAAGCACTCAGGACATCCTTGTCCAATAACCTGCTTCATCACTTCCCTTCCTGGCCAGCCTTGGCCAGCCTGATAGATTTACAAGGCTATTTCAGGGTGAAATGTTCCCTAATAATCTGTCTTTTAGATTATCAATTTCCCACCTGTCATGCAAAGATAATAACACGGGATTTACAACTGTGGGGATATTTGACCTACACATGAAATTGCACAGGGCAGTAAAGTCCTTAGGTGGCTGTTCAGAGCTCAGCTTCACACAGTTTATTCCAGCATGTCTTTTCTGAAATGGAAAAAGCTGATTTCCTCAACCCTTTGAAAGTGCCCTGCCTAAACCAGGAGTCATTTGGGAGAGCGAGGGCCAAAACGTCACTCCCTGGTGCTGCAGTTTAATTCCATGAACACATCACCAGTGCCCAGGAATATGCCTGGGCATGATTTAATTTCCTACTCTAGGTGTAGTCTTTCCCCACTCTGGGATTTTTTATGAGGAGAGGATGTCGGATGTAGGTCCAGCACATTGAGGGTGGAAAGGATGTCCCTTTTCCTGAGAAAGAACAAAAGATCCCTGGGAAAATCGGCATGTCCTTTACCCGTTTTTAGAAGCTCGGATTTCATAAGGATGTACTGTGAACTTCAGCCTGTTCCTATGAGCTGTATTAGCACATCCCAAATGCAAATCCACAGTTCAAAGGCTGTTCAACCATTTTCTGAGGAGCTGACCGAAAATCTTTGGTGTTTTCCCCAATTTTCCCTTCCACAGTTAGTTTGAACCCCAGTCCTCCTATTTTTTCTGGCAGAATCATGCATAAAGGATGTTAGGGCAGTTCTCACCGAGAGGTGACTCTTCCCCAGGAGGTTTACTCAGTTTTGCCTTGAGGAGTGTGAATGAGGCTCATCCTCCAGAAAGCCAGCAGGTTTCCGTGTGAACGGGACTGGGAAGGCCTTGCACAGCTGTAACCACTATTGTGGCCATCTCCATTCTTAGCTCACGTCACTGCCTACAAAGTCTTGTAGGAAAAAGATGCTCAGCTGAGGGCTTTGAAAAAGGGAGAGTCCTATTTTTGCAATTTGTGTCACCGTGCTGTGTTTGACAGTCATTATCCTGTTTCTGAAAACCACTTTTTTTTATTGCTTTATGGCACTTGCAACACAGCCAGGAGGTGTGTGCGCTGTGAGGTGCAATGTTTCAACAGGGAGTGCAAACACAACAGGGACAGGTGGTGAAGGAAGGTAGAGCCTCTTCTTTCCTCCTTTGTGAGTTTACCCACCATAAAATCCAGTCTGTGCCAGACTGGGGGATCATCTGCTTCCATTTCTTGCAGGAGGCTGCTCTTTGCAGCAGAGAAATGTGGTTGGGATCCTAAATTACTGCATGAACCATGAGGAATGGGCTGCTTTATTCTCCCAGCTAAGCCCTGACTCTTGTATAAGTCACCTGCAGATGCAACACAGTTGTTTCCTTCTCTCTCACAGGTACAGGAATCGCTGGAGGCAGGGCAGTAAAAGGATCACAAAGCTGGCGGCGTTTAGAAGCGTGTGGGTAAGGGAATTATTCAACAGCACAGTGATTCATGCTCCCCAGTTGTGCAGAGATGGTCACAGAGCTTTTTTCCGCTGGGAGGAGGGAGACCAGGGGCAGACAGGCTTGGCTCCACACTCAAGAGAAATGACTGCGAATTTTCTCATCTTTCCCTCAATATTTTCTCAGCTCCTGGATGTGTGGGAGGAAAAGGAAGTTATTCAGGATCTATTATGACTTTCCACTACGTTGCTGCATTTTGGATTAGTGTTTGTCTTACGTCTGCAGCCCATTGTCTCCTGAACGAGCTGATTCCTACCTCCCCATTCTGTTATCTCCCCATCCAGGCAGCTGAAATTGCCTGTGAAGAGACTACTTGGGTTTGCTTATCGGGCCTGGGCAAAATTCCTTTTAAATGTACAGGAAGATTTCAAAGATTAAAGCATGCCTTGGTTTGGGCCTGTGCTATCACAACCATATTAGGGAAATTTCTGGGGTTTAAGCTCTGATATCCATTCAGGGGCCATAAGACAGGAGTATTGAGAGCCAGCCTTTCTCAGAACATTTAGGAAAAAGCAAATGAGCTGAGACCCTGCTTGGAAAGAGGAAAAATAGCCACATAATTTTTAAAACCCCAGTTTGAATTTAGTGTAGTTTTTCAGGGATCCTCCAGAAACAATGTCTTGATGGTTCCTCATACTTTTTAATCTTTTTAGCCTCCTCACATTATTTACACTGAGGGAATTCCCCTGCCCCTTAAACTCTGTGCATAACAAGACAGATGTGTCTTATTAATAAAGTTGTAGTGTTAAAAGTATTCCCTATTCTACATAATCTGTTATAAACTCTTTACTTGAAGTAGGAGGATTTTTATTTTTTTTTCCACAAAATGGAAACTAAACGCTTATTAATCTTTTCCAGGTGTGTAAAAGCAAATAAAAAAGGCCAAACTCTAATCTATGTTTAACATTTTAAACAGAATCTTACTGCACATAAATGTATGCTGTGATGCTGACCATTAATTTACCCATTCTCAAGGTGTGTGGCTCTGTTAAATCGGGAAATTCATCTACAGCTCACACATACGTGCCTCTGTTTCTGGTAGCAGGGGTATTTTGATATGTACCAAACACCAAAGCCTGACATCATTTCTTGGCAGGCACGTGGATATTTTGGGTTGTAATTGCTGGCTTGCATGTCAATGCACTCCTGCTGTCTGTTAACCAGAACCATCTCCTTGTGCTTCTGGGGTTTTTTGCCAATCCTTTCTCTGGGCACAGCAAATCAAGGTTTTTCCACCACTTAAAAGGGTTTAATTTCTGTGTACAGTTTGCTTTTGTGCAATGTGGAGATGCCCAACTCTCTGTACTTGAGCTGGAAAATCATATCCTGAAGTTCTGTGAACATTCCCTTGAGCACTTTATTTTTACTTCCTCATTTGAGTGCTGGCAGTGAACATTCCCGGTGCGGTGTTTTGCAGGTTAGGGTCTTCTGGGGGTCATAAACAGGGTCCAAAATACCCTCTCCAGCCACAACCCTTCCTCTGGAGCTAAACTGGGATGGTGGTGGTGGTGGTAGTGAAATATTTTGCTGTAAAGCAAGGCCATAAACATGGAAAAAAGTTGACAGTCATTACCACAAAATGGGTTAAGTTTTGGTGGTCAAAATTGTCAGCAACAACATTAAACCATTTTGATTTCAATCTTTAGAAAACAGTCAGGTAAAGTGAGCATTTATTCCTGCTCAAGAACAGAAATCTTTTCCTAGGGTTTCCTTTTTGATAGAAGGAACTGCAAAAGTGCTCTGTAAAGATGGTGAGAAATGCTCGTGTTTTGCACATTATTGAGCCAGATAAGTATATCTTAGGCTTAGAGGCTGTCTACCTGGAAAAAGCTGAATCTTTGCAGTGATCAGAAACAAACTAATTCTGCTGGAGAGAAAATTTTCTTCAGATCACTCTGATTCCCTCAGCTTTGATGTAGACATGTAAATCACTATGTGAAAATATCATTGATGGGTGCTTTAATTCTTGAATTTCCTCAAACCAGCTTGTAAGTTGATATTAGTATTTCTTCTCTGGTTTCTGGAAACTGCTCTTTACTGGTAAAATATGTCAGCACTGAAGAGTTCATTGGAACTTGTGCAAACCAAAATGCAAATAATAAGCAATATCACATGTAAAAACTTGTATTTCTGGATGTAGAGTAGTTATAGGAAATACTTTCCCCATTTCCTCAAAAGGAGTAGCTTGATATTCAGTCCAAATCAAAGAACTGAACATCTTTAAGGTTATGATATTTTTAATATCTTCAGCAAAAGTGGAATAGGAGGTTTGTGAAGTTAATATCATTGGTACAGAGCAAGGTTTGGTTATCAAATAAGGAAGGAACAGGTTGGAGAACACAGATCTGCTCATTTGAATTTGATTGAGCCTTATAAACTTCCTCTTAGGAATTTGCAGACACATTGCCAATCCTATTTTTAAGAAGAGTAGTGAAGGTATTTAAAAAGAGAGATGAGTCCAACAGCTGATGGACAGTGTTCCTAATAAAAGTGCAAGCACACCACATGACATAAAGAGCTCAGAATGACCCTTAAAAATGCAGGCAATGTCCTGGAGAAGAAAAGACATTATTAATTAGAACTAAACATGGCCTTCTGTGCAGAGGAAGGAATAATCAGTAAGTTTTTCCCCAGAAAGAATAAGAAAATGTAGGAAATCTTTAGGTTATCCTCCAGAAGGATGTGATGTTGTCAGATGTGGACACTAAGAAGTTTGTGTGGGATCCAAGACAGGAGGGTCCTATGGGGTGGGACACCAAAACCACTCCCTTGCACAGAGGCAGCTTTATCCAGGCAATTCCTGACATAGCTGGAAGTCTTTAAATTCAAATGAAACAAATTAAGGTTGCTCTGAAACAGCTGCCCCAGGTAATTTAAATCTTGTGTCTTGTTTCTTCTCAGTCTCTGCCTCTTTAGACAAAAATTTGCCTCCTGAAGGGCAGATTCTGTCACTGTGGCCCTGGCACAGCAGCCCCAAACCGCTCTCTGCCTTCCAGCCTGAGCATTTCAGTGCTAAGCAGAGAGAAATCCCAGGGAGAGACCTGAGCAATTCTAGTTCTGGGCTGAAATCTGAGGGAAAAGGAGCAAGGAGCTCTTAGTTCTGGGAGAAGACCTGTATAATTCCATGTAATATGATAAAAATCAGTTCAAAATGCTGAACTGATTGTTTTTTCTTCCCCAAACCATTGATTCTTTTTTAATGTAAATCCTAGGGGTAGAATCCAGTGTTTCTCAGAAGAGTGACAACTGGTCTTGTGTGCTTCCCACATCCATTAGCTTTATTTTATTTCCTTCAAAGTTCGCTTAAAACGCAGACTGCAAAAAATTCCCCAGCTCTTGTCTAGAGGGAGCTCTTGCCTTTGATTGAAACTGTTTCATCATAAGAAGTATATAAACTTGTTTGAAATCTACATTATTCCTGGGTTTAGGTGTTTAAATGGATTTTTCATTTAAAGGAAGGCTATAAATTATTAGTTGTAATCAGATCTGATGTTTCATGCATATATATGTATATACATGTATCCATGATATAATATATATATGACCTGGAGTTATATTGGAGTGTTTAAGGATTCTACGTGTCTTACAGTGAGCTCTCATAGTTTTATGAAATCATAAAACTCTTGACTAAAAAAATTCTGAGACAACATTTTAGCTAGCTTGTCCTGAGTAGAAATCAGTATTTCATATATATAAATGTTCTCCATTTTTGAAAGAAGTAGATGAACTGACAGGTTTTTGTTTTAGTTGAACTAAAGAAGCGCTCAATTGCCCAATGGAAATCTGCCCATCAGCCTGGTCTGAATAAGAATATGTTTTTCAGATTCTAATAATGGCAATTATCAATTATCATTTGAAAACCTTCAGCTTACACATGGATTTGAAGGGACAATTTGTTTATTTAGCAAGGGGAGGACCTCTGATTTTCATAAGCCCCATGCTGCTGCCTCTGTGTCTGGACATACTTCATCTAACTAGATTTCAAAATGAATGTGGGAATTTTATGTTCTCATTATTTTTCCAGCTTTTGTTCACTTGTGTTAGGTTCATGTTATCAACATGAATTTAAGGAGGGGTTTCTTTAGGTTACTTTCTTTCCAAAAAATGAAGAGCACCTAGAGATACAAGGTCATCTTTATTGCAGTCTCAGCCATACCATTTCCACCCTCATGTCTTAAAAATCAATTTTTTCCCACGTTCCAGTTAAAACGTACTAACAGTGAATGAAGAGTACAGCTCAGGCTGTGGTGACAGCTGCGTGTGATGGATGTGGAAGTGTGGGGTAATGTGATGCTTGGCATATAAACCAAAGCTGTCTTAGAGCACCCGAGAATTTGGGGCTGCTTTGATAGAAAATATTTATGGTATTTTAGAAAAGCACACCATGAGGGACAACGGCTTCTGGTTTTGTGTGGGGATTAACAACTGGGAGCATGATCAAGTGTAGAAAATCAGAATGTGGGAGATGCAGGCTCAGAGAGGAAACGTGTGATAACTGTGAGACATTTCCCTCCAGAGCTCTGGGTGGGATCTGTGTGTACAGGCCCGGGTGGAATTGGGAGGGAAGAACCTGGGCAGACATTTCTTGACTACTTTCACAGCAGGCCTGGGCTGGGAAAATCCCTGGAGAAGAGTGGGAGCCTGTCCATTCCCTCACTTCCCTTTATGAAGGTCACTGTGAAGCTGATGCTCTTGGTGAGGATGTTTTTCCTCAGGTTGAAGTCAGCTCAAATGAGCAACCTCTCTGTCTCTTTGCTTGCTGTAGAATCATAGAATCATCCTAGGAATCATCCATGGTTCTAAATAAATACATCCATGGAAAAGCAACTGGAAAAAGAAAGGGAACGGGTCTCCAGCAAAGCAATGCTGTACAACACAAGCCCACAACTCTGGGCCAAAATGAGATTTTGAAGCCCAACAGAGCTGGCTCAGCTCTTTTTTGGTCATTTAAGGATGTGATATTCAATGTCCTGTGAAGAAGATTAGTGCAGGATGCACTGGTAAGAAAATGTGATTGGTTCCCTAAATAGTTGTGTCATTCTCACTCTGTAAAACATACTGTGGTTAAATATTAATAATATTAATAATAATTTCTGACAGGTTAGTTTCTAGGTTGCACCCTCAAACACTGCTCATAGCAACAAAGTTTTGCAGATAGTTGAATCTACATATCGAAGTCTAGATCTGTTTTGGTGACTAAATCCTGAATTTTCCTTTCTTTCCCAAGTAAAACACTGTTATTTGAGGAATTTGTCATATGATTCCGTTCCATAGAGTAGAGAAAATGTGGTAACAGTCATAAAACCCTGTTAAGTGCACAGCACTGACAGGCTTTTCCTAAGTACACTTTTCCAGATCCCTACTCTTGCTACTTTTTTTCACGATAGAGCAAACATGTGCCAAGTTTATTAGACCCATATCTCCCAGATGCATTCATTAGCCAAGATCCTTCCTGTCTGGAAGGGTGTTCCCAGCAAGTGTAGCTTGGCTCACAGTGCTGTGACCTGATTCAGAACAGGAAGCTTCCCAACATTATTCCTTTCTCTGACAGCAGTTGAACGATTCTGGAACAGAGATGGTCATGCAGAAATCATTAATGACCTTTAATTCTTTGCTTGTATGTTTTAGGGTACTGAATTATTACTGTGGTTCCCCCAAGTCCAATTTTTATTAAGAAGTTGAATAATAGTTGCAAGAGTCTATATTAGATTTTTAATTTTGAAGGAAAGCATGCTTAGCAATGGGTTAATGGCAATAGACATCCCTCACATGATTCATAATATCAATACATGAGGCAAGAATGAGACAAAGTTTCAGTCACACTTCTATTTAGCAGTCAGAAGTATATGCCTCTTAAAAAATTAAAAATTAAAACTTCAAACCTCTACTAGAATCTACTGCACAGAAAGAATTTGGAAAAGGAACTTTTAAGAGCAGACTTGCCAATCCTATTGTGGTTAGATGGAAGGGAGAAATGAAGTCTGTGTTTATTAACTCTGATAACATCACTGGCTCAGGACTAGGGCCAGTGATTCCAGCTGCACAAGTGGGCAGAACCAACCTCCAAATTCCCAAACCTGCTGCGCACAGAGGAACACAACAGGAACTGTTTTGTAACACCCTCTCAAAACTTTAGAGTCTGAAAAAAAAACCAAACAAAAAACCTGAAGAAGTAGGCTTAGTGAAATCCACTTCATGGCCTTTATAGACTTGCTGGTAGATCCTGCAAAGCACATGGAAATAGCACATGACTGACAGTTCTCACAGAACAGCCCCAATACTCTACATCTTCCTCGTGAGAGGAAGAGGAGGGCAGGCACTGAGCTCTGCTGTCTGGGACAGTGACAGGACCCAGAGAATGGCCTGAAGTTGTGCCAGTGGAAGTTCAGGTTGGATTTAGGGAAAGGTTCTTCCCTCAGAGGGTGCTGGCACTGCCCAGGCTCCCCAGGGAATGGGCACAGCCCTGAGGCTCCAGGAGAGCTTGGACGGCGCTGCCAGGGGTGCACAGGGTGGGATTGTTGGGGGTCTGTGCAGGGCCAGGGGCTGGATTCAATGATCCTGTGGGTCCCTTCCAGCTCAGCACATTCTGTGTTTCTGTGGTCACACTCGTCCTAGAAACCTGGATGGTTTTTCTGCAGGGAACAGGGACCAGTTGTCACCTGAGCTGTGTTAGCTGCTGATCTCATCTCAGCACCAGCTGTGAGGAGTTTTACGTTCTTGTTGAGGTTATTAAAGCCCATTTGTCAAGTGAGCAGAGTTTTGCACATGGCCGTGCAGCAGTGCTGCTCATAATGCTGGCCATTTTGGTGGTAATGTGTCCAAAGAAGAGTGATTCATCTTGATAAGTTCTCAACATCACTTACCAAAACATTGCAGCAGCATGACACAACCCACAGGCCTCAGTGTGCTCAAATGGACACAGGTGCTGAAACTGGAATAGCCCAAGCAGCAATTCCAATGCTGCAAATCCTGACAAATTATTTGCTTCGATGTTCCAAGGTCAGGGATTTCCAAGAGGCCAGCAGATCATTACATTTGGTTTCCAGGCCAGCACAGGATCTGAAATATTGTGGGCCATGTATCAAAATAAATAATTGCTTCACTCTTTTAAGGGCTAATTGAAAAGTCAACATTGCACCAAGATACATTGTAGTTCAGTCAACAGATATGTTGATTTATTTATCAATTTATTTATTTGATTTCTGCTATGCAGGAATATTGAGAGGTAATTAACACCACATTTGTTTTGCTGATTGCCCTGAAGGAAAATAAACACATCCCATTTCCTACTAAAACTCACTTAATTTTGCTGCTTTCCTCATCTACGAGGAACGTAAACAGAATAAACTTAGCAACAGGAGTCACTCTCTAGTTTTGGAGGCTGGGACATCCCGAGTGGGTTTACAGGGCTGACAGATCTCAGAGGAGCAGTTCTGTGAGTATAAAGAGCCCATCTTCATGAGCAGCAACAGCTATGAGGTGGAATTCCACCAACTTGATCATAATTGAGATATAATTAGGGTTTAGTCTTCAGCTCTGCTCTTGTATCTGATCATCTTCTAAGATGTTAAAACATATATATATAAATAAAACTAGATTTTAAACACACAGTCATGTGCAGAAACAAATACATTTATTGTATATGCTTGTATGCAGAGTAATCAATACAGAATTTAAAGACACAAACCACATCATTTCATTCTACATTGGCCCTGCATCATTGTGTTTATTCTTTTGTTGCCTGGTGACAGCCAAGGCTGAACTAAATCTCCTTCCTCCCCCTCCAGTCCTCGTTTGAGGAGGTGACCAGCAGGAATACTGGTTTTGCTATTTATGTCTCCAACTCAGAAGTTGTCCCAGTAAAAATAAAGTTTCTTGGCATGGGACAAGAAAACACTGCACTCACAGAACTGGACAGTGCCACCCCTTCCCTCATTCCCACCAGGGGTCAATGAAATTCAAATAAATATTGTGACTCACTCCTTGCTGCGAGCTCCTTCGCTCAGTAAATCTCGGAGTGATTTAGTGAGTGGTGTGGCAGGGAGGGCTTGGAGCACAGTGCATGTGCAGGTGCACAGTGGGGCTGAGCTGACCCCAAGCTGATTTACTAACATCTTACCATTTAATGGCTTCGCATTTTTTTCCCCAGAAGTGTGTGCTCTTATGTAAGCACATTTTTGACACTAGAAGGACCATAGCCACTAAATTTTTATACATCCTCTGTGTATCCTTTTCACTTTAAAATCGGGATTTATGAGCTGAAAATGAATTGCATACTTCATCCGCACCATGCTTTTTATTTTAATTCATTCCCAGTACCACCATCAAAGGATTCTTTGCTTCATCTGGGTTTCTTGAGCTTCATTGTCATCAAAGAGGAGTAGAAGGAAGTTGTGTTTTATGTTTCCGTGATTGTATTTAATTTCACTGGATAAGGAGAGTTGAGGAGATCGACTTGCATGCAATTCCATGCAAGCATCCTCATAGGGCACATCTCTGCGGGTTTGTCTGGTTTGTCTTCAGGGTCCTGCTCTGCTGATTCACGCTGAACTGAGCAGAATTCAGCCTTAGAAATACGGATATCTTTTGACAAAATGCAGCTGAAACCAACACATTTCAAAGCAAACCTGATGCAGCAGAAAGTGTTGGTTCTCCAGGGCTTCTGAAGATTTAGGGTTCAGGTCTATGAAAGTCTGAACACAGGACTCCCCTTCACAGATGTGGCTCTGGTAGCCAAGGAGAATTTCCTTTCCTTAATGGGTATTTCAGTCTTGATCTTTTGAACCTCACTGAGAAGTGGATTTAAGGATTGGGATAAGGACAGGATGATTGCTATTTGGTTTATAACCATGCTATAAACTTTAATGACAATAAACATGCAATCAATCAAGATTGGGGCTGGAAAGGCTGAAGAATCCCGAAGACAGAACAACCAAAGACTAACTCAGGTGAAACCATCTGTGAACACTACCTGATGTTCTTCTCAAAGGAAATTTTAGTATTTTTTTCCCCAATTCTGCCCTCTTCCATGTGACACTGGGTTAAACCACAGTGTCACATCCTTGAGCCATTGAAAATCAAACTCTGGGGTATCACACTGGAGTTCTGAGGTGTGGGACGAAATCTGCACTGGCAGAGCAGCAGGCAGGTTTTAACTGAATGAGTCCATCCCTCGTGGGAAGGGACAGGGATGTCTGGAGATCCATCCTGTTTCCTCATACTCCATTTCTTTATGAGGAGCGAGGTCTTGGCCTGGGCTGTGCCTCTGAAGCGCTGCAGTTGGGCCAAGCCCAGCTGTTCAAACACAGCAGAAATGATGTCAGCTCCTGGCACACAGCACCAAACACAGTGAGGAATTCTGGGCATGCGGGTACGCTCTGAGGGGTGACATTTTTATAAGGAAAGCCAACGCATGGGACATCCTAAAACCCTTCCTACTAAAAGGAACTCCGTAAGAAATGAAGCACAGCGATAGAAATGTTTGACTGGGCTTTAAAATGAGGTTACCATAACACTTGATTAATGCTGCTTGAGTCATGCTGCAATTGCAGTGCATATACAAACTGTTCTAAGATTTATTGTGCAGTAAAAAAGTCTCATTAGAGAGATGTGTGGATATTCAGTGCCATGTAAGTCTCCTTATAGCTCCAGGCTAGCTTCAAAATCGTGTTCTGTACTTTTTTTGGAAAGCTGCAAATCCAAACACTTGCATCTGACAGAATTTAAGACAATTAGACATTAATAGTCAATTTAATATCCTTTTTTTGGATTAAGGAAAGAGCATTATAATCCTTTTAAAATTGGGAAAGGGAAAGAAAAGCTTTTACAATCCTGATTTTTTTATACCCGTTCCTGTTCAATTGTGTTGTTTGGCAAGTAGGGAATTTTTGGTGTTCTCTGTGAAACATTTCAATATATTTCAGTGCAAATTTGCTATCAGAGTTTTTTTTATGTGAAAGATGATGGGATATATTTTCCTTCATCTTTCTTGGGAATGAAAGGGAGATGTTCTGTGTCGAAACAGGTTCAAGTCTGAATGTTTTACTCCAAACTTTGCCACAGGTCTGAGGCCAAGCACAGGTCACATGTTAAACAAATTAATTGGAATTGGCTGTAGTAAAACTGATTCCTCCATGACTTGTCCCTTATAGAAGTGTGCAGGTTTCTACATCTTTTGAAGCAGATTTTGGTGGCAGTTTATAGATTTTATACATCATGGGAGATGTCAGGCCACGTTTTTATCCACACAGAATTGCTGCCATCCTCTCCAGTGTCAGGTCAGTCCTCATCTTCATGAAATTCATGTGAGCTACAACCCCCATGGTCCCATTTGTAACAGAGACCTGTGATCATCATTTCCTATAAAGTTCTGAAGTCCCCTAATAACTCTTGAAATAGTTTTCTGTCGAGGGAAAATAAATAAAGTGATTGTAAAAACAAAAAGTTCCTCCAATGACAGTGAGTTGTCTCTGCTGTGCTCATCTGCTGCCAGGAGTATTTTCCACTTGGTTTGTTTATATTCTCCCCCTGGTTTTGTCTGTGGGGTTGATACACATAAAATATTTCCTGGAAAAACAAAACAAAACAAAATATTATAAAGCTTTTGTAGTAATATTATTTATTTATTATTTTAATTTATTTATTTTCTCAGCAATAGGTTTAGAGGCTATTCTACTTTGAAGTGCTAAATGAAATGCTTTTCTATAAATGATACAAGATAAACCTTGAAGACAATTTCTTTTGGAAGCAAAAAGTAATATTAATTAAGAAAAAAATTACTTGAGAGAAAAAGATCTATCTCTTGTGCATCTTTCTTTCTGCCACACACATCACACTCCCCTCATTTACCACAGAATCTTGTATTTTGCTGTCTGTATAGATCATATTTAAATTTCTTCTGCAATATCTGCTTTAGAGTTATATGAGACAATATATACACAGTAATGGCAAGGTGGAAACCCCCAGTGTTCTCTTTGGTTATTTTTGTCAGAGCAGCACTCTAGAACAAATAATCCATAAAATTTGTTTGTACAGAAAATGTATTCCCTTACATCACTGCACCCTTCAACTCTATTTTAAAATGATCTCTAATATAAACTTCCAAAAGTAGCTGATTTCTAGAAAACATAAAGTTAATGGGATACTTCGTTGAATACTTGCAGTAGCATTAAATCCTGAGTAAATTAAATGTCTTAAGGACATTCTGTCTTTTGCCTTAACTGCTGTAAAATTCTTTAACATGAGAGTTTAAAATGGGCAAAAGAACTGTGATTTTCTTTTTGATAGAAGAAATTATTGCCACTGTTATTAGAAACGGAAAGTGAAAACTTTGCTTAATTTCATGTTTTTGAAAGGTAAATTGTTCAGGAGTGCTAGAGGACTGGTACAGATATTTAAATCTGGTGCTGAGTGTATAAAAGCAGGATTGCACTCTATACAGCATTGTTCTATTTGGGTTTTTACCTTTACGAAAGGAGAGTATTGAAACGTTTCTATGGTTCAATTTCTTAATAAGAATGTTTAAGTGCTTCTTAAAAAAGAAGAGGAAATAGCGTTGTATAAGTAGTAGTTTAAACCAAAAATGAACATGAATTCCTGGCTGAGGTTTGTAAATTTTAGAGAACTTCCTGCCTACAGTGAAGGCTCTAAATAGAGTTTCTTGTCTCTCACAATTTTGTGGAGAGAATTGTGGAAATTCTAGGCTGGGCGAAGTGATTGAAAATTCCCAGATATCCCACAGACCTTGTGACAGGTGTCAGATGTCACTTGCCATTCCTTAGTCCTTTAATGCCAAAAAAAAAAAGGCACCAAGCATTTCTAGTGCTGACAGAGCCCTTGTTGTCAAATCTCAGGAATGAGCTGCAGCAGCCCTTGCAATAAATGTGGGAATTTTCTCTCAGCAGTCCAGTCCTCAGTGGCCTTGCCTTGGAATGACCAGTGCAGGGTTGAATAGGAGCCTCATGTGGTAGCATTTTCCAAGGAATTTCCCAGCCTACCCTTTCCCATCCTGCCACAGAGCGGGGCATGGCGCAAAGAGCACTCTACAATTTCCTCTCAGCACATTTACAGCTGTTTTTTCAAGCTCAGCATGTGTGTTTTCGAGGCAGGGGAAGGCCAGGGCACTCCAGGATTGTTGCCTTAAATGAAATTCCAGTCAGTCTAAGGGCTGGCTCTCCAGGCAGCCCTTAACTTGCAGGTGTGCTGGACTGAAACCTGCAGCGTGCTCACACAAATGAAAACGCCTGTGCAGCTCTGAAATGCTGCTTCATGTGAGGAGAAAAAAGAAGGACGGCTTTGCAAATTTATTTGTGCATGCACGCATAAAATTAGAAGAGAAATGATGAGATTTTTTGCCAGTTTCAAACCTCCTGTGCTTAAATGATGGGGTATCAGGATACCTTTTTTAGGCAGCAGAATCTGATACTCATGGGAACTCCACCTATAAAATTCCTGCAAAGTACCGTGGTGTTTTCTCTGCCCATTCATAACATCATAACATGGTGGGACATTAATTTAGACCTCATTCATCTCCCGAGTGTTTGTTTGCTGTCGCTGGATTTTAATTTCTCTGAAATGACGTTTGTTTCTGAGAGCACAGCGAGAGCTCTTCAATCTGTTTAGTGCAGCACGTGAAGTGGACCTGAGTGGCTGACAATGACTACAAACGATCAGCTTTCAAAAGAATGACGAGATCTGTGAAGAGCACAGAAGCTTTCACTTATTAGGAGTGCATTTCCCATGCAGGCCAACATCAATAATCCCGGAGCTGGAGCCCAGCCCTGAGATCTCCTGCAGTTATATGCAACACAGCTGGCTCTCTGCTGAAGATAAGGATGGTTTTGCTGAGGTAATACTCATTACAGGATGTCTTCCTCCTGTTTTTCTTTCCATCTGGTTACAAATGGGCCTCTTCTCAGTGCAGGGTTATTTCAGATATTTGCTAGAAGAATTCCAGTTCTTTAGCTTATTGCCATATGTTGTTGCTGCCTGCTGTCTGATTAAAAGCCATAAAACAAGCAGTTTGCTTCGGTTTCCATAAGAGATGGGATGTCCATAATCAGCACAAGGCTTGCAGGAGTTTGAGCACAATTCCTTACAAACTGAGCATAAACATTGGTGACAGTAATCACATTCCACATGGAGATGAGACCCAGGATACTGCTTTGCATCCAGGTATGTGTAATACCCTGTAAGTGAAGCTGTCCTGACAAAATCGCCATAAAATAAAACTACTCCCATTTTTTAGTTCAAGAAACTGAGATAAATTCTGTGACCTGTGCAGTTCCAAGCAAGAGCCAAGGACTGAACCAGAAATTGAGTTTCAGTCAAGTGCCTTAGTCACAATCACACCCATAATCAGAACAGGCTGTTTTAAAGGCCATTTGTGTTTGTTTCTCTCCTTCCCATCAGTCTGCTTGTCATCAGAAATGAACCAAACGAGGAACTGAATGCATAAAGGAAATATTGAGGTGGATTTTTTACAGTCATTTTAGATGTTTTAGTCTGTAATAGATAAAATATAAATAATTTCGTTTATAATGGGAACAAAATGGTTACAGCAAAATGAATTGATCTTTTTTGGTATACTCCTGCCAGTTTTCACATTTTGGATGGAAAATGAGGTCCATACAAGGTGTTCTTCATTTTGGTTTTTAGTACACTGTGAATTTCCTCCTCTCCACTAAAATCCACTGGTCTTTCCCAAATATAAGGAATAACTTTACATTCCCATCAGACTTTTAAGTTTGCATACATGAGATCCATATTTACTTTACCAGCCACAATGGAACAAAGGAAAGTTCTGTGATAACTGACAGCGAAAGCTTTTGTGATGGTCTCTTGATGTTTCCTTCCCACACAAAATTTCAGGAGGTCATATTTATCCACATTAGAGTTTTCAAAACCAGCACAAAAGCCTAGATTTGTAATTACCAACTAGCTGCTGGGCATATAATTTTAAAGTAGGATGTTTATAATCCCTTGATAATATTCAGCAAGTTTAGCCAAATGGATTTTTTCCTTTGGTTCAAAGACTGAACCAATGAAACACTTGTATGGAACATCTGTGAGTAAGAGAGTTTCTGACCATATCTTTAGGTTTGAGTAATTTTGACCCTTTCTCTGTGGCTTCAAACCATTCAAGGAGTCCATCATGGGGAAACTTTGGGATGTCAGCTCCTGGAGGTGAAATGCTGAGTCCTTTTCTGCCCTTTACCACTGTCAGCTGTGTCTTGCAGATGTGCAGCCTCCTTCCTGCCCCACCAAATCCTCAGGCTGGGGAAGGGTGACCGAGCTCAAACCCTGCATCTCACTGTTCTGTCTTTGTGACCTTGAGAAAGTGCTTCCCTTCTGCTCAAACTTTCCTTCTTCTCATAGAGTAATCATATTTTCAGCTTTTGGTGTGAGATTTATGACCTAAATCCAAGATCTGGATTTCTGCTGATTTATTTATGTTTTAACAGGATATTGTGGCCATCTATACTAGGATTCCCTTTTTGCAGATCACTTGGCAAGATCACAGAGTTTATATTTACTTACCAAAAGCATACCAGAGGCTGCCTGACGAGGCAGAAACTTAATAAAGACACCTCTGACCCAGCCTCATTCCTTAGAGAAAATCTTTGAAAAAGAAATATTGCTGAGTTTTGTCTCTTAGCTCTTCATCTTCTCTCCTCTGGCTTCTGCTGCTCCTTTCTACCTGGTTGTACCTAAACAATCACTGTGAGTAAATAGGCACAAGTTCAAATCTACCACACGGAAGGAGTAGGTCAAAAGTTTCACATTTTTTACGCAGTGACAAGTGAGGAAAAATAAAAGAGACTTGGGAAGCAAAAAAGAAGGTTCCCTGATTCCAAAATCAGGATATAGAATTCTGATGCAGAAGCAATAATTTAGGAAGCAGACTATTTAAAAGTCTGCTGGTGTTTGACATCTTGTGCACCTGGAGCTGTCACTATGAAGTATTTTCACAGTGTGTTTTCCTTCCAGAGCTACGTGGCCCCAGCTGGTAACAAACATTTCTCACTGTATTGGGGGTAATTTCCCATGAAGAACTTCTGTTAGTCAGAGCAATTTTGGTTTCTGAATGTGTTTCTAGAAAATGTTGGTCAGCTGTTTTGAAAGCTTGAGTTAGCTGGGTTACTAATCCTCATATGTAGGGGCTTTTTCAAGAAACAGTGGAAAAGATGTTTGTGCTTTTTGTTTTCCCACAGTGAAACAAATAATTTTGACATGGCAGATCCCATGGCCCTCTGTTTGTCAAGCATGTTGTTTGATCCATATTTTTGGATTCAAGTCTTGAGTCATGCAGAGAATCACAGAATTATCACAGAATGGCTGGGGTTGGAAGGGATCCTAAAGCTCATCCAGTTCCAGCCCTTGCCACAGACTGGGACACCTCCCACTGTCCCAGGCTGCTCCAAGCCCTGTCCAGCCTGGCCTTGGGCACTGCCAGGGATCCAGGGGCAGCCACAGCTGCTCTGGGTCACCAATTTCAGCTTGACCTCAGCTTCTTTCAAACTGCCTTGCAAAATAATGCTGGAAACTGGGAACAGCGATAAAGGATGCTCCGTGTTTGTCCTCTGCAATTATGCATCCTTTGCTTGTTCTGATCTTCTACCTGGTGGTGATCTCTGGTGTGAACTCCTGGAATTTCAGTGATCCAGATAGAAGGGTCAGTCCATGCTGTGGAATGATTCAATCCTCCAAAGTGTGCACCTTGTTTTGCCAGTGATTTTCTTCTGACATTTTTGGAGTTGTTAAAAAAATGCTCAGAATGGATAAAAGGTAATTAGAGTGCCTCTGTGGGGTACATCAGGTCAGGCTGCTGAAAGTAGGGCTATAAACTGGATAGCTCAGGAAATTGATAAGAGCTAAACTACTTTGGTGCAGAGCTTGCCAAAGACTGTAGACTTTTCCTTAATATTGGGTTGGAAATATTACATCTGAATACACACAATTGCAGAATATTGTGAGTTGGAAGGGACCCACAAGGATCATCCAGCTCCTGGCCCTGCACAGGACACCCCAGCAATCCCACCCTATGCCTGAGGGTGCTGTCCAAACTCTTAATAATATGTTTAGCGATTCAGAAAAACACTAAAACTGAGAGAAATTGTGGGTTGAGTGTCTTGCCTTTGCTGCTTCTTGGAGAATGGTAATATTATAAGTTTTGGGTCACTGATGGATGCAGATGTTTACTCTTTACTGTTGTGACCTTTCTGTTATATTTCACTTCCAAGGGATCTTTTTAATTGAGCATGATTCAACATACATCAGGTGAGAGGAGAGACAGAGTCATCTCCAATGTTTCCATGCAATGGGAAAATAATTTCCTATTTGTATCCAAGCATAACGTGGATTTCTCACACATGCCTTCACTGCGTGCAGTAAGAGGATGACAGAAGAACAGCAGTGAAGGTGTTTATCTTATTTCATCCACCTGTGCTGAACAGCCACACTCTCTAACACTGAACAAACCAGGAAGGACATTGCTGGAAACGTGCTGTAATCTTATATATCCATTATTATGGGGTGAGTGAAGGTACTGGACTTCAAATCACTTTACAGCCTAGGGGGAAAGTAAACTCTCTTCTGGGCTAGCAGTTGCATGAAATGCAGCCTTTTCCTGCAGGGTTTTGCCCCTAGAACGTTTATTCTCTGTTTCCTTTTCATAAATCCCAGATGAACTTTGAAGTCCAGGATGGTTTGAAGCCACTGAGCTTTCATAAGCCTTGCTCAAGCAGCTGATTTGCATGGAACACCGAGGTCTGAGGCAAGAATGACTGCAGACTAGAATGTACCATAAATCTGTGCCAGAAGCTTTGAACTCAGGTACAAGTGAATCATTTCCAAGTACTCTGGCCCACACAATGGAATATTTCCTGTCTGGATGAATTACATGCTGCCTGGGTGGGCTTGTGAATGGTGAGAAAAGAAAAAAAAAACGAAAACCAAAGATTAAAAAGTCCCTTCTGCACTTTAATGAGGGAAGCAACCCAGAGAAACCAGGGCTGCTGCAAATGTTTTGGGTTTGTCCTGCAACGAGCTGCTGGAAGCATACGAGAAAGGCTGCAGTGTGGTTTGCTGTACAAAACACCCTCATTATCTCCTTTTTTGCAGCAAGTACATAAAAGCAATCATTTAAACTTGTCCTCAGTGTCTAGATTGAAAAGAAGAAAAAAAAGTGCACAACTAATGTACAATTATTGAAGCACGTCATTTGGACATCTGCTATCCTTAGGTGGAGGCTGAGGAGGGGAACCAAAACATGATGTCATCTTCAAATCTTCCCATTTCTGAACAGAGGGGGATTTCCACCTGGTGAGAATTAAAAAGAAATTCCCTGATCTGGGTTCTCCAGGTTCCAGTTCCCGTTGGGTGGGGCTGTGGGGCCTCCAGTAGCCAGTGTTGGTCAGGGTTAAAGAGCATCTTCAGGTTGTTTTGTTGTACAGCCAGGGGAGAACCATCTAAGAACTGATTGATCCCACTGGGTGGATTTCTGGGAGGAAAAGCTTCATTTTGCATAAAGTGCAGTGTGGCTTCCTCAGGGCTAAAAGCAAATTATTTCTCATGGCCCACTTTCAAAGTGTTTGCTGTGGTGAAAAGCTGAAGTTTCTCATCTGCTGCCATCAGAGCAAAGGTTTGTTTCCATTTAACACTGTGCAAGCACTGATGGGCACCCAGCATGCCCCAGAGCACTCAGAAATCTGCAGGTTTATTTTGGATCACCTTCCCACGGTGGGAACCAGCCCCCCCAGTCCTTCATCCCTGAGAAAACAGGAACCAACAGAGCAGAGTCCCACTGCAGCACCATTTCCAAGGGAGGAGGTGGAAGTCAATTTGTTTAATATCTGTGAACCAACCTTCAAGATGAGCTCATGGTGTCCATGAGGACTGAGGCCTGTAGGCCCCAAGGCTCCAAGCCCTCGTGTTATCCTTCTCAGTTTATTATTTTTTAAGCTAAAAATTTAATGTAACTGAGCAGTTTGATCCAAGATTAACAAAAATCAATCCCTCATGTAACTCCATTAATGCACTGGAGTTGCACCAAGCATGACTTTGGCCCGTTCAGTGTTTCCTCTGAAGATGTGAATCATCTTTAACACAACTTCACTGATTTAACATTTTGGACAACAGACTGATACCAGCAATTCTACAAAACCTCAGAAGCCATCCTCAGAAATTTCCATGACCCCATTTTTTTCCAAAACCACATGGAAAGTCTTGTCATTGTGCTGAATGAAACATCAGAACTTCTATCGAAAACTCATAAATACCTTATTTTAAAGCATTGCTTAGCACTGAAGTTTCTGGCAGTATTTTTCCTCTGAAATAAGGGGGCTGTTGTTCCTAAATGTTGCTTTTGTGATTTTGAATGTGATCTCTCAGGCCCTCTGTTTAAACCATTCTATTTCTGTGGAATTTTGGTGCTGAATGTGGTCAAGCCTATGAGTAGGATGGTCTAGTCTGATTTCCCAGAAGAAAAATTATGTCAACATGTAACTTCTAATTTAGTCAAGATTTCCAGTATCTTTTGTTCAAGCACCTCAGCCAGGTTATATGAATATAAACAGATTTCCAGTTGTATTATTATAGCTCTATCAAAATGGTTTTATTCAGCTTTCATTGACAGTGACCTCAGGATCAAGTTTTTTTCTGATTTATTCTGCAATTTACCCCTTTATCTGATGATTTTGCCAAGATGGTGAATTTCAGTCTTTTTCATTGTGAAATTAATTTGTCTAAGTACATTTAACAGTATATTTATAAAATCATGTTATCAAAGGGCACTCATCAGAGCTTGAACTCTTCAACAACTGTATTAAAGGTCTTTAGACTGAATTCACTAATGCTGAATGTCTTTAGCAGAAGGAAATCTTTTATCTTGGGTATGTCAGTGAGGAGTGGGTGCCACAAAAGAATATGAAAAGTGAAACATTTTTGGTTTTTTTAGGACAAGATTTAATAGAAGCACTACGAATCTGGGAAACAAATGTTTTAAAACTAAAGAGATCTCCATAGCAAAATTATTTGAAGAGTTGCATAATTTATTTGGAAAGCCACCAGAAGAATTGGAAAATTTTTATAGGAAGGAGGACAGTTTATCCATGGAGCTTATAAAAAGTTCACTGTCTTTGGCGCCTTAAAAAGTGAGTCCTTTCTTCTTGCCACAGCAATGACAGTCATGGCAAAGAGCTGGATGAAGTGTATTTTGTCAATATAAAGGGAAGTTCATTAAGTCAGAGTTAATTTAAGCATCATTTCCTCCTCTGAAGAAAAGGCCTTGATCTAGGAGCAGCCTTACTCAATGTATGTCCCAAAATCTTCTTGCTAAAGGGGAAATCTTTTTTCCTAATGTTCACATATTTGGAAGTACTCTTGTGTACTTATCTTTGTTCCTGCAATGAAAGAGGAATTCATTCAACACTTCTTACTCAAGCTTTCAGTGTCTCTTGTGAGTCACAGTTAAAAATATTAAACAGGATATTTAGGAGAAAAGGGGAGTGTTGGGAGTATTTGAGAGATTCACCCTGAATTTAGGATTAATTACAATAAAGAAAGTGTATGTTGGATCCCATCGAGTCACTGAAGAATTCCATTTAAAAAAAGATGAGTGACTCTGAGTGCTGATGTGTTTCAGCAAAACAGGGGGAGGACAAGCAATGCCTTTATCTCACAGAGTTAATAAATGAGAATTTATATTTTCAGGTGAAATTTGCCCTTCACACTGAAAGTATTTTTTATTTAAATGTACAAAATCATTTACATGACACATTGTATAAGCTCATCACAGTATGATCACCATCATACACTTTTAAACTTCTTTTTTTCCTGACCTGCACCAAAAATCTCACAGATCTAAAAGTAGTATAACTAACCTGAGCCTATATTCTCATCAGTATCCTGTGTTTAGGTTGTCTTTAAAAAACCTCATAACTAAACAGGGCCTTTCCCTATGTTATTTTTGAACATCCATTATATGATTACATACATTGGGATTACAAGTCCAAGACTCAACATTCATTAATCACTAAAACCACAATTAATTGCATGAGCATGTTTCACATTTCCTTCCTTCCTTTTTGAACTTCCAGTCTCGTTTCCTTTTTTCTCAGAACCCTCCTTCCAGCAAAATAAATGCAGGTGGCTCCTGGGCTCCTCTGCTTTCTCCTTATTTGCTAAACTGACTGCAAGGAAACAGAACTCCTGGAGCAGAGGACATTCCTGTTCATGCCCGGAGTTTGTTTGTATCTGGTACTACAGCGTTTCACACAGCTGGGGGAAAAATCCAAGATATTCAGAAATAGAACCCTTAGTTTAAAAAATAAGCAAAATGTTGGCTTTTTCTTACCTGAGAAGAAATGTTTAAAATGTCCTCACCTGGGACATGTGAAAACAAAAGGATATGTGGTGGTGTCATGACCAGTGCCAAGAGCTTCCTTGGAATAGTTAAACAAGTGGAGCTTTTGCACAATTTGAAAACTGGAGGTGGTGAAAAGACTGGTGTGGTATGAAGTGAAAGACCATTGATTGTAAAACACGAGTCTCATAAATAATTGTCATGGCTATTCTCTTGAGGTCTTCTTTTTTCTAAAACTACAGTCAAAAGATCTTCTCAGTTTTAGCTGAAGGATGATGAGGATTATTTAAATATTTGCAATCAGGCCAATTAGCTAAAAACTTGGATGTTTCATTGGGGTTTATTATCCACAACATATTAATTCAGCATATGACTTTCCCACTGTTCCACCATAAGCCCACATCCACTTATTTCTCTCTATATTTGGGGGAATTTGAGGTATTGCCGTTTCCATGGTGTAATAGCTTGGTTTATATTTATTTCACAAATAGAACAGAACTGCTGCCCTACTTTCTCCTGTTGTGATGGAAGGATTAGACATGGAAGGTGGTGGATCTCCTTAAAACAAGATGACAGGCACAGCTTTTGCTTCTAACAGTTTGCAGAAGTCTGGACCCAAACTGTCTGGGCTGGAAATATGATGGGAATTTCTGAACTCCAGTAATGCCTCAAATCCATCAAGATAGGTGGTAATGTACAACTGGGCTCCACTGAGAAATATCTCACAGCTTTCACTTGATTAATTCAAAACAACTGCCTTGAGGGGCTCATTAGGATGAAATTCATCAGATGTTAAAGGATTTAGATCAGAAGGGGAGAGGGTGGTGACTCCAGCCCTCAATGTGATGTGTCCCCAGTCCAAGTGGTTTCATAACAGCTGCGAGTTAAATGTTATTCACACCGTGCAGGCCTTGAAGCACTTCTCAGATATGTCATCTTTTCCAGCCCTCAAAAACCAGTTCTTCTGCCATTTGGTTCCTGATTTACACTGGAGACCATTTGACTCATCACTAAATTATCTTCAGGCTGTAATACTGAGGGGATTACAAATAACTCCCTTTATAACTATTAATCCTACTGCATATTGTGTTTCTCTTTCTCAAACATATATATTTTATTGTTAAAAATACGCAGATCAGTAGAAAAATGTACATGGATGTCAAACCAGATGTATTCTGTACTTGTGGACAATCCATGGATCTTTGAAGTCACCATAAGTGTAATTAAATTATCTGAGTTAGAACTCATTCTTATTTTACCAGATAGAATGCAGGTTTGGATCTGGCAAATTCAACTGGATTCATCTTTAATTCCCGTGACACAGGAATTTGTAACCAGTTAATTATAATACAATACCCAGGAGTTTTTAATCTTCCATGTGCTTCTGCTTCCTTCTCACAATTCTGCAACTGTGCTGAAGTTTGACAGTTTTGGTTCAATAAGCCAGATTGCTAAAGGAAATGTGGTCTGACAGAAGACCTGCCCCTCCGTGTCATTTGCTTTCATCATGTACTGTCCTTGGTTTTACCACTGGATTTTGTGCTATTCTGATACAACTGATGGAAACAGGACAAAGAGTGGGTTTAATTTTATATTAGGAAAGAATTCTGTGAGGGTGGTGAGGCCCTGGCACCTGTGGCTGCCCCTGGATCCCTGGCAGTGCCCAAGGCCAGGCTGGACACTGGGGCTTGGAGCAGCCTGGGACAGTGGGAGGTGTCCCTGCCCATGGTGCAGTAAAAAGGGTTTTAGGGTCCCTTCCAACCTAAACTATTCTGTCTGTGGAGCTATAATGTGGCAGCCCCAGTTTGTCTCGGGCAGAGAGAGAATCCCAGAATCCCAGATTCCTCAAATGGGTTCCCAGATCCCTAAAAGTTGGGAAGGGCCCCCAGTGGTTCACCTGGTCCAACCACCCTGTTCAGTCAGGGTCATCCCAGAGCACAGGGCACAGGAGTGTGTTCAGAGGGTTTGGGAATATCTCCACTGAGGGAGACTCCAGAAGTTGATCCACTTTCTTTGGGACTTATCTTTTCAATCCTTAAAAGCGTCCATTTTATAGGCTTCAGCGTTGCAATCTGAAATGTAAATAACAGCTTTGTCCCCTCATCTTGTCTCAGTATAAATTCAGAATATTTGAAAACTTTTGAGTGTGCACATTCTGAAACAGCAAAAAATGATTCACTCCTTCCTTCATCAAATGGATAATTTGTCTTAGTTCAGAAGATAAAGCCAAGGATGAAGTAATCCTCTAAATATTGCACACTGATGAGATAGGTTGGGGCATTTTTTGGGTACTTTGTGGTGCTAGGTTGTAAATCAGAGGAACAATAACCAACGGAAGTAACATTGCCCTTTAATTGGGGGTAAGTCATTCCAGTGATTAAATCTGAATCAGGCACTGGATGAATGACATTATTATCCACTGCTCCCAGGGAGCAGCTCCCAACGTGGAGAGTGCACGGAGGTTTGGGAGCGCTGCTTGGGGGTACAGCAGGATTCAGTGAGACAAAGCACACACTGTTGGGTCCAGCTGACATAATCTGTTCTCTCCAACAATCATGAAATGTTCACCTCTTTGACTGGAGAAAAGAGCAATTTGTGATTATTAAGTGAGACATTCTGGAAGTGCCCTGCTCCAAAAGACCAACAAGAACTCTTGGATTTATAAGAGCTACAGAATGTCCATAGATGAGGTTGATTACCAAACAATAGATTAAATCATGCCTGTCACAAAGCTCAATGTTGCCACACTGGTGCATTGATTAATGGCATTTGGCAACTCTCTGAGTGGCCATTTGCCATTCATTCATGGGTGCCCTCTGGAGTACAATATGAGAGTGACCTGTTGGGAAAAGGAATTTTTTTTTGTCATCTGTTCATTGTTTCTACTGTGGTAACAGAGAAACTGGGGAGGTGAAGCCAAGACCCTCAGTTAGCTTTGTTTTAGTGGGCACAAATTGAGAAACTGAGGGAAAATCAGTTGCAATCAAGACAGTAAAATGCAATCATTTAAATCAAAGATGACCCAGTTGTTTCTTCCACAGCACTTCAAAATATCATATGATTAAAAGTAATTCGGGCATTGATAATTTATTTGGGTACAGATATGTAAATTTATGATGGAAACTTGGTCACAGCGTTTTGCTGGTGTATTTCAGCTTTTAATTTCTGTTTTGTTCAGAACCCCAGAGGTTCTCTGGAAGTTCATGAAGTACTGTATTTGTGGGAAAGACACACTGGAGATTTTCATGGGGAGCTGTGTCCTGTGGGAGGGAGCCCACGCTGGAGTAGGGGAAGGGTGTGAGGAGTCTCCCTGGGGAGAAAACCTGTGATGGACTGACCACAACTCCCCCTTCCCCCTGTGCTGCTGGGTGAGGGGAGGAGGGAGAGAGTTTTCAATTGAAGCAAAACTCAGGAAGTAGGGGTGGGGAGAGGGAAAGTGTGGTTTTTGAAGTTTTTCCTTTATTTCTCGTTATTGTACTCCAATTTGATCGGTAAGTAAACCAATTTCCCCAAGCTGAGTCTGTTTTGCCCACTCAGTAACTGGTGAGTGATCTCTCCCTGCCCTGATCTCTGTCCACGAGCTTCTCATGATATTTTCTCTCCCCTGTCCAGCTGAGGAGAAATTTCAGAGCGGCTCTGGTGGGCTTGACTGAGAAGAATGTGGTTTCTGCTCCTGCAGAAAATCTCACCTGTCACATAGGTGTGCTGCCAGAGTTAAACTCCCAAGAATTTAATCCATAAAATGTTGGGCAGGAAATAAATAAAAAAAGGAAGGAAAGAAAGAAAATATCCCACAGCTTCACAAATGGCTCCCTTACAGTTGGCATTTCACTTGTTAATAATTTGCTGACAGGCCTGTGTGATTGATAGGAGATGTAAAGAATATCAATAACAGTTATATCTTGCAGGGTTTTCAAAGCAATCTTCACTGAGTTATTCTGAGAAATGGGCCAAGCTTTATTTAATTCACTCTGATTCCTCTGGGATACGACTGCCCACTGCTCTGAATTGTTTTACAAGATGTGGACACTGAAATTATGGCAGCAATGAAAATCTGAAATACCTTTCAAGCCAATTAAGCTAAGAAATGTGCGGGTGAGATGAACATATCCCAGGTTTTGTTAGCGTAAGAGTGTAACTTATATCCCAGGAAGTTTTCAGCCACAGGATGTCTGAGGGAAATTGTGGCATTTAGGATGAGAGGGCTACCTGGACCAGAAGTGTCTCCTAACAACTGAGCCACATTAATGAGAAGGGACAATTTCATGGCACCCTCTGATTTATCAGCACAACTGAAAAATCAAATATTTTGTCAAAAATTTAAATACAAATTAAAAATAGTACAGAAAGCATTTTATTCCAAGTAGCAAGACTCTGCATATTATCATAGGTTGCATTATCAAATAAATATAGGTATTAAAAACGTAGCAGTTGGGATGACTGAATCACATTTTCAAATTTGAGTAGCATGAAAAATGGAAAATGTTGCTTGGTGTGAAGTACACACCACCGTGTATAAAGAAAATGTTTCGGGTTGTTTCAGGAAACACATTCCTGGAAAAACACATTCCTGAAAAAACATGTTTCTCCAGGCTTTCAGAGGAATAGTCCTCTGGGCTATTTTTAATTTGTAAAATTCCTCTGAAGTTGGCTGTGTTTTCTCTACAACCTGTTCTTAAGACTGTGCAGGGATTTTGTGGCTTCTGCTGTTTGCAAATTTCTTTGGAATGTGCAATCTGTAGATACTTCTAGAAGTCAGGAGACACATCCTGACTTTGTTCTGGGTGTTGTTTAGGCAATCATCTAGAATTTTATCTGGTACCCTCTGAAGTCAATTCACAAATGTAATAAGGATGAGAATAACCTTCTCCTCATGTCTGTGTGTGCAGCCTGCAAACCATGAGGCCAGAATTCTCATTTGTGCTCTCAATACACGAAATATGTTGTAGTGAGACACTGGTTATGGCTGCAGACTGTAGGAGATGAAATCGTTTGGAATATTTTACCTCATTAAAATAAAATGCTTTTAGGATCCTGCTGCATCTATGGGAGCATGCAGACTTATGACATGAATTCTGCAAAATCCAGCTATTTTCATGGGATGTGGACACAGAAAAAGATATCTTCTTAAAAGATAACTCCATTGAAGCATTTAAGATGTTAAGATTTTTGATGATTTAAGATTAAGATGCTAAGCAGATTTTTGTTCTACATTTTCCAGGCCTGGCTATATCCCAGTTCATTTATTTCCAACTGGGTTCAGTTTCCGAGGGGAGGCAACCTCCTATGATACTTTTTGTCCAAGAAAGGTGAAAATAATGTTCTCCAACCAACATTGTTTAAACTGGCATGCACATGTGGCTAAACAGTTTATTTCAAGCAAAAATGCACACTGGCGGGAAAGAGAATGAAAACTGATATTCCAAATGGGGGGAAAATGCACAGTGTTCAGTGAAATGTAGGTTTTACATTGTCTTTATTATCAAGAGTCTTTTCCAGCTCAGATCTTTTGCCTAGGAGGGCAAATCTTCAAGCATGGATTAAGAACAGAAATAGGAATTCTGAAAGAAGTGAAGGAGAATTTAAATCCATGCTGAAGGGATCAAGCAGGCTCCCTCCTCAGAGCAGGCCCTCGCTTGAAATTAAAACCTCAATCTTCCCATCATCATGACCCTAATAAAAGCATAGTTTTTTATTGGGAAACAAATCATATGCACCAGAACTGAGGATCTCACTATTCTTTCTCTTGTCCTGATTTAAACCATTTTATTCCAGTACTCTGGCAGTTGCTTACATAGTGGTAGGTAAGAGAAGAAAAAAAAGCCTTTCTAATGTTGATGATAGTGGTTTGAACATGATAGAATTGTCCAGCTTTTCCTTTGTTCTAGGGACAGTGAGGGCTGTTGGGCACAGCTGTGAGGAGATGGGGCACACCTGTGGCAAATGACTGCGAATTTGTTCCTGCTGTGGAGTCTTTAAAAAGCACCCGAAGCTGCTCTGGGGGAGTCACAGGATGTCTGCTTTGGTGTTCTGCTGGATTCTGCGTTCAGGTAGGAGAATGTCTCTTCAGAGACATGAAATTCTTTAAAATATTGTGTTATCCTTCTTTGCTGTGTTAATGGTGCTTAAAGGTTGCCTTAATACTGAATACCACGTGGAATTTGGCTGTTTTGTGGGATTACCAGGTCTGAGGACAAGCAGCCCTCAATGTTCAGTTTCTGTG
Organism: Prinia subflava; assembly: GCF_021018805.1. Classification (NCBI taxonomy): domain Eukaryota; kingdom Metazoa; phylum Chordata; class Aves; order Passeriformes; family Cisticolidae; genus Prinia; species Prinia subflava. The sequence goes on from NC_086271.1 coordinate 4,068,193, forward strand.
GCTTCAGGTTCTGCACGTTGTTTGGTCAGATGGATCACCATGACTTTTGGTCACACTTTTCTGAATGGTGCATGAAAGACAGGGGATGTTTATCCACCTAATCCTAATGTTTCAGTCAAGAATAACTTTGAAGCATTTGAATTTTCCCTGTGTGGTAACAAATGTGTGTATTGTTTTCAGAGGAAAGTGATTTACCCCTCCTTTTGAAACAGGGAAAAGTCTAGAGGTTTTCATAGCCCTCATTTTTCCTCTCTGTCTTTTGATTACTCCTCTGACACAGTCCACATTTTTTATATCTCATCAATGGCATTAAAATATATCAATGTCAAGTTTGGCTGGAAAAAGAAGAAAAATCTGGTTTAATTGTAGTGAAATCTTGACCAGCTCTTTGCTTGTGCCTTTGATCAGTTAATGTTGCATGGCTCTGCAGGATGCTGATCCTTTTGACCTTTCCCCTCTGAGCAGAAAATATTTAGATCTTCCTTGCGTTCCTGTTCACATAATACCTATTTTATTTAATTGTTGTATTTTGTTAGACTACACTGCTCTGCACATTTGTGTATTTAGTGTGGCGTCCCTGAATCATCCATGACCAAGAAGTGTGAGGTCAGTTGTAAAAATATTTGGCTTGAACTGGGCTGGCAGCCACCGGGATCTTTGACTGTGTTTTATTTACTGTTAAAGTAGTTTCTGTTTATTTCCTGTGCTTAATGGATACTGTACTTGACCCTCTTTTGATAACAACAGCAACAGCCCTCTTTGCAGTGATATCATTTTCATTCAACCACAGATTTAAATGGTTCTTGTTTTAAAACAGGAAGAGTGTTCTTAAGGTCGGGTTGTATTGAGGTGTTCAGAATTCTGCTCTAAAAGCTCCCTCTGTGTAGGTGAGAAGCTGCTTGTGAAGTGTAGAGCAATGTTAGAATCCCTTACCCCGTATATATTCATGTAGAAATTCATGTTTACTGACTGAGGGTATTGGATGTCCAGAACACTCAAAGAGCTTTTTCTGTAAAGGCAAAACTTGGTACTATTTAAGGGGAAAAGAAGAGCAGCGTTGCACAGATTTTGTTGTCACTGGTCCTGGTATGCGAAGTAACTCAGGTTAAAGAAGTGCAAAGGTGTCTTTGTTAATTCTTTTAGCAAGGTCTGCTATTTGGTGATTGAATTGAGTCTGCCCAGTTTTCACTAATAAAGCCATGTTTCACCAGGACAGATTGTTGTGGAAGCTTTAGGTTGTTCAGAGAGCTTGGAGTAGAAATTGCTTCTTATTTCACAGAAAAGGCAAAAATTTGTAGCAGGGAAATTAATGAAAAAATCATTTTAGGTTCTCTGGGGCAGCATTTCAAACAGAGAAACCATCTACAGCTGCTTGTCCTTGATATTATTAGTGATTGTATTTAGAGTTCCTGTTGCTTTGGTTTGCAAAAATAACTCACGAAATCAATCTAATTCCAAAAAATAAATGTGTAAGTTCATACATTACATGGTTACTGTGTGCCACATGTGGTGTAGGCTGAAAAACAGCACTGTAGAAATTACAGTTCCACTGAACACTGTCAGCCTAGAAAACATCAGGAAATAGCCCCTGCAAGAGTCCTGGAGTTTTGGTAGAGCACGTAACCAGCCTCTGAGTACTGTTCTAGCTGCCTCTGAAAGGAATTGTTTCATGAACTGCACAGAAATTGGTATTTTCTGCCGTGGGCTTAGGGATGGGCCATAATGTGAGAAAAGCAAGCACAGAATAAGAAACCTTGGCCCTCCTGTCTTTGTTTCCATGGGATGGAGTTGAAGATTGTGAAGTGGTTGTGCAAGAGAGTGAAGGAGGATACAGGGCACTAATTCTGTGGGTAATATTAGAGCTGTTCCATCTAGAAAGTTGTTTATCTGGAACCATTTATTCAACTTAAAACCAAGCAAAACTTGTCAAAGTTGGTGGGGCCCGATGCTCCTTTTGTGCTGTCAGTGACATGCAAAGGCTCTGTAAGGCTGATGTCATTCTTGTGTAACTCACATGTGCAACAGCATCCCCCACCCATTTTTAAATGAGCATCCTGTCAGTCTGGAACGCTCCAACACAGCATAAGGAGCTGTCATTAGAGCATATTTTCACACTTTGATGTGCAGAAGCCCCTTCTGCAGGGAATGAGAGCTTCTCAAAATGTTATCTCGCAAACACAATCGAATCAAAGACAGATTTAGAAATCATGTGAAGAAACATTGCAGGCTTGTCTCTCACCCAGTCTTTGGCAGCTTGTAAATTAGGATGTTGTTAAAAACTGTGCAGAATATTGTGTATAAATCTGCTGGTTGAGAACCATGCCAGCTCCTCCAAAATGAGGAATCACTGAAGAAAAATGTTCAGCATCCTTTACTGGTGTGTGCGTGTTTGTCTCTCATCGCCTCCTCAGATATCTAAATTGTGAGCAGTTCTGTTTTCCAAGCCCTGTTTAGAACCAGTTTTCTGCAACCCTGGCAGAGAGTTTTGTAGCTAAACTGACATCACTGGCAATGTAAAAAGGAAGGAATTATTAAAAGCTTGGCCTCTACTTTTAACTGAACACAGCTTCATAGATGTGTGATGTGGTGTCCTGGTAGGATACAGAGGGGCTTTCTCAATGTGTCCTCCTGCAGGCTATTTCTATGTGACTGCAGATCCTTTTCTGTGCAGGCTGCAGCATCAGTTGTTCTATCGGAAGCTTCTTGTGGCAGCTGCAACAAAACATGGAAAGTCTTGCAAGAACATCTGCTGCTTTTGTCTCCTTTTTTTGCTGAGGTGAATGTGTGCTTCAGCACAATATAAGTATAGCATGCAGGAACTGGAATGGGATCCAGGGAAATATTTAAGAGCTTAGATCTGGTGTTCTGTTGCAGGCTCAGCACAAGTTTCCTTTTAAAATGTTTGAGATTGCTTGTTGCTATCAGATGACCTGGTAAATATAACCCGTAGTTTTAAAATAATATTTAGGCAGGCACTGAAAGAAATAACTAAAGGAAACAGGATTGTAAATATGTCAGCCCAAAGCTGAAAGGCTATCAAGTCTCACCCACAACAAGATGAATTGATGCTAAATCTCAAAATGACATTGTACTCTGTCATGTGCCATAAAAAACCAGAATGCCAAGTGTTCAAAGCATCCTGGAAATGTGCTGTAAGAATTGAAATACATGCTTAAAGACAAGCAGCTGGTGGCAGATTGCCTAATTCCCACTGAAGTTAGCATTACTTTTAGAACACCTTGGCCAGTTTACTGGTGTTCTGTGTAAAGCAATGCTTCAAAAACCATCTCTACAATATTTTAAAGAGAGGATCTCAAGAAGAGCTGGGGATCCAGAATAGTTGGAGGATGGAGTAGCACTTACCTTGAGTTAAAGTTTTTGGGGTAAAGCTAACAGGAGAACTTGAAAATATGCAAATTTTTTCTTATTCATTCATTGACTAGTGCAGTGAAAACGTCGTTAACAAAATCTGTGTGTAATATTGGTACTCAGGAGCATGATCCAAGCCTTTCTGAGCAGTTGTTGAAAGAGGAAAGATGGCACAAATGGCTGGATTTGAAACCAGTTATCCATTTTTCTATTTTTCCCAAGGAGACAAGCATCATCTCCAGTAGAAGTGTACTGGGTCCATGCTGTCAGCCAGACTCAGAAGTGAAGTTGTTACAGGCAGACCTGAAGGAAAGTGTAGGAAATGCTGAGAAAAATAATTATGAGCAGGATAATTGCTCCCTTAGATAGTCCTGTAGGCTTTGTTTCACCTCCAGCTCTTGTGATGGACTTGTTGAGGGGCTCAAATGTCCAGTCAGGTTTAGACTCTGAGCCCCAGCATGGGGCCATGTGGACAGACATCCTAGAACTGATGGGTAACACTGGAATTTGTGTTCTTCCCATTTTTTCTACTTGTATATTGCAAACTGTGGGTAACAAGGAGCTCATGTATCCTCTTAGGTACTGCAGGAACACTCCTGTGTCGAAGGCTGCATTTATTTATTCATTCTTCACTTACCTGTCTGTGTTCAAATAGAAACAAATCCGAGATGTGCTAGAGTGTGAAGAGAGCTTTTCTTTTATGTAAAAGTATTTGGATCAGTCTGTAGGCACTCATTCTGGGATCCATTTGTACACAATTCCTCTGTTTTTAGCTTGGACACGGCATGGGTGTGAAGCATCCTGCAGGCTGCACACAACCGTGACATCATCCAATGTTTCATTTTGGGTCAGATGCAGCATTGCTGGGTCCCCTCTGGAGCCAGGGCAGGTTGAATGCCATTCCCTGTAGGGCTGTCCATTATTTAATGTTCAAGGCTTGTCCCAGGGCAGCACTGGCGAGGATCTGAATGTTCCACCCCCTCCCCTGATCTGGCAGGAGCAGCAGTCCTTATCCAGTCCAAGCCATGACATGTGCTTTGCTAGGCAATAGTGAATCCCCCTTCATTTGTGCACAAGTGTGAGGACAGAGGACATGAAATGAGGACAGAGTGAATGGGTTCTGTTACCAGCTGTGAAAACAGGCAGGACTAAAACTAAAGGAGCAGATTTTTTAGATGTGTGCCTTAGTCTCCGTGAGGTATTGCTGCAGCAATCAACCTCCGTGTTGGATGGATTGTTTTTAAGTATATCAGCAAAACTTGCAATGTCCAGAAAAATTCAGACTGAATCACAGTGTGGGACCTTATGGAAACATCCTAGAACTGATGGGTAGCACTGTAATTCCTGTAGTAACTAAAATAACTTCTAAATACTCTAGGAAGTACACAGAACTTTCCTGGACAAGTTGTATCAATGCTATTTTATCCTCTCCCTTGTTGTCCTGAACACCTTTACCACGTTGCTTTGCTACTGATAGCAGAGACAGGTACTTTGCCCCCTGCAAGGGGCTTGTGTTTGGAAGTGGGAACACAAAATATTAAACAGTCATCTCAGGAAGAGGGTCCCCACTGCTCTGGGTTTGCCAGTGTGGAGAGAGAAAAGATGGGTTGATTGGGTTTAAATGCCTGAGGGCAGAATAATTGATGGAAACTGTAAAAATCTGTGAGAAGATGCTTCAGAAGCCCGCTGATACATCCTAACTCATGTAGGAAGCACTTGAAAGAATGTGCAGCTCTGAGAAGATGAAAAATCAGAGTCGGTTGTGAAATACATGTCTAATTAATCAGCTAAAACAGCAAGAAAGAAATTTGCAGCTCTGATTATATTGGGGTTTTTTTTTTTAAATATCCAAAGCAACAAATCCTGAAAAGGTGAGATTTAACTCTGTGTGTGTGTATATATGTAAGTTAGCATTCAGTGATGATTTATTTGCTGCATGTGAGGAATGTTTCCTCTGGGAAACCACCATTAATGTGATGGCAATGAGCTGTGGGATGGAATAAAGTTGACTCCATCTGTATCATTACATGTTGAGGAGAATATCCAACCCCACAGTGTTAAACAGCATCATTCTCAGGCATTAACTAACAGGGTAACATCTGTGGCTGAAGCTGCTACCAAAGCCAAAGTAAATTAAAATGTGTGACTCTAGATGCTGTGGTGAGATTTTAAACAGGTTTTCCTCTAATTGTCAGTGATGAGTTTCACCATGCTCTTGGTTCAATAACTGCACATGACACATTTGTAGCGTGTTCCTCTGCTCCCACCTTGCTTTGCTTCATCTGGAACAAGTGGCTTCATCCTAACAGCAGCAGTGTGCCTCTGCCAGGAGTTCTTTTGCATTCAGACACACCAAAAAAAGAGTTAAAAGGATGTTCACAACCTGTGATCTGAAGGAGAGTTTCCCTAGGATCTTAGTTGGTAGCTGGATGAGAGGGTGCAAAGGAGGCCTGGCATAAGCCTTGGCCAAAGTCTTTGTTCATAATGTTCTAAGAAAACAGCAAAAAAAAAAAGAGAAAAATCAACAAATCACTGCCTCAGCTTAGCTACCAAAAAAAAAAAAAAAAAAAAGAAAAACAAAACCCAAAAAAATTCCAGGCCCTGTTTGCTCACATCTGCATCTCATGGTTTGGATCCGGAGTGAAAGCAAAAGTGTTGAAATACATTTGAGTGGCTGTCAGTCAGGAGGAGGAGCATTTGTTTCCAGTACATCTGGGTGCCTGAGCCAAAGCCAAAACATTCTGTTCCTGTGTGCCTGGTCTGGCTCAGGGTGTCACACCCAGCTCTGCTGGGTCCCTGCCCCACCACGGGAGCACTGGTCAGCAGTGCTCAGAGCTGTGCCAAATTCAGAGTGACATCAGTGGGAACATCAGCCTCAGTCCATTTTGGTTTCCTTACTGTGTTCTTCTGTGGAAAGCAAAGCAGCAAAAAGCTCTTGGAGGTGAGGTTATCCTTAATGAGAAGATAGGTGTGACAAAGGAAGCACACCCTTCAGAATGGGGGTAGCCATACACTGAAATGGCTCCACAGTCTGCAGCTCAGCACAGCTGGCAGCTGCTGCTCTGGAGAGGTTTGGCATTGGAACCCTGGGCACTGAGAATTTCAGACTCCCTGTGCTGACAGGCACTGACCCCCAAGAAAACTCTGCATTGACCTGAGGCCATGGAACAGGCTTCCAAAATTGAGTGATAGCACTGGGATTATGGGTGTGTAGTTGGAATAGCAGTGTGTGATATCACAGGGTGGAAAACTCAGAGTGAAAGGTTTAGAATACAGTAATATAGATTAAGATAGGGAGGATTTAGGGTGTGGGCTAAGTCCTTCTTTTTCTCACCTTCTTCGTGGGTCTGGGAGGTGTATTGTGATTGGGTAGAAAAGTCCACATTGCAGACCATGGATGGTTGGTTATTGGGTTAAAAGGAAAAATAATCTAAGTGTCATTTCTTAACTGGACAGTTTGTGCTTAAAAGGCCTTGTACAGAGGGAGATAGGGGCCATTTTTAAATTGGTTAGGTAGAAGTGCTGTAGAACTCATAATTTGTGAGACTAAAACATAGATAGGAATTAATAAACATCTGAGTCCAAAGAAAAAAATACCATCTCGTGCATTTAATCCCACCTCTGACAGAAAAATAAAACACAACAGTTTGGGATGCAATGGTTGAGTCTGACCCTCACAAAATGAACCAACACATACAAACCAAGCAGCTTGAGCCCATCGAAATGTTCAGGTAGAAACCAAAGCTAGTCTGAAAGCAGTCCAAGTATCTTTTCCAGCTCAGCTTGTGATCTTCATGACACAGCTGGCAGCTGTAAGGGAGCTGGCAGTGTGCACTCTTGCTGCAAATTTTAACGTGAAACATCCACTTGTGCTCCTTCATGGTCAGTTTTGGATCCTAAATGCAGCAGAAGAATTGTGAAATTGAGTTAAATGAAGCAGGTACCACAGTAGACAGAAAAAAATCAATTTAAGAAAAATAATAATCCCATGTTTTAAATATGGAAACCTTTTAGAAGTTTTCTGTAGTCAAATACACACTGCCATCAATATCGTAAAATCTAGAAAGGAATGGAATGAGTGCCAAAATCCTGTCTTGTGGACAGGTTTATCAGTCTGAGCCCAAGATGGAAGAACAATGAAATCCAGACTATTTGCATTATTCACTTTTTCCATTTTGTACACATCTCATCATAATATTTCTTCTTCAAAGCCTGCCTCAGATTTGAGTTTTTAATCTGTAAATGTTTTGGTTTTGAATGCTGAAAGGATATATATTTTTTTGGTTTTCAATAACTTTTCTTTAAATACTGGCAACACAGTGTTCTTAATTTTTTTAAAATATATTTGGAGATACCTGAATGCAGTTTTAGCAAAGGATTCTGTTTCCCAGAAAAAAATCACCAATATTCTGTTAAAATCAGCACATTTATTTAAAAAAAAAAAGGTAACAACAGAACCCCAAAACAAATCACTTCCTTTTCTTGTACCAATGATGGTGGTCATGAATTAAAAACATGCTTCCTTTACAGCAGCTGAGGGGAGTTCACTTGGAAACGTTTCCAAGCCTTGCTGAGTTCTGAGGTAACATTCTCAATTCTTAATATAATTATATTTTGGCATTTATGAGAAATACTGCCAGCACAAATTATGGGACAGTGTCTTTAAGCAAGGAAACTTAAGAAACCTTGAAGTTTCCCAGTACTTTATTGAAGTATTATGTAATATTTTGCTTTGTTGTTTTTCTTCTAAAAAGATGAAAGTTATGCTGAGTTTGGGATCCAAATATAACAAATTCACTCAGATAGCAGCAAGCAAAACACAGTTATTACATCCAGGAAATCACAAATTTTGCCCATCAGGGTGTGTATTTTGCATTCTTTGGGTATCAAATTGCTTTCAGTGACAAACAGTTCACATTATGATTTACTGACCATGTAGGCTTAATGTAGATTTAAACTTTATTATTTTGAGGGTTTTTTTAGCTTCAGTAACATCCTTATGCCAGTCATATTTCCTGTGTAATACACTTCAGAATTCCAGGCTTTGGGTATCCATGTGGGTGGTGCAAGTGGAAGAACATCTGTGGTTTCAGTTTAGTGATTGATGTGAACTTCTGTGTCATCCTGTTAATCACTGCTTATCAATTCTGATTACATTTAAACCGAGTTAAACTTCTCTGATCCCACAGAATCACAGAAGTGCCTTGGGCTTGGAAGGGGCCCTTGGAGATGATCTGATCCAACATCCCTCTCAAGGCAGGATCCCTAACAATAAAAAAATTCTCACAATTGTTAATCTCATAAGACCCTTAGGTTACAATGGTGGCCCTGCTGAATTTAGTAGTAAAGCTGTGAGTGAAACCAGGAGTTTAAAGAGGAAAAAACCAAAAAAAATCTCCTTAAGTGGAAACATTCAAATTTGGTTCCAGCCTGAAAGTGCTCCAGGAAAACCCCACAGTGCTGCCTGTGGTGTCTTGTGCTTAACCACGTGTCTGGAAATGCTGGGACCGTCAGGGTCCTTCCCAGAGCCGTGCTGAGCTCCCTGGCAGGGACAGCTGGTGCTGCCGGGGCTTTGTGGGGCTCAGGGTGGTCACCCTGGAGCCACCCTGGGGCAGCTGTGGCCTTGGAAAACCCAGGGAACGGCTGCAGGTCTGGCTGTCCCACAAGTGCAGAGAGAGAAAACCCTGGCAGCATTCCACAAACGGGTACAAAACTTCATAGACACACTCCCGATTGTTTGGAATAGAATAAGGAGGTCAGGATCATTAAATGTGGTCCTGTTTCACTCCCAAAAGGTTCCATGTTCAGGCTGGGCATCAGAAGGAATTTCTTGGTGGAGAGGGTTGTTAAACATGGGAATGGGCTGTCCAGGGGGGTGGTGGAGTCCCCCCTGCTGGAGGTGGTCAAGAAATGACTGGATGTGGCACTCAGTGCTTTGGTAGGGATTGCTCAGGGCTTGGACTTGGTGTTCTTGGAGGTCTTTCCAGCCTAAGTGATCCAGAGGTAAAGCCAGCAAAAATCTCAAGCCAAGGCCCCCGATGCCCCTACAATGGTCAGCATATTGAACAGCAATATCTTCCACAGGCTAAAAAAAGGCAATTCTGGTTTGTTCCTCCTCTAGGTTTAAAAATATTTCCTGGTTTTTTCCACTTTAAGAGGATTGGGTTGTGAGTATACAGTGTTTTGGGGTGCATGATTGGAGTTCAGATACTGGAGTGTAGTTTGGAGGAGGGATATGGACTTTATTTTGGACCAGTCATTGAGAAGGCAAAAAATGTGGTGTTGATTGTGGCTGGATTGTCCTCAGAGCTTTATTATCTCTTTTAAGCCCAGAAAACTGGTCAGAGGAAGTCTTTTGTGTTCTCTTTTGTACAGGACCATCACTGTTGGGTGATGATTCCCTCTTGGTACTTCTCAGAATGATTACAATAGAGGCAACATTTTTTAAAACAGCTCAAAATCTTAGTTTGCATTGCTTCTTTCAGATTAATACCCCAAGGAACCTTTACTTTTACAACTTCTAAAGGCTTTCCTCTGTAAATAGAGCAAAAATGCTCATGGTATAATTTCCAGTGAAAAGCAAAGGCACATTGTAAATATTTAATAATTCATTATTCATTTAGCACATCAGGGAAAGTGATGCCTTCCATAGAAATTGAATTGAACTTCTTTTCTTTCCTCCTTCTCTTCTCCCCTTCTTTTTTGAGAACTGCATAATTCATCCAAATTCAGCTGCTAAGAGGAAGCACTTGAGATTTTGTGAAAGTCTGCTCTGGTGAGCTGTGACATTGCACAGAAAAAAAAAAAGGCAGTTATTAGTGTCCTAGATTTTTTATCCTTGTACTCATTGAAACAAAAATGAGGGTGTTGTCCTCAGCAGGGTAAAAAAGTTCATTTCTAGCTCAAATAAGATTTGTTCCTAACTCATAATAGGTGACAGTAATGAAAGAAGCAAACAAAATAAAAAGTCTTGAACACTGAATTTGGAAGACAACTTGGGACTGGGGTCAGTGCAACAAATATTTGAGAAATGCAGAGTCCTAACTACATTTTGTGTTGACTAAAAGACAGAGCTGGATTTTTTTAAAAGACATTAAAATATGTACAATCATGCAATACTTGGGCCAACAAAGCATTGAAGGTGCATGAAAAAAGTCTACCCTCTTCACAGGTGCTTTGGGCATTGCTCTGATACTCTTAGGTACCAGTGAGTTCATCTGCATCCCTTTTTTTGTCATCTTTTCTCTTGAATTTACAATTATCAGATGATGAAAAACAGCCCATGAAGTGTTTTAAAGCGAATCCAGAGTACTTGGGAAAATATTTCCTTACTCTTTAGGGCAGAAGAAATTTACATCATTCATTCCTTCATTGAGCATCTGTAAAAAAGACTGACACCTTTTTTCCCTGTCTTCTTTCATTCTGCCAGACTTTGCTGTGCTAATACTCACCGTGAGTTTTCTTGAGAAGCAGGGCACTGAGTATAGTGACTGTGGTAATAATTAACATAACCTCATTAAAACAGATTTATTAGTCTCAAATATTCACCTTTTGCCTAGGTGAATAAAATAGGCAAGCTGGAAACTGTAGTATATCATTAGAATTTAATGTTTCTTTCCCCCCCTCAGAAAAAGTTACAATTTTTTAATACCTACAACTTTTTCTTTCATTTTGATCTCAGAGTTTTATTTAAAACATTTACAGTATCTCTCTGATGGTTTAATTTCTCTGTCTTTGTTTTGCTGGGCTGATATTAAGACTCTTGTAGCTTTTATCACAGATTACATCATGTAGACTTAATTTTAGCTGGTATCCTAAGAATTGCAAGAAATTGTTTTAACATTTCTTTCTGTCTTTGTTGCATGTGAGAACCAATTCTTTGCCATAAAGGGTGACAGTTTATAATATAAATATTCTAAAGAATCTGATTTCTGCCCAGAAGAGTTAGATTTTAAAAATATAAAAGTTATGTGATTTTGAGCAGTGTCATTTTGCTGTGATGCATTGCTCCATAAATGTGCTGTTATGAGTATATGATCTATGGGCATACTTCACAAAAGCAGGGAAACATGAGAAAATAAAAAAGAAATGTGATTCATGTAAAAATGGAAACGTTCAGGATACTTTTCAATGTTTGTAAATTTTTTCAGTATTTACTAAAGCCACTGGCTAGTTTGAAGTTTAGAATCATTGAACGTCTTGAGCTGGAAGGGACTCAGAAGGGTCATGAAGTTTGAAATGCCATTTTATGTTGTCTGATGTGTATTATACAATTGATCCTTAAGCTTCCCTAAGGTTTGTAATTCTAGTTACTATTTTTAGAAGTAAGAAATTGCTGAGTCTTCATGAAAAGCTTTCAGTGAAGTGCCTTGTGTGGAGGAAAGGGAGAGATCTTAAATCCCAATGAAGACAGGAAACAAGAGAACAGTTGGTAACAGAGTGAAAAATTTGACAAATCTTGAAGTCTTTGTGGAGGTTGGGAAATAGTAGACAAACTGTCCTCACCAAAGTTCTTGGATGTGCTTTACTCCCCTTTCATCTGGAGAAAAGCATCTGGCTGCTTGTGGCTGGATTATTTATAGAATTTTGTTTTCTGGGCAGTGGAAGTTGCACCAGAAATGTCCTTAAGATTGTGACTGATTAGGGCTTGGTGAGTCACAGGTAGCAAACAGGATGCTGCTGGAATTGGACAATATTCAACCTCAAAGTGCTTGTGTTCGGGTGTTTGTTGGTTTTAAAGCCACAATTTTCTTCCATTATTGCCTTCAAAGAAGAGAGATAGACATGTTTAAAAAAAAAGGGAGGTAACAATTCTCATGAAGTCAGGGTTTTTTCTGCCATGCTTAGAGTGATTTTAAAAATTCCATGTCTCTAAACAGAATGAAAATCAGACAGCTTTGGGAGACAGGGTCACAGGTTCTTCTCAGCAATCAGTGTCATTGCTACCTAACACTTCTATGAGATCTTGAGGTTGTTTTAGAATTCCTAATTTCACTGGCAACAGAAATATTCACTCAAAGTTGTTCAGATCCATTCCTTTAAGAGGGCTTCACCTTTCACTGGTAATAAACAGAGAAAGGGGGACTGGAGCTCTTAGAGCTGGAGGTAAAAGGTGGCAGGGTTGACAAATTAGGTTTTCACACTTGGAAATGTATATTAACCTAGAACTTTATACCTCTAGAAATACATTAAATTGTGCAGGTAGAATTAATTTTGAGTGAATTAAAGCCAAAGGGGGAAGTATCTTTTCTCCCATGGCAGAAAAACTGATTGAAACCCAGATGTCTTTACCATCTTCTGTCTGCTCTGTAGGTGCTCTAATGACAGTGCCGTGCCAAGATGGGTAAATTTTGGGATATACAGTTATGGTTTGATGCCTATTTAACAGTTCTTTGTGCACTAAATGTCTTTTTTTTTTACCTTCTGGGAGCTTTCTTTAAGAAGCAGACAATGGGAAATGCTTTGATTTTTCAGAGAAATGGTTTCAAGGTTTACCTAAAATTGAGATATAAAGCAGATGCCATGACAAAAGCTTCTAATGTAGTTTGTACCATAAATCCAACCTTTGTCAGAGACTTTGTACCTCAGAGTGACTGATGATTGCTAGTGTTGCATATTTGTGAGCATTGGAGAGGTTGTGTTTAGAAATCTTTCAAGTGTGTGTTCAGACACTTCCTCCCTTTCAGGTGATGAATTGGGCATTGCACAACGTTTTGTTTTTTGGTTGATTTTCCTTAGAGAAGAACATGCTTACAATGAAATAAACAGAGCAATTAGGAGCACACTTTTGAAAAGAACTGGTGTTCAGCAGAGTTTGTTTTTTGTGAGCTTGATTTAGACACAAATAATCCACAAAGAAATGGACCTGAAAAAATAATTGAAGATGTACAGGGGACATCTCTACTTTGTGTTCTAGATCTAAGAAAGGCTGAGCTCATGATCTGTGTTTTGCATAGATCGAGAAAACTAAGTTTATGATTTTCTGGTTCTGAGGCTTCCAGTGATAACAATATCATTTAACATTTCTGTGTTCTGTTGAACCAGAAGTGAACTTCTAAAGTTTATTTATTCAAGTTTGGGTCTCTACACCTGAGAAAGGGAAGAGTTTAAAAAACGGTTGGGTTTTTTTAGTATTAATAAACACTGTATGAAATTTGGTAACTATCCTGACAATAGAAAATGTCTGTCGACATTAAAATATTTTTCTTTATCAAGCTTTTATATATTTAGAAAGCTAGGCCTTGTTCCTGACATACTCTTTAATAATACTAATTGTAGTCAAAGCTGGTGTTTCGACTTAACCTGACTTGATATAAATTGTCAAGACTATGCTTTCTGTTATCTTCAGGGCTCTTGGATTTTCCTAGGACTCGGGAGCATCCAAAGCTTATTAAACGTACTTAAAAGATATAATATTAAACTTTTTCAATGTAGGGCAGCTCTAGAAGAAAATGAGTAAGAGTACTCATAAAATGTTTTCATCAGTATTTGACAACACAGACAAACTTTTGTGAAGCTTTCAAATTGTTTACTCAGTTGACAGTAATGGCATGTGCACCATTGTCCAGCTTCTCCACAGATGAGCTCTGCTCAGGCTGCATGGAAACTTTCTCCCAAATTCCTTTGATTAAACCACTTCATGCATTCACCACATTTTCTCTTAAACTCATCTCCTGAGCTTCACTGCTTTGAAGTCCCATGTGCCATCTCTTAACCTAAACAGAAGCAGGGCAGGTGAGTCTCTTGAAGATTATATATTGCATTTGTAGGTGTGGAAGGAACAAACATCCCAAGTGTGCCCAAACTGCACTTGAAATAGCAAGCAGTACTGTTCTGCAGTGTGAGGGGTTGTTTTTTTGTGGGTTTTTTGTTTTGTTTTGTGGTTTTTTGGTTTTTGTTTTTTTTTTATTCTACACAGCCTTTTCCAGTAGTTTAGGGTAGGTGCAGCATAAAATCAGAAAGCCAATGTAAACCCAGGCTCCTTGCTGTATCCCACAGCCCCTTTCCAACCTCAGAAGGGAGAATAGCAAAGAATTTGGTATTTGGCAAAGAGAGTTAAAGCCTTGTTGTGATCACACTTGGGCTAGTGCACTCTGTAACAGCTCTGGCCTCTTGTCCAGAATATCCTCAGGGTGATGCTTTTGAACTCCTGAACAAGCCAGGAGTGCCCAGCACACCTCATTACCATGGTTTCTGTAGGGTAAATAACTGCCTCTTTTAATGTTATATAAAATTATGGCAATCTCTAATCTGATTTCACTTCTGCAAGCATAACTTGATTCTGGAAATGGATTAGGTTCTCATCCCAAACCCAACAGACAGCAATCATTCTCAGTTCCAGCTGTAACCCAGACCCCTAAGCACACAAATAGAGATCTCAGCTGCCTTTGGGATGCTCGGATTTGTATGGATGTTTCTGCCTTGGACAGAAAGGGAAGCAAATAATTTATCTGGGCTTCGAGGTCACATGTGGGACACAATTTCCTTCTACTGAGGTGGATCAGTGTACAAATCAGAAAAATGTGAACAGAGTAGGGGGAAAGGTTCTGTGCTGTTTCTGCACTGGGATGTGCGAGTGCGCCGCTTTTAAACCTCAGGAAATTGTGTCGGGTGAGGAGGAGGGGAAGGAGAGTGGCTTCATCTGTTTTTCAGTGGTAAACTGCAGAAATGCTTTCCAGAGGTCAGGGGCTGAAAAAGCAACTTTTGCTCACATACTAATGCTTAGAACCCATGAAAGGATTTTCTAAGGGCAAAACCTGTGCATTTTACCTTAAATTTTAAATGGTAATATGGATACAAAAGTATCCAACATGCATAGAGGCCTTAAATGACAACCTTTTAGAATGGAGTGTAGTCTTTCAACTCTCTTATAACCTAAAGTTACTAAGATTTGGGATTGTTAGGCATTGCCAAACTTTTATCTTGAAATAGGACAACCTGTTAAATATTTCAGTATGGCCTGGTGTGAGGTTTGGCTTGTAGCAGTAAATGTGCATGAGCTGGCTACAAAATTTACAACTAACCTTAGGTACTGAAACCTACACCTTGCCTAAAAATACTTGGCTTTGAATTCTTTCTTGCATTGCTTTTTTAGTTCCTATTCATACATAAACATATATGTTTTCAGAAGGATTATTGGAAAGTGTTTTAATCCAGTGACATGCACAAAAAGGTTAAAGGACAGTAGAATTAGTAAGTGTTCTCATATAAAAATAATTTGCTTATGTGGTTACATTTTTTATTTATTTTTTACATTTTTATCTTCAACTTATTTTTCATTTTCCATATCCAAAGATCCACCCTGTGCTTACTTTTGTAATATGTTAAGTTTGACTTGGAATTCAGAATAGTTGTGTGAAGGAGATGTACATCAGAGTATAGGATTTGGGTCATCATTCAGTCTGAGGGAAGATTGATGTGCAACAGCCACTGGGGGATGTTTAATTAGTAAAAAATTAGTGGAAAAAAGTGGAAGAAAAATAGTGAAAAATAGTGAAAAAATCAGTGAAAAATAAAATAGTGAAAAATAGGAAAAAAAAAAGTGAAAAGTGGGACATGAGGCTATGTGAAGAGGATGGGTCTTTTTTTAATTTTTAAAATGGGAGGTACCAGCAAGTGTTCTGAAAATCACTAATCTGCAGCACAAGAAGAGATACCAAACTGTCTTCTGGACCATCCCATGGCCATTAGCACAGGTGGCGTTAAGATGTATTTAGTTTATATTTAAAGATATTTTTAAAAAAATAAACAAACCCCTCCAGGAAATCTGTTCAGTTGCTTCATAATAATCACTGTGGAAATGGTGGCATTTACATTTCCTTCCCTTGGGTCTATATTAAATATGTCCTGCTACAATTTGTTTGCCACCCCAAATTGCAATTCTTTCAGGCATGGAGGGTACCTTATCTCTTTCTCCTTGCCATGTCTCTTGACATATTTGAAAATCACTTGTTACAACCCTCCTCACCACTGTAGTCTTTTCTCACTTTCCTCATTCTTGCTGTTTTCATGCCAGCTTATTTTTTTTCTTTACTTGGTTTTGCAGAAGAATACATGGACTTCTCCATCACTAGTGATGAGAAACACAATGTATATTCCATTTTTTCTTGTGACTTCTTTACATAGCGGGTTTTTTCATATTTGATAGCCAGGAAAGCAGTAAAAATACAATGTTCCAAATACTCACCCTGTTTTCTGGGCTAGCTCTTCTCTTCAGGTTTAATTAAAAATGAAGAACTGTAAATATGTGTTTAGCAGGGTGATCTGCTCTTTTAGAACATGAAAAACAAGGTGTTCACACCATTTTTAAAGCAAAACCCAGGGAAAGGCCTGCACTGGGTCAGCTCCATCTCTGATCCAAAGTCAGGAGAGGGAGGGCCAGGGTGGGTCGAGGGCTGGAATGTTCACAGGAACTCCACTGTGCTCATTCATTTCCAAGTGTGAGTTCCTAAATATCCATCCCATTTCCAGTGACAGAGCCAGAACCCTTAAAATTCAGGAACAAAGCTGTGTGAAAACACTGTGTACACAGACGGGTCTTTCCTCCTACTCGTTTTTCTTCCCCATGGCAAAACCACTCCTGATGTGGCCTGGCCTCTGCCACGGTTTCTCCCACTTTTGTTTTTCCAGCACTTGTTTAGACTTGGGTCGGTCCTTTCACTTCCACATGTGTTTAATAGCGTCCCAACCGCCTTCCTGCCCTCTCTGTAGTTTTCTTTTTGACTTAATTGTGCTTTAAAAGAACTTTCCTTGTTTTACTATCAGTCCAAAATGTAACCAAACCCAAGAGGGCCACCTACATAGTTTATAGGATATGTATATATGTATGTAGGGTGTCCAGAATTTGACTTCTGGCAGTGAATTGCATGGATTTCATCTGAAGTGGGATTCACTTAGAGGAAATTAGGGGAAACAGGAAGCTGGGAGAGCTGTGGTTTCTACTGACTCACTGCAGCAGCAGTGACAGATTCACAGATTGTGTCACTTCTTTCCTGCAATGAAAAGCTTTTTTTGATAAAAAACCTTTCAGTTCTAGGGAAGAAGGGGATGTAATGTCTTGGTCACCTCTAGGCCTTGCCTCAAAGCTTGCACATGGGGCAAATGAAGAATTTAACTATCACTGATCCTGCTGTGGTTATACACAAGCATCTTCTGTGTCACCAGAACACACCAGAACATGCTGAGTTTTCCTGACTCCAGGGCCTTCTGCACAATAACAAAACTGCAAATGAGCTTCCACCAGCCATGTATCTGTGTCCCAGTGGTTGTAGGAAGATGTGTCTGGAGCTCACTTGCTTTCCCTCTGGGCCGGTTTCTCCAGAAATCTCCACACAGTTCCCTTTGGCAGCCCTCTGCTGTGCAGGATTTGGGCCTGACTGCCAAGCTCACTCCACTTGTGGAGCCTTTCACATGCAGTTACTCTTGGGGAAACTCCAGTTAAACAACTGGCATTTAGTATTCTTGGCAATCATGGGCTCTGTAATCTTAGATGGACTTCACTATTTTATGGAAGGTTAAGTGAAGTGTGCTCTTCCTCCTTTTTTTTCCCAGCATGTAATTTCTTTACTAGATAAAGGAAAAGTGCCACAAAAGCTGTCAATAGGCCACTTCCTTCTGTTAGGTTTGGATTCAGTTTGGCCACTGATGTGCCCAGTGCAAAGCCATGAAGGTGCAGCACAAGATTTTATCCTCTCTGTGGCTATCTCGAGTCCAGCAATTCTATCTATGCTGACAGTGTTTTCCTCACTTCCAACCTACTCCCTCAAAACCAAATAATGGGCCAGCCCATAATTATATGTGCTTCCTTTTCCAGTAAAAAGAAAGGAAGCCTCCAAGTCAGATGGACGTCACTTGGGCTGCAACTTCTGCAGAATAAATGTGTATTTGGAACAGGAAAATGTCTCTTATTGCCAAAACGTGGATAGGAACTGGTCTTCCTCTCTTTAATGGGCAATCTAAAGGTCAGGAGCCTGGATTGAGACAAACGGTGACTTTATGCCTGATGACTGCTGTGTTGGTTTGAAATGTAATCCAGGAAGTCCCTGAAAGCTGCCTGCAAGCTGATTATTGCCATTTCACTGCCCCTCTCTCAACAGAGATCAATGGCATGCAGATATATTCACCTGGGAAATAATAGTTATAATGGAAAAGTTCTCAAAAAACATTTTCCTACCCCATTCAGCAGATAAATGGTTTTCGTTGCCATACAGCATTATATATAAATCTATAAAGGCTTATAGTAGATGTTAGAAAAAAATATTATAAAAGACATTATATTTGGCTCATACTCATGCAAACTGAGAGAAATAATAGATGAAGTGATCACACTGGTGAGAATATTTCCAAAAAGAAATGTTCTAAAACATTTCCTTAGTGAATATATTTGTGAAAGATAATAACTTCTTCACAGTGTTTAAATACATTTTACTGTAATATAAAGAAATAAGATAATTTTGTTTTGAGCTCTTTCCAGACTTCATCTCTCTTTATTCAGTCTCTAGGCTGTATTAAGCTTTTTTGGGAGTTGGGCCCATCATTTTCATTGCAGCCGCACAGAGCGGCACCACAGAAATTCTTACAGACATCTCAGTTCTGCATTTTTCACATCAGCACCACTTCTGTGCCCGCCTGCCCCATGCTGGTGCATCGGATTTTGAAAATGAGCAACGAAATTCCAGCAGCAAATTCGAGTTTCTCTGGCGAGCGGCGGGGTGGTTACAAGAGGCTCCAGGGAGCGCAGGGAGCAGAGCGCGCAAACGGGGCCGTGGCACGGCTCTGAGGTCCTGCCACAGCAGTGTGTGCAGGCACGGTGGCAGGTTCCCTCCTGCTGGTGAGGTTTTCAGTTTCTCGTGTCTCTGTTGGTTGTTTTTTGGCTTTTTTGTTAGTAATGGGTTTTACACATCACAAGCTGCAGTTGGTGAAAGCGTTCTGTAGACAGCACCCTCCGAAAAGGCTGCGTCTGTCCAAACCCCTTCCTGTGCTAATTCCACAATATCGCTCCTTTCGCATGGCCAGCTTGGGAGAAGCTGGCATGTGCACACCACTGTTCATTCTCCCTCGCTCCCTCTTCCAAATTAGCTCTGTACTTCAAGCTCCAGTTCAGCACAGATGAATTTTTATGTTTAAATACAAACTCCACTCTTAGCAGAAAAGCTAAGCAACTTCCCCCTTTTGCATGTTTGATTATTTCATAATAGGTGTTGTTAATTTTCAGATATGTGGATTAGATGTGTTTGTAAAGTCTTCTCAGTTTTGTTTTTGAGGCGATTAAAAAAAAAACTAGGTAATTTGAATTTGAGACCTCCCACCTTCCCTTTGAGATTGGAGCTCTTCAGTAAAATCTGATATTGAGCCTAAGTGATAATGCGATAAACAAATGATAAAGCTTGGCTCAGTGAGACATGTGCTATACTCCAAGAAGTAGCCTCTTTGTGCAGGGAAGGGCACAAAAGGGATGAAGTTCTATAGTTAGTGAACTCAAGGTAGCCGTGTCCTCTCTGCCCTTGGTTCCAGTTCTGCTGCTGTGTGATTTGATGGGTAAGAGGAATTCAGAACACAGAGAAGAAAGTCCCAAACAATATCCTTCTCCCTAGAAACTCGGGAGTAATGGAATGCTGTGAGCTCTTGCTGTCTGTAGAACAAATGCCAGCATGCTCCAAGTTTCCCTGTAGTGGAGCTCTCAGGGTTCATATTTTGGCTGATCATGAAAGGCCAGCAGTTCTCAGAAAGAAAAGCGAGTTAATAAATCCACAGCCCACATTTATCTTCCCAAGCATTTCACAGCCTCTCAAATTGCTTGTCTCCCTCTGTGCGTGGATTAAACACTGGGAACCAGCACGGGCCAAAGGACGGGGCTGGCGCGGTGCCCCGGCCTCTGCTCTGAAAAGCAGCTCTGTCTGGAGGGCAGAGGGCAATGCAGCACAACCAGAGGAGTGGTTCTAACAACTGGGCAATGTTTTCCTGCTCTTTCTCTTTCTGCAGCCAGCCCTCACCGTCGGGGGGGTGTGTGAAATACAGATTGCAATTATAGCTGGATGCTATTTCCCACGATTTGGGGCTGCAGGAGCATCCATCATTTTGCAGGCTCGTTTGGCACTGATGAGCAGTTAATTAAAGGTGAGCTTTCAGTGCTGCTGCTTTCAGGCAGTCCTGACTGTTTGAAACCTGCACACTCACAACGAGGCAGAGCCTGCTGGTGTCCACACAAGAAGATTTATGGGGCTGTGTTGGATCCCTGGGCACTGAGAACTCCAGGCTTTCTGTGCTGACAGGCACTGAACCCCAGGAAAACTCTGCATTTGACCTGAGGCCGTGGAGAAGGCTCCCAAAATTGAGTGATAGCACTGGGATTGTGGGTGTGTAGTTTGAATAGAAGTGTGTGATATCACAGGGTGGAAAACTTAAGCATTTAGAATATAATAATCTAGATAAAGATAGATGGAGGGTTTAGGGCAGAGGCTAAGTCCTTTTTCACCTTCTTCTTCATGGGTCAGACTGTTATTTTGTGTTTGGGTAGAAAAGTCCACTTTGCGGACTTTTAACCCAATAACCAACAGGTGGTTGGTTATTGGGTTAAAAGTAAAAATAATCTAAGTGTAATTTTATAATTGGACAGTCTGTGCTTAAAAGACCTTGTAAAGGGGTAGAGACAGAGCCATTTTCTACTTTGTTAGCTAGGACTCACAACTTGTGAGACTAGTATAGATGAGAATTAATAAACCCCTGAGTCCAAACACGAGCTGGGTCTCTCAAGCATTGAATCCTGGCTCTAGCAAAAGAAAAGGAGATAAAAAAGCCAAGGGCCTGGGCTGAGTGCAGCATTCTCAAGGCCTCCTGTGCCTCTGACTGTGACCACAGGAGCTCCAGAGCACTGGGACCTTGTCTGCACTTGGACATTGCAGTTGGAGACCCCAAAGTGACTTCTCTCGTCTCTCTGCCATCCCTCCGGTGCCGTTGGTGCTGTGGAGTATTCCTGGTTTTTATATATTTGATGGTACTTGCCAAAAATTTTGTCTTGTAACCATAACTGGCACGTCCTTTGAGATTTTTATGTTTTTATTAATCAATAATTGATTTTAGTGGGCATTAGTACTCATTCAGTGATAGTAAGGAACTGTTAGCTCTCCTTATTTCAGCACCCACCAATTATCAATCACTTGCTTTCCTGGCTATCATTTCTAAGGCATTATAAATTGATTGTGTTTTGTTATACAAATGGCTATTAATCCTACTTATTCCTTCAAAGTTTTTGTAGCTTATATTTCATATATTATGTATTTGCAATCTGCCACTAAGGAAACAGTGCTTGAGAGGGGTGAATATGTAACTGGACTGTACAGCCACCAACTCCTCAGAACAGCTGTGAGGGAAATCCACCTGCAGCCAGGGTTTTCTTGAGGATTTTTGTTTTCTTAGATTTCCTGTGAAGTTTGTGACTCACTCCTTCTAAGCAAGTAACCTGATTTAGAATCAGAAACCAAATCTGTCTCTTCCTAGCAAAATTACAAAACCCAGAAGAGGAAACCGAGTCAAGGCTTGTAAAACTCTGGAAATAAATGTTCAATTAGCTGCCACTGGGGGCACTTGGACTAGGAGTCATCTAACACAACTCGGGCAGCCAAAGTGAGGATAAATTTTGCTCTGAAAAAAAATTATTCTAATTAGTTACTCTGCAGTTTCTCAACTGCAATAAACTATTTTTTATGGCCCAGCATTGATAGTTTAGAATTCTGTTTATTTTGGGTTTTGGTTGTTCTTTCTTGTTTTGTTTGAGTTTGTTTGGTTTGTTGTTGGGTTATTTTTGTGGGGTTTTTTGTGGTTTCTTTGTTTCTTTGGTTTTGTTTTGTTTTTTAACAATAACGGGCTTTGTTTCAGTTGAGGGCCCTGCAGAAGAGGTCTCAGTCCTGCAGGGAGCTGTCAGAGCAGCTCAGCTGCTGTCACTGGCTGAGGAAACAGTGCCCAGGTGCTGGGAGTGGTGTTCAGCTGCCAGTCTGGGAGCAAACACAGCCACTCCTATGAGGAATAAAGAACATTTGCTGGTTCTTTTTTAGGTTTTGGTTTTGGTTGGTTGGGGTTTTTTTTAATTCCTATTTCTCTTGCTTCAAGAGGTGATGATACAGAAAAGGCTGCCCATAAAGAGAATTTTAGTGAGGGATTCTAGTTTTTCTCCCATTTCCCCTCGTGTTTGGGAGCTTGACTTGTTTAAGCACCTATTAAATATTGAAAATGTGAAGGCAGGGGGCAACTCTTAGATAAAGTGTGACTGGTACTTAATTACATTTCCTTGAAATGAAATCACTAGAATGAAAGAAAACATCAGCACAGCCAACATTAACATCCTGAATAAGCTCAGCTCATGTGGGTTTGTGACTAAACATAAACCTCAAACTCCCTCAGATTGGGGAAGAGGCTTTATCTCCTTCCTTCTTCCTCTGACCTCTCCAATTCCAGTACAGAAGCACCAATATTTCAGGACCTCAGAAATCAATCAATAATTTCAATTTCAGATGAAATCTTATCACTGGCTAATTATTTCCATGTTCCTTTCACCTTGGAAAGCAGGAGATTGAAGCCAAGGTTTTGTGTGGATATTTTGTTTCCATTAGTCATTGTGCAGAAATTTCAATTCTCATTTGATCCTCTGTGCATATTTTCTCTTCCCCATGTAAAATAATGCAGAATAAAATCACTTTGAATAAAGTATTTAAGTGTACCTGGAGAGCTGCTGAAATTAATAAGTGCTCAAATAGGTAAATTCAGGCACTTTGGGATTTCAAAATAACTTTCTGGCTTATTTGGGGGTTTTTTTAGTTATCAAGAACATTGCAAGAGTGGGGAGAAGGTGAAAGAAGGCCTGGGGTTATGAGGAGAAAGGAATGGAGCAAGAGTCAAAATTTCCACCCATGAAAATAAATAAAGGAAATTCTAGAGTCAGGTATCTTTTGTAGAAGTTGCAGATGAATTAAACAGATAACCAGTTTAAGAATTAGCATCTTCCTGTTCTGCATACTGGCTTCTTCTGGCTTTGTTTCTTTTTTTTAATATTAAAATCCTTTAGAGGTGTCAATAAAAAAACCTTTGTCTCCTCTTATGTTAATATATATATTTATAACTTAGTATCT
This sequence comes from Prinia subflava, assembly GCF_021018805.1. Lineage (NCBI taxonomy): Eukaryota > Metazoa > Chordata > Aves > Passeriformes > Cisticolidae > Prinia > Prinia subflava. Next base: position 4,091,682 of record NC_086271.1, read on the forward strand.
TTTGCAGCTTAAGCATAATTCAATGGATGAGACAAGAAGTAAACAGGTCAAAACAAGTTCTGCCATATTTGCACGACCTTTACCTAAGAAATAAGCATTCTTCCCTCAGTTTTGTTGCTTGTGGCACAGTAACTATTAATTCTTAAATTTCTGCACAGAGTAGATTGAACTGTAGTAAAAAGTCTTTTCTGTATTACTGGAGAAGGGCTGTAGCTGCTAGTAATTACCACTACACCTAAAGGAGGTTTTCAGTTAGATTTTAGAAAACTCATTTTTTAATGTATTCTGTAATAGCTTTCTGCCCAGGGGTAGAACCAGGATTTTGCAATTGAGACAAACCCGTTTTCAGCTCTGAGTGGAAAAATGTTTCCTACTTTGACTCCTAAGTATTCCAGGTAATTTCTGAGTTTGAAGAAGCTTTCTAAGGGCTTAAAACCCACCACAATATATATGACAGAAGTATGTATTTTAATATTAAAAGTGCCTTCTGTTACTCTTCATTTTGATAAATACCCATCTAACTCTACATATTAAACAGGAAAGCCTACAGCTTGTGAAGGAAATCTGATTTTGTACAGTGGATAATATTTAATGTTTACATGTTTGTACCTTTCTTCTTTAAATGCGAGATTTCCTGGCATTTCCACAGCACCTTCTTCCTCCTTGTCATGGAAAAGTGTGGAAATACACCCAGCTGAAACATTAAACCTCTCCTGGTTCCCTTGCATCTTGCTAGGTTCAATCAGAAAACAGTTCTCCTAAGAGATTTTTATTGGTTTTTAGCCTTATTTTAAGTTAATAGATGGCCATGTTAGATATTTTTCCCCATACCCTTCCAGTCTCAACTGCTTGATTGTTCAGACACGCCCAGTGGAGAGAGCTCAGGATCATCTGTGTTCTGGAAAATTGTGGAGGGAATTATTGGTGCATTTTTTCAGACCATTCGTATGTGATTGCCATTCTGAGGTACTGAATTAATCCAGTGTTTTGGGGGAGAACTGGGTGGAAAAAAAAGGACTGTGAGACAAGAAGCCCAGAAGAATCTGAGAGGTATTAAAATATAACCCCACACACATTCTGTGACAGGATTCTTTGTAGATGAGGCTTCACTCCAGAGAGATCAAATCTGGCTCTTTGTCAACACATCCTTCCCCCACTCTGTGATGCACAGCAGAGAGAATCTGCTCTCGTGGGCCTTGGAAGGTGAACAGGAAGCAAAACTTGTGTATCCCATATTAACAAAGCATTTTATTGAAGATCAACTTGAAATATTTGGCAGTCTGTGAGTCATTACCAAAGCAAGAGAAGGTAAATCATAACCAAGTTTTTCTAGTGGTAAATAAGAAATCCAGTGTGGGAGCCTGCTTTGAAAAGAACCAGAAGTAAAACTGAATTTGTAACACTGGGGGTAGATGGAGGGGTCATAACATATCCCACTTATGTTCAAACAAAACAACATCTGTTTAGCAGACTTGTCAAAGTGCTTATTGAGTGATTAATTTGGGAATAATAAATACTGTTAACAAATACAGGAGATGCCAGAAAGACAAGTAGGAGAAAATTTTTATGGTAACACAAGCTGGTTCATTTAATTTTCACAGTGCTTTCAAGGGATGTATATTTTTCTCTCTTTCTCTCTACTTGCTTGCTTCCAACCAGATCCTGTGTATAGAAATAGCTTTGCAGGCTAGTTATAAGAAAAATCTTCACTTAAGAGATATCAAGTAGAAAATTGTATGGGAAGATTTTAAAGGGGAGGGAAGCCCATTTTCCCCTGTTGGATGATGGAATACAGTATAACAAGCCTTAGGATCAGCCTGAAAAATAAATTTATTGCCATTAAGTGATTTGTCTCTATGCAGACTATTTACCTAGAGAGGGTAGATAGCAAGGTAAACATTGGTGGTGTAGTTGAGTCACTTGGGATTATCACAGCTGACATTCCCAAATAAAAGCTGCAGTGCTTCAGTCTGAAAGAGAAGAAGCAGGCTTGGAATCCCGTGTGCCAAAGTAATCTTGTTACTTCCTCTTTGAACTTCCAGCCTCCTTTTTATATAGGAAAAAACTGCAATTCCCTGGCTGAATCTGACAGCCTCATTTCCAGCACCTACTCAAATCTTAACCAAGTTTTTGTTGGGTTTGATACTCCAAAGAATCCTTTGCTCTGAACTGAAAAGACCTTGAGGGGATGAGATACCAAAAAATATCTCTTTATCTGTCTGAAGCTGCTGACGTCGGATAGGATAGAAATGATACCCTGCTGCTCTGCATGCTTTTTGTGTGATTGAGTGCAGTAATGAAGTGAAATCAGGCTTGTTCCAAGTCCTTCAGCACACTCTGGCAAAATTTTATCTCCTGTTGCAGTTTGCATGACGCTTTGCAATGATGCAAAGATTCATTGGCAGCATAACAGTGTCCAGCTTTTTTATTTACATTATCTTGCTATGTCACATGTGCCTTTATTGGATGTAATTTGTCAGTGGCTGTTCTTTTGCCTGTATTGGGTTTTTACACTAATTAAATCGTTCAGCCTGGAAAAGGGAAGCTCCAGGGTGACCTAATTGAGGCCTTCCAGTACCTGAAGGAATTTTGTGATGCCATGGTAGCACAAAATTTTCTCTGAAAGAGTGGCACAATCTGTTTTTTTTTTTAACACTTACCAATCCAGGCTAAACCAACATCCTTTCCCTTTCACTAAGAATCAGTGGAGTCTTGACAAAATTTTACTTCCAGAAAAGCTTGAAAGACATAATTCTTGATATTAAAGTGAGCTTGTGTTTGTCAATAATTAGTAATGCACAAAAACTCCCAGCCATGCATGCCCCTCCTTTTCCATCTGAACTAAAGGTATTCAGTAAAGGTATTAGTTCAGCATGGTATAGGATAAGCCCTGGGGGTTCTCAGGTGTAGAATGAGTAAATTTCATGGTGGTAAAATCTAATTTTACCTCCCATCACCTCACCCACAAAGAGAAAAAAAACTCAAACAATCCAATGTGGGGAAAAAAAATCCAGTGAGAGATAAAAATCCCTGGATTGCAGAGCTGGAAGAAATCATATCAGTACAAAGCTTGTGTAATCCTTCCTCTAAAGAACCAGTTGAAGGTGAGAGGTATGAAAGTTGACTCTTTAAGCTGGGGTCTGGGGAGCCTGTGTGTGTACACGCATGCTTTCCCAGGCATTATGTAGAGGGGGATCAGGGATTTGCCCAGGTGCAGAGAATGTCTCAGATGAACTGATAAGCAAGTCAGGAGCAGAGTCACTCACTGTGAGATCAGTGTGAGATCACTCAGTGTGTGTTATTCTGTCAGCAGCCCCCAGCTACAAATCCTGGGATTTATTAATAGAACTGTTGGGAAAATGCTGAGTCAAAAATCATCCAAACACTCTCTGGGAAAAAAAGTTGTTTTTTTCTTAGCTCCTCCTGGCAGAAGCTATGCAGGTTTCCATGGAGACTTGCCTACCTCACCCACAGTCTCCCTGTCTGAAACCAGAATTCCAGCCAGGGGATGAGCACAAACTGCTTGGCAGCTGTGGGCTGTGAGGGTTCAGAGAGCTGCTGGAACATCATCTCGAGGTTATTTTGAAAAGCTGAGCACAAATATTGCATCACTTGCTGTAAACAACGTCTGAGGATTCTTGTCCTCAGAAATGTTGGAGTCTTTTCCCAGCAGGCAACAGTTTTTGCCTCTCAGGTTTTCACTCAGAAAAGCAAGTTTGTGCCCTGACTAGTTAATTAAAAAGCTGCCATGGCTCATACTTCAGCTATGGACCTACAAAACATTCCCAGTGCTTTTACAAAAGCCACAAGCTGGCAGAAGCAGGCCCTGATCCTTGTCTGAGATGAACTTGAACTCATTGGTGTGGAATGGTTTCAAAGGTGTCAGTGAGGAGAAGCTCTGGCTTGTGGTAAGACAGGTGTGAAGGCAGTTATTGCTTAATAAACCTGATGTTTTTTGCGGTTTGGGGGTTTGAAGTGTAACTATTTGTGTGCTGTGAAAGAAAAAGGAGTCCTTCAACTGGCTTGTAAAATGAGTATGAAGACCATTGTTTCTGAAAATTTGACATTTAAAAGTTTTATCAAGAAACATGGCAACATCTGATTTTGTTCTAAGTTTAGATTTATTAAAATATTAAAAAGTAAATTTCAAGTGCCTTTTCTAAACACAGCAGGTACTCAGCTAATGATCAATGTGTTAAGAGATGTAGACAAAATCACTTTAACCCTCTCTTGAAATTAAAGCACTGAAATAAAAAAAGACAGACTTGATAGCTAATGTCTCTCATCCTAGCTGAGTTAAACTTGATGGTTTTTGTGTGGAAGCTCTTGATGAGGAATATTTTCATCCTTCCAGATGCAGACTTCTCTTTACTTCTCATTGCTGAGGGCTGCTGTCACCGTTTTAGTCATCCTCCTGTTTTGTAAGCTGGGTGTTTACAGTGTGGTGAGAAGATTCAAACCTTTGCCTGTGAGGCAGAAGGCAAATGGAAAAAATCACCCTTGCAGCTGTGGAGGAAGCAGAATTAGGTCTGAACTGACATATTTTCAGCCCTGAGTAACAGCAAAGTGTTGCACGGTGATGTTGTGGTGTGCTCGGCATCATCGGGGAGAAGCAACAGTTGTGCAGGAGGAGCTGTTGAACAGCCAAACAAGGGCGATTCATGTCCCTTTTTTCATCACACAAATACATCTGAGTGTGCCCCACACATCATCTGTCATATCCTGTGGACTCATGTCAAGCTCTAAGTTGCTGCTGTCACAAATTACTTCCACATAAATTCATTTAACTAGGAGTTATCCACCAGTCTTTTTTTTTTAATTATTATTGCTTCCAGGCTTCCCATTGCTCCCTTTTCTGAGTTGTATCAATGACCTCCTGGCACTGGAAAATTGGAATTTCTGAGCTTTCTTAGTACCTTCTCCAGCAGGTCTTATCCAGGACTGCCATGCCAATATCCCAACCCAATATTTACCTTTACAACTGAAGACAATAACCAGCATTTAAAGGGTTTCTGTCGAGGGTGCTGAAGTACTGAGGACTGTTCAGACAGTGGCTATTGCTATTTCTATATAGGTGTAGTATTTTCCCTTCCTTTATTCTTAAACACATGTGGTCACACTCCTATTTTTCATCTCTGATCATGACTTCTTTCCCTGTCCCAACCTTTCCATGCAATTAATTAGAACTTTGCCATTAGGCATTGGTCATATTCCTTCAGCCATTTTACCTGAAGGGGCTCTCAGCTTTCTGGTCACTCTCCTGAAGATCTCAGTGTTTGCTTTCCTCTTTTTTAAATTTGCTTTTGAGGAAAAACTGTGCAATATCCTTGACTAGCATTGCTTATTTTTAACAATATGGAGATATTCTTGGATTATGAGGTGGTCTTTTCTCTTTCAAATTTTCACATTTATGTTTCTTTACTGTCATAAACCCTCTCCTATTCTGTTTGTCTCATCTCCTTATTTTGTGCTGAGCAATGAGAGTGAATTTCTTGGGGCCAGGTATTATTTTCTGTTTCTTTAACCACATCTAACACAAAATAGATTTTTTTCTTAAACCTTTTAACACCTAATACAGTCTGATGCATGATTAATAGTCTAAAGTCTTGTGTGTAATCTCAGCTTTCAGTTTGTTCCTTTGGGAGAGCTTACCTGCATAAGAAGAAAAAATAGGAGGTCTCTTCTTTTTTAGGATTTGTATCAGAAAGGGTGGACATTCAAAACCCTGGTTATAATATGGGGATGGCCTTTGACAAATGGAAGTGCCAGTGCCCTCAGGGAAACACAGTATGGGGTAATATGTCAGTTATTAGCTGGCAGAAAATCTTAAGTACCTTTCTATACCCTCTGTTATTTAACTGTGCATGTGGAGTGGGACAGATTTTTTCATGTTCTTGCCTGTTTGAAAATCTCTGGGGTGGTATCAGGAAGCCAGATTACCCAGTAGATTATTCCCTGGATACCTGACACGCTCACACACTGCTTTAGCCTGGGCTGGTAGAAATTGAGGTGTTTTTAGAGCTGTCAGCCCCTCACCTGCAGCTGGCTGCTCCTTCTGTGGGAGATGCTGTCAGGGACAGGTCAGAAACATTCAGATTCCTTCCTCCACACTGTGGGGCAGGTTTTCGGTAATAAACTCTCATCTGTGAATGGTCTCCTGGTGATTCCTGTCCATTGCACTGAGGCTTGGCTGGTAGTTTTTATCCACTCGTTCTACAGGTGTGGAATATTGCAAAAAGCAAATGAGGAAAGGCAGTGCATCAGCTGCTGATGGAATATTTGATGCTGAATGTTGTGAGAATGTCTGCAGAGAGAAAATAAGTCTTCCATGAAAACCTGTCAGAAGTTATTGTCCCAACAGTAATGCAACTTTCAGCAATTAAAAATCAAGCTGTGATACCAATTCTCCTTTTTCTTCTGGTAGACTTAGTTGCCCTGATCTTAAATGAAATAATGCAGTCTAAAGGCTGCTATCACATCTCTTGTTTTGGTTTAGAAGAAGAAAACTGATATTTGTATCAGCATTTGACAGGCAATTTGTCAGAGCTGCAGTTTTAACTGTGCTCCCACTCCCTGGAGGAGCATCAATGATGAATAATTTTTCCTATGTAAAGTTTATTGTTGAAGACCCACTTCTCACCACAGAAAAAGATGACACCCCTTCCCTCTTCTCCCCCTGGTGAAAGCAGAAGTTTGCATGTCTGACTTTGTCCCAGCACATCCTCTGGAATAATAAGGGGAAGCTGCAGCCCTGCTTCCATCACAGCAGAAAGGGCTACAGAAATCTGGGACAGTCAAAGTGAGCAGCAGCAGTGTGTGCTAAAGGTCCAAGGGTGGGTTTCACTTACTGATCAAACCAGTTGAGTGAGTGATCAAAGCATTCATCCTCCGCAGCCTCAGTCGGTGTTAAGGATGGAGAAATTGGGAAAATGTCAACAAAATGGAAAGAGGCAGAGAATTTGTAATTTTTAAATGGGGACTTGAGGGGATGGTAAACTCTCAAGTGGGAAAGCTGTATAAAACAGAACTAAAACCCCATATTTTCAAATATTAGAATTTGCCTAGCATAAATCAGAAGCTGTTTTTCCTAAACAAGGACTGTGGTTTATAACAATAGCAAAACTTATGCTTGAATAAGATCACCCTTGGTTTGTGTTTATTTTGGGGCCTGTACTGCTCAAATCGCCAGTGCTTTCACTCTCAAAATAGGTTTGTTATATTGTACAAATATTAGCTTTATGCAGATGATTATTTCATTGGCACTCCCCCCAGTTTGTTTGTGACAACTCCGTGATCTGCAGACAAAACATCAAACCATTTTAACAGCAGATCCTGTGGGGTTTCATATGACCTAATTTATTTTCCATCATTGCAATGAGTGAGACATGCTGGTTATAAATCCCAAACGGAAATAGGTGGAGTTTCCCTTGTCCACATGAAAATGTACAATGTACCCTCCTATTTTTTATGGTGGGTGGCTAGTTTGGCTGTTTCATGGAATAAGTTCTGCATTCACTTCTGATGCAATCTGCCTGAGCCGAGTCCCTCTGAATTAAGGGGATGGATGTGCAAAGTTTAGCTGAAAGCATCAAGAAGCAATTGTAAGGTTTCACAGTTAACTGACCTCATTGAGGGGTGAAGTTATGCTTTTTGTATCTGCTGTGCAGAACATGCCTGGCTATTTCCCACGGAAATCAGAGATTCATGGTCAGATACCCAGGGTGGAGTTTATCCATGTGCCTGGAAAATGGGGCTTTTGGTAGAGGGCATGATTTGAAGTCCTTTTTTTTTTCACTTGTCCTGTGTTGAAAAGCCTGATATTGAGAGCAGGGGGTTGCATTCTGTGATTCAGAAGGGTGTGAGGAACAATAACAACCAGCACTCCTTGGGATGGGAAAACTCCTCTCTTCCCTAGTGAGCAAGGAAGTCTCTCCCCACCCAGCATTTTCCAGAGACCATTCAGCAGAGGGGAGCAAAAGAGGGCAGAGGAAACTGAGTCCAGGATAGTGTGGGGATAAGATAAAGTGGGATAAAACACATGAAGTCATGTTTCTAAAGGTGTGTTCCTAAATTGTTGGGAACTTCTTAAGTGTATATTCACTGGTGATGCTTTGTCAAGGCCCAGAGCTACATGAGCAAGAATTCAGAATTAGGTTTCCCTTAATTGTGTCTTGAGTAGAAAAATGTCTGGTTTATGTATATTTTTATGTAGTGACTGAAAATGAGGAAGCAGAAAAAAGATGTAAATAAAAGGGGAGGAAGGAACTCAACAGGAATATATTTCTGCAAATTACAGCAATTTCTGTGTTTTATCGGGTGTTTCTAGTATCATAGCTAACCCAAAAACAGGAAAAGCCCAACTCCTCAACCCCCAAACAGAAATCCCACCAGTGAGATGCCGCCAGCCCCACAATACCAAATTCTTTCTTCACTGTTCTGAGCAACACCACTGGTATTTTGGTGGCCTAGCCTAAAAGTGTTTGTTCCCAAGCTGCTGAAACTAATTTTGAGCTAATTAGCTCAGCTGCTTTTCAAGTGGCTGATGATTCAGATGCCCTACACAAAAACAACACCTGACTGACTCAAAGTCCTTGGCATTGCCTGTATTTTATTGTTTCCCTTCACTGAGGAGGCAAAACAAAGCCAGGCTGGTTGCAAAGCCCAAATTATCTTGGCAGAGGAGGTCAAGCTCTGCCTAAGAGATGCACTAGGCTGTTTTGTGTGCCAGATATGGATGCAATACAATGGACAACAGTCTAAAAGAAAGCTTTTAGACCTGCTAATGAGGAGGATATTCTGGAAAAAATACAAGTTTTCCGCAGGAATATTAGCTAGATTACCCAAGCAACTCTTCAATAACAAGTGGTGGATTTGACCTAAAATTCACTCCCAAGGCAGTAACTTAACGTTGGTATAGATGCACCAAGAGCCTCAACCTGCAGTTGTGGGGTTATTAATTGTGGACGTCTGTTTGGAGTGTCTGCCACTGCCTGGTGATCACACAGCAAACAGAGAGAAAGGAAAATACATTCCCATAGACAGGAGCCTTGAGAAATCTCTCTGGATGGTCTCTCACAACTTGCTAGTGGCTCACTTTTGGGGTTGTTTCAGTTGGCACAGGGAAAACATGAAATATTTTAAACCTGTTTTCAGGAATTAGTTCAGAAGGGTGAAAAACATGAACCTAACTGTAATGTGATTTGAAAGAAATGCCATGTTTGATTTGTACTTCTTTCACAAGCCAAAATAAAGCCATTCAGATATTATGAAGCACTAAAGGTCTTATTCCAGCTGTGATCAAAAGAAACAAACCAGAAGTTTTGCCAGTGAAGAAACATGGGGCACTTACTCTAATAATCATTCTTGATCCCTGGAAAGCCTATGGGGATCCACAAACCCTAATCCCATTTATTTACCTGCAATTCACCTCCCAGGGTTTCCAGGGTGAGCTTTAGAGGCCTGGTTGTACAAAATTCCATTCAGATCAAGTATTCAAAGCTCTCTTCCAATGGCACGATTTTAAAGGAAGAGGTACCTGCGAGTGTCTGATCATCCAGAGAATATTTCCCCTGAAAAATTATGTAGTTGTGAGCAACATGAAAGCAGTAAATCTTAATGTAAAGTTGACTCAAACACCACTTTTCTTATGAGCACCTGTATATTGAAGTGACCAGGTTAAAATAAAACCCACAACAGTCTCCACCCACAATCAAACAATGTACACGCCCAACCCCCCCAAAAAGCCACAAACTTTTTAAAGTTTAATTTTTTTTAAATTAACAGAAATACAGCTGTAATGCAGACTGAGTAAGATTCTTACAAATAGGATCCTTAATTACACAGAGGGGTTTTTTCCCTCATTAAATTTAATTTGGCCTGAAATGGAGGAGTGATGTAAAAATTAGTTTTCAGCAAATAAAGTCAAACAAAAAAGGTAAAAAAAAAAAAAAAACATTCTAAGGAACTTGTGTTCATCCCTATGAAGACTTTCTTTATTGGTGCTTATACAGTTGATATCAGTTTTGCAGCTAAGGAAAAAACAAGTAAACAATTACTTGCCTCATAAAAATCATAAAACTAGAATGCCACGTTACAGCTGGAGTACTCATTAAGCAGCTTTTTCCCCTCCTCTTTACCCCTCAAAAGAAATTTTGATGAGGAAAACTGCCTTTGAAATTATTGTTGTAGCCTTTTAATTCAGCCTAGTGTGTGATGTTGGCCTTCCTCAGGAGACAAGCACACTCCTGAATTTTCTCGCTTTTAGGACACCCCGATACACTTCTGCAAAGCAGATTTCTGTCTTAACCTCTCAGTGAGAGGCTTTTTCTGTAAATGAAGCAGAGCAGAAATGGTATTTGGGTTTTTTAGCTGTTATCTGGGTTTTTGTAAATATGATCAGAATCAAACAGTGGTTTGTCAGCCTGACCAGGCCTGACTTCTGCAGCTCCTCAATCTGAAGCTTTACCAATGAATTCCATAAGTAACATCATTTCAGAGCTCTCTGCCAGCTGGTGAAATTCACTGTCTCCTTCCAGAAGAGGGAGAGAATTGGACTGTATTAACAGTGATGCAAGCTTTAAAGGAGGTACTCCACCTGTCAAAGTTTGCTGAAGTAAAAGCTACTGGCCCATACCTCAGACAGTGCATTTGACAGGTAAATTGGAGCCAAACTGAGGCAAATAAATTTGGAATTATTATTCCAAATTAATAAAAATTAATAAAAACATTTAAACACATGCAATTCATCAGGTTGCATGATTTTTAAATGAGGTTGGGGGGTTTTTTTTGAGTTTGTTGAAATGTGCTGGAAGAACCCAGCAGTCTTTCTTGATTACCACTGTTCCTGGCAGTTGAATGAGTCCTGAAAGTTTGCAGCAGTCTCAGCTCCTGCTTCATATTTCAAGAAAATATCCTGGAGCACAAAAAGGCACCAGCTGGACACTCTGCCCACACCCTTGTTTGATTGAAAAGATGTAATTTGTTTTCTGTTACAGAAGGCTTATTTATTGATGGATGATTAAACATTGGATTCCATTTGGAAAGAATCAGTTTTCAAAACTGAGATGCTTTATAGGTTTTAAGCTGTTTTTCTTTAGATAAGTGGACTCATAAAGGACTTGTCATGGATTGTCAAGTCATTACAAGAAATATTTCCTTAGTTCCATGAGATGATGGAATTATTTTAATTTATTTTTTCCCATAGCTCCAGTTGAAGCTACTGACTCAGAATTTTGCAGCTCTTTCAGAGATTAGAAATGAGCATCTTATATTTTCTTTTTCCTGCTGTACTGACAAAAAGGTGGCATAAATCAAATTAATAGACTTTTGCAAAGGTCTGTGCTCAAAGAGAAGGGTGACTCCTTCAAAGCACAAAAGTTTTGTAAGGTTCCTCTCCATTTGAAAACCTAAACATGGACAAACAACTTTGATGTTATTTTAATGTTCTTGGATAACATGATTATTTATCAGTTTTTACTAGCTGAACTCCAAAGGAGAAAATTCCCTGCAGATGTTCTCAAGTGTCTTTGAGTGGTGTTTATTAGGTTTGGTCACTTACTGGTTTTCTTCAAAACCAAGAACATTTTGTGTGATTTCATTTTCCCATCTGAGATAACATCACGCATAACAATGTAATGACACTTGATGGCCACGCTCATTGTGAAACATATTTTAAGTACATGGCAAGCAAAAATGTCTCCAGCTTCCCTTGCCATATGTATTTATTCCTGCCATTTAAAACATCTTTGGAATGCTATGAAAATATTTTGGTTTTAGCCTAACTGTAAAAAAATAATGAAAGCTGAAACTAAGAATGAATCATGAAATATCAAAACCAAATTTCTCCCCTCCCTCTGCCATGCAGAACAGCCCCAGCATTTTCTCGTACTGATTTTTTCATCATTAATTTCTTTCTGCAGCTCCAAACAAAATTGTTTGGATTAACGTGTCATAATAAAATCCAACCAATTCAACATTTTTAATTCTGTAGCAATATTCTTTGATTTCCCCGTTTCCTCTTGTTATCTCTTTAGAAATCTCGGTGAAAGAAAAAAGTCCATGTATCCAGACATTGTTGGCTTTTCAAGTACACTTATTTCTTGCCTGAATTAACAAACAAGCTCACACTATCCAGCAATGTGAATGTGTGGTCAAAATATTGAAATAATTTGTCATTCTAGTAAATAATTAATTTCATCCAGGATTCTGTGAAACACGTAATGTGTTTTTTGCTGCAGATGAATGCCAGATAATGTAAAGGCATTTTTGGCTTTAAGAATTTATCAAGTTTAAGCCCGTGCTGGCCCATCTCAGGCCCAAGTCATTTTGTTCCATGGTTTCCAGGCAGAGAAATGCTTGTTTGAGGCTGGGAACACAGGGGAGGGTTTCATTCATATTTGGTCTTGTATCAAACCCTCTTTGCACCCCTGACTACCAGGAGATCTTCCCTGAAACCACAGCAAAGTGGCCAGGCCAGGTTCAGCAGCTGCTCGGGGGGGTGGTGGCTGATTTTGGTGTCATTTGAGGTATCTGGTTTCTAGATTTGATAATGAGTTTAATGAGGAATGTATGCGAAATGTGATCTACCTGAATTTTATCAAATTCTGGCAAAAAGTGACAATCATCCCTTGAAAAAACCCCTGTATGAGATTCAAGTGTGGGATCTCTCAGATGGTTCTTTACTCCAGCAAGTGAATATTTCAGTAAGGTTTGGGTTGTAGAGAAGTGCTGCACATCCCCATTCAATATATGGAGCTGTGAAAACTTACATTGTTTATGTTGCTAAGGCAGTAATTTGGTTTTCTGTTAGATGATAAGTTATCAATGATTAAATTAAATACCATTTTAGATATTGCTTGAATCCATCAGTTCCTTTTCAAGGACTCCTTACCTGTTGTTTCAGGCAGTTTTTGGAAGTGATGCTTTCCAGCAGATTGAGGCTCATATAAGCACTGTGTAAATAGGGCTGGATTTCCATCGAGGCAGGGAAAAACAAACAAAAGAAAGCAGATTGTTTCTGTTGCAGGGATATAAAATGATGAATTTATTTGAATTCTGTCAGACTGACTGGAGAAAAAGCTGTAAGTGTTAATGCTGGTTGTGAGTCACTGGTTGTGGATAACACAGACTGAGGGGAGACGGGGGAGAGAGAATTCTGAAGAGACAAGGGGCAACTAGTGACAAAGATAAATATATAATCTCATGGAGCGATAGTGAAATGAGGCTCTGGCTTGGAAACAATCCTCTGATCATGTGGTTTCTGTGACCATTTGTTTGGGAAAAGTGGAATGAGAGGAGTCTTTGCCTGAGTTTCCGTGTCATTTTTGACTTTGCCATTCTAGAGAAGGATTTGTCTGGTGGGGAACTGCAGCGAAACCTCAGGGGACAAAGCTCTTCCCAAGGATCTTCAGGATCAAAACTCTTCAGGATCAAGTGCTTAATCTGGAAAATGTGTGGATTTGCATGGGGAGCAGGGGGGGTGTTGCAGCATGATTAATATGAACAAGTACATGTGCTGTAGTGGTATAAACCATATGAATTTGCTGATTCTCTAATCCTGAACTCAGATTTTATTCCTTTTGAACGTCAGCCCAGACCACTGGCTCATTGATACTCAGCCACTGCCTCAGCAGTTCTGGAGGTTACAGTCTGGCTCCAGGGGCCACGTGCAACCCAAAGGTTAAATATGAACTTGAACTCTGCTTAAGATTCCTCTCTCTCTTGTCCCTCAGCCATCGCTGGCATAGAGATATTCTGGCATGATTCTTTCTGGAATACTTGATCATGTCTTAAAGCAGATTCTTCTTGCCTTTTCAGTGGGGTAACTGAGTTAGAGAGAGGCAAAGCCCCCCAAAAGAACTTGGTCTCCTGCCCCCCTTCAACGGGAGGAGTTCTTTTGATTTAATAGAAGTGTTCAGGTTTACAACTGTGTACATGAAAGCTGACCAAGATCTGTGTGACACAAGCAGGCATCTCAGGTCAGTCATAAGAAAACAATAGTTCTTTCTATTTGGATGTCTTTTTTTCCATAAAATTCAAATCTTGGTTAGTTAAGACACCCTCCAGGGAACACTCCAAAAGTAAACTTGAAGCTGTAAGAGCAAGCACAACTATCAGAATTACTGACAAGCAAGCTAAGCAGCTTGCTGCTGACAGTGGATGGGGAAGGGCAGTAAGAAATGCATGATACCATGTTCAAACTGACATCCAGAGCAAGCCAAAAATGTCTTTGCTCAGAGTTTAGGCTACAAAAAATATCAAGCACTGCTTTCTCAGATATTGGTCTGATTTGGGATTTAATTCAATCCACTAAGCTTTGAAAGCATTTCCTTAAGATGTTAATGTTGCTTTGACAATAGAAAATCAACTTCCTACAAGCTGCCTGTTCCTGTAAAATTTCAATAGGTGTCTTTATATATTCTTGAACTGACAAGAATGCATAATGAACGGAAGATCCTGTGGGAAAATTTGACTTAATTTCCCATCCCATTGCCTTAAAGCACCTTTCTTTTCCAGCAAACAACTGTGCAGGCAGCTACAGAAACACCTGGCTAGAATTTTCAGAGTTCTGGAATTCTCAGACTGAATTCTGAGCCTCTGATTTTCTTCCTGGTCTAGCAGGGAAAATCACAGCCTGTGGTGTCAGTTCTTTGTGGTTCAACATCTTCCACAGGAGCTGTGGGACAGAATTTCCTCTGGCAAGAGGTTTTACTTCCACAAATTTGTATTTCAGAAAGATGGATGCTTCTGAAAATGAGGGACGCAAAACAATCCTATAATGCAGAATGTATTGAGTAAATTTCAAAGTGAAATAATCAAAATGATTACTTTAGAAAATATTGAGCACAGTTCTCCTTCCCGTCTACCTAACCCTTGGCTAAAGACAACTCTGATTTTAGGCAGGGAACAAAAGGCAACCTGGATTTTTTTTTTAAATACATCAATAGTTAATGAATCTAAGAGAACTGATTTGTGTCTGTCTTGTATTATGCGAAGTCTGGCACAACATGAAGGAAATTTGAGATCTGTAAATTTATCTGGCCTTGGGTCAGCTTAGTCAGGCTGGGCTATAGCAGCAGACATTCAGGTATGTCAGAGTTACCCATGCAAAACCACAGACCTGGTGGTGGGTTTAGTTATATTGCACAGCCAAGAGCAAGTATCCTCTCAGATTTCCTATTAACAGTCAGATTTTGGGTTCTATTGTCCCCACTTTTGTGCATAAGCAATAAAAATACAAATTCTATGCTGGTGCTCTGCTCAGGAACTCTCCCTGAGCATTTTAGAAATGTAACACATTTCAATTCCTTTGAATTGAATTGAGTTTCAATTCCTTTGGCACTCTTAGGCCATGAACTCCCAGAAACATAGACAGGGGCAAATATAATTCATTTTTCCTGTAGGGGGTATAAGGAAAGAAGAGCAGGTATTTGTTCTGTGAGGAACAGCTGTCACAACACCTCCCTGCCTCACTCATTTTTTCTACATCATCATCTCTCTGTTGTGCTTTTGATAGTTTACAATACAAAGGTGCTTTTATCCCAGATATTAAATATTCCTCAGGGTAAGGCTTTCTGTGTTGGGAACATCTGCCTTTGTGTTCCTTTGTCATCAAAACAGGAATAAAAACACTGCGCTGAACATTGTACGAAGGTACTTCATAATTCATCTAAGAGACTGTCTAAAATTAATGAGGCAAGGTAGGTGGAAGGGGGTAAAAAGCTGCTTTCTAAGACAACATTAAGGAAATTGTGCTGGAAATGGTTAAAATTTTATGATTCTATGAATTGGTACTTTTTATACTGTGCAGTACATTCTCATTTCTCCTACATTTGCTGTGACTGCAATTTCTCTTCCCGCTTTTCTTCTTGCCCAGCTGAAACCTCTGGAAGTGTCCTGACAGGGAATAAGTCAAATACATCACCCCAAATTTAACAATGAGAGATGTGTTTGTTTAAGCAGAGGCTGTGACATGAGCAGCATGGCACATGTAATTCATTGAATTTTGCTTTCAAAAGCAAACAAGCCCAATTCTGGCAAACCTACCAAGAGCTGTTTTCATTTCATTTTGCAAGACATCCCGATACTTGGAAATTTCTTCCTGCTTTCAGATGGAACCAAGTATACATTTGAAAGATTGAATGATGTACAAAAAAAATGAAGGTTATTTCAAACACTCCAAATTTTAACCCTTATGACAGACACAGAGTTTTCTTTTATATGATCAAAGATAAGAAAAACAAGCTCCTTCTTCAATAAGAAAATTAACATATTTGAAGTAATCTGATACAAATATTTCAATCTTTCCTATTTTTTTAATGCTTACCTGGAAAATTAGTAATTATCAAAATATTTTAAGTTTGATCAGCTGTTATTTTTCTGATTTACCCTGGAGATTTAAGATAGTAAGATATGATCATATTCTCAATTGCTGCAGAGTTTCTGATGTGACTAGAAAGAAGAGCTCTGATCTTATGTGGATAAGCAGGGATTTCAATAAGATCTGGCTTAAGTATCTCATGTCTTGCTTTTGACAGAGGTAGTTGCTTTTGAATGGTTGACCTCCATGTTTTAAAACTCACTTCATATTTAGGATGCATCCAAAAATTAAGAAATGAAACCAAACTTTATGGACTTGTTTGCATTTTAGGGCTTACTATAACTTTAGTATGCATGAAATAAATTTTAAAAAATCAAAGCGAAACTTGTTGAAAATCAAATTCAAATTGAAGTTGGGTTTTAGGAAAAGAAGGGTGTTTAGAGATTTTATTCTTGGGTCATAAAAAAAGAATATTCTCCAATAGAGCTGTGGGTATCTATGGCACAGCAGTTTCTTGCTCCATCAGAAAGGAAAGTAATGAAAGCTCAGGATAATTCTGTCCTATCACTTGGCACAGCATCAGTTGTGCTTATTCTGTCACAGCTTTTGAAAGCAGGGAGACCCCAGCTATCTGGGCAGGAAACACTAACTCAGCAAGATATTCCAATCAAATATTAAATATCTGCATTCAAGACCAGCCCCATAGAAGTCCCTGCCTTGGAAGTGCAATCCTCACCAGAAAGTCTCTTCTCCCTGAGGTGGTGGGGTTTGCTCTTCACTGCTCTTAATGTCCATCTGCACTTCTCCTTGTGAAATATGGGGATGATGAACTCTCTTCTGCTCAGACATTCCACATACGCCCATATCAATAACAGTAACATGATGGAGCCCGGACTTGGGTCCTGCCAGCACCCAGATGGATTTGTGGAGTGTTGCTGTGTAAGTCACCTGAATGTTTGTTGTGTTGCTACATCCTCTCCTTAGCCTTGAAGGCTGATTCAGCTCTTTTCTTCACAAACATCCCAGTTTACATATTATTTACAAAGTCTTAGGAGGGCTTCTTGGCAAGTGCATTTGGCTCGCAGTTGGGAAATCTGTGGTACAACTGCCTAAACTGTATTTGGCTGTCTCTGAGCACAGCAACATCATTCCCTGCATTGCCAGGATCTCCTTCCAGAGCTTGACATGTGGGGCGGTGACATCACCTGGGCTGTGCAAAACTTGCACCTCATCTGCTGAATCATTCTGGAGTCAGGAACGGAGCTTTAATATCAAACTCTGTTACACATCATTTGCCTCCCCACATGACCACAAAGAAGGCGTCTGCTAGGGTTGTCCCTGAATACCTCACACTGCAGGAGAACAAACCCATAGCACTTCATCCTCATGGTGCTTTAATGCATGAATGATTATTTAAAGCTCAGTTGGAGGTGAGCTGGACAGTGATCCAGTTATTTAGGCTTCTTAACTTGTGTTAGCCTGGAATTCTGGCCATTCCTACCTGTGGGGGTAGGGGAGAGGCCCTGGCACAGAGTGCCCAGAGAACTGTGGCTGCCCCTGAATCCCTGAAGTGTCCAAGGCCAGGCTGGATGGAGCTGTGACATACCTGAGGTAGTGGAAGGTGGACATCTGGTATTAAAAGTTGATCAAAACTGGTGAAAGTCCTTTGTTGTTGTAAGAGGTTCAGGAATTTCAGTGCCCATACACTTAAAATTCTGACTAACTGCAAGTGTGGTTTGGTCTGTAAAATCCACAGGTCTCACTCTGGTTTTAATTTTGAGGGTGTAACCCAAAGCAATTCTTGGGATTTCAATGGGATTAAG
Source organism: Prinia subflava (assembly GCF_021018805.1). Lineage (NCBI taxonomy): Eukaryota > Metazoa > Chordata > Aves > Passeriformes > Cisticolidae > Prinia > Prinia subflava. The sequence goes on from NC_086271.1 coordinate 4,109,823, forward strand.
GCCAAGGAAGAAAGTAAATGAGAACAGATTGTGAGCCATATTGTTACAAATCTGTTAACGTCTCATCTAAACAATATCCAAAGAGCTTCCCTTTCTTGGAAAAAAAAATGGAGAAAGTTGAAGGCAGGAGAGGTGGGATCAGCATCAAAGGCCTACCAGGGTCAATGAGTCCTATTAATATTAATTAATAATTGGTTACAATCAGTATTTAAACCTTTTCTTTCTTTAAAAAGAAAAAAAGTGGCTTCGCCGATTTTACCTTAACACCAGCAGCAGTAATACAAATATTTTATGTGAGGTACTTTGTAAGTTTTCCTCCCTTCACGTGTATTATTTGTTGTTTCTTTATTTCTGGATGTGGTGTGTCTTTGACTAAGGACCTTCAGACCTGCTGTGCTGCTCTTCCATTGGATTTTTAGTCATAGCAAAAGCAGCAATTCAGGCCTGTCAACACTTTTTTAGTTCTCCAGCAAAAGCCAATAAATATGATAGCTGTTGCAGATTGCAGCTCCAGAGGCAGATAAGACAGCAAACTCTTGTATTACATCACCCTGTGGCTACAGTTAGAAACAAAACACTCCAGGTTGTGGTTAGCTCTCGTTTGTGCAATGACACTCCACAGTGCATTGTGAACTCTTCCTTTTCATTTTAGCTTGGTTACCATGAAACTCCCAACAAATAATAATGATAAATGCAATAATAATGAAACCTTAGTCCACTTGAGGAGGTTATGTCCTTTTTTTTTCACTAATCTAGGTCTAGACAACTGACTAGCACCAAGACACTTTCCAGTGGACTGTCACAGTCTTCATTTGATCCAAACCTTAAGGGCTTGGTGCAGATAAGAATGATGTTTTATATTTGTGAAATTTTTGCTGATACAGTTCTGTTTCTTTGGTTTTTTACCCTCAATTATGCAAGGAAATCATAACTCCACTCCATTAGTTCCTCCTTCCTCTGTATTCTCTCTAAGCTGCAGAGACAACATTGAGACAAAAAATGCTAAGTGATTGTGGACATAAAGCTTATTGGTGATTGTTTTGTTAACAAACTCATGGTTCAAGCTTGTCAGCCTGTTTCTGATGAAAACAGAACTTAGAAGATTTTGCAAGATGGAATATTCCCCTTTTGCCAGTAATGTTTGTCAGATCAGTGGGACACACTTGCATTTATTTTTCTCATTCTGGAAGGCCCAATAAAACAGTTTTGCCCACTATTTACTCTTCAGAACTGCGGAATATTTAGTATAATATTTAGAAATAGATAAGCTAAATAAGATACAAACCTGAACTGAAAACCAAGTCCAGTTCTTCTGTCTCTAAACATGATAGTAAATGTGTTTCCAGTGGATTGTTACTGTCTGGAGTAGCCATAGTCACACTCACCCTCCAAATTCAGCTCTGCCGAGGGACTATGCAGAAATGGACCTCCCAGTTTAACTCTCAGAATGGGAATATGGGATGTCTTCTTTGATATAAAGGCTCTGCATCATGGATTGAATTGGCAATCCAAATATCAGTTAGTATTTTCGCACTGGTTCTGTGGTGTATGTGAGGAACAAAGTAAATTCAACTGCATTCAAATGCATTTTCATATTGCTTGTTGATTTTTTTTTTTTTAATTTTTACAATAATTTGTCAGTTCAGTCAGGGAACACTATAGTTGAGGTTGTTTTCCCAGCAAATATATTTATTAATTTGCTGTTGAAAATGAAGGGAGGGAAGCAACTACTGGAGAAAAATGATAGATAAACCCTGTGGGGGTTTTTTTGGTTGTTTGTTTTTTGGTTTTTTGTTTTGTGTGTTTGGTTTGGTGTTTTTTTGGTTTTTTTTTTTTGGTTTGGTTTGGGGTTTTTTTGTAAGTCTGTCTTTGTAGAAGACATACCAGGGGAAACTACAAAGTCAGCCAGGATGAATTGGATTGGGCAAGCTCCCACGGAACAATCTAGAAAAAAAAGGCAACATAGGCAAGATTGTGTTTAATCTGGATGTACCCCAGGTTTATGTAAGCACACAGAACACTGCTGCATGTGAGGATAGCTGATGTCACAGTGATTTAGAGAACATCCTTGAATTTCTGCATGTTTAGCTGTACTTACCCCAGTTATCTTGCTGTGCAGTGTCTTTTCATTAAACAAATGCAAAAATGTTGTTCTGCTCACCCCTATCCTCAGCTCAGGGCTTTCAACAACCAAAAACCTTCTAGCAGCATCCTAGCACCACTCTATTGATGTGATGAGCCAATGTGTTCTAGAGGTGCAAAAGTATTGCTTAAAAAAAGAAAATACAGTGTCTCCACAGCTTGTGGAAGCCAAGGAAATGAGCCTGGGCCTATTCACTTGTGTTCACAAACCATGGTTCATGCAGTGTGAGTTGGGTTTATCCTGGGGTCTGGTGGTTCAGTGCTGCTCAGCTCAGAGGAGGACAGAGGGATATTTTCACTGGGAGGGTCTCCCACAAAATGCAGATTTTTTCCCCTCAGGAACGTGCCTCCAAAGGGCTGGTCTAGACTGCAGAGCAAAGTGGAGTCTGGGTTTCTCTATCTGCAAACACCCAGAGCAGACAAGAGGCTGAGAGGCCGAATTCTGCCATCCCCTGGGAGCCCTTCCAGCAGCCACGACCACTGGGATTTCTAATTTATAATCCTAGAGACTGCTGAATTGTAGAGCAGATCTAATCGTGCATCAATGTGACCAAAACACTGCAAATGGTAAATTCCAGAGCTCGCTGTCAGACTGCAAAGCCTCTAATCTTGGTCTTATCTTTAACCGAGGCCAATGTTTGGTAAATATGAGCTGTTGGCCCCTTTCACAGACTCTTTTTCCTAATCATCTCTGTGCCTTTCGTGACAATGGGAATGTGGAGGGGGAAGAAAACAAGATATTTTCACTCTCAGCAAAAACTCCAAACTGTTCTCGTCCTATCTGCTGAGATAGGAAAGAGGGATGTGAGGTGACCTTCCAGTTCTCTGTGTCCAGGCTTTGAAACTGTTTCAGGTAGAACTTGCGTGGTGGGTTAATAGTAAGAATAAACTCAGTGATAAGTTCTTTTCCCAGAGTGTTCTGATGTAGTTTTTCCTGTCCTTACTGCAGTGTTTTGCCCCTTAGAGTGAAATTGAGGTTTCTACAATAAAACACAGCTTTGACACAGGATCTTTTTGCAAAGACAGAAGTCTTAGACTGCTTTCACCTCCTACACAAATGTCTGCCTATAAATATAATTATAGCTAAAGTTCAGGCTTTGATATTAAGAAATTTCAAGTCTGCGAGATTTAGACCCCTGAGACATTTGGAAAACAGGACTACTTGTATTCAGATACTCCAATTTTTTCCTTTTATTACCTTTCAGTGGAGGAGAACAACTTTTTACTGTATTCCTAGAGTTTTTTTGCTGTGGACTTCTGATATTGGAACAGCTGACTTGTCATAGTGAGAAAAATGAATTATTAAGGTAAAAATGTGGACTTCTGCTTCTCCCTGGGAAGCACTTTAGAAAAGCAAGGCCTGTATTTACTTCTGTTAAAAATTGTTGAGTGTCATTTTATGACATGAAGTAACTTCACCTGGGATGCTTTTCTAGGCAGGGCATGACTTGTTCTGCCTCCTTTCCTGCACATGCAGGAGGGTTTTTTATACTACAGGATAGAGTAATAACAAGGATGCTCTGATGGAATATTGTTATTTCTTTCTGGATTCTAAAAATTTGTATAAAATGTCATTTTTTCCAAATGCCTGACATCAGAAAGGTGAAACAATTCACAGCATGTGACAGCCAAAGCCCAACTTATTTCCAGGCTTGTAGAAAACGTTTGTTTGATCAGAGAGATGCATTCATGGCCTGCTGATGGTAAGGACATTTCTGTGGAACAAGGCTGGGTGTCCACAGCTTGCAGGGTGTGCATTTATTCCATGAATCCAGCTGACAGCTCTGTCTAATTTCATAATTTAGCTGACAGAGCTGAAGCCATCAGCCAGAGAAGGGGGAGTGGATGTCTGGCTCCTCCAGCAGCAGATTAATGTGTTAAAGGGAGAGGAAGCAAATATGGAAAAGGTCAGGGCACTGTGAGCTGTGTGTGCCAGAGGGGGGACGTGCCCAGTGTCTGTCTGTCCCGCAGCCAGCATGATCACACCAGTGCTCACAAGGCAGCTCTGCACTGCAAATTGCAAATATTGAGGCAGCGTTTGGAGAGGGCTGTGCCACAGGGGCTGACATCAATGCCCCCACCCCTGCAGGCTGTCACAGCCCAGGCAGGAGCACAGCAGCTGGAGGTTGACACAATCGTGGCTTGGGCTGCAAGGGACCCTAAAGCCCATCCAGTGCCACTTCTGCCATGGGCAGGGACACCTCCCACTGTCCCAGTGTCCAACCTGGCCTTGGACACTGCCAGGAACACTTCCAGCTTCTCTGGGCATCCTGTGTCAGGGCCTCACCACCCTCACAGGGAAGGATTTCTTCCCAAAATCCAATCGAAACCTCCTCTCTGCCAGTCTGAACCCATTCCCTCCTGTCGTGTCACAGGTTCTTGTAAATTGTCTCTCTCCATCTTTCTTCCCATTAGATGAGATGAGCAGAGGTGCTCTACAGGAATCCAGTGAGACTTCACTCTGTTGAATTTAGAACTATGGAAATTTCTTTTTTTTTTTTTGGTTTGTTAAACTGAACGGATGAATGGTTTTAAACAATATGTTTTTCTGTGGTGGTGTTGTTTTTGTGGTTTTTTTTCATTGCCTATTTGACCTAAATAACACCTATAAAAATACCTTTCCTTCTGGCAAAAACTGATATTTCCTACGAAAACATGACTATTCAGGAGTCATTCATTTTCCAGAATAGCAATCTCTTCTTGTATCAGATATTCTGTTTCTATATGTTACAGAATTTTAAAAAATTATAGAAGAATAAAAGAAGATGACTTCTCATAATATTTTCTTTTGAAACAAGACCTAAAATTCCTGCTAATTCAGATGTTTTCTGCTATAGCTGTAACAAATAACTGTTGAATATAAACACTTTTTGGAGCTAAGTTTTGCATCAGCTTAGTCAGTAACCCTTGATTGTAAATGCTTTACAAGCATTCTGAAAAAACAGCTTAATTAGGAAATTTGAAGCAATGCTAATTTGCTGATGATTAAATGTACTATCTGCAGCAATTGTTAATAAAATCTAACTGCTAATTTGCAGCACAAATTCAGCACAAAAACATGACTTAATTTAATCTTCTCAACAGCAGCATGTATGTCTGAATCTACCCCATGCTAAAGATGGAAAAAGGCCAGTGACTTGAGTGAGAATGGAATCAGAAACATAAATAATTCCTGCCTGAAATCTGTGTAACTGGAAAATTTAAGCATGATATTGTCTCTAAAACAGACAGCACAAATAGGGGATGTCAATAGGTACAGCTGATTCTGATCCTGGTGTTAAAAACACACTCTTAATGAACTGAGGACACAATTACTAGATTTTTTAGGTGTAAACTGGCTTTATTTGACGTGACAACTGCACAAAAGCTCTTTCCTGACCAACCTCCTCGCTAGATTTCTGCCACCAGCAGTATCTGGATTCCTGGAGGGTGGTAGAACCTCATCAGGGAGAATCCTGAGTGCTGCAGATTTCCTCTAAGATCCAAATGGGTGTGTTTTCTTTCCCCTTTACAGCCAGTCAGATCCTGTGGCAGGTGTCTTATGCCCTGTCCTTTTATTTCTTTTGAGGACAAATAAATGCCACTAAACTCTGACCTAATGACCCTGGGCCAGCTAGGAAGGAATAACAAAAACAAAGAGATTATACTTGGCTCTTTTGCTGCCACATTTCCTTAGAGACTGTTCTTTGCTTCCAGAGTTTGATATTTTTTCATTTAAGTCTCTTACCTTGCTGTGAGATCTTCACACTCTTTTCTGCTTCCCAAGAGAGCTCTTTTCACCATCAGCCTCACAGTCTCTAAAGCCTAGTGAGTGCTCCCTCCTCCTTTCAGTAATCAACAGAATTTGAGATTTTTCTTTACATTCCTTTGAGTTCCCTATGCCACCTCTAAAGCACCTTTCTTAAGGCATGTTCGTTTCCCCAAGGCAAGGCATAATCTCTGTGCATTTTTTTCCAAGAGGTCCTACCTGGTGTACTCTGACCTCTTTTAAAGAAGCATTATGAACAGTTGTAGAACAAAAGAAAAATTAGACAATTCATAAATGGCAATTCATAAATTTTGTCAAACCCAAAGTCTGTTTTCTGTGGGTCAGATTTTCAAGCAAGTGTAAATTAATTAAGTGGGAAAATCTTCCTAAAAGCTGTGATCCTACTCAATAATTTCTAAATGTCCCATTTGGAGTACTTTTAAACTAATGATCCATCTAGTAAGATCAGGATAACTTGGTGTTATTGCAGAACTAAAGAAAACACTTCAGAAAATGATTTCATAATTGTGATTGATTTGGTTTTGCATTTTTTTCTCTAAGTGAGAAGTGGCTTCTCATTCCAGGAATGAAACAAGGAAATTGTGTGTACAGCCATATGAAATCTTTGAAGTTGCCACTTTAATACTGTTTTAAACTATTGATCTTTGTTTCTTGATTTTACAATGTCAACATTGCCCTTTTCTTTACTAACTCACCCACTCTCTTCTACATTACTTTGAAACTTTCATTTTCTTTCTTGTTTCTATAGTTCCCATATCCCTCTACTCAATTTAGACCAAAGAGCCCTGAATCCATTTCCGTGGATACACCCAAATTCTCTCTGCTACTTTCAAGGTCAGTTGAATTTCTCAAATAATTTATTTTTAGTGAAATGAATGGAAGTACAAAATAGATACTTTGTGCTTATATAACAGCTGTTTTTATTTCTATCAAATAATGTATAGAAGAACAAATTCATAGTGGCTGAGAAATCTTAGTTCAGAAACATCCATTATTAACCAAGTTTTTATTAAACAGGCCGTTTCTTCACAATACTCCTTGCAGGCTATTTGTTAAACACATTTTTAAGGAACATCTTGTTTTGCTGCATATTTTTTGGACACAGACTGGGAGATCCCTGGGGCTTCAGTATCTCCACACAGAGAGTAGCTTTGAAAATAATATTCGTGAAGAGAATTCAGACTCCTAAGTGACACCATGTGTTTTATAATGCAGCTGAGGTAATGAGTATCTTGGAATTATCCTAAAGGAATTCTGGTGCATTGGTGAAGGCAAGAAAAGGAGAGAAGGAATGCCATAGGTGTCTTTATGTCAAACACAGCTTTTGTTCCCTTCCCTGATCCTTTGGATTTCCAGCCTTTCCCAACAACTTCGAAGAATATTGGCTTATAACAAAAATATGCTTTGTGTTAATATGTGAGGAATTTAGGTCACTGAGCATTGTTCAGTTTTGTCTGGCCCTTGAATTACAGGACGTTTCCAATAGCCACTGCAGCTAATGAAAGTTGTTTCTGTTTTCAGACCAACTTGCAGACAAACAAATGCCAGGGAAAGTCTGCAGGGCTGCTGGTTTGCCAGGCCTAGGAGGAGAATGTGCTGCTGTCTGATAGCAGGAGTTTTGTTCTACAGAGAAACTAAATGGGGACTAATTGGCTGATTGATTGATTTGGAATACATACCTCTATCTAGAAAATGGATGTGGCAGAATTCTTCATGTTCATTGCTTTGTTCTTAGATGGTAAAGTAGGAAAATGGAGTCTAGCAAAGCTGAGAAAGTAGTTTAACAAATTTGTTAGGTTTTTGGCTGAAATTAAGCAGGAACTGTGGAGGAAATGTTGATACACTGGAGTACATAGCTTGAACCAAGAAGGTGGCCTTGAAGCAGTTGTGTTAGCAGAATATTTGCTCAGATTGATACTTTCTGGAAAGGTTGTAACTTCTGCTTCTTTTTTTAAACCAGTTAGAAAGGCCTTATTTCACAACTGGCAGTGCTTTTAATGCAGGACACATAAATCAGTGCAGTGCCCACATAAAAAAAAAAAAAAAAGAAAAAACAAGCTTAAAAAAAGACCTTTGTAGTGTATTCTTACACCCAGGTGTCAATAATTGTTGTGGTTGGGGCCAGAAGTCTTCTACAACTTCTTTGCAAGGAGAAAAGCTGATGTGCTGGAGTGTTTGCATGTGCCTGTAGCATCAATTCCAGCATCAAATATGAGCAGCTGGGAGCCTCTCCCTCTCAAATGATGCTGTTGGCAGATAATTGGAAAAGGACAAAATGTGAAGTCAAAGCTTGAGAAGTAAGAAACCTAGCAGCTGAAGTTTCCCACTTGAATCCAGTTTCTACCTCTTCTGCTCTAGGGGAGTTGTTTTCCTCTCTTCCCCTGACAAGATTTCTGCACAGCTCTGTGCACAGACCAGACAGATTGGGATGGCTCCACTTGGTTTAATTAGCAACTATTCAGGATTTCTTCCTTCTACTCATTGTGTGGCCCTTTTACTGCGTGCTGGTCAAAGCCACATCTGAAAACAATGCTCTCCATTTTCTCCTGAGATTTATTAAAGGATATGTCAGTGGAGAAGAACCACTTCACAAACATTTCATTTTCACAGTGCAGTGTTACAGTCATTCCCACAGTGAGAATTGCAAACCGCAGGACAGACACAGAGATTGACTAGCCACTCATTTTTGGTGCCAAATTTAAGACAGGCAGGATCTGGATATTTTTTAAAAATTCAAATATTTTGACAGATGTGTAACATTCCCAGTAAAACCCCTGCCACCTTGAGTTGTCACCATGAGAGTGCAGTTGTTTTGTGGGTCACATCCAGGAGTGCCAGTCTAGACAAACAGAAATGCAGAACAGCCCTCAGCAGCTGACCCAGGAAAAGTTCAGCTTCAGGGAGTTGTCCAGCACCACACTGACAGTCTGGAGCATGTTATTGTCTCATCCCTTTCCCCAAGGCAGGGTTCAGCTGCACAAGTCATGAGACCAGAACTTGGAGGAACTTTGGAAATCAAAAAGCTTCTTAAGATTTTATCTTTATTTTCTCCATGGTCTCTGCTTAGTACATGGGGTAAAATCATAATAGACTTTCAGCATTTAGCAACAAGTACTGTTTGATGTGTTTGGACTTCAGCATTTTGATTTTTTTTATTAATTATTTTTGTAGTAAGGCGCTTCCCAACATATCTTCCATCACCTTTGAACAATATCTACCCGAATAGAAAGGGCAAAAAAGTTGTCATTGTCTTTTGTTGAATGAAGAATATTGTGAATTTATTTAAAATCAGAACTGCAGAAAGCCAAGAAGACGATCAGATTTCAAGGGAATTGAACTTTTCTTTACTGATCTTGGCATTTCTAACCAGTTTTCCTGAGGTATTGCCTCATTTGCCTTTTCCTCTCTGTAGGTAACACTGCTGTCATCTCATGACTCTCATTCTTTCCCAGAGCAGGCCCATTCTTTGTTCAAAATGACGCAGCAGTTTTAGGAACTGCACCCTAAAATCCGTGCACAAAAGGCTGAATTAGGATTTCGTGGGAAACGATAATTGCACCATTTCCCAGCTTTCATCTGCATGCCTTGTCAGATCTAATTTTACCCTGCGTGTGTGTGTGCGCATGTGTGTGCACGAGGGAGAGAAAAGGCCACAGCACAAGCGAGGGAGGCCCTCCAGAAGTGATGTGGAAGTGGTTCTAGTCCGTGGGCATCCGATGGCAGGAAAGGAAACCTCTGGGAGCAGCATGGAGCTGCGAAATCCAGAGCTCAGAGCTCTGCTGCTCACTCTGGAGGCAGAGGAGGGAGCCTTGAGCAGGGAGATGTCTGCTCTGCAGGGACCAGGGCCACTGCGGGACACTTTCCTGGCTGGATGAGCAACAATTTTTATATAAAAATATGAATAATATGTAAATACATCTATAATTTAAGGTGTCTTTCAAGTTCTGGGAAGGAAATATGTGGGAGTTCCTGCTCCCACATCTGACCTATGTTCCATAGTCTCCAATAGACCTTTCTCTTTTCCTGACTCATTTATCCCAGATTTTTCACTCCTCAACTCTCTCCTTCAAGCTTAATTTTCTCCTCCTTGCCTCAGTCTGCCTGCTTAGGTAGTGTCCATTCCTCCCGACTCCTGATCCATTTTTCCCTGTTTTATTTGCATGTGGTCCCCCTTCCAGCCCCCTGAGCACTCTGCATTCCCAGTGGCTCCTTCTTTCATATCCGTGTCCCATCCTTGTCCAGCTCCACTTCACAACAACCCAAAGATCTTTCAGTTCTGTGCAATTCCAAGCTTTTCACAGGCAGGAAAAATGGGATGTTCAGAGTCTGAAGTGCTCTTTTTCTGATAGGAAAAGGAACTTTTCCTGTGCAGGAATCTGACACTGGTCATGTTGAGCTGTGTTTGTAGTTCTTTAAACTTGGTTAAATCTGGCTGCATCTTTCTGGGAACGATCAGGACAGGCACATCTTGGCCATCAGGGGTGTCATTGTGAGATTGCTTTTCAGTTGTGCCTGGTCTTTGCAGCTGTTTTGTTTTCTCTCTTTTTTTTTTTTCTTGTTTTTAATCATTATTATTATTAATATTATTATTATTTTTGTGGGTAAACCAGCACGTTTTCTCTTCTCTTGTTCTCAGAAATGATTGGAATGTAAAACAATAAATCAGCCCTGGAGTGGCATAAAAAATAGCAGCCTACATGTGACAGTAAAGTTTAAGGATCTGAAAATGGGTTTTTCTAACAGAAGTGTCAGGCCATTTCCATAAGCAGTCATAAGTCACTGTGTCATGCATTAGCAGAATTAATTCTGGGTTATTCCCTTCTGGCCAGAAGAATAAAGCAAAACATAAAGGCCCTTAAAATGCAGTGTCAACCCCCAGAATCTGAACATGTGGCAATTTCACTAAATGGAATGAGATGTAATTAGTTTTTATGTGCCCATAACCCCTATGGTTAACAATTTATTATATTTTCATTACTTTCATGATGCAGTACCTTAGGTGAGTGCAGGGCACTGCTATACAAATGGCCAACACACAGTAGCATGCTGGAAAGTGTCAAACAGTTGGGAAAGCTTTCAAGCTTTCTTCTTCCTCCTCTGCTGCTTTTTTTGTGGGGTTTTTTTGGTGTTTTGTTTTTTGGTTTTTTGTGTGTGTGATTTTTTGGTTTTGTTTTGGTTGGTTGTTTGTTTTTTGGTTTTTGGGGTTTTTTGTTTTTTGTTTTTTTCCCTTGGCCCGGTTTCAAGGAATTTGGAATTTTGAAGGTTTAACCCATTTATGAGCTTTAGAAACACATCTCCACAAATTCCACTTGGCTGTCATGTTTCTCAGGAATGCTGCAGTTTTGTCAGGCTGTGACAAATACTTTCTTACTCTGGGAACACAGCAAGGAAGAAAATTGTATTTCATAGCTTTTAATTTCAAAGCTCTTCAAATAATTTCAGCTACATGCCTCTCTTTTATCTTTCATTTTTATAAAAAGTCTGGTTGTGTTGAAGACATTTTGAGACTTGGGAGCTTTCTTTTAATGACAAAACTAAAGCACACAACTGTAAATCACCACTCCCAGTTTTACAAATCCTGTAGAGTGAAATCTTTACTAAAATGCCACTATAGCTTTAAACATCTGGTTTAAACCTTTACATGGGTATTAAGGTCCTGTGAGACTAAATGGGGAGCTCTGGTTTGGTTGCAAGTGTGTGGCCCTTAAAATGCACTGTTTCACAGAATGTTTCCCCTCCCCTCTGCTCTAATGTTCTAAACATCTACAGTGGATTTATCCTTCCTCTGTGTTCCTTGCAGCAGAGAGAAGTCTTGGGTGCAGTTTTTAAACTTCTGAATGAACATTTGAGAAATTAATTTGAGTGTTTCTGCAATCAAATGTGACATCAGTGGCATCTTGGAGCTCTAGTTAATGTTGACAGTCTCCCACACTCTTATTCTTTGGCAATAAAGAACCAAAAAACACAGACTAAACATAAAAAAAAAAAGAAAAGGTAAATAGCAGAAGTCTGGAGGAAAATTTTTCATAGAATATTTTTTGTTTTCACATTAAGAGCTTACAGTTCCATGTGAACTGCTTGATTTTTCCTAGAAGAATATGTATAGTAAAAATGTGGGGTTTATAAAAACATTTGGCAATCTTCTGAAAGTGAAAATCAATCAGTCTTTTATCCAGGGAAAATTTGCTTTCCAGGTTTTGTCTCTCACTGGAGAGGAAAGATTCACCAACAATTAGCTTGACCATCTATTGAGAAAATCCAGGGATGAGTAATGCATATAATAAAATATAACTTGTTAGCTTTTATGTCATATTATAAAAATAGATTCTCTTTTCATAATCTATTATAATCAATAATTTTCTTACTTTGCTCTTAGTCTCCACAGCCATTTGACATGAGCTCTTGTTTTCCCCTTGAAAAGGCCTTTTTGAAATTCTTATGGTGTCTTTATTTGTAAGAACTTACTACCAGGTTTTATTCTTAACATCCTCTGAGGTTCACAGTAGTGTAATATGGATTCATTATTATTGAAATAACTTTAAACTGCTCTTTCTTCAGTTGTGTTCCACTGCACTGATGGAATGCAAGGCTAAAAAAAATTTCTTGCAGCAAAAATAAATTTTCTTTATGCAATTCAATCTGCCTTCCCCAATGCACAAAGATGTCTCCATGAAAATATTATCTGCAGAATCCACATTGAAATAAACCTGATAACTTGTTCCTGCTTGCACAACAATGAATTTATTGTGATTTAGGAAGGAGAAGGCACAGGGAGTTTGGCAAGGAGAACTCTTTGGGGGTGGTGGTTGTTCTTCTCCACCACCCAACAGCCACCATGAAGTAAAGCCTTATTTTCTTCTCCCAGAAAATTCTCTTCTTAAAGCTTCTCCTAAGACATGTCTACTCTTGGATGTGTTGTTTCCCTGAATTATCACATTTAAACATTTTAGGCTCTGATTTCCTAATTTTCCAAGTTCATCCTATTGCATTTTTGGATTCAAAATAGGATTCGAATCATCTTCCTCAATAGCTGATCCATTTTTCAGGAAGATATTCCAAATATATCAAGAAAGCAGAGGTTTGACACTGTGGCAAAAAGACTGGTCAGTAGGAAAAGTAGTTGTATATTGCAGAAAGGTCATTGTCTGAGGAGAATAAGAAATTGCCACTTCTTTAGTGTCACGAAGGGATTAATTCTAGGAATTTGTCAATAAAGCACAGTAGCAGCTCCTTTTGAAGCAGAGGGGTTTTTGCTGTATTTTACACTTGTTAAACACTGCTCATTAATGAGTGACCTCTGCAAGTGCTTTGTTAATCATATTTTATGTATATTTAAGAATTGCAGGTGAACTTTTATGGAAAATTACCTAGAGGCACAGAGAAGTAAATGATGTCACTGCATCCAGCTGTCCAAATTTTACAGCATTAGGCACAGGTTTCACTACCTTTATTTTTCCCATGAAGCTGAGCTTACAAATGCCAGTGACTTCCTCATCTCATGCATTCAGGTCCACCAAGAAAAATAAAGCATTTAAGAGTCCTGCTCTGAGCTACGCTCCTCCTTTTTTTTTGGGAAAGTTCTGTGTAAGACAGGAGCTGTGAATGTCCAAAAGTTTATCATCTGTCCTCTCAGGGATGATTCCCATACAGCTTTCTGGACTAGAGAGGGCATGAGGGAAATACAGGTTTCATTTATGATCAGTCACCAGATCTGTGGTACTTCTCTTGTAAAGGATAAACAAGTCAGCAGAATGGCTAAAGGATGGGTTTCCTTCTTAATTCAGAAACTTTATCTTTAAATCTCTGCTACCCCATAAGGGACGTTTGAGGGAGGGTAATCATTTTGCCTCCTATGTTGGCAGATTTTGTAGAAGATGTCCTTCATGAGTTTTTATTAATGGTGCTGAACTCCTTCAGTGCCCTTACTGGGAGAAATATCATTATTTATAGTGCTGTTGCTGTCATTGCAGGGCAAAAAACCAGCTATCACATGCTTGGAACAGGGAGGTTTGATGGTAGAGTTTAAATATCTCAGCAAACGCAGACTGAAGTGCTGAACTGTTCCTCTGATAACACTGATAAATCCAGAATCAGCATGGCCATGGGTCACTCTGGTGGTTTGAGAAAGACTGAGCCTGTTTGTACCCATGCACCCAGAGAATAACGTGTCAGTCCGAGCCGAGTTTGACTGAAGGCATATGCCAAGGCAGGACAAAAACATGGTATTTCTATAAAATGTACCCGTGTTGATTTTAATTATAAAGGGCAGAGGATATTTTGAAACACAGTTTTCTGAAGCACTGGAGAATGGCAAAAGGAGGGAGAGGATTTCTAGAATTCAGTGTGATGTGTGCTGTTTCTTTTCCCAGCTTCAAGAGAGGGGGAAGACCCCAAAATAAACAGATAAACAGAGGGCTAAATGATACGAATTTTTATCTAAGAATTTGGCAGGCAGATAGGAGGAATTGCTGAACAACGCTCCAGAGCACACTATTGAGCCTTGTATTTTAGCAGTTTCAAGTAGTGGTCTCATGTGGTTTGATGCCAAAAGTATTTAACAAGTGCCAGGAAAGTGAAAAGCAGTTAAATGAAAAATATTGCATGGCCTTCTTCACTAAAAGCATCTATTTGTCTCTATGTAGTTCACCAGTTTCAAGGGATTTGGAAAGTTGTGCTTTTCTTATTTTATCTATTTATTTTTTGTTTTGTATGAAGTAATTTGCTTTGCAGGCTGGGCATAGATTATTTTGATCATATTCTGTTCTCTGCATTTAAAATGCCCCTCAAAGAGGGTTTTAACTTGAGCATGAGATAATCCTTTATCTCAAACACAGTGAAGTCCTACCATGATTGGAGCTGTAGCTGTTTGGAATCATGTTTAAATATATTTGCCAATATTTATTTCTCATTTGGTTCAGTTCTAAGCTTGTCTTTGAAAGGTTTGTCATTGTCAAAGGCATGTCATGACCTTTGTGACTTCTCTGCTGCCTCAGGAGCTGCTGAAGTTCAGCAGGCAGCTGGATGGAGATGTCCTGAGTCAGGAAATTTGTCTTTTTCAGCCTCTGTTTATTTGCTCAGCACTATGCACGAGCAGAGGGCAAGTTAAAGGCCAACATCTTTGGAAATGTGGAAAGGAGCTCAGGGGACTAAATAAAGTCACCAGGGAAAGGGAAGGCCTGCTGTGCACGCATCAAGTGCTGGATCTGTCGTGCCAAAACATCAACAAAACCTCACTGTGAATGGTTTCTTTTGCTAGTTAAATTTTTCTCAAATCAGGTTGTTGTGCCTTTCATGGCCTATAGGTGCATATATTGAATATTTCCTCAGGGTGACTCAGATTGAACAGAAGGTAAATAGATAAGATGGGAAATTTTATTTGTAGCTGGGTATTTATTCCTTCAAACTGGGCGTCTGAAAGGCTCCTCAGTCAGATGATTTGAAAGCTGGCAAAGTTCTGCTCAACTCTAGATTTATGAGAGCCAAAGCTTCAAGTGTTTTAAATGCAAACACTTCCAGCAAAATGGCCTTCAAGGAAGGGAAAAACAGCTTTTGCTCTGTGTTAAAGCCACAGAACCCTTGAATCTGCACATGACGAGTCAGTGACTTTAGCAAAGTTATTCAAGGCTGAAACTTGGGTGCTCTGTTGAAAGGATGAACCAACACGTATTGTCAAGGCTATTGTAATTAAAAATGACACTGGGAGCATTTTAGCAGCATGATTTTTGTTGTTTTTCCTTTAAAACCTGTTTGAATGTTCAGCCTCATGGCCTCTAACACGTACACAGTCTAGAAGTTGCCGTCCACTGCATCCCACTTCATTTTCCAGCCTGTCAAAGAAACCCCATCCCCAGAGTGAGGGGAGAGCCACACACAGCATCCACTGTGTGTTGTTGTTGGCATCCTGAATTGGCACTGCTGCTACAATTAAACAGCAGCTCCAAAGCTCCAGCTCAGTGCTCTTTGTCAGGGCTTGGACGCTGGGAAAAGTAAAGCATGCACACGAGGCAGAGGACAATAATGCTCTGAGTGGTGCAGGAAGAGGTTGATAGAGAAGAGAACATCCTGCAGGGCAATACAAAGAGGAAAAAGAAATTTGTACAGGAAAAACAAATTATAGCAGACTTGGATTTGCTGTTAGTGATGTATGAGGTGAAACTGGAAGGAAAATTTGAATTTAAAATGGCAGTGGAATGGTCTTGCAGATGTCAAAATTTTCCAAACAGTTTCTTTCATTCCCAATTGCAGCAAAAAGCAATGATGGTTTCATAGATGCCAGGGGTTTTTTCACTCCTAAAAAGAAAATACTTATGAACAAGTTTACATAGTTTAAGAACATTGTTTCCAAGAGGCCTTGGGAATTCTTTCATCTCCATTGTGTGATGCACATCTTTTAATCCTTCAGGTTTTTTAAATAATAAAAAGTAAGTTGTTAACCTGTGCTGAGAGAGCTTTTTGAGGCAGTGTGAACTCTGCTGTTCACAGCTCAGGATGTTCAGTCCCTGGTGCTCTCAGTGGCACCTTGATGTTTCCCCTTGTTGTTGTCAGAAATGAACCATTCCACTCCTTCAGTTTACCACAAGAATTCTGTAGTTTCTCTATGACCTTGTTGGACATTCTATCATCATCTTGGTTTGGCTGGTTGTTTGTTTGTGGGGCTTTTTTGTTTTGGTTTTGGGGTTTTTTTTATCTTTCTAAATATCTACATCATCATAAGGTAAAGAGATCCTATTCTTAATAAACTATCTTCACCCTATAATAGCTGTATTTTTTGGCTGTATAAAAGTCATAAGAAAAAGGGAATATTTGAAAGCTGTTCAATGCTCCATGAGGTTTAACCCACAAGGTATGGTGTTTTTCTAGACTGTGGTCCAGTACTGAAATGTCCCTTGAAGTAACTTTGAGATCTAAAACTTGGTGTTGTCATCAGCTCTCTCATGTCTGACTCAGGAGCAGCACTAGCTGGTGAATCTTAATTTGAATCAAATAACAGAGTTTGGTTTTTAACAAGAATATCACTAAGAATGTGAATATAAGAATATTCACCAAGAATATATTTGTTGATAGAGGTATTTGAATAACAAGGAATTCTCTTCTGTCTCCTGTTTGTTCTTGGGCTTTTTGAGGAATTCTGAGGAATGTTTTTTTAAAAAGAAACATTTTAAAAGCTAAACCAACTCTCCTCTTGAGTTTTCCTCTCTGAAAATCAGCAAGATCCAGAGCAATAAGCATTAGAAGACCAAGAGACAGCTCCATTCCCTAGATACAGATATTTATAGGGGGGCACAATGCCTGCTGCCATTCCTGCCATTTCCCACAGCCAGACCAAGAGGAGCCTCATTTCGAGATTTCTCCATTCTGTCCTTGGAGTGACAGTTCTGTGACTCTTCTCTAAATCCCCTCTAGTCAACCTTGTGAGCAATTAGGAAGTCAGGTCTGTCCTGAAGTCATCAGGACTAGAGAGAAGACTCTTTATGTGCATAAACATTTCTTAAGACTGAACAATAAGGGAGTTCCAGTAGCAATTTTCATCAGTTAATCAATTAATTAAATGAGACACAGTAGGAACTATTAAGAAGTGCCTACAGGCCATCTAAAATTATATTTACAATCCTAAATCTTACTGTGAATATACACAGCTTAAGCTTCCTTTAACAAATATGCTGAGCCTAAGGCCTCTTGAAGCCTTCAGACACTTTGATTTTATCTAAATATAACTGACTGAATGCATTTTTGCTTAGTTTAATTTCTTTTTAACCCTGATGTCTCTGTCAGACTCTAGTATCAGTGCCTGACTAATTTGAAAGGAAGTATAATTATCAATTAACAAACAGCATGCTGCAGGATATCCCAGCACAAAGGAAACCAGCTCGATCTACAGAAATGACCTTTGCCACCACAGCAATGGGCAGGTCAGGATTCTTTCACGATAACAGAGCTGGAGCAAGGCCATGGCTGAGGAATGTGCAGATATGAGGTGCTGGTTATCTCCTCCTGTGCCTCTGCTGTGTGTAGACCCCAAATAGTTGCCATCAGTGATGTGATGGAATGCACAGATTACACTGAAATTCGCAGTACAGGGATCTCCCCAGGCCAGGAAAATGGCCAGACCTTCTCATGGTCTAAATAAACTGCTTGGCCTCACAGGGAGTTTTTTCTTGGCATTGATTGGATTATCTGGAATATTCCTCTGCCTGGAAGTGTGACAAAGGGCAGGTTGAGATGCTGTAACTGTAGGGTATTCATTTATTTATTTCAGAATGAAGAGAGAATGATCAGAATTTGTCTGAGTGAGGCATGAGGTCATGAGCTCTGTGTGTGTCCCCTGAGTGTCCATTCCCTGGAAGGGGATCCCAAACGGGCACTGCCTTCCAGGAAACGTCTCCACAGTCAACTCTCAGCAGGGTGGAACAGCACAAGTTCTGCTGTAAAACAAATTTATGTAATATATCATTGGCTTTGGTGGAGTGGAAATGGTGCAGAGAGATTTTGCAAACAAGAAAACATAGAATATTTGTTTAGCACAAGGACTTCCCTCTCAATGTGCAATTTGAAGAGGCACAGTAGAATATTTTCATTCCATATATTGTAACTCTAAAATGGTGTAAGAGATGAAGTAAGACAATTGCAGAAGCCAACATCAGAAAATTAATTGTGGTATAAGGCAGAGATAAGAGTGAAGCCATAATGATGCTTCATGTTTTTGAGAAGGTATGAATATAGTTCAACTATTTATTGCTAAATTGTAGTAAGAAATAGTCCATGAGCTTAAACAATCTAAATGGGAAAAATAATTTGCCAGAAGTGGCTAATTGAGAAAGTGCTCAGATCAGTGCATGTGTTCAGGCACAGTTTACTTCAAAAATACCAGCCTCTGATGTTTTTTCATTATGTGAATTCTGTGGTAGTCTCTAAAATCTCATGGATGCCTGATGCAGACAGTATTTTCAGAAAAGCAAGAGGAAACTGGCAAAAATATCTGGGAAGATTTTACAGTCACATTAACCAGCGCTCTTTCACATTCATCTAAACTCATCTGAGATTAAAAGCAAGGATTTAAAATTATATTAATCCTTTCTAGGAGGATACCAGGAGATCACCACCTATGTGAGAACCATGTTTAATGTGGAGTGTGTGATACAAAAATATTTCTCCCCATTTAACAAGGGGAGGGTGAAGTGAGAGATTTTTTTTCATTTTAAGGGAGCTAAAACATAGGAAATGATTTGCCTCAAATGACCAAGCAGTGTTTGACTCCCCGAAGTTCCACTCTCAAGGCTCCTAATCGACCTTCTTTGAGGGACTCCACAAGAATGCTTTTTAAACTTATATTTTTAATTTAAAAAATATGAAGAACAAGTTTAGCTTTCCCCCAGCCCTCAAACTGATCAGAGAATCTGAGAGGTAATGAAGGTTAAGATTTACTACCCATGGAAAAGTAGTATTGTTCACCTAAAAATACTTGAAATCATCCAGTTCAGGTCTGTTCTCCAATCAGTGAGGAAACAGCTGGGGAGGGACTCATAGTCTGCTCTGATAGTGAAGTTTTCTGCCTCCCCACCCTGCAGTGAATGGCTTTAAATGCCTACATGAATAAATCCAGGCCTTTTTTAGTCTTTAAACACCCTCAGCGAGCACTATGGCTGTTGTGGTGTTTGCTTTGATTGTCAAAGGCCAAGGCTTGTGACCAGACACGGGACCACAACACCCAAACCAGGCTCTTGTACCTGGAGATTGGTCTGTGGGACAGGTGGCAGAAATCAGTCCCAGTTTTATGCATTGATTTATTTTTCTCTTTATTCTATTGATTGGCATTGTGCAAGCAGCATGAGAGATACAGCCAAATTCGTAGTCATTTCAGTGGTAATTGGCAAAATAAAAGCTGATTTCCAGAAGTATTCATATTTCCTGATGGCTTTCAGACTCTGAGCAGAAAAATACCTCTGCTCTGTCTTCAGTTCTCATGAGCTGCCAACAAGTTTGGCAAAACATTCTGGTGCCCTCAAGAGCTGAATAAAGACAGTTTTCCTAAGGTTGCTTACTTTGACTCTTCCAAATTTAATGATTTTTCTAAAATTAATAAAAACTGGATATCTAGATTTTTAGGAGGATAGTTTTGATTGTTCCTCAGTTTTTGTGACAATTAAATTCAGATTTGCTACCTGTGCTGAAGGTAAGAGCAGAATGTTCCTCAATTAATTCTGTTTTATGTAATCCTGGCAGGGCTCCTGGTTTGTTGCAAGTCAATGGCAGAGCTCCACCCACTCTCCTTCAGTCAGGATTTCATTTAATGAATATTTGGGGTAATTACAGACAAATCATGAGACTCCTGTTTTTCCTTCCTAATGATCCCAAATAGGATCCATGAAACGCCTGCTGGAGTTAATGGGAAGACCAAAGTTGCTCTGAATGGACTTTAGCTCAGGCTTTTTATATTGCACACAGGCACTTGTATAACTTTTTGTTCAGATTTCTTTTGAAAGGCTTTTGAATTCCCGATGGCACCTGCCCTTTGCCGAGCTCCCGCTGTGTCCCGTGTCCCTGAGCCCGCTGTGGGGTCGGTGGTGCCCCTTCCCTTCCCTGACGTCAGGCTCGTGGGACACTCACTGCTGGTCACCAGCCCTGACAAGGGGAACAAGAGGGGATTGTCCTCTCGGGAAAATCCCCCTCCTCCACATCTGCTTAGCTTTAGGGACTTGGACACAAATTTTCTCCTTTCCTATTACCCAAAAATTAATTTGATTCTCTGGTATCTTCCACATTTCTCATAATTCCTTGATTACAGCACAAGCTCTGTACCTTCCTCTAGCAATTTTAATTATAATTTATTCACTGCTTTCACTATAGGACAGTTAATGTAGTAACACAGAGAGAAAAAGTAGCTGAGCCACCTGAACATCTCTTTTCTGTTTGATATAGAAGCATAACATTTCTGAAATGAAAATATTTCTCAGGATGAAGTTTAGGACAGATCTTCACACATGGGTTAAATCAGTATTGGTTTTTTAGGAATTAAAGTGAGAGAAATTGGACAACACTGTATGGCTGTGGTCTCTCAGTGCCATTAGCCTAGAATAATAATTCCAGCAAGGATTTCAGCCTGAAGAACTTGGTGTCTGGATAAGAATCTGCTTTCTTTCAAAACCAGAAAGAAACTTATCCAAGACAATATGAAAGAGCAGAGAGGAAGCAGGGGAAAGTCAATTTATGTAGAACTGTTGAGGAAGCCTTGTGATTTTTTTTTTTCCTCCCATCTTTTTAGTTGTTTCTTCAAATTACCTCAGTTATTTCAGTTCTTACTTTACTTCTCCTCCTTCAGAGAGAAAGGAAAGGATTATAAATGGATTATCTTTGTCTCTTTGCTTATTTCTAACATGGCAAATATCAAAAAGAAATTGCTCATTAACATTTTCTTAATATGATTAAGGGCTCTCTGTCAAGTCATGCCAAACATTGACTTTGAAAACAGCAGGAAATAATATGGAGCTGACTCTTTTTTAAAAAAGCAGAGACAATTAAGGAGTTTGTGTTAATATCAGTGACCCACAGGCATCAGTGATCCTTATCTTTTGGTTGAACTTTTACTTCTGATATCATGAGCTCCTTGAGCTGATAACTGTGTTGTGAAGAAAGTTTCATATCTTCCCACAAAAAATACCTTTGCACGTTATTTGATAACACCTCAAGATCACTGCTAGAAAGAATCAGACTAAATCCTGGATATCTGATATAATCCATATCCTTCTGTCTTAAACTTAAGTTGGGAAAGAAAGGTGAAAGTGTTCAGGGGGGCGAAGAGCATGAAAAAATTATTTCCCAGTTGCTTCAAGAATATGTGCTTGTTTCTCCAGTCCTCAGCAGCCTCCCAACTGGCTGTGATTTTTTACTGATGGGAAAATGGGGGCTGCAATAGCATTTGGCACTTGGTTTTTTTCATGGATCTCATCAGTCCCGTGCGTTTGTTCATTTTTGTTTCTGATTTGACAGTGCAGATCCTGCACAAGTGTGAGCATCTACGCAGTGGTGAGCCAGAATGACACTTATGGCTTGATCTGAAGGGATAACCTCTTTACAAAAATGGCTTTTTAGGTCACCTCCTAAAATGGTCTGCTGAGGCAGCCTCGTTCTTTTCTGGTGAGCCGAATTCTACAGATGTGTCATGCAAAGATTTATGAATTCTTCCTCCTGGAAGACATGCAGGGAAAGGAAACACAGTCTGAAAGTTATGTGAACACCTGGACCATGTCTGGTATTTTACATTCTTGTTTTCTCAAACATTTGAGCATTAATATTAATGGTCTCCATTTTGCAACCCAAAGAAACATCAGAAAACTATGTCAAACATCCTAAACTTCTCATTCAAGTGTCTTTATATGGGCAACTTTAATGAAAAACTGCTATTAACCTCTGGTAAACCAAAATCCTTGGTTGTAGAGCCAAGTTAAACTTGGCATTTGAAGCCAAAATATAAAGTGAGCCACTGGAGCTGACTGCACATATATGAAAAGGAAAATAAGTAATACCCATATACAGAATTTCTGTGGCCAAATGTTTTATGTCCTGACTATTCTCAGCTTCTTCATATGCTCCTAGCCAGGACTGTGAAAACAAAACTTGAAATGTGCAAACAACCTGCCATATTCTAGGTACAAAACAGCAAAAATACCACAGTGTGTATTTCCCCAAAATATCCATGTTGCCAGTCAGTTCTATCAAACTGGGATCTTTTTAGTCATAATTATCCTGGCAAATGTCACTGGTCCTCCATCTGCTTTTCCACATGTCACTCTGCTCTGCTGCTCATCTCCTTCTCTGCAAAACGTGCTTTTCCCAGTGAATATAATATACAATAATATAAACAGTATAAATGTATGTACAAACACAGAAATCAGAGAGGTTGTTCCATGTCCTGAGGCACTGAGAACTGAGTTCCTGAAGGAATTGTGGCTGGAAGGACGTGGCTGTGGCAATCTCCAGGGCAGGAGCAAGGAGAGAACCTTTCTGGGCTTTTCCCTTCTTTTTCCTGTCATTCTTGATCCTGAAGTTCCTTGCAGCAATGTCCCATGCCCAGCATTGACACCCCATTGGAGCAGGTCTGTGTTACTGGAGTATCTTTGTTGTTTATGTAATGTATTTTATTATATTGTGTATACAAATATTCCCTTCAAAGAACTCCTGCTGAAGCTGTTTATTAGATTGGAAATAGTTGGGTTTCTCCATGAGAAAGCCATCAACAAGGACATCAGAAAGAATAGGGAATGTGATAAAGCAAGAGTAGAATCCTAAAAAAAGGACCTTGACACAATTTTCCTTAAATAAATCTGGCTTAAATTTATTTTCTAATATTTCTGGTTAACCAGAGCTAGAAAAATAATGTTTGCTGTTGATAGGAAACATCCTCCTGAACTTCATTGGGATCTGGAGTTCTCCTTCCAGGCCCTGTACCTAATAATTAAAGCTGAAGAGAGTTGATTTTTCTTTATATCTGTTTTTTTGTTTTGTTTCAGGGTTTTGGGGTTTGGTTTTGTTTTGTTGTTTTTGGGTGTTTGTTTTGTTTTGAGGTTATTTTGGGGTTTTTCTTCCCTCCTTTCCATTTTGATGTCCAACTTTTTTGCGAGTACCACGTTAGGGAGTGATTGAGGGCAAAGGTTTCCACCTCCCATAAAGGTTCAGCTTCTCCCTGATTTGGGGTCCTGATATCCACTCACTTTTTACAAGGGAACAACTCCATTTCAGGTTTTTGTCACACTGAGAAAAAGAGACAGGAACAGCAGCAAGATAAACCATGCAGTAACTCAAGGAAGTAAGTAGAGAGAATATTTTTCTAATCAGGGAATTTTTCAATCAACTTTAAACATTAAAAATGGGCAAAAGATAAATATCAAATTTAATTATTATTGTTAGAAGGAAAGTATAGAGAGACCACAGTCCCTTTTGGGAAGGGATTTTTATTAATTTGGAAAGGAAAGATCCTATAATTTGTCTTAAGGGGTCTATGTAAAACTGTATCATGTATATTATGAGAGTGCAGGAAAGCTCAGTGAGTCTTGGTGATGGATTATTTCCTGTCCTATCATCCCTGATATCTTCTTATCAGAAATAACATGCCTTGATGCCTGCTGTGTCTCCCTTTAGAATTATGTACTTGACTGGAACTCTCAATATCTTTGAAGTTTCTCGCTGCACTCGAATTTTTGAACACAGGGAGAGATCGGGTCATGGGAGAAATTTATGTGCTCAAAGATCTATTCAGGATTATTCTGTGTATATATACTGTGTATACAGAGCCTATGCATGAAAATCCAGCGTTTTTGTCATGGGAAAAATGTTTGGAATGCACTTGGCTTCACAAGGAAATTCTCACTATAATTCATATAATTCATCAATCTCTTTTTACTTGCTCTTGGAAAGCAAATGCCTTTTGTGTTACATGGTGCAGGAATTCATAAGCCAAGGAAAAGCAGAATTGCCATGAAGGGGGATGTTCCCAGTCTTTGCAGTCAGAGAAAGATTTATTTATTGGAGAAAAAAAGAAATTAAAGGACCAAAGTTACTTGAATGTAAGAGCACAGTAAAACAAGAGTTGTGAATGGGCAGGAGAAGGGTCATGCTCAGGTAACAGAAAAGTTGCTGGCTTATTACCTTCATTTATTAATTCTATGACTGGAGAAGCTTCCCAAAAGAATCTGTGTAAAAAATCCTAAGTCTTGTATAGAGATTGCTGCTTAGGAAGGAGTCATTCTTAGACACGTGGATTTACATGTTGCTCTCACAATCAAATCTCTAAGTTTGTTCTTTCTTTATCATACTAGAAAGGATTTAGACTCATAAGAGCTCAGGAAGGGATGGCAGTGGATAGAAAGTTTGGGGGTTTGGTTTACTCATAGTCCAACAGTTGAGAGATGAAGATACTGATTCACTTAGGCATTTCTTTTTTTTCTGCAAAGATTAAATCAGATGCAAATCATGCCAAAGTGTGTTCTCTGAAAAGGGGTCCACAATCGTTCTCCATTCAGATACCTTCTTTAGGAACAGCAAGCTATAAACAATATAAAAGAGGAAAAAAATTCACTGTTAAAACTAATATTTAGATAAGGATCTGAATTGAAACAATTTTTGAAATTTCCATTGTGCAAGTTGGAAATTCAGAACTACAAGTAAGAAGTCTGGCCACTCTTGCCATTCCTGAAATTTATTGAAAAGTTGCTTTTAGCATTCCTCAGAAAGAGTATCCTAGGAAGTCTAGAGGTGCAGGATCCAGCCCTTTTCCTGTTCATTTTACAGTGGTATTTCCTGGCAAGGAGCCAGCATCATTAACTGATTTGCTGTAGTATTTCCATGCTCTGTGACCTCCAGATTCAAATAACCTTCAAATAAAATAGTTGCCCCTTCAAACAAAATTCTATGCTAAAAAAAATTATAAATATTTCACTAAGTCCTTGTTTTATCAAGTGTATATATATAAAAGAGAACTGTAGATTTTACAATATGGGTCAATGTAGTAAAAATATTAACCATGAAACAGTGGAAAAAGTCTGAGATCAAATTCTCTGTAGCAAATTTCCATTAATGGGTTCATGATCACCCTCTGTTCTAATTTCCTTTAAGCTACAAGGTTTTCCTATGGATTGCAAGACAACAAATAGTGAGGAACTGCAATGATCACTTTTTGGAATTACAGAAAATGAATTTTCTGTTAAGTGGCTAAAGAGTTTGGACTATCTGGTGTTCTTTACATGTCTACATTTCCCTTTATACCTAAATACCTCAAAGTGAATTAATGGAGCTGTCCTAAGTTTCTCAACAATCAGAGAAAGATTTGGGGGGGTTTGTTTTTCCTTCAGTTAAGCAAATAATTCCTCAGTGCTGTAGTTTATCTGATTTCTGAGAGAAGATGGCAAGTGTATCTGGCCCTGTGTGATTGCAAACTTTGGATTTATTGTTATTTTCTTTAAAATCAAGCATAATACCCAATCAATACATAACCGTTAATATTCATTACCCAGTGTTGCCCAGCTTCAATATCCAAGTAGCTCAGTGAAATCTTCAATTAATCTCCAGAATCTTATTGGATCACTGCACTGTGCATCCAGGTTCATTTGTTTTCCCTGGTTTCAGTAACAGAAAACTGCCTGTGGGTTGAATGACAACAGGGATAAACTCTTTGTAAAGGTTCTTTCCTCTTCTACCCTTTGTATATAAGATAAAATGATAAAAGATTGCTTGGATTAAATCTTTTCTTTAAGATTTGTGACAGCTATGAGTTAGTGTAAATATCCATCATAATAATAAATACATTCTAAGTGTGTAAATACTCTTCAGTATCAAAATTACCTTCTTGAAGCTTTTCTGTCAATAACCTTTATTATCAGAAAATAAACGCAAAAGTGAAGGAGACATTAGGAAAAGCCCCACAATTTAAAATTTGTGTTTTGTTCAGTAATATTTCAGAAACGTCAGTAACCCATAGCTACATCAGAAAGTCTCACAGATCAAAGCCTAGCAGTGAGTCCTTCACTAAAATATTCCTGGAATCAAGGGACAAAGGGCCCTCGCTTGGCCTCTGTTCCAGGACAGTGAGTTGTTATTTTCAGAACAGGATATTGATTACATTGCCCAAAGGTCAGTTTGTCTTTACTTCTTTCTTAAATCGACTGCAGAACTTCCTTATTCAAATTGGAAGCAATCGCATCTTTTTATTGGGGCCTGATGGAGCAAAAAGTTTTAAAAGGCATTTAAGGAATACTTAAAATGTCAGAAAAAAAACCCCACAGACACAATTGCTTTCTATTTATTTACCATTGCTATAAGATGTTTAAAGGTAATTGCCTGTGGCACCGCTGGTATCTGTAAATAAACAGCTGAGGATGGAGATCTGGGCCATATAAACATAACAGAGTCGTTTGGCAGGAAAAGACACTCTGAGTTAAGCTGTGAAGGATAAATCTTGTTTGACCTTCCTTGAGCCTCTGGTGGGTAGTTCTGAGTCACTGGGAGAACGAGGTGTGGAATTTAATTTGGATTGACAAGTGGCCTCCCACCGGGGGAGCCCTGCCAAGTGCAGAGGAAGGAACACCCCGTGTGAGCCAGCTGGGTTTGCCCGTGGCAATCAGGATAACCAAAAAAGCAGATTGGAGAGGGGCACAAGTGCTCCACACACTCAGGTCAGGGTCCCAAAAGAACCTCTCCTGCTTCTAAGGGCATTCAGACAGTGGGGTTTTGCTGGAACCACAAGGAGTGCTGACAGGAGGAGGGCCTGGAGAAGGCTGAGAGCGGTTTGGAGGTTTTAATTTTCTGTCCCCCAGCAATTTTTCTGTCCCCCATGTCCCCCTGGGGTCCTGCTCAGTTCAGTTTGAGGGTTTCCAAACACAACAGTTTCTCTGTCCATCCCTGCAATTCTGCTGATGTTCAGTGTAACCTCCAGCAGGTGTAAAAGAGCAAAGGAACGATGCTGACGTGGATTCAGCATTGAGGAAAGGAAGTTTTGTCACTGGGAGAAAAAACCTCATGCCAACATGGCTCACAGGATGTGGGCAACTTCACCTTGGCAGGGCAGCTCTCAGGAATTATCCACCTGCTGTCATTGCTCCCCTTTATGAAATGTGCTGAAGCAAGGGATCGTATCCCAGGAGAGTTTCCTATGAGCGTGTGAGTTTGTTACAGAAATTAATTCCTCTAGTGCAAGCCAGTTTTGACAGGAACAATGCTGATAATGCCTTTATTTTCTACTGGGTTTGAGGCACAACCTTTTCTTTCAATGTGAGATTTGATGCAGCAAGGGACAATGTTGGGGCAGTGGGAGATATCTGGGAACAGACTTTGCTTCTGTGTTCATTTGTGTGTAGGTTGGGTTGTGTTTGCAGCCTTGCCTTTCTATTTTCCAGGGGTTTTGAGGAGGGGAAAAAAAAAGCCATCTCATTAAGGAGTTATGGAATTCTCTGTGCTTTGCGTGGCAGGTTTTCACACAGCAACATGAACCTACCTACCTTCAGTCTATCTTTCACATAAATCATCTAAAGGGCTTCAGAAAGCCATCGAAAATACACAAAGTGGTCTTTTCCCACCAAACCTCAATCACAGCAGCTGTCCTCTGGTGCTTTTTTTTTTTTTTAATTCTTCTGTGGATGCAGTGACTTGACAAGTTGCAATATGGATTATATTAATTTAGTTGGTATTTTGGTTTTTAACAATTATTTCTATAGCTACAGAAAATATTTGAATTTATGCTTTGCACATTTTTTCCCCACTAAACTGCATAAAGAGAAAGGATGATCTATGTGATGGTCCATTACATTGATTGTCCTTTTTTTGTAGGAAACTGAAAAATGTTCTCTGTCCACCAGTTTTGAGTATATTTAAAGGGATATTTATATTTAGCAGCAATTTATGTCTAGATTTCTCAGAGAAAACAGAAATTAGGGACAGTATTTTTGTACATACTACCATAAAAGTAGTTCATGTCAGAAGAAGTCAAAACTGACATTTAGTTCACCTGATTTCTGTGGAAAGAGTGGAGTTTTTCCTGAATAATTTCAGGGAAGGACTGGCTTCAGTTGAAAGGTGGGTCATTCATCTGTGGGCCCATCACATGAAGTGCCAGACATTTCCAGCCAGACTGTAGGAGACATTTCCAGAGCAATTCAGAGCAGCTGAAATTGCTCCCGTAACAATTTCCCGAGTGCAGGGCAGGCTGCCCGTGCTGCAGCCAGGGCAAGCACACGTGCAGGATTTGGTGGGAGTTCCATTCTGGTGGAATCCTTGCTGGCAGAAGGGGCTGTTTGCTTTTAGGAGGAGCTCAGCTCTCCACCGTGGTGAGCTGTCCGCATTTCCCACAGCCTTGCTCAGAGCAGGTGCTGCAGGGATCTTGGTGTGGAGGATGAGGAGTGTTCCAGCTGTGGGCTCGCTGTCAGAGGCACGTGGGACACAAAAAGCAGGGAGCAGATAGAGCTGAGGTTGGTTCTAGCACCAGAGTACAACAAGCAGTTGTGTTTTGCCTCCTTCAAGAGGTGAGGCTGCAACTCAGTAGCCTCTGTTCAAGCAGTCCTGTAACCATTGGAGTGCAGTAACCCTTCTGAGGTACTTTGACAGTGCTAAATGCCCAGGTAGGGCTGGATCCCCCCAGACTTTTAACCTCGTGAAAACAGATTAAATTGATTTCACATGGTTGGTTTGGGTGCAGCAATGGAAAATCCAGGAGTTCAGTGGTACTCAAGGGTGTTGCTGCTGGTGTTTGGTGTTCCCTGAGAAACAAAGCTGGGGAGATTTGAAGAAACAGCCCTTCCAGACATCCTCAAGAACACACTTCTGTAACTCAAACCTTCAGCTGAAGCTTCACCTTTGCTCATGATCAGATAAAAGGAAGGAATTGTTCCCTGGGAGGGTGGGCAGGCCCTGGCACAGGGTGCCCAGAGCAGCTGTGGCTGCCCCTGGATCCCTGGCAGTGCCCAAGGCCAGGCTGGACAGGGCTTGGAGCAGCCTGGGACAGTGGAAGGTGTCCCTGCCATGGTAGGGGTGGCACTGGATGGGCTTTAGGACCCTTCCAGCCCAAACTATTCTGTGATTTCTGAACAGGCCTCTGTAAACTAGGAGTGAGATTATTTACTCTTTGCCATTAATACATAAACAGGAACAGAACCTTTGGAGTAGGTGTCAGCTCATGAAGCAGACCCAGGGAAGTGAGCAGAGCAGTTTGTCGGTGGTTGTGCCTCTCCCCATGGGGAGCTCTTGCTGGAATTTCTGGTTTAGTATCTCATCTTTCATAAACCTTGCAGCTATGTCATGCTGTAGTGGTTTAACCCCAGCTGGGAATTAATGTTTATTAATCACTCTTCTCTGATCCAGTGAGGAATTGCATCCCATATCCTCTAGGCTGACAGGAACGGTTGTTAAAACCTAATTGATTGACTGGACCTTTGGGATCTCTCAAGTGATAACAAGGTGCCTGCACAGCTTGGGGGATACGGTTTGCCCAGGATATCCTTTTTCAACCTCATGCCTATTTCACATGTCCCACATGGAGATAACATTCCTTGTGAAAGGAGCAGGTCCCTCCAAGTGAGATCCTGCTCCCACAAACCTGCTGATTTCAGCAGAACCATGCAGGGGCTCAGATTTATGTGTGGTCTCTCCATGGGGTCAAGCACAAAGCAATTGAAGAACTGAATGCAAGGAATGTGCAGTTTTAAGAGGTGGAAAGAAGTTTAATGATTTGAACGAGGCCAAAATTTTGTCTTAAACCCCTCTTCTTGAGCAGTTTGCATCATAAACCACTTGGGGTGATCTCCTCACTTCCACTCATAAAGGTTTAATCCAGTGGGAATCTGGGACTTTTCTATATTATTTTTATTTACCACTTTCTCTCTTCTAGATTAGGAATAAACACAATAAGAAGTTTGAGGTATTGAGAAATGAAGTTTAGAAATCAAAAGAATAGGGTTTCCATGCTCACTGAAGGTCAAAAATTTAATTTGATCTTTTGCCTGTACTGATCATTTATTCAGAGTCCTGCACATGTATTGGCTTTCACTTAAAATAAGTAGTACTGGTGTTATTAGTGCCAAGCTTCTACATGCATCTTTCCAAATGCAACCTCAATTTTCAATATCAGACCATTCACACATCAAGTTTATTGTCCTTGTCCTTCTATAACATCAACAACAAAATTAAAGATAATAATTTGCAGGATAATATATTTAAAATCAAGATTTCTTGACAAATCCACTGCACTTTGAGACAAGCTGGTACATTTTCATTATTCTTTAGGGGAATGGTTTTAGGTTTTAATCAAAATCTTGGATTATTTTGTACTGATGAGAGCCATGACTCCCTGCCCCACTTTAGAGAACACAGCAATTCTTCCAGTGGGTTATTGTTTGGATTTTTTCTTCCATCTTTAGCATTATTATAAAAAACAAATAGATTTCTAAATTATTTTTTTAAGTCAACAAACCTATTTGCAGCCACTCCCGCACTGTCTTTTATTATCTGCCTCCTGTTGCCTCAGGCAACCTATTTTTGTGTTCAGATTTAGCATCATAATGGATCTTATCTAACTGTTTTCTTAAGGAACTTTTATGTGGCATCTGCTGGGCTGGAATGTCCAAATACTTCTGCAAGAAGTGCCAACACTGATTTCATGCCTGTGGGGAATCTGTCTCTCTCTCTTTGGGGCATTTTGGAGCACAGCACCTGTGGATGCCATTTCCTGGGGTTTTGCTGTGCTCACTGTGCAGGTGAACTCTTAAATGTCTTTTTCTCTGAGAGTCAACTTTGAAATTATCTCCTGCTGCAGTTTCTTTCCTGATAATCCCCTGGGATTTGATCCAGCTCTGCCACCATGTAGAAACCAAATCTGATATCACCTTTACCAAGGCTTTTGGAAGAGGCATTTGCAGGCAGGAAAGAAATTAGCTGCTAAAATATTTTAAGTGGAAAATTCACACAGCAAATGAAAATAACAGCATTAGGCCAACTTTTTTCCTGTTTGAACAATATAACAGAGTATGTTTGGATCCCTGGATTCAGAATTTGTGTAGTGTTTGTCAATATCAGACAGGTTGGAAAGAAAGCAATAAATTACAGCGTGATATGGAAAGAAAGAGGCTTTAGCACGTTCCCTAATATTAGAAAATACAGTTTCAAATATTGAATTCAAATCAGCTCTAGGCAACTAAAGTAATATCAGAAGTAATAAATATAATGAGTCGATGTCTGCTAAAGCCATTAAGGCTGCAGCCTTAAAACCATGAGGGTAAAAATATTCACATTTTAGTCTTTCTTATTATATTCTGGGTGACATCATGATGTAGTGCATGTCAGCTGCATTAGGTGCTAATGGAACTTACTCCAAAAAGAGTTCAGCAATCTGCTCCTTCTTTGGTAAAGCTCTCTCCAGTCTATATTAAAGCAATATAAAGGTTTGCAGGGTGAGCTTCCATCTTACAGAGAAAACAGAAAAGAAAGAGGAAGGAGTGCCACAACCTCAATTTAAAAATATATAGAAAGTGATTGCTAGTAACACTGTGTGGAAAAGGAATAACGGATGAGCCATCCTCGTGGAAAATGCTCTAACAAATTCTATGAATCTTCCACATTTTAATGCCCATGCCTAACCAAGATGATGTTTGTTTGTTTGTTTGAAATCCCTTGTAATGAATGATTTGCATCCACTGAAGTTTTCATTCATCAGAGATTACAACATTCATGCCACGTAACTTCTCATATTCAATTGGCTCTCGTTCAAATTTCAGTTCTACATCAAAGTAAAATCCTGACAGAGAAGGAAAAAACTAAAGGAAAACAATCTTGTCCTTAGACTTAAACACAGTTTTGGTGTTAGACAAGGTGTTGCATTGCAGTTTTATTTCCTGTTGCATCTCTTTCAAAAATGACCAAGTTAGGCCTCTGCCTTTGCAGAGCCGGGTCCCTGCCCCTCTAGAACCATGTGAATTTCTTTGAAATGGATTTGAAATGCCGAGTTAGTGTGGATTCACAAGAGGATACAGAAACAGGTTTTTGCACCAGTTTTGATTCACCTGGAATTTCAGCAGGTTTACAGGAAATGCAGGTTCAAAGCAAATGTGAGTGGTGCCTTCCAGATTGGTCTGGGCAAGATCCAGAGCCGTAAATCCTCCATCCTTGGTGGGGATGCACGGGAGCACTCCCAAGGTGGGACACCCAGAGCTCAGCCCAGCTCTTTGCAGAGCTCCTTTAAAGCAAGGCCGGGATTTAGGGCTGCTTTAAACCAGAATTGGGGCAGATTTAGCCGGAATTTGCATCCAGTTAAGAGCAATTTGCAGGATCCTCGGAGGTGGAGCTGGGCCTTGCTGCTTCCTTAGTTGCCAGTCTCCAGCAGGAGGAAGTCTTGGTGGTCTGCTCCTCCCTGGTAAATGTAAATGTACTTTCTCCCAGGCGTCTTTTCACTGAACCGTGTTTAGAGCAAAGGTCTTACACAGAAACCGATAAAATGGATTGCATCTGGTTGTGGATTTAATAAGGGATATCAGAGTATAAGATAAAATCCTGGATAGAAATAATACATTAAATTACTTTCCTTCCTTATTCCCTATCCTTTTGACTTGTTGCTACAACAAAAAAACCTCAGTGTTTTTCAAACATATACTTTTGATTTTAGGCCACATTGTTGCCTATCTCAGAATTCATTGTTCATGTACTATTAGCTCTTTTTCTGTCATGATTTTTTTTTTTTACAGTTAGGGACAATGAAAAAAGGAGGGACTTTGTTCTGTAAAACTTCAGTGTGAAGTTCTGCCAGTTATTATTGAACTACTTTAGCAAATAGGTGTTCTTTTTGGCCTAGACCTTCCACTGACATAAATAAGAGTATCATTTCATGTGCCATATTCTTATTCAGCAAATATCCCCTTTCCTTGCTTTAATTCCGGCACCAGCCAAGCGTGCACATAACTCTTTGCTGGATTTAATTTGAATTCTGCTCTATCCAGTGGAAGTGCAAAGGTATCCACTCACTTTTTCCTGGCCACTGATCCACGTGCATGTTTTCTGTCTCAGCCTGTTGGAGCTTTCCATCACCAGGAAGCTCCATGGCAACCCAGCCTATGGAAACAGATGTGAGGTCACACAGAGCCTGTGCAGTGAAACCTGAAGACAATGGAAAAAATTCTTTCAATACACTCTGGCAATTGGTGCAGCTTCGTATGTAAAAGGTTTTAAAGTCATTTCATGCAGAAGTTGACTACAGTTAAATCAGTATTTAGAGTTTCAGTCCAGCTTTTTTAGTGTGTAAAGATGGTGCTTGAGAGTACACCCCTATTTCTAATCTTCCCTTCTTTTTCCTTCCTCTGGGATTCTAAATTAATTTAAGAATCGTCCAAGTTTATTTAAAAATCTTCTTAGAGTAGCTTGTT
This sequence comes from Prinia subflava, assembly GCF_021018805.1. Lineage (NCBI taxonomy): Eukaryota > Metazoa > Chordata > Aves > Passeriformes > Cisticolidae > Prinia > Prinia subflava. The sequence continues at coordinate 4,143,618 of NC_086271.1, forward strand.
TAGGAAAAGTGAAGAGTTGCCTCCAGCAAGTTGCCTTCCCTTGAAATGAGGAAATGTTTCAGAAGCAGTTCAGTCTTATTGACTATCAAAGAGATAACAGGCCTTCAGTCACATAAAGCCCTTTTCTGAAGAAGTTGTGCATTCTTTCATCACAAAGGTACTTTGAAGGCCTCAATGCAAGATCTCTCTGTTCAGAATATTCAGAAGTGTAAAATGAGTTTCAATGTTACCACTCTTTAAGTCTGTGAGTCACATGTCAGCACCCACTTTACATCCTACGTGGGGGCCAACAAACCTCATTCCCACCTGCAGCAGGTTTTAATTTCCTAAAATTTAATTTTTACACAAAGGGAATCTAAGTTTAAATTTAAATTTTAGTGTTAGAGACATTCTTCTGCCTATATTTTAAATTCTGCCTGTACAGAAAAGACTAACATTTGCCTATCTGCAGTTTCAATATAAATACCAGTGATTTTATCTTTTTTCTGGGATGCTTTGATATATGATGAGGCTTTTTTCACCTGAGGTTACAGGTGTGTTTACATAAAATCTTTAGCAGCTTTAAAAACTTTTCAGCAAATCAAATCACCTGCGTTCTTTAAACCAAAAACCGTGTTGATTTTATGGCTGGAGCCTTAGAGTTTAGATTCGAAAAAGAGTGCTGTGGGTCAATAAGGAATGAATATTTGGATCTGACTGAAATTTATTTAGAGCAAAAACACCAGGAGAAGTTTTTGGCCTGGAAGGGTGCAACAGGCATTGTTATTGAACCTGTAACTGTTCGTGTTGGGGACAACCAGCTCCTCTGAGAAGGGAGTTCACTGTGAATATCTGACATATTCATGCTTCCAGTCCCTCTGAGACCTCACCAGAGCCCCTGAATCTGGTGTTGTCCCCACAAAGGTTTCTTTCCCCTTCACTGGCGTTCCAAAAAGGGAAAATTGTTGTCACATTTATTGTGGCTGTAAGCAATAATGAAACACTGCCATTCCTACCTTGTTTTTGAATGAGGAGTGAAGAATTGTCCTGTAAGGCACAGAGGCTTTTTCCCAAGGAAAAGTTGTTTTGGGAGGTGGCTCAAAGTCTGCACATCCTCTCTAACATCAGTGCAGAAGGACAGGACTGTAAGGACGTCCTTGCACTCCATCACCTCCTAATCCTGAAAAAATGGCAGGAATTAAGGAGCTCCAGGGCTAATGTGGGCTGGGATGAGGGGTCTGGGCCCTCTCCCCAGCACAGAGGCAAGGACAAAATTCTACAAATTAGAGGTAACACTTTGGGAGCCCTCAGAAAAGTCGGAAATTGGAGGAAATTAGTCGTGTGCAAGGTAAAAAACATTTAGAGGAGCTGTGACTAGTACAAACCAAAGGCAATTACATAAAACCAGAACAACTAACCCTGGGGTTTTGTCCCTATGGAGTGAGCTGGGGGACACTGAGTTCTGAGAACCTGTTCCTATATCCCATCTGTGTTCAAACAAACTCGAAGGCCATAGAGACCTGGCAAAAGAGTGTCTGAGAGAAGTTCTTATGGCAAGGTTAGGCCTTCTGGAAAAGCAAGACAAGCAGCCCCTTGCTCCTTGCACAAATAAGGATGAGCCCAGATTCAGACCCTGTAGCAAGCGGAGTGTGAGGTACTGAAAAGGAACAGATTATTTTGTGAAAATGTGAAGAGACCTTAGTTAAGCCCCAGAAACCTCTGAATTAGCTGCTGGATGTTTCAGAAATGTCCACATGTACCCAATATTGTCAGGCTCTCATGCCTGTGAATAGACTTGCTAAAGCCTCAGCTGTTTGTGCTTTCCATGAATGGCAAACAAATGCACAGCTCTGTTACCCTGGGATCTGAGGCTGGGCTAAGCTGCTCAAGATGTCCTGAGCAGGGAGCTGTGTGGGAAAGCTGGGAAAATCCTGGGAATAGATGGAGAGGTTCATTTCCTTGGAGAATAGGCCTCGAAATACGTAAGGGAGATTCAGGAAAATTCCTGTTCAGTGTTCAGAAAGGGCTTGGGAAGACACAACTGTTGGAGAGCATCATCTGCAAAGGACTGGGGGAAAACCTGGGAAAAAAACCCACTATATTTATGGAATACATTTTATTAGGTTTCAGTCTTTAAGGAGTTTGGGGAGCTGAGCATGGGTTTTTCAGTCCTGGGTTCCACAGAACTGAGGGAAACACAGAAGATTTTGTACAGTAAAAAAAAAAAAAAAAAAAAAAAAAAAAAAAAAAACCAAAAACCAAAACAAAACAAACAAACAAACAAAAAAACCACCAGCACTTTTGCTTCTTCAAACTTTAAGTTGCACTCCTCCCTCCTCCTTCTTCTTCCTGGTTTTGGAAATATGGTGTAGACACCCATGTAACTCATGAAGTGTTTTTTGCTACTGAAATTGCCCTTTGACAGTGGAAGCAAACTCTTTCATATTCACAGTTTTGTTGATGCCATTCTGGTGTCAGATGCCGGGTTTCTGTGTAAAATGTTTTGTTTCACGAATTTATGCAGGAATACAAAAAAGAGGTTGGGTCCAATTGCTAGGACAATGAAGAAATATCTCCTGAGGTGAAAAAAATGTGCTAGTATAGTTTTCATTGAGAAAAATTGTTGCTTTTTGCCATTAAAGAATGAAACCTCAAAGAGGGGCTATCCCTGTGAGAGCATTTTGGTCTTGGTTTGTTGGTGAAGTTGTTTGTTGTGCTGTGCCATGTGCATGAAAATCCTGTTTCTTGTGATTTTCTTAGATGAAAAGAGACTGTACTTGCTGCCAGTAAATCATTAGACCACCAAAAGTAGAGATTTGTCAGTTTGCAGGCTCAGGAAGCCCAAGAAAGATGAATTTATACCGATCCTGAGAATAGGAACAGAAAATAATTGCTAACCCAGTCGACATGGAAACATTTCTTGAGCCAAAATTGTGAAATACAAATGCAGACTGGGCATAAAATGGAAAGTGAAAGCATTCTCAGCATTCTGGAGAGTTTAGCAATGGCTTTTATTCCTTCATCAGCCTGGTACCAGAGAGCACCAAGTGATGTAATGAGGGCTTGGAGGGGGTGGAAAAAAAGAATAAAATCATTGTTGAATCTGTATAAGTGTTTAAGCCATTTGCTCACTACAATTCAGCAACAACAAGGAAAAACAGCTACTTGGGGTCCATGGAGTGGTGATATTTTCTACCTAATCTGTTTCTGCAGCCCTCTTTCTCTCCCCACCCCCTCCCCGCCTTTTTCTATTTCTCTCTCTCAGTCTATCACATTTATTATTAAATAAAATCCACACTATTGACTTCATTTGCATCTTAATTCAGGTAGAAGCACCTTTAAAAATTTTGATAACTGCACGCCTAAACAGTAAAAATCAGCAACACTGGTGGCAACTCAAAACCTTTCCCCTTATATTTTGCACATGGGCAGCTTCTATTGTTTATTTTTCCTGAAGGCTCTTGGTTATACCTTGAAAATGCTGCAAAAGAATTGCAATCTTATTAATACACATTGCCATTGATTGAGCAGTTCTGTGCTTGAAATGGTGACTCAGACATACAAGATTTATTTGTCCATGTTGACATCAAATATTTGCTCTGGCAGCCAAGAGAGCATCAGCCCAGAACATCTCTGCCCCAACTGTGTGGTTGCTTTTGTTTCTAAATTCTTTTTTTTTTTTCTTTCTTTTTTTTTTTCCCATGCAAATTTTTTCACAGCTGTTGCTTATAAAGTTGACTTGGATGCTGCTCAATTAAGAGAAATGGTATTTTACAACAATTTATAATTCTTTCATCTTCCGAACACGATGGATTTATTTGTGTTTAGATTGGGCTATTTTATTAATAATCCATGGCTCTGGGCAAAATTAAGATTCCTGGCAGCAAGTGTGAGAATTTTTTAGTGTATGTATGTACACAATTTTCATTTGCTCTGCTTTTCAATACATTACCTAACTATTGGAGGGATCATATTTTCCATGTTCCTGCTTTTCCATTATTTTGTTACCATCTTGCCTAATTCATTCTACCCATGCTAATTCATCCCTGTTATTTTCCATCATCCTAATTCAATATCAATATAATTCTGATTTATGATGCCATGAGTGTTAGCATTTATGACACAGCTTTATGGGTGATACAGTCACACCACTTCAGATTTTTTCTCTTTTTTTCTTTTTAAGTTCCCTCGATGTATCAACACAGTCCCATACTTAGAATTTATAATGAATTTGTACATAAACCAACATTGTTTAGGGTGCTAAATATATTTAAATCCTAAAAATACTTTGCTTCATCTTCTTTGCATCAGTGATGTTTATTATTCCTTCTGCCTAAGGTCTCAAACTGCTTTTCTCTTCACGTGTGTTTGAGTTTTGTTGCTATTGAGTGAATTAAGATTGTGTCAACATGCAACAAAACGCTTTGGGTAATTTTATTCTGTCATGTGCCCTTCAATATGTAAATAAACATCAGCTCTGTTGGTGCAGCAGGAGTTGCTCTGAGAGAGTTTGGATGTTTTCTGTATCACTTTTCATTTTGTTTCGGTTACAACTGGAACAATGGAAAGCTGTGACTTTAATCCATTTATTCCCTTTGGCTACTCCTCTAAAAGATTCCACACTGTAAAAGTTGGAGAGAGAATAAGGAAAACTGGCTGCATTCTGATGTTAAATTTTTCTTTTGGCTGGGTTTGTTTCAGAAAAAAACCCATGGCATGGCAGTAGGCTGTAAATGCTCCCATGAGTGCTCACTCCAATTGACAAATTAAGTATTTCAGAACGAATTCACTGCAGAGGAACAGGTCAGGGGGATAAACCAATGAGACAGAATCACCTGAGACACGGAAATCTGTGCTCAGGGGTGGTGGCTGAGCTGTGGCTGGGGAGAGGGGGCTGGACACGTGACACTTGCTGCAGCCCTGCCCAGTACAAGCATCATTGGCTTGTCTTGTGTGTTAAAAATCCTAAATTTGGGGCCCTGGCAGAACCCCAGAGCACAGGAATGTGCTGTTTCTGAGTGTTCTGTGGGATCCTTGCCATGGGCTGCTGAACAGAGCTCTGGGGAATGGAGAGGAGCGAGTTTGGAGGTGACAAGTTCTGTGGTGACAGCTTTAGAAGTGACAAGTGTTGTGGTTTAACCCTGAGAGTGACTAGAACATCATTATCAACACCATCCTCATTCTAAATTCAAACCAGACCAGCTACCAAGAAGAAGATTCATTATCTCAGCTGGATCTGAAACACCCACCCAAAGAGTCAGGAAGTTTTGGCAGGGGAAGGTGCAGTGGCCTTCAGGAGGGGAATGTATTCCCTGCTTACATCAGCAAGAGTCTCAATAATTCCAGAGAAATCTTGCTCTGTGTCTTGGAAGGATTCTGCTCAGGAATGTTGGATGCACCCTCTCTGCTCTAAAGACAGAACATGTAATTTGTGTTTTTGGCAAAGAGATGGCAAATTATGTTACCAGTATTTATCTCAAATTCAGGTATTTCCATTCCAATCCCTTTTAGCAAGCATGGTTCATTTTATTTTCTGTCAGTATCCAGGGGATTTATAGGACTAGGTCCTCTCACCAGTGAAACTCACACAGAGATCTTTCCCAGTCATCAAAACTTGGCCTGAGCCTAAAATTACTTGCCAAATGTAGGATATCTGTGCAATTCAAGGATTAAAATTCTTTCTTCCACTTCTTCTTTCGCTGTTCTTTTTCTTTGTTCATCAAAAGTTACAGAGGTGTTTACTAGGATAGAATCTCCATAAAAAATGAGTGGTTTTTACTTGAATAATGCATTCTCAAAAATAAGTACCATCAAAGGAAGGCATTTTTCATGTCATATCCTCAGACCAAACATTATTGAACAGGTTTATTAAAGGTACCGAACATAAATTCCCCAATATAACCAAACCTTGATTATCTTGTGAATTAGATCCTTTTTTATTGGAAAACTCATGTAATCCTTTCAAACTCTGCATTAGAAGCTGAAGAGATCTTTATGTAACTGTGTCTGTTTAAGAGATGGAGTTTTTCCTGAGACTGTAGAGATTTGAGTGATTTATCTGAAAAAGGCAAATGATAGGAATTTCTGCTCATGTCAAACATGGTCCTTCCCAGGGTATTGGATTTGTTTGGTTGGTTGTGCTGTGGGTGCTGGTGCACAGTTTTGCAGGAAAAAAGAATAAAATCTGCCATTCTTGCTGGAAATTGTCAGTGTGGTGTCCCACCTTGTGAAAAACCATGTCCAGAAGGACAAAAAGGAACAAAAATTGGGAGACTACTGATACATTAACTGGCCTTATGAAAGGAAAGCAGCAAAGGATGGAGACACATGAAAGAGTTAACTGATTGTTTTTCTCTTGTTCCAAACAGCAAACAGAGGAGTGGAGGGACGCTGCGTGTCTGGCAGGGTCCCCCCTGCCCTATGACTTTTTTGGCAGGCTAATAGAGGCAGCTGACAGGTCAGGGACACACAAAAGTGGGGCACTGAATCTTGGCAGCCCACCCAGCAGCCAGGACCGCGACATTTGGGGTTTAATTAGTGAAATAAAGTAGCAAAGCACTCGTTTTCCCCAGAGAACCTGGCAGTGAGGGCCTTATCAGATCGTTGGTGGAGCTTGTGTCATCACTCACAATCTGAAAGGCTGATGATGCTTTTGTGGGCCAGGATCTGCTGCTGGAACAACTGAATTCCCCATGGAACTCGGCTGGGTGAAAGGAGCCACTGTCTTATGTTTTTAAAGAGATTGCAGGGAAGTCTTTCTGGAGATTGATTTCTGAAGAAAGCAAAGCTGGTAAACAAACAGCCCCCTTACACGCACACACACTTGGTCAACCCTTCTCTCTGCCATCCTTCCTTCTCTTTGTTCCACCACCTCAATGCACTGATATTTAACAGGAGGGGCTCTTGCAGAACCAAGGGGTGGGTGAAACTTTAGTATTTTCTCCACCTAATTTCTGCCAAACTGATTTTCAGCGTTCAGTGCCGATGTGACTCTGATCTCAGGAGTTATTTGTAGGCTGCAGCAATCCATCAGCTGCCTTCAAACTGTCCTCTGCTTTAAAAAGCCACATTTCTGAGACTTGATAGGCTGATGTCCTTCCTTTTTTCCCCCTGAGAAATGAGTGTATTAACCCACATACTTGATTTTCTGCTCACAACAGTCAACATGTCATATTTTCTTTTAGCTGGTATTTTCTAGGTCTAGAGAGAACCAGAATAGGCCTGTGAAAGTGAAAAGTGTACAAATTTTGATATAGAGAAAGAAATGTGGTAAATGATAGCTGCTGTACTAATACTTATAGTAGATAATACAATTACTTTACAGTTAGAAGTCAATGAGACAAAAGATGGAGCAGATTTTTAGAGAACTGGCAAAAATTTCATGGGCTGTTGCTGCACTTGGCTGGCTGGCAGAAGTCATGAAAATGTCTCTGCTGATGCAAACAAGTGGATTTTTCCCCCCAAAATTATGTTCTTAGAAATATTTTAGTTTATTGTATGAGACTTGTGTTTTTATGTGTGGTGCAGCCGGAGCTCTTCGTTTCTTGGGAATGGCTGTCTTAGGGAATGTCTGCAGCAATTCCCAAGGTGGCACCAGGAAACAAATGTGTGCAAAAAATTAAATGTAGTCATTTAATTACCTAGTTTGAGTCACAGTCGGGAATATTAAACACGGACTTTTGAACTCTGGTTTCATTGAAAGGAAATATAAATTGAATTATTAATATGCATAAATTGAATTAGCTGAGTCATGAATCAACCAGAAAGAGAGGAGACAGAAGAAAAAGATGTACAGGTGCCAAGTATTCTCTTGCTGTCTGAAACAGAAGTGTTTTCCTAAAAACTACTGAATTATCTGGCCTTGAAAAAGAAGTGTGGAATATCAGGATGGCATCAGCAAAATGACAGAACACTGCTCCTCAAGGTGCAAGTGTTGGAGCTAAAAGAGCAGAGAGGCAGTTCCACTCCTAGCTGGGCCACAGCACACCTCATCTCCGGACTCCTGCCAGTGAAGGGATGTTTGCATTGGGTTATTGGCTGCAGCACCTCCCAGTGCCCTCAGTTATTTCTGCACGTTTTGTGCTCTGTGTCCGAAGCTGAGAGGGTTGCAGCCCCTCGCCTGACAGCTGTGAAATGGCACTACCATTCCCTTCCTGCCTGCCCTCAGATGCTGTGCTCTAGGGGATTTTCACCAGGAAAGCAAATGTTTTACCAGCAAAGTTGTTCCCAGGTTACAGGTCAATGATTTAAGCGTCTCCAAATCAGTCCCGCGGTGATGTGCGTGACTCGCCTGCGTGCTCACGTGAGGCAGTTTAGAACCAGAGGTTAAATTTTAATACAGCTTGGTGTTTGACCACAAATTGACGTGGTACTGCTTCTGTGGGAATAAAGCAAGTGTCTTCTGCTGCTTTATCTTCACTCCTGATAAAGGCTGTGGATAAATAGAGATATTTTAAAATGCCGCAGTACTGAGTGCTACTATCACTAAACACTGACAGAAGAAGAGAAATCTAAATGTAATTAAAATTATTAGTGTTTTACCATCTCTCCCTGAATCCAGTGAGTGTGTGTGGAGGTAGGGGTGTAATTGCAGCAAAAGCAGAAACCAAGAATAACCTGTTTTGGCTGGATCTGTGTGCGTACAGAGCTTACATTTAGAGATCAAACTAAGGAAGGAACACATTGCGCTTCTTTTTATTCTCCTGGTCTGAGGAGAAAAATGTGGTCCTAAATTTCCCATTATTTTTGGTTAGTGTGGTAAGAGTACTCACATGAAATACAGTTTGAATTGGTGGTAGTTTGAGATGCGTGTTAAGAATGGATATAAGCAGCCAAAATGCAGCTCAGCATTCAGGAGCTCCATGGTGTTTGTAACTTGTTCTTGCCAGTAATTCAGCTATGGGAGTACAGTGAAGACACTGTTTAAAAATGGTGTTAGTAACTAAAAGCAAGTATTCTAACTGTGTATATACATAAAAGAATATAATATGTATTGGGGCTCATTGTTGTAGTATCTGACTACATTTAGATACAGGAGAACCGCAAGTATTAGAAAAATACCTCATCATTATAAGAGATATTTCAGCCCTGCATTTGACTGCGAAGGCCAATTTGTGCAGAACTAGATTTCTGTGGTCTGTATACTCTTGATTACTCAAAATTCTTTGTCAAATACTTAGTGAAAATGTATTTTGGTCAGTTGTGACCCTCAGAAACATGAAGGTTTACAATTGGGTATGAATCACTTGTTGCTGCTTCTATTTCTTGATTGGATAAGAAGAATTTTACCATTCACATTCTCAGAACCAGTTCCAACAGGTTTAATATTAAAATTTGGAAATATGACTAAAAAGTCCAAGGATTAATTTTTGACTAATGCCAATATTATAGAAGTATAGGTGGCTTCCTGAAGTTGAACATCTGACCATTAAAATATAACCAGGCTCCCTGAGTTCAGTGGGATATTAACCTGGCTTTGAGCTAATCTGTTAGGGCCTGGTTTGTGTGACACCCACAGAGCCTTTTTGTCTGTCTTTGCAGTCTGGTGTTTCCTGAAGTCAGGGTTTTATTTTGCTGGCCTAACCAGAGGTGATGTGTGCAGGACTGCTGCAATATCAGGGCATTGAAACAATTACCTATAAAACTTAAAATGGTGTTGCACAAATAACATATGATTAGACAATATAATTTCAGTTTTAGAAACAGAAATGAGGCTGAACTTCAGTGATGGCTCAGTGCCCAGACACAATATGGACCAGCAAATCTAAGAAAATTCTCTTAAGCATGAACAAGCTTTTAAAAACCTGCCTTTGCCATGATATGGACATTAGCAGGGACTAGCAGAATATATATCTTAGACAAGGATGTCTCAGAAAACTTTGAATTATGAAGTTTGCATTCCAAGGCATTTGGAAACATGCTATGGAAACCTCTTTTCAAATGGTCTAGTAAAATTCTTTTCATGAAGATTGGGTGTTATCAGGTGGCCTTAAAAAGAAGAGAAACCAGTAGCTTTGCCTACAACTAGTCAGAAGAAAGTTTTAATTATGGAATCTCTCATCGTAAATTGGCCTCAATAGAAGGCTCTGGTGGAATTATTACCCTGTAATTTGCAGCAAACATGATCAGCAGCAGAGGAATCTCTGACACGGCCATCTCCCTCCACTCATGCATGAAAACCCAACTAGCTAGGAAAAGCAAGATCAAACATCTGCGAAACAGATTTCCTGCTGCATCCTCCTAAGCTGTGTTTTGTCCCAACATTAAGCAAACCACATGAACTCGATGTTGTGTAACCTCATAAAAATGCAAGAAATAGCACATATCACCCATGTAGAAGTGGTGGCAAGCACCAGTTAAGCCTCTTTTAAATGGATGTTTAAATCGTTGTGCTGGCTGTTAAGATTCTGCTCTGTGTCCCATCATTGACTTACTGACAATAAAGCAAGCTGACTGCAAGGTGACACTTTTAAAGGTTTATTAGATCATCCTTCCAGGACCTATTTCAGCCTGGTCTTAAATAAATGAATGTTCATCAGGCCAGTGAAACAAATAGGTTTTTCCTCATTGGCCAGCTTCCAATTTTATATTGCCTTTATCCCTCGAATCTTCTGCAATATATCTGAGATCTGGAGGAAGATTTTTCTGACAGGATGCCAAGCACAGCTGTGGAGGGGCTGGGAAGCAATGGGCTGGTTTCAGTGTGGCTACTGAAGGGGGTCTTGTTATTACCCTGCAAAACCCACGCCAGGGAAGCAGGGAGGTGAGGACTGGGGATTGACCAAGCTGGAGTTGTTGGAAATCATCTAAACTGCAGTGGAACTTTTCAGGTTTAGCTTCTCTTGCTGAGGTGTGTGAGGCACAACTCTGGGGATTGTGTCAGCTGAGCTGGCTGCAGTCCAAGGAGCTGATGCAGGTGCAGGAGGCAGCACATTCCCAGCAGCAAGGACTGCAAAGGGTCACTGGGTTTGGGTGGTGGAACAGATGGCATTTACAAGAACGAACACATGGCTGGGCTAAATATCTCTGACAAAATAATTTGGGTGAAAGGATGAGTTGGAGAGCTTTGTGGAGTGCCTAGAAAAAATGAGAAATCAAAGCACATAGCCCCAGTTCGAAGATATGTTAATGAGCTCCTTTACTTGCCAGGGAAATTGCCCATGGAGACAAGTTTATGTAAATAATTATCTTTTTAAACGCTGCCAAAGGCTGGGGGGGAAAAAACCAACCCCATTTGAGGAGTGCAATTAAAAAGGAACTGCTGGAGTTATCATCACTAAACTTGTTGAGTTTTGGACAATGCTCTGAGGGACACTGTGATTCTTGGGGTGTCCTGTGCAGGGGCAGAAGGTGGATTTGGTGATACCTCTCCCAACCCAGGATATTCTCTAGTTCTGAGTAAATGCATTCAAAACAGGGTCCCTGCAGGATGGGAAGGAATGGGGAGAGGTGGACATGCAGCACCTGTGGAGTAGCAATGATCTCTGGAATGTGTGAATCCAGCAGCCGCTGCGTCAGAAGCGGTGACAAGGAGCCCCAAAAGGCCCAGAACATCCAGAGGGTGAACCTGATCATCCTGGCCACAGGAGGAAACTCTTCCTTCCCACAGATGGGTTCTTTTAAACCCTCCCTCCTCTTTGTGGTAACTTGTCTCAGACATCCCTCCATGTCCGGGATTTTCAGGGAGCTGGGAGAGGCATTTAAATACCTAAACAGGCATTTAAATACCCGGCTCTACAGACATTGCCCTTGACTTGCAAATGGGCCCTGATTGTTTGCATAGCTGCTGGGTAGGAAACAGACATCAGCAGCATTACTTTGTTCAGGATATTGCTTGTAGCTCTCTCAAATATCAAGTTTTACCAAAAAAAAAGAGGGCAGAAATCTTTAATAAGTTGATGTGTTCGAAGTAGTGAAGAGAATTCCCTTCCTTCCCCCGAATGGAGAAGTGTACAGATGTTTAAGGGCTCTGCCCAAAGGACAGAAAGGGGAAATTGTGAAAGCAGACAGATGTTAGAGGAGTAGCAAAGCAGAGAGAACAGAAAGAACAAGAAAGGAGTGAGGACCCAAATAGAAACAAGGAGAAAAAATATAAATAGAAAAAGGACAAGGAAAATATTTATAAACAAAACTATGGCAACAAATAAAAGAGGCTAGAACCAGAATAGTAATAATATGTCTGGGAAAATAAGGCATGATGTCCAATCCAAGGAAGAGGAATGACTGAAAGAATTAAAGGTGCATGAAGAGGAAATTTAGAATTTCTTGGCTTGAAACATAGGAAAAACCTCTCAGATTTATCACTTTTATGCAGCAATAATATGCCATTCAAACTCAGTGTGATGGTAATGAAAATTCCAAGTGATAAACCTGATTTATATTTTTGTTTTTCTGTACTGCCAGCCAGTTAAGGTCTTCCAGCTTTTTGGCACAACTCAGCTGACTTTTCTGTTTTCTGCATAGTGAAATAAAAGTATCTCTGGTCTGAAAACATGACAAAAAGTAATTAAAAAAAAAAAAACCCAACAACAAAACATGGGTATTTAAAAGGAGCAAAAAGAAAAAATAGAAATTACTTGTGGCTTAACTATGTTTCACCTGCACAGTACTGATAAATTATGATAATTGTAGTAATGCAATTATTAACTATCAATTAATCCAATATAAAGCATTTAATGTTAAGAGTGACAGAAAGCCATTGCCTGATTTCAAATATTTAGCATCAAGAGGGGAAATACTTTGTCCCTTGTTACTCTTCTCTGAATCTAAAATTTTAGAACTGGAATACCATTGGAGATTAGGCAGGTAGGCAGCAGTTCAGGGGATTTGTGAATATGGATCATCCTATCAACATTATTGTCAAAATTTTGTGACAGCTGGATAATTTCTGACACACCTGAACTCTGTTTTATGTACCAAGCATGAAATGAACTTTTTGTGGAAGGAATTCTATCGCAATGTTTGCTTCTCTTTTTTATTATTAAATTCATATTCATTTACATTTTCCAGTTAGAGCCAGGTGAGAGGCAGAATTGCCAAAATACATAAAAGTATGGGTTTTTCTGGTATTTTTGGCCTCATTTGTCCTATTTTGGCACTTCAGCTTGGCTGTAATGGATTTACATTTCTGTCCTTTAACATTTCTGTGGTTTTTCTCCCAATTTGCGATTCTTCTACATTTTGGACCACTTGTTCCTCTCTCAGGGTTTGTCCCTTTCTGAATGGCTTTCTTGCCACAGCATCTCACATTACATACAACATGAACATATAATAAATACCAATTCACTACAAAAATATATACAGAGGGGGGAAAAAAAAATCATTCTTGCCATAGTTTCTTGCCTTCTCTGCCCTGTGCCCCCTGGGTGACTCTGCCCTCCTCCCCAGCAGCTCGGATCTGATGAAGCACTCTCACAGAAGGGTTCCTTTCAAACCCCAGCTGTTTGTTTTGGCACGTTCCAGGAGCAGGAATCTGGTGCTTGGGAGAGGAAGGAGTAACCACATCACAGGGCTGAGCAGAAGGGCTGCCAGCTGTGCTGCAGGGCAGCCTGCGAGGCAGTCCTGGCCTTGCCTCCACTTGTGCTTGCAATTTACCTTACAAACTCTCTTGGAGGTAAGGCTGAGGAACAGCACTGAGAATAGAACCAAAAAAATATAGAATATCTTCTTCTAAATGCTGTCCTGATGACTTTAGGAAAGACTGGTGAACAGTGCTTGTAGAAGTTTCAGTATTGAAGTGATCTCAACTGATAATCAAAAGGCATTTTAGTCTGGTCTATGCTGGGGCCTTTTAGCTCAGCACTCCACATTCTGTATTTTTCATATAAAGTAAACAGGGAAATTTATTTAATGTTTATTCTTTAATATTAGTTTTCTAATATTCTTTAGAATTTAAAGGCAGAAGCAAAGGGAAGAAGGCTGTGGAAATGTTGGTGATTTTGTTGATAAAAATTCTCCACATCTTCAATTTTTAGCATGTTAAAATGCCTATATATCATACATATTTATACACACAAAGAATTGCTGGTGCTGGCTGGGTTACAAAACTGGATTTAAAAAAATAATTTGTTTTAGAAACCTGAATCTGAGAGCAGTCTAGGTCTTGAAAATTATACCTAATTCTGAGGGACTCAAACCCCTTACACCATATGATATGTGTCAGATAATCTAGTTTGGATGGGAACAAGCACATCATGACAATATCTACAAAGACATCACTGGAAGTATCTACAAACATTGCAGCTGATTTTAGAATACAATCTGAGGGGGTTTTTAAAGTTATTTCCTTGAGCTACTGCAGTGCCATCTGTAATGAAAATTCTCCAGTGTACAGAAGTTATGGGAGTCAGTGCCTTTTTCTCAATTTTCTATATTTCTGTATTGCCCTGTTTACCTCTCACTATGGGTTAGACTTGCCAAGGTGTAAAGATGGAATTTTGTTGCTCCATTTGCATACAATGACTGAGATAGTCTGGAATTTTTCTGTTTATAGTCTCTGAATTGTAGAATTATAGTCTCTGATTTATTCTCTTAAAAACCTGATCTTTTCATGAATATCAGTGTCATTCCTTTGAGTCTGGGCAGCACCATTTCCAGTTGCATCTTTGCAGAGATCATTTTCTAAAAGAGGGAGATTATTTCCAGGTTGTTGCCCAGCCCAGTTTGGTGCCTTAGGTGAGTGTAGGATGTTTGGTGCCCTCAGCCCAGATACACAGAGTTTGAAAAGAAGCTCTGAGCTGGGGCAGACAAATGCACTTGTGGCATTTGGAGACAGCAAACCAAACCAACTCAGGGGCACGTGCTGGCAAGTGGGAGGTTTTGTTTGGGAGCTGTACTAAACACTCCTTTTGCTGGATTCTTTTCATTTTAAATAGTGAGGCTGCTTCAGAGTTTATTTTGAAATTTCTGTTACATTTGTACAACGTGTGTTCATGCTGCTGGGGAGGCAGCAGGTTTGCATTTCACTTTCATAGCCAAGTGTTTTTCTAAGTCTTGTCTTAACACACACGGAGCCCTCACTCTGTTCAGGGCTGCTCTGCTTCTCAGAGAGCAAACCTGGCTCTTCCAGGCTCCCCAGATTATCACATCCAGGGTTTTGTCACATCAGGAACAGTCTCTGGGGGATTTTGAACCCAGAGGGAACCTGCATTTCTGGTCTTGCCAGCGCTTTTGCTTAGCCAGCTGTGACATGCACTGCCACAAAGGCTACAGAACAAATCTCCTGGTATGGACAGTGCCTGACATTCTAAACTCCTGGCAGAGATTTAATTAACCAAAATTGCCAACAATCTTTTCTGCATTTGCTGTTCTTGAATCTATGAAGATATCTAAAGGAAATCAGGGCTTTTAACCAATGAAGGGTTTTTATTTCTGAGGTTAGTTTTTAAATGTATCTCACTTTCAATGCGACAAGAGGAAACAGCCTCAAGCTGTCCTGGGGGAGGTTCAGGTTGATACATATATAGATATATGACAATAGATGATATTTTGAATCAAGATTTCTTTGGTTAACTGTAAAATGTGTAAGATTTTTCTGGGAAGCAGAGATCACATATGTACCTATTCTGTTGCCTGGATTGTTTTGAGACTTTTTAAGCACCTTCTTGTTTGGAAAGACTGGGTGGCAAGTCAGAAACTGTGTATATTCCATGTAGGTCTACATTCTGGATGCCATAGTATTGCCAACACCATAGAGTGGTGTAGTTAAAAAAATAATCTTTAAAATTAATGAAAAAATTTGGGTTCTTGGATGTTGACAGGTAGTAAATCCAACAAGCTGTGTATGATTAAGGCATTGTCAAGGGTGCTGACCAGTCTTCCTGGGTTGTATTCAGCTGCTGCCTACCACCTTGTTCCCAAATGTTAAAGAATTTTGGATCTTTTTTCCATATTTAACAGCACCAGGTGCATTGAGGCCCATGCCCATAACTGAGGTTCATGGTCACTGTGATAATTCAAGTGGTACCAATAACAAGAAATGACACATTTCAGCGTCGGTGAAGAAACATAAGGACACCACATGTGTCCCAGGCCAGAGCAAGATGTTTAATCCACAATGATTATAAACCCCAGAAGTGATTAATTCCTGATGAAAATGTTTGTGCACACCAGGGCTGAGGTGTGGCACGGTGCTTCAGCATCAGCAGTGTGCAGACCCTTTGACACAAATGTTCCCAGCTGCTGACAGGAGCAGCCCCTCCTGCTGCAGCCTGCTTTCCTAGAACTGGGTTCCCCGTGTCAGTGACACATTGGGGGCAGCACATTTCATCCAAGTTCTCCCCTTGTCGACTTTGGAGCCCTGCAATTTCTCCTGACAACGCTCCCTGCCCAAGAGCTTTCTCCTGCAGCAAAGTCATCAGACTGCAGGAGGGATGGGGTGCTGCACTCTTCCATGTAGCTCTTGGAGGAAGCTCCTAAGGGAAACAGAAGTCTGTAACAAGCTCCAAATTCCCTTCAGGGCCCCTGGTTCTCTGATTTAATCTTGACAGAGTCAAGGCTTTTAGCCATTCTTCAGACAGAAACAGGCTGTGGCATCGAATTCCACTCAAGGACTTTGTACTGGTGTCTAGTACAGCTGGCTGGATTTTTTCCTACCTTTTGTGAGCTTCCTCTCATGTCACCAGTACTGAAAATGTAATGTCACAGAAGTGATAGCTGACACTTGGAGGAATAATTTAAATGAAATACAAGGCTCTTAATTAAGCTTTTTGTTCTGGGCCCTCTCTGTGATTGAAATTTATGTTTAAGGAGCTATAATAGGAGAAGCCTGTTGCTAAATTGTTCTGCTCAGTAATTTTTGATTATGGATTAAATAGAATAGTTTTCCTACATATAACTCAAACTCTGTTTTGATTTCTTGCAAATTCCCAAGAGGCATATGCTGGCATTTTTTCATTATAAGGAGGGAAGTTACATTAAATTTAGGCCACATTTCTTTTCTGGAAAGAAAAATGGCATCAGTATTTTTGTTTTTTTTCTTTTAAGAATAGTTCTTCAGCATTTGTGTGTTATGTAAGCTTCATGTGTCCTTAAACCTGCTCCCTGGAGGTTATGGCATCTTAGAATACTTCCCAGCATTGCTCAGTTGAAAGGAAAGACTGATTCTTCCTCCTAAGCTCGGCTGTAAGGATGGAAACCTTAAACAGCACATTCTCAGATGATACCAGAGTCGTGGCACCATCATCTCGGTCAAGGAGCCCAATTAAAATGTTAGGTCATGCTCCATACTCCTCGTTAATTCCTGCTGTCCTCACTGCTCCTGTTCGGAACTCTCAGTGGGGAGAGGTAGGGAAGAGTTTCTGCAGCAAACTCAGGTCAAAATCATTAAATGATGTGCAACTTTTTCTTAACATGCTTTGAAAATTTTCTGAGCCTGAAAGTAAAAAGGTGAAGGAAGATACAGAGATAGGACAGATTTGTGTTCTCACATCTGAGATAGCAGCAGGTTAACTCTAACTCTACAACCAGGATGTCATTAACAATCCAATGGCGTTAAAACTGACAAGATATTTGTATTTATATTCTTTTCCCAAATTTATGTTCTTCTCTTTCAGGATGTTTCTACTTACACAGATACACATCTCCACATCTTTGTTTTAATTAAAAAAGAAATCATACATTCGATTGTTTCAAGACAGTCTAATCCCATTTTTGGGATGTTCTGAGGGGTTGTGGTCTGGGTCAGTAATGCCAGGATCACTACAGAGGTCTGACAAGGAACCTGAAAATCCCGTTGGGATGACTGTAAGAAATAGAAGTTATGAAGGCCCCACCTTGATGTTAATTCTCCCATGTTGTCTCGTTCTGTTACCAACTGTTATTCCTACTGCCATAGCTGTAATTACTGTATCTTACTTCCACCCCAAGGATTCATTTATGTACCCCTGCCCTCCTACAAGTGACCGTTCATTGTATTCATTGTATTCATTTGTGCAGGCCCTGTTCACCTAAGTGTTTGCGTGTTGCAGTCCAGTGTATTCATTGTATTCCTTTGTGCTCCCTTTGCTCTCTCACGTGCTACTGTTTAATGTACTCACCCTGGGTACCCTCCCGTTCTCCTGTGTGATGCTGATCCTCCCCAAAGCCCCCTCCTCTTGTTTTTCCGTGGGGAAACCGCCCGCTGCTCCCACCACCTCTGCTCTGCTCTCCATGTGGCCTAAGAGTGGCCCTGCCAGCTGCCCGTACCTCACAGAATGGCTGCTCCACTGCAGAATATGCAAAGGAGCTGGCGTATAGCCAAGTTGGGTGAAATAAACCCTTAAATCAGCCAGCCTAGAGAGAGTTCTTACAAAAGAAACACGACATCTAATAAAGAAAAGAAGTAGCTTTCAGTGGAGAGAGCTCACAAGTGTCGCCCTGACTTCTACCGAGCTCCATCAGAGTAGGACCCCTGGACTCTGAGCCATTAGAGAGGTTTTTGGACATTCCCATGAGGATGAGACCCCCGGACCTGGCATCTACGACAGCAGGGATGATGTGCTCTTCCTCTTCGATGTCATCCCGGGAGCGGCAGCGGCGCGCACCCCTCGAGCCCCCACCCCAAGGCTGCAATCTTTTAATAAAGGCTTTTAAAAGGAGAAAAAGCTCTCCTGGCCCTAATTTATAACATGGCCATAATGGTTGAGGCTTCTTCCCAAACTTTGGAAAGAAATTCTTTGCTACTGTGCAAATTGAAGTTGGCTGTTACACTTAGAATAGCGAGAGGAAGCTGTGAAAGAAATGGGAATTTGAACTGCAGTTTTCTTCATAATCGACTAGAATAAAGTAGCCTGCTAGGGGTAGAGACAGGTATCTTAATGTACTTTGAAAATCTGCTGCCAGGTTTGCTTTGAGTTAAATCAAGAGCTGTATGATCTCATGAAGATGTGAGATGCTTACCAGGGCTTGCCTGAAACCTTCAGGGATTGAGTTTTACCCAGTTTATTTCATTAAAAAGCACTTTATTTTCAGCTGTTAAATTTGTCAGAACAGAAATTGCTCGGTGGCAAACATTAACTAGTTTTATCACTGACTCATCAGATCTCCTCTGGTGGTTTTTTTAATCTCCATTGATAACTTTTTTCCTTTCTAAATCAGAAGACAAAAAGCACTCCAAACCCAGCAGGTGCGACAGTTGTTATTTTTTATATTAATTTTAACTGAAAGCTTTATTGAAAGTAAGATAATAGAGAGGTCAGTAGGCAAACTCACTCATCATATAACTAAAATACCAAGGAAATGGGGTTTTTAAGTCACTGCTTCCTTCTGCAAAGGTAGGGTGAATCTAAAAGTGTTTTTAATGGATGAAAAAATTGGCACGCATGACTTGCTTTTATTATGAACACATGTGGCAAGTGCTGGAGGAGAGGAGAGTGCTTATAGAAGGTGCTTATTTCTAAATAAACACTTCCCTGTCAGGAGAAATAATGTGCAGGTGAGCCATCAGAAAGCAGAGAGCCAGGAGGGGTGGCTTCAGCTGGGTAATTTTCCAGTTTTTCCAGGAGAGTCATGAAATGGCCTGGGCAGGAAGGGACCTTAAAGCCCATCCAGTGCCACCCCTGCCATGGCAGTGACACCTTCCTCCGTCCCAGGCTGCTCCAAGCCCTGTCCAGCCTGGCCTTGGACACTGCCAGGGATGCAGGGGCAGCCACAGGTGCTCTGGGCACCCTGTGCCAGGGCCTGGCCACCCTCCCAGGGAACAGCAATTCCTTCCCAAAATCCCATCTAACCAAGGGAGAATGTGAGGCTGCGGCTGAATCAGAGGGGTGTCCTGGTGCTGGAAACACTGAGAATGTGGAATTACTGAATTCCTTCTTGGCCTCACTCTTCACTTCTGAGTGAGCACTCCTGTGAGCCCCAGAGCTCAGAGGTAAGAGCAGGCCAGAGAAAGGAACCCTTCAGAGAAAGGAACTCTCCCCTCTGGGTTCCAGGTCGGCTTGGCACCCACAAATCCATGAATCCTGGCAGGATGCACCCACGGGTGCTGAGGGAGCTGTCAGGCATTGTTGCTCTGCCGCTCTCCATCATCTTTGACAAATCCTGGAGAGGGGAGGAGGTTCCTGATGGTTGGAGGGAGGCCAGTGTCATTCCCATCTTCCACACGGGTGGGAAGGAGAACCTAGTGAAGTTCAGCAATACAGAATCAGGAAAAATATGCCTGGATGATGAGTCCTGTGGCTTGAATAATGTATTTTGGACACCTAGAATCTGCTTTTCTTCACTCATTGCCCCAGCCAGGTTGTGGTTTCCTCAGATTAATTCCTGAGATTAATTCCATGTTATTTTGTTCAGGTTTTTGAAATGTTTGGGGTTGAACCTGAGTCCTGTTTTCAGCAATTAATAGAATGTTCATTTTCTTCATATTAATTGGATAAATTCAACAGTATTTTTGACACAAACACCTTCTTGAGTAAATATAGAAGGTGCATTTATTAGAATATAAACCACGAAGATGGAACTATTTTTCAACGCTCTGTCATGACAGTAAGCCAGGATCATTGCAAAGTCTGCAATAATTAAATGCACCATGCAATTGGAAATATTTCATTCCAAATAATATCTGTAGAATATATTTTAAACTTTGGAATTAGGCAGCAGGTCTGGGAATTTTTGATTGGAAATGAGTTCCAAGGCATAGTTTATGTGAAATGCTGTTTCATTGGAAAAGGGGTCATTCACCCTGGTCTGTTGGAAAGAAATCCATCCAAAGGATCAATTTATTACCTGAAACACCTAGAAAAGAAAAATCAGGAGATATCCCACAAAGATTTTTCTGATACTTCCAAAAAAGTCAAAGCTATGAAAACATTCCTGCTGTATATTTAAATCTAAATAATTTTCACAACCACATTCGATTAACTAGTGCTTGTTAAGGCTTAAATTACTATTTCTAAGAAGGATCGCCCATCTGATTTTTTTTTTTTACTGAGACAAAAAATTGGACAAAGAAATCTTTTCTTTTTATTTTCATGTGGTAAGTTTGCCTACTGTCATATGAAAAAAAATGGGGTTTGGGCAAAGGCTCAAGAAAGCTGGTGAACAGACCTTGTATTTTTAGATTGTGAGTGTTAATGCAACTGCAAAACAATGCACTATACAAGTCACTAAATAGGACACAGACATTGGAATACACAAATTACCCAAAAAGGGGACCAAGGAGATCAAAAATGAATTTTACAGATGACTCTGGAGAGGAAATTAAGTATTTTAGTAAGACAAAAATAGACTAGAATAAGCGTTTGGAAACAGTGAAACTACTACAGTGTTTGCTTGCAAATTGCCTGCGGGGCTGCCGTGGAATGAAGCAGGATTTGTGGTTTTTTTCTGTTCTGAAGCTCTGCATGTTCCTGTTCCTCAGGTCAGGAGAGAGCACACTCAGGTGCTTTCCTACGTGATAAGAGCAGCAGAGACATTTCATGGTTCTGGGAGGTTGCTCTCACGAGACTTTTGAGACTGCAAGGAAGATCTCAGCTCCCTCCCAGGTGCCAGCTGAAGAATTCCTTCAGGTCACCTGGATTATGCTTTTCTTTTAGGATGCCTGTTGAGCCCAAGTGCCTCTTAGGGGCCTTACAGAACAAATTAAAAATAGTTTAAAACATCCTTGCCAGTAACTTTATCCAGCTATGAGTTAGTAAGTCAATCAGACAGGGATTAGAAAATAGTTGAATTGTTTGTGGAATTAATTACACACATTCTCTGTGTTTAAAGGCATAAATAAGAATTCTGCAATTACTTTGAGGCGATGGAACAAAGCTTAGAAATTCCATCCACTTGGAACCTCCTGTGACTCTTCAGTTACTGTAGTGTAAACAGGGTTTCCATTTGTCTATTTTAATGATGTTACAATGGGGTAATTATGAAAGTTCTGGGCCCATTTTTCACTTTTAGCATTATTACTTGTACAGGGTTATAGGATGTTTTGAGTTGGAGGGAAGCTTAGAAACCAAATCCCTACTGAATACTTATAGTCATATGTGAAATTCACTTGTGTTTTCTTGTACATGGAGTACATCAACAACAACAAAAAGGTAAACATTTCAAATTTAAAAAAAAAAAGGCATGAAAGTCAATGCTGCCTTAAACATTCAGGCAGTGAAGATGTTCCAGTCTGGTGGAGTACAGGAAAGGGATGGCATGGGGATGTTTTAAATGGCATTCCATCTATCCAGATTCTCTAAACGATGAGCTTTAAGGTGGATCCAAGTTTAATTTTAGAAATCAGATGCTATAACTGGAAGCACTCGAGGGCTGGAGAGGGGGAGGACAGGAGAGGGAATTGCTTCTGGAGTGCACTGCAAATAGCTCTTTGACTAAACAGTATGGTAACAATTAGCCAGTGGTCCTTTTTTATTTTGCTGGATTTTGAAAACCATAAAAATAGATCATGAATAAGCCTGGTGTAAGCCAAAAGTTACATTGCAACAGCTGCATTGTCCTACCAGTACTCAGTAATTTTATCAGAACTATTCACAGCTTGCTGCTAATATCTCCTAGGTGGTAAGGACACAGCTCAGATTCCTCCTTCAGGGATGAATTCTCCTGTGATATTTTCAGCTTCCATCTTCCATTTCCCACATTTACATCTTAATAGAAGGAAAGTTGCATGGAAGCAATTCACTTAACAAAGCAATAAATTAAGTCCTTGTCCACATCCTTTATTGTTTCAAGATACATGGAACTTTCAGAGGCCTTGGGAAACAAAGCCTTCTTCATGGGATTTCCTTAGGAATTTTGGATTTGTATGCCATACAAACCACCTATCAAGACTACTCCCATTCTTTAATGGAGAGTGCCTTCAAAAGGCTGATCCTTGGAAATTTTGCAACTCTGTATTAGCAATGCTAACAGGTACCTTGGTGTCTGGTTTATTGATTAGCACCTTATCTGCCTGCATATTCATTAGTGTTCAACTTCAGTACAATATCCAAATAATTGTCAGACTGGGGAGGGTTTTTTCATTACTTGTGGTTTTTTGTACCCACAGTTTATACATCTTTAATGTCAAATTAGTGCCTGTGGAAACAACTTGAAATGCTAAAGAGTGGAACAGAATTAATATATGGAATGCTAAAGAAAGGAACTCTAGGGTATTTCATTTGATGTACATTGGATAAAAACAGTTTTAATAATAACTGTTTGGAAAATCAAACTGTTAACATTGACGTCTTCTAATATAGTTGGTTTTTTTTTAAGATGGCATAATTTGGAACTTATTTTAAGCAACACAGTTAAGTCTTTCATTTTCTAATATTTAACAATTGAATTTGGATTTTTCTCTGGTGATTTATTGAAAAGTCTTTGTCCCAACCTTGGCCATATCACCAACGTGATATGTGCAGCCTCAGACCTGGCAGGTTCTGCTTCTACAAGACTGCATTTTACTTCTTCTCTGCTTTAAAAACTCCTATAACCAGCCTGGCCTTGGGCACTGCCAGGGATCCAGGGGCAGCCACAGCTGCTCTGGGCACCCTGTGCCAGGGCCTGCCCACCCTCGCGGCGAGGAATTTCTTCCCAATACAATACTTATTTATTTGTACACACATGCTCACGGGCAGAACACCACAGCCATCATAAACGTGACATGGGTGTTCTCCCATGGGCTTGTGAGTGAAGTCGTTCTAGAACAGCAAGGATATGCATCTGATTAATCCTGTGCTTTGGTTTGGGGTTTTCTGGGGTCTTGGTTGAAGGGGATTTTCTCTTTCCTAAGCAACAGTGGGAGCAAGGTGCTTTTCACACATTCTCTCCTTTAAATGCAAGGGAGATTTGTTGAGGGATATGGCTGGTACCTGCAGTTCCAGCCCAAGCTCTTTGCCAAGATTCCACCCTTCTTGATGAATTGTAAATGGGAGAGGGAACCCTTGAAACAGATCTGTAACTGGTGCTATAATTGACTCAAGACAGCCTCCTGGAAACTTTTTTTGGTTGCTCCTATTCAGCTGTTTCATGAGCATGTGGGCCAAGCATTTCAAGGTATTTAGGAGTGAGAGGACCACTTTAATTTGGATCTTCCCCTTTTATAGGGACACTTCTTGCCTTACATCTTTGTCACATTAATAAAGCTGGATATAGCTGAAGCTTGTAAAAGGAGAAGTATTCAGAAACTAAGGACAGAGCAGAAGACTTTTCAGACTTCTAGGGAAATACAGGATTGGTAAAAAATGATGTCCAGCTTTTTTCCTGAGTTTGAGGGGTAGGGATGCATTTTCTGTGTAGACAGAGGTTTGAAGGGACATGAAGAACACCTGCCTATAGCAGATATCCAAACCAGTGTGTTGGGCTCTGTGCGTTTTCAGGGCAGCTTCTTGAGGAGTCAGAACCATCAGTGGGCAACATTTCACAGCCTGTGTCCAAGCTGAGTCCTCGGTGTAGCTTTTCATGGTAAATTTTATCAACATGGGGTAATTTTTACGTAATTGTTGCTTTATCAGCAACATACAGCAGCAGGGAAGTACAATTGCATTGAAACAATATAATTGCTTTCTGTGGCTGGGGGGAATTTGCTAACCCCATATCTGCAGTGAGGACAGGGCTGCTGAGGGAACTGGTTATGCCTTTGTTTCCTTCTGAATATGCTGATGGTTTTAATTTTCATCTCACAGCTCCTCACTTTCTCCCCTCTGGATTCTCTTTGTGAGGACCAGGGAGCGAGGTTCTGGCTGGAGCTTCGTTTTTCCAGGCAGACCCTGCACACTGAGTGTTGTCTCTCCAAACCTTTGTTGTTCAAAGGCTCTGATTTTCAGTACATAATGTGAAATACCTCCATGAGGAGATTGGGCAATCTCAGTGCTTAGCTGGGCCTCAAGTCACAGAAACCTCTGAGCCCCATGAAGGCTGCTTTGATGATCCTCTCAGCTTTCTCTCTTCTCTCTAAAGCAGACAGAGGTGCCAGGCTCAGAGATCCCTGCTGTCTCTGAGAAATTAATTCTCAGCCTAATTGTCCAAGGCTTGTGATAGTTGAGTAGTTTTAGAAAATGTGGCACAAAGCCTGCATGATAGTGTCTCCTTAGAAGTCTTAATGAACTTGGATGAGGATTACTTGCTGGCTTTCTCTGTGGAAAAGCACAGAAATTTGATTTTCTTTTTTTTTTTTTTTTGTCTTCCACAAACTATTAGTACTTAGGAGATGGCAGCCTTAATATTCATCCACATTGGAAAGGAGAAATAATCTTGACCTCCAGTAATTACAGTAGAACTTAGACACAAAGTTTCTGCATGTGTGCCATTGTCAATGAGTAAATCTTCATGTTTCCAATTCTTTTTGGATATTCAATTCCTACTGAGCATAAATATCTCCTGAAGTTGTAGAAAGAACAACATTTTTGCTACAGCAAACACCAGGAGGAGTTTTTCTGTTCTTCTCACGGCTGGCACTGTTGCTTGTCCTGTTTTGCATTCCTTCCCAGTTTAAAGTTTTTTTCTTTGTCGTTTCTGAGGTGTTACAGTTTCCAGACTATTCAAAATACCATTTACACATTTAAATCCACTTCAACAACTGAAGGAAAGTGCAACAGGAAAAACAATCCGTGCTGTCATCAGAAAACCTTTCCAAAACTTTGAGAAACAGCAGAGATCCCGCTGGAAGCAAAGGTGCTCTGCTTGAAATGTAATCAGTTTTCCCGTTCAGCCCTTTTTTTTTTCTTTTTTACTTAAAGACAATTACCTCCACTGCACCTTGAGCCACCACTGAATCTATATGAAATTAATTGTCTTCTAATGAGTTTGTACAAAAAAAATTGGGGAAAAAATCATGGAAACAGGAAGGTGGAATTAAGGCCAGTGTAGCCTGGTAAATTTTTCAGCACCGTAATTATTTTTGTCTACTGAGTCCTCCCAGCCCCACCAATGTGTCAAGACTTTATTTGTCCTGCAACAGCTGCAGTCAGGGGTGGCAAACTGTACACAGAGGTGCAGCTCAAGGAGACCTTCAGGATTTTGTGATCCAACCCTCACCTCAGCACCACCACGATCACCTCACAGTGATCACCTCACAGCACATCCCCAGTGTCACACCCAGAAGGATTTAAAAGGGCTCAGCAGACAGACAGGAGTGTCAAGATGCTGAATTGGCCCACAAACACATGGATTAGCCTAAGTGCTTCTGGTGCCACTGCTGGAAACTTGGACGTGGGAATTGGAAAGTCACCTCTGGTGATGTGAAAGTTAAAGGAATTCAGTTTGAGTAAGATCCTAAGAGGAACAGCTCTGTGATTTCAGCACACGCAGGCCTTTGTAGGCAAATCAAAGCCACATATTTGTGTTGGTGACACTATCTCTGAGCTCATGTACCTGACATTCTCAAAAGAAATTCTTAGCTTAGTTTCGTCACAGATGAAATTACAGCTACATGGATATGGTGGGTTCAGGATAAGCAAAAGTCTGAACAAATCATATAAGCTTGCCATTCAAATTAGAGCCTGATATGTAGTGAGGATCTTAGAAATCCAGCTGAGGAGGATATTCATGAACTTGATGTGACCTGTAAGTCTGGTGCTTGGAGGAGAAACTCCTAAGAGGCACAGATTGCTCCTCTGGGAAGGGGAGCTTCTAAATCTTGTGTGTCTGCATCTTTGAAAGAGGGGGGATGTGAAGATGCTGCTGGCTGGAAAAGGGCTGGGTTTGCTTCTCATGTCCAACCTGGCTCTTGGTGGAAGTCCCACCAAAGGAGGGGACCCCAGTAGGTGACATGAGGCTGGAAGCAGGAGCCTGAAGATGTGACACCCCTGATGCTGACTGATGGCTGAGGGCTGGGGTTCCTAATTTTTAACACTTGGTAATCAAAGAGCCTCCCTTTAATCAAACCTTTGCACCTCACCGAGCAGCTATGGAACAAACATAAATTCTCCTTTCTTACAGTCTCATTTCTTGCATCATTGAACCTGTTTGCTCTGCAGTTTATCAACTTCTAGGAACTTTTTCAATCTCTGAACCAGCCCTGTTTTTATAGAATTTCTTTGCTTATGGGACAGAATGCCAGCCCCTCAGTGGAAATAAGTAAAAGATTTTTCATTCTGTACAAGAATTTTACAAGCCACAAATATATTTGGGGGTCTTATTTGAGTATTTTCCCTTTTATTGAGGAATTAGGCTTCAGTGCAGGAGATCATTGAGGATTCATTCCAATGGATTTTTTCCACCGTTGAGTAAAGTCTTTTACATGAGAGGAGCTTTCAGGACTTGTTGTGGTTTGAACTTCTCATGCAAAACATGACATAAAACCTAACAAAGGGAACAGATTGTTTACAACTGTAGCTTTATTTATTATTAGCCTAACGTTGATTTTGATTTATTTTGTGCAACAAAAATAACAGCTTTCTATGCTAGAGACAATTAATTTTATGCTCTGGAAAATCTGGTGCATTTTTGCAACATCTGAATCCATTTCACAGTAACAGATTCAAATGTCACAAAGTCAAAAGCTGCCACATAAAAGACAAAAATTAGAAATATCAAGGGCAA
The DNA here is from genome assembly GCF_021018805.1 of Prinia subflava. Taxonomy (NCBI): domain Eukaryota; kingdom Metazoa; phylum Chordata; class Aves; order Passeriformes; family Cisticolidae; genus Prinia; species Prinia subflava. The sequence goes on from NC_086271.1 coordinate 4,171,032, forward strand.
TTTTGTCACTTCTCTTATCTAAGTTAGCATTCCAGAAGACTTGTCAGCCATAAGCATTTGCTAGCTTTTTCTTTTTGCTCTTTTCCTGCCAAAAGCAGCACTCTGTATCTTCATCTATGCTACATTAAATAGAAAAAACCTGAATTTCCATAGCCCCTCACCGCTGCTGTGAAATAAGTTCTACTTGGGGTGTCTAGCTGAAGAGAGAACTTTTAGGAAAGGTCTTAAAAATAATTTTGTGACAGCATATTATATTTTTTATTATGTTTCATGTTAATGGCTTGAATTGGAAAAAACTCTGGTCAGGAATTCCTTTAATGTTGCATAAACTAAATCTTATACCAAACTCTTCTTGAATTTTTTTTTAATCTTCAGTCATTTAATTCTTCCACATCTCCACATGGTCTCCATTAGGACAGGAGGGCTTGAATAATGTCATGAGACATGTTGGTTCCGATACTACAAAAATTCACATTAAATTTTCCAAGAAATGCTGACTGCCATATTTTGGTCCATTTTTCAAAAATGATAAACTGTTGTCTCAGTTCTGGGTACAACTTTATGATCACCAGGTTTTTCTGGACAGCAGTGTGTGAACATCTCGTGCTCTTACATTGTGATTTCTCAGGATAGTGCTGGTGTGTTTGAAATTTTTCTGGACAAACTTTGGAGAAACTAATAAATCATCACTTGAGGCTAAAACTGACCCCAGCTTTTCTCAGCTGGGCTGGGGGAAGACTCCTCATGCAGCAGAACTTTATCTACACGGAACAGATTTTGCCAGACGCTCCTCATCCCGCAGTTGCAAACCAGTTGCCTGGAAATGACACGAACTGCAATGACATAATGGAACACTTCTCCTCAAAACTGGAATATTCAGCCAGAAGGACTGGATGTGGAACTGCCTGGCTCACCTGCCTGTCTTGTGAACACGTGCCTGCTCCCAAACGACGTGGATTAAAATACAGAAACTGCCTTTGCTCACGTGCAGCTCGATCCGAACCCCATTCCAGGAGTGAATTACCACATCTGCTGATCTCTCCACCTCATGCAGCAGCTCCATCCCAGGGAGCCTCTCTGCACAGGGCTGGGCGTTCCAGGCATGACATCACTGGAACTGCTGCCAGATTGAATTACACACGGGCAGATGGATAACGCAGGATTCAGCAGATTCTTGACATGAACACAGTCTTTGTGCTTTTTGCATCTATGGATTTAAAGCTACGTTCTCATCTACATTTGCAAGCAGTCGTTCTCACATCCAAGGAATCCATATTTACCAGAGGGAAAGACAGGAACCCAACAGCTCCCTGGAGGAACTGTTTCCTATCAGGATTGCACCATCTTTAACTGTGTGTGCAAACACAGTCCCTAAAACACCATTTTTCAGGAGAATATATCCTCTTTGTTCTGTGACGTGGGGGTCTTGTTGCTCACCTGCAAGCAAGAGCATCAAGAAAGTAATTTACAAGTGTTTCACAGCAATCTGGTTTTGTGAGGCTGCTGAGTTTTCACTCAAATTCTTGTTTAAGTTTGGACTTTGAGTAGCATCTAGGATTTTTAATTACACCTTGGACTTCCCTCTTGGGCTATGCTTGGGAAGGGGAGGTGAAGAATTCTTGTGCCTGAGAGAACAGCTTCCAAAATTCCAGGCATCATCACAATGACACTGCTTCTATTCACTTCTGAAATGTTCAAGCACCTGGTCAGCCTCCCCTAAAAGTACCAGCCAGCAGAGAGGCACAACTGAACCTCCACCCACTGCTCCTCACACTGCAAGATTAGGGCTGAATTGGAGCAGATTGACATTTCTGGGGAGAGAAAAGAGCAGGATCCTCTTTGGAGCTTTGTCAGGGCAAGGGGTGGCAGGAAAACACCTTGTGTTGCCCTCGCCTTTGTACCTGAATTGCACCTGATGCCATCAGGCCTTAAGCTGTGTGAGAGAATGATAAACAACCAGAGAGAAGCTCGTGGGCATCCAGCCAGCATCAGATCCCAGCAGGAAAACAACTGGAGCTACCACATTATCCTTGACCAGAGCAGCTGATGAGAAATGTGGGAGCTCATTGAAGGAAAAAAGGAATTGGTTTTGCACTGTTCACTTTGTTAGCAGCAAAGTGAAGCAAAATATATGAGGAAGATTATGAATTATGCTGTGTCCAGCAAGTTCTGCTGCTTAATGGCTCCACTGGAATGTCAGGTCAAAGGAAAATGTAGCTGCATGTTGCCTGTACTGGGTCTGTGGCCTTTACTGTCCCCAGAAACACAAACATTTAGAGAACAGCAGTTACTGGGCATTTGGACAAATCCAAGTCAGCTTTTCAGAAGGGGTAAAATGTTATGCACTGACCCTAAATAACAACTCTGCACAGTGAAGCTGAGCCTTCAGCGATGAGATGCATTTCAGTAAGAACCGAAAAACAAGCAAACAAAAAGAAAACACAAGCCACCAAAACAACCAGCAACAAAAAACCCAAACCGAACAAAAATAAAAAAAAACCTATCTCAAGATTTTATTTTCACTGCCGTGGAAGGAAAGTTTTTGCCCTATAAACAACTTCTTTGGATTTCTCTAAGTGCAGTTGCCACTGTGGGATTGCAATTAGGCAAAGGAATCCAGAATACTAAAAAACTTTGGCCACAATTTTTAAGCCTGAGTTAAAAGCAACTGATTATAGCTTTCCTCTTCTTTCCAGCCCAGAGTTAATTTAGCAATAACAAATAAGGGTGAATCTAGTGCAAGCTAAGTAACTGGAATGCTGTTCCCTTACCTCATGTTGACTTTACTTTCCTATCCCCATCCAGATTCAGATTTCTAAATAAGTTTTTAAAATAAACGGGAACAGCTCAGTGGTTTGGCAATAGACAGAAGGGATGGTGAGGAAAGACTGCTTTGGTCCAGTAGTAGAGATATTCCTCCTTTACTCTATGGTTCCTCCTTTTGTTTAGAAAGGACCAGCTTTGAGAATTCCCACAGACACCGGTGAAGCAGAGCAAGGGTTTCCAAACATCAGTCCAGATGGAGTTTGCATATCCTGTACTATAATCCCTGCTCTGAAAGCCATGAGAAAGTAAAGAATCACAGTTGGCAGAGGGAGGGTAAGAGTACAGGGAGATCTGCAAGAAATGCTAAAAGCTGGCAGGGGTCTGGTGAGCCAACAAAAAGCTTTAAATCTCCAAAGTACCCAACGGGGAAATCTCGATGACGCTTCCCAGGGCAGTGTCCAAGGTAAATCTTCACTCAGAATGGCAGAATTCTATCTGGTTCTATTTCCTTGTCTCATTTGAGGTCAGCTTCAGCTTGAATGTGTAGCAGCAGATCTAGAATACCCAAAGGTTTTTGTCTTTCTCTTAGCTGAAGCTTATTGAAGAATGCAAATCTGTCTAACCAGATTTGGAATACTTTTTCAGTATGGATATAAAGGAATAGGATTCTCCCAAATCTTTCCCAGTTGTTTCTCCATTCACGCTTTTGTGACTGGATATCTCTTTGAATTTTCACCTCTCTTAAGCTGAGTTTTCATGTGAGTAATCTGTCACTGCAGGTGGATTTTTTTTTTACTTGTCAAAAGCAGTTTAGTTGTCATCTCCAGAATATCTTTTCTATCTGTAGAGTTAACCTTGAATGGTATTAGAGCCTGTCACACCCTATTTCTGTTCTTCTTAGAAAGGGGGGGCAAAGTCAAGCAGAGTCAAGTGTGAGGTCCATGGAATGATGCTCTAAGTGGGAATTTTCAAGTGCAGCTGGGATGCCATCGAGCTGCTGCTGTTTCAGTTCTTGGAGGGCACCACAGGACAGGATGCCACAACTACTCACACCTCTGGGTAAGAACATTCTGTGTAGGTTTTCCCTTTTTCTTAGTTTATGGCATTGCTGCAGTTCAGTTCTGTGTAAGTTGTGTGCCACTACCTGTTTAGCTTTGGGAGTTGATCCCTCAATTTTCTTTCTCTTTTTTTTTTTTTTCCCTCCTTTGAAATCTCTTCATTTGCCTCCTCCCAAAAGTTAATATTCCAGAAACTGACCCAGTGTTTTTTAGGAGAGGCTTCCAGCTGGTGAGAACTTATGTGCGTCTGTAAAATTCTATGACAATTTCCTCTGGTTGAACATCAGCACCCTAAATGGCAACTCTGCTTATCAAAGCAAGCTAATGACATCACACTTCTGCTTCATGATTTTGTTGCAAGAGTAGTCAAGTCTTGTTGTACCTTTTTAGATGCTCTTTTACTTTGTTTGCTAATGAGCAATTTGCTGTTTTGTGTCTGGAGACTTTTAGCATCCAGTTTTCTCTTCCCATTCTGTTGGGAGTATTTTAGATTATGTGAACACACAGCACTCTCTCACTTCAGCTGAATACAAAACTGAATCACCCTGGCTGGGAAATGTGGGGTTTAATTAAAGGGAAAATATTTTGCAAGCTAAAACAAGCTTTGTGAACCCTAGAGATGTTCCAGAGTTTCACAAGCACTAAACCACATTGGATTTGACTTCCCTTTGATCCTGAAACCTTTTAAAAGATATATTAGGAATATTTTGATGTCTTTAAAGGCAGGAGGCCAGATACTACAGTCCATGTGGAGGAATGAAAGATGGAAGGAACAACTCCCAGAGCTGGTGGTGTCTTTCTGTAGCTGAAGCATCACCTCGTGGGTTTTAAGTCTGAAAAGTGAAGGTGTGACCCTGCCAACTTCTGAGAAGGCTGGGGGGTGCTGAGGCCCTGGCACAGGGTGCCCAGAGCAGCTGTGGCTGTCCCTGCATCCCTGGCAGTGCCCAAGGCCAGGCTGGACAGGGCTTGGAGCAGCCTGGGACAGAGGAAGGTGTCCCTGCCCATCCAGGGGGATTGGAATGAGATGAGCTGTAAGGCCCCTTCCAACCCAAACCGTGATTGCAATCTGTGACAATTTCACACCTTCAGGAGGGAAATGCTGCACCTCAGACCCCCAGGGTTTCCTCCTCCCAGCTCTGGGAGTTCCTGTAGAGGCTCATCCAGAGCTCAGCCATTCCTGCGGCTGTCAGAACACACAGTAAGCACGTTTGACAGCCACACCTTGCACACCATAGAAGGAAAATGTGCATTTCTGAGCTCTGCAACTGAAAACCAACTTGAAATGAAAGCTCTCGGTGCAATCCAACACCATCCCGTCACCTTTGCCTGGCAGGTGAAGGTTTCCTTTCCCATTTAATGAGCACTTTTGCAGACTGGCCTCACCCTGCATGCAAACAATGGATCCCCTTCTAAACACAGAACATCCCTCACGGCTGCTAACAACTTCCAGGTCTGCCAAAGCCCGAGGAGCAATGGAAGTGTGCAGGAGGAAGCTGAGGCCTACCAAGAACAATTTCAATTCCTATTTTTACAATCCACTCCAAATATTTTAAGAGTTTGTGTCAACAGCCCAGGGTGAACGCTCAGGGGGCCAAGTTAAACATCAAGGAATCCTACAGGTTTCATAATTAGAAAAAAAGAAGAGATAGTTTTTAAAATTACAGTAGAAGAGATGTTTCGAGGTAGCTATAAGTCACTAATAAGCCTTCCATGATGTAAATCAGTTTGACCTGTATTTATAATTTACTTTTATTTGACTTATACATACATCACTCATTTTCATTCTGATCTTTGAAATAGTATTATTCAGAAGGATTCTGGGTTTTTTTCATCTCTCCCAAAGTATGCTGTAAGGATGATGCATTAAATCACAGTCCCTCACCTGGTTTATCCTATTCCTTTCATAAATGGAGCTGGCAGAACAAATTATCATTTAAAACTGTGTCTGCAAAATACGTGAGACCGTGTTTGCAACCATTTCAGTGTCACATCACTTGCTGATGTGATTCAGCTGACAGCAGATTTTAAGTTTCCCTCATTTTTATGTTTTCCTCAGCTGGTAAAGGAAGAAGGGCAAGAGTGCTCTGTCAGACAGGGAAAATCAAATTAATGTTCTTTTGACAGCCTGTATCTGACACTCTCAGCAAAAGTGTCCTGCACTATTAAACTCCGACCTCTATTTGATTACTGCATGGGAGGGTTTGGCTTTTCTTCCTAAACAGTCATTAGAATTTTAAATTTCTACTTTCCCAACATTATCTTTGTGTCTTCTCTGTAGCTACAATTTTTCACCCATGGTAAATACAGAGCAGGGCCTGCCTGTGATGGTTGAAGGCAAAGGAGTTTGGACTGACAAAGCTCATCAAACCCAGGAATATTTGGGAAATACTTACTCCTGAGGATTTTCAGGTGGGTGTGTAAGGCTTGTGCTCTTTGGCTTTAATTCTCCAGGAATCTCAGCATCTCCCCACAAGCAGAGGGCCCCTGCAGGGTGACAGATGCTGCTGGATGTGCATGAGGAGGCTGAGAGCTCCCCTGAGCTGAGCAGCATTCCCTTTAGGAACCTCTCCCAGGCTCAGGCCCAGCTCAGGGGCTTGCTGTGAAGGGAGGCAGGAGCTGCCTGTGTTTCTCTGGGAGGTGATTGCTGGGTCCCAGCAGCTTTGGTGGTGTCAGCAGAGGCCAGGAGGTGTCCAACCACCAGGAATCCCACTGAGCACCAGTGCTATTTGCACTGTCCTTCTCCCACCACCTTAAAAAGCCAATTCCCTCCACATCAAAAGCGTCCCTGTTGAGCAATTGCTGTGTGTCAGCACTCCCCAGCCCTGAGCTGTTTGCCTGTCTCTGAGACGTGGAAAACACGAGATGTCATAAAAAGAAAACAGTGTCTGCTGCCAGGCTGCTGATTTAGGAGGCAGAGCAGAGAAATAAAACAAACATGCTCCAAAAAGCCTGGGAGTGCAATCAGATGAACTGAGGGAGGAACAGCTCCATTTTCAGGTAGTGGTTCCTCTGAACCACCTCCTCAGGTGTATTTGTTTATCTCTGCCTGGATCACAGACAGACAGACAGCAAAGTCACGGCTATTAACAAATCAGGAAAATATATTTTTATGTCTTAAGTAGGATGATGGAGCTGAGATACCCCCAGGTAATTTCAGCTCTGCATGTGTAAGCCCCTAAATTCGGGTGGAAGTGCAGTGATGGATGAGTCTTATTTGCTCTAATCACTGTGAAAGATCCCCTTGCTCTTCTGTTTCCTGCAGTTTTGCAGTTTGTGATCTCCTTGCCATATTTTCTCCCAAATCCTCCGTGATTAGGCATGTGATAGCAATGCTTCCTATCTTCCCCTGCTATTTCCAAGTGTCTTTGTTTTCCCTGTGTTGCTCATTTCAAGGGTTTAATCTGCTTATAGAGCTAATGATTAATGAAAGGTGGTGAGGGTTTGACCAAGGAAGTTAATTTAGCTAGAACCCACGTGAGATGTGCAGTTTTCTGAGCAACTTTTTGCAAGTTGCCAGCCCTCACATAGATCATGACTGAAACGTGGACTCCAGAATTCAAAACAACACGCCGTGCTCAGTGTACTGCTGCTCTTTATTGTGATAAACAAAATACTGAGGATGTTTTGAGTGGTTGAGAGCAGCGAGGTCATTTGCCAAGCTGGAGCAATCCTTGTCTAGGCTAGCAAAGGCAGACAGATGCAAGTTATTAAATGGGGCCTATCACAGATCTGAACTCTGCACATCTATGCAGAGAAGCCAGAGAAAAGCCAGGAACACGATGAACTGACCTAAGAGCACTAAAATCATGTCAGTAAATCATTTGGGTTTCCAGTTTTCAGGCTCTCAGGACCTCAAGGTTTAGAACGCATCAAACCAAAAAGTGGATTGCAGGATGTCTGTGTAACACAGTCAAAGGAAGAAACTAAGCACATTTTTTAACAAAAAACATCTTAAAATCTGGTTTTCCCCTTCTTAGGTATGATTTTTCTTGTATTACTAATATTTGTATCCTTTGATTTTAAATATCCAGTAAAAACAAAACTATTTAATGCAGCATTTTCTGTATTTAAGTATTAAAACAATATTATAAATCCAAGGGAGGAATAAGTGTCCAAAGACAGTGAATAATTTCAGGGATGCCATTTAGTACAACTTTATTGATTACTCATACACTCCTGTACCTCAAAACAGATTGGGTTCAATGATCTTAGAGGTCTTTTCCAACATTAATGGAAACCTTTATGATTCTAAACCCCCAAAATTTGGATACATTTGGCTAAAGATAATGGGCCAAAATTTGTGCAGAGTAGTTTTGACAATATGACTAAACTCATAATTACAGTTGTGCCTTATCAGAGCTGGAACTCCATTGCTTCCCTGAGCACATGAAATAAATAAGGAGTAAGGAATAAGGAGTAAGGAATTAGGAATAAGGAGTAAGGAATGGGCAAGCAGTGTGGTTCACAAGAGGTGGCCTGCACTGCAGGACACACCTGAAACAGCAGCACAGCTGTGACTTTGCAGCCAATTGGAAAAGTCTGACTCAGTGCAAAATTTGCTCCTGAATCAGCCTGGTTTAAGGGAACTGAAATCCCCAAGAGGGAGATTTTGGTTGGAGTCAGTTTGTTCGAGAAGGCAGCTGCTCTCTCCCTCATTTCCTGCCCCTCCGTGGAAAGGTAGACACGACAGGAATGCCAAAAACCAGAAACCCCTGGGTCAAGATAAAGCTCACATGTAAAAAGTTTCTTCCTCTCTGCTTCAACCAGGAGGATGGGAAGATTACTCTTTTTCTTTGTAAAAAAAAGCTCTGATTCACATTGGTTTGGTAATTGAGGAAACAGATTTTGAAACCTAAATGCCACAAGCAAAAACACTGAAAAGGACTTCCAGGAAGGGTGGTTTGATTTGTGGTGCATGAGCTGGATGAACTGGTGAGAACCCCAGGACAAATGAGACTTTCTGGAATTAGGTGTTCAGGGACTAACACAGAATTCATTCCTTAATTCGATTAAGGCATGAAACACTCAGGAATTCATTATTTGAGTGGGAGAGAAAACTATCCTGTTTATTTAGCCTCAGTCTGACCTTCCTCATGAACTGCCAAGGGGTATCCCTTTTTCCTGTATTTATACACAAGTGTTTCCATACTAGGTGTATTTGTTTTTATTTCTGGAAGGACAGAGGAAAAAAAATAATACTGTGACAGAGATACAAACATCTCACAAGGAAAAGGCTACTGAGAAATGGGCAACACACACTACCACCTTTTTTTTTTTTTTTTTTTTTTTTTTTTTTTGGTACAGAATCCAAATGGCCCAGAACTTCTACTCCTCTAAGATTTCTTCATGATAATTTCATGAAAAACATGGTGATAAGAAAGTAAATAAGCTTGGCTGTATCTAGGCAGGAGTGCAAAACTAGGGCTTTAAATGCAAATAAACTTTATGAAAGGTTACGGCAGTTGCACGTTTTAGACTTCTTGTCTTTCATAAGGCTTAAAAAAACAATTTAAAAACCCCAACAAACCAACAAGAGAAACACCAGAACCTCCAATCTCTTCACTGATTAATAAGCAATGACTCTAAGTGATCCAAATGCTCCCCAGCAGTTCAGTTGTGGAGGCTCCTGGTATCTTAATAATCAAGTAATCTTTCTTCATTGTAAACTGGACTGTAGAACATATCCAAATTTTCTCTTGGTTTTAAGGGCTTTGTCAGAAAGCATATTCTGCAGAAAGCAGAACAAAGGAATTTTTATAAAAATACCTCCAAAATTTTACTTTGGACACTTCTGGCCTCTTAAAGACATTTTTTAAAAACAACATAAATATGAAGACGAGGAAGGCCAAAAAATGAGACCTTTGATTAAAAAAATTATTTTAAACTCTCTCCATGTGAACTTCACAGTGTGTTCAGCCCATAACTGTTGGTTGAGAGTTACAGCATGTCCTGCAGAAATTTATCTTGATCTTAACACTCCAAGTAACATAAAATCAAGTTTGTCCTTAGTAAAATTGTTCTAAGGGATTCATTGCACTCAGGATTGAAAACCAGCCAGTTCTTGGGGATGTCAGGGGGTGTTTTTTTCTGTCTAATACTTCAGTAATGTTGCTTCTCCTTCCTGTCTCCTCTACAGAGACTTTGCTCCCCTCATGTTTTTATTTGAAGGTATTCAGTAGGAATCCTATTTAGCTTACAATTACAAAAGGTGAGTACAAGCATCCAGGCCCACTCTGTACAAACCCTTGTTAATGAGCCTTTAACTTTGTAACAGTCGTGAGAAAAAGAGGGGGGAACATCAGGTAAGTCATGTTGATGTGTTTAAAGTGATTTCTTTGGCCAATCCTGAAGAACACAAGGTTTCCTACAGCTCTGAAGGCCTCCTGATTCAGGTCTGGCCTGCAGTAGCAAATTAACTTACATGTAGCTCATTTCAGAGAATATTTGAACTGCTTCACATAGAGCTCAGTAGAGAAACATTCTCTGCTTTCAAAACAAATAGTGGCTGTGAGTATCCACCTGTGATTCATGGCAAAGACATCTGAGGCAAAAGAGCAACTATTTTCCAAGAGGTGAACTGCAGTTAACTGGGTTCAAGTTGGAAACACTCAGAGGAGCTCCAAATGGCGTGCACTGATTTCGAGGCCTTGTTAGAGATGGATTCTGCAGGATTCCAGTCAAGGGATTTTTTTTTCTCTCTGAGGCAGTGCTATTCTTTGAACATTCAGTTGGGATAATTTATTTATATTTTGGAAGTGCCCAAATGCTCCTGTTCTGTTTCAGTGTCAATGGTGAATTTATTGCACAGGGTTGAAAATGGAGTTCGTTGGAATTTGAAGTTGATGCCACAGCTAAAAATTTTTTGAGTGATGGGTAGCTGTGGATGATACACCCCTATCTTCTAGTAATTAACTAATTAACCAGGGTTTTATTTAGAATCACTGCTTGGAAGTGCAGGCATCAGGGCTTGTCTGTCATCTTTAACAATCAACTGCTCCTTTATATAACTTGCTGCTGTGCTGAATCTCTTTGGGAGTTAATGATGTTAAAACTGATTAGATTCAGAGGAGGATGTGCAGAAAGTCTGAGGGAGGAATATCTTATTATGTGCTGTGACATGAAATAGGTGACTACAGTTAATCAGAACTACAAAGAACTTGGACAAACACACAGAAAATCCCTCCGAAAAGGAAGGTGAGAGTGAAATGCTTCCATTTTAGGAAGGCAAGAAGCAGTTTCCTACATCTGCAAAGAAATTTTATTTAAGCAAAGCTGGTTCTATAGCTTTGATGTGGCAACCACTGGATAGTAATATATGCCTGGAGTCTACATTAGAGAGAATTTATATTGAAATTTTGTTTTCTCTTTGTTTCCATGTGGTGAAATTAATTGTCATCACCAATTTCTTAAATTTTTTATTAGATGTTTTTCCCAAATGTTTCTATAAAAAGGATTACCTCACTCTGATACTTGAAATTTAGCTCACAGTATCAGTTAGCAGATATTTCTTTACCCGTTTTCACCTCTTAAATGGATGGTCAGAGAAGTTTTCATAATATTTAAATAGAGACAGTTTAGGTGGGATATTGGGAAGGAATTGTTGTTCCCTGTAAGGGTGGGCAGGCCCTGGCACAGGGTGCCCAGAGCAGCTGTGGCTGCCCCTGCATCCCTGGCAGTGTCCAAAGCCAGACTGGACATTGGGGCTTGGAGCAGCCTGGGACAGTGGAAAGTGTCCCTGCCATGGCAGGGGTGACACTGAATAGTTTTAAAGCCACTTCAAACCCAGACCATTCCATGAGTCCGTGAATATTTACTTTGAGAGGTGTGATGAAAAGCAGAAAAAATTAAAAATAGCATTTTCATTCTAGTGAAACACTACTTCTAAGAAGTAAAGCAAAAAGTTTCTTTCCTAGTTAAATATTTCTACAGCTTCAGTCAAAGCTGGAGGTCAGCTGAAAACCTTCCTGGACACAAGCACCAGTGAAGAAGACACAAAGTTTTGGTGTGAAAATAGTATAACACAAGGTTAAGGGTAGAAGTCAGTCACTGGAGGGTTGCAGTTTATAATTCCTAAAGAACCAAAGGGAGAAATTAAATACAAAAGGTATTTAACTGCATGAACATTGGGTTTTTTTAAGGTGTACAGTCACTTTATCAATGGATAGAAAAGGGGGCTGTGCTTGGCATCCCCATCACTTGCCAGAAGGGCAACTTGTGTCAGAAGAACTGTCCCAGATCCTAGGAGATGGGATCCTTTTCACAAAGGCACAAATAATGCTTCTCTCCACCTCTGCCATCTTGCTGTAGCAGCTTTTGGTAATTTATCAGCTGATACATCAGGCACGAAGCTGAAAAAGCTTTTAAGTCTTCCAGAAATGGTTGGTCTTTTCCCTCCGATTTTGCTTCAGATCAGCTATCACTCCTGTGAATGGACAAATAATTGCCAGGCTCATTAAAATCTCATAGAAAGGAAAATAGCGAGTGCAGCTATTGAAAAGGGATGATCACTGTGACTTGAGGTGGCAAAACAGCTTCACAGAGAGCAGAGAGATTTGGGGAGAAATGGTGGAAATGATTACCTAGTTCAAATGGTAAATGTGCTTATGGGTACAGTGTAAGTGCCTAAATCTGCTCTTTTTTCACTGTTCAGGAAGCATTAATTTCATTTTATTTCATCTCATCCAGTGCTGGGGCAGGAACAGAAGGTATCCGGGCGTTCCTGAGGCAGAGGATGTAATTTAGGTCTGCTTGCAAGTGGCTGAGGTGGTGAATAAAGGAGCACTTTGTGACATGTCATAATTTACTGTCACATGATCTGCTCAGACAGAACCCCTTTAACTCAAGTTCTGAGGACCTCGGACAAGAAAGGGGAGCTGGGGGCGGGGGGAGGAAGGAAGAAAGAGTCACCAGCTCTTTATTACACCTCCAGAGTTTGATTCATGTCTGCATCTTGACAAATAGGGACGGCTGGGAGAGGGTGGGTAGCTCATGGCAAACAAGGAGCTCATTGTAGGTGTCCTTTTGCAAGCAGCATAAAAACCTGCAAACTCTGGAGACTCATCACAGAGCTCAGCCCATCCATTACAGACCATGGCTTGTTCCAAAGGTGTTATCAGCCGTGCTCCTGTGCTCTCCAGCTGATTAGGAATTCCTAGACAATATTCCCCAGTATTTGGGGAAAGACAGGATATACTTATTAATGCAAATTCATAGGAAATCTCTAGAGAGTAGTTCTGTCCATGAATATCCAAATTTTTTTGCCATATTGTTTATTGCTTTCTTTATATGACATGTAAAATTGTGTGTATCATCACTGCACTTTGTACTGGACGGGTTATTTTTCAAACATGCTTCCTGTAATTCTGATTAAGTCATGGTCTTTACTTCTGCAAGTCATCAGTGTTTGCCATCTTGCAATCCAGATTGCCATTTATTGGCATTTACTGTACCTACACCACATCTATACCATGTGTAACAGCTGAAATGGAGCTGGGCTTAATCATATCAAGCCAATTCTAACAAAAGTCAACTGGAAGATGCACATCTGATTTGTACCCTCCATCAAGACTGAACACTTCCCTTCATGTCACAAACGCACACAATTATAATTTAAAATTTTACTTTTTTTGTATTCCCTCTCTCATATTTTTGTCTTGTTTTCCTTTACATCTCTGGAAAATCTCCTCTTTTTAAAATAGTTTCACTTTCTGATTGGTACCCGTGGGTGGATTCAATTCACAATAATTCTCAGCTGCAAAATGGGACTAAGTATTTTCTGTACAGGGAAGTAGTTTCTGCCATTTCCCAAAGGGCCACATTGGAAACTAATTAATATTCCCAGCACCTCATGAAGAGAGCAGTAATAGTATTCCCATTAACAGTATTCTCATTTTGCTGATGGGATAGCTAAGGTACAAACAGACTAATTTATTTGTAGAAAGTCACTCTGGAATCAATGGTAAATAGGAGAATAAATACCAGATTTTTTTACCCCGGAAAACAAAGTTGTAACCACAAAGGCGCTCTCTTTTTCCTCAATAATAAAGTTAAATATGAGAAGTAAAATAATGAAGTTGTTCTACAGATTAAATTCACAGTAACAACAGATGTTCAACAGTTTTTAATTTCTCTTTTTGAGTAATGTGGTCTGTGTACTGCCTGCAGCAGGATTTAATTTGTCTCGTTGCCGTTATCAGACAACTAAGCTGCTGTCAAAACAGGCAGATCAGGAATTAATGAAAATATTTCTCTGTACAGTTCTGTGATTACAATACAGGCAGCTGTATTTTAATTTCCCAGCATTTAGGTTTCACGTGCACAGATCTCAGTCTTAAAGTCAGATCAGATAAGAATACAGGCTAAAGCTCACCTCACATCTGAAAATCTGATCTCATTAGGAGGGAATCCACAGAGAGACCCCATAAATGCTCATTAATGATCACATTTCCTCAAACCCCTTTCACAATTGGCACTTAGAAAAACTTTCTTCAGTGACTGGTCCCAACAGCCAACACAGGGATCCACAGCAGATCTTGCAACCCACACAGGAATACTTCAAAAACATGTTTGAGGCAGAAAGGATGAGAAAATTGCCTCAGCTTTACTATACTTGTAAAAATCTGCGTAACCTTGACTGGGTTATCTTCTTACCTCTCATGGCAGGGCCATGGCCCTCAGTCTCGAGCAGTGTTCAAATCACTGAGCTGTTCTTGGGGGGAGAAAAGGGATGCTAAATGTTCCTCAGGGCATTTTGTTCTCGTTGTGAATTTGCAGTCTGGTTTGGTTTGAACCCCATACATAATTTGGAACCTGTCCTAAAGCCTGATGAGTTCTGTGAGTAGCTATGGAGTGCAACTTGTTCAATGTGGACATTTTGATGAGCAGCTACCAGCCTTAGGTCCTTAAAACCAGCCTTTGGGAGGTGCCTCTCCCTGTATTCTCCACAGCAAGAACCAGAGGCATTTTGGTTCTGCTGTTATAAAGAAGAAAGCTTTGATTTATTCCTCAGAAGCATCTGATTGTAATAGAGTTGGTGGCTGCCAAGCTCACATGGTGAGATGTGCACTCACCATGCTCAGATTAGATTTAGTTTGAGGTTTGGGGGTTGTTGGGTTGTAATTGAAAGGCTGCCCCTTTTCTAGTCCAAATTACCAGTGTTGGTGCTGGATGCTGTAAAGCCTGTGCTGACCCGACTGGGTTTGTGGTTCTTGGAGTTCTGTGTAAGCAATCTCCCTGTTTTCTAGCCATGTATTCCTTCCTGCATTATCCCTTTGATTATTCCATGGCAAATACTTCCACTTGTATACAGGGAGATGGGATGGGAGACTAATCTGACTGAAATAAAGTCCAGTCTACCCCCTCCTTGCCTCCTGCTCAAAAAGACAAAAAAACTATTGTGCTGACACAACAGAGATGGCAGAAGTTAAAGAGATACTAATGTACCCATCCATGCTATCACCAGAAACCTTCTTCAGTAACTCTCAGTCTGGGTCAAAGCCCATTCCGGGCTGCCCTTACTGTGGGCCAGGTGTTTATTCAGTGTAAAAAACATGCAGAGATCTCAATTCTTTCTCAGTTTCTCACTGTTCTCTGATAGCTTGAACATTTTCAGTGCTGCATTCACCTTTAATGTCAGGATGTGATTAATGGGAGGCTACACACTGATGCAAGTAATACCTCCCAGTTAAATTACTTCCAAGGAGGACAGCAGCAACATAAAACAGAATTCCATATACCTTAACCAATGAGATAACCACTTAATACAGTTAAATTAATACACTGTATTTTGAGAGACAAAGAAATAGGAATGACAATTTTGTCTTTTACTGCAATGAAGAAAGAGGTTGAAAAAAGCAGAAAGGTTATAATACATGTAAGAATCAAAGATTTGTTTTGCAGAGTTGAGGTTTTCTTGTTGTTATAAAAAACTGTTTAAACATTTTGTATGAAAGTTCTCAGCCTTGTTAAGTGTTCTCCCAAGAAGGAAGTTAATTAGTGACCTGGTGTAGTTAATTGTCCTGAAGGTAGGACTTAATATTCCCTTTCAGAAACTTTCTATTTCTTCCCCATGTTCATGAAAATGAAGCATATTTTAATTGCTTCTTTATACCACACCTATACTGGAAGGAACAGCATTCAAGTCATTATTTCATTTTATTTGAAGACATCTTGAGTCCATGTGTTCATCCAGTCCCAGACAGCTGTTTAGAAATTTAACTGTCTGGCTGCTGACCAAAATAAATGGAATGCCCTTTGTGTAACATCCTTGTAAAATCTGTAGTCGTGCACCAAAATCGATAAATCTTGAAGAGAAATGAAGAACTGAGCTCCAGGGTTGCAAGACATCTTAAAAAACATGTCCTCTGTTTTTCACCCTTCCTCCAACCTTAGAATTTAATATATGTGTTGGCTCCAAGTAGCTGGAATATTCTCTTTAAATCCAGAGGTCACAGCGCTGTGGCTTGATAACATACCATTCTTGATTGCTGCCTGAACAAAACAAAAAATGCTGTTTGGCATAGTCAGAGGTAGAAAACCAAAATTATAGACCACAATAAAGCCTGCCTGTAATAATCTGCAGTCTTTCAGGAGAGAGAAAACATATGCTGTGATTTCAGTGTTCTCAGCTTGGCTGGGGCACACCAAAGAGCATTTCCCTTCTTTTGCTTTTCAGCCCAGTCACTTTATTAATATTTCATTATAAACCTGGAGATACAAAACCTGGAGGTTGTTCTTCAGCCTCTGCTGTTCCTGCTGTGCATCTTTAGGAGGACTTTTCCCCACTCACCCAGGAAGTGGATGAGGTAACAGGGAGGACCAAAATGTTCTGTCCTCCAGGGGCTCCAAATCTGTACAAAAATCCAGAGGAGCACATTTAGAAATTGAATCAGATGAGCTGTTCCAATAGGAGAGGATAACAGGACACGGAAGACAGGAAAATGCAGTGAACTAAAAAAGTCTTCACCATTTTGTGAACAAGGTACAGCTCTTCTGAGATTCAAACTGGTTTCAAAATGTTTCAGCCTAATCTCAAAAGGTTATCTCTGAGCTCCTGAGGCACACACAGTGTGACTGACAGATATCCACCTCCACCTGTCAAGAGAGGGGAGGTTTTACAGCAAAAAACAAAATCAGTGCTGGAAATGGAGAGTGTTCCTTTTCCTTGTAGCAGTCATGGAATGAGGGATGCTGCAGCCACTGAACTCTTCCCTGCTGGAGGCTGAAATAACCTGAAAACAATAGTTCAATATTTAAATCCCTCCTTGTCTGTCACTAAATGAGGTACCCTGAGACATTTGTGTGCTCCATCACAACTTCTCACTCTTCTGTTGTTTACTTTCACTGCAGCCCATATGAAGCATGGAATATTTCCAGAAATAAAGGAGGAATTCCTGGTGAGGCTGGGTGCGGTGCAGAGCTGGAGATGGGAACCATGCAAGAGTTTCTGGTGGTAAGTAGTGATTTAGACCCTGCTAATTTACTCCTGGTGGTATTAAGGAATTTTTTTCTGCTCCCTGCAGTCAATAAAATAACAAGGATCTGGTTAAACAAGTCCCTCACAGCTGGCTTACCACGGAGCTTAGCAGATCAAGGAGATGCATTCCAGTGCCCTAAATCCTTTCTCCATGCCCATCTGATAATCTTTAAATACTGAGGAAAAGCTCCTGCCTGTCTTTGGGTACTGCTGAAGGGCTGTGAGTTGTGGAGGATGATTTACCTGGAGTGTCCCCACGAGCTGTGGTGGCTGTGTGAAACTTTAGCCAGGCTTCGGGATGCCCAGTGCAGTGATTCCAGCCCTCCCTACACATGAACAGCTCATGCATCCCCTTCTGACACATCCACTGGACTAGGACAGGCCTCACAGCTCTGTGGTGTTTTATATGTTCTAGCTTTGGTTCCCACTTCTGTTTCAGGATCCTACCTGTAATTTGTTAGGAGGTGAGAGAAATAAAGTGGGAGGGTTGTTTTTGTGGCTGCTCCATCCCTGGAAGTGTCTAAGGCAGCTTGGGCAAGGCTTGGAGCATCCTGAGATAATGGAAGGTGTCCCTGCCCATGGCAGGGCATGGAACTGGATGATTTAAGGTCCCTCCCAGCCCAAACCATTGCATGATTCTGTGAAATTACCCTGATGAACATCCCCTACAAGAAAATGGGCTTGTGTACCATTTTAACCCTAGGGTCTGCTACCCACCCTCAACAGACCAAAATGGACAGAAATAAGTGTTAGCTACTTCCTCTGCTACCTATCTCCATGCAAAACTATTGTAAATTCTGTTTTCAGTGTTCTCCAAACCCAGATTAAGATCAGTGAACCCAGCTTTTTTTAATTAATTGTGAACTGACGCATGAACATATTTTATGGACAGTTTTCTATGCAGGCAAACCCAAAAAGTTTTGAAAGGAACATTGAAATTGTTCCCCTGCCAACCTGTTCAGCCCTGTCCTTGTATGCAAAGCCTGGAGCAGAGCCCCCCTCCCTCCCCTCTGAGAGGACAGCAGGGATGGGAAGGGATCCATCCCCCTGGAAGCTCCCCGCCAGCTCAGGCTCTCCTGAAGGGAAGAGAAACATCAGGCCTGGCCCAGCAGCCTGACCTGGCCCCAGGGCGAAGGAGAATTTCCCTTCCCAGTGCTTGGCAGAGCAGAGTCCAACTCACAGGCAGGGAAAGCTTTGCTTAATAACTTTTAGACTCCCCTGGAAAAATGCCTTCTTCCGAGCTGGGGAGTGTTTGGGGGGTTTTATAGGTACAGGGATGAACTCATCCACCTCACTGGCCCTGTGGCTTGGGGCATGTTCACTGGAGTCAGGCTTGGGAAAACAATCTGAAAACACCAACCAAGAAACACAAAATGTCACTTTTTCCCTCTTTATGGACAATGTCAAACAAGGTAAAAACAATAAATAATTTTAATTTTGATAGCCTCTTTTAAAAATTGCAGTGGTAGAGGTAGGAAGGAAAAACATCTTATTCTGATAGGGGCTAAACACAAATGCATAAAGCACTGGCCTGCCAAAGTGTGTTTCTACTGTTGGGACGAGGCTGTGGATTTTCTCCAAAATTTAACTCTGTTCTGAACAATTTATTGCAGTTCCCTTCTGTGCTATCTAATTTATGGCTCAGCTACTTATGATGAATTGGTGGTGTTAATCTTTAGAAGGAGATTGCATCTG
Source organism: Prinia subflava (assembly GCF_021018805.1). NCBI lineage: Eukaryota > Metazoa > Chordata > Aves > Passeriformes > Cisticolidae > Prinia > Prinia subflava. The sequence goes on from NC_086271.1 coordinate 4,190,025, forward strand.
CTGATGGGACAGAACCTGACAAATTCCACCAGGCTGTTTGCATATTGGCAGGACTTGTAATTATTAACATTAATTCTCCAAGGAGCCGAATTCCTTATCACTGATGCTCTTCCTTTATGAGTCCCTCCCCTCCAAAAATTTCAGCTTTCCAGCAACGAGCTCTGCCTTTATTGGGATTGTTCAAGTCGTGTCTTGGAAGCTCCTTCTTTGTTTTTCCTTCAATAATTTGCTGAAAGTACTACCATGTGTAACCCTAACGTAGCAAAATATTTTAGTATATACTTAAAATTAATCCTGCAAACTTAAGAAAGAAAAATGAGAATTTGCTAAACCGGCTCTTCCAAATGAAAAGGGGAAAAGAGAATGTACCATATCCACAGCTGAAGAAAAGTCATTAATGTGATTTATTTGAAATGACAAAGTGAGGATCTGGGTTCGGTTTTTTAGTTCTTCTACTTGACTTTTCTGAATCAGGGCAAAGAACTGTCCTAATCTGATATCTTACAACTCTGTTTCTCTGGTTAGATGATTGTAAAGGAACCAGATAAAATATAGTACCCATAGTACTCTTCTTTCTTGTGGTGATTCAGTATTTTCATAATAGATTTTTTTTTTACTTTCCTATCTACTTTTTACCTTTAATATTGATTCATTTAACCCTTCGTTGAGAGAAATATCATAAGGTATTTCCTTATGACTGGGCTGACATGAACAGTGACAACACTTTTATTTAGTAGGTTGTGTTTCGTGTATATTATTCACTATAATCAAAATGAGGTTTTTTCCCTACTCTTGATTTCTGTGTAATTTTAGCCTTAATTGAAGCAACATTTCTGATGTGAGTTTTAATTTTAGGCACAGCCATCCCTCTCACATCAGTGGTGTTTCTTGAACAACAAACTAATGTACAAAACAAGAAAAAAAAATCATATGAATATCCTTGAAAGACTGACACCTGGAAAGAGGAATATGGATCTCCAGCCACATCTCTGGTGTTATCTCCCTTCAGGTGTTTTTTACCTGTGCTGAGGCAGCTGTTTGCCACAACGGGAGCTTTGTGCTGACACACCATAGCCCAGGCGGTGCAGTCAACTTGCTAATGGTGAGTTTTTTTCATGAGGTAAAAAAGAGAGCTCTTGTCCTTTTTCTGCTAAGCTGGTCTGAAATTCCCAGGTCAAAATACATGCTGAACAACACTTCTTGCACTTTCTTACTCAAGCAGCTTTCTCTTGGTAAATGTCTTTTCCACCACAGCTACAGGTTCCTTTTTATTAGGGGAATATGACCACTGGCTCCCCAAAAGGGAAAGGCTCGTTTCCATATTGCTTTCCAGACCACTCCCTTCCCTGGGAATTAAGTGGCCTGCTTGCAACAGTAAAACAGCTCTGAGCTCATGTGAAAAAGCCATTTGAATCCTGGATAGATTTCACAAAGCTTTGGTTCATTGGGTAATAACCAGATTGAACAGGCCATGACATAATAGATTCCATATTTTATGATCATCATGTGCATCTTGCCTAATTAGACAAGATGCAGTAAGGCTGAAAGGCATCAATACGTTGATTTAATAATTGCATGGGAGTTGCTGCCATTTTATTGACCAGAGGCTGTACTGGACAACAGAGGTGTTTCTCTAGATCAGTCACTTTGAAATTACATATTCTGCACGCTCACTTTGCTTCATTCAGTGTGGGTATTTGTGATCCAAGGACATGAAGTGAAATGGCTTCAAACTGAAAAAATGTATGTTTAGAATTTTTATATTAGGAAGAAATTCCTCCTTGTGAGGGTGGGCAGGCCCTGGCACAGGGTGCCCAGAGCAGCTGTGGCTGCCCCTGGATCCCTGGCAGTGCCCAAGGCCAGGCTGGACAGGGCTTGGAGCACCCTGGGACAGTGGAAGGTGTCCCTGCCCATGGCAGGGGTGGCACTGGATGAGCTTCAAGGTCCTTTCCAACCCAAGTCAGTCTATGATTCTATTTTTCTATTATTTTATGGCACTTCTACAACTAAAAATATGCATCCAGTTGAACTCAAACAAACAAAAAATCTTTTTCCTTTTCTTCTTTCTTGGATTCTTCCTCCTTTCTTCCAGTGAAAAGAGGCTGAACAGGCCAGTGCCCTCATGCACTCCTGGCAAGGCTTCCCCTCCCGGCCCTGCACCATCCTCATTTGGACTCTTTCTAACACCTTCTTATCTTTCTCATGTTACTCCTCCCAAAACTGGCCCCAGGGCTAGAGGTGAGGCCGCCCCAGGGTCCCCCAGTGGATTTCCTGCTCTGCCAGGGGAGAATCCCCAGCTGAGGCAGCAGCAGAGGGCTGGAGCGAGGGGTCAGCAGGAGGGCAGCTCACAGCACCAAACACTGCGGGCTCCCTGCGCTGGGGAGCTGGCAGAGCCAAGCAGGGATTGCTGTTTGCATGCCCTGCCTCAGCCTGTGGAGTGACTGATTGGGGTCCAAGGAATCTGAGGGTGTAAAAGCTCTTTCCAAGAAGGGGTGGGTGAGATGTCGGCTGAGAGTTGGCAGGGATTTCCGTGTGCACAGCTCCTGGTCAGGGCCGCACTACAGTTCCTGCCTTCTTTACCTCCCTAGCAGGGGAGTGCCAGAGTACACCAGGCACAAAAATACATTTAAAGTCTATAAACAAAAATAGGAGTGCAAATGTTATATTGGCGTGAATGTTTTAATATGGGCAGTTGCTAAGGAGTAACCAATTCCTTCCCCATAGTGACGGCCTCTGAAATATGATTGATTTGTGGTTTTAATCCTGTTTTCCTAGCACCCAGTGGCTTTTCTGTTTTTCAGTGTAAACTGAAGTGTTGTGCATTATCTTTTAAATGTTCTTGTAGAAAAACAACCCCCCAAAAAGTGCCTTTTTGGCCAGAGTTAGTGCTTATCTCCTGTGACTGAAACTCTGGAGAAAATTACAGTTGCCTAAATATTTTCCTCAAAGTAGCTGTGATTATTGAGATTAAGCTGCTGGTTATCCACTGTGGTGTCTTGGCCCCTTTTAGGTCACTCCTTCAAACTCATCAGCCTTTGAATCACGTGTTTTATGCTGCCATTTCATGATTTCTCACCTTGGAGAGGAAAAACTGTTACAAACCAATTCCCCTTGGATGTTTACACCACAGAAAACACCAGCTTAACTTGTAGTAGCTGTGACCACATAATTTTTTTCAGGCTTATTAAAGAGGACTGGAGACCAACTGGGATTAGCCACACACCTTTGAGGAAGTCTTGGGAGTTGGTGTTGAAGTTCTTTTTGCAGGGTAGTGGAGAAAAAATCCCCAGCATTCCTCTGCCTTGTGGTGTATTTGATCTGTGGGCAAAACAAGGAGTCTAATTTAATTTTACAATGTGCTGGGATATTTTTATGAAGGGTGTGATGCGTGCACTATTTGAGGTTATTTCCCTGCTCCTTGGACCCACAGCCTAACACCTTTCATGGGCATTAAATCCTCATTTAAAATGTGGAGAGCCAAGGTTTAGAGGATAAGGTCCAGATATCAAACTCCCCTCAGACAAGGGCTGAGAGCAGGTAGGGCTGATCAGCTCCTTCACCAACATTACTGTGTCCCTTACCTTAGATTATATAAAACATTAAAGAAAAAGCAGGTTTGGAATTCTTTTCCTGAGAATCTCGTTTTTCAGGTGAGTCCTAACATAAACAAGGTGAAATAGTGCCCAGAGACTGCTTATATTTCTTTTCTTCTGACTGAGTTCTGTTCTGCTCAGCCACCATGAACCGCATTCGAGTGGGAGGAGAGTGATGAAAAGCCTTCCACAGAAAAAGCAAATTGACAGCAGCAATCAAAATCCATATCTATAGGAACTCTCTACCTGCAATTGTTACCTCCTTTCCTCCTCTCAAAGTATCAGAGACAATGTGAGCAGGAGACACTTGCTCAAGTGTCCTGGGATTGGCTTTTTAGGGGTGAGTAACATCCTTTCTTTCTAAAATCATGTTCTTCTGTTTCAAGCCTGGAGAAACAAACAAACAAAAAAGACCCCATAAACATATATTTTTAAATAGCACATTCTGTTTCATAGACTCCAAAACTTTTCACATTCTTCTTTCCTTAAAATACTTCAAGTGATAGAAGAATGGACCAAGTCCTCCAACCTTCACCCTACCATCAGGTTTGAAGAAATAGGAATTATACATCCTTGAATGAGGTGTAAAAAGATAAAGCGGTTGTATGTGCTCCTCACTGACTGCTTTTGGAAACTGGATGTCAAAATCAGCAGGCAAACTTAATGAGGTACAAATTTTGGGGGGAGAATTTCAATAAAACCAACTCACCAAGTATGGAAAACATCTCTGCACAGGCCATGGGTATCAGTGTTGGTGCCTTTGCACTCACAAGAAAAGAGGTTCCTCACTTTGTATGTATTCCTAAACATTTCAGGACAAAGTGCTAAAACATGTGAAGTTGGAACAAGATCCACAGTGCTTGCTTACATTGCAAAAGGTGATTATTTCATTGTTTCACACTCTGAAAAGTTAAAATATATTATCCTGCAAATGAGCCCCATACCCCAGTTCAGGACAATTTATACACATTGACACAGGCACACACTCTCCTGTTAAGTCATGTGGTGGATTTACCATTTCACAAATGTTTTTGTTCTGAATTTTCTTGGTATTTTCCATTTAAATAAGGTTTTATTTAATAAGGGTGGAAATTCCTTGATTCTTCCTGAAGAAAAAAAAATTTAAAAAGGAAGTTTGGCAAGATTTAGAGGAGCCCTAACTGCTGTTAGGTAGAAGGACCTAAGAGAGGGATGGAAACAGGTCCTTGCTCATCCTCCCCTGGCCTGTCCTGCCTTCCCGAGTGCCCTTACGAAAGAGAAATTAGGCTGTGGATCTCTAAGGAGCAAGATAAAGATTTGATTTGATGTTTATCAAAAATATTGCAGCTATAGTTGCTTCACGTGGTTGTAGGTACAGAAGGGGAAGGAAAAAAATAAGCCATCACCTAACAAATGTTTACAGGGATTTTTTTTTCCTTGGAATGACACTTCAGGACAGGTTGTTGTAGTACAGACACCAGTTTAATGCAGGAATTGCTTCAATTCACATCAGGTGTCCAGCCCCTTCCTGCTAAAGATCAGGTCACATCCTTCAGCGTGGCCTCCAGCAGAACTGTAGTGCTGGGGAGGATTTCCATGGATTTCATGTCTTTTTCAGGCCCAGTGATCCATTTTTGCAGTTGGAAACAAGAAAAAAAGCCTCATCTTTCAACAGCAGCCTCTCACAAGCCTTTCACCAAGGATTTTGGGAACATGTAGCTATCTATAGGCCACAGTACAGAAAGTGTTTCTTCAGCTTTAAAATAGTCCAGACCTACCTGGGGGGGGTCACCTATATCTTAGATTTGAGGTGCAAAAAAGAGCTGTCATCAGAATTTCAGGGAGCTCCTTAAAGCACTGTTTGAACAGCCTGGGCAGCATCAGCTGCTGCTTTGAAGTCACCCTCATGGGCTTATTTTTCTTCCTTCCTCAAATCAGTGTATAAGAATATATAAAGGCCTACTTAATATCTGGCATCTCTTGTTCTGCTCCTGCTCACCCTCCTCTTCCCACAGCTCCTGTTGTTTGAGCAGGATATATAAAGATACCTTTGTTACCCTTTCTGGAAAGGGAACAGCTTCTTCAGTCTTACGGTTCTTTGAGGATTGATCCACTTTGAGTTTTTATTTGGCCCTTGCAAAGGAGGCCACGGCCTTGGCAGCAGAGCTGGAGAACATCCACAAAGGTATTTCAGGCTTCCTGATCCAGGCCAGTGGGTCAGAGCTCACAGCTCTCTTTCTTAAAAAAAAAAAAAGGAAAAAGTTAGAATCTTGTTCTGTAATGAAGAAAACACTGATGTCTGTCTAGGAAACAAGAGTGGTTTATGATTTAGTTGCTGCTGTAGCTGACAGAGGCTGAAGTGTCTCTGCTGTGATTTCTGATATGAGCATGAGTGTGACCCTGGAGATTGCAGTTCTGATTTATATTAGGAAGAGCCTTATATTCACTTGGAGCCTTTGAACCACTTCAACACCCCGTGCCTGCTCTACCTGTGCAGCCACTCCTCTCACTGCTGCAGACTGGTGGCTAAAATGCCAGAGTTCAATTAATAAAACAACTCCTGTCATGAAACACCTAAGGAAGCGCTCACATCTCTAAACACAGATTTTCCTAATCAGCAGTAAAGCCTGACCCTTGTGTGCTTTCAAGACATTTACTGTTCTAATTGTGGCCAGCTTTAACATAAACAGAAATCATCCTGGAGGGAGCCTTTCCAGAGGCCAGAGATGGGTTATTTGAGAGGCTGAGGCCTCTGTGTGTTGTATCAGAAAGCAATCTGAGTAATTCCAGTGTTTTATCCCTACAGCTCCTGCCATGCCTACTTTTCCATTCCACTGGCAAATGGATTTCATATTTCATTTCACACGCACCCCATCTGCACAGCAATAATTTGTGTACCTTTCAGCTGACTTTCTGGAGGGAGCTGCTTTAGTTTTTCCTCAGGAAAAGGCATCATAAATCGAGGTGTTGGTATGCCATGTCCAAGTGGTTTTTCTCAGAACGAGCTAGAGCTGTTCCTGCTGGCACCGGAGTCTGATAAGAACAGAGTTAAGATTCATTTCAGATATAACCCAGAGAAATTTTTTTCCCTCCACAGAATTTGTCCTGCTCAGCACGGAGCACTGGGAGGCTTTTTCAGGACTTTATACACTTGAAGTAATCCAGTGAGGTTGTTGGTTCAATTATTTATCTAATACACCAGTAGAAATGTTTTGATCTTCTCAAAAAGTGCCACATTCTTTGTTTACTTGATTGCTGCTATTGAATAATTAGGCTTTTCTAAATTCTGTGCTTGTCTTGTGACAAAAATTGACTGTAATTTTTATTCCTTCTGATTATCAGAGAAGCCTCTGCAATTAGGTAGAACTACAAGTAGAAATAGCAAAGGCTTGGCTTTCCAAGCAACAGATGTTCACAGTGTTAGACTTTTCTCTTTCCTGTCAAAATGCTGGGCTTGGTTTTGTTGAAATTTCTAATCATCTAAAAGAATTTGCAGATTCATGACTCGGAAGAAAAAATTTCTTGTATGAACAAGGTGGTGTTTTTCTTTTCTTTAGAAAAAAAAATTTAAGAAGAGGACTCAAACTTTTCATCCACTTCCTTTGGGGTTTTTTGGGGTTTTTTTTTTTCTGTTCATCAGATATATTTCCATAGCATGATGTAGAATCTAAATATCAAGGATTCTTTCTAGCCTTAGATAATAAACATTTGCAAAATAACCTGAGGGTTTGCTGGTTCCCTGAGCACCTCATACCTCCATGTGTGAAATGAGTGGTCTCCTGTTATCCTTACTCATATCTTTGATTAAAAAAACCCAGCTAACTGTAAATGGATTAAAGGCAGCACAGGGATAACCTTGTTTGTTAAGTCAATAAAAACCTAAAGTGAAAGGATTGTAAATCTATGAAATATTTACTGACATGTTAATGTTTTCCCTGCTATTTCCAAGCACACTTGGAGCATTTCCTGTCATGTTAATTAAATGTTTCTCATTCTATTTCTGCCATTTAGGCCTGTTGGCTGCTGAATCAATCAAAACACAAGGCTGGAAGGGGAAAGCTACAGGGGAAGGATTTGCCCACCTCACTACAACTCACAGGTACAGAGGGAATTGTCATGAAAAGAGACATTGATTCACCTCAGTCAGGGATCCATTACCTTTAAGGAGTTCTCCCACCTTGCTGAGGCTCTTGTGCCATTGATTTTTAAATAGGAACTGTTTTGGAGAAATCTTTTCTCACTCTGGTTTAAATTTGAACCCATTTTTATTGCCATTACCTAAAATCCTTCCTTTTTTTTTTTTTTTTTTCTTTTTTTCCCTTCCTTCCCTTCCCCCCTCCAGCAATCGTTAGTTTTGTTTTGTTGTCCATAAGAAGAAAAGTCATTTTCTTTTCTCCTCTATTGCATTTTATTTGAAAATGTGGTTTCCAGGGCCAGCAGCCAACTCAGCAGTTGCCTCTTAGAATGGAGATTTGACTGGAATTTATGGAAGAAGTATAGGTGTGAGGCCTGTGAGCAAGGGCTGCCTGGGATGGGGTTTATAACACCCCCTTTGTCCTGCCTGCCATGGAAGCTGGGCACACAAACACAGGAGATTGCTGGGATGGGACAGGAATTGGAGGTATTTAAGCACAGAGAAAAACAGAGGAAAAGAAAAGGAACCTTTGGATATAACTTTTAAATGTACAGCTTTATTAAGGCCTCTGAATCTCTTAATGCCTCTGTTTTGGGCTGGCTGAGCAGGAGCCCTCTTTGTAGCAGGGACTGTGGGAATTGCACCTTGCTTTGCAGACAGAAGGGCCCAGATACCCCTTTTTGCTTTAGAAATGAAAAATCCTCCCATACAGTAGAAAATATTGTGTGGTGTTTTTAATGCACCTTTCTGTTATTTGTACCTAAATAGAGAGGGGTAAAGGCTTTTCCAGCTGTACTAAGGACTTGCCCTAAAATCTCTTAAAATGCAGTTGAGTTGCTCTTTACTTTGGTTGCACTTTCAAAAAGTGCTAAAGCTGTGGCAGCACAAGGATATGGGCACTGTCCACCTCCTCTGTTTTGAAAGCTTGACAGCTCTCTCAGAAAGATCCTGACAGATCTCTGAGGCTGCCCTGGAGTTTGATGCCCGTGTGCCTCAGAGCCAGGGCCACAGCAGCCGTGGGATGGGACAGGATGGTTCCTCCTTTCCCTGCCCACCTTCGTGGGTTGAATGGAGCCCAAACAGGGGAAGATTCAGACAGACCTGGCAGCATCCTGGTTTAGTGACTGCACAACGTCCTTCAAATTCACACAGTGTCCTTAAAATTCAGTGATACTGGAGTTCACAGGGGGGAAATCACAGACTGCTTGGGGACAAATGTACCCCTGCATGACCAAACCTGACTGCTGGTTACTCTTCCTGAGAAATTCTTCTAAGGCTTGTCCAGAGGTCTCTTTTATCTATACCTTGATTTTTTTTTTTCTTTTCCAAAAGAATTGTGTATTCTCATATATTAAAGGGAAAGAAGCTGCTTTAGAATTCAACTCAACCCAGGCTATGGCTGTTCATCTTCATATATTTAATGAAGGTTAATGTGAATCCCATTCATTTGGCCTGCCCAGTGTACCCAGTGCCCTGAAGCCTTGTCAAAGCCACTGATCTCAGTCTCCTTCACATCAACACTGGAGCATGACTTAACTTATAGATTCCTTAAGTCAGGAATACAGCTCCTGACAAGTGCTAAATGCATCTCACATCTAACAGCATTTGTCAAAAGTCTTTTCTCATTAAGCTCAAATTGGGTTTTACAAGAAGTTCCCTTGGAGATGCTGGCTGTTTTCGTCTTGCAGCAGCAGTAAAGAGTATAATAGTCTCTTAATTGATCCCTGAGGAACTGCAAATGTGCAGAATTGCTGCTTTGTCGACTGGGTTCTCCCAGGGACAGGAGCTCTTGGGTAAGTCTAAGGTTGAGTGATGAACATCCCGTTTGTTTTTGAGCTTCTGTTCGATTTGGCTCCTAATGAAGAGAGTTGGGAGTTTGGCTCCGTGCTTGTTCAAGGAATCAGGGAATCACAGGAGTGCTCAGGTTGAAAGGGATTGAAGATGATGCAGTTCCAACCCTTGTTCCATGGGCAGGGTCACTTTTCTCTAAACCAGGTTGCTCAAAGCCCCATCCAACCTGGCCTTGGGCACTTCCAGGGATGGGCAGCCACAGCTCCTCTGGGCAACCTGTGCCAGGATCTCATCACCCTCCCAGGGAAGAATGTTTTCCTAAAATGCAATCTAAACCTGCTCTCTGTCAGTTTGAAGCCATTCCCACTTGTCCTGTTACTCCAGGCCCTTGTAAAGAGTCTCTCCCCATCTTCCTTGCATGTTTCCTTCAGGTACTGGGAAGGCCACAATGAGGTCACCCCAAAGCTTCTCTTCTTCAGGATGAACAATTTCAATTCTCTCACCTTTTCTCTACCTTGGTGAACTCATTTTCCTCCAGAAACTCCTACGAAGACACTGAAGGATGAGGCAGAAGGAGCAGGAAGAAGGGGGAGAACAACCTGTGGCACAGGCTATTTGCATTTCCCTCGTTGAGTGGAACAAGCTTTTCCTCTGGCCCAGGCTCTCCTTTTTGTCTGAGCAGATACTGCTTGTTATCTTCTCTACTGCCTACAGTGGGTGCTCTGTGGTGCTCAAAGCACATTTATTTAAGAACTGTTTGATAGGCCCTCTTTGGAAACCCATCAGGAACTATTCACACCATGTTAAAACTCGGGAGACATTAAATTCCACCTAATGCTTCCTGAAAAGCTCTGGCATCTGGCCAGTGTTTCAAGAAAGAGTTAAGCAGGGAATACACGTGGCAAAAGAGCATACATAAAGCTGTCCCCACCTTTCCCTCTGCAATAACAAAACACAGACCTCTTTAAGGGGAAACTCAAGAAAGTCATTCAAAAAAAGCTCTTTCATAACTTATCAGTACCTTACATATTATATTGTACAGGTGTCACTGTGTAATCCCCCACTCTCTCAACAGTTTTTATACCAAACCGAGGATGTAAAAGGTCCATCTGGATTTCCTCCGGCTTTTCTTCCCAGCATTATTCAGTCTCTGTTTCTTCAATTTTTGCTAAGCTGGTGGAACATGCCCTAAAATGTCACAGCACTTTCATATTCTACATTGAAAAAAATTAATGGAACAGAGTTTGCAATTCAAATCCTGCCGCTGACAGACATTTGCTGAGGCAGAGTCAGGAGGTTCAGTTTAGTAAACTGTTACATGGCTATAAATTCCTATTCCATTAATGCTGTGCCACTCTTAAATGGAGGAAGAAAAGAACCAGCCCTCAGCTTTTGGGAGCCTATGAAATCAGGGGTGATCATGGTGCTTCTACAGCTGCTGCTTCTGCCTGTGCCACTTAAAACTCCAGGTGAAAATCCAGCTCCTTGGCCTTTTAATTGAGCTGTAGATTCCTGAGTGAGAGGCACTGTTTTTATTTTCACGTATTTATTAGTACTTCTGTGAACACTGGCATAATTGTAATTCAGTAGAGATTTATTAATAATGACTTGTAGATTATTTCACTTTCTGAATTATGTTCTCTCTTTGAGACATCATGATGGAGAGAAGAGCAGCAGCTAAAACCTACAGTTCACCAGGCCAAGATAAAATTCAGCAACCCCCCAAGAGGCACCAGGTACTGTAGGTTTTGTATTAGCAGCAGTCTCCAAAAATCCTGCTTTTGCTGTTTGATTCCCATCCCTCTTTATGGCTCTACACAGTTAATACTGAGTCTGAAACCAGGGTAAGATATTAAGAACCTTAGAAGGTTCTCCTTCCATTTTTCATTTCCTTCTCTCTCACCATCATTACCATCATCACAACCAACATCTTTTTCCATCCAACAAAAAAAGGAGAGTTCTGGGAATAAAATGTTGCAGATGTTTCCACAATATAGTCTTGATACATTTCTTATATTTCACATAAGTCCTTAAATTCTAGATTATTTTGTATCTTGTCATGTTTAGCCCTGCTGCAGTGCTTTCCAGAGCAAATTCTCAGTGTATTAATTAGAACATGTGCTCTGATTTTCTTTCCATCACAATTTCTTGTGATTAGAAAATAGGATCAGACGATATAATCCGATTAGTTCCCTGTTCCTGCTGATTAACTGTGGGGTTTCCCTGGACATCCCAGTGTCTGAGCAGGCCCCTTGCTCCTGGAGAGGACAGACTGTCATGAGAGAGATTCTTTTACCACTCCCTGAAATTCAGCCTGTGTGAACAATGGACTCCCACGAGAAACCATGAACGTCAGTCTCCACGGTGGGATAATGCCAAAACCAGGCTGGAGTTTCAAAGTCACCAATGAATCAAGGAGGGTGAGAAGTTATGTCTGAGGAACCCTTTCCTTCGAGCCTTGCTCTTGCACAGCAACGAGGTTTCTTGCAGGGTTTCTGTGAATTTTACTTCCTTCATGAAATTAATCAAGGATTTTCACAGAAGCATTTGTTATGCATTTAAAGGTTTGGAGTTTTTGGAATTCTTTCCACTGCAACTTTTAGTGTGAGGTAAGAACAGGGAGGATAAATTTTCCTGAAAACTTTCCACGCCACTGGATGTATTAAAATTTTGGTGTAAAATTTTAACCAAAGTCAAGCAGTATTTTTCTGAAACAGCTTTGGTCATGGATTCGGTTCCAAACTAACAGAAAGGAAAGTGTTTTAACACATTTTGTGAGCACCTCCAGCTTTGCACACTCTTTAGCAACTCACATTGGCTCAAATTAAGCCCTGGTGTGTTATCTAAGTCGTAAATAATACATGTGTTTCTTTTCCAAAGATGTTTTGAGTTGGTCTTATGGTTCAGGACTATTGCTAAAGCAACAGTAGTTATTTTGGGCAACAGCTGCTGCTGTTGATAAGAAGTCTTTGTACGAGGGCAGTGTATGTTGAGGTTGGGTGTTTTCTATCTTTTCAATTTTAACTTCTTATCCGGCTTCTTTAATGGTAAGGCCTTGTCCAGTAAAGCGCATTTTTGTCCAGGCTTCTTTTCTCTGTTGAGCAGCAAGGAACAGCTGGTAGGGAGTTCTAACCCAGAGCGAAAGTGGCTTGGACTCCCTCCCCCCCCTCTCTATTCCTCCCAAGAAGAATTACTTTGCTTTGAAAACACACTGATTATTCTGGAATAAAGTAATATTCCAGATATAACGTTCCCAAGAGGAATGGGGGTGTGCTGAAGCTACTGCTGAAGGATACTGCTACAGTTACTGCTACAGCTTTGAAAACAAATCCTTTCCACTTGAGTCTTGAAGAATCAAATGATTATTCACAGGTGAAGAGATGGAAAATGGAGATACTTCATTTTAACAAGAAGCCTGGCAGTTTTTTGAGTTACATCTCATAAAAGTGGGAGTTAGGTGTTTGCCTCAGTCATCAGCTTGAAAGGTATTTCTCTTTTCTCAAGAAGTATCAGCTCCTTTTGATAGAATAAATCAGGAGTGAGGAAATTAGTGGAACTGTTGGGGAAGATTTTGAAGGGAGGGGCAGAGCAGGGCCAGGCTCTGTTCCAGGCCCCAGAGGAACAGGCAGGGGCTGATCCCAGCAATTCCCCCTCACAGGAGGCAGAGCTCCTGCCCTGGGCAGAGCCCAGAGAGGCTGTGGATCTCCTCCCTGGGGATATTCCAGAACATCTGGACACACTGCTGTGCCCTGGGATGGCCCTGCCTGAGAGGGAGGTGGCACCAGTGACCCACTGTGGTCCCTCCCAGCCTGAGCCAGCCTGGGATTTTATCAGTAAGAAATTCTTACTCAACCCATGAAAGGTGCGACAGCAGAAATAAATGGGCTTAGATGACTATGAGTGGAAAATGCCAGTTATGGGTATAATTAGTTTCTGATAATTTTGAAATCTGTGAGGTTTTTCATACAGAAGCCATGGGACAGGGCATGAGCGGCTCTGTAAGTCAAAGTCACTTTCAGTATTCAAGGATTGCTTTTCCTATTTGTGTGCCATGACAGCAGTGGGAGGTTTGGAGATGCCAGCACCCCAGGATGGTGCTGAGGGCTGGCTGGCCACCTTCGTGGCTGGAACAGAGGTCAGGCAGGAGCCCTTCTCTGCAGGCAGGCATGCAAACTATGCACACACAAGGGAGATCAGTCAGAGGCCTTTAATGCTTCTGACACCTTGACTGTACCAGCACTGAGGAGAAATTGCCAGGCACACCTTGGAAGCAGAACAATAACCCATAACTTAATGTGTCTAAAAGGTCCTGAGTATTTGCTCCAACTCAAGGAAGAAGCAGCAAGATATTAAAAAGCCTCTCAGCTCCCAGAGTCAGAGGACTGCTTAATTTCACACATTTGGGTGTGTTTTGAGCACACTGCTCTGATTCCACTGATCTCCATACATTTGCTTCTTCCTGTTCTCCCCAGCCCCCCATGAATTGGATTAAAGGCTTGTGTGATTGATACATGCAGTAGGTTGAATTCATCAGGCAGAAGATTGGGGTCAGAAGGAATTTCCATTAAAAGCAAACTGGAAGTGATCTGAGGAAGCCTGGAGGAGGAGCTGAGGGGGAAGCAAGAGGGGGCTGAACAAGGAAATATTTCTCTGGAGCATTTGGAATGGATCACTCTTGTATTCAAATTAAAAGCAAAGCAATCTGACATTGCAATTTGGGTGACTTTATTCCAATACAGTTTCTGAGGAAATCCAGAATTCTTTCTTAAGACTTGCAATACAGCATGGAGATGCCATCATTTCAGGTCTGATTTTGCTGAGGAAAAGAAAATGTCAGGATCTGGAAATGTGCATGGGGAAATTAGGACAGAGGCAGCACCTCTGTTTTGTCTATTTCCATGGGAAGTGGAAAGCTCTAACCACTCCTTTTAATGGAAGGTAAAGGGAGAAATAATTTGGGTTTAATTTTAGGCCACTGCTTACATAGTCTTGGGGTCTTTGTTCCACCAAATATCCCTCTAGCCAGGCAAGCCCTAAATAAAAACGCAGCCTTTAATTGCTTTAATCATGTCCCATTTGTTTGAAAGAGTGATGCACTGACATAACACTATGGAGTACTTAATTGACATGGCTCATTCCAAATCGTAAACACAAAAGATTGATAATACTTTTTTTTTTCTCTTACATTTTCCATAGTCATTGGGGAATTTCCACCAGGATGCTTCCTGGACACTCCAGGGACCAGTTTGGCTGGAATTTTGGCTGTTGTATTTTGCTCAGCACATGGTGAGTGCTTCATATAAATGACCTTTGGCATCTGTAGCATGTGGAGGCAGGGGTTAGAAACAAGCTAATACTTGTTTGATATTATTACTTGTGTTATCACCATCTGGTGCACAGCTAAAAAAGTACCTAAAATTATTCTGTTACCACCTGGCATTTTCTGGCAGAACAAAATGTTGGGTTTGGCCAATAGAACTGCAAAGTGAGAGTTTAAACACATCTTGAGGTTCAGCTAATGCTGCACCACCTGAAATGTCTTTGATACTTGAGGTGTATGCACCTCAAGTGGAAAATCTGAGGGGGGAGGGGGGAAGAAAAAAATTAAAATCAAAAATAGATTTGGAACTCTAAAGATTTTGCTGGTTTTAATTTATCTGCAGAAGGAGTTTAAGTAAACAGAAACATAGGAAAAGTGGAAATTGAAAAAGATGCAGCACACTAAAATAAAACAGTATCAAACATTGCCTGTTTTATCTCAAAAATGCAATAAATTGGGGGCTGATGAAACCAAAGAGCTCCGTTTACAGATGAGATTAAGCAGTCAGGACAAATTTATTACTTTTGGATGAAAAGCAATCACGCAGCATTTGTAATCAACAGAAGAAAAATCAAATGTGATGCTCGTGATCAGGGGGGAGCTGAATTTGTTGCTTCATGTGTTTCTGCAGCCTCAGTGTCACCAACCACTCCTGACACTCAGGTATCAGGCCAGAGATGTTATTTTTTCCCAGTATTTCTATGCACAGATAAACCCACTTTTATTTTCTATATGTTTTTAAATGATAAAGTCCCTTCTGGCCAAGTTAGCATTGAGGAGAAAAGGTGCAGTGCTTTATTCTGGTACGAGGCCAGTCTGGGGACATGACTGCAGCACGTTGTGAACTCAGAGACCTCAGCTGTGGAACGAATCCATCGCATTCCTCAGCCCCCTCCTCAGCACAGGGGACGGGTGGGGCTTTGCTTGCAGCATCCCTGGCAAACAAAACCCCTTGGAGCAGCTTCCTTTGGCTCTGGGGAGAAGCCCCAGCAGTGTGAGCCTGCAGAGAGGAGCAGCAGTGCTCACCAAAATGCAGATGTGCAGAAATCAAGGTGGAAAATGGGTTGGTGATGGCTGGCACAGGGAGGGGTCATCCCACACACCTTACAGACACGGCAGTGTCTTGTGGAGGGGAGTTTTCAAGGAGATTCACAGTCCCACAGTTCTGCTGGAAATTAATACATCTGATATGTTTTATTCTCCTTGCTTGGCCTCTGTTAGTACCAAGATATGCTGTGTAATGCATAGAAATTAACGTCGAATTTAAGGAAGGAAGGTGTTTGTTTTGCCTATCTAGCTCAAAAGTGAATGGGCTGAAGTTTATGTTAATATTGTACATGGTTAACATTTCTCCAGTGAGGGGCCAGGAGACATAAACAAATGAGCTCTGCCCAAAATTAAGTTCAACAGGTAACTTATTAGAGAGTTCAGATTTTCCTATAGAGCTGCAACTTCTGTCGTGGAAATTGAGAACATAAATGCATAACTTCTGTGGAATTTGTGAATCTGATTTAAATCTGTGTGATTTATTAAGAGCTGGAAATTGAAACTTTTCTGCTGAGTGGCTTATTTTGATTGGTGGTGTGAAATTCCTTCCCTTGGTTTAGAAACTATTTGAAAAATGTAAGGTAGAAAAAGAATAGCCTGAGCTTGCCAAGAAGCAGCCCATTGAACTGTGATTCTGTAGTGACAGAATTAGGATACACATCAGAAGCACTAAATGAATTACCTTTTAAAATTGGTTTAATGTCATGTCATGTTACTGTCTAGAGCTCTGTGACCAGATCATTGAGGGGAAACCCTCGTTTAAAATGGTTTCACTGAGGTGAATTACAGATCACTTGGAGAAAACTCTCGTGGAAAATGCAGCAACTTGTTAGTTCGACTTCTTTAACAAACTGTGTAAAAATCATACTACTGGGAGAGAAATTGGAGTACTGTAAAGGGGGATTTGAAGAAATATTTAGCTCTAGTACTTGGGTAGGAACCAGATCCTGTAACCCAAGTGACAAGATTTGCTTATGGATTGAATGAATTGCTGTGAGTCTTCAGTGGACCAGGTGGCCAGGAAGGCCAGTGGAATGCGGGCTGGGATCAGGAATGGTGTGGCAGCAGGAGCAGGGCACTGATTGTCCCCTGTGCTGGGCACAGATCCTGTGTCCAGCTCTGAGCCCTCACTCCAGGAGAAACCTGGAGGGGCTGGGGGTGTCCAGGGCAGGAACGGAGCTGGGAAGGGTCTGGAGCCCCAGGAGGGGCTGAGGGAGCTGGGAAAGGGGCTCAGCCTGGAGAAAAGGAGGCTCAGGGGGACCTTGTGGCTCTGCACAGCTCCTGACAGGAGGGGACAGCCGGGGGGATCGGGCTCTGCTCCCAGGGACAGGAGGAGAGGGAACGGCCTCAGGCTGAGCCAGGGGAGGTTTAGAGAGGAGATCAGGACAAAATTCCGCACAGAAAGGGTTGTCAACACTGGAAGGAGCTGTCCAGGGAGTTCTGGAATCACCATCCCTGGAAGTGTTCTAAAAGCTTGTAGCTGTGGTGCTGAGGGACGTGGCTCAGTGGTGGACTTGGCAGTGTTGGGTTAATGGTTGGACTCGATGACCTTAGGGGTGTTTCCAAACTTTATCACTCTTCTGGAGGTTCTGGAGCCCAGTTTATTTTTATGGGCTGTAAGAACCAAGCACACTGTGGGAGATGTGCTGCTCTGAGGGTGCTGGCAAGGCTCAGACACTTGAGTTTGCTTGGACGGAGAACCCAGTCCTGGATCCAAGGATTTAACAAACTCCGGGGGCAGGAGGGGAATGGATGGAAAGAACTGAAATCCACAGGTTTCAGAGGAAAGCTGAGGAGAAATGGCCTCAGTCTTTACCATTTAGCCAGGTTATGATCTGAGCTGGTGAAATCCTCGGCTGTGCACAGCAGTGGAGTTGGGGATCTGCATAACAGAATTCAGGAATGGGGTCTGAGTTCTCCACCCAGCACAGTGAGGGGAGCTGGGAGCAGCACTGGGAATTGAACCCAGATTCCCTGAACTGCCCCTCAGCCAGACTGTACCTCCTCCTCCAGAGAGAAAATATTCCCTGAATAGAAATTCTACCCTGAAATAAATCCAGAATTCAGGTAATTTAGTATTATATCAAGAAGACATTGAACATTTATTGAATCACGATTGACTTCTATCGTAATGGACACTTTTGCAGTGTTTTCTACCAACACAGCACATCTTTAACCCTACAATATGGTTTGTGGCCATAATGGGAGTCAGAATTAATGAGGGGCAACATGGCATGAAATTCTCCCATTAGCAGCAAGAGAATCTAACTCTTCAAACTTCTTGAAGAGTTAGATTCAAGCAAGCTAAAAAATACAGTAAGCAAACAAGGGAAACATTTTGAAAGATAGAATATTTCAAATACTAGCAGATGAAGCAGTTATTGTGAGAAAAGAAAAAGTCTTAGGAGTAAAATTTTAAAAATGCAGTTTGTTATACCGTAATTATATTATTGCCTCAGAACAATCAATCTATTTTCTTTCTGAGAATATTTCCAAGCAGTTGTTTTTGAGCAATTTTCCTCATATGAATAATCAGTCTTTTGAAGCATGACTCCAGTGTAAGGTCAAAGTTGTTTTTTATATTCTCCAAGCAGCTGAATTGCTTTCTGCTTATGTAATACACATGTCAAGCTGTTTGAAATACTTGAGCACTTGGGTGACTTGTAAGAAAAAGGAGCAAAAACTTTCTAAGTACTTTATTTTGTCAATTTGAAAATCCATTTCTCATTTTAAATGGATTTTTACATCTCATGTTCATGGAAATTCTTCCCACCTTACAAACAAAATACAGTACTGGCTCAGTTTTCAGCAACGGCTTTTTATCAGGAATTAACTGTTTTCAAAGTGGGGTGACAGCATTCCTCAATTTTTACTGAGCAAATTTCAGGCAAATTGGAGTCTTATCTGAAATACCTTTGAATCTGACAGGCAATTGAAAGTTTTTCATCTTGTGAAACACCTACAGGTAATTCTGCTCTGCCAAGAATGAACTTCTGGTCCTACTGAGCCTGTGCAGGTTATGTAAGTTTTATCTTTTAAAAGACATAATAATAATGATGAGATTAGGGGTAACAGGGACATGTGCTTGTCATGTTTGAGCTGAGGTGGATGGCAGAGGAGAGCCAGATGGAGAGGCCACATCCATGGATTTTGTGAGGAAGCTTTGGAGTTTGCCTGTAATGAATCAAATTTCCAGCACAGCTTCTGAGGAGGGGCCTGTCCAGCCCTGCTGTGCTGGGACAATGCAACTTCTCCATGATCAAAAGGCCTCATCAAACATAATTATTGCTCTTGTGAGGGCTCCAGAGCCAGCCCCTGGCAAATGGCCACAAAATAATGGTCAGGCTGCTCGCAGTCACACTGGGCTGGACCATTCACTGATCACATGGCATTTCTGGCTCCCACCAGCTCCAGGATCTTTGCACACTTGTCTGCTGGGCTGTGTAAATAACTCTAAATGTTGCAGTAAGACAGTAAATGTTCCCCAAGTAATGAAATTGTAGAAAAACAGAACGAAGAAGTCATCCAGGATCTCAGATAGCACTGGACAAAGCTGGGAAAAGCAGTTTGCTGGTAGAGCCACAGAGCTTTCAGGTAGACCAAAACTCCCCCAAAACATCTCATTTTTCATGACTAAAATACACAGTGTGTTTTTTGAACTTTATATCCACATTCAATGAACCTTCATCTGTTTTGGTGGTAATAATTTGATTTAAATAACATAGTCGTAAATCACACCTCAAGAGGAATTAAAGATCAGCTTTTGCAAAAGGTTGGTAAATTTAATGTCAGCAATCACAGAAAACTAGGTTGTTTTGTTGATCTGTTTTAGTCATCTTTAGCTTATCTTCCTCTTACCCCAACTTTGATAGTAAATTAAGGAATCTGAATTTTTCAGTGTTGTAAGCTGCTGATACATAGCTCAAAATGCATCTTCAGTGGCACACAAATTATCTCTTTAATCAGAAGAGCTTAATTTCATCACAAGGAAACTTATTTAGCAAAGTGTATACTCACAGAAGACACCTACCTTTGGCAGCTGAATTGGTATTAGGTCAGAGCATCTGAACCGTCTTTATCCACTTTGGACAAATGCAAACCATTTTCATTTTCTTTGTCGAGCAGATTCATTGATAAGTTGCTCAATGGGATTTTGTTACTTTAGTACTTTCATCTATGCAGTGACACAGCAGGAGGACAGCCTAAATTAAATTGGGCAATCAGAAAAAAGTTGATTAAAACGAAGGTGATACCAATGAAAAATAATTTATGCTCAAGAGGTGACAGAAGCAGCAGTTTAGGTGTTGGTTGGAGAATTTTGAGGTTTCAGAAAGCCATTTAGCTCTACAAAGGGAGAAGGCAGACTCTGATGTTGCCAGGAACAAGAACAGAGAGAACATAAACTTGAGGAGGGTAACATGAAGGATGATATTTGAGCCAAACATCTCATTAGAAGAAGAAAACTGGGAGGGGAATGGAAACACAGAGAGGAGCATGTTTTTCTCTTCAAAGAAAACAAAAAGTTAATACAATATGAAATGATGTAAAAAAGTATATGCTGAAGAAAGGCCAAAACTTTAAAGGCAACTTATGTTCCCATATTTATGAGACTGTATCATGAATACAATTTGAGCAGGGATATTTCCCACTAAAACCCCAAACTTTAAATGATAGCTCTTCAAAATGTTTTCCAGTGCTTTATGTTTCCTGTAATGGAAAATGTTATCCTTCATTAAAAGCCAGCTAGACTGTCAGTATTTTCCATCATCCTCTATTTTCTCCTAGGCCTATATTATAATTTAACAGCACTCTTGATCTTCATTTTCCCATCAGAAGGACTATACCAATTTTCCCTTCTATGTTTCCATCAGTATGGAAAAGGCTCCTTTTGTCTGTGAGGAGCCCAAACCCAGAGGAGTTGCCAAAATCTCACAGAAGTACAAAAAGGAGAGGTAAACAATCTGCTCTGTGCTCATCTCCCTCCTCAAATCAAAGTGCCAATAGAAATGTGCACCTTTCTGCAGTCTTGCCCCAAATGTCTCCATCTGGGATCCCCATGGGTTCTGTTACTGCTCCCCAGTCCTATTAAAGCATCATCCCGCAAGCCCCAGTGCACTGAAATTCCCCACTGCATTTAGTGCAAAGAGGACCTTGCTTTTGGAAAGACCCACAGCTGCCTTTTGAGGGCCTCCTGTGGGAAATTCTACTTGCTCAGCTTTAGGCACCTGTTGTAGCAGAATTCACCCAAACCAACTGGTGGAGGAAAATAAAAACAGCAAAAGAAAACAAAAATATTGCATTTCTTCATATATTTCCTGGTTTACCTGGAGAATTCCTTGTGGATCCTGAGAGTTTATATGGATTCAGAAAGCAGCTGGGTACAATGCTGGAACAAAGAGCTCACTGAAGGTCCTTAAGCACAAGAACATTCATGGAGTGTTAGAATATTTGTCTGCTACAAATTGCCAGAGGCTGAAAGTGAGTCCTGGTGGGGAAGGAACCCTGCACACCCATTATCATGGTCCTTCCTGCATTAGTCAGAATAAAAGAAAGAGTTTTGCAGGAAGATTTGCTGTGATCTAGGCAAACAATTGTTTTGTAAGAGAATTTCACCAAATGGTGACAATTTGCACGAGAGGAAAATCTCTGGAGTAATCTGACCCTTTCCCATCTCTCCTGAATTTTAGAGCTGGCTGGTTTCACAATGTTCAATTTTCTAACACAGTGCCTTTAAAGTAGAAAACAAAGTTTTTGACCATTTCTAGAGACAATCAGTAGAGAATCCCGTGGGATTCCTTGTCTCTGGGCTGGTGTCTGAATGAGCCTTTTAGGGACACCAGCCCCGAGCAGAAGTGTGCCATCTGCTACCCTCTGAGCAGCTTTCCTTTTCACCCTCTGCTCTGCTCTTCCTGCTGTCACATGTGCTTGAACAAGCTGTCTGAGAGGGTGCAGGGGTGCACAAAAGGGCACAAAACCATAAGGGACACAATCAGAGGGAAATGTAACACCAGCCCGGAGCAGCAGGGAAAAGGAGATCCTCACATGCCAATTTTCTTTTCAGGCTTTCGTTCATTCAGTGCTTGGAGCAGGAATAGAATTCATCTCTGCTGGTTGGAGATCTCTTCATTCCTAGATTAGCTCAACTGGTTTATATTTTATTCACACAGTTATTTCCAGGGCTTAGCTAGATTAGTCACCTGTGTTTGTGTGTTTGAGTCACTGACATTTGTCCAGCTTTTGTTATACATAGCAAGGTGAAAAAAGAAAATTGGTATTAGAAAGTGTCTCCCAGGAACTGAAAAGAGGCCGTGGAGTGTATCAAGTTACAAGAAGCCTTCTGAGGAGTTTCGGGATTTCTCCAAGTTGACATACACAAAGTGTGCCAGTCCTTTTGTCTTCCAGACAGTTAACGTGATTAAGCTTTTTATCTGGCATGCCTTTTCACTCGAGAATCCGCATGAAATCCCCCTAAATTCTCTTCATGTCTTTCCAAAAAATAATATGAGCTTTTTTAACGCAGCCTTTTTTTACTGTCTGGAATGTGTTTTCATTTTCTAAGTGCTTTTCAAGGTTGAAACGAAGAAAGTTTTGGTTACAAATGCAAATCTCCAGGAATGAGCTGGAGTGAGCAGACTGAAGGCCCACGTCTGGCTGTCATTTTGAAACCTGAGGCCCTTCTAACCCGTTTCATCCTGGATGCTGCTTTTGAATCCTACGATGTGAACTCCTTCCCTTTGGCCAAGTCCAGCTGATAAATGATGTCACTGAAATGAAACTCTAGCACGTGTGAGCGTGGAATGTCTCTTACTGCCCTCTTTAGCTTAAAGGGGTTTGTTTTTCCAGCAGAGCCAGGGATGGAGCCACGCGCTGTACGAGGGGAAGATGAAACTGTACGGTCTGGATTTTCTCCTGTGGTAGATTTGTGCATGAAATCTTGTCATTAAAGGGCCAAATGGAGAATTTGGGTAAAAACTGGATAAGCTGGCTTTCACCAAATGCAAATCCCTCCTTGCTTGAAGCCGTGCACCTGAAGGGCACAGTCAGATAGCCATTGTTGGCAGGGGTTTTCAGGTGGAGGTGAGGGGCAGATGGAGAATCCCAGAATCCCAGAATGGTTTGGGTTGGAAGGGACCTTCAGGATGATCCAGTTCCACCCCTGCCATGGGCAGGGACACCTTCCACTGTCCCAGGCTGCTCCAAGCCCTGTCCAGCCTGGCCTTGGGCACTGCCAGGGATCCAGGGGCAGCCACAGCTGCTCTGGGCACCCTGTGCCAGGGCCTGCCCACCCTCACAGGCAGGAATTCTTTCCCAACATCTCATTTAGACTTGTCTTCTGCCAGTTTGAAGCCATCCCCCCACCCCATCCTGTCACTCCCTGCTCCTGTAAATAATATCTGAGGAAGCAAAAGGCCTCAGCCTCCTACAGCTCTGTGGATTGCTGGGTTCAGGCTGGGATCTTGAGCTTTGCCTTCCTTCACCATCAGTTCCCATCCAGCCCTCCAAGACAGTAACAGAAACAGCATTTTGGTTGAAGTGCCTGGACATTAAATTTTCTTGTGGTGCTTGGAAACCTCATTATGAAGGACTGAACTGAAATTCCAAAATCTCCTGGAGGAACAAGGAAGGAAAACTCCCAGCTTGCTCCTAAATACCTTCCCACTGAAGCAAAGTTGAGCACCACAACTGCTGGGGGAAGAGAAAACTTCAACCAAGAACAGAGCCCTGAGGTCAAACTGCAGAGAATGTTCAGCCACCCTCCTGGCAGAGCATTGTCTGAACATGTCCAGTGCTTTACAACCCTTCCCATACTCTGTATTCCAAAAGAATACCCTAAAGCTGCACTGTGCATTCAAATGTTTGCTGCACGTTTCATCTTCCACAGTTTTGAAGATCACCAGCATTAACTGCACTTCAGTAGTGAATTTAGACAGAGCTAATCAGGGCACTCTGCAGTAAGCTTGGCCTTTAAAATCCCTAAGTGTGCCAGTCTAATTTTGGCACTCAATTTTCCTCTTTAGTGCATTTTTACCATTTCTATTCAAACCAGCTCTCCAGATATACAAGTTCCCCAAATGCTGGTTCCAGTGTAAATTATCAGCCTTTCCACATTTAGGCACTGGAGATCAAGCTTTGCAAAGCAGGCCTGCATAAAAGAAGGAGAAATAAAACTCTGGGAGTTGCAGAAAATAAACATTTATAATTTTATGTCTTAGCAGCATGTTGGGGTTAAGCAAGAAAATATTTTTGGAAACATTCTTTGCTTGGAAACGGAAAGAAATTGTCATTTCAGTAATACCTCAGGGGAGAAAGAGGAAAGTTTATTTCAGATATTCCTTTGGAAATTAGAGAAGGCTGTTTTCAAGGTGTTCCCTACCATTCTCTAAAGTCCACAGGAGATGATTTATATGCTGCACTCTAAAATTGTTCTCCCTTTTTTTGGTGACCAGAAATAATTCCTGCAGCATAGAGATCCTAGAGTTCTCCATGGATGCATCTTGGAAGAAAGGGTCATTTTCTCACAGCCCTTGGTGGCATCCAAGGTACAGATGGATGTAAAACGAAGTCAGATTGCCCATGGACACCCTTTGGACCCAAAAGAATGTTTTCTCATGTCTGTAAGTAAGGCTTATTTATTTATTTACAGGAAAGGTGATCATTATTTCATTAGTTCAAATACAGATTTTTTTCTCTTTATCTTCCACCCATTCCAGATGTAAGGAATAACACTGTACAGATGACAATGATCATATAAAATTCAGGCCAATTTTAAAAAATCACTGTTGAAGGTTTCTGCAATAGGTGTCAGTGGCTCTTATAATTTCTGTGATTGCTGAGTCAGAGAGCTTTCTTTCCTTTAAAAAAGAAGTGTTTTTTTCTTTGCTGTCTTCCAAGAAAACATGATCCAAACCCAATACCCCCAGATTCCTTCCAAGTACTGATCTCTGCCATATCTGGGCAGCTGAAAGCAGAAAAGCAAACAGGTTTCAGTGATAAAAGGACTGTAAATTATCAGTACTGGATGAGATATCTCTGTGTCCAAGAACAATTCTGACAAAACCCACAACAAGCTGATGCATGGTTGTGTAATAAGTGTAGGTTCTTATTCTGTATGAGACAGGGTTTGTCCAAGACTGCAAGTCCTCAAGGCTGGCTGATATTTCTCTGTATTCTGAGGGGAAAGTTCTTACGTTAATCCAATGGGCTGGGAGGGAAAATCAGTTCCTTTTTCTGTGTAATCACCACAATCAGTCACCAGAAAGGTCCACCCACATTTTTCATGGCTTCTTTCTCGGTTTGATGACCCAGTGAGATCTCTGCCATAAAGGCTCCCTGTGCTGTATGAGGCCTCTGAATCTACCATGGCATTTCTCTGTCTTGTGTTGGGCAGGTTGTAATGGAAAGAAACAATTCTGCATAAGATCCTCATCTCAATCTATGTCCGGTATTACAGAAGCTCGAACTATAAATGCTGGAACAAAAAGATAATATTTGAAGATGGTGTTTCACCACTGCAAAACAAGACACAGCCAGGAAGCCACTGCACTTACTCCCAAGTGCTGCTGGCAAATGTGAGATCCAAGTCCAGCTGGATTTCACACTGGACAGTGCACAGAGCCAGGCATGTTTAAACATCCCTGCTGGAATCGGAGCAAGAAGAAAGAAAAGCAGCAGTCAAATACACTGATCCAGTAATTTCCATGCTTGCTTTGGCCACTGCTCTGCTGTGGTAGGTTTCAGAGCTGAGACAATCTCCTACCATCTGTACAAGCACAGAGCCACTTCAAAACAGGCAAACAGAACTGGGTCAAGAAACCCCGGGGCTAATGCAGGGTTTAGGACCAAGTCAAAATGAACACTGGCTGCAGTGTTACCCCATTAGGCCATTTGCAAATTGTAGCACAACTGCCACCAACTCATTATTGCCCTGATTGCAGTTTTAATGTCTAAAAACTGTTGTATATATACTCAATGAAATATAACATTCAAAAAGAGCCAATACAGTTGAAATTGAGTGTCTTCAGGGTCTTAGTATTGCTCAAATATATATTTCATTAAAAAATTAAAGCTGAATATTTGAGAGAGATAATAAAAGAGAATAAATTGAGGAGGAGAATCCACTCAGTGTACAGGGGAGCAAGGTTTGAGGGTCTGAGGAAGAGGGCATGAGTCAGCTTGGTCATGTATTTTGTAGGTTTGTAGGTTTTGTATTTTGTGAACTTTGCTACAGCTTTTGTGCCTGTGCCGTTTCTACAGGGACAGAGCTAACCCCTGTTTTTACCATGCAAGAATTATCTTGTCAGCTGCACATTGGAGTTTTTAGCCCCCCGTGCATTTTATGCCCATGCAGAGCAGGCCTCCTCTGTGAGATGCTTTGGATCTCTTTGGTAGGGGAGGCAGGAGCAGTGTCTGAGGTTGTTTGCAATACTCTGGTTGATCAACTGTTCCTAATTTCCCAAAATTGTTCCTTTTTCTAGCCTCTTTTCCCTTTGTTCTGTGATTGAGCCCACATGTCTCTATTTTTAACTCCTCTAGTCCTCAGGCCCAAAACATGTTTCTGATTGTAGATGCTGCCCTTCTTTGAACTTTTGCCTCCCTGACTCAGCTGCTGAGTATCTGAGCACTGAACTGCCCTGGTGCCACCTCGTTCTGTGAGCCAAAATCAGAGTTTTTGTGCTGTAACCACCTCACCCCACCACAGCCAGCACAGGAGGACAGTGGAGTGCAGTGATGGAGGTCCCAGTGCCCAAATGTCCTTCATTTCCCTGTCATTGTGATATCCAGGGGCTGATGTGACACGGAGTCTTCTCAAGAAAAGCAAAATCAGCTGGTTTGTGTCCTCTGGCTCTTTGTGCAGTATGTAAGGGGTTTGCTCTGGGTGTGTGTGTAGCCATGAAAAGTGATTTTGAAAATAAATGGAGCAACTTAGCAAAAAACTTAGCAAAAAAAGAAGCCTCACCTGTCAGGAATGAGGTGAGGATAACTGAGGAGAGGTAACAGGAAAAGTGAATGAATAAGGCAGAGGAGACCTAAAAGGAGTAGAACAAGGGAAGAGAGGAAAATACATGGCAGCAGCACTGTAGTGTAGTGGGCATGGCTCAAGCAAGGGGATATTGGGAAGGGAAAAGGAAAAAAGAGACACAGAGAGGAAAAATCAAGGGGAAATGGATTCAGAGGGAGCAAAGGAAATCACCCCAGAACATTTCTTTGGAGTACATAAAGTACCTGAGAGATTTCCAAGCTGCTCCAACAGCACCTCCAGCAGGTGTGGTCCCAGCCAGGGTCATGGCAAAACGCCTCACTCTGCTGGCGATGACTTCAGTTTTAGTTTTCAGATTCTGTGCTGCCTAGGGGTGCAGTTCTGAGCTCACATTCAGTGTCAGTCTGTTCTCTTCACAGAGCAGGGAGAAAAAACAAATCCTTTTCCTGATACAAAAATGTAAGTCCTCATGGCCGGTGAGCCATTTCTTTGTGACCATTCTCAGCCCACCTTGGATGTGGCCCTGGTCAGGCCCTGTCCTGCCCAAGGTGGATCCTGGAGGCCTTTCAGTAAATCCCTGCTTTATTCTCCAGCTGTGTCCAGTCTCTGATCCAGGCCAGCCTTCCCAAGGCATCCCTGGGACATTGGGATCCATCACAGCTGATTTAGGAACCAGCAAGCTCAGGATGGGATGGGAAGAACCCAACTGCATGAGCAGCAGTAGGAAACCTGGGAACAGAAGGGAAAGCAGATAGGGAAAGCAGAGGGGGAAAGCCCCAGCAGAGTTAATTGAGCCTCGGGAGCTGCCCAGCCCCGGGAAGGAGTGAAACTGTGTTTTTGCCTAAGAGGTCACTGGCCGGGGATGCTGTCACTCCTTCGAGGAGGCTGTGCCTGTGGGGAGGGTGGCCTCGGGCCAGACCATCCCGTCCCGTCCCATTCCTGCAGCTCATCCAGCTGGGATCTTCCCTCATAAACAAGCTGATTATTTGCTTTGGGTTTTTTTCTTCCCCTCTCACTTGCTTCCAGTTCCCCGTTTCTTTCAACATAACAGGAAGGCTATCAGACACCTCTCAGATTTTTTCCCAGTTAGCAGGGTGTTTTTCCTACTTATTTTTCATAGAAGGAATAAGTAAGAAAATTTTCCAATTGCTTTTTCCTATTTCTTTTCATTAGTCACTCTGTCATTGCCTGTCTATAGCTGTCCATTGCAGCCTTAAGACTTGTCTCCAGCGGGGTATAAATAGTCTCTGTTTACCTGGGTCCTGCTTCTGCTCCTAATTCAAACATTCCCAATATCCTGAGGGATATCCCCTTTCACTGTGGGCATCACACCTGTGTTGCAAAGATTAATAATGAAAGGCCACTTGAAAAAAGCCACTTTTGGGATGAAAAACAAGCTTTCATTCAAGCTGCGAGGCCTTTTTTGCAGTAGTTTAAAAGGATAAAACGTTGTTTAACGTGGCATCATTTCCATCTTTTCTGATGTCAGGTTAAGATCACGTTGAATAGATGGAACAAGAGGACAAGACCTTTGTGTCGTGGCTCTTTGACTCATGATGCAGCATTGCCATCTCAGGAAACCTGAAACACAGCTGAGGGGGCTGATTTGGATTAGAGCTAGCAAAGAATTGTGAGAAAAGGGAAAAAAGATTTTCAAAGAGCTCATTAGTGGTATAAATTCCAGTGTATTTCAGTGGTGGTTTTGTTGCTTCCAAAATCTTCCTAACTGGATTCTGGAAAGGTAGAATGCTAGTGAAAAAAAAATGCACACATTCTTTTTTTAGGCACATTTTTCTATGAGCTATGGACAGAAAAATTCTTACATTTACCCTCACGAAGTCCTTGTGAAGTAGGAAAAAATCCCGCGTAAAGGAATGCCTATTTTCTGTCTGTAGATCCAAGCTAAAAAGTGAGAGTAAGGATACATCTGTGAAATTACATTAAAAAAAAAGAAAAAAGGAGAAGGTAGTGCAGTGTTTTGCTCAGATGATGTAGATATTATTCCCCCTTCAAAAGAAAAATTGCTTAGAAGTCCAAACCCTGTCTTTTGTTGTAATATTTAGGCACAGTTCTCATCTCATATTTCCTGATAATATGACTGATATGGTGAAGAAATGGGCCTATATATGAAGTGCTAAATGCAACCTGCATTCCCTGATGGTGAAAGAATGAACAAATAGAGTACAAGGTTTTAACTGGAGAAGAACTAGCAGGGTACAAATGGGATTTAAAGTTCTTCCCTTCCTGTTTAAAGGGGCATTAGACTTCTTCATTCTGAGAGTGGCCAAGCAGTGGCACAGGGGCCCAGGGAGGATGTGAAGTCTCTCCATCTCCAGAAATTTTTAAAATTCAGCTGGGCAAGATCCTGTTAGGTCTGTGATTAGCCTGGAGTTGGGAATACAGAGCCTGCAGAAGCCACTTCCAGCCCATTTTTTTTAAATTCTGGAATGTGTCACTAAACTCAGCTCTGGAGCATCCAAAGTAGATACAGGTTAAATCCCAACTAGACCACTGGCTGTGCTTTCCTTACACTCCAACCGTGCCCTGGAATGGTGGGAGAGCAAAAAAAATGTGAATGTTTCCTTGCCAGCAGCTGGCATTGTATACAAAAAGTGAAAGGGAGCAGCTACTTTAGTTTCCCTAAATGAGCTCCTGCATGTGCAATTTTCAGAACAGATGTGTTCTGTTGCCTTGCTGTCCCTGGAAAAACCCCCTGAAATGGTGTCAGCCTGGGATGGAGAGGGGCAGAGCCCTTCCTGGACAGCTCAGAGGGAGCTGTCCCTGTGACAGCTGTGCTCTGCAGGGGCCCTCCTGTCTCCATGCAGCATTGGCCTCACAGATGGGCTGCACATGCACGGCAGACCCGAGGGGCTCGAGGCACACATGCAGCCCGGTCTGTGCTGCCCCAGAGCCTTCTCCCTCTGCTGCCCACCCTCTGCTCGCTCCCTCTGTGCTCCAAGGAAGCTTGGGGTGAGCCCTGCAATTCCAGGGCATGGAGAGCCCTGATCTTGGCACACCCACGCTGCAGCGGCCTCCTGCTGCAAGGCACAGCTGCACAAAGACAGGGCAGAGCTCCCTGCTGCACCACTGCTAAAAACACTTTGTGCTATTTAGTCAAGGGTGATGTGGCTCCCCCACAAGCAGGTGGCTGTTTCCTGAAGAGCTGTGTTTGCCCAAGTATGGCAGCTTATCTCCAACAGACTGGTACAGGTGAAAAATCCATTTTAAATTCATTTTTCCTCACACCAAATGAGCCTTCTCATGCAGTCTCATGAGCGTCTTTTGATCTTTTCCCTCTACGTCCCTTTACCAGTTCTCGACCTCACTCTATGGTTATTTAATGTGAAATATTGATGACTGGAGAGAGGTTCATTATCAACCCAAGGTCTGTGCTGTCTTCTGTCAGCATGTACACTGGCAGAGGTCCCAGAGTCAATGTGAATTCTGTGCAATTACATCCAAAAGAGGCTAAATCCAAACATACGGTGCCTTCTCAGCTTTTCTGTGGACAGGAAGAGACAGCGAGAGGAGTTAAATTTCAAGTCCCAAAATCAAAGGATGAACAAAGCAGGAGTCCTCAGCACTGTTCCATTTCTGGGGTCTTTCAGCAGCGGACAGAATTCAGTGTCCTCTGATCTCATCAGTGGAAAATGGCCTGTCCTGCCATCCACACTCCTGCTTCTGTAATTCCATTTCTTTTGAGATCACTAACCACCACTAGGTATTTGGAATAAAACTCTACCTAGCAGAAGAAGAAAGAAAAATTACCCACCAAGTCCTGACTGTTCCTTGGAAACTTTTGCACATGTAACCAGAGAGAATACGAAATGATCGTGGGGAGTTTTACAGATTTCAAAAGTGAAGAAAGCACTTGAGTCACCACCAAGAAAAGGAAAACAACCCAAGAGGAAAAGACCACCTAGAACTGATGAGGGGCCAGACACCTGCCTTTAATTGAGTGCCTAAAGAAAACAGTCTCTGGCCACCCTTTAATGTGTAAGGAGCTCTGACTCGCTTTGACACACGCTGTGGGAAGTGCCATGTGTGCTCTTGCTTGAGGGTTAGGAGGAAATTCTTACGCTGGAGCATGGTGTGTATCTTGCAGACCTGAAGCATGGAAATGTGAAAATTAATAAAATCCTGCCTAGCTGAACAAAAAAGAAAAGTGGAAATGTGCAGTGCAGGATACAGTGGACAAGTACAATAATCCTATTGATTCAAGGGCAACAGCGAAAGTACCTTTGTCACAAAGCTGCTCATTCTCCCTTTCTCCCCCTTTCTGAGGTTAATGAGGGAGAACATTGTGGTTTTGTGATCTAATATGGACAAACAGATGCCTTGCTTATTCTCTTGGAATTGAAGCAAACATGGACAGTAGAAGAGACAAACCCTGAAATAATTTTTTTTAACTGCCTCCCTTCTTTGTTTCCTATCATTGTGTTCCTGACAGTTACTCCTGAAGAGTTTATCCTGGGTATGTCGTGGACAAGGTTCTGTCCCACTTTGTGTTCCTACTGTTATCACTGTTAGAAATATTACTGCCCTTCCATCCTAGTGAATTAGAAAAAATCTAACTGCTTTCTCCATCACCCCATACATCCAACTCTGCTTTCAAACTATTTCCAAGCCCTTGTTCCACTGGCTAAACAGCTTTTCTCTCTCTTCCCTCATCTCTCCCCATCGCAGCTCTCCCTCCTCCTGAATGCATGAGTGCGCAAGCACTCTGCCAAAATCATCTCTGGAGCTGCCTGCTTTGCCTGGCAGACCTGGCTGCTCAGCCCTGCTCTGCCTTCCCCTTCCCTCCCTGATCTCTGTAAGCTCTCCCTCAATGCCAGGAAGCTCTCTCAGCTCTTCCTCCCAGTCCTGCTCCCACGGATTCTCCCCTTGCCAGCCATGGAATGACCCTTCCAGCTGCCTCCTGCCCTGGCTCTCCTGCTGCCATCAAATTCCTGTGCCCCTACATAAGGAATGATGGGTTTGCACTGCTGTACAAAAGCCAGTTCTTGTCCTACTCTAAAGAGACTAAACAGCCGCCTGATGGCACTGCCAGTATCTGAACTTCTAATCAAACAGCGTGGTACTGCTTGAAGAACACACCAGTTTGTTAAAGTCATGGCCAGCTCATCACACAGTTCAGACAATGGCCCTGCTAACTCACATCAGCATCACTCCTCTGCTCATGGACCTTGTCCTGTCCTCCTTTCTGCTGTTGCTGCACAGGACAATTGACATCTCGAGCTTCAAAATGTTTTCCTTTTACTCTGCTGAGGTATTGTTGTGCTGTTTCTGCTACAGAGAGTTCAAGATACAAAAGAGATACAACACCTGAGGGAGAAAACCCTGTCACTGGAGGGAAAATCACTCAGAAAGGACATTTTCCACAGAATCACAGAAAGATTGGGGTTGGAAGGGCCCTTAAAGATCCTTTTTGCAACCCCCCCTGCCACGGGACAGCTTTCACTAGGGCAGGATGCTCAGAGCCTCATTCAACCTGCCCTGGAACACTTGAGGCATTATTTCCTTCCCGGTTTATTTGGTAAATACAAAATTCCTGAAAGACTGCAAGCTTTGATTTGATACAAGGATTTTTAAATCAGCAGTGTTACTTTATCACAATTTATGCTCCCAGCCTTGTGTTAAACTGCTTTGGACTTGCTTCAAGGAGCAACGAATGTCAGCTGCTCATTGTGCATTTTGCCTTGCATCAGGAGGGCCTTGGCTCGGTGCCACCACGACTCTTGTGGTCCAGCAGTGCTCCTCCTTTAGATCACAATCCATCAGATCACAGCAGCATGGGATCAGGAGGAGAAGGAAAAGGAGCCTTAGCTGTGGGTAATTTTAGGGCTCTAACAGTGGTGATTCACCAGCGTGTTGATAAATAAAGCCCTGAACCTCCCAAATTATATCTGTTTGGGAAGATCCCTAGGATTGAACAAAGCAGCACTGGAGCTGGAGAAGTTATTCTTGGTGTATATTTAGGTGTAAACTAAAGCAGAGTTCGTTTAAGGCTAAGGATTGAGTGCATTTTCATACAAATTGAGAAATAGGAGCCCGGGTTTTTTGAGTGCTTTGTGTTTGCAAGCTGCTCTCATCAAGGTAATTAATTTGCAAGAGATCTCCAGAGTGCTTGATATGAGAGGCACAAACGGGCCTTTCATCCTCCTCATTATACAGGAGCAGTCTGTATATCAAGTACCCACTGATAAATGTGAATAGCTGCGATAAAACTCAGGGTAATGAGAAGAGTCTTCCAGCAAACTACAGCAAGGCATGCAAAGCCATTCACCTCAAACCTACTCCAAATCTTTTCCTTGGCTTTTGCAACGCAACACCACTGCAAGTTGGGTTTTCTAGTAAATGTGCAGTGCAGGAGGCCTTGAGGAGGAGGAAAATGGGGCTTTCAGAACTTCCCAGCCATGAGCAGAGAGATCATCTTACAGTGACTGCTGCAGGAGAACAAATGCAGAGGCTCTCACACAGAGCTCTGTGCAGCAGACACTATTTTCTTCTCATCTTACAGCATTAAAAGATGATGTAAAAAAAGATGTAAATGATCTTGAATTTTCTGAGCATGCCAGAAGGTAATTTTCATTAAAGAGAAAGCATTGCTTTAAAAACAAAGGATATATTATTAAGAGATATGTGCAAGTTTGCTCTAGCTAAAAGAGAGGGAAAACATTTTTAGGTTATGTCTAGTTTGATCCTTTGTTTTCCTCTTTCTTTATAAAACATCTGTTTCTTCTGTTGCTCCTTCAGCATCTGGAGAAGGGTCTGCAATAATTTCTTCTAAGAGTAAAATAGAATAGAAAAGAGTTTGTAGGTTCTGGAGCAAGAACAGAATTATAAATGAGAGACCTTGTAAGAAAAATCAAAAATGGCAATTTTTCCCCATTTTTGTTTCCATGAGACGGTCATGAAAAAGGAAAATAGTCTAAAAAATAGCAAAAAGGGCTCAGGGCAGATGGGTTTCGATTCTAAGTCAAATGAACTCATCTGAGACACTGCTGCTGCAATATTATGTTCCCATTTGCTATGGATTAATTTAACTTTTGAGGATTTAATTTATTTTTTCAACTGTAAGATACATTTGAATCTAAATAAACACACTAAATCCTCTTGCCTCATTTCCAGCCCCCTGGCAATTTCCAGCAGGGCAGGAGCAGAGTGTTCCAGGGGCTCTGTGAGGGGACGTGGTCACCTTTGTCATTGCCAGAGCAGGTCAGGATTCCCACCCAAATCAAACCCCACACACCTCCAGAGGCAAGAGGATAAAGAGTCACAAAGAGTCAGGCCCTTAACATCAAGTTCAATCAAAAATGTCACACTGCCAGCTCCACCACTAAGGTCATGGCCTTTAGTGGCTAAGAAAATGTGTTTCCCTCAAATGCACCTACCAGAAAGGCACCAAACACTAAAAAAAGGGCAAACACCCAAACCGTACATTCTCATCAAGAACAATAATAACTTGCAGGTGCTTGGGGATGAATTGCACAGTCCCACAGGGGTTTGCTTCCTCAGAAGATGCCAGCGCTGTTCCTGGCCCAGCACAATACCACAGGGTATTGTGCCATGGAAAGCTGGGCAGGAAGCAGGGCCTTTCCCAGGAAAAGTGATGCAGTCCCCCTGGAGATGTGAGCCAGAGGTTCTCCTGCACGGGAGGGAGCTGGGATGGGAGGCCAGAGCTGCCTCACTGCTCACCGTGGGCTCTGCTGGGCACCTGAGCCTGAATTTGGGATGAAAGCAGCTGTAAAAAAAATGATACTTGCAGGGGAAAGATAGAAATTGAGACAGCTAAATCATGCTTCCAGGCTTTTCCAGGTTTTC
This sequence comes from Prinia subflava, assembly GCF_021018805.1. Taxonomy (NCBI): domain Eukaryota; kingdom Metazoa; phylum Chordata; class Aves; order Passeriformes; family Cisticolidae; genus Prinia; species Prinia subflava. The sequence goes on from NC_086271.1 coordinate 4,224,692, forward strand.
CACTGGAACCGAGCTGATCGTCCCAGATTCCTGCTTGGAACACGTGCCTGAGTCGGAGCTAGAGACAGGTTTGGTTACATGTGCAAAGCCTAAAACTTTTTGAGAAACAGATGAATCTGGTACCTGACTGAAACGAAATATCTCTGCTGAGCATAGCTCAAGGAAAATCAGGGAAAAGCCACACATCAGTGCTGAGGCTGCTCCCAGCCAACAGAAAATCCCTGTTTTCACCATTATGTGGGAACAGAGTTGAGCTTGTCTGCTCAAGCCAATTTGTGTAATATTTTTCTTCTCTTTATAAATATTTTACATCAAGTGTGTGTCAAATAACTGCAGGAGGCAGTAGCAAGGTGGCAAAAGTGTGAGTAAGAGAGCTTTAAAATAACTTGCTTTAATAATCTTTTTTAGATGTTGGAGCCATGCTCCTAAGGCTCTGTCTGTGCTGAAGAAAAAATACATAAAGAATAAGACCATGCAGATATGATTTAACTATTTTGGTCAGAAACGTGATTCAGTGCTTGCAAGAGCTACTCCTTTCCCAGCCCACCATGTTCCCCAGCAATTCATAGAAAGCAGCACAGTCCAAATTTCAAGTAATTTTTGTAATAGAAAAGCTGACAATTCTTCGCTCAAAAGCAAGGCAGTCTTGATAACTTTATTTATTCTTGGAGTTAGGCAGGCTGGCAATTTAAGAAATTCCTTTTAATGGACGTTATTTTTTAAATAGCAAGCATTGTTTCCAGTGCAGCTTCACAAAGCATTTTATGCTCATTATTTAGTTTGGTTTATGATTGGTTTTAAATAGATTTTTTTTGGTCCCTACTTAATTTTCTTACTGAAAGGGTTTGGTGGTTTTTTTAAATAATTCTCATCTTCTCTGCAACTGAAAACACTCTCAGAGATTAGATTACCATCAAATGCCCCTTCTTTGTCAGGGCCACCTGTCTGACAAAAAGATTTCTTGATACAAGCCCTGGCAGTAAGGCAGGAGTTATAAAGTGAGGGGGTTATCTGGGCCTCCTTGGCAGTTTCCAAACAGACTGAAAAAAAATCTTTCAGCTTTTTCAAATGCTTTTAAAAGTTTGTGTTGTTCTGACTTTCCAGTTTCGTAAGTATCCTCCATGCTTCTGCTACAGAGGTAGCAAGTACAAATCAAAAGAGGATGCTACCAACCCAAGAGTGATGGAAATTGTTCTGCTCCCTCTTGAAGGAGTGATGGAAAGTGTGATGGAAATTGTTCTGCTCCCTCTTAAATAATCAGAATTAGAAGTGATTATTTACTAGACCCACTTTCACTCCAACAGTTATTTACTTGCATTTGACTTACAGGTAAGAAAACCTGGAATAAAGTTTTAACAAAACCTCCAAATGCAAACCTTCCTGAAAATCATGTTCTAACACATCCAGTTCTTCTAAGTCTTGAGCTGTACAAAGTCAGGTTTAATCAGGACAGCTCCAGGGTTGCAAAGATTTGTGGGGCTTTTTGAATGTTTCATGTTTGAAGTTTTGCAATTTTTGTTTTTTAAACTTATATCTCCTAAAACTATACATGTCTTGGAACACCAACAGTAAGCAAAGAAGAGTTTCCAAGCATTTAGAATTGTAGAGAAGCTGGAAAACCCAGCAAAAATGCCTTAACACATTAGAAACAAACCCAAGAAATTAGAACAAGATTGTGAGTCGACTTTTATAAAGTATAATGATTTCAAAGAAGAAGTGAGGTTGCTTTATATGTTTAGAAATCTGATGAGATTTCTTTTTTCACTTTTCAGAGGAGTTCTTCACAGCCTGAAGTTGAAAAACCGGTCCTTATCTCCTGAGGTCTATCAGGAGTGGCATCAGCATCAGTTTAATCAGGAGCAGCCTTCTGGCATGGGAGTGCTGCCCTTCAGGTGCCAAAACACAGGAGTTTGGGGACATCTGAGATGCCCTGGGGATCCCACCTGGCCTCTCCCTGCTGATCCAAAAGGACACAAATTTCCCAAAGGACCTTTGCTGGTGCTGCCAACCCTGCAGAGGGATCCCAGCTACCCCAAAGCATTTCCAGTGGCACAGAAGTGCAGTTGCTCCTAAAGGTTTGTGGCTTTTTTTCATTTTGAATGTCATTAATTGGTGTTTGAATTAAACCAGTGATGTGCATGTAGCTCCAGGTGTTTTATACCCCAGGTTTATGTGGTTTTTTGGAGATCCACTACTCTGGAAGAAGGAGAGTGACCCTGTTTCCCTGGGACAGTGGTTGATGTTGGCCACTCTCTAGCACAGGAAAGTCTGCAGTGACATTGTATCTTTAATTCACTGGTAACTGCAAAGAAATCCAGAGGAGAAAAAGCAGGAATAACCAGACAAGAACGTTTGGAGCTGGAAGGGATGGTGAGAAGAAAGACTTCCAAAAATAGAGAGGTAAAGGAAGAGAAATTATTCAAAGCTGAGGCTCCTCTGGAGGACACACAGCACAGCAGAGGCTCCCTCTCAGTCCTGGTGCAACACAACTGCCTCGAGAAAATGTGGAGGTGAAAGGAAGGCAGGGGAAGGAAACAGGTAACACACAGGGAAATGTACCCCTTGACAAGGATTTTAGTTATGAAAGTGCTTTACAGGGTAATAAGTGCTCAGTAGCAAGGTTAAAATAAAAACAACAGTGATCATGACATCGTTATTAAGAGGTTTAAGCTGAAAGCTTAAGCTCCCCAGCAGAGAAGAAACTCTTTGGCCAAGTCTGCTAATATGTTTTAATGGTTTTTAAAAGACATTTTTAATGCTTTCTGGCTACTTTGCATTAGTTTGGCTCTGTAAGGGAAGGGTTTCTCAGTCCCTACATGTACATTGTGGGTGATAGAGGGGTTTTATCTGAACTAAAACTAGGCTGGGTTTCTGGGCCAGAAAAAAAAAGAAATAAAAGAGAGATGCTGGCAGCCACAAGGAAAACACAGACAGTTTAGATCTGTGGAAACCATGCAAAAATAAGTTCTCAGCTGAAAGCGTTTGGGGTTTCAAGAACTTTTTTGTTGTTTTTTTTTTTTTTTTAGAAGGCAAACGCATATTCACAGGGTTTGGGTGTTTTCTGTGAAAACTCACAACTTTCTGAAGGGATGGAGGTGTGGGAAACCAAAAACAAAGAGATGCACTGCTAAATCTTGAGACATTTCTCAGTGACCTATGTAAATTTTATCTTATACAGCGTGGTGTCGACATTAGATGATTTTGTGACATTTTTTCTCCCCAAAAAAAGCTTAGGGAGGTAATTTCCAAGTCAGATTAAGTACCAGGACTTATTCTTTGGTCTCGAACAATCTCTTGCAAGGGCAACAGATTTGTTTGCAAGACACTGCAGTGACTGGAAATTTGGAGAGCAAACCTGAGCGAGAAAAACACCATGTCTGCTTCCATTTAAATGTACGGATTTATTACTTTTGTGCTTGCATTTACCCCTATTTAGCATTTCTGTGCTTGTTCCTGCCCAGTGCTGCAACGCTGAGAGGTTCTGCTGTCTGCGGATGTCAGGAGTTATTTAAAATATTGGGATATTTGTGGTGTTCGTGTGCAGAGGGCTGGATTGCAGCACTCTCCCAGTGCCTCCAGCAGTGCCGTGGCTGTGCAGGTCCTGCTGCTTCAGCAGAGTCAGGGAGCCGTGTGCTTGGCAGGGACCATTTGGAGAATCCCAAAAGGGGCTGAGCACTCTCCTTTATTGCCTTCCGGGAGTTTCGGGTCACTGAGGACCAGGCAAAACTGAACCCTTTAGCAGATTTAATAATGATTTTTTTTTCTTTTTAAATAGTTGAGTCTAAAGAAGTAGCAACACATGTGCTGGCTCCAACATTTCCATTTCCATCCAGCTCAGCTTCTGAGGATGTTGAGAGCATGGCCTGTTTTGGACCTTGGAATTAAAAAGGGTATCCGAATAAAGCTTCCTTTTATTAGAGAAGAGAAGCATTCTTTTGAAAGGGTCTCAAATATCATCCTTGGCTGCCAGCACATTTTGGGAAAGACAGGTGAGAAGTGAAACACATTCCTTCCATTATGCCTTTTGCCACAGCGTCCAGCTTTATCATCTGGGCAATTACAAGTCTTTGAAAAGAGAGCTCAAATGCCATTACACTTCTGACTTCAACCAAGAGAGGGGAAAAAAAAAAAAAAAAAAAAGGTATTTTAAGCTGCACTTTGGTAAGACCAGAATAGTATTAAAGGAAAGCAGCAGATATTTTATCATTATTTGTGGCCTGAGTTTTTCTTAGACGATTCTTAACACGCCACAATTTCAGTACAAGAGGGTGAGAGAGGGGAGGAATTCCTGGGGTCTGTTTCAAGTGTAAATAGTTACTTTCAACTGGGTTTTGCACATCAAAGATGTGCAATTATTTCCTCTAATTATTAAAAGCACGAGATGAGTACATGTGAAAAAAACATGGCATTGGAACCTGCTTTGGGAGGAGTCTCAGGGACACGAAATTCCATTACAATGCTGAAGACAGAGGGAACCTTTAAGAGCATTAGGATCACTCCTACTATTCTAATCCACATTTTTGAGTGTTTTGTTTTACCACAAGCAGGGTTTCACTGTCCCACACGGGTATTTTCACAGCCCAGTGCCTGTTTCAGTGATGTTTTTTATGGTTCTCGTGCTGTTCCTGGTGCTCAGTGCCCCAGCAGGGATTAGCAGGCACTTCGGGAGGGAGTTCCTGTAAGGGGAGAAGACTTAGGACAGTTCCATGCTGGATGAACAATGCTAACATTGCATGCCAGCTGTTCCTCAGGCTTTGCAAGGAGCTTAGACCCATCTTAAACCCCCACTTAAGCCCTACTTTGATTTTTTTTTTTTTTCTTTTTTTTCCTGCATCTCCAGGTAATGAAAACTGACAGGGACATCTCTGTGCAATAGCTGTGAGGAGCTGATCACTTGAGCTGAGAAATGCTAATATCTGTGTAGGGAACTGCTTTTTTAAAAGGCTTGTGGTAAAAATGTAATAACCTCAGGACACTGAAAATGCTCTCCCTCACTCTTACTAGTCCTCCCTCCACTTAATTTTGCTGTTCTCCTGCTTATGTTACATGGATAATAAGTTCCTGTCTGCATTCTTCTTAATTACCACCTCACAGCTCCACAAGTCTTGTCTCTTGTGGGGAAAGTTTCTTCTCAGATGGAAAACGAGTCTGTGGCATGGAATATCTGCTGCTTTTATAGCCCTGCCCTTGAGAGTTGTCCCTGCATTGCTTGCAAAACCAAAGCCTGGAGCTGGAGAACCTCCTGACAATGAAGCCAACAGTAGAAAAGTAGGATGGGTGATTGTAGTTTTCCTAGCAAAATCCAGCTTCTGAGGGGCAGCAGCCTATACTTTTCGTTTTCAAGACAAATACCGAGAGTTTTTAAAGTTGTGGCTGTGCCAAGCCCATGCTGCCTTTTTACAGTCTCTCCTCTCTCATCCCCAAGAGCTGTAGAGGAAACCAAAGGGGATGAGAGGCTTAGGCCAGGTTGGGGCTGTTGGATTGTTTTCATTTTAGCAGATTGGAGTTTTATCTACATTGACACTTACTCAGAAAAGCAATTACATTTAGGGCTGTTTCTCAAATCAGAACTTAAAAATATGTAATATCCTTTCAGCCCGTAAATATCTGTGTCTTCTTTAACCAAACTGTACCCAAGTTTCTGTGAAGTTCCTGTGAATCATTTTCGAGGAGCAGACCTTGGGTCTGTAGGATTTTTCCTGATTGTTGACAGATATTCCTGGTACAGTGTAACAATATCTGCAAGAATTTTCAACCCTCCACCTCCTTACGTCTGTCAGCAAACAGCTTGTGCACCAAAGCCCTCTGGCACATGCAGACTCGAAACGAGGCAGGGAGCTCGGATGCCTGACTTTCAGTCATGCCTGCAGATGCAGCTGTGTTCATTCTGTCCATGAACAACGCAGGGAAAACCTGGGAAAAAACTGCCATAAAAGGGGAAGAAGTTTCCCTGACAGATTCAGTTGAAGTTGAGAAGGAATAAGAACAAACAATGAGTTGTCCAGGAGTTATTCTTGCCATTGGAATAAGGAGTGACAAAAAGATAGGGGAGAGATAAGAGTTGAGTGCTTAATATTGATATTTCTCATTAACTCACTGTTTGAATTTCTGTCATGGAATCCAAGAATGGTTTGGGTTGGAAGAGACCTTGAAGATCCTCCAGCTGCAACCCTGTGCCATGGGCAGGGACAACTTCCACTATCCCAGGTTGCTCAGAACTCTGTCCAAGCTGCCTTTGAACAATTCCAAGAACTCTGGGCACCCTGTGCCAGGGCCTCCCCACCCTCACAGGGAGGAATTTCTTCCCAACAACCCATCTAACCCCACTCTCTCTCAGTGTGAAGCTGTTCCCCCTCACCCTGTCACTCCTTTCCTTGTAAATTGTCTCTCTCCATCCTTCTTGCAGGTCCTTCAGGCGCTGGAAGGTCACAACCAAGTCCCTGCAAAGCTTCTCTTCCCCAGGCTGAACAGTCCCAAAGTGAAGCACACAGGTGTGTATACCTTGGATATATAATACCTTGTGAGATGTGGCTATAAAAAGAAAACCAGCATGACTTTTTCTGAAGGACATTCCCAGTTAACATTCCTTTTTTTTTTTTTTTTTTTTTTTTAGTCATATGGTTTAGTTTTAGGCTGTCCTGTGAGGAGCAGGGGGTTGGACTCTGTGATGGGTCCCTTCCAACTTGAGATATTCTATGAATTTATGGTTCCATGCCAGGCTGGATACAAAGAGAGAGGGTTTTGTTTTTTCACCAAAGCACAGCACAGCCTCAGAGGTGGCTGGTGGGCAGATAACAGAGCAGGAGGGGAGGTGCAGGTTCCACTGACTTCCCAATTACTTCTTGCACAGTTAATTGGAAGGAGAAAATTCTCCTGTGCATACCTAAAATCCCAGCTTGACACAGGCAGCCCCCAAAGAGAATGCTCTTGAGGAGGCTTTGCTGAGAGGAGTTTATGCGAGCTCCCAGTGGAGCTGAAAGCTGTTCCACCTGCTCCCTGGCAGAAAGGCAATGTGCATAATTAAAAGCAGACATTTCAAAGGCTATGAATACCCAGCAGGGTTTTGAATGCTGGGAGTAGTGAGGGGTTCTACCTCATCTACCCACTGTTTCCACCCTTGAAGGACTCTGGAGAAATTAACTAGCAATGTTTGGTTATTATTAATCCTTTTTACAATGGAAAGAGCATCTCAAGGAACGCCTGGTGCCAAGAGTCTGTTGTTTCAAGCAGCCTCAGACTCTGTGAGCCCTCCCCACTTCAAATTTTGAGGGTTTAATTTATTCCAGAGTCTGGATCAGCACTGGTGGGAAGGTGAAAATCCTGTGTTTCAGTATTCACTTTAGTGGAAGTGAGGCTCTGTTTTTCTTTCCAGGCTCAGAAGAGAAGCTGATTGCCACAGAATTAGCTCTTCCTGGGGAAAAGGGTTTTATTGGTATCAGAGACAAATTTGTGCTTGAGGTTACTTATTCCAAATTACTTTTTCTTCAACAAAGCCATGTTATTGGATACTACAGATTTATGGTTATTTCATCCCAAATGTAATCTGTGCTGGCTCATAAATTATCTGCTTAGAAGAGCTGATAACATTGCTTTGTGAGGGAGTCTAACTGTTCTAATGAAATAAGGAGAAGCAATCAAGCATAAAGGAAAATACAATTGCCCACCCACTCTAAGTTTTCTGTACTGGGATAACCAGTCAACAGGAACTATCCCTGGTTCAGAAATGGGAAAATATTTTTTGAGAAGATACTTAAAGAAATCAGTTGCTGATGACATCCTTTATCAAACATCTAGTGACAGAGCTGTCTTTTTCTCCTAAAAATATGAGATCTAATCACCAACAAGTCAAAGTGTATTTTATGTTAATGTAATTCATTAACACCAGACAAAGTTTTTCCCTTATTGTTTCTCCTTACAAGCCAGTCCTCAACAGAGACATGGACCAGATGATGACTTCACACCTCTCCAAGGCTCTGTTTTATGCCTCTAAATTAAAGTGAACATTTTTTTGAGGTTTCTCCTCTCAGTTTAGAAAAAGTACATAAAATAGGCTTTCCCCACATGAGAGAAATTAATATTGAATCTCCCATTAGGTGATCTGAGCATAAGGAACACTTTGCTCTTTTGTCTGCAAACAATGCCGTCTTTTCCCCAGAAGGTCTGATTCTGAAATGTGTATGCCATGTAATGAGATACATTGATTTGAAGCAGTTATGAATGTGAATATCTGTATTTCCACGTGAATAGGGTTGTAGGATCAGGCCAGAACCATGCAAGTCACCCGGAAGGATGGATTATAGGATTGGAGAGGGGTGACTGCATGAACTTGCAAACCCCATTGTACTCTTGATTGCATTTTGAATCTCCTTTTGTATTAAAGGTTTACAGGTTATGGTCACCCTATGAGAATAGCCAGACAGTGCTTTAATAAACACATATCCTGCTTGAGTAACCCTTCTACACAGGCATAAACCAAACTCATTTCCTCTGGGGTCTGATTTCAGCTGAAGTCGCAATGTGTCAGGACAAGGATCAAGGCAACCAGGACAGGAGAATGAAACAGAGCTGAGCCACTCATGAATAAATAGAAGTATACAGGCAAATATAATGGATTACAAGTGTGGCATTCCAGAATGGGGCTTCCCTACTTCCTCCTTTTTCTCTCCCCCACCCTGTGTCACTCCCTCCTAAAGCCATGTTTGTCTCCATGGTGCCAGTTTGAAAATCAACGTGTCTGAATACTGCCAAGGAGCAGCACAGCTTTAAACCTTGCAGTGATTCACAGACTCACAGAAGGCTGGAGGTCATCCAGCCCAACTCTCCTGCTCGAGCAGGTTCACCCAGAGCAGGTTACACAGGATCCAGGCAGCTTTGGAATATCTCCAGAGGAGCAGACTCCAATCCCTCTGGGCAGCCTGTTCCAAGTGCTCTGTCCCCCTCACAGAAAAGAAGATTTTCCTCATATTCAGATGAAACTTTCTGTGTTTCAGGCTGTGAAAACAAACTGCCCCTCCTGCCCCTTGTCCTGTCTCAGGGCACCACTGGAAAGGGTCTGATCTCTCGGCTGTCTCCTCTGGAGGCTGAACAGCCCCAGCTCCCTCAGCCTTTCCTCGTAAGGGAGGGAGATGCTCCAGGCCCTTCAGCATCTCCACAGGCCTCAGCTGGACCTGCTCCAGTGATTCCTTCTCTCTCATGAACTGGCGAGCCAGAACTGGAAACAGATTGCCCAGAGAGGAGGGGAGGATCATCTCCCTCAGCCTGCTGGCCACACTCTTCCTCCTGCAGCCCAGGATCTCACTGGCACGTGGTTCAATTGCTCATTTCCCACTCAGATATTAGGGAGCTAATATTGGTCACAGAGCTCCCTGGACCATCAGGATAAATTCTCCTCTCTCCATCACCATGGATCACTCTTATCTAGCTCCAAAGGAGAGGGGAGTTTTCTGTATCTGCACAAATGGGGAGAGCACTGATGTTTCTTTATGGAGCACTCTAAACGCTGGGCCTTACTGCAAGAGTGTTCTTTGGCTTTAGATAGGTGAATAGCAGGGTTCCTTTTTTGTAAATAGCAGGCAAAAGTAGGTGGCTGGCTAAGAGGAGTGTTCCTGAGTTTTATGGGATCAATAAAAGTTGTTGTTGTACAGAGCACTTGGCTTTCTCCAGTGGTCTCTTACAGCAGCTTTAACCAGGTTCCTCCCTGCACCAGGATGAACTCCGAGTGTGTTTGGCAGCTGTTCCACAATATCCAGTCAAAATCCAGGCTCCCCACTGCATGAACAGAGCTGATGGAGGCACTTGAGTGCTGTGCTGAAGCAGGGCCAGCCTGGGTGAAAACATCTCCACCAGGAGCCAGTCTCACCTTCTTCGGAGATATTTTCAAGGTATGAGGTTTTTATTTTCCTTTCAGGTGTTGGGTTTATTTGAGGTTTGGTTGGTTTTTGCTGGTTTTTGGTTTGGTTTTTTTTTCAATCAGGATTAATCTTTCCAGAATGAAGATGTATGATATCCTCTTGTATATGCAAAACTGCATAAATAAGAACAGATGCTTCCAGGGCAGAGGCCTGAGAAAGGCATTTCTTTTGACAACAGCAGTCAGAGGCTTTTCATAACTCTCCCCTTTTTGGCTGATGATATGGTTGAGCACTGAGACCCGGACTGGGAAGCCCCACTAACCAGTTCCTTCCTCTGAAACAGATACTGAGAGGAATTTGATCCAGATCACACCTTGGGTCTGAGCTCCCAACCACTGAGGGCAGCTGGACGACTCCACTGCAGTTCAGGGAATATCCGACCTGGGGTAGGCTTGGGAAATGTCACAGCAAAATCCCTGGCTTTGCTGAGGATGTGGGCTGCTCCCTTTAATCAAGGCCTTAGAAACAGACAGTCAGGGCTGCATTTAAACTAAAAATGTAGAGGAAAAATAGGAAAGAAGATGAGGATAAATAATGGGTCCATGTGCATTCAGATCCCATTCTTCACATCACCAAAATATAAAGCAGAGCCTAGAAGGAAGCAAGATTTAGTGCTGGCTTCCTTCTAATGAAGCTAGAACTTTGACTGATTGTAGCAAATTACCCTCCCTTCTACCAAAAGTAAAACTTAGGTTTTGATGTATGTGAGAATTCTTTTTAATCGTAAATGGCCATTTAGATTACCTCATTCAGCTGGGTAAAAACTGTTGGAGTGGAAACCTCAGCTTAGGTGAGTCAGTAAATATTTGTACGGCTAACAGCAGTAAAGGAAAAATGAGGCAAGTTTGCTTTTGTTTAGGCAAACAGAATGATAAAAATAAAATTGTGTCATGTAGGATTAATGGTTAGTGAAATCTTACTTCTTCGAGCACTGTTATTAGGTGAGCCTGCAGATCTGTCAGCACTGTCCCAATATCAAATGCATGAAAGAGAACCTTTTCAGTGTCAGAGCAATAATATTAATAGGCTCAAGATGCTTTCAGACATGTCATTTAACCTGTAAGAAAACTGTTCTTGACTGGCTTGGGCACCAAAGTGTTCTTTTGTTCCAAGATTTCAGAACAAATTGAGGCAGAGATGCAGGAAAAGATAAAATGTGATAGCTGAGATCTTCCAGGACAACAGAAAAGACTCTCCTTTTCACTGGTTTTTCACAGTTGTCTCTCATTTGTAATGATAAATCCACATTGCTGGGATTTCCCAAAGCACGCCGTTTCAAGGGATTACTAAACCTGTTCTTAAATTATTGAGGGGTTTTACAAAACTCCATAGCCTTTTGTCAGTGACTTTGAATGGCATTCAGCATTTCCAGGATGGCCTCAGGCCCTTCTCTGGAATGCGAGTGTGGGAACCTGTGGGGATGGTTTTCCTGTCATTTATAGGTGCTCCAGCTCCCTGCCAGTTTGGGTGCTTATGGCATTTGGATAAGGACCTGCCATATCCAACTCATCCCCAATAAGCCCCCAAACCAAATTTTTCTGTACATACAATAGGCACTGGACATTTCAAGACTGCCTTGCTGTGTGAGTTCAGCTTGGAGGCTTGTCTGGTTTCCTGAAAATCTCTCATCAAGAGTTTCGCTGTTTTAAATTTATCTAAGCAGCAGTGAACCTTTTCAGGTACCAAATCCGTATTTATTTTTAACTGACTGACTTTTATTGTTGTCATGCTAAAAAGCAAGAAAAAATTCCCGCCCTTAAAAAAACAAACAAAACAAAACCAACAAACAAAAAACCTTAAAAATTAAAAAAAAAAAAAAAAAAAAAAAAAAAAAAAAAAAAAAGACCAAACTAACAAAAAACCAAACAGAAATCACGATGGTAGACATTAAGGTGAAGGCAACTTTTTTTATTTTGTGAGGTTGTTGTTCAGCAATTGGTCTCCTGCTTTCCAACAATCAGCAGGTTCCATCTCATTCTTGCTCCTGGAGGAAGAAAAGCTGGAAAGGCCAGAGCATAAAAAACTCACTCAACATCACAAACATCTCCCTGTTTTTTAGCAAAAATTTTGCAAAACTATTTCCCAGCTTTTCAGGAGCTTTCCAGCCTTTAGTGAAGGGAGTCAGATCAAAACAGAAAGCAAAGCAAATACAGGTTGAACATTCACAGTCACTAAGTAGTGTTAACAAGCATTAAGCATTGCTGCCCGAGTCAGTAAAATATCCATTGTCTCAGATTCAAACTCTGCCTAACAGCCTTTTGGAGAACATTCTTTAGCAGAATGGAGGTTTTGCTATTTCTGATTTCATTTCTAAATTTTTTTTTCAAAGGTACAGGCACTATCAACATGATGAGAAATGACATGACACGGTCAACCGTGGATCTGATTTTTCAGACCAAAAAAACAAACCCAAACAAGCAGAGAGGTTCTCCTGCACAGGGCTTTAAATCCAACATTTTCATAACTAATCAGCAAACCTCTCAAGCAAAGGCTTCCCACTACCATCTTCCTCCTACTCCCATCAAAGTGTTGTGAAAAAAGCTGGTAAATGATGACTTGAAATCATATTTCAGCAAAGAAAGTAGGCTGCCGACAACTAGAAGTTTTACATAAAGTTATCTTTCTGAGCCTCAAACAAAACAAAGCCTATCTTATCTCCACATCAATTTACATGCTGTACTCTGGAGTGGTTTCACGTTGCGTTTTGTTTGAAGAAGTAGGGGGGAAAAAAGCCCAACGTTTTGCAGGAATTTCCCTTATTTGAAAACGACCCGATTAGTCCCCAGGTTTGCATAGATTTCAACCCCAAACTCAGGTGCAGCAGGCAGGGGCGCTCTCTCTTTGTTTGCCCATCTGTTTCTGTGCACTGGGAGCACAGGGAATCGTGGCAGGACTGTTTAATGGGAATATGGAACCAGTTACCCGAGCCGGGAGCCAGTGCAGAGCAGACACGTGTTCAAATTACCGGAGATTTGTTTCTCTGCGAGGGAGGATTGAGGGATGAAAATGCAAAACCAGGGGATTCGGCTAAACTAAACAAAGGAGTCCATGCTACGTTTTGGGCCAGATGCCTTTTTCCTGAAAAGATTTTGCTTTCAAATGATTCAGGTGCAAACTTGTTGTCTGCTGGGACCCAGAGCCAAGAACCCTTGGTTTTGCTTTGAGTGCGCCACGTGACTGCAGGCAGGGGGTTTCTGCCCGGTTTTCTTCTGATTCGAGTTATTTCTCTTTTTTATCTGCAAAGTATGTGCACCAGGAAAGGAGTCCTATGGGCTGTGGCTGAGGGCTGGATTTTGGCCAGGCCTGAGAGGGTGCAAAGCAAGGCAGGGAAAGCTGGTGGAGGTTGTTACAAACCTGCTTCATGTTCAACAAAGTCCAAAGAGGTTCCCTGAAACCAGCTGTAGCCTCTGTAGAAAAATCTCCTGGGCCAGAGCAATGATTATGGCACAGCAGAAAGCAGAAAAACACCTCCTCCCCTGAATGCTTTTATTCTGAGGAGAAATTCCTCTGACATCCACGAAGGCAACAAAACCCCGGATCACCCGAGGACTGAGCTTTACCTACCAGGCATCATCTCCAGGCAGATGATTGCAAGGGCTTTGATATTAGCTCAAACACAGAACTGAGCTAACATGCCCGCAGGACTTCTAAATTGGAGCTGGCTGGTGTCCAGGCAGTTCCAAGCACGAGCAGAGGAGCCTCAGGTCTGTCTGAAATGTCCTCTAGATGGATGCTCAGATAGGATGCTCTGAAGTGTTGCCTCTTGCGGTTGCAGTTGCCGTGTGGGTGGCTGAGCTCTCTGAATCACATCTTGTAAAAACAGCACCTTGACAGTCGCATTAACAATACAGAGAGTTCTGGGTTCAGTATGAAAACCCTTCTTTTCAGAGTTCCTCAGATCTGAGGGATGGTTTGAGGGGAAAAAAATGGAATCTGATTCAGAACTTGAAAGGAATTCATGTCTTTGCCACTACATTTACTACTGGGAAACATTACTAACTTTTACTCTAAGGGGTATTGACCAATAACTCTCCCAGTGTTTTCCTGGTAGCACATCAAGTAAACAGGCTGGAGAAAGAGAGTGTTTTGCTTTCCAACATTAAAAAATAAAATAAAATCCTCCCCTTACATGCACACAGAGTGCCCTCAAATCTGCAGAAAGAGCCAGAAACTCAAACTAAGGGCAGAGCTTGCTAAAATCCATCAGGCCAATGCAGGGCACTCGCACCACAACATAATGAAAACCATCAGAGCTCCAACTTCATGTGGCTTTCATGGACCCACAGCATCTGCTGGCTTTGTTTTGGAATTCTGCCTCTGCCCCATGCGAGTCACTGTGTCAAGAGTAGCATGTGAGGGAGTCAGGAACAGCAGGAAAATCGTAGCTGAACCATTCCAGGGGCTTGTTAAAGCAGGGTTAGGCAAATGAGGGAGGAGAGGGCCACAGGGCTGACACTGCAGACAGCCTGATGGGCCTTGCATTTAATGCATTCATTCATTCCCATACGTGTATGAATGCTGCATTCTAGCACATTCCTTGACTACTTAGAATTGGGACTACTCTGTATCTCTCTAAATGAGCACACAGATCAAAACCACACCAAACCCGAAACAAAACCAGTAAAATACTGCGCCTCACTCAGCCTTTGCTGCCAAGGACAAGTACAGCTTGTGCACAGTGATGTGCAGTGAGGCTTTTTGTCAAGGACTTGCAGATTTTCCTCACCCACTAAATGTTTTCTCCTTGTGCTGGTTTCAGCTAGGGCAGAGGTAATTTTTTCCCCAGTGGCTGGTGTGGGGCTGTGTTTTGGGTCTGATAATGCAGAGATGGTTTTGTTGTTGCTGAGCAGGGCTCACACAGAGCCAAGGCCTTTCCTGCTCTTCGTGCTCCTGGGGAGGAGGATGGGGGTGCAGGGGGACACAGCCAGGACAGGTGACCCCAAGTGACCAAAGGGACATCCCAGTGACATCCTGCTCAGGATACAGAGTGTGGAGAAGAAAGAGGGAGAGGGGACATTTGGAGTGATGGGGTTTGTGTTCTCAAATCTCTGTTAGGTGAGAGCATCCCTGCTCTCCTGGGGATGCTGAGCACCTGCCCATGGCAGAAAGTGAATGAATTCCTTGTTTTGCTCTGCTTGTGTGCAGCTTTTGCTTTCCCCATTGAACTGTCTTTATCTCCACCCACGAGTTTTCCAGCATTTACCCTTCCAGTTCTCCCCCTGATCCCACTGATGGGGGAGTGAGAATGTGAGACTGCTACAATGCTCTTCACTACAAAATTGCTCTGACCTCATCTACACAAAACTGCAGACAGACTGTTCTAAGACCAGTGAACCCCTGCAATTAGAATTTACCAAAATGAGCTCCTCAGAAGATGCAAACAGGAAAGGATAGGGGGTTTTTATGTCTCTGTGAAGTGCAGGAGAGAGGTGCTACCTAAGCCCTATAAGTAGAAACATGTCCAAGCAGCCAAAACAGGGCTGGAGTGAGGTCATGTCTTTGTCAGGGACACTCAGGAAGCCTGACTTCACTCTGAGGGACCCCTACAGCCACATCCTGGGCCTGGAAGGCAAAGGCTGCAGCTCACAGGGCATGAGGAGGAAGTGACTGTACAACCAAGAGCTGTTATTCACCCTCATTACGCTGTGATTGCTCAGTGTTGTTCGTGTGGATTTGCTGAGACATAGAAAATACACAACACATGTTGACTGGATTGGAAACTGAGAGGCCTCAACGTGTGATTGTAAAGAGACAAGCAAGGCTTTCCTTCTCTGTAGCAAAATACACAACTCTTAGCACAACACAGATTAATAATTGTATCCATGGCCTGCAAATAGACAGAGAATCATGGAGTCATAAAATGACCTTGGTTGGAAGGGACCTTAAGGATCATCTAGTTCTAACCCCACTGTTGTGGACTGGGACATCTTTCACTGTCCCAGGTTTCTCAGAGTTTCATCCAAGCTTTGGACACTTGCAGGGGCAGCCACAGCTCCTCTGGGCAACCTGTGCCAGGGCCTGGCCAGCCTCACAGGGAAGAATTCCTTCCTTTAGTCTAATCTATCCCAATACAGACTCCTGAAGGACACCACTGGTCACTGAAGTAGAAAATCGGAGTCACATAAATCACAAAATCAGCCTTGAAGGCAGTCTAAGCTTTAAAACAGGCTGGACACTGGCATGAAGAGTTTAGGATCCTGAGGATGGAGCATGGAGCAGAGCAGTGCCTCTGGAAACAAGGGCTGTAAACCATGACCTGAGAGGAGGAGCATTCTCTCCAGAGAAGCAGGGGCTGTGCAAAAGCAAAGGGAGGAGCTGCTGCTATGAGTTCCTGGTGTGGTCTCTGCCCAACAGAGCTGTGGAAGCCAAATTGCAGGATAGCTTTGTCCAGCAGCAATATCCACAGCTTAGAAATATTTTTGATGAGCTGAAGGAGGCTAAACATGGACTGAAATATTGAAAAATTGTTCTTTGCATAAGCACAAGGTCTTTACTGTGCTTAAGGCTCTCAAGGAGAGCGTCAGAGTGATGAGCTATTATCTATAATTTGACTTACTAGGAAAAAGAAGTAGCAAACTCTTCAGACTGGCAGGAAAATGTTTATTAAGGTGTGATGTCTGGGCACTGCAGCCTGAAAGGATTTCAGATTAGGAGCTGGATGCCATTTTTTACCAGCTAAGGTTAATAAGCATTGGAACACCTTTCCAAAAGCTCTCATTTCTTCCCTGAAAATACCAAGTTTTAATGAGTCAGGTGGGTCACTGAGTGTTTTGGGTGTGAACACGTGGCATAAACATCGTGGTAACACTCCTCTTCCTCACACAACAGCAGCTGGCACCTTGTGGGACACCAGGTGCCTGTCCTGGATGGAGTTCCAGCATGGAAAGGGGAGGTTTCTGCTGGGAAAGGTCATGGGTGGGACATTGCTTGGCTATGTTTTCTCTTAAAACACGTCACCATATGGTTTCCATGTTTGGAAGTGGTGAACTCCTGCTCTGAGCAGAGGAGAATGGTTCTGCTGCACTGGGGATGGGTGAGTTTTTATGAACCGTGGAAAGTCGTGCTGTTCACTGGCAAGGGCTTGAGTACACACATTTGTCAGTTCATACTGGAGCACATAAACCCCAGTAAACACCAGGAAGGAAATAAGGTTGCCTGGTGTGGTTATGATCTAGACCATGACATGAACATTGCAAAATGTTCCCCTGGGAGAAAAAAAATCTGAAAATATTGCAGGCAAGAGAGCAGAGAGGCAGAAGGGTTCTGAGAGAGAATAGGTGATTTGGGAAACAGCCTTGAGGCTATGACAAAATCCCTGCAACTCAGACTAAGTAGGAGAGCAAAAGTTTGGTTTGGTTGGGAAGTTTCTTGCCCTGTTTGAACGCCCTGAAAGGTGGGCTGGGTGTTTTTATACTCCTTTGTAAATCCATTTCAGGCCACAAGAGATTTTGTTGCGTGATGTGGAGTGGAAGAGTGTTTGTGTCTGGTGGACCTCAGTTTTTTCTCCTGCTGAAGGTCAGGATAGATGGATTTTGAAAGGACCAGTTCTTCACATCAACTCGACATCAAACTGTTCTGTGCTCTGCCCACGTATTATATCCATTAAATACTGCATTTATTTATTTCTTTACAAATTTCTTTGCATCATGGCTGCTGAAGATTTCCAGGACTCATAATTGATGATATTCTGGGTGTCCAGTGAGGAGGGAAATCATTTCCTGGTGCAGGAATACTTCCACAGCAGTATCAGGTAATAGAGCTCCCCCATCCCTTTCAAACACACACCCTCCCGGAACAATGGTGAAAAAGGAGTCGTGATATTTATCAATTTCCACCATTTCACTTCCTGAAATGGAAACCCTAATGACAGCCCGTGCAGGCTGTATGGTCAGGGAAACCAGACAAAGTCTCCCATTGTACCGGCCTGGTTGTTACGGGAGAGGATCTGCCTGCTTTGGTGTAACAGGATGTACTGCATATTTTGTATTTTTGCCCAGTGCTCCAATCCCTGTGGGCTAAACCTTTTCAACAGCAGCAATAAAAGAAGAAAAAGACTGAGGCCCTTCTCTTATACCACTTTTATTTTTGGGGGATATTAAATACAAAGAGTTTCACTCTTGGTGGAAGTTGTCCAACTGACTCCAGGATACTGTGTAATCATTAGGAACTGGAAAAACTCAAACTGCCTGTCTGTAGTGGCTTGGATAAGACCTGCTGGGTGCCTTCCAGAAATGAATATTGCAGCTGTGATGAGACTCGTGTTTGGGCTTTTCTTTCGGGGTGAATCGCGCCCTTACACCCAAGGCCAGCCTGAGCCTAATACATCATTTGAGACCCACTTGAGCCCTTAAAATAAAGACTAAAATAGCATTTGAATGTCACACAGACCTCCCAGCCCTTCTGAGGGAAGTGAGTGCGCTGCGAGATGTGTGCTGCACATGAAAATGTATGAGCTGATCATTAACATGTCTGTGCTAATCATTGCATGGATGCTTTCCACTGCTAGAGACAGGAAAATATATCCCAAAAGCTGCATCCCTGTCTTACAGACGGAGCATAGCCTGCACAGTGTCTAAAACCTTTGGAAAGGAACGTTGTGCAGGGCTCAGCTGACACTGCAGCCTGATGTTCCTCTGAAGCAGCAGGAGTGGCTGCTCTAGGAAGGAGCGCAGCTGGGTGGGAGATCTGGACATGGAACGGTGTGCTCAGGACGTGGCACCCACTCAGTGCCCCTTCAGGAGGATTTATCTGGTGTGCCTCTCTCTGTGCCCATGGGAACGTATTCTGGGTGAGTTTCATCCCAAAGGAATCCTCCATCCCCCTCTCTGGTGCAAACCAAAGCACAGCCAGTGGAGGTAACAGGAGAATCCCTGCAAAAGCTGGATCACAATCCTGCCCCAGAAGCACCCTGGGAGCACCTACAAGCCCTCTTGGACAGCAGGAGCTCTCAAAATGGTCCTCCTTGGGGATTAATGCTGGGAGAGCAAGCTCTGGCTTCTCCAGCTTTCCCTTTCATGGCAAAGATTTCTCTTTGGAGCGAGGATAAGGCAGCCGAAGCTCTGGGCAGGCAGCAGTGCCACCTGAGAGCATTCCCTCGTTCCTCACAGGACCTGCAAAGCCCTTCCTCCCCCAGCTTCAGGGCAACCAGGGCTGAGATGGAAAAATCCGTGCACAAGGCAACCAGAACTCGATCTCTGAAGTGGTGGAGCGTGTGTATTGATGCCAGGTGAGATCTGGCAAGCCAAAGTTTGTTTTAAATTTCTCTTTAATCACTCTTACAGTTTTGACTTTGAAGTCTAGAGAAGTACATTTTCTGGTTTATGCCTCAGATGACATGGAAAAAGATATTCCACCTCCAGTACTGGAATATCATTTATAGATGTGTAAATTCATAGAGCTGTGCCTCTAACAATTTGCCCACGTGGAACCATCCCAATTTGCAGCAACTGAGAACTTGACTGAAAAAGAAAATAATTTTTAAAAAATAATATTTGAGGCATTTCTTTGATTATAATTGCCCCATTATTTTAGATCTAGCTATTTCAGGCTATAGGATCTGTATCCAGGCAATGTGCAAGACAAGAGCTGGGAGGACAGGGAGAAGCTGAACATACACATCTTTGGAAAAATATTTAAAGAAATAATGACAAAAAGTGGTAAGGTTTGGAGGGGTACAAGAGAATGAAGATTTATTTGAGCTCTGTTTTTCTACTACAGATGTTCTGCTAACTAGAGCAGAGATGTTCAGAGACCACATATTGGCTGTAAAATTCTAGGACTGCAATTAATTAAATGTCTGCTGCTCCTCATATAAACTACACTCGAGAGTTTTTCAGGCCTTCTACTGCACTGAAGGAACAGCTGTAGAATACATCACATGCATATCTTGCACCCTTAAAATGTATTTTTATACCAAGTGTCATTTTTTTTTACAAGGAAAGTTTAACATTTTACCCTTCCTCTGGTTATCTCGCTGCTGTGCAGAAAATAAAACTGGAGAAGGGTCTGATGCTTACTCTGCTAACATGTGATACTTCCTGCAGAGCACTGCCTCCACCCAACATGTGTTTTTAAATAAAATTCATGGTAGGTTCAATGGTCACAGTAATTCACTGGTGTTATGGCTTATGTGAGTGTCCTTTTCTTGCAGCAGCTGCTGGAAGGCGAGGACCCCACTCCAGTCTGTTCTCCGGGTTAATGCCTGAAGATGGAAGAAATGCAGTTTGTCATTTGCACCTCCTTCTCCTCCTCCTGACTGGACAACCCCGCCGCTTCTTGTGATCCATCGGCCCACCCCTCCCCTGGATACCTGTAAGACATGTACTTTTATTACATGATACGTTTTTATTTAGGTTTAATCTTGCAGAAATCGCCTTTCCTCCTCCATGATACCTCGACAATTTGATTTCTAGCCAGGCCTCGGGCAGTTTCCTATTTTAATTTGATCCGGTACCCACAAATTCACAACATTCTTGTGTTGTTACAGTAAAACAATACAGTATTTTAAAAGTGCCCAACCCACTTTAACTCCACACCCCTCGTTGCTGCCTCCTCAGCCCTGACAGAAAAATGAAGCAGATGTTAAATGTAAAATTTTCAGCCTACTGGAACTGTTATGCCCTTGATCCACTGCTTGCACATGCCACTAATTAAAACACAACCCCGAGCAAAGGCGTCTCCTTAGCTCCCTTGAAGATGTCATTGACCATAAAAAAGCAAGGGAAGCATTTTGCCTTGAAGCCACAGCTGTTCACACCAGAAACACTTGCATTCCTCACCAAATATGCTGTAGGCTCATCATTTTGTTTAAACTGAAGAGCCTGGCCAGTTACCATTGTCATGGATAGTGGACAGATGCAGGGGTGGCTTGTGAGGGGCACAGAGGTACAACCTGGCTAATGCCATAAAAAAATGAGGAATAGCCTGTGTCCATTTCAATATCAACAAGCAAGCTAAAGTCCCTCAAAACAGCTGCCAGGAGGTCTCCATCTGAGTGGGTTTTCACAGCATGCAAGCCACAGAAGGACACATGGCCCAAAAAAGGGACAGTGTTGCATATGTTGCTATCCTAGGCTGGGGGTTTAAGGCTGTATTACTTATTCCAGGTGCTGGAATAGCTAGTCCTTTCCTGAAGACTAGCCTAAAATATTAATCTTTAAGAATTCTTTGCGAAATTACTTATAATGAGTATTTTATTTACTAATGAGCCCTTTAGAAATAAATTTCTTCAGTGGTTTTAATGCATCACTGAAGGGAAGCTTTAAGGTGAGCAGATTTGAGCATTATAATCATAAAGTTTGGATTGTTAAAACTTCTGACAAGACCAACAAACCATAGCCCTGGACACTTTCAGGCATGAGGCACCCACAGTTTCTCTGGGCAACCTGCTCAAGTGCCCTGCCACCCTCAGAATATAAATTTTTCCCTAATATCTAATCTAAACATCCTGCAGTCCCCCCTTGTCCTGTCATTACAGGAGAACAAATCTCTTAAAAGTAATCTTGCTCCATCTTTCCTCTAAGTTCCCTTCAGGGACTAGAAGGCTGCATTAGGTCACCCCAAAGTATTTTCTCTCCAGGCTGAACAATTCCAGTCTTCTCAGCCTTTCCTTATTAGCAAAGCTGCTCCATCCCTCTGATCATCACCATATTAAAATTTGCTATAAAGTTAACAGAAGAGAGGCTTTTGGCCCTCAGGAGGGACAAAGTTGCCCCTTGTTAAGAATTGTGTTCCTACAGGCAGATTTTTGAATAGGATCTTACCCAAACTTGGGTCCATTCACAGATATAGCCCTATGTTGATCACAAGTCTATCAAATACTGATTTTTTGGTATTTAGAACATGTTGGGCAGGCAAATTTCCTGGGTTTGATTCTGCCCTCTTATAATTTTAGAGAACAAATGTTACTTCCCACAGTAATTGCCATCTTCCCTGTGCAATGACAGAAATGCCAGACTGTCCTAACACCAGAACAATGAAAACCAAACAGAACTATTTTCATTTCCAAGAAGAAAGAGTTCAGTTAATGGTGAAAAACAGGTGCTGCTGGGTAGGACATCCCTGCCAGGCCTTGACTACTTCTCAGGGGGCTGTAGGCAGGCACAGGACCTTGGATTCGTGGTTTTCTAACCCCTTCTAATGTTCCTGAGCATTCAAAAAGAGGTGATGTAAAACAGGACCTTAGTATAAAAACTGGATAAATCATTAACAACTTTCTCAGTATCTCCACATCTCTCAAGCTACTCCTCCATGTGAGTATTTATAATGCTTACAGCAAAGTTTCTTATGTGACTAAAGCACTATAGGATCAGGAATCCCCTGCTACCCAGGCTCTTATTTGCAGGATCCTAAAGGGTTTCACAGTCAAACCCAGGGGGTGAAACACAACTTCAATGACAGCAGCTTGTAGCTCGCAGAGACTCCAGAGGATTGTGTCTTCTTTCATCAGGATTGAATTCCACCCAAAGAGTACAATACCTGTGTTGTGCCTCAAGCTAATTGAGGATTTGTGGCTCTCTATCTCTCAGCTGGGAAAGGTCAGCCTTGAAATTTCCAGGTCAGAACTGTTTGACAAGGATTTAGTGTCATCCACAACTTGGGACATGCTAACAGGATTTCTTGTTTAAAGGCAGTGCTGTAACAGTAAAAGAGGCTAAGAGGGCAGAACTGTGAGAAAGGAGATGATTCATTCCGGTGATTTATCCTTACACTTCCAGGCTCTCAGACTAAAGGATGTTCCCTCTCATTGGCATGAGGCATGACTGACCCATCTTTCCATTATTGCACTGCTGTGCTGAGTTGTTGCAGTTTTGAAAGGCAAACAGGACAGATTTCCTAATCTGTGGGATTAGGAAATCTGCACAAAATCATTTGTAATTTCCACAAAATCATTTGTACCTTCCTGGAAAGCCTGGATCCTTGCTTGGTGTAACAGGGCAGCCCAGCCAACTTCTTCTGTCATTTGGGAAATCAAAGACAACTCCAGAGATGAGCAGTGGGACGCACCATTTAATTATCAGCAGCCTTTCTAAGCATTCCTGTTTTTCCAAGGTTATATGGCCGAACATTTGGAATTAGGCTGCAGCCTGGGAGAACATTACACTGGCCTCTTGTGCACCATATGCCTTTTCATTGACAAACTAACACTTCTTTAATGAGATGTGCCGAGGTTGTTATCCAAAATATATTCCTTATCCCAGATCTCATCTCTAGCACCTCTCCCAGGGGCATCAGGGAGTTTGGACCCAGACATATTTGCAAATCCAGGGCTCAGTCAGGTCCCAGTGAAGTCAATAAACATATTGTTGGTGCTGAGCAGACATGCATGAGGCTCAAAGGAAAAGTAAAACCCATCCAAGAAAATTACAGGTTCTTTTTTCAATTAAAATATGTCTTCTCTCTCTCTCTCTCTCTTTAATTCTTTTTCTGCTGTTTTAACTTTATAATGCATCTAAGTAACTGAGAAAATGTTTAAATTTTTAAATGTTGAATAGTCGTGGCCCAATGCCCAAAGAAGTTCATGTGACCTCCCTAAGACATAACTCTTATTAATTCTGAAACTTACTGACTCCGGTACAGAATTTTTGGGGATGATAAAACACTGAAATGTAGAAAAAGAAATACCAGGAGGCTGAAAAAGTGATCTTTAATTTGCAGGCATCTCCATTTCCAGAAAAAAAGGAAAAATAAGAATGAATACTGGCAAAACTTTGGTGAGTTAAACATTTCATAAGCACAGCCTCAGGATTATGTTAAAACAATCATTTACATGGGAATATTAATTTTGGAAGCTTTTGTGGCTTTGGTTGAGCTGTTCCTTAGAGAAATGGTGGACTTGCAAAGCAGCCCCTGGAAGCTCCAGGAGCAGGTCTGTGCATCCCACCACCCGTCCTGACCCTGCCAGGCATTACAGGTGTGCACATCCTTTTCTGCCAGGCACAGTGGTCAGGGTGAGATGCTGCTGGCCGGTGAGGATGAGGCTGGAGACCTGCATCCCTGCAGAGTCCTGCAGCCAGAGAGCACCTGTTCCTGGCTCTGTCCTGGGACGTGGAGAGGAAACGTGGGATAAATAAGCACATTTGTTTGTTGGTGTGGGGTCTGGACCTCAGCAGGGGGAAATCAGTGGCAATCCTCAGGGTCCCCTTGCTCTGGCCTTCCCAGAGCCCTTCCAGCCCGTGACCTCGGCAGGGAGCGAGCTCCTCGGTCCACCGGCAATGCCGAGGTGCAGAGGTGACTGCAGCCACCTGCCCTTGCCGGTGATCCTGCTGCAGCCCCAGGCAGGGGCCGGCAGACGAGGGCACGGGGTCAGCGGGTGTGTGTGACGGCGGGGGGCTGATCCAAGGGTCCGAAGCCGTGCCGAAGGTCAGAGCAAGCTTTGCCTCCTGCCCGCCCACTCTGCGGCCGGGGCTCGGGGAGCCACAGCCCGCCCGAGTGGATGACAGCCCGCCGGCCCTTAATGACAGGCTGGGCGCACAGCGCTGCCCGCACAAAGACGGGAAGCTCGGCGCTGCCCGGGGCAGGGGCCGGCACCGAGCGGGACCCGCGGGCTCCATCAGCCCGCCAGAGCCGCGGCCGCTCCCTCGCTGGCTCCGGAGCCAGGCACAGAGCTCTCCCCCTCTTCCTCCTCCTCCCCGAGCTCTGCGAGCCGCAGCCCCCGGGCAGGACGCGAGGTAAGCGCGGCTCCGGCCGCGGGGACACCCCGAGCCCTGCGCGCTCTGCGGCTCGCAGCGATTCGGGGAGACCTCGCCTTCTTCACACTCACACACACAGCACAAACATCTCTCTCCTGCCGTGCCGTGCCCCCGGCTTCCTCCGGCTCTCCTCCTCTCCTGCTTCCCTCTCTCCCGCTCACTCTGGCTGGTTTTCTCCTCCCCCCGAAGCCGCCCCCCCTCCCCCTTTCCGCCTCCCCTCAAGTTTCTCCTTCTGTCTGATTAAATGAGAAGGAAGTGTGGGAGTGGTGGTTTTGAAGCTCTCCCTTTAAGAGGCAGCCTGCAGTGACGAATTGTTGAAATTGCCATTGCAGGATGGCATTCCGCTATAAATTCATTGTTCCACCTCCTCTCATCTTCACATTTCTCTCCCTTCTCCTCTTGTTCACATCGACAGACTGGGGATAACAACAACAACAACAGGAAAGATACAGGGAGGGGGCTTTTACAGAAATCCAGGACATTTTCCCTTCTTGGGCTTTTTTACCTTTTTTTTTTTTTTTCCTCCTTTTTAACCATCTCACCGGAGACGATCGAGGCGGTTTTGGGTGCCTGAATTTCTTCTCTCCCCTTCTCCTCCTTCTCTTCAAAACAAAAGAGGGCAAAAGAAGGAAAGCAGCCCACCGGAGCCCGAGAAAGTGCCGAGTCGCAGCAGACCTGCCCCTGCTGCTGCTGCTGCTGCTGGTGATGATCCGGTGACTACAGCAGAGAAGTGGAAGAGGAGTGGGACGTGCTCAAACTTCTCTACTTGCCGGCTCCGAGCCGTCTCTCCTCCTTTTCCTCTCTCCTCACTTTGCCTCCCGGGCAGCAGCAATTTGGGATTTTTTTTTCCTCTCTCTCTCTCTCGCTCGCTCTCTCCCTCCCTCCCTCTGTCCTTCCATGTGCTCCCGGCTCTTCCCTGCAGAGAAACACAAAGTTCACACGCGAGCGTGAGCGGCATTTGTTGACATTTTTTTCTCTCCCACTCACACTTGACTTCGGGAGCGAGAACTTTTTGTTATTATTTTTATTTTTGTTGTTGCTGGTGTTCTTTTTTCTTTTTTTTTCTTTTTTTTTTTTTTTTCTTTCCCCCGCATCTCTCCTTTCCTCCCCATCCCTTAACTACGCTGCCGCGCTCCGCCGGCCGGCTCCTTCCCCCGCCGTCTCCCGTTGTCACCGTCCCTGTCACCACCACCATTCCCGCGCCGGCCGCCCCGCTGCCCCGCGCCGGGCCGAGGATGCTGCCGGCGCTGCTGTGGCTGCTGCTGGCCGTCCGCGCCGCGCCGCCGCCGCCCGCACCTGCCGAGCCCGGCGCGCCGCCCGCCCGGCCCCCCGCCCCCGGGCCGCCCCGCGGGGCCGTGCGGCGCCTCGACCCGACCTACGCGGGGGGCGGCAGGGCGGGCTACGTGCTCTACGCCGGGGGACAGCGCTTCCTGCTCGACCTGGAGCGCGACGGGCCGCGCTGCCGCTACCGCGGCACGGTGGACGGCAGCCCGCGCTCGCTCGCCGTCTTCAACCTCTGCGGCGGCCTCGACGGCTTCTTCGCCGTGGGCCGCTCCCGCTACACCGTGCGCCCGGCGCGCCGCGCCCCGCGCGGAGAGGCCGCGGCGCGGATCTACGGCGAGGGCCCGGCCCGCGCCCCTCACGTCTTCCGCAGGGAGCGCTTCAGCTTCGAGACGGTGCCGGCCCGCACCAGCTGCGAGACCCGCGACGCCGCCGCGCCGGCGGGCGGGGACGAGCGGCGGCGGCGCCGGCGGCGCTCCGTGTCCCGGGCCCGGCAGGTGGAGCTGCTGCTGGTGGCCGACGCCTCCATGGTGCGCAAGTACGGCAAGGGGCTGCAGCACTACCTGCTCACGCTGGCCTCCATCGCCTCCCGGCTCTACGCGCACGCCAGCCTGGAGAACCACGTGCGGCTGGCCGTGGTGAAGGTGGTGGCGCTGGGCGACAAGGAGAAGGGGCTGGAGATCAACAGGAACGCCGCCACCACGCTCAAGAACTTCTGCAAGTGGCAGCACCAGCACAACCGCCTCGACGATGACCACGAGGAGCACTACGATGCCGCCATCCTCTTCACCCGCGAGGTAGGCACGGCCCTGGCCGTGGGCACGGCCACGAGGTGTCCCTGCAGCGCGGGGTGGCCAGGCTGCCCGGCCACCCGGCTCGCCTTCGCCCAGTGGTTGCCTCCCCGCTCGTGGATCCGGCTGGTCCGTCGGGCAGTGCGGTACCTCAGGGACCGGCACCCACGCCCAGCTGCCGGGGCTGGCAGAGGGATTGAGATGTGTCCCCTGTGCGTGTCCCCTGGCTGTCACCCCGCTGTGGGTGCCCGAGTGCAGTGTTGGGACCCCAGCCCGGTGAGGAGGTAGGACTCAGCCTGTCGTCCCTCTGTTTGAGACATGACTTTGTCCTGTCTGTCCCTGTGGGGTGTTTAACACCTGCCTGGTCCAGGTGGCCAGGGCTGATAGCACTTCCTAGCCTAAATTAGTTCCCAGCCAAACCTGCTAGTGGAAGTGGTGGAGAGCACCGTAGGAGTACAGACACAAGCAAGGGCTTGTGGAGCGCCTTGGGACGCTATTTCCAGCAGGAATGGCTCCACCGCCCTGGAAGCCAGCAGCGCTTATGGCTCCAGTGTAGGATGTAAATGCAGACCGCAGGTAAACAGAGCTGCACAAGCTGAGCGAGCTGGGCTGGTGGCAAGGGGCTGCAGCCCCTGGCTTGTCCCCCAGGTGGGTGCCCTGATCAGCCGTGGGTTGGAGCTGCTTGTGTTGCCCGTGCAGAGCCGTGCCTCGTTGCTCCACGCTGGGTTGTTGATGAATGACATTGCCAGAGGTCGTTAAGGGACATTGCTCTGGTAGACATGTGGCCGAGTTTATGCAATGAAGTTCTGTAAGAATATCCCTTCAGCGGTTTGGGGTTGGTGTTTTCTTTTTTTCCCTTTCCCCAAGTACGAAAAAAAATAACTGCATGACTTTCCGTTCATTTGAGTTCTCCGGCTTTGCTACGTTGTAGGAGCCTGCCAAAAAGGATGCTTTGGATGGTTTGTGGAAGGAGTTGCTCCAGAAGGGGGAAAAAAAGCGCCTGGCTTGCTTTTATAGCTGTAAATAGTTGAAACATTAGGTTCTGTGTCAGGCATCTCTTGTACAGCAGGAGCCCTTTCTTGCAGTTTAAAACCCATCACTGCAATTTGCAGGCTTTCATTTTTTTATCAGTATAACCTGAATGAAGGCAGGCTTCCTAGACTGGGTCAGAATGTTTTTGGGTTTGTTATAAACATCTTTTCTAACGGTTTACTAAGCCTGGGCCAGAATCCATCCCCACTCTCTGAGGAGTGTTTCTCGCTGCCAGTACTCCCACTTATTTCCCTGGGTTATATGATAATTCAGAAGCGCTTAGGGTGGCGGCTGTGAACCTTAACATCAATTATTAAAAGTTAATTTGGATTGAGGTAGGATGTGACTTTAAAGTGCCGTTGCTTTACAGATGCTTAGCTGTAATTCTTTGCACGGACACCCTCCCGCCAGAATGAGAGGGTGCTGCTAATCAGTAATCCACTTTCAAAGACTCGTGAGCAATGCATAGCATTACCTCTCCGGGACGTAAGTAGTGCATGGAATAAACACCACAGTTCCTGTGCTCTCCTTCCACTCTTTAGATGCAAATGTTGCTTGCACTGCTACTCAGGGCTGCTTCTTGAGAAGAAAAGGCATAGGCTTGTGTTTTCTTGGTTTACATTTTAACAGCTCTAACTCTGGGATTAGCTGCTCGATGCAGTTTGGGACAACTTAATCTCCTTTAATGCTTTGCTGTGTGCACACGGTCATTGTTTGGCAGGGTTTGACTGAATTAAGAACCAGACTGGAGTTTCTTGCTACATGTGTTCATGATGTTCTTTGCAGAGAGCGTGTGTGAGCCCACACGATTTTTATATGCTTACCCTTGAAATGTCAACATGAATCTGTTTGCTCCTTGTGGAATGTAAACACAAAAAGGGTTAAAGGACGAAAAAGCGGTGGAGATGTTTCCTGGAGAAAACAGCCCCGCTTTGAACTGAAGGAGAGATTTTTTCCAGTTTAGCTTTTCAATGAGAGTGGCAGCAGTTGGCAGGAGAACACCACTTTTACAACTCTGTTTTGGATGGATGAAGTTGGTTGCTAGGCTGCAAGACGCCGAGCCGTGGCTGCGTGTTTTGATGGGCTCTGAATATCGTCATGCTGATTGTTGAACATCCAGATGTCTCTTTCTAAGTGCCGTGGGTTTCGGGCATTGGGTAAACGTGTGAGGTGCATTTTCCATGGTTGTTTACTAACTGAGGCCACCTTGAGCTTGGTGAACAGGGTAATATTTGCAGATCGTTTGTCAGCTGAATGCATGGCCTCAGCTGTATGGAATTGGTTTTGTGGAGATAGAATCTGCCTTGTGCGTGGCTGGTGCCATACAAATCCCTAATATAATTATTATCTTTGTTCCAGAGTGACATTGGATCGGATGTTATTTTTTTACACCAAAAGAGGGCTTTATTTGAGTTCCTTATAAAGGCAGAATCCTGACAGAATTCAGCAGTGTTCACTTCATCCTCTTTGTCTGTCTTTACTTTTTTAAAGATGAATTAGTAACCACTGATAGATGGAGAGTGCATTGGCAGATCTCCTTTATTATTAAATTAGTAGTGGTTCATTATATTATATAAATTCAAATTATGGTTGTCATCATCATCATCATTCATACTAGGAAGTACTTCCCATGTAAAAAAAAAAATAGAAGGAAATTTATTCATTCTGAGTTAAAGCAGCCACTTACTTCTGGTCATAATCTTTATTTAATTGGATCAGGGCTTTAAAGCAGTTATCCTGCAGATCACAGGAAATCAGTATGAACATGATTTCAGTTTGGGCTGATACAGGCAACATCTTAAAGCTGGTTTTAGGCTTTGTGTTGCTTATCAGAGATGGCAAGGGTCCATTAGCTGCAGCGGGTCCTGTGTTTACTCTGTAAATGCAGGGAGCACTAGAGTAACATGTCTGGCCATTGTGAAAACCTTCAGTGGACACAGAATTATCTGTCACTAAATACTGCAGAAATCTATTTCGGTTCCACAGTGATTATTTAAATCTGATAATGAGAAGTGTATTTTCCCAGTGGTCCCAATCTCTCATTTTGACCCATGAGGGAGGGGCAGGATGAAGGATGACAGAGGTCTGACTTGACAGTAAGAAAATATGATAATTTTTGATATTTCTAAATTTCCTCAAGGTAGCTTGACCATAACAGCCTTAGAGAGTGCACGGGTCCCCTGCTGTTGGACTACTTTGTGGTTGAGTCCTTGGCAGCAGCTGTAAATCTTCAGGCCACATGAATCCCAGAGCATCCTCCATGGAATAGAGTGGTGCAAGGATGCAATTCTGGTGGCCAGGTGAGTCCTCCACCCCACAGAGCAGTGGCTGTGTGGTTGGGAGGAGGAAAAGCTTGCAAAGCCCTCCTTCCCTGGAGATTAGATCACTTGTTGTCCATGGCAGTGAAGTCAACAGCAAATTTAGAATGTAGTGTTTCATCGCTTGTTCTCTCAGTGGCAGTGAAGTCAACAGCAAATTTAGAGTTTATTCTGTTTCAGCCTTTTTTGTAGTGAACGGTTTGCAGAAGCTGGAAGCAGATTATCTTCAGATTTTTATGGGTGCCACAAAACACTTGCCAGATTACTTGTCACAGTAGCAAAACAGGTTAGATGGGACTTGCAAACTGCAGTTGAACTCACAGTTCTTTTTCTGATGTCCAGCCTGCTCTGCAATTATCCTCCAGAATTCATCCAGTCTATTTCATTAGTGGCCCTTAGTTAAATTTCAAGTGAACTATTGAATGCATTTGGACAAAATCCAGCTCTTTTCCTTTCCCCCCCCAGTTCTGAATCATCTGAAGATTAAAATAGATGTTTCTCACAGTAGATACAGACATTAGGAACAAGAAAAAAATCCTTTCCTAAGTGCTTGTTAGCATCATCTGTGATAGTACCATCATGCCTGGCTTGAGCAGAGGGTTCATGCTAGAGCCAAAGGCCACTGTCCTGCCTTTTTCTACACAGTAATTATATGAGGCTGGTGTGTTTGATTTAGTTTAACTGTCCATCTGGCAGTGCTGTTGAAATTTAGCAGCAAGCTTTGTATTATCTCAGCTCTGTAGATGATAATATCATTGCATGGAGCACATGCTTGCTTTGGCTCTACTTCTTTCTTCTTTATTTTCTGTGTTATCATCTTCCAACAATTATTATCCCCTAGTAGTAAAACAAGTCACTGTACAATGGTCAGTAGACTAGATTTCACTGTTAATTATTGTTACTCTGAAGAAATTGTAGTGTGATGTGTATAATAGCTTCATAGTGTTTTCACCAACTTTGATGCACATCTAATACATTTAAATAATGTCCCTGGGGAAAACAAAGTGGGGCAGAACTGACAGAGAAGTTTGATTGACCCTGATCTGGAGAGTTGGTGTGGAGTTTCCCTACAAAGGAACTGTGGCTTAGGCGGGTTAAATGACACATTTTTACTTGTCGTAACTGAAACTTCTCCTCATGCAGATTCCAAATGCCTTGTGTGCATTTTTGTCAATATTTTAAATTAACCTGTAGTTTTTATAACTCTGCAGTGGGGTTTTTTTTTGTTTTTTTCAAATGCTCAAGCCTCAGGCTCATATTTATCATTTGAACCCCAAAAGCAAATGACCTTAATTTTTAAGTTAAACTACTGGGGAAATAGATTTAGGTTTCGTTTTGGTGGCTGTGGCAGGTATCACCATTGTGATTTTCCTCAGAAGGTAACCACCCTCTCAAAATGTGGCTGGGAGAGGACAGAGCAGTAACCCAGTGGGTCTTTCCTCACCTGGAATCCTTTCTGCTCGTGTGAACAGCCCTTTTTCAAGCCACGTGTGCCACTCCACATTGCTGTGACATCAGTGAGAGCTCACCCACTGTGCAGAGGAGCTCCTGGGAGGGTGGATGTGTGTGTTCCTAACCCCACCCTCCCTCCCTCCCTCCCTGCCCGGCCTGCGGTGGGAACGCTGCTGCGGGAAGTGGGAAAGTCGTGCTTAATGCCTTCCTCCGCTTGAGGGATTGTCGGTCTGCATCGCCCACCTCCCAGGAGAGGGCCTTAACCAGGAGGCTGTAAGCTGTTCCAGGTGTTAAGGAAACTTTCCGCCCCTCTGACCCAAGGTCTGTCACTGTTAAGTGAGTCATTCATATGGTGAGAACGACAGGAATCTGACCTGAAGCCGCTGAGCGGAGCGCAGGGCTTGGAGCGAGGTGGTCTGGGTTCCTCAGGCATGGAGAGGAGCCTGTTTCTGGGATTTACCACAGGCTGGTCAGTGGGAAAGAAGAAGGATGAGCAATAGGGACCAAAAATTGAGTCCCTTCACTGACTGCACTTCAGCTGCAGCCTGGGCTAGAGAAAGCTTGGGCTCAGGAGGAGCCACAGCTCCCTGTGTGCGTGGCAGAGCCGGGTGTAGTCCATACAGCGCTCTCCTGAAAAATGTGCTTCTTGTTGGCCTTGTCCCTGGAAGGAATTGGTAGCTGGATCATGTTGTTACTGGGAAAAGGCTTTAGCTGGTGAGCTGTTTCGAAGGGGCCAGAAGAGCAAGTGGACAGAGCTGTGAAGGTTTTAGCTGTGCTTTACGAGAAGGTGATGTGCAGCTTGGCTGCTACAAAGCCTCATCCTGGGGGTTCCTCTCATTCTGGTCTGAGAAGCTCTGTGGGCTCAGCTTCCCTCAGGGGCAAAGGTGGAGAAACATGAAACATCTGAACCCCAATAAGCAAAGTGCCCAGCTGCTTCAGACTGTGGAGCTGTGGCACTTTGGGGCCCACAGGATCCCAAACTGCAAGCCCTGTGAGGGGTAGATAACTCAGAAGACCTGACAACATGTTCTTCTGCCTTAAATCCCACTAAACTGTCCACACTGGTGCTCATATCATGTTTTGGATCTGGCCAGCGGGGTCTGAGCTAATACCAGGTTTCACTGAACAGTTTATTCCTATTTTGAAACCTTCTGTGGAACGCGTTTCAGGTGAAGTAAAGTCCCTGCTCCAGCCGGGACATGGTGGCAGTTGTCTCCCTTCACAACAAGGCCATGTACACATGGCAGCCAGCCAGCTGCTCCTGATGCATTTAGAATGCCAAGAAAACTTGGCCTCTAATGAGCTGTCTAATTAACTACTAGACTTGTGATGTACAGCTTAGTTTGACTAAGCCATTCCTTTGCCAAAGCTTAAGTCTGAACATCTCTTGCCTCCTGCATAGCAAATGCATTTCCTTGTCACTATTCTGTTTTGAAACTACCGTGAAGCAGCTCAAGGGCCAGGCTGCTTTCCTTCCTTAGAAATAATCAAAACGCACTCTTTAAAGCTTCTGCTGCTGTTTCAAGGCAATTGAGCATCCAGATCTGAGTAGCTGAAGAACTTTCTAATAGGAGCAAAAAAAAAAAAAAAGGGAAATAATCATTGGAAACTGATTTTATGTATCACGGGTCCCCTCTTTCCTTGTGTTTTAGCTGGAGTATGAAAAGTTGAGGCTACCCGCACAGATTTTTTAAGATTGCATCATTACATTGAAGCCTGTTCTTAACAAAAATTTGAAGTATTTTCCAGGGAAATAAAACCCTCTACTGTACTCCCAGAAAGTTTACTTCATGAAACTAGTAGACTGCTTTCTAGGACTGCCCAGGAAAGCAAAAAACAAACATAGCTATTGATTCTGGTGATGAATAATCCATAGCCAGTGTTTGATGGGTAAGGAGGCATGATTTTCAGTAACATCACTTGCAGTCAAGCTGTTTGGAAGCTGGTGTTAGTGAATTGACCCAAAAGCAAACTGTTCAGAATATTTGTCTCAGAGATGCCACTTGATAGGCTGCAGTTCTGTTTTTAGTATATACTGTGAAAAGAGGTGTATTCCAGTTCAAATGCTGCAGAGGCAGGAGAAGTAAAGAAGTCAGTGAGACAATGACAACATAGAGGAGCCCTCAGTAATCTGCCTAAATGATTATTGATAATGGCAGCCTTAGCTGCATATGAGCATCCTCAGGCAGTCACCAAGGGCTGGAACTGGCAGGGAAAACCAGGATTCTCACAGCCATGGCATGCCCTGCTCTAGCAGCAGATGGGCAACCCACAGACATCCCCATAGCAGCTTCTTACAAGGGAGCTGATGCCAGATAATATTTCCTGTCCTTGTTTCCAGAATCCTTTACAAGGCCCTCTGCTGCTTCCCAGGTGGGATTGGCCATTGGCCACCAGGGAGGTGGCCACGGGGCTACTGAGGGACCAGGGCTCTGCTGTAGCACTGCCCACCAATTCCTGACCCCGTGGTGGGCACTCCTCTCCTCTCTGGGGATGGCTGGTCCCACAGCATCTGAGGACACCTGTGTGCCAGCTGTCTGTGGGGAACTGGAGGAGCTAGGTGATGTTAGATATAAGCAGTTTGCAGAATCGTGTCTTTCCTGCTGTGGGATTTCCTAGCACCAGCCTCTGGTACAGCCCTGATAGCTAGGGAAGACATTGTAATGCAATCCTGTGCACAGTCTTTGAACTGCTGAGGTGAGATTATGGTAACATCTCTGCCCCAATGTTCCATGCTCCACACATCCCATCAGAATTAGCTCTGTGCAAGTGTCTATACTAAAACAAGATTGCCAGCTTAGAAGAATTGCATTTTTTAGTTACATTTGTGTCATCAAGCCTGGTGAATCATTGAGAAGTCCGGCTGTGCCTGCTGCTGTAAATTCCCAGCGTAGCTGCTTCTTGTGTGCAGATGGGAGTAAATCCTGACTGGCATGAGGCTTCTGGGTGCTGCTGCCATTGTGCCCACGCTGGGAGCAGTGCTGATGTCAGTACCTATGTAATAATGACACCCAAATACAAGAAAAGACTGAGTGACACAGACTCTGCGTGCAGAGACAGAGCCTGAATTAATGCAGTTTATGCCATCTTGGCACTGTCAACCTGTCTAGCCCTCCTCCAGCAAGCTGCTTTCTGTCTGATTCATGTGCTTTTGGGTACTGGTGTAAGAATTTCAGTTCAGCTGCTTGTGTGGATTCAGGTCACATTGCTCTGGCACAGAATCACAGGATCAGTCGTGTTGGAAATGACCTCTGAGGTTGTTGAGTCCCACCTATGAGTGACCACCACCTTGTGCTAGGCCATGGCTCCACATCCAGTCTTTCCTTAAACACCTCCAGGGACACTGGGCAGCCCCTTCCAATATCTAATCACCCCCTCTGTGAAGAAACTCTTCCTAATGTCCAACCTAGACATCAAGCTTAAGACTCTGTCTTCTTGTCCCATTGATAGTTTCCTGGAAGCCAGAACTGAGCCTGAAATTCTTCCTCCATTTATGTAACACTATGTATTTTTAACTTGGAAAATTCTTTATTGGGAAAAAAACACATACTTTTTTCTTTTTTTAATTTTTTTTTGTTTGTAGAGAGATGCTCTGTTACAGTATCTGTGCACTTTGTGTGGTTTTCTTTAACTTCAGTGGGGTTTGGATCCTGTGCATTTCAAGTTTGCCTAACCTGTCATAATCAGTGAACACTGCTGCTCTGAAGCCTCCTACAAGGTGTCTCTTATTCAGATGGATTAATTATGAAAGGCTTCATAAAAACAGTCCTTGTAGAAAGAGATCTGAAGGGAAGAGGAGAGTCCTGAAATTGAAGGAGAAAAAGTGCTCTTTGATCATTTTCATAATAACATTTGTCATGCCTTGAAAATGACAGTTTCATTCAACCACAATGAAATGTTGGAGTGTTCCAAATAGCATGGCCCCTACTTTTCCTTCTCATCCAAAAGATGTGTATATATGCACATTCACACTAATATTCTTCCCTCTGCTTCAACAAAAGAATGGAAAAATTACTGCTGGTGATAAAAACAGTGTCTGACCAAAGTTTAAAGACAAAACCTGATGCTACCTGCATGGTTTTTGGAGAGACCCCATTTCTACATGTGGGAGAAGTGGCTAAGTTGTTGGAGTTTTGCACTCCTGCTGTCACTGACTCTCAGCAATCTGTGGGAATTGCTAAATACTTGGTATATCATTGGGTAACACACTCTTAATTGTACTGCTTGACGGATGTGTAATGAGGTTTCACATGTAACAATTTCAATTCTGTTAAGAGAGAGTATAGGATTGGCTTCAGAAAAAAGAGGTGATCTCTGCTTCAAGGACTGATCAGTAAGCTGAAGCTTTCTCTGTGCCTTGGTTTACCTTCTGTGAATAAAGAGAATTTTCAGGTTTTATTGTCAATGAGGCAATGGTTCCATGGTATATTTTCAGTACCTACCTCAATGCAGGTGTGAGCATCGTAGAAATACAAATTTAACTAACAACAATGAGCTGCAGAACGTATCCAAAACCCGTTAAAGTCCATGAAAATACTCCCACTGACCTTACCAGGGACTGGCTTGCAGTGCTTCTAACATCTTCAGCTGGAACTTTACACTGATATTTCCATCCAGGTCCTGCCATTGGCAAAGGCGACTTTAACCGGTTGTTACCGCTGGGTGTAAAACTTCATTTTAATGATTTTTTTTTTTAAAATTTTCTTTTTTCTTTCCCCCTCGCCGGGCAGGATTTATGTGGGCACCATTCCTGCGACACCCTGGGCATGGCAGACGTCGGGACCATCTGCTCCCCCGAGCGCAGCTGCGCGGTGATCGAGGACGACGGCCTGCACGCGGCCTTTACGGTGGCTCACGAAATCGGTATGCGGCGCCTTTTCTGTTCCCCTGCCAAGCCAAACACTCGCAGCAGCTGCATCGGGAACCAAAATACCCCGCAATTAATTCCAGATTTCCCCCGGCCCGGAGCCCCGCCTGGGGATTAGGGCTGTGTACACATGCACTTCAGGGTTAACTAATAAGGGATCAGAAGGCAGGGGAAGGCGCACAGTAGGTGTTTCCTCCCTGACAGTGGCCTTTCTGAGCAGCAGTTGGAGTGAAAATTCAAAGGCTGCTGCTACTGCCCTGAGATGTCAATGCTTGGCCTCCCCGAGAAAGCTTTTGGCCCATCTGTTGTCATTTGCATGCACTTATTTATTGGAAAATAACTCGCATTTTTCAACTTGTTGCATGCGCTACTGTTAGGAAGCTTTTTTTCCTTGCATTACCTGCAGAGAAAAGCTTTTGTGGTAAAAACCCAACATAATTCTAGTATCTTTGTAAGTGTATGGAAACTCCACTTTTATGAGTCCTGCAATAAGTGAAATGGTATTGAGGTGATAAAGGTTTGGTCACCAAACCCGTTTAGCTTTGTTTCAGTTTCCACCTCAGTGGACAGCAATTGAATTACGAGCCTTGCATGTATCCTTCAGAAGGGTTTAAGACAGGATTAGTGACAGAAGAAAGTTTGTGTTCTGGGATATTACTTCTGTCATGATGTATCTCTTCAGAGAGACTGCTGCCATCTTGATCATGTTTAATTTACTGATGTTTTGTGGACTGTGTTCACTGGAAATACATCTGTTATAAGGGCTGTTCGCTTTGGGGAGTGAACAGCAATCTGAAAGTGGAGAATGTTCTTTTATTTTCTTTTTTAAAAAAATATTCTTGGAAGAAAATAACAAGGAAAGGGGAACTTTCACAGAGAGCCAGCTGCTGAATTGCCTTGTACCTCGTGCCAAACCAAAGCAAAGTTTGCTTTGGGAGTATCATTGCAGTGGTTCCATTTTCAAGGAGCTTGCAGGTAGGGCGTGAGATCTGAGTGCCTTATACATGTGGCTGAGGAAGCAGAGGTCACCAGGAATGGAAAATGACCTGATTCTTCAGTGACAAGTGACCCTAACCCTGCTCCTCCTACAGCCCTGCAAAGGAATTAGATCAGCAGTGGCTGGAGAAGGAATCGGGTGTTGCATGAAAACATGAAATGCTGTGGCAGGATGAGTCCCCAAAGCAGGAATTCTATTTTAGTAAGCAACAAGGTCACAACAAAAGAGGAAGTCCTCTGGAATCACTAATTCAGTGCATTTAGGGAGAGCTACAGCTGTAATAGACAGATTCACATGGGACGTGGCTGTCGGTGCAGTGAATGAGCCATCACAAACCTGGGATGTGTTAAGTGGCAACCTTAGCCTCTCACTCAAAGCCAGAGTGTTGGGGACACTGCTTGTGTCCCGTGCACCCAGAGGTGATGTCTCTGCTCAGGGTCAGTGGGTAGGGTTGGCTGAGGAGCCCTCGTGATGGATCTCGTGCGTGAAGAGGAGAGCAGTGTCTTTCCTGCCATTTGATCAGCAATAAATACATTTTTAGGTAGATAAAAAATCAAAGAACACAGATCAGTAAAGATAGGGATGAGCAGCAAACGTTCACATTGTTACCTTGAATTCCACACAGCGAAAATATAAGCAAAAGTGAATTATTTTTAGTGATTGAGAAGCACGTTTTGGAGAAAAGCCATTTTCATACCTAGGCATTTACAGGAATCTCTAAAAACTGTAATTTTCAATGTAAAAAAGGCATGAATTGAAACGAATAAATAAGAACCCTAATGGACATAAAACCTCTAGTTTGAGGCTGTTTAAAATAACATCCTCTTTTTTTCCTCCTCACCAGAAGTTTTTAAGAAAGGAGGGATGTCAAGTCACAGAATAATCTTTGTGTGTGTGGCCTGAAGTGGGAGAAGCTGAGAAGAAAACACAGCTAAAATTGCTTGAGTACTTAAATTAAATCAAAGGTCAAAAAAGGATGAAAAATAAAAGTGTGGCATGGATACCCTTTAGTTAAGCACTTTGGGGACTTGCTTTATTTTATTTGGAGACCAGATTTCTTCCTACAATCCAGAAATCTCCAAGTTCCCCCTGTAGTGTGGGCAGGGTGTAGCTTTAATTTTATGGTGGCTCAGTTTCTCAGTCAGAGGGGATGCTCTGAGCCCAAGATGTTATTTTCTGTCAGTTGGAAGGTCAAGGTGAGCCACTGAGTGAAGCAGAGTCACTCTCAGTGGGTTTTGTGCACAGGGAGCAAATGCAGCATCTTCTACACAGACTTGATCTTCAGAGTGTGCTCACTGTGACTTCCAGGGGATCTGGACGCTCTTGCTTCCCCCCTGAAGGATCCAAGAGCGTTTTCCAGGCTCAGATTCTTTCTCTGGAAGGCAACCAAAGTCAACTGAGCTGCAGCTCAACCCGACAGGAGGGTGCACAGCTCGGGGGCTCAGGTTGGGTTGGGGCACCAAAAAGCAGCTTTGCTGCAGAGCAAACCTGCTGCTTCTCCTGCCAGGGTTTCTGCCACATCACGTGTGAGATGTTTGTTTTGTTTCTTTCAGATAAAATAGATGGATTTTGACCAGTGGTTTTTGAGGGGGAGAGGATGAATGAGCAGCAACAGGCAAAACCTCCACAGGCCTGTAAAGGAGAGCACAGGAAGGAATAGATGCAACCAAATTCTTGGTACAACTGATTAGCTGGCAATA
This sequence comes from Prinia subflava, assembly GCF_021018805.1. Classification (NCBI taxonomy): domain Eukaryota; kingdom Metazoa; phylum Chordata; class Aves; order Passeriformes; family Cisticolidae; genus Prinia; species Prinia subflava. Next base: position 4,263,731 of record NC_086271.1, read on the forward strand.
AGAGGTGGAGATCTTTATATAAAGTTTGATAAGGTAGGACCTGAATCTTGTCCTACTTGTATGTAGGAAAATCAGTAATAGCTTGTCTCCAATGTCAAATGAAAAAAAAAAGAGGATAATATAAAAAAAACCTGAAAGAAACCTTGTAACTTTGAATGTGATAATCCAGTTTCTCCTCAGACTACAGGGGAGTGGTGCTAATACCGTAAATGTTATTTTGAAATCACAGCCCACGAAGACATCCAGCCACCAAGGTAAATTCACATCTGGTTATTTTCTAGCAGGGGACATGCTGCTGTCAGTTGGGACAGCAGTAGGTTCATTTTCACAAAAATAACCTCCAGGATTCTTGCCTGAAATCATCAGTTCCTCACCATGTTGTGGCATATGGATGCCTTTTTTTACTTCTAGCAGCTGCTTCAGCTACACCTCCACAGCTCTGCAGAGTTGTCTGAGCTTAGGCACAGAATGTAGGCATTCTCCAAGCCTTAGCTATCAGCAGCCTATTGTCTGCAAAAAATGATGTTTCCTTGCTTCATGCGCTGGGACATGTGGAGTAGAGCACTGAAGAACCTGAGATTGCTCATAATCTCAACAGTTATTTTATCTTTTTCATAGGGCAGCACTACATTGCTTCTCCACATATCCCTTATTAAAATAACTATCAGGAAGCAAAACCAGTGAGATTTGCACTCTAACACTGTGGACTTTTGGATCAGAGATTTGTTACTTGGACAGTGCTGAGTTATAAACAAGTGAAGGTCAGCATGATCCAGCATCAGCAACAGGCACAGTCAAATCATTTGAAATTCCATTTGACATCTTTTGTGATGGGATATATCCATGTTTTGCAGCCTGGTGCTGTGTTTTGAGGTACAGTCATGGTCAGGAGTTGGTGCTAGACTCCCAGTGTGCTTTGGCACAGCCGTACCACCACCCTAAACAGTTTGCATCTACAAGAGCAAAACGTGAAGAGTTCAAGGGGATCTAAGTGGAGCTACTGCTTTTTTTATCAATAGGAAATTTCCCCAAATCGCAAAGGGAATCCTAGGGAAGGCCAAGAATTAAACTTGAGTTTTGATCTAGAGCCTCCTGAGTTTTGATCTGGTCCTTAAATACAAAAGCATCCTTCAAGCAGGCAAAGCTCCAGTTCAGCTCAGTGGGAGTTACATGGGTCTGACAGCATAAATTATATCTATCTTTGTTCTTTCCATCAGTCTTGAGAAACTTACTTTTTCGAAAAGAGGGAATACAGCCTTTTCTCTCAGTGATAATGTTCATTTGACCTTTTGCAATGTTCCTACTCCTCTGTTACACAAACCTTCTGGCATGCAGTTACTCCTTCTGTCCTCCTGAGTAATATGGTTTACTGATGTTGTTTCCAAATAGTTTATTTTTAGGCTGTAGCTTTAGCATTGCTACGTGGAACTAATTAAACCTTTGTTCATTAGTTTCCTTTTATCTTTCACATGTGACTTTTGGGGAGGGAAGGCCAAAGGGTGGGATAAAAGCAGCCTTCAAATATGTTTAGAAAATTGCTACAAAAATTTGCATAATAAATCATTCCCCATGTCCACGTGGGGCAGCACAAGGGGTAATGGCCTGAAATTGCAGCAGGGGAGATTTGCTTTATGCATTAGCCAAAATCATCTAAGCAGGACAGTGGAGGGCAGGACTGAAGTGCTTGTGGAGGCTGCGATTCTGGAGGTCCACAGGAGCCAGCTGGCTAAAGCAGCTCAGGGGATGCTGATCCTAGCCCAGGGCAGAGGAATGCACAGGATGCGTCGTCAAGGTCTCTGCTCAGCTGCATTTTCTGTGGCTGTGAGGAGTTAGCACAGCATCCTCCACAGCTGGGCTGGGTAATGCCTGAAACCAAGGGACTGCACACAAACTAGAACTAGAAAATTGTGGCATGGTTTGGGTTGGAAGGGGCCTGAAAATGATCCTGTTCTACCCCCTGCCAGGAGTAGGGACACCTTCCTCTATGCCAGGTTGCTTCAAGCTGGCCTTGGACACTTCAGGGACAGGGCAGCCACAGCTCTTCTGTGCCAGGGCCTCACTGCCCTCACAGCCAAGAATACTCTTTGTGTATTAAGTAATAACTTTGATACTAAATCTTTTCCATCATGGCATCATTCTGTGGCCTCTGTCACCACTGAGGACAAAAGTGTCACCAGCACCATCAGCAAAATGTATTAGAGAGCATGACTTTCTGTCAAAAAGCCATTTTAGAAGTGAGGTATTGCTCCTGGCATCTCTTCTCACGTGGCTCACTGAAATGCATCAGAATACCACAAATCTGAGTGGATTGGAGCTGTTTGTTCAGAGCCTGAGCTGTGTGTGAGGTGCAGGTCACTGAGGAAGGAATAGCATGTCTAACTTAGAGCAAACTCTGATTCTGACTTCTTCAGTAACAAATGAAACTGAGAACAACGTGTGTGATACTTGAAGGAGTCTTTTGATGTCCGTGGAAGAGTCAGAAAATACTCCCACTCCTTGTTTTACCACATGTGCTCATTTTGTGTAGACTCAGAAGTAACTAAATACAGCAATCTTCTCTTTGCCATGTTCTGCTGAACATGCAGCCCTTTGATTTCAAGGCTGTCGAGATAAAGCAGATAAAGACAAGTTTCAGACCTGACAGCTACAAATCTGCTGCAGCCTTTCATTTCAAGGGGGATACATTGCCAGGGGCACAGAGTCTCACAGCCACATGAGAAAAACAGTGGAGGTTGGGAGTCTCATATTATGTTTCCTTCATGACAGATGAAGTTTAGGCAAATATCCAGGTAATCACAATTAGGCAGATTTGCTTTCTTAAAACAACAAAAAAAAAACAGAGACTACACTCATCCAAGTCTTCTCTTCTGACATACATCAGGAAAATTGCTTGATTCCTCCTCTTTGAACCTTTTTTCAAAGTTCTGTCTTAACTTCTGCTTGCAAAAGCTCTCAAATTAAGCCCTCATGAACATAACCCTTTTGATTAAGAGAAAAGCTGGGCAGACAAAGCTAAGCCTTCACAAGAGCTGAAGGTGGGGCAGAAAATTAAGCTGATGCCTCAAAAAGCAAACATCAGTTGTCTAAAAGGTTGCTGGTTAAAATTTTGAATAAAAATTCTTGGCTTGCCCAGCAACATTTTTATTAACTTGGAACATTATATAAAACATATCATCATTCCACCTGCAGCAGGCATGGTGCTTAAAGCAAACTGTAAAATTCTGTGTTTTGCCTAATATTTCACAGCAGTCATTATCAAAAAATACGCTACAGACATGGTTTGGTGGTGGATTTGGCAGTGTTAGATTGATGGTTGTGCTCGATGGTCTTTTCCATCTTTTCCATCAACCTAAGTGATCCCTGACTTTATGATCCTAAAAGAAGTTCAGTGTTCAGCCTGGGCCCGCAGCCTTCCAGACTGCAGGGTAAAGCAGAGATTGCTTTCCTCCTTGGCAGGCAGATAATACAAATACAATAATGTACTTTTTGTGGGGGGAGACTCCTGGTGCAGCAGACAATGCCATTTTTTTATGTTCTTGCTCTCCCACAGAGCTCATTCATTTGCCTTGAGCTGCTGTGAATTACGTTCTTTCCACGTTCCTCGGAGTTGAACAGGTGTGACATAGGTGTCACCATCTCCTGTCTCTTCATTAGAATGAATATTTTTCTCTTCTACAATGCCCCATTAATTAGTGCAGTGTGGACCTTTCTAATGATTATTTATAAAGTCAGTGTGGACACAGTGGTCTGTGCTTGCCTGGCCCACGTTGCCTGGGCACAGTCTTGCCTGGGAATTGCCTGTCTGACAGGGGGGACGTGTCTGTCATCTCCCACAAGGCTCTTACAACAAGCCAGCTCAGCACAGGTTTGTTTTGTGTAAAGTCTGCAGCACTGGTGGCTGAATGTCTGATTGGGGCTTTTTTTTGTTTAATGTCTGCTCCTGAGAAGAAGCTGCACTCCAGACTGTTGTTTCCTTGAGTCTGAAGTACTCTTTTAAGCCAGAAATATTAAAAATTGCCTCTGGGCTGGAGATTTAAAAGAGAGTGATTTTTTTAATCCATTTTCTTTCGTAAGTGACTGATAGCAGTCAAAGAAAAGGAAGTAAAGGTCAAGAATAAAAAGAAGAGCAATAGCTGGTTTTATATTCTACCCCTTTTTTTGTAAGCTTGTGTAATTCAAATCACTTCTGTTTATTAAAAAAAACACCAGCTTTATTAATTGGTATTGCTTAACATGACTTCAAGAGGATTCCTGAGTGATACCAGCATGAAGTTCTTAAGAAGGAGTCAGATACTCACAGGAGTTAGAAAAACAGCCCATGCCAGAAGAAATGGTTTTATTTTGACAGAGTTCCCACCTGCAATCTTTGTTTAGCCGAGGGGAGAGCAGGAGGCTGATGCAGAAGGTCTGGGCTGGTGATTAGCCCGAGGAATGCTGAGCCAGGAGCTCCTTGAACCCGTGGGAGCCACTGACTCACGGGGTAACCTGGGGCTCATCTCCTGACCTCCTTTTGCTCCCCAGTTGTCCCAGCTGGAAATGAGGTGAAAGGCATGATCTCACTGGCAAGCATGTGCTTCATCCAGCCCAGCTTCTCCGAGAAAACAAATTACAATGCCTGCAGCATTTCTGAGCCTGCTGTGTCACCTTGCACGTGTCCTGTGGTCAGATGGAGTGCACGAGCTGCTCTTTGACAAGCTGTCCAAGCTCTTGTCCATAAGCAGGGATTGGTGGCTTTTTTCCAGGATTCCCACCTTGGTCTGTGCTTTAGCAAAACCTGGGGTTGGCTTGCCGTACGTTGTGGATATTTTCTGTTTTCTTGTTTCTAATGCTTGAAATACCAGTGAAAAATGTATGAGTAGAGAAAGTTTGCATGTTGTTCACTCAGAGAACCTCTGCAGATAGTCTAGAACTGTATATTCAGAAAAAAACAGAAATATCCAGGCCTCAGTAAGTGTTTGGACAGTGTACTCAGGCACAGGGTGGGATTCCTGGGGCTGTCCTGGGGAGGGCCAGGAGCTGGACCTGGACGGTCCTGGTGCATTCCTGGGTTCCTTGCAGCTCAGGATACTCAGTGATTCTGGTTTGCTTCCCAGTGTTCCTGGAATGAGAGAGCTGCTTGACATCCAGCACAGCTCTGGTGCACTCCTGCTTTCCCTGCTGGGCCCTTGTGTCCTGATCCTCAGAGGGGATGGAAGTTTTAGCTGCCTTGTCATCATTTCTCTGAAGTATTCCCACCTTGTAGTAGGGGTATGACCCCTGTTCCTGCAGGGTGTAGGGATCATTTCTGAACCCACTGCAGGTGTTCTTTCCTGTTGGGCTGTAGCAGGTGTTGGTGTTCAGCAGGGAAAGCTGTGAGGGGAGGATGTCACTCCATTTGGGTTGTTGGTCCTTTTGGGGGTTGAGGTAAGTTTACAAGCAGGCCACTGCCTCCCCTCCATGTGTTTCCTTCACCATTTTGTGCATTCCTACAGCACAACTTAACCAAACACCATCCTGCTGGTGAGACTGTGTCATGTTCACTCGGTGGGAACTGTCAGCACCAGTAAGATGGTCCATTAAGTAGAAAACAGCAAATGATCTACGAGCCCATTCTCAATCAGCCACCACTTCACACAGCTGCTGGGGCCTCTCCTTTTTCTTCAATAGCCTCGTTTGACGTTCATACTCCTACAAAATGGGGTGGGGCTAAAATGGGCATTCTTTTTAAAAGCCTTCTGTGTAAGATTTGTATTACTCGAGTCTTTGCCTCTGTCCAGGGCTTTCTCCAGAGCTCTGCTTCCCACCAGAAAATGCCAGAAACCACCCTAATGTCATGGAATAACATCAGCAAGGTTATGCATGTGAGGGGTGGTGGGGAGAGACTTCTTGAAGTAGGAAGTGTCTCTTCCTTAATTTTTGGATACAAAAGGATGAAGGGTACAGGTGTTAAAGGATTTGGCTGTTCTCGCTTCTGTGCTAAAAAGAGCAAATCTTAGCCAGGCAGTATTTAGAGATTACACAGCCCTGTGGTATTTTGAATTATGTTTTTTTTTAAATGAAATGCAAAACCAGATTTCAGCATCATTGGGAGTTTGTCATATGCTTTAATCACTTCTAGGTCTGGTCACAGTGCCTTAAAAGGCAAAGTTAGGACAGGAAGAAATTTAGGTTGTGGTAAGAATTAGGAATTTAGCTCCATAAAATCCTTTGAGAGTTGCATTCACAGTGTTTGTAAGTGAATGTGTTTGTCACCCCGGGACATGTGCATACAGAGCAAATCAGGATGGAGAGCTAAAATCCATATATTTAATGCTATTACCCTCACTAACATCACTGGTGGCTAATTTAGAAGCCCAAACACTGACAATCAGAATTATGTATTTTGGAGATTATTCACTACTTACTGCTTTTTTTCTTGTCATGATGGGTTTTAAAATTATTTTTGAAAATTTTAAACCTAACAAGGGAGATGCACAAATACTTGGGGAAGCTTCTCCTCCAAAAGGCTGAAGCCTGCCAAGTGAGTGACTTAGTTCTTGTCATGCACCGGAACAATGGCCTGATTTAATATGACAGAGTAGACGCTGGTAATGAGGTGTGTCCTCAGCTCACCCCATTTATCACTGCAAAGCAGAGAAGTTACGCTGCTCTCTAATTAAAGGTGAATTCAGTAGCCTGACACTTTCCAGGAGATGACCCTGTTTCAGATTCCTCTGCTTTTGGCAAACTGTTTGGGATGAAATGTTCTGTGCTGAACAGTGGCCCGAGAAGCATTTCATTTTATTTATTTATTTACTCTGAACTTCTCCACAGAGGCTGTCCAGCCTTTTTCTGAGGAGGGAGGCTAAATTGCAACAGTGTTGTGAAGAAATCCTCAGTCTCTCTGCTCAAAGTGAAGAGCTTGAAATTTACCTGCAAGCTTCCTCATTTCCAAAGGATATTTCATTGCCTCTCTGAAGGAGAAAAAATAAAGATGTCATAGGTAGCAGAGACACTCAAGAGCAGCCCAAGCTGCAGCATTAACAGGCCTGTGAATATGTGCACTGTATTGCTTAATTATGTGCTTACATGGGATGTCCTTAGCAGAAAATGAACAGTTCTGAGAGTCAAGTACAGTTATGCAATAAGGGGTTTGTCTGGAGAACAAAACTGCATCTTACGTGGTGAAGTGCTGCAGAGTGGTGCCAGAGGCTGTGACAAACTGGGATTCTGCTCTACCAGACTGAAAGCTTCATGTCACGGAGTTCTGGGTAGTTCTGCATGGTGCTGTAAAATCCTGAGCACTCTGAAGAATTACATCCTCGAGTTGCTGGTGTGCACACAGCTCTCATTCACACCCCACACTGAACCAGTGCTGAGTGCCACGGGATGCTGCTCAGCCAAGCTCTTTGGGCCAGCACTGCAGCTGGTTTTTATTCACCCAGGGCTGTCCAGTACCAAGGCAAAGTCTTAGAAGTGAAACTCCTCTTCCACTGAGAGACCCACATTGCCTAATTTCACAAACGTTCTGCAGTGCGGTAATTTCTACAGCTGTGAGCAGTCTTGCATCAGTAAATACAATGTAAATACAATGTATTAAATGCCCAGCCCTCTTCCAGAGAGTTTGCTCTGTAGGTTAGAAGAGGTGCACTGATTTTTTGGTTACTCTGTCAGAGGAATCCCTCAGTTTGAAATAATAATTTTAGCAGTGAATTGTTTTGCTCAACACCAGCATTTGTCTGAAGTGAAACAAAGCAGTTGTCAGCTCTTCAGAGCAAGTCTTTGTGTGTAGAGCTGTAACAGATTGAAACTTGACGTGTGCCTCGATGTTCAGTGTCTCAGGGCAGCACAAAACCAGCATTATCTGGCCTTATATGGGAGCTATTGCCAAACAAAAATGGTTTTACTTACCTGAAAAAAGAAAAGGCCAAATCTTGCAGAATGTGTCCCTTTCAGGGCATCAGGCTTTTTTGTCTGCAGTGGCTTTGATGGGTGGTCTTGTCCCTATTGTTAAAGCACTCTTGGTTTAGCCCTGCATGTCTTATTAATCAACTTCTGGCTTAGGTTGAACATTCTGAGCATTAAGTTCAGGCTTCAACTCTCTGCAGCTTTATTCCCATTCATTCTTCTACCCTTTGTTTAGTTGCATCATCAATACTTTTATTTTTAGCTGTTTAAAAAGATGTAGCACCTTTCTAGAAGTTGCAGAATATTTTCACAAAGTTCTCCTTGCTGAAGATGATTTGGAAAAACAGTAAGAAGTCAATTGTTGATAAATATAAATGAGTACAGCTCCTGTCTCTCACGTGACTGTGAGCTCCAGCTGGTAAACTCTGGACAGTCATATAATTTAATTTCTTTGTTTCATTTCCACAGGGCACTTGCTTGGGCTTTCCCACGATGATTCAAAGTTCTGTGAGGAGAACTTTGGCTCCATGGAAGACAAGCGCCTGATGTCCTCCATCCTGACCAGCATTGATGCTTCGAAGCCCTGGTCCAAGTGCACCTCAGCCACCATCACAGAGTTCTTTGATGATGGCCACGGTATGTGCTAGCACTCCCTGTGCCAGCTGCAGGATACCTGTAACTGTGACTCTGTATTTCTTAATAACAACATTTTATGGCAGCTTATCTGCTAAATATGACATTTACCCATTGGGGGATAAGGGCAAATACTTCGTTTTCCAAAAGTAGACATAAGCTTGCATAGTCCTCACTCTTTAATGAATTTTAAAGTCTTCACTGTGATCCCAAAGCAACTGCAGTTATTAAACAAACCACTCAAATTCCAAAATGCTGAGATAAAAATGACATAATTGAGTGAATGTATCAAGTTGTTATGGTAACCATAATGCTTATGGCTAAAAAGTATGGTGTGTCTGCTGAATGTAAAGCTTTGCTTTTAAGTATTTTGTTGGCTTATTTCAGTGCTCTCTGAAATATTTTTCTCTGAATGACTTAAGTTTTTCTCTCAGTTTTATTAGATTCATTAATCTGTACTATCCCGTTTTATGGTCTATATTGCTCTGGCATTGATTTAATATTACCAATTAGTTTCCACAAATGAACTTTCCCTTTAGAGTTACTGAGGTAACTGTCCCACCATCTGTGAATGACCTCTCAGGGAGTGTAAGGAACTGTTCTCTCCTCAGTTCATGAGTAGCTATCATTTAGGTGTGTGCTCTTCGAGAGTTATTGATGATTAAATTATTCATGGAACATTTGAATCTCTCATCAAGTAGGTCCATAGTCCTCTGGGAATTATTAATACTGATGCTACTGGTGTAATTTCAAATACATAATATTTAAGGAATCCTTTTTCTTGATGGATCAGCCCGTCAGAGACCTTTTCTAAGTAATAGTCTTCTTTTCTGTAGAAATCTATAATTTCCCAGTTATTTATTCTAAATGACAGATATGTCCTGACAGAATTCAAATGCCATCCATGAAGTCAAAATGGAAGTCAGTGATTTGACTTGAGGTGTTTTGAAAGCTTGATCTGACAGTCAGTGGCCTCAGCAGCAGTGGGTGCATGAGTGGTGCTGAATGAGCTCATTTTCCTCAGCAGTGGAACACCTGACAGCTGAGTCCCCTGCAGGCACCAGCAGTCCATGAAGTCAGCTGAGCAAATCCCAGCAGAAATGTCTGCTCCAAGGTCAGCCAGGGGCTGGGGAGGATCAAGGTGCTGATTCCCTGTCTCCTGGGGCCTGCTCTGAGAACAATAAACAGCTCTGTCATGGCATCACCATTTGTTTTACACTCACCCCGGACAACAGGCTGACGTTTAGGAAGAAAAGGCTGGGTTTGTGTCCAGAGGAGAGTGACATTTACATCCATCTGCTTTTAGTAAAGCCTTTCTAAAGGTACTAATTGCCTTTATTGTCATGCCAACCACCAGGCCGAAGGGTGGTTGCTTGGGCCTTACTGTGTTCAGTCCCAGTGCTCTGTGCAACCTGGAACAAGGACTGTTTGTATTGTAATTAATTTATATCCTGCTTATCTGCTTCCTGCACAGATCTTGTTCTGCCTTTATTATCCCCCAAGATATATTACACACAGCATTGAGAGAGATAATGAGATGGCTTAATTAGCACTGTCATCAGCCAACAATGTTGCTCTATTCCAGGGCACAAAGATGTTCTTTGGTGCCCAGGACAAAAAACCTGGGAACAGCAGTGTGTATATGCTCTGGATGCTGAAATGTAATGCAGAATTGAAGCCCTCTCTGCCCTCCACCAGGGGCCCACTCTGTCCTTTCTGTCCGTGACACGCAGGAGTTTGGACCAGCTGGTGGTAAAGACACCTGCAATTCACTGCAACCCCTCCAAACACAGACACTGCTGCAGTCTGCCCAAATCAAAATGGGGTTTTTCCTGTGGGAAATCCTTAGGGGCCTTCCCTGTCTTCAGTTCTGACTTTATCGTGTGAGGTCAGCTGGAGCACCTGGCTTTGTAGAAATTACACTACTTTCCTCAGTTAGGGAGAAGTTTGGATCATTCCCTTGTGTTCTGGAGAGGAAAAATGCTCTATTTGCTGTGCTAGCTTGTGAACCTGTTTGTTACTTACATGCAGTGGGTTTTAACTGAAATGATTGACGGATGAGTATATCCAATGATGAGACTTTTCTTTCCCTTGTCTCTAAATTTGTATTTCCAGTCAAAATGGAGTGTTATTATGGTGTTGTAAAATACTGAAAAACAGCTCTACTTGGGAGTTTGATAAACTTCAGCATAGGTACTTAAACAGGGTGTTATACTGAATATTGACATACTACAGCCTTCCCATCACTGCCCTCACATTGCAGTGGCCTCCTCCCTCCTCACAAGGTATATGAAGGAGGATTTCCACTGTTATTTACTTGTACAAAGTGTATTTTTGCCAGAACTTCTGCAAATCATGTCCAGAAACTCCAGGAAAAAGAGATAGGTGCTTCCTCACTCCTCATACATCTCTAATATTTCACACTGCAACAACCCAGGGTATTTTTAATTATCTCATGACAGCATTGGCACACCTTCTCTGCATTAAAAATTTGGCGTAATCCAGGTGAAATACAAGGCTAGGGTAAATCAGGGTCAGCAAATGGAACAGGTTTAACAAGACCGAGTTTTTGGTCACAAGTCATCATGCAGAAAGAATTTTTGGCTAATTTGGCTAATTGGCATTAGTCTTTAGAAGAGCAGAACAGTTGCAGTAAGTGTGTGTTTTGGAAGGAAAATTCAAGCTGTTGAGAAATGGGGTATTTGGTTTGCTTAAACTCCCTGGCATGGCTTAAGATTCTGTTCCATTTTGTGTAAATAGTGAGGGTTTTATAGATAGGCTTTTTTCAGCCATGGTGCAAGGGAAGAACACTGGTGTGGATTCCAAAGTGAGGTAAATTGTGGTGAGTTATTTTGGCCGAGGATGAGTGAAGCTTGCCCAGACCACATATCCCTTTCATGAAGTGTAAAAGAGGTTACACTGAATAAATAGTTCTGCATGTCAACAAGTGAGGTTTTCAATAGTAAAAAACACCAGCTATCAGAAGATACCTAGAACAAAAATGTGAATTCTGATTTTTAGAGTGTGCCAGACAAATCTTGACCATTGCAGACCTTAAAACACATATGCAAATCTTTACATTCATGCAGTTTTTTCTTCCTGTTATTTATGGGATTTTGCATAAAATGGATAACCCTTTTCAAACTAGTTCCATAAGCAGCCAAGCATCACTCTTTAGAAGAAAAGTGCAATCCAGCTTTAGTGCCAACATCAGTTTTGATACACAGCTTATATTTTTCCATTGGCCTGGTAGAAATTTTTATTTTTCGATCTGTTTTGTTTGGGTTTTTTGGCCTCATTGGCTACAAGTCTGTGCTTTTTGATTTTCCTGGCATCCCTTTAGAAGCTTTACTGTTTAAAACTCAAATGACAACTGTGCTTGCTTAGAGTCTTGCTTACATGAGTCTTGCTCGCTCCTTAAATCACAAACGGATAAACAGCACGGAATGTGTTCCGAGTCCTGCCTAAAGGATTGAGAGGCCAAAAGGACCTGGGTAAAACTCATTTACACCTCAGGCTGGGAACAGGCAGCTCAGCAGCGGGGTCAGAACACAGCGGCACCAATTTGACCTCGAGGAAACCTCAGAGTCTTCACATCACCCTCCTTTGAAGGAGGTTCGCTGTACCCGATGCAGCACTGCAGGGAAGAGGGGGAAGCAGCAGCAAACAGGGGAGTAACCAGCAGCTTGTCTTGCTCTTGCAGGGAACTGCCTGCTGGACCAGCCCAGGAAGGCCATCGCGGGCCCCGAGGAGCTGCCGGGGCAGACGTACGACGCCATCCGGCAGTGCAAGCTGGCGTTCGGCGCCGAGTACACGGTGTGCCCCGGCATGGACGTGTGCTCGCGCCTCTGGTGCGCCGTGGTGCGCCAGGGACAGATGGTGTGCCTCACCAAGAAGCTGCCCGCCGTCGAGGGCACCCCCTGCGGCAAGGGCAGGATCTGCCTGCAGGGGAAGTGCGTGGACAAAACCAAGAAGAAATACTACTCGGTGAGTTACTCTCCTCGGAAACTCGCCCTTCGGAAAGGCGATCCCTGGGAGGCGCTGATTTTTGTGGGAGTGACAAGGGCTGTGTGGAAGTGAGAGTGAAAGCTGCAGTGGCTGTTTAGCACGTAATTGGGGTGTTGTTGGTGAGGGACATAGGAAAAATGCTGCTGAGGAAGTGTGTTTTCTTCTTTAAGGAAAGCCTTCCTTCCTGGAAAACTGGGAACATCCTTTCAGAGGAGGTGATTTGCCCATTCAGTAAATAACAGTTATCAGGGCACAGCTTTCTTACTCGGCACAGAAAGCAAGATAAATCACATCTCCACATTTAACTTCACACCCCTCAACTGAGAGGCCCCAGGGCCCTAATTCTAATGAAGAAAAATACAGGTGAAATCAATCCAGAATATAACTTGTGGATCAGAAAAGTTTGTGCTTCCAGTGACCGAGAATCCTCAGGCTCATGAGAGCTGTCAGCTGCACAGTTCAGATACTCCTAAATTCTCTGGGTATGGACAGGAGCCCCTTCTGTTACACCCACAGAAGAGATGTGGACTTGGGGAGCTCTGTGAAAATATTTGCAAATTATGGGAGCTGTTCAAATCAAGATACGGCCTTTGTAAAACTTTTTTTAATGGATTTCTATACCCTTTTTTATGGATTTCTATACTTCCACTTGATATTGCAATACTATAGCCAATGTAGCAGAGTTGACAACTCCATCTCTTGCCAGTAATTCCAGGCAATACCTACGCATCACAATAGCTGGATTTATTTAATTTCAGATTAGCAGTATGGATATATTGTGGGAGTTGAACCCCTTGGAGCCAGTTTAAGGGGCCTTTTTGGTAGGAATAGCAGAAAATAAGAGAGCAGCCCATGAAAGTGTGGGTGTGTTTGATGAAGAGGCTGAAGGCGGCTGTGTGGAGCAAGGCCCAGCATTGGCTTTGCACCCACAATGAAAATGAGATGTCATCAGTGTGCAAATAAAAGATGGAAATTAACTTTGCTGGGAGAAAGAAGGTTCCTAAGACCTGTTGTCCCTGAATGGCCAGCTGAAGGAATTGCCTTCAGCTGAGGAGAAGCATTAGCAGTGACTTTGAGGTAACATCTCCATTCACGGTTGGATGCTGCACTCACCTCCTGCTGTTCCGTGTGTTTTTCAGGCTTCAAGCCACGGCAACTGGGGGTCGTGGGGCCCCTGGGGTCAGTGCTCCCGTACCTGTGGCGGGGGAGTGCAGTTTGCCTACCGCCACTGCAACAACCCAGCCCCCAGGAACAACGGCAGGTACTGCACGGGCAAGCGGGCCATCTACCGCTCCTGCAACGTGGCTCCCTGCCCCGCCAACGGTGAGTGCCCTGCTGCTGCTCCAGCCCTCCCTGCACACACACCAAGCACGGATTGTCTGATTGTCTGCCCCGAAACCACGGGCAGGGGCTCGCTGCAGCCTCCCCAGAGTGTGCTCATCACTAGTACAGTATCCTGATTCTTCACCCACGTGCCGTAGAGATGGGCACTAGGATGAAATCCTCGCCCTGGATGTCGCGGAGAAAAGACACCTCAGTGAAAAAAAGTCAGTCCTCTAAAATGAAACATCGTGCAAACTTCAGGCCTTTAGTGTTTGTTGTGCCACGGGGAGGTTTCCAGGCTAAAGCAGCAGAGGGATTGGAAGGCCAGTTCTAAGTAAGGAAGTGGTGTGACATAACTTAAAAATGATGTAGGAAAGAAATGGGAATAACGAATGGGCATGATGATATTTGCAGCGTGGTCTGAAATAGCCACTAACGATGTGAATAATTCCACAGCTAAATCCTTTCGCCAAGAGCAGTGTGAAGCAAGGAATGGCTATCAGTCTGATGCAAAGGGGGTCAAGACTTTTGTGGAATGGGTCCCCAAGTATGCTGGAGTGCTGCCTGGAGACGTCTGCAAGCTGACCTGCCGAGCCAAAGGAACCGGTTATTATGTGGTGTTTTCTCAGAAGGTAATGGCAGCTCCAGCCAGGGTTTCATGCTCCAGTTTAGAAGCATGCAGCATTTTAGAAATCTTTCCCTACAACCAGGGAAAAGAAGTTAATCATATGATTCAAATATTTAACTGTGTGATCAGATTTAATGGTTCAATCCAGTGGTTGTACCTTAGGGCCAGAACTGGCCTCTAAAATGAGATAAGTTTTTCCACATCTCAGTATGTGAAGGCATGAAAAATATGGGCCTCTCTGCACTAGTTTGTTTTCAGTAGTGGATAAAGGGCTTTCTGCCTGGAGTTTTCTGTCATTATGGGGTTTTCTGGAAGAGAAAGAGTATTTGGAGAAAAAAGTAAGTCTAACCCTGAACTGTGTTTAAGAGTCCAGAGTAACTCCTTATGAACCAGTTAGCATAGGATAATTAGTGGTCAGTTTGTTCTGTCAGATGCAATCCGCACTGAGAGTCACCTGTCCTTGCTTTTGTCCTTCTGCTGAATTTCATCTGCTTTTTTACCATCAATATTAGAGAGGCTCAGTCTGGTCTGTCACGGGAGGCGACCTGCTCTGAGTTGGTGACTTAAATAAGGAACTGGGTGTTGCCAAGTGGATCCAAACCTGCAGCTTTCTGTGGCGGTTTGAACCAAGTTTTATTTGCTTGCCTAGGTCACCGATGGCACCGAGTGTCGACCCTACAGCAACTCAGTGTGTGTGCGAGGGAAGTGCATCCGAACGGGCTGCGACGGCATCATCGGCTCCAAGCTCCAGTATGACAAGTGTGGGGTGTGTGGAGGGGACAACTCCAGCTGCACCAAAGTCATGGGCACCTTCACCAAAAAGAGGTACTGATCTCAACAGCAAATGCAGCTTGTTGTGCAAATAGTTACTCTGCCCTGTGCTGCTTGCTTTCTGCCTCTACGTGCAATTTGCTTTCACCTGGGGGAAAAAAAATGCGCTGCTTGTAGCTTATTGCACTTTCCAGATGTGCACAGCTGGCTCCTAGCATTACCCTGAAGTTGGCAAAGCATCAGCTGGCAAAACACTGCACCTAGCTCATTTCTAAAGCTGAAAGTGCCAGTGAGGCAGATGAGCGTCAACAGGAATAAGGCATAGCAACTCATGCCATTTGCGAATCTTGCTGTGTCTGATGGATTGTGGTTCCTAGAGGACCCAGGGAAAGGAAGAGAGAAGTGAATCAGAAAGTTGTTGGCATCAGAATTACCTACATCTCTCTGAGAGTTTGCATTTCCCACTTGTTGCTGCATTAGCAGGTGACACCCTGAGGATGCTTTTTCATCTCATCTATTTTGAGGACATCCCACCTGATTTTGTGACACACATTCCTTGTATTAGAAGTGCAGAGAAGCAGGCAGCTGTAAACACCTTCCTTGATAGCTGAGAGAGATTATACCCAAAAATTCCCTTCTCCCACTGCTGAGTATGTGTGGAGTTCAGGTAAACAGATGAGATATCAGAAGTATCACAGGCTTATTCATGACTATATCCCTTCATATCCCTTCGTGTCCACTGGCATAGTATCAATCTCCAGATGGATTTTTTAAAGTCAAAATATTTACAGCAGTTATCCACGAGCCATTTTTCTGTCAGAGTTCACCTTTTAACTGCAATAATACTAGTAAAATAAAAGGAACTCCTGCCATGGTTTTCCCTCACCACACTGAGGGCAGTACTGATAAACCAATCTCAAATCAGTCCTTTCTGTCAACTAATTTTTTCCCTCTTCAGTTCTTAAGATTTGTAGAAAAATTAGGATTTTTAATCATCATTTTTACTGATTCCAAGATCTCAGAGGACTGATCTACACATAGAAACTTTTAGTTGACTGTTTCTATTCAGAATCAGTGACTGCATTAAGCAGCTTTTATATATGAACTTGATTTTATATCTTCCAAATTCTCACGTAGCATGTTGAAAGTTACCAGAAGTTGAAATCTGACTCCTGAAATGATCTTTTATTTCTGTAAATTTCAACAGACAGATTAATAGCAGTCAAAAATGACTTGGAGAGTGAATTTATTCTAAAAATAAACATAACTAATCTTCTTCCTGGTAAACCGATGATTGCTCACCTAACGATGCCAAAACACCTCTGCCAAAAAGAATGGCTTTCCAACCAAATTAGTAATTATATAAACCAAATCTTTTCCAATTTGTAAATATTGGCATGTCTGGGAATGTCTAAGCGAAGATGACAGTGGGAGATGTATTTCATGTGATTTGGTAATAATCAGGCTCCAGTAAAAGTGCTAGAGGGGCTCTATGAATTTCAGGGAGGCCAGATTTGTTTCATAGGTACACTTGGAAATGGCCAGACTTATTCTAATTATCCCTGTAAAGTTACCATCTTACTCCTCAAATCATGCCTTTAAGTGTCATGAGAGTGGCCAGAGGGTGAAGTTAAATTCTAATATGATTTTGATTTGATTTGGGACTGCTGACTTACTGGAAAAGTTGTTTGAGGCAATTCTTCTCTGCGAGTCCCCCAATTAAAATAGTGAAGTCTTAATTGTCTGTAAACTGTTTTTACAGTATTGTTTGAAAGGGCAGTGCTGGTAGGAAAATTGTCTTTCCTCTACTGAAAAATGGCAGCTCCCTTGTTGCTGTCCACTATAAACTTTAACAATCTGTACATCAAATGTACAGGGAAATTTAAATGTACATGGCAAAACTAATATTCCCGTTGGAGACAATTGCCATAACAACTATTGTTTGTGCTTTTTTTTTTTTCTTTTAAAGCAGGCAAGACAGAATCTTCTGGGAAATCTGCTTCCTGAGATTTTTGTTTAAAAAGCTGTAAAGCCAAATTATCAGAAGTTGGGCAAGAGGGGAATTAATCTGCACATGCTTCTCTGTGCACATGGAGCATTACAGCTCTTTGTGCAGACAGCTTGAATTCTCCAGGACTGCTTGTAGGTTTTGAACAAATGATTTTGTAACTTTAATGACATGTTTGAACTTAGTTATTCTGGCAACTCTGGTGTAAAAATATTTGTGCTGTGCTGTAGAGCAGAGTCCCCAGCCTGGGATTCGCACCGTATTCCTCCAGCTTTATGGAGGTGCTAAATCAGTGGAGTCTTAAGTCACTGTCCCATAACTGCTGGAAATAGCAGGGGATCAGCACAAATGTTTCATCTGCACTATGTGCAGTCTGTGCTTGTGCAGCCAAAATTCTCAAAATTAGCAGTCTGTTCTTTAAACAATCCCAAAGGAGATGCCATCACTTTTATGTATTTTTAATTTATTTTCTCATTAAACCTTTCAGATATGATGTACTTTCAGGGTGGCTTTGTCACGGGTTTAGGAATGAAAACACATTTCCAAAGTCCAGCTGGTAGCTTACAGCTATGTGAAGCCTTTAAATTCTCTCTATATATCAGTAAAGTTAAAATAACATACTTGAGATAGTGATAAATTCCAGCACGCTTGCAGGTTTTGAATGCTTGTCACTTTTGGTAAATCTGTTTCTAAACCCCAGTTAAGATAGTTGATAAGTAGTAGAGAACTCCATGATGGTACAAATGAAGCCTTTGGGTGCCCCTCCTATTAGACACTTGACAATTAATCGTTGGCTTTTTAAGTTTCAAAGTAAACAAATTTTTTCTCAGTGATCAAGATTATTTTTAAATGTTCCCAAGGTACCTCTACCCAGCTGTTCCTCTGCTCGTGCTTCCCTTAATCATCATTATAGCAAAGACAGCAAGAAACAGCTGTAACCAATGCAGAGCTCATTCTCTTTTCCTTGGCAGGCAGCGCGTGCATCGTATTTCACATCTCCCACCCTTTGCTGAAATCTATAAGCTATCTGTCATTTTTCATTCCTCTGGTATCTGACCCACGTCAAACTGTCCCTAAAGGTAAAGATTAAGCAATCTACAAGAAGTGTAGTAGAAACTTCCTGGAGAACATGGAGAGCAACACAGTAGGCCAAGAGTGGAACCTGGTCAAATTAATCTCAGGGAAAACCCAGGTGGCCTGCACTGAAATGAAGCAAGATGTTGTTGTCCGTAGGTCGGACTCAAAGATCTGTCCCACCCCGGTTGATTCTGTGGTTCTGTGTCGTGCCAGTGACCTTGTGAGGCGTTGCAGTGAGACTCTTCCTTCTTTCCCTTCCCTCAGCAAGGGCTACACGGACGTGGTGAAGATCCCGGAAGGGGCGACCCACATCAAGGTGCGGCAGTTCAAGGGCAAGGACCAGAGCAGGTTCACGGCGTACCTGGCCCTGAAGAAGAAGAGCGGCGAGTACCTGGTCAACGGGAAGTACATGATCTCCACCTCGGAGACCATCATCGACATCAACGGCACCGTCATGAACTACAGCGGCTGGAGCCACAGGGACGACTTCCTGCACGCCATGGGCCACGCGGCCACCAAGGAGCCCCTCATCGTGCAGATCCTGGCCACCGACCCCACGCAGCCCGTGGACGTGCGCTACAGCTTCTTCGTGCCCAAGAGGCCGGGGCAGCTGCCCAACGCCGTCCCCGGCGGCAGGGGCGCCGCGCCGGCCGCGCAGCCCCGCTGGGTGACGGGGCCCTGGCTCTCCTGCTCTCGAACGTGCGACACGGGCTGGCACACCAGGACCGTCCAGTGCAAGGACGGGCACGGGAAGCTGGCCAAGGGATGCCTGCTCTCCCAGAGACCCTCAGCCTTCAAACAGTGCTTGCTGAAGAAGTGCTAACCTGTGGTGGGGACCTTGCTGCGAAGAGGTTTGAGTGAGCCGCGGTTGGCGCGCTGGTGTCGGGTCTGCCCGGGCAGAGGGAAGCAAAGGCTTCCACGTACTTGCGTTCAGTCTCTAATTATGGGCAGAATCTGCCCGTTTGGACCAAATGAAGATGTGCACTGCTTTAAGTAATAGTAGGGTGGTCTTGATATGTCAAAGAAAGTAAGCGTTGAAGTTGTTATAAGCCCTCTGTGTCTGCAAAAACGTAAAATAAAGTAATGCAAAAGAAGAAAAACTAGTGAATGGAGGATCCTGGGATATTTGAAGGTTACAGAATCATCTCCCCTTTTTCACCTACCTCTACTACGGTATGTCCTTAGGAACCGTCACGTGTCCCCATGATCCCACAGTAGCTTATTTTATACTGTTTTGTAAATATCTTTCAGTTGGTATATCACTTTATATCACTTCCTTCTATTAAAGAAATCAAAAGACAAACTACGTAAGCGAAACAATTGACCAAAGTATATCTGCAGCCCTTGTGGACTCGGTCCATCCTTCAGAAAGGGCCACAGATGTTTTACTGGAAAATGAAGAGCTTGCTGCTGGTTTTAATAAGTGATACCTTTTGTTTTTGACAAAAGGAAATACGTTTTCGTGGTAGGACTTTCCTGACAGTATATCATCAGTGTCTGACAAATCCTGTGTTTGCACCCCGAAATTCTCAGGAGGAGCCTTGCAGCACTTGCAGAGCAGGGAGCCCCACAGTGCTGCAAGAGCAGGAGCAGCAGCAGCTCCTCCCGGTGTGTGTGTCAGGCATGCACCCCGGGAGGAGCTGGCTGTGCCAGCAGAGTCTGTGCACTGTGCCTGTAAACCTCCCTGCTTCCAGCTGGGCCACAGCCTGGGCTGCTTCTTGTCACTGAACAAGAGCTGCTCCTCCCTTGAAACAAAGGCACACTGTACTTTGTAGAAAACTAGTTAGAGAACCAAAAATTACACGTGAGGTGATCAAGTGTCTTCTAGCTCAGATGTTCTGAGGCTGTGTTCAACTGCTTTCTCTGGTATTTTCTCTGTGGCTTCCACCTTGAATTTAACAATGTGTAATGTACCTACATCTTTTCAGGAGGCTGTCAAGGTCAAAAAAACACAGCAAGCAGTTAATATTTTATCACTGTTTTGTCCATCATGTCTAACTCTGGTATTCATCTTACCAGCAAAATTTTGTAACTATTTGTCTTTTTTTTATTATTGTTTTGTGTGTGTTTTGGGTTTTTTTTAAAGCTCTAGAAGGCATTCATGTTCTGTATATCTACCACATTTGGGAGGAAGAGGGGTCACTAGGAAGTCAAACCACATCAGGATGTGGAGGACTTGTCCAATATCAATAAGACTGTTTCCACAGCACAGGCAGTAGCTGGTGACAGTTTTCCTTGGCAGCAATTCCTGAATCCTGGTATTGTCTTGTGGAAGTCCTGTGACTGAGGCTGGGCATTTCACCTTGTACAGGTGGAGGCCTGAGAGCAGCCCTGGTAAAATCGCTCTCTTTAGTATCAGCAGGCTTTGAATTAGAGCCTAAGATAAGAGGTACCAAAAGCAATGGTAAAAAACACTGATGAAAGTAGAACCCCATCTTTTACTCCTTTGTTCATCTGTACAGGAGAGCAGGAGACTCCAGGAGGATTTTCAGACAAACCTCACTGTCAGTAGGTGGTACTTGAGCACTGAAACACCTCGGGCTCTTCTGAAAATCCCAGCCATGAAATCAGCAGGAAAACTTGCTGGAGTGTGGAGCAAGAAGGGCAGGTCTGACTCCAGGGCTGACACAAACATGTTTTTGCAACTGAGGCATGTTTGTGTGAACTCTAAAAAATCATGTGATGATTTCAAAACAGCATAGAGTTGCTACATCTACAACTGTGAAATCTGGAGAAGGATCTGGTTTTTTACCCTGTTTTAAATAAACAGTACCAAGGGCAGGGCCTCCTCCTCTGTTAAATGGATTGCCAACAAATGGTATTAATCAGCTTTCAAAAATGGTGTGGCCGCCTGCTCCAGAGTGGACCCTGTGCAAAAGTATGGATCTTGAGGAATACTCCCCATTTATTCTTGATCCCAATCTAAGAATTGAGACCAAGGCTCAGAAAATTTGCAGAGTGCTGGAAAGTAAACATTTATTCCTCCTCTGTGTGTTAAAATAAGATCTCTTTGAAATGCCTTACTTTTCCTTCCAAGTAATCTATTTTTGATGCTTATATATGTATTATACATGTCCTAGGACCTCTCCAAAAAGTCCATAACAAACAGAAACCATCATGAGAGGAAAATTCAGGAGACTGAATGTGTCTCAGCATAGACAACATTTGTCTCAGCATACAGCTGCTGCATTAAGTGGTGTTTGTGTTCTGTCATAATGGAGACAGAATGTGCAAGTATTTGTGTTTGCATCTTGGTAATAATTTATT
The DNA here is from genome assembly GCF_021018805.1 of Prinia subflava. NCBI lineage: Eukaryota > Metazoa > Chordata > Aves > Passeriformes > Cisticolidae > Prinia > Prinia subflava. The sequence goes on from NC_086271.1 coordinate 4,285,312, forward strand.
GTATATTCAGCAGGCTGAGGAAAGCTTTTGGATGCTATCTAGGCATGCCATGTGCGGGTATGAATTCAGAGCTTCCATAGATAAGGAGTATCTTTTAAAATGAAAGAGTTTACTTAGAAATAAACACGAGAAGAAAGCACTGCAGTGATTTTCACCAGCGTAACAATGAAGTGAATTAACACAAGCAAAGATGTGAGGGGGCAAAGGGGACAGAGCAAGGCAGGACCCTAAACGTGTAAGATAAAGGCCAAGTCAACACTCGTTTTTCAGGTGTTCCTAAGTCAGATCCAGTTCCAAACCTTGCCTGTGGCAGTCGTGGCAGTGCCATGTACCTGATGAATGAGGGATTGGTGCAGGGTCTGTTCTCACTGAATTCTGTCTCTCTCACACTGTGACATCATTGTTTACATTTCTGCCCAGCGTTGCACAGCTGGATTCATGAAATGCGCCAAGGGGATGGAAAACTGGAATTCTGCTCTTGGCACAGCCAGGAACAATCCCAGTGTTAAACTCACTCTGACTTTGGGACACGCTTCCAGTGCCCCCAGGTGAATTTGGATCCCTGAGCAGCAGTGGGGTTTAAAGCATCTGCTTTTCAAGTAGGACATTCTCATTAGGGAAAAGCCTGGTTTTCCCTAATCTCTGGTTTGGCTGTGTACAGGAAATTAAGTTTAGCTGCCCTCCTGTGGAAACAGTTTTATCACAAGGGGAAGAGGGAATATCTTGTGGATTAATAACAACTGTTTAAAAAAAAAAGCAACACAGCACTGAAAAAAAATAAAATAATTTATTGTTTTTACAACTGGTTTGTGAACGGATGTAATGAATTTATTTATTCTTATTTAACAAAATACCAATTGTGCAAATTCTATATTTAAAATGTTTTGCTGTCGTCTCTGTCTCTTTTTCTGGCTCCTTTAATTTATGCTTTGGATTTGTGTTGAAAGTACACCTTGTGAGTTTACATAATATATGGCACTGGTCATTTTTGTATGATTTTATTTAGAAGACTTTCTGCATGGAACAGGAGGATATGTAGATACACATGTATAGATGTATATTCTTTTTCTGCTGCCACCTTTTCCTTAGAGAAGTTGTAGCTTTTTAATTTGATGACACCTCGTGCTCCAGGCTCTATGTTACACTCCAAAAAGCTCTCAACAAGTAAGTCCCAAAGGTCTGCGGACCAAAAAAAGCCCTGGAATAGCTGCTGAAGAAGGCAGAGAGCAGATTGGTGTCTCAAAGTGCAGTTCATGCTGGAGGCCTCTGAGTGACCCCCAAAGCTGATCCTACCCCTTGCTTAAACTGCTGCAGAATTCCAGTAACAGGGAGCCCTCTCCATGGGAGTGAAGCTCCTCTGAGTTGCCAGCACTCTTCTGTCATGCAGCTTCTTATGTCCAAGTGACAACACTAAAGAGAAAACTCTTTATAAAAGAGCTTGATAAACATATGATTTGCTTTAGGAGAACTGAACCATGGTTTTTCCATGTTATCACTGTTTATATACATACATAGATATGTATATATGGCTATAAAAAGTCAAAAGCCCAACTTTCGAAGGCTTTGCAATGTTTTACTGCACTGTATTTCAGCTCTTTGCATCACATAAGGCAAAGTTAGATGGAAAAAAAAAACAAACAGCAAAGCATTGAGAGTAATACCTGTTTGTTTCCACTTGTCTTCTAGTTCAACTAGTGCAGACCTGAAGGGAGCTAGAACTGGGTGCAGCGTGAGGGGAAGAATGTGATGCGGACAAACCTCGAGCTTTTCTGCACTCTGTTCATTCAGAAATACGAATGGCTCTGTGAGGGCAGTGCCACACACTGCACATAAACAGTTCAAGCTGCTGGAAGTCACCTTGCTCCCCAGTGCCCACGTTCAGCTGAGTTCAATTCCAGTTAAATTCCTCTCTTGTGCCACCCAGGCGCTGCCCAAGGCCAGAGTCAGCCACCAGGCTTTGGAGGAATTAGGGATGGCCACTGCCTGATGCTTCCCCTCTCCAGGCCCAATCCAAAACGCCAGGAGCAAGCCTGGGCTTTGATGATCTTAAGGGCAGGCTTTGAACAGGTTTCATCATTAATTGTGGGCTTTCAGCAGCGTGTGCAGGTGAGTGCTTCTCCTCATGCCATGCTGTTGTCACTGAGGAAGTAGGACCTGTAGCAAGAGGCAAAATTAGATTCTCTGGGCATAGGCTGGAGTTTAAAAGGAAAAAAATAGTTACATGGTTTGCAGGATTTTTTCCTGGTTTTCATGAAGTGATTCGATTTTTATAGAGCTGCCAGAGTGCCTCAGTGCATTCACACTTGCCATGTGCAACATTTTCAAGGGTTTTTTCCTGTGGATGCCCTTACGCTAACTTGTGTAGGAAAACTGGTTCAAGTCTGGTTTCAAATAACATTGCAAATGTAGATATTTCTGGTTTATTACACGCACCAGCAATGTCTCTTAATGTAGGAGAGATTGTTGGGCCCTCAGCTGACGCCCCAAAAGGTGCTTTGGGGCTTAGAACGTTTAGCACAAGTTTTCAGTGATAAAGTTTGAAAAGCCCTGAACGTGTGTAAGAGCTTCTCCCCACACCACACCAAACATCCCAACACCATCCCACTGCACTCTGAGAGTCACAGCACAAAGCTCACAGCATCTTTTGCCCTGGAAGTTGTCTCTGGAGGCTCAGAGTCAGTGTGAGGACAGCAAAATCCTCTCCACACGCATCAGCCTGGCGGAGACCGTGTTCAGACACCCGTGGCTAAGTGCAGGTGCATATTTTGTGTGTGTGCTTGTGTATGTGAGTACTTGGGTCTCCATAGCTCCCACTCACAGGGGAAAAAAAAAATTACACGGGGTTTAGTAATAGCTACATAAATTTGGAGTTACTTCATGGCATCATTTGGCTTTGCTGGAGGTGCTTCAGACTTACACCACTGTGACAGCATAGTTTTCTCTTATTTATAGCAACTGGTTTACACAAGTTGTCATGTGAACTGTGAAATCTGCAAATTATCTTATGAAACATAGTGACAGGCATACAGGCATTGTTAAAATCCCATCAGATACAGGAAATAATGTGCTCAGTTAAGTAAGTTGGGGAGAGGGTATAATTCTGTAGAGCAAGAAATTTAACTTATATTGCCAGGTCATCTGCTTAGCATCAGATCAGAGAGAATGAACAAAGGCAAGGCTAAGGGGAAAGCACAAAGTTTGGGTTTGCTTAGTTTACTTCATGTGCCTCTGTGCACTGGTGGAGTCAGCGTGTTGTGGGAAGTTGCTTTGTCACCTGGCTGAAACACCAGTACCCTTCCAGAAACTAAGACGTGTCACAAAACTTATTTTTCATCCTAGTCTGTGTCTAATCAGAGGGAGTTCATATTTTAGAGCACCACTGTGTCAGCCAGTTTACATCATGCAAAATATAAATCCATTTGAACCGAACTGTGCAAGGTCTACACTGTACAATGACACACAGAAGGCAAATACTTTGTTTTGTAAACTATTACATATGTATAATTTACCAGTTGTAATATTAAAACACTTGACTCTGTGATTTCAGTAAAAGTAATAAATACAAGCTGTATCATAGGTCCAAAATATTTGTTTATATGGTATATGTGGGGGCCTCTGTTTGCTCTTTGTGCCCCACTGCAGGCAGATGAGCATAAAGGTCTTGAGCATAAATTTAAGATATAAATATTCTTTCTATATGTGAACACTGTGTTTTAGTTGTGGTGAGGTGGAGGTCTAAAGTGTTCTGGGGAGTTGTGAAACAGCAGGAAGGTGCAGAGGGCGGTGTTTGTTATGAGATGCATAATTATCCATCTAAAGCAATCTCAGAGCAATAAAGACCTGCAGGAGGGGTGGTGTTGGTGCACTCTGTGTGCTGAGGTGGTGGCACAGAAAGGTGAGAGGATTTTTGGGGAGACAGAGCTGCAGATACTCCAGTTGAAGTGTGGCTCTTCAGAGGCACTTTTACAAAGATTTACTTTTCTAATAGAGCCTTATAATTCATTTTTCATGCTGATTTTTCGCTTATCCTTTTGCATTCCACAACGCTACATTGGGAGTTTTTCTTGTTCCCAAAAATGGTGTATTCCAAAAAATACTCTTCCCAAAAGTAAAAACAATCTCATCCTGTCTAAATCTTACCCCATATGTGTGTCTAATCTATTGATTGCTGGCATCTTTATGAATTTGTGATTTTGCCTTTTATTAACTTGGAAGTTTTGCTTTCTTGTGTTTTCCAAATTGTGAATGAAATTGGCTTTTGTTTACAGAAACAGTTTATATGTGCCTAGGAACGGCTTTTCTTCCTGGGCTGTGAAACAATGGCAGTGCAGCTTTACAGAGCTGTCAGTACCTACAGAGGGGCCCAAGCTCTTTACAAGAAAGTAAAGACAGCTTTGCATAACAAGCTGCAACGTCACTGTGATCATGGCATGTCTTCCCAAAATTCCATTTTCATTTCCCGCTTTAGAGTTTGCAGTAGCTCAGAGAAAGCCATTACTGGCAAGGGAAATCCATTGGTGCACAAATCAAATGGAGCAGACAGAGCATTGCAGACCTTCCCAAATGTCCAGCGCTGCCATAATCCCATTACTGTGCAGGGACTGTTCTGTATCAGGAAGATGAACTCATTCTCTCTTAATGCATTTCCCACCTCATCATATTGTGACATTTCACCTCTTCAGAAACTATCTATAATTACAGTGAGGAGGGAGATCTTTATTCCCAAGGCTCTCAACTTGTAGACCCAAATCTCATTTTTAGGTGGGGATGCAAGATGGATTTGATCCAATTACAGTATTCTAGCCAAACCAATATTTTCTTTTTTTAAAGGAAAAAAAAAAAGAAAGAAAAAGGGGGAAAAAAACCCCAGAACTCTGGATATATCCGGTAATCAAACTAAAAACTGTACAAGTCTTTCCACATTGCTTATGCTGTTACCTCATTCTCCAGTACTCTGTGAAGTTTAAAGCAATAAATCCATCATACTTAGACCACGTGCTGTTCTAAGCTGACCCAAGGACAGGCTTGAAGAGTAAGTGCATGGGAAAAATAATTTAACAAAAGCCAAGGAAAAAATATTATTTTCCACGCTTGGAGGGCCAGGGCGGCAATCTCTTTGCTTTCTCTTGATTTTTCTGGGGAAAAAAAACCACATCTAAGTGCAAACTCACAGACATTTTCTTTCGCAGCTGCTCAAGAAGGCTTTGTTGTAGCAATCTCAGGCTGAGCTTGTTAAAACAGCCGTGTTGGCCATTGCCACCACAGTGACTGCTCCAAGCGTTGCTAAAGAAACACGGTGAGACAAGGAAGTTGGATGAAATTGTGGAACATGTAGGTGTGGGAGAAAGAAGGGTGAAGTGCCCCTGCTGCTTTGGAGCTTTAAGCTGCCGGGTAGCAGGTGCCGTGCCCTCTCCTGAAGGGATGCATCCCATGCCCACGGAACATTTTGGGTGTGACCAAAGGCCAAATGCCCTGGTGAGGTTTGCAGATGTGAGTTCAGCCCTGGTAACCACACACGGGCCGTACAGACGCGTTACTGCACGCAAACTGCATTTGGGGGGAAGTGAAACGTGCAGCTTGCACCTGCCTGGTGCTGCAGCAGAGAGACCTGTTGGAAACAACCCTGCAGAGCCATGGAGGTACCAGGGAGGAACAGCACGGTGAGCCCGGGGCGCCTCGGGGAGCTCACATCTTGAAATGGTTGAGAGCTGGCAGCGGGCCACCGTGCAAGGGCTGGGATGGCAGCTGCCCAACAAACAAGGCCGGGTTACCTAGCGAAGGTGGTCTGTAACTAAAGGGGAGCAAAAATTACGCTGGAAACTTTCCGAGGGCACTTTCAAGTGGTGGAGTTGAGGCCGGGCCCTGCCCACTGGAAGCGGGCCGGTGCCGAAGGCGTCGCTGCGCCACGCCGGGGTCTGTCCAGAACAAACAGCGCTGGGAGCATTCTGTGTGGGCTGGGAGGAATGTTTTCTCACTGATATTTATGTGGCATGCAAAGATCTGACAGCCATCCAGAGGGGGGTTTGGGGCCAATATTTCACTTTAAATACACGCTGCACACGGAGGGAGGAAAGCAGCGTGCAGTGGCATTGCTTGTGAGGGATGACCAGCAAAGACAGGCTCCTCTGTCTCTGGCACACCAGAGATAGAGGGTGTTTCAGCAGGAATTCGAGCTATGAAAGGATTTAATGGGAAATTACCAACCAGTCTGGCATTCAGATGCCAAAACACACAGGCAGACTTGGCTGCACAGGCACGCTGTAATGCTCCTCAGCTTGGATTCAAAGGGAGAAGGGAAGTGGCCGGACCTGGCTGTGGAAACCTCTCCATGCACACAGGGAATAAAACATCTCAATCACAACACCACCCCTTTGTCAGGATCAAATCAAACTCTGAAGAGTTCTATATGAAGAACCTTTCCTTCAGAGAACAGAAGAATGGTTCTGTTACAAAGGATGCTTTGCTTTCCTCTCCCTCAGAACATTTAGTATTTTGGGATGAGTTTGTTGTGCATTTTTGGCTATTCTTCCCCCCAAAATAGGCCAGGTAGAGATGAAGCCAGAACCTAAGGCAAGCTGTGATGTTGCTGTGGAACAGCTTTGCCTCCAGGAGGTCTCTGCCTGCCTCAGCCTGCTCAAGGCTTTCCCAGTATGGCTCCAGTCTCTTCCCCAGAGCCCACATCTCCTGCCCCCGGAGCCATTTCCTTTGGCAGCATTCATATAACGCACATTTAAATCATCACCTGGTTTGCTTTCAGAGCTGGTCAGGTTTCTAGAAATATGGAAAGGAGGATGTCTAATACTAAGTAGATTAGGAAAAAGAACCACATCAGAAGAAAAAAAAAAGAAATTAGGAGGTGTAGTTACTTCTCATTTACAACTACAAAAGAGAAAAAGAAGGGAAAGCTCCAAGAAGGAAGAGTATCTACGAACTTTATCTCTTCTCTCTTGAATCTGGATGTAAGCCATAAACAGACAGCATCCAAAAACTTTGGAAAACTCAGGGATTCATTTAGATCTGACAGAACTCAATATCGTGGCCTAAGCTTTAAAATATAAAGCAGAACAGCTAAAATAAGAGAATAGAGCAGCAATAGAGGAAAAATACTTTAATTTTCAATTAGATACAGCAAGGAGGGAGAATTAACTAGGAAGGGAGACCAGACGGTTTAGAATAATTTCACACAAGGTTACACTTAACAGATAAATATGAGGAAAGAAATTTTTGATTCCAAAAGGATAAATATGGATTTCCATTAGAAGCAGTAGCTGAAGAATTCACAGCCCATTTTTTATAAGAACGTGGGATATTGTTACTAAAAAAACCTGAAGGCTGCAACCCAGAGGAGTCATTTTAAAGCCTAGTTGATTTATTTAATTAGATACTCCAGGAGGCTCTACTCCTGCATGGAAGCGATGGCAGCTGCTCCATGCATTACCTCTCATGAAGGGGTGCAGTGAGTCAGTCACTGCTGATGTGCCTCTGAATGGAACACTGGCTTTCAGTGCAAAGGGTCAGCAGGGAAAATAGAATTTCTTTGTACACCTGCTCAGGCCAGGAGGATGCACCTCAGGATTTAGGCATTAGCTTGATCAACAAGATTAACCCCAAGGGCTCTTGGTTAAAAGAAAAAGCCTGGGACCAGGGTGAGGGTTTACCATGACCATGGATCGCAAAGGCTCCTTGAGGGACCGTGTAGGTGCTGACCTCAGAAATTTGTGAGGATGAAGGGATGAATCCTGCCTGGGAGCCCGTCCCTCAGCAGGGGTGTGAGGCCAATCCACCTGACCTGGTCCTGTGAGTAAATCATTTGGGACATGGCTCTAAGCACTGCAGGGAAGTAGCTGGGGGACCACAAAACCTGCATCGGTGTCTGTATGGCAACAGACAGAGGTTATTTTAGCAGTGTGAAATGTTTTGGGATTCCAGCAGCATGCAAGTAGTGCCAGAGTAATTTGCCAGTGACAATAATGTGTGGTGTAATGCTGAGGATGAAAAGCCCTCAGCTGGGTTTGACCCAGTATAAACCATCCCTGGGTTCTACTCCAGTTGTTTGCAGTGTTTATCAACACTGTCTGGGCTTTTTGTCTGGGTAGTATCCATCACTTGAATAGAGATAAGTATGAAATTATGTCTACAATTAGATTTACGCTTAAAATGTAACTTTTATTTCTAAATCATTCCAGTGAATTTGTAAATCCCATCCCTAAAGCTTTTGAAAAACATACTCTTTTTTTGCTCTGCTATTTAACACTAGAGTGTGGCTCCAGCCAAAACCTGAAATCCCACGCAAGGCAGATTATGTTCAGCTCTCTGGCTGTCTGTGTATTTTCCTCTTCTGTATGCCTTACAAGCCAAAGCCTGAATTTAGCCCTAAAAGCATATCCTGAGCATACACTCAGGAGACCACAGTCAGGATTCTGCCACCCATCATAGTGAGCTGATGGATTCTACCAGGACTGGTAGTAAAACCATGCTTTCAAAAGTGCCTCTTCACTTAAAGCCTTTTTTTGTTGTTGTTTTAATGGTATAGTAGTTATGGCAACTGCTTCCTGCCACCTCTGCTGCCAAAAGCCACAATCCATCCATGAAAAAGAGCTCCTCCATCCAAACACATTTTTCAGTGGACAGCAGCATTCCCTGGCTGGAGCACACTCTTCCCTTCCCTTCTGCCAAACAAAATGTGTAACGAATGTGAGCTAAGAGTGAGGAATTAAGTGAACTCCTTACAAATGACTTTGTATTTTTACACATACATGCGAGAGACAAGAAATAAGAACACCTCTCAGGGAAGGCTGAGGGGGAGAAAAGGGTAGTGAACCCCCAGGGCTGTTCAATGAAAGAAAATGTTTTCCTTTCTTAGAACACGTTTGGAATTCAAACTCTTAAAAGTCTTGGCATAATACTAATTTAAAAATTGGTGAGTTATTTCCCGTTTTCCCTTAGTTTTATTCTACCTTAGAGGTCAGTGGCAGGATTTCTCAAGTCTGGGGTATTTCCTGCACGACGATCAAAGTCTGCTGTATGAATTTGAAAATAAAATGTTCCTATTCTTTGCTGGTCCCATAACTCTCTTTCTGTGGGCAGTTCTTCCTGGTCTTCACACAAAATATGTCTTAAATTTCTTATTTGACAACATGCTTCTAGAAAAGCTTTACAATTTCTTTCATAGACTATATTAATAACTATTATTTTCCCTCCCTAGGTGTAATTCCAATGCAGAGCTTTGTGGATTTTGCTTGTCTTTCCTTTGCTTTGTCAGCTGTGACCTTTCCCCACTCAGAAAATAATTAGTACATTTTCCAGCAGATAGCTGGATGTTTTCATGCTCTCTTATTATGGTAAAACATTGTAACAGAGCACTGGAGCAAACAGCTCGATGTGCTGCTCTTTCAAGCCCCGGTGCAGTAAATGAATTTAAATTTACAAGAATGTCAAAAATCGAGGGAATCAAGAATGAGCAGCTGCTTATAAAGCAGGAACACTCCAATATGGACTGAATTTGGAAGTTTTCTCAGAATGAACCAGAACCATCACGATTCAAGTCCCTTGGAGCTTTTTGGCTGCCTGTGAGAAGTTAAGGCATGAGTTCCAGGCCTAATTAGGCATTGCATGTATTGGAGTCATTAATGATTTCCACCACAGTAGCTTCAGCTGATGAGATATTTTGCAAACAAATGGCAGCAGCACAGTGTGGGCACCCAAACACTCATGCAGTACACAGGCTTGAAATCATGGGAAATAGAAGGGAAGGTATCAGCAGAGACACAGATCCACTCCAAAATTCGAGGTCAGTATTATCAGCTTTACTTCCAGGTTCAGCAACACATTGCAGCAACAGGAGAACCTAAAGAAATGAGAAGGCAAAGCTCATACATAGGATGCCATGAAACAAATTGATGCTTGCCTTTCCAAGGATTGACTGATTAATTCATTGCTTGGATTTTCTCCCAAGTAAGTTCTGCTGGCTTGATCCAGGCTAGCCTAGCTAAAAGGCTGTGCTGCCATTCAAAGCCTACGCCTAATCAAATATCCCCAGCAGGGGATATCCCTCAGCTTCACAGTTAAGGGGTATCACCGTGGAGAGCTGCAAGATTTCAGAATTTGTCTAGGCTTGCACAGGTCAAATGAAGTGGTGACAAATAGGCACCAGAAGATCTCCTTCCCCCTGTTTCCCTGCTGAAGCAACTGGAAGACATAAAAGTCATAATTATCCTGCTTTAAGTCACACAGTGAGCAGAACCACAGCCAGGAATGTACTGTGGGCTTCTAGGTTCCAAAATAGTGATATAAAACAACTGTTCCTCTGTTACCAGGATGTTTTACAGCTGCTTTCAGCATCAGGTTTACATTCGCAGTTATTTTTTCATCCCAGCCACCTCTTGCAGCTGCATCCACAGAAGCAGCTCCACACTGCAGACAGGAGCACTGGCCCTGCCTACAGCACCTTTAATTAGTCAAGCCAGGTACCTCTGCTAATTGGCAGAGAATCCTAGAATCCCACTGAGGTTGGAAAAGACGTTGTAGCCCATGGAGTCCTAGCTGTACCTGATCCCCACCTTGTCCCCAGCCCAGAGCACTGAGTGCCATGTCCAGGCCTTGCTTGGACACCTCCAGGGATGGGAAGTCCAAACCTCCCTAAGCAGCCCCTGCCAAGGCCTGAGCACCCTCTCCATGGAGAAATTCCTGCTGCTGTCCAACCTTGCACCACTTGAGGCCATTTCCCTTGTCCTGTCCCTGTTCCCAGAGCCCCCTGGCTGTCCCCTCCTGTCAGGAGTTGTGTAGAGCCTCAAGGTCTCCCCTGAGCCTCCTTTTCTCCAGGCTGAGCCCCTTTCCAGCTCCCTCAGCCTCTCCTGGGGCTCCAGAACCTTCCCTGGAGATGCTCCAGCCCCTCCGTGTCTATTTTGCAGTGTGGGGGCCCAGAACTGCCCAACTTGGTTTCTTTTGCAACTGACTGAGGCTGCACTCGATCCCCTCGTCCAGATCATCTGAAGATGTCAAGCAGGACTGCAGATGTGAAACAGGACTGAAGAGCAGGCACCTACGAGGTACAATGCTTGTGGCTTTGCCCCTTGTCCTAGCTTACAATGTAAGATGTGCCCAAAGTGTGTACTCTATCCCCATCTTCACGAGCTGCTGACTCCAGGTGGGGCAGAGTTTCCCTTGCCCCTGCCTCTGGACTATCTCTGGACTGTGCCTTGCCCGTGGCTCACGGGTAACTCCCTCTGGGAGCTCTCTCTGTTTGATGGGCAACCAAGGCCCCACTGCAGGACTCATGGAATGGTATCATTCCACGGTGAGCTGCTCCGCCCAGGGGAGGAGCCAAGCATTCCCACCTGGATATAACCTGGGATTTGGGACAGCACAGGGCCCACTGGATTCCCAGAGGACAAGAGCTTCCAGACCTTTCCTCAGGATCACTGCTTCAACAAGACTGCTTCATCTGGACTGCTATCACCACCCTAACTAACAGGTTGTATTCTGACTCTGCCAGTGCTCTTTTGTGCTATTGCTTTTATTTTATCTTACTTTTTTCCTCCTCCTATTAAATTGTATTCAGGCTTGGAGTGTCTCACTGGTTTTGCTTTCAAACCAGCACACCCCATGCCCTTTGTATCAGATGAGCCCCCCAGCTCTTGCTGCTCCCCATGGTCTAGGTCCTTATAGATGGAAAATGCATCTCCCTTTAAGCAGACAAATGCACCCCTGGGCTCAGACTGCTCCACAGGCTGCATTATGGAACAATGGCTTGCTTTTCTGGGAGTAGATCTATGAAGACAAATACTGCTGTCATAATTTATTCCAGTGGCACGCTGTCTGCCAAGGCTGCACTACACTGCTCCTCTTATTTATTTTCTTAAAGCCTCAATATAAGAAATTGTTGCAACTGTTTAATGGACTTTCAAGAATGTAACAAAAAAATATTTTGACTCTGGGGAAGGGATTCCTCCCAGGAGTTTTGGATGTGCCTCTGAACAGTGTTTATAGGTGCCTTTTGGATTCAGCAGGGAGGGGACGGGCACTTTGCTCGTGCTGGCAGTGGATGTCCGTGGTGGTTGGCTGGACTGCACATTCCAAACGCGTGTTCCTGCCCAGTGACAGAGGGACAGGGGTCCAGCCACAATGCAGATGTGTGAGGCTGAGTGAGATGAATCTCATTCCAGATCTCAAAGGGCTCACAGTGCTTGGGAGCAGTATCCTGTTTCCAAAGAGTTTTCAAGCAAGAGCCCAGTTCCAAATGGCCATAATTCTTTCCAAAAATTGACTGGATGAAGGCAGGTTTGTTCTGCAGCATTTTTTTTCACTGAGCTACCATTGTGAGAATTAGGAATGTTCCAATTCAGCCTCTCTCCCTCCCTATCATCCCTCCTCTTGACGTCCTCCAGCTCTTACTTCACTGTAAAGTTATCTTTGAGGCCAAAGCAGGAAACTGTACCTCCTCTCTGCTGTAGAAAATATCTGCAGTGCATTTGAATCCCCTGAGAATGTGAAAGTTGCAATGATTGTCAGATGCTTTGCTCTCCTACCCCTGCCCAAAATATACTCCTACAGTGTGACCTCATTTTTATGCTGTGACTTATTTTCAGATTCTTTTTCATTAAAATATGAAATGGTTTAAAATAAAATTAGGAAGGCCTTGGAGAGCTGTACAGGTATTTGCTTCACTTGGCCTTGATACACAACTTCAAAATTGTAGCTACAGAGCTTTCAGAGTCAGTTATTGAATTCTATATTTGCAGTGGTTATCAGAACTCAGTACCCCTATTGCACATCCAATATTGGCAAGCCTTCAGCTTCGAGGAGCTGGAACTGTGAGATCCAAGATGTGACCATGGAATAACAGAGGCCTTGACTGCTCTGCACTGTGCAGAATCCCTCTGTGAGGAACCCTTTGCTGTGCTGCCAGCACAAAGGGAACCCAGCTCCTCACCCATTTGCCATGTGTGTACTTCCACTACCTCTCCCCTTTTGCCTTCTTTACTCCATGGTGAATAAATTTAATCGAGCCAGCTGCTGCTTTCATGTCTGTGCAGTTTTTCTGCAGGTGGCACTCAGTTCTCTTGAATGTGCTCCAGCTCATTCCCTAAAGAAAACCCCAGCATCCAAGCTTCTTATTTTGATTATAACCAAATAGTTAGGCAGTAAGAAAGGCAGAAGTGAGTGAATTACTGAACTCACGGAGAGGACAAGCTTTGGAGAAACTGGTGCAAATTTTTGTGTCTGGTTCCTGGGAAGCTTCTTTTTATCCTCCTACTTTAGCTGTCGTTTTACAGGCAACCACATTCAAAAGAGGAGCCTCATAAAAAGGGGAGTCAAATATTTGTGGAAGGTGTTGGATCTCTCAAGTTCTTTTGCTACCCAAATGACTTCTGCTCCAAGCAAAGGTGGTGCTCAGTGTTCTTTCATTTGTATCGTTTATTATTAACATGTATTTGATTTTAAAAAATGGAACTGAAGTAATTGTAGACAATTACTCCCACAGGAAGTGAGGATTCCTCCTCTAGCACTTTCTGTGAAGACTCTCATCTTTCAGGTTTTGTGTAAATTAGAGGCCACTTCTGAGTTTTTAGAGGTTATAAATATGAAAGGGTTGGGTATTTTTCCTCCTTCAACTATTACATCATAAAATCAAAAGCGACTAGCAAAAACATGTCTTGTTCTTCCTGTTGCAGAAAATAAGCTAATTTAAAAATCAAAATAATTTAGAAAGGTAGAGACAATCAGCCCCTTGCTAACATTTGTCACTCCATATAGCTCCACAGGCTTTGGTGGGATGGCTCCACATTGCAGCCACATAAATAAAAAATACCTTGGGCCCAATAACCACAGATTTATAAAGGTCGATGTACAGCTTCTAAAGAAACAAATATTTTAAGTGCAGTGCCTAGCTCCTGGGTAATTTTAACCCATTTTCACAGCTCACCAAGTGTCACATTGTCATGTTTACAAAAACATGAATGCTTTCATGTGGGTCTAGGAAAGTCATGTTTGCAGTGCAAAGTTTACCTGCTAATATAAAAGTCTCCCCAGTTTTCCTGTTGGTCTAACATAGAATTATCTAAAATGATTCCTGCTTTTGCACACAAAATTACAGAATTAAGCTAGTGAGCTATTTCTGAGTATTCTTAGCAAATTTGGTGTGTGTGGGTGCCTGTGAGCAGGACCAAAGGTTGTTTAGTGCCATCTTTTGGGTGGTCCTAATACTACAGAACAGCTTAATCGAAGCAATTACAGATTTGCCACCCTTTCTGTGCCCAGGAAGCCACGTGTTACTTGTTTCCAGAGAGTTTGGGGATGACAAAAACTCAGTGGGAGCAGGAATTGCTGGGAGTCTTTCCATGCTGCATAAAGAACCACCCCCTCCTGCCCTTTCTTAGCACACAAATCCCCAAATCCCCAGCAGCAAAATATTTTCCTGTTTGGAAACAGTGGGTTTTTTCCAGCTTTGGCTGATGTTCATGCTGTTTTATAAGATGATTATCTATATATCCAGTCACACCCTATAGAACCAAATTTCCTTCTCCTGCCTCTCAATGTAAGATCAACAATAAGCTAACTAATTTCATTTTTTATCTTCTGTTTTCATTCAATATTCCTTGCTAGCCCTAGCAAGGGCTAGGAAGTAAAGTAGATCTAAAAGTGCATCTGTGTCAAAACCAGACAAAACCCAAGCATTCAAAACTCCAACTTAACACCAGCTCTGACAATGCAGAATTAAAACTGCATATAAAATATTGCTCTCAGGGTACCTGGTACATGATAATTACAAAATCTAGTCACAAACTAATGGCTTTAACAGGCTTTTAAATAGGATTAGATTACTGTGTCCCTTTGAGAAGGTCGGTGGTCAACTAATACACTTTAGGCAAGAAGAAATCGAGTGCACTGAAGCAGGTAATGCTTTCTTTTTGCCCTAGTGGGATGAGAGGGCTTTCTACCCCAACTCCTGGGCAAATGAGACACTTCCCCCAGCAAAGCCTAATTTCACCTGTAGGGAGAGCCCAGGGCTTGGAGGGAGCTGGGCTTTGGTGGCCCTCAGGAGCACAAAGAGCAGGCCAGGGTTTGTCCCGTGTTCCCTGACCCAGAGGCAGCACAAGCAGAGCCAAAGGAATTACTCATGTGCGGAGCAGCATTTATTTACAGCACTTGGCCCTGGAGCCTAGAACACCAGCTGATCCTTTTTGTGCTGTCTGTGAGGGTTGAGACGTACAGAGCAAAATTTTGGACAAGGCAGCCTCTCCAGCAAAATGCTGATGTCTGTAATTAAACTTATCTCTGTGTGGTAATGTTCCCCAGGCACTGCTTCCTGCTCCAAGCGCTTGTTGGAGGCTTTCTGGAAGTGTCAGAAGGTTTGCATTCCCCTGCTCTTGGATAATCAAAACTGCTGGCAAATTCATTTGGATGTTGAAACAAGCCCAGGCAGGGAGTTTGTGCATGGATGGTTTGCAGCATTTTAGGGACATGGGTCTGGGAGCTGCTTCCTTCACTGGTGCATCCTTTCCTCTGCTGGGGTAGGAGATGGGTACACGTAATTCGGTCCTGAAATTCATCAAATTCGGTTTTACAGCTCTCTGTCTCCATCCCTCCTGCTGGAAAACACATCTACACGTGCCCTCCCTGAAGCAAAAATCACGAGTTAGTGTTGTCACTTCTTGCAGTTTCTGAGCGCCTGATGTCATAGCTGGAGTGTTTATAGCTTTTCAATTTGTTTCCGACACCATGTTTGAGTTTGGATCCTTTTGAGGAGGTAAAAAGAGAATATTTTTCTTGGAGAGCTTTGAAATCCAAATTGCAAAGCTGGCAGGGCTCTCTCAGTTAAATTTGGGTTCACTTTTCTGCCTTATTAGCAATTTCTTTGCACAACCTATTTTAGCTGGTGTATTTACCATATAAAGCACAGCCAGCTCAGCTGGCATCACTAGAATTATATAAATGTATGCTTTTATAAAGTGGAAATTTTTTACCTGTTTGCTAAAATACCTGATGATGCTTTGGTTTTTAAAAGTGTGCTCTATGTGACAGCTGTGCGTATTTGCACTGGAGCTGGGATTTTTATACCACACTCAGTTCATAAATGGGGTTGACCAACAGCTTCTGAGATTTTTAAATAATCAAGAAAGGAAAAGTGGGTGAGGGAAGCTTGGAAGTTGTGCTGATCTACTCTGGGACCTTGGAGGTGTCAGGGAAGGGGCTTCCCCAGATGGCTTTGATGGCACATAACATACAAGCAGAATGGTTGTTGGAATAACTGGAATGTTGGCCTCAGAAGCCTCCTCCAGTCCATATCCCTCGTTAAATCCTCCACTTCATGGGGGCCAGCCCTGCTCCTGCCAGTGCACCCCTGGGGATCTGCCCACCAGCAGCCACACGAGCTCAACCAGCACCTCCCCTGAGCCCAGAGCAGCCCGGACCAGCCACCAAGAGCACTCTGTGTCCTCTTCCCCCACTTGCATTTCCCAAGGGACATCCAGCTGTCCCTCAGCCCAGAATTTGGGGTTGCCTCAGCCATGTTCCCCATGGACCCAAACGGGGCACAAGAGCCAGGCCTCTTTCCCAGCAGGAGAGGGCAATGCCAGCAGGGAAGGGGATGTGATGTCCACCTTCCAGTTGTGTCCATCTTATGGTTATTAGGGATGGCTGAGCTTGTGCAGGCAATTAAATTAATTATTCAGAGAAAAAAATATCCCCTGTGAAACAATGATGCATCTTTCTGCCTGCAATATTTTAACAGCATATCTAAATACATTTGGAATTAGAATTTATAAACCAAAGGTGGAAAACAACTTTGAGAGAATGAGTCAAAATACTGAGATTAACTGTTACATGGAATAATACTGGGAAAAGCTTTCCCTGTGCCTGTTTTACCCCTTCCCTCTCTTCTTAAGTCCATGGCAGCAAGGGCTTTGCATAAGGGTTTGCATATCAAAGCAGGAGCAGAAACTGAGTGAGGCTGACTGGAAGTTACATGTTTTGTCAACCCACTTTTTGATGGTTGGTCTTAGGCAGCAAAAATGTTTCTTTCAGGAGACCTAGGAGCAACAAGAGTGAAAATGCAAATCTGGTTTGCCTGGGTTTACTACTGACTGTTTATTTCCTGCTGTGTCTGTGGGACAAACTGACACGGGGGATGGATGGGTGTTTTGTTTGAAAAACTTCATTCCTTGTAGAAGACACTGCACATGCTTCCCCTTGATAGCATTTGTAAACAGAGTGTTTCAGCCAAGTTTTTATGGAGCTTTCGATCCTGTGAGGGGTTAGCATGATGCTGGGAGTTAAGCCTGACTATAAATATTCCCAGGACTGGGGCCTACGTGTCTGCTGAGTCCCCTTTGTTCCCATTCTGTGCCCCAGCTCTGTGTCCCGTTGCTGCAGAGGGGGCTGCTATTGTTCAAATTTTTGTAACTTTTTCTAAGGTGTATCAGCATTATATGGGCTCTGGTGAGAAAGAACGACCAGCACATCCAGGACAGCACGGAAACCTTACTGGACAGTGCCTTTGGAATGAGTGTGGCATCACCCACAGGAATCTCAAAGGTAAAAAAATATTAATTGGTGCAGGGATGAGTTTTCATCAGGAGGAATTCCATGGAAGCTGTATCATGTCTTGCAGTGCTTGTGAAATCCTCTGTCCACAGGAGAAAGTGAGGGATCTGTTGAAATCCCAGTGTGATAAAAATACCAAAATGTCAGTGGAGCTCAGGGCAGTATGAATGTGCGCCTTGCCATTTGCCAGGGCACTTCGGAGACATTGTTAAAGCTATGCTGAATTTCTGAAACAGAAACTTTCTTTTAACTTTCTTTTAAAGCAGACATGCCATAATGCAGCATTTTGTTTTGCCTCAATGCTTTTATTTGATCCCTGGCAGTTGTTTTAACCATGAAAATTCAGATTTAGGTCAGCTGTTCACAAAAAATTTAGATGGTGGCACTAATTCTTCAGTGGGAATACATCTACTACCAGAAAGAGACACAAAGTCAGACCTCAACAGCCTTTTAAACCAATTATTGTGGATTTATGTGGGATATGGACAGGTCTGAATTCCCATTCTCATGCAAACCTCCCTCTTTTTAAATAGCAAAGTATTTGATTCACACAGATAAAAGTGTCAGTCCAAGTTCCTGCTGAATCCCATTTTGAGAGAAGTTTATAAAGGAAAGTAGAAAGAATTGGGAGCAGCCCACTTTGAGTGCACACAGGCCTACATTGGCTATTTGGCAATAGAATTTGGGGGCTGCCCAGATTTCTGCATCTATTTTTTTTAAGCAACTTTAATAATCAGCAATGTAAAAGCAGAAATTACAGAGAAACGCATTACCACGTTAAATCCCGTGATTCTCCTCCAAAATTAAAATGTGTACTTCTCATTAAGGTGATCATGGACATTGTTTTGCTTTTCCCCATTTCTGCTGATTATCAAAACAGGCAAAATTAGAGGTTTTCTCTCTTAACTCTCTTATCCTACTAAAAAAAAAAAAAAAGGCTAATGAGCTCAAAATGAACAATATATAAAAATTATACACGCATAACAAAATATATAAATTAATCACGCATAACACAAAGACATCATAGAGAAACACTCTCCAGAAATAATCTTGGAAGTGTTTTTCAGAGGACTTTTTCAACAGCATCAGGTCTTCTATCCCCCATTCAATGGGCCTAATGTGCCATCTGCTGTTTTAATTCTAATTTAATTTTAATTATAACAGTTTTTGAAAGAAACAATCATTCTGCAGCATTGAAACAAATAAGGTTGGGGTGGTTGTTTGTGTTGCCTTTTTTTTTTTTTAATTTGGGAAGCAGCCATTATTGCAAACAGTGGTGAAGAAATTAAAGCTTCAGCATTGTTAATCCCGCTCAGAGACCGACAGCGCTTGGGTCTGAGCCATAAAAACTGTTCTTGCAGAGCAAAATGCGATGATCTGACCCCAAAACGATGATGTGGTGGCGCTATCTGGTGGCTTACTTGGCATTACACTTCTTGTGCTCCTGATTTGGTTTCTTCCTCCAAGCAACAGGATTTCTTTAAAAAGACCAACTTTATGCCTTTTCTGGGTCTTTATCCAGGTGAAACCCTGAGAAAGGTCAGTGTGTTTCTTTTTAAGTCTTGATTCACACAAACTGTGATTGGAGCTGGCACAGATTTGGTACAATACAGCTGAAAAATGCATATACAGAGGTTTCAGTGCCCTGAACAATCCAGCTAAACTCACGAGGGTTGTTCAGAGGAAACAATTCAAGCCCTTGCAGGAGGATCCAGGTGCTGATCCAGGTGTGGCAGGCAGCAAGCCTGTTGTAAAAATTCCTTCCCAACATGATTTGTGTTCAGGTAGTGCAACAGAACAGTTGAGTTCTTTGCTGAAACGCTTCCCTGGATATTACATGAAGGCCAGGAAAACTTGTCCTAAGCAGGGAACTGTAAAGCTCCCTGCTAAAATGTAAGCCTTTCCACCAGGAAAGCTGGGAGAGGAACCACGAAACTCTCCCATAACCATTTTTTATAGGCGAGTGCCACCTGGTGGGATACAGGAAAGAGTTTTCAGCCTGAAGAAGCTGTTTTAAGGTGGTCAGGATCTTTTCAAATCAGAGAATTAACATCAAAAAACAGCAGCAGAACCAAAGGTGCATCTGGCAGCCAGGTGGACACATCTTTGGCGTGGTCCCTGCTGATCTGTGAGTGACACTGATTACGGTGATAGATAAGGAGATTTTCATGTTTTTAGTTCATATATTTGTGCTATCTCTATCTTGAACCAATGCAAGTTCAAAAGTAAATTATGCGGATCCTTTCAATTCCACGTTTCTTATTGCCAGGCTTTTAGACAATTCCCTTAATTAGGTGTCACATGCAACACCAAATTAATTGGTGTTCATTCATTAAACCATGAATGAATGGTACCTTTGCTGTGTTCTGTCCCAGATAAAACACAGCAGAGCTGGGCACACACAGATCTCAAAAGTAAGGGTAGAGACTGACACATGTTTCCAACTCAAGTGAAAAATTAATCATAACTGAATGGATTTTTTTTGCTGCTGATGTATTAATGGGCAGCAGTTGCAGCCTCTGGAAGTCAATCCAGCATTTCCTGCTGTGTCCCTAAGAAAATTCCCCATTTGGGGCCTACTTCTGATTTTGCTCATCACCCTGTGGGACAAGAGCACTTTTGTTGAGCAAGTAGCTGGGAAACTGGGTTCATCTTTTCCTATTCTTTTTTTTTTTTTTTTTTTTTTTTTTTTTTTTTTTTTTTTTTTTTTTTTTACCACTTCAAACAATGCGCAATTCTAAACTTGCAAGATTTACAGAACGCCACGGGAAATGGATGTATTGTCAGAACTTAGCAGGCAGTCAGACTGTGCTATTGACACACACATGTGGTTCCAAGTTTGTCTGACATGGTTTAAATTAGGAAGAAAAGCCTCAGGGTTATTAGATTTAGTGGCATAAATGGGACGCTCCATCTCGAGAAAACAGTGGCTACATAAAATTCTAGAAATATTTGCCCTATCCTGAGATTTTGCTCCTTCTGTTTTCAGCCCCCGAGTTTCAAACTTGTATGAAATGATGTGTTGACAGACACAAGCATCTTTGTTTAATTGGGAAGCCCAGGAGTTGTCACCAACAGGTACGCACATTTTGGTTTTATTCACACATTTCCTCACCACTTCTTTGCCCTCCTCCTCCAAAAAGGCCTCCAGGAGCAGAAAGCTGGGGCTGTGCACATAAAGAATTAAGGGGATTAGCAGCACCACCATGCTTGGGTTATGGCTTCAAAGCAAAATATTGGCTGCAGCTACACAAATGCCTCTGTTTAGGCGATTGGGAAGGAAGCATTTCTCAGAAGTACAGGTGCATGACAGACTGCGGCTATCAGGGCCGAGAAAGGGCAGGAACCGCTTGGGAAAGGGGAAAATCAAAAATGAAAAAAAAATTTAAAAAAAAAAATTAAAAGGATGAAAAATAGAAGGCAAAACCACGAAGGCGAGCAGGGCTGTGTCCCCTCCCTCCCCCGTCCGCACCGTCCACCTGCCGCTCCCCGGACCCGCGGGGCGGGGACCGGACCCGCGGCGCGTCCAGGTGTTCCCACCAGAGCCCCCCGAGCCGGGCTCAAGGCACCCCCGGGCAGGGCAGGGCAGGGGCGCAGCGGCAGCCGGGGGCCGACCCCGGGCCGCGCCGGTGCCGTCCCGCCCCGTCGGGGGCGGCGGGAGGGCGGCGCGGCGGGGGCCGCCCGCGGGCGCGTTACGCACGCAGTGATCTCAGCGGCGGCGGCGGGGGGCGGCACGGCCGGGGCCATAAAGGGCGGCGGCGAGCCCCGCTCCCGCACTCACCCGCACGGCGGAGGCGGACGGGTCCGCAGCGCTCTGCTCCGCGAAGGACGGGAGGCTCCTCGGAGCCCTGGAAGTGCAGGCGGGACCGTCCCGGGGCCGCTGGAGACTCGCCGGAGCGTCCTCCCCGCCCGCCGCTGCTGCAGCCGGGGAAGGCTGAGGAGAGGAGGCGGACAGGAGAAGCGGCGGCCGGAGCAGGAGAGAAGACAAGAGACACGGAGCGAGGGGCAGCGCTGCCCTCGCACGGCCGCGCTCCCCGGCATCGCCGCCGCGCCCCGGCCATGGGGAAGCCGACGCCGCCTCTGCAGTGACCGCGCGGGGCTCCGCCGGCGGAAAGACTCAGACACCCCCCCAAAACCTTGAAAGCAAACCCCCCCCATCCTCCACATCCATTCCCGTGTAAAGTGCAATAAAGAGAGGAGAAGGGCTGCGCCGAGCCATGAGGAGCGGGGGGCGGCTGCCGGCGCTGGCGCCGGTGCTGGCGGCGCTGCTGGGGCTGTGCAGCGCCGAGCGCAGGGCGCTGGTGCTGCCGCGGCGCCTGGGCGCGCCCGGCGCCCGAGAGCGCTTCCGCCTGGAGGCCTTCGGGGAGCGCCTGACGCTGGAGCTGGAGCCCGACAGCAGCTTCCTGGCCCCGGACTTCACCCTGCAGTACCTGGGCGGGCCGCCGCCGCCGCCCGAGGACGACCTCTCCCGCTGCTTCTACTCCGGCACCGTGAACCGGGACCCCGGCTCGGCGGCCGCGCTCAGCCTGTGCGCGGGGCTGCGCGGCGCCTTCTCGCTGCGGGGCCGCCAGTTCCTGATCCAGCCGGCGCCCGGCACCGCGCACCGCCACGGCCCGCACCTCCTGCGCCTCCGCGGCGCCCCGCGGGCCGCCCCCGCCGCCCGCTGCGCCGTGGCCGAGGCGGGCGCCGGGCCGGAGGGGCCGCAGCCCGCCCAGCCCGCAGGTACCGAGGGGACGCCGCGCCGGCCTCCGCGGGGGCGGGAGGGCAACGGGAGGGGATCGTGCCCGGCCCCGCATCCCGTGCGGAGGTGCCCGGGCCGCGCAAACCTGGGGTGCGCATCGTGAGTGTCCGTGCGTTTGCTGTGCTCACCTGCGCTTTCCCTCTTTCTTGGTTTTTTTTGGTTTTTTTAACGCAGAAACGGGAAGCAGGAGGAAGAAGAGGTTCGTGTCCAGCCCCCGCTACGTGGAGACCATGCTGGTGGCCGACCAGTCGATGGCTGAGTTCCACGGCAGCGGGCTGAAGCACTACCTGCTGACCCTGCTCTCCGTGGCCGCCAAGCTGTACAAGCACCCCAGCATCCGCAACTCCATCAGCCTCGTGGTGGTGAAGATCATGGTCATTTACGAGGAGCGCAAGGGCCCCGATATCTCCTCCAACGCCGCCCTGACCCTGAGGAACTTCTGCAGCTGGCAGAAGCAGCACAACCCGCCCAGCGACCGGCACGCCGAGCACTACGACACGGCCATCCTCTTCACCAGGCAGGTGAGGGACACCGAGGTCGCATCCAGCCCCACGCCCGCTGCTCCCCGCCTTGGAGACCCCCGCTGCCAGGACAGCCCCGACAAAGTGTCCGGGGACAGCCGTGTGTCACCACAGCTGCAGAGAAGCAGGCTAAAAATTAGATGAGCTGCTTTTTGTTCTGTTCGTTTCTCCTGCTGGTTGCACCGTGTCTGGTGAAGCTCACAGCTTGTGGGCTGTCCTTCTAAACTCACAGATCGTGCACTCTGTTCCTGCCCCATATATTTTTAGCAGATTTCAGATGGAAATTATGCATTTCTTTTCTACGTGTAACCCTCGCCTGTGTTCCAGAGACAGATTTTTGCCATCATACCCATTGAAGTGCTGAATATTTATGCTCTTTCCATAAGTAAAGGCACACTGCCAGGGCTGGATGGCTCTTGCCAAGGTTAAGTCTCTGATCTGATTAATAATGAAACTGCCTTTTTTTTACAGGACCTGTGCGGTGCCAAGACATGTGATACTCTTGGGATGGCTGATGTGGGAACAGTTTGTGATCTAAACCGCAGTTGCTCTATCATAGAAGACGATGGTTTGCAGGCTGCCTTCACAACAGCCCACGAATTAGGTACTTGAAAGTTTGCAAAGGCATTCCCTGGGATTAATTGAAGCCAGCTTGATGCCGTAAAGCCCAGCCTGCACCTCCCCGGAGCTGTCGGGAGGAGGCAAAGCCCTGTCTTGGAGCAGGCTTGGACTCGGGAAAGCAAATCCGGCCTGCACGGCATTGTCTGCAGGAGCTGTGTGTGTGTGTGCCTGCAGGAAAAAAAAAAAAAAAAAAAAAAAAAAAAAAAGGGACAGAAGATCCAGTACCATCTGCTTGAAATCTGGGAGCGTTCAGATTCGGGTTATTAATTACAGCCCAGGCCATGAGCAGCTCTAGAGCACTGTTTAAAATGCTGTTGGTAACGCGTGGGACAGACTCCCTAAAGTCACAGACCTTGCTTTTCTCCTTTTCTCGAAGGCCACGTGTTTAACATGCCTCACGACGATGCAAAGCAGTGTGCTGGCATCAATGGAATGAGCCGGGATTTCCACATGATGGCATCCATGCTCTCCAACCTGGACCGCAGCCAGCCCTGGTCTCCATGCAGCGCCTACATGATTACAACATTTTTGGATAACGGTCACGGTAAGGTTATTAAGCTTTCCATTCATGTGGCGTTTCAGCTCCTGTGCTTTCCTGCTCTGCTTTTTTTTTTCTTTAAGAGTGCTTTCTGCTTCAGCACAGGCTTAACCTTTTGCATGCTGTCAGGGAGTTTAGAAGAGCCTTATTTTTTACAAAAACGGTGGCACAGATGGGCTTTCTCTGTTACAAAGCAAACGCTGTTCCCTTTTAAAACTGAACCCACGGCATCTTCTGACTTCTTTTTTCCTTTTTTTTTCCAACTTTTTCAGGGGAGTGTTTGCTGGACAAGCCCCACAGGCCCATCCAGCTGCCGTCGGACCTGCCTGGCACGCTGTACGACGCCAACAGGCAGTGCCAGTTCACGTTTGGGGACGAGTCCAGGCACTGCCCTGACGCAGCCAGTACCTGCACGACGCTGTGGTGCACGGGCACCTCGGGAGGGCTCCTGGTGTGCCAGACCAAGCACTTCCCCTGGGCGGACGGCACCAGCTGCGGGGAGGGCAGGTGGTGCATGAACGGCAAGTGCGTGAATAAGACCGAGAAGAAGCATTATGATGTAAGTAGTGAAGAAGAAATGGGTGCAGCTCGGGGTGCGGAGAGCGCTGCGGTGGGAGGGGTCTGTTACCAGGGGTTGATTCAGTGCTAATGAACAAACTCAGGGCAGGTTTTGTAACGAGTTTGGGTTAAAATGAGCGTGATGATGGCTTTTATGGTGTGGATTTTCCTGTAGTAACTTGCATCCTGTTTTTGTTTTTGTTGCAGACGCCGGTGCATGGGAGCTGGGGGTCCTGGGGGGCGTGGGGCGAGTGCTCCCGGAGCTGCGGCGGGGGAGTGCAGTATTCCTTCAGGGAATGTGACAACCCCATCCCGAGGAACGGGGGCAAGTACTGCGAGGGGAAGCGGGTGCAGTACAGGTCCTGCAACATCGAGGACTGCCCCGACAACAACGGTGAGTTTCCCCCATTTTTGACCCCCAGGACTGGTGTGTTGTGGAGGAAGAGCGTGGACAGAGGTGATCTCATGCACATCTGTCTTTTCTGTGCCTGCAGGCAAAACGTTCAGGGAGGAGCAGTGTGAAAAGCACAACGAGTTTTCCAAGTCTGCCTTTGGAAGTGGACCTGCCGTGGAGTGGACACCCAAGTTTGCTGGTGTGTCTCCAAAGGACAGATGCAAGCTGGTTTGCAGAGCCAAAGGGACAGGATACTTCTTTGTTCTCCAGCCAAAGGTATTTCAAATGTACACCTCTTCCAGCTCATCATAAGGAGGATTTTTGTTTTCTCTCTTCATGTGAAGAGTCAAGCAGTGTAGAAATCTGAAATGGTCTTTCTCATATTTGAGCTGAATTATTCCTCCACATACAGCTGGATCATTGCAAGCGTGCTTTTAAGCATTTTGGCACAATCCTTCCACCTCCTCTACCCACACCCTGGTTTCCTTCCCAATCTGGTTGCATTGAGATAGCTTTGGAAAACTCTGAGGGACCTTTGCCAGAACATTGGTGCTTTCTCATACTGGTTACTAGTACGCTGACAGCTTAAAATAAACACGAGGGAAAATGTTCATCTTGCATAGCTACTTGAATTCGCTGTCATCAGATGGTGAGAGCCAGGAGCTACCAGGGCGATGACACAGAGGGTTTTTGTGGAACAGCTAAAAGGATGTGCTGAACAGCATTAAAAGCAACGCTGGCAGTGTGCTTTGAGGACACAGCTGCCTTCTAGTGACACTAGAAAGCAATGGGGCTTTTTTAAAATACAAAATCAGTAAAACAGCAGGTGATTTGGGGGGAGGTATTAAAGAAAACTGAGATTGTTTTCTCCTCTCACCATGGCATCATTTCTGCAAATGAGGTGAAGCAGCAGCACCACATACCCACAACTACCTGTGGGCTGCTCTGGCTTTTAGTTTGCAAACTGGAGAGGACAGGTGCTGCAGGTGCTCTGTGTGTTCTGTGTGCACACCGTAACGAGGCTCCCTGTGTCCCCAAGGTGGTGGACGGCACCCCGTGCAGCCCCGACTCCACGTCCGTGTGCGTGCAGGGCCAGTGCGTCAAGGCCGGCTGCGACCGCACCATCGGCTCCAGCAAGAAGTTCGACAAATGCGGCATCTGCGGGGGCAACGGCTCCACCTGCAAGAAGGTGTCCGGCACCCTCGTCAGAGCCAAGTGAGTGCAGGGCTGCTGCCTCCCCTTGTCCTTGTGGCTGAGAGCTCCCCTTGTCCTTGTGGCTGGGAGCTCCCCTTGTCCTTGTGGCTGAGAGCTCCCCTTGTCCTTGTGGCTGGGAGCTCCCCTTGTCCTTGTGCCTGGGATCCATCCGTTAACGAGCTAAAATCAGCCTTGACTTCAGACCAGGTTTAGCCCTGTGCTGGGAGGCTCCTTCCCCTTCCCAGGGAGGCACAGAGGACTCAGCATGTCTCTTTTCTCCCGGGCAGGCCTGGCTACCACGACGTGGTCACCATCCCGGCAGGGGCCACCAACATCGAGGTGAAGCAGCGGAACCACCGGGGCGCTCGGCACGACGGCAGCTTCCTGGCCATCAAAGCCGCCGACGGCTCCTACGTGCTCAACGGCGACTACACGCTGTCCACGCTGGAGCAGGACATCACCTACAAGGGCAGCGTGCTGCGCTACAGCGGCTCCTCGGCCGCCCTGGAGCGCATCCGCAGCTTCAGCCCGCTGAAGGAGCCCCTCACCATCCAGGTGCTGACCGTGGGCGACCTGCCGCAGCCCAAGATCAAGTTCACCTACTTCGTGCAGAAGCCGGCGCAGCCCGGCGCGGACAAGGCGGCGGGCAGGAGGAAGGAGTCCTTCAACGCCATCAGGGAGATCATCTCCTCGGAGTGGGTGATCGAGGAGTGGGGCGAGTGCTCCAAGTCGTGCGGCTCGGGCTGGCAGCGGCGCGCCGTGGAGTGCCGGGACCCGCGGGGCCGGCCGGCCGCCGACTGCGCCCGCGAGCTGAAGCCCAGCAACCTGCGGCCCTGCGCCGACGTGCCCTGCCCGCAGTGGCAGCTCGGGGACTGGTCCCCCTGCTCCAAGACGTGTGGGAAGGGCTTCAAGAAGAGGCTGCTGAGGTGCGTCTCTTCCGACGGCAGCGTGCTGCCCCAAGAAAGCTGTGAGCCCTCCAAGAAACCCAAGCACCTGATAGACTTCTGCAACGCCGCGGACTGCAGCTAGATAGGACAGCTTGGGAAAGCTAAAACTTTTTTATATTAATATTTTATTTTTTCCTTCAGACCAGTGCACTGAAAAACACAAAGGAGGGCTAGAGCCAGCGCCTGTGTTTTTGCGTAAAAAAGATCCGTGGAGGTGGGACAGTGCAAACGGCTTGAGTTGGCTTTGCATCCCCAAAATCCCCTGCCAAGTGAAAATTGGATGGGACAGCAGACCCATGCCATTCATTTCTCTTTAGCAGATAAGGCCCAAAGGCATCAGAATTGCCTTTTTAAAAGTCTGTTCTAAATTAAGCCAAGCGTGAGCAGTGAGAAATTTCAGCAAACATTTTGGGGTGTGGTTATTTCTCTCCCTTCTTTTGGATTTATCTTGTGGTACTGATCAAATCCCCATGTGTAGGAAGGGGAGGGAAAAAGCTTAAAATAATTGGTCAGGGCTTACCTACCTCACAAAGGGCAAAAAACAAGATTGGAAAAGGAGCTTTAACTATGTCATTCATGGCTGCTATTGTTTCAGAGAATAGTTTTATATAAAAATAAAGCCATATTCTCTACCTGTCAAGAGTAAGAAATATCAAGAACAAATACCAACTCCACAAATCACTAGAACTTTTTTTTAAAGTTACCTTTATGTCATCCCAATGTGCCTGTCCATTTCTCTCAGCCACTCCAGTGCCATTGTGGTGACATGTGTGATCCAGAGGCCTGGAAAAGTGGAAATCTGAGTCTAAGTAGCTGCTCTTTGTGCCTTCTGCATACCTTCCACTGGCTTTTCTGATTCCAGGTTGGTCCCACCTTCCTGCCAAACAGATTCATGGAGTGTGTGAGCATTCCAGTCGTGCTTTCACACTCAAACCTTTGGCCTTACCCCAGCCAAATTTGAGTTAAAAAGGAAAAAAAATCCCATTATGAATGGGAATGTCCTCTGTGGCCTCTGCTGGGTTTGTAGAGCTCAGTCACTGATCAGGTGGGAAGGCAAAGCTGAGGGATAGCAGGTCCATCCACAGCAAAACGCCAGCATTCACATCATTGAAGATTGTGCCAGTCCATAGACCATGAGAGAATATGGCTTTCCATATGTATATAGTAAAATATATTACTATAGATTTTATATACTTCATAAGTATTTTATATTTCTCTCCCTTCTGGGAAGGGTTATAATTTGTAATAAATGCATATAATGAGCGTATTTATTTTTATACTTCTTGTCTAATGTGATCTTCTAAGTTATCACTTTTTTAAAAGGACATATAACAAGGATAGAGTATTTATACAGTATAATATGTTACTAGAGGTAATAAATGAACCCTATAAATTTTGGAAATGGAGTGTCTTTATTTCGCTGGACTAAAACCAGTCCATGGAGCAGGAGGAGCTTGGAATCTGAGGAAGATGTTAAGCAAAAGGCAACTGATTACCTGTGTTAGCAAAGAGGTTTGGAAAACTCCCCATAATGTCACACACCACCTTAAAAGAGGTCATTTTGTGTTTTGTTACTTAACCACTAACTCATCTATTTCTCAAAGTGGAGTGACACTGCACTGCTGTCACTGTCTGTAATAACAGCTTGCAGGGGGAGCAGCACAAGTTGTCAGTCGTGTTTAGAACCAACAAATTATGTACAAAAGCAGCAGTTTCAGCCTCGCTCTGGTGGGAAAGGAGCAGTCAAAATCCAGAACCATTCATGAGCAGTCAGAGGTTTCCCTCACCAGCCCCTGGAGGATTCCCCTCTCTAATTTTCTCCACGTGCTGCTTTTCCAAGAAGCACTGTGTGAAGGAGCTGTTCCAACGCTGTTGGTAACACGTTTTAGGATGTTAAAATGGATACTAAACATCCAAAGCTTGATTTCTGCTCCCTCATACCTGCTCTCATCACCACTGCACTCGAGAAAAATTTCTGTTGGGCTCCGTCGGATTTTTGCCATGGAATTTGAGGCATCAGTAATTTCTGGATACTTTTGGCTTTGTGTCATGTAAAAATCTATTAAAACTTCCCTTGCCAAAGTTTGGGCTCTGTCTCTGCAGAAATAGTTCTCGTTTTATTCCATGGATGAAGTCCTGGCCCCTCTGAATCTCAGAATTCTCATCACGTCACACTTCATTGGGCATTGCTCTGATGTGCAGAAATGCTGGGGAATATTTTGTTCCTAACATTATTCAGGAGGTAGCCTGTCCCTTTCTGCTTTTATAAACAGCTAAGAGAATTTATAAACACAAGAAATAACAATTTATTTGTATAGATATATATGTGCATATATGTTTTATTCACCATCTAGGTTACAAAATAACTGGGAGTTTGAAGAGGAGAAGAATTGCCCTGGAGCCTGCCAGACTGAGATGTGAAATTGTGGTATCTGTGATGGGTGATCACTGTAAATGGTGAAACTGGAAAATGTGGAGTAGCTCTTTTCCTCTGGTGCTGTTAAAAATAATAATAATGTGAGTTACTGCTTGAAATTGTCCTAACAGTAAATGGGAAAACACCTCAGAACTCATTCAAATCAACATCTCCAAACAGTGGAGATGTGTCAGTAAAAAGTGAGACTTGAGCTTTTATCATTTTCACATCACCAGTGTGTCAGCAAAGTGATTTGTTGAATTTTGTAGGACGAATAGACATATTTTAGACAAAATATCTTAACCCAAATTACAGAATGGAGAAGAAAACATTCCTAGAGAAATTCAGAAAGGCATCTTCAGAGGGATAACCCGGGCTGCTCAGCAGGCAGTTCCAGAGCTCTGGCTGGGCTGTGCTCACCAGCTCCCTGAGAAATCGCTCCATAGCCCGGCGTTATCCTGGCTCCTCCAGCTGGGAATGCTCCTCATCCCCTGCCAAGCCCCATTCGGGGCAGGGATCAGCCCTGTGGGATGTGGCACTGCCTGCTGAGCGCTCCAGGCAAAGGAGGTGAAATTAGGTGAAGTTTTATCCCTAGCAAAGGGGCAGAGGAGTTGCAATTAGGTGAAGTTTTATCCCTAGCAAAGGGGCAGAGGAGGTGCAATCAGGTGAAGTTTTATCCCTAGCAAAGGGGGAAAGGAGGTGTAATTAGGTGAAGTTTTATCCCTAGCAAAGGGGCAGAGGAGGTGCAATCAGGTGAAGTTTTATCCCTAGCAAAGGTCACCCAAATACAGCAAAGGGATCTCCTGGCAGGCAATCCCACGGACGTGTCCGGGCTCCAGCAGCAGTGTAAGAGAGCACTCAGCTCCAGTATTTGTACAAGCAGAGCTCTGTGTTACAACACGTGGAGGCAGGAGGAGAGCAGCCCCGCTGGGTGTCCCTTCGTGGTGATCTATCCCGTGCTTTCCCAACAGAACAGCTCCAAACCTCCCCTCATGCCCGACATTCCCCCTCAGAACACCAAACGTGGACAGGAGGGCAGTCAGGACACAGCTGTCAGGGTCACAAGTGGTGCTTTGAGCAGGGTGTTTGGACAAACATCCGTGCTCCCGCAGCCTGGGGCAGAGGGATTGTCGTGGAGATGAGAGCAGCGTTGTTCAGACTCGCAGATGGGTTTTACAGTGCAAGAGGGGCTTGTGAGAAAGGGAGTTAATGTTGGGCAAGAGGAGTGCAGGTTCCTACAGCCCCTCTGCCTGCAAGCTGTGCTTGACAGCATCAGTGGGGTAAAGGATCATCCCTGGTCTTGTTGCAGCCCAGCACCAGCAGCTTATGAGATGCCAGACCCCCGGAGAACATCTGAATTTAAATATCCAGAAACTAAGTTGCTAAATCTATCATCTTTAATATGCTGTGCTTTTGTGCTGCAAATCTCAGTGTCTCCTGTCTTATGATCCTTCCCAGATATTCCAGTGGGAAATCAGTGTTTTCTCCAGTATTGGCTGCACTCAGCTGTAAGATATTTTCCTACAGACACACAAACAGGAGCTGCCTGTTCCACGAGGGAAGTCATATGGCAGAGATCACAATCGGGCAAGCTAAGAGCAGTGGCCATTGTAATTGTGCACCAAATATCCTTTTTTCAGTGTAATTAAGATAATATGCCTGCCCCAAACAATTCAAATGTCTGGTGCCACTTTTGCATCATTTCTCATGCACAAAACTGAAGGTGAAATTAGGGGTGAGAAAACTCCTGAAATTCAAACATTTTGATTAAAAATTTCTCTGTCAAGCAGCGTAATTTAATGGAGAATCTTTTCTAATTTGTTTTTCTAATTGAATACCTATCCCATCCTGGCTCAGGACAGGCCTGGTTAAATCTGAGACAATAGGAAATTTTGCCTTCTTGTGTTTAATCCGAGTCTTAATTACATGTTGAATTAACCCCAGAGGTCAAGCGTTGGTGAGAATATTTTCAGACAGATGAAACTGTGTGAGGAAAAGGGAAGAGAGAGGAAGAGGGAGAGGACTTTTGTGGGATTTTTAACTGTGGAAACTTTTGAAACAGATGTTGGAGATTAGATTTCAGACTCAGGCCTGGGCAGGTTTAGAAGCGAATTAAATGCAGTGTAAAGTCCATCTCCTTTTTCTCTCCCAGTGAACCAGCACACACATTAGGGGATATGCTGAAATAATGAACACTGGTGTTTTCCATTTCTCATTATCCTCCTGCTGGAACAAATGCAAAGCACAACAAGGAAGCACAGAGGGGCTCAGCTGCCTTTGATGAATTAAAAAAAAGAAAAAAGTCCTCTGCTCATGTTTCCTCTTTACTCTTTTAATTTATGATTTTATTTATTTGCGCTTTTAAAGGCATAGTAGCTGATGTTAGAAAGGAGAGCCCCCAGAGCAAGAGCTGGCAGGGTCAGAGGCATTAAAAACTATAAATGTCAAAAATCCTGCATAAAATCATTTTGAATCTGATCTAAGCTAGCAAAAGCCAGGCAATTCAGAGCTAATTCTGCCATTTGCATAGGGACAAAAGTTTGTAGAAGCCCATTCCCAAAGCTCGGACTGAAGTGATGGATGTTACTCACTGGCTTTAGGCAGGCTAAGCCAGTTTCTTGCAAGTTTATTCCAGGGTTTAAATCGGGTTGCTGTTGGTGTGAGTTGTAAAATCAGCAGGTTGCTGTGACTGAAGCTGTGCCACAGGGGTGCTCATCCCTTGCAGGACTGCAGGTAAGGAGTGGGAGGGTCCTGCTGGAGACACCCCAGAGCTGGGAGGACAGCAGGAGGGTTTGCAGCTGGGCTCTGCTGCTGGGAGAAGGGCTCTGCAGAGCCTCTGGAGGAACAGGAGGTTGGACAGGTCTGTGAAAGGCTCTGGGGTGCTGGGGGCAGTTTGGCAATTTCACTTTGCAGTGTTGGGAGGGATGTGGCAAGACTTGGAGGAGGAGATGGAGATATGGGCAAGACTAGGGGGTTTAAAGCAAACTCGTGACACCATTTGGGGCTTAGCAAAGGAGACTCTCCAGCCAGGTTCCCTTCCCAGCTCCAGGGATTTCCCTGGGGATGCAGGACTGTCCCTGAGCCACAGAACCCACTCCAGCCCAGGGCCTGCAGTGAACCTGAGCTCAGAGCTACTGCAAGAACTGCATGGCATCACTGATTATTTGTTCAGAAAACAAAACACGAAGCCAAGATTCGCACACTGCATTCCCTGGAGAATCTAGGAAGGAGCTTCCCACTGGAAAGGGTTGTTCTGATGTCTGTTTGTGGAGCAGAAAAGCTGCTTTTAGGGGTGATTAGGGCACAATTTCCAAGAACAGTAAGCTGCTCACGGTCATGCAGCTCAAACAGCTTTGTAAAGGACCTTGCTAAATCAGGAGGGCACACAATTTAGTTTAGACTTAGCAGAGAATTGTTTTATTGGCCTGACTTAAAGGAACACTGTCAGAGAGCAGAAAATGCAACTTCACAAAGTAACCGTCCATTTTGTCCAGGTGTTTTCACCTGTCTGTCCTGAGGGAAAATCACTTTTTTTTTTTTTTAATAGCAGTGATGAAAGAGGGTCCTTTAGGAGAACCAAGCTGAGGAGTGAGGTTTGAGCTGGTGTTACACAGACAGTCCCAGCACTGCTCCCCCAAACACCTGGCCTGTTGTGGGGCTGTGTGGTGGAAAACAAAACTATGGTGGATTTTTTTCGGCGCCAGGAAAAATGGATCCTGCAATTTGCATTCAATTCTAGCTGAATGCCAGGGAGGTGCTTCAAAGGATGGAAATGATTGGTTACCCAAGACCTGAGCTACAAAAGATAAAGTGTTGGGCACACATGTTTTTGGGACTCCAGAGGAGAACCTTTTAGCTTTGGGGCGAGGTGCTTAGCTGCTTTTTGACACAGTTCACATGAGCATGGGTTTGCTTGAGTATCCTGAATATGCAGTGGCCAAAATCTCCTTCTTTCATTCACTAATGAGAGCTTGTTTCCTTTTTTTTTGTTTTGTTTTTGCTGGGGGCTGTTTGACAGACTCACACAAGACCTGCCTGAGTCAGGCTTGCTCTTAAAAGCATTGCTGGCATAGTCGTGTCACAGGCAAAGAACAACTCGATCTGTCATAGCTCTAACAGCAAAAACCCCTCCTGAAGGTGCATTTGCACTGGCCCAAATCCTTTATTCTGTTCTGAGACCTTTCTGAGCTGTACCTGCAGGGCGCTTTAATTTGCTGAACTGAATTAGATTTGCATTTTTGCATGGGCAGAAATAGCCTCGCTGGTTAAAGCCGCGTTGGCAAATGCATTTGCACACAGAAAACGAAATAGCCTTCATTCTCGTGTGCCTCAAGAAATCAGAAATCCTTTTGGGCAGGAAAAATCCTACTTTTGCCACTCGTGTCAGCCTACAGAGTGCTCTGGCTGCAAAGGAGGATGCACGTTACCTTCTCTAACATGTCCACTGTCTTTAAATATTTGGGCTGTCAGAAATTTCAAGATATTTCAGAAACCGAGTAGAATATGTGGTTTGCTGATGCCTCTGCCTTAATGGACACAGTCTCACAAATAAGCATCCAACACCCTGGAGAGTCAAAATTTCACCTCACTTGCCACTGGAGCTTGTGGAGATGATAAAACCCATCCCTCATGCGCCTCAGCAGGGTCTGGGATGGAAAAACTGAGGAAGTATAAGAAGAAAAGGCACAGTTAGCAACACTTTACAATCCGAGAATGGCAGCATTGTTTGAGGAAACAATCAGTGCTGGGTTTGAACAATTTAATGCCAAACAAACGTGTCATGCAGGAGCAGCAATTACAGCGGGGTTGTTTGAGCTAATTTTAACAACAAGCAGTAACTACAGGCCAGCGTTGCTCCCTAGCACTGAGATGTCGGCACATCACAGAGCTCTTCAGAAAACTGCCAGATTGCCGGGTTACTCCAAGGAAAATTTGGCAATGGCCTTTGATTCCTTCCTGGTGGAGCGATTTTCCACACCACTTTGCTCACTGGCAGATGAGGAGAGACCGGGGTGTGAAATGCGTGTGGCAGTGTTACAGGGTGACAATAAATGCAGTTATCAGTATTTTGATTAAGGAGTGCAGTCCTGTGGACACAATGATAACAGCAAATCTTCCTGGGGGCAGCGAGATTCACTGCGTAAGTGCAATAAAATCAGCCCGTTCCCCTTTGCCAAGTCACAGCAAGGAGGTTCCAGCCCAGAAACCGAAATGATGACTCGAACTTGAACATGACTTATCGAGGAGGGTTTGAAATATTCCACATTCCCCAGTGTGAAAAACGTGAGATGATTAATTCATGTTCTTATGGTAAATTGGAAAATTATAAAGCTGTATAAATTTATATCAGGTAAAAGTCTATGTTTCAGGAGGTTTCTCCATTCAGAAGGGAACAAAAGACTTTGCAGCTTTCTCAAGTATTGGGAGGGGACCTGTTGAGATGAGCGGTATCAGCAACTCACACCTCGGGAGCCACCTTCACAGACCATCAAACAATATCACCCATATCTCCAACATTCATCAACTATAAGGATCCATAGAAACTGAACATTAACACATGGACTTGGAAGGGGAGCTCTTTTCAATCCGACCGGAGACGAATTTGGGTTTGAATAGCTAACCAAGAAACAAAGGGAAATATGGGGAAATATTGGCAGAGGCAGAATAAAGAGTATAAAAACCAAGCCTCGAACATGGCAAATTCGTGAACCCAGCTAGAGACACAGACGGCCAGGGTCTATGTCTATGGGTCACCCTTGGCTCTTTTTCTCGGGAGAAACTCTGTCAAGTAGGTATCGCTGTTTGTGTGGGGGTTTTTTTTATTGCTTAAAATTCTGTGACTTGATTCCAAATTTTGTGATTTGAATTTTTAATAAACCAAATTATTGAATTTGGAAATAAATTGTCCTGGCATTTATAACACCCAGTCTGCTGCAGGTGCGTGGAGAGCAAGGATGGCATAACAGCAGGGAGAAAAAGCAAGGCGAGGATGGCACAGCAGCAGGAAAAAACAGGGGAAAGCAGGACGAGGATGGCACAGCAGCAGGAGGAAGCAGGGCAGACACAGAGCATGCCAGGCAGGAGGCTGCAGCCCCTGCCCTGCCCTGTCCCTGCTATCAGTGTAACGTGGCCCAGGTGGAGATGCAAGAGCTGCCCCTTGCAGGGAGAGCCTGGCTGCCTGCAGCCTTCCTGGTGGGGAGCAGCTGCTCGGGGAATTTCTCCCTCTCCTGCAAAGTTCTTTGTGCCGCAGCACCGCGACAGTGGAGCCCGTTCCAGAGCCATGTGTGCTGTAATTACGGGGTGAGGATGTTTGTGTGATGCACCCTTTGATCGAATTTCCTGCCTTTTGGGTCCTTACCCTTACGGCCTCTGTTGTTCCTTTACAAAATTATGCTGTCGAGTTTGAGATGAGGAGGGACATCATTATTTGAACTATATCAGAAGCTGTTTCGAGAGCAGGGAGCTTTCCTGTTTTGTTTGAGATGTAAACATTGTGCAATGCTGCAAGCATTAGGTGCTCTTAAAAGCTGTTAGCAGGTGCTGAAAGAGACTTTGGGTGTTGTAAGGACTGGTAAAGATAATTTACCTCTCGTGGTTTATATTAACATATGATTCATCTCGGTAGTGGCACAAATAAGATAGCATTTCGTTTTTATTGTGGCTTTTAGTTTAAAATTGGTGAAGATGATTTTTTTAAAAATTTCTCCATGGCTGAGTAGGCCTTTCAGGTACGATGGGCTCTACATTAGCAAAATGTCCACGTGTTATTCAAGCACAAGAGCAGAGCATTGGTCTGCTTTGGTATCTGAGCCTCATTATCTTCTCTTTCTCCTCCATTCTCTTTCTGCTTGCTTTATCTTTTTTTTCCCCTCCCATTGTGAAATTTGCACTTTTCTTGATCAAAGAGTGCTAAATAAAAGGGAAGAAATCTAATTTATAAGGTGAGATAATGTGACAACTGTTTTGAAGCAAAAATTCAAACTCCCTGGTGAGATTAATGGTGAGTTTAATTTTAAAAACACCGAGGTGATGTTGTCCCTGCAGAAGAAGAATTAAGCTCTCATTTCTTAGTTTGTATCTTGATATGACTTCTCCTCGCAGACTGGCTGGGGTTGGAAGGGAAGCAGGGATTGTTCTGTGCTTCTCTGCTGCAGAGGCTCCACATGGAGCAGCATCCAAATCTAGACTTTAGGGATTAAGGCCTTGGGACAGAGGAAAAGCTGAATCAAGCATCCTTCAGCTGTTCCTGCATGGAGAGGAGGGCAAGCACTGCACTTCAGGAAGGGAGGAAAGCTGCACGGCAGGTATTTCATGATTCCCTTCCTAAACTGCACTTCCCAGTTTCCTCAGGGGAGAGAGATGGGCACGCTGGAAGGAGGGGGAGGTGTAGAAATTCAGACCATCAAATCCCTGCCCTCAAAGTGCCAGAGCTCCCCTTCCTCATGTCCCTGGACCCCATGGCCTCACCTGGGTGACATTAAAGGTGTGGCCTCAGAAGCAAGGCAGAGAGAAATGTGACACTGCAGAAAGCCTGAGAGCAGAATTAGGGTGTGAAGATCCCCCTTCCCTCGTTCTAGTTCATTCAAAGAAGTAAAAGGCTGGCAAAAAGGATCTTTTTGGAAATCCCTCAGAATGTGGCTGGCATTGAAGGAGTGAGCTTTCCTTTTGGCTGCACGGCTGGGGTGCAGAGTTTGGGGGCTGTGAATTTTCAGGAGCTGGCTGATTTGCATAGGCACATAGCTTTGTGTGAGTGGAGCTGGCAGTGCTGCCAAGAGTTACAGCTGGCCAGCAATTCCCCTTGTAAAATCCTGCTCCTGCTGGGGTAAATTATTTTTCAGTGCTCTGAAATTTCTTGTGCCAGGCCTCTGTCTCAGTCAGTGAATACTTGCAGTTTCATTTTACAGTTTTTGGTGTGGTTTTTTAACATTTCTGGAAAAAAAAAAAAGAAAAGAAAAAAGAAAGAAGTCATCTATTCTCGAGATAATTGTGTCATGATGTCCCAGAAAAAGGATGGAGCTGGTGGGACTGAGGTTTTGTAGCTCCAATTTCCTGACCCAGACCAAAGCCTGGATGCTTTGAGAAGTGCTACAATTTTTAAAAAATCTCTAGAATTTAGTAAAATGAGGATAAAAGACATCAATTTCTCAAAGCCAACTGCAAGGATTTGTTTTAGAACCTGGGCTCTGAAAGTGCCCGGATTTAGGATGGCTGTTACAGGCCCAGACGTGAAATGTTCTGCTTCAACTCATGTCAGTCCTCCCTGCCCGCTCCAGAATTATTCTTCTAACTGCAAGTGCTGGAAGGACGATTTTACACTCTTTTCAGTCTACCAGTTCACTAAATCAGTAAGTTTGGTTATATTTGTCCCAGCTGCAAGGCTTTAGAGGAGAAACTTTCTTGCTCTTTGAGGCTGTAGAGGACACAGGGGGCTTTAAGAGTGAAGGACAGAATTAAGAACACTGAAACAGGCCTGATGGAGAGAATTTGCCCAATCCCACAATTTTCCATGGATTAATACCTGTGGTCCTTGTAGTCCCAGAAGAATCTCATGGTTTATATCTGAGGTGGTTTTTTTCCGTGCAGAACAAGGGCAGAGTGGGAGAGAAGAAAGGCAATTGTTGTGGGAGAGAAGAAAGGCAATTGTTTTGGGGAAGGAACTTTGAATTATTTAATATATGTTTTGTTGAGAGCTTTTAACAATGAGAGCAAGAAGATCACCGTTCTAGGAGGTTTTTGGGGGAGAAAAATCCTTGTCTTAAAGGGTCTGCTGGAATGGCCAGCAGGGATGGGGCTCAGGCTGTCAGAATCCCCTGGTGTCTGCCCAGGGTCCCTCAGCTTCTCACTTGGACAGTGCCACCGCCTTCCCTGCGAGTCCTCCCGTTCCTCCAGGGATCCTGGCGAGAAATGGGTGCAGCTCAGCGTCCTCTGAAAGACAGGAAGGCCAGAAAACAGGCTCCAGGCACGGCTCAGCCTCAGTGCAGCTGCTGCAGGCCATTGTGGCAGGAACAGGAGAGCTGCTGTGTCCCCCGGAGCCCTGCCCTGTGCCGAGCACTGCCTTGCAGCTCGCTGACAAATGTCCTTTCATGCCGCACATCTGGGGGAAGGGCTGCTTCCCCTGCTGGCCACATGCCTGCTAAATAAAGCCCGGAGGAAATTGGTTCTGCGTGCCGCTGTCAGAGAGGTGAGGGCTCAGCAGTGACCCCTGGCCCCTTGAACTCGAGGGGATGGATGGAGGGATGGATGGATGGATGGATGGATGGATGGATGGATGGATGGATGGATGGATGGATGGATGGATGGATGGATGGATGGATGCTCCACGAGGGGCATGGCAGCACCCAGCCTCTGCTTTGCTGCAGAAGAGCCTTGGCCAGCCAGGTTATTCTTTAAAGGGATTAGCTGGCACTGCTTGGCAAATGAGTTAGAGGGACCAGAGTCCTGCTCCCACCACCCTGTTCAAAGGCAGAGGTTGGGGAAATGCAGAGTAATTAAAAAAAAAACAGCAACAACAATAATAGAGATGTTAGAGTGCAGAGGCTAAACTGTAAAATTACAGAGCGATAGTACTTTTGGGTAAATTTATTTTGAGTAAAATTATTCACGTAAAATAACCAATGTTCAGCTGTGAGGCGAGTGCTAGCTGTGCTCTCGAGACAGATTTTGGTGATGAAGGATCCAGTTAATCAGACTCTTTTAAACCCCCTTTTTCACTGCTGGTGCAGTGCCTGGGTGCTTTCCCAAGGTGTCAGGGGGGCTGCAGAGAGAGAGGTCACATCTCGGTGTGATTTTGCAGGGCAGCGTTTGACCCTGCAGAACGTGCTCAGGCACATCCAGAGTACCAGGGAGGAATTCCAAAAGAAAGAAAAGGAAAAAAAGCGCTCGTGGCTACTCAGACCTCTGATTATTTAAGTGCTTTGGGTTCCATTCACATTTAGACACAAGTAAATACACTGAAGACAGATACAACTGAAGCTAAGCCTTTGTATAAATTTTGAGATGATTTGGTGTGTGTCTCCATGGGGTTACTCATGAAGCTGGAGCTGCTAAGAGAGGAATTCTATTTCATTCAGTTTGTAGGATGTAATTAGAGTTTAATAGTCTTCAATGAAAGGAGGTAGGACATGGAGGAAGGGAGTGTCTTGTTTGAACAAATCAGAGATTTGATTTGCCTTTTCCTGTGCAAATTTCCCTTAATGCCTGATATTAGCAAATTGTTTTTGCTGCGGAGAAGTGCAGAGAAGCAGAAAATTTTAAAGAGGTTATTTAGGGAAGGTAAATATTGAAATCCCAGTACAAAAGCTTGCCGAGATACCTGATTTTAAATGTCCCTCAGGTCTTAAAGAAAAGGAAAAGCCTGTTTTATACATGAGCCTAAATCCATACCAAAGAGTTAGGGATACACTCATCACTAGTCCTTGCAAGTAACCCAGTAGGAACTGTTTGCTTTTGTATAATTGGTGACAAATTTTACCAATATATGTAGAAAGTGGTCCTATTCTAGGAAAAAAAAGTCTAACTTATGCAATTGCTGTGCAGAAATTGAAGTTCTCGTGTCCTTCTCAGCCTGTCCTTGCTTTTGTGGATATTAGTCAGACCTTAAACAATGATGTTTTTCAAAGATAAGCTCTCAAGCAAACAGGAAGAGGGTGTAGTAAAAAATGAACATAAACCTGGAGCTGCTGGAATCGAAAGATTTCATCAGCCTTTTCTTTTTTATTATGTCTGTACATTGCAATGTATCCATCTATTGTT
The DNA here is from genome assembly GCF_021018805.1 of Prinia subflava. Lineage (NCBI taxonomy): Eukaryota > Metazoa > Chordata > Aves > Passeriformes > Cisticolidae > Prinia > Prinia subflava. Next base: position 4,325,538 of record NC_086271.1, read on the forward strand.
TTCTCTGTCGTTGCTGTCCCCCGGCACCAGGAAATCATGTATAACACAGGGTATCTTTGTGCCCAGGCTGAAAACTGCTGTGCAGAAATTCTTTAATTTGCATTAGGAATTTATGAATTCCTTTATTAATTAGCACAGTTTGTGGCAGATACAGCAGAGTTGAAAGTGCTGGCCTATGAGAACAAATATCATGGAGAGAATCCAGTTTTCCCCCACATTTATCCAGCCAAAGAGCAATGAAATTTTTCCCCTGTGTGTTTTTCACGTATGTTCTTACAGTAAGAAACCTTCTGCAGTTGCCATGTGTGATCTGAAAGCAAATCAACTGATTCAAAAAAAAAAAACCCAAATTCAAAAAAAGCTCGCTGCTCTGCAGAAGCATTTTGAACCCCTTGGTGAGGCAGATTTTACCTGTGGCTTTCCTGTACAAAATATGGATACTGGAGAGCAGACCAGAGTCCCCCAGGGGTGAGAATTAACTTGACCCTCTGAAGAAATCACTTGGGTGATACAGACATCCAGCACTTTGCCATCTCTTAATTTGCCTCCAAGTTTGGCTCACCCTGTTTCTCCCTGAGCAAAACCATGCAGCCTCCTGGAAGCTTTTTAATTTAGGTTCAAGGCAGGCTCTGTCACACCTCTTGCTCTGAGGATGAAGCTTTAATGGTAATGCTCTTTTTTGCCTGTCTTGTTCATTCAGATTTGTCATTTTTCCTAGGATTTAGTGTGTTCAGAGTGGTGGTTCCCCAGAATTGTTGCATAAACAGAGCCGTGCTCTTCTGCTGTGCATTGCATCTGCGAGCAACCTCCTTCCAGCAGCTCTGGAACTTGGGTAAGTCACAAGCACCTAAAAAAATCGTATTAAAATCTTGTCCCAGAAAGGTTCCCTGCCCCAGGTTGCTGGAAGCTCCCTCCCTGTCCTGCTCTGCCCTTGCCCTTTTTACCTCGGTGGGGATCTCGTGCTCTCAGCAGTGTCTGGAGGGATCCACCTGGGTTCTGTTGAGCTCAGGGTTATTTTGCTCCCAAGGATGTGAGAGATTTGCAGAACCAGGGCAAGTCCTGGGGTCAGACCTCGCTTTACCCTTCATTTCTTAGCAGCTGCTTCGTTGTTTCCTTCAATTTGCTGCTACCCCTTTAAAAACAAGCATCCCAGGAATTTGCTTTTGAAACAGGCTTCCCCTCTCCAAATCCAATTATACTCTTTCAGCTGGGTCATTTTCAGCCCCTGCCGCATTTCTGGTTCTTTGGGGGTTTTTTTTGGTTTTTTTGTTTTTTTACTGAATTTATTAAAAAACACGACCCTGCCACGGGGAAGGCAAGGGGAATTTTCACCCTGCTGGCTCCCAGCTCTGCTCCAGAGCCCCTCCTGGCTCAGGTGGGGTTTTTTTCTCCTTTGGAAACCAGGGCAGACAGAGGCAGCTGCTCCTGGCCAGACAGGGAGCGTGGGGCTCATCCCACGCAGGACAGGAGGGAGCTTGGGCCACCCAGAGATGGGTGGAGGAGAAAGGAAAAGGATTCAGGATGTGGAAGTGGGAAACCAAACTTCACCCTTTGTGTTGGCTGAGATAACGGGGTGCATTTTATTTTAGCAGTGGCAGGAAAAACTTGGATGGCCTTGGAACACTGACTGCAAACTTACAAGTACCACCAGAGCTGCCATCAGAATTCTGGAGCGAATCATTTTAGTTTGGAAGGAATAAATACAGTGTATTTATATAAATAATAAATACACTTTGCTAGCAAACAAACAATCTCTGAAGCCATTCCATACAATTTCCCCCTCAAGTGTCAAACAGTGTTCATGTTGGAGCCATGTACAGAGACCCTCTTGTTATGGGTAGTGAGTGGGGCCACGTTGCCCTCTTCAAAAATCTGGACATCTGTTCTTAGAAAACATGAGGATACTTTGACATGCAGCACAATTAAATGTATTCCTTAGCTTCAAAATAAAGTACAGCAGTCCTGGGTGATTTCTGTGTTTGCCACCCGCAGAGTGCTGTTATCTGGGTTTAAATGGGGATTGTTTAACACTGATTCATTTTATTTTAGCTAACCCCTCACAGGCACGGTTCAAACACTCCTTGGTCAGGAGGACGTGTCACTTGGCAGGATGCCACTCCTCTGTCAGGTGTCTCTTTGTTGGAGCCCTCAGCAAGCACTTGTTGTGTGACATCTTGCAGCCAGGGCTGCACTGCCCAGCACAAACAATGGAGAGGCTCTCAGGACCCCAAAATGCCCTCATTTTTGTTGTGAAATCCCGTATAAATTTCCTTAAGCACACACAGTGAGGGAGGGCAGAGAGCTTTGCTTGTGACAGCTGTCAGTGTTCCTCACTTTCAGCACAGCGTTTGATCTCTGCAGCCAGCAAGAGGCTCAGAGTTCAGAAAACGCCTGAATCTGGGTCAGGAAATATTTCTGCTTGCTGCAAGCTGATTTCCCTGTCTGGTGTGTGCTGGAGGTGTTGAGAACAAGACATCACTGCTGTGTGGCTGCTCTCCCTTCTGAAAATGAGGAGTCCAGCAAGAAAACTCTGGGACAAAACACCCCCTCTGTTAATTGATGCCATCCTGTGCTCCTGTTGCCACTCGAGGGTTTAACCTGAAGGAAAAGAACGAGCCCCACAGACTCAGATAAAATACTAATTCTTGAACAGATGGATTCGAGCTGACCCCTACAAATCCCCAAAAGTGCCGTGTTAAATAGGCCTAGCTGGAATGGGGGTGGTGGGGAGGGCTCAGCTTTAGCCCATGTGTGCCTTAGAAACACCTGCCAGCCCTCAGCCCTGTCCTGAGGGGGTCTGGCACCAGCCTCGGCAAGCAAGAGGCTCCCACTTTCACCTCTGAGCTGTGGAGAAAATCCCTGGCACCTTCTCCTGCTGTTCTCCCAGGAAAAACCAGGAGGCAGCTTTGCATCTGTGTCCCTGAGCATTTAACCCTCCTCAGCCTCCTCAGTGATGAAGAGGAGTTAGGAGCTCAAGAGTTCATTTTGGACAGCATTTCCCTCCTGAGGTTAGAAAGGCACCAGGAACCAAGATTTACAATGTTGTTGTTGGGATTGTTTCCTTTTTATGAATTGCAAACAGTAAGTCAGTCTCATTTAATGTATTATGTCATCTGAACATCTATTTTGCTTATGCTTTTTCTTGCTCCACCTCGGCTCTCTTGATGGTTCCAATCATATGAAAATGCTCAAAACTCATGGACAATTTTCAAAAATCTCTATTTAATTCTGCAAGGTTCTACAAGAAATGCTGCTGCCTGTGGGTGTTTGCTTGCAAGTATATTAGAACATCATGTTGAAACAGGTATTTTGAACACAAGGGAGTTAAGAGTTGAAGTTTTTAAAGTATTTCACTTTTTATTAATATTTTTTTTAAAGCCACAAGATCTTTGTAAAAGCTGGGGCATGGAAATGCAATCAGTTTGGGTGTTTTGCCTCATTCCTAACCACTCCCCTCTCTTGGATCTGTCACACAAATTCTGAGTTTGACTCGGCCCCTTCGCTAGTGAGGTTGAAGTGTACCACAACTGAACAGTGCAAGCAGACAGGCTGCTCCTCAGGGCTGTCCAGAGACACTCAGGGTGCTGTCCATGGAAAAATCAGCTGTCCCCGAGTGAGGAGGACCCTGAGCCCGCAGCTGCCCTGCCTTGGCTCCTGGAGTGGTGCCTGCTGCTTGTGAATGGAACCAGGGCTCTTTGCAGGGTCTGTGTCAGGCCTTCTGTTTATGGCTTGGGTCACTGTTTCCATTGCAGAAGAAACAAGATAAATCCTTTTGACATTCCAGCTCTTTCTCTCCTTGGCTCTAACTGATGGTGAATAAATCAGATTTGGCAAAGGGTTCTGTCTGCCCTGAAACTGCACTTCTCAACATTTGCAGGTAAAATTTGCCAACATTCGTCTGGACTGCAGAGGTTTTTACACATTTCAAACCTGAAGAAAAGCCCTTGTGGGTTGGGTTTTTTTTTTCCCCAGATCTCTCTCAATAAACCTTTCTGCCATTACAGATCATTGTGCTTCTCCACCTACATATAAGTCATATTATGTATTACTTTATTTCCATTTATTACTCTTTATTACAGCTATTTACCTGCATGTGTAACAACATGTGCAATGTTTTGGATGTGAGTATCGAGAGACAGAACAGGACATTAGGACAGCACTGAAAGTTTTGTGGGGTTTTACTTGTTTGGGTTTGGGTGGGGGGTTTTTTTGTTGGTTTTGTGTTTGGTGGTTTGTTTTTTTTTTTTTTATGGTTTGGGTTGGTGTTGGGTTTTTTTGTTTGTTTTGTTTGGGGTTTTTTGTGGGGTTTTTTTTAATGGGAAGATATAAAAAAGCATTGGAGCAGATGCTCTGGGTTTTTAATTTTGTAGCTATAGATACTTATACATCAAAGAAAACCAAATTGAGTCTGGGTTTTGGTGTTTGTGATTTTTTTTTTTTTTTTTTTTTTTTTTTTTTTTTTTTTTTTTTTTGAGATAGAAAGGTGGGGAAAGGACAAGTTAACCATGAATGTGCAGCACCTGTGGGTGCAGCTAATGGTAACAGAGTGCTGGGAAAAGGCTGCAGGTTCAGAAGGGATCCTCTGCTGTAGCCAGGCCAGGGGTTTGTCAGAATAATCCCTACCAGTGCCGGAGCTGCGTTCTCTGGAGCTGTTTTTAGCAGGACAATCGCATACAGGATATTTGGTAAGCATCAGCGTCCGGTGTTTATCCAAAAGAAGAGCTCCTGCATGACCTGTGAGGCCATAAAGGAGCAGGCGGTTCCCGGGCATTGACACTCGCGGTGTGAGCGGGGCCGGCCGCCCCAGCAGGGGCAGCCCCGGCTCCCCCAGCCCGCCCTGGGCAGGGGACGCTCGCTCGGGTCCCTTCGGCGCCTCCGCGTCCCTCTGCTGGCTCCGCTCCGCGCTGCCCCTCTGTCCTCAGGAGCCCAGCCCTGGGCACGGCGAAATAAATAAACTGTCGTCAATAACAACGCCATTAACAGAAGACACGTTTAAGCCAAGCCTAAATCTGAATTAGTTTAAGAACCCGGCGGGGTTTTGACACATACAGCAGCACTGCAGGACAAAGTTCAGGGTGGCTGCTCGGGGGTCGTCGGTCACCACACGCTTCTTTCCTACAGCCAGTGCTTCCTTACATTTCAATTACATGTTTTAATTAGCCAGTGCTTCATTAAGTTTTATTTACGTTTTGATTAGCCGAGGGGTGCCGGTGCGGAGGGCGCGGGTGCGGCCCGCGGCCGCCAGGGGGCAGCACCAGCCCCGCCCGGGCCCTCATTTCTGCTTTAAATTCGCAATAAAGCGTCAAAAATGAGCCAAACCCGCCTGCCCTCCCGAAACGTGTACAAAAAAAGGATGCGGAGGGGTGGGGTTTGTTGGTTTGGGCTTTTTTTTCGGTTTTTTATTTGTTTTGGGGGTTTTTTGTTTCCTTTTTTGTTGGTTTTTTGTTAGGTTTTGGGGTTTTTTTGTGGGGGAGGTGGATTGTTGTTTTGGTTGGTTGGGGATTTTGTTGTTTTGCTGTTATTTTTTATTTTCATTTGTTTCGGGTTTGTGTGGGTTTTGTTTTTGTTTCTTAGCTGATGTGAAAGCAGTGATTAGCTGATGTTATTAATCATTACTGCTGCACATTCAGAGATTTGGGTATTGACTGCATTAGATGATAGCATTCAACGTTCCTTGGATCATTGGATTTTTTATTTGGTGGTTTTGTGTGGGTTTTGTGGTTTGGGTTTTTTTTTTTAGCTTAGCTTTAAAAACAGTGTAAAAGCTTAGATGTGAAAGCAGTGATTAACTGATGTTATTAATCAGTACCACTGTACGTTCAGATTTGGGTACTGACTGCATTGGATGACAGCATTTAACATTCCTTGGATCATCTGGGAATGTGAAGCTATTTTTACAGCTATTTCTTTGAGAATGTGTTTCTTAGTAGTCATGCTGTACACAATTGCAAGAAAGAAATTTATTTTCCTGCTTTCTCTAGTTCTGATTTCTGTCTATCTGTATACTTATACACTGAGCAAATAAAGTTTTTTTAAAAAAAAATTTGCTTGAAATTCTCCATAAAACTTGAGGTTTAGGTATGTAGGGATGCATGATAACAAAAAATATAATTTGATACTTAGCATCAGAATAATTAGTTCCTGCCTTTTGTTCAGGCCACTGTCAATTTGCAACCTTGGTTTTAGTTCATTTTTTTGTTTGTTTTTTGTTTGTTTTCAGGCCACTGAAATGACCGTCATGCAAGAAGCAACTCACCCTGGTGCCATGAAAGCAAACGAGAAAACAAATAAAAGTTACATAACTCATGTTGCCTGTGCTGTCTCTGTTCTTTGACTTAAATACTTTGCTAGAAAGAGAGCAATGCTGCCTACAATAAAAATATTTATCTGAACAGGAGCTACCATCTGATTTTTCAAGGTCTGGGATTTTTTTACTTGGGCTTTTTATTCTGCCTTGTTTTATCACGACTATTTTTTTCTTGCTCTTTTCTTAAAGGCAGACAAATACGAAATCTCCTGATCTTCATAGCAATAGAAGGCATTGGCACACCTCTTTCACAATAGGCTTTGTTTAGGCTCTCCGAGGCTCAGGTCCTAAATCAAAGAGCGCCCTTTGCAGGCTGGCTGGTAGAGAGCTGATGGGTTCCATGGCTCACCTGCTGAACACACCTCATTCCCATTGCCTGCAGCTGGGTCCTGGCTCACACGTGTACTCCAAACCCCTAGGGCAGGTTTTAGCTGCTTAAATATCCAGTCCTCGGTGCGTTTCAGCTTTTTGCCCCTTGGGAGGGCAGTTTGGGGCTGGCAGATCATGTAGGACTGGTAGATCCACACATCTCTGAAGCTGCAGGTAGGAACCCAAATGATACGGGCAGGGAAAAGGTTTGGAGGTGAATTTGGTGTTTTAAAAGGTCGCCAAAATAAGGCAGGAGCTCCTTGGCTCAGTGAAATCTGAAAAGGTGCAGATTTTAATTCGTTTCCTGCTGGGATTGTTCTAGTCTGACCTGAAAGGAAAGCCTTAAGGATCAGGAGAGCAATTTCTTTTTCTACACCATCTGGATTTCTCCACCTCACCTTTCCATGTCATTCTTCTTCCATTTTTTATTCCTGCTGTGATTATTTTTGATTTCTCACCCCTGCCTCCCTCCTGTACCTTTCCTACAGCTGCACTTGAGGCTCCATCTCCATTTCTTCACTCACCTCTGATTTTAACTCACTTCTAATTATTTTCTCTCTTACTCGGGCACTAAGGATCTGAACTATATGCAAAAAGAAAGCAAACATATCCTATTGTAGAACTACAATGTCCTTGATGGCTGTGGGCAAAAAAAAACCCTGTAAATACTTCATAGAATCAGAGGATGGTTTGGATTTAAAGGCACCTTAAACAGCATTGAGTTCTGAGGTCGGTCGGAGTGGCTTTCGTGTGGGAGCAATCCTTGGATGTGCTGAATTTTGGAGCAGGAGGGCTCATCCATCACCGCGGTGTGCGGTGCCAGGGGAGAGAATTCCCCTCCTGCTGCTCTGTCCTGGCACAGATTTGGTGCCGGCATGACTGAAATTGGGTGGCGGCACACTGAGCTGAGCCCCGGCCGCAGTTCGCCACCGGCAAGGGGAGGGTGCCCGTGTCTCGGTTGTGATGCAAATTCAAAGTTTCCCGACGCCAGGGGCAAGGTCCGAGAGAGATCCCTTTTTTTTTTTTTTTTTTTTCTTCCTTTCTTTTTCTCTTTTTCTCTTTTTTCTTTTTTCTTTTTTCTTTTTTCTTTTTTTCTTTTTCTTTTTTCTTTTTTTTTTCTTTTTTTCTTTTTTTTCTTTTTTCTTTTTTTCTTTTTTCTTTTTCTTTTTTCTTTTTCTTTTTTTCTTTTTTCTTTTTTCTTTTTTCTTTCTTTTTTCTTTCTTTTTTCTTTTTTCTTTTTTCTTTTTTCTTTTTTCTTTTTTCTTTTTTTCTTTTCCTTTTTTTTTCTTTTCTTTTTTCTTTTTTCTTTTTTCTTTTTCTTTTTTTCTTTTTCTTTTTTCTTTTTTCTTTCCTTTTTTTTTTCCTCCCCTTTTATCTCTGCAAGGTGCAGCTGGAAGCGTTTCAAGTTACCGCTTGTGAGGGGGAAGGTCAGCGACAGCTTTCCGTGCTTTTAGCTAATTGTTAGGAAACAATTCGGTTCAGCTTTAGGACATTCCTGATATCCCGGGAATGTTTCGGCACGCGTAGGCGAGCAGAGGAGCGCCCGGCGCACACGGGGCACAGCAGCAGCGGGTTTGTCTTTGGGCAGCTTTTCCCCGGGAAGAGCCGCTGGAAGCGGGAGGTTTGAAGCGCAATCCCGGCGATTCCCGCAGAGCCGGGATGCGGCGGGAGCAGCGCTGCGGGCGGGGCCGGCACCGGGCCGGGGCTGCGGGTCCGGTCCTGCCGGGGGCTGCTGGGCGGGGCGCGGGGCCCGAGCCCCGGGGACTGGGACCGGGACCGGGATCGGGATTGGGACCGGGACAGGGACCGGGACCGGGACCGGGACTGGGATTGGGACCGGGACAGGGACCGGGACCGGGACCGGGATTGGGACCGGGACTGGGATTGGGACAGGGACCGGGACTGGGACCGGGATTGGGACAGGGACTGGGACAGGGACCGGGAGCGGGACCAGGGCCGGGAGCGGCCGCCCCCGGTGGCGCCGTCTGGCGGACACAGCGCGGCGGTGCAGGGCAGCGCCCTCCGGTGGCAGCGGCGGAACGGCAGCGCGGGTGGGGTTTAATGAATAAAATCCATTTATTTGTTGTTGTTTATTCATTCGCGCTCCCCCTGAGCTTCGCGGTATTCCTGGGAAAATAGCAGGGAACAGGGAGCGTCTGCGTGATCGTCTGTAGTGCTGTTGTGGGCGGGCTTTGGATGCCGGCACGGAGTTGCAGACCGGCCACCTGGCCAGGACAAATGAACTCAGCTTTTGGATAACGTGATCTGGTTTTCCACAGTGGTATTTTTTGTGTAAGGAACAACTCGATTAAATTATAAATAAACTGTTGTCTAGTATTTCTGATGGTCCATTTCACCTATGTAAAACAATTAATTAAACAGTTGGCCTCTTAGGGAGGGAAGAAGACGAGAGTCTGTCCAGTGGAGAGGTCCCAAATGTGGGGGGTTCTGGAGCCCTGGACCCCAGTGTGACATCACCCGTGTCCAGCTGTCCTGGCTGCTCGTCCTGCAGGCCTGGCTGCAGCTTTGGGGCACCAAAGTCCAGAGGCAGCCTCGGTTCCACCTGGGCTTCCCATTCCAGCAATCCCAAATGAACTCAGGGACCCCGGAACAACCTGAAAAGGCTCAAATGGCCTCGGGTCCCCCTATGACCTAGAGTAACCCCAAAATGACCTTCAAATGACCCCGTGACCTAGAGTAACCCCAAAATGACCTTCAAATGACCCCAAATCGAAAAAGTCTCAAATGACCTAAAGTAACCCCTGTGACCTGAAATAACCCCTATGACCTAGAGTAACCCCAAAATGACCTTCAAATGACCCCTATGACCTAGAGTAACCCCAAAATGACCTTCAAATGACCCCAAGTCAGGGTTTCAAATGACCTAAAGTAACCTCTTGAAAATCAAAAAATTCTCAAATGACCTACAGTAACCCCTGTGACCTGAAATAACCCCTATGACCTAGAGTAACCCCAAAATGACCTTCAAATGACCCCAAATCAGGGTTTCAAATGACCTAAAGTAACCCCTCGAAAATCGAAAAAGTCTCAAATGACCTAAAGTAACCCCTGTGACCTAGAATAACCCCTATGACCTAGAGTAACCCCAAAATGACCTTCAAATGACCCCTGTGACCTAGAGTAACCCCAAAATGACCTTCAAATGACGCCTTTGACCTCGAGTAACCCCAAAATGACCTTCAAATGACCCCAAATTGGGGTTTCAAATGACCTAAAGTAACCCCTTGAAAATCGAAAAATTCTCAAATGACCTAAAGTAACCCCTGTGACCTGAAATAACCCCTATGACCTAGAGTAACCCCAAAATGACCTTCAAATGACCCCGTGACCTAGAGTAACCCCAAAATGACCTTCAAATGACCCCTGTGACCTAGATTACCCCTGATGAGGGCCTCAGATGACCCTGCACTAGTGTGAAACCCTCCCTGCCGCCCTCCGTGATGCCCTGACCCCCCTCAGGCCCTGGCAGGCCGTGCTCACTCCCATTCCCCACTGGACTCGGGCACTGCCCTGTGGGGCTGCCCCGGAGCCCTGCTGAGCTCCCCTGGGCTGCCCAGTGCCCAAATCATCTCCTGGGTGGGAAACACAGAGACACGCTGAGACAAGTCTTGTTTAGGTTTTTATTTTGTTTTCATTAAAAAAAAAAAAAAAAAAAAAAGCGCAGCACTTTATCGTTGTTGAGGTGTTGTTCAGCACATTCCTGTTCTGAGAAGAATTGTGTACCTGTGTCCCTGCTGTTCTCAGCTCCCAGCAGCCCCAGCACAGGGCCCAGCTGAGAGGGCAGGCAGGGTGTGCAGGGGTCTGCTGCCCTCTGTCCCCACAGCAGCTCCCCCACGAGCCCAGCGGTGTCCCTGGGGAATCTGGAATGCCCATTTCTGGCACAGCCTGGGCCCAGGGTGCTCGGGGCCTCTGGGCCAGGCACGGTGGGGCGTTCCTGCCCCTGGTCCCAGTTAAACCCCTGCAGCTGCTGGGCTCCTCCTGCCCCCAGGAACACAAAGGGGCTCCACTCCCACCTATCTGCATGGCCTCAGTGTCCACCAGAGCTGAGACCAGATCTCTGTGGTCAGAGGTCCAGGCCAAGGATCCACACAGTCCAAAGATCCCAGTGCCCCTGTCCTCCCCCTGGCCAGAGGCAGGGCCCCTCCAATGCTGGTCAGGTACACGCTGCTCCCCTCCTGGGGTCCCTTCAAGAGAATCAGTCCTGTTATCATTCCTGTGCCATCCAGAGTTCTGTACACGAGACAGAACTGGCTCTGGATGGGTTCCTGTGGAAGGTGTTCCTCTTTCCAGTTCACCTGCCTGGGCATGCAGCAGACACCACAAACAATAAAGCCATTTTCAAACCATTCCCTGGTCCCAGCAGAGCATTACAGCAGGCAGGGAGTTCCCCCTGTGCAGAGAAACAGAGAGAGCAAGGCACGGGAGCCAAGGGAGCACCGTGGGGAACAGGGGGGTTTGTGACACAGAACTGTAATTCTGATTCTCTCAGGACTGTCCTCACACTGGGAGCCAAAACGTGCACCAGTTTGAAAGCAACCCAAGCAGAACCACAATTCAATAGGAAAATGAAAATAAAGGCAGAAAGCCCTGGCTGAAAGTGCCAGAGTCAGGATACAACCTGGCAGCCTGTCGGTCAGGGCGTGGTACCAGTCCAGCTCAGGTGGCTGCAGCCCTCGGGGGTGGTTCTGATGGAGAGGTGACCCTGCAGAAGGCTCTGCTCCTCCTCTGAAGGTCCCGTGGTGACCGTGGAGCTCCTCTCCTCTGGGAATGCGGCAGGCACGGTGCTGCAGGTGCCGGAGCTCAGCGATACCGGGCAGGAGTGCCCGGTTCCTCCCCTGGGCAGAGCATGTCCGGGGATGATGTCATTTATGGCTCACGCAGAGGGTCTGATGGCCATTAGCAGGGGACAGCCCCGAGGGAGTCACCAGAGATGGGTCCTGGAAGAGAGAGAGAGAGAGAGAGAGAGCGAGCACTGCCTCACCTGTTTGAACAGCCCGTGGAGAGGGGACAGGATTCACCAAAACCTTCGGTTTCACCTTTCCTTGTCCCCTGAGATATGAACCCGCCCAGGGGTCCCTCAGGTAACCCCACCAGGGACTGCAGTGACCTCAGGAACCCCAAATCACCTCAGGTAACCCCAAATCACCTCACGTAACCCCACCAGGGACTGCAGTGACCTCAGGAACTCCAAATTTCCTCAAATGACCCCTACCAGGGACTGCAGTGACCTCAGGAACCCCAAATCACCTCAGGAACCCCCACCAGGGATTGCAGTGACCTCAGGAACCCCAAATCACCTCAGGTAACCCCAAATCACCTCAGGTAACCCCACCAGGGACTGCAGTGACCTCAGGAACCCCAAATCACCTCAGGAACCCCAAATCACCTCAGGAACCCCCACAAGGGACTGCAGTGACCTCAGGAACCCCAAATCACCTCAGGTAACCCCACCAGGGACTGCAGTGACCTCAGGAGCCCCAAATCACCTCAAGAACCCCCACCAGGGACTGCAGTGACCTCAGGAACCCCAAATCACCTCAGGTAACCCCAAATTACCTCAGGTAACCCCACCAGGGACTGCAGTGACCTCAGGAACCCCAAATCACCTCAGGTAACCCCACCAGGGACTACAGTGACCTCAGGAACCCCAAATCACCTCAGGTCTCCCCCGTGCCCTCAAGCAGCCCCTGGGCTCTGCCCCCTCAGCTCCAGGGATCACAGCCCACAGCACCCATCAGAGCCAGGCTGGGGCAGGGGTGCAGAGCAGCCTCTCCACAGCTCCCTCCCAGCCTGGACCCTCGTTCTTCTCTTCTCCTCAGCAGCAGGATCTGAGCAGGCAGAGCTCCCCTGGCTCGTGGTGGCCCTTCAGTTCAGCTGCACACAGCCAGTGCAGAGCCCTGAACTGGGTTAAAGAACCCAAAGCAGTGAATATTGTTAGCAAAAGCACAAACCAAGGCAGTGGGCCCAGGCCAGCTCATGCCCCGCTCCTCCTGGCCTCTGGCAGCCCAGGGCAGCGCGTCTGAAGGGAATGGGCAGGGGCACTGTGGCTGCACTCACTGGGGTAATTCCCACACACACATCACAGGAGTGCCTGAACCAAAGGCACCTGCTCATCTTCCCCACGGAGCAAAAGAACACCTGAACGATTGTTCCCCCTTTGGCACAGAGTTCAAATCAGACACAGAAGTTCCAGGACTAGCAGGAAACACTTCTTGGTGCAGCAAGGGCTCCAGTGTGGTGAGCCCTGGTCAAACAGCAGAACCTGACACCCTCAACAATCCAGTTTTATGTTCTTTTTTACAAAGGGCACATTGATTCCTTCCCAGTCACTGTCCTGGAGGCTGCCCCTGCCCTGTGGTTCTGGGGCTCCCTGCACTTTTTCCCATCAGGGCCTGTAAAAACTGTGCCATTATCCTGGCCTGTACCCTGGCCTTTCCTCATCCCTTCTTTCACACCTATCACACACCTGCTGTCCTTTCTAACCCATTCCTGGGGGGCCCAGGCACTCTGCCACCTCTCCATCCCCTGCTCCTGCTGCCTGTGGGCTCTCAGCCCCACAGCCACCAAATTCTCTGTAAAATCACTCGTATGCCCAGTGACACAAACAAAATCCCTTCGTGTACCAGGCCAGGCTGCGGCGATGGACTGTCTCTTGTATGGCACCCCAAAGGCGCTCCCTGTCCCTTACAGGGCACCCCAAAGTTGGTCCTTGTACCTTACAGGGCACCCCAAAGCCCTCCCCGTCCCTCACACCCCAAAGCCCTCCCCGTCCCTCACACCCCAATCTCTCCCCATCCCTCACCCGGCCCTGCCCAGCACCGAGCCCCAAGCCACAGCATCAGCCCAGTTCCCACAGTGCCCGGCCCTGCCCACCCCCTCTTTCTTTCACTCTTTCCCTCCCTTCCTTCCTTCCGTGCCTTCCTTCCTTCCACGCCTTCCTCCCTTCCTCCCTCTCTTCCTCTCTTTTTCTTTCTCTCTCTCCTTCTTTCCTTCTTTCTTTCCTTCTCTCTCTCTTTCTCTCCCTCACTCTTTCCCCCTCTCTACTGCTTTTTGCTCTCTCTCTCCCTCCCTCTTCCTTTTTATTTTTCCTCTCTTTCTCTCTCCCTCTCCCTCCCTCCCTCCCTCTCTTGTTTTTTTCTCTCTCTTTCTCTCCCTCTCTCCCTCCCTCTCCCATTATTTTTTTCTCTCTCTCTCCCTCTCGCTTCCTTCCTCCCTCTCTCTCCCTCCCTCTCTCTCCCGGTTTTTTCTCTTTTTCTCTCTTTCCCTCTTTCCTTCCCTCTCTCCTGCTTTTTTTTTCTCTCTCTCTCTCTCTTTCTCTCCTTCCCTCCCTCTCCCTTTCTCCCTCTCTCTCCCATTTTTTTCTCTCTTTCTCTCTCTCTCTTTCTCTCCCTCCCCCTTTCTCCCTCTCTCCCCCTCTCTCCTACTTTTTTCTTTTTCTCCCTCCCTCCTCGGTTATTTCTCTTTCTCTTTCCCTCCCTCTCTCCTGCTTTTTTTTCTCTTTCTCTCTCTCCCTTTCTAACCCTCCCTCCCCCTTGGTTTTTACATTCTGCTTGGGGTTTTGCTAGGTAATAAACAAAGTGGCTCTGATTCCTTGGGAAATAAAATATACAAAAGTGATTTAGTGCTGGCTTCCCAAACTCGCTCATAAGAAGTTTCCTGAAGCAAACTGGTATTTCAAAACCTGCTTCTGAAATGTTTACCCATCTCTGACACGAAAAGAAAAGATTCTGGAGCAAATAATCCACTGCAAAGATGCAGCTGAGGGAATATATTTATGATAAAAACAATGGCTTAGCAAAACATTCCATTACAGCAGAGAGAGGAATTGGACAGGCTTTGAGACAAATAAATGCAGGCAGTGCTCACTCCTGAGGTGTGGGGGCATCCAGACTAAAGGGGTTTATGTTCAGAAATGTCCCAGCTCTGCTGCAGAGCAGTGTGAGCCCTGCCACAGCCCGGCCCGGCCGTGCCCTCCGGAGTCACTGCCAGCAGCGCTCAGGACAGGCACCAGAGCTGTCCAGGGGAGCCCTGCATCCTCCTGAACACCGGGCTGAGCCCCGGGCAGCGACTGCTTCCCTCTGTCCATGCTGTGAAAATGCTCTCACTGACACCCCCTGCTCTCCTCAGTGACTCCTTCCCTCTGTCCTGCCCTGGAAATGCTCTCACTGACACCCCCTGCTCTCCTCAGTGACTCCTTCCCTCTGTCCCTGCCCTGGAAATGCTCTCACTGACACCCCCTGCTCTCCTCAGTGACTCCTTCCCTCTGTCCCTGCCCTGGAAATGCTCTCACTGACACCCCCTGCTCTCCTGAGCCCAACCCCAGAGCCTGAGCAAGACTAACTCGACATTCCCTGACCACTCTGAGAAGCAAAGAGCCAGAGAAAAGGAGAACTGCACTGGGAAGGGAAGGACATTTTCAGCTGGAAATTTCTGTCAGTGCTTCTCGTATTTGGTTGCCACTTGCAGAAATGTTCCAGCTGCCAATGAGGACAAACAAAAGGCATTCAAAAGCACAAATATTCTGTTTTTAGCCACATCAAGGAGCAGAAGAGTCTGGGGAAAGGGCTGTGACAGGAGGGTTTACAAGCCATGTACAGCCAGAGTTTGCTCCATTCCAGGGCTCAGAGGGGACTGAAGCTCTCAGTAAATACAGTAAATACAACCAATGCCTCATTCTAAAAACAGCTAAGGGGGAAAGAGAAAATGCTATCCTGAACTCAGCTGTCTGCACCAGAACAAAAGCAGAGCACAAATGGTCACCTGAGAGCTCAGCCCTCCACTCCCAGCCCTTTAAACGTGAAAGAGGGAGCTCATTTTACCACTGGGCTTTTTACTTTTATCTCATCCTTTGCCTGTCCCTCCAAAAAGGCTCCTCACTCCCTGTGTCACCTCCTGAGCAGTGGGGAGTTTAACTTTGTGTAAACTTTTACTTTTCTGTCGCCGGGCACCTGAGGCAGCCCCACCTGGGTCTGTGCCGGTGGTGCTGCCCCTCCAAGCCCCTCCCTGCAGCCCAGAACAAATCCTGCTGTGAGAGGAGATTTATGAGGTGCCATTTTAACCAAACACTGTCTGTGTATCCACGGGCACATCACACAGTTCCCTTCAGCACCCCTTCTTTTAAAAAACATTTCTCTTCATTTGAACAGCAGCAAGTTCAGTGACAAATCCAACACCTTTGTGCAAAAAGCCAGTTCAAGCAGAGGAAGCACAAACTCACCCATTCCTGCAGCAGCCGCAGCCCAGGAGCTGCCTTAGCCCCGCTCCCGCCCCGCTGTGGGTTTGGTCTGGGCTCAGCTGCTCCCTGCCCGCAGGTGCCGGAGGGGAGGAGCCCGTCAGCAGCAGCCCCTGGGCAGGAGGAGGGGCTGCCAGAGCCCTGCGCTGCCTTTGGGGTTCCCAGTGGGGGGAGCTGTGCTGGGGGTGGGAAATGCCCCCGGAGCCCGCGGACATCGCCTCACACGCGGCCACATCCAGCGGGGATCCAGCAGGAGCTGCAGCACAAACCCCGGGCTGGAGGCACAGGGTGCTGCTGCTGCCTGAGTGCTGCCTGCAAGGCCGGCCTTGCCAGGCTGAGCTCAGCGCTGGGCTCTCACTGGAACACCCCGGAGCCCCACAGGCTGGACCGATGGACCTCGAGGTCTTTGCCAGCCTAAATGTTCTGGGATTCCAGGAGGTTCCAGAGCCCCTGGTGAGCAGAGGGACTGTGCAGGTCTCCAGATGTCTGTGCTGCTGCCCCAGGATGTCTCCAAGAGCTCCTCACTCCATTCCCAGCTCTTGTGCTCCTCCCTTGAAGCAGCAAAGTGCAGTGATGAACCTGGAAATCACCAGGAAATGGAGTCTGAGGAGCGAGGGGTGTGTGCAGGGGATGCAGTGCTGGCTGCCACTGCCTGTCTCTGGCAGCAGCAGAGATTTCCCCTCCCTGTGCCCAGCACAGCCCCCAGTGACTGTGTGACACCCAAAAGCTGTGTGCACCCAGTGTCTGTGTGACACCCAAAAGCTCTGTGCACCCAGTGTCTGTGTGGCACCCAAAAGCTCTGTGCACCCAGGGGTGGCACCCAAAAGCTCTGTGCACCCAGTGTCTGTGTGACACCCAAAAGCTCTGTGCACCCAGTGCCTGTGTGACACCCAAAAGCTCTGTGCACCCAGTGCCTGTGTGACACCCAAAAGCTCTGTGCACCCAGTGTCTGTGGCACCCAAAAGCTGTGTGCCCCCAGGGGTGGCACCCAAAAGCTGTGTGCACCCAGGGGTGGCACCCTCCCTGCCCGGGGAAGCGCTCCCTGCCCCGCCTGCAGCACTGCCCACCCCAAACTGCTCCCAGCAGGGCCCTGCACAGCTCTGGGGCTCCCCTGCTCCATGGGCACTGCAGGCCAGAGCCACTGAACCTTCTGGGGAGCCAGAACGTCCCCACAAGCCCTGAGGGTGGGACACAGCCCAGGGGGGCAGAGCTGGCACAGAGACGCTCCGGCTGCTCCCGTGCGCTCCTGAGGAGGGAAGGTCAGAGGCTCCTGAGCCTGGAAAGGCTCTCCTTGGGACCAGCTCATCTCCTAAGGTCAGACACGCCAGCCCCAGCTGGAGTTCAGCTGCCAGGAGCCCTGGAGATGTGTGGCTGTTTGTGTGGGATGGACAGAGCCCTGCAGCCCCCACCTGAGATCTCTCATTCTGCAGGACCTCTTGTGCCAGCGGTCACCAAGCGCTGTAAACACGGAGCTCTCCCAAAGGTCAGAAGGAATAACCAAGCACAGGCTCCTCACTGAGCATTCACTTCCCTGACCAGTGACTGACAATCCACCCCTCCCTTTAAGGTACATCTGAGGACTTCTAAAATTGTGAAATTATGTTGTCTTTCTTTTGGTGTGGTTTTTTTCGCTGCCTTTCAACATCTTCCCTAAATTCTGTTGTTACTAATTTGTCTCTGAGGTTTGGCCCCCTGTAGAACAGGAGAAGGAGAGCTGAAAATATCTGTTTATTGAGGTTTGATGCTGCCACGTTTCCCTGCATAATTCATGTGGTGGCAAATGTAGTTCCTAGAATTCTATGAGAAAAATCTTAGTTCATGTCAGTCAACAGTAACGCTCCCAAGATGAGAACTAACATTCCATGTTAAGGGAAGGAAGTACAGAGAAAGAAACGCCCAGGGGTTGGGTTTAGTGGCCTTCTGAGTTCCATTTTATCTTTTCTATCTGCTTTGGCACCATGTCTCAAAGGGACAGCCCATCCTAAATATCTCTCCAGCCTCTCTCTGAAGCCCTGCAACAACAAAACAATTCTCTCTTTCTCTACACACACTCAAACCTGACGACAACATTCTTCCAGAATATTCAGGGCTTGCTTTGTGCTGTTCATAGGATCCTTTCACTTGCTGTAATTAATTCTCTGCATCTGGCCAAAGATTGCATTTTTATCTTTCCGAGCATTAAGTTTGCTATTAATATGTAAATCAGCAGGTTGTGGTTTTCTTGGAGCAGAAGAACATTTTTATCATTTTAATGCTAATTTCACCACGGTGGTCCCTTTCTGTGCTTCAAAAGTTAAGTGTTGCTGATATTTCACTCCAGAAAGCCAAAGTGAAAATCAGATTCCATTGCAGCAGGGGACACTGGCACTGGACAGCCTCACCCCCTGCCAGTGCCAGTGGGGAGCTGTTGGAGAACCAGGAACTGCCTCTCAGCCCTTCCCCAAATTCTGTTCTCCCAAGATGATTCTGATTTTCCTGTGAAGCCAGGTTGTGGCTACTGCAGCTGGAGCAGGATGCACTCTGCTGTTCCTTGGGTGACCTGGAGCCACAGACATTCCTAAAGTGTCCTTTTTCCCTGTTTCCCAGCACAAAAATAATTTGGTTTTCACACAGTTGCCTTAAAAAATCGCCACTCGGCAGGGCAGGGGAATACAAACAGACGCATTTATTTGTGGCACAAAGTGGACAACAGTTGCAGGGCCTGGAGGGACAGGACGAGGGGGGATGGCTCCACAGAGAGAAAAAAAAAGAAAGTAGACTTAGAATGAGTACTAATGAAGCAATTCCTCCCTGGGAGGGTGGGCAGGCTTTGGCACAGGTTCCCCAGAGCAGCTGTGGCTGCCCCTGGATCCCTGGCAGTGTCCAAGGCCAGGCTGGACAGGGCTGGGAGCAGTCTGGGACAGTGGGAGGTGTCCCTGCCCGTGGGTGGATGATCTCCAAGGCCCTCCCAAGCCAAAGCATCCTGTGATTCCAGGAGAGATCACCAAGGTTCCCCAGGAGCTGCAGTGTGGCCCCTGAGCCGGCTTGGGGAGGTCACTGGGCTGAAAGCTGCTGCTGAAGGGAATCCTCCAAAAGGCAGAACCGCTTTTCAGTCAGGCCAGCTGCCAAAGGAGACGTCCTGTACCTAAATTCCCACGAGCACAGCCCGAGGAAAGGGTGGAGGTGGGAGAGGCTGAGCAGCCCAGAGCTGCACTGAGGGATGGACACACTGACTGTGCCCTGAGTGCCTCACTCACACTGCTGCACTGAGGGATGGACACACTGACTGTGCCCTGTGTGCCTCACTCACATCCAGCACTGAGGGATGGACACACTGACTGTGCCCTGAGTGCCTCACTCACATCCAGCACTGAGGGATGGACACAGTGACTGTGCCCTGAGTGCCTCACTCACATCCAGCACTGAGGGATGGACACAGTGACTGTGCCCTGAGTGCCTCACTCACATCCTGCACTGAGGGATGGACACACTGACTGTGCCCTGAGTGCCTCACTCACATCCAGCACTGAGGGATGGACACACTGACTGTGCCCTGAGTGCCTCACTCACACTGCTGCACTGAGGGATGGACACACTGACTGTGCCCTGAGTGCCTCACTCACATCCAGCACTGAGGGATGGACACACTGACTGTGCCCTGAGTGCCTCACTCACATCCAGCACTGAGGGATGGACACACTGACTGTGCCCTGAGTGCCTCACTCACATCCAGCACTGAGGGATGGACACACTGACTGTGCCCTGAGTGCCTCACTCACATCCAGCACTGAGGGATGGACACACTGACTGTGCCCTGAGTGCCTCACTCACATCCAGCACTGAGGGATGGACACAGTGACTGTGCCCTGAGTGCCTCACTCACACTGCTGCACTGAGGGATGGACACAGTGACTGTGCCCTGAGTGTCTCACTCACACTGCTGCACTGAGGGATGGACACACTGACTGTGCCCTGAGTGCCTCACTCACACTGCTGCACTGAGGGATGGACACACTGACTGTGCCCTGAGTGCCTCACTCACACTGCTGCACTGAGGGATGGACACACTGACTGTGCCCTGAGTGCCTCACTCACATCCTGCACTGAGGGATGGACACACTGACTGTGCCCTGAGTGCCTCACTCACATCCTGCACTGAGGGATGGACACACTGACTGTGCCCTGAGTGCCTCACTCACACTGCTGCACTGAGGGATGGACACACTGACTGTGCCCTGAGTGCCTCACTCACACTGCTGCACTGAGGGATGGACACACTGACTGTGCCCTGAGTGCCTCACTCACATCCAGCACTGAGGGATGGACACACTGACTGTGCCCTGAGTGCCTCACTCACACTGCTGCACTGAGGGATGGACACACTGACTGTGCCCTGAGTGTCTCACTTTGCATGTTCTGACATTAAACAGAGTTAAAGAAACAGGAGTGTTGGCACCACTAAATATGGGGGGTTCTGAAATCTGGCAGAGTCTGGGACCTGAACCAAACTTGCAGACACCAAAGTGTGTGGAATTTTTTGCCACCACCATGAAATTTTACAAATTGGCTTAAAATCCTATTTTAAACCCAAATGACTGACTTAGATTTTTTGTACGTGTTCTGGATCTCAAAGTCCTCAGGTTCCTCTTCATGAATTTTGCATTCAATCATAAAAGCTGGAGTTATGTTCTAAGTTAGGAAGAAGTTCAAAAGTTTGGATTCTCCCTTAATCCACTGACTCAAAGGATTTTAAGAACATCAAACACAGCTACACTTTCAACTAAATCCTAATAGCTGGTGTAATAAATTCATATACATACATATGTATATATATGCACATGTATTTGCATACAGGCACATAACTATAATAAAAACCCTTCTTCCCTCCCTTAAAGGAATTTCTGACTGTGAATTCCTGCAGGTCATCTCTGGCATAAACAATCCATGAGTGTTTGCAACAAGGTCCTTTGACAGTTCCTGATCTCTGTTTATTTCCCCCAGGGCTCATTTGGTTTCTGCTGTCATTCTGTCTGACACTGCTCCGGCCCAGCCAGGGAACAGAGCTTTAATATTGGTTCATTCTGCCGTGGCTCTGGAGCTCCTGGAAGGCTGGGTCTACAGAGAGCAAAGGTTATTTCCCCTGTGCTTGCTCGGGGGCCTTGGGCCTGCCAGGAGGGTTTTCCTCAGCTGCTAATTTGGATGAGAGGCTCTGTCCCAAGCCTGGGGCTGCTCTGAGGAACAGCCACTGCTGGCTGTGCACCTCGGTCCCTGCCGAGAAATTCTTAGTCAAAGCCCTATTTTAAACTGATTTCCCCATGGAACTTCAAATTTTCCAGCTCTGATATATATGTGAAATATTTGGAGAGCATTAGGAAGGCAGAAGGGCCTGTGCTAAACCTCGGGAGGAACGGAGCTGTGCTCGATGCTTTTCCGTGTTCCAGGGCTTGTTAAGGATGATATTTTCAGAGCTGGGAACACGTCCCTGCTCCAAAGCTGTCCCATTTCCTCAGCTGCCACTGTTTCCTTATGCTCTGCATGTGCGTGGCAGGAGAGCCAGAGTTTCTAGCAGAGTTTAATTCTCCATGAAAATATTTGGCTGAAATTTGTGTCCAGGGCCCTGTCAAGCAACACAATGACAATAAACCCAGTCCTGCCTCAGTGACCTCCGAAAGTTCCTGCAGCACAGAGAGCTCTGCTTTCTCTGTGAGCTCCTTCCTGGGCTCAGAGAGTGAAGATGGGGGCATGAAATAAATACTCAGCCACCCCTGGTTATTGCCTAAGCTTGGGTGGGAGCTGGGTGTCATCTCTGGCTTGGCACTAAGCTTCCTCCATGGAAACGTGGATTTCCTTCCCACGGAGTGGACACAGAAATGCACTGTATTTGTTGTGAAACAGCAATTTTTGTTAGGAAAGGATCTCAAGTTTTCAGTGGTGCTAAAAGGATGAAGAGAACCAAACTCAGGAACAAAGATGCAAAGGAATCAAGCCTTGATTTTAGGTGGTGCTTTTCAGAGCATCAAAATTCACATTGTCATTATCAACATGGTTTTTTTCACGTAGTTAACTCAGCCACTCTTGCCCCCGACTCTTACACACTAAGCCCAAATTTCAGGTTTTCAAAATGCCCCTGGATTTCAGCTTAAAAGGACAGAGCAGTTCCAAAACAAGAACAAACTGCTCAGGGCTGTTTCTCTCATGGCTTTGGGTGTGGAAAGTGACGTATATCAGCGTCCCCCAGACTGCCTTCTCCTCTATTTTTTTTTAACTCTTTTTTTTTTTTTACTTTTAACTTCTGGTCTAAGATTTTGGGTTAAAGCATCAGAAACATGCTGACAGGAGCCTCTGCCTTCAGAGCCCATCAGTATCTCCTGCAGGACCATCACTCCTTTGGAGGATGAATTTAAAGCTTTCAAGATCCTGCTTTTACAGCAAGGAGCAAAGGGCTCCATGCAGGAATAAATTATATCCCAGGGCTGCTTCACCTTCCAGACTATTTACAACTTCCTCACCCACAGCCCAGAGAGGGGGAAGCTCCCACTGCACCACCACCTCCTCTTCCAGAAGGGAAGCAAGGAGAGACTGCGAATGCCACTTGGAGTGGCAGGCACTTCATCCACAGTGACAGTGCCCATGGCAGTGCTTGTCACAAGCCATCCGGGCTCCCAGCAGAGCCCAGCTTGGGGAGAAGAGAGAAAAAAAGGAGAAAAAAAATAAATCCAAAACTGCTGCCAGCAGAGACCAATCCACAGCCAGTGCTCAGGGTGCAAACCTGTGGCAGGACATTCCAAGAAGGCCATTTGAGCATCCAGGCCTTGGGGAAGGAGGGTGGGACAAGGAGCAGGCACCCAAGTGACTGAACCACTTCCCTGGCTCTGAACCTCAGCAGGGAAGAGCAGCGTGAATTCCTCTCCTAGGCAAGCCTCTCTTCTCCCAACAGCCTCCTGTGGCATCAGAGCTACACTTCCACTGCCCAGGAAAAGGGGAACCAGGAGGAAAGCAAAAGAAAAGAAACCGTAACAAAATCAGCACTCCACAAGAACACCACGACATTCAGCTACGCAGTCACTGCACCAGGGGAAGGACTGGATGAGGGAAAGGGGGACAAAAGGGACACACATCCAAGGTGTCACTCCCAAAACCCTCCAGGGGGACTCAGGCTCTCACATCAGGATTCAAAGAACTTCAGCCTTTGAAGCTGGTGAAGGTGAAGGTGAAACAAGGTGAAGGATTTAATGAACACAGTATTTCCACTCATGCCCTGGAAAAAAATTACACTCAAAAAAAGAACAACAACAACAACAAAAAAAAGGACAAAAAATTTTCTACATATTTACAAAAAGAAGTCCCCCAGCCTCGCAACCAGGGAGGTGGAGCAGCCAGTGGTGGGGAGTGGGACGGGGTTTCTGCCCGACCAGCAGTTCCTCAGAGGCTCCATCCCACGGGGAGCAGCAGAGCACGGCTCTCGTTGCCGGAGCGGAGCCTCAGCTCAGCCGGAGCTTGGTGTCCCGGCGGTCCGTGGGCGTCACCATCTCGTTGGCGTAGCCGTTCTCGGAGCAGAAGGACAGCTCGTCCGTGGCCTCCACGCCGTTGTTGATCTCTGGCAAGGGCAGAGAAAGCAGGGGGATCACCACAGGAGCTTCCCCCTGGACGGGGAGCGGGGCAGCCGTGCAGTCCCAGCACGCGGCATCCATCTGATCCCTCAGGGGACCGGGAACACTGCACGCCCATTTAGAACCGGCTCTGAACACATCTGCCTCCAGTCTGGAACTCAGCTCCACATCTCAGCCCTTCAAACTCCGGCCACCGCCAGGGGCAGAGCTGGATCCCCCCTACAGCCGATGTCATTGTCACAGGCTGAGCAAGTCACCTGTGGGACAGTGGCACAAATACCTGAACCCACTTCCTACCCAAATGGCCACCCTGGGAAAGGACTGACTGCTCTAGTCACCGGTTTCACCAGGAAAAACCTCCACCCACCGATGTTTGAATGGTAAAACATCCGCCCTGGGCAGGGATCTTTGTTTCAGAGGCACAAAACTTCCATCTGCACCCCCCACCTCCAGGGGATTTTATGTCTGGGATGTTTTATGTCTAGAACATGTCAGGGCAACTTAATTCTGCTGTGGTCAAGCTGCTTTCCTTGTCTGGGTTCCCTGGCTTTATACCTGATTTTCACCACCTCTGGCTGGCATTTCACACAATAAGCAAAGTTGCCTTTTTGCTCTGTCTGTGACCAGTGCACTAAACCCTGATCCCTGCTGGGCATCTCCAGACCCTAAATACAAAAGAAGAAAACCCATAACAGAGCTCAGGGGGTGGGGGGATTATATTCACATTCCTTCAAAGGTGAGTTTTCCAGCTCCAGGCACCACATTTAACCTTTTAAAGCTAAACATTTCCATCTTTGCTCACAGCTTTGCTATCTATCTTAGAGGTGGCATGTGATGAACACATTACCAATGTGTTCCAACAGATATAAACTCTGGGAGGAGCACAAGGATATCAGGAATGCCACAACCTCTAATGCCACTGAATTCCAGGTCTACCCCAAACTCGTATTTGTGGTCACATATGCCATTGTTAGTGAGATTTATGGCTTTTGACAATGGCCAGTGGAGAAGATGTGGGGCAGTCTAAGATGGGATAGGCCAGGGGGCTAAATTATATTAAAGCAGGATTTCTGAGCATATCAGTGCTCAGACCTGAGCCAGTTTGGGACGGGCCACAGAATCCCAGAACGGCTTGGATTGGAAAGGACCTTAAGGGTCATCCCATTCCCATCCCCACAAGCCATGCCCCTATCCCACGAGTGCCGTGCAGCCAGGTTAGCCCAGTCCCTGACCCAGAGCAGGACAAGAGCCCTGAATCCAGAGCAGCTCCTCCCTCAGCAGGGACACTGAGGGAGGGACCCACAGCCCCTCCCTACCTGAGAAGATCAGCTTCTCCTTCATGATCTTGACGTCCTGGCTGGAGCGGCGGACGGCAGCGCTGAGCATGATCTGCTCCGGGTTGTAGGTCCTGATGCTTCCCAGGCGCCACCTGCAAGACAGGAGCAGGATCTGAGGGGCTGCCCTGTGCAGACACTGCAGCATCCTCAGTGCAGGAGGCCACAGGGTCCCTTTGCCCCTCGCACCTACACAACCCCGCGTGGTGGGAGCATGTTCAGAGATGAGTGTGCTGCCTCAGGCACCTTCAACCACCTCCAGCACCCTGATTCCACCCAGGAATTAGACCCATGGATTCACAAATCCATGAACCAGTTTCCCCAGGGACTGCAGCTGTCCCACAGCCCTCTCTAGTTGTACAAAGTTTAAACTTTCAAAGGGAACAGAATAGGAGAAACAGCCAAGAAAAGAAACCAAAAATTTTCCCTCACCGAGAGTCACGGTCAGGCTTGTGGGAGAAGAGAGCTCAGAGACAATTTAAAGTTTCAAAGCTGAGACACAGCAAGGAAATGGCCCCAGACTGTGTCAGGGAGGTTTGCATTCGGTATAGGAAATATTCCTTCCCCAAAAGGGCTCTCTCCAGCCCCTGCACAGCTGCCCAGGGCAGCGATGGAACGCTCATCTTAGGAGGGATTAAACAGCCATGAGGATGTGGCACTTGGGGGCACTGAGTGCAGCCCCGTGGCAGACCCTCACTAGGAGGGGAGGGTGGGCTGCTGGAACAGGGAAAACAGAGCCTGGCAGCTGTTCCCAGGATCCCACCACAAGGGGATGATATTTAGGCCAGGCTTTCACAGCCCACACCCCACTGACCCACCTGTAAATCCTACTCTCCCTGCCAGAGCCAGGGATGCCCTAAAGCTATTGGATAAAGAAACAGCAGGGATTTAGGGTGGTTTATGAGTTTTCGGATCTGCTGGCACCATCTAGTGGATCACCCACACAAGAGAAGGAGATCAAAACAATCACCTTCTCTTCAGTTTCTAACCCCCTACCCAGCCCCAGGAGCAGAAGATTTGAGGAGCCCACAGATCTCCAGCCTGGGTCTACGGCATCAGCCTGACAAATCAACATCCACAAAAGAGTTTCTGCAATATTTCTCCCAGGAAAATGTAGCTGCAGGTGTCAGTTTTGTAGGGTTTCCACCCCCTTCCCAAATCCCAGTGCCTGGCACTGGGTGACCTGAATCAGGCTTTGACCAGGGTACAGATGAAGGCTACACAGGAAAGAAGGGGTGGGATGGCAACACGACACAACTCACAGACCCATGGACAGAAGCAATGCAGAGGAAGCACAAGGAGGCAAAGACATTCAAGTATAAAACAAATTTAAAAAAATAATACATTTTTTTCCTCTATCATCATCTAAACTGAGCCCACTCTGACCTGGAAGCACATATTTTTGGTCTTAGTCTCCCCTGCAGGCATATCCCACAATGGGACCTTGCAATGTGATTGCAAGGTCTCCCAGGGTAAGGCCCTCCTTAAACTTTAAATCAGGGCCAAAACACCAGTCTTGGCACAAGTCTTTTCTTTGCCCACCACAGCAGGATTTTCGGCATCTCTGTGGCCAAAGGTGACCTCTTACCCACAGATCCCAGCTATCCCATGGAGGACAGGGGACATTCTGAGAGAGAGCCCAGCCTCAAACACGTGCAGGGCTTTTCTCCTGCTGCCAAGAGGGACAAGCACTGCTTTGGGCTCTCCTTCTCCTGTGGTGGCTGTGGGCACACCCAGGGTGGTAAAACACACACGAGGAGACGATGGCTCCTCTCACAGGGGTGCACTGCTCTGACTGAGCCAGGAAAGGGTCACCCCGTCTTTCAGGGGTGCTTTGAAATATCCTCTCAGAAGAGCCACAGGTACTTTAACCACGATGCAACTGCGACCAACACCTCGTGAAACAACCTGTGCTGCACTCAGAAGCTCGGGGTCTCCAAAAAGCTGGGTGAATAGAAAACAGCACCTCTCCTACCCCCTTGGACTCTGTTGTGGTGGACCAGGGTTGGGACAGCAGCGTGCAAAAAGGCCAGAGAGACAGCAGGAAGGTCCTGTTCTGGGAGGCTGGCGTCAGAGCAGACCAGACGGACACGGGGTGGGAACAGACTAAAAAATACTGGGACAACAACACAGAGACAGCATACACCGGGTTAGGGCCACGGCCAGACCCTGGGGTGGGAGGGGAGATGCTCAATGCCATGGAAAGGAGGTGGGAGAGGGGCAGGTTGAGGAAAAAATGGGGTTGCTCGGCACTGAGGTGGTAAGATGGAGCAAGCACAGAGCCAAGCCAGCTGCATAGAGTCCCCCTCCTGTGCCTGCTCCTGCCTAAATCCTGCCCAGCTCCACCACGCCTGCCTTCTCCTCACCCACAAGCAAGGGGGAGGTGAGAAGGGGAGACCACCCGACCTTCCTGCGCCCCCAGGAGCGCTCAGCCCGGCCCAGCAGCCAGGTCCTGCTCTGGGGAGATGCCCTAACCCCAAAGCACCTCATGGACACCTGCAGGGGCTCACCCCGACCCCGAGGCAGTGGCTGGGCAGAGGGAGGGGTGACCAAATCCTCAGGAATACAAAACCCCATGGCACAGAGTGGGAGCAACGGAGAAGGGAACACGTGAAGGGCTCTGCCCGAGTAGGGACGCGGTGAAGGCTTTAGTGCAGACAAGTGACGGCGCTTCCCTCCAAAGGGAGGGGAATGACTGGTGAGGGAAGGGCCAAAACGAGGAGAAATCTGGGATTCTGACTGATGGCGCTTCAAATCCAGTGCCCCAGGCTCAATTCCCTCCCCTGCTGCAGTGCTCTTTGTTTTCACACCGTATTTCCAGTTTCACAGGGGTGCAGCTCGGGAAGATCCCAAGCGCTGAGGGCGGCAATTGATGAGCCAAACCTTTCCAGTTATCAGCCCCATTAATTCAGGGAATTAATTACAGAAGTGCTGCTTCATGTAATTGAATAGATCCCATGGCTTTCCTTAGGACAGAGGCTGGGCTCAAACATCTCTGGTAAATACTGGAAGCTGGAAGCTGAATACCCATCTCTGGAAGGAAAGGGACGATTTCCACAGGATTATTTCCACAGAGAAAGCACTACATTCTCTGGGAATCTCCCAATTACAATGTGCCCTGGGACCTCAGAATTGGGCTGTTTTAAAAGGCAGTGACTTGGATCATTGTAACAGAGGGTCAGATTGCCTTCAAAACATCCACTGGCTTCAGCATCAGACTTCCATGGCGCTCATGGCTACGGACTATGCAATGCTCAATCCCTCACAGTCCCCTCCTGAAGCCAGATGTGGGAAAGCATCACAAAAGCTGCCTCCTACCCTGTCCATCTGCAGTGAAGCCATAGCAGAGAGGGAGAAAGAAAGAGAGAAAGGAAGGTTGAATGAAAAAGAGAAAGAGGAGGAAAGCACCAGAATTACCTGATCATGTGATAGCTGTGAGATGCCAGAATGCAGCAGAGAGAGAAAGAGGAGGAACATGCACAACAGTCAGAGCAGTAAGAAAATAAACAAGGCAAAGAGGCAAAAAAAGGTTAGTTAGAAGTCATCACAGTTGGTATTTCCCCTCTGGAGAGGCTGCCACGATGCTGTCACCGGGGCTGGAGCAGAAGGGCAGGAGCAGTCCCTGCCACGGCTGCGGAGGAGAGAGAAGCCACGCAGAGGACAGAGGACGAGCACATCGAAGCAGTGCCTCTGCTCCCACCCACCCCTCATCCTTGCATGAAGGAAGCAGCTCTGGTTTGCCCCAGAAAGGACTTGGGGAAAAAAACAAAACAACCAAACTGAACCAACCGACAACACGCCAAAAAAAATCAGCCATGACACAAAGGCCAAACGCTGAGCCCCATTCCCCAGGGCTGAATCACGTCAGCAGGTAGCACTTGGGCAGTTCTGCTCTGATTTGGTTTTGACATCACCTCACTCCTGCTAGCAATTCTCTCATGTGGTGGAGAAACTGGAACATCAGGGAAAGGGGTCTGTTCTGCACCAGGCTCTTGGCAGAGCAAGTCCTTTGCTGCAGGGAAGTCAGACTTCTGGAGTAGAGTTTCTCTTTCTTCTTTCTCACGAAGCAACTGATTTGATTTGCAGGAACATAACGTTTCCCACAGTAATTCCCTGCTCATGGAAAGGGTGTTGGAAGTGAATGATCTTTAAGGTCTCTTCCAACCCAAACCATTCCATGATTCCACAATATTTCTACACCCAAACAGGGAAAAAAGGATTTAAGAAAACTGTAACACGTTCTTTTCAAACACTGTAATGGTGGAATCTCAAAATCCCTCTCCTCTTCTTCCTTTGAAGCACTGTAATGTCTTTCTCAACATCCATTTCCCTAAAGCTTCTACAGTTTCTCCTCCACATATTTTAGGAGCAAAGCAAGGCATCTGACACTACTAATTTGTGATCCCTCATTCTTAATAGGTGCATCCAATTCTCCATCTCCTCTTGGGAGTGGAATTGTTGTTTGCAAGGATTTCTTATTAGATATTTCCCCTGCTACTGCAATCCAAGAACTGAGGCTCAGGGTACCCCTCTCTCCCACCTCCACCCAACAATCTGGACAAAAACACAGGTCACAAATACACAAGAACAGAGCTGTAACAAACTTACTTCTGGAATATAAAAACTCCTACAATTATGAGAAATGAAATGAGATCAGATGTGATCCAGATTAGGTGGTACTCGTCTGGAGGCTGCAAGACACAAAACAGAAGCAGGCCTTCAACATTTGGGTTTGTGCAATCACAGGGAGACCACACATGGCTGGAGTTACCACCAAGGAGCAAGAAAAGCACAGAGCTGCAGGGGTTAGGTATAAATCACAATATTTATGACCTTCCTAATGCCAGGCTGTCATCCAAAACCATCAGGCAAAACTGCAAACAGGAACAATTTGAAACTCCCCCTCCTTTAGTGTGCTGACATTTTCTCAGAGCTCTCTGGGCTGAAAGTTTCCTGTCTCAGCTGTATCTCAGGCTGAGGGCAAGATGCTGTTTGGCAATCCAAGTCTGGGGGAAAACAGGGAAATGTATCCATGCAGGGTCCATTTCAAGTGCAGATGGGAACTTCTAGGGACAGCCCCATGCTGCAAGTGCAATTTCTGTCCTTTCAGCCACTGGTAGGTCTGGTTCCATTGCCAATCTAAGTGGCCATCCCACCAGCTGGGCCCAGATGAACAATCATCACTGGGTCTCCTTATTCTTGTTCAGCTCTGGGGTAGCCAGAGGTACAACCTGTCCTTAGTTTGGGATTCAGAACAGCCAAAAACCTAATTTTACAACTTGGCCAAGACACTGAAGCCTGGCTTGCTGGTTCCCCTGTCTGCCCAGCTTCTCAAAGGTGTTTTTCCCTCAGAGGAAAACGGGGAAAATCACGTGGGTTAAAGAGGAAATGCAATGCAATCCTCAAGGATCCCACCCAAACTGATGGCACCGCGCAAGAGGAACATCAGTTCGTTCCCCTCTCAGGGCTCAGCTGCACAGAGCAGGGAAAACCCTCAAACCCCAACCAACCCTCCCTGGAAAAGCTCCCGCCTCGAGGCCCACCCACTGCCTTTGCTGCTGCCAGAGGCTCCCAGGGGGTGCTTACCATGAGCCAGATGGGGGAAGGCACCTTGCGGAGGACGTGGGAGCTGTCGGAGGTGACCGAGGGGACGCCGGCGCACCACAGGATGGAGAAGAGCCAGGGCTCGTTCACCGTGTACAGGTTCACGCTCAGGTTGGCCGTGGTGTAGTCCCTGCAAGGCACGCACGGGGTGACCTGCAGGACCCCACCAGACCCCAGCCCCACCAGGAGAGCTCCTGCCCCCAGCCACAGGGGGGTTCCTTTGGTTTGTGTGGCGTGAGGCAGGAGTTTCTAACAGGGCGTGGCGCTCCGTGAGCCAAGGCTCTGTGCTCCAAGGCTCTGCAAGCCAAAGGCTGGATCCTGGCAGCTCTCCTCACCCCTTGGCTGCTGCCTGGCACAGGCCACAGACCATCTCAGATGCTTCCCCAGGAATGATGGACGTGGTGTGTTTCTGGAACAACCACCTCACCGTGCTGATGCGAAATTAGCATCTGCCTCAGACGCCTGTAATGTTTCAGGGGCAATCTGCTTAATTAAACACTGACAGGGCTGTCTCCAGCATCAATGCCTACAACTTCCATGCCCTTGTTTTGGGGACAATTGCAGAGTTACAGCTTCCAGTCTCCTGAGGTCATTTTCCAATGCAGCTAAAACTGCCAGCTGGGGTCCAGGAGCTGCCAGCAGCAAACCAAGCACTGGCAATTACCTGGTACCCAGGTAATTCACATAAATTGCTCCATTTCCTGATCTGTGAAGCAGAATCATCAACAACCTCCCTCACATGGGCAGCACAGATTAATCCCTGCAATTTATCACTTGAGGTGGAAGGTCACAGTGGACATCTCCCAGCTCCAAAGGGGTTCTCAAGGGCAGGAGTGGTTGCTGCATCCAGGTGCTGGATTTGGGGAGAATGGAGAGAACTGTGTTAAACCAGGGCAAACTGTGTTAAACTTTTGACTGGGCATCACAGGGTTCAAGAAACATTCAGGTGACAGCTCTTATTTTGGAGACAGCTGCGGTGGGATTGATGGGAGATGGGGGCAGATAAACCGGGATAGAGGGGTGAGGGGGCACAGAGCCCTCTCCATGGGACAGAGCAAACAGGAGGTAAAACAAGCAGGAATTATCCCACAGGTAAAGCACAACCTTGGTTTCAAGGGTGAGGAGCTGGACTGACTGCTGGCAGCCACGGAAAGACACAGCTGGATCACCCCAAACAGGGCCCCGCTCTCAAAGAGCTGCAGGCTCAGCCCTTCCCTACTTCAGCTCTCACATGCAGCCAGACAGCTCCTTTGGAGATATTGCTCTTCTGCAAACCTGTTTAATTCCAATGTTTAAAACCAGAAAAGCCCTACTAGAAACGATCTTCCCTCCTTGAGAAAGGGGGCAAAGCTGGGAGCTAAAACACCCCACAGTTCACAGACAGGCTCAGGCAGGACAGGAACCCCTTGCTGTGCCAGGGTCATTACAGAGAAGAGCTGATCAGCCTAAATAGATGATACAGGACAGGAGTTTCTCTTTCTGCAAACAGAAATTTCTGAAAGCACACCCAGACTTTGGGCTAATCAAAATTCCGTGCTAGCATCTCTGGAGCAGACAAACGGAAGCAAAGGGCAGCTGCTAATGAGGAGGCAGCAGCACTCAGAGGGAACTCAGTGTGAAAGGCCCTCACTTTTCCCCAGAGCTGTGAGTGTAATAAGAATCAGCCAATTCATACATTTGTATTTCAAAGAGGCTCATCATATCCTGAGACAGCATGTAGAGATGCCAGAGGCAGCTGTGCACTCCCAGAAACAGCCTGGATTCCGGATGATGGGTAGGTAAAAGCTCGCACAGCTCAAGCTTTCAAGAGCAAATCCATCTGGGAAGATGCCTCTGTGCAAGCCAGACAGGCTGGGATGCTCAGGAAAGGGTGCTGAGGGCTCCCACAGGGGGCAGTACCTGACATCCTCGCTGGTGACCTTGGTGTACCGCAGGTTGAGCTTCACGATGCCCTTCTCCCTCAGGCGCTCTGCATCCAGCTTGAGGCCAGAAGTCTGCTGGAAACCCGGGGCCACCTGTCTGACCAGCTGCCTCTCTGTGTCCGGCAGCCACATCACCTGTGGGGGCAGCCACACAGAGCACAGGTTATGGCAGACGTGGTTCCTAAACCTGGGAACGCTCCAGCCCAGGGCACGGCATTCCCTGAGCTCACACCATGATCCCGAAGCACGTCAAACCAACAGCTCGTGCTCAGCTGCAAGGGGTGAAGGGCATCCTGGAATCACAGAGTGGTTTGGGTAGAAAGGGACCTTCAAGGTCATTCCAACACCTTGCCATTCCAGCACCTTTCTCTAGACCAGGCTCCAAGCCCCAAGTCTTAATAACCCAGTGACACTCATCTGCCAAAGCATCAGAGCAGCACAGAAGCAGCCACATGCATTTTCAGTAGGGAACCAAAAACCTGAGGGAGAAATCCCACTTCACATCCCCACACCTATGCTTTAACTAATTTTCTCTTGCTCTTCATCTCCACCTCTGTTGTGGCCTTAGTGGGGGCTTTAAAAAAAAGAGGGAGAACCAATTTCCTTATACCCAGAGAGAACCTCTCCCTGAGCTGTACCAGGGACTCCATTCCAGCCTCTGTGACCACTGGTACAACTCCCAGTGATGCCCCACTGGAGGCACACAAGGCTTCATGGAGACCACAAGGAGGCTGATTTTGGGAATCTCCCCAGCCCCACAGAACTCACAGCCTGCTGCTGAATTCCCGATGCCAGGATAGTTTCCAGGGTGATGTTGATGTAAGTGCTGTAGTAGGGATGAGCTGCCGGCAGGTCCTGGAAGTTCAGGATGAGGGATGTGTTGTCCTTGATCACCTCCAGCATATCTTCCAGCTTGCAGACTGACTGGTTGGCAGCCTCCAGGTAGTCAGCCCTTGAGAGAGACCCCGCTGTCCAGAAAGGGTCATTCTGAAAGCAAAGCACATCCCAGGATTACTGCCACAAAGCCCAGACTCCCCCAGCTGCAAAAACTGACGCTTCTTGCTTTTACTTTGTGGAGATGACTGTCCCAAAATTAAATTGAAAACAAGGGGAACAGTGTATAACACGCTGGTTTTTCTGTCTGTTTTTATAATCACATTCACCCTCCTGGGGGCCTTGAAGTTCTTTGTGCTCTACGCCAGGCTTGAGGCCCCTTCTTCCAGAAGAGGCATGGAGGGACAACATGGCCTAGACGAAGCCTAAGTTTAGCAGAGACAGAAGCAAACACGGTCTGTGCACACCTGATCCAGCTGCACCACACCGCCAAGGAGATGGCTCCACACCTCTCCTCCTCCAAGAGGAGCTGTGCCTGAGCTGTGGCCCCGTGGTACCCACCTGCAGGAACCACTCCCCAGCGTTGAGCTTCTGCAGGTCGGTCCAGTTGAACATGGAGCAGTGCTCATAGGCCCGCTCAGGAAACACCTCCTCCACGTTGGTGGTTCTCCTGAGAGTCTTGTCGTGCATCAGGAAGGGCACCCCGTCGTAGCTGCAAACACAGGCCCTGTCACAGGGGGGAGGACAAACTCCCACTCCAGCCTCCCTCACACCAAAATCCTTGTGAAGGTCTCAGGCAGCCTAAAAAAACCCCCGGCACTCTCAAGAGGAAAATCTCTCTCAGACACATGCTGGGTGTGGCAGCCACTCCTACACTGACACAACGCTGTCTACGCCTCCTCCACTTCTCCCCATCATCCCCTCCAAAATCTCAAACTCAGGTGGCTTTCACCCACCCTGAGCACTCATCAAAGCTTCCTTCCTCAGCTTCTGCAGCCCCCAAAACCATCAGAGCTTTCCCTGGATGCACACACACACAAACTCTCCTCTAGCTGTTCACAGCAGATCAGGAGGGAAATTTTCAAAGCCTCTCAGACTGTATGTGAACATCAGGCTTTCAGCAAGATGCAAGGCTTCCAAACTTCCAAAAATGCTCTGAACTTGCCTTCTCCAATTGAAAACTGGTTTTGTGCCCACATGATTTAAGTTCATGCTTTAAAAAAGGGAAAACCCACACCTCTCAGATGGAACTAAGCACCAAATGCATGCCCTAGGGTTTTTTAAGCCATCTGGGTATCACAGAATAATGGTTCTGGAAAGCATAAAAAACTCTTTAAACTTCCTTCCACTCAATTTTCTGTGACCAAGTCAGTGGTGAAACCACACAAGGTAGTGGCAGTTTTTTATCAAAGGCAGGGGAACAGTTGTCTGTCCCCAGAAATCAGGACAAACCCAGGGCAGGCAGCCTGACAGCAATGACATTTCCAAAGCAAGGAGCCCATGCTCCTAACAGGAGGCTCAGAAGAAGCCTGAAAAGAGGATGGGGTGAAATGACAAATTCCACTTGAATTAGGAGACAACCCAGAGCTGTTTTCCAGAGGGAAAATGAAACCAAATTTTGGACGATGGAGCAAACGTTGCCTCAGCTTTACCACTGCCCTCACAAGTCCCTTCTCACAAAGGTCACTGGCATCTTTATTTGCTATTTCTGGCCTGTGCTGTGCCAACTGCTTCCCCCAGCCCAAAGCAACCCGCTGACATGGCAATCCCATGCTGCTGCAGTCAGAAAGGGTTTAATAAATACAGTTAAAAATAAAATTTAAAAAAAAAGAGCCAAGCATCTGCAGAATGAAGAGTGTGGAGTGTTGAGAAGTGCCAGGAGCTCGAGTTTAACATCTCACAGAAGCGCAGAGCACTGCTGAGGCTTAACCACAGTGCAGAAATCCTATGGGGCACTTGACATTTGCTCCCTCCCTTCCAATCCTTCCCTCACAGGGTCACCCTGCACCACTCAGGGCTAACCACAGTGTCTTGGCAGGCCCAGGTTTGAAGGATTAACTCAGAGACAAGAATCTGAGCTTTAGAAAAAAAGATGTGGGAGGGAGTGGAAAAGGGAGGGGAACAGGCAGCAATTCCGGGCTCCTGCTGCTTGGAGCAAAGCTGGCTTTCCAACTGGTTTGGGCTGTGGAACAGGAATGGAGCAGGATGGGATGAGCAGGACACAGGCTCTGAGCGTGTGTCCAAGCTGCCCACCCATGCTGACACATGTCTAGAAGAACATGGAAACATTCCAGGAGGGATGGACCCCTGCAGCCACAGGTACAGAGAGCATCTTCCCGAAGGACAAGGACAGCAAGGGGTGCTGTGCTGCAAACCCTTCCCGAGCGTGCTGCCAGCTGCACCAAGATCCCACTCTCCAGGCTGAAGGTCAATGGAATCCTCTTTTTCTGAAGGCACTCGGGTGTCTTGGAGAAGGCTCAGGAAAGCTAGGCCATCAAGGGCATTGCTGAAGCCTGGAGTGCTCCTCTGGGATGGCTGATGAGCGGCAGTGGGGAAGGATCTTGGAGCTTTTCCAGCTCTCCCCCTCCCAAAGCCCACCTTTCTCCCTGGCCAGTGTTAATGGATTCAGCCCCAGGAGCCAAGTGCTCATCTGGGAGCTGGACTCTCAAGAATCTGTCCCCTCACAACAGCTGATGAACTAATTTTGGAAAAAAACAAGAATTGTATAACATACATCCCAATTCATCCTCCATCCTTCAACAGTGATCTTCCACTCTCCAGTGGGAAGAAATTCCTTCCGTTTTTAAATCATCTCCTCTCCAAAAAAAATATGTAAAGTAAAAAGAAAGCTATTAAAAATAAAACTTCCTTCTACCGGGCAAAAATATCTGTCCATCAGCATGAACCTCCAAAGCAGGCAGGGAAAAAAATAAAATAGCAGCTGTGAGTCTTTCCTTGTGTTTGTAACTGGTACTGGGACAAACTGAGAGCAGGAGTATTAAGGAATATTAAGGAACTATCAAACTCCTGGAACAAAGCACAGCACTGGAAATAACCCTCTCTAAATTCTAGTTGGTCTTGTCCACTCAGCCCGACATTTGCCAGCAAGGAATGACTTTCTGACAGTCCCCAGGTTCCTCCTTCCCCAAAGATAAATGCTGTGTCAGGGGGAGGAAGAGGAGAAGGAAGGGCCTGCTCCTGGCGTATTCTTGGGGTGGCTTTTCAAGGTTGGTGAAAACCCTCCTGTGCAGCAAAGTCAAATTGGAATCTCTGCTCTGCGTGCACCTGGGGTGTCCCAGAAACAGTCACATTTAAGCAGCTCTGTCTCTTCCCAAGGCCAGGCTGTGTTTTACTGGAATCAAACAGGCTCTAGTTTGATAAATCACAGCCTTCTTGCAAATGAGGATGACAAAGAGATTCCCTCATTTGGACAAGTTCACCTTTCACCATCCCCTCAGTGAAATAATCAGCAGCATCTGACAGAGTCCCTGGATGAGCTCGCCAGGACAGCCCTTCCCAGTGGGAAAAAGCTGCAGTGACAGACTCTGGATATGCTGGGCCATTCCTGGCTTGGACTATCCACAGGCAGCCTGAGGGCAGCCAGCACACTGACCTACCTCAACACCACATCAGCCTGCACTCCGGACACCTTCTGCTCCACTGCCTTCTGGAAGGACATCAGAGTGTTTTCTGGTGCCAGCTGCCAGGAAAACATGAAAAAAACCAGCAATGAGAGATCAGGAGCATGAGGGAAGTTTACAAAGCAGTGTCAGCAAGGATGATGGGAGAAGGGTTTGGAGACATCATGGACCTAAAATGTCATTATTCCACGTCTACCTGTGCTCAAAAATTCCTGTCTCTTCTGTACCATAGAGAACAACTAGATCACACATTCTCTAAGATACATTTTAGTCCCAGTTCTACTCATTCCATAAAGTCATCTATTAGTCTAAAAATCAGAGAGTTTCTCTAATAACAAATGTTCTAGTTAGCTTTCTCAACAATTTAAAAAATAACCTCAAGCCTAGAAAATTTATCCCTGTGGCTATCAGAGAGAAGGACTCAGATTTTATTTGAAATTCCTTCCTGTTGAACAGAGCAGATGGTAACAGAATAAGGGTTTGTTTAAAATAAAAATGGTGTGAAGAGAAATACTTTGATGTTCTACAAAAGCAGTACAGTGTAGCTACTCCCAAAACAGCCATGGAACAACAACAGGCAGACCAGGAAAAAAAATATTGACAACTACAGGAAGAAAATCTGGCAGATTTTCTGCACTGAATCACATCAAAATAAAGTTATTTTTGAAAAATAAATTATTTTTCCCTTTTTTTCCCAGGTTTAGAGCACCTGTAACACCCTGTTTTTCCACTACCAGGATCATTTCCTGGACACACTGAGCATTCACATCCCATCATTTACCCGAGAGGAGCCCTGCACATATCCCCAGGGCTGGCAGCAGAGAGCAGCAGCCACAAGAAGCTGCAGAATCCTGCCAGGCTGGCTCAGATGGCCTCGGGTCGCTGTCCCCAGCTCGGGTGTCCCTTCCCAGGCAGCTCAGGTTTCTGCAGGTAATCCTGCAAGGCGATCCTCTCTCCACACCTCAGTGCTGGCTTTTGCACCACCCTGCCACAAAAACCTCTCCTACAAAGACAAACCTCTCCCAAAGGCTTGGAGAGCAGTACAGCCTGGAGAAGAGAAGAGACTGGGGAAACCTCAGAGCCTCCCAAGTGCCCAAAGGGGCTGCGAGGAGCCCTCACTGCAGCCTTGCAGTACGGAAAAGGAAAAAGAAGAGCACATTTTCCACAGGCAGACTGTGACAGGACACGGGGAATGGCTCCCCACTGCCACAGGGCAGGGTGGGATGGGATGTTAGCACGGAATCCTTCCCTGGGAGGGTGGGCAGGCCCTGGCACAGGGTGCCCAGAGAAGCTGTGGCTGCTCCTGGATCCCTGGAAGTGTCCAAGGCCAGGCTGACAGGGCTTGGAGCAGCCTGGGAAAGGCAAAGATGCATCCAAGTGGGGCAGCTGCTGTTATGGGAAGCAGTTGCTGAGACTGATGTTATTTTTTAAAAAAGACTTTACAGCCAAACTGCAGTAACTAAAAAAAAAAAAAAAAAAAAAGCACAATCTTTCTGCTTGTGTTTCTCTCGGCACCTCTCCTGAGGTTTTTTTTAAGGGATAGCTGCTTGGTACAATATATTCAGGCATGGCATGTCTAAAACATAAATCCAAGTTTATAACAAGAGATACAATCAATTCCTTAAGGGAAAGAAACCTTGGGGCACAAAGCAATGATTTCCAAACCTCCTCTCTTGTATAAACCGTGCCCACACCACTGAGAGCCAGACAGACCCAGCACAAGATTTCCAGAAGCTCTTTCTCCTCTCTGTGCTTGGTTTGAGAGACTCATTCCTTGCAAAAATCAGGCTATTATTCATTTCTTCTTGCAGCAGAGACACAGCAAGTAATTTCTAGAAAATTACCACGAATGAACTAATTTTGGTTATTTTTGAGCTTAGAAATCCGTTGCAAATGCCTTCACACAGAGCCAGGAGCTTTGGGGACCTTGCTCAAAGAAGATTATGAAACTGTGTTAGAGCAGCACAACCTGGCTGCAGCTGGACATCACCACATTGTGGTTTTCCCTTAATTAGCCAGGGCTTAAAAAAGAAGCTCATGCCATCATTTGTTGGGGAGGTTAATGAAGAAGCCTGGACAGAAGAACAAAATTTTATTGCAAACTAATTGCAGCCACTGCAAACCTCTGGCTGGTCTAGGGGAATGTGTCCCTGGCACGGCAAGGGGTTGGAACAAGGTGGTTTTTAAGGTCCCCTTCAGCCCAAACCCCTCTGGGATTCTATGATCATGCACTAAAGAATCTGATCTTTCATCAGTATTTAAGGGTATTTTCTTGTCCTTTTGGAAATATGATCATCATTTAAATTTATTTTTTATTAATTTTTTTTCCTCTTTATCTCTCCTTACCAGTATTAATCTCCTTGTGAGCCACAAACTGGACAAAAACTCCCCACAAGGCAGGATTGAAGTGATGCCTAAGAAATGGAATTTTCCTTTTGTGTAAAGCAATGCCCTTTGGAGGGCTTAGTGTGGGATCTGCCAGTCCTTTGGATTTCAACATCAGTGTCCCACCATGCCAGGTGAGTAACACATCAAGGCAGTAAGAGTTCTGTTTAAAACAGAAAGTAAAATGTATCTTTAATCCCCATATTTTAGAGAGCATCCATAACTAACCCTGCCCATGGCAGGGGTCAGAACTCGATGGTCTTCAAGGTCTCTTCCCACACCCAAACCATTCTGGGATTCTGTGACCCAAATTTTCAGTAAATTCCTCAGCTGGACAGAGAGGGAGTGAAAAAGCACAAAACAATCAGGAAAAAAAACCAACTCTACAATGGACAAGAGGATAAACTCATAAGCAAAAGCCATTAGGGAGCTAATAACTAAATAGAGGAGATGAGACCTCATTATGGTACTGCCCACACAAGAAAGCTGAAGCTTGATTTAATGAAAGACGACCTGACCTGACACAGATTTATTTCCCAGACAAGCCTTTCTCCTGCTCTGGCAGAAGATGTTTATTGTGAGTGTTTGCTGCTATCCACCAGGCCAGCAGCCAGGTTAGCTGCTCTTATTTTTAAGATGCAGAGAAGGTGTGGAGCAGAGCAAACACTTCTTGATTTCACCTGCACAAGCAGCACAAACCAAAGCTCTTTAGAAGCCCGAAGAAAAAGAGCCACCCCAAATTAGATGGTGGCAGTGCTTGGGTACCTGAGAGAAGGTGAGGGGAAGGATTCCACAATTCTGTGCAAACCAGCAGCCAAAATAACGCGATGCACAAACCAGCCTGAGCAAGGCAAGAACTGCCCTTCTGTTTGTGTCTCAAACATCTGATTTGTCACTGGACTCTGGGTTCAAGCCCTGCTTTACTCCCACAGTAACCCTAGGCAGAAGGAGTGCCTCAAAACTCTATTTGCTGTATCCACTCCCACTCCCTGGAGCCTGCCAGGCCCAGCAGCCGCCGTGGCACAGGGCTCAGTACTCACCATGGGTGCCCCACGGTGGCCCAGGATGGCTGGCTTGGGTGCCAGGGCTGCCCTCTCCATGATGCAGGGCGAGGAGATGGCCAGGGGGACGAGGTAAAGCGCAACCACGGCCGCCAGGTACGCAGAGAACATCAGCATCTGGGAAGCTGGCACGGAGAGAGGACAAAGGAGATGGTGAGAATGCTGGCCCTGCCCTCCTCACACCACAGCAGCAAAGGCAAGGCACCCTGCCTTCCTCCAGAGGACAGACTGTCAGTCAGTGCCTCTAGTGTAAGAGCAGGGCTCTGTGTTCAGGGAAAAACATCTATTTAGACAAAAAATTAAATCCTGAAGGAGGTTTTCACTTCATTTTGTACTGGGGAAACAGTAAGTGAAGTGAATTGCTTAAAGCCACAGAAATGAGGCTCAAAGCATTGTTGGCATTTCCACCCTTTGGGTGGGACAGCACCAAATTTTGCCCTGGCTGACAGGAGAAATAACTCACCAGTCACACATAGCTACAAATAAGCCACGGCACCACACCAGTGCATTTAAAGTTGATATTGGTGGTTCACCAGCACCGCCCACTGCAGCTGCTTCTGCCTTGAGATTTGCACTAGAAAAATGCAATAATGTTTTACTGATCAGGCTGGAGATTAAATAAATTTAAATAAATCCCTGGGCTGTGAGGGAGCTGCAGTGCTTGGGGCTGGATGAGCAGTACTGCCTCCCATCAGGCACCCAATTCCTCCTATCAGTGACTTCCCACCAAGCCCAGACTCCCTGGGAACCTTTGCAAGGAGCTGACAGACAACAGAATCAGCCCCTGTGCCCCACAGATGTGTGCTCCTTATAAAAAACAACTGGCACCTTTGAACCCCTAAGGTATCTGCAGCCACCTGAAACCACAGGTGCTACAGCAAAAATACTTGATTTTTAAAATTTTTTAAATTATTATTTTGCAAGCTCATTAGGGCTTTGGAACTCAAGGGATAACCTCCAAAAAAACCCAAACCCCCCCCCCAAAAACCCCAATAAACAAAAACAAAAAAACCAAACCAAAACAAAAAAACCCCAACAACAACAACAACCCAACAAAAAAACCCACAAAAAAAACCAAAACCACAAAAACCAAAAAACACCCCAAACAAAACCCCACCCAACAAAACAAACCCCAAAACACACAAATCCCTCCTCTCCCCCAAAACAAATATTTGCAACGGATGCAAGATAAAGAAGGTGGTGGTTTGATTTTTTTGGTTTTTTTTTTCAGGGAAGGACAGAACAGCCCAGCTCCGCTCCTGATCTGGTCTGATGGTTTCTGATCTGGTTTCACTCATCAATAGGCTCCTTTTTGCTCCCAGCATCCAACAGGCTCATTCACACATGTCCCCACAAGCCAGAAAGTAACTCCAGGAGCTCTGCCAGGGATTTTTCCTGCTCTCTGGCAGAGATGTCACTCATTCAGTGACACCTTGCTAAGGGACCTCACGCTGTGTCCTGCACCCTAAAGGTGTCACCAGCACCCAAACACCAACCAGGCTCTGCAAATTCAGCCCAACCAGAACAAAAAACCCCATAAAAATCTGCTGAGGAAAAAAAAAAAAAGCTGAAATGCCACAAAGAAATGGCAAGAACAGGCTTGCACCAAGGCCTGCAGCTGCTCCTGGTATTTCCAGAAGATTGAAATCCTATTTTTCATTAAAAGTGACTGTAGGTTAGCCCAGATGTTTTGGTTCTTTTATTCTGTTTCTAACACCACCAGGTCTGCACCAAAAAGCCTGAAAACTCTTCCAGATAAGATGCCTTCCACGAGGAAAGCCAAGTCTGAAATAATCTTAAGATCAAGACATCTATTTTTTCTTAATAACAAACAAAACAATCCAGGAATAGAAAGAGAGAAGGAAACCAGCTTCAAGACTTATTAAAAAATTAAAAAAAAAAAAAAAAAGGAAAAATGAGAAAGAGGGGGGAAAAGCAAGAAACAAGGGAAAAAAAAAAAAAAGAGAAACAAGGGGGGAAAAACGAGAAACAAGGGGGCAAAAACGAGAAACAAGGGGGCAAAAACGAGAAACAAGGGGGCAAAAACGAGAAACAAGGGGGGAAAAACGAGAAACAAGGGGGGAAAAATGAGAAACAAAGGGGGGAAAAAGAGAAATAAGGGGAGAAAAAAGAGAAATTAGGGAATAAAAAGAGAAATAAAGGGGGAAAAAAGAGAAACAAGGGGACCAGCCACTCCACACCCTACAGGGACACAGGAGGTACTCACTGGCTTTCTCTGTCCGTGCAAACTGCCCCGCCACCAGCCACGACAGTGCTGTGACAGCTGCCAGGGCTCCTATATGCAAGAAAGGGGCTGTGGCCTGCAGGGCACAAGAACAGGAGAGGAAAATGTGATTTCAAACACCCCAGCACCTCGAAGGTTTGTTGATTTTGCAGGTTGCATTTCCAGGTGGATTCTGCATCATTCCTACATCAGCCTCCTGCAGCTGTTTTGTTTTGCTTCCTCCAAATCCTGCCGCTGCCTTTGGCATCTAGGCTGCTCTGAAGGGAAAGGAGGAAAGCTCTAACCCCCTTTTAGGGGAATTTCTCCCCCAGTAACACAGATATTTGGAAAAAGGGCTGCTGGAGAGAGTCCAGAGGAGGCCCAGAGCTGCTCCAAGGGCTGGAGCCAGGCTGGGAGAGCTGGGGGAGTTCACCTGGGGAAGGTTCCAGGGACAACCTGTTGTGGCCTTTTAGGACTTAAAGGGGGTCTGTAAGGAAAATGTGGGCAGGCTTTATTAGGGCCAGCTGCAGCAGGACATGAGGGAATGGTTTCACACTGAAATAGTGTAGGTTCAGACTAAATATAAGGGAAAAAAATCAGGGTAAGGATGGAGAGGTCTTGGCACAGGGTGCCCAGAGCAGCTGTGGCTGCCCCTGGTTCCCTGGCAATGCCCAAGGCCAGGCTGGA
This sequence comes from Prinia subflava, assembly GCF_021018805.1. Lineage (NCBI taxonomy): Eukaryota > Metazoa > Chordata > Aves > Passeriformes > Cisticolidae > Prinia > Prinia subflava. The sequence continues at coordinate 4,368,748 of NC_086271.1, forward strand.
CAAGGCTTGGAGCAGCCTGGGACAGTGGGAGGTGAACCTGCCCATGGCACTGGGTGGACTTTGAGGTCCCTTCCAACCCAAACTCTTCTGGAATCCTCTGAACTCACTGGGCTGCATCACCAGGGTGCAGCACCATGACACGAAGCTGGAGATGTGTCATCTGAGTCCTGTTTCTCCTCTCCAATTCCCTGCCTGAATCTTAAAAATACCCCAATAAATAAAGCACTTCTGAGAAATGTTAGTCACTGGTGTGAATGCTATTTCCACCCCGAATTTGCATAGATTTGCATACTCCTAAATACACGTCAGCAGTCACCTCTTAAGAAAAATGGGCAAAATATTTTTGGACTTTTTGTTTGAAGAAGAAGAGGGGAAAAAGGAACAGAGAGCAGATCTGTATGAAATTAGGTTTGCACATATTTTCCTTTCATACTGCTTTAGCCCTGCAGGACACCACAAATCTTCCTTAAAACAATTTTCTCACTACCAAGATTTCAATTTGGGGTGTGACAACCATCAGGACAGAGTTTCATCCTACAGAAATACACGAATCCCATGGAATTCAGCTACACTGGCCCCTTTCCTTGCCCAGGGAGGCATCCTGGCAGACAACTTACCTGCAATGAAATAAATACCATCTCCCACTCGTCATCCCAGAGCTGGGCTATCGATGACATGGTCACCACAGTAGTTATCAAGGTTGTCACCAGGCCAATCTGCAACAAATCAGAGGCTATTTACAGGCTGGGGACTGTGGTTAGTATAAAAATTCTGTATGTTGGGAAATGGAGAGAGAAAACCTTTGTATATTGTAAAAGGTCTGAAAAAAGCGGCGTGAAGACTCTCGGGGAGGGAGGCTGGGCTCGTGTGCTGTCACACTGTGACCTGCTACAACAGACACTGGGGCTGGGGAGGGACTCGGGGTGGGACAGTGGTGGCACTGAGGTGACAGAACAAGACCCAGCCCATCAGGACCTCCCCCAGCCTCGCTCTCTCGTGGAAGCACTCAGGGGTCTGAGCAAAGCAGTCAAAATGAAAACGTGACCTCCGTGGTGAAGGTAAAAAGTTCACATCATCAAGAAGTGCCACGGAAATAACTCCAGCTGTGAAGACTGGAAATCTGGGCTGGCTGTTTAAAAATAATTCCCCACTTTCTGCCTGTGTCTGCTGTTCAGCCCCTGCTCTTCTGCCAGAGCCAAAGGATGCTGCTGCAGATCCAAAATCTGCGGGGGAGACTTGGCAGAAAACTGATCCCCAGAAATGAAGGGATCACATCAGGTGCACAGGGCTCATCTAGGCTCTTTCAGGCTTAATACCTCAGACCAGCAAATAAAATCCCACATTCCCCACATTTACAGAATCACTTTGGTACATGTAAACAGGATTCCCCTTCCTAGAGCCCTAATTCCCCTTGGTGTGGCCATTCCGTGTGGCACAGAGGTGTCAGGACACCCTAAACCTCCACTCCTCCCTCTCCTCCTCCCATCAGCTCCAATTTATTGTCAGGACGCCTCCCTTTCCTCCTCCCATCAGCTCTAATTTGTTGCTGCTGCTTCTCCCCTCACACTCATCTTCCAGTTGGCTTACAAACCTCAGCTCTTTGCACAGCATTTAAGGAGAAAATTGGAAGAAGTTGTGTGGTTTGCCCGTACCAGCCTTTCCCTCACACTTTCATCTATATTTGAAGTTAATTCAGTGCAGTTCAGAGAAAAATATTAACTCATTCCAGTGTTGTATCTCCAGCTCCTTAGGAAGGGGACAGAGGTGTGGGGAAAGGAAGAGACAGAGCAGCCCAGCTGAGCTGTGATGAGCAGGGGGCTGCTCTGGAAGAAGGGGAGGAAGGGTGGGGGACCAGAAGGTGGAAGTGATCTCCACCAACACATCCCTCTCCTGGACTTACTCATCTAAGCCCACCACCAGTGTGTCTGCAAATTAACATTTTCCCTGATGAAGAAACATATGTCAGACTCAATAAGTGATAATTTGTTTTGCAGCAGCAGTCAGACAGTCCCTGCCCCCTCTCTGATTGCATCCTCTTCCCCTGAGGAAGCATGTCCATCACCTCTAAGGAAAAGAAAAGAAAAGAAAAAGGCAGGATGGGGAAGTCTGTGCTCTGCCTGTCCTGGGAAGTGCTCAGGCTCTGATCCTCCACGACCTCACCACGTGCAGAATGTCAGGAGGAGCTGTGTACCGGCAGATTCGGGACTGGCCCCCTCATTTCCAATTAGCAGATTGCCAGCTGCAATGGAATCCTGCCAACCCATTTTCTTCCCCTACACACTCTTCCCCTCCCCTTCTGTGCTCCAAATATCTTTTCTTGTGTTTCTCAAGCTGCTTCATGCACAAATCTCCTCGGGCCCAGCAAACCCCACCCTGCACGTCGCACACCCTCAGCTTGAACACCTCCATCTCCTCCCAAGGCTTTTCCAGCACACTCTGAGCAGCTTCCCCTCTGCTCAGCCCCTCTCCAGGACTGGGTCAGCACAGAAAGGAGCTCAGAGAGGTTCACAGAGCACCCGAATCAGGCTGCTCTCGCACCGCTGTTCCTCCACCTCCACAGGTGGCCTTTCCATCAGCAAGGACCAAAAGCACTTGGCCAAATTCTTTGTCCCCGGGCTCTGTTGGCCTCTCCTGAGCAGTTTGTACCACAGACATTTCATGCTCTTCCCAAAGACACAGTGACACAATTGCCACTCCCGCCCGCTCCTGGGGCTCCCGCGTTCCCGAGGTGCTGCTCCCCTGGAGCTGAGCTTTACCTTGTGCAGCCAGTGCAGGTTCATCTGCTGTCCCACAGCGATGTGACACAGGGCCAGGACCTGTGAGGGACAAACCAGGGCTCAGGCAGGGGCACACCACCGCCCTGAGGTGTCTGAGCACGTGGGGACGGTCACCATCCCAGGGGACGAGGCCATGAGGGGCCAGCAGAACCTCTCCAAAGCCAAGGATGTGGAGGAAAAGGCTTTGCCCTCCAGGGTGCAGGGGTTCAGGGCCCGGCCCACAGCTGCAGGGGCTGCAGGAGGCAGTGCCTGTGTGTGGCCACCTGAATGGACACCACCCTGAAGGCCCCAGCACCCCGGGGTGAAGGGAAACCACTGCTGCCACTTGTCCCCAGAAGTGGAAGCTGAGCCATACCACGGGAAACAAGAGCTGTATTCCTCCTCTGAGGGCACCTCTCTTTTACTTTGGATCATCTGAGGTCAAAGACCGCAATTTCTCACTTTTAACTTTATGCAACTTAAGGCTCAGAGAAAGAGAATGAGAGAGAAATCACTTCTGAGAGGAAACTCCTCAAGGTGCAGATGGCCTGAGAAGCTCGTGGCCTTTTTAAAGGCAACACACAAAGCTCTAAGAAAAGGGATTTCCTCCTACTCACCAGCAACATTGTAATGTAGGTAAAGCCAGCAGCAGTTGTTACCAGGATTGGAATGGACCAGTCACTCCAATATCCCATTCGGTTATATAAAAACCTGGAAGAGAAGTGGGAAGGACAGAGTTAGAAGGGGTTCAACACCAGAACAGCTTCAGCAGGGTTAGACAAGACTTTAGACAACAGATCTCTCAAGAAAAGAGGCAGGCAGCAAAAAGCGCAAGTGACAACCCAGTGCTTTAATCCCTTATGGAAATTAACTGGGTAGAGAGAGGCAGAGAAACCCCAGAACCCTTCCTGCAACTTCTGAGAGTTCAAACCTGACCTGGGTTCAAATCTTTTCACTGGATTTTTAGGAAAAAACAAAACAAACCATCATCCCTAAATTGGCTTGGATTAGAGTTGACATTATCTCCATGCAAACCCTTTGGCACAAGAAGAACAGAGGATGGTTCCAGGGTGGAATCAGCTCATTCAATGAACTGGCTGGGCTCTGTCTTTGCCTCTTGGTGACTTTTTTTTGTTACAACAGACAGAAATGCTGCATTATATAAATGCAGGTCAAAGACTCAAACTCCTCCTCGGCACCCAAATCCAGCACCATTCATCACCCAGAACCTCTGGTCTGTTTGGACAAACTCTGGGGTGATTTTTGGGGCTGTCCTGTGCAGAGCCAGGAGCTGGATTCCATGATATAATTCAGGCTCTTCTCTGATTCTAATTCTGTCCAGGAGTAAAGCTCCCCTGTGGGAGCTGGAAAGCAAATCCTTGGGCTCAACAGGCGTGGCCCACGTCCAGGTTCTGCTCAGGGAGCCAAAGAGCACAGAACCAGGGATCTGCAGGGATTCAGACCTGCTGTTGGGAAAAAAGGGCAAGAAAGGAAAGAGGGCACCTCTGAAGTCTTGGTTGATGCCACCCCCAGAGCTTCCTCAGCTCTCAGTCCATTTAAGTTTTTGCTCTGATGTTCCTTCAATGCCCCTCTGAGAGCACCAGGCCTTCACTTGATGTGGAAATGATTGTTTTAAATTGCTGGGTCCATGGCAGTTATGAAGCAGATGAGTTTTCTCCAGAACCAAGGAGAAAAACATGTGCCACACAGACCTGCATTTAGGGTCCTGCTCCAGGGGGAGCACAGGCAGGTTCACAAATTACAGCCTCCCCCACAGCCTGCCTGAGCTGGAGTGAAGCCTTCAGTGCAGTACCAACCTCAGACAGTGCAGGTCTCAACTATAATGCAATCAAGTGTAGACACCAAAAAGAGAAATGCCAGAAGCTTTTTTTTTTTTAATTAAATTTACTTCAGAGGCACAAACCACCTTCACTAACACGGACCTTGCTGATATTCAGCCTTGAGGAAAAAAACAAAAAGGTTAAAAGCTTGAAGCAATACATGCTGGGGCACAATTTTGCCTTGTCCTTCTAAAGCTCATTTCAATCCCAGAATAGGTCCTTTGGTCCTTACAAGTTGAAATGACCCAACTGCTGCCCAAGCTGCCTGACATGCAGGTAAAAAAGGATGAAAAACCTCCTCAAGGGTGGCAGAGGAGAAAGACCCTCAGAGGTCTGGGTTCAAAAATCTCCCGGAGGGTGGTGCAGAGCTGGAACAAGTCCCAGAGAGGGGGAAATCTTCATCCAGGCTTCAAGCTGGAAGTTCTGCTGCTGGCAGTGGCCCTCCTTGGAACAGTCCCTCCCTTGGGACAGACACCTCCAGTCTCTCTTCACCTGGTGGGACAGGCTGAAGGAGTTCAGTGAAGGTGGCACGAGCTAGGAGAGCTGCCAAGGATGAGCTCTGGAGGGCAGGAGGAAGCTCAGCAGCCCCTGACACCAACATCAGCAATTCCTCCTCCCAGTCCCTCCGGAAGGCGCTGGCAGTAGCTCGGTTTGGATGCCCCGTGCAGAGATGCTGTTTGCCCCAAAGAGCCATTCCCCTCCTCTGGGGGAGCTCCCAACTTGCCAATACACCAGTAGAGCAGAGAGGAAGGCAGCAGGAGCAAGCAGCAAAGAAACCTCGTCCAAAAACACCACCCAGGAGTGCCAACGACAGAGGAACAGCAAAGGTGCTGTTTCTAAACACCAGGACCTCACTGTGCCTCACCAGAAACAGGTTCAGTGCCCTGCTGGGAATAAAATGATGCTTTCAACTCATTCAGACGCTGTCTGGCCTAAAATTGCTCTGTTTTCACAGGGCCCATGCAGCTGTGCTGGAAGGGAGGAGGGTCAGGCTCAGCCTGCACAGACCCAATGGAAATTATTCCTCTCCCTCGCCTGGAACTGGCATGGCTGTAATTAAAACCTCACCCTGCCTTCTCCTCCTCCTCCCCAGCCTTTCCACAGCTGTTTTCCAGAAACCCTGCTCGACCCCTGGTGCCAGTGTGCGGAGCAGGGATCCAGCTGGGGTTACAGCACACACGAAGCACTGACCCGTTTTCAGCACTGGATGGCAGTGCCTGAAAATGCTGCTTTCCATCCGGAGAGCCTCCTCCAGACCTGTGGTGCACGAGAGGGAATCCTCTCCCAGTGCTGTGCCCAGCCCAGGTGTGCTTCCAGCACCCTGGCTGCATGGCAGGGACAGGGCTGTGGGCTGCAGGTGACATCCAGACCTCTTAAATCCCAAATGCCTCTTGCATCCACAGCAGACCTGCACATCTCCCCCCATTCCTGCAGGAATATTTGGGGACCCAAGGCTTGGCAGCACTGCAGGTGCAGGGCCCATTCACAGCATTCCCAGGGCTTTCCTTAATTTCTGAGGGATTGTTTTTAGCCCTTTCACACCCCTGAACTCAGAGTTGGTTCTGCACTGGGGCGGACTTGGAGCAATCACATCCTTTACTGAGGGCACAAACTGAAGAAGAGAGGGGTTCCAAAATACCACTCTGAAAAAGGCATTTCAATCATGCTGCTGTTACAAATAATCCAGAGACATGGTGATGGTTTCAATTCTCACAGTGAGGGTGTGAGCAAAGAGAAAAAACCCATTTTCTCCTGAGAGGAGCCAGCTCACATCACCATGTTGGTAAACACTCTCCCTCACCCAGCTCCAGCATCTAAAGCAGATGATTTATTTAAGGGATCAGCTCCCCACTGTGCTTTAAAATGCACTTTACATCTTATGTTTGACAAGAAGATGATGTCAAAGCAGTTTGGTTAGAAGACAGCCCAAGGTGCTGTCAAAATGTTGCAAGATGCTGCCGATAATAAAAGGGAGAATACTTTCCAGCACTGGAGGCAGCTGGCAACACCCTAAATTCCAGCACATCCCACTGCAAAGCTCCTTTTCAGCTCCTTCCAACTTTGTATAATATTTTCCACACCCATGTGCTCCAGGCTGAATTTTTGCCATGGATATTTTGTGGAATGGTTGCAGCCAAATTGCTCAGTCACTTTCAAATCCAGCCAGCCATAAAGATAAACAAACAAAAAACCCAGCCACGAAGTGGAGATGGGAGGCCACGATACATCTACACACAGATGAGGCAGAAGCAGCCCTCCTTCAGTCCCACTTCCCCCCACATTTTCCCTTCACCACCATTACAGCTCTGTGCAAAGGATCCAGGTGAATCCAAAGCTGGTGCACGATGGCAACCGAATTTCCGAAGGGAGGCTCTACTCACCAGTTGATTTCATTGTAGTCATTGTGAACTTCCCACCAGAAGTAAAACCAAACCAGGGTGAGGAAGAAGGACGAGGTGAGGATGAGGAACCAGAGGCGCTCCCACTGCGGAGGCAAAGAGAAGTCAGAGTCCACAGGAGCCCACTTGATCCCAGCTGTTGAGGCTAAGTGGAGCAAAGAGGCATTTCCAAAGGCAGAGTTCACCTTTGCTCCCTGGGGGATGCAAGCCCGTTCCCCAGGCCTGGGCAGAGGGGTCATTTATGTGGATTCATCTCATGGAGGGCTGGAAGAGCATTTCTCAGCTGTCAGGGAAGAGGGGACATTTCTGGATATGGAGCTGGGGTTTTGTTTGGTGAGGGGTTTTTGTTGGTGGTTGTTTGGGTGAGGTTTTTCTGAGGCAATTGTTTAATTAACTTTTCCCTTCTCACAAATCTTCCCCTCCCTTGGGCTTAGCCTAAGCAGTTATCATACAGTGAAGATCCCACAGCAGATTAGGGATGTTCCTACTCCTTATTCCTTCCCCTGAGGTGCTCACATCCTGCAGAGCCAAACCACCCATCCCCAACATTTATTCCACACCACCACTACATATTTCAAGTGTTTTGCAAACAGACCACACTAGCACCAGCATTCAGCCTTCATGAACACTTCAAATTGTACTCAACACACACCAAAGAAATCCCTCAAATGAACCTGCTCAGTGCCCCTGCCCCAGTACCAAAATCCCAAACCACCAGGACACCAATCTGTGTCTTCAAACTGTCTCTCAACAGCACCAGCTCCTTGGGCTCCTGCTTGGTTTTACTCCTTGGCCTTAAACCGTCCACACGTGTTTTCATTTCAACCAGGAAAACACCGAAATAAATTCTGCACGGAAAATATTCCAACAGATCCTCTCTTCCCGCAACGAGCAAGGAAGGATGAAGACTGGAAAAGACTATGAGCAACTCTGCCACTACCATTCCCTTCCAGACCCGGAGCACACAATGATCTTTTAGGAAAATGCTCTTTTCTCTGGAGAACTCTCTTGGCTTTTTAATTATGCAAAACAATGTAACCAATATAGTGACAACAGAAGCACTAAAAACTACTAGGTTTTGCCTCCCTTTCCATGCTAGGGGCTGGAGTTACCTATTTAACTTGGTGTTGACTATTTTTTAATATGCATCACCTTGGATACCAATCCTGTGATACAGCTCCTCCTTGCACCCGCCACCATAGAAAAAAAATCCAAAAGAAGGCATTAAAAAGGGCTGGAATTATTTCATTTTTGCTGTGCAAAAATGATGTTTTCTGCCAGAAATTCCAAATTCTTGGCTGTATAACCCAAATCAAGACACCCAATTTTGCCCAGAGAAGCTGTGGCTGCCCCTGGATCCCTGGGAGTGTTCCAAAGGTGGGAGAGGGCTTGGAGCAGCCTGGGACAGTGGAAGGTGTCCGTGCCCATGGTGGGGTGGCACTGGATGGGCTTTGAGGTCCCTTCCAACCCAAACCATTCCCCTCCCTCTGGATGCCTTCCTGTCTGTGCATCCCCAAGATCTCAAACCTCAATTTCCCCATTGTTTGTTGGGATTTTCTTTCCCCCTCTCCATTTGGGTCTAACGCCTCCTCGCACATAAAAGTTAAATATGGGTTATATTCCCACACATATTTGAGGTTTTCCAGGGCAAGGGAGGTTTTAGGTACCTTTTATGCTGAAGGCCAACGTTGCTACAAAAATCCCACCCTCCAGCTTTTTAAAGGTCACTCTGGGCTGAGCTCTGCTGATATTCATGCACTGGAAGGCACTGATTTGATAAACAAGCCAAGGAAAACATTTTAAATAACCTTTGAGCTCTTTTCTCCCATATATATAGGCATAATTCCCCCCCCTTATTTACATGCAAGCAGCAGAGCTTGTGGCAAAAGCTCTCCAAAAGCTATTTTGGGTCTGCCCTTGAGGGTGCCCTTGCCATGCCTTGCTGGTTTTGTGAAAACCCAGGCAAAATCTTCTATTTCAAGGCACCCTTCAGGGAGTTCAGGCACAGTTCTCAGTGGGCTTTCAGAGAAACACAGAATATTTGATCTTTAAGGTCCCTTCCAACCATTCTCTGATTCAGTGATCAACAGACGCAGTCAGAAGGGCCCCAAAAGGAAATTAATGAAGACAGAGACATTTTACCAAGCTACACTTTGCCGATTCTTAAAACTTTCATTAAAATCACAGAATCCTTAATAATAAATAAATAAATCACTGTTTCACACAGATTCTCCACCACATTTGTACATCCCCAATCCCCACCCCATGCCAGGTGGGAGCAAAACTCATGCCAAGTTAAAGGTCTTGGGAAAAAAACCCAAACCATATATAAAAGGAATTTGCTGCACAAAAGCCAATGTTTGATTCACCTGTGATGCTGCCTCATGGATTTACCCACTCTTGTGCTTGAAGATTTAATCTTGTTTAAAACAGCACTGAAATTCCTATCACAAGGGACAGATTTTCCAATTTAGGGATTAGTTTTGGTTAACTGAAGTCTCTGCCAGTCTCCTTTGCTGCAGCTCCCCAAGCCAGACAAAGCATTATTTACTGCAGTGGCACAGGAAAGCAGAGAGGCTCAGGAAGTTTATTTTATTTATTGTGGGATCTGTAGGAGATGTTATGAGGTTTAACTATACACACACTCCCACCAACCCCTCCTACAAGGACTTCCTCAATTCAGCCAAACCTCCTAGATTAGAAACAGGAATTTCTCACCTATTTCATTCCAGATGATCACACATATGCCAAGAGACACTTCCCAGCATGGTACCATTTGTGGACTAAAGAAATCCTTTGACCAGGAAATCCAGGCTATCTAAAAAAAGTTTCTTTAGAGGAGGTTCCCTAGAAATCAATCCTCTGCCAAAACCAACCTGCAGGGCCAACACAGGTTTAGCCTCTGCCCCTGTGCCCAGGTGAGAGCCCACCTGCAGAGCTGCCCCAGCCCTGGGCCAGCAGCACAAGGACCTGGAGCTGCTGGAGAGAGCCCAGAGGAGCCCCGGAGCTGCTGCAGGGCTGGAGCCCCTCTGCTCTGGAGCCAGGCTGGGAGAGCTGGGGGTGCTCACCTGGAGAGGAGAAGGCTCCAGGGAGAGCTCAGAGCCCCTGCAGGGCCTGGAGGGGCTCCAGGAGAGCTGGAGAGGGACTGGGGACAGGGGATGGAGGGACAGGACACAGGGAATGGCTTCCACTGCCAGAGGGAAGTGAGAGAGGGGATATTAGGAAGGAATTGTTCCCTGGGAGGGTGGGCAGGCCCTGGCACAGGGTGCCCACAGCAGCTGTGGCAGCCCCTGCATCCCTGGCAGTGCCCAAGGCCAGACTGGACAGGGTTGGGAGCAGCCTGGGACAGTGGAAGATGTCCCTGCCCCTTGCAGGGGTGACACTGGATGATCTTGAAGGTCCCTTCCAACCCAAACCATTCTACAAATCCATGATTTGCCTGCCAGACCTATTCCCCGATAAATTCCCTGCTGAACACAACACAATTCCAGAGATTTCCAGAGAAGCCACACCCTTGTCCATTTGATATCTACTTCATGATTCCTTGTCAAGCCTTTAAACCACAATTGCCCATTTTCCTCTCAAGAAGCAGATCAGCACTGTATCAGGATTCTGAATGTGATCTGAACTTAGAGCAGATAAGCAACACTTAAGATCTCAAAAGTCAAGACTGCCCAGGGTGAGACTGCATTGATCTGAAGTGGTTACCACTGCATGTGCCCCTCCTCCTGAGGTTTAAATATTTAAATAGGATTATTAATCATAGAATTAGAAAGACTGGAAAAGAACTCCAAGATCATCAAGTTCAACCATATAATTAATATTCTTCATATTATATATTAAGAGTAATATAATTAATATTTATATAGTGATAGGACATATAAATAAATTCAATATATTTATAATTAAGATTGATTTAAATTACATAATTAAGCTGGCTCTATCAGAGGTCTGTCCCAAACTCTGCCTGAGGCCTGCAGGCAACACAGAGGGTTCAACATGTGAGACTGTATTAAATTCCTTATTTACTGCCACATTTAGTCCCCAAGGCTGCTGCAATGCCCCCTCACACTTCCTTTGGACCCAGCTGGGAAGCAGGGACAGTGCAACACTCTTGGCTCAAGGTCTGCTCCATGAAAGCCAAGAAAATCCAAGGCCAGAGCCAGCTGATTCCCTGACAGCCCATGGAGCCAACAGAGCAGAAGGGCTTTGCTCCACGGAAGCTGCTGGAGTCACCCCAGCTGACACCAGTCCTGAAATGCCATCCTGCACCTGTGCTGCTTGCTGGAGTCCTTGTCAGCTCATCCCAGGCAGGATTAGCATCCCTGAGATCCACCTACGCCTCCCAGCCTTGGGATGAAACAGCAGAACCCCCTCCTCCACGCCTCCAGCATCCTTTCCTGGCACCCAGATCCCACAGAGAGCTTCAGAAGGAACTGCAAAGAGAGAAGCCTGCTTTGAACTGGGAACAGGTCTGAGGAAATGCCAATGCTGGATGGATTCAGGCTGCATTCCCACGGGGATGAGCTCACAGCAAACACTCCCTCAACGTGGGTGGAGCTGGGTCCCTTCCAGCGTGTGCATCCACAGGAGCTGTCCTGAAGGAACCCAAATGCCCCTGCTGGAGCGTGCTGCAGTTCATCCCAGCACAGCTCAGATGGGAACAGATGGATTTGGTATCCCCTCCTGGGTTCACATCCAAGTGTGAGGATTGGCACCAGGATCACGTCAAACCCGCCATGCCCAAAGCTCTCCCAGAGCAGCTGGAGCCACAGAGAGTCCACCCAAAGAAAGATCCCACCCAAGAAAGATTGCACCCAAAGAAAGAAGAAAGAAGATTGCACCCAAAGAACGAAGAAAGAAGACTGCACCCAAAGAATGAAGATCCCACCCTCAAAACCAAGATCCCACCCCAAAAAACCAAGATTCTACCCAAAAAAACAAGATTCCACCCCAAAAACCACGATTCCACCCCAAAAACCAAGATTCCACCCCAAAAACCACGATTCCACCTTAAATACAGGGAGGAGGCTGTGGGTGCTTGGAATTGAGGAGCTCCACCTCAGAGCAAATGGATCTTCCTCACTAAAAGGTATTTTCTCCAAAAGACTGAGAACCAGAGAACATCAGCAGCTTGGAGCACCCTGGTCTGGTGGAACGTGTCCCTGCCCATGGCAAGGGTTGGAACAAGATGATCCTAAAGGCTCTTCCAATCCAAACCATTCTGTGGTTCTGTGGACTCTACAAGGAGCCACCACTGAGACTGGGCAGAGGGGAAAATCTAAAATTGTGTAGAAGTTTAAGTCAGGTGAGTGCAGTAACTGGGGCATGCTTTTTATTAAAAAAAAAAAGAAAAAAAAGAAAAGGAAATAGGGAAAAGAAGAGGGAAAAAAAGGGGAAAAAACTGGTGGAAAAAAAGAGAAAAAAAAGGGGGAGAGAGGGGGAGAAGGAAGCTGACCCTCTTGTTTCTGGAGCTGCCAGTCCTCCACCACGAAGAAGGCTCTTATTGAAGCCAAAGTGCCTCTGGGAATTCATGGCTTTCAGTCCCCTCTGTCTCCTGAGCACAGTGAATCTCCTGTTCATTCATTAAAATAATTAAATAACTAAATAAAATTCTAACTAGAACAGGAAGAAGCTTTTCAACAATGTCTTACCGCTCCTCTTCCATTTTTTTTTTAATCAGAAGAATTCCATTTTTGAAAAACAGAAGCCTTTTAGAGAAAACCTAATATTTTACAGCAATTTCTTGCTGAAGGGCATCTTGGCTTGAGGATGGAATTTCTGCTGAGAGGAAAACTGGCAGCACATTGGGCAGGGCATGGACAGGCAGATGGAAAACAGCAGCACGTGGATGTGACCACACAAACAAAATCCCATGAGGGAACCTTCCTCCAGCTCTGTGCTGTAAACCTCCCTGCTGGAAGTTTTATGTGCAGACAACGCTCAGAGATATCCAATATAACCACACCCTCCAACCTGGAAATGCATGCAGCAAGGCCTAAAAGATTTTATCTCCCTGCAGTGCAAACCATTCCTTGTGTCCCTGAAGATCCACCACTCAGGCACTGCCTTGAGCAAATGAATGAGGTTTTTGAGGGATCATGGCCAGTCCTGAACAATTCTCTCTACCTCAGGAGCAGATCCAAGAGATGGAGTTGCACTGCAGCACCACCATCATCACTCAAGCGTGTTCTCAGACCATCTTAATTCACTCCTGGATCCAGCAAAGAGTTTATTAAGGAGTCTGCACTCCACTGTTTTCTGGCATTTCCAAGAATCAATTTGCTGTAGGCATTTATCAGAATTATCTTGGAGAGGAAAGGAGGAGAGCTAACATTTATCCAGCAAATACAAAGGAAAAACTGACGGCACAATTCCTCATTTCGGGATTACCCGATCAGTCCTCATCCAAACAAACAAAAGATGATCTTCAAGCAAGTTATTAAATCATCTCTGAGGATGCAAGATTACTCCACCTCCCAACAGAACCAGAAACTGAGGATCACCAAAAGCAAGTGTCACCTGGAGTGTTTGGTCAATGGGAACACCTTAGCTCCTAAGGAGAAGTTACAAATTTTCACTATTAACTCTCAGTATGTGAACACAGAGTCCTCAAAGCAGTGGCTCGTTCTGAATTCCCACCCTCCTCTGGCTTCTGCTCCAGGGTTTCACCACCACCCTCATGGGGAACAAATTCCCTTCTGTCCAAAGGAGCTTCCCCTGATGGAGGCTGTCCCCACTGCCTCTTGCCAAGGGCCATCTCAGTTGCTTGGAGCAACCTGGCCCAGTGGAAGGTGTCCCTGCCATAGCAGGGGCTTGGAATGGGATGATCTTCGAGGTCCCTTCCAACACCAAAAAAATCACAATTCTGTGACCTTCTCTACAGTCACTCTCTCCCTAGCTGCTGAGAGCAGCCAAATCCTCTCTTCCCACAACCCCAGCCCTCAGCCCCTCCTCCTCTGTTCCTGGTACCTGTTCCAAACACTTTGATGGCCTCAGTGGGCTCACTTCTGCCTGTTCTAAGCCTGCCACAGTTACAGGGAGCTCTCAGTGCTCAGATGTGTCCCCTCGAGTGTCCCTGGAGAGGAAAACCCAGATGCAGCACTGTCACGGTAACAACCCAGGGTGCAATCAGCCCTCGCTGCCCAAAGCACAGCCAGCAGCTCCGTCTCGTGTTGCTGGAACTAATGGAAAGCACCTTGCACTCCAAGGACTTGAGGCATTGAAGTGAGCAGATCAGTACACTTGAGCAGCAAATGTTGGCCTCATGCACACCTGGGGCAGAACCATGGGCTGAAATTCCCTCACCTAACAGGCAGCAGAGGGATCAGCCCTCCAACCCTCACTTGGACTGAGCACTCAGGATCCCCAGAGAGCAGGGGGAGCCTGCAAAGCTCCACAGTGCACCAGGCAGCTCCCACAGGGCTTCGAAATCTGCCCAAAGGCTTCGTCTCCTCTCGGTCCAACAATCACAACCAAAGCTCTGCTTGAGCTCCTCCTCCACCTCCTGCTTTTCGCTCCTCATCCTCAACTCTCTGCCTTCCCCCAGTGGCTACAACCCCTCTCCAGGCAGCAGATGGAGTGACTGGAAGGATAAATTTGGGAGCACAACCAATCTGAGCCAGTCTGCTCACTTCAGAAACACTGCCAAGGTTTTTTATCCCTCGGTAACCTCTGTGGTCTTGCATAAGAGGCACCAGTCAATCCTTACGGAAACGGGAAGAAAAAGGAAGAAATGGGGTCTGAAGCAAGGAGCAAAGAACTGAAAGCCCTGCTGCTCTGGCTGCTGAGGCTTCAACACTTCACCAGATGTTTCCTAAAGTAAGTCATCTCAGGCACATCTTGTTTGATTATGGCAAAGACTGTGCTAATAGTTCTCTGCACACCTTGTTAGGAAAGGCCATGAATGAGATTTCTGAGCTGTGACACGCTCCATTTACAATCCCATTTAGCAGGTCACGGAAAGTGGCGGAGAACATATTCCTGAAATATGCGTTCCTGCTGGGGCTGCTGGAGCCGAACTGCAGCTCAACAGATGTGACTAAAAGAGAGCCAAATCTCTAAAAATATCATTGCTACACTTTGTAAAACACCTCCGGCTCCCAGCCTCCAGAAACACAACCAGAAAGGGCAGGGCTGATTCCCTGCAGGCTCCAGGGTTTGCAAAGCTGGGAGCAAAGCTGAGTTTTCCTTGCCTGAACAGTGAGGAGAGGGATAAAGGGATCCAAACGGAGGGATAACCCACTCCTGCCTGCCCCTGCCTCCCCACGCACTGGCACCAGTGGAATTCCTGTGCTGTTCCAGACACGCGGCACAGCTGGAGCCAGGGCTCTCCTGGCCATCAGAGGCCCCTGGGGACTCTCAGCAGCAATAATCACGTCCTGGAGCAGCTCTGCCTCCGGCAATTACGTCCTCCCTCTTTCATTCAAGGCAGAGGTAAACAAAAATCCCCGAGGGAGCCTCTGATTCATGAGGAAACAGAAGAGAGTGATAGGGGATCCCCAGTCTATCCCCCAGCACGGTTTACTCCACTTCCACAGCTCCTGACAACACCTTTTTAACCTACTGGATTTTGCCAACATAACCAGTGCTTCTGGACAAACTCCTGGAATGAGCCCAGTATTCCAAACCCATTCCTGATGCCAACAGGGCACCATAACCTCCTTTTTTAACAAACACTTCCATACTTGCAGGCCAAGGGGAGACAGTTATTTTTTCCAGACTAAACAGGTCTGGATTTTTCAGTCCTTACTGATGAGCCTCATCTAGGGAAGGAAAAAAAAAATACAGCCCATGGTTCCTGCAGAGACCAACTGGCTGAGGTCCAAGGCTTGCCTGCAGTGGGGCACCTTGCTGGGCACAGCATCCCTGCTGAGCTCTCATCAGCATCAAGCAGCAGGAGGATTCCATCCTCAGAGCCTCCTGAGGGTGTTATTCCTGCTAACTTATCCCAGCCTCCTGACAGTCCTCTGCAAAGGCACGAGATGTTGTCGACTTGCATTCAGCTGACGGTTCACTTTAATTAAAGCACCAGCGTCCTGGGGCAGGGGGGTTAGGATTAAAAACAGCCTTAATAAAAGCAGGCTCAAAAACCAAAAATACTATATAATCTACCTAAGAAAACAGCCAATGAAAGCTATTGAATGTAATGGCCTTAGTATTACATTTTACTCAAGAAAACTCAAAAAAAAAAAAAAAAATTATCAGCAGAGGAACATTTTGTGCACATCCTGGGGATTTTGGAAGGTGTTTCCTTAATGGTCAGCTTCTGGCTGCAGGTGGAAATAGGACATTTGGACCCTATACCAGGCCTAGAAAAGATTGCAGTCTCTAAAATCCCCAGCAAAGCTGTGACCCAACCACCCTGCCCCTCACTCAGTGCCAGGGGAAACAGCTCCACGTCTGCCTTCACTGATCCTGTTCCTGTCCTGGCCCCACACTGCTTTTGCCATTTGCCCAGCTCAGGCTCAGGTGTGCCCCCAGCTGTCCCTGTTGACTGTTTGTGGGGTTAATAAGCACAGCTCTATAGGAAGAACTGTGGATGAGAGGAGTCCTGAATATTTATCCCTATATCAAGAGAATTACTGCATTTCAGAATTGTTTACAGCAATTCTGTCGTAAAAATGTTCCATAACATATCCTCAATAATCTGACATAGATATAAAACAGATCCTAGGGCAAAGATTGGACTGGGAGAAGAAACAGACAGTAAATTTATTCCTTGGACAATTTTCCCCTTGCATCTTACCCTTGGCAGCAAATGTCTGCAAGACAAGTTCTAAAAATACCATTTGGTCATGATGCTTGGCACCAAATAAACAAAAACGAACCAAGGATTTCTGTGCTGGTTGAAAGGGCAAGAGCATCACCAGCCAGTGCTGGAAGACAAAATCCTGACAGGAAAAGAAGCAGTGGGTGCCACTCTTGGTACCAATATCCATTTTCCCTGGATTACAGCCCAGATTAGACCTGGTTTGGGTCTAGGAAAACCTGGCTTTGCATGACCAACAAGCACCAGCCTGTGGTGCCTCCACAGCAGGTGACATCTGCCCTCCCCAGAGCCCCCTCGTGTCACAGAGGCCACTTTGGCCCACAAGCAGAAGGACAAAGCCAAACCAGGGGCATCAACACCAAAAGGCAAACCAGAACATGTCCCCACGTGGAAACCCACAGAGGCTCTTTCTTCTCTCTCCATTGGTGGCAAAAGTGACAGGCAATGACACACACTAAAAAAAGCATTTGCAAGGGTTGATCATCCAGCAATTCTGCCTGAAGGGTCAGCTGGTCTCCAGCTGAGGACAGCAGCAAGGAAAATGATAAAGCAGTAGGTGTCTAAATGCTCGTGTAATTCAGAAACCACTGGGAGGCAAAAAAACGAGGGCTAAAATAAGCAAATTTTACAGACCCATAAAAGCTGCAGCGAAGAGATGAAAGGTCTGCCTTGCACAAGGTCCCCTTCCCACTTCCCAGCAGCTCTGACACATCACACTCACATCACTGTGGTTGCAAGCGGGCATTTCCGCAGATGTTTATAAACTCTGGCATGGCAAAGTTGGATTATGTAACAACAACCCTGCCATGCGTGTCTGGACAGGAGCCAGGGGTTCCCCTGCAGCTCTTTCCTCTCAGTCCCCATCACCATGGCTCAAAGGCAAGCAGCCAACATGCAGACAAGAGGAACAAGTTGTTACCATCGTGTTTTGAGCAGGAGCAGGAGCCTCAGTGCTCTGCTGAAAACCAGGAATGTCTCAGTGCCTGTGCAGAACAAGGGCCCGCAGCTGCTGCATCCCCTGCTGCTGTCCAGGGCAGCCCTGAACGGAGCCAAGCCCAAGAGAGGGGCTGTGCTCAATTAAATCTGTTTTATTTCTCTTGAGCTGGAGTTGGAGCATCTGCAGCAAAAGCACAAAGGCCGGCTTTGAGCAAGAGATGTGGCCGGGGAGGTGAGGAGTTCCCAAGGGAGGAACACTCTGAGTGACCTTTCCAGAATCAGAGCAAATTTAATATTTCATGGAGCCACGGGATGGTTTGGGTTGGAATAGACCATGGGCAGGGAAACCTCCCACTGTCCCAGGCTGCTCCAAGCCCTGTCCAGCCTGGCCTGGGGCACTCCAGGGATCCAGGGGCAGCCACAGCTTCTCTGGGCACCCTGTGCCAGGGCCTGCCCACCCTCAAAGGGAACAGTTTCTTCCCAATATCCCAGCTAATCCTGCCCTCTGGCAGTGGAAGCCATTCCCTGTGTCCTGTCCCTCCATCCCTTGTCCCCAGTCCCTCTCCAGCTCTCCTGGAGCCCCTTTAGGCCCTGCAGGGGCTCTGAGCTCTCCCTGGAGCCTTCTCCTCTCCAGGTGAGCACCCCCAGCTCTCCCAGCCTGGCTCCAGAGCAGAGGGGCTCCAGCCCTGCAGCAGCTCCGGGGCTCCTCTGGGCTCTCTCCAGCAGCTCCAGGTCCTTGTGCTGCTGGCCCAGGGCTGGGGCAGCTCTGCAGGTGGGCTCTCACCTGACACAGGGGCAGAGGGGCAGAATCCCCCCTGCCCAGCCCAGGAATCTCTGCTGGGTTCTCTGGTGAGTGCCCCTGGAAGCAAAGCAGCTCCCTGGATGGCTGCTCTTTGGAGAGAAAACTCAGCTCATTTCCTCACCAGAAGATCATCTGCCATTCCAGAAAAGGCATTTTATTCTGGCTGCTGTTCTCAGCTCTGTGGAAACGGGAATAATTATCCCTCTCTTCAAGAGCTGTGCATTGATTAAAGCACCTCCAATGGAAGGTGGCACAGGAATAACAAATCTGCCCAAGTGCTGCTCCTGCACCTCCCAGCACTCCAGTTTGTCAAACACAGCCAGCCTGACTTTCCACTCCCCTTTCAGAAGACAACCTGAAGAGGGAAATCTCTGGAGGTTCAAAAAACCTCAAAATAACCCAAAACTCAAGATTTTCCCTCCTCCCTCACTCACTGGTGGTAAAACACGCCAGGAAAAACGTGCCAGTCCATCACTGGGGACAGTTTGGGTGAGCAAACTGCTGTCACACCATCTCTTTGCACAACCCAACGTGGAATTCAGAGAGCTGAGATAAAGGCCCTGTGGTGGCCAGGACAGGGATGGACCAGGCAGATCCCCACTGGGGGAAGAATGCAGGAGAAGAATTCCCAAAGCACCCCTGGTTTGCAGCCTGGGCTTTTACAGACAGTGGAAAATGTGGCTTGTGGCTTCACATCCAGGATAGATGCTGATAAAAAGATTTCCAAGCATAGGAATGTGTCATGGGTTGGCGGACATCAAATGCTCTAAAGGCTGCTGACCACACTCAGAACCAATTTTTTCTCTTCCTACTCTGTTCAGATCACAACAAACATCCTGGACCTGAAGGAGTGTATGATAAATGCATAGTAAAGAAATTTTACAGTAATTTAATTTTTACCTCCCCTGCAAAGAAAGCTTCCCAGACCATTTCTCTCCTCCTTCCTGCAAGAGCAAAACTGCTTGTGCAGCAAAAGCCACGGCAGGAAAGTCACCTGCAGAGTCACTGCAAAGTCATCTGTCACCTCTGTGAGCTTTGTCATCACAATCCCCAAGCACAGGTTTGTACCACTGAGAAAGGGAATTTTGGGGAGGAATGGCCTTGAACTTGTTCTGCCTTTGGCAGGGTTGGGTTTTTTCCGTGCTCCTCAGAGCATCTAAACTCCTTCAGTGAGAAGCAGCTGGTGAGAAAAATGCCTAATTTTTCAATCAACAGCTAAAGCAGTCCTGGTTCTCAATTATGACTAATTATATCAAGGCACATTTGCTATAAGACACCTGTTTATTTTTCAAAATGAAAATACAGCCAGCACTGCCTACAAAAAAAGCACAGGAAAAGTAAAAACTGATTTGCAAACTCACTTGAGGGTGTCAGCTGTCTGCCTGCAGGACACCCACCCCAAAAAACCCAATCCTTTGCCACAGGAAATATCTGAATTATCCCCGGCTCCCGTTTCAGCGGGACTGATGGAATTTCTAAAGATAGCACGTGCTAAGCCATATTTCCGATTTTTTTATAGCCTCTTCAGCAGTCTGGCTGTTACTGCTGCAGATCTGCTGAGAGAAAATCAGGAGTATTTCAGAGAGATCCATAAGGACTCTCTGTTCCTTCCTCTCCCGAGGCAGGCCAGGAAGCTCAGAGGTAGGAGGTGCATCTGCTGCTTCAGCCTACGGGCTCCAGAGGAACCTCGCCTTGGATTCGCTCCAGCACCAAACAGGCTGCAGCTTTCAGAAGGACCAGGGAAAAAGGACAAGCAGCAGCTCTAAAGCCAAGCAGGAGCATTCTCCCTGAGGGATGTGATCTCCTACGCTTTCCTTGCTGTATTTAACACCCAAAGAGGGCTGATTTTTCCCTTACCTGTCTCATCACAGGGAGTATTTCCCAAAGCATCTCCCAGCTGTGGCCAGCAGCTCTGGGGGCAACACAAAGGGAAGGGAACAGAACTGGGAAGGGGCTGGAGCCCCAGGAGGAGCCGAGGGAGCTGGGAAAGGGGCTCAGCCTGGAGAAAAGGAAGCTCAGGAGGAAATTTTAGGCTCTCTGGGAGTTTTGTCTCGAGCATCTCGTCCAGAAGTTTGGGCTCTGCCCATTAACAGCCTGATGTTTTCTCCTGACACACCCCTGCATTAGAAGGTCTCCAGCAGAAAATCTGGAGTTCAAAGGAACTGGAAGATTTATTTCTGTGGCCAAGTCTTTTTCTTCTCAACGTGCCCCATGCTGAGTGCAAAACTGAGTTATTAATGTGCAGTGCTCCCAGTTCACAGAGCTGATGCATGTGGGAAACCAGCAGACAGACGTGGCAGCTGCCTGAGGTCATGTGGGAATGTAAAATAAATCTGACAGAATCAAACAGTAGCTCAGAGAAGGCTGAACTCTGTTTTTCTGCTGGCAGGTATTTAAAGAAAGCAAATAAACCTTATCAAAACTAACTTGTCAAAACGATGGCCTGTGGCACGCAAAAAAACGCTTCTAAGAACAAACAACCAGACAAAACCCCCACCAACCCTTAAACAAAATAATAAGCCAACCACACAGAAAAACTAAAAACCCCACAAACCTAAGCTCAACAAACACCAGTCACAAACTCGGAATCAGCAGGGCTCACAAACAGAATCCCAGAATTGTTTGGGTCGGAAAATCCAGCTCCAAACCCCTGCCATGGGGCAGAGGTGCTGGAAAAATCCTCATATCACCACTGGACAGCACAACTGCCCCACCACGAGCAATCAGCCAAGGGCTGCAGCCACGGA